>NC_071577.1:28068361-30535603 GCF_024509145.1 Vidua macroura
ATAAGTTGCTTCCACTCTGCAGAAACATATTTTTTTCCTGCATGTAGCATTGTATCTTTATGGTGTAGTTTACATGAAATTTAGTTTAAATAGCAGCCTGAGGCCCTGGAGAAGTCTTGAGCAAGTAATCTGGATTTTAATAATGCCGTTGTATTTCTTCACCATATTATTGCAAATTTGTATAATGAGTAGTTTCCTCTAAGGAAATGGCCAAGATAGTATACTTGAGGGAAGCTCTTTAACGGCTATTAAAATGTGGTTATTATAAGTTTTTAATAACAAGTTGGAAGAAGGCCTTATCACTGAGGGTCAGCTGGGAATCATTCATCAGACTTCAGACTTTACATCCTCCTATAATAAGTACAGTCAGAGGACATCTGGTCACACAGATTTGAGAATTGTGTGTTTAGGTGAAGTTTGAATTCAGTCTGGTATGTCTTTATAAAACTCTTTTCTTCTGCTGAATGCAGGAATATGTAAAAAAAGGATTTTGATCTGTCAATGAGGGTCCTTCTGTTCAGAAAGAATTTCTGCCTGTAGGAACAGAGAATGGAAGAGTCAAAAGCATTGAAAATGTTTTACTTATGTATACAAATTTGCTACAGATTTTCTCCACACACAGGCAGAGTACTTTAAAGTACCTCCATCCTTTCTCATTTTCAATTATTTTTTTCGGGTGGTATTTTTATTTATTTATCTTAATGACTGACTTATCTAAGTATTATTGCAAATAGTAGACCATAATAGTAATTCCAGAGCTCTCCCACTGCATGTTGTTTGTGTAGGGAAGTACATTTCATTTCACACAACATTTACAACTCCATGCTATAATTCCAGGAAGTTAGAAAGCTTTTAAAATTTAATGAACAAAATTTTTATGCTTTTACAACATCCAAAATTGGGCTATACCAAGCAGTTGTATGCAGAAGATTTTCTCTTGACACTGGTTTCATTTTCTTTCCACTACACCAATAAGAATTCATCTACTCTGAAGTTAATTAAGCTGAATAGGAAAAAAGACATTTATGTGAGTCATATCCAATGTCTTAATCCATTTGTGTAGATATTTTTTCTCTAAGATGCTCTCAACAGCTATATTTCATAAACAAATTGCATGTGGAAGTTGCAATTTTCTTTCCTCTTTACAGAACGATCCTTTAAAGGAGCTCTGAAATATCTCTGTATCATAGAGGATAAATTTTCAATCTCACTGAAGAGCCCTTTTCCATGTGCTGCCTTGCCTGGCAACATTGCACTCTGAGCAAATTTGTGCTGTGTTATTACACAGTTGTAAACTAGTTAATTTATCCTATCGTGCCTTGTGTCCATATGCAATGTCTTTTTAAATAATTTACCATGTTTGGGCGCAGTAATTAGTCTTATTTGGAACAAACACCCTGCAGTATGCTGCCCTAACTAAACAGAGATGAAAAATGGACAGGGAGAGCAATGTATGGGTAAAATGCCGCTTCCTTAAGCCTGACATTTTTTGTTTCAGAGCATCATAGAATGGACAAACATTTGTGGAGTCCATCTTGAAACTTCTGGGGTCAGAAACAGTGATACAGAAATCACACAGGCATTTGTATCCATGGGGCATGGTGCCAGCCAACAAATCTGGAGTTGTGTACATGCACCAGGAGATGAAGATGATGCCCAGAAATATATGGCCCCTGTTTTTAGGAAGTCATTTTTAGGAAAGACAAGTAGGTAGGGGTCTCAGGTCCCTGTCTTACCACTGGCCTCTGGGAAAAACATTCCTCCTTCCACAACTGTTGAATAGAGAGCTAAGACTAACCTCCACTCCAAAGCACTTGGATATAAATACAGGAGTAATTCTCATGGATGAAGAGGCTCATCTTCTTATTCACAAGTGAGAAAAAATAACTTGGTTTTCAGTGCATTAAAAGATCCACTGAGAGAGCAGCCAATCATCCTGGATTTGAAACCTGGAATCCTGGAGCTTGTCTTGCAGCAACCGGCATGCATTGAAGCCTTTCTGTTGGTAGAATGAATTGTGATGGATGCACTCACTCCATTATGCAATTCCTACTTTTTTTCAGTTTGCAATAACAGGGAGAGGAGAAGGGAAGCATCTAGGGGCAAGCTGATTTTTTGCTGCTTTTCTGTTAATGACACATACAGCCTCTGCCATGATACCCCTGTTTAGTGCCAAGGATTCTTTACATTTAAAGTGAAGTCAAGCTACCCTGCCCAAAGGTAGTAAGCAATTCAGTGAGCTCAGCTGTTGTCATTGTCTGACTGTGGGACTGTTTCTGACTGAGCCCTTGACAATCATCCTTTCTTTTCTGAAGAAATGCTGGAAAGTTGTCACATTTTCCCAAAAGTTTCTTGCAGGCATTATTCCCATGCCTGCTGCAAAGCACCAGGACACCTCCATGCTCAGACCACCTCTGCCCTTGAGGATGCAGTCAGCTTTTCACCTCTGATGTGGAAAAACTATTTTTTTTTTTATTTCCCACTGAGATTGTCTGAAACATGATCAGGGTTTCAAAAGGCTACAGCAGTCATTGAGGTAACTAATTAGCATTCTCCTCCCTGTGGAAATTACCTGTATGTATTTTATGCTCTTTGCAGCAGTGATTTTCTATTTGAAATCAAATACATTTCTCAGAATAAGATATAGGAAAAAACATAAGGAGTGCCTGATTCTGAATTACAAAAATACAGGATTACTGGAAATGTAAAACTTTCACCACACAGACACTGTTCTGGCATTTTAAATATTATTTATTCTCAATTAAATGTTCCTGTTAAATAAAGCTAAAAAATTGTTCTGTATCACTTGAAATATTTCAACTGTGATGTAAAAGTATAACTTTGAATTACATATATTTTGTAAATATGCATGATAATTGATTACAACTTTATTTTAGAATATTGGCATTTTAAAACTTTTTAAAGTTTAGAGAAAACATAAAGAAGCCTCTGTTAAATTATAACTATTTAGAGTTAACAAAATTGAAATTAAATTAATGAAACAATCTTTTCCAAACAGTGTCAAATTAATAATTTCTGCCTGATTCAATTATTAAAGTGAAAAATACTATTTTCTCAAGTTGATATGTTTCAACGAGCCAAGAAACTTTTTCTTGAACAACTTACAGCTTCCCAGTTTATACAATGCATTTTTCTGGATTACCTTTTCTTTTTTGTTTCATTTTACAAAACTAACAGGAAAAAAACCCATGTTGCAGCTGTACTGGACAGATTTTCATTGCTTTCTACAGAAGCAGAGCCCTGTACATATTAATTAGTTGTAATTCAAATTAGTTATTTTTCAGCTGAACCTCACACAGATGTACCATTCTTATAGAAGTAGCTTCACTGCCTCCACAAAAGTGGTTTCCAGCCTGCTCCTGGGATAAGGAAGGAGCCCCACATCACTTGATATAATTGACTTTTGCCCGCTCCTCTCTCAGGTCTGTCCAAAGCAAAGGCAGAGCATTGAAGGGATTGAGGGATCTCCAGCTGAAGCAACAGAAATCCTGTCAGATGACCATGAGTGTCAACAGTCCTGCAGTGCCTGATTTATTTGCTCTCAAAATAATTGCTACTATCCCTGCCCTATCTAAGCAGAAAGAGAGGTGATCAAAAGGAAGAGATTTTCTCTTTTCTGTTTGTTTGATTTCCTCAGCAAATAGCAAATTCACCAAGCAGATTTACATTGAATAAAAGCCTGTGACCGCTTGAGTCCATTTCACTAGGTGTAGGAAAACAAGAGTGGCTATGGGGAAGATGCAGGAGATTAGCGGTGACATTTCCAAAATTAAATATATGAACTTTTCATTCTAAACTATCCAGCTTTGTTTTGGTATCTAATTCTGCTTTTAAAAGGTTAATTCTTCTTGAATGGATGCTTAACATTCTTTGTTGTTTCTCTTTGTTTGTTTAGCAGCTGTTCTAAAATTACAAAAAACAAAAAAGAAGAAAAAATAAAAGCAGAACTAATTATTTTTCTTTCTCCAAATTAAATAGACATTCTTGCTACAAGTTTAAATGGCATCTTTTTGCTCACTTTCAGTAAACGATGCAGGACAATTCTGTAATTTTCACATATCTCTTTGGAGTGTGTTGTACTTTGCCCCATCCTCTTTGCAGTGGAGTTCAGCCCACCCCAGGGACACAAGCTTTTTGATATTACTGGTAGTTCTTTGGTGCAAGAAAAGAGGATCTGATCCAGCTTTAATTCCACCTTTCTGCAGAAGAACAGCACAGATACTTCAGAAGTCGTAGAATACATACACCTTTATGTATTTTTGTGAAGGATGTTTGTTTCTTTTCTTCTGAAAATATAACACTTTTAATGCTCTGGTTCGTTTATTCTAATGTCCTATAAGCAGCACCAGTTCCTTTCAGACAATTTAAAATTCTTTCACACTCCAGAAATACCATAGGCAGTAGGAAGTTAGATAAGTCATTCTCGGAGTTATTAGTTGATAATGATGATAGCTTCAGTTCATCTGAAAAATTATTGCTCATAAAATTACTGTATCATAAGAAAACTGCACCTTTTACTGATTTGTTTATCCTTGCAAAACTTTCAGTTTGGATAACACTCTTTTTTTATTAATATTGTTATTATTTATTTCCCCTCATCAGTTCCATAGGATACCTCATAAAATATATCTTGCAGTTGTCAGCATTAAGGAAATTACTAACTTCCAATACAGCTGAAGTTGAATCTCTCCAGCAGGGAGAGGAAGCAAAGAAGAAACCCTGACAGTCAATTTGGATGTGTTTGGATATTTCCCATGGCCCAAGTGATGAAAAAAATGTTAAAAACCCAGTCATCATCATACAGCAGAGCTCTGAATTCCTAACCCTCCTCAGATCTTTTTTTTCCCCCACAGCAAAAAACAGGCTCTCCTTTCCTCCATCATTTCACTGTGGTGAGAAGGTGGAATCCTCAGCTCTTCTGTCAGGGTACCACCACCCCAGAGACAGGCTTTGGACACCTACATTCTGTCTTGTTAGGGGAAGGAGCAGCAGCAGTGATGAACCCCAACATTTAGTAGCTAGAAGAAAATATTAGAACTACATGATTTTTAAATAAGCAAAACCAAAATGAACCCATTTCAAATCCTTAGATTTTAATTTTGCCCACGAACTGAGTGCAAAAAACTTTTTATGTTCAGTTACAGGAGTACAGCAGGTATTTTTTTCTGGAAAAAAAAAAATCTTGGGTAAATTTCCAGAGAATGCCTTCTTGGTCTGTTTAAGGACCAACTCTCTTCTTCCCAGTATTCTTTAGGAGTAGGACTTGCTTGTGTAATAACTATCCAACTGTAATAACTCGTTATTAACGTTGCCAAGAAGCAATGTCTCCTTTGCACTAGCCGCTGCTTTTGCACTTCTCAGAACAGGGAAATGTCTCTTTGAAGTTCACTACTGGCCCACGCATGAAAGGTTTAGGCATAATCACAAGATTGTGTCTTTCAGCAATGTACCCCAGCTCAGCCAAGCTATCACAAACAATCAAATGAGTACTCTTAAGATCTTTTATCGATTTTTGAGCTAACTCTTTTTACCTTAGATTTGTGGCAGGCTTAAGCATGCTCATCCACTCAGTTATGGCCAGTTAGTCCATCTGAGCCATCATCCTGTGTGTGTGTACATCCATTTAGCCTGAAAGGCTTGTCATCACTCATGCTGTATCTGCACATGGGAGACTGGGCTGTAATGGTCTGCTTTCCCCTTGATATAGTTCAGCCCAGAAATGTAAGATATAAACCACATTTAGGGACATGGATCAATATGCATTACTGTATGGCCCATCTCCGTCCCTGATGAGGTAAAAGGCTCAGCATGGTCAGGCAGCTGTAAATTCTCCGACGTTGCATCTGCAACAAGAGCACTGCAGTGAAAAGCTGAGGGCTAGATATCTGCTGGGAAGCTCTATCACTTTCTCACAGATATCACAGAGAAATTATCTTGTCCCTGCTCTGGGGACTCTAAGTGCCAATCTAAAAAATCACTTGCAACCTGCTCAAAAACTGTCATAAGAGCAGCACTGAAACAGGGAGATCCTTGCAAGCTGAGCACTGCCAGTAAGCTGTAGGACTTGGCTTGCTTTGCAGTTCGTCTTTTCTATTGCTCTCCAGACTTTCTGTATCCTAGTTATTTCAGGGTTGAGCTTATTTTACTGGCCAGAAACTAGTACAGTCTTGCTGGGACTCCTCTGGTACAAGAGGTGTTCTAATAAATACCATCACATAATAACAAATTGTTTCAATTAACTGAAAGCAGGAGCTGTGTGGCTGTGCAGAAGTGAGTTTCAGAAGCTTCCAAGGACAGAATGCGATTAAAATCCTTTTGTTACTGTTTTGAAGGCAGGACTGTTTTGCAAACAAACCAGGAACCCCTCAGGTTTTCCAATATGCAGAAATTAAAGTATCTGTAACACGTGTCATCTTTCATCTGTATCATTAAGTTGGTTGCCTGGAAATATCACTTTTTAGTGGTGATTAAACTGTTTATTGGGGACTGCACTAACCCAGGGAGAAAGCCAGCTAGATTTCCACAGATAGCAGTGGCTAGCAGAAGTAAGCATAAGCAGATTACAAAAAGAAATCTAAAACTGCCGAGTCCTCAGCGACTGCATTCAAATCTCATGGTTTAAAGGAAAATTGCACTGTTTCAATGCCTGGCAATCAACAAGATTATATGGTAAGAGTCGTTCTGCATAAACTGTGAAATATGTTTGGAAATAATCCCCTTCCCTTCCACCTGATGCTTGTACTGCATATTCAACTAACTTGACAGCTTTAGCTAATTTATTACCAAAGATAAAGTCTATTAAAGAGGAGGAAACTGAAGTAAATGGGGATGACCTCAGGTGTTGGTGGACATGAAGGAAACAATTCCCTTCGTCCCTTCCTGGACAAAGGCATAAAATGCACCTACCCTCAGGATGATATGATACTGGGGGAGGTGGCTGATACACCTGAAGGCTGTGCTGCCATTCAGCCAGGCTCCCATAGGCTGGAAAGCTGGACAGAGAGAAACTTAACAAGGTTCCACAAGGGCAAGTGCAGGGTCCTGGACCTGGGGAGGAATAACCCAACACAGGTTTGGATCTGACCTCCCAGAGAGCAGTTCTCTGGAGAAGGACCTTGGAGTTTTGGTGGATGACCAGGTGACCATGAGCTGTCAGTGCCCTGAGGGCCAGAAGGTCCACTGGTGTTCTAGGGTGCATGGGAAAGAGTGTGGCCAGCAGGTCAAGGGAGGTGACCCTCCCATTCTACTCAGCCCTAGTGAGGCCATATCTGGACTGCTGTGTCCAGTTCTGGCCTCCTCAGTAAAAGGCAAGGAGTTACTGGAGAGGGTCCAGTTGAAGCTGCAAAGATGATGAGGGGTCTAGGGCACCTTTCTGAAGAAGAGAGACTGCAGGTGTTGGGCCTGTTTAGTTGAGGATGAGAAGACTGAGAAGGATGTCATCAATGTATATAAATATTTCAAACATGGATGTCAAGAGAATGGTGACAGACTCTTTCTGGTGGTGCACAGGGGCAGAAAGAGAAGCAGTGGCCATAAATTAAAACACAAGAAATTCCACCTCAATATGAGGAAGAATATCTTTACAGTGAGGGTGGCAGAGCACTGGGATATTACATGGGGGCCCCGTGTATTGTGGGGTCAGTGGTCAGAGGCAGGGATGACACACACACGCCTCAGAGCTTCATGCAACAACAGCAAACTTATTGTTTAAACCTAGTTTACAATAGGGGGTTTGAAACAACCTGGCCTAAACTGCTGATTAGTCTGATCCCCTCACAGCCCAGCTTCCTGACTTGCAGGTTAGGATGGATCGTGAGTGGTGAAGTCATAGTGTAGATTTGAATCCAACCTACCCCTGCCTCATCTGAGGACCTGTTTTACTTCTAGGCTGGCTGAGGTTGAAGGTCTGATATGACCAAATTTATCTGGCAACTACAAGCCAGCCGCAGCCATGACACTGGGACAAGCTTCCAAGGGAAGCTGTGAAGCCTCCCTCCCTGGAGACATTCAAAACCCACCTGGATGGGTTCCTTGTAACCTGCTCTAGGTGAGAGGGTGTTGGACTCCATGATCTCCAGAGGTCCCTTCCAACCTATGACTCTGTGATAAGGAAATACAAGGCAGTTTCTGGGGGCTCGAAGTCCCTTCAATACCTCTCTCTGACACATGTGTCTGGTGTGAACACCAGCAAGCAGCCAGTGATGCAAATTCAGCAGCTTCACAGGTTGAGAGGAAGGGCATGACTGCCCTTTTTTCTTTTGTTCTCCACACCCTTATCAAAGTACCAGTGGCCAAATAAAATTTGCTCTTTCTTCCTCTAAAGTTTCGTTGCAGCTTCTTTCTCTCATTCTCTCAAGATTTGGTTGAATCCTTCTCATTATGATCCCTGCTTCCCTCTCCCAGTCCTTGAAGAAAATTGCCCCTCTCAAGGCTACTGACCATATTTAAAATTACAGTAAAGTTTCAACACAGAAGCTTCCTGTGTAGCCAGTGTGGTGAAAGCCAGGACCACAAATGTCATTCACCAAGCTGCTTGGAGAATTCAAAGGGGAAAAAATATTATGTGCAAGCAGCAGCCAAGACTAGAAATGTAGAGGAAAATCAATTTAAATGTAGACCACAAAGAGACTGGATAACACAGACCTCGTCAGCTCAGTGCTACTTACACAACAGCTGCACCCAGATCTCAAAAAGTCATTCTTCTGGAGCTTTAACATAAAAGGTAACTCCATCAAATATCCCACAAAACACAGCAGACAGCTCATTCAAGCACAGCTCTTCTCCACTGTCATATAAACCCTTTATGCTGAATTGCTCCAACTCGATACTGCACAAATAGTGTATCTCCATATTCATGTCTGGTTTCACAAACTCCCCTTAAACCCTCAGCAAAACTAAAGGTTTCATGGTGAACAAGAAGTGAAAACCTTGATTCTGGGAATTATAAAAGGTAATAGATGTCATTATGTCCTTTCTAGAGAACGTATAATTAAAGATGTTCATAGACTGAGTAACCAAGTACAGAACTTAAGCTGATACAAACAGGACAAATTTATTCCTGACCAAAAACCCTAATACTTTCCTCATATTTTTTCCTAAATGTACCAGCATACACTTGATTTAGTGCTTGGCATTTCATGTGATCACAGCCATATGCCAATCAATATCCCTGCATCTAAAAGATGTGTTTTTTGTGTGTTTTGTCTCCTCTTTGTGGTTCTTCTACCTGTTCTGCAACTTGGCAGACCCCTTCCATGGTCTGGACAATTCATTCTGTCTCACCCTTGTGTTTGCACAGTTCCCAAAAGCTACACCATTGAGCTTAAAGCCTTCTGCATGGGCTGAGCTGCTCTGCCTGCAAGGAGCTGGGGTGGAGGGACCAACCCTCAAGCAGGACACACAGCACCAGACCCACAGCCCAGGTGAACTGTGATAAAGAAAAGGTTGGACCTGCACCCCACTGCTCGCAAATACTTCCTGTCTCCTGTCAGTTCATGCACAAAATGACTGCACAGAGACCTTGACTGGAAAAATGCCAGATGCTCTGTAATGGTCAGGATGTGGAGGTCAGACACTGAAAGACCTCCAGGTACTGGGACTGAAGCAGGGGTGGATCTTTACCACTGTGATGCACAGAGCAGCTGAATGGACCTACCTGTGCCCCAGGTGCAGGATTTTGGTTGTGGTAGCAGGAATTTGAGTCCTGTCTCCAGAACCACCCCGGTGTGCCAAGTGGAGACACTATTACAGGTTTCTGTCAGCTTGGACAACATCTGAACACTGATTATTAATAAATGCATGAAAACTCACACCTGAAATCAAAATAAACATGGGAAAAATCATTCTTTGTAACTGTACGGTGATACCATGGTCCCTTAATTCTGGAGTGTTTATTACCTTCTCATTGCTTCTCACCTCTTCCCCACCCCGTTAAACCATGACTTTGCTCCTAATTCCTCTTCCTTCCTTACCATCATAAATTAGTCTCATCACTTCTCTTTGAGTCATTTTGGTTTCATGCTTTGTGTCTCTTGCTCAGACAGCTGCATATCTTACCTACTGCTGCTCACATGATGATGATTGAGAGTACTGTTGACTGCTCTTCACTTCTCTTTCTCCTTCTCTCAGATCTGTTTCGAAAAATGTCTTTTCATATTCTCCCCAGCTCTTCTTTCCTCCAGCAAGAATATTATTACAAGTATATGTATTATTGATAATAAACTATATAAATGTGTACAGCTCCCTAACACAGCTGAGAGGCATTGCAGGGTGAATAAGAAGCTGAGAAGATGCTCAAACACAATAAAGAATCCACTGCAATGGACAGATCAAGACAGTGCTAAACAAAGAGATTTTATGTCCTTGCAAGCAACAGACTCCAGGTTTACCTGTTTGTTACTATGATATAGATTAAAACAGTAAAATCTGACTTTAGGAAAACACTTACTCAGTTTTCATGTTAATAAATAGGATAATTATGTTAGTCATAATTTTCCAGAAATCCTATGATGTTTTTTGACTTCAGGTGATTGGCATTTTGCTAACTCATTGTTATTTCCTTCTCCAACTTCTTGTGTCATAGACACATGACATTCAGAACAGCTTGGTGAGACATGTGAAGCTGGTTTTCAACCACTTTGTTATGTTTGAACTCCCAGCCTTGCATTAATTTCACTCTTCATGATTAAGTAAATACCTCTTATGAAAGAAAAATTAACTAAAGCAAAGATATAATTGTTTTTCTTCATGTGGTTATTCAGTTAAAATACTCTGTTTCTCCTCATGTAAACTTGGAAGGAAATACATTCCAGGAAGAATTCTGACTGAGCTGAAATTATTATAAATGAGGCTGTTATAATAGGTCTAATTGTGTAGTTTAATTATTAGATTATATAGGAGAATACAATGTGGGCAATTTGTTAGATGAAGGCAGTGTCATCTGTCTTTCTTGATGAAAACTGTGGCCTTTAAAAACACTTTTGTTTTTCTGGTATATATAATTCTTCAAGGCTGGGCAACTACTAAACCCACTAATTATATACAATAATAACCACAACTTCCCAGAAATTACTTTTATATATGAATAATAAAGCTCCTAATCATGCCATGAGGTCACTAATAAAGACAACAGACATCTTACTTACAAGGCAGGAGATCCAAATATCCAGTGCATAATTTTGCCCTTTGCTGTACCTCTCATACTTCCTCAAGTCACCAGAAGAGCTGCTGCAGGACTGTGCATGGTCAAACTGTACTAACAAGCATTCCTGAATAAAAGCTGCCTCTGGATCAGACACACTGCCTGTGCTGGTACTTCTCTTCCTGCAGGCACTCATCCAATCAAGCCAGTTTACCAGTGCTTTTAGAAGCTTATGGGGGGTCAGAAATGTCCCATAAACATGAAATGATAACTCAGAGAGTATTTTGGAGTGATGCATATTGATGTTCCTTTTATCTCACAAGTGGTTGTTTTGCTTTTTTTTTTGGTTTTTGGTTTTGTTTTTTAATTTTTGTATAACTCAGTTACTCAGTGAATAAACAGCTCTTCCTTTGAAGTTCATTTTTTCCTCAATGGCATTCTGCTGCCTAAATATTTTTAACCATTCATTTTTGCTGTCCTAGAGAATGCATTTTTATCCTCATGTTTCATTCAGGGTTTATCCACTTAAAACTTATAAGGATTTTGGGGTAGCCTAAATGTAGTAATTTTAAATCCTGTTACCTCTCTCCAGTTTTTGCCATTCTGAACTCCAGTTGTAAAGTTTTTATGAGATTGCTGTATTCTCACAGACCTGATATTATGAGACGCTGATAAGCTTCAGAAAAGCTGAAAACATTGCTTTTAATAATAATCCTTCTTTCTAATGAATAAAATTCTAAACTGACTTGATATATGTGACTCTATGCCCACTAATGAAATATGAATGTATGTACATATTAATTTTATGGGTTTTTCTTGAAAAGAGACCAGTCTTCTGCTGACTTGGAGTGGATTTTCATTCAAGCAGCACAAATAAGGTCAAAGACAGTCTCTTCTTAATTAAAGGGAGCCCATAATATTGATTTAATAAAAATTTAACATTACCTAATGACAGCTAGATATTATGCTCAGAGCCGAAAGACTGACATTTTATTATAATCAATATGTATTTTATTAAAATCAATGTGCTACACAAACTATTCTACAGAGCCTTAATAATACCTAGTCTACCACTGCAGAAAAGGAGAGTTTGTCACCTGGAGGTAAGGTTGCTTGACAGAAGAATTCCTACATGTACAATACACAAGTTTCGATTTTTCTTAGAGGGCAATGAAGGTGATCATTATCATTCTAAGTGGGAGGTGTTTAACCCCAGCTGATTTCAGTAGCCAAGAAGAATAAGTCCTGGAGAGAACCAAAGTAATATCATGGCCAGTATTTGCCCTATGGCTTTAAATTCAGCCCTGCTCAAACCTGGGCATGGCAGGAGGGAGGTTTCCATCCAGGACAGCCTTCAGTCCTTATGTAAGTCCACTCTGGCACACTGCCTCAAAACATGACAAAGAGCTGCATCTTTTACAGGACTCATCTTTCACTGACCACAGTCCAGACCACTCTAACACCAGTGCTTTCCTAAAGCCCTAAATACCTGTCCCCTAACTTACCCCAGGGATTTGGTAAAAAGAGATGCTATTCTCCTTCACTTCTTTATTTAACCTATCTCACAATTGCTTTAAAGAGCATTTCTTATCCTAAAATCTTATGGGCAAATGACCAAAATATGCTTTGTTGATTAATTTTTTTAAATTTATTTTTGTTCAGTTATATTCAGAGAAGGAGTGAAAGCTGCAGTCTCATTAACCAGTGCTAGAACTGCCTCCTTTCAGCCTTCTCATTCAGTTCTCATTCTTGATCCTGTACACAGCATCAAGAGAGAAGCAAAGTGCTCCAACTTTGAGAGATACCTTATTTTATACACATTGTGCATACAGGAATACCAATCTCTTTCATCTGGCTCTACAGAGTAAGACAAAGATTGCTTTAATTTCTTCCATTGTATTTCAGCACAGTATTGAAAGAATTGGTGACATGAGACCGTGGTCATCACCCACTGTTCCTTGCCTACCATATCTGCAGAGAAGCCTTTAAGGAGGGGAAGAAAGAGTTGAGATGTTGCAGGGGGAAATCACACATCCACATGGTTTGGGGATGTTTGTAGACAAGACTTGAGTGAATAGAGAATATTTTCAGCATATATTGTCCAGAGTCACAAAATTCAATGTGTGTTTCTCTGGCCAAGGCTTTCATTCTGTTCCTTTCAAAAGGGTTTTGTTTGATCATTTAGTGTGTATAAAGGAAAGGGTGGATGAAACCTGCTGTCTTCAGGAGAGTTCTGCAGAAAAAGCCCTTTTCACAGCTCTGGGTGAATCTATGGACACAACACCACTTGGTTTACAGGCTCTACTCCCAGTTTTAGAAGAGTTTATATTCATCAGCTTATGATTCACCTTGAAGGCTTACTTCTAATTACTCAACAGAGAAATAAACACCATTTGTGCCTGCCATGATCACAAAACTCAGTGAGAATTGATTTGAGTCTGCTTATCTCCACCAAAGAGAATTAAATAGTACAGAATGTTCTGAACAGGGCTATACAAAATGCTGAGGTGAAAGCATCAATACAAATTAAGGAACAGCTGAAAGATGTTTCCAATTTCAACTAATATTTACGATCAACAAAAGTCAAGATAAAAAAACACCAGCAGTAAATTATACCTAGAATTGCATCCCAGATCACCAATCAAAAAAAAAAAAAAAAAAAAAACCAACATTGCCCTGGGTCTGAAGCCTGCCCATCCATATGCATTTTACGCCTAGTTAACCCATAACCTTTCAAATTTTGAAAAGAACAGGAAAAATCAGGATTGAAACTGGGACCTAAGATTACTTCCATTTAAGATTTCCACTTCTATATACTGTGAGGTGTGGTTCCTCTGTGCCAGTGGCATACATGTCTTGTAAAGAACGTATTTACTCTCTAGAATAATCACTTTCTGATTCTGGTCTTTTAACTGAAATCCTATTATACATATCTAGGTTTCTAAACAAGTATTTTTCATGTACTCTAAAGCAAAGGAAGGGAAAACAAGCTTAGGCACAAAAACAGAACACAGGAAAAAATATAATCAGTATAAATTTGCTTTCCAGAAGGAACATCAGAAGACGTAGCCAGAAGTCTATTATGCAAGACTTTGAAAATGAGTAGCATGGGAAAGCCTTTAACCTAATTATGGTTTTCTTATTATTTTATTGGCACTATCAGATTTTCATGGCTGAGCCAGCACAACTGCTGTAGCCTTGCTGTAGTCATTACTCAATGTTATCTTTTATTTATACCAAATTATAAATGTGTTTGTGGCACACTGCAAACAAACAAGGGATGCAGCCTGTGCTTCTTGGCTAAATTTTATCAGTGCTATATTGTACACACAGATTAGATGACATTTTCTTCAAGGTCTGTTGAGGTCTCCTCAGGCCCACACAGCCAGTCATAAATTTGTGCTCATGAGACACAATAAATTGCTCTTCTTCTATTGCCGAGCCTTATCTGGTAGCACATCTAATCACCAAGGAGCTGCTCAGCTTGTCAGCAGTTCAGCTTTGTAGGAGTGTGAGGCAGCTCTTTGTGCTTTTCATACTGAGAGTGAAGCTGAGGCAGCTCTTTGTGCTTTTCACACCGAGAATGAAGCTGCATCTGGCCTGCTGTTCCACGTTTTCCTAGGCTGGAGGAGCTGGCCAGCAGCCGGGAAAGCTGCGTAACTTTCTCCAGCCCAAGAGCCTGACCCTCACCAGGCCCAGCCCATCTCCCTCCTCCGGGTCAGTGGGTAAGAATTCCTCCATGTAAACTCAAACAGCTCCAACTGGAGTGATTAAAAGCACCTCTATGAGCCCCTCTGATTTAAGGAACATATTCTAAGAGCAGTCATATCATCGATACCTGAATTCAGCTTGTGCCTCCAGCATCATCCAGGATTTTAGACTAAGCTAAAGCAGGGATGGTAAGAGACATTGTATGTGATGGGATATGATTTACTGAACTCAGCATTTATGGTTGGTTTGCTTAGCAACACATCCCTGGAGGGCCCCATATATTACTTTTTATAAAAATACTGGGTTTACTGCACACACAGAAACCAAGGATTTATGGCAGAGTATGTCAAATTATAGAGATAAAAAGTAAAGCATATTTTTAATGTGGTTTTGGAGAACAAAAGGCACAAATTTAGTGTAACATGAACAGAACACTTTGTACATTACAGGCAACATGCAATTCTGGAAAAAAAAAAAGTGCAAATCACCTTAGGTAAAGTTACTTAGGTGAGTTTAGGTGGCACATAGGTGTCCCACCTTCACTGGCCTTTTAATATTTCTCTATAACCATTGGAGGAGAAGAAAGATTGCTCCATGCCTGTGTGAGAGATTTTTCTCTGTTTAGGGTGGAATTGCTTTCTAAAGATTGAGTAATATCTCTGTGTTGATGATAGAGAAGAATTGGACAATTGACTTAAACTGAATTTCCAATTTCCTGTAGCTGGATCATATGTAATGTGGTTTTTGGAGACTGAGGCTCTGCATAATAAATGATACATAAAATAAAAAATGTCTCATAACACTCAGACGTGCTTGTTAAAAATTGGAAAAAAGTATGCATAGCAAGCATAAAGGAATGGAATAAATATGGATAAAGCATCCATTAACTAATCGAAATCTCTGAAACACCTCTTAATCATATTATAAAGTCCAGTCATTCGACAGAGAAGGAAGTTTTGGAGTCCTGTTTTTGTGACTTTTGACTGAATATCGTTCCAGTGGAAGACAGGCATCTAAGCAGTCTTTTTCAGGTTGAAATCCAACTACTCTGTGATCTTAGAGGAGGAAGAAATTGTTGCTTTAAGATCCAGGCCCTGACTAATGAAAGGAGTTAAGCATATCCTTATATTTCAGGTCAGTATGATCCGGCATATTGAACTTTTCCTTAAGAAAGGATTTTTTTTATGTGTAAGTGTCCCAAAATGTGGCCCTGTCACTTTTCACCCCAGTCCTTCATATGAGAGAAAAAGAAATAAAAGAAACTAAACTTTAACCTAAAACTTAGCATTTCTAATATAGTATATAATTAATTTGGGGGAGGTGGGGGGGGTTAATATCTGCATATATACTTCTGAGAAATCTTAATTTCAAATTATAATTAGGTCAAATCACCACTTCCCCTGTTGCATATATATAGCCTGGCAAGCCCAGATGAAAAGCTAAAGTGAGTGTTTTGACTGGGACAATGTCTTGCATTAAAAAAATATTCCTTCCTCTATTTTATTTCACATGAATGCTGAATCAACAACTCCTGATAATATAAGGTAATGAATTGCAAACTTGCCAAACTCCAATTATTAATCTGATAATCAGATATTTATTTCAGTCCTTGTAAGAATCCTGCAGTATCAGCTCTGAATAATTGCACTTTCTGGGAGGCTTCCATGCTAGCCCCCATTTAAAAGCTCATTCTTTAATACACAGTACTGCTGCAATGCCATGAGGATACAAGCACACCTCGTACACATTCAATAACTGTCAGGTGAGTGAAAGCAAAAAAAGCATTGAGTTATAATTAATGAATGTGATACTGGCAAAGGCATCCTATTTCAATATTCAGGTATGTTGTGCAGTATATTTAGTTTAATAAAACAAAAAATTATTAGAATTAAAATAATTTGGTAGAAATTTGGTACAATGATATTAAAATCCATTTCTCATAATTAGGAAACAACTTTTGTGTTAACATAGCAATATGCTGTGGTTTCACAATTCCTTTAGTCTCCTAGAAATCAGCAGTGTTGCTCAGTATTGCTCGGAATTGCATTTACTCCTCTCTCTGACAACTGTTTTCCCCACAACCCCACTTTGACTTCTGCCTCATGGGTAACTTCAGTTCAAAAAATAAGATGGCAGCAATCATATAAAAATGGGGTTTAAATTAATATTATTTTCCCATTTTGATCCCCTTTGTGTCATCATCAGTGAAAAGAAAGGGGGAAAGGTAAGATGGCCCTATCCTGTTTGGCAGTGGTTCTAAGATATGTTATCCCAGATAGTTGTGAAAGTATGACAGACATATCAACACAAGAGAGAGCTTCTGTGGTGGAACTTGCTTAGAAAGCACTGTACCTCCCAAATGCTGTAGATGTTTTTAGTATATGGAAACAGAATATTTCACTAACCTTCCCATATTTCTATTTTTAAAGTATTTGAAATCTGTCATATAAGGAAAGCTTTACCATCCAAATATTTAGCACTTGTTCAGATCATGTGAAATGGATTATGACCATGTATGATTAATACATGGGACACAAAGCATGGGGAAAGCAAGGCAACATTTTCTCATTGGGAAATGAAAATGTTCAAACCCCATCTCCACCAGATATTTTGTCATATTTCTCCTTTTTCACATATTTCCTTGTTCTGTTCTGTAAATGAGTTAAAAATCTGCACTGCTTTTCTCTCTCGGCCCTTATGGTGAATGAAGGACTGTGAATGTGATGTTTGATGAGAAGACAAACACTTGCCTTTTCCTCCTTCCTGATTGTGGGATGGGCTGAATGCCATGGGCTAACATGGGTTAATGAAAAGTGTGTGCCCATTGTCACTGTCACCACGCTTCAGCGTTGGTGATAAGCCTGCTGTGACAGGGTGTCACGGTCACCCCTGCACTCAGCCGTGCCCTTGCTCTCCTGCACCCTCTCTTCTGCTTTGACTGGAAATCCTACCTAGGACATAATGGAAAAATGGGGGGTTTCTGTCCAGAGTTTACAGAAATCTAGGAATCTGAAAAACTGGCATTTAGGACAAATATAAGTGAGAACAGTAGAATAAAATAGCAAACTTTCCACTGCTTAAAATGTATGAGCCATTCACCTGTGTCACTGCAGGGGCTTTTGAGATGCAAACGGAAAATTCTGATTTTCTCCTGCAGCAGACAATAGTCCACCTGCATAATACATGCTACTTAAAGTCATTACACAACCTGGGGTGTGCAGTAAATAAGTAATAAAAAAATCTTGCACTGCTTTTTGCCATATAACTGCCTGCAATATAATTTATCCCTCAAGCAAAATGAAATAATCACCTACAAATCTACTCAGCTACTATGAATAATTGAAATGACCACAAAGTCTGTAGTTCAGACCCATCCTAACATTTTCAGAGAGGAAAGTAAAAAGTTTTAAGTGCCTGCATTGTATAAAATCAATGCAATTTGCTGTTCCATTCCTATACATAGGTAATTTAGAAACTTATTTCCAGCTGGCTTGCATTATGGGAGGTTATTTTTTTTTTTTTTTTTTTTTTTTTTTTTTTTTTTTGATCAGGTGTTATTCCACAGAAGGCTGAGAACAGGAGCAACAAAATGAGTAAATCCACGTCAAAGAGAGAATAAGCCCTGCCCTCCAGGTTCACAGGCTAGATATGACTTGATGACCTCATCCTTGATTAGCAAGACTATTTATCAAAACATTTCTCCTTGTAGGAATCCAAAGAGACTCCTTCAAAAAGCCATTTGGGTGTACTTCAAACAGAATCACTGCTGAGAGATGCTTCCAACAAGTAGAGATTTATCCCATGCTACAAAAGGTAATTAACATAACTTTTATGCTGTATTTGTTATGATTTGAAGGGAAATCCACTTCATGTTGTAAACATTGTCATATTTTACAGTACCTATTTACTTATGTAATTGTTCCACTATTAGCTAGCTTTTATGAGCATTATAACGAGCACATTATATTAATCTTAGCATGAAATCTATCTCCTCCCTGCTGTCATATCACCAGGTTTTGTTCTAGCACAGCAAAGGGTGAAAATATGAGGGAGATAAAATCAGTGTCCCAGTTCTTTAGGTGTGGATAACAAGTGTTGGGTGGGTAGATCTAAGGTCTCTCCTTGACTTAAAGAAGGATGGTCCATAGCTGCCCAGCTATGGACAGGTGTGGTCACTGCGCCAGTACCAGGGCTGGCCAGGTGATCTAATGTCCAGCTGTAGGAGGGGTGTCAACCAGCAGACCAGCTGTGACCAGCATTGCAGGGTCTGCTTGTAACAGGGTGAATTCCCCAGTGCAAGGACCTGGTGAGCTCTAATGCTTCAGAACCTTTCTTTTCCCTGGTTTCCCCGAGGTATGTGATGTATGTCCAGTGAATATACAAATGGGACTTGCAGAGTCAAGATGGTTGGTCAGCCCAGGTCTACCATGCTTAGCATCTACTTTACAGTCTTTGTTTTGTGTGGCTGGAGAAGACAGCCAGGGATATGAGGCTGGCACATTCTCAATGTCTTGGAGCAGTTTGCTGCAGGAAGAATTATTTTCTAACTATTTGAGACTAGCTTCTTATCTCTTCTGCTGTTTGAGTGGTGCAAAAGGCTGTGTGCCAATAAGCAGTGCAGCCATATGGTTTGCCTTACCATGGAAATGTCAGCCAGGAAGACTTTGAGGACACTCATGCCTACTGCCTAAGCTCTCATCATGTCTGTGGTGACAGGAATGGACAAATGTCACTGTCTGCATGCTTGTCCCCAGGCATGGCCAAGCTGGCCATTGTACCCTGCAGTACCCTGTCTGACTCTGGACTGGAAGTATTCTTGACACACCTGTAGAGCAGCTCTGCACTGCCTTTGGCTGATGCACAGGATTAAAAATCATAAAAGCCTTAGTCAAGAAATAAGCAGGGCTTCATTATAAGCCTGAGAGATCCTGAGTTTTGGGATCCCATCATGATAACATGAAATGCAGAACTTAATTTCTGCACCCTTTGGGGAAGAGTGTATCTCCTCATTGCACAAGCACCCAGAGCAACAGGAGCCTGTGCAGGGTTGCAACAAGAGCACACCATTTCCTTATTCTGCTCTGTCCCAGGAGCAACCTGTACCCAGAGTGTGAGCAAGCAGAGCTCTTCACAGTCAGATCAGTTTTATATTACAATGAAGATAAAAAACATTTCAACTCCTTCAACCAAAGGTCCTGACTCCTGACCCTCTTGTAATTCCATTAATTCCCATCTGTGTTCTCACAATGGTTGGGATCCAGCAAGGCTGGATCCATTCAAGAAGGCAATGTGGGTGCATAAGTGTAGTTACTTCAATGGCTAGGAACACTTTCTGCATACCAAAGAGACCCTAAAACAGGAAAGCTTTCATTGCCAGAAGTTAAAGTGCCTTTAATATTTATTATACTGTTAATATGCCTCTTCAGAAAATCCTTTGAGGGAAATAACAAAGATCAATAGAGGCCTGATGAATCCTAAATGGAGAAACTAAAAGAAGTATTTATATTTCTGTCTATGTATCTCCTAGAGATGACAGCAAAACTGCAGACACATTATAGTAACGGCCAAGGGTATTCAGCAGAATTAAGGAAAGGAAAAGATACTTTCAAGCAGAAGAACAAAGACTGTGCCCTACTAAAATGTTAATTAACATGCAAAGCATCAAACCACACATCTGCCCTTCGAGAAACAATGTGCCCATGGAAATAAAGAATAAAATACTAGTTTATTT
This sequence comes from Vidua macroura, assembly GCF_024509145.1. Taxonomy (NCBI): domain Eukaryota; kingdom Metazoa; phylum Chordata; class Aves; order Passeriformes; family Viduidae; genus Vidua; species Vidua macroura. Next base: position 28,088,965 of record NC_071577.1, read on the forward strand.
ATCAAAATACTGTGCATAAAATTCACCAAGAACATGACATCCATAAGAAGATATCAACCATCTACTGCAGGAAAATGAATGACCCATCTCTCTTTCACTGTGCTAAGACTAAGCTAAGTTTATTTCTTGAGAGCACATTTAATTATGAAAAAGAATGAGAAACCCCTTAGGAAATTATCAAATTGTTAATAAAATTTTTGGATGCACTGTGTAATTACAACCCCTTGAAGAGTCAAAAACTCAGCTGCTTTATTTACATGTAGAAAAAGCCCAGTGCTTGACAGCCATTTGTCAAAAATTCCATTGAAATTACAGTTGATGCAAAATTCCAGTTATATCAATACCATACAGTAGGCAAGCAGTGAGGACAAATAAGATGATATTTGGCAGAGAACCATAAGTGTTGGTGTCCCAAATGGACACTGATGCATACAGCTCACTGATAAGAACTTAGTAACCCTGGATAATGAAACTTGTCACCAGCATTATGCTAACTCCTCTTAGCATTTAGAATTAGAATTCACAAATGGGTTATGTCTGCACAGGGGTTTTTCTACAATATTATTAAGTTATCCTTGTATAATGCCACAGTGAATGTGCAAGGCAAATAGAACGCATCATCCATATTAGTGGAGGTTTTCCCTCATGGCTTGCTTTTTCCATGAAATGAAGCCCTTCAAAAATGGGCATTTACTTCCTCAACAAATTTACCCAAATAGATTGATATAGCAGTAAGGCTCTTTCAGCTTCCCCTGGCTTACATCATTTCCAAAATAACCTTTCTAGACATTTTAAATGCTATTTAGGCTTCGGAGGAATAAGATGTAGTTTGGTATCTTCAGCTGACAGCTTGAATCAGAATATGTATATGCCACCAGGCTGCTTGCCCCTTCTCTGTGCTTGACTGGAAACAGAAGGGTCTGCAACTTGATAGAAAATCTTTTTTGCTAAGTTTATTATTGACTAGAGTGGTTCCACTAGGCTTCCATCTGGATCCTGAATGCTTCCCAACACCACCCACTTCCATCTTAAAATTTGAAGTTAAATGTTAAATGAAATAAGCTGAAGCCTGGTGAAGAAATACCATCTCATTCCTCGAGACTATTCAACAGAGTTTATGTCCCTAAATTTGAATAAATACAATGTGAACAAAATTTCTCATCAACACTTCATGACTTTGGTGTCTAACAAACTGAGATATACTTACTCAGAAAAAGATCACACATCTAAAAGTTGCAGGGAATTTTCTCCTGAACCCTTCCATAACCATGGAGGGTAGCATCAATATTTCAGCACAGGTGTTGGCCAAATTTTTTAATGTGCCCATTTCTGGAGAAGACAGATGCTGAAATATTTCTTATAATATATAAATGCTTTGTTGTGACTATGTCTTGATAGAATAGTCAATTAACTGAAGGAAGTATCTCCAAAAGAGCTGTTAAATTGGCCAGCCACCAAAACAACAAGAAAGGCATATTTGTTTGTTGTTACCTACATAAATGTCTAAAAGAGCAACAACTTGTTAAAATCATTTTAAAAATTCACTGCAGATACAAAATCAAACTGAAATTATTTGTTTATAGAGGATATTTGGCACCAAAATGAAACTTAATTTTTCAGAACTCTGGACTCAAACAGCCTTTTAAAAACATATCCTGCAGGTATTGATTTAGATTTTCAATTTTTGCCATTTTTTAAAACTTCATGGGCTTTGCCACCTACCTTTCATAGTCTACCCTTTATTCAAAACACCCTGTTTAGATTAGGAAGAATCAACAGATGATTATCTACCCATTAAATCAAATCTCTTGGCATAAAGTAATTCTAGCTTCTTGGCAGCAGGTTATTTATACAGAAAAAAAAGTTGGCAATAAAGAATAGCCAACCATTACAGTTTTAGCATTTGAAATACCTGTAATAACTCTCAAAAGATTGGATGTTTGCTTTATTTATTAAAATACCCCCTTGCTGAGGAAATAGTTTTGAAAATTATTGCTTAACAGAGTGCATTAATTAAATCCTACCTAAAATCCTGTATCCTAGATTTCATGATTTATTTATTTTGGTTGTATGATTTATGTAGCAAAAAACAGTTGGATGCCTTTCCTCCTCATTTCATCCCAACAGTGTTTTTACTGTATTCTTCTTTCACTGTGTAAGCCTATAAAGTAATCCCTGTTGATTTAAAGACAATGGTAGACCCATGGTTGTTCTTTTAACAAAATTACTTCTTTAGCAAAAAACAAAAATGATAAATTACTTTGTTTAGAGTATTTGTTCTATGAATATAATTTTTTTAAGGCAAAAGTAAAGTTAATAGACTGCTACTAGGCTTCAAAACACTTTGGAAACTCACAGAGGCAGTAGCAAACCAGAGCTGATCATGTGGTATTGGCTTGCCTTGCAGTCATCTTGTCTCATTAACAAGACACCTGGCTGCTCCTTAAGGCACAAAACAAATAGGAGGCATCTCAAATAACTAGAAATGAAGCAAACTGCTTTGTCATCAAGCAGCACTGTAATGAAAGGCGGAGAGAAGGAAGAAAACCCTGGCTGTACAATATTTCCAGCAGTATGGCAGAGTAACCGTGCATCATTGTTAGTACTCATCAACAAAAGCATGTTTTAATTGAAGCATAAATTGACAACATTTTTTTATTATACCTATTTTTTCCACTTTACATGATTATGTTTGGTGTTTAGCAACCTTTCTGAGAGACTCCATAGAATTATCAAGTATTGCTGATTAAAATTGTATAAGATTGAATATATAAGATAGGATTACATGTAAGTAAGTGTAAAGAATTTGTATCTAGTTCACTTTCTAATTAAGAAGAGAGAAATTGGATCATATTGATCCAATTAGTAGATTTTTTTCTCAAATCCTTTTTGATTGTTTATATGATGCAATGATAATTGCCATTTGTTTAACTGCCTTCTATAGAAAGGCAGATTTCACTGTTTATTTGTCTGAAAGAGAAGAAAAAACATTGCTGTCTCCCTTTGAGAACTGATCACTTCTTTTTGATCAGAAAAGTGAGACAAACATTTTAGTGAATCTCTGCTTATCCTACAAGCAAGCAGAGGACTGAAGACTCAAACGACCCAAGCAAGCTGTCTTTGCCAGAGCAGAGGCAAACAAGTACTAATTTGAGAAAATGCCATAATACATTTTCAAAGCTGACCTTAAAGTGCTCTGAAGTTTTGAAGGCCAAACATTGAAACATTTTCATGAAACATGCTTTCTAGATGATGTCTCATACAACATTTCATAAAAGCAGGGACTTCAAAAAATATCCTCTAGAGTCCTGTATAACAAAGTACGCAATATCATTATGATCTTCATGAAATTCTCTCTCTCTCTTTTTTGAAAATATTTTGAATTGTAAAAGGTTGTATAGCCAAGACACCCTGAGACTTTAGTAATTTAATATACTGCCAGAGATTTCAATATAATATTGGAAATATTTACTCAAGAGAACACGACATACAGGATATTTTTACAGTTATTTGCAAAGAGAAAATATATCCTCTGTAATTAATTAATGGCAATCTGCAAGATGCTAGGAGACAAAATTCAGCTAGTATGACTTGGACAATTATGACAGGAAATGTAATAGATCTGGAATCTTTGAAGAAAAATATTCTGTTGCCATGTCACTTCACAGTGAAACATATATACCCCTGTTAGCTGTGTTTTGATAATTTACCACTATTTAAATTATAGTAGGATGTTAAACACCACCTAGAGGTCAGGATTTGCAGCAGACCTCAGGGTCAATGACTGTGGTGATTCAGGATGTTTCTCAGCAGATTTAATTGAAAGGATGTAGAATAAAACCAAAGCCTTTAGAAAACTAAAGCCTTTCCAGCTTGTGCCTGCTGAAAAGTGTATATTCAAATATTTGTGATAAAGAAGTAAAAAACTAAACCTGTAAGTAGTTTTGAAAACTTTTATATTTTGTTCTGCTGTCTTTGAGAGGCATAGAGGCAAAAAAAAAAAAAAATTCCAGCAAGGACAATGTTTAATAGAGTGCATTATTTGAGACCTGAAAGTTATTCAAAGAATTGGAACCGCAGGAAGTTAATATTTCACTTTCGTGATGATTCATCAGTTTAAATCTGTACCAAGGTACGCCACAGGATCCTGAAATCAAAGTTTGTTTTGGTACAGAATTTTTTAGATTTTCTATTGTTAAAAAAAATACTTTGTCCAATGCGTATCTCTTTCTAAAAAAATTGCACACACATACAAAAAAACCCAAAACCAAGCAAATCCAAAAAGCCCTAACAAAAAAAACGAAACAGAAGTATTCCTAATTGTAATGAGATTTGATGTAGGATATAAGGTTCAGGCTTAAGAGGAAGAAAGCTTTGAGATCTAAAACCTATTTGAATTTCAAACTTTCTGAATTAACTATAATTCTGATCCAAGGATTAAATAGATGATAAAAAGCATCATAGGAAAGTAATAGATGGGTTTGGGCCCTACATTCACAGGTGGTTGTCAACAGGGTTTGGAGGCTGAGATCAAAACTAATCTTAAGAAAGAACAGTGTCTATGTAGAACAAAATCCATTTATTTGAAGAGAAAGGAATCAAGCAGGGTATAATTAGATGTTAAACTGACAGAGGTCATTTCAGGAGCAGCACAAATAGTTTGCTTAGATCTGCAGTGAGATTGATATCATGGTGAGTATCAGATTAATTATATATATTACTGAGGAGGTAGAACACCAACATACTTCACACTAAATATGAGCCTGTTGTCATGGGCTCAAGTGTATAACATAACTTGTATGGTTGCCATAAGAAACCATCAGTCTTTCAAAAATAGAAGATTACATAAAATTAAATTACAGATTACAGATTACTGATTAGTCCAGATTACTGGATAGAAATCAGTAAAAAGCTTCTTGAACAAAAACAATAACTATTTTTTTAAATTGATTTGTCCAAATTAAAACCTGGATTTCAGTTGAGTTATTGGAGCAAACAAGAAAGCTCAAAAATAAAAACAAAATAAGTCCAAATGAGAAAATTAGGAAGGAATAGCTAGCAGAAAATCAACATATGCACTGTCTGCTGAGATGGGATAAAGACTCATCAGCTACATCAGTGATCTGTTTGAGACACTGGAATGGAAAAACAACAGGGACATACCTAGAGGTATGTTCAATCAAGAGAAGTTTCTGAATACTTGGAAGCAAGAATGGTTATGTAGTCAAGCATTGTCAAAAGAATATTCTAACAGCATATAAAAGATATTCTAATCTAATTGCAAAGAGGAATAAAGCTCTAAAATGGCTCAAATGTCTTTTGTACAAAGAAGAATAATTAACAATCAAATTGAAAGCTGCTATCTTGACAGATGATGTATATTAGGACAATGAAAATGCAGTCCATAATTTAAATGCTGAAGAAAATTTCAGATTGTTGTAAATGTAGTATTCTTTTTAGTGGAACTTCAACTGATTTTAAATTAAAATTAATTTGAAAAAGTTTTCATAAAGGACTAGAACTTTCCTTAAAAGTCTCTTTCTCTCTTCAGATCAGCTTTTATCTGAATTTAAAGAATGAATTTTCAGAAGTGACTCTACCTAAGTTTGGCTTCCTGAAACTAAAACAGCCTCGATCAGAAGTATACTTCTTTTTTTAAAGTTAGAAAATCTGTGCTTTCTGCAAGAGGGTTCAGAACGTAGTTTTCAAACCCAGAGGTTAACGCTCTCACTGACATAACTGAAATCAGAAGTTTTCAAGTCTACAATATATCAAAGAATACAAGTAATTTAATGCTAGAGCAAGATTTTAATGGAGAAAAATGATATTCAAGCCCCTGAATCCAGACGGTGAATTTTGGGGTGGAATGTCAAACCAGGCTTTTTGTTGTGTCTTGGAACACATGTTCCCACAGTGAGTATGTCATACAAACAGCTCCAAAACACCCTTGGTTCAGACTTCCTGTCTCCACTGGGTTTTGAGCACATTTGGTGGTATCTCACAAAAAGATCTAGCTCTTGGTTTAGTTTAAAGAGATCTAGGACTAGTTTCTTTTGGAGGGAATTGAGTTTACATTCACCAAAACCATTCTGCAAACAGAAACAGTAGTGACATTCAAGGAATTAACTTCCAAAAGACACCATTGTTTCATTTAAAAATGTAAATATAGCAATATCTCTGCACCAGACAAGATTTAGAATCATAGAATCATTGAATCTTTTTAGGTTCAAAAAGACGTCTAAGGCCATCAAGTCCAACCACTGACCTCACACTATCAAGCCCTCCACTAAACCATATCCCTAAGTACCACTTCTACACATTTTCAAAATATCTTTAGGGATGGTGACTCCACCACTTCCCTAGGGAGACTGTTCCAATGCTTGGCAACCCTTAGAAAGAAGGAATTTTTCTCAATATCCAATCTAAACCTCCACTGGTACTACTTCAGGCCATTTCCTCTCATCCTATCACTTCTTACCTGGCAGAAGAGACTGACCCCTACCTCACTGCAATCTCCTTTAGGGTAGTTGTAGAGAGCAATGAGGTTCCCCTGAAACTCCTTTTCTCCAGGCTAAACAACCCCACCTCACTCACTCATTCCTCATTTACTGGACAAGTGGGAAGGCTGAGACATCTAAATTTACAACTAACAGTCACAGTGCAGGAGGGTGTCAGCCTCACATGTGCAGGTTCTGGCTGAACATACCAAGAGTGTGCAGAGCTGAAGAACGGCGTAATAAGAAAACTGGTGTGTCTGCCTTCAAAATGGGGAAAAATTTTGAATTGCAGCTGGGCAGCTACAGTACCAAAACTAAATTCCTCTAAAATAAACTGCTTTAAAAGAAAGAACATTATGATCAGGATGGGACGTCTCTCAGGCAGGCCAACAAGACAAATGTCCAGAAAAAAAAGGTTGATTGAGCATCATAATATTTTTAGTAAGCCTTGCTAGTTTGTTTCTGAAAGTAGGAGAAAAAAAGCTGGCAAAAGTTTCTCACTTATAATTAACCCTAAAAGTCCTCCTATTCATTTGTCCTACAAGCAAAGTATCACTATGGGTCAAGAGAAGAATCCTGGCTGGTGAAATGGAGCCAGAAAACACCGAGTTAAACAATATAGGGTGGACTCCTTCAGCTGAAGACAGTTACAGAATTGACAGAGGACCCAAACCAGAGACATTAGATACACTGTATCGACTACTTGAAAGCTTTTGACTTGGCAGGTCAGCTGAGATCATTCAACCCATGGAGCAATAAATAGTCCCTTCTAAAAGCTGGAAAAAAGCTGAAATCAAAGCCTATTAAAAACTTTTAGGGAAAAAAAAAAGGTATCCTGAGAAGGAAAATTTCTTTTCTTCCACATGTCTTTATAATTATAAGGTACCAAAAGAGCAACACAGCTCCAGGGCTCAGTAGGCATCTTCAACTAACAAAACTCTGTTACCACCAGCAAACTTCTGAGTGTTGCTGGATGAGTTGTTCATTTTTCTAGGGTAATAATTACCTACTGAATGGTTGCAGAATAAAGCTGACAAACACACTACCCTGGAGACAGAATAAAATGTGCAAGTATGCATTAGAAGCAGCATAAAAAGCAAGTTTTTTGGTGTTGCACCGACTATCTGTCATGGAAATCACTAGGGCTCTGGTGCAGAGCTGACAGCTGCAATGTAAGAAGCAAATAGAATAGAGCAGAGTAGATAATCATTTTTTTAGAGATGGCCTTGTTGGCCACAGATGTGTTCTGTATTGTTAGCTGTGTCACTTGATTATATCCCATTTGCAACCATCCTGTTGCTGCACTGCTACTGCGCTTCCCTGTGGCTCACAGAGATTTCTGAGGCAGTGAAATCGCTGGGATTTCTCTGCCTGGCTTGAAGAGGCAGGCTAATCAGCTTAACCACAGATCATTTAGGAGAGAAGAGCAGAGACACGTGCAAAGACTACAAGCAGAAGCTCCCATATTCCTGGATGTACAGATCCAAAACACCTCCCAGTTTTGTGCTGTTTTGTGCTGACAGTGATACTAGAAGGGATAAATGTAAATCACTTTTACATTTCGCTGCTGTAAGTTTAAAATCTAATTGCTAAACACTCTTTGAACAACATAATAATTCAGGAACTATCAGGTCCTAATAAGCATCAATAAGTTCTGCTGTTCCAGTAGGTTTTCATTCTACTCATGGCATGTTAAATAGAAATAGAGTTGGTTTCCATATTTTTTTAATGTCTATTTCTCATTAGATCTCTTCATATCTGATTTGCTTTATTTGTTTTACTTATGTATGATCCAGTATTGAAATTCTACTTTCTTTCCTGTCCATGAACACTGGGAAGAGCTCTGAAAATTAGATTGATATTGACCCATCAGAGAGGAAAATTTGACCATTTCTACGTAATTTAACTATGTTTAATTGATCCACAGCTGTAGCATGAACACACCAGGAATGAATTTTCAATACTGTTTTCCTATTTAAGCATATGGGTGTAATTTACAGATTTCTTCTCAAGATATGGACAGAATTTAAGCAACTAATTTCACTAGGTATTGAACAACATATTCCTGAGGCATCTGTAAATTGTTGGAGATTCTTTGCCAGGTTTTTGACCATCAAAGACATTGAAATACTGAAATTCTGCCACTCTCATTCTAAATTCTTGCTGTGCAAGCAGAAGAAAAGGATGTTGCAGGGCTCAGGCTGTGTGCTGGATTTTTCCCATTCAACAAAAAGCACTCTGCACAGAAATGTGTTTCTGGCTGAAACAGACACCAGACCTCAGCTCCTCCTTACTGGCGAAGCAATGCACCCCCTGAGGAGTCTTTACAGCAATGTCATCTACTGCCCCTCACTGCTACAGATGGAGTTTTGGTCTCCGTAATCATGGGCAGGCCAATGGAATCAGACAAAATTCTCAAGCCTGAAATTCTCCTCCCAAAGCAGCCTTTGTGACATGAATTTTATTTTCAGGAAGTGAAAAATGGACTTATGTTCCATCTATTGCAATGGATTGATGGCATCTCACTGGCCAGAGGGACTGCTGAGGCTGAGTGGTGGGGCTGCTGCCCATGGGGGTGCACCACCATAGAGCAGGACCTCCTTACATCTGGCTTCTGCAGACATCTCTCTTTGTGACCTTCAAAGCCTCAAAATGCTGTGTGGTTATAAAAGGCTCTTAAACAGTCCTTCCTCCTGCCCACATCTTCACAAAGCTTTTATTCCATTGCTGTGATAGGATTGCAGTTTAATCAGCCCTAGCTTTATTCCAGAAGTAACTTTTAAAGAGTTATAACTAGGCCGTGTTTCCCCAGCTCCTGTAATCCTCTACCACAAAAGAATGGATATAAATGAGGTACATTATCATTAGATATTACCACAAGAACCAACATTATAATTAGGTACTGTATCCACTTTGTAATCACTATGGCTTTAATTTCCAATCAAAAGCATCAAAGTCTGAAGACAGTGACCCCACTATTGAACAATTCCTTTTCATTTTCTTTGACAATGAATTTTCAAAGGTAAAGGGGGGCAGGGAGAAATGGTATTTTATTCTAGAGCTTCTACATAATTATAGCAATTAGAGAAATCTTTCATATGCTTGGTCAGCTTTTACTGCGTACGTTTAGCTGTTGGTTAGAAGTGTCTCTGGAAGTTATAATGCGTTTGGGGCACCAGAGTCTGTCCCACCATTATAAATACTGGCTAGGCAGACTAATAATTGCAGAGTGTAGTGGAAAAGGTTAGTCATAAATATGGAGGATGTTAGTGCAGGTAACATAAAAGGAATTTAGAAATCTACTTCAGCAAATTGCTGTGTGCTATTTTGCCTGTTTCTTCTTCTCCCTTGTCATGAGCAGTATTAAAACAGCCCCTAAATGCCCCAGTAAAGACTCAGACTTTGTTGTGCTAGATTTCCAGCCAAGTGCAAAAGGTATCCTTGCCCTAGGTTTTCTGCCATACTGCACCCCAAAGGTCTGGAGCACAGAAACTATTCAAGTAGAAAAGGCTCTTCTTTTGTAAACTACTCCTCTGAGTAAATTGAATTATGCCCAAACACCAGACATTCTTATTTTTTCATTAGTATAACTGTGTGTCCTCCCCCTACAGGGCTTTTCCCGATGCAGGTGTATTAACAAGAGCTGAAGCTGAAAGGTCAGATACCCGAGTGGCAGAGATGTGCCCAAATTTCACTGTAAATACATTGGGCAGCCAGAGTAGGCAGGACAGTGAGAGGCAGAGGAGATCAGATCTGCTATGGACCACAGAGCAGAGGTTTCCCAGCCCTGAGACCAACAGAAATGCCAAGACTCACTGAAATCCTTCAGAGGGATTTTTTCTCAAATGAAGAATCCAATATATTTTCTTAAGGATGGAAAGCAAAGCAGAAAGAGAGATTTCAGCCTGCTCTTCTGTTGGACATGGGAGCAGCTGAATGGAAAGGGTTATGTGACTACAAAAACTGCAGCCAAAGAAACATCAGCTGGGGGCTGTGACTCAGTCCAAGTTGTTCAATAAGAAGTGGAGTTCACTGATCAGTTTAAATGGCTGAGTAAGCTCTGGAACTCCTTGATTGAGTGTGCTCAGTGTTTTCAAATCACAAAAGTTATTTGTTATCATTATCAATATCATTTTGTTCTGAAATTTGTCTACAAATTAATAAAAAGCTACAAAATGCTACATATTGACATCAAACAATTTCCAATATTTTGAGTTTGGTCCTTTGACTCATGTGTTTATTGATATTTTTAATATTCTGGTATTTCAGTCACTTTCGCAGAGAATTTTTTTTACTCTGCAAGTTCTCTCAGGAAAGAAAATCATTGCTGCCTCGTTCTACTCAAAGCTTTTCTTTGCTGAAAGACAATATATTTCAAACAAAATTAAAACACCATTATATCATATCCTATCTGGAAAATTTAGTCATACTGAATATTGTTTAATTCCTACAAAAGTCTGGTATAAACATGAAATGAAGGGCAATATTCTGAGACAAGAGATACAATTAAGTGTTTGATTCACTAGATTGTTCTGTCCTACAAATTTTACTTCTTAATATTCTTATTATTGCCCACTCATATTGTCAGTCATATATCTAGTCTTCAAGGTGGGAGCTGAGAGATGTGTGCCATGTGTGCCTACCTGTCATATGCACTGTGCCTTATTTATATTAAATCCATCCATCATAATCTTCACTTCCACTTCTCTTTTTATCTCATTCATTTTCCTCCATCATTTTATAATCTTCAACCGACTTTTCCTTCATAAGTTGCACGGCTCTCAGGCATTTTGGTCTGTTTCCTTGACCTTTCACAATGACTTCTATCATACCAGTTTCCTTCATAACGTTTTCTCTGTCACTGATGGTCTCTCTTGGGCTTTGTTAATTTTCTTAGCCTTAAAAATGGTCTCAGAAGCCTCTGTGGGGGTGGCAATGAAAAGGAGAAAAAAAAAAAAAAGGAAAAATGGAATGGCAAATAAAAGGAAAATGCACTGAAAAAATAAAAAGGGAAAGGGGAAACAAAGAATCAGAAATACCAATTGCAAAGCTCTCTTCACATATATTCTTCGCTTTCTTTCTGAGTTCAAATCCCTCAGTTATGTAATTCAATTTCCACATTAATTTCTCATTGATTATCCCCTCCCCTGACTATTTCCTTTTCTTCTTTTATTTCAAATAAATAGTCTTTTCAGAAGGGTCTTCCAAGTATAACAATTGCTTCCACAACCTCATTTTTCCAACATTTTTGACCCAGGTGGAAGCAACCTTCTGCACAAGGCAGTGTAGGGTGATTTTGTGGGCTATTTGGTCTGTTTGGGTGTAGGGTTGTTTGTGTAGAGGCAGGGCAGCCTTGGCCTGTTTCTAAAATCCACATCCTTCAATCTGGAGGGGTTTTATGGCTCTGTGAGCTCTGTACTATCACTATAAGCAGTGGTATAACTATTAGTGGTACACTGCCTCATGTATATACAGGCAGCATGTGTATTGACTAACTTTGCTGTCCCATAGCACCTCAAATTGTACTGAAATTATGAAAAATTAGAGAACAATTTAATGGCAAAGGAAGTAAAAGGTAAACAATAGCTAAAGATTGTTTCCCCAAGAGATTTTCTCAGGTGTACAGAAAATGTGAACATTCCTGAACAATAAGGGTAAAGTCTACAGGATTTCTCACTGTTTGGGTGGCTCCCATACCATCCATACTTGTGAGCAGAGCATGGGGCATTGGAGACATGGAAAGAGCAGTGAATTGGATCAGAAAAGACCCTTCTAAATCCACCCAGAGGGTCTCAGGATTTCCTTAATAAGTCTCCAAGCTAATAAATCTATTAAACCTTGCGTGAATTAACATTTTATTCTCCTTCCTCATTACAAGAATATATGTGTTATTATCCATACTGTTTAAAGAGCTTTTTATCACTCTTTGACTTTTCTTCCCATAGGTAATGTTTTGGGCTTGATCCAGATGCCTTCGCAGTTTGGTCTTTTTCAAGCAGAGAGAGATTTACTTTCCCAAACCTGGGTAATAAATCCTTAAATTATGATTTAAGTGGAAATTTACTATCATGTTAAATTGCTATTAGAAGCATCATTCTCATTGAGAGTATCCAGGAAAGTACAACTTTAGAAATGAGCCATGCCATTGACTAGAATTATAGATCGTTTTTGTGCTGCTATTTATAGCTGTGCAGGCTCCTGAAGTCAGGCAGTTCCTTTTCATTTAATGGCTCTTTCTAAGAATTTCAGAAGTATTCATGCCTCTGTGCAAACTGTTACCTGCACAAAGCATAAGATATGGGTGCAGGGGAAAAGGGGCTTCCCTGGGCTGTTTCATTACTGGATATCTTTCTGTTCATCACTTATTGGACCTCAGCATCAGCACTAATGCTATGAAAAACAAGGCTTATAAAAGCATGGATCATTAGGGTTGTTGTGCTGAACCATTATGATGATGCTCTGGGGATTCACTGAGCCCATTATTTATCTTCCGATGTCTTAAAAGTTCGATTGGTGGCTGATTAGCAAGTGTGAATTACATTGCAGAAGCAATGGTGAGCATTTTACACTGAGACCTAGTGGAACATAGGGCATCAGGGTCCTAAGGCACAATGGTGACTCTGGCCTGGGTCTGAAAATCAAAATGCACTAACCCATAAATTTAATTTTCCCATATGATACATAATTTTAACAGAGATATTTGCAGTGTGGGCACACACACCCATTACAGAAAATATTAAGCATATTTTTGAGCCAAGACTCCCACATACACCCCCCCAAATCATTAGCATTTCATTTACAATTCATAGGCTGATTTCTTCAAACCTTCAGACTAGAACCAAACCACTCCTCAAAAGCAAGAAAAATGTTAGTTAGACATTAGAGCCCAAAATATTTTTATATTCATCTGTTTTCTAAGTTTTTAACTATTTTTCCAATGTACTCAGCCACTTGCTTAGTGATTTATTCCTCCCTTTTTTTCCTAAATTAATTCTTTCATATCCCATAAATGATCTGTTTAAAAACAGAAAAAAAGATCCATCTGACAGTATTCCTATCATTATGTGAAAATGGTGTCACACCAGCAAAAACATCTGTAGTACCCCCTAGGAAAGGAACATAAATTTCATATTTACCTTTCATATAAGCTTTTTAGCTGCTGAACAGGAACTGGTAAGAAAAGAGAAATCATTTTATCCTCACACACATAGAAAATACCACCTCTTCTGATCATAATTTAATAAGCAAGACTGATATTTTTTACAAAGAAAAAAGTAGTTTACAGCAGAAAAATACTGTAATTTAATAATCAGCATATATTGTAGAGCTTGGAATATAATAAACCTCTCTTGATTACAGGAAAAATCACTTATAACAGTATCAAGTTGCCCAGTGCTGCTGATACATGCTGGTTTGAGAGTAAGACCAGTTGGGTCTTACCAGCTTTTACTCAAGAAAATACTTTAACTCAAACACCCTCCCTCAAAGGCAGCAGAACTCAGGTCACAAAATCCAAGACACTGCAAGCAACCGGAGAAAACCGAGCTAAAAGCCAGGTTGTGCAAGAGCCAGTCATGGGATGGAGGCACATGGTGAATTCTCCCAGCCTTTGCTCTAGGTGTCAGTCTGAGGCTGCCCTGGCTCCATCTGCTTTCTGGTGCTCTTCACCTGTGAGGAAGATCAGACTGAGGCTTTCCTGTCATGCAGGCCAACACCAGAGCTCCTGGCTCTTTTCTGTTGTTAACATGAGAGATCTGTTTCTGTGCTTGTGAGTTATTTGTGGCAGGAGTATGATGATGCAATTTGTCTCCTGTTTTGAAAGCTTCCCTTTCCCTCTCTTTCATTTGTGTTATAGCTCCTCTGCTTCTCCTGTGTTCAGTAGAACTTGTTTGGGGTGAGACTTTCTGCAATTAGAAAGGCTGGTTGAGTAAGAGATTCAGTCCTGCAGTAAAGACAGGCTTTACAGCTCCTTATCCAAACAAAATGTGTTTGCTAAGATCTAGACACATCCTCATGGCCCAGATCTGTATGTGCCTGTGGTTTAAGGGTGCACTTTGGTGAAGTTTCTGCTGAGTACTGAAGGAGGTGTATTCTTTTCCACTCTCTCCTTTGTACGTCCTTCTATCAAAGTATTTCAAATTAATTCCCCAAATTTTCCCATCAGGGTTTCAGAAATGGTACATTTTCCATCTCAGTCTCCAGCCCATTTTTATCATTCCTCTGATAATGAACAGAGGTTATGACCAATATTTTTCAATATCCAGGTATGTCCCTTCAGTTTTAAACATTGCAATTTAAGACTGGGGTCAATGACATGGGCCACTGCAAATTCACAGTAAGGAAGTCTCTATTTAGCTATGAACTCTTTCAGATCCAAATAGGGGAAGGAGTTGCAGAAAGCAGTTGCAAAGGCAAGGTCAAAAAACAAAACAAAACAAAGAAGAAAACAGAATAGAAAACTTGTTTCTGGGATCCCAAGACAAAACCATGATCAATTTTCAGTAATTGAGTGCTTTGTAAAATCACTCTGAGGTGATTTTAGCAATTTGCTCTCATCGGTGGTCTCCAGAAGCCTGGCTCTATTAAATCTCACTATTTTATTGCAAGTTATAAGTTTTTATATGTTCTCTTAGAAGCCCTCATCTTCTGAGAATGGTGATAATCTTTGATAATTTCAGCAGACATTTACAAAATAATAGTTTCTTGCTTCTGATGGAAATGAGATGTTCAAAAAGCTGAATTTTAAAGAATCCACTGCTGATACAGAAACAAGCCTATATTTATTCCAAAAGTTCCCATGCTCCAAGACAGGACTAGACAGGGCAGAATTCCTCTCTGCATGGTATTACTGGGACAAAAGTACCTCAGTTTAAGATGTTAGCAGCATCCTTCATTTTCCACCCCTCAATAACTCTGTATCAGGGGGCTTTTTTCTGTTATCTTTCCTTTCTTTCATATCTCCTGTTTTCAACCCCATCTCTCTGTTCATTATTCACTATTCCTTTTGACATGCTTTGAAACCCTGAATTTCCCAAACAAGATGTTGTTCCTTTTCCTGGTGTCTTGATCAGAAGGCCAAAGGAAAGTAAAAGACAAACCTTGTTTTCAGACATGACCTGCTCTCCTTGACTTCAATAGGAGTTGTACATGCATTTGAAATGAAGCTGTCTTGTTTAAATAGCAAAAGCATGTGCAGCTGTTTGTTTGCTAAGCAAAGAACCTGGAAGTGAGAAGCTGTCTGGCTGCATGTCCTCTGCAAGTTTATTTTAAGAGCAGGTTTTAAAACTCAGCACCAGGACTGTCAAGTACCAGGTATTTCACCCACTGAAGGAAAGCTATCTCCTTCACAAAAAAAATGTTGTGTAGTGAAGAGAGTTTATAAAAACCCACCTACCTTTAGGTACCTTTAGCTGCAATCTTGAGCATTCCTCCTTCCTAAGGTGAAGTAGCCTGTGCTTTATAGGAAAAGGTAAATTATATCCTCTCCCACTGCTTGTTATAATGAAAACCCACAAGTTTTTCAGAGTGCTTTCATCATCTGCATAGACATGTTACATCACAGCACTTTCTGTGGAACATATCACAATTTCATGTCTTAAGAAGGAAGAAACAGGTACATGAGGCACATTTCAAACAGAATTTGAATTTAGATACACATATGTATTCAGAGCAATTCAACCAACCTTCTTCAATTCATCCATGCAAATCTGATCCACATTAGCCTACAAAATTCTAGTCTGTCCACTTTACACAGGTAGAGTGCAATGTGAAAATAACTGGACTGTAATTGTTGACACCATGCCAGTGAGGACAGTGATGCTTTTTAGTGCTGCTTTCAGTGCCTTCTAAATAACTCAATTCATCACATGTAAATCTTACAGTAAGTAAATCTGCATTACAAAGGCATTATTAACCACTCCTTATGAATGAAAGCGTGAAGCTTTTACAAAGGCTCTAACTGCAATTTCATGTTGATTCTAATTATAATTTTTCTCTTCATTTAACAAAAATAATTGGCACAATTGTTTTTACCATTATACTATTTGAGAAAAATATATACAGACTTTCCCCCAAAAAAAATTTTGAATTATCCCTTTTTGAAAATTCTTCTTAATAATGAAATTATTTTGTGATTTCCTCCGCGTATCCAGTCCGCCAACAAATAAACACTTTATAGCTGCTCAAGGCCACTTCTCAGCTTCTAAAATTAATAATTTTTAAAATCCATTATGTCTCTAACCAAACTGTTTTTGCAATAATATTGCTCAGATTCTGAAAAAAGTGAAAGGTTATTGCATTTTTTTTCTCCCAGGTTGAACACCCACAGCTCTCTCAATTGCTTCTCATAACACTTGTGCTCCAAACCCTTCACCAGCTTCCTTGTCCTTCTCTGGTTTGGAGTAATCAGCAAGTTGAAAGGCACACCAGGGCTCAACTCACCACCATACTTGCTGGGGTTGTTTTATCTTTTTAAAAATACTAATCATTGGACCATATAGCTCCTCAGATACGATCAACTCTGGAAGCAAATATATATTTGTTTAAGTAGTGAATCCAGATATTTCCAGTATTACCTGACAGCTCACTGGGATGCGTCTTAGATTACTATTTTTGGTTTAGACAACTCATCTACACCAGTACTACAATAGTTACTTAAGTGTTGTCCTTGTATCTAGGCCGTAATATTTGGGTGAATATACTTCTGATGAGAAAGTGAGTCAATGATGCCATTTTCACAGAAAACGCCCTACAACACTGGTACCTGGATAGTCACTGATGAATAAAAGTCACCACCTGTAAGCCACTGTGAATGCCAATCAAACAGAATGAGAAGCATTTTGTCACAGGAAAGATTTCTCAATGTAAGTTTCAGGGATCAGTGTGGCATTTCCATTTATTCTACCAGTGTACTAAAAAAAGAGAAAAAATTACATTGTCAGATCCAATTTGACATCAAAATTAGAACTTTTTTAGTCAAGATTCTGGAAATGCTTGAAGGCTAAAATAAATGTGCCCATAAAGATTTAATAATTTTTTCTATTAAATATATATTCATTCTCCAAGGGAAATTTTAAATGACAAGAGAAATAGTTAATTAAAGGCATAAATATAAAAATGCCATAGTATGAAACAAAAAGTTTGGAAGGAGCGTTGTTTCTTTCTCATTATGTTATTCTACATTTATGAAATAACAGTAAAATACAAGCCTCTTCATGTAAGATTTCAAAAGTTAAATGTCATTAATTTAAATTACTCTTCTGTGCTTCCTCTTCTTTCTCATCCTCTCCTAGATGGTATAATTAGAAATAGCCAAATCATGGACAAGAGCATGGTCTATAAATTCTCTATATTAGTCAGCTATGTCAGATACATGTAAGTAGATATCCCAATTAGACCATAAAAAAGTATTCACCATACAAGCAAATTCAGCCATAATAGTTACATGCAAATCCAGCAGTGAGGGTTAACTTCTGCATTTTTCCTCTCCCTTAAGACAGTTAGGACTAAGCTCAGGAAAGTGAATCAGAGTCAGTCTGTACCTACTTTCACTGAAAGTTGTTCTGGACATTGATGCAGTTTGAACTGAGGTTAAAATCAAGCACAGGTGACACTACTGCCTATGTATGGGTGGCAAACTCCTTTTGACTTTTTTGAACATTGAAGCATCAGTATAGAAAAGGTAGCAAACCTTTTCTACTCCCAAAGGACACTGCTCTATTGTGGACTCTGTTCAGGTTTTGAATAGCAATAGATGTCCTCTTTTCCTCATTGCTACTACTTCTAAATACTATGAATGTTTATTAGATATTCTATTAACTGACAGCTCTTTGCTTTCTAATCTTTCTCCAAGGATAGATAGGCATGCACTGAAATGTTATGTATTGATTATTTAGTTTTATACCATCGTGTTATATTCAGGTACTCTGTATTTTAAACATAGAATGGATGATCAAGGACTGGTACCTGGTAGGATACCAAAGTTTTGTTCCATATTCCCATTCTAGATCAGCAAGTCCAAAAATGCATTCTCAAGATGAATGAGGCTTTCTTTTGGTATCAGAAAAGGGTGGGGTTTAGACTAAAATGAGCTTATGTTTTCCTCTTCTACCAGCACAGGGAAAAATTTCTCCAACTGGTTTCTAAATATACACAACCACATGCCCTTAAATCCCATCCATGGTAAGCTGCTGGGAACATGAGCCCGTTCTGTCCACAACTCTAGCTGACCAAAAACCTCAGGACCATCTCAATGCTAGAGGACAAAATATCTTATGCAAAGAAATGCAACCTATCAGCTCAGATTCAGGATGACATTGGCACAGTCTCATAATTTTTGTCTGCCTGAGGTCTGGTCATGTCTGGTCTCTGGACTGGAGCACACACCATGTGGCTCCACGGTGAACAGCCTAAGGAAGAGAGTCACACTTGGATAATAATTCTTGAGTTTACGAGCTTTTGATTACCTTCACTACTCAAATTATTCTTCTGTTCCTTTATGGGTCTCCTGATCTTGTGTAGCAAAAGCCTGAAATTGTCAACCTGTTCAAAATAATAGAATCTTTATCGGCCCATTATTTCCAACGTCTGACTGATAATGCAGAGCAATAACTATTAGGTAATAACGTCATTTTCTGATTAGAAAAGCTAATATTGTACTAGCAATAAACTTTGTTCACACTGCAGAAAAGATACATCTGTCAAGAGTTTTGGAAAGGACTCTGCAGTACCCAAAATAAACAAGTCAAAGAAAACATTAGTATTAACACAAGCAGCATAAAAATAAAATGCAAACAAAACAGAAATCAAATAGAAAATATTATGTGTCCAAATTCTTCATAGCATATAATCAGCTTCTACCACATTATCCTGTGCAGTGACCACCTTAGTGGGAATTAATGTGACTGTTTTGGGGCAAAGAGGATTTTAATCTCAAATAGGCATTCAAATTCAGTCCATCATAGACCTTCAGCATGAGTTCACTGTTGCTTAATCTTGCTCTTCACTTCTGACTTCCCATGTTGAAAATATTTTCAGGTGACAGGTGTCTGCAGAAGGAGCTTCAAGCCTGAACGGTTTTCAAGATCCCTGAAATACCAAAATGTTGCCCCTGTCAAATGGGCTCCTGAGGAGTGAAGGTTTTTCATTTTTCATCCTAGACCTAGTAGGAATTATTCAATTTTATAACCAAGTTTCCTCTGGCTGCTACTGATGCTAGAAATAAAAGCAATTTAAAATTCATGAGGGGCATCTGACTATTTTCCATTTCTAGCTGAGGACTGCATTTTGCTCTCTTCAGTCATGCTCACAACACCATTGTGCAAAGAAACACTGCTGAAATGAATCATTTACTCCAACTGTGGTCACAAATGAAAGCTAAACAACAGAAATTCATTGCAATGGCTCTGCCAGCCTGATGCCTCTTCAGGATCAGAGGACACAATGAGAAACACCAGGGAACGGTAACTAAGACAGAAGAACATTTGGTTTTGGAAAGTTAAGGGTAACAAAACAAACTCACAGGCAAGATCTTTCTGCAAAGGAGTGGCTGTCCTTGGACAGCCCCCTTGAACTCAGCACCGTGTGGAGCTGAGAACATGAGGGTCCCCAGGACTGGAAAGGCTGCCAAAGCTTTATTTTGAAAGGGCTGCAGCTATTGTTCAGCTCCAACAGAAGTTTTCTTCACTAAAAGGTCGTCTGGGTGGATTTATCAACCTGGCAGTGGTTTCTTCAGAAGAAATTACTGCAGTGAAGTACCTAATAAAAGGTTTCTCAGAATGTAGTCAGGCATACCTCTAATCCTGAAAAATCAGATTATTAAACCAAAGATTTGTTCTGTGCAGTGGACCTGAGATTAACAGTCTTGTATAGTATAGTTGAGCTACTTTGGTGTCCTACAGCATCCTCACATTTTTCCAGTATGTATTTGAAAGCCCCCTTGACTTTTTTTTCCCTGTGCTTTAAATTTTGAAGTGTTGTTTTTCCATTATGCATGTCTCTCATTTTTATTGAGCACTTCCTAGGACCTTGCCCTGATTCTTGTGAGTGTCTAGTGTTGGTGAGGCTGACTTGAGATCACTGGTTTCCAGCTTCTTTTAGGATTACTAGCAGCTAAAAAAGCACAGGAAGCTTTTGAAATCACGTTTGGGAAAAAACATTGGTGAAGAGGGACTTTGGCCACCCTTAGGCTGCAGCTTTGAAAATACTGATAGTACTCAAGAAAACACATGAAAGGCACTCCAAAAAGTCAGACAGTCAGATATTGCCTGGTACAATTTCTCAAACTTTACAAGATATTCCACCTAAAAGAAACTTCTGGCAAGAAAAAGGCTGAGGGAACAGCAGGAAACCAAAAAAAAAAAAGCCATCAGGAAACTCAATTAATTAAAGTGGATTCAGAAAAAAATGGCTCTATTGAATGCCTTTTCCCTGGGAAAAAAAAATTACAAAAATGCTCAAGCTCAAATATAGAATCTCTTGAAAATGCTCAGATAAGTGATTGATTTATAATATATTTTTAATGTGGAAAAGAGTTATAAAAAGAAATAACATATTTAAGGCCTGATCCCACACCTGCACCTTTCTGTAGAGTGAATGAGTCAGAGTAACTGTTTCAAATTCAAATGTTAGTTGAAAAGGTTTTGAAAGAGGTGGTATAATAAATAGTAACAAATGTGTGGGACCAGATGCTACTCATGCAACAGCTCTAAGGGAAATAAAATGTAAAATATGTAGTATGTTGCCAATGTTTAAATCAGTCATACCACCAAAAGAGTAAAAGACAGAAAATGGGACCTCAGTTTTAGAAAGAAAGCTATGGGAATGCAAAGAGCTACATGTCAGTGAACTAGTCTGGGATACAGAGCAAATTACTAGACATTACAAGAAGAACAGAGTTTATAGACATGTGATAAAATGTGATAAAATGAGAATGAAACCAAATGACAGATGGATGTAGTATTCCAATAGCACTTACTGGTACAAGGACATGAATCACTGGGGTCCAGAAGGTCGCAATGGGATAGGTGAATTTCTCAAAAGTTTTAACATGGACCGCAAAAGCTCATCATGAGGAGAAGCTGCGATGGAATACAAGAACAGATTCTACTGTGAATTAGTAACTGTGCAAGAGGTTAGAAGCAAAGGGTGGGGATAAGCAGATAGTCCTTAGTAGGCTGCCAAGGGGTTTGGGCTGTTCAAAATACACCTGGATAATCTGGAAAGGAAGTAAATAGCAAGGAGGCAAAGTTTTCCAATGCAAAATGACTTCTTTTTCAGATGTTGCAGAAGGATCTCACAAGATTGTTTGACAGGCTACTAAAATAGGAGAAGAAATGTAAATATTAATATATGCAAATAAGTGCAGTAAAAAAAAAAAAAACCAAAAAAAAAAAAAAAAAACCAAAAAAAAAAAAAAAAAAAAAAAAACAAGAATACATAGAAATGGATAAGTGCTAAATTAGCTCCAAAATGGACCTTGAATTCATAGGGGACAGTGCTATGAAAGTATCTTATCATTTCTTAGGTCTTTGCATCAAATCAGATGAGTCTTAGTGGTCATGAGGAAATTAATAGAGAAATTAATAGACACATCATCATGATTATATCTCTATTAAAGCTATAGGGTATCCTAACTTGCAAGAACATTAAGAGGAATTCTGGTCATCCCATCTCAATAAGGATATAACAGAATTAAAAGCAATTCAGAACAGAAAGGTGGTGATTAGGGACATAGAGTAGTATCCATATGGAAGTTACAAAACAAAATTAGGATCCGCTGTCCTAGGTAAAATGATTGTGAGAGAAATGCAATAAAGAGCTATAAAAGCATTAATGGAATAGAGTCTCGAGCAGGGAAATAGCTATTCTTTATTTCTCATAAACAGGAGTGAGAAGATATCTAGTGAAAAAATCGCACAGAATTAAAACAAATAATTAAACCACAGATGAAATTTGGACATGGATTCAAAGAGCAAGTGCAATACAAAAGTTAAAGAACGTCTATTAAATACAGATATATATATAAATATAGATGAAAAGTTTTGTTCAGATTGCCCCTGAATGTGCAAAATATTCAGAGATTAAGTCATACAAGTGGAAGGATCTATGTAGGTACCTCCTGTATCCTTACAGTATTTTCTGACACGTCTGTCACTGAATACAAAAGAAAAGATGGAACTTCAGCTTGGTACAGACATTATGTTCTTACTGTGTCCCTCTTCAGGTGCTTTCATCTTCTTTCATCCATACACACATTATAACCAAATCAATGCACATCTGGAGGCTCTGGAGTGGGTAACAAGGTAACCTTTTCAAAGAACACACTGCCCTTAAACTATTCAGCTGTGCTGGGAAGTGAATTCCTCTGTAAACAACAATATTGGATTTACAGGATATGATGTTCACTCACTTGTAAGTAGGTTATGCTCACATATTCACCATTCCCTTATACACTGCTCCTGCCTGCATTTAACCTCACATATGCCCATTCCCTTCTGCATTATTCTACAAGGATTTCTATGGCAACCTTTACTGGAACTCATCCACCACAAAAAAAAAAAAAAAAATTAAAAAAATAAAAATAATAAAACCACACTGTACTTTTACAGAAAAGAGGTTTTCTCCTGGTCATATCACTTATTTGCCCCACAGTGGCACAGTGGGCATTTGCAGAGACAACAAGCAGTAGGGATTAAAGGGTGATGACTTATGTAAAGGGTGATGACTGCTGCCAAATGTGTTTGCCAATGCACAATCCTTGGTATATGTCATGTAATTAAGGAGAGAGAATCTAGCCTAGAGCTACTCATTCACATTCCACTGTGCATTCACAGTCTTTGAAAATGGACAAAACCTGTGCTTCTCTTTAGTACTGTCCAATTCTCACAAGTGCAGTGGTTTCTCATAACACATCAACAGTTCCCATCAGACTGAGATGACAAAGTTCATGTGTTATGCATCATCATCTGTTCCTTTACTAAAGACCCTGGTTTGCCTAAGCTTAGCTCAGTCGCTCTGCATTACACATAATTTCCTTAATCAGAGAACAAAATCTAGGTTAAGAGAATGCTAAGGTAAATTCATAACCACAGGGAGATTCACAGGTTACACCCTTTGCTAACAGAACATAGCAGGTCACACCAGACATCTGAGGTCTTCCTGCAACAGCCATGCCCTTCTGAAGCAACAGCAAGAGTGCTCAGGTCCTCACATCTGCTAAGCACCTTAAAGGATTGGAATATGGCTGTGAATTTTATTGCTTTCATTATCCAGCATCACTGACCTAACATAGTTTTAATTAATTTTATATGTGGTTTGTACTACCTTGGTTTTATATTATTTAGGCACTTTTCAGTAACAGCTAGATAAATAATTGGACACATAATATTAATACAGAAAATTGTACAAACCATGATAACTATCCCTAATAAACCCAGCTGGCACAGAAATACTCATATAGCCATTCTCTCCTACAAATGCTTAAGGTATCACACATGCCAGGGACAAGAAGGAAAGTCTTCAGGAGCATCATTGGTTACTGATGTGGCAGACTCTGTTTTGCAGGACCCCTGAAGCAGAGCATCATAAATTCAAAGATAGTTTCTGTGATTAGTACTGAAATCTGGAACTAAATATTAGCACAAGTCTAACTCTTTTATTAAAACAAAAGAATAAATTCCATTGGTAAGAGTTGTTTGTTTCTATGAACACAATTTTTTATTAGAAAGTAAAACAATAAACATAACTCTTCTCCCTAACGGAAGATAGAGTTTGCTGCTTCACTCCCCATGCCCATGCTCTCCTTCACAGACTTTAAACTTCTACTGAACCATTGTCCTCTCTACCTGAGTAGAGTTTCACAAAACTCACAGGTTTTGTGAAAAATCTTCTCTAAGATCCAATTTTGTTTCCATTATGTTTAGGCATTGGGAATGCAGTTGCAAGGAAACCCAAGAAAATGAAGTTTACTCATTTCTGACCACTCCTGATAGACACAACTGGAAAGCTCGCCTTCTGTGATGACTATACCACTTCTGAGATTGCATAGATATCACTTACTGACATGATAATAATAATTTACATATCTAAATGCACATTCTGGCTTTCCATTCTCTATGATGACCAAATCCTGCAATCCGCTTCCTTTGTTATGATCCTTGTGGTCTAGGTGTTCTCACCATATGAGTCACAAGGGCTATGAGTTTCTTCATCTCAGCAACATGTTTTAACAGTGACCTGAGAGCTGTTCATGTCAAGAAAAGAGCAGTGGGAAAAAAGGACTTAAACCAGCATGCAGACTGCACACTCCTCCTTATAACCCCAATATCGTGGTTTTTTGCAAACACCCTCATCAGGCTAACTCATCTACATTTCCACGAAATGTGAGCATGCCTTATTTATTATCAGTTATGTACACATTATCGTCTTCATCATTACCCTTTACAAACTTCAAATGTTTGCTGGATGTTGACTTATCCTGAGTCTTTTCAGAAGCTTTTTTCTTCACATTTTTTTAAATTTAGCTGAGAATTCTGAAGGATTCCTAGCATTACATATGATGGTCCTACAGAGATTCTGTTGCTGATCTGTAGAAATAACATATGACTTATTTAGATAAGCAAAGCTGCTGCAGTTCCAAACACAGACTATTTTAAAGCATCAGGTTATGAGGAAGCATTAAAAGGCAGAATCAACTTTAACAACTGAGAATAATTTTTATGATAGCCGTAGCTTTCTATGAAACGTGTTCTACACACTCACTTAAATCATGATGGGTTTTGTGGTAGTTCTCAGTTAGGCTAAGAACATCTTTACAATAAAAAGATAAAAGAAAGTGATAAATAGACAGTAGACCTGCTTTAGACATTTTCTGTGAAAAAGATGTGAATAATTTGCAATTTATATTCAAATTAAGATGTGTAGAGGAAATTTCTAAGATTAAGGTCAGTGAAAGGCAAATGGCTTAGAAATCTTCAGACAGTGTTTCAGAAGAGCGTGACACTTTACTGCAAGGTTTGTGCAGCAAGCACAGCACCCCTTTGGCCATTTTCCCTCTCAGATATGAAGAGGGAACTGGTCCATGAAGGGGCTGCACAGGAAACCAAGAAATCTGGTTTCTCTTTCTAGGTTTAACTAGGGAGTGGGGATAGGCATTTTAGGTGTGTATAGTTTTAAGTCTCAGACTCAGATGTTCAATATATCTGCCTGTCCGCCACACAATCTCAGCAGCAGCTAAAGGCTGTAAATGCCTTTATGTGTGACACCACAGCTCCCCAGCACCCAGAGCTATACTGATGGCATGGTCAGGAACATATATACTACAAATACTCATGGATCACTTATGCATTTGGGGCTCAGATCCTCTCTCTCTCTTCTCTCTCCAAATAGTTTTTGCAGATGAGCAGTTCCATTGAATTCAGAAATTATTCATCTGCTCATTCTTCCACCTGGACCCAGGCTTTTAGGTAGCTCTAATTTTATGAGGGTGTATTTATTTGATTTGATTTCATTCCCAGAGAAATAATATTTGGTTGAGGGAGTGAAATGCCTGCTATTTTCTTTGCTGAAATGACGGCAGTGAAAATAAACAAAACTAAACAAAAAATGGGGAGGAATAAGTTAGTTTTTAAAACCATTTTTAATAGAATGTTCAGTATAATGAAAATATTTTTAATTTATGATTTACACTGGAACATAAATAAAGATTAAAATTACCTTTCTATTTTTCAATGAAAAAACAGGTGACCTTGACTGCAAAGTTCAGACTGGAAGGCTACATATGATGAGTCTTAGAATAGCAAGGTTAACATGGCAAAATCATCCTTTCCTGTAAAAAGTTCAGTAATGGCTGATTATAATTTTTCTGCTGTTTACTATATAGGAACCTAGGAATCTCTGCAAGATTTGGTGGCATTTTACTTACGTGAAAGAAAAATGTCCATGATCATGTGCTTCATTGTTAAGCATTTTCTCTCAAGGGCCAAAGCCAATTTTATGGTTTATAATTTTTTACCCGCAATACCACCTGCACAAACTTGTTGGTCAGATTGTTTCCATTTCTTTCACCTCCTCAGAGGTTTGTATTTCTCCACACTGGTGGTATAAGAACCTCCTATTTTCTACCTCCTGTAGCCCTGGTGCTCGGTATAGTTTATCCTGTTTACGATTGATTTCGCAGTGATAAATCCCACATGGCCCAGGGAGCTGCCAGGCTCTGCATGCCCAGTGAACCTCGGCTGCTCTGTCAGCCTCAACAAGGCTGCAACCAGAGAAGGCTTTCCCCAGATGAGTAAAAAAAAAAAAAAACAATAAAACCCAAACTTTCTCATTTCTCTTTTCTGAACTTGGTTAGAGTCTTGCAGCTCTTTTTTTTTTTTTGCCCCTCATATTCAAAAAAGTCACTCAAGAAAACCTTTCCAAGTGCAATTAATCCAGTTCACTTGAATTCAGAAGCTGACTAAATAAACACAGATTCAAATAGGACAGAGAAATTCACTTGAATTCAGAAGCTGACTAAATAAACACAAATTCAAATAGGACAGAGAAATTGAAGATTATTATTGGAGAGATTAACAAGTTCACTGGTGGAAAAAGAGGCTCAAAATTTAACTCAGTTCTTGTTCTTCTTCTTGTTTTTTCTAGACAACCTGACCAGCTTATTTAATAGTTCTCTCCCTCCATTCTGACTTGTGTTGGATGGACAGCTATACCCTCTCTTTCCCACTGCCTGTCTCCTAGAGAAAATATATGATAAGAATTACAAGGATTGTAGTGTTGTGAAACAGGAATTTATCACTAACCTGGTTAACCAGATTATAAGAAAATATCAATCTTTTTTTACAAGGAAATGTTCTTATAAGTATAACGTTATAGAAGCAAGGAATTTTCCAAATGTATCTCAATTTCACCCACAAAAAATAAGCTTTCAAAATTAAAATCTAATATACTATAAAATTTTATACAGGTTTTTTTAAATTTTATTTATTTGTTTATTAAATAGAGGTAGAAACCCTCTTTTTCTTAAAAAATACTTTAGTCTGAAAATTATTTTTTAGAAAGACAGGAGTACAGAGAATGGAAAAGTTCAGTCATCCCTATAAAATTATTAATATGCTTATTGAGTTTGCTAAATAATAAGTTACAGGAGGACTGAGAAAGTTGTTATTACTTATATCTGAAAAATTATTAGCAGAATAAACTCAGCCAGTATTCAGTCGTTAATATGGAATGAAATTATGAAGATGTAGAAAGTTAAGTACAAGCTTAACTGCTTTGCTAAACACTGATTTGAGTCCAAGATCAAATGACAGCAAATGTTTTTCTTCATACTTTGTGCAAAGGATGAGAGAAACCTGCAGAAATCTGGGACGTAGATTAGTATTTGAAATAACAGTCTATTAAAGTGGAAATTAAATAAATGCCACTGCCTGGAAAATAAATGAGTTTTTAGTGAGTGTCATCAGACCTGGATTCCACCTTCAGCCTCTCAGAGCCCTTGTCAGCTGGATTCCAGCCCAGATGAAGTGGGCAGTAGAGCACAGGAACCTAATGAGAATAATTGGGAATTAGTTTAGTACACTTGTACAGCTGAATTATCCAAAGACCAGTCACTTGTTTGGAGCAGACGACCTAGGATTTTATTCAGCAGAGGAGTGTGTAGGCAGAATTCCAGCATTTTAACCAAGCAGATATTTGCCATGGACTTAATAGAAAATAATTTGAATTGCATTAGGCTTCCCCTCAGAAAATCCTCAAAGTCCAGCTTCTTCCTTGGAAATCTCTCAGATCCTAACCTGTGTGAGAAAACAAGGGACCAGTCTTAGTGTGTGAATCACAGCCTTTCTGTCCCTTTCATCTTTGCATTTGAATATCTCCTGCTCTTGCTCAGCAAAGCTTTGAGTGCAGCTCTGCAGAGACTGAAAAATGGCAATTTCTCAGTCCTGAAAGTTCAAAGTGAAGTGAGAGATGTGTACTAGGCACCAGGCTCTGGGCAGGTTTGGGAGGGGAACGCTCCTGAAGCTGGGTATGGGAAAAGGAAGATACAGACAGCTTCAGAGGGCTGTCAAGGAGAAGCACATTGGTCACACTGGCATTCAGAGGGCTCAGACCCCACCATGCCAGCAGCACCAAGGAGTCCCAGAAAGAATTTGCTCTCTGCCCTCTCCAGGAGGCTGCAGCGCTGTCTTGACAGGCACTAGACAAAGAGACATCTTACCAAGTACTGCAGGATGAGGTAATGAGAAAGCACTTGATATCCTTCAGTTCCCATCAGCCCAATCCATTCAAACATCACCCCAAATACAGCTGTGTATGCGTGCTGTATAATTCTTTAACCTCAGACAGAAACTAAGTACCACACAGCTGCTCACTGCCCCCACTCAGTGGGATGGGGAAGAAAATTGGAAAAAAAGTTAAAACTCATGGTTTGATATAAGAACAGCTCAATAACTGAAATAAAATATAACAATAATAATAATAGTAGTAGTGAAAAGCAGAGAGAGAGGGATAGGAATAAAACCCAAGAAAGATGAGTGATGCACAGTACAATCGCTCACCAGCTGCTGGCTGATGCTCAGCTCAACCCTGAGCAGCAACTGGCCCCTCCCAGCCATTCCCCCCTGCTTTTCCACACAGCATGACATCCTAAGGCATGGACTATTCCTTTTGCCAGTTCAGGTCAGATGTCCTGGCAGTGCTTCCCCCCAGCTTCTTGTGCACCTGCTTGCTGGCAGAGCAGGGGAAACTAAAAAGTCATTGACTGGTGTAAACACTGCTGAGCAACAGCACTCAGAGAGTGCATTGACAATGTTATTCTCATGAGAAATCCAAAACACAGCACTGTACCAGCTACTAAGATGAAATTTAACACTACCCCAGCCAAAAGCATGACAATGTGGCAGAAGAAAGCATACTGAAAACACAGGTCATAAGTCTGGAAAATAAAGTACAGTGCATGTACCTGCTATTTCTTTATACAGATGTTTTGATGATTTAAATGTGCCCAAGATCTCATGCAATAAGCTCCTGTGTCTCATGGAAGAATGGCTGATTTAGCCCTTGGTTCAGGTGCAAGCCTCAATTCAGGTGCAGTCCTTTGCTTCAGATCAGTCCTACACTGCCAAATGGGAGTGCATCAGAAGGGAACCATAGATTTCCAAAAGCCTTCAAGGTTATATGTTTCCCTTAGACAAACGTGAACTCTAATACCTGTAACTAACATTTTTGATAACTAACATAAACTGATTGCCTCTAAACAGTGTATCTTCCACCATGATTAATATGTCTAAGTACTAACACAAAGGTTCTAAGTTACTGAAATAGTGCATAAGCACAGGACAAACCTCTTTGTATTACAAATTTGTAATCCTTGGTGCTTATTAGGGAAAATAGTTTCCTGTTTGCTTTGAGCTAACCTAATGCAGTGGGAAAGTGGATCAGAAAGCAGAACTCTGCCTGTGTAAACTGCTGAGCTTTACCCTCAACAGCATGGAAATGCCAGAAAGCTGAATAATGATGAATTTTTTAAGAGAAAAAGAAAAAGCACTGAGTGCAATACACTATTATTATTACTCTTCCTGAAAACTATCAGAGAAGATGAATTGTCCAGATGGTAAAGTGCAATCATGGGACTTGGGAGACAGGCATTTATTTTTGCAAAATACCACAGGCTTCTTGTGTGACCTTAGGAAAACCTTTCTGTGAATAATGCTTTACAAATTATTTAAAATCCTGATCATACCAACATTCTGCACTTCAGACAGCTAATTTCAGTGTTGTAAAATTTCACTGTCAGCACCAAAGGTGCCTGCCTCTCTCCACTGATTTATAACAAAATTCTGGCTTTCAGCTTTTGAATGGCATCTGAGGTGGATTGCTATGGTAACTGAGGAAGCTGTAAAGATTCCCTTTGGGGGTAAAAATCCATAAGAGAACTTGGGTTGCTAGGTCATCTGTTTCTAAAACTAAACAATCATAATATACAGCCGACACAAAGGGGTAAGATTTAGTAATGTAAGAAAATTACTATGAAGATTTAATTTTACAGAAACATAGGCCAGGGACGTTACCTTTGCCACTGATGCACAATTTCACAGGCAGGTTGTCCTCTACTCAAATTCTGACTAGGTGATTCCAGCATGTTCTTTTGAGGTCCTCCTCTGAAACTGAAATATCAAAATAATTAAAAAGTACTACCAAGGATCAACGCATGATTAATATAATTAAAATTGGACTGGCATTTAGTGAACTTCATCCAAAGCACATCTAATCTTTAAAAGAAAATATGACTTTGGGTGGGTACCATCTAATAGAAAGAGATCCCTGGTTCAGAAGAGGAATGAGGGTGGAGTCAAAGGAAGGAAATAAGCTGCTCTTTCACCCTTGTGTGCACAGGTAGGATTAACTTCTTAACCTTTTTCAAAGTGGTTGTGTTGCTTATCATATAAATTGATCATACAGCATCATAGGGTCTCCCTAAAGGGTCCTTCCTGAAATTTATCCTGTGATTGGAATGAAGGAAATCTTGGGCTAATACTGATCGTTCTCTTGTCTTTGTCTCATATCTTCCATGGCAAAAAAAAAAAAAAAAAAAAAAAAGAGAAAAATCTTTGATTCCAATATCTAATTATCTAATCACTGATAGTTACTACCTTAAACAGATATATTCCTGTAATCATAGCCAGAAAACTGATGTTACCAGCTAGAAGAATCATGGAAAGTTGAAGAAACCTTTGCTATTTCGTAACTTCTGCCAATAATAATCTAGTGAAAGTAGTGTTTAAAGTGTCAGCTATATTTTCTGTCACCTTGAATCCAATAAAAAGTTAAACCACTCTCTGTGGCACAGACTTCTCTTTGTTCTTTGCCTTTGGATACATTCACACAACAGAGCTATGAACCATGACTCAGATTTCTAAGCACTGTACACAAAGAGCTGTTATCTGATTAGAAAGTAAAGAATAAGCTCATGTCCTTAACATGAATCTGATTTTGTTCAGTTTTTACAATACATCCACAACCTGGAGGAAAAAGAAAAGCAAACCTGGCAGAAAAGAGATTATGACCCCTTTACCTTGAAAATATAATTTGAATTCTAAGAGCACAAAGGAAGAGAAATTAGGCCTGGTTTTTATCTTTACCTGAGCTTGATTAGGTCATAGAAAGTTCAGGTAATACTTATGCCTCACAGCTACAATCACCACAGCAGTAGAGAAGCTGACAGAACAGAAAGAAATTAATAGAAATTAAAACTTTTTAACCAATATTCCAGCTGCCTGATTGCAAAGAAGAGGTTCAAAATAAAAACTCTATAGAAGTAAATTGATGCATTCTGTTCTGATTAGCATCCAAATTAGTAAATCAGCAGCACAGACAGTGAAAACTTTACCTGAGATCACTCCCCTGAGATATTTAGAGAGGAAAGCTTTAATTTAAAAATCATAATGACCATGCATTTAAATATTTTAATTTATTATTATCACTCATGAAACTTCATAAACAGGTCCAAGACTAAGCACAAAAACTTAATCCATTTTTAGTATTTTCCTTATATCTTCAAGTCTGATCTCAGATTTTCCAGATTTCCCAGTAGCCTGTTGAGTTGAAGGGCATATCATCAGAGCATTTCATGCCCTGTGCAGAACCTGTTAATCTACACAAGCCACTAGGACAATTACATTTTTGGAGAGGCCACAATTGCCTATTGCTTATCTTAGATCTACCAGTTGAAAATTCAGCATAAACAAAGCACAAAAGAAAAAAAGACTGACAGCTCTAGTAAGCTGTCAGCTGCAGGAAAGAGGCAATGTACTCTTGGCTTAGAAAATCACAGAAAGAGGGACATCACTGGTTTAGATAGCAAGACAAGTTTTCCCAATAGCCCTCTAAAAAGTCTTTACATTTACGTCTGCTTTTGATGTCTCAGAATCTGATGTCTTTCCTGACTATAAATACACTTGCACTATAAATACACTTATCGTCTCTTGTAAAATGTTTTGAAATCTTCTGATGAAAAGCACTAAATATGCAGCCTTCTATTTATGGAGAAACTTAAAGTGAGATAATGTTCTCTGCACTGAGATTTCACGGCTCTGCAGAGAGGGCTGGTCTCCCATCAAAGAGGTATTTGCACATTAGAAAAGCTCTGTCAATCCCACCACTGCTGATCAAGGAAAACTAGTAAATGAGCTAGTAGCAATCACAGTTGGGGAAAGAAAATACAGCAACAAAACTGCAACAAAGCAAGGACATTGATACCAAGCTGGAGCATGAGTCCTTACCTCCTGAGAAATTCAACATGCCAAATTGCCTTCACACTATTTTTGATTTAGCTAACCCAAATGTAGACAGAAGTGACACCAGATGAGTCAGGCACACCGTCTGGACTCAAACTCTGAATTTGGAAGTGACAAACTCACAAAAGTTTGCTTGGCTGTTTCATTTCAACAGTTAAAGCAAAAGCCAAATTTCCTTTTTAGCTTTCAGATAACTTGCAGTTGAGCATATCCAAGGGTTAAAGGGTTTGCTGGAGAGGTGTGCTGCTGAGATTAAATAAAAATTATCTAAGAACTCAAAATTTCACCCTCATTAAAGCACTGAAAAGGTTTGGCAGAGATATGTGGGAAGGCCGGCTGTAGAAATTGTGTGCAGTGGTTGCTTGCTTCCATCCACTGAAATACATATGCTTAGGTTTGGCCAACTAATAGTACATTCATTGCTAGCCACTGAAACCTTGGAGACCTGTTACTCCCAAATTATAATTGCTCAGAAGGTGGCAACAAACTGAACAAGATAGGCCTCATTGGTTGCAATTCTTTTACTCCATAAATGCCTGTCTCTACATTTATGAAAGGAAAGAATATCAACACAAATGTAAACCACAAATCTTCAGTTCCATTAAGTATTGCACTCATCATTGCACACTAATTTATGAATAAATGGGTGCAGAAGAGATGTATCTAATTGGAATGTAACATTTTCAAAGGATGTTATCTGATCTCCACACTCAATTTAATGTATTATTCCAATAATGTAATTGTTAGCATCAAATCAGAAAATTCCTATCCAAAGAGTGGCTGGGAGGGTGATCATGGTCAAGGTAAAATGAAGTGATTAATGATCTGAAACTTAAAAAACGAAGTTGTAGCCAAAATTAATATGCTGCACCATCCAATAAACTAAATATTGCAGTTTAAGTATCTGAATAATTACTGTGTTTGGAAGAATGCACAATGTTTGATAATTCTTTCTGAATACTTGCAGGGTTTCTTCCAGAATTTGTGCCTGGGAATTGACTAGTCTGGAGGTTGCTATGGAAAATACTCACACAGCACATGGAGTAGTGGGCAGATACAAACTAAAGTGGAGACTGGTGTCTATAAAACTCCTTATTTTTTTCATATATATTAATTGTTGAAGCTATTAAGGCAAGAAGAGAAAAAAAGAGCACATAACTAAGCCACATCTGCCTACTGATTTCAGAGGAATTGCAAAATCAGAATTTGATTTGAGGACATTTACATGAGGCTTTAATAAGCATTACGTTAATAAATGTGCTTTTCTCCCACCTTTATATCCCTGCCCTCTCCTTGGGAAACTGATATTCTGTCAAGATTTTCTTTTTTACTGACAGAGAAGCAATCAGAGAGATGTCAAAACAGTCCTTCTCTCATCTTTATTATTGTTTATTAGGGATGACAGGTTAGACACAAGTTTTTTGATGCTAGACATTATAGACAAATGGAATAAAAATCTGTAAGTTAGCAGAGGGGTGGAGACAAAGTTCAAGGAAATGGTGGGATACTCTCAGCTCAGTTGGGCACAATGATGAGGGTGACACAGTTGTGTCTGTCACATGGGCTGCCTGTAAGAGCTTCAGATATCACAAGATAACATTTATGGAGGATTTCAAAGAAGGTAACAATATTCTGATAGAGGGGCTCGAAGACGACCATCACCTGGAGAGAGCTGTCCCTGACTGACACCATAGTGAGTAACAAGCAAGCCTGCCATGACTCCTACAGACAAAGTCTCTTTACTTGACCTGGCTTGGATTTATGAATAAAGTTTTTCCAGAAAGGAGTTGTAAATTTTCTGGACAAGCTCTTCTCTGTTTTTTTAAGCTGCCATCATTGACTTTAATGATCCCTAGTGTGTGTTTACTTCCCACTGCAGAATCTTATTGGAATATGACAGCTTCTCTGACACTGTGGATAGAACAGATCCAAAATACTCTCTACACTATTTCTATTTGTCTAATCTGCCTGATTTAATGCATTTTAAAAATTTCTTTTGTAAACCTCCTCATGGAATGAATTATAGCTAAGTAAAGTGGCAAAAAATTATTCAATTATTATTTATTGCAATTGCAATAGTTATTTCCAGTGCCTTCTTGCTCAGACAAATGGATGTGGCATCACATACCATAGGAGGACAAAAAATAAAAGATATTAGAGATACCTCCTAAAAATGGCAGCAGAAGGTGCTCTATAACACAACTTTAAATGAGATACTAGAAATGCAAGAAACAATACTTTTTTAATGACAGGTAAGTATTAAAACTATACTATATTACATCAATATACTATTTAAAGTGATACTATACTATTCTACATACTTACTTCTTACTTACCCATCTAACTAACTACTACCAAAACCCATGACTCTCTACTGAGAGTCTGAGACGCAGTTAGATTTAATTAGTCATTGAAGCTAAACAACTTTCACCAGAATCTAATCAAGCAATCACTTCAGGTAAACAGTCTCTATACCACATTCCACATGGGGAAAACAAAAGAGCAGAGATAAAGATTGTTTTCTCTTCTTCTCTCTGTGCTTCTCCTTAGAGACAGAATTATGTCTCTCTATCCAGAGAATGTGAATGTTACATGTAAGTGGCCAAAGCAAGTCGCAAAGACAAAAAAACTGCAAAAGGAAACGATCATTCTATGATCAGTGGAACTATTGGAAGGAGATTTCCCCTGTACTGATGTCCTGTGTCACTGCCTACTGCAACCACCTGCTCCTGTAGAATCCTCAGCACTTCCAAAGTCATCTCCTGAGCCACCTCACTGAACTGTCTTCACAGCTTCCCCTGAACACCTCCATTTCTGTGCACTCTCACGTACCCATTCAGTAAGTCATTTATGTAGTGGTCATATCTTTCTTTTGTGGGTGTGAAGCTCCACATGTTAAGACTATTTCAGAGTTTTTTGGTACAGGTGAGTTAACAGGCAGACATGGTGTGATGAACTTGCTCTGTGACCATTCCCTCAGATGGAGGAAGGATGCAAGGCTCTCTCTGTCCCCAATCAATTTTTGCCAGTTGTACAATGTTCAATATCTGCATAACACTATGATAACCTTATGGGTATTCTCAGTTCAGTCAGAGAGAAAAAGAGAGGTTTCTAACCAGGCTGGGCCTGGGAGAGAGTTGAAAAGGAATGTAAATAATTCTCTATCTCTCTTGTTGTTCACATTGTTTATAGATGTGTTCTGCCACCGTGCGTCATTCAGAGCGCACCAGTGGTGTGAGATGTTTTTACTTTAAGACCAATGAAATTAGTCTGCACAATGCTCTCTATAAAAAGAGGGATGTATTTAAAATAGAGTTTTTCTGCTCACCTTCTAAACGGGAGTTCTTCTGCTCCCGTCCTGCCTCAACAGCGACAAACCTGATGTAAGCCATCAATATACATGTCTAAAGCACATGCATCTATTCTTACGTTTTCACCCTGTCTTCCACACAAGGACAGAGGCTCAGAAAATTTAAATCCACACAGGGAGCAAGAACCTCTCATTTTCAGAAGTGTCAATAGAGTACATTAGAATTGAATCTCCGTTGGCTTTCCATAGATTTAGGCATATGTCATGGTTTAACCCAGCCAAAAACATAGACCCAAACAGCCATTCACTCACTGCACGTCCTACCCTTCTTGCACCTTACCCTGCAGGTAAAAATGAGAAAAAAAAGAGAAAATCTGTGGGTTGAGATAAAGATGGTTTAATAGGTAAAGAACAAGCCTCATGCACAAGAAAAGCCAAACAAGTAGTTCATTTGCCACTTCTCATGGGCAGCCTGGGGTTCAGCCATTGCCAGGACAGCCAGGCTCCATCATGCCTGTGGTGACTTGGGAAGTCAAATGTCATCACTCCCAATGTCCCACCCTTCCTTCTTTTTCCCCCAGCTCTATGTGCTGAGCATGATGCCATATGGGATGGGATATCCTAGTGGTCAGCTGGGATCAGCTGTCCCAGCTGTGTCCTCACCCAACTTCTTGTGCACCCCCAGTCTCCTCACTGGTGGGGTGAGGAGCACAAAAGACCTTGACTCTGTGCAAGTGCTGTTCAGCAATAATGGAAATATCCCTAAATTATCAACACTGTTCCCAACACAAATCCAAAATACTGTTCCATAGTAACTACTATGAAGAAAATTAGCTCTGGCTGAGCCAAAAGCAGCACAGCATGCCAGACAATTCCATTATAGTCTATTACTAATTTACAGAGAACACAGACTTTTGAGATGCTTCACTGTGTTATCTTATCCTGCCTACAAAGAGTAGTAAGTAGATTCCTCTTTTTTCTTTTTCACGAAAGTATAATTTTAAAATTAGTTTTATAAACAAAATCCTTCACGAATATAAATATTTCACCTATCTCTCTCCTCTTTACTCATTTGTCCCTAAGAAACTAGTATTGCTTATTTTTCATTAAAGGCTTGTCAAGATGAGAAGTCATCACAGAAACATTTCTGACAATTGGTTTATTCATAATCTAATTGCACTGGCAGGCAAGAAACTCCAAAAGTCACTCAACGTGCCATGACAGTTTTACATGGATCTTGAAAATACTTGCCAAGCAACTTTCACAGCCTTGAAGTTTCTGTCAAGAGAATAGAGGAATGAGAAAAATGGGGACTTCAACCACATGAAATAAAACTCAACAATTCTTCCTCCCTGCTGAAATGCTGACATAAAATTGTTGTGTGAAAAGCACACAGGGAGACACATTTTCTCTTCTAAGAATTTTGTCTTTTAAGAGCTTAACTAAGGTCATTCTGGATTAAAGGTGCACAGTGAAGTGAAGCTTTTTTTAAATGATTATTCCCATCACAGGGGGAAAAAGGAGATTTATCCTGCATCAGAGGAAAGGTCCAACAGTGTTGTTTTCCCAATAGCACCTACTAATAGATGTATAAAGAAGACGAGGAGGATACATAGAGAGCAAGAACAGGTCCTATTCCTACAGACATGGATTTCTCTTCCAATAGTCCTGAAGAGGATGGGCAGCAGCACAAGTATTTGTCTTGGTAAGAAAGTCAAGTCAACTGGTCTCCTTGCTCCATTAAATGTTTGCTAATGGGGAGGGTGGAGGTCTTTAACTTTACCCTAAACAGTGATACATGAGGAAGCTTATTTTGCTCAGACCCATTGTTCCTATCTCTTTGTAAGTCAATTAAATTTCTGTCATCTAAGTGGTTTTTTTTTTCCTTACTTCAATGAAGCATTGATGTCTACTAAAAATTAAGAGCAAAAAGTTACATATAAAATTACTTTATGATCTGGAGGCTATGTATGGTTTATGCCTTACACATCTGACCTGAAATTTTCTCCTCATTGCTTAAGATTTTAGGTCATAATAGAGAACCAAAGAGATACTACTAAAAAAGAGTATGGGGATGAATGAATTCACTCTGATTTTGCTCATCTCCCTTCAATTTGCTTCCATATTTTAATATATTGTGCAAGCTAATATAGATTTTCAAAACCACAAGGAAAGGAAATGCAAATAGAAATACTTACTTACTGTGTTCATGCTAGAAGTCTTCTGAAGCCCTTTTGAAAGTTCTTTGTGGGTTTGAGACCCTTAAGATAAAGGAACAACATCTGCAGAAGACAACAAAGCAGGCATCAAGTGTACCACGTTATGAGATTGAATACTAGAATCAATAGATTCTCAGCTATGTCACATTAACAACAGAGCAGGTAGATTTATAAGACCCCCTGATTGCTATGTTAGACTTCATCATGTTCAAGATAAATAAGCTTCAGGCTGCCTGCTCCAAGACAGAAGAATGCACCCTCTCAGTGGTACTAATCTCTTATGATGGATTTTGTGGGAAAATTACAAAAATCCAGTGGTTTAACATTTTCATCAGGAGATATCTCAAAACACATTTCAGTCTCCACCACCAGTATGTGTCTGAACAAGCAGAATTAACTTTTCTCTGGAAGGGAAGGATTATCTCTCCACTCTCAGCTACACAGGGAGTGAACAGAAAACCTAGGTTAGATGTTGGAATTAGGGGAAATGACTCCATCAAGATGTCTTTTTCAACGCAAACCTTCTTCCTGCTACTGCAAATGAAAACTTCTCACAGTCTTGCTAACAGATGCCCATGCCTTCCTTCAAGGAACACTTCCTTTCCTGGTATTTATGCTGCATAGAAAAGCAGTGCAGGGGCTCCAGAGAAGGCTGTGGAAGTGAAGAGGAGCCTCAGGATGTTATTGAATATGCCTCACAAATTACTTGTGGTTTAAATGATTTAAGGATAGAGGGATGTTATTTCATTGGATGGACAGATTTGGCCAAATGCCTTAACAGCATTCGCGAACATTAATATCAATTCCAAGTGGCTATTCAATTCCATGCTGATAGTCCTTGTTATTCAAGTTGCTGTGTGACTGTCAGAAGAAAACAGATTGCTGTTCATTTTAATCAGTCAGATCACAGTTTTATTGAACATGCCTGTTTGATGTGATTGCATCTTGTGCAACTGAGCGAAATGAGACAAAAAGAGCAATTTTATATCACATAGATAATAACAGATGCGCTCCTCAGAATTCATTATAGAAATCTGTTTTGCAACCGTATGTTCCACTTCATCTGAAATCCTTTTGTTCTCATCAGCCTTTTCCTGTGTGAAACAACCACTCTGCATTTTGCAAGCATCCACTAATGGAATATGATATTACCTTGTCCATATCCTTGGATCATGCTAAATATTAAAAACTAAGTCTAGTTTTCCATAATATACTAAAATAGCCTCCATACAGTCACCTGATTGTAAGTACCAGGCATATTTACCCTCTTTATTACTATTTACCCTTTAAATATTACTCTCTAATAACTGAAAATAGAGAGCTTTAGCAGCAAGCAGTTTTAAAATATCTTGTTTCCTTGGTTTTTCCTTCTGTCTTAGTCTAAACCTTCAGAGTGAGCACAGCTCTGTGAAATCGCAGCACAGCCTTGGTGTCATTTTAATTTAAATTGTATTCAAATCTGTAGCCATCCAAATTTCTTTATGACTTACATGCATGTGTTTGAATCAAAATTACAGGTATCATATGCTGCTTCTTTTCTTCATAACCTTTCCTAAACATCTACATGACTATGCTGAGTAATATGTATTTTATTGGCTTGATTCTTAGCTGATGTACATTCAAGTAACTCCACAGATTTTAGTGGACTTATGCCAAATTACATTACTGAAATGGTTTGGCTGAAATCCTATCACCTTTGACATCATTGGCAAAATTCCCACTGTCTTCAGCAAAGAAATTACTTCAATGTATATGCTAGGCATATAGAGACCCTCCTTAGTGCAAAGTCATGCAGTGAGGCACAATGATGTCTCAGTTAGAGGCACCACATTCATCCTGTGAAGTCTGCTAGAGGTCAACACTAAAACATGCTTTTTATGACTAGACAAAGAAGGAATAAAAGAAAGGTTGGAGAAACATAAATTAACATTTGTGAAAATCATTCAGAGATATTTCAATGTAAATATGACAGTGACACAGAGGATCTCCTTACTTTTCTTTGTCTTTCTTATGAAGTCATTGGAATCCCTAAATACCTCACTTTCTCTAATTACAAATTAGCACTTCCTCTGGGTCAAGGCTGCAGGTATATACATATCATAAAATTAGTGGATCAAGCACTGGGACCCACTCCTCACAGCCCACACATATGGTACCCTCTCATGCTTGAGGGCACTTGATAAGTCACCCGTCCTTCCCCCATGTACTCTGAGGCACTCCACCTGTTCTTCCAGGCCCTTTTTTCTTCCCCACATCTATATGTCTACAGCACCCACAGCATCAGAACCCCACTGTGTTATATTACTCATCTCTCTGTCTCTCTCTATGACTCCTGAATGAGGTTTCCATACCAGTAAGTCTAGATCTCAACATAGTGAATAATAATCATCATCGCCTATTCATGCTTCAGTGTGACTTCTTGCTAGTGTCCTCTCTGTGCAGGTCTTTTCTGTGTCCCAAAATCCTTTCTCTTTTTCTACTTCACTCTAACACTTCAAGTCCACATCCAGCTCATAGAGCTGTAGTCTTGATTCTTCGGCCTGTCATTCTATAGGACAATTTATAATCTTGGAGCATAGACTGGTGGTGAAGGCAACTAGATAATTAAATCCTCTTCTGTTCTTTATTCAGCCCTACTAAATATCTAATGTATAACCTTGGACCTTCAAAATCTGCTACATCTGTTTACATCTATTTGGACTAAATTTATTAAGGTGATGCTGTAGCATATATAGCATATATTTAAATAGTATCTTGCGCAATCAGGTGCTAATCTGCAAATAATTTTGAAATCAGAGAAGCATTTTCCTTTAATTAAGAAAAAAAAAGCACTGGGGTTCTTTTTATTTGGTTTAGTTTGACTTGGCATTTTATTGTTGTTTGGGGTTTTTTTACTGTTTCATAGAAACACTCAAATAACCCTTTTTCCTTTGTTTGAAATTTCCTTTCTTCAGTTTGAACAGCAAATCAAACAGTCAGTCATTCAACAAGACTAGCTAGCTCTTTTAAACTCAATTGAAATACCAACAATAATAATAATTGATTTCCAGTCCTATTTCAGCAGAGGACAGCATATACTTAAGCTATTGCCTTATTGGACTAGAGGTATGCTAAATGATAAATGATAAAGGGACTGTCTCTCTCATGTCTGTTTGAAGAGAGCAAGGGGATTTCTATTTCTTGTCAACCTGGAGGAGCCTGATAACGAGATGGTTTTTTAATCTGAAAGCTAGGCTTTCATCAATTGCAACTTTTGTGTCTTCAGAGACAGATGTTGAGGTTCTGAAGCATCAAAAATCCTTCAAGTGAAAAACAGGCGTAAATTATACTTATGTTAACAGTAAAGAGACATATACCAAATCCATATCAAAACATTATGAATGATATTGCAGGCCTAAGGTTGCTTTGTGTGTGACATTAATGCCATTGAAAACACATTGACATAAAAGCCTAATATAAATATTAACAGCTAAGCCTGAAATAAAGGCGGGAAGGTTATCATTGACAGTATGGATATAAACATATCAGTCTTATAATAGTATTATAAATAAAAAGGTTGTTAATTTAACAATGGCCATATATATATATTTAAGTAATGTCAGTGCTCACACATTGTCAGCCTTTGTTTCAGCATTTATGTGGGACCTCATAAAGCAGCCAAACACTTTCTGTTAACTTTTAGGGAATGATAGCACAAACATGACCATAAACATAATTCTGCTGCATAAATCAGGTTTGTACATGTATAAATTGCATTGGTAATTTATGAATGTAAATGCAAACAGAAATAGCCAGGCCGTACATCAAAAGCACCAACACAATGAAAAAACAGGCTCAGGAAATCACACCCAGGTTCTGCAGGTATGCAGTGTTAGCGCACAGAAGAGCAAAGGAATATTTTATAAGTGATGCTTGTCTTGCTCAGGCCTCAAAGTTCTCAGGGAGAGTTATATTAAGGACAGAAATTTATACACTGTGACCCTTCCAGGTATCCCCTCACCATGCTACTTCCTTACGAAGGCCTGATACTACCAGAGCCAGTTGGAACTTTTGAGAAGAGATTTGTTATTTCTGGGGTGCCCAGCAACCCTTCTACCACATATTTCTGTGAGTTCTTGCTTTTAAACAAGGCCACTTACCTGGGAACTTAGGACTGTGGAAGCATCTAATGTTTGAGGAATTGAGAGACTGACAGTCCAAAGAGACTCAGATACAATCTGCATGACATCATCTCCCTGATGTGCAAGAAAGTTCACAATTGCTTTCAAAACTATGCCAAAAGCTGGCAACTTTCTTCAGCTGTCTTTCCATGCTGGTTCACATAACAACCTTTAAACGGGATGGGGGAACTACATATGGAGCAAAGAATTCTACTTTTATTATTTGTACTTGAAAATAATTGTGGAGGGCATCAGAGCTCCTTACCACAAACAATCCCACTGGCAGACAACTTGACTCCCAGGCATTTTTCTGGAACCAAGAGACAGACTTCTTCTCTCCATTAGAGCTACCAATCTGATTTTTCTTACCAACTGCACAGGAGTCAAAAATGCTTGTAGCTCTGCCTGAATAGTATAGCTGACTCCTGTTTAGAAAAAGCTTCCCTTTCCCACAGCATAACAGCATTTTATGGCTCTGTACAGACAATTAAATAATTGAACAATTATGCCACTCCCATAAGTGCTGTATTAATGTTGCTTTAAGGAATGTGATGTTTCCTGCCAAGAAACCATCTGTTGAATGAGATATGTGAGACTAAAATGAGGCTAAAAGGAAGACTGCAGATATGATAGCTCCAGATTGGAACCTTCTTGGTACCATGGGAATGCTAATCAGTGTTGATCCTGACAGCTGTAGGTGTTCAGCCCCCAACAACAAGTAACATACTTTCATACCTTTTTTTTATTCTATCATTTCACTTTTTTCAAGGATGAAGAGCAATCTAGAGCTACTTGTGCAGCATGTTTAAAGAGTAAATTAAAGGCATATAATATTATCTCAGCATATTTTAAATGAGACAATGATGGATACTGGGAGAACTTGTAGCAGCTTCTACTGATCACCCATGAGAACAAGTTTTGAGATTCAAATAATGTTACAGATTTTTATGCTGATTTGGTCTTTTAGTTCTTTAGTTACTTTTACATTTGGCAAAGTATAAAGAATAAGTAATTAAAACATCCTATTTTGCATGGAAAGTTGAAACAGTGATTTTTCACCTCCAGTGACAAGCAGCAGGCTTCTTCTTTTGTATCAGCTCACCCCAGTACCAGAACAATCAGGTGGTGTTACTGAGATATGTTTTCACAGCTGTTTTGACTGACTGACTGTACGTATTGGAGTTTCTTAATGCCAGCACAGTTCTTTCCACCAGGTTCAGTAGAGCTACCATCATAATACCAGAATTCCTGAGTGCTCATGATCATGTAATTAATAGTTTTATATCTGGCCACAAATTCCATGACTTGGACCAAAGCTGGAGCCTCTGGATACCTTACATATAAACTGTAAGTTCTGGCAATGTATCTGAGATGAAGAGACTGCATAAAGATGCAGTGTCAACACATCTCTGTAAAGGATTGCTTGTTTTTGTCAGACAAGAACTCTGTTTCCACAGGGAAATTCTCCTAGGTGAAGAGAAAAGATCACTTGTTATGGTTATGTTCCTCTTCCAGAATAAATTCAAACCTGCTACATTTCAGATT
The DNA here is from genome assembly GCF_024509145.1 of Vidua macroura. Classification (NCBI taxonomy): domain Eukaryota; kingdom Metazoa; phylum Chordata; class Aves; order Passeriformes; family Viduidae; genus Vidua; species Vidua macroura. The sequence continues at coordinate 28,132,987 of NC_071577.1, forward strand.
TGGTCAAATGAGACCTGAGCAGCCAAACCATAATGATGCAGAAATTTACTCATCTTGTTTGTGTTGAGAGATCATGGAGAAAATTTCATGGATCTTTGGTTTCTAATCCTATAAGTGTTCTGGTCAAACAGCTGGATATCTTCAGGGAAACTGTTGGAAGCCACCCAAAAAACTGTAAGAGGCCTTAGGCTTTTTATATTAGTATAGGTTACCAGCCAAATTGAAATCCACATTTAAGCACCAGCCTATAGACTCTTAATTAAAGCAGGTGAATTCAAACAAGGGATCTGTGCAGCATGAAAGTTTAGTAAGGATCAATTCTAGAGTCAAGACTAAACCTTCATTAAAGACCTATCTAATGAGTTTCTCTCCTCCAGGCCTAAATGAATCCCATGAGAAATGCACATATATAATAGGCTCTGATGATCTCTGAGGCAGCTCCAGTGTATCATAGGGTGGAAGCTCAATAAAAATGGGTGTTTTCTGCATGAATTTCTTTCCTTCCCCTATCCTTGTCACTGGAGAACCATGTAAAGAAAGGGCAGAAAGATACCAACACTGTTAAGATACTGTGAAAAAACAGGAAAAAACCCAAAATAAGTTGTTTTGTCATGGCAGCAAAGATATTAAGGAGGGCAGGGAGCAGCTCCTGATAGTAAATAAAATACTAGGAGAATAATACACACCACAGGTTTTATAATCTGATCATCTGTTCATCTAAAATAGTGAAAATCATCTAAAACAGTGTGGAATGCACAAGATATTAATTGAGAGTGGAAGGTATGAAATACTTTAATATAACTGCACTATTAAACCACTGATAACCAAGAATCATATCTTTGTAATTTTTTTCCCTTTCACTCAGATAGAAACCAAGTCAGCAGTGAATGAAACCTATTAGCGTTTGAAAGATGCAGGGTAGTTTATGAAATTCATTGCAGGATGAAGGTGGGAGAGCAGAAATGGAAGAGCACAGCTAAATTGCAGGACCTTGCAGCATTTCTCTGTTCCCAAAGCAGGATGGGAAATCAGGCATGACTAGACTTCTAGTCCTGTGCGAGGACATAGGCATGTACAAAGATTTCACTTTCCCAATCCAGCATGTGACATTTCACAGAACAGAAACAGAAGAAATCTGCTTGATAAAGCAACCAAGTCATCTATGCACAGCCCCAATGGACAGAGTAGCTGGTTCTTAAACCATTACAGCACAACCAACCTGATATTGAGAGACCCTGTCCCCACTTACCCAGGTGAAATGGGGAGTTTTTGAAATCTTACCCTGTCCCTCCCTGGGTAAGCACAGCAGTTGCAAGACAAGGCTAAGGTCATCTCAGCAGTTTATCTCATCCAGGTTTTCAGCCAGTACAAGTTTAAATGGGTGTAAATCAGAAGAAGCCCTGCCTGGTCACATCCCTGTTCTCTAATCTCTATATATTATATTTCAATACACCCATTCTCCTTAAATTAATAGAATGTCCACAGCCTGTATTACTTCTACTCATATGCAATTCAGTAGGAGCAGGGGTGGTTGGGTTGGGTTTTTTCTTTTAAGTGATAAATCACAGTGGTATGAAATATCTGGAAATTTATTTACTGTGAACATATTTGAGTGATCTCCTTGGCTTATAAGATACAAAATGACTTGCACTCATTTGGGGTCAGACATGAAAACAAATTATTGCTTCTTAGGAGGCTCTCTGTAGCTCTTCAGTTGCACACTTTTAACCAGCACTTCAATTCTCTTGGCCTCCTTTCTGTTAAAAATATTGTATATTTGAATATTTGATCTGAATATTTACTAATTTTCTGAAAGTCAGAATTTGGAGGGAAGTGAAAAATACAGGCACATTGGCTCACCATAAGACTGTTTTGAATAATCACAGACCCAGCACATTTTTTGTATTTGACTATTTACCTGTGTTTTGAGACTTTGTTAACTGAATACTGCAAAGTGCTTAGCAATCCCTGGATAGAAGGTAGTTTATACCACACTAAGCTAAAACATAAATAAGACTAAAGGACAGATATATACCATATCTGGAGAATGGTCTTCAAAGCAGGGAAATCAGGGGACTGATTTTTATGTTTATAAAAGCCAGTGGGGAGTTCTGCTCTAAAATCAGTGTCATGTGCAATGAGCTCATGTGGATGGATGGGGAAGTTTGTGTGCAGATAGATGTGGATTTACAGTTCTCAAGGTATTCTGCAATAACCTGCCAAGAGGGTTTTCTTAGCCTGCACTGAGAATGCCTTTGTGTGCAATAGTCTAACAAACTATTTTGCACTTGTTCCCTATTAGATAGGTTTTTTTACACCAGCTGACACACTAATTTCTACACATTACCTTTTCTGGGATGATAAATCCTTAACAATGTCTTAATAAGCTACACTCGCCAAATATGTAGGCTGGCAGTGCAAGCCTATGAAACCAATTCCCCTCTGTAAGGCAGAATGCTTCCCTACAAGCCAAGGCAGGTCCAGAGATTCAGATCTGCAGTAAATTTGGCCTGGTTTCCATGCTATGGTCACTAGAGCACTGCAGAGTCTCTCAGCATCCTGCAGTTTTCCTAGGCAAAATATCTACATAGTGTGCAAATTTAGGAACTCACAGCAGCAGCTTTTTTGCACATTGAATGTAGGCACAACTGCAGCCAGGAGGAAAGGCAAAGCAGCCACAAGATGTAATGCTTTGCCCTAAGGTAAGTCTGCCCCGGGAAATTTCACACAGGTTCTCTTCCAGAAGGAACTTTCCTGAGGGTAGAGGAGTTTGTGTAAAATTATGCTAAGTCAGCTGCTGCCAGACATCTACCTAGAGGGGGCTGCAGGGCAACCCCCATCATGCAAGTTTAATCAGTCCAAGTTCTCCAGTGGCAGGCACAGTGCTCCAACATACTCTGCCATCCTCTGGCACATCCGTGTATAAAATATCACTCTGTGCGGTTCAAGTCCAAGAGAAAAAGAGACCTTTCCAGTGCTCATTCTTGAAAATAATGTTTTGTTAGGAAAAAAACAAAAAACAAAAACCATTAGAAAAAAGAAAATTTGGCAGCCAAAAGTGCCCGGCTAGTGGAGACACACTGTCTGCACAGCAGCTTCTCCTGGTAACAGATCTTAAAAGCTTCAACAATGATCTGTTATTCTTACAAGACACAACAAAACTCCCAACAGGCAGAGAACAGCAGAATTAATGGATTGGAAAGTGAGAGTCTAATGTATGAGCTTTCAAAAGCCTCTCAAGACCAGCAGCCTCACTGTGCATATCCCGTAAGTTCCTGCTATTGAGTTTTGGGTGTACCTGATACTGTCAGTGGAAAAAAAACACAAAGGTCAATATGGCTGCAAAATATCTCAAAGCATCTTGGTAATATCTCTATGGAAAGCCTCTAAATCCAAGAGAAACAAATATTATTTACACATCAAAGGGCTTTATAAAAATATCCTTGCAAGCAAAAGTCAGCTCAGTTCAACTACTTTACAGTTAAATCATTTTTTATTGAATTCAACTTTCATGGATCATTAGAGAGCCAGAGGCAAAATTCCAAGACCTGCTTTGACCTAATGAGTCTTCAGCAAATTGTTTTCTTAAGTATCCCATGCCTTCTTTATTGATTCTGAAAAGAAATGTATTTTCTCTTTCTTTTGTGTTTTAAAAAAACTACATAAGCTTTTTAATTGAATGTAATTTATATCCAGTGCAATAAGCTGCTGATAGGGTTTATTTCCTTAATCTTTGTTTTGTATGACTATAAATGTCCCAATAACATAGAAAAGGTACTGACACCTGTACTTACTTTCCTATGATGAAATTAGGCACTTTTATTTTTGTATAGTGAAAACCTACTGAAGCCAATAGCTTTAAACTCCCTGATTCCACAGGCCTGTGCTGCTCTGCATCCTCAAAAACCTACAACTATAAATAAGTGTAACCATTACTCCTCATGTCCTAATTGATTTTGGAAAACAGGAGAGGGAATCTATCAAGAACCTTATAGCTGATACAAAAGTTCCTTCAGAAGAAAATATTTATTAAAAAAAAAAAAACATCACTCTAGCAGGCAAGAAAAAAGTTGAAAGTTAATACTTTCCATAGCAGAGAGGAACATTTGATCAAGTTCATCAAAATCCCTTCTATCATCACAGCCAGGGCAGGCCAGTAGCAGAAGGGACTGACAGGACTGGCAGCATGTCCAGCCACCCGTGAGTGCCCAGCTCAGATGCCTGGACACTTCTTTACAGCTGGGTGCACTGGGGGTAATGTGTGGTGTACAGCCAGGGTTTGGGGGTTTGAGGTTTGCTTTGGGTTTTCAGTGAGATATCTTAATTGTAACTCCAAAAAAAGCCTGACCCTGCATCAGGCAATCACCCTGAGAACAAAAAAAAGATGCCAGTCTAGACAAAGAGCTGTTTCATCAAATGAAAACTGCCTCCAGAGGAAGTGACTATAAGCAGTTGTCTCAGACTTATAATTGAAGGTCTTGCTTTCTGACCTACACATACAAAATTTTTTTAAATTGTTTTCTGCTTGAGTCCAGCGAAATTTTTTTTCCGGCTTGCTAGAGTTGAGAGATTGACAGCTCAAGTTCTCGTAAACTAGCCCAACACTGAAGCTTTGAGAGAGGCAGAAATCATTTGTCTGCAGTCATATTTGGTGGTCACTTCCAGTCAGGGAAAGAGAAGAGAGGCATTTGTGAAATAAGCCTCACTTTTCTCTGCTCTGAAGGGCCAGTGGCACGCTCGGATGAGCCAGTCTGCACTTGGTGTGGTCTCCACCATGGAGACTCCTGTGAGCTGTCTCTCATGAAGCCTTTTGGTGTCTCCTGCTTCCATGGAAGGTGAGGGAGGTTTGTCCACCAGTCAGCTGTGCTTCATGGGCTCTACTCAGCACTCTGCCTGTTGAACTCCTGCCCTGTGGCCCTGGGAGTGGCTCCGGCCATGTGGCCAGCACCGCCTTGCTCTTCCAGTCCTTCCTTCTCCCAGCATTTCACAACATTTTGGTTTCCTTTCTCTCCTCTCCTTCCTCCCTCACAGCTGTCAGACTAGGGTCTCAAACAGGGGGCAAGTTGCTAAAGATGGTAAAGATGAACAGAGAGAGTAAACAAGCACTCACTAGTGTTTCTGGAGCGGTGGATGTTGAAAAACATCATAAAGACTCCCCCCACCTGTGAGGAGTAAGGAGAGAAGCTGGGTGACATTGTAGGACTTTGGGGCCTGGTGATATAAGGTAAGGTTTGGGAGCCGCTTGCAGACTGTGGCCATGTGAGAGCAGTGAGGAGAGTGTGTGGCAAGCAAGGGGCACACCAAGTCCCCCCAGTGGTATATTATTGTCTGGGGCTTTCCCTTGGCTGGAATTTCACCTGAGGACCAGAAGGCTGGGCCTCTCAAAGAGCCCTCAGCAAACCCTTACAGTGCTTTAGTGCTGGCAGCCACAGGGCCACGGAGAGGCGCAAAGGTGGGAAGCAGTGGTTTGGGACACCAATCCCTGGTGTCAGTCCAGACAAGCAGTGCCCACCCTGCCTTGTTTGACAGAAAAGCACAGCTGTGCATCCAGGACTCCTGAGCCTCTGACCAAGGCCTGGGCGCGGCTGAGCGCTGGGGCCTCGCACAGGGAGCGCAGCTCGGACACTCCTCACTGCACTACAGCCTCCCACCAAGGAGTGAGCTGGTCTGAGCAAGAACTAAGCTAAGGACCTTAAGATTTGTCATGTTAAATTCCAGCCCTTTAAAGTAGTTCAGAGCTGACAGTGACAATTGTGTTATTTTGGATTTTAACCTCCTGAGGAATCGGACAAAACCCCTAAGAACTCTTTGTGAAAATGTTCAGCCCAAGGAGTTGTAATTCCTTTGCATTTTGCTCTATGGAAATCTTGCTGGAACTGCTTAACTACAGAAGGCTGACTGCTGCACATCTTGAATTTCAGACAAATCATGAGATGTTAAAATTGGGACTCAGTGTGATAATGATGACTCTGCCCACTTGGTTCACTATAGGCTTCAAGTACTGTAGTTATTCATTCAGCATTAAAAGAAAAGAAGATTTCTCCCCCGCTACTTTCCAGAAAGCAAGGGAATGAAACCTAACCAGCTTGAAACCATTCAGACTAAAATGCAAAATGATGATTTTTGGCAGCAAGTGGGTATGTACAGTGGATAAAGTGCCGAAAATTAAGAGCCAAGTGCAGAAATATACATTAACTGAAAGCCATGGTAAAAAGGCTTGCTATGTAGCAAGTTTAGAAAAATGAAAAGCTGTTTAAAATGAAAGAAAAAATTCTTTTTTTATTATTATTACATACATATATGTGTGTGTGTATGTGAAATGCCAGCGGTAATGAAAGGGGTAGATAAGTTACTCTTGTCAGAAGAATGAGGAAAAAAGAAAAAAAGCATTTAAAATACAGTCAGAGTATATAATTAATCAGAACTACTCTGATTAATAATTATTGTTATTGTAGTTATTATTGATAAATGTTAGCAGTAGACTTCAATGGCTGAGCTCCTAAGAATTCAGATTAACTGAAATGCATCTAATTTGCCTGCATGTAGCTATAGCCGTTTTTATTAACCAATATTTCTTCTCTTATACTGCTGGTTAGCATTTCTCTCTTGCTCCACATAATATGAATAGTTTCTGTTCTACTTAAAAATACTGAAGAACCATGAATCTATTCTTGCCTCTGTCCTGGGATTTCTGTTGACTTCAGTGAAGTTAATTTTCTCTCCATCCCTATCTTTGAGACACAGGGTAACCAGGCCTCCTGAGTTCATAGGGAACAATCCTTATTGCTGGCTCTAGTGGAAGAAATGGGAATATATTGCCAGGAAACCCCTCAGAAAGCACCTCTGATGAATTGCATTAAAGGAACAGATAACACAATGAGATTGAAATAGGGCAATGAGCTCAAGCCTAGGAGGATGGATAGTATGTAGGTATTTTTCTGGCATATTTCTATCTTGCAGAAGAATGTTCAGTGAATAGGTAAATAGCTTTCCAAAAGAAGAGAAGATAACCTTTGAGTAGGAGGTGGGAGATGTGTCCATTTCTGCCTGCTTACCAGATAGCACTACAACAGAAAATCTATCCTGGACAGAGGAATTTCATCTTTCTGAAGAAATCCCTCACCCTGTTTTGAGAATGAAGCACAAACACATACTTCAGAAGTGATCCTCTTTAATTTGCAGTATACCTCTACCATGGGACTAAGGGCACAATTAAATGTAGGGTTACATGTTTTTATGGCCTTTACCCATTTGCTTTCTGTATTCACTCCTGGCCCAGTTGTAGATTGGGCTCACAGCAAGTGCACGGTGGTGCCAGGATCACCATCCCTGTAGCTGGGTAACTCAACAAGCACAGTTTGTGCAGCCAGCATGGTCTACACCCAGGGTGAACATCAGCAATCCTGCTGGAGTGCAGTCTGTGCCTTAGTCCAGTTTGGGTGTGGCCTTCATGAAGCAAATAGATTAGCCTGGGGCCCACATACAAGCTGAGAACTGGGCTGTCTCAAGGCTTCTCCCAAGTTTTGCCTGTACTGACACGTGCCACTGACACAAACATAAAGCTTTACACAGGTATGGACTCCAGAGTAGTCTGCAACATTAAACAAAAGAGTTATTCCCACTGCCAGCACTTTATTCAAGGAAAGGCTTCAGATTGTCAAAGGTTTCGTTTAAGAGTGAATTTTTTTGTAAGTAAATAACAAATGGAATCTACCTCCCCTGATAACTGAGCAATCAATATGTAAGATAAGTTGAAAAGGTATTTTCAGATGGCCACTTATTCTCAAGTGCTGTGATTCTGCATGGATTGTATATTATCTCGGCCAGAGACAACATTTTCCTTTATGCTATAGTTAAATCAACTCTGGGGTGTGAAATGAAACAAGACAAAATCTATCACATTTCTCTCATACTTTAAGAAATCTGTTTTCATTCTCAGAGAGGAAAACAATTTTTTTTCTGAAAGGAAACCATTCTAGGTCAGAACCACCACTGTTTCTAATTACTTGTTTTGCCGTGTTTCTAATCTGCAGATGAGGAAGCAAAGTAGTACCTAGTAACTTATATTCCTTCATTATCCTCATGCAAAATGATATTATTTCATAGCTATCTCTGCATTTTGTTTATACTTTCAGATAAGTGCAAATGAGAAAAGTCAAAATGAAGACATTTTCATTTCACCTTTATGCCAACATCCATCTGCAAAATGTAAAAGAATCCTGAATTTTGTCCACAGTGGTTTGTTTTAGGAATTTATTTCTTCTTGGTTTGACTATAGAGAAGATAAACTTTCCATTAAACTGAAAATCAATTGGCTTTGACCTATTTGTGCTTAAAGTTCTTTTTTCATCTCTGTCCTAAGGAGTCTTCCTCCTACTTGAGTCAAACATAAGTTTACTCCCAGTGTAGTTATTTCAAATTGCCTGTTGCTAAAATTTATGATACCAAAAAGACGACAAATCCCTTGTCAGTCTCTACTTGACACCAAAACAGATTTTTGTCTGCAATCAGTGAAGTCAAAAAAGAAAAACATTTGCTTCCTGCAGACAGTCTACAGCTATTACAGACAATTCAATTTAGAATCTCCATTAATGTCTTATCTAACTAATTCTTTAATGTGTGTAGCAATGGTGTCTTGACCACATCCCTGGAAAGTGACTCCAGCTACCCAATTCTTTCTTCTAAGAACATTATTCTCCTCCTCTGTTGCACATTCTGATCTAATTTTCTCCACTTGATCTATTTTCTTTCTGCCTGTAGAATTATCATTTACAGAAAATACAGATTTTCAGATCCAAAGATGAGATGAAATACTATAACAATTGATCTTAATGTATGCAATTCTTTGTAATGTATATTATTACTTATTTTGGTTTTCACTCTTTTACTAAAAAGCTTATTGAATGATAAAGTGTGAGTTCAGGAATTGATGATCTATTTTGAACTGCATTCTTCTGGATGTAGAATTGTTATAAGTTGTAAAACAAGATAAAAAACTGGAAATTATGCTACAGCTGTGAGATTCCATAATGACTTGAAAGTTCCTTTTAAAATGTGTTGAAATTATGAATGCTTTTTTAAAGCATGTGAGATTTTGGTTGCTCCATTCCTAAATTTCATAACCCTTTCTTTGGTTTCTACCATTAAGTGTTGTATGGCAGGAAGATAAATAGTTGCAAGAAAGAGCAAATCTCAAACACCACCCATTCTTCATATGAACCCAAAGTGTTCTTTTTCTTCAACAGTGGAAAGCTAACAGCCTATTTATCTTTGAAGACAATCCTATTATTTATACAGTGTTTATCAAGTCTTCACTGTATTTTGAAATACAGGGATGTTTAACTCTTCACAGTGTTTGAAGTACACAAGGGAAAGTAATTACAAAGGCAACTTCAGTGCATAACAACTAATTCTTCCTAGAATTAAAAAAAAAATCAATAAGTATCCATCATACAATATTGTCTAGTTTTGGTTTGGTTTGGTTTGATTGATTTAGATAATTAGAGGAGGAGCAACTTGATAGCTTTTCAGATTTTTCCTTCAATAGAGAAAGCAATTGGATCTGGAACTTTTGCTCAAAGGTTTGTGTCTATCAATTATCTGTTCCTGTTTCTCACTGCCTAACTGCCCAATGACTTCCCATTAATGAAGGCCTAACAGCTTCTGAGACAAGAAGAAAACATGATTAGTACATAACCATGGTTTTATCTCTACTCCTCTCTGAACCCTACTCTAATAATCAATGTATAGGCAGTGAATCAATCCTAAGAGGTAATGAATGAGTCAAGTCTTCAGCTGTGGTGGGAGAAAAACCACAAGTGATACACTGGTAGAATAGAGTAACAAAAAGAGGGAAAGAAACTTCCATTACAGTGCATAAAAGCAAACTGGCAGCAGGTGGACTGGTTTAGTCAATTTATGTCAGATCATGGTCTGCTTGAACAGAGACAAGATCTACATCAAAGATTGCAATTACCAAAGCGAAACATGTTGCTTCTTCTTATAAACTTGAAGTAATATCAGCTGACTTGGAACTGTAAAGGCACATTGTGGTTCATCTATTTTTTTTGGAAACAAGATCAAAAAAAGGAGGGAAAACATAAGAGTGATAATGATATTCAGTCTAGATTTTTGCAGGCAAGTCTCTCATCCCACAGGAAAAGAATTTAGGAAAGTGTAAGACAGAAATAAGGGTCCAAATCACCTTAGCTATAATAACCTGTATATGTTAATCAGAAGAATAAAACAAGGGCAACCACAGCTGCTACAGCTGCCATCTAAACCTCATTACTGTGCTATAATATCACCTGGAGCAACTTGTTTATTTCAGCTCTACAGCCAGGGCTAACACTGGGGAACTAATCAAGGACTTCTAAATCTAACTGCCTATCTCTGTGGCTACAGTAATATCTATAAATATGATAGTACTCAACCAGTACCTCTGTGAATTGCAGGATATCATCTATTATACCCTGACCAATAATAGTTCACAGAGGATTATGGGGAGTTATTGCCAGTGCATTGCTCTCTGGACTAGTTTACCCAGAATTGCTATAACAAAGTAAGCAGAATTTAGGAGATCTGGATTCTCACTGTTTTGCATTCTTACTGCATTTTTTATTCAAGGAATTCAAAGTGTACACTGCTTAACTAATTCAACCTTATAATGCCCCTGAGGTGCAAGCAAACAAGTTTAGGCAAATTTTACAGGTGTAGAAACAAAATCTAATATTTTGACCAAAGAAGTTAGTTACAGTCGTTTGCAAGTAAAATCTGGCTCAGGAGGGGATGGAGATGGAACCTACAAATACATTTCAGCACTCATTGACTTTGGGAAAATCTGGACAATTTACACCAGCTGTGTATATAACTTTCCAAATCCCTGCCACTTACTGTCAAAAGCCCTGCAACAACCTCTTCCTAACAAGCAAAAAAGTGGAAAGTCTAGCAAGCTATTTTCTGTGCTTGTGTTAGAGGAAAATGTTGGCAGAATCAGCTTGTTCCTGTAGATTTGTTCTTTCGAGCAAAATGGTCAGAGAAGTAGTTAAGTTCTCACTTTTTTCCCCTGCCAAAAGCAAATGCATCATAGCACACCTGAGTTTCCTGAGAATGACTAAATTTGTCTTTTTTATCGTGCAGCTGAGATACGGTGTGACGTATTTTACTGCAGAAGCAAGTGAGGTACCAGCACTTTTTTTCTTAATTCTCCTCCAAATAGCTGATCTATGGTACAAACATCCATGTCACAGGATGAAAGGAACATGTACTATTGCTTTACCCTTTGAATCCATTGTGCCTGCACAGGTTAAAGGAGCCAAATGAAAAAGACAAAAGGGGAGCTGTTTTATTTAAAGAAAGATCCCAATAAATATATTAGGCAAAAATATATTTTGAATGGATCCCATCTGGTTCTCTAAGATAATATTGTAACCTGCAGTGGGGGGTGTTCTGTCAATTGGAAAGACAATATTAAATAGAGCAAAACAGTGAGGCCTTTTTCCTTCAGTAATAAAAAGAAAAAACAAGTTTCAGCTTTTCTGAGCACTTTGGGTACAACAGCATGTGTTCTTTTGGGGCATTCTTTGCAACATGTCATTGTATAGAACAGAAAATTGAGGGCCTGTCATTTTCATCACAAACATGTCATTTTACTGCGGGAAAATAAAGAATCTGGATGTAGCACTGTGAAGAAACTTTCTTGTGTATTAGTGTCTAACCTCACAAACCCTTAGTGGCTCACAAAACTTTAAAGATGACAGTTCAGGAAAATGATTCCTGCCTGGTACAGTATACTGAGAGAAAATCAGTAAGAACATTTGGGTTTACAAGCCAGGAATATCTGCTAAGGCTGTCTTCGAAAGTGAGCAGGTATCTTGATATTTTTTAATTTTATTATCCTCTTTTTAATCTCTGTCCTATTTCAACCTGAGCACGTAGACCAGGAGAGGTGATAGGAAGCTGAAAAACAGTATAGTACTGCCAAACTGTCATCAGATGACCTTCAATGTACATTCCTGTTTGTCTATACACAGTACTATACTTAAAAAAAAAACCAAAAACAAAAAAAAAAAAAAAAAAAAAAAAAAAAAAAAAAGAAAAAAAAAAACCAGCAACAAAAAAAAAAAACCCAACCTAACCAACCTACTTTTGCCTTCTCTTTCTCCAGTAAGTTACATCCTCTCCTTCAAGTAAGGAGCCTGGATAGACTGATTTATCCATCTCCCCACTCTATTCCATTTTTCCCACACCTGGATACAATTTGGACTTTGACACAGCTTAAGCAGCTACTGCCTTGTGGAGGGTTAAATCCTCTCCAAACCCATAGGTAATGTGTGACTAGACAAATACCTCATGTTTGTTGAAATGAAACCTTATTCTGCAGCTTCTCAAAGTCATGGGTGATTTTCTACCCTGTCAATCTAAGCTGGGCTTTAATATGATAAAGAGCTCTGAAACTGCACTCCTATCACAGGTTGAACACACTATCAAAATCATTTTGATCCACTTCTCCTATCTCATAAACAGCTGGCATTTGGCATGGCTGAGTGGATGGAGACATTTCTGAACTGACTTTAATGACCTCATAGTACAGCTGCAATAGATGAAACTTAGCAGTTAATCATGATTGAAGTTGGCACCTGAAACAAAATTCTCATCTCAGATTTGTGTTATGGATGCAGCAATATCTTCTACAGATACAATTTGGAAGCATTTCTGCTCTAATCTCAAAGGAGTACTAGCAGCATAAAATAATTGCTTTGGAATAAATGGATTTACAAATAGTCTGTGCTGTATTTGGGTAGTTCAGGTTCACTGTTCCTATTAGTGTTTTCCTGAGAAGCTCAACTTCGAGCTCTACAGGTGGCCTTTCTCCTAGTATTTTTCTTGGATTTTAATTGTATCAGAGAGATCAAATTACACTAATTGAAGGTAACGCTCAGCAGTTGAGCCATTTCATTAGGCTGGCATCACTACAACGGGACACAGAGGGCTGGTGGTGTCTTGTGCCACTTATTTTGCCTTTTGACCTGAAAGACAGTGATTTTTCTGGGTAATTTTTGTTTTCTAAGTGCATTTATTTTTGTAAACAGATTATGGAATATTTTTCAAATTGCACTATTTTTAATATGCCAAATTAAATGCAAAGTCATGGCTATATATACACATATTTTCAGAAATTAGATCTCATAGTTGCTTTACTTGATATTAAGCCTGTCATATTAGTAGGTCTTTCATAACATTTTCCATGTGCATGTCCATCTTCAACTTAGGAAGCATTAGTCTATCCTTATTGCTATGATAACCTCTAATATACACTCTACATTGCCCAAACTGATGAACACTTCATAAATGTTCATAGCACATTCTGAATATTACAGACATAAAATCACTTCATCTTCTTTGGAGAAGTCTCTATCAGTTACCATAATAATTTATCACTTTCCAAAAATTTGTTCAGAAATATCCTTTGCAATTTTAAGACTTGTGATTACCATTATCTCAACTTGTGAATCTGTTTTGGCTCCTTTACAGACATTTAGAAATATCAGGCTCATACTCTGCAGTAAAGAAAGCTCTCACATAAACATAATTTTAACTCATTCACAATACTGGACTCATGTTGTGTGTTTTGGGGAGAAGAAAGTACGTTCAACCTTTTTTTTTTTTTTTTTTTGTGAAAATGCAATATACCCTTAAAGTAGTTTGTGACATTTTGAAAAATACCAACTATTTCATGATGGCATTAGAAAACATTCCTTTAAACAGGGCAAAAAAACACCAAAAAGAACCACGGGAAGTTAAGGGATGGGAACATCTTCACAGTAAAAAAAGAGTTTAAAACTTCAATCTAGTTATTTGAGCAAAGGAAAACAGTAACTTGACAAACTAGCCTTTCATTGCCAGAAAATGCTGGATACTTAAAAGGCTTTTATGTTAATGGAGGAAAACATAAGTCTGACTCATAGCTGGAAGCAGAAACGAGAGAAATTCACTTGGGAGAGAGGTGCATTTTTAATAGTAAGACCGAATTACTTCTGTAAGGACCAAGGCATTTGCCTCTCAATATCTCCACATCAGACCTGTGTGCCTTGCTGGCTTGTTTGTTTGTTTGTTTTACCTTTGGTGGCTTCTAATTTATGCTTCAATCCCACACTATTGAGCTCAAATGCCCCCAAATCAAATCTGACAGCCTGTGTTAGACCCACCCAAATGACCACATTTTTCTCTCTTTTATTTACATTCTGTGAACAGATGACAATTGCATGTCTAGATGACTAGAAGGTCTTCCTTCTAGGGAATTTAGGGTACATGAAAGCATCATAAATAAAGTCAAGTGCCTAAACCTGGAAAAAGCTGCAGAAACAAAGTCTGGCAGTAGTCAAGACAGACCAATGGAGTGAGATAAGCAGGAAAGATGGCTTCACTATCCAGAACTACAAACTGGGAAAACTTTAACTGGCATTGCTGAGATCAAAGAATTAGGAAGTGTCTGGCAGCCTTTGGTTCTCATGGCAGAACCTGATGGATGCTTTCCCCAAGAGCATTTGGTCTTACAGCTGTACTTTCTTCCTTCATAATTAGACCATATTTCTCTGGGATTTTTTCTTTCTCTCACGCAAACACATTCATTTATGAAAAGGAAGTAAAGCAGCGACAATAAAAGAGCTTTCATGTCCTGCTCTGGGCATTCTGAAACAGAGCCCTGGGCACTCTGAATCTTTGTGGAATCATCAGTAATGTGGCAGAAGGACAAAGAGGAACTACCAGTATTTGAACTGTTGCAATTACACTAGCAGCAATTGCTTTTATATTTTGTTGATACAACGGTTTGCATTTGCCTCTCAATCAGACACCCACAAAAACAATTATAATTAAGCTTAGATGACAGATTTTTTTTCACCATTAGATGGGAATGGGTCTGGAGTCAGATATTGCTCAAGTCATGCTTTCTGGGAAGTCTTGCTTTCGCCGTTCCCCTTGTGGATAACATGTAAGTATTTGGCATTCAGGTGCAGGGAGGCAGAAAGGAAGTAAAATTCTGGGTATCAGGGTCAGAAAAGCAGCAGGCAGTGGGGCAAAAGCTAGATCTTCCTACAAAGGACCAAACACTTCCAAGCGAAAGTAGAGAGGAAAATTACCTTGTGAATGAGGAAAACAGACTTTCTGGCTGCAGAAATAGTGAAAAAATGGGCAACAACCTGCACAAGTTTCCTTTGAAAAAGCCACTTCCTAGTCAAAGCAGAAAAAAATCATAAACTATGTTTCATAGAAGACCAACATCTCAGCTGCCAAAACTATCAATAGTTCATCTGCAAGGAAACAAAACAAAGGGGCATTTCCCTCTCTAGTGTTGGCTGATGGGAGAAGTTACCAACCTGCTTTTATCAGTCATTCAATTTTTGTAAATGACAGCAGAGATCTGTGTGGTGGAAGGAAAGTTTCTTGATTGATGACAGGTTGCTGTTCTTATTCAGCTTGCTTTAAAAATACATGTGCATATTTATACATATACTTACGTGTGTGTATGTGTGTGTGTGTGTGTGTGATAAGTAACAAGATCCAGTTAAAGAATATTACCAGCTGAGAAATCAGGCACTCATAAATAGCCTGTTTCAGTACAAACTTTGCTTGTTCAGGAATATTCACACAGATTTGAAAGATGTGATTTCGAGTGTCTGTCAGAGTTTTCCTTTGAGAGCTTGGGTAAAATGCCAAGAGAGGAATTCAGGTGCCTAACCAGGCCTCTAGTGCCATTTCAAATGCAAGTAAGAATAGCTCTGGGTGCCTAAAATGAAATTAGACACCTGTTTCTGTATCCCTCCTTATTTAACTCTGTGCTTCAGCAACACATTACTCTGACCCTTACCAACAGTTTTCTCACCAGCAATTCCCAACAATCACCACAGTATGTGACACCATTCAGCCATGATAGTGCTGTAGGCCACTTTAGGCACATTAACCTCTTTATGCATATGAATTCCTTTACTTTAAATCCTTTATTCTTTTTTTCTTTTTTTTTTTCTTCAAGATGACCTGTCTGTCAAATAAATTGCTGACGTATATACAGGAAAACCAGATTTTGATTTGCTGAGCATGAGTTGTTCATGAGCAAATGACATAGTAGAGGTCAAAGGTTTGCTCTGAGTTTCCTGTTGCCAAATCATGTGAGGTCAGATTTGTTTAAAAGAAAGAAAAAGGTGGGGAAGGCAAGCATGAAAAAACTTCTTAATTTCAAAAAGAAAACTGATCTCTACAGCCTGATCTGTTTTTCATATTCACATTATCAGTGTACCCACAAAAGTATAGTGGGATGGGCTTATACATTTAAATTCCTTTTAAAGCAAGATTCAGTTTCCATTTTTTTTATCATGCCATAGATAAAGTGTTACTCTTTTTCCAGTGCTATGTCTACAATGCCCCCACCTAATGATAGCCCTTCCTTATGAATCACCTTGGAAGAAGATAACATAATCTCTGCGCTTCGCCTTCTGAAACACACCGACAGCCTTTCAGAGAAACCAATAGCCTAAGAACAGTGATTTTTTTAAAAAAATAATAAATGAATAGGGTCTGATCACTTATTTTTCTTATTGTAACAGATTGGTGGGAGCATCCAGGAAACAAAATAGAGCAAGCAAAGAGTGCTCAGTGGATAACTAAAGTTCACAATGAAAGAAATGTAGCAAGTTGCAAATGGTAAATTAGAGAAATCTTGTGGAAGACAGCTGTGTTGAAAGCTTCACTGAGGGCAGCAAACTCATCAGGCAAGCAGGAGCACTTAGCCTTCACTGAATGTCTGGGCGCTTCTCAAACCCAGACAGTTCATCCTGGCTGTAGATGATGTCCCTATACCTCTGCTACACCTAAAGCCAGCTGGAGGTCACTCCAATTACTCTTGTACATTGTGAGGTTTTGGTGAAACCAATGAATTTACCAGTTATGGAAGACATAATGTGAGGAGGAAGATTCACTAACAAGGAGCTTTGGAAGTCAAATGGTCAGAAATGCAGAAATTAGGAAGAAGCCCAGTCAAACCCTTGTACTCTGTCCAGACATAAATTGCAAAATGCCTGCTGGCACTGGAATGCAGTGTTCTAGAAAATACAGCTTTGGTGATTATACAGTGGCACATGTCAGCTATTTCAGAAGGACTGTATGTGAACAGGGGTGACCTAAGGAGCAGTTTGTCCTTTCTAATCTGTCAAAAAGAGCTCCCTGGTCAAGAAAAATCTCTAATGAAGAAAAGGGGATGGAACTGTGACAGGTGGCAACCAATTGCACAGACAATGTGTTTGATTTATGCCAATTTAAAAGAGCAGTGTTTGGACTCCAAGTTAAAATTACGTACTATTATGACAAATATCTTTATTGCAAAACAGCGCTGTCTTCACCATTTTCATACCAGTTATTCAGATTGTGTCTCCCTCTTTTTCTCCCAGAAGGCCATAATTTGTTGCTGCTTTCATCCTGCTGAAATTCAGTCCTGCTGTATTCAGTGTGTTTTCCTGCCTCTTTTAACACTGGCTTTAGCACAGATGTTTGCTGGAGCTATTGGCTTGAATCTAGTTTTGTTTACTTATTGTGATTACACTGGCAATTCTCACTGGTTGCAAGATATTTTCTTCAAGTATAATGAGACTCCTCCTGGGAGAACGTTTCCATAGTCTGGAAAGAGGTCGTCTGTTCTTTTTAAAAGGAAATTATCATTTCTCTCTCCTTACAAGGAAAGAAGATGTTGGGTTCATGGCTAAAAATGCCCTGGAACTCAAAGTAAGCAGTCTCTGCCAGTATGCCCCTAGTCAAGATGGCCCTGGTTCAGCAAGGCCAAACTGAAGCAAGTTACACATGCAGAGAAAGTCAATGTCTTCTCCAAGCTGGTGTTGAGTATATCCCAATGTTTGCTTTTCACACAGCTGAATGGGAGCAGACTCTCCAAAAATATAACTTCACTTGTGGTGATGCATATTTTTCAAAAATCTGAGCATTGTGTAAAGGCTGCAAGGAAAGAAGCTTATGGATGCCATGCATTTGATTCATGGATGAAATAACAGAGGGATAATTTGCAGTGGGGATTGAATGGTGGTTTTTTTTGCCAACTTTGTAAGATAACTCTTGGGTCATCTCTGAAATCTCTGGATTCCATTATAACTCTCTTCATCAAAATGTATTTGTTATTCTCAGGCCTAGCCTAATGAATTATTGCAATCTTTCTGAATGTGTTTGCTCTGCTCCTTATTATTCATAATTTTTTTCCCATTTATTATCCTCTGCAGTGAAAATCTAACTTTCAAATCCCTCCTCCAAATCGCTGATCCAAGCCCATCATCTTTGTAGCAAATCAAGCATATATGAGAATTAATGGTCAAAATAATTTGCTCTATGCTGTACTTCATTTTTCTGTTTGTTAACTTTTGAATTTACACATGTAGCAGTGGTTTGATTTTCCAGCCTGAAGAACTGCAGATGTGCAGCAAACCTGAAGCTGACAGACAGTGAGATGCTGTCATACCTTCTCAGGAATGGCCTGACATCAAAACCTGACTCTGAAGGATAAAAATCTGGATCAGATTTTGGTAGCAAGGGTGTATTTTCATGCAAGTCAGAGTTTAAAGATCAGGTAACCAGTTCTGAAATATGCCTGTCAATTTGAATTATCTTCCAGTTATTTTCTCAGTCTTGGATATGTGAATGATTGATAATAAGAAAATGTTTGAAAATCCTCAGCCTTTTCTCTTCCAATGTGAAAGTGAATTTAAATTGTGATCTGATTGTAAAGCACTGGAATAGGAATACAGAGATGAAAATTCAGTATCTTGCTCAGTTACACTTTGGTGAGTGACTTTAAGTCATTTAACCTATGCTTTCCCTCATTTCTCAGCATGGATAATCTACCTGGCCTATCAGTAAAACAGGCAAAAAGCTAAAAAGTTAAAAAAAAAAAACAACAGAGTTAGGTAGACACTCTGTATCTCCTTGATGTCTCAGAAGCCACTTCACAGTGGTAAAGTCACCAGCTGGCCAGACAGGTTTGCAGGAACACTCTCAGAGGGACACTTAAGGCCAGCCAGGTAACACACCTAAGGAAGGGAATGGGAGAACCCCAGGCATTTCTTTCCATGGACATCCCTGCAGTAGACATTTGCTAACTCAGCCATCTGCCAGTATCTGCTTTTGCAACAGTCAGACACGGCTGGAAGAGAGGAGATCCAGAAATCTTTCCTGAAAGGGTCCTGAGATTCAACAAGGACACCGAAGAACAGCCTGAACTCACTGCTCCTACCAAGGTACGTCAAACGTGCAAAGCTGGTTCACGTGAGTACCCTAAGCTTAAAGCATCTCCACAGACCAGGTTTTCCATATCTATTGAGAATAATCAAGGAATTTGGAGAGTTGTGACATAACTTTGCTACCAATGGCCTCTAGCTTCCTGTCTATCAAAGCCACAATCAAATCAGACATACAGAATATTTTCTGTGGCAATAAAAAACCCTCTGGTCCTCATGAAATGCTATTCTCACGCCATGTCAAATTGCTTCTTGCTTCAAGGACTATCCTTCTATTGTAGAGAAATTACACAAAAAACATGCAGCCTGAATTGCCAATTAAAATTAAGAGAAGGATAAAACAGTCCTTGGTGTCATTTCACAACCTTCATTCTGGTAAAATGCACATGTCACTTTTAGTCACTGCCTTTTCCATAAGTCTGTGTTAAATATTAATGCTCAGATACAGTCTACCTTATTTTTGTCTAAAATACAAGGGCTTGCAGAAGGAGACCTCAGAAAATGGTAGTAAATGAGGTTATAGAATGGTATAAATGGTATAAATAGAGGTCATAGAAAATTACACAAGAAAAACATGTCAGGCATTCTCTAGCATAAAAGAGAATGTTCTCTTTTTTTCATCCTTTCATTTGAAGTTAGTTCTGCTTTGCACTGGGGAAGTGGGGGCTGGAACTAGCTGACCTACAAAAGTCCTTTCCAAACACTTGTTCTACAATTCCATGATTTGTAACTTTGCTATTAATTTTTCAAATTAAAACAGCCTGTATGAGTGAGCACAGCTATCAAATTATTTCACTAACTCATGCTGTAGCTGCCTAATACTATACTTTGTCAAACACAACAATATACAAGTATAGTTCATGAAAGTTATTCCATGCTCCTGCTTGCACTATGTGTGATATAGGGGATATCATCACAAGAAATCTGTAATGAGATTTGTCTCCATTATTCTCCAAGGTAGTCGCCAGATTTTTTGAGCTATTTCTCTCCCAGTATAGCTTTTTGTTCCCGCAATTTATTTCAATCTTATATCATTATTTTGTTTTGTGAATGCCTCATCAGAAAGAACTTCTCTGTGTGTTCTCCTTTTGCCAATATAAAATGCCTGATAGTTATCTATTTGTGCTCATTTTGCTCTTTACTCCTGCTCTAAATCTTCTCTACTATGTTTTACTGTATCCCACTTGTTTGCAAGAAATTAATACTTAGATTAAACACCGAGGATTCTCCCTCTAGCAAAATTAAGTTACTTGATATGGCATTTTCCAAAACAGAAAGAATGTCTAAGTGACAAAATATCACTGAAAAAGAAGCAGGGGGTCAATATCTGCCTCTTACTTGTGCTTCTAAAAATCTGCCCTTAGAGATTTGAGAGCATTGCAAGGTCAGGTCTGATTGCATGTGTAGACTGCACTGAGCATAAGGTTTCGTAATTTTACATTTCAAGTACTAGGCATACAAGTCCTCAGTTAAAATTGGCAAGCTTTCTGCCTCCAACATGCAAAGGAGATATATTTATTTCTTTGCAAGTGTTGGCGCTGTCATTTACTAATGTTAGACTGTGTGTGACACTTTGTCAGTCACCATCTTTTACTTGAGGTGCTGGGAGAAAAAAAGCTTGGTGATGAAAAAGTGGTGCCTAAACTCTCTGTGACCTGCAGGTTCATTATATTGGTGTTAAAAAGTCTTTAAAGTGAATGTGGAATCATTGACTCCTCTTGAGAAACATGGCCTTTGCACATTTGTAGTAAGCCTAACAAAACACTAAAGCTGGAGCCTCAAAAGACTGCTACAATCCTGCTGTCTAATAACAGTATTGCTGTTGAACACCACTGCAGTCAGTGGGTAGAGCAGAGGAGGCAAAATGGGCTCCGGGAGACAACATGAAAGAGAAGAGCAGGATAGATTTGGAAAAAAGAACAACAAACCAAAGCAAAAAAAAAAAGAAAATCAAAACGAGGAAGGTGCAGATCCAGCTTCCTAAATGAGGAAGCTGTGGCTTCACAAGGGTGATACATGCTCAGGTCACAGCTATTGAGGCTGACATTCAGTGTAAGAGGCAGTTGGAGAGCAAATGCCACAGAGACAGTGTTCATAGCCCTTCAGCTGCACCTGTGCTTTAATTTCCCTACCATTGTCACCTTTGCAGGATATTGTGGTCCTGTAAATACAGCTGGCCAAAGAACAACTAACAGCTTGACTCTAATTGAAATGCAAGGGCTGAGAGGGTAAAGGGAGCCTGGCAACCAAGATGCCACCACCATACTATCTGATTCAGACCCCTATGATCATTAACCTCCTCTCTGTCCCCCAAATCATCACAGGCAGCACAGCACTTCAGGCTTCCAAGTCCCCCAGAAGCACTATTAACAGTACACTGAGCCATCAGACTGGCAGCACTTTCCCAGCAGGAAAGGAAACCTAATGTATGTTGACATGTGATGGGCACAGGAGTGGTGGTGCGGCCCTTCGAGGATTGCACATGCCATTCTCTCCCTTTCAGAACTGTTGAAACCATGGACTGCCCCTGCCCAAAATGGACAAGTCTAAGCCAAAGGCTGTCAGTTCCTTTTATTATTGATAACACTTGAGAGGGCTTTGTTTGATCTTTTTTTAGTCTTCTCAAGCAAATGGAAATGGCACTTTTTTCCTAGTTGTTTTTTTTTCCACTCCACACTGCACAGGGATGGTCTGAATGTGCAAGAGGTATCAGTCCCTGCATGAAGTGCCAGGAACACACATGTAGGTAAGACTTTGTGGAATTTCTGGGTGTTTTTTTCTCTCTACTTAAGACAACCAGCCAGTCCCAGAGAAAAATAAGATTCTGTGTGGGCATACTCAGATCACACATGAAATATTCATGCTGATGTAGCAACCTGCTTCTGGTTTTTGGAGGGTTAGTTTATTTATGTATTTATTTATTCACTTATTGGTTCTGCTTTTTAAAAATAGATTTAATTAGGTCTACCAAAGACAAAAGTTAACTTGTTTACCTGTAAAAGTCTTATCAATTCTACAAGCATTTTCATCGTGTTCCTATTACTCTTCGCTAGAATTCAAGCTGTTCTCCTGAGATGGTTAAAGCAAGTTAGCCTGACAGGCAGTAAAATGTTTGCAGATACCTTAGCAGTCATGTTCTACAGTAGTTGTCACCAAAAGCAATTTTAGAGGCAAGTGGATGCCTAAAAATAAGCTTTTTTAATATATTTTATAGGAGTTTAAATTATCACAATTGGAAACTATATTATGCCTGAGCTACAGCTCAAGTCTAAAGTTGAGCCAAAGTGAAAGCCTCAGTGCCAAACTGGTATTAAATACTAGAATGACATGGGAAAAACTTTATGAAATTTTTCATGGCAAATACTGTATTTCCCATGAGATCAGATTACTACTTCTTTTTTCTTTGCTAAAAACACCAAGATGAAAACTATTAGAGATGAACCAAAAATCACTTCTTTCTGTTGATCAAATTTGCTGTTGCTGTTATCATTTACCAGCAAAACAAAGAAAGCACCAGGTGAAGATTTGGGAAGCAGGATTAATTTCTGTTGGTAGTTCTCTGTCTAGTCCTTAGGCAACTTTGGTTTAGCTTTTAAGACAGTCGATTGTGATTTCACAGGTTCCATATAATGCACATGCATATCCACCCATCATTACAGGAGCCTTTGAGGAATCAACTGCTTAGTTTTTCTTAAAACCTAAACTGTTTGGATGATTTGGTAAAGCACTGAACATCTTTAAATGGTGATTTCACTGTATGGTTCCTCTGTTAAATTAGAGTTGATTTTTACCCCTGGCATGTCTCATCTATGTGGACCACAAGTGGTTTAGAACAGTGACTGTCCTTCAGTGTGTGCTCAGAGTCCCAGCAGCAGATCCATGTGCGAGTGGTGGGACACAAGGAAAGTACTAATAGTAGTGGAGCCATGATAACAGCTGCAATTTCTGGCAGCTACAGGAGAGAGCCAGGACAGATGAGGATGAAGGGCAGTCTTCTATGACTTACTCCTACAGGATGAGAAAACTCCTTGGTAGGGCAGCTCTTTGGGTAACCTTGTTTGGGTAGCTTTCCTAATAGATGAAATTAAGAAGGAGAGATAAATATGGGGTTGGTGGCTGAGGTTATAAAAACCCAATAAAAATTAGAATTGTGCTTGTTGGTGTTATCCTGTGGAACTTGACAGCCAGGTATCTCAGGTCTGGTCATGCTTCTCTGACGTCACCTTACACAAGTGTTGACATTTCTGTCTCAGCTGTTTGGACACACAACAAGAATCTTCAGAGCTGAGTGATGGGAGCTTCCCTTTCTAGACCCCTCCTGGTGAAAAGCACAAAAAAATACATGATGGACCTTTTTGCTCTTCCACCTAGAGCAAGAGCCAGTCCTGAGTGAGAGAGTGTTTATTACTACCAGTAATAACTATAACAAATTGTTGGGTTTCTGGTTGGTTGTTTGTTTTTTTTTTTTTTAATAGAGTAGATTCTGGGGAAAAGTGACTTTGGACTGAAGACATTGTGTCGGATAGCCAGTTCATAAGGCAGATCTCCAAGATGGGCATAAGTATCATCTGTGGAAGAGCTGACAATGGAAGCACCCTGGATGTGTCTTCAATATGAACTTCTGCAAAAATCAGGTCTGTCCAGAAACAAAGAGTTGGCTCAGCAAAGTCCTTCACACTTTTAGCTCCCTTGCGAAGAAATAACAGGAAGGAAGCAACAAACTGCAGGTACAGAAAACCTGCCTGGAGCTGGCAAAGGATTTTATAGGACTGGAGCCAAAATCCTTGGATATTAACACCCTGCTGATTTAATGTTCAGTTGATTGCTCTAATAAGCAGTGACCTTCAAATAGTTGCTTTGTTTCTCTCCATAGGCAAAGTGTGTAGTTCCCTGCCTCCCTTGCCTCTCTGTAACGTGTTGCAACACCTTGGAAAAAAAATGTTGGGGACTGGGACTCTCAGAATTATTTTGACCTTGCATAAGCCTGGTTCCTTTGGAAGTAGCTGAGTTCCTAAAGCTCCTCATAATTTGCAAGGCCACCCTTATTTGAAACCCATTTGACCTCATTTATAGGGAAATGCTATTGCAAATTCAGTTATTGTGTCCACTTTTTCTGTGTTACTCAACCTTATTGTCAGACTAAGAACACAAGCTTGGAAGGACTCAAATGATTTTAAAAAATCTCCTTGCTGAGGAGAACAGACACAGATTCTCTTTTGTCACATAACAACTTACAATTTTTCACAAATGACTAAGCTCAAGTCTTTAAAAGTGCAAAGTGCCTTACTGTGCTGTATACAAAATGCCTACATACTTTGGGGCAGCTGAGTTTCAGTCCCTCAAGCTGTTCCTCACCTATAATATGAGTTAATAACATCTTCCCACTTCAGCAGAGTGTGCCAGAAGCAGTTCATTACTGCCCTCAGGTGTGAAACCAGCTGCAGGCACAAAGCCACTGCCACAAAAGAGTGCAGCTGGAGCAACAGCATAGTGTTAGAGAATGACAGCCTGTGGGGGTTGTTGAGTGGGCTGGAAGATTGGTAGTGTGGGAGGGCAGGAGCAGTTGAGGAAACTTGTGAGGTTTCCTTCATTTTCTATGAATACCAGGTTTCTAGGTCAGGATTCAGAGCAGGGTCTATAAAAAGAGAAAAGGAACCAGAAGTATTAGGGATCGTAGTGGAGGGAGTGCTCATGCTAAGCATGCAGTTCTGGGGTTGAGTTAAAAGGTAAATGGTTCTGCTGCATCTCTACTCTTTTGTTTGATTTTTTTTCTGGCCACAGAATGCCAGGTTGCATTATGCCTTAGCTACAGACAAGTGTCCTATATACAGGTGAAGGTCCCTGGTACATGGTTTGAGTTACAAAACTATTTTCCTCTTAGTTTATGCAGGGAAACTTTTTCCTGGTCCATCACAGAAATAATTCTGCCTTGATTTTTGCTTCAGTCATCTTAGAAGGGTTTTCTCTTTTTGTTTATAAAAAACACAAAAAATAGTTAAGGCTCTTTTAAAGAGCCTCTATGGGAATTTGAAGCACTTGCAGACAGAATGGAACATCTCTCAGCTTTAAAGCTGCTACAAATAACTTTATGTTCCTCCTGTATATACATTATGCTCCTGGACTGAGCTAGTGGTCTCTGTAACCTGGAGTTTAAAAAAAAAAAGTGAAAGGAATGTCATTAAGTTAGTGGACATAAAACTGCTCAGCAACAAGAGGAATTCTTCCTGTCTCTGAAGAATAAGACACTTGGATATCCTGGCTACCAGCAATTTCTGAAGGAAGTGCCATCCTTCCTTGGCCAACTATTGCTATAGCTCCTTTGTCTCAGTTAAAGATGAACAAAATGTCATCTGAAAGTCTCTGCTTCACTCTTATCCTTGAGAAGAAGTGAAATTATATGACAGCAACCAGAATGCTGCCACTTGAAGTTTACAACTTCATGATAGGAACTGAAGTACAGAATGCAGCTCTTTTGAGGGGAATTTTTATTTTTTAACAGTAAAATTATGTGTTAATCAGTAAGTTCTTCTCTTAAAAAGCAAGCTTGGTGTTTTGCCAGCTAATCAGTGGTGTTCACTGGGGATGTTCTAGCAAATGCTTTTGCTGTAGCACAGCACCTGTTCAAAATCATCATTTTCATGGAAATGTAGCAATATAAAAAGCATTTCCATGTTGGAAATGTTTCTTTGGTTCAGTAGGAAAACTCTGAATGAAAATTTGGGTACTGAACCCAGAATAAACAGGAGACTGAAGTCTTTCACCTTCCTTCACCCAAGCTGAAGATGGTAGAGAGATTTTCTGGTTCTTCAAGCCCAGGAACTGAAACCTGAACCTCTCATCTCCAATGGGAGGGTTTTTTAACTCATATGCTCTCTGGATTTTATTCAAACTCTTTCTTCCCTACCTCCTCTGTCAAAACAACTGTTAAGCACTTTCTTTAAAAGTTTTTCCTCTACATGCAACAGAAGGAACACAAATTGATAAGCTTCCATGCAAAGTGGTTTTTTTTACAGCCAGTTCCTATAAAAAGCAGTACATTACAACTGTGCCATTTCTTATGGCAATCTCATCTGGAAGCAAATTTGTGACCTCCCATGCCCATTTCACTGTTTATGAGATTTGTCTCATGAAAATTTTTGAAGGTGTCTCATACCTGCTGTAGCATGACTTTTGGAAAATGTCACTCTTGTGTGCACATCTGTTCAGTTTGTTGACTTGTCTTCAAGCCTTGCACTCATCCATGAGGTACCTCCATGCCTCAAACAAATAAGCATATTTTTGCGCTCTTCATTCATGTTGAACCATAGGACTTTCCCTCCTGTGGTAAAGGAAGAGTCACCACACCTACTTATTGTTAGTGCACCATAAAGTGAGCCTGCAGCTGCAGTTCCTATACATTTCTGATAACTGTTTAAAGAACACACCAAAATATGATTGTGGATTTTGAACAGAAGGAGTCCTTCACAGCAGCAAGAACCAAAAACCCACAATCATCCATATGTAATTTTTCCTCTTCCATGCTCTAGTCCTTCCATTTGTGGAGAGATATTGATGTCAATTCATTTACTTGCAAGAAATTATGGTTATTCAGCGAGCTCAGATAGGTCCTTTAGGCTCACTGGTTGGGTAATAAGCAGTAGATTTGTTTTGCTGTCACTAGCCAGTGACAACTGACAGTGGGTCAGTTACTGTGTACCTGCATCGGCACTTCATCCAAAGGAAATCCTGTTCGGTGAAGAGAAAGGTTTTGAAGGGATGATGCTTTTTTTCTTTGATGGCATCACAAGTTCTTGTGTGTCAGAAAGATGGAATAAAATCTGGGCCCCAGGCTGAGAGTCTGTTCAGCTCTGATAATGTGTCTGCTGACCTTTAGTGCAACAGGGAGTTAAGTTGCTCATAGTCTACAGCAGCAGCCAAAGATGGATCCCTGGCTGTTCTCCAGGCCAGGCTCTATGTGGGGCTGAACAGCAGCTGTTTCTTCCAGCTAAGTGAGGTGCAAATCTCAGGATGGGAGACAGTGAACAAATCCTCACCATAGACCCATCCCACAGCAGCACTTTGTGAAGTCTCTACAGTCCATCTGCAGATACATCTTGTGGATGAGAGAAGGGACAAATAGATTCTCCTGGGAAATAAAGCTGGGTTTGTTGTTTTTGGGGTTTTGTGTTTGTGGTTGGGTTTTATTTGGTTTTTGGTTTTTTTTGGTTTGGTTTGGTTTGGTTTGGTTTGGTTTTTTTTTTGGTTTTTTTTTTTTTGACTGGTCTAGTGGCTGCATTGTAAGTAATTAAAACTTAAGGAACTTAAAAAAAAATCTTCATACTTCAGGGTCTCACATTACATAATGCTGAGAAATTCGCAGTCCAACATGGGATGCAGAAGTCTTCTGCGAGATTTTATAGCAGAAAAACCTGAGCCATTTCTCATCAACATAAGATTTATATCACATGGAAGGTAAAGATCAATTGCTATTAATTCATTCAGGGGATAAAAATTATAAATACAGCTAATTTATTATATCCATAGATAAAACCTGAGACCCACCGACAGTGCAGAGAATTTTGTCATTGAGCTGAAGAGGAGTGGAATGCCAAGCATTTTAAATATACATACGAGCTCCTTTAGGCAAATAAAGCAATTATTTGCCATTCATATTCAGAGAATAAACTTGCCAGTTAGCTCTCTGAAATATTTGTTGCTATTACACTTTTGCATAATTTATTGCCAAATTTGTTTACATGTGCTGTGTTTGAAAATGAAGCAGCATGAGAGCAAAGAACATTATAGTTTGCCTGTTAAAGAAAAGAACAGAGTGTGAGGAGGCTTTCTTATTTCTGCTGCATTAAAAGTGATAAGTTAAATACAGGGACTGAAGTGCCTTTCCATACTTACATAATAAATATAATATCAAACCTCCTAGCTAAATATTGATAATTAAACTCCCACATTAAAGACCAGTCTGTGCTCACTCTACTCCATAGGAAGGAGTCTGGGGGTGGAAGGAGTAGTTTCTGAAAAGTTTATGCACTTTTTCTCTTGCAAATGCTTTCTTGTGCTGATAGACCAAAATACCAGGGAGGCAGAAATTCCCCTCAAATACTTTCTTCTAAAGAACTGTTAGGTTATAAGACATTCCCAAGGAGGTGGAGTAATACATGGACATGTCCTTGCTGTGAAGGCTTCAGGTGTGCTTGGGGCCAGCAGAGGATGATTGTTGAACAGGACACTGCAGGAGCCTGGGCACTCCCAGTGCTTTCCATCCCAGTTAGCTCCATGTAGGGGTCCATCCTAGCACATCCCTGGTCCTCACCTGTGATGTCATCGGCACAGCTCTGGCAGCATCACCAGTGAACAGCTTTGTGGAAGTAGAGATTCCCCCTCAGTGGGTTTGCAGCATGAACAGGTCTGTCGGCTCAGCCAGGTGTCTCAATGAGACACTCCAAAAGGGAGACTGCGCATTTGGCTCCAGAGTTCCTCGCCCCCAAAAAGGAAACTTTTCCATTAAAAACTGTTTTCATGTCTTTCTGTACCCAAATAGTGTACAAGTGTACTGAGTTGTTCAGCATTGCAGTAACAAACTGGGAGAAATTTTCAGAGCAATACATTAGCTTTTACTGTAAACTGAGTGTGGAAGATCAGTGCCTCTGTCATGTGGTGATCACACAAAAACCTGCACATCACAGGAGGCAGGGATGGGAGTATGGCCAGAGAATTCAGGGAAAACTGTCTTTCATTAAGGTCAACAAATGTTTCTTACATGCGATGGAAATCAACTTGCAAAGAAACAAGTCCCTTGAAACAAAATTTCACCTTCAGCAACTACAGCCTAGCACACAGTGCCTTTTGCATAGATGAGCTTAGAGAAATAAGCAGAGGGAAGAGAAGGGAGATGGAAGATCCTGGCAGAAGCATTGGTGGTCAAAACACACAATTTTCCCCATCTGTTGTCCCATCAGTGAATTGAAGGCCATACTTGTCTCAGAAGGATGCTGTACTGTTTAATTAGGTAATGTCAGGACAGCACTTTGATCATATGAACACCATGTAAATGCCAAGTACCTAATTCCTCATATCCTGAGCTGCAATGGAAAGCAAAAGGGTATTCCTTTGATCTCCTGTGCAGGCATCCAGACCAAACTGCTGTTCTGACATCCCTGGATGAGTATTTAGGCCTAGTTAGTCAACCCTTGAAACACGTCCCATTTCTCTGGCATGTCACTCGCCCTGCCCATCTGTCTGCATGGCCCCATGCCCTCCTGAAAGCATCCTGTGTTCATGTTAGGAGCTCACAAGTGCCAAGAGGAGAGGGAGGTGAGTGTGCACAGCCAGCAGAGCTTTTCCTTTGAGGAGATCACTTTGTCAGGTAACACAACACATCCAGGATGTGTTGGCTGTGGTGGACAGTCTTTCTGTAACACCTGAGTGGCAGTTTCCAGCAGAAATAGTAATGGTCATGTCTTCTCTAAGAATTAGGGGCAGTAATGACTTACAGGCAAAGCCTCATTTGTATTAGTCACAAATTCTGCACCATTAGGGCTCAGTTTGCAATTTAGCTGGTCTCATTTCTATTTCAGCAAAGAGCCAGGACAACCCTTTTAATTGTGTTACTGTGATACTCCTGCCTAAGTAGGAGAGATTCAGATATCAGCTGAACCATCTCAGAGCTCTTTTGACTGAATGGACTTCAAGGATTGTCAGACAAAATTAAATACACCAAGTTTCAGATTTATTGTGTAATGTTGTTTCAGCACAAGAAAATAATCCACACAGTCACAGCATGGACTTCCATCTTCCTCCATAGGTCAGATGACATTGTGGTCTTGAGGCTTCTCCTGCCCTTGAGCATTACAGGCAATCTGTGCCCCAAGCAGCAAAAACATTCCCTGGATCAGTGCCCAGAGATGAGGTAGCCAGGGCCCTTCATCATGGTAATCGTGGAGTTGAAGAAAACTGTAGATTAAATAAACCCAAACATGGAACCAAATAGTTACTTTCTCTGCAGTCCTTAATCCAGGGCTGACTCCAGAGAGCAGAGGTGGCAGTGTGCACCACTGTGATGTTTCTGGCCTGGCTGTTGTATGTTTTCACATTCCTTCTTCCTCTGGCTCCAGGAAGACACCCAGAAGCTGGGAAAGGAGATGGCCAGTCAGGTGTGGTCTAAGCTGGATGAAGGAAGCACTGGGGATCAGAAAAAATCAATGCAGATGCTTTGCAGGATTTATTTCCCTGATAAAAATACTAGAGCCTTCAAACTAGGAAGATATTCATAGTTCAACTATTGCTAACAAGAATAACCAGCCACTGCCAGCTCAGATAATTCCCTCATGCCATCTCTGATCTTCAGCAATTGTTTCATGAGTGGAGAACTGGGGATGGCATGACTCATGCAAGTATAATATTTTTTTTCAGTCTAATGTTTTTGCCAAGAAAAGCTGGACAATCTGAAGCAAAATATTTTAACAAGTAATAGGAAACAAATGAGACAACTGTGATTTTAGGAACAGCTTCCAGCCATCCAAGAGCACTGTATGGCTCCCACAGCCAGCGACCTGGGCCCCACCAGCTGTGTCAATGCAGAAACGGAACGCTACGAAGATCCTGAGCATTGCTGAGTCCTTGTGGACTTGACTCTGTTTTCCTGCAACCGGGCCTAAACAAGAGTGAAATGAGGCCTAATAATCTTTCTAGAACCATAAATCTGTTCTATTCTAATTTTCTATTGAGAATAGCAATAAAGTAATAAAATGTAGCCCACTGGTTTAAAATAGATAAAACACATCTCGCTGGTGCAAAATCATTAGAGCGCCTGTCCATAAATTTTTGCACCAGTCTAAGCTATTTAATGAACTTGAGTACTTAAATTTAATATTGGCTCAGCTTAATCTCAGGTGATATTAATCACTAATTAATACTTTTTTGGGGGGTTGTTCATGCAGAAAGTATAACAGTTCTAATTACCACTTGTTTGATAATGTGCCTTTATCTCTGTTTTAATGGGGCTACCCAGTTTATTTAGATGCAAACATCTAAGGATTTTTACATCCCCATGAGCAATTGCTCTCTTAAATACTTTCAGCAATACAGTTACTTTAAAGCAATAAGCAGTGCAAGAGAAGCTAGCATGAAATTACATTATATCTCCAGAGTTTTGTAGTTATATAAGAACACTTGGCTTATTCTGTTAATTAGGGGAATATGTTTACTGCAGGTTTTTGAAGTTATTAATTATTTTCATTAGTTTAAAATTTTTTGACTGTCACCTCTGTATCCTGTTTCTATAAGTAATTAAATCCAGGTGTGTATGGTATTTTGTGCATTTGTATCTTAACCAACGGATGAGCAAAATATAAAAGGAAGGAGATTCGGTTAGTCAGACGTCATGCCAAGTTCCAACACGGTAAGTACACATACATTTATATATGTATGTATGTATATACTAGCCACACCCAAGAAGCATGTGAACAAATTAAGATTTTATGCCACAGTTTTCCTACACTAAATCTAGCCATTTTCCATTAGGCTTATTTTTTAAATACTAATATTTCTAGGCCACATTAATTTATAAGAGTCCCTTTAATGTAGAACATAGCACTAATTAGAAATTTCAACATACCATAGACAGAGGGAAAACCCCTCTACTTATACTTTCTGAAACTGGATGCAGGATAGTATAATTGACAGTTAGGTAAAGTTTATTCTTGCATTTAAAGGACTAGGTGACAGATTTCTTTCCATGATTTCTGACAGAAGCTTAACTGTTGAATCTTTTAGGCTGCCTGCAAAATGAATTTTATGTATATATGATTAATGTGCAAGACCTTCAGTATTTAGTTGTTTACTCCTACCTTTCTCAGTGTAAGCAGGTCGGGGGTGCAAAAATACTTTGCTTCAGGAAAGGTGTCTGAAAATTAATTTATTAACATTCAATAGGCGCTTGTAATGAAATGTAGAAGTGGAGTACAAAGAATTGCTATTTTCTTTCTTTACATTCACCAGACTAAATTGGATTAATCAGATTGGAAAGGGTAATAAAATATTAGAGCTTGTTCTTATCTCTCTGCTTCTTCCCATCGGTTATAAATGACTACACTGGATGATACCTGCTGCTGTGGCGCAACAACATTTGAGGTACTCTGAGACACCTTCTCATTTTGAGGCAGAAAATGGTAACAGAAAGATCTTATTTTCTCACTGAGATCACTGCTGGCCAGCAAAAGAAAGGGAACAACTATAAACAGAAGCATTTTCATTTGTATTCTTTCCTCTTTTTTTCCTGAAAAATCAATGGTTGCAAAATTTTGAAATTCCCTTGTAACTGCCACACCTTTTTTCCCACTCTGCCACACATCTGACAAGTGAAACCTCCATCCCCACTTGCCTTTGCCCTTTGCAGAAGGCTAGGCAGCACCATTTCCCCTGCTGGGGCATGGCTGATGGCAGCACCAGCTGACACTGCATAACCTGCTGCAGCTCCTCTCTCCTCTTGAGGGGCGGCATCACCTTGAGTAATGTGCTGTGAAAATGTGCTTGGGTCCTGCTGCTCACCTCTGCCTTTGGGTGCAGAGAAGGATGACACTGCCTCCAGAAATGAGCTTGATCTTTCAGGATACTGGAAGAGAGCTGGGTGTCACAAAAGATCTGAATTAGATTTTTTATTTGACCTGTCTCTGCTGAAAAGAGCCCGTTGGCAGCAGTGAGAGCTTTCTCTCTATGTTGACATTTTTTCCTGTATGTCTTTCTACAAACCCTCTTTTTATCACCTGTCTAAAGTGATGTCCAATCAGCTTTTGTAAAGAGGATTTCCCATCGATCTTTTGTCATTCACATGTGGTGAAACACTTTAGATGGGGTTAAACCATAGTCTTCTTCATTTCTGTGGAAGATGAGCACAGAAGGGTAGCATATTTTCCAGCTGTTTTCAGCAAGGCCTTTCTTTAACTGATGAGAGGATATAGACATGTGAAGACACACAAAGCTCACTCAAAGAGTTAAATGTACCTCCAGGATCCCAAAAGCTCAACAGAGACAGATAAGTGTCTTGCAGGTGGACCCACAGCCAATGTGCAGAGGCAGCCAACAGGCTGCATTCATCCAGAGAACAAAAAAGATCTGCATAGCCAACTATAGCTTAGATCACGGCATATTTAGAATTAGTATTTTTTTCCTTCAAGTGCCATATAAAAAAAATTAATTTTCATTTTTCCTCAAGGCCTACCGCTTCTACTTCTTTAACTGCTTTCTCTCTCCATTTTATATACATTGAAAGGAAAATCAGCTAAAACACTCATTCTTGCATTGTCCCTCTATGAATATTTCCTTGAGGTACTTTTTAATGTGGGTGCTTCTACCTCAAGTCAAATAACCCAGGAGACAATTGGCCATACTTCAGGGCTCTGGCCATACTTCAGGGCTCTCCAGATCTGTGCTACTGCCTCAATTTCTGCATCTCATGTTCTTTGTCTTTCCAACACATTCTTCTCATCAAACAGAAACTCTCTCAATCCCAGGCCTACACAGGGAGCTGACTGGTTCTTTCCTGAGCCCCACTGATTTTCAATGAACCCATGGCTATTACACTTTGAGCAGTCCATAACTTTTGTATTTTTAAAATGATTGGCCCTGCCCTTCCCTTTTCTCTTAACATCTCACAGCAGACATGACAGTCTGTGAAATGGCCAGCAGGAGTACTGAGCTCATGTAAGTAAAAAGAAAGGAGTAACTCTTCTCAAGTGTTCCTGTATCGGGAACTGAATCCCTTGAAGATGCACAAAAGCAATATTCACTTTTAGTGTGGAAGGTTCTTTCATCTTCACATACTCTTCATGCTTCCCAGGGTCCTGTTTTGTTCTAAGAATCATTGAAGTCAGGTCTTTCTTTTGGTCTGTGCCTAAATTGAGATCCAAAAGTCTTGAAGTAATTGTTCTGAGTAAGAGCTGTAACTTCAGTCAGTCAGGTTAAAGTGAGACAAACTGAGCAGATCTTGGTTTTGGAATAGATAAATAGATTTCCTAACCACAATAAGCCATGACTTTCATTCATTTCCACAACACCTTCCAAATACATTTGTGAAGTCACAGGGGAAAGGTTATGTTCCCACTATCTCCCGACCACCCCCGCAAATGAAATAGGCTAAAACTTAATTTTTATTTACCTTTTGGGGAGTAAGAATTTCATCTCTTAAGAAAAGTTTTCCTTACAACTTTGAAATACAGAATCTTCAAGGCTATTAGGTAATTATTTTGTTTCAAAGATCTGTCAATTAAGAACTCATTTAAATTTCAAATAAAATACTGAAAATAAAGAATCTTGCTGCTTAAACATGTTGTTCATCTGGGACAAATCCGATCATCTATAGAAGACACCAGATGTAATAGCTTGACCAACACATTCCTAAGGCCTAAAGTCTGTCACAGTCACTAAAATTCACAGTGAAAGCTGGAGAAATTCATACATAGCATGATTATTTTATATTAAGCCTATACATTCATGATGACCTAGGACCATGTTTTAAAACAAAATTC
Organism: Vidua macroura; assembly: GCF_024509145.1. Taxonomy (NCBI): domain Eukaryota; kingdom Metazoa; phylum Chordata; class Aves; order Passeriformes; family Viduidae; genus Vidua; species Vidua macroura. Next base: position 28,167,791 of record NC_071577.1, read on the forward strand.
AACCATATTTGAAGTTCTAACAAAGAATACAAGCTTTTTTAATCTAATTATTTACAGTAATAAAGAGTTTGAAAGGCAAATTATACTGCTGTCTCACTCCTGGTTCAAGAAACTCACAAGTTGCTAGAAAATTCATCAAGCCTCATTTTTTAGTTGCTACCTCTTGAAGCTTTCTTCTCCCCCAGAGGCTAGAGAGGTTGTGGTCCAATAGGATCTTCCCCCAGAGAACCCACATTCCCTCCGTGACAGGGTTTCTTGCAGGGAATCTAACATGCTAGGAGAGCAGAAACTCAAGGTGTTGTAGATGCCATAAATGGGAGCAATGCTGCTTTCCTACTCAGAGTTACATCCCAGTTCCAGCTAGTCAGGGGTGTCCTCAGTTTCCTGGGGCCTGTTGCAACCAGAGTTCAAAATGTCATCTTCCACGCCCCTTGAGCAAATAATTCTAATGTGACCATCTCACATGTTTTGAAACACCATCTATTCCTCTTGCTGATGTAAAAAGAGTCTGCTACCAAGTTCTAGGCAGCCTTCCTTCAGGGACTGAGGTCTTTAGGAAAAAAATGTCAGCATGAATGTAAAACTAGAACAAAATTAATATTAATCCTTCCCAGTCTCCTATGTTTTCATGTATCTCCTCATTTCTGCGTGTGGGCTCTTTTGTATTGTTTTTTGAAACAGCGTTTTCTAATTGTAAAGAAAACAGACTTGGGGCTAAGTGTTGGATCATTGTCTCCCATGAACTTTTTCATTTGTACCTTGTGCCCTCTAGAAATTGAGCCTTGAAAGTCTCAGACACTGATCTTTTTTTCTTTTTTCTTGTCTGTGTAATGCATGTTGCATCCTATTATAGAAACAAAGGACACACATTTGCTTTTATCTGCATTTTAGAGTCAAAACACCACTGTTCATTGTGAAGAGTGTCGTCAGCAGTGGTCTCCTGCCAATTCTCCTCCTCCAGATTCATATTCATTTGTTAGGTCTAATTAAAGACCCATAGTACAAAGAAGCTTAGGGCTGCTTTACATTCAAGCTCCTCTGCTTTTGACTGATAGTACACCTTTTGTGTGCAACATTTTAGGTTTGTGCAGAAATATCTTACAGTGACAGATTGCTTTTGTACTTGCTGGCTACTGTCCATTTAATTTTCATTATATGTTTCATTGTATACTTCAGAGAGAGTTTGCTAAAGATTTACAACTTACCGAATTTACAGTGGGATTTGGATGCTCTGGGGATGACTGGGAAAAGCCTGGTATCTTCCATCAAATCATCCTACAGTAGCTTTAAAGAAGCTGTGGAGCCTGAGCAGATAAAACTAATGTAAAACATAATGCAATTCTTTCCTTCTTTGTAGTTTTCTTCTTTTCCTCTCCAGTATAGCACAAGAGTATTCCAAAGAATATTCTTTGGTAACCTGTGTTCTTTCCAGGCCAAAAATGTTCTGCAAATTCAGTTAAAAGCCTTGTTGGGACACTTCTGTCTTGATCACCTTGAAAACCTGATCATGGTCAAGGCAGCCTAGAAATTGGCTGTCATCTTTCCATTTTGCACTGCCTGCAGGAACCAGAAATAGCCCTGACCATAGTGCTGGAGTGTTATAGGTTCAACTCCTGTTCCACAAAAAGGTTTGTTTCTCTTGGAACTACGTCAAAAAAAAAAATCAGTGCACTGGGGAAGGGAATCCAAATCTATTGCTTAAGATTTTCATTTTTTATTTAATCACTTACTGGGTGAGCCCCCCACCATGATCAGGTAGAATCTAGCTCTGAGAATAGGGAGGTTGTTTTAAGTCTTTCAAGGAAAAATAATGTCTCAGAAAACTTGGGCGCAGTTTTCAAGCACTGCATTCAACTCCATTTCCCCAAAACCAGGAAGCCAGTAGGAAATTGTGGGAATTGGAAAGGACTGATGAAATGCTTTGGCAGGGCTGAGAGCAGGAAAAAACTGTGTTTTCAGGAAGAGAGCATGTGTTTGCATTTCAGCTGCTCCAGTTTTCATCCTGGCATCTCAGTTTAACCTGCTGATGAATGTGTGAGTTTGTGTTAAGACAGTAGACTGCAAACTGAACAGCTGAAGCACAGGTGTAAATTCCCTTCTGCTGCATCTGTCACAAGAGTAACAAACTCCAACATGGGCTAGGGCAATAAATTCTTACACCCTGATTCCAAGAGTGTAAGGAATATTTGTTTCATGTTAAACCTCTTGCAGAAAGAATATCCACAAAGCTGCAGAGTAGGTCCATAGACTTTCTTCTGAATGTGTTTGCAGACCTGGAGAAAATAAAGAAAAAAAGCATTATTTTTTAACTGCTTTGCACTATTGTGGTAATCATATCAGTAAGGGCAGAACTTTGCCTATAAGGCAAATCAGAGATGAGGTCTGATCACACAGCCACTGCCATTATCCCCCTTTCTAGTGATAGCCATTTACCATAGCTGGGTGTAACAGGGTCCCATCTTCCCACTAGAGCACTGATGCAGTGGTGACAACAGTATTTGTCCATGTGTTGTATCAAGAATGCACCATACCCTCTCTGTGTACCCTATGTACTTCTCTGGAACTTTGTGCTGGGTGCCTAAATAAAGAGCATTATCCTGGCACTGGAAAGTAGAGCAGACACATGCACTGCCAGGAAATACTTTTTGCCACTGCTTGCTAAACCACATGAGTGTAGTTACTTCACATCATACCTGGGGAACAGACTAGTACTTCATCTTTTTTCCCCAGCTGATTAAAGAGTTAAAAGGAAATACATCGGTTTAGGAAAAGATAGATTAATTCACACAGCAGGTTTTGTACCAGTTTGGATCAGCCCTGAAATTTCTCATTCTGAGAAGAGTGTTTCACCAGGCAGTCTTGTCTGTATGGGCCCAGGCATAAACATGAAGGATTTTAATGTTTTAAACCTTAAATACTATTTTAGTATTAAGGGGTTTAAATCCTCCTCTTATTTAAACTATGAAGACATTAGGTATTATTTAATGGGGATTCTTCTCTGAAAAAACTGCCACCAGTGCCACTTGGTCCCTCAGAGGCCACCGGTGTCTGGTCATTAATTTTGTTGATACGTGTTAAATACATGGTTGACTTTGAAGCAAGAATCTTAAACTAACCAAGACAATCCATTCTTGCTCATGATAATGTCAACTTGAATATAAAACCACTTGATTTATAAAGACTTCTGTTGTGTAGCTGAATTTTAAAAATAGCACACTCGATGCTTGCTGTCCATACTGTAAATAAAGCAGAGGATAATCACTCTGATAAGAAAGCTCTTTTCCCGCCCAAACACCGTATTTTTAACTAATTTATTTTTTGGTATCTCTTGTGACTTATCTCACCAATAACAAGTTACAAGCCAGACAAGATACTCTGGAAGATTTAGAAAAATTTCATTAAGTGTTTTTAGAGAAATAAGTGTCTTCACAGTGACTCTGAATTTTTGGCAGGAACCCACAGTTACGAGCCTGTTTCCAAGCTGACTGTAAAATAAGTGCACTGAACTCTGATGAGGCTGCTAGTTTGTGCCCTCAGAAACCCAGGTTCAGCTTCTGATTCTGCTATAGGTTTCCCACTAGAGCCAGATTTGAAACTAAACTCGCTGCTTTCCAGAAGAGTGTTCAGCATTGGAATATTGATTCTTTTTCTCTCCTTTTTTAAGCTAAGAGTTATTTAAGTATTTCATATCAAGTGGAACTATTTCTAATGATTTAATATTCACTAAGGGAATGAGACACTGTAGTCTAATAGCTGTCTTGCTCTGCTGGGACAATGGAAGACTTCAGCACAAAATCTGCTATGTAAACCTTTAATTATTTTAGATAAAGCAGAAGAACTTTTGACTAGGCACATATCCAAGATAATTCTCTCACCTAACTATTATGCCTGGAAGTGCGTGTCTTGCTCCCTCAGCACTGGGAATTGAAAAAGATAACTTGTTGCCAGCTCATAAATGCAGTATTTGCCCAGAAGAAAAGTTTTCAGTCAAGAATAGCAGCAGTGTTGTTATGGCTGGATTCAAAGTCTTGTTCGTATCTATTTTGCAAATCCCTATATCTAAGCATGGCAAATGGATATATGGAGATAAAGAAGGGAGTCAGGACCATATAGCCTTTGATCTTGCTATGTGGGATGTCATCTTTGGAAAATTTAAGGCAGTGGCAGAAATGTCCAGAATGTACTTCACCCCTTCAGCTGGCCAGTGTTCTTCTTGAAGGTTTCCAATGTTCTATAATCAAACTAAATATATTCCCAGCCTCGTTTAATATTAAATAAGGACAAGTTACAAAAGCAGAGACCGCTGTTGAAAGCAAGAAAATGCAACCAAAGAAATTCAATGTAGTTCATTGAATTGAAAAGCTGCTTCTGCCAATGACATGGCCAAATCTTCGACTATTTTAGCTCATCGTGATGCTGATAGCAGCATCTCCTCTACAGCAGTGGAGACATATGGGTGTAAAATGCTTCTGGAGAGGAAAATGAGTCCCTAAAATTATGCATAGGAGGGGCATATAAAAAAGTATGAGGAGAAGAACTCTACAAATAAAAGTTTTCTATCCTCAAAAGACACATTTCTAAAGCAATTGGCCAATTGCTTTAAATCCCCTTGAGAAGGAATGAATTTTGTCTGCTCAGATTTCAGGAAATAAATACAATACAAACCATATTTACTTTGACAAGTTCAAAATTACAAGTATCAAGGGTCCTGCCTCTGAGCTGTGTTTTTGCAAAACCTGACATTTTTTAACTTTCAAGCAAGCATTGATGGAGAGCTAAACTGGAAGCCATGAAATCTCAGGTGAATGTGAATGGAAAACTAGCTGGATTTCAATCTCCTCTATCAACCATCTCTTCAGTTCCTGGCAAACAAGGAGTCTGAGACAATAAGCATTACACTAGCAGTATTTTTATTTTCATTGTGATAATTCTCAGCTTCCTCAGTCTCATCAGTGGTAAGAAAGTCCTAGGAATGTAAGGCTGTCCACAAATTGATTTTTTCCTGTCATTTTCACTTTCATCAAAATGAAAACAAGGCATTATTTGGAGCTTGAATATGTACACTTAGAAGAAAAGAATTTCACTTAGAAATGTCATGTTGATATGTTGTAGTGTGAAGCTTTTTGTCGTCTCTAAATTCTCTTTTCATACTGCATGACACCTGAGCTGTTTCAATAGTGCATCAGTTTTGAGAAAAAGAAATACCAATGGAAGGAGATGTTTCAACATAATAATCTTTCTGAGATGCTGTAACTTAAAACATTAGAAAAAAAGAATCAAATCACAAAATATTTTCTACAGGAAATTTTAGATCTCTGTGTCTGTGATCCTAGAAGACAAAATTCAGAATTCACATTCTTGTTTAGCTTTCTCAACAAGATTCTGATCTTCTTCCAGGAATTTGAAATTAAATCCTTTCTATTCATTTTTTAGAAAAAAATCTCTTTTTTACAGTATTCCTTCTGCTGCATCACCTAATAATAAAAAATTTGCAATATTTTTTCCTTGTGAGACAAATGTAGCATTTATCCAGGAAAAGTCTCAGATAACTGTACCTATGTGATTATGGTTCCTTGCAGTTTGAGAGTGGAAATCTGTAAGTGCACTGAATGACAGATATATAGTGTTACCCAGCTTGGACTGGATCCTGTTTTCACAAAGTTATCAGACAAGATTAGTGTAAAAACTTTGTTGTCTGCTTTCCTTCAGCTTTCCCTTTACTGCAGCAAAGAGTCATTTACAATCCAGAGCTTGAAAAGTGATGTCAAAGGGATTAGGAATCTAAATAATTTTCTCAACCTGCCTTTCAGCATCAGCCTGTATGACCTTCAATTTTTGGCATGTGCTTGCTCCCCTTATTGTCCTGTGATTTCAGCTGGTAGCAGAGAACAGGGTGAAGAGTTTTTCCCTTCTTGCTCCTGCCTAATCACTTGCTTTCTGTAAGTGGGAAGGAAAAAATCACAGGTGTGTTCCTTTCTAATGCCAGGATTTCTGCATAAACCGTGTGAGAGCAGAAAGCCCAAGGGCAGGGTCCACCTCATTCCTGCAGTTTAGCTGCTTTTGCATTCCTCGGGTGATTCTTGTTTTCATGAATCATTCACCCTTTCCTTAGAGTAGAAGAGAGGAGTTTAAAGAAGGAAAGATTATTTTAATCTGCTAGCAGTAAACCCCTTCAGTCAAGTTAATTATAACAGTTGCACCAACCTGTGGAGCAAGTCAAACAAGCATGAAAGAGAGGAACATGCAGCCGAGATAAAAAAGAAACCAGAAGATGCACTTGTCTTCAGTTCGCCACTCATGTGCTTTGATTTGCCATTCTTCTCAGACATTTTAAGTTTTCAGGCAGGCTGTGCTCACATATTCTGACAGCCCTTCTAGTTCTACCAACTCAGTGATGTCTGTTTGAAACTTTGGACACGAAGGTAAGCAGACCTGAACACCTACAGCTTCTTTAAAAAAATATCCAGAGTTTTTAGCTTAAACTGTGTAACAGATATGCACATGCAATAGTGTTTATTTATTAATGTAGCCTATACACATAAATGTGTACACATGCACACATATGCTCACACACACAAATACGTATATTTAATTTCTTCAAAGAAAATGAATCTACAAATGCAAGGATGGTCCTTGCCCAGTGTACAGAGGAAAAGATACAGTTTATTGTGGGGAGGAAAAAAGTATTCTCATGACATTAAATAGAAAATTCAGTCTTTTGATTTTAAGAGTTTGTACCATCTGCTATTTTCAAAACACAAAATGTACTGGAACAAACCAAAGTCTTGTTACTTGTGTGACAGTAGTGCCAGACACACAAAATACACATTTATATCTCAGTAGCTACCTTGGTGCCACAGCTGAGTTCAGACAACAGCCCAACTGGTATGTTTTCATGTACAGAATCAAAGAAATCCTGCAGGTATGTAAGAAAAGCATAATTTTTATATCAATTGGCTAAACTGACTTTCTCAGCACTAAAGCTTTCAACAGTGAAACTGGCAACAGTTGGTGAAAGTAAGCACAGGTACCAGGTACTGCCTTTTCTTCTGGTGGATTACCATAGTTGCATTAAAAATTCTGTTGCAATGGCTCAGGGCTGTTGTCTTAGATTCTACACATTAGACCTGTTTCCTTACTGCTGAGTACATTGTAAATCCCTAAATTACATGTTTTCCTGCCTCCATAAAACCAGAGCAACACCATAGTGATTCATGTCTCATATGGGAACAAATCCCATCCTGCCATCACACATATAATAAAACCAAGATTGAGAAAGAATGACAGTGATGGCAGAAGCATCCAGGCAGGTAAAAAGCAGAAGGACTGGAGACCTACAACATGATCCAACTTCAGAGGGCTGTCTGACAGCTTTATCTGTCCACAAAGTAGATGACAGTTTCTGAAACAAGCATGCTGGGTTAACTGTATAGTCAAGGAAAATTTAGTCAACATAATTAATGGAATTTAGGGTTCATTTATGCATAGATAGACCACCTACTCCGTGCTTTGGCAGGCCATACCCATTTGGATTCACAATTCACAAGCATCTGCTCTGCTCCTACCTGAAAGATTTAAACTGTAATAAAGGTTAAATGTTTTACGCTTTCAGCAGTGATGACTTGAACCCCCTGATGCTAAAATGAGAAGGGGAGTGGGAGACCTCTCTACTCTTCAATCTTCTATACTCTAAACTGAATTATATCTCTCATCATTTTCACACGTTTGCCCAGCTTATACTGTGAGTACAATACTTATTTAGTCATAGAGCTGCAAGGAATAGGTTAGATATTCTCCTTAGATATTCTCCTGGATAAATGCTTCTAGATTAAAAATAATTTAAATCCATCTGACAAGAAGGGAAGAAAGATTATTTGTGGTTTTGCTGGCCAGGATGCAGAGATCTCTTCTGCTGCTGCTGCAGAGAAAAAAAAAGTAAAGATGGCTTGTCCTGTAAATTTTGTTTCATACTTGTACTAAATTCAAACTCTTCTTGCAAAAAATTTGCACTGAAGTAATGGAAGGTTTAATGAGAGGTTTAATAAATACAGTGGTCTAATGGAAATAGTATAGCAATGTTTAATTAATATCTGTAACGCTTCAGAGTCAACACAATTCCTTTTCCTTCCTTTTACTGTGAGAAGATAGGACTCTTTTACCATAACTTACTCCAGACTCCTATATCAGCAAACAGCAGCAGAGAAATGTATCTGCTGAAAGAAAGCTCAGCATTATGCAAAGAGTGATAAACTTCTCAGAAGGTGTTTACAAATGCATTCAGTGAAACAGAATTTTAATGAATTGTGCCACATAATCTTGCAGTTAATGAGCTGTAAAAGCCTTTGCCAATTATAGTGACTCAAAACTAACTCTTTTGGATTCCAGATCAATAATGGGACTTCTGCACATTTTTATTTTTTTAAGGAAAATTAGGATCTAAGGAAAACAAAAGGTATGTTTGTCATATTAAGCATCTCAGAAATGTCCCTCATTATTATAACTAAGCTGTCTATATTCTTGTTATTTGTAGTATCACTCCTTAGCTGCATTAAAAGAAACAAACCTTCTGAGATCAAATGGTACCAGTATTATAAAATGCCAGTGGCAAAACTCAGAAAGACTAATGATTTCAGTAATAAGTAGGGACTTTTTCCACGGGTTATATTAAATTCAACTGCTGTGCATAACCTCTTAGAAAACAAAAATTATCCTTCTCTGCCTTTGCTATCCACCCTAAGTGCTCTGATGTTAGAAAGTGGACACCTTAAAACTCTCTGAAGACTGTTTCATCTTTTTCTGTCTTATTTTAAGCAAAGAGTCTGCAGACACTGCTTTTTTGTTCAGGTGAGGTCACTATTCCTGCCTAGGAACATGACATTTTAACATAACAGAATGTCAGAGTTCTCAGGGACAATTTAATATTGTGCCCAAATAATTCCTGTGACTCTCTATTGAACTAGTAAAACATTCCTTTAAAAAACATAGATTTGGCTTAATATTTTAATGTCTTCAAAATCTAAAGGAGATGAGACCAGCATTTATCAACTAAAATGTAGCAGATAGTTTTATTGCCTCTGCTCTCCAATTTATTATGTGACTTTTTCCCAGTATGATTTTACTTTTTTCTTCTCTAAAGATTTTTTTCTCCTACTCATGCCTCAGTGTGAAGGATCCATTAACAGAGGAACCACATAAAAAGTAATTCCAAGGAAAAGCCTTATAAAATGTGAAAAATTAAAGCTGTGCTCTGATCCCATTAAGAAAAGAAATTGCCTTGAGGCATCCACTAAATATGTGAAATCCATTTCTGCTGAAGGGGTTCAGAGTTTATTCCTCCCTTACAAATGCAATTTCACAGCCCAAGTTGAACATTTAAACAAAGAGAAGCAAGATCTTTTCCCAGTTAGCGCCTCTTTTCCTTGATTGCTGCCAGGTCACCAAGTGCAAATTTACATCAGAATCTGAGATTAAATAAATCTCAGCCAAGAGGCTTTAAGGGCATTTCTGCGTATGAAGACTGTAAACCGGGAAATACTCTCAGTATGGAGGGTTTACTGTTGTTATTATCAGTATTTATTTTGCTCAGCTTTACTAGAAAGCTGGAGAAGGCTGAAGGGCTTCACATCTCTTTTCCTTAAGTGGTTAGTTTAAGTTCCCTGGTGGCTCAGCTCCCTCTGACCTTCTGTTTCTCATGCTGGTATTTCTTCAGCGCCACAACCCCATACACAAGATTAAGGAAGCAGAAAAAAAGCAAAGAGTGAGCTGCCACCAAGGAGGATGTCTTGTCCCTGCAGAGATCCTCCACCACCACATTCTTATTTCCCCCTGCCCCATGGAAAGGTGCATATGCCACGAGTTTGTGGGGAGCTTATCCCAGTTCAGAGGGTCTGTGAGGAGGCAGCAGTCCTTCGGCCTTTCTTCTGGAGAGAAGCTCTGCTTAGGCTCCTTGACTGAAACATCCTCAAGAGAAGCTTTTTCTCCAAAAGCTGAGGAGCCACATACTGGGGCTGCTGTCCCTGCAGCATGAGCCACTGAACCAGGAGACTCAAAACAATATGGTAATGACTTTGTTGACTTCAGAACATTGCTCCATAAAACTCAGTAGGTCTTGGACCAGAAGAGCAGGAGGGAAAACACAGTTTTCCCCTCTTCCATACTTGAGATCCTGCGGTTGGTTAAGGAAATGTACTTTTCCCTCCCCTCAGTTGCAGTTTACTATCCAGCAGCTGAGCTCATTCCCCTTGCCCAAAGCAGTGTCATCAGCCCACCCACCCCTGCTTCCCTGAGACACCAGACCAGGCTGGCAGAGCTGTTCTCAGAATGAAAGATACCTTCAGTACCTTCTCACTTCAGTGGTGAGAACTAACAAGCTGTCTGAAAGTGCTCCAAAAATCCTAAGTGGGAATTTGACTGTACAAAATACTCAGAGAGGAAGAAGTGGGTTTTCCCTGTGCACTTTTCTTGCTTAGTCATAATTTCAAGATAACATCCGGAGAGGAGAAATAGCATTACTGAAGGGTATTGGGGAAACTCTTCTAAAGTGTGTAAAAAGCAAAATAACTGCAAGCCTGATGAAAATTCAGAAGGTTCCTAATCCAGCTAGGATATATGAAAGAGCCCCCTGCCCTCTGGCATATTTATTATTGGTTGCTATTTCTCCAGTGCAAATATATTGTAACATTTAAGCCCATTGGCACAAAGCCTGTCCTTCAGGAGCTCTTTGCCAGCCCCTCTGAGTTCATGGTAATGTAAACTGAGAAATTGTTCCAGGGCCTGGCTCATGGGTGCTGCCTGTTCTCATCCTGCTTCCAGTGCAAAGCTCCAAAAAAACACCACTTCCTTTCACACTTTAAAGGAATTGGGGCAGGGGGAGGGAAAGCTTTTCTAGCAGTAATAGTGATGTTTTTGTAAAATGAATGGGTCAGTTCTGGAAATAAGTAAGATTGAAACTGCTAATGGTGTTCCAACAAATCAAAGCACTGAGTGTCAACACATCATCAGAATTATCAGTTCTCCTTTTAACTCCTTTGCAATATGTTACTTGGCTAATATTGTCTCTTCTCACAGCTTCTGAGTAGTTAATTATAATGTGGTTCTTTCTGTAAAATTTTTCAATTTTCTTCTTGCTGAAACTACTGGACCTTGTCTGACAGTCCTCTAGTTTCCAAATTTCACATGTGTTTCTTTGGCCTGAATATTTTATAATGTACATGAAAATGAACAAATACCTACATTCTTAAACTGTCTGCTGAGCATTTGTTTTTTTATCAAGCTGTTTCTCAGTCCCTTCACTGGCATTTTACAGAAAATGCCAGTAATTTTTATGCATGTATTCTATTATGAGAAAAAAAAAAATTAGTACGTATTTATATCACCATTACTGACTATTTGATCCATTTTTTTGCAAGATGAGTAAATACACACATTTATGGTTTTGTATAAAATTGCTTCTATGTCGATAGTGGAGGAACATTTTAATTAAGCCAAAGTAAAATATATCTGAGAGAGAACCACATTTTGACATCAGTTACAGATGAGCAATCCTATCAAAGGATATTGAATTCCACTGATGCTACAGAGCAAAGGTTCTTCCCCTGCAATTACACTTTAGAAATTATGTTTGTTGAAAAATCTAAACTGAGAGCAGGCACAACACCCGAAACTTTAGTTCAGCTTCAGTAGGAGACCTGAATGCTCTAGTGTTAAAGGTAGTAACCTAGGACTTGAGGCTTAGACTGGAGGACTTCCAGCCTAAAGTCTTTATTTCCTCATGGGTTTCTACTGTCTGATCTTCAATGAATCATTTAATACCAGTCTCTTTGAGGTGTTGCAGAATTTAACACCTGCTGTTTTCAGGGGAAGTTAAGATCTGAAAGACCTAAGATAATGTCCCTTCATGCCTCAGTTGCCCTGCTGTGAAATAGAAAAGTTGCAAGGGTAAGGGCCTTATCTGCTCTGGTATTACGGTCATGAAAGCTGATACACATTGCATTTAAATTCTGCTCTCATTTTACTGAAGTGCATTTAATACGAAGCATTTAATACTTGGTAGAGCTCCTTAGGACTTTGATAATTTTTGAAATACCATTTCTTTAATGAAGCATTAACTAGAATAGCAAAATACCTTACTTTTTGACCAAATAGATTAATTTCTCTCTTCTGCTGTGAAGACTAGCATAGTTTAGGTGAAGTTTCATTTGTAGCCCTTTACCTGGAAAAAATTCTTGAAAGTGTAGGGTAGTAATGGTCACTCTTCATGGTTTCAAGTATTCTTTTTCCAAAATCCTTCTCTCTTCACTGACTCACTACACTTTTATCTCTTATGCTTGTTATATCCATAGAATTGTGTGGTTTTTTTACATCTTTGCCTCTCCTTCTCCCACCACCCAGCTCTCTTTGGGTGTTAGATATGGTAACAGATACAGAATTTAGGCTAGAATAGATGGTACAACTGCTGCAAACAAATGAAGCTGGCTAAGGCTTTTGCTGGTAGCCTGAAGAAAATCTCACATATGGAATTTTCAGTCATTTCTAAGACAGAATAGAATAAAAAAGCACTGGAGCAGTCTCTTTTGCATAATCAAATCAGCCTCCTCTCTTTCATAACTGCTCTTGCTGTGCTGTCATCCCCACCCTCACCCCCACTCCATGCCCTTCACCTCCTTATTGATCTTCTCTCGCTTTCCACCACAAATCCTCTCCTTTATGTGAGCATCACTCTCTCACGGCCTTTCCCAGGCAACATTATGCACAGTGGACTCCTCCTGTCATCCCTTCCTACTCAGTAAAATCACACCACTCTCCTCTTGGCAGCCTTCACTGTCAGGTTTAGTTGCTTTGCCAATAAAGCAAGACATCTCCAAAGTGAATCCTTCCTGGCACCACTCTCTTTAAGGATAATAATTAGGAGACTGCACTTCAGAGGCAAAAATCAGTGAAATGAAAGGAGCAAAGCTTTGGCCAGCCTGCTGTACAAGGGAATGCTGCTGTGCTTCCATCTCATGGAAAACAAGCTTGGAATAGCTCTTCTTTTGCACAGCTCATGTTTTCACAGTAGCCAGGTCTTAAATTCATAACAACAATTAACAATAACAATAACAAATTATTAATAACAATATAGTCATAGAAATAAAGCAGCTATGTCTATAGATAGAATCAATGACATAAAGCCACTATTGTAACAATGGACTGGGTGGGTTTCCCTGGCCCACAACACTGACAGAAGGCAGGAACCATGCTGGGTTGTGAATACCCTCAGTTCAATACTCCTTCTTCACTCCCTCTCTGATCTCAGGACAGTTAGATTTTAGCCCTGATGAGAAAATCCCTTGGACACTCTTTAATTTTTTTTTTTTTTTTTTTTTTTTTTTTAGAAAATCCCCAAAATATGTATTTCAGATGCCACCATAACAAACATTTCTCAGCACAGGGTCAGCAATGATAGTGGCACCTGCTAGAAAATTTGTTTAGTTTCATTTGTAAGAGATAAGGAACTTCTTAAACTGGAAGTGAACTTGCTCACACAAAAAATAGACTAACATGAGTAACATATTTATATTATTTGCAGAGTCATCTTTTGGAGGGAATTCGAGCATTTAAAAGGAAAAAAAGCTCACAATGGTAATCCTTCAGAACTGGTACAGCACAAAAAGAACATTTTATCCCTTTGTGCTGGAAAGCCACATACCCAAGGGGACCTATTTCAACTAAGCTTTAACTGGTGAAATCCTGGGAGAAACATTTGCAATTGCAGGAGCTGTTTGCTGAGAAGATGGCTGATTTGCATAGCCACGTTGATTAAGCACTTTGTAAATGACATTAATTAGTTATTTTACTATTTAAATTACCTTTAATTATTCTTGCATTCGACAACTTTGCACAAGGTGCATCATCCTATTTGTTTGTACCAGAAAACATACATCAGTTGAATAGATAAAGAAAGAAAAGCAGGACATTTCTCTTCCACTTTCATCTTGTCTTTTCTAGCCTGATAGCTTAAGAAACCTTTTCTTCATTTTCTTTCAGAACTCCAAATGTTACTTGTCCCAGTATTACCAGGTTGATTATGATTATTACTCTCTATGAGATAGAAATTGTTCCAGCCTCAGTGAGCTTTCTGATGTCTTTAAATATACCCCCTAAATTTCACAGTTTTACTGCTTTACAAATCGCTCTGCAGTTGTCAAATTTCAGCTGTGTGACACTGCACCCACAAATACCAAGGTACTAGAGAACATATCACTAAAACCGGGAAAAAGGAGAGATAGAATGAACACTTTTCTCCAGTTTAGAGGGGAAAAATAAAAGACAACAGCACCCAATAATTTCACTGCAACACTCACCAAAAAATAATGCCAGGTCTCTGAAATGGCAAGGCTTAATAATCATACTATGCCTATCACTATGAAGCTGGATTCACTCAGTGTGTCTAAAGGCTACTATGCTCCAGTAACAACAGATTTCCAAACACAAAAGTCAATAAGATTTTTATTGCACTGCAATTGCAATATATATTTAATATAACAATACATATTTAACAATACATATTTAAATGTATCCAGAAACTAGAAGGCAAAGAATGACTCTCAAGCCATATTGCTGCCATATTAAGGTCAGTGTTAGCTCTCTAAAATTAAATATTTTTTTATCATCATTATTCTTTATTTAAAACTCATCTTTGACACTCTGTCACTTTGAAACTCATGGTCATGCACACAACTTAATCAACCATATTTCTGTCCTTCTCTTGCTTGCCTGAGTCCAGCTTTAAAATTTCTCTGTCTTCTGGTTCTTCCCTCCTTAGGAGGTGACTATGACCTCCTCAGCATCTTTCTGTATATACCATGCTTCACTGTCTTCTTGCCCTGCACCATATTTTGGCATGATCATATCTTCTAAAACAAACTAAACTACCATTCTGTGTCACATTTATCAGACAGATTAGAACAACCTAGATGTCATTCAGACTGTGTTTGTGGTAGGTCTTTATGCAATGCCTCCATCTACACGTGACTTGAATGAAAGCATGTCTCATGGATACATTTTTCACTGGGATTTTAAAACTAACCGAAGCCGCTTAATTGAAATAAATGAAGACAACGTGTTCATTCATCCATATTTTATCAGAAAAATTAACTACACATGGAATTAATTTATGGCACTTTGTTTACATTTAACTATAAATGAATATGAAAAATGAGTGGCATGTTGAAGAAACATGGAGATTAAAAAAACCTGTATGGGAAAATATAATTGCCTGCCAAGAATCTATTTGTGCAATTTCAGCATCAGATAATAATCTGATTATTTTCAGAAGACAAGAAGAGTTCTGAACACGTTTCATTCTGTGTCGTTAACAAAATCATAAATATTTTTTTTGTGTGTGAATGCATTCTTTAACATCTTTGTGATTTTCACAAAGTTTAAAGTGTCCTCATTTGGAAGTATTTTCTGATGACTGTGGTGGGATTCAATTTCACCACCCCCATGTGGTTGGAGGGTGAAGATGTTGGGAGTTTTTAACTTCATGGAATATGCCAAAGAACTGACTATAAAGTGGTAAGAAAGGCAATGGCTGTTCCTTCAGATTCCCATTTAACAGCTGCAGACAGGAGAAACAGAAAGAGGCTGAAAGCTTCAAGATCCAAGGAAAAGCTGGTGGAAAATGTAATTCTCCTCTGTCTAGACTCTCTAAATCCTAATCCATTGCCTCCTAATTCTTGCTACTTGGTATAAGGTTGAAAAGAACAGTTTTGATGCTGGAAATGTCTCCAGGCACCATCACAAACTGAAAGAGTTCCCACCCTCACTCTGCCCTGCCCAGCATTTTGCTGCTGGTAACTACTGGAAGTATTTTGTCCATTGTTCTAAGGCAGCAGTTCATGTTTCCTCATTTTCACTAATTCTGCTTTTTCTCAAGGTAGATTTCTATAAGATTCTGGTGAGTATCAGGTGGAATGAGTAACAGTGATGACTAGGGGGCGTGGGGGAAAGAAAAAGAAAGCAAGCGAGAAACCTGGTATAAATACAGCACAATTTAATTGATTTCAGGGTAAAATCTCCCTTTGCCATAATCTCTTTCTAAATTCCTTTATAATACAGAATCTCTTCCAATTACAGAAGTCTGAATTTTGTGCTTTGTTGGTAAAATTGGTTATAAAAATAAGTTGGAGTCCTGTTCTTTGTCACCATCCCTGAAAGTATTCACACTTTGAGGGTGTTAGGATGTTCTTGGCAGAGTCAGCTACCTGCCAGTGTTCTCAGCAGATTTTAACAGAGAATACTGAACACAGAACAGCAAGTTTGATTCTTTGACTATGAAAATGAGATGAACAAATTAAATCTTCAGGAGAAGAATTTTGGTTCGATTTGGTCAGGAAAAGAGTTTAAAGCTGAGTTCAGTATAATCAGCTTTGCAAAAACAAAGTCTATGGTACTTGAATGTATTTCCTAACATTTAATTTATGGTGGATTATTCTAAGAGTTACGCATCTGTATTGTGGCATTCTCAGAATATGAAGCCTAGAGATTGAAGCAAAGGCTTATGAATTCATTTTGAAAATCAGAAAATGGATGAAAATTTGGTGTTCTTCATAAATAGATTTGTGTGGAAAGCCAAAGGGGTCAAAAAGCCAAATAATGCAAAAAAACTTCACTAAAATCCTAATCCCAAATACCACAAGGAAAATGTTTCATGGCTCCTGGTGTATTTGACAGTAGCCATAAGTGCTGGAAATCTCCATCTGCATGAAAAGAAGACACTTTTTTGTACCCCCAGATCTTCCTACCCTGACTCCAGCGAGTTTGTTCATCACCCTGCAGCTCCCTGAAAAAGAAGAGAGACTGACTTTCTGCCAGGGATGTGCTCACCAGTGCTGAACTGGGGGATGTCTTCCTTCCAGCTTTACTGCTAGATGGCTGCTGATTTGAAAACAGTTGATGTTTTGTCTCCTGCCTCAGTTTCTTTGACTCTGATGAGAAGGTAGTAAGGTTAATTTCCTTAATTGCTAATTTCATGCTTATTTGCCTGGAAATTTTCAGGCAATAAGCACTGTTACGAGTTCAGTGCTATTATTTCTGCACTGAATTCATGAAGGCAGCTATGCTGTGCATCATCATCATCCACTGTTTCACCACCTATAGCAGGTATAGAGCCAACCAACATAACTTTATTGTTCCCTTTATAAAGAACCCATTATTGGCCCAGAGTATTATTAGATCTATAACATCTAAGAAATCCATTTGGGATAGGTGAAAGATTACACTTTCTTGCAATTAATTTCAAACATATTTGAAACTTTCATTGCTTGAACAGAATTTAACTTAACTTTTAGTTTGTTTTGTTTAACTTCTGAAAGATAAGCAGTGTCTAATCTGAATTATGTTTAAGCACTTTGTACAACAAAAAGCTAAGCATGTGTTTAAATGTTTTCCTGAAATGCAGCCTCTATTGTTTCCTCAAGATCTACCTGTAAACTCATTCTTTCTACAAGACTGAGATTTTTTTTAATTTCGTGTATCTAAAACTTCATTTTAAACTGTGTCCCTCTTAACAGATAATATGAATACTTTCTCCTCTTTCTTGAAAAATGAGTTTGCTGCAGCATCTGCCATAAAGCAAATGACAAGCTTGAATCTAAGCTACAGAGTAGCTAATTCCATTTAATATTAATAATTATCCAGAGGTGTCTTGGACAATATGACTGAATAAAAGCTGCACTCAAAGAAATCCCAGTCCTTCTAATTTCAAGACTTTGATGGAGTCTTTGCTCTTGAAGGCTCAAATAAATAAATAAATAAATAAATAAATGAGGCCAAGGAATTAATTTGAAATATTAATTAAAATGCAAATTAAATCCAGATTGCATGGGCTTTAAAAACTGTTCTCTGAAGTTTCCATGAATATAAAGCATGTGACAACCTACTGTTTTAAATGAGATCTACATAAACATACATTGTTGAAAAACTGCTTGGCTTGAAAATAACCTTACCAACACCATGAACTGCAAATAATGAGAGAAAATCTTCAGCAGCCACAGCTCTCGTTACTGACAACGCCGTTTGTGAGGTTTTGCAGCATGGGGATGTGATGTGCCCTGGCCACCAGCACTCCTGCCCATCTGTGTTGGTGGATGGCCAGCTCGGGTGGGACACGGCGTGCCAGCTCCGGGAGCGCCGGTGTGCGGGACCGCTGCCAGCCAGAGAGGTGGGACAGCCACCCCTGGCACCACCGCCCACTGTGTGCAACCAGCCCAGCCACGCTCAGGCGTCACACACTCCTTCCCACTTGGAGTAAATGGAAGCAGAAAATACTCAATTCTTCCCTCCATCATTGCAAAGATGTTCTCTATGAGGTGCTACCCCCTGAGCTGGCCAGCCTTGCTCACAGCACATCCTTGCTCTAACAAGTGCCTTTTTCTGTGAAGTCTCTCCTTGATTGAGTGCTGTAGATGAATTGCTGTGAGACAAAGACAAATGAAATAAGGGCACCATCTTAAGCAGAGACTTTCCCAGGCATCTGGAAATCCTCTCTCCCAACATTGTCTTAATGTAAAACAGTGCTGTTGACAGATTACAATTTCTGTTTAATTGGTTTTCAAGTTCATCCCACTCCCAAAATGAAGCCTTGTGTCCATTGGGAAAGGGTTTGTTTTACTTCTGACCAATAGAGTTTTTATACTTTTCCTGGCCATTACTTCTGTCCCTCTTCCAAGCAATACAACCTGGTTAACCAGCACCAGGAGTGGGATGGCCCAGGCTCTGCTGAAATGGGCTATGGCCAAATCACACCACACAGCTCTTTATGAGGAAGATAAATGATGCTCAGGATGCAATGTAAACAGGCAATCCAAGTCCCTCCCCACTGCCTTGGGAACACCAGACTTTCTGGAAGAAGCTTGTACAGCATGAACATTATGAAAAAGTCCATAAGGAAAAGAAAGATTCTGCCTTAAGAGCTCCAGTGAAGCCATAGTAAATAATGCAGAGGGCCACATGCTGAATGACAAAGCTAAGAAGAAACATCAGACATCTGAATGTCCTCTGAGGCTCATCCATCCTGCTTGTCAAACAGGCAGGTGCTCAGAGAAATAAAAGAAGACAAGAAGAGCCTATCAAACTGCAAAAGCTGTAGGAGCTGAGTTCAGGCTACAAACCTGCCCTGCTCAGTTATTGCCTAGTCTGTAGATGCAGTACTTGGTTGTGAAAACATATTTATGTGAGTTTGAGGTGTGGCAGATAATTTATGAAATTTATACTGCCCCACTAGGGAGACCTTCTAGGAACACAAGCTTAACACAATTTAGTTTCTGTACTTGGAAGAGTTGATCTCCCAGCATTTTGTCAGCCACTGAAACCATTGGTGTCCTTGGCCATTTATCCATAACTGTAAGCTCTAGCAAGACTAATTAATGCTGCTTAAATATCTGCCTCAGTGGGAAACACCATCTAGATGTGATGGCCTTGTCTTCAATTTCTAAGCAGACTTGGTTAAAAGAGAGTCAGGTATCTTGGCACAGAAGCGCCCTTTGTTTTCAGAGCTCTCAGACTTTAAAGTATTTTTTCACTTAATTGAAAATAAAATTTCCCCAGAGTGCTGAAGTCTGCTCCTAATGCATGTGCACAGCTCTAATTAATGTTAATTATTTGCATTCACCAGGGGGAGAACTGTATTACTTCAGGTGCCTACTTGGAATTGTTACTTTAGCCCTTCATGTGACTCCAAGTGAGGTACTCAAATGGAAAGATGCAGCTGCCTCGAGAACCAAGCGTCTGGTGCCTGAGGACAATCCAGACTGAGTGTAGGACAGGATGTGCTGCACCACAAATAGCACAATTAGGCTTCCTGCACCACACAAAGTCTGACTCACAGAGCTTGCACACACAGCAGCACAGAAATCACTGTAAGTTCATTTTCCCCTCCCCATTTGGGCAGAGGATCCTTTTCATGAGGCTTCCACGGTGCCCAGCCAAAAGGGCCATGAGCCTCGGTGCCGCACTGCCTCAGCACAACCAGAAAACAAGCACTGCTCAGGCTGGGACCACACAAGAGGTCAAAAACAAAGCCCAGATCTCTGGAGATCCAAGCTCAAGCTTTATCTACTCAGCTACACTTCATTCTGTGGCAGGGCTGAAGTCCCCAGAGGGTGTTTCTTACAGAGCACCACTAAAATAATGAAGAGAACAGATTTGTTCCAGTTCAGGAATCTGGTCCATACACTTTCATTGTAAATAAACTGCAAAACCTGGACATCATCCATGCTCTTCCCCACACAGGCAAGTTCATCCAAACTCATCAACCTTGCCAGCATCTTTCTAGATGGTTACCCTTTAACTAGGGCTTTATTGGATAACTGTAACCCAATTTGCTGCAGCTGCATGACCCTGGCTCCTGTTTTGGAAGAGAGGAAGCTGGAGGGAGAAGTGCCAACTGGGAGCCCACCTGCCAGGCAGCCAGTGCAGCTGGAAAGGACCAGTCTGAATGCACACAATCTGGCAGGTGGCAAAGATGTGCTGTTTATTTTTCCTAATGACAAAATTAGCACATTGATAGCAATCAAACAGAGCTGTGTGCAATGGGAGGTTATTTAATTAACAAACGTCCTTTTCCAGGTATGAGCAGGACACAGGCACTGTGCTCACCCATGCAAGCTGTCACTCACGTCCCTGGAAAGCTCATGTGCAAACTGCCTTCAGCTTCCTTTGTCTGGGCTTGCTCTGGAGTGGAGGTGGATCCTACTTGCCCTTTTTATTCACGTATTCTCTTTCTGCAGTGTTATATTTTTGCTCACAACCAAGAACATGGATCACATCTAATAGTATAGGTTGCTTTGAAAAGCCCAATGGAAAAGGCTTTGTTCCAATGTGTCCACAAAGTAGTGTTGGGAATGCTGCCTCCTGCTGCTTTATACAAAAGTCAGTTCAAAGACTAGCCGATGTTTTCAATTTACCCCTGCTCAAGGGACATCATCACACTGAACTTTCCTACAATAGACTCATAAATTCCTAACTCCAACAGCTTTCCAATTCAAAGAACTACAGTACATCCTCGTATTTCACACCTACCTGATCAAAATTGGGATTTTTTCTTATTAAGTTACCTGTGGTTTTAATATTTGATAGATAGAAACATCTTAGCTCTTGACTACCTTTATGTAATGCAGCAGCTTCACAAGCATGATCATGATATTTGTTGCATCCAGCTCTAGGGACCCACCCAGCAGCAGAAGTCGATAGTGGTGATACAAATATTCTTCTCTGGGCTTGCTACACATTTAAGGAATTGATGCAGCTCCTCAGAGCAGCATCAGCCCACCTGTGCCACCTATGTAAGAGGGAAGCTGGTCAGCAGATGTGTAACAGGAGAGATTTTTCTATTGTATACTGTCCTTCAGAAAGAAGGCAGGTGCGGAAGAACAGCAGTAGACACTTCATACAAAAGTCAGTTCAAAGAGTAGCTGATGTTTTCAATTTTACTCCTGCTCAAGGGACATCATCAGACTGAAATTTCTTACAATAGACTCATAAATTCCTAACTCCAACAGCTTTCCATTTCAAAAAAAAACTAGGAGAAGAACATTCAAGATATAGAACTTGGGTTTACTTTTACTTATTAGTGACTTGCTGTAGAGAAATCCTAACCTGAAACTTGCCAGCTTGCTGACAGCTTCTCCAACAGTCAAGGTTATTCAAACATTAAGTTTTTACTTATTATTTTATGGAGATAAAGTCCAGGTGTGGATTAAAAACTCGTATATTTCTTCAAACATTATGGCTGGCTGGATATAAAGTTTTAGATTTCCTTTGCTTCAACTTTGAATTATACTCGTTCTGTTTTGTTCTGGTTTTTTAATATTTTTATCAGCACTAAAATCTATTCTAGGCAAATCCAGATAGCAATAACCAGCTGTCAAGAGTTTGCAGGGTAGTCCATATCATGAAACCAGTGACAAGGTAGCATTTTAATGGGGCAGTTAATTTAGTGAGGGCAGTTATGTAACTAGGCTGGAATTTCTCTAGCTAGCTTGGCTAATCTGGGGATGGTGGAAGACTGAAGCAGATTTAAGAGAAGAAACTAAATGGATATAGCCATATATTAGCTCAGGAAGGCAATGTTCCTCTCAGGGGCTCTAGGGGTGTTTAAAGAGCCGTGTGGGATTGTAGGAAGCCTAGCATGGCACTCGTGCTTGAGATGGTAGATCTGATCAGATCAATAGAGTCACAAATCTGTGAATCGGTGATGCAGAGTCTCTGAGCACCTTCATGGGGCTGGGACAGAGACTGTCAATGAGATGAGTCAGGAGAAGTGTGACAGGAAGGCAGAGGAGGAGAGGAATAGATTAACATCCCAACCAGGAACTGCATATTCATCATTGTACCTATTCATTAAATGGATCAAAGAGCTGCAGGTAAAAGGCCAGAAAAGAAAGGATTGAAGTTATCCAGGTGCATGTGACAAGACTGCAGTGGAAAACTGCAGAGTAGGATTTTGAGAAGTGTGGATAGGAACTAAAAAGGTAGGATAGAAGCTGAAAACTATTGTCATGTAGAGCCAAAGAAGTGGAAGACAGAGTTTGTGATAACAAAAAAGAGAAGAGTGCTGAAGTGTAAAAATAAATTGAATTTAGCCAGGAGGAGACAAGACACAGGACAGACGTGGAATTAAATGGATTGCAGGAGTCAGGAGCAGGTTGTGTGGCTGAAGAAAATGATGGAGTTAGTAATAGTGAACACAAGGCATATCTGAAAATAAACACTTCTAAAAATTATAATGTAATCAGTGATGTTGGCATAGTAAGTACCAAAGCACTTACCAAAGTGCTGGATTTAGAGATGGAGAAAATGATGCTGAGGCTGGAGAGAGTTTTCTGTCTCTCTGTCACGCTTTTTCTTTCGTATGTGTTTTCCTAAAACATATGCAATGGGTAATAAGTCCATTATCAACAATCAAGCTTGGAGCAAAGGAATAGGGAAAAAGAAGGAAAGAAGAGAGATCTAGAACTGTGTATTTAGCCAGTTTTGTTGTTACATTTATCGCGGAAGAAACTCTGTAAGAAAAGTTTGGAATTAACACATGCATATATACACGTGTATAACTTTCAATTCAAAGCTCTGAAAATAGTAAATGCTCCTAGAGATGGATATCATGGGTTTTGTTTAAGGCATAATCTCTATTTCTTTTGAGTTTATGGAGCAAGAAGAGCTGTTGAAATTGAGTGAAAGCTGCACACAAAGTCTTTAATCAATCTCCAAAGCTGTTTATTGCAAGTATAGTATAAAGCAATAGAGATTAATGTCCGTTTCTATAAATCACAGTAAAAAGCATCTTCTCTTTCACTGCCAGAGGTGTAAATATCTTCCCTTTTTTCTCAGATTTAACTGTAGCATGCTGGCTGCAGAAGTTCTTCGGGGAAAAAAGAACATAAGCACAGTGTCATGTGCTTCTAAAATAAGTAAATTTCAAAACAACTTGTATGTTTATTTACAGAACTGGAAACTGCCGGAAGTTTTAGGCACCTAATTCCTACTGAGCAGCTTTGAAAATGTCAGCCTGTCTACAGAAGAGTACTGCCAATTAACTGCAGCTACCACTGGGACAGGAACCAGACACACAACAAACAGCAAATTGTCTTTCCAGGGCACATCCCACAGATTCCAGGCACTGAATCCAACAGACATATCACCTTTTCCTTTGTGAAAGTAGTGGCTGGGCATTTCTTATTACTACCATCTATTTTTAAAAGTTATTTTTTATTATTTTTGTTTGTGTTTTTGTTTGTTTGTTTGGGTTTCTGAGTAAAATGGAAAAAAATAAAGTGAGTGACAAAAGAAATTATAAAAATTCCAGGGGTGTATTAAAAAAAAATCTCTATCCATGTGGCTTCAAGCCTATTTCATGTCCAATTATGGCCTTGTACCATAAGAAATGGATTTAGAGCAGGGAGAACAGAAAGCCCTGGGACAGTTCATGTTGCAAAAATAAATTGCAAAATGGAAAGTTATTGCCATATAAGAGAGTCAACAGAACAGCTGTGCTTTCCTACCACTCCTGCCAGTGCCACTCTCCCATCATTAGCTGTTGCTTGGACACTTCTACCAATACCTCACTAGAAAACCTCAATAGCTGCCCTTTTATTCCTGTCCTGACCTGTATGAGCTGCAATGCAGCTCCACAAACCCTCTGCCCAGTGAGAAATCCTGCCTTCTTAATGAGGTGGCCAAACCTTGCAATAACTGAAGAGAAATGGTCTCTCCTCCAAGAGGAAAGTCACAATCTTTAAGCAAGGTTATTCCCCTGGAAAACTCTCTGAAGGAATCTTCCCATATAGAGTGATTGTAACAGGGGGTTGATAGAAATTATCTTCTTGGGGAAGGCACTTACATTTTCTGGGGCACTTCAGCATAAATATTGTGACTGCAGAGCAGTGGGTGAATAATTGGATCTTAAGGAAGATGAAAGAAGAAAATAAGTTCATTCATCTAAAAAGTAGGGACCAGTGTCAGTCAAAATGCTGCATTGTAGCAGACACAAGTGAGCCTTCAGAGAAGTGCTGTCTCCCTGAGGTCTCTCAATACCAGCTGGAGCTTTGCAGGCGGCCATGGTAGATTGAACCAACACACAAAATGCTGAACCCTTTGCAAAATGCATTATCACACCAAAACTTGACTCAAAAGATTATTTTTTAAAAAATACAAACTACCCTTTTGCTGAAAATAAAGTTGTGCATAGGCTGAGTGAAAAAAAAAATTGTATTTTCATCTCATTTTTTGAGCTCAAAGGCAGAATAGTGACATAAGATTCAGTCATGGCATTTGGAGGAGGTTCCTACAAATCCCCCACTGATATTTCTGAATAATTTTTTCTGTTATCATTCTTGTTAAAGATATATGCTTGAATTGAATTTTCCTTTGGGATTCAGCAGCACCATATGTTGAAAATGTTACATGGATTAAAATCCAGTTAAGGAACAACTTAAAGCTATGGTATAATGTTTTACTGAGTCCCATAACAAACTGCAAAGCAATGTTAAAGTTACTAGAATATCCAAACTTAACCCAGATTTTTGCTTCTGACTTTTGATAAAAACTTTCAAGGAAAGAATATTTTTATTCTAGAAGCATTTAATAATGCCAAGATACTTGTTCTGTTTTAGTTAATTAAACTTAAGGAACATGGAAGTGGATAAAAGTTCATTAAATAGGTACAGGCTGATGGTGAATTGGAATACTAATTGAGATTTTATGTGCAACAAAAGAGATACAAATGGAAATGCACTGTTATTCTAGTGAATGCCTCACATAAAAGGCCCCAATGGAGCAGAGAATGCATGAAGAAAATTGGATTGTAAAATCTCTGAGATAAAGATCAGTTCTATGAAACACGATGCCCCATTGCTTGCTTTTCTATTTTGAGAAGATTCTTTTAATAATGCCAACAAATGATGCAGTGACTGCTGTAGGTGCGTTTGAAAGGTTCACAGTCAGACTCAGAAATGAGGCAGTTAGATTCAGGGCTTAAAATACAGAAGGGGATACGATGGGACCTTCATTTATTTAATGGAATGTTTGAGTATCCCTGGCTTAAAGAGCATGGAAACCTTCCATTAGAAAAAGTCACATATTCTGACATTGTTCTTTAAACTCTTGAAGCGTGGTGGCTATTTGGCTTGGAAAACCTTTCCCCAGCTGAATTTCTAGCACAACACATGTGAACTGCTCAAGCTTAGAGGAGAAGAAATGGGGGTGGGCTGAAATGAATATTCAAAAAGTTGTTTCTGAAGCCTGGAGAACACAGCTGAACCATGTGAGAACACTGAACCATGTGCTTCTCCCTGGGTTTCCCCCTCTGGTAACCGGAGCTGGCCGTGTGTTGGAGGAGATGCCTTCCATCTCCAAGCCAGCTTCTGAGATTCTCCTTGGGACAGCATCTGACTTTTCACTATTAGTGGCAGTGGTTGGTACTAATAGACTTTCTCAAAACACCAAAAACAAACTGTGGATATAACATTTCCCATACCTTTTTGAACCCAGCTTATCTTATACCCAGCCAGTAAAGAAAATCATGGAACAGCAATAGGAAATGCTAAGAATCTACACAGAGAACGGTTGGATTTCAGGGCATTTTTCTCTGCCTGAAATAAATATTCATTGTAGGGCAAATAATCACTTTAAAATGTACTTAATTTTAATTATGTGTTGAGCCAGAGCTGCTCATATATTAACCTCCATATAGAATACTCCAAATATTGTTATGTGGTCACATCAGATGCAATTTGAGCTGCTCCCAGAGTTCACAACAAGACATTGAATCTGGACTTATGTCCTCTGTGTCCAGACAGCACAGTCTCTATGCATGTAAATTACCATTAAAAAGCCCATTGATCTATTTGAGTTTTTCAGTTGTTTTGTAAGATAATTCTGACTGTACAGAGACATCTCCAGACAGTCTAATTCCATCTACATCCCTGTGTCTTCAGTGGTGTCTAGCCAGGAGGAATCATTAGGCACAGGATTTCAGATGTTGGGGAAATGTTTATAAGAGTAAGGAATGCACTGTCATGGAGTGGATTTCCCAGAGAAGAGCAGGGAGTGCTCATTATTGAAGGTGTAAGAGGCAGCTGGTAGGAACACTATCAGTATACATCCTGACACTGGGAGAAGGAGGAACTACGTGGTCTTTGGTCTGCCTTCCAGCCATATGTGATGATTGTTGTACAATCATGGTGGTTTCTGTCAAAATAGCTTCAGGGTACCTCACAATATAGAAAAAAATCAATTCAGATGTAAACATGAATCCCATCAAGTCCAGTTTAAAGTACATGTAGATTTGGCATACCTGTTATAAAAATACAAGAGACCTAAATATAGTATGCCTGATTATTTAGGGGGCTTTACAGATTATTCTTGGACTTTTTCATGTCACATAGGAAGAGCCAATAAAAATTCAACTGGTGTTGAGCCAAGCATTCAAAAATAAAAACCATTCATTTTGTGGACCATGTTTCAATCATGCACCAACACAATAGGAATAAAGGGAGACTACCATGATCTTAGATAAGGCAAGACACATGAGATCCCCCCTGCCACATGTGAACAGAAAACCTGATCCAGAGTGTCCAGTGAACCAGGAGGTTCTCACTGAAACCAGGATTGCTCCCAGTCTTCAGCCTCTGCTAGTCACAGATGATAGGCTCAAGAGCAATCCAAACAAACTGCAGACATTTTCAGGTCCCAGTAATTTATCTACAAATAATACACTCATGTGTTTTCTTTCTGCCTTGTCCTCTCGAGTAATTCCAGTTTAACACAGTTCCTTGATCTTTCCGTCTCC
This sequence comes from Vidua macroura, assembly GCF_024509145.1. Taxonomy (NCBI): domain Eukaryota; kingdom Metazoa; phylum Chordata; class Aves; order Passeriformes; family Viduidae; genus Vidua; species Vidua macroura. The sequence continues at coordinate 28,195,119 of NC_071577.1, forward strand.
TCTAGGTAGTGACACCTACTTGAGTGAAATTCATTTACCTGTAGGGAGGATCTGCACAGAGGAGAAAAGGGAGAAGGAAATTAAGTATGAGAACACACTGGCACTGTTAATTTCCACTACTTAGTAAAAGCCAAATATTACAGACACAGCCTCAACTGAGCTGTGAAGGTTATTTGATTTCTTCATGTTCTGCTGATGATTTACCATCTGTTGTGCTGAGAACAATGTTAAAGGGAGCATTCACACTACTAAAAAGCCCCATGGTAGGACATGTGTTTCTCCAGTATTGCTCTTTCCCTCCACATCCTCTTCCTCACACTATCTCTAAGTTAACGTTCTTCCATCTACTTTGATAATCATGATGTCTTTTTAATCATATTTATTTTCACCTCGCCGGCATTCATATAACCTCTGGCTGTGATCTTATCAGCTCCCTGGGGAAAGTATTCCTCTAACCACCTATGGAGGAGATCTCCCCTCTCTTCTCTGAAGAAGCCAGTCACTGTTAGAAACAGAGAACAGGATCAGGTGGACCACTGCTTTGATCCAGCAGGCAAATCCCTCTTGAAGCAATTGAAGCTGGCTTTGGGCAGTGATTAAATGAGGCACTGCTAGATGAAACACAAAGTGTTGCAGGAAGTCTTATTTAATACAGAATAGCTTTTCTTCCAAATCAGCAATGCTCAAGAAAATTCACTACTTTCCTGCTTCAAAAGCTATGCAGCTACAAGAAGAACAGAAAGACTCTCATATCCTTGCCAACACAGACATGCTACTTCACTGTATTGCTGTGTCCAAGATAAAGCTTTCAGTATATTTGAGGTTTAATGCCCCAAATGTGGTGTACTGCTGCATGATGCTCTCTTTGCCATTATCCTTTTTCCCTGGTTATTTGCTATTTTCTCCAGCTACTTTTAAATGGAAAGTTTTCATTATCACCCCAAAAGGTGATTATCTGAGGACTGAGCAAGACTCACCCATGGCTCTGGAGTAGAAACTGTCTCTCCATTTCCAATCCTCTCACGTAGCACCGATTGCAGAGTCAATACTCCTCTGCATTAGCACAGAGTTTTGTACAGCTCCATTCTGCCCCTTGCCTGCTGTTACTGCTTCTCCAGGCACTCAGGCTTAGCTCAGCTTCATGCAGATCTCTCTGCTCAGCTAGTCTGAAGGAGTTTAGGTGAGATCCCTCTAAGCATGGCTTTTTTATAAGGCAAGGCCACGCAAAAACAGCAGCACCCAAGAAAATGACAGAATAAACTATTAAGAGCTACAACTATCAGTTCAAGAGTTCTGACTTACACATAAAGTCTTTTAATGGTTTCTGGTGAGGCAGGATCAATCTCTTAAAGTGTATAAATGGATACACACTACAACAATCCTTTATTTTTGTTGAGGTAGAAATAAGGCAAAAGGAAAGGAAAAAAAGCCAGGGTTTCAGCAGTCATTTTCAACTGTAAAGGATAAAAGGGTTGATATGAGTAATTAACTCACATTTCACCCAGATTAGCAAAACAATGGATCGTTTCTCTTCATTTACACATTCTTTGCCCTGAGTTTCTGGGGAATCTTTGTAAATATCCTTCTGTAGTTCCATCCTGAGACAGGTTCTGCACAGGGAGCTGTCCACATCACAGTTTCTAGGAAGTGTGGGGGTTTCCTGAACTGCTGCAGACAGCAGTGCAGCAAAATTCAGTTTGAAAAGACTCGAGAGGTTTGCAGTTAATTACTGGGTTTCAGGATTTTCAGAGGAATGCAGCTGCCAAAGTGATCTACGCCAATCTCCCCCCCTCGCACTTTTGCCCTTCTTTTGACCGTGTGGTGGCACTGTCTCTGTTGAGGATTTTGGAAAGAAGTCAAGTACCTAATGAATGCACCAGGCTGCTCCTTTAGAGGACTTTGCATCTGATATGGGAGTTATAGTTATTAACTTCTCTGGCAGCCCATCATTTAATTTACCTGTTACTGACCCCTTTTGTGCATCCAGAGGATAATCCAGTCCGCAAGAGCCCTGCAGTAGCTGGTTTGCAGGAGATCATTCTCCTATTCCCAATTTATCTAATGTAATCACTTCACTGCCTTGCTATAAGAGCTTTATCCCATCAAGAAGCTTTGGAATAATGCAGAGACATTAGAGATTAGAATTTATTGATCCTGAAGTTCATAAATTTAATGAAAATCATGATTCTCCAAAGGAACTTAATCTTCATTTGTTCTTTCAGTGGAGATGTCAAGATTTAGTTTATGATTCATTAACCCATTGCCCACTGCTACTTTTTCCATATTCAGCTTTTCAGGAAAAGGAAAGATACCTTGTGTGCGCTTACATCCAGTGCTTTCTCTCAGCTGCTTTTGTTTGAGACACCAACAGATAGCCTCTGGTTTTAAAGTGAGAATAGAATGTGATTTCTCTTTCTGACTTCAGTGGAATCTGGCCCAGGACCTTTCATAAGAACATCCATGCCACTCAACATAGACACACTTCCATTCAAAATGGCATTAAAGGAAAATACACATCTGAAGAATATTTGTTCAGTGTTACTCGTAGGTAATAGCTTTTACATATATGTGTAGCAAACCTGAGACACCAAGAAATAATTTCTCCATCTCTACACTATTGCTGTCTATTGTTTTATTTTTACTGCAGAGCACCCTAAAGGCCTCTCGTCCTGTAACAGGGGATGTCTGACTTACAATCTCAAACCAAGAGAGTCAGACTATTGACTGGATTCAGTCCTGTCATAACATCACTCTCTGCAATGGCTTCCCTGTTGATATATCAGATTTCTTTTTAAAACATTTTAAAATTTCATTACAGAATAATTTATGTTGAAGAGACCTTTAAGATCATCAAGTCCAACTGTTAACCCAGTATGGACCAGTCCCCCACTGAGCCAGGTCCCTAAGTGCTCCATCTACACTTTTCAAAAATACATCCAGGAATGGTGACTGCATCACTTTTTTAGATGGTCTGTTCCAATGCTTGACAACCCTTTACATGGGAGAATTTTTTTCCTAATATCCAATCTAAACTCCCCTGGCACAACTTGGGTCTGTTTCCTTGAGTCCTATTGCTTGTTATCTGAGAAAAGAGACTGGCTCCCACTTGGCTACAAACTCCTTGCAGGTAGCTGTAGAGAACTCTCCTGAGCCTGCTTTTGTCCAAGCTAAATACCCCCCACTCCCTCAGCTGCTCCTCATATGACTTTTCCAGACCCTTCCCCAGCTCCATTGCCCTTCTTTGGACTTGCTCCAGCACCTCAAGGGTTTTCTTGAAGGGAGAGGCCCAAAACTTGATAAAAGTTCTGTCTAAAAGCAAGGAATTGGTCTCACTGTTGTTACTTTCTGTTTCAGCTTGTGTAGAAAGAGAATTTGACTGAGTTTATTGACAGAAGTTCAGCACCTCTAGCTGCTGTACTCACCCCTAACCCTGGTATGAAACCTTTAGGCTAAGAGAGGGTTTTCAGCTCAGATACTGCACAGTGAAGCTATAGAGAACTTACAGGGAAATAAAGATACCCATGTTCAAGTCTTCTGTACTCCTAATAATATGTTCCCAAAATAACTCTGTGTATTTCTGTTCCACCACGCACTTAATTATAAGACAGCATTTCACAAACCTTTCCTGTTTTAGATGCCTGTTATTTTTTCCACTTAATAAAACCTTGTGATGGAGTCTGTAGTCCTTTTGACATACTGAGGAAAATCCACAATCAAGGGGAGAAAATTAAAAAAAAAAAAAAAAAAAAAAAAAAAAAAACCTATACAAGAAATGTGAAGAATTGTAAAATCTCTGATCTCTGGCATTCCTTCCAGCAGAGCTATATTTGACACTGGGATTTTTAGAAGAAAAAGACAATCCACAAAGTGGCTATGTGACAGCTGTTCACATCTGCTCTGGAGCTCACAGAAGTCAGTGGAATCCTACTCATTGATTTCAAGAAACTTTAATGCCCACCTTTGATCTCCACTTACCCCTTCTCAGCTCACCAGGCCTTTTTCCCAGCATTGATGTAAATAATGCAATTCAAAGCTTGTCTTTTGACTTTCTTTTGTCCTGCACTTGTTTTGCTGCCCAAGAATACTCCTTCATCTGATGTCATGAAAAGCAGCCACATTTAGATTCTGCTGTCAGGACAATGTACAGTTCTGGTGACTGCAGTTTTCCTCATGAGCAGAGCTGAAATAGCATGGAATAAGGGCAGCCTGTCTGCTCCCTAGGCAAACTCACTAAGGGAAGCCACAACCAAGCAAGAAGAGATGCAACAAATGGCTTCTTTCATTATCTCAACTACTACTCTCAATTAAGCATCCTTTCACAGGACTGGTATTTCAAATTAAAATCAGAAGCAGAAAATAAGAACACATAAAGATGAAAGTGGCTGAAAATTTTAGGAGAAAAAAAAGTATCTTGAGTTACCAGTCAATAGAGAAACTCCTTTCTGTGTAGATTTTGACAGAATTAGCAAAGGTAAATGCCTCTGGGAGGGCCACTCACTGTATTAGGTCACTTAAGACTGACGAGTACTTTTAGAGTATAGGTTTTACTTCAGAAATTGACCCCAAAAATTCTGCTGTAGAGGTAGGGCACATGGTTGACTGCACTTTTTCTCACTTTCTAGCTTTTTCTCTCTTTCCCTACATACCCATATGGCCAAGAGCCCTTAGCAGTTTTTCTCTAAAATTCTGCCTATAGCAAAGTTAACATTCAGGCACAAAGACCCAGGCTCTTTATTCTTAAGTGTTTCAGCTTCAGTATTCTTTTCCTAAATTGCTATATCCTAGAAGCAACGAGTGAAAACAGCCATTTCAGACAATTCATATGCAGACTGACCACCCACTTCTGCCTGTACCTTTTTTACAAAATATAATCTCTGCTCAGCAAGTGGTTAAACTGAACTGTACAATCCATGTGCCCTCAGTACCTCAATACCAGGTTCACTAACAATAGTGACCATGCACTTGTTGTTCAGACTCATGCAGGGACACAAGCAGAAATAGCTGGAAAGGCCATCTTTCCAGAGAGCCCAGCAGCAGAAGACAGATGGCCAAGGCGTTTCTTGATCCTTTTGGCATCGGGAGGCTCCAAAGAGCATCCCAAAACCAGGACACTTAGAGCACATTTAATGTTGCTGCCAGTGCTGGGGAAGGGATATTATATTTAAGGGTGATATAGCCATGAATAAACACCCAACAAAAAACTGACCCATGACCATAATCTTGAGAAGAACTATGCAGAAGTGTCAGAGGTCCTGGTTAATGCTGCACCGTGCTGTGTAGGTGGATATGTGCTAATAGATAAAGTCACAGCAGAAGTGCTCAAGAACTCATAGCATTTCAGGATTTTGACTTGCTTTTTCAGAGAAGCAGTATTTGTTTCTTGTCATAAGGGGCTTCTTGTGGCAGCTTGATGCACCAATTTTTAGTATATTTTGGGAAAGATTGGTTTTACTATAATCCTTCTTTTACAGGACTCTGTCAGTGGAAAGCCACTCAGTGTTGTGGATTTGCTGGGTAGCGAGTAGAAAATTGTCTTGTTGCAAAGAGAGGTTGGCCTTTGCCTACAGTCTGGAGGAAGGCTTGCAGAGCTATGTGTTGCTTTGTGTGTTTTGTTAACAAAGAGTTAGACTGAGAGCATCAAATGCATCCAGCATTTGAACAACAGCTGCACTAATTTCTGTGACATGGCTTTGTGCAAAAAATGTAGATCCAAGGAACAAGAAGAAAAGGACTTTTTGATTGCAGAACCTGAGCAAGGCTCAAGTAACAAACTCAGCATGATCTCAAAATTGTAGTTAATTTTAGCTGTCTTGAGTGTAGTTACCTCAGATTGGGAACTGCACATGGCAGTCTATGTCCAGTCTTTGAAGCATCTCTTATAATCAAACACAATAATTTCAGTATTTCTGCAACATAATTATTTCCCTGAGGATATTTCCAAACACCAGGAATTTCTGGAGAAAGTCTGAGCTCTACAAGTTGACAAGTGGATAAGTTGGTCCAAGCCTTTCCAAAAGCTCAGATCCTGGAAGGCTACATTAATAGCACTGGAAAATTATGTCATCAGCACCTCAGTTCACATCTCCTTACAGTGTCCTCCAAAAGCTCTCACAGATCCTGCATTGAATCTTGCATTTCTCACCTGTCAAAAGTCACAAGGGCTGAGCAGCAACATAGTCAAAAGGGGAAAATGAAAATAACAGAGTTGATCTTAAACAAAGGTGTGTAATGGAGCAGAGATAACTTATGTTGTGAGAAACTCTAAGCCTTAAAATATGCTCAGCATGCCTAGGACCACTATTTTCCAGGCCAGCAATAACTGAAAGACTTGGTGGCAGTTTTGTGGGTTCATCTTTTCCAGTAGTGGGGCCAAATGATGCTCATCTATGAGAAACAATTTAGGGATAATGTAATCATTCTGCCAGTGTGATTTACTACAGATTCCTTTGACCCAAAGGTCAATGTAATTCCTCAAGCACAGATAATCTGTTATTATTCCATGGCCAAAAAATCATTTATATATATATATATATATATATATATATATATATATATATATATATATATATCTTTGTATATATATATATATATATATATATATAAGCCCTTTATTTACTGTAACAATAAACTATAGTGATCTGATCAAGCATCACTGCTTCAGCAGAGGCAGCCTGACTCCATAAAAGTACATTAAATCATTGCTGCTAGAATTATGAATAACAACATTTGGGAGTCCTCAAGAAAGTCCTATGACCATTTAAAATGAGGAAAGAACTGTGTAACTGTGTGTGTGCTATTCTCCTTCCTCCAAGAAAGACTTTTAATTTATAAAAGCGGTGCATTGCTCAATATCCATTGTGTTTTCTTCATTAACTCCAAGATTTGCCTCATTTCATTTTTCCACCAAAGGGGAAGAATATATTGAGCTGTCAGTGATGTTATCTATGAAGAGAGGCTGTGGATTTTATATATTGAATCTAAGCTGTACAAATAGTCAAGTAATAGGAACGGCTTTATAATAAAACACAGGTAAAAATAAGCTTCCAAACACAAAGGGAAAAGAAAAGTCTAAATTGTTTATATAATCAGTTATACTCCCCTGAGTTGCTGATCTGTCTCTTCCTTTTGAAAATTTTCTATTGTATTTCCCAGAGTTGGTAAACCAGTATTTGAAAAGGGCTGCAGAAAAAGAGTATCTCAATTGCTTCAGAGATACTGTGATCCAGTATTCCTCCATGTGGGAGGAAGCTCAGATATACACATACATGCACATACTCTCTGATCTGATTGGGTTTTGGAAAAGTGAAGTAGGAACTGTGTAGGTGCAAAGTTTGTGGTAATTGGAGTGGGGCTGTGGCCCAGCCTCATCCCCAGTGGGTCCAGCTGTGAGAAGCAGGTGAGCAGCACTGACAGCAATGAGCCATGGAGTGCCCAGGGGCACTGACCAACCACCAAAGGAACAGAGGGCACACGGGTGCAGTGCATGAACATGAGGGGTATAAAAGGTTGGGCTAAAGAACAAGAAGGGCAGATGCTTGAAGCCCTCTGATGAGGTATGGTGTCACTCTGTATGGGTTGAAGCTGTCTGAAATTATGTGGTGGTGCTCTGTGTATTGTGGCCGTCTCAAATGTGACAGAACGGAGCAGCATTGACTGGGTGAGGTCACAGAGAGTGAAAGGAGGTTTCTGTTAAAAGCTGGGCCTTGGTTGTTTCATTTGATCCTGAGTCATTTGACAGAGGAAAACCTGTAATGTAAAAGAAAGGAGATATGGTTGCTAGGAGTGAGAAGAGATTGGAATAATTTCCATGAAAATGGCAATTGAACAAGTTTGAGTGAGTGGGAGAATTCTGATGCTGGGGTGTAGGGAGGCACCCTGAGAAGCTGGAGGAACCTCAAAAGTCTTGAAAATGTATCATAATGGAGGGGCTAGCAAAAACAATTGAGAAGATAGAGAGGATTTAGATGACCAGAAGGACTGAAATGAGGTCAAAAAGATGTTTGAGACTTTGAGAATAGCCATTTCAACACAATAAAAAAGGAAAACTCAAATTTACAAAAATAAACCACTTACATGGAAATAACTGAGGCAGAAATCAGGCAGTAACAGGAGTGTGGGGGTGAGATTGACAAGAGGCTTTGTGGAGAATGGCCATTGAGTTAAATATTTCCTACAGTGAGATGAAAAAGAGCCATAGAAAGGGTTGAGGAACATGAGTGGACATGTTGAACACTGGGAATGGGAGAAATAACAGATTAGTGCAATGACCACATGTGACTTTGGAGCCTGTGGCACTTCTGATAACTTCATGTTATATAATAAATTACCTTGATATATCAAATTTCAACACAAGACACTCAGGAACACAGCCTCACTTAAGTAAATGCAATGTGTTCCCGAGCAAATGCTTTCCAAATTCCATCCCAGCTATCTTCAACTCTTGGGATAAATGTTGAGGCACATCACAAAAATAGTACAGACTGAGATAAGAATATTATAGGTCTGCCAAAATTTTGCCTGCCAAATTGACTACAGAATCAATATAAAAATAGATGAAATTGTTTACTTATATGCCCGATGTATTTGTTTCACACACAGAAGTCTTGTCTTCTCTCTAATTCTCTTTCCTTTCTCTTAAATCTAATTTTCTTTGCAGCAGTACAGCTCTAGATGCTACAGATTTTTGTTTGCTTGTTTGTTTAGTGAATAATCATCCAAAACCTCTAGAGCTTATCCTTTTCTAATCTAATGTGAAATGTTAAAAGCTGCTTACCAGCAAATTAGCTCTTTCCAAATTATGTGCACATCAGATCCTACAAGTCAAATAAAATTAAACTGAAGTTTGGTTTCCACTTTGGTAGAGAGAACTTAGAAACTGGCCCTGGGGCACACAGTCAACTAACTGGCTGTCTGGCTTAATAGCACAAAGCGCATACTGTAATTATGCCCATCATTTCCTCTTAACCACTCATTGCTGCAAAATGAGCACTTCAGAGATGTTTACCTGCTTTTTCAGGGGTAAGGTACACCATGAAATTCTACTGGCCAAACAGAACTGCAAGTCACAGCTAACAGCATACTGCTTTTCAGGAATATGCTGGAGGTGTTTGAGAGCTAAACATCATTCAACATGAATGACAATAGCCAAGAAGTCTTCTGCCTCCCCAAGCTGCATTTTTCAACCCTTTCTAAACTTCATTTGGAGTGTCCTGCTTATTTGCACAATGGTGTGCTAGAACAAGACATTGTAAAGAATTTGATGGCTCAGACACTGCCTGACAAAGATTTATCTGCTGCTTTGGTTACAAATGACTTTTTATTCCGAAGTCTGGGTTTCTCTGTGTCACGATCACAGCCTTTATGATGGAAATGCATCAGGAGAAAAAACTCTCCCACCCTTAAAGGGTAAAGTTCCACCTCTGCTGAAATCAAGGGCTGCTTGACCCCATGCAGCCTGTACAAATTAAATGCTGGGAGAAAAGTAGTGGCACAGGTTAGAAAAGAGTTTCCTCACTTTGAGAAGCAGCCTGCCTGTTTATCATTGAGGACCAGAAACCTTCCACAATGCAACAAGAAACTAACTCAGAACCAAAAAATGTGAGAGAAAGACGAAGAGCAGGACACTGCAGGGTTTTATTGGTGGTGCCAAGGAGTCCATAAACTCGCCTTTCTCAATACCACTACATGAGTTCAAGCAATTCTCCTGATCTGAATCTCACTGAGCTTCTGGTTCTCACAGGCTTTAGGTCAAGTCCATAGTGTGTATCCCCACCAGCATGTGTAGTTGTAACATAAGTATTTCTTTAATTTATGCAGGTTTTATTGAACAAATGAGTGCCACTAATCAGCCAAGGTGATTTCACGAGGACAGAGAAAATCCAAGTGATGTGCCTTTTCAAAGGACCAGCATGTTATCTATAAAAAAACTTATTTCTAATAGTTAAGTTCTTTCAAACTAAGTTGTCAAAATACATCTAAAATGCACCTGTGGGGCTGAAGCTATTCATAAAACATAACAAATATTTTCAGCTGGAAAAAAAGTTTTAAAGTGACATTTGTAAAATTATAGAGGGGTGTTTCATAATAGAGCAGATCCATTTAGGATACACCTGAAAGGATAATTTTCAAAAATAATTAATTTATGAGAGCAAAATCAGTTCAGATTGACTAAATTTTAGTATATGGGGGGTTTCTGTTTGATTTTTTTGTTTGCTGATTTGTTTGTTTTCTTTTCCTCTTAGTTTGTCCAGGAGTCCATGAATTTTACTGCTCAGATCCTAGGGGAAATGTTATTTTTATAAACAATGTGTTACCAGAACATATGCCTAATAAAACAATGTGGTTTCATGATATACTTTTAAGACTGCTAGCCTTGTCAGTGATTAATTCAGCCTCTCTGAAGTGGAATGCAAAGCAGAATATCAAGGAAGATAGATAGTAATCAATCAATATTGTAAATCACTACTAAAATCCACAGACAGCACAAATTTAGAGTAACAGCAACACCTTTATATGGAATTCATGTCAAAGCAGCACTGCTCTGGCACCCTGGGGTTCAATTATATCTACAGTGGCTCTATATAGGATTAGCCTCTCATCTCTGGGAGGGTGGAGAGAATGGGAGGAGAAGGAGAATGTCACCCAGAATTGTCAAACCTTGAATGAAAAATGTAGGTGTGAGTGTTCTTTCTGGAACTTTAAAGTGAGTTTAATTCAAATGAAACAAACTAATAAATAATACCTTGCAGCTGACTTTCAAATGTTTGCGCTGGCACTACTGAATTCTACAGCTGTGAGCTTTCATTCCCATCATAAATGACATGCCATAATTATATTTTTACAGGGTTCTCTATATATGTTGATTTATTTTTTTTAATTTCTCTTTCATTAATAGCTTTTTTCTTCCTTGGCAAGATAAGGTGATCTGAAAAATGCCCACTGGCTTATTCAGTGACCCTGTTTTTATGGTGTGACAATACCAATAATAAAAACTAATTTCCTCCTCTGATTTCCTCATACATACAAAGCAAAGATTACTTCTGTCTGCGCTTGAAAGCTATTGAGAATGCAAAGGCCATCAAATAACTGGTCTAAAACACATGCATATTTTTTCATCTTCTCTTTAAAAGCTCACTTTTTAATCCATTAACCATCACAAGCAGCAAACTGAGTCACGGGTGGTTTAGGTTCCCCTGTTGTGGTATGTCACTGCTGTAATTGATCGCCAGTTAACTTGTGTTAGCCAGCCAGTTCAGTAAGCCACAAACATTCATCTCTGGGAATAAATGTTTGCAGACTGTCTGTACTAGCATTTACAAATGCATTATCTAACCAGAGTTAATTCCAGCCATCCTTTAACAAAATTAAATCTAGTATAGAGAAGAGCTCTGTTATCAGTTCTCCTTGCACATCTGCCTCTTGGAATGTTTAGATGTGTTATTGGTTACTGACAGTATGCATTATGGGCTCTCACACTGGGGCTTCCCTGGAGTTGGCCTTGCCTGTCTTTCCTCCGTGGGATTTTGGCTTCCAAGACTACTTTTTCTCTATGATACCTCCTGAGAGCCCTTCCTGAGCCCACATGTGGGTCAGCTGTCCGGCACAAGTCTCTGTTCTGCCATTAGGGGTGGGCTGCTCCTCTCCATGGTGTATGTACACATCTTGATGTACATCAGTACCAGACAGAGGGCTGTGGGATTATATGATGTACTGTTTCTGTATCCCTAAATGTACCTTTCCAAAGTGAGGATTAAGGGAGGGCATGCAGATACCAGAAATGGTTCTTTCCTCAGAAAAAAATATGAAGTGTCCAGCTAACATGGCAGGAAGGTCAGGGAGGAAAGACACAAGACAAATCCTGTGGTCCTGGTTTTTCACTCTTGAAGGAAGATAGAAAAATGGAAGAGATAAGGGAAGTAATAGGGCAATGTCAGGAAGCCATCAGGAAAAAGTGAAGGAAGAGCAGGTTAAGTCAGGAGGCTAGCCAAGTGCATTTTCCAATGGATGTGAGTAATGGTGCTCATGCTTTTGCTGCCATATTTCAAGGCTGTTAAGCACAGAGGGAGGTAGTAACATGTAGTAGTAATATGTGGTAGTAAAAAGGTCATAATAAGTAGTCTTATGTGGACTAAAAAGAGGTTTCACCACCAAGTTCACTGTGAGCATCCCAAAGAAGCTGTGGAGATCTGTGCTTTAAAGCCAAGACACATTTACCACTGAGCCTCTGCGCGAAGGGAGAGGTTATGAAAAGCAGCACTACACAAGAAAACATCTTTAGGAATGAGCAAAGAGGATTCAGGGAGAGGTGGTAAGCCAGGCTTGTACCTGTATAAACACAAAGTTTGAACGTTCTTACAACCCCTTAAAGTAGAATTTGGCTTCTCTTCTCTAAAATGCCTCCAGACAGCCTCAGGGCTGCTTAGGTAGGGACATAAATGGTTCCTGATGCTGAGGGTCCCACTGGCAAATTGCCAGGAGGCTGAGTCACACTTAATTTGCATATAAATTGCAACCATTTTTATCAAATATAAATGCACACAATCATAATAGAGCATTTGCTTATTCTTCCTTCTCCTTTGAGAGATGAATACAAATTGTTTGCCTTTAAGTTTAACATTAAATAGCTCCACCATGTCAACATTGCAGAAAATGGAGGAGGAGGAGGAGATGTTTGCAGTGGAACCTAACTTAGGATCTTGGCAAACCAGGTCTGACCAAGCAAAGGTTTAGTGGCTATTTATGTGGTTCATGTAAATATTCAGACAAACCAAAGGTGAACAAATTCAAGCCAAGAGACGTGCCAGATTAGTTGCACAACTACCAGAAAGTTCAGACCAGATGCAACATGTACCTGAGATTTATACTGAACTCAAGCCTGATTACTGTGGCAATTAGGGCTCCTGCAGTTCTGGATTGAAAGGTACAAGCTATTTTACCCAAGGAAAATTCTGGTAGTGGGGGTGTTGGCTCTGTTAATATCAGTAGACCTGTAGTCACAGTTTTAGATAATGCGACAAACACATTGCTTAAGACATTAAATTACACTGTCCCAGATTCCTAAAAAACAATGCCCTGAACTTCTCCTGTCCTTCCTGTGCTTTCTGACTCGGGTTTGCAAAGTGTGAGAGCATTAATGACTTACCTTTTTACCACTGTTCAGAACTGATTTCATTCACAATGTAAACACTGTGTCTACTCTGAGCCAGACAGTATAGTCTGTGGGGTTTAGTCCTCTTTATGTTTGACAGTGATACAGGTTAAGAATATCACTATTAGCTTCTAATCATGTGTACTGATAATAATCCCTTCTTATAAAGTGCCAAGGGCTGTGAGGAGACAGAAGGAAGAAATCACCACTATGAAGTCAGAGGGAAGGATGCTGATGAGTAGCACTTGGAGCCTGTGCAAAGAGATCAAGGGAGAAGGCCCTACAGCTAGGAGGTAAGGAGAAAAATGCTGTATTCATGAGCCTAGGGCAGAGAAAGTTTTCATTTGTGCATAGGAAACGTGGAATTAGCTGAATGCACATTGACAGCAACAAAGATTCTCTCTGTGTAGTGGATGAACTTGTATGGCCTCTTTGCCTCCTCCCATTGTCATGGAGCAGCTAACAGACAAATTTTATTTTTGCTGCTGAGTTTTCTTTCACAGTTTGGAAGAAGCTCTTTGTCTCTTTCCTTTTAGCTTACAGCTAATGTTTCCTTCTCCCTTGTGAGGAAACCACTATACACATGGTTTATTTTTCTTTGCAGACAGTGCTGTGAAGATACCTAGGGCTAAATTTGGCTCTGAGCAGTGTGTCTTAGCAGACTTTTCTAAACTGCACTGATAACTTCCCCAGATTCATGGAGAGACTCTTTTTTTTTTTTTTCCACTGGCAACACTGGAAGAAACTACAGAGAAATCGCTACCAGGACTGTATGCAGAGAATGAATCCATGTATGCAGAGCTCTGGAGAGCTCATCGCCTACCGAAGGGCCTTTCCCCACCCTCCTCCAATAAAACAGTGACCAAAACAAGAAGAAGAAATTTAGGTTCCACAGTCCAAGCACAACCTCCCCTACTGTCATCTCCAACCCTGGCAATGTGGTGAAATCAAATGTTCATACAGACACACAACGTGAGGTGTAGATGATGCCAAATTAGAATCCCATATGCAAATTTTTTTGCCAACTCTAAATACCTAAGGATATTTATGGCATAGAACCTGTCTTCCTTCTTTCCCAGATTACCATATCAGTTGTCACAGCTGGGGATTTGGTAAAAGGAACATGTGTTTTCTGGATAACATAACATTTAAAATGTCTCTTGGAGGACTTCCTTTGAACCTGCTTTGTAGCCTTTAGTTCATTTCTTGCTTATTATGCAGCAAAACTAGTAGTCAAAAATGGGTTGCTTCTGGCAGTGCAACAGGCCTTCAATATATAAATGTGAATAAACTCAGGCATTTCAAGCACCTGCCTGAGAATCAGTATTGCAAGAGAGTGTTTCTGGCTGTGCCTTAGTCTCACTAGAGAAAAATAAATGCCATAGGCAAAATAATGTGAGAAAAAAACACCAGGAAGGAAGAAAGTTTGCTGCTCTCCTCTTTCTAAAATTGTGGGATTTAATATCCTGTGAACACCACAAAGTTTTGCTTGTTACACATTTGCACATTGAATAGTCTTGGCCTTTGGTATCACTGTAAGTAGCATGATTAAATGGTACTCTGCACCTCAAGTAATAGTGATCGATACATATAGAAAGGGCCAGCAGTCTGACTTTTCATCATTCCAGAGCTGCTCCCTAAAACCTCTAGACATTTATAATTGCAACTTGTTGCTACATAAACAGTAAATTAGTGCTAATGCTAGGAAAGAAAATATTATTTACAGCAGAAAGGTCATTTCTTCAAAAGGGGTCTTCAGTCCTATGTATGTCCTAAGAAAATTTGTTACATGCAATTTGTTCATTGCTAAATTATGTCAACAGTTGTAGAGTCTATTGAAAAAAAATAGCGAAAACATTAATCATACAAAATGTCTAAATGAGGAATTGAACTGGGAGTATTATCAAGAGAAAAAAATTTAATCTTTAACTACAAATAAGTTAAACTATGTGGGTCAAGAAGTCAAATATACCCAACAGGCAAAAGAAAATCCCAGAGAAGGACCCTTTTGGGCCTGGCTTTATTGTTAATCCTAACCCTAACCTGCACTCTACCTCAGGGTGACCCCAGTGCCACACCTTGTCCTCACCAGACCTTTAGGGACCCCATGTCTCAAGGTATTTCCAGGGGGAGGTTGTAGGGGCCCTCTGCTGTGGCCAGCACCTTTCTTGGGTGGCTTTTCTCAGTGAAGGGAGCCCTTTCATCTTCAGGTGGATGGAGCTGCACTCCCCCTTTTAATGCTGATAAAACCCCCAGGGCCCTTCCATTTCACCTTTCCACCCTGTGGTACATCAGTACAAGATGAGGCCTCACTGACTTTGTTACTCCAGGGTTAAGATATTGAGTCCACTGGAATCAATAAATACCAGCTGCTGTGGGCAGCACACATACTCTTTCCCTTTCTGGGAAATAAGAAATGCTCCTCTATCTTGTTCAAACTAAACAATATCCCAGGCACTAATCCCATTTCTTAATGACACCACTATAACCTCATATTACTTTATCACTTGGGGATTTGACACTGTAACATTTTATTTTATTCTTATTTAAGTCTAGAAAAAAAATTAAGCCTTTCTTATTATCCATTTGTGAAAATTTTTTTAATCCTACAAGAATATGAGAACCTATTTTGCTCCATAGTCTATAATGCATAAATATTTTAAGTAGACTGGATGATAGATGTAAAGTTTCAGTAAAAAAATAGTTCACTCAAATAAAAAATATAGCATAATGGGCATTAACAACAAATAAAAAATAGTTTTTTCAAGTAATTCTAGAGTAGTTAACAATACAAAATAATGATGAATGCTAAACCAATACAAATTTGCCTTATAATTCTTGTTTTCTTTCTGATAGATATAAGTTTTGGTTGCTATTCTAAAGTATATGGAATCTGATTTTTTCAAGCAAATATTCTCCAAGTGATATAATATTTCAGACGGAACTTTTTGATAGACTTGGTTTTTGACTATTTAAACACATCAGTAGTAAATAATTAAACATGAAAAATTGAACTTAGTATCTGCTCTAGGGAGAAGATGGCACATTTTACCTCAAAGGCACGTAATAAGAAACCCTGTTTGACCAGTTAAGCAAGCAGAAATAAAATCTTCACAGCCCTTTGCAAAACTTGCTGGAGTCAATAGAAACAGACCTATTAACATCAAAGGGGTTTAGGTTATCTCTGTACTGAATAAGTGCTTGTATTATTAGAGTGGTCAGGGACAAAGGGAATTAGTTGTTACTGATAGGAGAGCAATTCAGCCATCTCCTTTGTTATTCCTGCTGGATGCATTGCCTTTGGCTGTGTGGGCATTGAGAGGCACGAGGGCTTCTCAGAGACTCAGGATGGGTAATTTTTGATTTCTTTTCTTTTTCTTCCCGTGAAAATGAAGGAGGATAGTCTCCTGTGATATAACCAGGCCATGTGTTTTATTGCCTGCTATCTAGAAAAAGCCTCAATGGCAGTTTAACCCCAGAAATGTAGTCTCACCATCTACATTTCATGTCCAAGTGACAGATCACAGCTCCTCCTGCTACTCCTGGAGAAAGCTGATGGGGGTGTGTGAGCTGTGCAGTGCCAGGCTCCACGAGTGGCACAGCAAACACACCTGAAGTCAGAGCGTGTCAGTGTCCACTTACTGACCCACCCACATCCACCCACAGCACTGTAACTTTGCTTCAGCACCCCACAGAAAGGTCCTCAAAAGCCCTGCACAGTATGGAAGCCCTCACTTTTGAGGGCTTTTTAGCTTTGGTACCGTTTCTTAGATAAAATTCCCTCAGTTATCTTCTTTGGTTACTCTACTTCTTGTTGCTTCCTAGTCTGAAATGTCTGATCATGACTGTGAGCTATTTATCAGTTCACAGATCTGTGCTCCTCTTCAGCCACAGGTACATGCAGCAGTAATTTTGGTTTTGCCCTCCTTTTATTACCACCAAAATCAACAAATTTGCTTTGACTTATTGTAAGTCAAAGTAAGAGCCTATTGACTTCCCAAGAAAGGTACTCTCCACCTTGTGCTTGACTCAGTGCATTAACCTGTAAGCCTGAAAAAAAAGTTAACTGTGTCTCCCTTGAAAAAGAAAATTGAAAGACCTTTTTTGAAAAAGCAGAGGAAAGGTCCCTTAATGGACTTAGACTGCATTAAAGCTGCTATAAAATACCATACAGTTATTATATTACTCCTGCCATTTTTATTGAGTAAGCAAAAAAAATTCCAAACAAAAAGACTCTAAAATGTCTTAAAATCTATTTTAATATCACCTGAGTTAACATTTAAGCAGCTTTTTTTTTTCTGTTTTTCTTCCTTTCTTTTTAATTTATTTTTTGTATTACTGTGTTAGATGTCAGGAGCAACAGTTTCCATACAAGGTGATGGCCACATAGCTTATTGATTTCTCAGTCAGTTATGCCATGACATATCAAAGAAGTAAATATATTACAAATCAGTTCAGTGCCATTGAAATTAGTAGCAGCAAAGACTTTAAATGCACAAGTCAGCATTACAGCAGCTGAAAGATCACACCTTGGATATATCAGGTACCTCAGAAGGAAAAAGAGCCAGCAAGGAATCAAGGGACAGGTTTTGGGGTCTTTTTAACAGTGACCTGGCAGGACCTGGTGACCAGCTGAAGGCGTGTGTCTGGGAGAGGTCATCGTGTCACCGTGGGGACAACACACACAAACACACACACCGTCATGCTGAGCACAAAATAAAGAGTCAGGATTCCCTTTTTATCCAGGCCAGGTTGATTCAGTAGGTAGGTTGGGGGGGGATGATTGCTTGGATTATCTCTCAATGCCCCATTCAACTTTTAATAGGTATAAAAATTTTATCTGATTTTCTACTTTACTCTTTTGAAATATTAACCAGTGATAAATTATTAAACTAAATATAAAGTGGTACAAATATACATAGATTTCATAATGAAGTCTGCTCAGGCAGGCTACATAATGGGAGTGCTTCTGCCACCCAAACAGGTCAGAAACCAGCAGAAACCAGTTCCAGTTCCTCTTTTTTTTTAGTGCCCATTGGCCCAGGTATTTCCAAGGTAGCTGCATGTTAAACTGTCTATTTTTCTCAAAAGGTTAATATTATGGGGCCCCAAGAAGCCTATTCATGCACCCTAAAACAGTTTCAGTACGTTTTTGCTTTGAACCAGCCAATATTCAACTAAGCTGTTCTTAAGAGACCCCAGCAATGGAGGCTATGAGACCTCCCCTACTTGTTAGTACTATAATAATTTTTTTGTCCCTTGAGGTCTAACTGAAATACATCCCTGATGACCTTGTCAGCCTGATATTTTTTTGCTTTATGCTTATATGGAAAAAAAATTTGTAAATTAAATACCGTAGCTATTTTTGTGCCTTCATTTTCACTCTCTTTTCCTTCTGACTACACAGGTCAGGTTATGTCCCCACAGCTCATACCCTTAAAAGCTTTGGACATTCTCTGTCCACCTTCCTGGGATTCCTTAAAATGGCATTTGTGGAGGAAGCTGAAACCACGTTACCACAGCAATGTGTCTCTCATGGCGAACTGCCTCCTACAGTGGGTCCAATCACCCTGGAAAATGAAATTCCACTTGGGACCCTGGCCACAAGACACAAGGAGGAACATGATGGCTGGGAATGGCAACTCCTGAGCACCATCCTGCAAAGCAAAATGTTGATGTTCCGTGATTTGGCAGACACTGCTTCACTGGCCTCTTAAATGCCAAGAATTCTACCATAAAGATAAGGGAAAATCTTATTTTATAATCATTACAATTGTAAAAAAATCAGGAAAATACAGAACAAGTAGCTATTACACCAGCTCTTAGTAAGAGCTGTGTGCACCAGGGAGCAAAACTTTCAGTTCAGTCAGACACTGTATTATGGACTTCAAAGAGACACTGCATAAGTCATTTGAGAAAGAGCCTAAATGTCACAGCTGGTATTGTTTGTCCTTACATAATTCCAGTAGCTTTAGCACTATAAAGAAAAATGTAATATCTGGCCCTAATTTGTATTTGTACTTGGAACCTGGTGAATTACCCTGGATATTAGCTGTATTAAGTTACCATGAAAATATAAGCCTTAACCAAAGTAATTAGCACTGATACCTTGTTTTACATGGGCAATGCACTTTGTGGATAAGAGAATAACAGTGGAGTTAAAGTCATGCACGTTGTGCTTTATCAGACTAGTGTATTATAGCCCTTCATGTTAAAGGGTTCAGAATAATGAAAGAAAATCCAGGTGCAATTTCCTGCTGCTCTTTTGCTGTAATATCAAATCCTTGCAGGGTTAACTCTTTACTTGCTAGATTCACTAGGTGCTTGCTGTTTCAAGTTGCCATGAGATCATTTGCAGAACCTATGCAATTTTTTTCAAGAGTAACGGGAAGTGTTACGTATGAAAAAAAGTGGGAATACAGATCAAGAAATGGGTTGCAGAAATCCATCTAGATTTCTTTTCCCATTTTTAAAATAGGTTGGTGTTTTTTTGCTTTGAAGACCATAGGCAGAAGGATCACTGCATATTCATATGCTTGCACCTCTATCTTTTGCACAGATTTTTATTTCTGCCTTTTCCTACAAGGAAAAGTAAGATGAAGAGCTGCTGCCCTTTCCCACAACTTGCCATAAATCATCCCCTTTTGTGTGGCAGAACAGTTATTGGAAACATGGTTATAGTGACAAAAATGCTCATATGCAACTGATTTCTGGGCTAATTGAACCAAGATATAACTGAGCTGTGAAGTGGCTGATGAGAATCCCAAGCCAAATCAGAGTTACCTGAGTGCAGCCTTTGGAAATATGACTTACCTTTTCTACTGTACAACACTGCAAAGTTACTTCTTGAGTCAGTACTCATCTTTACTGCTTCAGCTCAGCTGACCTCCCTAAGAGAAAAACAAAAATCCAAGGTTGCTCAGAGCTCAAGATTTTCCCTGAGGAGGATATCAGATAATAAAGACATCGGCCAAAATAATCTAGCACCTTTTACAATCAAAAAAATTATTTCACTGATCACCATATAACATATCACATTTTCTGACACATGTAAAATTAAATGAAAGCAAGTTATCTTTAATGTTCTCTCAACTTAAAAATAAACATTTCATGAGTGCTCTATATATATACCATATATATATTCATGGTTTTTTTTCTCAGGAAGCATGACAGTTTTAACTATTCATATGAAGGAAGGAATTTTCTTATTCACACATGGGCATCCTGGGAGGCTTTTTCACAGAAGTTAATGATGTCAGTATATTAGGATGGAATGGACATTCAATGGGTAAGAAAATCATCAGTCTCCAGAAAATCCTTCAAGAAGTATTTTACTAAGTACAGAATTCTTGAAAGGGATGTAAACCCACAAACCCACATGCCTCAAGCTTTAACACAGCCTCTAACTACCAGTGGTTAAAGCAGATTTTGTGGGCAATCTTCTCCATAATTAAATACTGTGGGGTTTCTTACACTCTGTTTGCAGGTTGCATCAGCCATTGCTAGAGACAGAATTTATGAACAGACTGGGATTACAGTCTGCTCAGGCAGTACTAATTTTTACATTAGAAATTGACACCTTTCATAAAAGTAGAAGTATGCTTTAATTGAGGTGTCAAAATTAATTCTAATATGCTTAAAATAGTCATGATGGTTTGATAACTCTCTCTTAATATTTTGTGCTAGGTTTGTTTGTTATCATGCAACACTTGAGGTAGTCCGGCTGACTTCTGTAAAAGGACAGAAGGTAGACTTAGTTCTGTCTCAGTATTAGCATGCAAAATACACCAGTTCTCATTTATAGGAGTATGGAGAGTGCACCATAGAGGGGTGTACATTAGATAGGAAGTCCCATGTATTTACTTTTTTCTCACTGCATTCCATCCCTGGGCTGACATCCCTGGATATGCTCTTTTCCATCACCATGACATGCTATTTTAAAGTAATGCATTGTAAGTGAAGCAAATGTTGCCATAAAGAAATCTTTCATAAAATCATGTCAATGGAAAGTAACACATTCCATTCAGACCAATCTCCTTGATGGAAAAGGGGGCTTTGAATAAGCAGAGATTGTCTAGCTCCATGGATAATTTATCAGTGCCACCAGCTGATCTCTAGAAAAGGCTTAAAAATAACAAAAGACAACTAATCCATTCTTTAAAAAAAAAAAAATTGAAGATGTGTTTCACAAGCTCATTGGTGCTTCTGGCATTAAAAAGCTTACCCTGGTGCATTCCATCGATGGCTTTAGACTATTCATCATATCATTTGCATGAAGAGGCTTACAGCTCTCCCCAGACTGAGAGCGGATTACAAATGTTCCTAAGTCAATAGCCTTCACATTTTAAAGTATTTGCTTATTAAAGGCTACTTTAAAAAGTTCAGAATCAAAACCTTGCTATTCCTGTCTGACAAGAAAACCTTGGCAGTTCCCTAATTCTCAGTATAAAAATGATGCTTTACATTTCTTTAAGCGTTTCTCTCCTAGGAACTCCAGGTGCTTTGGGTAATTCACATAACTCCAATATGTATCCCTAGAAACATCTCTCTGCAGTACAGAACTCTTTACACCACACTCTCTCAAGAAGAGGTCACAAAGCTGGCATCCAAAGTCAATCAATTCAGAGCTTGGATTCCTACTCATGTGAAGTGGTTTTTGATAGATTACTGATGGATTTGATAGATTGTTTGGTATTCTTAGAGCTGAAGGACCTTCCATGGGCACACTGGCTGACCTTCACAACAGTGAAGGATTGTGCCCAGTGAATCTCTAAGCTCTTAATCCCATGGATATGGCTCCAAGATGTTGTTCTGTCTTTGCTCAGATCTCAGAGGAGGAAAAGGCAATGTGATCATAGTCTCTGCACACTCCATAGTGTCTTTGCAACCCACAACTCTCAATCTATGAAGAATTCTAAGCAATTTTAGCATAGCAAAAGAGACCTCACAGATGCTCGAATAATTTTATGGGGGAAAAAATTATAGGTCTCAGCACTCAATCTATTACTGCAGTGGAGCTCTAGGGATATAAGACACAAATCCACAACAGACTCTCTTCATTAGCCAGGATGCTCATGGACCAGGCTATTATACTGGGACAGATAAAGCAATTCAAATTCCAACAGAGACAGGGAGAAATATGTAAGACTAATAAAAAAAAAAAAAAACATTGGAGAGAACAATAACATTGGAGAGATTGTACCTTTATCTTAATTCTCACTAAAGGCTGTAGCACAAGAATTATTCTGTATTAAGAAAAATAAAAGTATTTAACAAATATAATAAAATTCAAGGTGCAAATAGACTGTTGCAGAGTCAGAGGCAACATTTAGTTTTACTGACTTGCAAGCTGTAGCTGTAGCCAGAATTTCACCCTCTTTCTAATAGGGACAAGACAGGCTGGTTTGGAAACTAGAAAAAAAAAAAAAAAAAAAAGTAAAAAACTGTTGGGCCCAAGACAAATAGCAAATATTAGATCAAAAGAACCTGGTAAGGTAGAGGAGTTGCATCTGTTTTACGGGTGATGATTTTTCCTCTATTGACTCTGGCAAAACCAAAACATGCTGGTTTTGTGGGATTACTAAACTGAATAATAATAGGAAGAGAAAATAGTGACATTCTAGTAAGAAGCCTTTGTGCATGACATTTACAGTTGTATTTGGATCATACAGATGGCTTAAAATAACATAGCACTAGTTTTATTAATCCCTAGTTTTTCCCAAATGAACTCACTGGTGGGTTGATTTTTCTGCAGATTCCTTCCTAAATATTAAAAGATAGAGAAAAAGAAAAAAAAAAAAAAGAAAAAAAAAAAAAAAAAAAGGGGAAAAAAAAAAGAAAAAGCCAAATTATGCCTTTCCAATGTCTGTGGAAGAGCAAAATGTTCCAAGTGTTAAAAGTTTCAAGCTCTCCTACAGACCACTACCCAGAATAATTTTACCAGTACATTGTTTCAATTGCAGGGAACATGCCTTTCTACTGCAAGAGTAAATCAATACCATTTTATAAATTGTATCAGTGTAAAAGTTCTTAGTAGCTGGGTAGTATATTGTCCTTGCTGGACAGATATAAGATCTATTACTACAGGTACCTTAATACAGATATACATGACTCTACTCTTATGGTGCTATGCCATATTTATACTAGAATTTTGAAAGCAACTTCATATTTTGTGCTATAAAAAGATGAGCTAATATTATTTAATACTTGTGTTTCAGATCTCTCCCTCTTTTCTCCCACTCAGAGTGAAGAAGAGTTTAATATTCTTCCACCCACTGCATGTCTTACTTGTCTAAATGTATAATTTCTTTAGGTCAGAGTCTTTTACTTAAAGTGAGCATGTGTGTATCTACATATGCTTTGTGCTGAGCAACCTGGGCACAGTGATAACTGCTTGGGAAAAGCTGCTGAAGGGATGTACTGGCCTCCACCCCATTTAAATTCTTCAGAGCTGTTGAATTAAACTCAAAAGATGCACCCTGGATAAATCAGTGGTCATGGGTTCAAAGTAAAATTTACTGAGTGAAACATGAATGTCTGATGAACACCCAAAGAAACAGTAGATAACTAATGTAAACTAGTGTATTATTTGGATCTTATTTAATCAGGACTGCTTAGCAATATTATGATTATAGAAAAATTAATGCTAGGAACACCCTTCACCATAGACTAGTTGTATCTGGGCAGATATAGGTGTAAAGAGATGTGGATATAGATGTAGTTGTTGGATACTTAGATAGAAAGGGGGCTCTGAGTATTGGAAGCCCAAATGCTGGGATAAAGTATTGAGTCTCAGAGTCTCCATCTGTGGCACTGGGAACCACCACACTGAAGTCCAGCTGGGCAGCCTCCAGATGTTAATCAAGTCAATTCAAGCTGCTTCAAGAAATGTCAGCTAAAACACATGGGCTGCTGTTCTATCTTGACTTCCTAATGCTGGCATAAGTGACTTATAGCATTTGCAAGATGAGGATATGAAAGGGGGAATGATACTCTTGACTGGCTCAGTGACAGAGTTTGTCTGCTTTGGGGGATTGTTAATTATTATCCTCTTAAGTGAATCACCCTCATGTGGAGCTTATCAGTCCAGGTAAGTAGACAGGCTATTGAGAGCAAAACTCTGCATCCCACTTTGACCTTCATTTAACACTTTCTTCTTTAAAATGTAGCCCTAATGTGTAAGGTATTTATCCTATTCAATAGTTGATTGCACAGCACCTAATCTCTTGATGTTGGTCTTATCCATCCATGCCATGGATTTTTGTTACTGTTGCTGAATCACTCTCACTACATCTTCTCAGAAAGCCCCATCAATCAAGCAACCATTCTGATCTCCTGCATCCCAGGGTAACAAGAAAAGCTTCGTTCTGGCTGTTTTTAAGCTATTTTGAGCCCTCCCACAAATTAAAGTCAGAGGAGCACTAACTGAGATGGTCATGGGGGAGCAGCACAAGCTGTTCACAGCATTAGGGTGGGCTTTCAGTGGTGACAGGCAAGTTCTACTTTCCCTGCACATTTCTCTCAGGACTTTTCTCAGCCACCCAGGCTCTGTTCCCCACAGGGATGGCGAAGAGGCTGGCCAGACACCAGAGTGCAGGATTCACTCTAACGTCCCTGTGGGCCTGAAGAAACCACCTTCCCAGAGGCAATAGCACACACGGACTGTCCACCAGAGAGAGGGGCTGTGTTGTCCTCAATCGTTCTCAGGCAGTTCCCAGCTGGTCCTCAGTTCATTTTTATGTTTCCATATTTGTCCTAAAATTTTCCCTGCAACTCAGAAAGGCACCCTGGAACACCCTGGTGAACCACTAGAGTCTCTGTGCTGATTTACCTACCCTGGTCTTGCCATCCAAACCACGGGTCGGTGTTGAGGGCTGGGAAGGGCAGGAGGGGTGGGAGGAGGGCAGAGGAGGGGATGCTTGAGTGAGTCTTCCTATCTTGGGCAGGATTCTTCTGTCCCTGACAGGGGCACAAGTTTGAGATTTAGACCTGATCCAGGAGCTCTCCTACAAAGTCTCACTCTATGAATAAAGGAAACAAATGTGTAAACTCTAGAAAAATTACACTCATCAAAACATCCATAAAGCCATGCATATTTGCACACAAATCTAAAGACTTATAAAATTACAGCCTAAACCATTTTCCAAAGAAGTTCTCTTTAATTGGCACAAGGTGTTGAATTATGCAGAACAGATCTCAACAGAGATTTTTTTTTAATATAAAGTTAATTACTTTATCTTGGTGTGCATGAGGAAGCACAATACTTTTTGCAGTGACTCTTTGTATCAGAGACAGCTAGTATCCATGTTAGTCTGTTCATGTAATAAAAATCAAATTGCATCAATTCCTTAACAAAGCACAGCAGAGATTTCTCTTAATAAAATCTTTATTAGAGAATCAGATACAGCTATCTCCAAAGAAAGGATTTTCTAAAGGTACTGGGATTTCTCTGTAGTTTATTAGCTAAAGCAACACTGGAATTAGCTGCTGGGAGATGTCAGGTTGGAATAAGAAGTGCTGGGTGGAAGCAGAGGCAATTGGGATACCCTCTGCTGTTGACATGATTCAATGGAATTTTTTTATTTTACGAGCTAAGCTGGAGAGGTGAGAGGGGCAGAAGTGCTGCCAGTCAACATTTTGACTCTTCCATTTCTATCTGCAGAGAGTTTTTCCCTCAAATGCATTTCACTCCCAGACAAGTCCAGGGCTGCAAACCAAAACCCTTTCAACTCCGCAACCACTCCTGATGCCCCATCACAGGAAACACAGGGAAACGGGGAACTCTGGGGGTTCTGTGATGGGATTGGCTTAACCTCCTTCCTGTGCCCCAAAACCCAAACAATTTAACAGGCCAAATCTGGGCTTGAGAATTTGTAAGCAAGCAAGTGAATTCTGCACGTCTTTGTTTTTGTGGAGAACAGTTCTCACAGGCTCATCCCTAGCCTGAAACTGTTCAGTTTGAGCCCTGAAGCATGAGGATTGATAGCCCTTGTTGTTTGTAAGTGCCTTATCTTAGCAGAGCACACCCCATTGCCGTGGGACTCCTCTGGAGAGCAATTAGCAGCAGCAATAATGACAGCAGGGCCATGCTCAGGCTGTGCAGGAACAGACCCCGTGTACATCTCAGGGCTGCTCCTCACAGCTCCCCAAGCCATGGCTGGGGGTGCTGCTGGCAGGAGGTTGGCAGGCTGTTTAGAGGCAGCTGTCAGGGCTGCCCAACCAACAGCCACTGCAAACCCTTTCTGGCAATTTCAGAGATGAGGGTTTTGGAAATTCCAATTTGTGACATTTTAAATTACTGGTGCCAGATCCCTCAGTCACCACTGCTTATGGTATTCTTGGCCACTGCCTTTAATTTTTTCATCCATAATGGCCATGCAGAGTTCAGTGTACACTCCAAGCTTGTGTTCAACCTGATGTTGATAGTAAAATGCCAGGCAAGACCATGGCACCCAGGGTTTTCCTCCTTCCTTCAGCATCCTCTTGCTCCAGCACTCCAGAGCTGCTGAAGTGGGGAAAGTGAAATTGCTTCTAAAACATCCTGCCTCTTCAGAGTTATATTTTCTCTCCTGGCACGCTGGTATATAAAAGCTTTTACAGACCAGGATTTCAAAATGAAATTAGTTTCCCCCTTTCCTCTCTGGCTGTGGTGATTTAGAAGTGCATGGACAACACCTGCAATACAGAGGAGGTTAAAGAGTCAACAAGAAAACTCTCTGAGGGTTCCAGGATTTGGAGAGGGAAGAGACAGCCAAAGGAAAGGAGTAGGAACAAAGGCATTGCTTGCCAAAGCTGAGGGTGTTTTGAAACTGCTGTGGAGCTGGATCAGAGGGAGAAATGGCAGAAATGCATTCCCATCTCTCTCTTTGTCTTCATTTTCCAGATAGACAAAAGGACTGTTTCTTTGCTTGGGGATCTACCAAAACCAAGGCAGGAGCAGTTACTGGTACCTGACTGTCACAGAATCAGAGATGTGTCAAGGCTGATGCTGAACCCTCATCAACTGCCAAACTCCAAAAAAAAAACCAAAAAAAAACAGGCAAGATGCAGTTCAGCAACACTTTATTCATTCCCTCTCATTTGAGGTGTCTAACTGAACTGTCACCCTCATGCTCTGCTACAATCAGTAGCCCAGACGGGACCTTCCACAGACACGGTGTCTTGTGCAGGCTGAGTCACACTCCAAAGGATCCTAATTTCTGAAACTGTTCTGCATGCAACTGTCTGGGAGTATAGCAGGAACCTCCAGCAACTCTGTCCCTATCTCAGACCCTGAACAAAAAAATATGTAGCAGTGGGTGCAACAATACAGGTTTACAGATGCCTAACTTAACCATAAATCAATTGCTTAAATATGTGCCCTGATGAGAGCTGCACGTGCTGTTTTTAAGTAAAAAGCTAGCTGTAGCAATTTTTACAAGCACTAGCTGTTAAAGATGAGCATTATCAAGCATGCTTTAAAATGCCCAGAAGACAGCAGCAACATGACTTTTGGATAGTTCCAGCTTCAACTCCTTCTCAGTTTGCACTGCTGGGACAAGGGCATCTGGTCCTGCCCTCTGAATTTTTGTTCCCCACCTACCTCAGAGTGCCAGGAAAATGTGTAAAGTGCTTGTCTCCAGCTTGCAGACATTTGAAGACAAGAGACAAGTTTAAGTGGAGTTTGGCATCCCGTGGGGTGAACTTTTCCAGGCAGCCAAAGCAATGAGATTGAGTACTATCATTCTCTGCTGTACACATCTTTGCCTAACCTTAACCTGGACGCATCCCCTTTGACTTACTTCTTTAAAGAGCCTAATAGATTTTCTTTAGCTTGAGGCAGAGCAAACCTCTGCTGGATTGAAATAATGTAGAAGTATTAGAAAAGATTGGTGCTGGGAATTTTTTTCCCCTCTTCCCCTTGCTGCACGATAGGAAGAAAATATATGACCCAAATCTGCCAAGCACTTTCAAAGGGAAGGAAGAAACACATGTGGAAAAGCATTAGAAGGCCACCCATCTCCCTTTAATTATAATGGGAATGCCACCATTGCTAAATGAATAGAAAATAAACGGAATAAGTATTAAATTATTATGGTTTCCCTCACATATTTCTTTTCATGTATTCAGCAGCAGATAGTTTTACAACATAAATAAATCTTTTCAGATGTAAACAAGTCTGCAGCACGGCGCTGGGGCCGGCGGAGGGTGCGCGGCAAACCGCGATCTCCAGCACCCCCTGCAGCAGCCGGGCCACAGGACGGGCTGCGTCCCGGCAGGGCTCCAGTCCAGCCCGGCGGCGGGACCTTCCCGACATTTAAAACGCTGAAATGCACTTACATGCAGGGTTTCGTACTACCGGTTTCTCCCCGTGTCTTGGTCTCAGCCCTGCACAGAAGGAAAACTTGTTTTGGGATCACGAAGGTTTGGGAAATGCGCTTTCTGCGGGAGCCCTCGCTCCCCGCGGGGCCATTCTGCTCCCAGGCTCAGCGGAAGGGGCCGTAACTCTGCGGGGAGAGGGAAGGTTTGCAAATCCCTGCTATTTAGGAAGAAAAAAATAATGATCTAGATTTTTTAAGAAACCTGAATCTCTTCCTGAGGCTCGATGTAGATTGCCACATTGCTTTCCATTGATCTGCCTTCTCCCTGCACTAGAGACACATTCCAGCCCAGCCCTGACTGGCTCTATAGGGTGGACCAAAATAATACAATTACACTCTTAAATTCTTGAATTTTCCAATTTAGTCCTTGATATGCTGACCAAATAGCTTTCCATTTCATCTCCACAGATCCAGCACGAACCTGCTTACCTATTGAAATGCAGTAAGAGCATAAGACAGGGATCCTATCCCTTTAAATTCACTAAAATGAGTTAGAAGCCTAGTTCCCATCGTCAGCTACACAGCATCAGGTACCCTGTGCAGGGAAACGTCAGTGTGGGGACTGTTCCAGCTGCAAAATCTATAACCCAGTAAGAGTACAGAGCTGCACTGCTTTGTACCCCCAGGGCT
Source organism: Vidua macroura (assembly GCF_024509145.1). Classification (NCBI taxonomy): domain Eukaryota; kingdom Metazoa; phylum Chordata; class Aves; order Passeriformes; family Viduidae; genus Vidua; species Vidua macroura. The sequence goes on from NC_071577.1 coordinate 28,224,255, forward strand.
CTGTCTCACCCTGTTGCCCATCACAGATACTCCCCAGTTTGGTTTGACCCCTCTAGAAGAAGGAGGGGTCAAACCCTGATTGCAGAGCTGTTGGCTGCCAGTGAGCCTCTTTACTTTGCTGAAGTATAAACATGAACTTCAACATATTTGCCTCAGAATCAGGATGGTCTGAGCCTGTTTTTTGCTAACACAAGAGAAAAGAAAATTTACAAATTGTTCTTTTCTTTGCCAGACTGCTTCCCAGACAGGTTTTGAGCAGAGCTACTTTGACACATCCCCACAGGCCTCTCTGGTGACAATTATGCAACAGATCCCTCTCATGTGGGGCATTTCACACCACTCAAATGTGCATCTGGGAAGAGATCTGTTTATATTATATTTATATCCTTCTTTGCATCCCTGAGCTGCAGAGTGCTGCATGCCCCTCTCCAGCTGCCCACAGTCTCCAGCCCTTCCCTCCTGTCCCTTCTGTTGAGCACCTAGTGTGACTTTTCTCCTCTGCCCTGTCCCCTTGTCAAGTCACCCTCCTGCAGAGCAGCTGCTGTTGGAGCAGATGTAAAACGGTTCAGTAACACTTGCTAATATTAGCATTGACACCAGCACATAGAGGAAATAAATTCTTTTCTGGGGGAGAAGCACAAATTACTTAATGCAGCAGATCAGAGCAGCATCTGTAACAATGCTGGAAGAGAGCTGGTTTAATATTTCCTTGAATATAACGCACAAAAAAAAAGGGTCACCTGCCCACCAGCAGCTATGGTACAGCCTGTCCCAGCACACTATGTACAACCTGTGGTGATTCTTTCCCAGCCTTGCAGGATTCTGGTCATTAATCTAGAATCTATTTGTCATTCTATAAAACACTGCTTCCAAGGGCTTTTTCCATGACAATTACAGTTGGCACTAGCAGCATTGGAGAGGAGGCTGAGGCATGTTGAGATGGAGGGACTGCTTGCTGGTGTTTAATCAGGCACAGGTCATGAAGTGGGGTGATAAGCAGCACCCAGGCATGATCAATCTCCTCAATTCACACTCTGGCACAAGCCATGCAAGTCTGGCTGGCTGGTCACTGGGAGGAGCAGAGGGGTTTACAGTGGATAGGGAGCCCAGATGGAGTGTTGGAGTGACTTGAAAAGGTTTCAGTTTCCTCCTCAAGGAAGAGAAGCTTCTTATGGCTATGTGCATTGCTCAGCAGTCAAATCCCACCTGTGCTCTGTACTATGGTGCCTTCAGCTACAAAACCTCCTTTGCCAATGATCCTGGTTCCAGCCCAGACCAAAAAAAAGGGATGCAGGGATGGAGCTGTTGCACAGAGTTCAAGGACTCTGAAACATTTCTGCCTGCAGGAGTGTCCCGTCCTCTGCTGCTCCAGCACAGCTCCTACCCAGACAAATGATTTACTCTGCCCTGAGTGACTTTTCCAAGGCAGGAGTGTGGCCAATGATTAATGATGGCCTTGAGCTGGAGAGGAATCACATCTCATTCCTGTGTTACATGCCAGGTTTTCTGTGTGTACCAGCCCTAGTAAGAGATTTTCACCTGCCTCTGAAATCCCAGGTACAAGAGAAATTTGACATGGATGGGATGACCTAGTATGCAAATGATTATATTCCTGACCTGGAAACTCCTCTTGTTTCTCTTTGTTGTGCATTTGGGATGAAATCAATGAAAGCATTTCAGCAAAGTCAGTACCAGCTGCCCTAGTGGGAAATACCTTCAAAGGGTCCCTTTTGCTGGTGCTGCAAGGCTGAACACAGCCCAGAAAATAAGGAAACACATCAAATTTGGGAACTGCATCCACTGACACCACCAGTAATTGGTCCATTGTCCCTTTGAGGAGTTCTAATGGAAATCTTGGCCGGTGATGGGAGTGTTGATGTGTTAATCACCAGAGCACACACCTGCCTCGATTGCTGGCCAGCTCTGTGGACAATTTCTGGTCAGGTTATAGATTGGTGCACCATGTGCAACACAGAGTAGCATATCCAGGCAGAAAGAAAATAATGAATTCAACACAAAGAATCATGAAACTAAACTGTTTAGATAACCTTAGGCTTTTTCTGCTAAGAAAATCAATATGGTTAGAAGCTGGGAAACTACCCATATTGCCAGCAGAATGAGGGTGCAGAGACACAGAGAAACCAATATGAATGACCAAAACAGTTTAGTTTCCTTTTGTTTTTGCTTATATTAACTTTTTAAAACAGTACTAAGGATTTCACTGTAGTTTACACCTATCTGTTAAGGTACTTTTGCCTGCAAAGTTCAATATTATTTGTATCCAAAATCTTGGTTCTCAGTCTCCTGTATCTGAAATGCTACAGTCCTATGAGTTCCCTTCCCTTTTAATGATATCTGTTATTACCTTATCTGACTTATCTTATCTGAATTATACCTTAACAGAGCTATCTGTTATTCCCTTCCCTTTTAATGATATCTGTTATTACAGCACTGAAAATCTGGCATAGAAAAGACTGTGTCAACTTGCAGTTTCCCAGCGTGGGTAGTTTATTCTCTGTATTCCATTCACACATTTCATGTCCTCACCCGACAGCCAACATGGGTGCTAATTAGCAGTTACACTCCTCCTGGCAGGTTGTGTGGGCACCCTTCAAGTAGAACTTGACATGAATTTAATTCACATCACGGATTAACTGCTTTGTTATTTGCATTGCAAAAACATCATCAAGTCCCAGGTAGGTCTGGGACCCCAAGCCACAGAAGACCGAGAAGGACAGTGTAGAAAATGTAATTAGGTGTGAGGGCATTACTAGGCCTCAAACAACCCTAGCCAGCCTCAGCTGGGACCCATGTCCACACCCTTCCCCTGGGTCTGAGGATTCCACTGAAGCAAAGGCCAGGGGGTTCAACCCTTCCCCAGGCTGTGCTGTGGGTGTATTTGTTCTCAGTCCTGATGCAGAAGCTCTTTTCAGACCTGGCCCAGGGCTGTAGGTAGCATCTTTCCAGCCCTGTCTCATGGATGGTGCTTGGACCAAGGCCACAGCCTTGTTTCTCTTCTTTTGCTGCTGTGTACATTCTTTGCATGGATTCTGGACTTCATGTGCTGCCTTTCTTTATCTGGGATTGTTGATCTGTTGACCTGTTACCTCCAATGTGGGCTTCCTCAGCTCACAGCTTCCCTTCTGTTCCCTTCTGCTCTTGCTGCTCCCTGATAACAAGACAAGAGAAGTGGGGAGGAAGGAGTGATTACAGCAGCTCAGGGAGCACTGGAGGAGCTGCCACTAAAGAGAGAGTGGACAAAGAAGACAACCTATCCTCGTGTGCTGCAGTGAGGAACAGAAGTATTTGGTAGTCTTCAACCCACAGGATGGACAGAAGGAAATTGTGGGACTACCTGTGCCTTCCTGACTCCTCAGTTAAGCATTCAAGCAGGAGAATGCTCTTACTCCAGCAGTCAGTGGATGCAGTCAGGGCAGGTAGCCAAGGACAGCAGTGGGTTGTGCTTGCTGTGGATCAATCTTTGATCCTTGCCTAAAGATGCAGGGTAATCCCAAGCAGGAGTTCTGAAACCCTTGGCCTGGGGACCCATCTCTGGGTGTACCCAGAGCCACCTCTTCAGTGGGAATGCCAACAGTGGTTTAGCTGATTTCATGTCTCACTCTGCCCAGCCTGAGAGACTAAGTACCTGCTCCTGGTTTTCTTAGTCATTCCCACCTGATATAAGGCTGCACTGTGTTCTCTTTAGCAGTATAGGTATGCCCTTAAGTTTGAGATGATATACAGAAAGAATTGTGATTAATGGAGGAGGAAAAACACCAGAGCAAAGAGGTCTTTTTAAGCAAATAACAAAATACTCTAATCTTTGGAAGAAGTTTGTTCCCTGTGTGTTTTAAAGCTTATGCTGCAGAAAGGAGATGCCATTTGTTGCAAACTTTTTTTTTTTAATCTTGGGAAGAGATTAAAGACTGAAGTACTAAGAAAAAATAAGTATTTACAGACACTGAAGAGTCAGGAAACAGTGAGATCTCCTCCCTTTCCACAGTTTGTATGCCAAATGGCTACCAGTGCTTGTCAGCCTTGCAGAGTATCAGGGAGTGTAGCAGACTGTGTGTTCCATAAGGAGAGCCAGCTGGGCTGCCCCATAAGGCATTGCCTCACTTAGTGCTGCTGAGCCATCCACATCCCCAGCACCAATAGCAGGTTGATGAAAATGAAGCTGGGGCCCCCCAACAAAGCTCAGAGAAGGGAGTTCAAATCCCTTGTGGGGGTTTCTGAAGCTCATCTTGCTGCGCTGCCAGCCTGGAGCCTTCATGGAGCTGCGTCAGCCCAGGTGGAATACTGTGTGAAACAGCTCTGCATGCTGTGGGGAGGAAAACATTAGGAGATTTTTACTGAGCAAGAAACCTTAGATTTCCCCCTAGGGACCAGGGATGTGCATACTGAGGTGTTGGCTGATGATACAATCTATAAAACTCTCATGCAAAAAGGTGTTTCTCTGTAAAGAATGAAGCGATGCTAAACAGTGGGAGATTAATCACTCCTCCTCCCCTTTCCTCCCACTTACCTCGTGGATCATTAGGTCTCGGGAAGGTTTTAATTCTGTGTGTACACAGAAAAATTGACACGAGTTCCACCTGACTGGTGACTAGGTCATGTTAAGATCTGTATCACAATCAACACTCATTAGTCCAAAACAGCAAAGAAACAACGCATCCTCCTGGGAGAGGAGGATATTTATCAAGTTTATCAAGGCTTTTATGGGGGATTATCTTGACAGCTGTATGTACAGCTCTTCCACAGGAGCTTCCACTACTATAAGCAGGAGACAGGGAAACCTGGTGTCCCTTGGCATCCCTCTTACTTAAGTGATCACAGCTTTATGTCCCGGACTGCTTCCCCCAAGGAGGCTTTCCATCACAGGAGCTTTGGGGTGAGAATTTCAAAATGCCTTAATGAAAACTCTTCTGTTTAGTGCTGGAATAATGTCTCACTCAAATGCAAAGCCCCTGAGACTGTCCTGGATTGGATTTACTCCAATCTGAGCCCACTTTGTGCCTGGAGTTATTTACTGTGAAACTGTCGGGAACTAGATTTTCCCATGCAAAGCAGCAGCTGCAATTCACCCTCAGTCACATATTGATCAGATTTTGATCCTTTTTCATTGCAAATGCTCCTGAGAATCTATTTCTGTCCAGAAGAGGCAGAATCTATTCTGTCCAGAGGGTTGTGTCTGCTCTTTATGGGTTAACAGTTGAATCCTTGTATTCATCTGCTGGTGCTTCAAGTGATGCTAATCTGTGCAGAGAACAGGGACAATAATATGGGATTTAAGGGATCAAATAAACTGAAGTAAAAATCAAGATTGCAGAGGAAAGATATTTGACTTAAATGTTTGAACTAAGATAAAACTCAAAGGCTGAAAACTTGCAAGTAAGTAAGAAGGGAAAATATTAAAGTATAATCTTTATTTCTTACCCAATGTATTTGAAAAATAGAAATAGATTTTTTTCTAGTTTTGAAGCTTCTAATTTTTATAGTAACTAAAGTTAGAACTAGCTTAAAACTTAAAAAAATCTTTAAAAGTAGTTTATAATGACTGTACTGGTCTTTTACAGAGGAAAAAAAACCTGCTGCTTTCCTCCCCAGTTTACCAAAATGGGTATCAAAAGTCAGCCTTTCCCTCTGCAGATTAAACTAGAAGCAATATTTTACTCTGCCTATTCCAAAGGTGATTCCACTGGTAAATGCTTCCATGCAGGGGGTGCAGTGAATTTCAAACAGTCCATCCTCTTTCTGTGAAAGAGGTTATTGAAGTGTATTAAAAGCTGTTATCAAGTTTACAAAAGAGATTCATTCTGGAGTTATGGTATTTTATACCAACTTTCAGCTTAAACTTAACTTTTATAGCCAGGATATAAACTCCTGAATATGGGGTCTTCGTAATAGAAAACTTGTCTGACTAGAGGGTCAGGAGGAGCAATGGTATAATGCAATTTATAGCCTGTTCAGCTGGATTTACACTTCATCACAGTACAATATCAGGAGCAGATGTTACAATGACAGTCCTTTTTTTTTTGTTGCTGTGTAAAAACAACACTTTTTAGTCCTAAACCAGAACTGCTATTTTCCTAATGGGAGAGGCAGGGTAGCTCATGTTTCCCAGAAGTATTTTTATAAGCACAGTCTTTGCAACAGCAACCCCTCGGATACCCAAGCCCCTTCAAATACAGGGGCATTCAAGACAAAATCTCTGGATTTGACCTGTGAAATTAGAGATTAGAAGCACAGAAAAATCAAAGGCTGAGCTTTCTTGAGACAAAAATCAAGCTATAGGGGCTCCAGAAGGTGTTGGGAAAGGGAAGCCTATTTTAAAAATGAGAGACAGGGCATTTGCCATGGGTAGAATCAGTAAGGTTGGAAAAGGAGTACTCTGGCCAGCACCTGCTCAAAGCAGGGCCAGCAGAAGGAATAAAGTCACTTTTTAGTAATGGTCCATGCAAATAAGTTATAGTCAAGAATATTGCAGTGCTTGCTTGCTCAGTGCCCAAATCAACCAGTTCAGTGACAGATATGTCATCCTAACACTGCCTGAATAGAAACTTCCTCACTGGATCACGGTGCAATGTGCATGTAACAGATAAACTAGAAATGCTAAAGCTTTCTCTTGTCCCCTTGCAACCCTCCACTCACTTCCTTTTTACTTTACTAATAGAAGAGAAATTAACAGTTGTTTTAAAGCATGTTATGATTATAAAAACACTCTGTTTTCAACCCTGGGTGTTGCTCTTTGGGGAAAACTAGTAAACATTAAATTTTTTATCCAGTCTGGCAGAGTTTGTCCTGTGATAGATCACTGGGACCAGATAGCTTTTTGTTCTATGCTGGTTCAGAGTCTGCTCTGAGAAGGGAGAGTTCAAATACAGAGCTCCCAGGCATAACTGGAAATTAAATAATGTTATAGGAATGTCTCCCAGTAATTTTCAAAAAAATGATTATGTGATATTGACTGCAGAAAATCATGTATGTGATTATTTCTCTCTTTATTCTTTATTGTTCTCTTAAAGTCTGCAAGGCTGAGGGAAGACTAGTCTCCTTGCACCACCTCTGTTGCTGTATAGATACTTTCCAGGCTACAGAAGTACATTTCTTGCCACCTACCATATTATAGCTCTGAGGAGAGGGCAATGTTGGTAATATTAGCAAGGAAATTCTTGGGTGAGACTGAGGCTTTCTAACAATTCAGCTGGTGCCCATTGTTGAGGTATCATTACCTACATAGCTGCTGGTGCTCTGTGCCACCAGCAAGGCTAGCAGGAAAACAATGACATTTAAAATATATCAAATGCATTCTACTCTCTTTAGTTAGCTCCTAGCTGCAAGAAATGCTGTGAACTACCAGTGAACCCTGGCTGAGAGTTAATGCCTGCCATTTCATGCATTTGGGCAGGTTCCCTGGTGTTTCCTAACAGTGCTCCTGGCCTTGAAGGTGCCACATAATCCATGCACTGAAAAGGGCAGTGATGGTGTCTGTTTGAGGAGGTCAAAGAGTGAAAGCACTGAAGGGAGAAGTTCAGACTGTTGCAAGAGGAGACTGAAAATATGCCCTTGTTTAATATTCTGTTATGTGCCAGTGTGTACCAAAAAGCATATCCTGGGCATGACATTCAGAGCAAGGTTCAATTTGCCATGTCCTGGCTATATTGCCAGTGAGATTTGACTGTGAAGCTTACAAACTCTGTACAACTAAACCTTCAAAACATTCGGTCTTCTGATTTGCAAATGGATTCCCAGACTGGCCTTTTTCTATTTGGTAAGTCCATGCATTATATCTTTTTGCCCTTGCAAAGTATTTCCCAGGAATAAACTTCCTGATGCCGTTTTGGCTTTTCTGAATTGCATATGCATACACATGATTTTCAAGGTATTTTTTAGAATTTTTAAAGTTTTCTAAGCATTAACTACAGGGGAAGCAAGGACCATATGAGATTATAATAAGAGTTTCTCCTGACTCTATGTAATTTAGTGTTGGTCATAAACCAAAGCACCAGAATGGATCTTCATGGCCTCTGTGATCCTGTCTAGTAAGCTGGGTGCTAAAGGACAGAGCAGAAGCTCTGGTTTTCCCTGTCAGTTCCCCTCACTTTGCTGCTTTCCTTCTCCACAACTACTCTGCTTCCAATCTGACTTCCAACCAAGTCCTCTATGTAAGCACAGTTTGTCACTTCATGATAATCTTGATGGAGGCATCAAGGAGAAATCAGCATGAAAGAAAGAGGTAGGATGAGTGATTAGAAAATTTCCAGAGGATGGGATGACAGGGTGAATCTTATAGGCAGGAATTTTTCTCCCCTCCCATAATTCTGGGGAACCCAGGACTTTCAATTAGGGCAGATGTGTTTTGTGTTTTCACACATCAATCTTTCATTGTCCTTGCATCAATCATTCACTGGTTTGTGCAAATAACTTCTCCCAAACAATATTCTCCTGTCAGAAACAGGCACTGTCTTCTGCAAACCTGTTTGAATATTCCATTATTACCAGATGATGCTTTTTGTTGAGGCTTTTTGTGTATTTTCTGAATGACATAGCAATATAATCCCTGTGCTCCTTGCCCTAATGATGCTGGAAGGCCAAGGTAAAGCCAGACACTGACAGGGGCTGTGTCCTAGAAATATTTTCTTTGTATCTGTGCAGGGAGGAACAAAGGTAGCTGCAAACAGGGAGCCCTTGTTCACTGCTTGTTTGATTCCAGTCTGGCCAGGCTCAACCTAGCTGATGTCAGGAGTGACTAATTGGTTTTATAAATCCAATTTATACACATACAAAGCTTACTTTAGATACCTATTCCTTCAGGCAAATATTAAGCCATAGGTTACAGCTCCAGTAGTTGTCAGATTGCTTGTTTTCTGAAGGTGCTACTGGAAGGTCTTTGTGCATGGTCCCCGAGAGGCCACACTGGCTCAAGTCTAGGTCAGCATGGATGAAAAGAGCTCACCTGGGGAGAAGCAAAGCATAGAACTGAGGGGAATTCTGGTGAAAACTAACCCACCCAACAACTTCTGAAAAGGAGGTCTAGCCAGCTGTAGGACACTACAGCAAGCTGGCTGATCTGAGTACTGAAAACTAGGCCTGCCCAGCAAGTGCATCACTGGTGCAGTAAGCAGTAATGCCAGTGAACTGGGTTAGCTCATGGCTTGGGCACTATAGTGTTCAGTCAGTGATGAGAACATGGCACTTAGAATGGAAGTGAATTTTTATTCCTGATGACCCAGAGGTCATATTTACCTTCTTTGATAGTAAATAGCTTCTGCAGGAACAGTGCTTAACTCAATACAGGTATTTTCAAAAGTGCATAAACAGATTAAAGCTGCAAATTAACACCATGTTGCTGTGTTCCTGTGGTCTCAGATTTCCTCCTCAATAAACAATAGCTCCTGCAAATGTGCATCAAACTTGTCTCTGTGCCCTCTCACCAGGTTTCTTGGTGCTATGCTTTTGCGGTAGAAAAGGCTTTGAAATCAATTGCTGAAATGTAGTTCAGTTTATGGTTCATAAAGGGCTTTGAGAAACCATTTTGTATAGAATGTGTAACATAAATAAAGGCAGCATATTCATTCCCCTTTCTTAGTTTTGAAATTATCCTATTAAGCTGGCAAACATGTCAGATATGTAACTTAACTTACTGAAGCCCTACCTACCAAGAGGCACTTAAGTGGATGCTTAAAATTAAGCATGTGATTTAATCCTGCCTTATACAGTTCTTAACCACAGGCATAAGTCTCATTGGAGTCAAGGCAAGCACATTAAAGCTAAGTGTGTGCTAAGCACTTTGTTAAACCAAGGCCTAACTCTGGTTATTTTCATGTTCCTTTCTAATTCTGAAAAACAACAAGTATGCTACAAGAGGCAGTGACAGCTCAACTTCTGCCCCCATTAAATAAGTTTAAAAATAATGATTCCTAAAGCAATTGCATTCCCATCATATTACTTTTCTTTTATGATTAATCCAGAGTTTGATATGTCTTTCTATAGGATTAATATCTTAACAGCAAGGTAATAGGTAGTGTGACATTTAATCTCTTTGATTAAATTCCATACTAAAAATGTCCCATAAATAAAAGAAACAATTGAAGCAATCATAAATTATCTTCATTGTTGCAAAGTGATGGATTTAGTGGCTACAGAGTGTAAAATCTCATGAGCTCGTTAAAAGCTATAAGGGTTTTTTCCTTCCAGAGCCCTAAAAGACGTGGTGGCCTACGGCAGGTTTTCTCACATCTCTTTCATTTAATCAGTTGAAATCTTAAGAGGAAATAGGAGATGCTTTATATATGTGTCCATTTCATTTTCTAGTAGAGATCACCAGATCCAAACAATGTTTTCTATCTGTGGCCTCCTGTGGCTTCAGTACTGTGTCCCTAATGAGAGAGGGTGTATTTTTTGAGTTAACAGCCAGAATGAAATTATTTCAAAATCTGAGTCTGCTTTTAAACTCTGGCACTGACCTCCACAGTGACCTTGGGCAAGTCACAGAAGGCCAAGTATTCAGAAGCTCAGTATCAACCACCAGAGCCAGATCAAAACGTATCAACCCTCCATACTGCCAAATTAACAAGGTTTGGATGCAGCCCAGCAAGGTGCTCTTTTGAGTACTTGCCTAAAAGCATCAAAAGGGAGATGCTCATCTGAGCGTCTCTGAAAATCCATGTGCAGGTGAAGGTTCCAAACCTTTCAAAGCTCACTGTACTACTTAAATGCACCTGGAAGGATTCATTTCTCCCTTTCCAAAATTAGCAAAAGGTTGTACCCAACCAGAAGGGCTTCACTTAGCATAATAAGACATCATTTTCCTGTTCAATTAGAAACTTTTTACTACAAATACTAAGACACCTTTTACCTAGTTCTGTTTGACTATTGCAGGTAAAAAGTCAAGTGACAAGGGCAATAAAGTGAACAAGACTCTCATCCAAGTTGCTAGGGGTTTCAAGGGGTCTCATAACAACTTTTCTATCTCCTGAAATCTGTGCTGTCCCTTTGATTCCTCACAATGAACTGTCATGACATGAAACCCATCCTCCAACAAGAAGAACACGGACGCACAGGCTGCACCATATCTCTGCTGAGCTGCAAGGTTAGGTATGGACAAGAGGCTTCTATACTGTCTCACAGTGCTGCTAAATAAAAAGAATTTAAATGGGATTAAGGATTCAAATGACAGGCTTTCTGTGAGGATGCATTTTTAATATTAAATGCTAACAGCAGAGAAGCCCCCCATGGAGCACTTTGTAGGATCTTCTAAGAGTTTAGCAAGATTAAGTTAATGTAAATTACTTGAGGAGTATCTGTGTAACCCACAGTGAGGTTGGTTTTGCTGCACATTCACCAGATGAAATGCTGCTTTTCAGAGTTAAACCTCATTCAAGTACCCATGAAAACAGCACAGCTGACAGTGCTGGGAGCAGCAGGCTTCCTACTGGGGAATTACTGTAGGATTCGCATTAGTGCCCATGGCATGGGTGCTCTGCCCAGGTGGGCCATGAGTGGTTTTGCTGTAGGTCCTTGCCATCAGCAGAGTGGGAAATTCCTAATTCAAAAAGCAAACAAAACAACAACAACCAAAAAACCACCAAAACAAATAAGAAAACCCCCACAAAACAAACAAGAAAAAAAAACCCTGCCCATACTGACCAAGAAATTTCTCATTACTATCTCAAAAGCTGCCCACAGCCTATCTCCCCTAAATTGTGGGAGGCCTGTTTTAGCAAAGATTCATGGTAGGCAGAAGCTTGCTGACAGGCCCTGATAAATCAATCAGATCTTGGATTGCTTTTTAAAAACTTCAGCCTGTTTTTCTGAAATCTATTATTAAGCATGCCCTGTTCTGACCAGTTCCTTTCACAATGACCTCCAACATTGTTTTGTTGGAGAAGATATAAAAGGAGAATGGGCTTAGGGCCAGGGACCCTTGAAAAAATGCCTCGCTATAGAGGATGGCAGGGCCTCCAGACAGTGCAAGAGTGGCCCAGGACTGCATCAAAAACTCCTGTTAGTTGAGATTTAATAATACTTTGGGTGGATTAGCAGGAAATGTATCCCAAAGGGTCCAAAAAGGGAGGAAAACCATGACTGAGCATCCCTGTGCTTTGGTTTTCTTGTCTTTGTGTGCCACCATACTGTGACTGGTTTATCACAGATTGGGCTAGTGCAAGCCTGGATTACTGTAGAAATCTCACAGTGAGCTTCCAGACATGTGGATTCTTCATAATCCTTGCCAACCACTTCTTTTCCATCACCCATATTGGTCTGAGAGTCACAGGCTGTGGCTGGGGATGGAGATATTTTGCATTCCCTACAGGATTTTTTTTTTAGATTTTCACACAAAAAACAAACATTTTTCACTATGACTGAATTTTATTCAAAACTCAACTCTTCATAGGGAGGGGAAATTCAGATTTTTTCCCACCTCCTTTGTTATTAACCTGATTGTGCTCCAGGCAAGAACTAATAGGATTTAGAGGGAACTGGTAGCTACCAGGGCAATTTCAGAAGTTTGCAACATGACCTGAAGAGCTGATTGATTTACACTATCCCTTGGCAAGGAAGATAAGTCATGTGCAAGGAAAGAAGCAGCCAGGCATCTGAGGTCAATTGACCAGCAATTCTACAGTGCAGAGATGGGGTGCAGAGCAAATGAAACACTTTCTTTAATAACAGGAATTCAGCCCTGCTTTCTTTGAAGCTGAGAGAATTGTTTTCAATGTGTTCTGATTTATATTATAAAGAAAGTACTCATCTCATGAAGCTGAGTTGTATAATTCAGACCAAAGTAAAACATTTCTGACTGCTTTAATATTCGTTTGGAAGATAATGGTTTAGAATGAAACAGGCAATTTTTTTGATACAAGTCTTGATGATTGTTGTTGTTTTCAATTTGCATTTGTTCTAGTTCCCTTTTTTCCAAACAGACCACTTCACCCTTTGCTGGTAATCACAAATTAGCTCTAAGTGTAATCCTTGCAGCAAACACAGCATTCCTTTTCCATTCAGTATTCTCACTTTCACTCTCCCCATGTACCTTTTACAACCTTATGCCATTATGTGGCCACTTTTATGCCCATGTGCATTTTAACAAGTGAATTTCCAAAGTTTGTATGGATGAGTATTTACAGGAGCTCCCTTGTTTTCCCTCACTCTTTGTACATCTATTGAGCCTGGTGCCCTACTTGTAGGTATTTGTTCCTATAACATATTTCACTCAAGAAAACTGGCATAGTCATAAGGGCTATCACTAGGGTCACCCTAAAGCAGAAGGTTAGTACTTTTTCAGGTAGACTCTGAATTTGTATTCATATTTAGGATTGATTTAGAAGTTATTCTCTGTAGGGTTTTACAGATTCTTTTTTTTCCCCTTCCCTTAAATACTGAAAAATGTATCTCAGGTTCACTTGAAGAGCTGTTCAAGGGATCACCGTGCATATTTATTTGATTTTTCTTGTAGAAGACCATAACTTAACTGTAGCAGATTTAGAAAATGAGCTGTAAAACAGAAATCAAAACAGGGAGTTCTGGCATTGCAGGCAGTGTCCTGCTCAAGCTGGAGGCTTGAAAAATGGGTGAAAGCTGCAGATATGAAAGCTACCACATACATCGGGTAACAACTAAGAAGAATGAGAATTTAAAAGAGGGATTGAGCTAGGGAGAAAAGGGATTTACTGGGTGTATTTCAGTGGACCAGGATAATGGATTGATGGCATCCTAGGATTGACCCCAGCACTGTAGACAGTCTTGAAGACAAACATAGTGCTTGCAAATACCCTGGAGCAGTAGGCACCAGTCACAGCCAGCAGGTTTTTTAAGGGTTGACAATATATATTGATAATACTTGGCATTTACCTGCCAATTTGAGAATTACTGGTGCTGGAATCTTTGTCTGTTTAGTTAAGGAGAGAAGAGAAGTAACACAATCTGATCTCCCCAGCCATTCACACCTTCACAATGAAGCCTGAGCTTCTAATGCTCCTGGTCCCATTGCTGTGTAGGCTTTCTTTAAACTATCAAGTTCATATGATAAATAGGTTTGAGGAAATCTCTTCATTTCAGTGGATCCCATGAGCAACAAAAGTAGGGCTGTATATATGAAATAAAGTATTAATTCTGAATTATTTACTCAGCTCCACTTACTTGTTCTCATTTCCTTCTTTTTTTACTTAAACTAAATCATTCATCTTCTCTTCCTTCTTTAAAGATATTTCAAAGGTTTTTTAATCACTTTACACATATCAAATGCTGTTAGATACCATGATCATACTTCTGTTTGGGATGCCTACAAATAATATTATATGCACTGAAGTAAATAAACCTCATTACCTTTCTTAACTCCATTAATCACAGTTAAAAATGTTAATGAAGCCTATTTTAACATCACTGTCAGAGATTTAGGACTAATTGATCTCATTATTAACTTTTGTGGAATTACAATCATCTTGAAATTTATCCCTCAGTACTATCAAATTTTATGTGACGTCAACGTTTTCCTATGAGATTTTGAAGCATAAATTCAATGAAAAACATTGATTTTGGAAGCATTTTGAAATGTTTTGAGTTTGACGGCAAAAGGGCCTAAGAAGTAGAAAGTGAGGAGGACTGGAAATTGAAGGGGAGACTGCAGAGTCAAACTTCTTCTTTTCACTTGCTACACTCTACCCTGCATGTGACAGAAGTGTCACCAGAGCAGCAGTGCCCCAAATCCCAAACAGGACTCAGTCACCCAGGAGCCAGGTCTGACAAAAAGATATTGACTTAGAGGCCCAAAGGCCACTCCAATGGTCTCCAATGCACAGACTTTTCCTCACTATTCCCTCACAGGCTGTCTTGAATACATTTATGCACTTGGATCTCCACATCTGGGGGGTTGCAGGAGGGTGTTAGCAAACTAACATATTAGTCTATTTATAGGCTGCACTAAAACAGTTTTATTTAGCAGACTGTACAGGTCTGACATGATACAGTTAATTCTATACAGAGCCACAAAAAAGATGATTTTATTTTCCTTAAAATGTTGTTTCTTTTTTTTGGTGAAATGTTGACAAAACCACTATATTACATTTCCTGAGCATTTTAAAATTTAAAACAACACCTCTAGTGTTACACTATTTTCTGCTTTCGATGCTTATTTTTTTTCCCATATATCTCCCATTCTGTTTTCTGGCATGGATTAGAATTGGCAGTATCTAAAATACCTTGAAAAATATGTCTTCCAATAAATCTTTGCAGTTGATAGTAGGAACACCCAGTGATATAAAAGAGCCCATTTTGCAGTTAGACTTGATAAGTATCTATTCACATTAATACATACCAGCCTTCTGTATGAGGTACCCAAATCTTTCTCAAGCACAACAGCCTTTCCTTAGAGTTTTCCCCATTCCCACAGCATGAAAACAGATCAGTTGCTCATTTCAAAAGTGCTAATCCTAAATAAACATAGTTTCTGTATTTTGGTCTCCAGTTATAAAATGTGAAATGTCTATGTTGGGCTTGAGGTCAATCAGTTTGAATTTTTTAAGAACCAGAGCCTGAAGTATCTCCAGTGTGGCATTCCCTCATTTAGGCAGCCTTAAATCCCTTCCCCACTCCTCATGCTTCACAAAATAAGACATTTTTATCCCTACATAATTACCAGGCAGTAAGATTAAGGAAAAAAAGGGGGGGAAAAAAAGACACTTTAAAGCTCTACCTAGTGAACTGTCTGAGCCTTTCCATCAGTTCCCTTTAACTGCTCTGTGGTTAACTTCCCAGGTTTCTTTCAGTGAATAATGCTGGATATTAGCTTAATGGGTCACAGTTACTGATTGGATCGTAAATACAGAAATCCCACCACTGAAGCTTAAAAAAAATCCCTCAGAGCTATTCAAGAGGAAAGTAAAACTCAGCATGGCAACCCAATATAGTATGCAACTGTTGGCTTTCCCTTGCCAAGAGAGCCTTTCCTGACCCTGCAGCACTTCCCCTGTGTGAAAAGGGTGGTTATTTCCTCAAGAAATCCAGACTTTATAATATCTTATGCCAAATTATATTTCCCTTTTCTTTGGAAGGAAGGGGAATCAAGGCTGAAGCTATGAGTACAGGTCACTGGAATGACTTGGAATTTGTTTAGAATTATGAAGATCATCAGTTTTGCCAGGTGTCAGTGGCGTTTCTGTTCTAGGGCACTCTGGTACAACTTCATTATTGCAGTGCTTTATTGAAGTCTTTGAGGGGTAACTAAGGAGCTATTTACATTGACCTTTACAACACTGGCCTGAGGCTCAGAACAACATGGCAATATTCCTTGCCAGCACAGCTCTACAGAGATATCTCACACTGCAGGAGGTGGGAAGGAGGCAGACATTGCTGGTACAGCAATGGCCTGAAAGTTTTCCAGGTCCAATGACTCAGAGATTCAATGTGCACCAATATCTGGGGGCTGTTTTCAGCCCTACTTGTACACCTTGCTCCAGCTCTGCAGAGGTGCTGGACTGCCACATGCTGCAATGGAGACACCTGCTCATTCAAAGTTTTAAGACTGATATTGTAGACCTTTGTGAAATCTCACAGTCTCCAGGATGACATTTTACTTTGATTTGTAACTTTTAGGTAGTATTTGATCACGTTCGTACATCTTCTCTTTAGAGCGGTAAAAATGAACTTTAAAAAACAAGTGAATACTGAAGTTCACTGGGATCAAGAGTGGAGTCTTTAAAATAAAAGTGTTTCAAGACTCAAAATCCAGAATGTGAGTAGTACCAGCTGAGTTGGACTGTTAATGCTCTTTTTCTCTCACTATAGATTTGCTCAGGAACATTCATTGTTTCAGCTACTTGCATCTGAGTTCCACCTTCAAGGAAACATGAATCTCTTAATGAAATATAATTTCCAGGGACAGGTCCCCTGTCTGCCATGTGTCAGGAAGGACAAATGAGAATGTGTATATTTTTACCACATTTACTCTTCTTAGGACTTCATGGGAAGGAAAAAAAATCCTTGCCTTTCTTACCAAAATCCTTGCATTTCATTCATGTATAGACAGACACACATTAGAGGGATGCAGATGTAAAAGAAGCATGCTATCCATTTCTTGTAACTTTATTCAAAGCTTTCTTTTCAACACAAAGTTTCAGGATGTTTTCCCATTCAGAATCTGAACCAGCCATATTAGCATTCAGACAGGTTCAGAGGAGTTTTCATCCTGTGTAACACAATGAAAACCTGAGTATGATGTGAAGGGCCCAAGAACTCAAAATTACTTCATTGTACTTTGGATGAAGCAAATTTCAGATTCAGGATGAAGGCACAAGTCCAATACAGCTTGACAAAGATTTATCATCTTAACAGAAATGTAACAGTAAAAGAACTTCCTAAATGACAAAGTTTAGTCCCCTGCTAATACCTGCATGATACAATCCCTTTAAAGACAAAAAGAAAAAAGGATTTACTTTAAATGGACTTTTATTTTAAAAAGTAGAGTGGTACTTAGTAAAAAGGAAAAGATCGAAAGTTTTTCAGTCCTGGCACAAATAGGTAGACAAGTCTTAAAACAGAAAACAACAGCTTTAGTGATCTGTGTGAAATCAAGGTCACTGAGGAATTTAAGGAGTGCAAGGTGAGAGGATCAGTTGCTTGCCCAGCAGAAGCAGATAGGAGCTTCTGCTCTCTTTAATTCTAACTGGAGAGGAATACAGGCAGTGGCACAGGAAAAGACTGTCTGCAGTGATAAAGCATCCTGTAAACCTTGTAATTCTGTACCTCCTGTGAAGTATGCCAGAACTGCAGCAGAAGCAGCACAACCCAGAACTGACTGACACTTTGCCAAGGAAAGGCGCACGCACAGGAATGGAAGGGTTGCCATCCTCTCCTCACAGCTCAAATGCCTCACAGAGATAAAGGTTACCATGAGTAACAAGTCTCATTTCCCAGGGAGAGAACATGCAGCACCACAGCTCTTCACATATGGAAAGTGGTAGGGGAGCAGGGAGCTGGGTACACACAAAGGCTTTGAGATTAGCAGCAACAACAGAGCTGACTTCCCTGCTGTCACAGTGCCACCTGCAGAAGTTCCATGCTGTTCCTAACTGATCTCTTAGTAAATCTTCAGGAACATGGAAGGAAAACTACACTCTGAAAAATTATGCACCCTACAAACAGGAACCCTTGCTGTGTCATTTCAGAGTGCTTTGAAGATGCAAAAAGTAGTAGGCTATAGGATCAAAAATAGAATTGGCTTTGGGGCCTAGGAGAACTTCTGAAGTCATAAGGCCATCAGAGCTCCTGTTTTCTTCAGAATTTGCCTCAGTCCCTTGTAGCTACTTAATTAGACTGAAATTATCAAGAAACAATTGATTCTGAATCCAAATTTAACTTCCTAACGGAATACGAGTCCTTCACAAAAATTAAAGCATGAAGTAAAAGATGCAATTTATTAAATGTTTAGAAGCTTCAGGAACAGATTATTACATGAGACAGAAAAAACAATCCTGCATTTTACTTAGTATTCAATATTTCACCTTGAGCATCTTATAATAATTGATATCTTGCCAACAATTAGCCAGCAAGGCTGTCTTTGATGTGCAGAACTTGTCTCTAAGAAGTCAGGAACACTGAAGGTGATTTGATCATTCTAGGATTAGTAGGGAGGTAGGTGAAATTACTCTTCCTGTGTTGTTGCCTGATGCCCAGATATAAATCTAGTTGATGACAGATGCCCTCTGCCCTTGCTCTCCACAAGTTAAAAAAAAAAAAATCCATGAGTAAAAGCAAGAGCATTTCAAGACTTCTTGTTGAATGTTCTACATCTCTTTCTAGTTGTTTTGCCATCATTAATTTTCCTCATAGTAAATACTCTGGGTTTTTTTGATGTGTGCTGGTAACAGTGCTGATAATTTAGGGATATTTCCATTATTGCTGAACAGCACTTGCACAGAGTCAAGGCTTTTTCTGCTCCTCACCCCACCAGTGAGGAGACTGGGGGTGCACAAGAAGCTGGGAGGGGACATAGCTGGGACAGCTGATCCCAGCTGACCACTAGGATATCCCATCCCATATGGCATCATGCTCAGCACATAGAACTGGGGGAAGAAGGACAAGGAGATGTCCAGAGTGATGGAATTTGTATTCCCAAGTCATCATTACATGTGATGGAGCCTGGTTGTCCTGGGAATGGCTGAACACATCCCTTCCCATGGGAAGCGGTGTATGACTTCCTTGGTTTGGTGTCCTTGTGTGCAGGGCTTTTGCTTTGCCTATTAAGCTATCTTTACTCCGACCCTGCAGTTTCCTCACTTTTATTCTTCCAATTCTGTCCCCCACCCCACTGTGGTGCTTAATTGCTGACAGGGGTTAAACCATGATAAATACCTGCACTTTTCTCCCTTCTTCTTTCTGTCTTTTTGTCTGTCTACCTATTAATAGACTGACAGGATTAATGTAATGCTTGATTGACTGCTTGTTGTCAATCAAGCCTCTCTGCCTTAACAACCAAACATTCATTTAGGTAGCAAATTCTCTCATAAATAGGAGGTGTAATGGAGAGAAGGCTCAATTTAGCCTCCCAAGATTTATCCTTATAAAAGAGAGGACAAAAATGCTGCTTCTGATTTCAGCTTTGTGGGGTTTTTTTTGTTTTTTGTTTTTTGTTTTTTTTTTTTTATCCAGAATATCCCTGTTAGCCATTTGTGATGTGCAGCACATAGTAGCTGATGCTCCCCACCTCTCCAAGAGGCTTAGTGGTATTCCTTCTTTTGCAGTTAGGGAGATTGAATTTCTTCCTGGTTTTCGTTAGTCTTATCCCCTCAGTAGCCTAATAACCTGTGCAGCTGCAGCAGGGAGGGGAGCAGGCCGTTTCCCTCCTGGCTCTGCTGCTCTGCAGGAGGCTGCAGCCGCATTTGTGTGCGCGTTGTGCCATCGCGCGGGGCTGCAGCGGCACTGCCATCTGCATCCCTGAGCCAGCCCGGCTGCACAGACAGTCCCCATCAGTGCTGCCTCCCAGCCTGCCCTCGTCCCTGGGAACGGCTGCTGCTCCAAGCCTTCCCACACACCATCAAAAGCTCCCACAGAGAAATTAGTGAGTGGCCAAGGAAGAGGATGGGGGGATCTGCCTAAAGGACTAGTGCCTGTCCTGACTTCCAGAAGAAGCAAAATGGGGATTCATTTTTGTTCTATAGAGCTGTGTTCACTTGGATTTAGGAAAGATACAGGGAAGCTGTATTGGTTTTTAAGCAGTCTTTACACTATCAAGGGATCAGCCCTTGTCAGCCCCATTGACAACATCAGGGACACAGGGCACACAGTTGTCTCCTGCACTCTGTCTTGGCTGGCTTGTGCTAAATTCTGAAAAACTTTTTCTATACTTCTTGCTATGTAAGTAATGGCAACATTAGTGAGATTAGACACTGTAGAAAATACATATCTAATGGCATTCTAGTATATTTTCTAAATTGCATTATATTTTCCAGTAGGTTCTGACAGGGATTAATCTGTCTCATTATCCTGATTTTCTGTAGCAGCAAAGTTTGCAGGATTGCAAGTATCTCTACCATTCTTTCCTTCAGTTTGAATTTGACACAGTGGAAGTTTCAAAGACCTGAAATTCCCATACATTTTGCAAAAATAAGAAAAGATCAGAGACACTCTTGTGGAGCTTTTACCCAGAATAAAGAGTGGAGCATAAACTGACCCTTGATTAGACATCAAAGTATGCACTTGAGAGAGCAGCTGGAAGACATAAGTCCATAGAATCACTGTCTCCTTTTGATATGTTACTTGCAAAATGACATGTTATTTTCCCCTATGCATGCAGAGACAAAGCAACATAAAGTGAACATCACAAGGGGTTCTCACACTGCTGCAATTTCCTAATGAGTCATTTTATAAGGTCATGGCAATACCCTGAAATTGTAAAAATGGCATCTGGGCTGCCTTTTGATCTAGAGGATTCCATTATCATTTTTTTTTTACAGTTTATTGTAGCAAGAAAGCACAGACCTTGAAAATCTATAATCCAATTTTTGCTTCTCAGGAATATTTATATTCTTATAAATATACAAAGAAAGAATTCTTCCAGATAAATAATTTGTACTATAAAATTATTTCATAAGTGAAATGAAACAGATATTCATGTTTCTAATGAAGTACAGTCTTCTGAGTGAGTTGTCACAGTAAAGCAAACAAAACAATTTTAGAATAAAAAATTCCTATTACCTATAGATAGTAGGAAAATCCTTACATCAATTCAGAAGAAAGTGTTCCAAAAAAGGGCATGAACAAAACCACACACCAGAAAGAGGTGACATATTGCTAGAAGATGGAAAAGGAGCCAACTGCTTTGATTGCACTGCTTTGGTTACTCTTTTTTTTTTATATTCAGCTCTTTTGAATCATAGGTTTGAGACCCATGGTACAACAGGAGGTACATGCCCATGCTAGATGCAAGCTAAATTAAGTTACACCTATACAGCTACACCTGTTCTCCTTGGCTCCTTTAAACTCTTCCTTCCTGCACTAATTGTTTTCATGAAGTTTTTCTTAGAGTCTCTGTTCTCTCTTTATTTTTTCCAAGTGATGAGGGGCTAAGGAGTCCATGACAAATAGCAATTCAGTCAGCTCTATCTTAACTACTTTTCACTTTTGCCTTATTTCATCTTCTCAATTTCATCTCCCTTTGACTCCCTGAAACAATTCAGTTTAACTTGAAGATTTTTTCTTATTATTAATACAATGGCTCATTAGATTAATCTCTGCTTAAAATTCATGTCCTTCTGTCTCACCTCTGAGAGACAACCACTGAAAAGCGACCTCCTCTGATGTGTATTTACAGGCTGTTGAAGGTCACTTTGTGAAAAACCTATTTCCTTCCCCAAAAGTCTAAAGATTCAGGATGAATGGATGATAATCCATATCCTGTCCTCTTCCTTTATAGCTTATTGTTGTAGATGTGAGGTTTTGTTTTTTTTTTTTTTTTTTCAATCAAAGGAGATTTAGAAATGCTTGCAGGAATTCAGTATTTGTTATTCAAATTGCAAATTGTCTGTGCCACTGTCTTGACAAAGCAGCTGTGCTCTGAAAATGATGACATTTCTACCCCTCTGGGCCAGAAAAGGAAACTTCTGTCCAGGCTACACAGATCTCTAGTGACATTAAAAGAGATTTTCATGAAGTGGAAGGCAAACATAATTAAAAGCTGTAATTTTTTGCTCTTAAGAAATTATGCATATTTAACCAGTTGTCTTTGAACTCATGCCACCTATGTAAAAAAACAAACAGCTTTTTTGAGAATTTGAGGATTATTTTACATGAGAATTTAATTTGTTTTAAAGGAAATGAATATGGATGAGGATATTTGAATAGGTTTGGTGTGTTTGTCAGTCACAATTGCCAAGCAGGGACTAATCTTGGTGATTAGTACGGGTAGTGATAAAAAATATGCTTGTACCCAATGTGCCTCCTGATTGGCAGTTTATTGCTCTTAGAGGACCAGATGTCAAAAGCCATATGCTAATACTCAGCACAGAACAATCCTCTGGTTTATGCTTTAAAATGCACCATCATCATATGTCCATACTCAGCACAGAACAATCCTCTGGTTTATGCTGTGAAACGCACCGTGGTTGTCACTGCTGAGCAGTGAGCGAGCAGCAGCCCTGGAAGACAAGAGCCCTTTCAGGCAAAAGCAGCATTTGCTGCAGCAGTTGGCAGAGGGGAAGCGGGGGCTGCTGGGGCTGCTCCAGGCTCTGCTGCCGACTCCTGGCATCTTATGGCGACCATCAGGGAAGGGGACATGAAATATTTTACCTAAACAGCACTTCATACTTATTTAAACCAGGAATTATTTTCTCTTTACACAGCATCTGGCATAGTGTGGTTCTGCCTCATTACTGGAGGTGCAGCAATGGAGTTACTAAATCAGAATTTAAAAGTATGTTATGTGAGAAGTACATTAAAAAGAAAAAAAAAACTTTTAGATATCAATGGCTTAAAATGTCTTGTGTTTATATAGGATTTGAGTTCACGATCTTCTTGAGCAGGGGAAGTTTATATTTTTACTGGAATGATGAGTTTTGAATACAGAATTAACAAAGAAACAAAAAAACCTCTATTAACTGGTTTCTTTAAAAATAGAAGTGCAAGCAAAAGAAAATTTAAAAAAGCATGGAGGTGGAAATACACCCTTGAAGCATTTCACTTACATAAAAACAAAGCCAGCTTCTGCCTGCGGTTAAACCTTCCAGTCCCAAAATTCAGTGATATGAAGTTTGACTAAGGGCAGGATTAGGTTAGGTTTATTCTGGTACCATTTTCCATATGCCAAATATATTAACCATAACGATTCCAGGTAACGTTAGCCATAATGTCAAGGAAATCATTGCCAGAGCCATCAGCATTTGCTGTCCACCTGATCAAACCACAAGGACAGCAAAGGGCAGGTCTCTCTCAGGACAAACCAGGCTGTAGAAGTGCAAAGAACCAACAAGATTTCCAGCCACTGCCAGCAATAAGCAAACCCACCAAGCCATTCTTAAAGGCAATGGTGTTCTGCAACACGCTGCTGCAATTTCTTTGGGATTATTCTGAAATTTCAATTCCTTCTGATTTCATAGCTGCTGCAGAAAAAATCAGTTGAGTTGAACAGCACTCACAGTAGCTGGTCTTACAGGTGGTTAACCTCATTTTACATCCCATTCTCTTGTACAGAGACTGAAATGAGCAGTTTTGTACCTGCATCATTCCATCTCCAAATGCACCTACAGTCACAGCCTAAATGGAAAGTGTGTCTTTGAAACAATTCCATTCCAGGCTGTATTTTGATGCAAGATGAGAATTACAAAAGCCTTACAAAAAAAATCACTTGAGTTGTTTTTTTTTAAGGAGAATACTCAGGTTTCAGTGTGTAGGAGCCAGAATTTCAAACTTTTGGAAAGTCGGTCTGGAGTATATTTAAATTGGAGAAGACATTCAGTGATAGTCCTGTTCCTGTACAGCAGTATTACATCTGGCACAAGCTTCCCCTTCACTCTGGGCTTTGGAAAGGAGACCTGACAATATGGTCTGGGTGAAGGAGAAATGAATCCAATTCTTATGCTATTCCTTTCTATTTTTTTTTCTCAAAGTATAAATATAGTGAAGTTGTCTGCTTCTCTATAATGATCGTCTAATTTGCACCATTTAATGAAGTTATTTTCACAAGTTCTGTAATCCCACACTAATTAAAGAGGGCTTAATAGACCATTACATCTCCCTTGTGTTCCTCTTGGAAGGTGTCATACACAGGGAGGACTGAACAGGAAGGTGGGGATAAATGAGCTTCTGGAGGCAAATGGTCCTGTGCATCTGTAGGAGACAGTGTTTGAGGACAAAGGTGTGTGTTACATGCTGTGTAGAATGTACATTATGCTTATCTTACTGATATTCTCTTTTTGGTTTTAGCTTTGTTGGGAGAGGATCTTGGCAGAACATGCTGGAAGGTCCTGGGCTTCAGAGGATGCTGTTGGAGCAAGAGTTATTGATCACTATGACAGTACTGTTGGGATTGTGATGGCTGAGATTAAAAAAAAAAAAGACTTATAATGCCATCTTCAGAGAGTGTACACACTCCTGTACAAGTAAGTTTTAAAAAATTGTAGTCTCTGTGGCCAGGGAATGATGCACAGATGAAGGTCTTTTACAGGGCTTTTAACCAGAGCTGGTTTGGAGCCTGCCAGCTGGGAAATGCAGGCAGAGTTGGTATGCAAACCCTGAGCCCCAAATTATTGATGTGCCCTGTAACACCTTAGTTTTAATGTATTTCTTGAGAGCTGGTTTAATATTTCACTAAAGGCTTTGACAAGGTGAAGCTTCAGTAAATTTCAGAAAGACTCATCTGCTGTCTTAGTCTGGTGAGCAGAATGTGCTTTAAGATGCTCTGATGATTTGTAAAAATTACTCTTGGGCTCCCTGAATTTTCCCAGTGTTTTTCAGTCTGATAGTTTTATTAACTGCTTTTCTAGTATTGTATTATAAATCCATTAATTTATTTGGTTCAGGCCATAATACTGACTTGGTGAGTGGTGTTCTACAGTCCTGGCTTTTAAGAATAGTAGCTTAAGAGTTTATTGAAAAGACTAACAAAACTACAGTGGTTTGTTTATGGGCAACCAAATTTCTGTAAAGGATGTAGGCTAAAAGAAGGGTGATTTTAAATAAGTAGGATCACTTGTAGTTTGTTTTTTGTTTTACAAAGGGGGAGAAATATCAGCCAGGATGAAACTTCATTATGGTTTTCCTGTCACATAAATGAGAAATGCTGAAGCCTTCTTCTATGTACTACTAGTCCCTTAACAAAATTGTTTATGGTTAGGATGAGCTCTACATAGACACAGCTATTTTTCTCATGTACTTTGGTAAGGTGATTAAATTCAATGACTTAAAATGTCCAGAGCATTGCACCTCAAGAGAGCCCTGTCCCTGAAAGTGGTTTACAAAGTCACTTACAATCTTGCTGTGAATCATAATTGATTAGCTGCTTTAACACCAAAATATTTATAAGAATCTAGCTGAAAATCATGAGCTGTCAAGATCTAAAGGGCTGAGGGACTTCTGAATTGTCTACTACTAGATTGGATCAAGCTTTTTAAAGAGGTAGGAATACAGGAAACCATAACTGCACACAGATAATTATCTCTAGGGATGTTAATTAATTTCTGCCTGCTAAAAATCACTTAACTTTGGACTTAACAAAGTTGAAACTTTCCTTTCATTTGTTACAACACCATATATTCTGCAGCATTAGCACTAATATAATAGACATGTTTTATTTTTTCAGCATATTCTCTAAGAGGTCATGTAATTTTAAGTTTCTGATTACTCTAAACTTAATGATTCTGGGGAGAAAAATCTCTCAAGTTTGATTCACTAAGTCTTAACAAGTAATGCAGATGCTACAAGTCACAGTCTTGTAAGCCCTTAATTTACAATTCTTTTGAGGCATACATTCTATATCTGAGTCACCTTTCTAGCAAGTGCACTTGGTGGAGGGAGGATGGTGCTCTCAGGGGGGTTATTCAGGCTCTGTGTGTTAAGCTGACTTAGAATGGCTGAGACTTCCAATATTTATTTGAAACCCCATTCTTTATTCTGGTTCAACCCCCACTAAACCCAGAGTCTACTTCTTATTCGCTCATAACAACTCTGATGTGTCACTTTGGGTAGGCCAAAGGATATCACTTTTACAGTGGAGCTGGGGAATCCCTCTTTCTGGAAAAGGCTCTGGGTAGGAACCATCTCCAGGTGCTCCAGATATTTCCTTGGCTGTATTGGGCTGCCCAGGCCTCTGTGTGAAACACAAGCAATGAGTAGAGACAAATGACTTGGGCAGGGCGGATGCTCAGGTTTGTGTGCTTTCATTATCTGGTTTTTGATACTGAAAACAGCATTCCAATGTCTTGAGGGATGCTTGCCAGGGTAAAACTGATATGTATGGATATTGCTGGACTTGCTTTCTGAATGGGTTGTTCTGAAAAAATCAGTGTAGGCTGGACAGGATGTGGTCTCACCATTTTCCTGACACCCTGGTGGATTTTTGCCTGAGGGACTTATTTCCTCATCCTGACATCATTCCTTGTGGGGTCTTTTGAAAAGCAGCTGTCATCTTGGCCTATTTTGTGTCCTCTCTCTGTCTAAGGGGAGAAGCAGATGGAAGCTTTGGGCTTCTTCTCTTTTTAGATACAGTATGTTAAGAACACAATGGCTTCTGTAGCCAAGGGTGGCTCCTAGCCAGGCCAGAGGACAAAACATTTGTTTGCACCATATGTGGCCCAAGTTCTAAGCTTTAAGGAATGTCCAACAGCTCAAAGTATGGGTATATGATGAGTTTGTGCCCTGTAAGATAGGTGTGATGGGATGTTCCAGCTTCTATGTGTAAGATGAAGTGGCTGCTGTAGGTGCCTCTTCAGCACTTACTTCTCACCAGGTACTCTATAGGGACCCTTGGCAAACCTAGAAGCACTTGAGCCCCTCTCTTCTTCTGTTTATTTAGATCCAAATGTGTCAGAAACCCAAACCCTTTCTTTTATCTTCTTTTGCTGAATTTATAATTTAGCCCCATTGTCTGCATATCCTAATTGTAACAGCAATTTTTTAAAATTGGAGGAAGGAGGACAGAGTTTATCAGCATATTCATTTTGATTTCCCAAGTATTACTGTAGACAATATTCTGACAATCATAACTCTTTGGAGGCTAAAGAAGTTAGAAGCATAGAAATATCCCTAGAGCTCAACTGAATTACTTGTGCCAAAATAGCCCCATGCTCCTGCAGGGTGCTGTGAATCATTACACTTGCAGCTTTAATTTAGAAGTGTAAGTACTTTCCTCATTTCTCAATCCCTGCAAAGCTGTTTCTAAGGCAATTCCTGCAACTTTTGTACAGTCCAAATTGATCCCAGACTCGGAGTAGTTCTGAAATCCTTTACAGGTCCCCTTGACATCTGCTGCTCCCAAAACAGCTGGAGTGGCCATCTGTTAATTTTAAGCCTACAAATGCCAAGTAGCCAGGATGAAAACAACCAGGAGAAGGCTGCAAACTCTTCCCAGCTGTGTCTGTTGACTGAGCAAAAAACGGCCTTTCCCTGTTTATATCTCATGAGTGGATTGTCACCATTGGTGTCCCTGGTGTCCCTGTTCTCCTGGCTCTTCTGCCTCCTGACTGTTCCAGGTCTGCTCGCAGCAGACCTGCCCGCTTCTAGGTTCTTCTCCCCTAGTAAGGGAACAACAAGGAACCGAGTAGACAAGGGATTCAATATCAATGCGTTCTGACACCAGAGGCTTTCTCTAGCTTCACTTAGGCTGTTTCATCCTGGCCGTGCTGGGAAGTGCTTGAACGTGAAGCACTCACACATTAGGTGGTGCTAAACTCCAATAAATGTGGGCAAAGTGGTTTCTGCAGCTGTTCCCCATCTCACTTGCGACCACTTGCCAAGGCTCTGCACTCATCCTCATGCTCTGAATGTTGCCCTGCACAGAAGTAATTGCCAGTTCAGAAGCTTGCCAGTTTGCTGTTAAACTTGCCATCAAATAATTTGAGATTCAAACTTTCCTGAGTACTTTTTTTCCTTTGCAAAAAAAAAAAAATTACACCAAATATTACCAAACTTAGGAGCCTGAATTTAATATTTTGGGACTTTCCTGCTCCTAGCTACATCTCTGTTGCATTTGAGGCAACATAATAGTGAATTTGCTGTTGGGTATCTGGTAGAGCTTGAGACATGCTGCAGAGTATGAGGAGAGAAGGACGTCTGTGGTCTTCCCTGTACACTGCTGAGCACAATTTTTTCATGATCTGCACACACCCCCAGGCTGCATGAAAGGTCATGGGATGCAGCAAGAATTGGCACGGAGTACATGGAACTTGCAGACATCTATCAGAGTTTGCTTGTAAAATGTTTAACTCATACAGAAAGGTTCCTTTGTGTTCTGTTGCATGGGGGAAGTTTTGCATTAGGAGATCAGGACCTTACAGGATAATTGTGGACAATATTAGAAATGAAGGCATGTAAAATAGATGAAGAGGTGCTTTGAAACAAGCTGCCATGTAATGAATAATCACAGGGAACTTAAATGAGACTCACAGTACAGCCTTTTGTTTCTTAAGGCAAACTATGTCTCTTGGACTTCTTTTCCTCTCTGAGAACAAAAGGCAGAATCGATAAGCCAGTCAAAGAGACTACTGGAAATTACTTGGAAGTTTGTGATGAAAGAGAATTTTCCTTCCTGTTTGAATTGCAGATTCCCTAACACAAAACATGGCTGGATCACTTCTACCTCAGCAAATCCACCCAAGGAGTCTAAGTTTTCATTCTACCCTAGCACCCAGCACTCCCGAGCAGCACTCTACCAAATGAGTTCAACCAGCTGTAGTCTGTATTGCAGACATTGCCTTTCAAAATAGGAGCTGAATCTGATCTTTCACCACCACAGCTCTCAAGAAGTTTTGCTGTGGCTATTTTTAAGTTGTTATATATTATAGGGTGGGGTAGGGGGAGGTTGTTTCTCAAACAGTCCTAAGCTCTTTAACCTTTAGGTTTTTGCCTTTAGTTTGTGTTCATGGGTTGGGAGAGCTGCAAAAGTACCATAATCATTACCAGTAAATTAAGAGTTAAGTTATATTAACATGTAAATTAGCACTTGATAGTTCCAAACAGTTAATGAACTATTGGTTGGAAACTGTTTGGACAAAAAAATCATGTAATTCCTAAAGAAGAACAAGCCTGAGTGCTACAAATCATATCAGTCTTACTTTCACCTTTTAAACATATAACACAATGAAGATGATCTCTTGACTTTCTAGCTCGTACCTGAAGGACAACACCACTTTTTCCTGGCTGATTCATTCAAAAGACCAGGTATGCCACAGACTTTGGTTGAAGCCTTTGATGTCCCTGCCACTGCTTCACTGCTCACAGAAACCCCTGCTATCCCAGTCATTTCTGAAGGAACTTCACCCAACAGAAGTGCTTTTATACTGCAAGTGACCTTAAACACTTGGGTTCCTTCTGAGCTAAGGTAAAGCTGCAGGGAGATTTCTTCAAGTGAAGGCTGGGGAACAAAAGGTTAACTAGCTGACTGCAAAACCATTCCCTTTAACTGCAGGCAGGGACGCGTGCTGCATTTTTTATAGTTTGGGACAGAAAAGTGCATAGTATGGCATGGATGCAGAATAAATGTTTCATGAGTCTCCTAAGAGACTCCTTCCTGTGAGGAAGGAGCTGGCATGGTGGTGGCAGCTTCAGGACCTGCAGGAGCAAGCCATGAAGTTTCTGGTAGCTGAGGCAGCTTTCTTAGAGGATCTTCCCCCTTGGACTTCCATTGCTTTTTGTTAAATAAAACTTGGGCCCTTTCTTAGCAGAAGGGTGCTGTCCACACACATTGGACATAGAGGCAGGCAGTACTGGAGATGTGTTGGATGCAGCTCTGTGAGCCTGCTGGCCCTGTACTTGTGAGCACATGAATAATTGAATGCTCTGTCAGACCATGCTCTTATTTTTAGTAGCATTGTTGCAAATACCCTTTGTGTTACAGAGATCTCTTTCTGCAAAAAGAATGTCATTTGCAATGTAATTTCAACATGGTTAGCAGAGTTTGCAAACACGATAATAGCCTTGGGAAAAATTGTTTCTGTGAGAGAAGAACCTTTGGTTTAGTCTGAGACTGTTATTATTCTATCTCTTATGTTATCTCTGTTCTGTGGCAGAAAGATTGCACGGAATTTGTTACAGCTTGCAGTGAAAACAGATGGTGCAACAAAGGAGTCAAAAAACAGGGATAAGAAAATAGATTATGTTATTAGATTAGATTATGTATATATTATTATCTAAGATACTTTGGTCAGTTCTTTAAAATATGTCAGGCATCAGCTTTCTGGTATCAAATATCAGGTGGGTTTTTTCAGAGTAACTAAGTACATTACTGCACATTCTTCTACAAAATCCCTTTGCTCCAGTTACCAGGGAAGAATCTTTTCCCCGCAACGTTGCAAGTCCCAAGGTATGTCCATAGTCCCACCACAAGAAGGTGTCAAAAAAAAGAATTTTCCCCTGGCAACAGCATAATGATCCTCACCACTCATAAATGATGACACTCCACAAGCAAAGCAAACTAAAACATTCATTCATCACTTCCCATGATCAAGTAGGTGTTCAGCCACCTCCAGTGTAAGAGCAACTGAAGAAAACAAACACCATCACACTGAACACCCCCTTTCCTTCTCCCCCCAGCTTTATGCTGAGCATGTGGCCATACAGGACGTCCCTGTGGCCAGCTGGTGTCCTCTGTCCCCGCAGTGTCTGTTTCCAACTTCTTGTACCCCCTCCCCAGCCTCCTCAGCGGTGGGGTGGGGAGCACAAAAGGCCTTGGCTGTGTGTAAGCACTGCTCAATAGAAGCAAGAGGTGTCGAAAGGTGTTTAAGAGGCATCTGGATGTGGAGCTGGGAGATAGGGTTTAGTGGTGTAGGGGTTACAGTGATAGTGCTGGCTTCATGGTTGGACTTGATGATCTTTTCCAGCCTTCATGATTCTAGGAAAACATCCCTAAATTATTGACACTACTGGCAGCACAAATCTAAACCATAGCTACTATGAAAAAAATTACCTCAGCCAAAACCAGCAGAGTCACACTGAATAAACTAAAATATTAAACTATCCAAGTCGGAATGAAGAAACAAGTCTGGGAGCGCGGAAGAACAAGGGCTGTGACGCTCACACTGCCTGGTACAGGGACCAGGCTGTGTCATTTATTTTATACAGAACTTGAGCAGGACCTCAGTGTGCACGTCTGGAGGCCAGGGGTGCCACCGCTACGTGTGTGAACATTTTGCTATTTGGTCTGGCCACAGGCAGCTCCAGTGACCACTAAAACCTCGGTTTTGCCCTGGCGTCCCGGCACGGGGAGCTCCCCTGGGCCGGGAGCCGGCTGCAAACTGCTCTTACGGGACTCTCCACTTCGCGTCCTCGCTCGCCTGCTTTTGGATCAACCAGGAAAAGGAAGGGCTCTGATTTCAGGAAGGATAGAGGCTGAAAAGCAAGAAGACCTGAGTTTACCCGCATTTTTTACGACAAGAATTAATCTGAAATAATCAGTCCTCCCCAGGCTCTGACTGAGCACCTTGAGGTTGCAGCGTCTCTCCTGACGCCTCTTGGGCTTGAATGGCTTCAGGATGGGACCCACACTGTGAAGACATTGTAATCCACATTCACGGGCTTGTCTTAGCTCCTCAAAGCCTGTGGAGTATGGCAGACTAACCTGTAGGGTCTGATACAGAGCCGAAAATCCCCGGGATTCCCTTCTGATCCAGACAGCATGCCTGCCTCACCGTGGATAAGCAAGTGTGAACACTTTCACACCGTGTCTGCTAATTGGTCACTGGACAGAATGTATTGGTCTCATTTTGAGTCCTGATTCTGTAAAGCATCAGTGTGTGCTTCATGCTGAAGGTAATTCTTCCCTTGCATGTTCACTGATAACTAAACAATCCAACTGGGAAACATCCCATAGACCTCTGTGTGTATTTCAGACTGGAGGAAAAATCAGACTGAGCTTTCACAACTGTCTCTGTTAAGCTCATAAGCTCACTACCTTTAAAGTTCAACAAGCTTGTTAATAAAATCTCATTCCCTGGATGTCTCAAGCTGGGTAGAATAAGGTCTGTGCAGACCAGCTCATGTATTGCAATCACCTGCACCTCACAGGACATGTGGAATTGCAGGGGAATCTTTTCACACTTCCTCCTTGCCCAATTCCACAAACCTGAAATGGATCCTTTCATAATGGAAATTGTTTTAGTAAATGTAATGAAAGAATTTATAACTAATTTTATAACTTTAGTATGATAAGTATTGCTCAGCTTAAAGAAATGTCTTTGCAGCTTTTATATTATGACAACAAGGAGTGCACAGAACAATGCACCTGCTCCAAAAGTTTTCACCAGCTTGGACAGAGGAAGATTGAACCACATTGCTGAGCAGCCCTGGGCTTTGCCTTAATAATTGTTTCAGGAATCTTTCTCTACTTGGGAGTCTGGAGCCCAAAAGTTTCAATTCTGTAGCTGGTAGAAGACAAAAACCTATTTCAAAACTGAAGTCTTTCATGAAGGAACAACATTGTATTTCATATTATCCTCCTTTTACCAAGTTCTCCTATTTTACGGTGAAAACCTATGCATTTTTTTTCAGATCTTTTTTCCATACAAAAGCACAAATATGAGACAATCCAGCCCTTCCACTAGAGAATTGTTCCAATGATAGAAACTATTTTGCCCTATTTCTTTTGTGAAACCTTTCTAGCTTAAGTTTGCACAGGTTGTTCAAGTACTGCCAATCGCTGCTAGGGTAAACTTCAAAGGGATAAAATCTCCTGTTAAAGGTAAATATTCATGGCATCAATTAATGAGTTGGACTTTCACCCAGTATTTCCACCAACAGTTTAGGGGTATAATAAGAGGATTATCTCCTTCAGCTCCCATTCCTGTTCCCCAAACTCAATACTCATCAGTCCAAAGTCTCTTAATTATTTTCTAGGGCTTCTGACTTTTGTCCAATTGAGCATTAACTTGAACAATTGTATCTAGCAATATTTCATGTCTATTTAAATCCAGCATAATTCTCCTTTGCTATATAATTCTTGATTCCTTTTCTTTGTCTTGACAAGTATCAGGACACAGGCCTCTAACCTGATCCTTTTCCTTGTGAATTGTTAGGATCCACCTTGAGGCTATTGGGAGGTGGATGGCAGAGCTGGGTTTTTTTGCAAGATCAAGAACAAAACTGAAAAAAACAGAAGCATTTATTTCTCCAAGGTACAGACCTAGAGCAACTGAAAGGTTTGGGCTGTCACTGATCTATTAGGTGTGAAATACCCAGTATCTTTAATAAGGTGAATCTCTCACAGCAAAGCCTTTTATTCATGGCACCAGAGAGAACTGCATCCATGGGCCAATTTTCTGTGCAGCTGAAAAGCACATTATTTCTTTGCAGCAAATGCTCTTTCTTTGGAGGAACTGATTGTATTTGGGTGAGTTGTACTGAAGGAATTACTGCTATTTTAAAAATAACTGTTATTGGTTTTAGTTTGATGTGGAATACAATAAAAACTAGGCCAAATTATGCAGGGTTACTATAATTATTTTGAAAGCTCAGCATGGAAAAATTTGTAACAGCTCATGTGCTTACATCAGGGATTGTTTCAATTTTACCCTCATGAACAGTTGTTCATTCACTGCTGATTGCAACAATCTTTTAATCAAGAAAACAGTGTGGATGTTTTACTCCAGCTGGTAACAGGGATTGAGGGAAATGGTGAGATTAATTTTACAAGCTGAATTTGAGAACCAAATTCTTCAAAGTAGTAATACTTGATAAATAGAAAGAAGTGGCTATAAAGCTTCTTTAAAAGGAAAGACAGTGACAAATTCATCCTTTAAGCAGTGTGTTGCAAATGTTCTTGGGCCCAAGATGCAGCAATGGGAAGGTCTGTGTCACAGTCAGATTCACAGAGGGAGTTTTTCCCCATTGGTCTTCATGTGGCAGCGATGGGCAGCAGCTCTGGCTTGCTTCACCAGCAACAAATTATAAATCACTAAATGAATGAGACAACACACAACAAAACAGCTGGAAGCCAGGATCTTCCCTTCCCTTCTCCTCGACACTGCAATTAGCTCATGCAGCGCTTATTTACCCTTCAGTGTCCAATCCCAGCATCTTACTGACTAGCTTAGAGCAGGTGTTATCTGACAGCAGGAAGGTGGACAGACGCCGCTGTGCTTCCCAGAGAGGCAGCTATAGGGAGGGGATAAGATAACAAGTCTTTTCTCTGTTCAAGTCCCATACTCCTTGCGTGTTACTCACCATCACAGGAAAGCACCTTTCAATACTTTCCCATTCTTAATGTGAAAGAGGGAAGAAAGCCAGCCAGGGGATCTCGTTAGATGTTGTTGTTGTTGTTAACTTTCGTGGATTTTTACCTCTGGAAAATACTGAGGTTAAAAGTGCTAGAGGTATCCAGTGAAAGCAGGAGAATTCTTGATGAAACCTGGTTTAAGGTTTCCCACCCAAATACACACACAAACACACTTCTTCGACAGAAAATGGTACTTCTGGAGAAAATAACCCAAACTTTTCTGACCACTGTTTGATCAGCTCCAGTATGATGACAAATCCTTCAGATTATGATTATAGTCTGATTATAGTAATCATTTTTAAGTAGGTCCCATCCAGATATTGCACACGGAACAGCACTTGCATTGCAGAGTTCCCTTGAAGAAGGACACATCTGGGCATCATTTGCACCAAAATTGTTCTGCTTCAGGTTGTTGCAGGGCTCAGTTGCCTGCTCTCACTGTGCTGGCTTGTGTCTGCTCTCTCTCTGCTGTTGAACTGTTTGGATCCATTCTTCCCAACAGGACACTGCTCTCAGAGCAGGATGCTAATTAGACTTCTCAGATGGCTCATCTGAGGAGACAACAGCAAAGGAGAGTTTACCCCACAGACCTCAAAACTGTTCTCAATGACCAGATTTGGAAACATGTGAAGGAGATGCCCAAGAGATAAGAATTTACTCTCAGTTCAGGCTTGAGCAAATAAGCAGATATGGAACCAGACAAATATCTGTTTTGCAGTCAGGAGATATGACTAAGTAGTCTATGGGACACACTGCTTTTATCAGTGATCTTGTATTCTAGTAAGCAGAGGAAAAACTGCATCAAAGATGCACTTTTTAACAGTAAAGTCACACTGCAAAGTTATATACAAGTTAGGGGGTTTTCTGTCAGTGTAAAAGCATAAGGCCCAGGCTCTTCAGCCTTCCCAGGCACAGCTGGAGTGACACCAGATACCAAAGGTGCAACTAACAGGTGTCACTCCCCCCACCCTGCTTAATGCTTGGTGGCTTCACTGGGGATCTTGCCTACCTGTAGAATTCAGGTTGGGGCTAGTCATCATTACTACAACAAAAAGCAAAGGACAAATCCCTGGTTAGGTCTGTTCTTAGTATCTGTTTTCACAGATTGCTTCCAGACTGATTGGATTTAGGCGGTTGTTTTTTTCTGCTGGCTTTTCTGGAATGGTAATAGGGACTGGGAAACTTGAACCTATTCAAATTGATTTCTTGATATTTCTCATTGATTTATGTATTGAGATTATTCCATAATGAGAAAATGGATTTTTCATACAGAATCAAGCAGCTTTGATATGCCATACTTTACCCCAGCCAGTATCTTCTACATAGAGGGAGCATAGCTTGACCTCTGTCACGGTGATATTTTCCTTATCTTTTTAGTGGCATGAAAACTGGCAAGTAAATCTTCTATAGAAGCGCCCAGCACAAAACTGAAAATGAAATATTTAATCCCCATGGAAACAGCTTATCATGGAGGAAGGATTTTCCCCAAAATCAGATTGTGAGCTTCCAAGAACACATCCTAAAAATGGTGATTTCACATCAAAGCTCAAAAGGCAAGTGGGAGGAGAGAGATTTGGAGGATGAGGGGGAACCTGACTGCTAGTGTTCACCAGGCCTGTGCAGTCTCACCCTCCAAGACCTAACTCCTTTGAATTTAGTGTACATTTGAGCGCTTTCTAAAATTTTAAGCACTACGGGCAGAAGTGGCATTGTTAGGTATTTAATCTGAAGGTAAAGAGGATTGTCTTTCTTCCTTTCAAATCTAAATCCCTTATTAGCTTAATTTCTTAAGAGGGAAACACAATCAGATGGGTATTTTTTTCCCCCAGTGCAATTGAGAGTCAGGCTTCTTTTCTGTCCTTACTCCCAAAGAAAAGTAAAAGTTATAAAGGAATGTTTACTTTTATTTGTAGCTTTTTTCTGATCACTTAAGTGCACGTGATATGTCAGCCCCATAAATCCCTTTATTCTGTGTCTGAGTCTGCGCTCGTCCAAGTATTTTGTTTTCAGTCTGCTGTGTCACTTCCACTCAAAGGTTCTCCTTTTAACTACAGCATTTTAAAATTCAGTAACCACATACCATCACACAACCGCACCATCTTCTCTTAAGTTTTAGATTTTCTACTCTACTTCTAAGCAATGATCACTGCACTTGATTGCTCATGCCATCTACCAGAAGATGGAAGAAAGGAAAATCTCTCATGAATGGCCCAGACCACTTTTCACAATCCATGGCTGAACTAGGTCCTTCTGCCTTTGTTCCTGGAATTTCTGTAAGTCACTAAATTGTCCTCATACACTTTTATGATGATTCCTTAATTGTCTCAAGTCATGGCAAATGGATTCCTCTTCTCTGTGGCTTCTCTGCTTTAGAAACAGTGCTCAGGCACTCAAGTTATTTAACTGTTCATGATCTTTGCACAGCTGAGGGAGAACGGATTGTTCCCAGCTAGTAGCCCACTTCAGAACCTTTTATTCCTAGTATCACTGATTTGGATCTTGGCTGATGTCTGAGTAAAAACTGGCATTACTTGATAGCCAGTTTTGAAATGAACTGGCAGTTTCTATTTTCTAAAGGTATGTGGTTGATATGGAATACTGGAAATTTTGGTGACACATTCCTAACAGAGAAGAAGCCAAGGATGGAATTAGCATGCAATCTGAATTACTGCAGCATGATGAAACATCTCTTTAGATCAAATTAACCTCTTGTCAGTGCAAACCACCCCCATGTATTCAAACTGTATGGATTATTCCTTTGGAACCCGGACTGTTGCAGAATTCAAAAGATTATATCATTGGATATAAAGACCTGTGCAAGCAACAACATCCTTTATCCAAATGGACTTTGGAGTGGCAATATGCTGAGGGTAAGGTGGAACCTCAACACTGCAAGCAGCTTTGCATATGTCCACCCAACCATATTCAAGCAAAGGCTCTTTGAGCATCAGAGACCTTCATCACCCACTGAAAGCCTGAGATCAGCTTTGCTTCTTGCAAATAGCTATGGAAATGTCTGGCCTTCCAGAAACACCACCCAGTCCTGGTCAGTGAGGGGATGGAGGTGTCAGGGGCTTAGTCCTTCCTCACTCAGGCAACATTTCATTAATTTCTTTCTGAAAATAAATAGTTCACTTTTATTAAAACTTGGCAGCAAGCAGAAGTCTGAAGAGCAGCACAATCCCAGCAGCATCCCCATGAGGTGTCCATGTGGGGCATGGATGCTGGGCAAGCAGTGTCTCTTCAGGCTGAAATCATTACTCTGCCTTTGAAGATGCTCCAAACTCAATTCCCCTTGAGGAAGCACTAAAAAAGAGTGGACTTGTACCAACCATTATGGCAATTTTAGTGCCTTTCCATTCCAAGACAGTCCTTCTTTAAGTCAGGAGTTTCAGTTTGTTTGAGACCTGATTTAATGCTTGCCACATTCACTGAGCTGCAAGATTGTCTCCTCAAATTTGCTTTGCTTGAAGGTTTTCCATCAGTTGCCTGTAAAACACTGGGGCAAAGAGCCTGTTTTCCCATTTCCCAGTGAGGTTTTTTTTACTGATGTTTGTAAAGCACATGGTAGTTTCTGCCTGATGATTTCTAAGATTTGCACTTCTGCCTGGTCTAAGTACTCTGACTTCAGCAAAGCTATGAACCAGATGAATATCTCCATCTTGTGCTAGTAACTCCTAACTAATGTTATTAAATCCTTTCCAGATCCAGATCAATATCTGAAATGCACTCTGTCCTGCAATTAATCTGATGAGCCTTGTTCATAAGTCCCTTCAATTTTTTTTCTTTAGAGATTTTTATTTTAAAATTAAACTGGCTTAGCAAAAGCATGGTCATGATCTCTGTTTCTCAGTAGCTTTTTCATTCCCTTATTAAATCTCCTGTACTGAGTGCATTCAGTAATCCAGTGATCCTGCCTGATGAATAGGGTTGGATACCAGGTTCTTAGAGACCCTGCACAGGGGCACGTTTGGCAGTCTGATGGCTCATATGTGAAAGGAATCAACCAGAACAACCTGACAGATTTGTGGATTTGTTCCTCAGGCACATAAACGTGTGATGAAGTGTGTGGAACTACAAGACTTAGAGCAGTGTCAGTACTCCTGGCTGCTATCTCATGCAGCCATGTGTCCTCATCAATGCTTGGTCTGCTTCAGCTCTTGAGGACAGGGTCCACCTCTTGGCAAGGATGGTTTCCTGACACCTGGCTCTTTCAGAGTGAAGGGCTATTCAACAATCAGTGATGAACCACTAATCAGTGATTAGTGCTACTAAATTGATTAGGGCATGAAACCACCAGCCTTTAGCTTCATTGCCCTCCAGAAAATTATCTTAATTTATTAATAGTATAGATGACAGCAGGACTTAGAAGTAAGCTTAGGAAGAGAAGGAATGAACAATATCCTGACCCAATTCTGTTGCCATTGACCAACAGTCACATAGCTCACTTACACGAGAGTGCAGGAAATTGACACACTACTGTTGTTGCAGGCTCAAACCCACAGCTGCTGGTCTGCTGTTGGCAGTAACTTCCAGTTTGAGCAGGAGGCTGGACTGCAGACCTCCACAAGTCCCTCCCAACATGTCTTTCCAGGAGTCTGTGACCCTGCCCAGGAGTCCTGTCCTGTTGCATGACACACAAATGATCACACTCTAGTGAGAAAGAAAGGGGTCTAAGGATGGGGAGAAGGTATTGGATATACACACAAGGAATCATTACAGATCTGGAAACAATATTATGGTGTTGATTTCTTTTCCTTCATTGGTCTTTAGTATTCTTCTTTGGAAGGAACTCAGCTAATTGAAGAAATCCAGGAGGTACTGAAGAGGCTTATGGCAACAGGGGCAACAAGCTGAGACAAAACACTGAGATACTGGGTAGAGAGCAAAGCTACAGATATTTCCTAGTCCCTAGAGCTCTCTGTAGAAGTCTAAGTTTTTCCCATTTAAAGAGTGGGACCCACAAAGATTTTTGGCCTCAGATTTAAGGTTTCTCCACAAGACACAAAGAATACTGCACAGCTCAAAATGCAGTATGTGAAATCACTGACAAAGTGTCAGCTCTTGGACATTGCTGTTGCCCCTAAAGGAGCTCAAAGGCCCTCTGAGGAGGTCCATGCCAACCCTTTTTAGTATTTGAAGCTTAAGTCATCATAGAATTGTTTCAGTTGAAAAAGAGCTTTAAGATCATTGAGTCAAACCACTAACCCAGCACTACCAAGGCCACCACTAAACCATGTCCCCAAGTGCCACATCTACACATCCTTTAAATACCTCCAGGGACAGTGATTCAACCACTTCCTTGAGCAGCCTGTTCCAATGCTTAACAATCCCTCCAGTGAAGAAATCTTTCCTAATATCCAATCTAAACTCTCCCTGTTGCAATTTGAGGCCATTTCCTCTGTCCTGTCACTTGTTACCTGGCAGGGGAGAAGAGAGAAATGGGCCTTTTTGTCCCTTCTGAAGAGACTTAAGGCACTTACCAACCGTTCAGCTAATGATTCTAGTTTGGCACAGGTCTAGAATGTTCTTGTGCCCAGTTCACATATCTTGTAGCTGATACATATGCTAGTTTGGATTCAGAGCCTATTTAAGAACATCTTCCTTATCTCTGAGGGAATTTGCATGCCTTGCTGTTCCCCTTACACAATGAGAAAAGCCTGACCCTCCAGCTTGTGAAAATCACGCCACAGCTTGTGAAAATTACCCCACTTTTGCATCAAATTTTTTGCCTGGGTCTAGTGACCCAGCCCTGACTGGGAGAGATAACTTGACCAGCCAAAATCGTGCTGGGTTGACAGGAAATTGGCAAAGCTCAGTTCTGCAAGGAGCTGCTCAGCTGGGCTGCTGCTGCTGCGTGGGATGCAAAGATAAGAAATCCTTACAGGATGAGATCTGGGACACAGCCCGGCCCTGTGTGTGGCCTTCACTACCAGGGTCACACAAGACCCCTGCTCCTGCAACAAAATTTTAGAAGAATGCTCAACATAGTTTGAATATCCCAGCGTGGGGTGGGGGTTAGGGAGCAGCTGGGGGGCTCTTCCTCTCACCCTTCATCCTCATGGGAATTAAACATGAGAGCTAAATGCTCGCTTTTCTGAAGCTATTATTGGCAACCAATGCAAAATGTCCCTTTTCATGACAAGTAAATGACCTACTAAGTACAAGCTATAAGAATTCAGGTCATGTTTTCTGTTTCATTAATATGCTGCCTGACAAAGCCTTTGCCTGCAGGGGCTCTCTGCTGGGGAATGGGAGTTAGAAAACCCTTAAGGATTTCTCACTGTCATTATGAGATAGAAAGGCAAACAAGCTTCTGAAGGAAAGGCTCCCAAAAGACAAGGCTTTGTGTCCTGATCTCATGAACAACCACAGGAGGAGGCAAGTAATGCCATTTACACACACAGTCCCAGTAGTGTGGGGTTCGAATGCTTTTATGTTTCACTAATAGCTGGGCCTGACTGTCCCAGAAGTCAATAAGAAGGTTCTTTTGATTGCAACAGGCAGTGGACCAAAAATGCTATTTAGACACAGAAATGTTTGTTAAGTTGGCAAGGAGTGGGAGAAGAACAATATTAATCAGAAAGAGAATTCAAGGGAGAGTCTCTCTGAAATGTTTTTCCACAAAAATCATAGAAGTGTTTACACTGGAAAAGCTCTCTAAGATCATCAAGTCCAGCCATTAACCCAGCACTGCCAAGGCCAGCACTAAACCATGTTCCTAAGTGCCACATCTAAACCTCTTTTAAGTACCTCCAGGGCTGATGACTCCGCCACTTCCTGGGCAGCCTGACCAAGGCCTGACCACCCTAAGAGTGAATAATTCTTTTCTAACAAATATCCAATCTTAACCTTCCTTGGTGCAACTTCAGGGCATTTTCTCCCATCCAGTCCCTGGCTGCCTGGGAGAACAGACTGACCCTCACCTGGCTACAACCTCCCTTCAGGGAGGGCAATAAGGTGACCCCCAAGCCTCCTTTTCTCCAGGCTAAACACTCCCAGCTCCCTCAAATGCTTCTCACAGGACTTTTGCTCCAGACCTTTCACCAGCTTTCATGGTGACTGTAGTCTTTGGGCCAGTAGCATCAAGAATTTACTGGAGATTTTTTATGTGGTTGTTCTTTCCACATAAAACTCTTTCAAAAATCAGAGAACTGATTTCTGTCTCCTTGCAGGAGACATCCAAGGTGGATTCAGAGGGTGGATCACTTCTAGCTGTAATTACAGGGATTTCCCATAAAGGATGTAGTGAGGCTGGACCTTCATTCACATGCTTGGCTCAAACTGGATTAATCTAAAGCTGGGTTCTGGATCTAAAACATTTTCCCAGTGTAAGGAGTTTGGGCTTGAAGGAATTTGAAGAGCATTAGGTTTTCTCTTGGCAATATTGAGTAGGATGTGTTCTGCCTTCCTGAGTATGTTCTCTGGGCTTGTAGGGAGGTAACTGATGTGCTGTCCTGCCTAGGGCTGAGGTTTGGCTTTCCACCTCCAGGTCAACTCCCATCTTCTCATCTGTCCTGCTTCCTCAACTACAAGCTGATAAAGTGAGTTTCATGTGGAGAGCATGGAGGCTGAGATGTAGCAGGGAAATCCAAAATGTAACCTGACTGCCATTCAGAGGGTTATAAACATATAATTTATAAATAAAAATCACTGCTATTCAGAGGGCTATAAATATTTCCTTGAGCCACCAGGTATTTCCAGGTTTGGCATCCAAATGTCCTGATGAATTACTTCTTGCCAAAGATAGGTTTTAGGGACCTGACTGCTTTGTGCCCTTTGTGTGGTTCACTACCATGTATTTTTTTCTCTGCAGTGCTCTTGCCCAGAATGACAGTGTTTTGGAGCAGCACTATCAGCCGCATCCCAGGGATACTCAGCCTGCAATGAATGCATTGATTCATAGCTTATTTTCAAAGCCAGAAGGAATTGCTATGCTGATCTGCTCTGACCTCAAGCATTCAGTGGGCACAGGAGTATTTATAGCTCTGTTTACAGCATTCTGCTCTGTATACAAGTGAACAGGGACAAGAGCAGGTTCCCGGTCCCAGTGTAGGTTTGACAGCCACTACAAGTCCAACTGCTTTATTAAGGCATTGCCCTCAGTAACAGGCAGGGCAGATTAGCCCTGCCAATTCCAGGGCGCGTGGGCAGGGAGTCACCCACACACAGCACTTGTGCATACAGTTATGGTCTGCCTGCAGCACAAGCAGAAATAAGCTCCAGGTGCAAGGACAGAGATCTGGGAAATCCTAGGCCTGTCTTTCTTAGTCTCCTTGCTAAGCCTGTCTTGTGTCTTCTCTTGGGGGATCATCTGTCCTATGTTCTAACCATATGGACGCAGCCTAAAAGGTGCATAAGATAAGTGGATAAGATGACTGAAATGAGCTTAGGAATAAAAAATAACTTGTAGGGAGGTTCTAGAGAGTAGAAAGACAGAGCCACGACCAACTGCAGCTGTTACAGCTCTCCCAGTATAATATATCTCAGAGTGTGTTCCCTGCTTTGTATTTGGAATCACAGGCTAAGACATGGTGTCTTCCAGAGCACACCACGCTGCTGCATTTTAGATGTACTGATGAACAGACCTGCCCCAAGCTCAAGCAGTCCCAGAAGATAAACTCACTTCTATGTGTGCAACTGAGACCATTAAAATAGAAACTGCTGAAAGTTACCTCACTTTCCACTTGCCATGTCCTGTCTTCATGCCTTGCAGCACACAGCCAGTCTGTGTGACCATTTGTCTTTCCCCTGCTCTTAATTCGGTTGCCTGAGTTCCTGATGTGTGGTGAATGTCCAGCCAGAAACCTGAGCAACAACCAAATATATTCATTAGACAGATTAGCTAGTATTTCTTCCTGTTCAAGGTCAGATTTCTGCAGGTGAATGCCCTGGAACTTCCAGTGCAACATAAGATCCCCGTGTCACTTTTTTCCCAGTAAAATGGAATTGACTACATTCCTTAGAACATTACTTTCAAAGCTAAATTTTGCTAGAGTTCTGATTGATATGTGTCCTGTCAGGTTCAAATTCCCCTGACAGCCTGCCTTTTTCACCAAACTGTATTTGTGAGTGAACACATAATTGCCCAACATTGTAGAACCCTCGGATGAAATCCCCAAGAGGAAAAGTAATTGCTTTTTTACATGCACAAAAGTAA
Organism: Vidua macroura; assembly: GCF_024509145.1. Classification (NCBI taxonomy): domain Eukaryota; kingdom Metazoa; phylum Chordata; class Aves; order Passeriformes; family Viduidae; genus Vidua; species Vidua macroura. Next base: position 28,267,826 of record NC_071577.1, read on the forward strand.
AATCAGCTGGAGCTAATGCTCTGATAGTTAAGAGAAGCAGTTATTAATATTTCTGCGTGGAGGCAGCACAGCCACCAAGGCCCTTGCTACTGTGAATCTCACAGTCTTGCTCTTAGGCAAAGTATATGCAGTCATCTCTAATCTGTTCCATCTCTCCCCAAGCAGCTCACCCAGCAGCATGAACAAATTGCCTGGAAATGTCGTCATCGGGCTTCATCTGGCACTATCTCTCCTTCTGTCTGGGTCATTGATTTCCTCATCTCCTCTGCCTTGAAACTCACATCATACATTAATTTGTGGCTCTCTGGTACTGAAGCAGCTGCACTGTGCCTTTGCTGCTCAACACCAGGAGCTTTCAGCCTCTGAAGTGTCCTTCACTGCTGCTCACATGAAGACCTCCTGAATGTGTCTCAAGTGGTCTCCCTGCCTGCCACATAACAACATGTGCTCTGCCAGCTTTTGTTTCATCACAAGAGAGCTTAGAGCTCTTCTGCTTTTGGAAATTGGGTAAGATTCAGTCTCCTTCCTACAATGACTCAGTGTGCTGCAGAAATTACTTCTGCCTTGTATGAGCAGCTACTGTGGATCTCTCAGAGCTGTGCCAGTCTCTGCTAGCCACCAGCTGCCCTCTGGAGAGCAGAGCAAAGACCTGGGGCTGCTCCATGCTCTGATCTTATGATTGCTAAATATAGTCCATTGATAAATAACATAAATGTATGGAGGGCACAAAATCAACAGTTGTTGCAGGTGCTAATGCAGCCTTTTCCTCTGTTCTTTTACCTGTGTCACTGATGCCTTTGCATTTTGAGTAGGTATTGTAGCTTTGCACAGCTATTTCCAAGGACCTAATCTGGCCAGCAGAAACTTACTTTCCTTGTGTTTTATTAGGAGTAATAAAAGTCCTGCCTTTCCTCAACACTTGTAAACTGAGTGCATCTGACATGGAAGTACAAGATGGTGAGACCTCAAATGTGAAGCCCTTACTCCTAAATAAATGGTGATCTTAATGGGAATAATTCCATTCAAAGGAAGTGCCAGATAAAATGAGTCTATTTCCTTAGGGAAGTGTGTTCTTTTATAAAGCTCTGCCAATCCTTGCCTTTTTAGAAATCAAATTGGCAGTCTCTTTGTTTCACAGCCAAATTCCTGATCCTAGGCCTGGAGTATGTCTGGAAAAAACATTTCTAGAGAATCCCCTGTTATAAATAACCTGGAGAAGGGAAGTATTCTTTGTATCCTTCCTAGAACAAAGAGCAGCAGGCTGTAAAAGGGCATGGAGAAAGGGCTGATCTAGTGCACCAGAGAAAAAAAATCTTGATCTTGAGGCTGATGTTTGCAGCATGTGCTCAGGATGAGTCACATGAAAGGCAAATTGAGATAAGAGCAAAGACTCCTGAAAGAAAACTACTGATTTTAATCTCTGTATCCCAGTTTACATGGTCTTTGCTGTAGAAATAAAAGCTCTGCGCTCCCCTGTAATGTCTCCTTAAAAGGTCCAGCACCACCAGCTTCCTACCTGTGTCCTCACTGTATGTTCCCTAAGCCTCTCAGGAGGTTTTTTTCTTTTTGACCTGTTTATAGAGGGTGCTCATGGTCAGCCTGTCCCAGCCCTCCTGCAGCTGTCACAACCACACCGTGTCCCATCTCCAGCCACGCAGACTCAGGAAGTCACATGAGAAATTTTATCACGTTTTTATGGAGTTTATGTAGTTGCATGTGAATATCACTAGATGTCCTCTACTGCTAAGTAGCTTCACTGTGGTCTGTGCCAAGCACCAGAGAAATCTGGTGAAATCAATCTCAGTTGTTTAAACTATGTTATAGCTCCATTGTTCCTAGTCCATAGAAGCAGTACAATACTGTTCATCCATAGCCCAAAGGTGTGATCTGCTTTCTCTGACCAACTGCATTCACAGTGGCAGCAAAGCTACTACATTGATTTCATGCAGATTTGGAGTCAACTGGCAGTGTAGGAACACCTCAACTTTTTCCTTTGCAGCTCATTTGAGATTGTGCCCTCTGACAGGGTTCAGGCTGTGGTCTCTTTGTGCTCTTCTCCAAATTCAACACTGAGGGTCAAGCCCACAGGGCTCTGTTCTAGTAAGATCTGATCTGGTGCAGGATGGTGCTTTTATCTCTGCAGGGTGCAGGCAGGTACAGCTCCCTGCTCCAGCACAACCTGCCTGTCCTCCAGACACTGATGCCAGCAGCACCTTGGGTTAGTTCTTGGGAGGGCCACTGCATCCCCTCAAACTCCACCTCTGACTTCCCTGAAGTGACCTCTTATCCCTGGATATATAGCACCAGCAGGAACTTGTACTGACAAAAATCTTACCCATTGCACTGTTCCTGCAAGGAAAACTTTTTTACTTTTTTTTTTTTTTTTTTTTTTTTTTTTGTGCAAACAGTCTCTGCCTTGCTGTGGTGCTGTGCAAACCCTCATGTTTGCAACCTCCTGCTGCAGAGCCTGGGCAAGGGAAGTGTCCCCAGCAGCCCAAAAGGCAGCTGCCAACAAAACAAGCCAAGAGGCTCATGCTGCACTAACCCACTCAGCTTTAATATGGGATAATAAACAGCCACATTCATCTAGACCTAATAGTGAAATACCATGCTACATACATAATGCATCCTCTGATTTAGTGAGAGCTTGCCTGAAGTATAATCTGACTTGAGGAGTTCAGAGGTGGTACCATCACTTTAATCTACTCACTGAAGCTGAAACAGACTGGAAATGTCATGTGCTTAAATCTGTATGGGGGAAATGTTGGCTGAAATTTTAAAGCACTCTTTTCTTTTAGCTTTCTATTTTGTTCCAAGGTTTGAAGTGTCGCCCATCCTGCACTCACATCCCCCCAGGGAGGGCTGGTAAAGGGGAAGCTCTTCATGCCACTGCCTCTGCTGTCAAACTGAACATGATGCTTTGTTTGAGGGCTCCTTGGGGTGACTCAGCAGGATACAAAAATGCACTTAAATAGGAGTTGTATTGTATAAGCGCTCAACCACAGCAGCAATTCCCCTTTAGCAATGTTGCTAACTAATACGCACTACAAGCAATTTAATGCTGCTCCAGATACTGGATGGAATTGAAAGAGGACTTTTTGGCTTTCTTCCATCCATAATTTTAGTATTTCTTATGGTAGGAAGGCTACTGAGAACTAAGCAATAACCAAGATACCTGATGTACAGGAGCAGGCCACAGTCTTTTCTTGTCAAGTGTTACTGACTTTGGTATGAAATGCATCAGAGATTTTCAGGTTTAGGTGTATGAATATTGGGCTTGGTTGGCAAATGCAGAAGCAAAAATGTGCAGCTCTAAAGGGTGATCTGTTTAAGATGCCAAAATAGAAAACTGGATGCTCAGATTTAAATATCTAAACCTGAAATCTTTGGCCTATCACTCCCAGGACTGCTGTGTCCCCAGCATTTAGTGACAGCATTTCCACACCTCTGAGAGTGTACAAATGACCTGCTGTGCGCAGCTTTGCCAATTCTGCCCTCCCTGGTGGCAAGATGTGCTGATAGCAAAAAACCAGATTCCCCATAAACAGTCGCCTCCATCACTGCACTGCAGTCTGCCCTGGGAAGACGAGGAGACTGTTTTGTCCTAGAGGGAAAATCTGTAACCAACAGAGAAGCTGTTTCACACCAAATTTAGGTGTAAACATGTGACTCCTTTTGACAAATGTATATCTGACATACCCAGCTGTCAATTCATGTGAACAAAACACATCTGTCCCATGGTTTGGTTTGGAAAGCTTGTGGGGCTCCTCCTGGTCTGCTCCCTCTCACCTCTTCCATGCTGCTGGACCAATGCAGGTTTTGAGGCAGATACTCACGTATCTTGATTGTAAAATGGCAGTACACTTCTCTCTGCCTCTTACACGTGTGGGAAAGATAGCACGGAGGCTGTCTTGTTCCGTGCATGCCGCAACGCTGTGCCAGACTCCTTGGGTAGATCTTTCTGAGAACTGCTGGAGTGTACAGAATGCTAATTCAGCACAGGAGGAGAGCTGGGACTGTTCACTTGGGTTTAAGAACCACTTTGAGTTCCTGTACCTCTGCTTTGCACACCACCAGGGAGGTAAGCCCTGACCCAGCTCAGTAAATCAGCAAGTGCCTACATGTACCCCCTGAGATGCTGCAGGCACTCGGTCTGCACCTGAGCACCACCCAGGGTTGTGCCCGAGGTGCTCCTGTGGTAGGACACGTCCTTCCTGCCATGGATTATTCTCACACAGCCATTGCTAGCATCCTCTGTGAGGGCAGCATGTCAGTAAGTGTGCGTAGGTGCGGGAGGAGAGCTTTTGCTGGTGGCAGGTGCAAGGTGCGAGGTGGCAAAGGAGCCCACAGGTGGCATGGGAAGCGCTGCTGTGGTTCTGCCTCCCAGTGCCAGCCAAGGGCAGAAATGAGAGGTAAGAAAAGTAACCACTGCCCATGTGTGTTCCCCGAGTGCAATATAGGATGAACACGAATTCTCTTATTGGAATTAAAGTTGATGAGGCTTCCTCGTATTAAGCATGAATATCTACATATAGGGGAGGGGGAGAAAGGGGTTGTGTGCGGAGAGTAGCTGGTTCTCAAAGGCTCGGTGCGTGCCGTGTTCATGCGGCGTGAACGGCGCTTGTACCAGTCTGTGCCCTCCGGCTGCTGCCCCGTCCATCAGAGAGAACCGGCTGTTTACTGTCCTCCTCCTCCTCCTCCTCCTCCTCCTCCTCCTCCTCGTTTGTTGGCGGCTGCACAAACCCCGCGGCCGGAGGGTCAGTTCGCTCCCCTTAAGCCACAGCCCCGTGGGGCCCGGGGTGCCGGCGGGGGAGAGCGGCCCGAGCGGTTTAAGGTGCCGCCGCCGCCCCGCTCCGCTCCGCTCCACCTTAACGCGCGGCGGCGGCGGACGGGCCCATTGCCGCGCCGGGGGTCGGCGGGCCCGGGCCCCCGGGAGCCGCGCCGCGGCCGCGCCCGCCGGACAGCGGCACCCACGCGCGGCCCAAGCGGCAAACGCGGCCGAGCCGCCGAGCCGCAGGTGACGGCGGGTCCCCGCACCGCCGCGAATCCCCCTCCGGCGGCGCCCGGGCCGGCCCCCGGCGGCGGGGCCGGGCTATTTATAGCAGCCGCCGCGGCGATATAAGGGATGGCGGGGCGCGGGCTGCGCTGCCGCGGCTGCCGGGGCCAGAGCGCGCGGGGGCCGGCGGCGCTGCCCGGCCGCCTCTGGGCGGGCGCTGAGGGCGCGGCCCCGCAGCCCGGGTGAGAGGGCGGGGAGCGGGCTCGGAGCGGGGCCGCTCCGTTCTCTTGAGAGGGGCGGGAGGGACACGGCCAAACAAACAATAACCCGGGTGTGTTCTGCCCGTCCCCCGCGGGGCGCGGGACAGCGCCGCGCACTTTCGGCGCTCCACGCGCGACAAGCCCGTGGGAGGGGCGGGACCGCCGTGACACCCGGCGGTAACCGCGGCGGGGCTTCCCCCTCTGCTTCTCTCCTCTCTCCACAGCGATTCCCGCTGAAATGCGGCGCCCCACGCTGGCATGAGCCCCCCCGTTGGGAGCAGCGCGCCCCGGGCACCGCCGCTTTCCCTGGCCGCAGCTCGGTGTCGGGAAGAAAGCGCTGTCGCCCACTGTCGCCGCGGAGCCGCCGCTCGCGGCAGCGCCGGACGCCGGGCAAGGGACGGACGGTACGAGGGCTCCGTGCGGCGGGTGGGCTGCGGGGGCCTGGGGTGCCTGCTCCGCCGAGAGCCGGGAAAAGGGAATGTATGGCGCAATGGTCGGAGCGCCGTGCGGTCCGTGTCTTCTCCGCGGTGTGCGCTGAGGAGGGGGGTCGCTCTGAGTTACGCGGTGTAATGGAAGATCTTTGTATGTAAGTTGAGGGTTTGTTGGATTTTGCTTGTGTCAGGGTTATTCCCCCCGCCACAAATTCAGAGCCACGGTAATATTTTACTTTCCTGTCCCGGGTGTGTTTGGATGAGATCTGAGTATGGCGAGGATTCTTATCTTACATTAAAATTGCTCCTGGATCACTGAGTACTTTGTATAAGCTTCCATAACTTTTAGAAGGATAGAGATGCTATCTTACAGAGAAACAAGGAGAGGAGGAGGCACGGGTTTGGGTTTGGTTTTTTTTTTTTTTTTTTTCCTGGGTTTACTTTACTTTTACTTTGCTTTTTTACTTTCTGCTTTAAGAAAACAAACTGAACCACAGATAGGACAAGGATTTTTCAGACCTTGTGATTGGGATTGCTGGGGATTAGGAAGAAAACTTGTAGGTTTTTTGTTTGTTTATTTACTTTAATCAATGGCTCAAGAGCCCTAGAAGCAACGCAAAAGCCCTACTTCCTAGACAGAGAAACTAAGATAGAGCCACGCTGGCTGCAAGCTGAGAAGCAAGCTGAGTGTTAGACCTCGAGTGGATCAGTCTCAAGCATCCTGCACTCCTCTACTCCAGTGACCCTCCCTGTCGAGCTGATCACGTCGTGCATCAAATTGGGACTTCACACCGGCAGGTTGGAGAGGGGACAGGGCTTTCCTTAGAAGAGCAAAGCTCACAGGGGAGCCCTGACCCCGGCGTGAGGCTTTTTCCCAGCACAGGGAACTGCAGCCCGTCAGCACTGTCAGCTGGCACTGATCTCCAGTAATGCCATGGAAATGGGAAAATCTAAGCCACCAACTCCTCAGGTAGCTTAAATCATCTAAGTTTGGATTTTTTTGGCAGGGTTAAAGGGATGCTATTTTCCAACTGGAAATGTTTATGTACATCTTACCTGGAAACTATTGTTCATACAAAAGTTGATATTAAGAAAAGTTAATCAACTTTATAGTTGTATCAGCTATAGATGTGCTTTCTGAGTTTTCACTCTGAAATTACCTGGTTTACTCAGGCTCTTCTTGCACAAGAGATGCATTTCAAATGCCTAAAACTGTTATTTTTCTTTATGAAAGGTACTTGTCTCTTGCTCTGAATCTGTTAAAACAGATTTGCAAAAATAGGGTCTTTTAAGAAAGGCTAGAAGAAAGATAAGAGAAAGAACAAGGGGTATGGCAAGGAAATTGCGAAGTAACAGCTTTAAAGAAAACCTCTCTGTAGCAGAGCTTCGAACTGCCTAAGAGAGGTAAGATTTCTTTCTAGATATTTGAGTCTGAAAATACCAAGCTGACATCTCCTTAAAAATAATAGTGTATGTAGAAAATAAGTATGAATAGCTTCATATTGTAGTTATGCATCAATTTGTTTGTCTTTCTTTGATTTTGCTCCTCCATTCCAGGAGCTATCCAATATGATAGAGTGTATACCCAGTTTGCAGAGGGCCAAATACCCCACCAGCATCACTCCTGAACCAGAACAGCTGCACTAGGGTCAGAGCTGGCCCAGCACCTCTTTTCAGAAATTATCTGAGAGGCAGTTCTATTTATTGATGTTTTTGGTGGGTATTTTCACAAGCTCAAATTTTTTTGCAGAGGTGCTAAGAATTGCAGAAATTATACTTGCCTTTTTGGGGGGGAACTTTGGGTATGTGTCACATTGGATGGTCTTTTCTTAACCTAGGACTAAGGCTAACACTGGGGAGGAACAACATTGTAGCAGAAGGTAGTTAGAGAGGACTTTCTTCCTTCTTCTCACACGTTTTTTTGGCACTGGTGGAGAAAGGGCATTTGGGGACTGGAAGGAGGAGGATGATTCCCGCAGATGAGCTGGTGTTGTCATTGGCAAAGGCAATGTTAGGCAGGTGGATATAGGAAAACCGGATGTGATGATTCATTATTGTTGTCATTGTGCTGGGGTTTCTTAGGTTTTTCTTCAACTGCAGTGTCCTGCACCCAAGTCCCTTCTGGCCCATTAGCTGCACCGTGTGCTCCTAGTGGTGCTTCAGGGCTGACAACATTTGAGCAGAAACTCTACTCCCTTCTCTTTATTCTAGAAGGCTCCTTGAGCAAAACTGTTAAGCTTTATTAATTTCTGCCCTTTAATTTTTATCTTCCTTCCTTGGGTGTGAAGTCCTTTTTGTAGCTGGATTCAAGCCAAGAGCCTCTACCCACAGCTGCCAAGCCTGGCATCCCTACTGGCTCCAGGTGAGTCAGTTCATTAGGATGAATCAGTATGCCCTGTAAAAGTTTTAGGCTCCAGACTTCAGCTTGACCACTCTTAATAGCTTGGTTTACCTGGTTTATTTGTTTGTCACTGCTAAGCTGTCACTTCTGGTGGCTCCTCACTTCAGACTTGCTCAGCCTTTGGAGTCGTGCAGGGCCTTCAGTCAGTGCCCCTACGCTTTGTGGCTCTGCTTTTGCCTCAGCATTGTAACTTCTCCGTGACCACTCATCCCTTTACCTCTCTTACCTGCACAGGGGGAGTTAGGAGGGATTGCACCTCAGCATGGGAATGTGCAGCTCTCAGTGCAGGGAGTACTTCAGACTCTGGAGGTGGAGAATATTAACATGAATCCACAGGAATGAAGAGGGGAGTGTTTTTGCATGGTTTTGCATAAACTTTTACTGCCATAAATAAGTAGATCTGGAATCAGGAGACAGATTCAATGTGAAAAATAGGGAATTAATTTTCAGGCTTTCAAGGCAGGGCTGAGGAAAAGAATGGTGTTAAAAGATATGGAAATGTGCCTTGAAAGTAACCTTGCAAAGATGGATGACATTTTTGTTGTGTGAAGCACCCAAGTTTAACGAGGTATAAAGCAGAAGGCTTGGGAGGATTTGGTCCAAGTGAAAACAGAATGAGCGTGGGACTGGCAGATGGGAGGAACATTAGCCCACTCCTTGGTGGAGTTGTTGCTTCTTTCTCCTGTTGTTGCTTACTGGGGTGCTTGAGAGAAGATACTTACTGGGGTGGGGAGAATAGCCTTCCTGTTCTACTTGAATATCACTGGCTGTATTTTTCTCTGTGGGGAAACAAAGTTCCAGTGCTCCAGTGGGTCACATCATGAGTGTATCCAAAGTAAATCTAGAGCAACACCATCTACTTCAAAAACATCTGCAATAAGCCAAGACTGGCTCTCTCTGAACAGAGAGGAGAAATGAACAGCTGTAACTTCAGATGCTGAAATTTTTGGCATACTCTTTTTTTCTTGAGATTTATGGCTCTTTTATTCTCTGTTTGAGAATGTAGTGGTGCAATTGCTGATCCGTGTATGTGTGAAAAAATGTCAGTGGAGGAGTAATATATATGGAAATCTTGCATAGAGATAGAAAAGGCAGCTAGTTTGCCATAAGATAATGAAATAATGATTGAGGGAGGGGGTAGGAATGGGGTTGTGGGAGGTTAACAATATTTTTGAGTAGTTTGCTCTACTTATAGTACTCATTACTCACTTTCCTGCAATTTTACTGCTTCAGACACTGCTTTTCCAGTGAGTGGTGCTTCGTGTTGCACAGGCAGATAGGTTCCATCTGAGACACCAGCCCAATTGCTGGAGCTAGGGAAGGGATGGGAAACTGCCCCCAAGTACTTTCTCTGTCACAACCTGGCCAAAGGTAAGTAGGCTAAGATCAGCAATTCTTACAGGCACCAATGAATCTGCCTGTCACTGAGTTCACTTTTCTTCTTTCTAAAATGGAGTAGTAGAAATTATTTCTTTGTGGGGTGTGTTGGGAGCATAAATATAGCTGAGATAGTTCAGAAGGCATCTAAGTATCTGAGACAGTCTTGGATGGGATTCCCCTTCCTGCTACTTCTCTTCTGGCCAGAACTGACCAGCAGAAATGTTCAGTGCTTGTACAATTTACATATTAATTTTTGGCTAAATTTTGTTAACCTTGGAATTTGTTTGACATTGATAGGCTCAAAATTAAAATCTTTAACTACTTTCTTGTACTTTCTTCTACTACAGAGCGGCTTAAAAAGTTCCTGGCACTCTTTCACCTTCTCCCAAATAACACAATGCCTGCCTTGTTTTCTCTTTGAGAAGGTCTGCTTCTGTAAAGAATGTTGTACCAAATATATAACTTTATGCAAGGTGGTAAAAATGGTTTATTCTTCATCCCAGCTCTTGACTGCATCTGCCTAGTTCTTGGTCTAGAGATAAATGTCACTGAGGACTAAAAGTCCTGGGGACTAATTTGCCTCTGAATGGTGACTTCTAATGATTCAGGTAATGGGCCAGACCACTGTTTTACGTAGTGACTGGTGCTAGTCCACTGAAGTCCAAACAGCTACTCCAAGTTTCTAACATCTCCAGTGAAAACAAGTACAACATCATCAGCTTGCAGCCAGTTTACAGTAGCCTACTCCCTGGCCTGTGGGTTAACCTCCTTAAATGTCCCTTGTGGTCAGGTCTGTTACTCTTGTATGTGAAAATAAGTCTTGGTGTGCTTTCTGATTTACTGAAGTGTAAATAAACCAAGAAGGTCTTTCACGTTCAAGCTCTCTCATCAGCATATATTAGTAACGCTCATCAGCTTTTGACTGGAACTTTGATGGCATAATTACTCTGAAAGGGTAACATATTCAAAACTACCTGTGTGACTTTGGGAGTTAGATTCCTCAGAGTCTTAGTCATTATTTTAAAAAGGAATTAGCTTTTTAAGCTACACACACTCCTGGAAGTTTTAAGCAAAAGCTTCTGTTTATCTTGTCCTTAAAATGCCAGTTTCCAGGATGAGAGCGGCAGCTCTGCCACTCCACTTATTTCAGATATTAAATAAGAGTGTTGGAGAAACAATTAGAAAAATACTGTGGTAAATAAATTCTCAAGGGTAATCTTACTAGAGAGGTCCAAAAGGTAAAAATGTATTTTTCAGTCACCTGACAGCAGGATGGATATGGGCATGCATTTTCAGCTATGTCTTTAGGACAGCTAAGAGGATGACTGATGTCTCTCTCAGCTGTTGTTGTAGACAGAGGAAAGCATGTATTTCTCTAGACAGGATTTGGTGCACTTAACTCACAGCTTATGACTAGAACAGTTCAAGTCACTGGGGCAAACATGGTTATCAGCAGAAACAGATAAACTAAGAAAACAGTCTTGCATACTGTAATATTTGTGTAGGTAAGATTTTAATTTGTTATCAGTCCTAGGGTTCTTTATGAGCAGTGATGGATTAGTCTTGATACTTGTGCAAGTTTTAAAGCATTCCTGTAACACTTGTAATGCAAAATCTATTTATTTTGCAACATACCTGTGTGATAGGGACCTGCTATTTATCTCATTTGTAGGGAACTGAAGTATTCAATAAAGCTAAACACAGCGTGAAGGATTGATCACACAAGAAAGTCTGCAGCAGCACAGACAGGAGGGTGCTCAAACAGTCTTAATTCCCATGAAAATCAACAAGCTCTGGTCCATGCTTTTCCCATCTGATTCTTACTCGGTGCTTCTGAAGCAGCTTGTGGCATTTGCTGGGTTAGACAATGTGGGTTTGGCTTTTCTAAGGAAGAAAGCTCAAGCCTGGCGATGGAGGGAGGGAGGTGAAAGAGATGAAGAGTGGGGAACATCCCCCACCTAGAGATGCCTCCACCACCACTCCTTCAGTGAGTGGCTTCCCCAAGGCTGACACAGGCTGCTTCTCAGCTACTGAAACTGTTCCTCTCTGGCAAATCCCTGCTCTTCCTGTGCCCAGAGCCAGCTCTGCTCCTCTTAATAAAGTTGGTATGAGTGGCTGGGTTGATGATGGAGCTTCCTGCCCAGTTCCGTATCTGCTGCCACAGTGCTGAGTCCCTGTGCTGCCTGGGTTCCCTGATGGAGCAGAGCTTCCACTGCTCCATCTCAGCCATGTGAGGGTCACCAGTGTTTGGAGTTTGGTGAAGGAAGTTGTCCAAAGCTGGCAGGAGGAATTTTTGTTATGGTTGCATGATGAACAGTAACAATGTGAGTTTTATTGCTCAGAATGCATCCACGTTTATAGGATGCTATATTTAAAAAGGAGAAAAAATGAGTCACGGGGAGCTATGCTAATGCTAAGTATTTATGTCTACCTCTTGTGAGGCTGAAGGCAGTGGGAGTTGAGCAACATTCTTGTGAAGTGTCTAGAGGATTTACGGATCAAACTAAAGCCTGCTGAAGTCAGCTGTAAGTCATGCAGTGCCTTGCTCGGGGCCCATGTCATGTACTGTGTGTGGGTTACAGTGAAATATTCCTCTTGGGAAACCCGGGAGCGCTCAGTGTTGCCAACTTCCCTGGGCTTGGGCCGGAGCTTGACTCGCTCCCAGTGGTTATTACTCTGCCACTGGAAAGTCACTCCTGGCTTGCTGCCAGGGCAGGAATGTTGCTGTGCCTCCCAGGCCATGCCTGCAGCACCATAGGAACGGGTACCTGTGCCCTGAGTGGGAGCAGGCAGAGCCTGGCATGTCTCAGCTTCTCCTGCAGTCCCAAGGAGATGTAGTGTCAGGGTCTGCTGTGGTACAAGCTGCTGGAGCTTTCTTTATAGAGCTGGCTAGGGTCACAGGGGTGCCAAGGTTCGGATGCTTTCACTTACGCCATGGCTTGACACTAATTCAGTTGGCTTCCACTTAATTATGAAGTGCAAATGTTGGAGTTTGTTTTATTTAAAACTTCTTTAATGAAATTGCAATCTGATTGAGAGCGTCAGTGAATTCAGCTTTCCAAGTATCTGCTTGCCAGCATGCCTCAGCTCCTGTCACAGCTATAGGAAGGACTGGGATCAGGATTTCAGTGGTGGGTGAGCCAACAATGGAGTATGGAGAGGGACTCTGTGAACAAACCCTGACAGCGCCATGTGTCCAAAAAAATGCAGATTTGGCAACAGCAAAAGGCTCCGCAGATCCTCTGGAAGGAGGAGGTTTTGAAGTGAGCAAAAAATAATTGTTAAAGTGAAATCTTCAGCTTTATTGGGCTTTAGTATTTTGTTTTCTTATGATTTTTTTTGTTTTTTTCTTAAGAATTGGTCATACCAGTATGAAAATGAGTGTTTAATCTTCCTTTGATATAGTTTTGAGTAGTACGCTATTGCAGCCTGTTCTGTTTTCCGGTGCAAGACATGCTCTAGTTTATGGAAACAAATACTTGTTCATCTTGGAAATATAAGAGGGATTGAAAGGCTTTTGAATAGAGATCTGATCTTTGCACTGCTGGAAGCACTAAGCCTCATGGTGAGCCTGATAGGCAATAGCTGGAACAAAGACCCACCCATTTCAGTTTAAAAGGATATTAATGGACATCAGTATAGTGGGAATCACAGCCACTTTTTTCTTGAACTGGCCTTCCCACTTAAAGAACTGCTAGGACACCACTGTAGTATGTCTTCAGGTACCTGGTGACTCCAAGAATGCATTTAAAGGATTTTTTTCCTGTAAACTTGTGATCTTGTGATACAAGCTCTATGCCCGTTGGTTGTTGAAACACTCACTCTGAAGGGGTACCAAATGACAAAAGTAACAGGGTGCAGATGGAATTTAATCTCTTGGACACATTCAGAGCTGTTATCGGGTCTGTCATCTGTACTTAGCATACCCAGATAGCTCTTGAGTGGTCTGCATAGACAGCTGGCAGTTGAGTAGAGATTGTGATCTTCAGAAAATAAGTAGCTGATGTCTTATGTAATACTTGCTATGGAAGTATTGGTGTCACCAGCCTAAGTGTAGCATTTGCTGGATGGGGAACATATGTCTATAAAGCAGGACTCTTTGGAAGAAGTTATTCAGTACCAAGCACTCAATCCCAGAAAGTCATAAGGGCATCCACAGAGCTTGTGCTGCAGGGTGATGAACTGGGAGGTGGGAGATCACCGAAGGAATCCCTTTGGCTCAGCAGTGCTTGCTGCTGACTGCAGTTGCAGACTGAGGCTGGTTTGGTGGCTGCTGGTTCGTAGGGACAAGAATCCCTAACTAACCTTGGAACAAGAGGAGACATGCCCCAGTGCTCTGGAAAAACCCTCAGCTGTTGTGAATTGTTTTTGTGCAACAGTGCAAGGTCAAACACTGCTGTTGTAGCTCTTAGAATAGTGCATGATCTCGCTGTTAAGGTACCTGCCTGCATCTGACACAGCTGCCCTTGGAGATCAAGGCAGGTATTGCCTGAGCCCACTGTGTGCACTTCACCTGAAGAGACTTGGTGCTAGCTGGGGAAGGATCATAGCTTGGAATTCGAGCATCCAGAGGTTGTGATCAGCTGCAGAGACGAGGTGGACTTGAATAAGTACTTGCAGCACTTCCCTAAGAAAATATTCTGTAGCTCAAGGGCAGAGTGCTTCGAGAGAGACTTCTGTTTCCTCCACATGCTGTGGATGCTTTCAGATGTAATCTACAAACAGGGAATATTTCAGGCATGAGGAACTGTGCAGACCATTTGCTTTTCTTGGGCTTTGGGCAGGTCCAAAGAGATACTGAATGCTCTGTTAAGATGCTCTGCTGGGCATCGCTTCTTCTGTGTATTCTGTAAAATAGCTCCACGAAGCAGAAGGATGCTGACAAGCTGCTGCATCACCCTAGTCCTGTAAGCAGCAAGGGTTTTGTTATGTGACATTTACTTGTGGAGTATTAAGTCTGTTTTCAAAAGTTTTACTTGGACCAAACGCCTGTGGAGCATGAAAAGGCTTTCATGCTAATCGGCAAAGTTAGCTAAGAGAATATATAATTCCTTATTCTTTTTGCAATGTAGCAATTCTGTTTAATTAGGCAACTGGGATTTGAATTATTAAATAACAGTTTCAACCTACTTTTCTGTTGGTAAAGATCTCCAGCAGCCCTGTTTTTATTCCATGGATTTTTAAATTATGAGTTCCAGAAACTCTTTGAACCTCAGGAGGATGACTTGCTGGATCCAGGAGGACAGAGAAATAGGACTCTTATTTTAAGGTCTCCTGAGCACAGCGAGGTACTCTCTGTTGTTTACCTACCAGCCTCACAAGAATATGGAAATAAATGCTAGGCTGTCGAAGCAAAGCAGAAAAATTGGTTTTTTGGGCATATCCTGTGTCGAAGCATCTGTTTGGTTTTGTGCAGCATAAGAATAAATCCTTCAACTGCACAAAACACTGGGAGCAGCTCTCTGATTTGGGGTAAAAGAGAACAGAGCAAAGTAACAGGAGCTGCTGTTCATGTGGGCTTGGGAAGACTGGTGAAGATGAACTGGCATAGCTGAGAGGTGAGAAGGGACAAAGAGGAGTTGTCTTAGCCAGAGCAGTGAAGAACTGCTGAACTTGGGCAGTGATTGTAGGTCTGCCACCTTCAAGGCACTGACAAAAGGGCTGAGGAAATGCCTGCTAGTGTCCATGGCTGGGGCAGACATGCCAGCAGCCTAGGGCAGGGTGTCCTCGTGGGCAGCAGGAGGCGAGGGACTTGCTGACAAAGCCACTTGGACCCAAAAAAACTCCTTAAATATCTCCCAACCTCAGGCTCTCCAAGCCCTCCTGACCTCAGGCTAATGTATTGTGGCTTCTGTTTGGGACTGGTGCACTTCAAAAGCCTTGTTGAGTGGAGGGGTGGGTGGAACTGGTGACCCAAAATACCATTTCCCCTTCCTAAGGCTGGGCGTATACCAAACTTGTGTCTCTGTGTGGTAAAAGAATATGAACCAAAAGTGCTGAGAGATGCAGTGGTTAAACTGAAACATGCTGTGGCAGGATGAAAGTAATCTTGTCCCTTACAAGGCCTTAATGCTTTGGGGATTTATTTATTTTATTTTTTTCAAGTGTCTGCCATCCATGCTGTCTCTATCTGTGATTTTAGTAGAGGTATTTTTATATGCAGACATGTGTCAAGATGCCATCAGGTTAAATCACCCCATGTTATATTTTTACTCACTAGGTCAAAATAAAAAAACAGTATCTATAGTTGTGTTTTATTTAAAATTTTAAGTCTGAATTGTCATTGAAGGTGCTGAAGCATAAGAGGATAACTCCATGTAAAGGTCTGTGTCCTTGCAGAGAACCTTGCAGTACAAAGAAGGGTCAAATCCAATTTTTTTTTCTGTTTCTGTGAGTCTGGTATGTAAAATATGATGCAAATGAGAGATTTGCCTGGATTGCCAAAACTAAGGCTAATCCATAATCTCTTTGCTTGGTGTTTAAAAATAATGGCACTGTACATGCATAGGAATGGCATATGAGATCTACCCTAAGGCGAGAGAAACATAAAGCTGCGCCCCACTGGTATTGAGAAGAGACCCTGGTGTCTGACTTGGTTACAACTTTGCAGCAGACTTGGTTACAACTTTGCTGTACTTCAGAGCTGTGTGGTGGACAGAAATTAAAAATGGGTCTTATGGCAGAACCTAAACATTTCTTTGGAATTCCTCAGCCAAGAGAAATTTCTCAAGCAATCTTTAGGATATTAAATGTATTTCCTTGCTCAGATTCTTCTGAGTTTCAGGCAGGAGAAGGAGAGCAGAGTAATTGAATCAAAGCAATGATTTGGAAAAGCTAATGAAGGACCAGGGATTCTTTTTTGTAGGCAGCTCTTGATTTACCTCAATAGTCTAGACGCAGAAACTTTGTCCAGTTACTTTGCTTTATTTGGTTCATGCGTGGCATTACCTTTGAAGTGACCCTTCCCACTGCTCAGGTAAAGCACAAGTTCTGTACACTTGTAGGAGCTCTGTACCACTCAGGTACAGCTGCAGTGTGCAGTGGCACTGTAGTACCTGTAGTACCACTCACAGTTAAGGAAAGGTGCGTGTGGTCCAGCCCCAGAAAATGACAAGCAGTGTGGTGATACCAGTGTTTAACTGATGCTTCATCCTTTGTCCCATCCAAGGTCCTTAGCTGCCCCACTGCCAAGACTCAGTGGTGTGTTCAGTGCCTGTATTGCTCTGTAACCCAGCACATCTTCTCGTTCCTCTGGGACAGCATCCCCTCAGGGAATCTGTGCAATTTCTGCAAATCTGTCCGTGTCAGCCTGATAAGACAGAAGGAGGCATCATGTTGGGCGTGGAGTGCTCAGTACCTTGAAAGCTAACTTCTGAAATGAGTATAACCAAGTGTGGTGTGTTTCTCCCATGTGAAAACAGTTTATAGGGCAAAAGCAGATGTTATTGTTTGGTGTGTGTGAAAGATGCTTTGTGGTAGAAGCGGGTGTGCCTCTCTTTTCCTTTAACTGGCAAGAGAATCTGCTGTTGCTTTCTTCTTTTCCATTTTTATTTTTTTTTCTCCACGCAATGGTAATTGAGTTTTGAGGGGGTTTATCTTTCCCTGAAGTTGTGGGTGAATTTCTGATGTGATTGCACAGTGTAGTGGTGGTTGGAACCCTGCTGTTGCCTTGTTCATCAGAGCTGCTTCACAAGAGTGCAGAACACTTTTGAGGTATGATTTCCCATCACATGCTAATCCAGTGAAGTGCTGTAGATTTGCTTGCTGGCACTGTTTAAATCCATAATGCAGCACCACCTGCCAAACCACGGGGCATAATGGAAGTGTTAATGAATGTACATATATACCCTCCCACATGGCTGCAAGTTGCATGACTTAAAAGTCAAGGCAGAGAATTTAGGCTGAGTGTAGAAGGAACCAGAATTAGGGTATCCTGATGCAGATCTCTGCTGAAACTGGGGGTGTGAGGGGTGGCCACAGGGGGTGTAAAGTTGGGTCAGCTGACTTACAGGGTGCTTTCAAAGATGCGTTGATTTTCAGCTGCTGCTCTATGGATTCATCCAGTCATGACACCTGAGATGTAACTTGGGCATTCAACAACAAAGTGCAGGTACTGAGCAGCACCAGCTGAGGCCCTGGTACCTCTCTTCTGAGGGGTATTCTCATGGGATGCTTCTCTCCAGTGCTGGCAGGGTGAAGACACTTGATAGGAGAGTGGACTTGAGTCATGCAAGGATAAACTCTGTTCCTCACGCGTGCTTTGGCCAGTTGCCCACTGGTTTGGGTGTCAAGGTGTGTGTTTGCCACCAGGATGGCTTGTCCAGGCTGGCATAGAGTGGAAGGACAATAGCAGGGAAAGAGCTAAAGAGGGACAGCCAAGGGGTTTGCCAAAGAGAGGGTCTAGGAAGAGGCAGCAGGGCTGCCTTGGCACATGGCTGGGATGCTGGCAGTGTACGTGCACCCTGTCCTCAGGCAGGTTCAGTGGAAAGCTGTGGCTTTGCAAAACCCTGCAGCACAATGTGTGAGACAGAGGAGGGGCCTCTGCATCCACTCCTCATCCCTGTACCCAGCACCGAGTTCTGCCCACCCTCCTCTTTGAGACAAGCAGTTGGATTTGCCAAGTATGGAGTCAGCTCCCCAGCATGCTCTTCGTAAATAAAGAGGCTTATGCTCTTGGCAGACACTGTAATGAGCCTGGAAAAAATTACTGTTACGGGTCCTGGCCCAGTGATGATATCTTGGAGTCTTCCAAGTGACAGAGTAATGACATGGACCTGGGAAATGCCTGGAATAGCCTTCCACACAGTTCTGGGATTTAGCGTCATTAGATTCTAAGTAAAATAGGCCATGTGCCTGTTTGGGTAAATTTGGGAGGTAGCTGTTCCTTCCTCTTCTGAAGTCCATGCTGGTGAAGCTCTACTAAATCTCCAGCATTACAGACCAGCATACTCTCTGTTCTTCTGTACCTGTAAGTAAGTATTAGATCTGTTGTAGGGAACCGAGATAACTGTCCTTGATCCAAGACCCTGGAAAAATTTATAGAGAGCCCTTCAAGCCTGCCCCGTGCCTTGGGGTGTAGAACTATTGCAGAAACATCAGTGCTGCCCCATAGCTCACAGATAATTTCTGGGAACCTTGTGATGCAAAGTGAACAGGCAATGTGTCTTTTTTCCCATAGGATATGTACAACAATAGTCTTTTTGCCTAGGAAGGACATAGACAAGAGTCAAGCTTAGGAAAAAAGATTTGCAGGTAGAGGACAGATTTTGTAAATAGCCTGGAGATCCCTACCCTCCTCACTTTCCTTCATCTGTCCCTTGGACTTAGTAGGATTCACCCATCCCCTAGTGGAAATGCTATTACCAGGGAACTTCACAGCCTTCAGCTCTTTGCAGCTGTCTAAGAGATGCAAAGTGTGTTTGCTAGGAGGGAAGGGAGTCTTTAAAAAGCCATTTACATCCTGAAAGACATCCGGTAGCAACACTGGAGATGTAAAAAGCATTAAATACTGAATTGAGCCTGACTGGAAGACAAAAGTGGAGCCAATTGCATTGATTGATTTGCAGGAGGGTGACTGGAATGAGGTGGCCCTGTACCCTTTCTATCCATTAATCATCTCCAAAGCATCCATAGGTGCCATGAAGTCTGTGCCTTGGCACAGCTGTGTGTGGACAGCATGATGCCCATGAGGCTGCAGGGCAATGACCCTTCAAGGAGCTGGGCAGAGGGGTGGATGCACCCCTTGTTTTGGCAGGGGTGATGTGGGGAAGGCAGGGTGGAGCAGTGATGAGGTCCATGCTGGGCAGTCCTTGGTGCTGCTTAGGGTCCCCTCACAGCTCCATGATGCAGCACAGGAATTTGTTGCCTGGACCACTTCCACTGGCCCAAGATGATGCTGGTTGAGGTCAGGAGGGCTGTGCCATGCACATCTGGCTACATTGCCAGCATCAGGGCTGCATGCAGGCAGCAGAACATCTGGGCTGCAAACAGGACATTGCTGAAGCACTGGGCTGTTGCTTCAGAAACCTCACTAAGGAGTATTAAGAGCAGCAAAACCATCCAGGGCAGTGAATTTGGGGTCTTTTCTATTGGTGTGTCAGCAGGCTGGGATGTTTAGGAGGGAAGCTGCCCATTTCCAGGGATTGTGCAAGCAGGAAGGGCAGCTATTGGAATTTGAAGCCACTTCCTCCACTAAATCTGTTCTTGCTGTGTTATCTCTGCCTGGGCAGGGCAGGGGAACATCTTGGCAATCTGCTTTTTTGCTACAGTATGTTTAGGTCAGCTTCATTGGTTCCATGATAAAATAGGAGAGGCTTTCCTGGCCTCACTAGCAAAGAATTTGCAATAGTAATACAGGAATCTGTCATCTCCTGATGTCTCCTGAGAGTTTTGGAAATAAATGAATAAGGAAAGGAATGGTGGATTTAAGCACACAAGAAGTAATGGAAGTAAGAGTAGCTGAGCCAGGCCCTAGATACTGAGTAGGATGCTCTCATTTCATACCTTGGTAAAAGGCTTGGCTCAGCCTCCAGTGGACACCCCTAAACTGGCAACAATATAGTTTCATTGGAGGTCTTAGAGATAAAGGAATGGATCTTGTGCAGGTGCTTTCTGGTCGCATAACTGGATTCTTCTACAGAACTGGTAGTGGCAGAGCTGTAACTACAAATGGCCCAAATCTGACTGAAGTATTGTTTTTAGTAATAATGAAAAAAAAAAAAATCTGGCATCTGCACCTGACTGTTGGTTTGTCAAAATGACAGAACTCTTCTTGCATATTTTGAAAAGGGCACTACATCACCGAGGGAAACAGGCTGAAGATTAATGGAGTTTTTGTGGGAGGTGGAGGAGGAGTTGGGAGAGGAAAGCGGAGTTGGTTTTGGATGACATTTGTCAGTGTGATTGACTCATGCTGTGCTGCACTTACATACAGATTGGGACACCGACAAGCACGTGCTTCCCAGTAAAAACAAGTGAGTCCCTGAACCCAGCCTGGCCACAGAAAGCTGCTGCTCAGTTCTACAGCAAGGGCTCCCCCTTACCTCACTTAGGGATTCGCAGAGGGGGAGGGTGGGGGGGCCGCCTACTACCTAAGCCATTTCCAGTGACGTGGCTTTTTATTATTATTATTTGTTCAGGCTATAATTCTGTGTTTCCTGA
Source organism: Vidua macroura (assembly GCF_024509145.1). Classification (NCBI taxonomy): domain Eukaryota; kingdom Metazoa; phylum Chordata; class Aves; order Passeriformes; family Viduidae; genus Vidua; species Vidua macroura. Next base: position 28,288,454 of record NC_071577.1, read on the forward strand.
AATAACTACCAAGTATTCATCAGGCAGCTCCTGCCTTTAGCTGCCTTTTGTGTGAATCTCAAGTGCTTCATTACTCCCCCGGTGCATTTTCTTTCTCTTACATTAAATCTGAGCAGCATCTGTGTGGTGGGGGAGGTGATGCAATTTTGGGTTGAAAGGGAGAAAAGGTCTGGCTGGCACAGGAAGCCAGTGAGCAGTTCAGGGAACACAACACTTGGGGTACACCATCTTTTTGCACAGGAGGAGAATTGATGAGGCCACTTCCAGGACCCACAGCTACATCTCCTCACATTCCAAAGCCCAGCCAATTGCAGCTCTTTATTGCTTGGTAGAGGATTTTATTTTTAAACGACAGTTGGTTTATGGCTTTCTTTTTTTGCCTCCCTTTTAGTAGCAATCTGATAGTGCTTTGATCACTACTCCGAAAGGAAATATCTGTAATTTCCTGTGCAGGTCTTACCAGGTGCTGGGCTCCATCAGATCCGGAAGCTGATGGGAGTTGGGAGCACCTGTTAGAATCTGCCTTCTTAGAAATCCTCAGAGACTTGAAATTTCACTTGTGCTTTGAAAAACCTTAATGCCAGAGCTACAAAGGGCATCAGACTCTGGCTTCCCACATGACATATCTGTTCCATGCTGACTTCCCACTAAAGACTGGAACACAGGCCAGCTTTTGTTCAGTGTGTCCTTTCAGAGGCATTGACTGGGAAGGAAATCTGACAGACTGGAGAAAACTTGGCTAAGAGTTAATCATCTTTATTTAATAATAATTGGCAGGTTTTTTTCATACAACTACAAGCCCTTTGGCACTTGACAGCTTGGGACATGGTCATGCCTACTTGAGGGAGAAATTCCTGAAGTTCATTCAGTCCTGGTCAGCATGACTCAAGGGAAGCAGCAGCCTCCTAAAAGGGCATGTCCTGTCTTTCAAGGATTCTTAGTAGTTCCCAGCCCAAGGGATTGCCTACAACACATCAGGCTGAACTATTTTGGTACCTGGCTAGCGTCTCTGGGTGTGTCGTGGTGGTTGTGTGGCTGCAGCCAGCAGTCTGCAAGAGGAACAGAGAGAAAAGTGTTCAGATTTTGCAGGGTTTCAGCCCTGCAGGCACTGCGTGGAGCTGCTAATGCTTACAAAGTGGCTGGGTAAAAGGGTGTAATCGAGTCAGCTGTGGGTAGAGTCCTTAATTGCAACTGTAGGAGTAGTTGGCAGCCTCGGTGGCTGATAGCCTTCCTCAGGTGAGATTGGTGTCCTCAGGTATGCAGAGCTCTGTCAGGCCATGGGTGAGGAGCCATGGACCAAAACGAGCTGATGATAGGAAAATTGCCTTGGCCATGGGTTGATGGAATCATCAGCATCCATGCTTGTACATTAGTATGTGCTAAATCATGGCCTGTTGCTGAGGTGGACATCGGCTCCCAAAAGTTGTCTGCTTTGGAGAGCTGCAGCAGAGGAGGAGGGAGCTTGGTAGTTCCCACACAGGCCCTGTTGTAGCTTTTCCTGGAGGTTTCATAACAGAATTAAGCAATTTGTGTTGCATGTTGCCATGGAGACTGTAAATCACTGTCATGCTGGTCTTCCCAGCCAGGGAGCCGGTGTCTTTAATTGCACTAACCTCCCCTACAAATCCAGGGCTTGGTTCTGAGCTTGCTGACCTTCTGTAAAGGCCTCACCCTGGGAGCTCAGCCTCCAGGACAGCAGAGCAGAAACCAGGGAGAGGGGTGCCAGCACTTTAAATATCAGCTATCTGGGGTCCATTTTAATTTTTATTATTGTCTTATGTGGCCACAACTCTGCTCAGGAGCTGTGCTCGGACCCACTTGCATTCAGGGCAAGTTTTGTAATGAGGATGGGGATTAGATACACTACTTACATTTTGTGGGCCAGTCATACAAACTAAGATGAATTCGGTGTTTTTATGTTACTTGGCTGCTCCAAGGGGATAGCTCAGCCCTTCCACTCCACCTTCATGTTCAGACAGATAAATGGGGTTTTATGCAGTTTATTCTGCCTCTTAAAAGAAAATAATTTTTGCTGAGATGGCTCAGCTTCAGTGACACCCTTGGACCAGTGTTTCTTTTTTCTTCCCATCCACCTACCCCAGAAGTAGGCACGCTTCTGACTGTCTCAGCATTACTGGCTTGTGCTGTCAGGCCACCAGTCTTGCCAGTGTGTATGAAGATGGTTGTATAAGTCAACCTCCTTCCAGTGACTAAACCAGAGCCCTGACGGCATTTGTCAGTGTAGAGTATGGGATCCTTCTCTTGGCTCCTTCAAAATAAACAACTATATAAATTGTAAGATCATTATCATCAGACCTTATTAGTGTATTACCACATGCTGCTTTGTATTCAGACAATAGATAAAAACATTTGTGCCTCACTTTTCTCAGATCTACAGCAAACACGCTTATTCTTGCTCCCATCTGAGGAGGACTGTGTCAGTACTCTTGCCAAAAACACATGAAAATTAGCCCAAGTCTTTTGCACTTGCCTGTAGCTCTGTGTATCTTTGGGAGTGCATTTCCAGGAAATTATGTATTTTGTTTTAAAGGTTTGAATCATGAGCTGGTTAAGTTCATAATCTTGTCAAGGCATGAGTTGTCTTTGTGCTTTGGTTATCAGAGCAGATGGAGGTATAGAGGGACTGAAGTGCTTGACTTTCGGAAGGTTTTCATTATGTATGTGCACGGCTGGAGAATGGGACCTGCCATCTCGGTAGAAAGAGGAGTGTTTCCTTGAGCAGCAGAAACAATCCTGCAGAAACATCTAAACTTGCTGCCTTTTGACACTCTGAAGTTTTCATCTGTTGTGCTAGCATCACCTAAAATACAGGAATTGTGCTCAACAAGCCAGCCTACAGTTCTTGACTTTTTTTTTAATTGTTTTTTTCATTTCAGTTCTTGCTGTTTTCCCCAGGCTACGTAACACTCAGTCTGGTGGTTCAGACACACAGCATGACCAAAGTTCTGGAAACAACGGGAAGCAAATGCCCTGATTCAGCCAATAAGCATGCTGGGCAGAGACACAGTTTGTACAATGGGCTAAACATTATCCTAGCACTTTGGGGAGCATTTCATGCAAAATAAGCTTGAGGCTTCTTAGGAGCGGGTTAAAGGGCTGGCATAAAATGTCAGTAAAAATGTAATGCTTGTTGCCAAGCAGCAGCTTGTGGTTTTGTGAGGAGGTCAAAAATCATGCACAAATGGAGTATGTTTTTCACATCCACAGACCATCCCCCGCCATGTCAGTAACAATCAGTCTTTCATTCTGCTTGGCTGTGTAAAGAAAGATGGGTGAAATCTTGGCCATGGGAAGAGCAAAAAATTGTCATTGAATGTGTTGGAAGGAGGGGCAAAGCTTTAGCCAGGGTCAGTCAAAAAGCCTGTGAGGATCATCTGACCCAAGAAGGATTACACTGAAATAAAGCTAGGTCTTTTAAGCAAAAATAAGGTATTTAATTGAAATTCATAGGTTTTTCTGCAGCCCAGCCTGCTGTGTATTGATGTGTGGTCTCATAAATATGAGAAAGTGACTTACTGAAAAACAGGGCTAAGAAACTTTTCCTTGGGTTTTTTGTGAGGAAATGCAGTAAGACCATTTGAAACCTCAGCTGGTTTGATCTTCTCCCCATCCAGCAGGTGTTGCTTGCAGTAGAAATTCTTGCTATTCTCAAGAATTTCCTCCAAAGGTGGTTTAGAAACAAGCAGACTTGATCACGCTTCTTGCTCAGAAAATGTTGGCTGGTCTCAACTTGGACAAGAGGCCTTTGCTATTCTTAGACTCAGCAATCTCATCCTCTGTCTCTTTACAGGATTTTCTTTTTAGAGGTGGTATGGGGTCTCCAGTGTACTAAAAGAACATGAGACTTCCAAGTTTGCCAGGTCAAAAGTGCTTTTATGATTCAATATTTTGGATTAAACTGAAGTAATGATTATGGAGAAAGGGACTAGAAAAATCAGAAACTAACCTAGATTATGGGATTATGTTCTTGTGTTTTGACAAGAACTCAGTCAGCTTCTGTGGCACACGGCACATCAGACTTGCTTGGTGGTTTCTGAGAATGAAAAAGTTAAAATTGCCTTTTTAATGAAAAAGAAATCCCTAGGGTTTTTGGGAAAACCTCCAAAAGCTTGCGTGGGTTTGTGGGGATACAGGTTGGGAGCCAACAGTTTATGGAGGTTCCCTCAAAGCAGTCCTGGTCCCACTTCAGTGCTGACCCCAGCCAGTGCCTGCAGCCCAAAGGGCACCAGCAAAACCAGAATGTCTGGGAGCAGATGCCTGCAGAAAGTGACACCACAGCTGCTGCTGCACTGAACAGTATTTTCAAGAAAACCAATACCAAGAAAATCAACTGCCTTGTCTTTGGCCTTATCATTATGATGGATTTTTTTTATTTTCTCTTTAAGTGTGTGAAATACCTCCCAGAAAATGCAACAGTCATTCAGATCTGGGAGATGGCCACCTGTTTCCTCTGTGATCTGAGTCAGTATTACTGCTGCCCAAGGGTGGGTGGAGGACACTTACATGCACAGAACCTCCTGTCTGCCTTCTCCTTAAATGAACAGTCTCTGCTGCTGAGTGTTGAAATGGGCCAGTCAGCAATGGCTGCCTCTTCTCTCTTTTCCACATACCTGTGCTGTTGCCCAGGTTCAGCCAGGGCATTTTTTTCATTTTTCTTCTACGAGGCAGCTCTGAGGTGAGGGGAGCAGTGTGACCATGCTGCCGGGAAGCTGCTCTCTAGGCTGTGTCACAGCCACAGGCACCAGCCTTCCTGCCACAGCAGGGTTGAGGTTTAAAAAAAAAAAAAAAGGCAAAACAAAAACCACCTGTTGTTCCTGGCCTGCTGCCTTCTTGTTTTTATTTCTCAAAATTGAAAGAGAGAGAGAAGAAAGCAGCTAAGTTCATTTTTGTCTACTGGCAGAGCCATGCTTGGACCTTTATCTCCAGTTTTATCCATCACCAGCAGTTCTGCCTGCAGATCTGGCCCTAGGATGTAACATACCATTTAATGTTTGCTATACCTTGGGTTAAGCAATGAGGAATAGCACCACTCTGACTTATCAATGGGATTTGGTCACTGGCAACAGGAAACTGCTGGGAGCTTGATAGGGGCACTGAGGCAAGGTGATTTTTGTCATTGCTGTGTGGACCCAGCCCCTGTAAGAAAGGTATTCAATGGCATAGGTGTTGCATGTGCATTTGGTGACAATTAGCAATGCTTGCAGACAAACAAGGCGCAGTGGTAGAGATGTCTGCACTTGTAAGTGCTGGGTCTGAGTTGGAGCAGAGCTGTTGGGAAGGGTTGGTGCTGCTGCTCCTTTCCAAAAGGATTCCGGATGTCAGAGCTGCCTTCATTCTCACTTCTTAGGCAGCAGGTAAAAGCTGCCTTGTGCAATTGCCCTCTTGTTATTGCTGCTGAGTGATTGGAGATGATCTCTTTCTCCAGCAGGTTTGGCACACTGGAAGCATGGCTACAAGTGCCGTTCCCAGCGAAAACCTCCCCACGTACAAGCTGGTGGTTGTTGGAGATGGTGGTGTGGGGAAGAGTGCTCTCACTATTCAGTTTTTCCAGAAGATTTTTGTGCCAGACTATGACCCAACTATTGAAGACTCCTACCTGAAACACACAGAAATCGATGGGCAGTGGGCAATTCTTGATGGTAAGCAAGCTACTCTCATGATTCCCTTTCCCTTCTAGCTGAGCACAATTGCAAATAGACCTCAGTGTCCCCCACAGCATGTTGTGTCTCTGTCCCTCCTGCTCTGCTGTGGGCTAGCAGGATCTGGAGCTGCAGTGCATGGTCTGCAGCTGGTCTCCAGCAAAGCTTCTGCTTCCAGTTGCATTGGTTCCAGTTCTGCACAAAAATGTTTCTTGCAGGCCTGTGAAAACCAACAGATCCTCATTGACATTTGGAGTAGGCTTCTGCAGCCGGTGAATTCCAGCACTGCCAGGTGGCTATTGCTAAAGATACCTCATTGAGGTTGATCTCATCCCCTGGGAAATAACAGTGAGTGGGTAACTGAGTGAGGGTTATAACCAGAAAGAATATTTAATCAAAACTGTTGTCCACTGACAGTGAAGAATCGTTACCGCTCTTAAATCCAGTCGTTCAGGCTGATGTTTTCATGTTCAGTTATCTGTTTCATTTAAGTATTGGTAGGAGATTGGAGCCTGGAGATCAAAGATCTGTTGTAACCAGGAGTTTTCAGTTCTTTGAAGAAAAACTGCCTTTTTTTTTTTTTTAACAAAACAACAGTGAAACACACAGACAAAAAAAAAAAAACCAAAAAAACCCAAAACCAACCACCTTGATTAGCAGGTGAGGAGAAAGCCCTGTATTACATAAAGCTGCAGCTTGCTCATTTGTGCTGCTTGAGGCAGACTAACCACAGCTACAAAGGGAATCTTGCTCTTAAAATGTTGTTTTGTTTTGCTTTATAGAATAATTAGGTAATACATAAAAACAAGCCAAGTATTTTGTGCCTTAATTACCCAAGTTCATATATGTGGCCACTAACATACCTGAACTAAATTTAGTCTCACTTGTGCCAAATTCTACCTCCACCCTCTTGCCACCAAGGTGCTCAAGATCTTTGATGTCTCTGCATAAGTGTCACTGGTGTGTGGGGACTGAAAGCTGGGGGATTGTCAAGAGTGGTGGAATATGGATGCTGGTGGGGTTTGCTGCAGAGACTGTTAGCTTGGTCTGGAAATTTGAGATCTTAGTTGCACTCTTATGGATTTATCAGATATAATTTAGTGAGTACAAATGGCCACAAAGTCCTTAAAAGAACAGCTTTCATTCAATATTAAACAAAACCAGCAAACAATAAAACAAGTTAGTCTTGTCAACATTTGTTCATTTGAATATATTAATAGTTGATATGAGGCAGTATTTGTGAAACTGGTGTTGAAATGTCTCTTCTTGTCATCTGCATTAGAGATATCTGCTCCCAGTTAACCATCTCAAAATGTATACATACATCTTTATTTTTTAAATTCTAGTCCTGTATCCAGTCCTGCTGTAAATTAAATTATTATTTTGAGTCCAGAATCCAGCCCTCTAAAATGAGTGACCTTTATCTTCACTGGTATGCCTCATGTTCTGATATATATATATATATATATACCAGCTGCTGTACCTGTTGATGTTGGCTGAAATAGCCTTGGCTTTGCAAATTATTGAAAAGTAGAAAAGGCATCTTTTACTGAATATTTGGAACTTTTGTTTAGACAAAAAAAAAAAACCCATAAAACAACAACAAAAAACCCAACCAAGTGGGAGTATTGAAAGAAATTATTTTCCAACAAGCAGAAACTTAACCCTTTGTTTTAATGAAAAAGCCTTTCTTTTGTTCAGATCGAGAGCTTAATGGCTGTACTTGGGCTGAACTGAATTCAGCTGTGGCCTTGAATGGCATGTTGGGAATCCCTGACTTCCAGGGCTTGTGTGCCCACAGATGCTTCACAGCCAGAGAAGTGAAACTGCAGCTGCTTCTCTTTCCTACCACTTGAGATTTTGAACAATTACAATTTTGGAAGAAAGGCAATATTCTTGCCTGAAAAAATATGTGGCCCTTCTCCATCTGCCCAGAAGAAACAGGGCACCAGGTCTGACTAACACTCACGTCATTGGCCTCATCTCTCTGTCACAGGCTTTGGATCTAGGCCATTCTCAGAGGTTACCATATCCTGGGACAGCTGCTCTTGCTGTGGCTACATGAATCACTTATAGTATAAAATTAGGGACAGACATGATAGGTAGGGCAAAGATGCATCATGATAAATCCTAGACTTTCCAGTTGTTCTTTATGACAAAAGCCTTTACAAGCTGAGGTTTCATGCAGTGCTTAGTGGGCAGAAGCAGCTGCCCACCCCCAAAATAGGAACTAGTTTTGGAACACGAACAACCAAATAAAGGTATAGCATGAGGGGCTCTGTAAGTTTTTAAATTTTCAGAAACGGTTATTATTTTTAAAAAAACAAATACATAGACATCCAACAACTTTTTAAAAAAGGGAAACAGCCCACCCTTTTCCAGGCTGTTGCCTGAGCAGTTCTGTACAAAGCATATAAAACATTTTGTAACTGCACCAGCATTATGTTGTAAAAAAACCCTTCTGCTAGCCAGCTTGCATAAAGCATTTGGCTTCCCTCCATGAAGACCTTCACCCACATTTATTCAACAGCACTAACTGCCTGCATGATGAAATGTTTGACTTGCATTTTTTTCTTTTGCTGAAATCTCTCAATGAAAGTAGACTGAAATGGAATAGGGTTTTATTTGAGATCTTGGAGCAAAAACTACATTCAAAATCTTCTTTTACCTGTGTGTTCTTTGGCTTGGGCACATCTCTATTTTTCTCACCAAGAGTTGTCTGTGTTCCCTGCCTCCCAAAAGATTGTGGGACCTATGTTTGTTGTGTTCATGTTCCACACTACACAAAACCACTTTGTTGTTGACCTTATGCCAGCTTTAGAAGACCATCAGTGCAGTGTTTGGAAGAGAAGTGTTGTAGAGTGGAAGAGGGCACTTAACCTGAATCAAAGATGTGCAGGCAATTTGTGGCTAGCCCATTTTTTGGTTGCTGCCACTCTAATGAGGCTTTAGGACCAGCCTCTACTTTTCTCTGCATATGTTATCTTGGTTTATTCCCTGCTGGTAGTGCTGAAATCAGCACAGTGCTGTGCTCGGTGAAATGCACGTAGGTGCTGTACAGACATGAGGTCAGAATTAAGTGGGGGCCAGGGTTAATCTGCTTTGATTAGCTCTTGCTCCAGTGGCATTGCTGTGATTCATTTTGCACACTCCTTTCTGTGTGCAGGCTAACTTAGCAAGTGGCAGAGGATTTCTTTTGGTGTGGCTGCAAAATGCCAGTCTGGAATTATTAATCTGGCCATGAAGCCAAAAGTGGGATATGGCAAAAAGTTCCCTATGGTTCAGAATTCCTTATGGCTTGTACATCCCACAGAGATAAAAAGGTGGCAAGCAAAGGGAGATGAAGAGATGACCACAAGCACATGGCTTGGTCTTGTTGGGGAATTGGGCTGAACTCTTAGCTGTCAGTAGGGCTGTGCCAATTGGTACGAGCCAAACAAGGAATTGTGTTGGATGAAAGGAAGCTGTGGTGTCCCTTCTCTTCCCTTCCTTTCCCTGGTATGATTTTGATGAAACTCTCACAGCCTAGAAGTTGTTTCTCTGCTCCTGAGCTTCAGTTTCCCTTCTACTTCTCTTCCCAAGACCTCCTCCCGATCCTGGGGAGCCCTTGTGCTGGGCTGGACCTGCACAGCCTGCTGTGCACCCCTGTGCAGTCACACCAAGCTCTATTCCTTCCCCCACACTCTATCTGCCCTTCCATCTGTCTATCCCTTGCATCCCTTTTTGTTGAGGTTTTTGCTGCTAGTCATCCCTGGGCACACTGTCTGCTTTTCTTCTGGGGAAACTTCAGATCAACTCAGCCATGAGGCCAGAGGGAGATCAAAGGTCACTTCAGATTTGCAGGCAGAAGGGTTGCTTTGTGGCTCGCTTTCTTCTTGTTTTTGTTAATTTAGAGTAGCATCACTGAGAGCATGAAAATTCAAGTTAAATTTGTACTTTCATTATTTGTGTGTACAGTATTTCCCCTCCCTTAATTGCTGAGATTTTGCAACAGTGAAAGAGGGGATTTTGTCTTGGGTTGTCTTGGGTTGGATTTTTTTCCTGCCAGGAAAATTTTGACGTTGCAACATGGAAAACACAAGGCCTTGAATACTTGTCCTTTGTTAGAGAAAGGGCTCCTTTAAGGGCTTGCATCTTTATTCTGTTTATTGATGTGGAAGCCTGTCTTCTGCTTGCTTAAAGAAAGGGCAAGAATTCAAGTATTGTTTTCCATGTTATAACATCTGTGTATTTAGCTAGGGCACAGAAGAAGGGTTCATAAAAGCCCCAGTGTTTTCCTATCATGTGTTTTTTGCTGAGGAAAGTTGTCATGCCAGGGGCAGCATGGCTGTGTCTGAGAAGGAGCAGAAGCACCAGAGTGACCAAGTGAAGCATCTGCCTTGCTTTGCACATGGCAAGGGCACCTCATACCCCTTCAAAGTGATTTGGGGTGTGGGGATACAGAATAGGAGCTGTGACCCCAGTACCCCATCTGTGCAGTGCCCAGAATACCAATTCCTCAGCTGTAGCCAATGGCTGAGCAGCACCTCTCCCACCGTGCTGCTGATGGGAGAAGACAGACTGTGGAGGTGGCTTTCCTCAGCCTGAGGCTCATTAGTTTGACTTGGCAATTCAAGCTAATTTTTCCCATGAGCTTAGGTACCAAGCTGCAGGGCAGTGAAACCCAAAGGCTGAAGGACAGAAAATGGGTTGATGTGCCTATGAGTTCATTTTTATCCCCTCTAGATGCCATGGACAGTGGAGAAACTCTCTTGAGGTGATCTATACACCCAGCTACCTGGCAATGTAAAGTCTAAGATGCAGGAGGAAATTTTGCCTAGATATGAAAAGAGAAGAACTCGCCTGCACAACCAGATCTGGGCTCCTCGAAGGCTGGGAATGATGTGTTTGAACTGAATCCAGCCTAGGCTCCAGAAAAAGCAATGCCATTGCTGACTTAGAGTTCACAGTGTGTCTCTGTCCTTGGTTTAGATTCACCACGTGCCTTTGTCTCTGGATGGGCACTTGGCGTGCTGACAGTTGCGGAGACATTGCCACATGGTACACCTTGAAGCACCAAGGGCTTCTATTTTGCACCACAAATTCCCGTGTATTCCTGGGCTCCTGTGCCTGCTCAAAAGTGCTCTCTAGGCAGCTGCACTCTTGCATAACCCATCAGGAGTCACAGGAAAATGGTGTGGAGAGCTCTAAAGGGGCAGGATTCAATTAGCAAGGAGTTCATCACAGCAGCTGGGGGTCACATCCACTAGAAAGTCAAAAAGGCCATTTCTTCACTCAGCAACCTCTTACCTGCAAAGCAGGAGACCTCCCTGCTGGGCTCTCACAGCCTAATTGCTCTTAGTTTAGTCTCCAGCTGGTCTCATGATAGCTCTAGATGGCTTTGCCCTCTTTGGATGTCTGTTCCTGCATCATACATCATCCTTGGCTTCCCTCTCCTTCAGCTTACCTAAATGCTTTCGTAAAGCTCCTTGCTTCTTTGGTCACATTTGTGAGAACTTCACCAAGTTTTCTGTTGGAAGTCCCTGACAATGCACTGTGCAGCCTATGAGTCTGATTTCAGTTTCTGGAAGAATGAGGTAGGAGAAACCCACTGTGCTTTGGTCTTTGTTTCCATACTGGCATTTATGTGCTGCCAGTGGGGCAACTGGTGGTTTAAAGTGTACCAGCTCACAGTTCACTACTCATGGCACAGTTCACTACTCACTGCTTCTGGCATCCTGGCTGGAGAAACAGGAATTTTAAAAGAAGGTGAATGCTGGCTAACGTGCTAAATCTTCTCATCCCTTCTCATTCCCCAAGGTGATTGGGAAGACAATCACCTTCTTAGTTGCTCCCTCCCAAGCTTTCTCCTTGCTACTTTCCATTTCTATGGGTAGGAATTTTCTTGAAGCTTTTATGCCACAAGATACCACAAGAAAAGCCACTTACATCTGGCCCTTTTTCAGTGTTGATGCTTTTCAGGATGGGGTCCTTTCCTTCCTACAAAGGATCCAGATCCCTTTTCTCTGTTGTTTACAATTCACAAAGCACAGAAATGTTAGGCTGGGGGTTTGCCTTGATGAAGAGGACATTTAAAGCTAAAACAAGGACTTTCTCTGGTCATCTCCACAATGCTTAATTTTGTATGAATAACCTTAACCTTCACTGCTGTGTGTCTTTTACTTACACTTTCAAATTGCCATTTTAAATGCTGCCTGGACTTGTTCACCTTTTTATCAATGCTGCAAGTGAATTCCCTTTAACTAGCAGCTGCTGACACAGCAGCTCTGCCTGTCTTTAGTGTGATGGCCAAGATCCAGGCAAGGTAGGAGAGACCCATGCAGTGGGGTAGCCCCACAGCCCCCACCAGGGCTTGCTCCCTCTCCCAGGGGATGCAGAGCTTTGGAGGGGCAGCAGCTGGGGATGGGTTGATGGGTGCAAAGGCGGTGCTGGATGCTTCTTATATGTTTCATGAGAAGTTTGCAAATGTGCCAGAGCACGGGGAAGTCCCTAAGCAAATTACCATGCAGGATACAGCACATCCATCTCCACCTTCCTGCCTACATCTTGTGCTGGCGCACCTGCCCTGTCTCAGGGGGAGGGAGGGCAGGAGGGCTCGGCTCTCAGTGGTGAGCTCTCCCACTCCACCACAAGTTGGGTTTGTGTGCTGGTTGTCAGCTCTCAGCCCTGCCCTGACACAGTGTCTAGCTGCTGCAGGAGTCAGATGAGGGCAGCCCAGCCTCTCTGTACAGGTTGGGCAGGTATGAGAGATTAATTTCTTTTTCTGTCCTGGCTCCAGAGTCCTGGCCTTATTCCACGGTAGCAATTCTGCCCAGGGCATAGAAATTTACCAGCACACGCAGTCTCTTTGGATTTTCTATTTCCTTTTTTTTTTTTTTTTTCTTTTTCTTTGTAGAGTCCTTAAGAATAGCTGAAAGGACTTTGAGTTGAGACCCTTGTTTCCTAGATTTAGAGGGGAGGAGCAAGATAAAAGGCTATGAAGAGATTCAGGTGACTTTCCAATAATCTTGACAAACAAGCCTAAATCTCAGGGTCTTTGCAAGAGCCTGGAAGCTCTTTTTACCTTAAGAGCTATTGAGAATAGACATTCAACACCAGTTAAGGCAGGAGAACAAATGAGGCTGAAGGCTTTAAAGGGCCTGCCAGCACCAAGGAAGGTCTCCAGGTCTTCCAGTGTAGCTGTCTCTCCTCCAGACATGCAGTGGAGGTGTGTGGCTGGCTCGTGAAGTGTGCTGTGACGTGCAGCATGTCCACTTGTGCTGATGCAGCAAAGTGGTCTTTATCATGGCCCCATCTGGAAGCTGGGGCAGCCTGAGCACTTCCCCTACAGGGAACACCTTGCTGGGTCTGTGGGTCGGTTCAGACTAGACAAACCTGTATCAAGCCCTGCTGCTCTGTCAGCAGTATGCTCCTGCCACTGTCTCCATCCATGGCTACGCTGGGCTTTCCCCATCACTTGTGGGCAGCAGATGTTTACACCACAGCTGTACAGCAGAGGCAAAACAATTTTCCCACCCAGCCCAGTTAACTGGGATGTGAAAATGCTCCAGTCATCATGAAGGTCCCACATTTGCCTCTGGGGTGTAACAATGCATTAGGATTAGTACTTCTGAGCAGCTGATGCCCTTCGAGTGCACCCCATGTTTGTACTGGCATCGCTTACACTGATGAACTCCTCTTGTACCCTCCTCCTGCCAGTCAAAATCCTGGCTGTGCACAAAGCTGGAGCTCAGGAACTAGCACTGATATGTGTATCAGTATGTGGTGTTTACCCAGAAGGCTGGGGTAGCTTGTTCCACAAGTGATGGGACCCCCTGCAAGATAGATCCATGGAGAACCAGTGAGTTATGATTCCATTAAGTTTAATCTAGTGAGGAACAGCACCTGGGTGGCTGTCACAAGTGAGGTGTTTCAGGGGATTTAAGCATGGATTTATTCACTGAAACGTGATCACTCTATTGGATGTGCAAGGTACTTAAAGCTTTTCCATCTGTTTTAGTTACCTCCTTAGTATCAGCACACTATTTGGGACTAAATATTTAAGGGCAATTCCCTAAGGCTCACTCTAAAAGGACAAAATTGTCTAGAAATAATATCCAGGGGTTGAGAAAAGGAAAATGCTTGTAGCTGTTACTTTGGGTTGTCTCATAACTCTGCTTCACCATGCATTTTGTAGGCTATCCCTGACATTTAAACTGGCTTTTAGCTTATCTTCCAGTCTTGGATTTTCTTTTCTGGGAGAGGGAAAAGTTGAGAGGGTTGTGAAATCTTTTGAGCTGTATCTTACCAGACGAGCAACTGTACCAAATTCAGTGATCTGTATTGGTACTGAAAAAGCAAAATGAAATCCACATAGTCATCTTCCCCTGCTCCCAACTTAGACGTGCAAGGATGAGTGAGGTCTGGGACAGAAACCCCCTTGTCAATCCAACTTGATTTCATCACGTCTTACAGTCTTTGAGGAAGCCCAGCAGAGGCAGAAAGGCCACAAAGTGGTGCCAGCAGCTACAGGTCCCCCACAGTAATTAAAAACCCGTGTCTCTTCTGTCCTAGTTCTGGATACTGCAGGCCAAGAGGAGTTCAGTGCAATGCGGGAGCAGTACATGAGGACTGGAGATGGTTTCCTCATCGTCTTCTCGGTGACAGACAAGGCCAGCTTCGAGCACGTGGACCGGTTCCACCAGCTGATCCTCAGAGTCAAGGACAGGTGGGTGCCACGAGGCCAGCACTGCCTGACCCGCCAGGCTCCCGCACGCTGCCGACCGTCCTGGGGGCATGGCTGCACCTCTGACCCCAGCTTCTGCCCTCTGGGTGTCCTGAGACAAATCCTTATGTGGGATTTGTGGACCTCAGTGTGGTGAATAAGAAGTGGTTTACTTTGATAAGCATGAAGCGCTTTCAGTGTGGAAAGGGTCAGTAGTGTTACAATGGAGTGAAAATGTGTCTGGAAGGGAGAAACTTCTGCCAGAATGGCCTGGCAGAGCAGTGTGAGAAAAGAGATCAGACACCTCTGAAGGTAACCAGCTTAGCTCTGAAGAGGGGGAAGGATGTTCTGTGCACAGTGCAGACATTTTGGGATCACCAGCAAGGAGTCAGCAAGCATTTGGCCCTAATTATTTTGTGTGTCCTGGTACCATCTTCCTTTCCTTGTCTTGAAGGGGAAAAAACTCGTGCTGGAAGGAACTGTATTTCTTACCAGGGATGTAATACAGTTAATGCACTGTGCTCTGCAGCAAATAATTACACAGAATAAAACATCTGTCTGTGCCTGGGGAGACAGCAAGAGAGGTCATCTCTCTCCTCCTTGCATGTGCAGGGCAGAAGGTAGCACTGGGAGTTTAATCATGGTAAATAAATGTGTCCTGGCACAGTGAGGGAAGGCTGCTGGTTTATCTCCAAAATAACTCCCTCTTCCCACCCTGGTTCAAGAGGCAGTGAATCCATTCTCACTGGGTGGGGTGTGAATTAAGCCCTTATATGTCTGCAGCTCTGAAACACTTAGTTCTTCCGTTCATAATGACTTTTAATTATGGAAGTCATCAAGAAAAGTCACCAGAGGGTTTGGGCCTTGTTGCTGGCTTCCTTTCACAGCTCTGAATAACTTCCCCACAGGAAGGGTGGACTCCTATCATGTGAGGTTCACAGCTGACAGCTCTTCCAGTAAAGCATCCAAAGTGTAGCCCACAAGAGTGAAAAGTAAAGGAAAAACCACCCTCTGATTTCATTTAAATGAAGAAGAATGTCAGTCCCTCAGCCTCTCAGATCACAGCAGTCTAAGCACTGACTGGCTTACCTTGGGGCAAAGTAAATCTGTTTCTAAAAGCTGGAGACAGGACAGAATTTCCTGTAACCTGCCCCAATCTGATGCTGATTTTATCTAATTTAACTTGGTGAAAATAAGATGCGGTGTTCACTGTTTGCTCTGGACTGAAACTTTTACCCTCCATACGCCGCCGTGCAAATGCAGCAGCAGCGTGTGAGAGGCAGGAAGTGAAACAGGCTGGTGAGGTTGTTTGTGTTTCCCGGCTCAGCGCCACTCCGGGCGTGAGGAGCGTATTAATGCTTCATCCAAAACCCGATCTTGGGCAGAAAATCGCAGCAGTGGGAGCAGAGTGAGTGAAAAACCCCTCCTGCCAAACCCTCAGGTAGCTGGGAGCAGAGCATCACCCTGGTTTTCAGTCTGGCAGGCCGTTTTGGCAACTTAAAATCCAAAAGAATTGCAGGCTGCTGTGTTAGCAAGGCTGTTCAAAGCCTTCCTCCCATTTCTTTCCGCAGCTTTCATTATAGTAAAATTTCCAAGTGTAGCAGCTTTGTCCAGCTAACAGTTGTACAGCTTACAATAGGGAACAAAGTCCCCATAGAGTTTTATGCCTGATGTAAACAAGGCAAATGAGATACCGTCCAAAAGTAATCCCTTTCTAATCAATGTGCTGCAAGCCAAAAAGCAATCAAATAATCCAGACAAGCAAATATTTTGCTCCAGAAGGATCAGAGTCAAGATATATCAATGCTCAGGTATTAACATTAAATCACAGTCACATTATCAGAATTAATAACTCTAAGACTCATTTAAAATGCAGAGCGCAGTATGGTATTTTTCCAGCCAGAGCAATGGGGCAACATGCCAGAGGGAAGATGGAGCTCTTATCATCTTGATGAAAAATGACCCAGAAACGCTGTTTAAAAATCCAGAGTTACCAGAGAAGTGTTTTATACGGAAATGAGTATGGCCAGCTGCTCCTTACCCCAGTAAAATCAGGTCTGTTACAGCAGAGAAACTGGGATCCTTTAGGAGGGCTTAAAGTTAAATATAAGACAATACTGCAGTAACTGTCAGTGATCAGAAGGCACCTCCTCCCTCCAGCAGTGGCAAAGAGGCCCTGCAGCAGCTGATTGCTCTGTTTCACGAAGCCAGAGGAGAGAGTGGCGCTGCTAACACCTCCCATGGCTCCTAACCTTGGTTCTGTTTATTGCTGGAACAGTGGAGCTTTCTGCAGGGGGAGAGGGGGAGAGCCTTGCACAGGACATGCTGTGGATAGATGGATCTCTTCTCAGGTGGTGGCTGAAGGCAGGCACTTACATGCCTGGGAGTTAAAGAAATACTGTGTGTTATTACGGAGGGAGATGGGTTTGGCATTTTTTTCTGGGATTAGAAACGGGAGAAGGTAGGTAATAGCACTGGAAGCTTAACAAATCTTTTTGGTTCCTTCCAGCCTCCTTCCAGCTACCACTGCCAAGCCCAGTTTGTCTTGGGTTAACAGCTGATGGGCATCTCTTTGCTCCCACTCATTTTCTCCACCATTTGATGCCCCTCTAAGCACCAGCTCCCAGAGTCCATCTTTCTTTCCCCACAGTTCCTCTCAGTGGATGACCAGGAACGAAATTACTCAAATTCTTCCATCACCCCTCAGTATCTAGCCAAGATAAGCAGTTACTGAGATGCCTTAACTGCTACAAAAGAGTCCCAGTCTTCTGTCCAAGATCTGTCTTTATGTCTCAGTTGATTTTCTGGCTAATTCTCTAGATCTTTCTTCACCTAGATCTTCAGGCTTAGTTATCATCAGGCATTGCAAAAATGGTGACAATAAGTTCCTGAAGTCCCTATAAATAACAAGGAATGTGTGCATGCATGCAACTTGTCAAGTAAATTTTTACAATATGAACATATGTATAGCACAGCCTGAGGGTTTTGTTTTTATTTCTTTACACATATGTGGTATGTCTGTAGCTGAAAATGTTAGATGATGTCAGCATCATCAGTCAGCATCAAAAAGTGAAATTTGTGCTCATAATTTTGTTGTAGTCTGCTAATAATTGGGTGGTGGTTTTGATTTTTTCCAGGGAGTCTTTTCCAATGATTTTGGTTGCAAACAAAGTTGATCTAATGCACTTACGGAAAATTACAAGAGAACAGGGGAGAGAAATGGCAACAAAACATAACGTAAGTTTGTGGGATTGTTTAATGGGTTATTGAAAGTCCTATGACAGGCATAAGTTTGTGGGATTGTTTAATGGGTTATTGAAAGTCCTATGACAGGCATAAGTTTGTGGGATTGTTTAATGGGTTATTGAAAGTCCTATGACAGGCATTTCGTCCTATGACGAAAGCTGTGCTCATTAGGAGCAGAATTAAAGCTTACAATTAAACATTTGTAAATACATTTTTGACTACTACAAAGTAGCAGCTATGCAGTTTCATTTCAGTAGGGCCAAATCTTCACTGAAACCAGAACCTCTGCTGTGCACCAGACTGTAGCAGAGCTGTGGCCATCACTAAGACTTATGTACAAGGTGTCTGAAAGTGGTGAGAAGTGTTCAGGATGAGGGAAGAAAGTGCACCTCCCTGGAGTGAAAAGGCAAAGTCAGACTTTAGGAGGTATATCCAGGTGCCTGAGCTCTTTAAAGATAATGAAGTTAATAGGGTTGTAAAGCCTATATAAATCGGGCCCACCATCTTAGCTCTGCATTATTCATGCTGTTAGTTTAGCCTGAGAAATTGGTCTTAGATGGGTGTAGATCACATGCTGCTCCACTAACCACCTCTAAATGCCATCAACCCTGAATACCCAGAGGGAGACAACAACTCCCTTAGGAGGTGGAACTGAAGGAAAGGTTAAAGGCAAACAAGCCTGAGACCTCTTGGCAGCTTGCTGTGCCTAAAGGACAAGCTGTGTGGTGGTTTCTGAGCAAACCTTGATGGGAGTTTGGCGGGGCAGGTTCACTCCCCCCGCTCCCCACGGAATCTGGTTTCTGTCAGAGCCAGGACACCTAAACTGCAGCACAGCATGTTGTGTCCATCTCTATACACACGCCTTGGGAAAGGCCATGCATGAAAGTACCTTATCAGAGACAGTTTTATAAATCTGCCAGTGTGCTGGACAAGCACACTAGGAGGCCCCATCTGGCTGTCAGACTTTGAAGGGGAAGATCATTTTACACTGAATGGGAATTGTAGTCATGAAATATTCATGCAGTAGTCCCAATAAAATGTGGCAAGCAAGAATTTTTGGCAAGTGCTGGTCTTTCAACAACGTTTGGCTATTCTCATGTCTGTGAGCACAGCTCAAGGGGAGAGAACATCTGACGACATGAAGTCTGGGATTATTCTCCCCCAGACCCAGAGCTCGATAGCAGCTGTTTAGCCTGGTGCTTATGCCAGACTTTTTGCAAGCAGCCGCTGACCTTGCTGCAAGTGTGAGGGTGTTGATAGCAGTGTCATGGCAACATTTTGTTTACCTGTATTTCCATGGTATTAGCAGCCTATTTCTCCAGCCTTTAGGCTTTTCATTTTGAAACTGGTATTATCACCGATCTCTTTCATGATACACTTCTCTCCTCCAGATTCCTTATATAGAAACGAGTGCCAAGGACCCACCTCTGAACGTGGACAAGGCCTTCCATGATCTCGTGAGGGTAATAAGGTGAGCTGCAAACTCCTGCCTTCCTCACTGCCCATGGATGGGATGCAGGAGTTATGGCCCAGAGAGTCAGGAGCCAGTTTTTGGGGAGCAGGTTTTCTTGGGGGTAGGATATTTCTGATGTTTATTAACTTTCTAGTCCTGTATCTGCTTAGGTATGTTACTAGCACTTAGCTACCCATGCAGGACATCAGTACCGAGCCCAGTAAGAAATAACTGTGGCCATAATGAAATTTTTTTATTCAATGAACAGTGCAAAGCCTACTATAATGATCAGCTCTAAAAGGCTAGCATTGAAAGCTCTGGACCAGTAATTTGGGTTTTCATAGTTTTGTCCTCTCAAGGTCTTGCCTTGCCAGAAGTTAAAAAGGACTGGCAAAAAATTCTACAAAATTCTAATGCTGTAGTGACTTCTAACATTTTCTGCTCACTAAATAGAAAAAATTAAGCCATTTTGTATGAGAAACTGCATGACCTAATGGCTAAGCCCCAGGTTTCCTCAGACTGCAGAGGTTTGTTCCCAGTTTTGGCATGAGCTGCCTTTTGGCAAACGCATGCTCTCCAGGCAAACCCCTGCTCCGGCTGCCAGCAGGGAGGGACTGCCTTCCCAAAGCCCAGCTCCCCTGCAGGAAAAGAGCTGCACACACATCCCAGTATCTCGGCTGATAACCTCAGCTCTCTCTGAGAAGATTTGTTTTTCTGGCACTAGTTGTCTGCCAGATTTTCTGGGCCCTCATTTTTCATGTTTTGGGAGGGCGCTGAGCTGAAATCACGCTCCTCCCTGCCGTGCAGTCAAAGTGCCTCGCCCGGCAATTAAACCACAAGGCATTTATTCACAGCATATCTGTACTTGTGAATATCCTAGCAGAGCCTCAAGCCAGCCTCCATCAAAACCAGATGGTACTGCCCACTCTTCCCTCATGTCTCAAAAGCAGAGGGCAGAAAGTCTTTGGAGAACTGAGTTGGAAGTATCCCAAGCTCTTTCCTAACTGTTCTCTAACTCAGTATTAGCTGCCTAGATATTACTTCTGTGTTGCAGCAAGCTCTTACCACCATCTACTCTGCTCTGCAGGAAAGGAAAACAGCCAAAAATAAGATGGAAAGGCTTTGTTTGCTTTCTCCACGTACTACAGCTCCAGGCAGGCTGAAAGAAGTATTGTAATGAGGCATTACTAATTTCAAGCCCTGAAAATGCACTCCATAACCTCAAAAATAAGTGGTTCGCCTCAGTTTCCTGAGTAGCTACTGTGAAAGTCCTTGCCAGCCTATGATGCCAAGGGCACCAGAAATGTTCACAAGAGCTGGAACTCAGGTTAAGTCAGCAGGGAGATGCTGTGTGATCTGGCTGGTCAGTGGCTACAAAGAGGCTTTGCTTGGTTTTTGGACATTACAAACTGTCCACAGTCGAGGGTAGCATCACCCATCAAGTATTGTTTTTCTGGTTTTCAAGTAAGATTTTTCAATTAAAATGTAAAATTCAGCTCCCTGATAACTGTCATTGTTGAAGTGCTTTGCAAATGAAGGGCTTCCTCAGAGCCCTTGTGAGCTCTCAGGGTGGGGATGCTTGTTCAGGGTTGCACTGTTTGTGCTCCTTGCACTTGGCTGATTCCCAGTTTATTTAGCTTCATGCAAGAAACTGTTGTCTGGAAGTAATGCAGAAAGAAGTGGGGTGATTGAGTCCACTCATTAGATGGTTTAAATTTCCTGATGCCCCTTTTATGCTGCAGCAGTGCACACACAGGAACTGTCACAGCAGAAGCCTTGAATAGGCCCAGGGTGTGGTTTCTGGATCTCTAAAACAGATCCAGAAGAGTCTGAACAGCTTGTGGTCACTTACTGTTTATCCAGATTTAAAGTATTTTCTGAATTTCATCTTTGTAGTTTTGAGCTTTAAAGTTTTATGTTTTTCATGCCTCCACCCTTCATACTCACTGAGAAAAAGTCTTACTAGTCAAGGCTGAGGTTTTTCAGGTGGTTGCAAGAATTTGGAATCTGAGGCTGTAAGAGAAACACCAGCTAAAGCCATAGCGATTTATGCCCCAGTGATGTTTCATCCTGGTCTGGATTACTTGGTATGAACACTTGGTTTAATGCCTGGCATATGACATGACAAAGAGGCTGCTTTTGAACTGCTCAGACTCTCAGGTTTGAATCTACGAAAGCTGCTGGTGTCTGGTGTATGTTTTATCTTGCACTAAAATCTACGTCTACAGGCTGCCTGTCAGGTGTTTGAGCTACAGAGCCTTCACTGGATTTGCACTGCTGGGCTGCCAGAGTAGCTGCTGCAGTTGGGTGCAGCTGCAAACACGCATTTGGGCAGTGCCTCACCTTACTGGACAGGGAGAAGCCCTCAACAGAATGCTTCAGAGGCTGCTCACAGCTCCAGGGCATACTGCAGGAGGGCTCTCAGCTGTGTGTTCCTGGTGACTTCAGACAGCCAGGGACATCTTTCTGGGGTCACCTCATTCTCTCTGCACCGGTGCTCTGCACACCTTCAGAGGAAGCCAGAGCCCCTTTGGCAGCAAACTCAATTTTTGCTTTATTATTTTTTAGCTCCCCTCCCATAACCAAGTCTGCCTCAGTGCAGCTGGCTAAGGGCAATGCCAGCTGAAAGGCAGAAGAGTGTATTTCTCTGTGCTCTCTGTATCTCTCTCATCCTCTTCCCTACTGAGTGTCAGCAGTGTAATGGATGGTTGCATTGCTTAGAGCATCCCTGTTTCCCAGAGCAGCCCCCATGGCAGGGGAGGAGGCAGCAGTTCACCATGGGCAGCTGGAGGCATAGTGCACTGGCAGGACATGCATCTCTGCCATTAGCCTTAATGGCTTCTTTCCTCCTTCCTGAAGAATGCAGGCCAGGCCTTCTCAGCTGTGTGGCATGAAAAGCCATGCAGTGCTGGAAGGGTATATGGAGAGCCGTATGCAAATATGCACATGCACACCAAGATGCTGCTCCACAGGCTGCCCAGGGCTCTGGATCCAGCCCAGCCTTATGCCTCACCTGCCTGCTTTCTTCTCTGTCTCCCAAAACAGGCAACAGATCCCAGAGAAAAGCCAGAAGAAGAAGAAAAAGACCAAATGGCGAGGGGACAGAGCCACGGGCTCCCATAAACTCCAGTGTGTGATTTTGTGATGGGACACCCTGGGAGTGCCTTGGATGCCTCCCTCCTCCCTCCTGACCCACCACCAGCCCGGGCAAGGAGCCGCAGCTCGATGCTGATGCCCACACGGCCCCGTGGCCCCCCGGGCTCCCTACGGCGGCTCAGACTCGGAGCAGGCGGCTCAAAGGGTCCGGAGCCCCGGAGAGGGGCTGCACATCGGGGCCAGCGTGGGAGCTCTGCAAATGGGAGGCAGAAGGGATCAGCAGGACCCCAACTCTCAAACATCCCCAGCATTTTCCAGGGGCCTCCATGATGTTTATAAAAACAAAAAAAGAAGGCAGAAGTTTAAAAAAAAAGTGTTGGTTTTATCTGCAAACATTTCTCTTTGTGACCCATTTCTGAACAGCCTTGAATAGCCCCCCTGTTTGGTACAGTTTTCTGTGTATGTGTGGGGGAAGGGAAAGGGTTTTTCTTTCTCTTAATTTTTTTTGTTCTCTTCTTCCTTTTTGTTGTTTGCTCAGCAAGTGTTGGGTTGCAAAGAAACAACGGCCAGGCTTAGATTTTTTGCACTGGACTCTCTCTTGGGCGGCAGTGCCAAAACACAACTTCATATGAAAGTGCATAGATTTGGAGGAAGAAAATTAATTCCAGCTGCTCTGGGTGCTCCAGACATTGTGTCAGACTCTGGAGGGTTGCCAGCTCACAGACCATAAACTCCAGTTTAGGAAAGGAGGTTTGGGCTTGGATTATATATTTTTTTCTTACCCTTTGTCAAGAGGTTTTGTTTCTGTTTTGTAACTTCGGAAATGTCAAACTTAAGACATTTTGTTAACCTGGAAGTATTTAAATTAAAGTAATTTACAAATGGAAGGGTATGTCATTTTTGGGGGAGGGGGGTGGAGGGGAAGGGAGAAAGGAAGTAAAATCTGAACTGAGTTTGTTATTTGGGTGTTGAATTTCTCCCTCATAAATGCATGTAAAGTGGTGTGATCTAAATCACTCTGTTATTCCTTAACCTTTCCCTGCAAAGCCACTCGTGGGTAGATTAATTGTTTTGCTTTTCCCAGGCTCATCTCACACACACAGGAAACAAAATCTGTTTATGGAGCTTGGCTCAATGTTTCTTCTTCTCCCTCCTTTGCCAAGCTGGTGACTTGAAAGGAAGAGGTGTTTTTAAAATTATTCAAGTGGGATGGGTCTCTTCATAAGCTGACTGTATCTAAAATGTCTCCCTGAAAACAGCAAGGACTAAATATGCCTTATGAAAAGACAAGGCAAAAAACCTGCAAGCATTCAAACTGCCATCTGTAGCACCAGAAATATGGCTATGCACATCCTGGAGGGGCCACGTGTTCTTTCACACCTTTCCTGGCAGTAAGAACTGCAATAGCAAATTTGTCTTTCATGGTATGTCATCTGCTGGATTGAATCCATTTGCTCCATTCACATGGTCACCAAATCTGTGAAGTATCAACTTGCTTTTCATCAGCTTGAATCCTATTCAAATATGCTTTGTGGGCATGACTTAAAATATTGGCAGAGTATGAATGCCTGAGATTTATGTGTCTGAGCCCAGAAAATCCTGGTATTGGATATTGAGGATCCATCCAAGATGATGGATCATCACAGACTTAGTTGTCCATACTTGTCGATTTGCCGCCAGATTTCATTTCTTGACCCTTTTTAGAAGGGGGTTGGCTGCTGATTATTTTTCAGGTGAATGAGGCTAATGGAAACATATTCTTAATTTGTCTTCATCACAGCTAGAAGATGGCAAAAGCCTGTGGCTGGCTCAGCAAGCTGCTCAGGGTAATGCTGGCTCTGCTGCCTCTGTCCCCTTTGGTGTGGTGACAGATGCTGGGGATGGATTAAGAAGGGGGATATTGGAAAGAAGTATCTCTCACAGACCCTTAGGTTGGATATGGGCCATACACTTCAGTGAAGTAGCAACGTGCTGTGTCAGCTGAGATGTGGCTCCCGACCATCACAGCATTTCTCCCAGTGCTGGCTGAACAGAACTGCAGCAACTGAAGCCATCCACTTCAAATTCTGGTCCTTGAGACTTGCCTCTGCCTTCTGGAAGAAGATCTCCCTGTAGGCATTTCATTTGTTCTGCTTTGAAAACCTCTAGTAAATCAGAAATTGTCTGATCTTTGCAGCCACCCTATTTCACCATCACCTCTGTAACCACTTCCCTACCAGAATCCCTGTCTAACCTGACTGCTGGTTTAATAGTTTTAATTATAATTTAATAATGCTATGGGATCCCACATGGAAGATGATGATGGCATTTTCAGGGAGCTCTTTTAATGCCCCCTAGAGCCCTTCCACTTAAAAATAACTTGATTTCTGCTGAAACACCTCATCCTTATTATTTTTATCTAAACCCTTGGGAATGCTTGCCTGAAAACAGCATGTGTGTCTCTTGAGTCATATCTGCTGCGTACTCAGCACTGCATGTGAGAAATTATCTGCTTTTCCTAAAGCTTCTTAATTGTTTCTTCAGTTCTTTTAGCAACTAACAGCTATTGCAGAATAATTGAGGGGAGGAGGAGGGGAAAGGAGCAGATTAACAACAGAATATGGAGTAGTGGCCGGTGGGGAAAGCATGGCTATTTTCTTCTACATTAATCAACTTGTTTATAGCAAGGAGTGTTTTCCAGCAAGGAATGCATCTCTGACAATCCTAGGGGTGCTGAAAATAGCAAGGTATACAAAGCCTTCTGCCACCTAACCCACCCTGTCATATTCAGGGCTGTGGGGAAATGGAGAGCACCTTCCCTGCCATGCACAGCACCTACAGAGCTGGCAGGAAGACACCAGTTGGTGACACACTGCAGAGAGCAACAACTGTGCTGTGCATACTTATATTTTTCTATGGAACATCCAGTGGATAGGGACATTTTTGTTGTGGTCAGGGGCAGTCTGGAGAAGGATCCTGTAAGGGTACACGTGGGACTCATTGCCAAAGAGCTGATCGTCCAGTGACCTAACATCGTCTGATGTTAGAGCTGACCTTGCTTTCAACACACAGTTTCAAACAAAATAAAAAGAGGGGTAAAACCTTACAGATTTATTGGCATTTAATAACCAAATAACCTCCTTTTTCTATTTTAGATTTATTTATTATTCTACTGAATAATATTTGTAGAACCACAAACCAAAAGTATTAAGCCACCTAAGTTTTTGCTTTGCAAAGGTGCCATCACCTCCCTGACCTGGGATCCCATAGCATCTGTACCACTGCCATCAGGTAAATCATGTTGCTGTTTCCTCTCTCTGGTCCTGCCTATAAGGCAGCCACTGGCTTTGTTTTCTTACCAACTTCTGAGGTGCATGACATTTATTGTACAAGCCAAGTCACCTGTTTGTCTGTTGACCTCATGTCTCTCAAAAGGGGGGTGGGAAGGAAGAAAAGGAGAAATACCTGGTTGAAATAAATAAATACACTTTCCCTTGGCATGAGCAGAGTTTAATTTTCCCTCTCTGCCTGCCAACTCTAAATGGCACAAAAGCCTGATAACAGCAACACCAAACACCACCACCCTACAACTGAGGAGGCCTGCAGGTGGTGGCCACCTACAAACGTGCTTTCTTGGCTGCTTCAGCCAAGGCCAGTGCTGTCACTGGCAAAGCTGCTCTGTGATAGCCTGGGTACATATAAATAAACCATGTTCAGATGAAACACTGAAGACAAAAACACAGCAGCAAAATACTGGAGACGGTGAACAAGAGAAACAAGTATTTATCAAGGGGCTGAAATTGCTTGGTTGGATCAGATGTTTCAGTTTAACAAGAGGCCATTGCCTTTTGTTGCTCAGTTCCTTAATCTGCAATAATTAATTTTGGCTGGCTCTTTTAACCTACAGCTGTACTAGAATTTGCAAATTAGGACAGGCTGAGCGGTTTAGACATACATGGCGTGTCTTGTCTGGAGAGGAAATGAGCATTATTGGGCACAGAGAGGACAGCATTGTAATGCTGGGTCAGATTTTTTGTTTTAGCTTGTAACCATCCTCAGGCCAAAATGGACTGCCCAGAGGCTTATTCAGCTCCAGTGATTTCAAGGGATGGTCCCTAAATGCTGCCAAAGTGCTTGGGAAGAAGGTGATCCCCCTCAAAGCTCTGCTAAGAGTAGAATATAATGAGGAATACAGAAGATAGTTTAAGAGACACAACTTATGATCTACTCCAGATGTCAGAGTTCATATATATATTAATGAGGGAGAGAGAGGGTTTGAGAGAAGTTTGGCATTAGGGAAATAGCCAAGGCCCTGTTACAGCTGCCACATCCACCTGCGTACCTTGGAATGGACAGAAGAGCTCTGTGTCTGGAAATCTGCTTTCTGTGAGCTGGGTTCAGTGGCCAACCTATTCTGTCTGCTGTGGGCTGGGCAGGAAGGAGGAGCTTTAGTGCATTTATTAAGGACTGCATTACAGTGCACAGCAAACATGGCAGTGAAAAGGAGAGGAAGGATGCTGAGCCATGGGAGGTGTTGCTGTTCTTGGTCACTGCTCCCTGTGCTGGGAGGTGTCCAGCAGTCACAGAGGCTAAATTGAGTGTGTATTTAATGCCATCTGAAGTTGCCTGGAGGTATCCAGGGCATTTACCTGTGAGTTTCATCTGTAACACGAGACCTATGGGAAATCTGGGCCCTTCTGGAGCAGCAGCCACCAGCCAGGCAAGGATTCACCTAAGCACCTGCAATGGCTCTAATGTGTACCTTGGGGCAGCCAGTAGGTGCTCTGAGAACCCTTTTCCTATTTAGCAGTGCTCTGAGGGAAGTCAGTGGATATTTCAAGTGTCTGTGGATACCCTCGTTCATCTCCTGCAAAGTGATGTCACCTGTGTTTTAGGAACTCATTGATGCATCTAGACAAAGTCTGAAGTAGAAGTCACCAATTTTGTGAAATGTATGAATTGCATTTTGCAGCCTAGGCGATCTCATGAGTATCAGTTGCACAACTAGGCTGTAAATAATTCAATATTTGGCTATCAGGGATTCCATCAATATTATGCAGGCCTTTTGCTTACTTTTCTCTTGCGTGCAAGGGAAATAAATATTTCATAGATGATCTCACAGATGGTTTCTGGGATGACACAGGACTTGCAGCAGAAGAGAGCAGGGAGAGAGATGCCTGCATGTGCTGGATCCCATGATGGGGAGGCACAAGGAGTTACAGCACAGAGGTAGGCTCTGGTCTGAGGGGGTTTCCCACCACTGCGGTAAATCACTGATGCTTCTCTCCAGCTCCAAGAGGTCACTCATGAGTGGCCAGCAGGTCAGACAGGTCAAGACTTCCTGAGGCAGGAGAAACCAGTGGCACAGTGTGGGCACTGTGTCCCTGCTGTGCCAAAGGGAGGGGCCAGGGAAGGAAGGCTCACACCCAGCAGTGGGACCTGCCAGGTGGGTGAGTGCAAGGGGTTACTGCTAATGACAGGAGGGGGATGTTCAGCAATGCTGAGTGCAGAGAGACGGCCAAAATCCCCTTATCCTGGCAGTTCTGGGACAGCTTTTTTAGTTCTTTTGAATTCAGGGATCCCTTTGCCAGATCCTGGGGGACCAGCAACATCATGCCAAGCCAAACACAGCAGTCTGACTTGCCACAAGCATTACTACTCCTCTGGTTTCCATCCCTCCTCCCAGGTCTCTCTCATGCAGACCAGGACATGTACAACATTGTCTGAGAGCTCAGACTGGGCACGTGGTCAGATCCAGGAGCCAAAGAGAGGACTCAGGCAACATCCTGGATTTGGCCAATAAAAGAGCAGGAGTAAAAGGTGAAGGAAGGAGCTTTGTGAATCAAGACCCTGTTCTATAAAGCCAAATCCTCTGCAAATCTGGGCAAGAGACGTTGTACAGCTTGTGATTAAGACAATCTCTGCTGAGAAGTCAGCCCAGCTGAACAAGTCACGAGCTGCCCCTTGGGCTGCCACGCACAGAGGTGGTTATCATGTGCCTTCTGTGACAGCGGCCCCTCTCACTACTGCAGTTGAGCCCAACCAGCCCAGACCCAGGCAGATACTGGGCCTGCCTCTTTGCAGCTCAATAGCCCATGTCCCCATAAAGCAGGGAGTTCTTTTCTGCAACTCCATAATAAGAGCTGTGTTTCAAACAACAGTCCCTGGGATGGAGCCGACAGAAAGCAGGAAATTCGAAGTTAAGGCTGATGCTCCAGGCTTTGCTCACACAATTGTTGAGGTGGAACAAAGCACAATGATGTGAGCTGGGGACAGGGTGCTACTCACCCTCCCCTGGGAGCTTCCTGCCTTGCCTTGTGTCATCCCAGTCTCCAAACTTTCATAAAAGCTTGTGCTGGTTTCTGGCATTGAGTTTCCCACAGAGCAGGTCACAAAGATTCGTTCCCATGGTTTTTTTGTTTGGCTTGGTGAAGTCTCTTTGTCTCCCCCAGCACCCTTTGGGCACCAGGGTTAGAGTGGTGATGGGGGTGTCTGGGCTGCCTTTGGCAGAAGGGGCTTTGTGGGGAAGAGGAGGTTCAGCAGGAGATGGGGAAAGCAAAGCAGTCACACCATCAGCATAAAACACTTAAAGGCAAAGGTGGCACTCGGGTTTTTGTTGGTTTTACTTTGGCACACAAAAAATTGTTCTGGGAAAATTCATGTGACACCTGCTACCATAAAAGAATAGAGAACAGAGAACTAGAACTAATGAAAGAATTAGAGAACTAATGATTTTTCACTTCAGGATCTTAAAGCATTCAAGAGACAATCCAACCTCTCGCAGTCAGGACTCTTAGAAGCAGCAGATCTTGTTCCATAGGCTGAAGAAACAAGAGCACAGACATCTGAAATGTAGAAAAAGAACAGGGGCTAGTGAGATGCCCAAAAATCAAACACTGCTGGGACTTGTGACCAGTTTGCTTCAAGCTGTGAATCTATAATTAACATAGATTAAGCTGAAGATAAATACTAAATGCAAAAAGAAGAGGTCTAAGGCCAACTATCTCAAGAGCTTCAGCCCCTGATAAAATCTGTAAATACCTACTTTCATAAGTGGTATTTTCTCAGTATTTTCAAATTATTTTTCCCCCTAAGCAATCTATCTCCTTCCTAATTTAGCATTCATCTTATCACATCATAGAGACAAACCAAAAATGGAAAAGGTCATAAGTTCTACTTTACTTAGGGGGAAAAAAATTACTCTCTGTAAAATGCCTTTGGACTTATTTACATGACTGCTTTTGTTTTTCTTAGAGAACAAAAGCTTGATTCCTGCTTGTCCCATGGAGCTCTCAATACCAGTGACTGGATCAGGGATGGGCTGCCTGAGGAAATCAAACCTGTGAGCACCACATGGAAGTTGTGTGAGCCCACAGATAAGCTGCTGTTTTCGGTTTCCAAGGGTCGGAGGCTAGTGCTTAATTTTAAAATGACAGGTCCTCTGGTAATGTTGTCCTAAGACAACTACAAATGGCACTGTCTAATGGCAGTGACTTTTCCTCCCAGCAACCAGAGGGCCACCAGACCTGGCCATGTAAATAATGGTACTGATGTCTCTGTGGAAAAAACTACCTCTGCTTCTTGAGACAGGAGTCAGCACCAGCCTGACCAATGCTCCAGGCTGCTGCCTATTTGTTCATGTTTCATTGCCAGCTAATGCCAAACTGCAGGCTTAGTCAGGTCTACCAACAGTCCAAGCTGGATTTCCTCTTACTGTGACTAGTATGGGACTTGTAGCACTGAAAAATCACTGGAAAGTCAGTCTAGGCACAGCACAACATTTTGTTACTGCCCAGCTGCCTCTTGTCTGCAACAGCCTTTTACAACAGGCTCTGTAAAGGTGGGACAGAGCTGCTGCTGCTCCCTGGAGAGAGGTAAGTGCCTTGAATTTGATTGTGTGGGCCTGGGCTTGTGTCTGCTGCATGCCTCTATCATTAAGGGGATCTTAGCATCTCTTTGGGGCAATTTGGCTGTTTACAAGAAATGAATTATCTGCATTGACCAGCTGAGGGCAGGAACAATTTGTCTATGTTTTAAGGTGGTATCAGAATTAAGTGGTTTATATATAAATTAAACCTCAGGAGAGCATCTGTGATGAGAGATGACCTTACCTGCCATGTGGACTGGCCTTATCCCAACCCAGTCTCTGTCAGTCACCTGCCCCTTGCAAAAATGTCCAGCAGCAAACACACATGGGGTGGGTGGCATCTGGCATGAGCAGGGAAGTCAATACAGCCCAGGACCCCTTCATGTGTGTGCAGTGCAGGTGCTGGCAGCAGGACTGCTCAGCACCACTGGGAATGCACTAGGGTCTTTAGTAAGGGCACATTATGCTTTTTCAGATCAGTCCTGCCCCCCTCTCTTGCCTATTGGTGCAGAAAATAACCCAAAGAACAACTAAACAGCAGACAAAGAAAGCTTCCCTATCATCTTGGTCTTTGTGTCCCTTCTCAGGGAGGGCTGGGAGTAAAACTATCCCAGACACAATGGTTAAAAAAATGCTGAAGGGGAAGAGTGTAGCAGAGAAACTACAATGTGCACTTGTGCTGGTGGTGGATGCTTTTTATTACTGTTATTGGCTATTCAAACACTTACCCAAAAAAAGGAAAAGGAGAAGTGGAGATAGCAGCCTCAAATCAAACAGATTTCAAACACTTCACAAACTTTTTCAAAATATATTAATCTTCCAAACACTCTTTAGCCTGTTAGTTAGATTTAAATAATCATGACCTAGTACTTACTAAATAACTAAAATCTTTTGAGAGTTCACATTTATAGTCCAGATCACTGCAAAACAAAGGGCAGAAAGAAATCCCATTTGGATGTGAATACTTAATACATCATTTGGAAAGCTGCTGCACTGACACTAATTTGAGCAGATAATCAAATAAGTATTAAAACAAACAATTATGCAGGCATATAATTAGAACAGGAAAAGGTTCTAAGTTAAGCCAATAGAAAATGGTTTATAAAGACCATTTGATCACGGCCTTTCAAACAGAACTGGAAAAAAACACCAAGGCTGTTACTTTATATTTGGGATTATAGATCAGTGGAGGTACCAGTAGTACCTGGTATGTAAATACAGGATGGATTTATATAATACTGGGTCTGTTCCTCAGGGATGCACTTCAGAGCCTGTGAATGTTAACTGCAGCCTTTCTGTTATGTCAAACAGGCTTTGGGTCAGGATCCATCACCCTCTGATGAGGGAGTCCCACAATTCCTTTATTTGGCAGCTTGCAGGAGAAGCAGAAGTAAAACATATTGCAAAAGCCAAGCTCCAACAGGAGTTCTGTTCAATTATGTCTTAACATTAGACTGTAGCTAATGTGCTTTTACCAGATGTCCTGATGAAATACTATTACAAGCTGGTGCACTGCATTAATTAAAGTGAAATTTCATAATGAATTCTTTTTTCAAGGCAGCAGGGATGAATTGATGACCTACATAACCTCCCTTTGCTCTAAAATCGCTTTCCAAAGTAATGAAATGAATCCCCCTGGTTGTGGCAGGGGTGCGGAGCAAGCTGTGCTTTGCATCCCAGCTACACACTGCGACAGGAAAAAATCTGGGCACTCTCCACAGAGATTATGGCTTGCCTTTCATTGTGTCTAGCAACAAGAGGGAACTTTCAGAGGCAGGAGGACTCTCCATTAAGGCACCTTTCCTACCGGGAGGCTTTTGAAAGCTCCATTAAAATTCTTGGACAGTGCCCTCACAGAGAATCTGGGGGATAAGCTGGCTGACCCTCTACCCTATAAACTGGCACAAATGAACAGACAGTTAAACGCACATTTGTTCAAGTTTAAGAGGCTTAGGGTATGTCATTAAAATATAATCCACAACGGACAACAAACATGCCCACAGCTGGCAGGCTCAGACCCGTCTCTGCGGCGAGCGTGTCAGGAGAGAAGCGCGAGGATCAGCATCACACAGCCCGTGTATGTGGGGAGCTGATGGGAGGAGGGGAGGCCTCTGTTCCCAGGCATATGTTTTTAAAAGAGAAAATATGCCTGTGAATTCTGATTATGCCTGTGTGAGTACATTTTGATCCATGCTGGTTTGAGATTAAAAGCGATTTATGGTGTTGCTAAGTCTCAGTAGTCTACACTTCACTGAGCCATTGCAGTGCAATCAAAACAGTGCCTCTACCAGTGCTGGATTGTGCCAGTGAGTCCTAATTGCCTGAAAGATAATGGTGTCATTAAAGTCTCTTGCCTCTGTGAGCCTTGTACTCCTCGACAGAAAAAATGCTTTTATTGTTGGTTTCAAAGGAGCCCTCAGTCACTGCTAAAGCACATTGTCCATTCAGAGGTACTGGGAGGCTCCATTCTGTAGCTCCTTTATTTCTCAGCTTCTCCCTTCATAACCAGTGGGCAGGCAAGAGCAATGGAGAGAAATGCAGAAAAAATATTGACTTTTCAACAAGCAAGACAAAATATAAATCAGATATAATTCAGTTAGACATCAGAAGTGTCTAAGACCTTGCACTGGTTTAGGCTTCTAGCAACACAAATGGAGAATGCTTATGTATAAGGAGACACACTCCACAAAAGATGCCAACTTCACCAATAATTTTCAAGTCAGTAATCATTTTGACAGAAAAGCTGTGACCAGCTTCTTTATTCATACAAAAGGCATGAGGCCCTGCAATTACACCTTAACTCATAGCCATTCTTTCTGGACAATTTCAATTAAGAAATGACTTCTCCATAAAACATTCAATTCTGCTACAAAATTTATTCCTGTCTTCATGTGGTAACATCTTCCTGAAAACCAGACAGACACTTATGCAGGTAAATTTATCACTTGTCTATTTATGGGTGTGAGTTTTCTTAAACAGAAGAGGGTTTTACTATTGTTATTTGCCTTACTCTGAATCTTGTTATTTCTTGTGCTTCAAGAATCACCTGTCTGTTTGCTTTGCACAGTGCCCTGCTCACTCACGGAGCCTGTCTTCACTGGGTCAGCGATACCAGACCACATACATATGACAGTGACATGCAGAGGTAGCCTACAACAAGAGTTTTCTGCTTTTGTGCCATCCAAAACTGAACAGAGATGTATTTAATCTCTAAGACCACAGCAATGTCAGGACAAGTAGTATCTGCTGAGTACAGTAAGAAGCTTGGTTTGCAGAGGGGCTGAAGTCCACCCGACCTGCTACCTGCATAAAATCTTTACAGTTAAATAGCTACCATTAAGAGACTTAGGGCAGGCCATTACAACATAATCTAGAGTGCTCACCAATGCACGCATTACACAAAAAATGCTTGGCATTGCTGCTGCAGGGTACTTTCAAGCAGAGAAGAGCCTCCACAAATCAGCACTCAGATAATTTTCCTTTCATATTTTCCTCCTTCTTATCTGCCTTTCTCTTAGCTGTTGCTTTTACTCCTCCAGCTGTTACCTTTCCATCTTCTATCCATATTATCCATCATGGTGGGTATAAGAGCCTTTCTTCATTGCATCACATTTCTGGAGTACTTTGGAGTACTCTTGTAGTTTTTGCCACTGATTCTCCATTTCTTTACGACTTACTGGCATTTAATGTTTTTTTCTTTGCTGAAGCCTTTTGAATGTAGTATCTCAACTGCAGTCCTGCTGCTCAGGGCTGTAAGGTGGCACCAGAGCAGGGG
This sequence comes from Vidua macroura, assembly GCF_024509145.1. Lineage (NCBI taxonomy): Eukaryota > Metazoa > Chordata > Aves > Passeriformes > Viduidae > Vidua > Vidua macroura. The sequence goes on from NC_071577.1 coordinate 28,322,234, forward strand.
CTTTTTCTGAAGGCAGGAGGGGTCTCAGCTGGATCAGTTAGAGGGACCTTTCACATGGAGGGCAGGCAGTAATTACACAGAAGAACTTAATGCTTATTGCCTGAAATGTAAGTGGTGGAGGGAGATTGTTTAAACATCAAAAACAAATGTGGAGGCCCCCTTCTTCATACAATGCAGCAGCCTGGAAAGGGCCAAAGTGGTTATTGATAACCACACCAGAAACCCCAGGCTAGCAGCATGGGCAGCTCTCCCCAGTTTCTCAAACCTCTTTGTGCACACCAGGCCCTGCCAGGGACTTGCTCTGATGCCCAAACCCTGCAAAATGTGAACTCAGATCTTAATCTCGTGTATTAAAAATACAGAATTTTACTTATTTTTACAAAGAACCAGAACACAAATGGCAGTAAATCCATGAGCCTTTTGGCTTAATCCCATTTCAGACACAAAAAAGAAACTCCTGCCTGACAGCCACACGCTCTCTGGGAAAAGTCGGCTCTTCCTATGTTTCCCTAACTATATTTACTCTGCCATGTGCTGTCATCCTCCAATCCTCCTTGAGTGTCACTCCAAGAAAAAAATCTGTAGTGAATTATAATGACAATGCATTGAAGATGGCTTGCAGCAGAGAATGGCACTTCATAGCAGCCGGCTGTGACAAATCTGGGTTGGGAAAGAACATTGTGCATGTCCCAGAGATTATAGCTTTTAAAATAAAAACCTCATTCTTGTTCCCTGGGGCTTTTTAATGAATTGCCACATGCAACAATGCCTTAAACGAAGCATTAGTGATTATCCATCTGACTGTGGCTCAGTGATTACATAATAAAAGAACAGGCAGCACCCTGAAAACTCTAAACCTATTTGAAGAGCTCTACTGATGCTAAGGATAGTCCCATTTTAAAGGCAAAGAAGTAGAGGTCACCAAAGGAGCAAACACCTTTCGAGAGGTGGGATGTTTTATGGTGGTTAACATTTTTCAGCAGGATGAAACTCCCACATCTGAGCCATGGACCAGTTGCACCACACACAGACTGAGGGTATGAGTGACAGTCAGATCCCAGGATGATTCAGACACCTGGCTATATGAAAACCATGTTTTGCACTTCTTGCAAAAGCTAGAACAAGGCCAGGAGCAGCAGTCCTGCCAGTGTGACCCAGAGGGAAGTGGTTCTTGTTGGAGCACAAGGATACAGTCCAGTAAGGGTTACAGGTCTCATATCTGGCACAAAGGATGTCCTGTCCCATCCAGATATCTACATAAACACATCAACACTATGGCTTTTCCCTCTTGGACAGATATGCTGGTTACAGCATTTAACTCTGCATTTGGCTTAGGGGTGCAAGGGAAGAGTCCAAACTACCATGGCTCCCTCTGCAGTTGCTGGGTGAGATGAGCTCCTCTCCCATGTAACGCAGGCTCTGCTGCAGATCATGCTGCAGGAAAGTCTACCACGCTCCAAGGAATGTACAGGGGCTCTGGAGAACACAGTCCAAAATCAGACACCTCCTTTAAATGCCTCAGCTTGGGCTGTGCACACACACAGCACCAGGTACTAGTGGAGACCTCCAGCTCCCTTGTTTGTTTAACCACTTTTCCAATGCCTGTGCACTGGCTCTCTGGGGCTCTCCCAGTCCTCCACAGCCTGTACAACTCTAACCACTCCTTTGGGTCCAGAAGCATGTTTTAAAGCATCCCAAACTAGATTGCCCTGAATAGCCTCTGCACATATAGAAGGAGGTAGATTCATCCCAGTGCATAGGGCTTGCTGAGCATGGAACAGTATCCCTCTGCCCTTCCCAGGATTTCTGGATGCCCAGAGCCTGCCTGGCAGATATCCAGATATCCACTGGCTCAGTGCCTGTGCCACTGTGGGGCTGGCAGGTCCACACACTTCCTCGACGTTCGCCCCACATTCATTTTCTGTTGCTCCTGGGCTTGGCAGCTTCCAGGGTAAATCTGGGTCAACATCTTTCCATAGGATTTCTGTTCCCTTCCTGCCATGGCTGGCAGAAGGGGATGTGCCAGGACAGAACTGAAGAGCCATTGACTGATGAGGAAGGACAGGCAGGGAATGAGGGTTTTTGGTTTAACTATGTCAAAGCTGTGCACAAACACAGACCCACAGGCACTGCAAGCAAATGTCAGTAAAAATCAGAGGCTGATATACAAAAATCTCTTGTTGTCTCCAAAGATTGCACAGATTCATTTGAATCCAGTGGGAAATTCAGTGTTTGCTTTTTTACTGTGATTAATAGCTATTTGGGTTTTCAAAATTTTAAGCCTTTATTCTTAACATATGTAACAAAGTAAATTTAAAACCTTAGACCACTTCAGCTCTGAATGTTGGGAAACCCACAGGAAAAAACAGTCTCAGCCCTATTTCAGTAAATGTGCAGGAGGATCAGTATGAGTAAAAGCTCTTGTTAGTTCTCTCACACTTTGCTCTTAGTTGATATTTTAGGGATGGAATAATCTGTGGAAGTTGCTTTCTGTAGCATGAGCTGCTAACCCTGTTTTTTTTTTTTTTCTGTCAGAAAATCCTTTTGAAATTAGACCCAACTCCTGGAATCAACCCAGACACTGCTTTTCAAGCCAGAAGCATATGTATAAGCATCATCAATCATGCCACTGACTCTTATCACTACTCTATATTCACTTTCTACCTGGTTTGAATTCCTAATTGGCCCTGCTGAGCAACTTAGAGCCCTGAAGAAAGTGGTGGATGGGAGGTGGGAGAGAGAGTGACTTTCCAGCTGGGACTGGGAGGGTTTCCTGCAAATTACACAGATAAAGTCTGTTTCCTGGAGAAAATAGACAAAAAGCAGTTGGCAATAGGGTGAGTAAGAGTTGGATGCAATGGGGTATGATGTACAAAAGTGTCTACAACTGGCTCAATTATCATCTGAGCAGTTGGCCTGGCAGCTGCTTCTATCATGTGTTTCAGACTCGTGTACTGCAATGCAAGCACACGAGGAGTCATTTGAACAGGAATGGAGTCGATAATTCAGGAGACAAGGCTGTTTTTCTGATTTAAGTACAGGAGAAGTTCTGAAAAAGGCAGGTGATTTCCTGTGCCACCTAGAGCAGGATTTCTCTTTCTCTGCTTAGGAAACCACTGATGTTCTCCCCATCCTCTAGCTCTCATTTACAGAATTCTCTTTCTCACAGTAAGGTTGTCCCAAGCTGCCTAAAACAATGCAAATTGGGCGGGAGCACCCTCAGGAACTGGTGACCAGGACATGATGATGGGTCTGGGCTATGCCAGGGAATGGGCTGTCTCCTCAGGCAGGGATGGTGGGTTTCAGGTACAGCTAACCCAAACGGGGGTTGGAGCTAGCTCTCCATCTCAGGTGCAAGGTAAGCACAAATAGTATGCAAGCAGAACATTTATTTCATTACTTTGCCCCCCCTGCTGTCCCCCACCCTCTTCCCATTAAGCAGTCACACATGCTGCTGAAAGCCAGGGCAGCTGTATTCATCTATCAAAGCCTGTCAGCTTGAGAGCATAGGTTTTTCCCATTAATTAAGCAAATGTAATGTGATTAGCTAAGGCTGTAAATGTTTCTAGGCCCATTTAGAAAGCTACAAAACACCGAGCATCAGGGTCTCTTATTTTCACGTGCTTGTGCTATGTGGGATGCTCCTCTGGGGCTGAGACTTTAGTCTTTAAATTTTTGTGTGTGAGAAAAAATAGAGAGATGTAATAGAAAGCACAAAAAATGGGTCATGTAGTTCTAAAATTGCTGTTTGAATCTGAAGAACAAATTAGCTTCTGCACTTTTAAAAAACTTTTACCTACACTTTTTTTTTTTAATGGGTATAACAATAACTGCTGGAAGCTGAATTTTTTGTAAGAATCTATATACCTCATTTAAATTTTCTACTTGCTTTGATGAAAAATATATATTACTTAGCAGCTAAGTATCTAAACTGGGGTGCTTTAGGCTGTCAACCTGAAAGCAAATGGAACAATCAGTGGGAAGTTGCACACAGAATAAGAAAATTCTTGAAGGAAATTTGAGTGTTATGAACTAGAGCTACTTAAGGATGTAAAGCTGAAGTGGGGATGCGGGTGCCTAAATCTAACATTGTGATGCTGAATGCAGCCTTTGCCAGACTTTCTGTGTGTATGAACTCCAAAGGTACCTCCCTGTTTAAAGCTCCCCAGATGTTTACAGTCATTTTGATCTCCAGATCTCAAAAGTGCTCCCACCCCATCCAGGCTGAGCTGCTCAGGAATATCATGTGAGTCTACAGCTCTTTGGGATCCAGAAATTTGGCATTTCTTTCCCCAGTTCCTTGCACAGGCTCAGCCTGGTAGGCATGCACTAAGAATACCTCAGACAAAGGAGCTGTACCTCTCCCAGCAGCTTAGGCCACTCTTGAGCTCCTACAAGGACTTTCTAGAGGTTGCATCCACACATGGACCACAGCAAGTGAAGCCCAGTGCCTGATGTTTCACCATCTGTGAGTTCTGTGCCAGCTCTTCAGATCAAAGTCTTGGCACATCACATACTTTCACGTGGATGTTAAAAAGCCCTCAGGACTCAAATCATGAGAGTAATTTCCTGAAGCTGAATTCATTTAAATGAACCACTCCATCAGACACTGACATCCTCTCTACAATCTCTTAGATTGATCCAAATTCCCAACTTTGTTTCCAGAAATCTGGGGCTTTTCCTGCATGGGTGAGGAAGAAGCTACCATCATGGCAGGCAAGGCAAGAACAGGGATGAGTGCCTGGTAAAGTTCTTTTCTGGCAAGGCAAAAAGCTTTAGGGAGCCTGGGATAAGAAAATGCTCCCTACAATCTTTATCTCACTGCTCTCACAAACGTCCTGGGGGACAAAGGGAGGAAAATGGTCCTTGAGATCACTTTAACACCTTCCCTGAAATGGGGAACACTGCAAAGAGCTGCTGCTCTCACCAGTCAGGGCCAACAGAGAGCACATGGGAGGAGTTTCATCAGTGGCGCCTCCCAGCCTGGGGCTTTCTGAGGGATTGCTCCTTTGACTGCCCCAGCCTCTTCCCAGGGAGCACTTCTTACTGCTGAGGTAGAAATGGAAGGAGGAAGAGGGCTGTTGCTCCAGTTATCCTCTCATCTCGATGAACATGTGACTAGGTGTGAGGTTTGCCCTTATGGTGGGTCTGTGGTGCTTGAGACCAAGACTGGGCTCAAGCCCAATCCCTGTCAAGAGCTGTTTGTGCAGCTGGGGCCACAGGCACGCCTGGGCCCTTCTCTTACAACACACAGGTGCAGTTGCTAGAAAGGCAGCAGCAATGCCACATTTTGTGTAGTTTCCTAATGCTGAGATCAGCAAGAGGCAGGATTCAAAGGAGACTCAAAGACCTCTCATCAAGTCAGCGCCTTGCTCCACGCTTACAGGAGTTTTTGAGTGGAGAAATTTCCCATCTCTCCTGGATCAAAAGCAGAGAAAAGGATTATCAGGCCTATATGGCCAAGGAACACTTATAGAATAGGACAATGCTGGAGCTTCATGTTTTGAGCCTTCACCTGGCTGTTAGCATAATTGAGAGTAAACAGATCTGTTGAATTACCGCAGCATCTCCTGGCAATTGCTGCAGATATTTTAAACCTACCTAAGGGGCATAGGTTATCCTTTTTATGCTGTTAGACCCAGGCCATCAAAGGTGATTCTAGTGAGAATCACCAAAGCAAGACACCAAAATATTTCCTCTGACTTCTTAGCTTTCAAAGAAAAACAGGTTATCAGTTTGATTTCTGGGGGTGTTAGCACTGGAAGCAACGTGAGGAAACCTAAGTGGCATTCAGCCAAGGTACTCTTGGGTCTCCAGGCCTGGTAAAAACCATGGGAGCCTAATAAATGGGATATTGTGAAACTCTATTAGGTGTCACTCTCCTTCTTCAGGCAAGATCCCCTGGAGTGTTACAGTGCCCTTAAAAATCAGTGGTGGTTAGATGGCTGAATGCTTTCAGAAATCTGGCCCCCACCTTTCTCAGAAATGGGAAATTTTCCCTATGATTTATGTTGTTGAGGTGTAGCCTCTGACAATAATAGTAGAAAACTAAATATTTTACTCAGAGGACTCAAAGAGCCTTTTTCATACCTCAGTTTGAGGCTGGCATTCAGTTAATGTTGATGTAATGTCTTTTTTAAAAAAGACTGTAATTAAATTTACCGACACAGTCACCAAAGAGCCATTTATAAATTGTATATATAGCTGCAATTCAGCATCTGTTGTGACTATTTCATTGGGTTAGTCCTAACATCACAAGCTAATAATACTGGAAACAGGGATATGGATAATTCACAAAGGACACAGTACTCAGTATATAGCTAACAGTGATTAAGTAGTCTCTGCTTTCAGAAGAAAGATAAGGGCCAAAAAGAATAGGTCCCTTGATAATATCAGGTAATTCTTATATATGGTTCTTCATGACACAGACATAAATCACAATAAAACCCATCTGCAGATCTAAGGAGTGAAACCATAAATCCTGCTTTATAAATGAAACCTGCACATCTGATAGTGTACATTGCTCCAGATTTACAGCAGCTGTAAATGATGTACTAAGGTTCACAAACCCATTTGCACTCTGGCTGGAGAGAAGGGAGGTGAGATTTTACTGGAGAGGAGAATATTGGAAGATGCAATGAGAGAGACCATGTGGATATGTGTGTGTGTGCAAATGAGAAATGTGTATTTTACACAGCCTTGCCTTATCTTGGCTTTACATTTGAGACTCCCTCCTCTGTACCCAGTTTCTGTAAATTCATGGTACTGTGTTATGCGTTCCCATTCTCTCCAGGTCTGACAGGTGATGGAGCCAAAGGCTCAACATTTGCTGGTCACTAGAACAAACTGGGCTCAAATACAACCTTTCATGCTGGCCAGGAGCCTGTGCCTTTTTTCAGGCTGCAGTTTTTCCTGAAGCAGATGAAACCCAAGTGATCATTTAAGCAAGTGCAGGGTGATGATGATCCAGCACCTTTCCTGGGTCATGGCCCATCTTCTGGACAAAGCTGGCCAACTTGTCCAGCTGTTCCTTCTCCTCTGGGCACTGGAGGGTGCATCTCCCCTGGAACCTCCACCTTCCTCTGACCATAGAGCTGCCTCTTACTGGTAGATCTGAGCCTCCTTGGGGCCACTTGCCATTGCACCACCACATGAAACATCTCCAGGACTGCTCCCAGGATAGCAGGTTCGGGTTTTTGGCTTGCCCAGCTCCTTGCGTCGCTGTAGCTCTCCTGTGACTGCATTTTGCAGGGCATGTTCTTGTCTTTTCTGTTGGCAGCACAAGTTATTATTTGCCTGGTGCTCTTCTGTGGCTTGACAGTGCTGAGCACGGGGTAGAGGCTGACTGGGCACATTTTCTCACCTGTGAAGTGTTGTTATTTGGATCCTTCACACCAATGCCTCTGCAGGGGCTAACAAGGGGTAAAGTATCTGTGCCTGTGCTTCCCTCACACTCTGCTTCAGCTCAGCCGTTAAACCAAGGCATGATCCAAAATGCATGACTGATTATTTAATTTTCATTGTTGAGACTGGGACCTTGGAAATGCCATGGGTTTCCTATAACATTTGCATTTCACATTCATTAGGATGTTTTCCCAATGGCACTCTCAGGGTTTGGCTTCATACACCCAAAGAAAGGTGTGGCCTTCCTCACGCAGGCTTTTGCCACAGAAGTCTTCTCTAACCTTCATTTTTAGCACTTTACTGTGAAATTCCAGTACACTCTGTGGCCGAGGTTAGTGCAATCCAGCAGTGCTAACTTCTCTCCCTGTTTTGATATTACTGCCATCCCAAATTTACATTTCTAAATAATTGAGCCCAGCAGTGCTGCTTCTTTCAGAGCAGTTGGAGCTCCCAGTTGTGAGCTCTCTGTGTTTCCAAATTTCATCTATGTAAAGTTCAGTACCTCCTGAACAATCAAATACGTTCCTGTGTTTTCCTGTAAAATGCCTCAGGGAATGAATGTAACCAAAATGTCAGTCTGAGGAAGAAGTGTCTCCCAAAGAGTGAACAGAGCACGTAGAAATACGGACTTTGTTTCTCCAGGGACACCTGCTAGACATCAGACAATGCATATAAAGCTATTTGCTACCCATCAGCTCCCCAGAAATCTTTCTTTTGAAGCTAATAAAGACTGCTTTAATTTATTACAGATTTCTTTTTTTTTCAGTCATACATAAATATAACATTCTAGATTTTTAATATAGCTTCCTAAGACAACTGTATCCATGCAGTCTCTCTGCCTATTTCTCTCTCTGCCTGTGGTAATCTGAATTTCTTGTCCATATAAACACATTAGGCACACAAATGGAGGCTTCCAAGAGAAGTTTCTATAAGCTTAATGTTGAAATCTGTGGCTGGAGAGAACATAAAATTATTAATGCCTCTACTGAGTGAAAATTGAGGGCCATCTCCCTCTGCTTGCTGCTGGCTGATTGCCAGCTAGCCCTGTGTAGCTTCAGATCAGCCAAATCCCATAATCCCTTTTGACATGGCAAGAGGAAAAATACATGATGGAGGGCAAGGAGGCAGCTGGGAAGTTGGCTTAGAAGCTGTATCGTGGAGTGAAAGACAAGAACAAAAAGGAGAGAAAGACATGGGAAAAATATCACAGAGAGAGAGGTGTGAGGAGCAGGGCATGCTCTTTGGGATGTCCCAGGGAGCAGCAACAAAGAGATGGACTATTGCAGGAGCATGGACCACAAACTCTCAGTGGGTTTGCTTCCTGTGGAAGTCTTATTTCAGTGGTGATGGACCTCTATTTCCATTGCCTCATTAGCCTCTACCTGGCCTCAAAGCCCAAAAGCAAGCAATGTGCCAGCTGCCGAACTTCTGAAACCCTGTCCGTGGTTCCTGGAAGGAATTCCTGAGTGCTACCAGGGTTTCTCAGACCCCTCTCCCTGCTGTGGGCACCTGTTTGACATCTGAAAAAGATTGTGAAAATGGTAGGGTTTTTTTCATTCAGAAGGTTTATAATATATTTGTCACCTTTTCATACCACCTTATCTCACTTTGGTGTTGCTGTAGCCCTTTGTCCAAGTCAGCTGAAAGCTATTAGAATTGTCAAGCAATTCAGAACCAATTACTGTTACACACAAAGCTGCTTTCCCATTGCCATCTTCATCAGTTTAACTGACATTTGTAGCTAATGGGGACAGAACAACAGAGGGTCTAAATCAGTTGTCTTCCATATTTCCAGAGTTTAAAATACAGGAGGGCTATTAACTACCCCTTTGTGCCACTTTAATGATTATTTTATTGTATTTCACTTTATTTTGTTCTATTTAATTTTATTTTATTAGCAAGCACTCCAAATGGCTCACTCTAGGCCAGCAGTTGTGGTCAGGGCTTACCTTACTGCCTGAGCTCTTGCCAATTGGCCCCCTGCAAGGCAAATCTTTGCACTCAGCTTGCTTGCTGCAGTGTCTCTGAAAGGTCCCAATCTTGGAAATAACCTTAATGCTTTCAAGACAGTATTTGATAGACTGATTTTGCACATGGTTCCCCAGCTGGAATACAGGAGCAGCAGGGCTGGTACAAATGCTGTGGTGAGTGCCTGCGGGGCAGCAAGTGCGGTGGGGTGGCTCTGACGAGTTAAATCTCACTGATATTTCTAGTAGATGTTTGTCATGGTTCCTAGGGGGTAAAGGAGGCAGGAGAAGTGCCCTGTGTTTTAGAAAACATGAGGAGCAAGAAGGAGGACTCCACAACTAACTGAGCTGGCAGCTGGCAAGGCACAGGGCAGGTCCTGGTTGCGTGCCCGGGAGCGGCGCTGCTCCGACTCGCTGCCAGGGACTGTTTGTGTAAGCTGCAGTTTGAAGCTGGCTGAGGAAGCTGTAGGCAAAGCTCTTTTGTTTAGATGCTGGCTCAAGGTCTGCTTGGACCAGAGCTGAGGAAAGTGCTTTAACCCCTACAGCCAAGAGGAATCACCAGTGCTCTTCTGGGCTATAAAGCAGGGGGAAGGTGGGCTCTGTGGCCCTAAGACCTTTTCACACGAACAGTAAGCACATGGTTTAGGACTTCCTCACCTCCCAACCTCTCCTTCCATCCACACACAGTTTGCTGGAGGGAGCAGCTGCTCATGTCCCCCAGACAGCAAAGGACAGTTGGAAGTGAGTTCTGTTACAGTTTCAGATATTAACAGATCTTTAAAGTGCCCATTTAATGCTGCTAACCCACTTCAAAGAGAAGTACCTTTCAACTATCCTCCTCCATAACATCTGAGAGCTTTCCTAAACTGTTATTTCCCCTGAAGATTTGCTCCACAGCCTTATAGATGTGTTGAGCATCTTAACCCTCCTGGATTTTCAGGGTCTCCCATCTCAAGAAGTCAGCTGCCTGATTTCAACAGCCTGACCTGTTAGCTTGTCTCTGTACTCTGCTTTGATGGATCTGCTCAGCTTGTCCCTGACGGTTTGGATACAGTAGTTCTTCCTAATATTAGGAGCTGGCCGGTCTGGGAGCACTGGACCTGACAGCTGTGGGCACTGTGGCCATGAAGGAGCAAACAAAGGCTTTTCTGTTTTGGGTGCTGCCATGCTGTCACTCTTCAGGCAGGGAAAGGATCACTTGCTGTTCCCTTCCCCTCCTGTTCCCTAAATGAATACAATACTCCATTTTAAACATGCAAAACTTACCTTCCCCCACTACAACTGAGCATCTGGGAACTTAAAACAGACTCCACTAGTAAATAAAAAGAAGCAGCTTGATTAGTTTTATAGCAGTAAAGGGGGTTAATCACTAAAACTGCTTCTTCTGCTGCCATGGTTCAGATAAATGGGTTTAGCACAGCAAGCAGCCGAGGGCAGGCATTAGTGGCTCATTCTGCAGCAGAGGAGGAGAGCGTGCTCAGCCCATCAGCCCTCCGAGGCACCAGCCTGCTGCCTGTGAAGATGGTGGCAGACTTCCTGCTGACTTCAGTGGAGCTGAGATTGTGCTGCAAATAAATATATCTGCTTCCAAAGGGTACAAGAGATAGATCAAACATGAGTGAGCTTTTCTTGTATCTAGTATGATCTTTTTCCTCTATTCCCTCCATGGATTTCCACAGCATTAAAGTTTCATTAAAAAGAAAGTGATTTAAAAATTGCATTTACCTAGAGCCTCTGACCATATGGAGCCATATTGCCACATAAAATGCATGTGTATTCTCAGCTCCTACTGGGAAAAAAGCTATCTGGGCTTCAGTTGTAGCATCTATAGCACCTGGGCACAGCAATATCTCCTCTGACTCTACCTGTGTGAGCCCTAGATCAAAAGCACCAGCAACTGGTAGCCAGTACCAGCTGACTGTTTGCAGCCTAGAGCCAAAGATATTCAGGATAATTTTGTTGGTCTGGATGCAGGACTTGGAATGTGTTAAAGGAGTGGCTGTAGTCTGTATTTGTTCACACAGCAGTTGGAACAGGGATTGTGAAGCCAAGGAGGGAAATAGGTATCACCTTCCAGGCAGGAGGGAAAATGCATAAAGGCTCAGTGTAATCATTGGAGTCTAGAGTTTGACTAAAACTTCAGGGGGGGACCTCTGAAATATTAAACATGAGGGGGGTTTATGTCCAACCTGTTGTTGGCATTAGGTAAAGCTGTTGGTAAATTATTGGCAACCAAATTTTGGAAGTGTTGTATTCCATATATTGCTACAAACTCTTCAAAAGCAGTTTTATGGGGTAGAGAGAAAATGCAAGATAGATTTCCATTTCCTGAGTGAATAACTACAATAACTCCTCTAGAACAAATACTTGCATAAATGGCTAAAGGATTTGATTTCTGACATTTCATGTGCAGCAGTGGCATTCACTCCTGCACAGCAGACTCACTGTTCATGTGCCTTATAAACACAGCAGAAACTCATCATGATTTGGTGCTTATTGGCTTTGGTACTGGCTTTTTGTTGTTATGTTATTTATCCATTTTTCTGGCAAACTCTCACCTAAAACCCATTAAGATGCAAGAAATCATTAACCTGTGATTCTCATCTCTTGTCAGTTCACCACTGAGGCAGCCACCACCAGCCCCTTTCCTACAGCATGCTGCTCACTTGAGAGGCTTTCCAACTAACCCTGGGATCTCACCAAATGTGCACAGGTGGCTGTCAGACAGCTATACCACCCTCCCCTTCTTCACAGAAAGCAGTAAATGAAATCTCTACTTATTGACAGTAGCAGACAAGCCCTTTCAGGTGCATGTGGAAGAAAAAAGTCATTTGGTAGGTTTTCACTTCAGCAAAAAGCTCTCATACCAGCTGCAACCCTCAGCTCTGCTCCCAAGCCCTGCACAACCCATCCCTCATCCCCTCCTCTCACAGTGCTAGTGCTGAGCAGGGAGATGCTGTGTGTATCTGCTCTCAGAGCAGCTCTCTAGGCTGGTGGGAACTGACAGATGGCTGCTCTGAGATATTTCCAAAAGAGGGAAAAACAGGAGCCTCTCAACCCACTACAAGTCCCTTGTTCTGGCTGCATGTGTAAGGCAGCATGCTTAATCGAATCAGGGAAAGCAAATGAAGTAAGGGGAAGGGTTAGGTTAAAGTAGGTCTCAAATCAGAGTCCTCAAGGCAAATTTTTGTGTAATCTAAGTTTCCATTCTCTTCCCCAATTGCTCAGCTGTTGCCCAATTTATGAGGGGAGCAGACCCAAGCAAATGATAATCAGAAAAATCTTGGGAACTTTTCTAGGAATCAGTGTTTCTCTTTTAGCCATGGCATTCAGATTTCTCATTTCTTCATTTGCCATTTGGTTGAAAGGAGCAAGCATGTTCCAGCAACTGGCACTGAAATGGGAAGGCCTTGTGTCTGTGCTTGAATTCCTCACTGTTTCTTGCAGAAGGCTGGTAACACTGTTGGATGCCCAGGGGGTCTGTCAGAGCTGCTCTCACTTAGGGCTGGTTCTGCTGCTTTGTGGTGAGGCACCCTTACCCTGTCCAACTGCTGCTGCTTTCCTCTTCTCTGTGCTGTGGCTTTTCCACGTATTCAAGACTTCCCCAGTTTGTCTCTTCCCAGCACTTTCCCTGGCCTCAGGTTAACCCCTGCACTGCCAGGATCCCTAGATTGCTGATGAAGGAGGAGCTTTAAAGACTCCATGTCCCTACTGAGTGCTTTGCCTTCCAGTAGGTCTCAACTAATTTGAAGTGGATATGGAGCTATTACAGCCCAGAAAAAAAAAGGTTGTTAGTGGGGAAAGGGAGTTGAAGGACAAAATATCAAAGCACTGTGCCTTTCTAGCCCTGGGAAATACAGAGATGTCACAACTCTTTGGGAACAGTATTATGCCACTGACAAAAGCTATTTGAGCTTTTTTCTTATTTTTTAATGATATTAAATAGCATTCACTCTCTCTCCTCGGGGCACATTCTGGATAATTCGTATCTCACTGTAAACCAAAAGCATTTCCACTAATCTCAACAAAGACTGACTCAGTGGAAAGTAGGATTTTTAACCAGATAATTAGGGCATGAAAAATAGGGTGGTCATCAGGCTTCAGAATTTTTCTCCAATATTTTTGCAAAAATCTCTCTGCAAAGGTGAACATGCAGCAAGAGAGCCTGCTTTAATAATTAACTCAACCCTCCCTTATGTAAAAACTATGCTGATATCTAAATTAAACAACCAAAAGTCACTCTTAGAGTGGCTACTTTGTTACAGATATTTGTGATGATAAAAACATGGTCAATTTCAACACCCTGTAGTGCTTCTCATTGGCAGAGATTTGATGGTGCCTTTTATAACTGACAATTCAAAACACCAGACTGCTCAGTTTTTAGCCATGTTACCATTTGAAAACAGTCTTATGCAACAACACTGTCACCCACATCCTTCTTCTCCCAGTCCTATCACTGTCAGCTGTATCACCCAAATTCAAACCAACTGACAGGGGAGGAAAATAGAATTTAAAATGTTATGGAGTGCCCATATATTTCATTAAATAAGGGGAGAAGACAAATGCTATTAAGGACCTCAGCTTGCTGCGCAGGGTGAAGGGAAGGCTGGGATGGAGATGACCCTTCCTAGATCTAGGAGGGTCCATGCTGGAGCTCTGCCTGTACATGAACCCAATGGAACAACATGTCTGTGCTTTCACTGCTCAGGCTTTGATGTTTCTGTGCATGGCTTTCTTCCCACCCCATTTAACATTTTAGTTGAGAAGGCATCCTCCCAGTGTGGGCTCTAATGTCTATTATTTCCACAGATCACTGATGGGACCACGAACAAGTGAGTGTGTTCATCTGTGTTTCTGTTCCTCCACTTTCCTCCCCTGTCAGCAGTAGCAACTCTTTCCTCCTTTTCCTACCCCAGAGAAGCATAAACACCATGAACATTGTGAGCAACCCTCATTTACCACCTCTGTTCACTCCAATCCCAAAGGTATTTCTATGCTTACAACAGAAGTACTCCAAACACTCTTTCACTGCAGATCCCCTCCTCCGAGATAAAGTATCTGAACAAGCGTGTGCATCCTTGCACAGAGCATGTTGTCCAAGCAGGTACATGCATTTGCTATGGGCCTTTGGGGACCTATCCTTTACAGAGCAAGTGCATTTTATATGATGCTTACACATCAGCACTTCACACTTCCTCCCCCACCCCCCACATTAGTTGGGTTGGTAATTCCCATTGCTTTGACATCTGGCACTACAGTCAAAGCAGGATCTCACTTATGGAGGCTGCAAGGCAAGCACATCTGTGTTTCCCTACAGCTTTGTCACCTCATCATGTTTCACAGCAGCAAGTTCATTGCTGCCCCCGTGCCAAGCCTCTTCTGCTACTGAAGGGATGGTTTCCCATCAGGATTGCTCTGGCAGCAAAGCCTGTCCAAGAAGTTTGTCTGAGTTCAAGCCCCCACCTACAGGTACTTCACCCCATTCAGGTGTGCTAACCTAACCTTTTCCTGCGGTTATGCTCTCAATTTTAAAGTGGATTTGCTTCTGGGAAACTGTAACATAGCATGTCACAGAGATTCAATTACTCTTGCCAAGCAAGTAAGAGTTCCTCTTACACTTTGCTATAAAATACTAATGCACACACAGTAAAGCCTGGACTTTAAAAATAATTACCACCACCACCACAAAAAAAAAAAAAAAAAAGTAATTTTGTATGTTTTGGATGGAAGAAAGGCTGATCAAACTTCTATTAAATTAAGGTTTACTCCTATGTTGCTATTAAATTAAGGTTTATTCCCATGCTTTCTACTCTACAATAAAGTATATTTATTTCCAGACCAGAATGTGCACATAGGAACTTACTTTGCCAAGAACAGAATGAATCAGAGGGATATGAGAGGATCTAAGGACTCAGCTCAACTTTTCCCACTGTGCCCATTCATAATAATTGCATTCAGTGGCACTAAGTCACAAGACAGTTGTCCATCAGCACTTCCACACCTGACCCTGCCCCAGGAGCTCTGTAGTCAATGCCTCCAAACAAGACAAATCCTTTAGAGAGGTACAAGAAAGTCAGTGCAGGAATGAGGGCACAGGTAAAGCAGTTCTGTATCTGAAATGTGATTTGTTGAGATCTGTCATCTCTTTTGTTGGAAATGAAATAATTATAATTATTTCAGTAATAGCTGCTCTATCATACTGTATATATAATATATAAAAACCTAACAAAAGCCAAAACCTTGAAATTATATCATAAAAACAAAGCTGTAAAAATTTTAAATTTCCACCATTACCAGTCTCTCTTGGGATCTAGCTGATTTTATTTCCTTCATCTTCCCAAACGATGCTATGTATTATTTCAGTAATTTGATATTGAACAGTGTGAGTTTCCCACTAAAGGGTAGGAGCAGGCTCTTACATTTGCTTTATAATTGTCAGTTGCCGCTCTGTGTTTTTGCTGCTTTTCATATTATCTGCTGCTTATGCTTTGGATTTCTTTCCCTCTCTTTGTTCCCAAATGCTGCAAGTACAAACCAGGTATCTGTAAACTAACAGCCATTCCTTCATTTACAGGGCAGGCACCAACATATCTCTGAGATCTGTCTGCAAGAATCCAAGGAAAAATCAATTCCAGACATACTGTATCAATTTCAGCACTAGGTAGGAACTGGCAGAGTTTAAATCTCTTAGCTTTGTATGTCTTGAATCAATTCTGCCTTTCTCTTGCATAGATTCAAAAGCAGAATAATCTTCCTGACTTTGAGGGAGTTTAATTCAAAGGCGCATCTGTCCAAAGAAATTAAATAAATGTGTTTCTCCCAAATCGTACATTTTCTAGGAAGGAGGAAGATGCAATCACTTGATTTTGCTACTTCTAGTGACCATCAGCTAATTTTATCTTAGTCCCACATTCTCTGAAGGAATCACAATGGAGTAAAAGCTTAATCTTGTTCTCATTCAAGTCAATAAAAAAATTCCCAATGGTTTAAATTAGAGCATGAGAGATCCTAAAATATGAGTCAGAATTGCACAACCCAATTTTCATTGGGCTAGGCCTAAAAAATCTCCTTTAAACCATATACTCACTCAAGTTCCTCATGTGTAAAAATACTGGTTTACCAAATGAGGCCCCAAACCCTGATTCACATGTTCCTTAACTGAATTCCCACTGCAGTACTGTAAATATTACCTAGGGATTTAGAGATTTGTTCTTTCACCCTTATAGCACCATCAATTTTTTTCCTTCCCTAAGTCTTCTCCTCTGCAAGCCCCTACACTTTGCCCTGTGCCTTTATAGAAATAGCAAAAGCAATAAACTTTTGCTTCCCTCTACAAACATTATGAAACTGCTTAATTATTAAAATGTCTGTGTTGTTTCACTGGAGGGAAAAAGTTAAGCTCTGTGTGTTCTAATTGTTTGTTTTCTTCTCAGTTTCCTTGGCATAGGTTTATTTTTTTTATAAAAGCTTAAGCAAACATTTCTTCAGACACAGCATTCAAAAAGTTCCTGGTGAATTAAACCAGTTGAGACTCACCAACCTGAATCTTTCAATGCAGACATGACGAGGGGAGGTGATTTCATTTTATGGCAAGATGTCTGCAGGACATCTATGAATCTCTGGAAGTGAAAGAATACAGTTGGCCTTTTAAACCCCAAGAATTACAGTCAAAAACCTTCTAGAATCTGTAGCTGAGCTACAGGCAGTGTATTGCAGAAGGCATTTTCTAGTCAAGACATAGCTGATGCTGTAATAAACTGTGGTTCACAAGATCTTTGTGGCTGCCAGGGCCTCTCATGGGGCATTCAGCACAGCAGCAGCCGTGCAGAGAGGCTGTGCAGGCACTCCTCACAGTAGTGATGCAGGACATAGTTCCTGTCTGGAGAAACAGCCTCCTGTCAAAGAGCTCAGGCTCTACCTCTTGCCCCAAATCACTCCTGCCCATGCTGGGAGCTGCCTGCAGGAGCTGCAGGCAGGAGAGAGCTCTCACTTCCCTCTGTTTATGAAAATTGTCATCACTAAGGTTTAAGCTCCCTCTTTTTGACTTTTCAAGGTCCCTCAGGCTCTGCTCCAGCAGACAGGCAGCACAAACATGGTGATTCCAGCATATCTGAAGCCAGCATATGCAGGGGATTTGAGTGTGCTTCATGGCTACAGTCCAAGTGTCAGCCAGCCTGGGAGGGGTTCCAGCCACAAACGAGTTCAGGACAAATGGACAAAGTCTTTTTTCAGCCTGGAGAAAGTTAGCTTTGTGAAACATGCCCAGTGAAACCTGCACATATGGTAGCTTTAGCTGCAGAGGACTTCACGTGCATAATCCGCCTTCCCGCACTTCTGTCGGTGACAGCTGGGAGGTCACTATAATTATCCTGAATTTGGATGCTGAGCAGCACTCAGCACTTGTCTGTTTAGGGGAAGAGAGAAAATCTGTTTGCAAACGGCTTGTAGCTTAATGCCTTCAAAGTGTGTCTGCCCATTCTTGCTTATAAGGACTGTGCACTGGGAGATCAAGCAGAGCATTAATGAAGTGGACACTCATCCACTCGAGGTTTTGTTAAAGCTGAGTCAGAAAACCTGATTAGTCGTTGGGATGTCCAGGCAGGATTAATCTGGGATTGGAAATAGGCTGGTAAAGAAATGCTGGGTGTGTTTCTCCTCCTCCTCCTCTGTCAGTGCTGTGAGAAGATTTCATGCATGTGGGATGTGGTGTGATCAAGTGGCTAGTCCATGAGGGAGGTTCTCAGCAGCAAGTGGAATGAGATATGTTACTCTCTAAGCTGCGAGGAAAACCAGAAGGGAGGTCATTTTGTTCTCTCTTTGCAATATTTACCTGCTATTTTATCATAACTGAAGAATCCTTCTCTATTAAAAAATTATCAGTATTCTTATCTTAGACTCTTGATGAAGCTGGGAAATTTTTCATCAGAGAGAGATACACTTAAGGAGTTATACAATTTCTCAAATTTTTTCATGAGAGCTAAGTCCAGTTCAGTTATTTATCAAGTAACACCCAAAAGGTACTAAAAGAAGCCCAGAAGGATCCGAATTTAAGGCCAAGAAGACAGAAGAATGTCCTGATCCTCCATACTAGAGACAGAGCACATCATCCTGTGTGCACTACTCAGGTTATAGCCATGCAAATTTTACAGGATCAATAATCTTTTGGGACGGTGGCAATCAGAGTGGGATGCGCACGGTGTGCACTTCCAAGTATGTTCCTCAAAAACACATTTTTGTGTCGGTACTTCCCTTGGAGGGCAGCAGGCTGCAGGACCTAAGGGGATGGACGCTACAGGTCAGAAGCGCTGTGGTGTTTCACAAGCAACTCCCAGTGTGGCAATTTGTAGAAGGACCTCCTGTACCCAGGACTTTCTCCAAATAACAATTAGACTTTCCAGGAAAGTACATACAAAAGCATGATGTCGTGACTTCTGTGAGAGAACACGGCACTCTCTGCTTTGGAATTTGTCCTTAAAATGTACAGTGCCTTCAAACAAAGAGAACTGGGGCTTCATGCCTCTGTTTGACTCTGCTCCTACACATAGTTACTGAATGTCCTTCAAAGTGGATAACATTACTTGCTCTCAGCTATGCAGGCATACTGTGCAAGCAAGGAATTGTAACACGGAGCAGCAGGGTGGCATAAGGAGGAAGGGGTTTTAATTTTTGATTTATTCATGATCCATACAGCTGATTTAAATGAATTCTATAATTGTGTTTAGACAGAATGTGTTGATGTTTTGCTCTCTTAAACCCAGAGGGCATTTTTAGAATATCTAATATGCTATTCCAATGCTTTCAATACTAGTTCTTGAATTAACTCTTTGATCGTAGAATCATCGAATGGTTTGGGTTGAAAGAGACCTTAAAGATCATCTGTTTCCAACCCCTCCACCTTCTACTAGACCAGGCTGCTCGGAGCCCCCATCCAACCTGGCCTAGAATACATCTAGGGATCAGGCATCCACAGCTTCTCTGGGCAACCTGTTCCAGTGCCTCACCACCCTCACACAGTGAAGAATTTCTTCCTTATATCTAATCTAAACCTGTGCATTCTTTTGGCTACCAGTCATTATCCCAGAGTAAAGATAATGACTCCCAGAGTACTGTGCAAAAACAGAATTCTCTACAAACCATTTACCATCATCTGTCAAACAGAGGTATTTCCCATAAAATCTAAAGGTGTACCAAACTGTAAAGAACAGATTTATAGTGAGCTATTGTTTGTACTTGGGAGGAGAGGAGACTTTCTGGGTTAGCACAAAGCTTTAGAAAACAGAGGCCTGAAACACAGCTCTTTGCTCTGATGTCTTCCTGCAACAGCCCCTGGAGGAAAGTATCATTTATGAAGCATTGAGCTTGCAAGTTAAATGAGCCATGTTGTGTGATCTGTGCCTTCAAGAATGGGCTCACTTCTTACATGATATGTGTGACGCCGCAGGCTGCTCTTAGAGAAGCAAGTGACACTCCTGGACCAAGATGATTCAGTGTTTCTGCTTTCCAGGTTCTTGCTATTGTGCAGATATTAAAAGATGGAAGAGGCACAGGATACAATGTTTATTGTGCACTGCAGCGAATCTCTTCCCAGTCACACAGCCAAGTTTGAAGCTAAATTCAAATGAAAACAATTCATTTCAATGAAGATAAATTAAAGTTTGCAAAAGATAATATTTCCCAGAGAGTGCAGCTGAGACAGGTGATTTCCTCATCATCTTTGGAAGGAGACAGTCACTTGGGAAGAGGTGAGTGAAAATTAGTAAAGACTGCCTGTCCAACAGCCCTTCACAGGGAACTGGATCAGATTCAGCTTTGGTGGACGAAAAATAGCAAGAGATGGGCATTCTGTGAGCTGCCCTTTCTCCCTTCCTGCTATCAGGGGATTCTCTGGTACCAAGCTTAAGCCTTTCTCCTAAGAATAATTTTCAGATAGAAAACTCCATGGACTCCTCCAAATACCTTAATTCTTTCAGTGCATAAGGTGCTGCTACTGGGGGTGACAAGATGAAACCATCCCTAGGGAACTGACAGGGCTAAGCCCATGCTGTTTGCTGCCAGCTTGTGGTCCACTCCGCTCTCTTGTCCCATGCACCAGTCAATGTCCATGCCAAAGCAGACAAATGCCTCTCACTCACTAGCTGGGAAGTGAAGGGACATCTTTTCCTGTTGTCTGGACCATAAAGCACTGGGAAATGTGCCAAGGATTACCTGATCTGCTGGTGCTTTTTCCAGCAGTGCCATGGGAAACCCTCCAAGAGGTGGAAGGCAAGAACGACTTCTTGCAACTGCTGCCTGTTTTTAGAGCAGTGGTGCCCAGGGCTGGCTGGTAGCTGATGAAAATGGGCATGAGTGGTACAGAGGCCGGTAGAAGGTGCTGCAGGGAAGGGGCCACTGGTGCAGGGGACAGGTAAAATGCCAGCATTCAGTTGGAAGAGTGAGGTGGCCATGTGTGCATTAAGGGTGAGTCAAGTGGGAGAACTTTTTAAATCATCGTAAGGCATTTCCCCTTGAATAGAAGTTCCTCAAGCAGAGGAAATGGAGATGGAATTTGGGATGAGTTTTGAAACCATTTTTATCTATAATAATGCAACAATAACCAATAATCCTATTACTTGTGCTTCCCCTCATAGTGATCTTACTTGGCACACTGACTTTTTGGAGCCTTGTCCAATATTATCTACATAGTGTTTAGGGCTCTGAACACATTGGTTGTTGCATGAAGTCCCCAGCTACTTTAAACTAGTATTAATTCAAGACCAGCATAAGGAAGAACTGAAGACATTCTCTTTTTCAAAAGAAAAAAATCTCTTAGACAAGTCTAAGCAGATCACTCTTTTGCTTAGAAAAAGAGAGTAAATCCCAGGTTAAACCACTGAAGAGGACATGCAGCCCTAGTGACCTCCTGGGAAAGATTGTGAATTGAGACTCAGACTGTGTGTTGTTTATCCAGAAGTGATTATGTCAACAGAAATGCACTTATTCTTCTCCGCTGCTTTTCTGAATATCTCTTATAATTACCTTGGTTTGAGATAGCATTTGATAGCATCCAGCAGCTGAACAACCCCAATTGGCACCTCTGATTACAAAAGACTAGACAGAGTGGGAAACCTGAAATTTAGCTTTATTTGCTTTAGAGCACTTATTCTTTTTATGCTTGATCCAAAGCATCCACTGGAGTCCAAATGAAAGTTTCCATTTCTTTACGTTTTAGTTCAATACCTTTGCCAATAGTCATTTAGTCACAGGCTGACTACTAGCATATGGAATCAAAACAAATCTTACAACGAGATGGTAAACAGTGTTTGTGGACAGCAGGGGCTCAGCACGAACTTTCACGCTGGAGAAAGAGGCTCTCTAGGTCACTCCCAAGGTACTTTGGCAGGATAAAGAGTAGTACCATGAGTGCTCAAATGTTGTATTGTCCATCTGGTACAATTTGGCCAAACAGATTGATTCTTCAATGACTGAACGCAGCGAACTTCCCCCTAACAAACCCTGATTCTGTGGTTTTTTTTTGTTTGTTTGTTTGTTTGTTTTTTTTCTGGACCTATGCAGATTGTTAGAGCTTAAACATGTAGTCTCTGAAAAACAGAAACCTGCAGGCAGGTTTTGTTATAGCCATTTAAATGGATTAACTCTAATACAGACAAAGTTGGTTACTCTATTTATTTCCCCCTGCCCTGTTTCATGCATATTATCTTACTTCCTGCAATCCCAGTGGCATAGAAATCAAGCATCTCCTCATTAAAATTCAGAACTAATAATTTTGGCATCCTCTGTGCAATAAGCAGCTTTGTTTCAGATTGCACATAGCCTACTACATTTTGTACCATAGACAGCTTTACAGAGTAAAGCAAGATATATAGCGGCCAAATAAAAGATGAAAGGAGCAGGTTAAACCTTTCAGGCACAGGGTTTTTTTGGCTAGAAGGACTGCCAGGCCTACATTGTCCTTCTGGTCATTATTAGAACAGAATTTTTAGGTTTAGAGCTCTTATAAGACTTTCCCTGATACTAACAGTATACACACAACTGAGATCTTGATTTTTGTGTAAAATGGCTAACTAGTACTGTTCAGGTCTTTAGAAATGGTCCTTAATGTTTGTAAATTTGCAGGTTAGAAAGGAAACAAGACTCAGGTGGCCCTGATCATGAGATGAATCAACTAACCTAGGGTACATTTAAGGGGAGAGAGAAATTGCTATTGAATTAAGTCTGTTTTGGAAGAAAGGGTGGTTTTGTTTGGTTTTTATATTAGGGTTTTTTTTCTCCCCATGTTGCTGGTTGTTCTGCAAATGAAGCTTTTCACACTGCTCCTGACTTACTGCATTACTGAGGATAGGCTTGGATGACAAACAGGTTTGTTAATTGTTTTTCATTTTTAAATTTTTTTTTTGTCTGCACTATGGTTTCTGTCTGTGTGTGTGTTTCCATGTAAATTGTTCATTCCAGTTCTTCCTTTGCAGGGAGCAAAAACAAGTACCTGAATGGTCTCTGAGAGTACTCAGGAACAGTCTTCCTGTCCTGTAACTGGATGGAATGTTGACATCTTTGTGCAGAAAATCATGGTATCAGAGGCATCTGTAAGCTATAGTCAGCTCTTGCTAGTTAGAGTGCTGTTTTGCAAGTTCTCCTAAGCTTAAATCTCTTGAATGTTTGAATGAGGAAATCATGTGACAGAAATAGATACATTTAATTTTTTTTTTTTTTTTTTCAAGCTGTGGACATCATGATTCCTTCTTACCTGGTTCTTAGATGTTGTCCCTCATCTGTGAAGTTGCTCTCTGTAAACCACTTTGGCTATCTGCAGCACTTGATATGGCTGCTCCTGATGTTGTTTTTAGCACTAAATTATCTATGACAAGCTATCCAGTAAGTAGTTATCATATTATGTGTTAAGTTTTTCTTTGTTTTTATGGGTAATGTGGACTGCTCCTTCAAATGCAGCTTCCAGCTTTTTGATTGACTCTCCAGTTTGTCGGGTCCCATGTGATTCTCCAGATGCAGTTCTGCAATCAGTCACTGTTATCAGCTCCAGATTAGCAGGGAGATTGGTTTGCATTCATCAGAAGTATTCTTGGCATTTACCAACTTGTGTTCCAGAATGTGGATTATCGGTTATCCATGTGTCTTCCCTTGTGACATAAAAATGTAAACTTCGGTGCTGATAGCCTCTTGTAGGTGTGGCCCAACAATCACAGGTTCCTGCCTTGCATATTCTTTGTCATAGAGTTTCATTCTTGTTTACCTGCACCTAGAATTTTACCCTCACCATAGTCCACTTTCTCAGTCCCTTGTTTCTATTTTAAGGTGAAGAATACCTTCAGCTGGGGAAAAACAATGGTTTCTACTTTGGGTTTTATTAATAAGTCGTTAGGAGGATTGAAGAGGATGTAACACCACTGATAACAGACTCTCTGAAACAAAACTAGTTTCTGCAAACCAATGTACATTCCCTTTTGTAGAATGTTGGCTGGTTGAAGTTTGTCTCTGGGTTTTCATGGTTATTTCTCCTCATGCAGAGTAATTTGTAGGATGTGAAAAAATCCAGAGTGGTTATTGTTTTATACCTATGAATATACATTATCACTTGAAATGACACTGAACCTGTGGTCCTTCGCTTTTCAGTACTGAGATCTGGATGATTTTAATTTTGGGCAACTCTTGGAAGACAATATAAAAATGTGTTGTGGTGTGACTCTAGGTGGCAATTACATCAGCTGTGTAGGTCTTCAATGCTTATTTTAAAAGGTACTCACAACATCTTTCTTTAGAGCTTACCTTCACAGATTGGGATGTTTATGCTGCAAGCCAGCTATAGGAAATCGTGTGTAGCCTGAACTTCATTAGGCATCACCAGCAATATATAATCGGAGTGGCAGTAGATGTATAAATGGACTTGATATTATGGTATCCAGATTTCACTTTAGCAACTATCCTGAAAAAGCTATTGACCCGGATAGCTAGTATTTGATTAAAGAGATCTGCATAAACCATGTAAACAAACCTATCTCTTTCAAAACAAATTTACTGCTTAAACAGGAATGAGTCTCTCTGGGTGATACTGCTTTCTTTAGACCTTTTAGCTGAGAGGATCTCTTCAAAACTTAATTCATTTGCAAGTACACATGAGTTGATCCAGTCATATATAAAGCTGCAAGATGTGCAGTCTCAGAATCTGTGCAGTCTGAAATACAGCTCAAAAAGTTTCTAAAAGTACTGGAACATCCTTAAATGACTGATGCAATAGAAACACGGACTGTTCAGTGGCCGAACACGTTTTCCCAAGAAGAGAGTGTGGGATCAGACCCCTTCCCTCCTACACAATGACATACCACAGTGCCAAAGCAGACAGATTTCACCTGGTTTGCAGGGCAGTTGGTTTGTGGAGAACAGCTTTGGTTTACTGTAGCTGCTCTCTGCTTCACACACTCTGTGTAAGACTTGATTAGCTCCCACTCAAAAGCTGTTATTTTTCTCCTCTTACACATGCTGTCCAAGAAAAAAGCTGTGTGTTACAGCTATATGTGATCCCATCTTCTCATGATGACCTTTTCTTAAGTATTTTAAAGTAAGACCTCTGACTGAGAAAAAAAAACTAGATGTCACTTTGAGAGTGGGTAAAAAAAAACTGTAGGCAGGTATCTTTGAATTAGAAACACAACAGGTTGGGCCTGAGTCTCCAGCTCCCCAGCAAAGCACGGGGCAATCAGTAGGGTAACATAAAGAAAATGCCGGACTTCCAGTGCCAAAGAAAATGTCTCTTTTGTCACTATTATCAGCATGAGTCTCCTTTTCCTAGGCAGTAAAGATGTGGATCTGAGCTTTGGTAATAACACTAAATAAGGCAAGTCTTAAACAGATTGAATTAATAGGAATCCAATGTTCCAAACAGATCTCACTTTAACATTCATCTTGCATTTTCTCATAATTTAATTCCATTATTTCTAGTGATAGCTCTTCCCTAGAACTGGGATGTCTTTTCAACTGACTTGAGGCAGAGTGGAATCTCTGGTCTGTTGCTATAGTAGAATGTACTGGTTTTTAAACTAGCTGGTATTCTGTTTGTAGCTTCCACAGCTTTTAATGAGAGAGGAAAAATTACCCTTATCTGCATTGATAAGGACCTCCTTGGAAGGTCACAGCATTTGTGAAGTACTCTAACCATGGAGTAGTGCTCAGTGACCACCTAGGTTAATTGACTCAGTGAAACAGCCCCAATTTCTACTTGCTTTCAAATATCGTTATCTTTGCAGTAACTTCAAATATTCCCAAAGTTAGGCAGTATGATTCAATCTGTTAAATATTATAGCATTGCCTCGAAGAATTGGCTTCCTTTCCTTCCCAAGGCACACTTCTTCCAATTCTGAAGGGAAATGGTGCTAATTAGCTGTATTATGAAGATATGACATCTTAATTCACTCTAGTACCTTCCTTTTAGGAGAGCTAGCTAATTGCAGGACCAGAGCTCTTAAAAAAAAACTGTATTAGTTATAGACAGTGAACAATCATCCTGGTTAACAGCTTGGCTCATGTGCACTGCCAAGAAATCCCAGTCTAGACAATGAACTTATGTTTGTCAGCTTTCATTTGATTTCACTAAATGACATCACAATGGTGTCTGTAATACAACTAATGCAATGTGGTATAGGGTCTGTCTGCACAATATGGATACACCTGAAGCAGTTTTAAATAGCAGTAGACTACCTACAGAACCATGGACTTCAGCATGAATTGATTTCACCAGACTCTGCAAGTGGTTTTGCTTCTCAGCGCTCTGCTGCAGGTATCCAGATTTTTCCACTAGCACCCATGTTCACTTGGATATCACAGAATCATCAAGGTTGGAACAGATCTTCAAGATCATCTAGTCCAACCATCAATGTAGCACCACCATAGTCACTCCTAAACAAAGTGGATGTGTGTGTCTATTAGCCTCAGCAGAGATTGCAAAGCACATTCAGATCAAGGATTTTTTGATGATTATACTCAAAGGAGTACTGCTTGAGGGAAGGATTTTCTATTTTACTTCACAGAGTGCTCACTCTTTATCAGCTTCTGGTACATCCAGACAGAAGTGAGGGAGTTTGTACAATTAGCCACCAGATCTGAAAATGCAGTAGCAAAGAGATAAAAACATGCATATTTTCCCTCTTCTGTGTCTGCTGCCACAGAGAGCCTGTCTGAGGTTTATGCAGGTCTGGATCAGCAGATCAATACTTCAAAGACTTTGGAACGAAAAGTCAGTCCCAGAGCTGTGTAGGCATCCAGATGACTTGCAGCCTCTGTATGGCTTCTAAAGCACTAGTTTTTCATCCCTGATCACTTCCAAGCTGTGATACATTAGGGAAGAAAATATCTTCCCAGCTCCTTTAAAGACTCTCTGCTTTACTGTGATCTATATACCTGCCAATACCAACAACAAAATTAGTCATCTTTTTAATGCTTCTTAAATCTATGTATTTATATATATAAATACCAGGGTTTGAAGGTTCGATTTGAGACCAGAAATAGAATTCCCACTTCCCACGCCTGTGTTTCTGAATGTTTATCCTTTATTATGCTTGTCTACATCACCCATCTTGAGAGGAAACACAAGGTATCTATCTTTAACAACATGCACAAACCCCAGGAATAAGAAAAATAGTTGTGACTAGTTCATCTTTTTCATCAGAAGAGTCTAACAAGGAGATGGGAACTTTTTTTTCCTACTACTTATACATGGCTTTGATTATAAGCATAAGAATGCCATTTCAGCCAAACCTTGTCCGTAAACCTGATAGAAAGGAAAATGTGGTTTCCAATCTGCAATAACTGAGCCAAAAGCAAAATCCTGGCATACAGGCAAAATTTGCAGTTGTGTTCCCCATCAGCTGGTGAGTGTGAATGTTCCATGGGTGGAACACATGGGACTATAAGAGGTGCAGTGGGAATGGGACATGCAAGGATATATTATCAATATTGGCTGCTATCTCCCCTTTCCAGCAACAGAAACTGCTGAGATCTGAAGAGCTGCACCTTCATGCTTTTGCTCAATGCTGTGTATGCTTCAATTCCACTGTCACTGTGCTATTTGCTGCAATTTGGAGATGGGCAACTTGCTCAGAATGACAGGTGGAAAGCCCATCTTGCCACAAGCTCTTCTTCCTCTTCAGTGCAGTAAGATGACTGCTCAAGCACAAACAGACTCAACCTTTTGGCACCTGTCAAGAACATTAAAGGTCACTTAATACAGTAGTTTTCAATGCATTTTCTGCTGAGTTGGAAGTAGTTCCAGCACAGGGCATTGTAAGTCACCTTAGTACAGGTATTTTCGGATATGTTCTGCTTCAGAGCATTGCACTGCTTTTGTATGTTCCTTACTGAAGCACTACACTCAGCAATATTGAAAAGTGGGCCAGGGAGCTGCACTTAAAAGAAGGCTTCACAGTAAGATCTTCCCCAGACCAGCCAACACATCTCACTCCAGAACCTTTTCGCCCTCTAACATTTCCTCTGTTCTTCATCAGACTTCTCTGTCCTTGCGTCTTGTAAAACCCTCCTAGTGTCCACATTCCAGTGGAGTTCCCTGGTTTTCATGATTGCATCCATAGGTTACTGGTGGGTGATCTGTGTCCTGCAGACTTTGAAATCTCACTCCTGCAACGTCTCTTTCATCTGACACCTGGGACATGCAATGTTGCATAAATTTGTGCCAAAATTATTATGTTCTTACTACCCTCCATTAATGTTCATATCTAGAGGATAGATTACAGAAAAACTTGCATAAAAGGGCAGATAAATCAGATAAATAGACTCCATAAAGGAAGAAGATGTTGAGGGAAGACATGTCTATATCTTAGGCTGGTGGACACTCACTGACTGACCACATTCACCTTTCCACTTTGGAAATCACATGAGCAAAACAGACTGCAAGACCACATAAATCATTAAGCAAAATGAATGACTTTCAGTTCTGTATTTAAATGTCAACCTTTTTCCTAATGTAGCAACAAGGCTTCATACATACAGATTGCAAGTTAGAGAGGCTGTTGATGTTACGTACCTTTGTCGTATGGTAAAATATGTGAGAGAACAGGATCATATTCCTGAATGAGTAAAGGCAGAGCGTGTCCTACAGCACCATCTAGCAGGCTAATTTAGAAGTGGTCCATATCCCTGGATCCATGACTACAACAGTGAGTATGTGCATCAAAACCAGGGTGCACTTCAGTCTTGTTTCACCTTCCTTGGTGTAAGAGCTGCTTCTTGAAACCAGAACCGTGCCAGCGTGGTGATTAGTAAAGCTGAGGTGTCTGTTTTTCCCAGTCATATTAATTCTAAATCTCTTAAGAGAAACCATAGTAAGAATGCAATGCCAGATTTTTGAGGTTTAGTGTAAGAAATCCTTGTTTTCTAGATCTCTCCACCTGGTACAGAAGCACCTCTCCAAGTCAGATTTCACAAACCCATCCAACCTCCTCTCCGTATTCACCAGCGGGATAACTAAGTCTTAGTGTGATGAGGGATTTTAAAAGCCTGAGAGTCTCTGTGTGTTTCAGTTAGTGTGAGTCTGTTGTCCATCATCACCTACATACACGTTTTCTTTGTACATCTGCATGAAGTATGAATACCAATGCCGACCTACAAGTTTTAAGTTTCAGCAGATGATGAAGCTCCATGCTGAGCTGCAGA
Source organism: Vidua macroura (assembly GCF_024509145.1). Classification (NCBI taxonomy): domain Eukaryota; kingdom Metazoa; phylum Chordata; class Aves; order Passeriformes; family Viduidae; genus Vidua; species Vidua macroura. Next base: position 28,351,276 of record NC_071577.1, read on the forward strand.
ATAAAAACTGTAACAGCTCTCTGCTGATATAAAGAGGGAGATGAATTTTTGGGGGTTGTTTGTTTGTTTGTTTTGGGTTTTTTGTTTTGTTTTTTTTTTTTTTTTTTTCCTGGCTGCCTCATACCTTGTTAGAGCCTTGGCACTTCTCAGAGTTTTCAATGGTCTCATTCTGCTTAATAACCTAGCAGAAAATCATGCCTTTTTGTCTGTTGCTATGTTTTCTGCTAATAGTGACATAAATGTGGTGCTTAAGAGGGCCTGATGGGAGACAGAGCTGGCAAAAAGTGGCTCAGAGAGGGCCAGGTGAAAAAGGTGGGATCTTCACTCTGACTTCTCCCTTTGGGTGGCAGCAAACTATTCATCTGCTTTGCCATACTGCATAAAACCATAACCTAAGGGTAGAACTGTGCCCTGTCATGAAGGAGTGTGTTTTCTTAGCAGTTAGCAATCTGTTTATTGGAAGTTAAACCCAAGGTTGTCATTACCAGCTTCTGTTCACAACAGGCTATGCCTAGCCAGGCCTATTTAGCACTAGCATTTCTAAAAATCATATCATCTAGTAGGAAAAATATAGGATAAATTTCTTCATTAGGATACTTTCATGAAAGTCCTAAAAATCCCCGTGAATTTGAAAGAGAACTCCTAAGTAGTTAGTTTATGATCTTAATCCTTTCATGTGAACTCAAGTGTCATGCTAAAATGTCTGGAAACTAAACCTTTACTGGTAAGAAATACTTCAATCAGGGGCTGCTGCAAAGAAAGCAAGATCTGTCAAAATTAATTATAAGCAAAAAAAGTAAGAACAGCTTGCTTTTATTTCTATTCTGTTGCCTCTCAACACACTACCCAGCATAGTTTCCATTTGGATAGTGAAAAATTATTACCTTATGACTGCCTGGTGCAAAGGGACACTTTAAAACAATCATCCAGCATCAGTGCAAACTTCCTATAAGTGAGACAAACCCAACCTTTTACTATCCCCTACGCAAATAAAATCCTAATCTGGCCAAAAGCTTTTCAGTATTCTTGCTTTGCAAGGACTGCACATCCCAGGGGCAGGGCTGGACTTCCCAGAGCTCTGCCCTCGGACGCCAGGGCTTCCAAAGGGTGCTGCTCTGCCACACACCTCCTCGGCATTCCACACGTCTTTCCAGGGCCTTCGGAGTGCCCAGCCTGTAGATCAAATCCACAGGGGCTTATGGAGAAACCACACTGGCCATCTGCTTTCAGCAAACAATAACTGTAAAGCAAGTTAAAAAAATCCCTGCGTTATGTTATTTGCCCATTAGGAATGACAGAGAAATCAAATCCTACACGAGGGATGACAGCTCTGCCACTTGCTGCCTTAGCGGCAAGCATTCCTGCCCTGCAGTGGAGAGAGCTGAATTAATAATACAGTTGTACAGTATTCTGCAGGAAGAACGCTGGGAGTTAGAGCACAGAACACCAGCGCACAGCATTAAGTCACAAGGCGGGCAGAGAGCGGCGGTCGCCGCCTCATGCTGCGGCTGCCCTTTGAGGGCTAGGGGTGGCTGTCTCTTGCTCTTCGCCTGCAGGGGCGGCGGGTCGGATCCTCCTATCGGTCCGCTCGCCCCAAGCCAGGTTCAGTGGGTCGGATCTTCCCCTCGGTCCGTTCGCCCGAGGCCAGGTCCAGCCTGTGTCACTGCAGCCACGTTGGGGCCGATCAGAGGGGAACCGGGGCCCGCCCGCCATGGCTCCTCCGCCCGCCCCCGCACCGCCCCTTCCGCCCGCAGCCCCGCCTCGGCCCGGGACCGCGGTAGGTGCTGGGCGGCCGCGGTGCGGGGGGGGCCGGGCGGTTCCCACAGGGGGCCCCGCGGTTGTGGATTTCTGCCACCCTCCTCTTATGTTTTTAATTTTCGTGACAGCCGGAGCCCTGGAGGCGGGTCTGGCCCGCGCCCCGTTTCCTGATTGATTGTGCTTTAAGCTGGGCTTTCCCCTCGACTACATGCGATTTTAAAGCAATAAATTCAGTAATACACACGTGTTATGGCCAAACCTGTCCAGCTATCCCCCATCTGAACTTTAGCTGTTAAAGACCTCGGAGTTCAGTGAGAACTAAGTGCCCATGACACCACAGAGCTATTTCGGCGTGTGGGGAGGCCGCCGTGTAAGCGTAGTGGTGGCTTCATGGTTACTAAACGATTAAATTTGCAGGATATGGGCCATATGAATTGCCTTGCAGTTTCCGGTTGCTTTCCTCATACATAAATTGCACAAAGTTTATGAATAAAAACAAAGATGCCATGCACCGTTAGGGTTGCAGTGGGATATCTGCAGGAGCTGAGCATCTGCACTGACTCCTGGGGAAGGTTTGAAAGCATGAACGCTAAAATGTATTGTGGGCAGTTTTCCTTTTATTTTCCTGAGTGTTGACTGTTGTGAGAAAACAAATGCTCTGTGACATTTCCTGCTTACTTTTGCATTCGATGTGCACAATCACGTTTGATCATGCAAGGAAGGCGTTTTCATTAGGTAATGCAAGAAAGGAGAGCAGAGTTTTGAGTGTGGTCTGTCCTTCCCCACGCGGGCGTAGATGTAAGCTGAAGAGGGACTCTTTTTCCTTGCAGCATTTCTAATCTTAAAACTATGTTAGCCAGCTCTAGTGAGAGGGCATTCTCTGACAGGAGAAACCTGTAAAGTCCTTGCCTCAGCTTCACAGGAGGATCAAGTGATAGGCTCCCTACAATCATCCCCTTGGAAGTGCTTCCCCGTGCACTGTAAATGACATGACCTTTTCAATCAGATCCAGACTACCAGATTTGCCAGGAGGTCATAAACTTCAAAATGGTCATTTGATTTTAAGTATTACCACTTTCTGGTTTTTAGTTCTATTACCAAAGAGGTTTTCTCCTGAAATTTGGTTTCATCCAAGGTCTTGGCTCTTTAGTGTGTTTTTCTTAAATAATATTGTCAAAAAACTCACCACCTCTGTCTTCAGCAGAATGTAAGAATACCAATAGTTATTGCACGAAGAAATACATATTAAATTACTGTATGATTACATACATCGTTGTTTTTATTAAGCACTCAGTGTGTGTTCAGTGCAGCATAAATATTAAACAAGATTATTCTTCCCCTGGTGAGTTTACAGTCTGAAAGATCTTCATAGGAAGGAGTAGTAATAACATTATTAAAACACCACCTTTAAATTAATCTCTTTTTGTTTCCCTGTGGTTAACACTCATTTGCTGTTGATCATGACTGGTGTATCCTGGCATGTCCTGTAGTGCTGTTTGATGATGTTACAGACCCGAGTTATCCACTCTAATGCTCTGTGAGAAGTTCTTGTTCAGAACACGTGGAAGGAGAGCATATGTCCCTGCTTCAGCTGCTGCCATACAGAGCCCAGCAGCATAGCTGAGACCCACCTTTGATGGTACTCCACGCTACGACTTTGGTTGTTGTATCAAAGCGCAATTCCCTTCTGCACCTCGTCTTCCTGTGAGGACAGCTGGAAACACTCATGTCTTTAACAGCTGCAGCAAGATTCTATGAAGCTCCTGTGTTAAAGCCCTGAGAGAAGAGACTCTGCAAATGGAAAGAGTGGCGTCCAGTTTTCACTGATTTCTGCTGGATTTAGGTGCCTAATTCACTTTTATACCTTCATAGTAGCATCACTCTAGGCGGGAATTTTGTACCAAATAGAATTTATTTTAAGAAGAAATTGGATGTAATATGGCTTGGATCATAAAAAGAACTGATGCTTCCCAAGGGAAGCACGACTCTTGAACTGAATGAGTTGAAAGTTTTTAAGTTCCTTTGCTTATTTAAAGAGTCATAACATAGTCATAGGCCCCGCAACAATTTCTGTTCCAGTTTCTGCTCTAGATTGAACATAGTATTTGTCAAAGAAATTAGTTCAGAGTCAAATTTTTTAAAGTAGCTGCTGAAAGCAGCTGCTTTCTGAAAATAGCTTTTTGCTGAGTAAACTAGAACCATTGCCTGGAAGTTGAAATCTGAAAGAAAAGGGAAAATAATGTATAAAAAACACATACTGTTTTTTGGGTTTTTTTTTAATACTGAGTTTGACTATCCATCAGAACAAACTCCTAAAGGAAAATTCTGTCTTCTGAAATTTTTCAAATCAAAATGCGATCCTGTTTTGAAAGTTGTAGTCAGACTCAGCTTATTGAATTTAGTATTCAGGTTACTGATTAAAATTTTTGCAGCTGTACTCTAGAGGAGGTTGGCACAGACTGATCTAATTATTGGCTCTTTCTGACCTCAATACCTCTAGACGGTTTAGTGGAAGGCAGGAGTGGGATTGTGCTAGCAAGGATTAGACAAGTATGTTGGGTAAAGACAGGGTGTGTATTGATTGCTGGGGAAGGAGGAAGTGTGGTGGCTTTAGTATTGTCTTTATTGTGGTAAATTGATTTACTGGAGAAAAGGGAGAAGTTAATTCTTCATATCAATCATCCTGTGTTGCAAGGCCCAAAAATTGTTGCGTATCTCTTCCTCTTGTAAAGATGCTTTGTGTTTTGTTAATGTAAAAAATTGTTTCTTTGGTTATTGTGCTCTGCTTCCTTTAATGTTTTCTTCTCTGGTTGTTTGGGGTTTTTTAGTGCTAGGGAGATGACAAACCTATCTATGCACACTTTAATTCCTGATTTTGTGTTACAAACAGGTTAGGTTGTGACTATGGCAGTGCTGTTCCTGCGGAAGGCATCTGTGTGGTTAAAGAAGCACAAGATCACTGTGTTGGCTGTTTCTTGCATGGGACTGCTTGGCACTAACCTTTCCTATCATGTGTTTCCTGAGCAGACATTCAAACTGCTGCACGAGTGCTGGTCAGCGGGGCAGCCAGCTGAGCTTTCAGAAAAGCTCTGTGGTGTGTTTCAGGATGTCCTTCAAGACACTGGTGTGAAGTCCACTGGCTCCTACAGAGCCTTTGCAGCTTCTGGCTTCCAACCTGTGAGCGCTGGCATTCCCTGGCTGCCTGCAGGCTGTTTGGTGGGCATCCCGCCTAACTTTGATAGCACAGCCAAGGATAAGAAAGGAATAGTTAACCATATTGTTGTAATAAATGGCAAGGAAGTAGACTGGGAGAGCAGTGAAGGCGTGGCTTTGAAGGAAGCTCTCACATTTTCCCTTAAAGCTCAGAAGTTTGCCATTGCCAGAGAAGTTGTGTACTTGCAGAATGGCAGCCCTTTAGCAAGTGCAGTTGTGGCTCCGACTTGCTTGGCTGGGACGTTTGTCTGTGGGAGAGCTCTAAAGCTGCTTCTGGGGTTATCCACCGGCCCCGTGATCCTCCGCGGCCTCTGTAACCTTGTCACTGCCATGGGAGGACTGCTCTGCTACTATGTCTCTTCTGATGCCGTCACCTATCACCTGGACTGCGGGGCCGACACGAAGGCAGCCAGGCTTTCCGAGGACTATGCCAGAGGTGGCCTTGAATTTTATGATAAAATCTTGTCCCGCAACAGGATTTTTCGTGGCCTGATGGGCAAACAAGGGATGAAAATGTATGCCCCGAGTGGTAACCTTTTCCCAAGGCACTGGTTCAGAATAAAGTATACCCCATACACTTACCGGAGAACTTTGATTCTTAATATTTTAAGAGAGCTCCAGGCATCTGATGGGAGTGCTTGAATTTTAAACTTGTGAATTATGTATTGTGGAACACCGCTGTGCTGCTTTTTTCTTTTTTTTTCCTTCTGTATCTTCAAGAGAATTTTGGGGTTTATTTTTGCATATAGTTCGGGAAGAGTTATTGCACGTTTCTTGAATAAAGAATTCTCTCTTAAAATATTAAAGACTTGCTTCCAAAGTGCTCAGTTCTATGTGCATCTCAAATCACAAGACTGCTGAGAAGGGAAACTTTTCAGACACTGATCTGGAAGTTCTGCTGTGCTGCTTTGCCTTCCTGCCATTTCAGTCTGGCAAACTGGGAGGGGCAGGTCCAGCAGAGAGTTTTGGGATCATTATTATTTTAACTGGGGTGTTTTCCCTTTCTCCTATGGAACAACTCAGATAATTTAAAAAATGGGCACCCTGTATTGTGTGGTTACATAAATATCAAGACACAGTGTTTCTGTTCTGTGTAAGTTCTTGTGCTGTGTATATTCTTATGCTGCAATCACCATTCTTCAGTAGGAGGCATTAGTTATGCTGCAATTCCTACCAGTACAGACAGATTATTACCAGCACCTGCATAATTTGCTTAAGTCTAGTTCTACTCTCTCTAGTACATGGTGACTGCAGTGTCACCGTGAATGTTTCCCAGGAGTGGTAGTATATAACAGGACTGTCCTGCATTGGTTGTTTTCTCACAAGTGGGATAAGCATGTTGAGAAAATGTTTTTCTGCTTGCTTTGGTATAGTTTTTTGTTTCATTTAAAAACATACGTAGATGTATGTCACCTGTTATGTCAGTGAAGGCAGGGTATGAGACATAAGTCTGGCATTTGGTGCAGAAACTGGTGAGGTCTTTGAAGCATTGCCAAAGGAAATTATTCTCCTGTATCCAACTGTCTGGCAGGCCAAACTTTGCCCAGGATTACTAATCTTCTGGAGAAGTCTTTAGTAAACTTTCCACTATAGCCTCACCTTGATTTTTCAAGGTGATAGTTTTCAAACTTTGTGGTTCCCTCTTTCCCATGTTTCTATTGCTGTTCCAGTAGCTCTCCCTGGTGACATCAGAGCAGTTCTCATCTCTGTTGTCATTCTCACCAGCAACTTCTATTATTTTGTGTCTTCTCAGTCAGAGATATGCTGAGTGTCCTCTGCCTTGGCTTTGTCCTTTCTTCATCTGCTACAATGAGAACTGTCACACCTGTGTTTGCTCAAAGCATTACTGAGTTCTGTTTTCCTTTTGAATCTCATGGTGACATAAAATCAATATTCTGGCTGCTGAAGCACTGCTATTGCTTTCCATTGCTGAAGCCATGCTTGTGAGATGTTTGAGTTTCTGCTGAAGTAATTTGTGCCATGTGCTTCTGAAACATCACCTATTGCTTGCACTTGTCCTCATCTCATGAGGTCATGAGATGCCTCTCTGGTGCTTTTCTGACTATAAGGCATAAAGCTATTGTTTTTGTGTCCTTTCTGAAAGAGTCTGACAAAATTCCCTGATCTCTGGAATAAGAAGAGACTTTACTTTTAGGCAGGGGTCTTTAAAAGCTTTGAGCTAATTTTTTTTTTTTTTTAACTTGTTTTCCAGATAAATCCAATATAAGACATCACAGAAGTTTATTGGTAGAGTGACATAGTGACTCAAGACTGGAATATAATTCCTGATTTATATAGCCTGTGAGTTCAGTTTATCCTCCTGTTACTCCTTCAGACATGTCTAAACTCCGTGAAATATTCTCAGAGAAAACTTGGCCCATTTGGTTTAAGTGGTTGAAGGAGCTGCTGCTGCATAAAGAGTGCAGAGAGGAAATCAAGGCCTTCTTGGAGATTTACAACAAGTAACAGTTTAAACAAAAAAAAAATGAAATTAATCTACTTGACTTTTATCACTCCTTACTGTTGCTTGTCATCATGATGCCTGCAGCTAGTATGGTTATTTAACATTGTCAGGGTGTAAAGGCCCAGTGATGCTAATGGGTTTTGCAGCTGTGCACTTCACTTGACTCTTGCATTGGGATTCTCCAAGAAGCTCCACGTATCTCCAAGTATCCACGTATAAATGTTGTGTCCCATTTTCCCTTCTTTGAACTTGCTGTGGCATATTGATGTTGGTAAGGAAGGGCTGGCTGGCATCAAGATGCATGACCCTTCTTTCCAAAGACAGATTCTTGCCAAGGGCTTGCGCACCTCTGTCTCTATACAGTTGAGCACAGTGTCATAGTGTCAATATAGGGAAAGCAGGAACTGCAATTACAACTGCTAAGTAAGATTTCCCTGAATTTTGGTAATGTGCAGGTTGTCCTGGAAAAGATTTTTGTGTGTGCGTGTTGCCAGGTAATTGCTGTTTGCAAGATCACCCATGCTATTTGGCAAGTAAGAATAGCACAACTCAAATGCATGGCCCTGACAGTACTCATGAACAGTCTTTTATTATACTGCAGATGTTTTTCTGTAGGTAGAACTATCACTGAAATCAAACATGAACTCCACATACTGGTGATAAAAATGGTCTGGTTTTGAGAGGTTCACTAGAAGCAAGCATCCCAGAATTAAAGGTGGAAATGTTCCACACTAAGAATGGTTTGATGTGGAAAAGCAAGTTCATTCATTGGCCCAGAAAAGGCCAAACAAATCAGTTTGTAAGTTGTTTCAGTGAATAGCCTCCCCCAGCTCTGAAGCTGAAAATCTGAGGAATTTGAAGAACTTGTTTTAGTATTAACTGGCTTGGTTTTGCTGCTCAGACAAGGCAGACTTTGTACAATTTTTGTGTAGAAAAGCAACAAAAAATGTTAAGCTAAAAGGAATTGCTAGGAGATGTAGATAAAAGAAGTCTAAGTCTAGAAATTATAAAAGCAGAGATGTCAGTGGAATAAGCTCTCATAAAAATGCATACTACAGATATGAAGCTCTCTGTCTGGTAAAGTGATTAAAGGATGAAGAAGTATGAGTGGCAAATGACCAAAATGAGTTGCTAGTTTAAATTTAGATAAAATCTAGTTTAAAGAGGGATTTGCTTGACTGGTTTATTTGTGTTATTATCCTGAGTGTTCTACGTAACTGAAAAGAAAATGATCCTTGTAACTTCTTTTTTATATATAAATGTAATTCTTGCTGCTACATAAAGCTTTAGTGGGTAATGCTGCAAGAGATGAGGGTCACCAAAGTGCTTTGCTCAGAATTCCCACTGAAGAGTAAAGAAATGTACCCCAGGGCCTGACTCACATATTTCTTTATCCTAAAAATTGCAGTTTCTTGTTGTGGAGATACTTTCAGCTTGTTTAATGGTCAAAAACATAAAGTTGTTAAGAAAAGAGCAATATTGAGAGCTAGACAGTTTTCTAGAAGACAAACAAGCTGTGGAAGTCATCTGATTACAGCCATTCCTGAATCAGCTGCTATGGGTATCTGGCTTCTCTAGCAGTTTACAGAAGCAGGAGCTTCAGAGAGCGGGAAATCTCCACCCAGGTGGCACTGAGTAAAGTATGTGGAATTGCCCAGAGGGGTTCAGTTGAAGTATAGTGGTCCTATAGAAAACAGCCTTTTTTCTTACAGTACAGCACTGCTATCACCCCTTTTCATAGTTTCCAGAATTTGACAGATAAGATGGTGAGACAGCAGACTGCAGATCTGTGGAGCTTCTTGCCCTGCAGGGAAAGCTGGTGGTGTTGGGAGAGGTGATGCTGGGAAGAGCCTACTACTGTTTTGCTCTTGGCTGTAGCAGTTGTGAAAAAACCACAGTGCCAAAGTGTGGCTTGCATGGGTGGGGTGTGAATCTGAATGTATGAATCAAATCACCATGACTGAAACATAGGTGGCTTTCACCAGAGGAACAAACACAGAGGATGCATCAAGGAGTGAGTACTGCTATGTGCAGTATGTGGGCCCTATCCTGCAACTGTTATCTGCTCCCATTCACTAAAAGCTCCATGTAGCAGGTGTGATTACATTCATATAAAAATCAGTAAGTTGCAGACAATCTGCTATCTATGCATCCAGTCCCTCCTTGATTTCACTCATCTCAGCTGGAAGTGTATATTATTGAAAGGCAGAATGCCTTTCAAGCAGAAGAATGCTGATGTAAGAAGACATACGTAAGATCTTGGAATAAGGAGGACACCTTCAGGAAGAGAGAAATCTGGTTGTTGTCAAAACCAAACTTAAGAACAGAAAAAAATGTTACTATTCTCCAGGAATGTATGTTGGACAAATTAAACTGAAGGCACTGAAAAATGGCTTATGGATGTTTTGCTGGGCATCTTTTTCACTGACAATATATTGGTTTGTTAAGCTGAAGTGAGTATATTCAGGCTGCTCAAACTGCCAAATCCATAAAGTGGAGAAAATTACTAAAATTTGGCCAGAAGCTATCTGGAAAAGTACAAGCCAAACTCTTAAGCTTCATAGCCAGAAATGAACACTGAAATACCTCTGCAGCTGGAAAGACTAAGTTTGCCGAAATCTATCAGGTCTCCAATTTTGAGAGAGTGTTCTTAAAAACTCAGTTTTGTGTCCAAAAATGCATTTTAATAAACACAGCCAACCCAGGTGTACCTTTTTTTGACTCTACCTTAGTTTTTTCTGTTGGAAAAACATACTACCAGAAGAATTTGTGGTGCTCTCTACTTGATTTGAAAAAATAATTGTCCCCCAAATCATACTTACTGGAGAACTTTCTCCTGTTTAGTTTTTGTTTGTTTGTTTTTTTTTTCCTCCCATGTTTGAACTTCCATCAAAAGGTTGGTCCATTCTCCAGTCCTGACCTGGTTTCTCAGAATCACTTTCTACTTTGGTCTGCAGGAGCATTACCTTGTTAATGTAGTCAAGGTGTTAACAGCTTCTTTCAATATAAATGAGTAGCAGGTGAAGCTGAAGCTGTGTCCTCCTTTGTGTATAGCAAAACTACTTCTGTAAAAGTCTTGCAAAACAGCAGATGGCATTAGGGTGACTAAGAGTATTTAGAAAACACAAGACATTGTGAGCCTGATCCCAGGTTCACAGTTCCAGCAGTTCTTGTGGAGTGAACATGAAGAAAGGAAATGCAGTATGCAAACAACTTTTATCCAGTAACTGTTTAGTGGTTTAGTACAGACCTGCTGACCTCTGGAAGCTTTGTTTCTGTCATATGCTGGACATTTTCCAGTGGGAATGTTGTTGTTTCTTCATTCTCTGTTTCATTTCCCCTTGCTCTGTTACTCTAATTGCCTCTTCTGCCTGCTGACTCATCTTACAAGCTGCTTTAGCTTGCTCAAGCAAGATTTGTGAACTTTTAAGTGCTCACTTGCTGCTTGCACTTTCATTGGCACCTCCTACTTTTTCCTACAGTACTTACCTGCCAAAGACCACAGCAGCTGCCATTCTCCTGTGTTTTACTACATTTAGTCTACATGTTTTTTCAGGAAAAAATGCTTTTGACTACATGAAAAATAGGCATTGTAGTTAAAACCTTTCCTGTTTTGTCATAAGAATTTAATGTTAATTTTGACATTTCACTTAGCATTACTTTTTAAAATGTGTATTTCTTTTTTGCTGTTTATAACACCCAGTTCACTTTTGATCTTAATTTGCCTCTGTCATTTTTAAGCGCTTACAAACTTTGTTTCCTGCTCCTGAAAATTGCAGGGTATTTCATATACTTCTGGATAGGTGAGGTAAAATTAAGATCAAGCCATGTTGTAAATAACAAGCCTGGTTTTGAAAAAAAAAAATAATTTTTCCCCCATTTTTTTATTCTTTGTTTTCTGACTAGACTGGAGGCATCTATATAAATATTTCAGACAACAGAGCAGGGTAAGAATTACTCTGTAGAAAGTTTTCCTTGTAAGATCTTTTCTCATTTGGGATGAGTTTCACTGCCTCAGTGACCGTGTTTTAAAAGCGTGTTATATAATTCTCTGTAGATACCCACAGACAGATGTATTCAAGGTTTTTGGAAACTTCATGTACTTTAGGCATAAATCTTGAAGTGTGTTTTATAGTTCCTCATTAATAATAGTTGAGAATTATGCTCATCTAAGGCAGCACACATAAATTCTTAATGTTCAGACATTCATTATATGCCTGTGATGGTTAGAAGTTGCTATAGGAAAATAAAAGCCAGTGATCCCAAAGATTATTATTTATATATATTCTTTTAAGCAATTTGGAAAATTGTTTTTATCCTCTAACAGTTATTTCCCTTTGATTTCCACATTCTTCATCTTAAACTAAAGATATCATACTGAATATTGAAAAAGTCAAATTAGGAACCAGACAAACTTTTTATTGCAGTTTTCATTAAGCATGGCAGCACCTTATAAAAGGAAATGCTAAATCCATCATTTTATGGAAGTTATAAATTCAGGTAGTTTTTTTGCAAACACAATTTAGAGATCCTAATCATGTTTGCTTATATCATATATGAGACAGCTGTGGCACAGTTGCAGGTGGCTAGATGAAAACTTGGCTTGTGTATGATGGCTTTACAATTGTGAAGCAAGTGAAAAGGCAAAGGTTTTTTCTTGCTTTTCTGGCCAGAACCTAATTTATGTATTAGAAATTAAAGTCATGCTTTAGTAATTGCAAATTGAACTGTAAAAACATTTCTTTCAATTTTTTTCTTACTTTCCAGCAGCAGAACTGGATATATAGAGCCATGGAAATAATCTGAGAACTGAAAGAGAAGAAGAGTAATTGGGATTTTCTACATATTAGGGATTTCTTTCAGTTAGTATTAAAGAAAAAAATCTCTGCTGAAACCTCACAATAGATGAATCAAAAAAAGGTACATTTTCTTCTAAAGTCACGTGGTGACTAGATCTTTTTTCCTGCTTATGCAGAAAAATTGCAGTAGCCAAGCATGGTTCCGTGTTCTGAAAAAGCAGTTCAGATGGCACACACATTTATTATTCCTTGATCCAGATAAAAAATTTGCTTGCATTGGAGAAGTGTTATGTGAAAATACTAAAGGGAAGTTTACCTGTAGCACAGATTTCCCAAATTTTACCATGGCTCTCTCTGAAGTTTGTTTTATTCTGAGGCTGGAAGAAGATTTGGTGCAGCTTTGAACTCTGCAAAAATGTGTGTGCACGTGTTCTGGGATCAGATATGTCCATTTTTTTCTCATTTTACTGAACATCGTCATCTTGGAGTTTCTAATCTGATGTCTGTTGTGAAATAATTGTTCCTTAGGTGTTTTTTATGGGTGTTGGGTGCATGTTGGCTTCAGCCTAAACTATGAAAGCTTCTGGGAAAATAACAGACCTACTATGCACTAGTTTTCTTTCATGGTGTTGCTCTGGTATTAATCTTAAAGACTTTCTACTGAATTTTGCTTTGAATGGTATAGAGAGAGCCAATATTGACGGCCAAATCCAACAGAGGTGCTTGCCTCAAACCAGCAGGAGGCATGGCTGATGTTGAGATACAAATTGGAAGTTAGGAAAAATGCATCACCCCAGCAGGAGCTCTGCTTACCTGGCAGGCAGAATGCAGCCAGGGTCTGGAAGTGGCCCGGTCATGTTGCTGCCAGCCACTGAAGATTCCTGCTCAGCCACTGGGTCACTGCTGCTAGATCTGTGGAGGGGATCAGATTGGTCTGTGTTCTGAGCCACCCAAAGCTTCACTGCTAGGATCCAACCCATTCCCACTGGGATCTGGGATGTCCTTTTAACACAGGAGGTGACTTTATGCCCACTGTATTGTGTCACATGCTAGTGTGCATGTTGAGACTATAGATCTGGGCTAAATCGTCTCTTCAGGCTTATGATTTGTAGATTTAAACCATAATCTCCTGGAGATTATATGAAAGAGGGAGTTGCAGGCACGAATGGATGAAGAGGACCCCTGTGTCACAGTGCAGGAGGAAATTTAGGAATTGTAGCTTTGGAAGAGGAAGAAACAAAGGGAATATTATGGTAGGTTAAACAGAATGGGGACTGGGATACTTGTGTCATGCAATCCAAGGAACATTTGCATCATACTCATTGTAGCTAATGTGGAAAGTGTTTAACTCCTTGGGAAATAAGGGACTGAAACCAAGTAATCCCACAAGATGACTGACCTCACCACAAAGCACTAATCCGGTTTTCCTTGGACAGATTATTTTCAGCAGTGTGGAACAGTGTCCCCTCTGCCTCCTTCTCAAGTCTTATTTTACCTTGGGTTTTCTTTTTATGTTGGCTTCCTAAAAAAGAAAAAAAAATCAACTCTTTCATTACTACTAAATAGGTTATGGAGAGCAAAAAGACTGCTAAATTTTTTCATTATGATCAAAAAAGCTCCTTTCTATAGACTTCGACACAGAAACATTATTACCTCATGTGTCTTTTACAATTTTCCATCTTTACAGTACTTTTTATTACTTTGTAATTTCCTTTGGGTTAGTTTCTATCCAGGCTATCAAAGAGTATGCAATATAAATTTCTTACTGCATGAACAGGTTCCATGAAAAGCAATGTGTAAAATACAGATCATGTTGTAACTGTTTTATTTTCTTGGCATTTAATGTGTGCATCCATCAAGCCATCATAAACTCATTGTGCATTTTGTAACTCAGCTGTTAAAAGTTTTCCACCCTGCAGTTGCTGGATGGGTTCAAGGGCTGTCAGCTATAAAACAGTGATTCCCTAGCTTTAAAATTACTCTGTTCTGCTCAATGTCCCTATAAATAATTTAAGGAAAATCACAAATTCAGAAGTTTTCTGGTGATAATGAATAATATTGTGGACCAAAGAGCAGTGGTTTGCTCAGCAGAGAACATCCAGGGCAAGCTTCTGTGTGTCAGATGTGAACTTTGTGTCCCTCTTGGCAGGCAGACAGTCGCACGTGCACTGGCAGCAAATCAGTGATGAGCATATGTGCTTGAGTAACTCCTGCCCACTGGGGATAATACTTGACATTCTCTCTGAAAGAGAACTTTTTTTAGGAATTTAGCAAAGCACCAAGACTTTGAGGACATGACTGCTTTTCCTGGAATGAACAGGCTGAATGGAGTTGCAGGCTGAGATTCTTTGGTTCACCTAATGTTACATCTGCCTTGTATAATCCTGGGATTTTAAGTGCCAAGGCCATGCTGGTAGGAAAACTAGTATGTAGCTCGAGGGCTTGATTAATGAGAGTCAAACCAGGGGAAAGGGAGACTGCTGTCATTTATTAATAAAGACCAAAATGAAGTGTCCACACCACAGCAACTCTGAATTATTTAGTTACCACAGATGGACAGGATGCCATTTGAGTCAAGAAGGTTTGGTCAGACACTGGCTTTGCTTAAAGCCTGGTGTAAGGCATATGCAGTAGGTGTCTTGTCTTGCCAACTGAGCCATTTTCTTTTTCCCTCAGAGTTGTGGCCCTTTAGCAGCCCAGATGTTGGTCCTTCAGAAACAACTGAGTGATCCTTCTCTAAGAGGCAAGACTTTTATTTGTGCCAAGTTTGCCACTCAAAAAATAGGGTAGTTCCAAGGTGCCTACTGTGTTCTGTCCCTAAAAATTTCTGTTTGGACAATAATGGAAAAAAATGATCACCACAACATTGCAATTACTCTGTGGTATCTGTTGGCCAAGCAAATGGTACCATACGCTTGATGTATATATTATTTTCAGGCAGGTCTTAGTTTGTGCTTACTCTATATAATTAAAAAAAAATAGGGTTTTAACCACTTGCTACAGAGCTTGCCTATAACACAGGAGATCTCAGTAGTTTATGTTCTTGGTGAGAAGTACATAAGAAAGCAAAGAGAATTTGAGCCTTCTGACACCTTGATCAATATGGTAATGCTTAGGTTGACCCAATGCCTTCATCCAGACTGTGGTGGGTGTATCTGCAGCCTCTGGAGAGCAGAGCCTGCTGGGTTCCCTGATCAGATATAAATGCAGTCCTGCAGGATTTTTAAACCTATATTGTGGGTGAATACCCACTTTCAGGTCTGTAGTGTGTTTTAATATACATCTTTATGGGGATTTTCATGAACAGAGCCACTCTCTAGTTTTGTCAAATTCTACTGAGTTTTTTTTTTTTTCTCTTTTTCCTGCCTACAAAATTATTATCTTCTCTACTCTCTCATATTCATTCATTAATAAATTTAGCAAAACAGATTGGTTTTATTATGGTTCATAGGCATATTTTGCAATCAAGCTTATGTGATGTAGAAAAATTACCAAATATTTCTATTTTTTGTTTTCTGTCTCTGAACCAGCTTCTCATTCATTGGCATCCCTTGATCACTTACTCTTCAAAAGCAGCTTTTTGCTAGGATAATATAAATTTCCATTAAAGTGATTACTATTAATTTTCTGATCATTGTTTTGTTTACTAATTCAAGAAATCACAGCAGAGCATCACTTTTTGTAGAAAAGCCTTATTGTATAACAGACACAAGCACTAGGTTTTTGAAATCTTTAGGTGATTAAAATTAGCATGATTGTACTATTTGTGGTGGAATAATGCTGATGTGTGAGAATCTCTATTGGCAGTCACCATAAATGAGTAGGAGTTAGCTAAGAAGTGAAGCAAGGGCATCAGAGGGGACAAGTGGTTTTGGTGCATGGTAAAATTGAATATATGCTTTTTTTTCAGGCAGTTTTCTTTTGTGGACATAGATTTAACATTTTCTGTTTCTTATTCATTCTCTGAGAACAGCAGCTTCATACTGGGAAAATATTTTTTCTTGTTTGGATTTCCCAGAATCAATTAAATATTTGGTATTTGAGAACTCTGATATTTCATAACCAGAAGTGACAAGGTAGGAGTGAAGAGAAGTCAGAATATGTAGTGCCACAGCTCATGTAAACTTAGGTATTATAAAAAAGAAGATTTAGTTGAAAATAATGCAATGTCAATTAATTTTTCCACACATTTATTGTGTGTCTGTAGGACGTAAATCACTTGTAACATTTATTTTCAGTAAAATACTGAAATTACAACATTTCCACGTGTGTGTATGTTAGAAGCAAGTCACAGTTTTTAATTATGAACTAGAAATTCAGTTCATCTAAATTGCAACAGCTCCTGTGAAATCAGCAGAGCTACATGAATTCTGAACCACATGTTCTGAACAGTCTGTTTCAAATTGAGCCCCAAATAGTCAGTCTGACTGTCCTGAAAGCTAAGCTTATCTAGACAGAAAGATCTACTAGTTGACAAGGATCAAATAATGCATATTTTATACATCTCCTATTCCTTGAATTTGGTCATAAGATGCCTGTCAGGTTTATATTCAATACAGGAGCCCTTCCAGGGATGCCCTTTGTCTTCTCAAAGCAGCACAGCACCAGCTGTCTCACCAAGATAGCAGGGGAGCAGTTGCCACATCCTGGCCATGGCTCCTACCTGGATTTTCAGAGTGCTGTGTGTACCAGCCCAGCCTGGGCTGGGGAGAGTGGCAGGCACCATTCCAGTCCCCCTGACCCCAAAGCAGAATGGGTTTTGTGCAGCATCAGCCTAAAGATCCCCTATTTGGTCTGGTTTGTTTGGTGACTGTCAACAGAAATTAATATTATAGGGAAAAGCATTTTGTCCAGTTAAGTCATCATCACCAAACTGGTTGCTGCCATCCAAATTTCTGAGTATCTCTCCTCACTCCTGTGTGAGGATGAGGATATCTTTTATTTGTCTGATGTCTGTCCAGCTTATTTCATCTTTCTTGTATAACAGAGGACCACTAACATGATACAGTTTTCTAGACAGACAGAATCCACTTTCTTTATGCAAGTATGTTATTTGGAGTCAACAAGAAATGGAATGGTTGCACTGGAAAAGGGTTGCTAGCCTGACAGCTCAGAGACAGAAGGGTTTTGCTGCAGAACAGTAAGAGAGCTTGAGACTGTTTAAAACTATAATCTTTTAATGTGCTAAATCTCAGTTCCCTAAACTCACAGTCTTTTTATATTATGGTAAGCTTGTCATAACTTGCAGATGTAGGCTGGTAAATAATCTTATATTTAGCAAATAGGAAAAGAAAATTAAACTTTCCCTGTATAATTTTTTCTACTTAAACTTATTGGAAAAATGCAAGATGACATGAACTGTGAAGTACCAAGACAGCAAATTTAGATCAGCTTTTTACTGGGAATGAATATTCAAGGACACTGAAGCCTTTCTGCTTCAATTCTGAAAAAGATGCAGACAAAGTAAATACTAGGTTTGTACTAATTTCTTTTCTTTGCACATCAGGTATCCAGGCTTTTGCCAGTTTTTATTTTGGCAAGCCTAATTACAAGGTTTGCTTGCCAAGGTTGTAGAGAAACATCGTTGGCAAGATGGACTAGATGACATAATGTTCATGGTTGTTCCTTGCTGCAGCTTCTTTGCTTCTGCTAAAGATTGCAGCACTGTTGTTTTGAGGTTTTGTTATTGCTATTGTTTCTTGACCACTGAAGTTGAAGCTACTTGCTTGTAACAAAATAAAGTACATTGTATTTGAAAGATACTAGCATTTATCAAAGCTCTATTCACAGGGTTTGGGTGGCTGTGGGCCACATTTTCAAAGGTGTGCCTAAAAACATAATAAACATGTAGAGAAACATGAAGTGACTGAGAGCCTAAGTTTGCTCTTTGAACCCAATCTCCTGGTAATGAATGTTTCTCTACTGAGCAAAAGGAATTGGAAGAACAGATTTCCACCTATTTTACCACGTGAGAAAAATCTGTTAATCTCTCTTCCCTCTGCAGGAGTGCTATAAATGCACCAAACCATGAAGTTAAGTGTTTCTATATCTTGTAATGATAAATTGTCCATGTTACTGTTCTTATTTTAAAAGCAGGAACTATATAAGGCACTTCTTCAGGAAATTATCTCTCTCCTCATTAAACTAATCTTTTGCCCCAGAACATGGAGTGTTCCACATGTTCACAATCACTAAAACATGCTCTCACCATTAAGTTGTTAATGAAGCTACCTAAGTAAGAGATACCATTACAGTCATTACCTAGTGACAAGTTAAAAAATTATTCTGACACCTCATCTTTTACTAAGTTCTGTTCTCATTTGGTGTTTCATTATCAAGATAGGAATTAAAATAATGCAGACAGGGTTTAGCAAATTTGTTTCTGATCTTGAAGCCATATGGTCCTATTTCATGATGGTAACTGCTGCAGCCTTCATCTGTAAGCAGAAGAATGGCCCTAAATAAAGATGTTAAATAATTCCTATGGTTATTGTTCTGAAAGACATGACATAGGTGAATGGAAAATTGCCTAAACTAGAACTGGATAATCACCATTTAGTTTGGCTGTCACTGGACCACAGGATCCTATCCTAATCCCCTCTCTCTCTCCATCACCTGGGATTTAGATCTGGCCAGAACCTGTGCTGCTATTATCTTTTCTTTTTCAACACACCATGGTTTTCTTTTAAAAGTAGCTATGACTTATATTTTTCTATGTTCAAAAATTACAAAGTCATAAATATCTGACTCTGATCTGGCTGATCAGAGATCACAACAGACTTTTAAGTAGCTGGCAGAGTAGACAGAGACCCTGTTCTGTGAATTTGCTTTCTGTTTTTCTTATTTATTTTGAGGACAAAATAGTAGTAATGTGCATTATATTTAAGTAATGTGTGCATGTGTTCAATGTGTTTATTTTCTTTTGCTTCAGCTGCAGTGATCAGCAAATGCAAGTGCAAAGCTGAGTACAGGTAAATTGTAATGCTAGTAAATTATTTGCCAGAGCCTCATTACTGGGAAGAAGCAGTAATGCCAGTTTGCAGCTAGAAGCACTTTAAAGGTAGCATTTCATTCTAGCAGAAGGGAGCTTGATGTGCTGCAGGAGAGTAACATCTGTGCACACACTGTAGGGTGCACCTTCACCAGCATTTCAGTTTGGTTCAGGAGCACGATTTTGAAATGTCTCTCCTAATTCTGCCAGGTATGACTCCCTATCACCTTGGTTGGTTATCCAGTGTCACCCAGAGCCCCCATGTTCCTGCACACCCCATGCCAGGCCAACAGCATGACCTGTAAAAGCCTTACTCCAGAGGGCTGCAGCACAGGCAATGTTATTTCACACAGTGCATTTGAAAAAAGCCAGCTCCCTGTTGTTGGCATTACCATAGTAGCAGTAATAACAGTAATAATGACAGTAATGATGATGTCTCACAATGAGAAGGGCCATCCTGTAAAGTGTGCATGACCTTTCTAAGAGGGAGGGAGCCCTGATCGTTATGGACACAAGCCAGCCTGTACCTCCAGGAGCTGGGAATCAGTGGCTGCATTTTATCTCACGGTATGCACATCTCGTCTATAATTTATAAGAAGAAATACTTTCCCTGAAACTTAGGAAGTACAAGCTGTGCACAAGGTTTTGCACCACAAAATGCCAGGGCTTGTCCTGTTTTGGCCACTGATGACAAACGTGAATTTTGTTCATGGTGTTGGTGTTTATATTTGAAAATTAAAGGAAAGGAGACAGAAGTAGCACCTGCTTGCCTTGGGGTTAAGTCTTGGAGAATATTTGCATGGCTGGAGAATTATTTATAGAGTTTTTGTATTTGCAGTCCTGCAAGAGCAGCATTTGATCAGAAATTGAGGACTAATTGGAAGCAAATATAAACTGGTAAATCTCAAACAAATAGACAAGAAAATATGAGATTGAGTGTATTCTGGCATTAAAGGAAGAAAAGGGCAGAAAGATCAAAACCAGCATAAAGAATCACAGTCAATGGAATAAGGATATATAACTGATACATATGCATTGACTTAATATTTTGAACTTTTGAGTCATTTTTCCTTGGTTTCCTATGTTTTTTTATCTCCATGTAGATGCCAGAAATATTGTGATAGCATGGAGATCCACTATGTGGAAGAGTTTGCACATTTGAAGCTGAGATTACAAGTACTTGGGGGCTAACACCAAGTCTGTTTATTAGCCTAGAGAGAAACAAGCTCCATGAATACCATTTATTCATTTGTAATGAATAAATAACACAAAGGAAATTGATTTGGAAATAACTATTCAAAGGAAGAAAGAGCTAATATTTCAGTGCAACATTTGCATGAAGAATTATTTGCAAGGTGTTATTCAAACATACATCAAGGTACTGAATAAGGAAAATATTTATCCATAATAAGTATTTGATAAAAATATTGCCCAGCTTTGCAATGAATAATTCAGTCTGCATTAGTAAGATGTGCATGACTCTGCACGTTATTCATATCTTTATAAATGCTATGGTAAATTGCTACAGGTTAATAGGTACTTATATCTTTTTCTGTGTAGAATGCTGTTAGGTCCAATTTCTCAAAGGAGTTGAGCCACCCAGAAGTTTAAATATGATAATGAGTTGCAGATACTAAATCTGTGTGTAAATCAAGCCATGGCAATGTTAGTCACAGGGAGGCTGTTTGGGACTTGCATGGAGGAACAATGCAGCAGCCCAAACTAGGAATGTGTTCCGTAGGGCTCTGTGTGTGTTCGTTTCACTCTAAATATCCTTTTCTTATCAATACAAAAGCATGTTTAAAATGGATACTATTTAGTGTTTAAAAGCTGATTAGAATCTAAACAGATTGCTGATGGGAAATACCAAAAGATGGATAAGACTGATTACTGGACACTGTAATGAAAGATGACAAACCCTTGTGAAAAACAAGACACAATAATCTAGAAAGCTCACTCAAAAAGATCTCCCCACCATGTTTCTTCTTCTGTTTCATTATAATTGACATTTAGGCAGGCAGTGGGTGTCAAGCATTGTAAATAGCTGTGAATCTGGCATCCTGTTGTTAAGCCCTGGACAGGCAGTGAACAAACCCATGTTCCAAGCCACAGAGATGTATATGAGGTATGTGTAAGAGAAAAAAAAGTAAAATATTTTGTGAAACAGTAATAACATTTCCTTTAGATTTAGCTTTTTTAAAAGCTTGTCTTTCTAAAGCAAACTGCAATTGCTTAATTCTAAAAACTGTGTGCTTTTTGAGAGGATTTAAAGTTAAGCTGGTTCAATTATTCACCCTCTGACTTCAAAGAGCTCTCTAGACTGTATCAACCCATATGTCTGGTTAAAAGTTTGCATCTGTTGTAAAGCAGTTTTGATAACACAGCAGTCATACTGTCATAATGAAGATATATTAATAATAGAACAGTAAGAAAGCATTGTATCTATTTATAGCTCTCTGCTTATCTTTATGCACATCCCATCAGACCATTATTTCTGTACATTGAACTTTCCAGTGACCTTAGAGTGGGGATGCACACATTGTGCTAGTGAAACATGAGTTATTTTATCAGGAAGCCAGGCCTTGAAGTTCACTGAAAAAAAACAGGACAATAAAGTGCAGGCCACCAAAAGCACAGGAACACAATGTCAGCAGGGCCTTGAAGGCACAGGACACTACCAGAAGCCTTAAGTACACATCACAATTAGTAAATTACTTTTCTCAAGAGAAGTGAAATCTTGAGAGCTGGGTGAAACCAGTTTTAGGGCCTAACTGGGACATGTGTTGAGTTGTGTAACAGCCTATTGCAGCTGGCTGGCAGCACAGGTGGAGGCTCCTGTAGATGGAACAAAAGATTGCAATAAAACCAACTAGTCACACAGGAATCTTATTTCAGAATTGGGTATGCAAATTGATCACTCTGATATCCTCTACGGATGCATATGTAAAATTATTTCATCATTGTATTTGCTCTTGCAATGTATTGCTTTTGTTTGGTTTGAGCCTTTGGTTTAATTTGGGTGCAGAAAGCTATACCTTTTGGTTTCTCTTGGAAAAGAAACATCTAACTGCTGTGTTGCTTAAAACACCTTTGCTTTATACAAAGCTTGCAGACCATCATCCCTGATGATGCCATTCCATATGTCCAATTCTAGCATAATTAGCATTGTAAATCACTGGAAAAGACTGCAAGAAGCAGATATGTTTAGACATAAAATACGGGTTTACAGTCTATATGGTCTTTGTAGGAACAAGAGTCTTGTGACTGATTTTTAAGCCAAATAAAATTCATGTGCCTTTTCTGCCTGCTTTTATTTTGTGCTGATGTAGGCTGCTATAGCAAATAAATAAATGTCTACACAAAGCTGTACTAGAATCATGTAGGTTTTATAGCATGGTCACACCTGAGCAGCTTGATGATGTTGAGTATGTAAATTGCTGCATAAAAAGATGCTGCATGTTGTAAGTGACAAAGCTGAAACACTGACTTACAAATTAGCCGTGCCATCCGGTGAGCTTGTTAAGCAGCATCCCCTCAGGAGACAGCAGTAAATGTGAATGATCAGCCATGAATCCACTTAGCGGATATCCTGTAAGGATTCATTTTGAGCCCACTTTTTTTATCTGCAGACAGTTCTGAAAAACACTTATCTGTGAAATGATTCCTTAGTGCAGACATTTGGTACAGAGCTGGTGTTACAACTGCAGGACCGCCTTTTTCTACAAGTAATAGTAAAGGATTTGACTAGGAAATAATGTGAGCAGGATTCTGATGCACCAGAAATTGACAGTGCATGTCAGCTGTGGGTAATGGGCAGTCTGCCTCCCTTGGCATCACACAGGACACTTTGTTAAGGCAAATCTGCTTTCCCCGTCCCTTGAGACCGAAATTTTAACCTGCAGAAACAGCACAACTTCACACTTCAGCTCTTACTGACACCTCACTGGTAGAGGCATTGCTCTTTCATTTTGAGACCTTCTTACCACTTTTCCAGATTTGACCAGCTTTTTCTTTACCTTTTCTTTTTGGGAACTAGTGGTACATGCTATTCTAAATGAGAGGGTTACCCTTAAACACTCTCTGAGAGATGCCTTCTCAGGTGTTTGGGGTTTTTTTCCCCTGTGTTATACCTGATGTTATCTACACAAGTGGTCTGTGTTTTTAGGAAGTCATTGATTTCTGCTGTATCAAAACTTAGAATGTTCATTAAGGACCTGTTTCAAACAGGCAAAATCCTCTCCACTTTTCTATTTTCCTTTATATCCTTGGTATCTGGCCTCTGGCTAATGTATTCTGGCTCCTCACACTGCCTCCCTCAGCAGCCTTCAATCCAGAAAGCTTTTCTTGGTAAGTACCTGCCTGGCTCTGAAGACCCCTCTAGGAGAAAGTGAGGTGCTATTGGCAACCTGAGGACTAAATAGCTGCAGCCTCCATGCTGAGACAGGACAGAGTGCCTTCAGACCAGGCTCCAGGGAAGCTCACACTGCAGATCTGAGCAGGCTCTGACACGAGGTTGTGTACTCCAAGTCACGGATCTGCAGGGTGTTTTAGTCACCTCAGCTCTAACAGGCTGTGTGATGTAAAAGCAAAAATGCATCTATTTTGCTGAATGTCTGAGCAGTTGTATCTTAAATCTATATTTTCCATTTATATTTTCTCTTGAGAGGCTATTCATGCAATAATAACCTGAATTGGTTTGTACTGAAAAGACCTACTTTAATGCTGTTTTTCAGCCTCAGAAACTATGTTTGAATTTTATTCTAGCTGGATCTAATTCTTTATTTCACTCAACCAAACCCAAGATGTCCATGCAGCTAAAAGCAAACAACAACAAAAAAAAAACCCAGCCTGGCAGTTTCAGCAAAATTTTAACAGTATTAAATGATGCATTAGCCAAGACCTCATTACTCTCACCAGATACAGATAGCATGGTGTGTTATAAGTATTAGCAAAACTGACCTTCAGTTGTGAAATTAATAGATTTGAGGCACATTTGGCCAAATTTCTACACCTAGTTTGGCAGGGCAGCCCCTCAGGCTACTCTGAGATATATGCAGCCCCTTGGCAATACTGCTGGCAGGTTGAAGCTGATGGCATAGAGCTGTATTCTCCTCCTAAGGTGGGGTGTGAAGGTAGAAATCACAAGTGATGAGCCTTCAGATGGGCTCAGAGCACCTCCCTATGTGGACCTTATTCCAGGGTTAGTTCCAACATTTGGGGCCAGATGAGGCTACAGGGACCAGCCAATCTGACCATCCATCAGAGAACTACGCCCACTGCAGTTGGTAAATTTGCCTCATACAAATTGTATTACTGCACCTGGGCTGCTTTCAATTGAGCACTATATTTCCTTCTTTATTTGTGGCTCAGCTTTGGCAAAATCACTAATATGCAGTGACAAAAAGCTCCCCAAAAATACTGTGAGCCTTGGGTAAAATGCCAAGAAGTGTAATTACTGATGTGCACAACAAGCCATTTCACTTGTGGTGGAAGTGTGATCCTAGCATTGACTTTTTCCATTAAACTTTGTGTATGATGCATTAACAGTGCTTCAGTGGGTGGATATAAAAATCTGTCACTTTTTACAGCTGCCTCAGTGCCTGCCCTCTAACAGCCTCGAAACCTGTGCTGTGCCCTGCCAGGGGGTATTGCAGTGGTGTGAGAAATGATCACTTTGACACATGGAAATATAGATAGAGAGAGGGGATGTGGCAGCACATCCTATGTGCAAGACTGCACCTGCCACAGCACCCTGAATGGTGCAGGCAAGGGAGTCAGGGGGTTGCAAAGTGGGCAGGAATTAAATGAGTAATTTATCCCCTGAGATGGGGAGCTGCCAGTGCCAGTGTACCCTGGCACTGCATGTCAGGCACAACCTGCTGTGCTGGGCTTGGGTGAAGCCCTTTGTCTCATCCTCATATGAAAGCACTGGTCCAAAGCATGCATGAAAAAAGAGCATTCTCACAGTTCCTATTTCTATCTGAGGACATTTTCTAAATCCCTAAATATAACTTCTGTTTTAGCCACTTGGTCCACCTGCCAGCAAATTTGGTTTTGAAAAACACTTGGTAAATGGTTGCTTCATGTGACTTAGCCATCCTGCACAAAGTTTTAATTTCCTCTCTGCCCCACCTTCAGAGGTTCTTTGCCGTCCCTAAAATATGTGTGAAGTGTCTCACTAGGATCCTCAGATCCACAAAAAAGGACAGCAAAAGGACTCAACGGCACATTGGACTCTCCACCTTCCGAAGGTGAAAGATTTTGGAAGGAACAAAGTCTAACAAGAGTCAGGGACAACAGAGTCTAACAAGTGTCAGATGCTGTGGTTGGAGGGCTGGTAAGAAGAGGTGGGGGAGTGCATCAGGATCTATGCAGCATTTGGATGAATCCAGAAATAATGGTCTTGTACCAGCCCAGCTTATGATCACTCTGGAAAAACTTGCTCACGTTCAAGAGGTTACAGGCAAGAAGATAGTTAGCAAAAGATAGAGTGGAACTGGGAGAAAAGCAGGGAGGATTGGGAGAGTGAGAGGGGATAATGAAAGGGAATAAGTTGTTGTACATTGTGGTTTAACCCCAGCCAACAACTCAGCCTCACACAGCTGCTCACTCACTGCCCCTGGTGGGATGGGGGAAGAGAATTGGAAGGGTGAGAAAACTTTTGAGTTGAGAAAAGTACAATTAAATAATAGAAATAAGATAATATTGATAAGAATTTGTAACGAAAAGAAAATTATGAAAGAGAGAGAAATAAAACCCCAGAAGGACAGGTGATGCAAAAAACCCCAACTGCTCACCACCAACAGACCAATGCTCCAACTGTTCCTGAACAGTGGCCCCTCACCAACCTTCCCCCAGCTCAATATGCTGAGCGTGATGCCATATGAGATGGGATATCCCTCGGGTCACTTGGGGTCAGCTGTCCTGGCTCTGTCCCCTCCCAGCTCCTTGTGCACCCCTTGCCTGCTTACTGGTGGGTGGTGCAGAAAAGGCCTTGACCGTGTATGCGCCGCTCAGCAATAATGAAGCCACCATGAATTATGAGCACTGCTTCCTGCACAAATCCAAACCACAGCCCCAAAGCAGCTACTGTGAAGAAACTGAGATCTACCCCAGCTCAAACCAGCACAGTGCAGAAGCAGTGCAGTATTTCTTGAATGTGCTAAATAGAAAAGTGGTAATCTGCTAAGATTTTGTATCAAAGGGTCGGTTTATGTGTGCATGCATTTTCCTATGCTTGATACCTGAAAGTGGTTATCACTCATCCGGATTTTCCTGGGATTAGTTCTACCATAAAATGACAGTCAGGCACTCAACAATTGGGATTTGAAGATAAGTTAAATTTATTTAGCATCATCAGTGCATTGTTCTACATGGCTTGGGGCAGTGTGATTCATCACATGCAAGGCAAGAATATTAACTAATCTTATAAGAATATAAATGTGTTGAAGAAATTCAGCTCCAAAAATTACTTCCTTGCTTTCAGTAATTCCTATTACTATTCCTTTTTAAGCAAGCTTTCCAATACTGCAAACTGCAACACTTCCTGGCTTTGTTGCTGTTTCTTGTATGGTTAACTGGAGCAAAAAGGTCCACATAATGTTTGGATTTCTCCTTACAAATGGCAAGAATAAGCTCCAGCCCAGGGACTTTGAAAACTAAATGCTTCCTCCCTGGTATTCCTTAGCAAGCAAAATTTCTCCACCCAAAAATTATCTGATGCTGTCAAACACAGAAGCCAGCAGAAGTGGAAAAGAAACACAGGGATATTTTTGCTTTCTTTCCTAGCACAGGCAGATAAAGAGCAATATTCATCTGCACACATGAGATCACTTAAACCTTTGTAGTACCCTATCAAATTTGTGTTCCTCCTACCTCCCACACTGGCAATAACATGCCACAAAATTATTTCTCTAAGTCACCCCTTGTGATGCTGCCTCTGTTGGTCTGACTCCAAGGAGTCACCTGTGTGGTCCCGCCAGGAGTTACCAGCAGCTTCGCTGAGGCGCTCGGCAGGGCCATGGGAGAAACTGCCCGGCCTTGCTGGCTCTCATGTCTGGCTGTGATGGTCTCTCTCCAGCCTGTTCTCTTGCCATGAACCACCTCTCACAGGGGAGACCTGGGGGCAGCCCTTGAACTTGCTGCTCCACCAGCACTCAGAAGACTGAAGTCCCTGCCTGAATGGCAGACGTGCAAATCTGCTGCTACCCTTCTGCCCTTCCCTGTGGTCTGTGCCCCCCATATGCCTCCAGCTTTGCCAGGCGGAATTCTCATCCTTACGGCTGCTCCTCGGTCTGACCTCTCTGTTGGAAGGCTGCCAGCAAAATTAGAAATTAATTTCAGGTCTAGTGGTGGTTTTACGCGATGCAACTGCTTGTCTGCTGGGAACGTGATTCATTTCCCAGAGTCACTGGGCACTGAACAGACTGTGCAGAGTAACAGTGTTCAGTCAATACTGACCTGAGCTGGAGATGAACCCATCTGGAAGAGATGAAAGCTCTGCAAAGCTCCCATTTACAATTCCCTTTGACATGCTTATTCCCTACCACTGGCCGATCCCTTCTTTCCCAGGATCATTATGAAGCAAACTCTATTTCATTTAGGTCATGACCTTATGTATGATTTTTCAGAGAATTATGACCTACTTTGAGGCTGGGCTTTGTGCTTGTTTTTAACTCTTTGGATGGAGTAAACAGTAAGTTAATTACCCGAGGAGAAGCATTTATTTTTAATACTTTTAATAATTTATTTTAAATATTTTTAATAGCTTCTCAGTGTAACCAGTGAAATGTAAAAATATTGAGGGCCCTTCTTTGTAAATCTGTGGCTTTTATTCCCAACCTTGACTTTTACTCCTCACTGCAGAGTATTACATGAAATTCTGCCAAAATGAAACCTCTGGCCTGAAACACTGTAAAGAGTCCATAGCTTAGAATAAATAATGCTGCATCTTGCCCCTGGCTAAACTGATCTAAGCCTAACCATGTCTACAGGAAGAAAGGAAAAACAAAAAAGGAGATTCCCCCTCCCCACACTCTTAATCTACCTTTCTCTATACTAATCTGAAGATGAGCTTGTGAATGGTCAATAAGGAGGCCAGGGCCCAGTTTGCTGAGCATCTGGCCTCAGCTGATGTATATCATTTATATTTTGAATCTCATCACACCAGCAGCAGATTGTGTTCCTGAACAGTAAATACTGGCTGCTGTGAGGCCCTATTGAGCTTCAACAAACCATTCTTTTCTATTCTAGTTCTTTTCCCAGATTAAGACCAGATAAGCAAATTAAAGCATGTCACAGCAAGACAGGCCAACATAGCAGGGTTTTGAAGCTGTGTTTTGATTTTTGCTGGAAAGGAAGTATATCACTGATGCTATACTTAACCAGGTCATATTGCAGTTTTCCCGAATTATATTTACTCCTTTCTTAAAACAATAAAGGTGCTGCTAATTGGGCTATAACACACAGCACATTTCTGAATACTGTGGTACATAATAAGCAGACCTTTGGGAATGGGGGATAACTAAAGACCTGATAGAGACACAGCTCTGAAGACCTTAATTAGCTGAAACAGTCTCCGACCTTCACTTCGCTTTGTCCAAGTAGAGCCTCCAAGACAGGCTGGAACACATTTATCCCATAAACTTGTCACAAGAGAAAGGCTGTGCAGCAGTGCTTGGTTGGGCCTGCCTGCATTGAGAGGTAAGAGGATCTCAGGTTGTTTACCAGAAGGTGTTGCACAATGTACAAGTTAAAACCAGGCTGGCAGGCTCTGTGGGAGCCACACTGCATAGCACTTCCCCAGCTGCCTGGGTCAAAGGCTTGCATAACATCAAGAAAAGTAATGTGTATCTGTGATATTATTTGAAGAAGCTTCATAAAAAATATAATCTAGTGTAATTTTCCAGCTCAGCGTGTGATTTTGAATTTCTAAGATATAAATAGAAAAAAGGACTAGCTCATTATATTGACATATATTATTTGGTTAATTTGAGATTGTGTGGCACTCTCAGTAAACCATTTAACACATTTAGGTAATTTCTTGATACAGTTGCATATGAATAATAATGCCAGGAAACACAAACTTGCTTTATCCCTCTTTCATGCAGTGCCAAGTAAGAAGCTCTGATGAAGTCAGAGTAGTTACTCCAATGTGAAATACACGAGTCTCACCCTCACACCACACACAGCAATGCTGTCACTGTTTTGTTTTAAACACACTATTCTGTGCTAAGTCTTCAAATTTATGTTATTTGACTCAATAAATGTTTGATGGTCTCAGTGTAGCATCTAGTGGAGAAAGGGTAAATAACAGAAAAAATGCAAAGCAGAACAGTGCCATTAACCCTGGTGCACAGTGGGGATGAAAGTGTGCCCTGTTGGGGAGAGGGAATACTGGGAATACTCCCTCAAATCATTCAGTGGAACACTTCGAGGGTTTCTGCAAAGTGACTGCAATTAACTGCGTACAGTACAAGGCTTCTAATCCAGGCAGAGCAGGGTGGTATCACTGGCCTGAATTCAGCTCAGGAGAGTCTCTCTGTCTGAGGTACACAATTGCTATGAAGGCAAATTGTCCTTTAGAAACTTCCTTAGCTAAATTTCCTTTTGCTGCAGCAATAATGTTTCTGTCCTGGCTTAGTCAGTTTTGTGTTTTTTGAGTTCATGCTAATACTGTCTCCAATTAAACTACAGAGCCAGAGCTGCTGTTCCCAAATTTTGTCCTGACTTAGCCCTTGCACGACCCAAACGATGTCAGCGTTGCTGCAGCAGCTGGTCACACTGGAAACACCACAGCCAGATCTGGCTCACAGGGGACTTGGCTCAGGACTGGTCCAGGACCTGTGGTGCAGCCAGACCTTGCAGGGCTCAGGGAAGTTGTGAATACACAAGCAAAGCAGGAATTGTTCCCACTGCCTTTGCATATTTAATCTGGGATTCAAGGGCTTAGCTTTCAAGACATACCAAATCTCAGCAGGTCCTAAAAAATGGGCTCCTCTGTGTAATTACTTAACAGCAACAAAAAAAGCTCAGTGTAACATTTTTAATATAATTTTTTTCTGAATGTCATTGTTATATTCTGTTTATAAACAAATTAGAGTAGCATATCCATTTTAAAAGAGAAGAAAACTTAATTTTCAATAACTGTGACCTTTACAGAGTAAAGAATAGAAGGCTTGTTTTATAATTATTTTTTTAAACTTTATTGTGACTTTTCAAGTGCATAACGTCTTTAGTATTTTATGGGGAGGTGAACAAAGAAGCACAAATCCACACACCAGTCTGCCTCTAGGCACAGTTCATAGTGGAGAGTCCTCCACTGTTAGAGGGGGGAGACAGCTATGAAATTAATGATGGGTTTGTAGAGCCAGTTCCTCATGATATGGCATGGAAATGTGCTGCCTTGGGCAGGAATACAAAGTAGAGGGTATGTCCCTCATTAACAGTACCTCTAGAGAAAACTGTGATTAATCCAAAATTATCTGAGATACAATTTCTTTGCAATTCATGAGGCCTCTGTATGTTGCCACATATGTGTAGCAAGCAATTACAGAAGAATCTGCATTAACCTTGTGGCACTAACCAATAGGCAGCAGACTCAAGGGTTCTCCATTCTGTATTTGTCTTTACTAAATCTTGGAAGCAAGATAGGTCAGATCTGCTCACTCCTTCATCCCCATTAGCACATTGGAGGGTGTAAAGTAGGGGGGATTCCTGTTTTCCTACCTTGGTTCAAAGAGTAGAGCTGATAGTGCTGCCTGCAAGCAGTGGGACTGCCCAGCTGTCTTCCAAAATGCCTCCCAGGTCATCTCCTAAAGTGCCTTTCAGCTCTGTCCTAATCTCAGTCCAGACCCTCATTACTTGATGTTTTCCTACTCCTCTGAACTGCTGAGAGTCCTGTCCCGTGATCCCAGAACAAGTTCACTGCAATGAGGGTAACTATCCTGGTTTTTGAGTACTTAAGAAATGGCAGCAGGCATCACCAAAAAACCCCTCTCACTGCAGTCCAGTGAGCCTGGAACTGGAGAGAAAGAGCTCCAGATTGTTACCTTTTTATGTAGAGAGGAATACAAGCACACTTTCTACTGTCTTAAAAATGACTTGGGAGTATGAGCAACATTACTGGTAAAGGCAAGCGTTCAAAAAAGAGTTTGTTTCCAAGATTGTGAAATAATATAGGTGCATTTTAATTTTCATTCTGTTATTGTTTGGGGTTTTTTCTGACTTTTTTAACTTTCACGTTTCCAAGTCCCCACAACTATTATGACTAGAAACATCATCATTATCAATCATCATTACCATGGCTGTTGGTAACACTAGAACATGAAAGCTAAGATTCTTAGATAGCAAGCAAATTTTATGAGCTGTGGGTAACATTACAGACCTGCTATAGATCAGATAAAAGCCACATTCAATGTTCAAATAAATGCTAGCCTTGGTGGTGGTGTCACCAGAGCCATGAAGCACTGAGAGATCCTGTCCTCCGTGTGTGGTCCCTTTGGGTTTGAGTAAGGAAGGTGCAAATAGAGTAATGGTGTAAGAGCAATACTGTGCTTTCCTGCTTCAGTGTTGTCAGTCCATGGGCCTGCCAACTCACCCTTTATTGGCATCTCTCTTCTTCTATTCCCTGGTAACCCAGAAGCCACTTTTGTGTCTGTGAAAGCATCTTTCCAGGGTTCTATTCACCAAATGGCAAATAGTTTGAAAACTCCCACTGGCTCTCTGGTCCTCTTGTCTTTGCTGAAAGTTTCAGATGTCATCTGGTACATTCTATCCATACTATTTTTAGGATACAAATATTTTTAAACAAAAAGGAACACATACAACATTTTGCATTTTGATCTGAAAATATTTTTCCGCCTGACTAGAAAATGCAGTGAGCCAAATTTTCTGTAAATGTTGATGTCTTTTATTATAATTAGTCTGGCTAATTTCTACATGATCAGCTCAAGCTTTCTGAAATTTTTTCTACTATGGCATGAAATTTGGAACCACTTCAGGAAGCCAGAAAGTGAACATGCTATGAATCAAAAATGCAGAACAGGTTGTACAGTTCCTGGAAGAACTTAACTGGTCAAAAAATCTATCTTGGCATTTTTTTTTGCAGGAGGCCAGAATGTGGGTGTACCAGGAAATATTTTGCACATATGTTTTGTTTAGCTGAGTTGCTGCTGTGCCATCTTTGTCTTTTTCTTAGGACAGGCCAAATTCGGCAGTTTTCTGTACCGCACTCTAATTCAAGGTCAGAGCAAACCACAACAGTCAGTAAATACTCTTTTATTTTTCTCTTCAGAAATACTTGTAAAGAACACTTACTTTGGAAACATGTCATGTTATACTGCAATGGAGAAAGACTTTCAGGACTGGGGTTGCATTTCTGGCTATGTTTTGCCAGCGGGGGAAAAGCCCTGCACTGCTGCTGGCTGTTGGCAGACAATGCTGACCTCAAAACCACAACTGTGAAACTGCGGCGCAGTGAGAGGTGACACACTGGGTCTCACATGAGTGAGGAGTTCTGTGCAAACTTTTATAAAGAAGCCTGGGAAAGGCTGAAGTACTACAGGATTTTTTTTTTAAATCTGCAGGGAAAAAAATGGGAAAGGATGACAGAGAGGCCATTTTCTCCTCTCTTCTTCTATATGTACTGGTATTTTTCAAAAGGTTTCCTGATGTTCTACTGGAAACAGGGCTGAAATATGAAACTGCCCATCTGAAAGCGTGAGCTTATTCCAGTGTTTGTCTTGCAGATCAAGGAAGAAAAACCAACTCAAGCAACTTCTTTACTGATGTACAGTGTGCACTGCTTATCTACCCAAGTTGCTGTCACCTTAAGAGAATAAAGTGCTGTGGCCTTCACTCAAGGATCTTAGCAACAGAAATGTAAATAGCATTGAGTACAAAACACAGCAACCTGTGCACTTACATCATTCTTATTAGAACCAGTGCTATCTGACTTTCAGCTTTGAAAGAAAACTGTCTGCTTTCTGGATAGTTACCTACAATTCAGTCAAATAAAGGTCACTGTAAAGTTAGGGAAAAATAAAATAAAGCCTGTGGAGGTGAAACCTGTATGTGTGAGCTGCTCATTTCAAATATTATTTCATTTTTTTTTATCACTGTAGAAAGAAATCAATAATAGAATTGAACTAATTTTGCATGTATCTTTCTCTCCTCTCAAATACTCCAGAAATTTTCTGAAAAGATCCAAATCCAGAAGGCTTTAGTGGCAGTTGTTAGTGCTGGGTTGCTTAATGATGGACTTAGAAAAAGAAAAAAAACACTATTTTAAAACATGAACACAGCTCAAACCAAAGTTATAGGCCTGTTGCAGAAATTACTGGGTGAGGTCCTTTGGGCTAAGTCAAAATGAAGGTCTAACTAAACGGTCATTTTTGGCTTTGTATCTATGCAACTGGTTTGCTAAATTAAGGTCACTGGATCTCATCTCAAAAATATTAAATCCCTTTTAAAGTTCTAAAAATGTTCATTAGATGTTTCGTTGATTTAAGTGTTTTATTGGGATTTCTCAGGTTCAATCCCCAAAAGATATGACAGGAAGCAAGAGGTCTGAGGTGGGGACATCTTTCTGCTGCAGCTGTAACATAAGAAAGGCTGACCCGGGTCACACCAAAAGTCCAGGTAACCTGGTACCCTGCAGTTCCCTACAGTGGAAATATAAGGAGAGAGCAGTTACAGTTTAATTTCTCCTCCTATTTACCAGTTCAATCTCTGATTATCTAAGGATGGAATGGGAGGCTTTCTCCATTTCTCTGCAAAGCAGCCTGTTTTTCTGCAAATTTGTCTAGGAACTTCTTGCAACCCTAAGTATTTTTGGCATCTAAAAGATCTCATGATGATGAATTATTCAAATTAAGCAGATGTTGTTTAAATAGTACTTCCTTTTGCTTATTTTACACTTCCATTTGAAAAAATATTATTAGATTCATCGTTGTTCTCATTAAGAAATGAGTAATTGTTCCCTGTTCACCTTTCCCATGTCAGACTTGATTTTTGACCCCTTTATTACATCTCCCATTTCTCATCTATTTTCTAAGTAGTTCCAGAGGAATTGATCTATCTCAGAAGGTATTCGGTCTTTGTGATCAATCTGGTCACTCTTTTTCCTATTTTTTTCATGGTTTTCAAATGCTTAAGATGCTACCATGTATCAAGATGCTATAAGCAGATTTTTGTCTTGTATTAAAGGAAAGAACACGATTTCTGAAGACTTATACAGTAGCATTTTATTTTATTGTTGCTTTTTCAATCTCTTCTGTCCTTACCAGTCCGAACTGCCTCTCTGAGCATTGAGATAACAATTTCAGAAAACTAACCATAGGGACTTCAAAATATCTTTGCTGACTGATATGAACTAATTAGACCCTATCTTTTATGTTGCACAAGTAGATATTTTTTGTCTTCCTTTCATTGACATCTGATCATTGCATTTTAGCTGCTATTTTATCACCTACTCCATCTTTATCATAATGTTTTTTTTCTTTTGGCTACTTCGTGTCAGCAGTTTTGGTTTTGATTTTCCCGAATCATTGTGAATCCCTAGAAAATACTGTCGAATCCTGTTTCACTTATCAATGTGAACATGTTGTAAAGCTCAGGTGCATTTGGAATCTCACTGGTTACTCCCTTTGTCATAATTTACCCATCCATCTTCCCTTTGAAGTAGTTGCCAATCACAAAGAGAGCTCATCTCCTGAGCTTTGTAAAACTGTTTGGGGAAATTTTTATATGTGATTGCTTCAGCCAGGCTGCATGTTAGATGTTCTTCACATCATGTCCATAGCCCATAGCTCCTTTATGGGTCAGACTGGGAAGATACCCCAAACATGCTCTGTCTCCCCGAGTGCCACACATTTGGATTTCCCTTCTGTGGCAATTAGACTGGGAGTAAAAGCAAGCGGGGAGGAGGAGAGGAGGAAGAAAATAGCAGAAGCTGGTACAAACTTCGTCTTCTTCCAACAGGGAGTTGATTAAGACTGAAGACTCCGGTGTCCCAGTGTTTATACAAAGTCTACATAAGCCAACTCCTCTTTATCAATATTTGCTGACTTTGCTGACATTTTTAAAGCACTTCCAGATTTGCAGTTTCTGCTTCTTCTCATTACATGGTGGTGAGCCATGTGTTAGACTGACGGGGTTGTCATTTCTGTTTTCTCTGAAGTCTTGTCTAAAAATTTCTATTCTTCCAGAACTGGGTTCACTCCAAACCGTAAATTACAAAGCACAGTTAATAGTTTGGCAATTTCAGATCCAAGCTCCTTTTGAACCCTGGGTGAAAAATACATTGTCCTGGCAGTCAGGTACTCTACAGTTTACTGAATGGCTCCATATTTGCTTCAGTTTTACAAATATGTTTGTTCTGACCATGCCCCTAAAAAGGTTTTGTTGTAGCAATCACCTCAAAATCTGCCAAAAAGAACAGTGATGGAAAAAAAGTACTTACTTTTCTCCTGTTTTCCCTGAATGCTTCTGTTACATCTCTATTGCCTGCTAGTTCCTCACATTCTCTGGCAGATCTGTTGTTGATATGTTTGGAGGAAAAAAAAATTATGCTTCAAAATAAATTTTTACCTGGTTCAGTATGGTTTTGCTTTGCCGGTTTATGCTACTTGCCAGAGTTTATGCTTCTCCTTTTGGACAGAAGCATAAAATAACAGTATTCCACTGTGAATGCACAAGTGGACTTCACAAAATCACTTGGCTGTTTCCAGTGGGTATCTAGAAGTTCAACCTTGTGGTACTTTGATGTGCATTAAAGACAAAGAAGTTTGTCAAAGGCTGGCTGGAGAAAAAAGGGATTTGGTGAAACATGGTCCAGAAACTGTAAGTACTGATGTTTCCATTATCTTTCAGTTTCAGTGCATTTCTGAGCATTATCTATTACATATATTTAAAAAAGAAATACAGCCAGCCTCCAGACTGGATGATAGCTGAAACAAGCTTATTACCACAAATTACTATTTCACAGTATTCTAACAATTAGTACTGTGGAGCCCTATGGCACCAGGTATTGCACAAACTTAAAGAGAAGGTGAGTCCCTGTCCCAAGCAGCAAAATTCTTCTGTCCTCCTAGCTTAGGACATTGTTGAGCACTCATGTTCAGTATTTATGTCCATACAATGCACTATGGATATATTAACAGTGATCCCAAAGCCATGCTCCAGCACAAACTTCTCTGCCATTTATGCTGAGCAGTGGCACTTCCCACATGGGATTTGGCCAGCTTTAAGGTTTTTCCCTGAGTAACATGTGTATGTTCTAAGGGCTTTGCTGAATTAGGACCTTGCTTTACAGAAAATGTATCTGCTAATAAACACACATTATGCTTGATCAAGCTTAGCATTAAGTGTCTTGTCTCTTCCTTTCACATCTAAACTCCACCTGTGGTGAGAGCAATTTATCTTCAATTGCTTTAATGCAGTGTTTAAGTATGTGTTCTTGGCCACAAAGCAGTCTGCATGTATTTCA
Source organism: Vidua macroura (assembly GCF_024509145.1). Taxonomy (NCBI): domain Eukaryota; kingdom Metazoa; phylum Chordata; class Aves; order Passeriformes; family Viduidae; genus Vidua; species Vidua macroura. The sequence continues at coordinate 28,387,989 of NC_071577.1, forward strand.
GTGAGAGGCTTAAAATCCCATTCACATTTTTAATATACAGTTTTCTCACATAAATTAATCACAGCTTGGTTGGCAGGTCTTGCATGAGTAATAAGGTTGCTGGCACAAACACATACCATAGATCTGTTTGGTAAAGGAGAAGCTTTTGTTTGCTTCTATATTTACACAAGAGGTTTAACTTGTACAAAACGGTTTAAGATACTGGTGTTTTGCTAGCAGGACATGACAAGCCATGAGATAACATATCCTCCCCAAAATGATCAACAGACAAATCCCCACACACTGGTTTGAAAATTAAACTATTGCTATGCAAAATATTTTCACAAAATGCAGCTTCCATTTCTTATGTACACAGGCAGACAACACCCAGAAACTTGTTATATGAAAGAGCCATGCTCTTGAAAGAGAATTGAGCTGAATGCACTTTTTACATGAGAAAGGAATGTGCTTTTTCAAGTAAATAATGACAAAGTGACATTTCAGTTTGCTTTCTCTCTTTCATTCATAATTTTGGGAAGCGATTGCTCAGGGTATATAACATGTAACTAAGAATTCTGCAAAATAAGTTTTTTGCTGAATTTGTCTGAGCAATACTGGCACTCAAACATTCTGCAGTGCAATTTTGCTCCATTGCTGTTGTAAGAGCATGAGCTGGAGAACTTTGTCTCAATATCTGTTTAGTGCTCTTGCAATGTAGGCCTGACCTGAAGTACTCTGCACATGGTGGGAATCTTCCACTGCCTTGATTTAGGGCTTTGAATCAACCCTTCTGTAAACAACAAAATGCAGAAAAGACAATGTATTGCAAGGAATTAACTTTGGAATGTATATATAACATCTGTATGTGTCACCAATTTTGTGTTAGATCAGCAAAACAAATCCCTTTGTAACACTGCAAGGTTGCATTTGCCAAAAAGATGTTGTGTAGTTCTACGGTCACCACATTGAGTGGTTTGGGTTGCTTCTCCATCACACACTCTGTTGAAAGCAATGTATTAATTATTGCTCTTCTCAGATTGAACATAACTGTATGTTTGACACAAACCATGCACAAGAAAATTATATGAAAATGCGAGAGACAGAATCTTAAGCGCAAATGGATTGAAATGTACGTGTGCAATTCAACATGAACTGAAAGAGAATTATCAGGAAACCAAGACAACTCTGCAGCCAAGGATGCCTTTAATGCACAGAAGAACATATGCCCTGCTCGAGAGGCTGGCAGCAGCTCACAAATGGGGGATACAATTGCTGGATGTCTCTCCTTGCACCACAATCAGTCTGTCAATGTAACTACAGAGATGTTCAGGCAGAGCTGGAGAAACAGGAATGCAACAAGGAATGACATTATTGATGCTGTGTGTATTATTTTGGGGCTTTGTGAAATCATCAGTCTAGCAATTGTTTGATCCAGGGGAATCATTCACATTTCAAGCTTTGTCATCTTTTAGACTTTTGTTAATAAATTGTAATTTTACCATTTATAACTGTTTTCTACTCATTATCATTAAGAAGTCTATTATTTAAAAGTGCTCCAGAGATTGTGATCTGAAATTTCTGCTTGACTGCTTTCCTCAAATTCAGTCTTCTCACCCCTGATTCAACTTGTTCCTGAAAGAAGTCATGTGGAGTATCCTGTATATCCTAATACTCACTAAGGAAATGGGAGAGGTTACAAGTCCTTGGATTATTTAGCCCATTGACATGGAGGGGGTACGACTGCTTTATTGAAAGTAATTGAGGGAAAACATTGCTAAGAGGGAAGGACTATTTAAGCAAAAGAACAAAACTGGCACTAGAACAATTTAGGCTGGAAATATATATAAGGTTTGCAAACATCAAACGAAAGAGATTTTAGAAAGCTTCCTAATTAGAAGAGAACATGCAAACTCCTTCAGTATTAGTCCACATCTTGCTATGGTTAGGAATTTAATTGTGAAATTATTGTGAACTCATTCCCAAACATTGGACTCAGTAATCTTAAGGGTCTTTCCTAGCCTAAATGATTCTATATATTCTATGTGTCTGTCAGTAGGTAAAGAGCTTGTTGTGAGAGGTTGTATTTTAATAAGTGGACATTAAAGACATTTTTAACCAAACCCTTTCATACAGAATATAAGTACATCAAAGGACCGGGTTGTGTTAAACCACGTCTTTGAACGCAAACCTTCCCATGGGCCACATATGAAAATCTTTATGTGGCCTGGAGGCACAATACACCTCATAATCTGGAAAGCTCCGGCACGGACCTTCAGGCAGTAATGACCCTCCGGGACATTTGCAGGGTGAGGCTGGGTGGCCATGTGACCAAGACGGAGGGTTACGACATTAAGACAACCCCACTGCTCCACTGTGGCTCATTTTTCCTTCCGAACGGAGCGGGTCAGAAGAGCAGCCTGCGGTTCCCACGGGCACAACCCCCTCAGCAGGACCCACAGGCGAGGCGAAGGCGGCGGGACAGCGGCGGGAAGCAAGCAGAGGCAGCGAGCGCCGCTGAGGGCTGCCCGGCTCAGCGCACCGCTACAGCCGTGACTGACGGCTCTGCGGACCAATCCGTGCTCAACGCCGCCTTCAGCCATGGTAAACCCAGCCAATCAAACCGCCAGGTGCACTCCCGGGCCCCCTCCCTCCTTTGGGCACATGGCGGACCAATAGCAGGGAGAGCACAGCGCTCGCCCTCCATCGGCTCTCGCGAGCTCTCGGGGGCCGCCTCCCGCCCGCCGCCGGGTGACTGCGCAGCCGCCATGTTGGTTGCTATGCTGCCCGCGTGAGGCGGGCAGGAGGGCGGCGATGAGGGGAGGAGGCTGCAGGTCCTCCCCCCTCCTCTCCCACGGGCGCTCGCTCGCTCGCCGGCAGGGAAGGCGCCTCCGCAGCGCCCCGGCGCTTTACCTCCCCCCGGTCCCATTTGCCTCCCGGCCGGGGCTGCGCGCGGGGCAGCCGCCGGTCCGTGCGAGGCAGTGCCGCGCCCCGTGAGGCAGAGCCCCGGCCCGTGCGGCCCCTCCGGCCGGTCGCTGTGAGGAGAGGGGGGGAAGGAGAGGCCGGAGGGTGGGGGTGTCCTCCGCCTTCCCCCCGGGGCTCCTCCGTCCTCTTCTCCCCCAGCTCTTTTTCACTCTCATTCCCCCGCTCCCTCGGCCCAGTCGCTGCAGTACGATGCGGCGCTCGCCGCTGCGGCGGGGCGCGGGGCGGCTGCTGTCGCTGCTCCCGAGGCTGCGGCTCGGGCGGGCGCTGCGGGAAGACTGAGGTGGGGGGCGGCGAGCGGCGCCTCCGCTCCCGGTCTCGATCCCGCGGGGGGTGCGGGCGCTGCGCGTGCCCGAGCGTCTGCGGCGCGCGTGCCCGTGCGCGCGCCCGCGGAGGCGGGTTGGGGGTCGTGCGGGGCGGCAGCGGCGCGAGCGCGCAGCCCCCGCGCCTCTTCCCTCCGCGCTCCCCGCTCCATCTGGAACCAGGACGTGGATGTTACATGAAGGTAAAGGCGGCCGCCGGCGCGCTCGGGGCTCCGGGCTGGGGGGGACGAGGGGTGCTGCGAGCCGCGTCTCTGTGCTGTAACCCACCCGCTCCCCCTCCCGCAACTTCGCGCTCAGGTCGCCGCGGGCGGGGAGCGACTCTGCCCTGAGCCCTTTTGCGTGGTGGGGGCCTGTGTGTGTGCGCTCTCCCTCCGGTTCCCCCCGCCGAAAAAACGGGAGAGCCGGCTCCCCTGTGGCGAAGGGGGTGTGGGGGTTGTGTGGAGCTGGAGGGGGGGACCGTAAATAGCCTCGAGGGGAACGAGCTGCGGAGGCAGGTCGGGGTCTCTAAAACGCAGTGAACTCCGCCGAACGCCTGAAACGGATTTTTATTTTAGCGTGTTTTATAAAAAACTTTGCGATCCTGTGCTTTCTAGGCACATGTGCGCGTTGCCCTGGTTATGGGCAGGGAAAATAGGTTTGAGTGCTGTCGTTGCATTCCTCTGGTACATTTTTAGTGTCTCCCTCGAGCAGAAGGCTTGTATAATCGCTGTGTCTGTATGCGACAGAGGCTTTTCGTGTACCTGGTGATGGGTTAACTCGTGCATGCTGTTGCAGCACCGGCTGGAAGAGGCATAACGTCTTTTTCCTTTCAAAAATCTCCAAGAGCTACTAGCTAAAACTAGATAGCTGCCAGTGTACGTGAGATGTTCCCACCTCTGGTCTGTTCGAAGGATATACATCGTTCAGATGTAAAATACACGTGAATGAACTTTATGCTGTTAGTTACACCCATCCAGGACTTCAGCGTGGCCAAGCTGTTAGAATTTTTTGAACTGTGAGATAGAAAATATTCGTGTGACTTGTGTATTACAGAAGTGCTAATGGATCTCTGCTGAAGAATAATTGTTAGACTGCAGTGTGCACATACATTTGCTCACCCACGGGGCATTTCTCTTGCCCTGAGCTAAACTCAGCGTTCAGTGGTAAGGGGGTTTTGTGAGTGCACGTTTGCCTGCTTGTTTTGGCAAATAAGTGCTCTGTAATGTTGGGAGCCACCGACGTGTTCACACGCATGCAGGCATTGTGTGCTCGTCACATGGTAAATGTGCGTTGCAGGAATACAGGAATGAGTTACATTAGAATTGGTAAACCCATTTCTTATTTGATATGTATACTGTAGGAAAGTTTTCCAGTTCATTGCTTGAACATAATATATTCAGTATTGTAATCTTATAGATGCCATTTTCTTGACAATGGATTTCTTGCTTCACTGACCTAAAAAGTTGTTTTTACATATTGGCATGACTCTGGCTTGCACCATGTTGATAAAATATGATTCTGGGTGATAAGCTTACAGATATGTACACGTGTGTCAATATGTTTCCCAGGCAAGTTTTTACTTCATAAACTCAGAAATGTACTGTTGGTCCAATTTTTTTTTTTTTGGCTGTAATTTTGTTGTCATTACAGTTTCTTTGTATTTTTAGATGATGTGTGTGTTTTTAATTTTAGTTTTTCTAAGTCAGATTAAACATTGAAATACAAATGGATATTCCTCACAAGCAGAAATGTATTAAATAATTTTACCTTTCAGTATGTTTTCCTTATGTTTGCAGTTAAATTTGTTTGGAATCAAATTTACCTGTTTAGGGTTTACTGGGATGGTTACTTCTTATTCAGCAAAATTGTCCGTGGAATGTATTGTTTGTTGCCATACTTTACAATTCTTATGTCCTGTTAATGTCTAATTTAGGTTGTACATAATAGTATTGATGAACACTCTTGCTAAAAATATTTCAGGGTTGGGTACACTTACACCATAGTAGCAGGAAAGTTAAGCCAATACTGTTTTTCTGTGACTAGAATTAATTAATTATTAGCAGCTATATTTTTAAAGTGTGAATAAAAACCAAAATCCTGTAAATTTAGAAGTAATGCTAAATTACTTATTCTAAGTAATTTAGAATAATGGCTCTGTGGAGTGGATGAGCTCTCTGTTAATGAGCAGGGTTCATGCAGTACTATTTACATGTCACTGCCATTAGCATATTTGAAATATATGGTAAGTTAATACTCAGGGTACCTCATTTTGGCTCAGATCCTGCAGTGGCCCCTCTTTGGGCAGATGGATCCACCTGCACAGAAGTTGCTGCAGGAACTTGAGCTCCAGCATTGGTTCAGTTGACATCAGGCCTGTGTTTGTCGTGGGCATTTGCTGTGTGTGAATGTTTGGTTGTGTTTGTGTGATGTCATAGGGGCTTCTGGGCATGCAGAGCTCCAGGGCTGGCAGGCTCATACAATGGTGTGTGACATGATTACTGGGGATAAAGGCACTTCTAAAAGGTTGCTTTCATATTAAAACAGCACTGCTGAAAGGTCCTGAGCAGCATCGGGGGCTCCATTTCACTGGGCCATTATTTATGGCTGTTACTTTATAAGGATTTTGTTGAGTGTACATGGGAGTTTTGTGCATTGGTTTGTGTGCACATATAGAAAGTGGGATGCACACTGAGAACTGAGGGGAGGTTACACTGGAGGGGAAGGTAGCCAGGATGGGTCAGGCCTCAGCTCACCTGTATGTGGGAAAAAGAGCAGCTTGCTCGGGGCACTTCAGGCTTTGGATGTGGTCAATGGGTTGGGTAAATGTCTTCTTAAAATTACAATGGTTTGAATATTCTGTTCTAACTTTTCAACTGGTCAAAACTTTAATTAAAACAAGCAGTAGACATGTGCATCACTTTTTTTTTTGTCTTGGAATCAATGTTAGACTATTTTCCTTAAACTGATAAATAGTACATTTCTGTGGTTTGTCTTCTTACTATCAATAGTTTGATCCTCTGATTCATCATGATTGTGTCTAGTTCTTCCCTTCCCTCAGTTTGGTTTATATTTGGTGCAAGATCATATGAATCCCATGCCTTCACATCCTGTTTCTATGTCACCTCACTTCCATTCTCACCAATTAAAAAATGGTCAAACAAGAGAATCTTTCAGTAGATGGTTGACTGGTTGTTTTTTGGTTTTTTTTGTTTTGTTTTGTTGTTTTTTTTTTTGTTTGGTTTTTTGTTTTTGTTTTGTTTGTTTGTTTGTTTGTTTGTTTTAATACAACACTTTCACTCTGGTGCTGTCACTTTTCATTAAATGGCCAGACAAAATTCTCATGGGTATTAATGTCCTCCGACCTAAATAACTGTAAAAATGGTTCATGTATGTGTATAATATGGACTTGTTCATGGGGGAAAGAAGGAAATGTGAAGGTGGAAGAGCAAAGGAAGGGGAGAATGGCCCAAGTAGGAGACAAAACCCAAGGAGCTCAGCAGTGGGCTGGTGATACAACAGCAGGTCTTTGCTGTCTGGACCAGCTGTTCATAGATGCTTGTTTGGGAACAGAGGCTGTTTTTCCTTCAGGACTTGTAATCCACTGAAGTAGCACAAAACCAATTTTCTCTAGGCTTTTGAAAACCTTTAATTTCTAGAACTTTGGAGTTCCTTTAAAGTCTGTATATATATCTATATATATATACACACGTCTATAATTATTATAGCATTATATATGCAGGTACATATTCAATATTTCCATCTTTATTTTGGAGAATTTCAGAATTAGAAAACTATTGCTGTTTGCCACTTACAAAATAAATTACTTCAAGTTTATTGCAGTTAAAGTGTTCACAGAAGTTTTATTGATGTGCTGACATACCAGAATTCAATGTCCAGATGTGTAGGTTAAAAGAATCTGGTTAACAGCACACTGAAATCTGTGCTGGTTGGATGCAGTGTCCCAGTGCATGCCACAGAATGTTACAGCTGCTGGTCACAGAGATTCACAGTAGATCAGACAAACATAACTTGATGAATTTCTCTTTGAAATGTGAGAATTGAACCAGTTTCTCCTTTCTCAGCTTATGTACCTTCAAACAAAGACTTGGTAGGGTGATGCAATTAGGCCTCTCTTGGCACCCTACTTTGTCTCACACTGCAATTATTCTTGGACAAGTTTACTGTGACTATTGGATGATAAATGCAATTCCATTTGTGTGGTTTATGAGACATTGCCATCTCTACAGTTACATGAGAAAGGGGGAAATGGCTAATATCCATTTAAAAATAAACAGTCTTTTGATTATGAGTATTTATGATCTGTAATGAAGAATGCTCTGGGAAATATTTTCACTGATTAGAGTGTGAAGTGAGCTCTTCATGGCCACTTCACAGTTTTCAGTCTGACCCCAAGATCGATGAGGAAGAAATAGACAACCCACTTCTTATGGCATGTGCATTCTTACATTGCCTTTCTGTGTATTTCTTATCTTTTTCAGAGTAACTAGATTAGAGAGTAATAACTGAATTATTCTGCATGACCAAAAGCCCAGAGCTTCAAATGACAATAAAATGTAGTGCTGCTACAGATTAACATTTTCATACTTGGAATTTTGATTTTTTTAAAAATTAATGGTGTAGATTAGATTTAAGGAGGATGTATTCAGTTTTCTTATTAGCCTGAGTTTTGGATTTTAAATTAAAAATTGCTAAATATCTGCTAGTCAAAACCTTGTTCTGACTGGTGCTTTTTCTTGGGAAACATCAGTTTGAAGTCTGAAGGTATTGAGTTCTATGTGATTTTGCTATTTTGTTTGATAGTGTTAATAAGCTAATTGGAAAAAAAATGTAAGCTCTTTTCTGGTGTTTGCTATGAGTAACAATTTTAATTGACTTGATTTTGTGCTGTTAACTGTGCTTGCATTAAGCAATGATCCTCATTTTGTCTCCAGAAAGATATTAGCTTTTAAGACAGTTGAGTGTATTTTAGCTTTTCCTGAGTCCTTTGGCTAGTTTTTTTGCATTAGTGTACCGACATCTCTCTGACCTACAAATCACCCACCCTCCCAAAAACCCACCCAACCAACCAAACCTCCAAAGAATGTTTTGTGTCTGCTGCAGAAGACAGACACGAGAAACAAATTATATCAGTAGTGCTCTGAAGCTTGTGTCAATTATTGAGTGCAAGAAAAGTTACATAAGTGGTGTTTTCTTAGATGAGAAAATGATACTTAGTTAAGTTGTTTGGTTTTTTTTATATCAGCTTTAAAACCAGAAATTGAAACTGTATCTGCAGCAGATTGCTGTCCATGCAGCAGCTGGTTAAAGAGCCTGCTGTGGCTCCTTTGTCTCAGAGATGTTCTGGCATACTTTGTCTTGGAGGAGGTTAACAAGCGAGATTTCTGTGTTTTCTGGTCACAGTGGAAGGTGGTATTTGCAAAAGAATCCAGCAAATGGATTTGATAACACTGCAAAGCTGTTTTTTTTCAAAGGAGAAATTCAAGTGTGACACACCAAAACTTGTGCTCGCTCGTATATGCCAACAGAGATGCAGTGCTGAAGTAACTTCATACTTAATTCAGGCTTGAATAAACTGGAAAGGTTGTTAATTCCTGTCCTTCAGGTAGAGAAATTATCACATGGTCAGTAAGAGCACCTGGAAAATACACCAGTCAGTGGAAGAACTGTTAATGCTCTCTGAAATTCCAACTTAGCACAGTTTTTTATCTGGACCAAGAGATAATTTCTTGATGGTGCTTTCCCTTATATTTTCCTAAGGCATGAAGTTGCAAAACATGTTAATTGTAATTAAGCTCTTATAACTGATTTGAACAAAAAATAATCCAAAATGTAATATATTTCTCTTGGTACCAAAAAAAAAAAAAAAATGCTTCTCAGATTTTACATCTATGATTAAATGCTTTTGCTTTTAAAAAATGACAATTTAGGAGGAAGATCACGTAATAAAACTGGGCTTGTTTTGTTTCTATTAGCCTTGTCAGTGAATTCAGAGATGTTTTTGGGGAAAAACCCTGCAGTCTTCCCATGAAAAATGGGCTTTGGAGAGAGTTAAAATTAACATATGTCACTTTGCATTTGTCTCTCTTGATACGTGCAACAAGCTTTTAGCATCATCTGAAAAACTGAGATATATTTTTGTCTTTTGATGTGTAAATAGGGTTAAAGTTGACCAATGCTGATGTCCAGTAATGTGTTGCATTGTAAGTTGTTTTTTCCCATACAAATTGTGTGTGTGCACTGCATATGCCAGCATTGTCTCTAAACTGCATAGAGCCTCAGTACTGCTCTTAAATTTTTTCTAGTTTATAGTCCCCCTATTTAGAAAACCTTTGCTCTTGGAGAAGAGATGTGTATCAATTTGTTTGACTTAAAAATAAAATTTTATGGAACTTGGCATTTGAATTTTAAATCTGTGGCCTGTAACCTCCAAACTGTGAGCTGCTATTAAGACTTCCCTTGGAAGAGGCTCTTGTCTTTTTTTTGGGAGGCAGGCTGCAGTTAGGATTGATGCCACAGTCTGTTTTTAGTACTTGAGTGCAAATGAGGCTATGGATGGGAATCCTAATCTACAAGTAATTCCCCACTTACTATGTTTTAGACTTGTGTGTTGATTCTGTAAGGAGACAGTGTATCCTGTTAGCTCATCCAAGTGCACCTGCTTTCCATGGAGCAGATCTCTTTAATATTTGGAAGGATGTAATATTTATAAAAATAAGGTTTTGAAAGACTGAAATTTGTCTGCCTCTAAAACTGAAGGGGTATATCATCTTTGTCTAAGTCAGGATAGAAAAGAGGAGAAGGACAGCTGCCCTATAATAATGTTAAAGTGTGTAGGGGTTTGGTAAGCATAATGAAAAAGGAGAGGTAAATCCTTTTTTTTAATTGTCCACAAATGTCATGACCTGTTGTGAAGTTTGTACTGAAATAATCATAGCACACACTACCACAGGAGGGAGAAACTGAAATGCGGAAGTTGTATTACAATGGAACAAACACACCCGTTATATTATGGGGTCTTACCTCCAAATGATTTGATTTTTTTTTTTTTTTTTTTTTTTTTTTGGCTTATTTGTTTCCTGTGGGCTTAAGTGAGACTACTGATTTAGATTTTTCAGTAGTAAGAGCTGGTGCAGTTGCTGCTAGTTGTGGTTCTGTCATCTCTTCTCAAGTTTGCTATACATGCAGCTAGGTGAGGAGGGACAGAACGTTAATGGTGGCAAAAGTTTCTTACCTTTCTTAACCCTTCCTAATTAATATTTTGCTTCTCCTTTCATTGTATGATAGGTTAAAATATACCATGTAAGTCAGATTTGTAAACTACTCAGGCTGGAAGTGGCCTTAGATGTTCAAATTTGGACTAAGGAAATAATTTTGGAGTTTGTTGTTGGGAAAACATTATTTTTGCTTTGCTTTCCCAGGTGGTGTAATGTGGTTACAATTTTTTGGCACCTTCACCTAATAGGTTTGCTATTACTTAAGAGACTTACAGTATTGGTGATACAGCCTCTTCCCTTTTCTCATGGTATAGATTTGAGTATTTTGTTCTGCAGTTCCTGGATCTGTTTGGGGAAGTGACCATGTGAGTGTGTGCCTGGGGAGGGATGCAGTGTGGTGGATCTTCCCTGGGTTCTTTTGGTAAAGCTATTTTTGACTTTCCACAATCCCCCTGCTTGCAGAAACTCTAGATTATGTTCAAGCTTTGCAATAGTTAAGTAAATTGTATAGATTTGAATAACAGACATCATAAGTATATTAATTAAAATATTGCTGCTTTCAAAAACATGCCGCTTGAAGGATTGAGAGATGTACAGTAAGAAAATGAGGTGTGAGTAACCACTAAGGATGTGTACATACAGTTACACTTAGAACAGAATTCCTCAGTAGAGGACTAGAAAATAGATTGAAAATGAACATCTGACAGAAAGTCCTCCAAGAGGAAATTCCTGCAGGAGAACTTCATTCTTGAGATTAATTAAATGTAAGATTAGAAATTCTCTAGATAGCTGTAAGCTATTTAATAAAACTGAAGTGAGCAATTAAAAGACTCAGTTGTAGTTAGTAGCAGAAGCATTGCCTCCTTTTAATGATCGTTGTGCTGTCCCCTCCCCAGTTATATAGGTTCTCCCTCCTTTTACAGGAAAGCTATATGGGAGCTCATTAATGCTGGATGCTTTCTGCAGGATTTTCATTAAAAGCATCTTTCTCTGAATAAGGGTGATGTAGATAATAACTTCTTTGGCATTGGAAGCACATACACGTAGTCCTGAGAAAACAGAAATAAAAGTGCTTTGTAGAAATTATACTAATGAAATGTATGTGAGAGAGTATCTTGAAAGAGAAACCTGATTAACATCTGAAACTTCAGCTCATGTTCAACCACCTTTGAATAGAACTTATGTTTCCAGTAAAGCTACTTTGTCAAATCTCTGTTTTCTATTTCTAAGTTACATTGATGTAAGCATTTTCCAATCCACCTCTTTACAGTATTTTTTTCCTTTGTTTGCCAGACAAACAGATTCATTCTAACTGTTGTGGGAAATGATTGTAGCAGCTCTGGTATCTGCAAAAGCCTTTTTTCACTGGAGTCTTTCATATTCATTTGAATATATTTTGTGTTGTGGTGTGCCATGATAACTGTGTGTGTTCCAGCAGTTGTGTACAATAAGCTGGGATGCATTATATGACCAGAGATCCATCCCTCATCGGATAGTGGTGTGTGATAGCAAATTATGTCATCGTGTTAGGGACACAGATGTGGAACTGCAGATTCAAAGAAGTTGCCATAGTTCAGCAGAATGAGTGTGCCATGAGTAATTAGGAAAAATAGAAAAAAGAATTCATATATGTATTGAGTAATGCTGTAATAATAATAATAATTTTAAATTGCTTCAAAATAAGATGCTACTTAAATTGCTGAAGAGCACTCTGTGGTAAGATTAATTTAGAAGTACTCATTACTTTCAATGAGAAAACAAATGTGGTTTCTATTAAAATAAAAATAGGCTGATACAGAAGTTCTGAAGATAAACTTATTAATGTTATTATTTTTCTGCTGTAAACAGAAAACTACATCCTAAAAATATGCTTTCCAGACTTAAATGTCTCTTATTAGTACTCAGAAAAACCCACAGTGAAACCTTTTCTTTTGGCAGTGTAGAAATATCCTTATTTTCTTAGCAAAATTAACAGAATATACACTTTGGATATATCTGTGTGCATAGTAAGTAAAAGGTCATCATATTGGGTGTATAGTGGACAAAAAGATGGAGTGATAGCATTTTAAAATTCTGTAAAATAAAACTATGTTTTACTATAGATTATATTTCAAGAATATTGCAAGTTATTTAGAAATAACCTCTGAGAAGCAAATACCAGTGTTTATGCTTCCTCTTCAGGAGTGATGGGGAAATGTATTTTGTATATTGTTTTTGTATTAGACTTATTTTCTGTCAAACCTTGTCATACATGCTTGCACTCCAAATAATGTTGAAATGTTCTGTTGACTTTTTGAAACTTTTTGGCAATGCGACACTCTCCATTTACTTTGTCCCTTGTTTAACAGTTTTTTGTGTGTGTTTTCAAAAGCACTTCCATTCACCATTCAAGGAATTCAATAGAATTCTAATAGGAACTGCACATAAATAACTACAGAAATCAATGCTTCAATTCAGCCAAGAGTTTTTTTGTGACTTCAAAAGCCACAAGAGCATTTATTATTAGAAACGTACAATTGACTTTTCTTGTATTATCATTTTGCATAGTGATTTGGTTTTTACCACCACAACAAGATGTTTGACAGTTTCATTTGAAAATGATGTATTTACATTCAGCATTCCAAAAGAGTGTAATTTTTATCTTTTCTCTCATGCTCTATTAATGTTATTTTGCATCTTGCACTCTGTGTTAAGGTTGTTAGTAAAATACTCACTGGTGGATTTTTCCTCAGAGATCAACCAAGTGTTAGGTATAACCTCCTGTTCTTACATTGTGATGAAAATGTAAAAATAATCTTCAAAGAATGGAGTTGTTTGGTTAATTTTCATCTGTTCAACTCATGCAGTGTAAAGCATATCCTCTCCTCCAAACCTAACAATTGCAGAAGTGACCAACCTGTGATTGTGCAGGGTTATGCTGGAACTACTTCCAGCCTTTAGTGTTCATATTACACCTCAGGCCATGTCATCTGGAACAGTTCCTTTGATCCTGAAGTTTTTAGGTGGGTTCTATGAAGTGAGATTATCTTCAGGGAGGTGGTTTGAGCACACCAGAAGCTTTAGAAAATTGATGTTTGTCTTTTGAAGTAGTCCAAAGATTATGTGATGTGAAGTACAGCACTCTGTGTTCAGTAATGCTTTACTGCCTTTTAAATGAGCCCTTTGAGTGGTGTTGCTTTTGGGCAGCTCGTGCAGTTCCCATCAGGTAATGGTACAGTGTTACCACCTGGGGAAGAGTTTTGTTCTGGTTGTCAGCAGGGTATTCAGATTAATGGATTTTTCTGTGTTCTCATTTTACTTTTCACTGTTGCTGATAGTTCAGAAAACCAAGTCAAGGTACCAGTAGTGCCTTTTAGATGACAGTTGCCTTTCCCCACCCTCCTAATCTCCTATTTTCTACTCACCAGACACTCTGGTTCTGTGTGAGAAGGAGGTGTTAAGAGCTTCTTTGTGGAATTTCATCTTGAGAACCAACTGATGCTGAGACTTGCTGCCACCAGTCCAGTCACTTGAGGTGCAGACCCACAGTGCCCTCCTCACCTACCTTGCTGCATGAGCAGGTGCACGTTTTGGCACTTGAGAAACATTTCAGTTTGGTGGAGACATAGGGAAGCATGGCCTGTCTCTAGTCCTTCTCTGTCCTAACACTTGGAGTGGAAAGACTCCTCAGATGCAACTTACACTGCACCCTGAGAAGTGTTTTGCTGGTGATGAAGGGAAAGAGAGGCAAGATAGAGTATGGTGAGGAGCAAGATTGGTAATACAGACAATGCAGAGCCATTTGTTGTTCAGTGCTGTCATTTGGAATTATATGCATTTAGGATTTAAATCCTGTCATGGTGTTACCATGCAAAAAAGAAAAAAAAGTAAAGTGAAATTAGATCTTCTGTTGGTTCCTTAAAGTTCTTCCCCATTTCCTTTTCCACTTCTAATTCAGATTGCATTTGAGTCAGCTGCTTTCATCTTGACACTTATGTCATTCAAGGATCCACAAAGTTAGTATGTTAATGTCTGCATTTCAACTGACTGATAGGTACACCAAAACCTATCTTAATTTTGTCACTGCAACATGAAGCTTCTTTTAATTTCCCAGGCTGTTCAGCATTTATCGAAACAAGATAATGGAATGTTGCTGGCACAATTTGTAAGGCTAATGTTTAAAGTTTATTAAACATGACTTTTTCTTTTTTCCTAAAACACTTTCTTGCCCTTCCTCTGTTCTTGTAGGTGCTTTGAATATAACAAATTTATAAGCTGGAAGAAATAATAATGGGCATCTAAAAATAGTTTAGTTAGGGAAACTTGGTTCTGCTAAAGGGCAAAAAATAATTTTAGATCTGTCTAAAAGTGAGCATCACTCTGTGTTTTTAGATTTATCAGTCTTCTGCTTCTTTATGAAAAACTGTTCATGACAGTAAGCAAGGCAAACCGAGTACTTCATGTTTTATTTGACATGAGTCAAATATTTGTGGGTATCACCAATCTTCTTTGGCATTGCTGTTCTTAGACAGCCAACCTCAAATATATCAGAAACATTTTGATACATTTTGCATCAAATGTTTGTCATTTGTTTTGAATGCAAGAAGGAGAAATAGAAGTGGAAAAACCAGAAAATACCAGAAGTGATAGGAGATGGAGAAGACTTGGAAAGCAGCAATCTATCCAGCTCATGCAAGTAGGTGCCAGAAAACCTGAAACATGAATATAATAAAATATAGTATTGGTATGGAGCAAGAATAGAAGTTATTATTTGATACAGCATAGTGTGTTTCATAGCTCCCCACTGTCAGGTAATCCCTTTATTGAATGTTGTTTCAAAGTATATACCTTGTTTGTGGAATAGGTAGTTAAAAATTTATCTCAGGGACAAAAATATGGTCCTAAATTTGAACTAAATCCTTCCCTGACCACTTTACTGTGTTTTGTACTTGTCATCCCTTTTCCAGAAGTTCTTTCTCCTCCCAGGACAGGGTCTGTGAGTGTGTTGCACTCCTCTTTACCATAATAAAAGAACTGAATCTATTATCTAATTGATGTAACATTGAATGTCTTAGTAAGCATTCTTTCAGCTATATATGGATAAAAATTGTGTTTCAAAGTGCTTGAAAGCTGTAATAGATTCAATTTCTGCAGTATTGTATGAAGTAACCTGAATTCTTTCTGGTTTATTATTGTGCCTTTTCAGGTGTTTCATTTTGGTAGTGCTTGGTATTGGAACAGTCTCTTGACTGTTCTTACTTGACCTGCATCTGGTTTAGGAAGTTTAAAACCAAATCCATTTGAAGTTTTGCAATACTGAGAATCATGAGAGAGGACCTTCATCTGTCCCGTGGGCTGTGCGCCTGACTCCGTATCCTCATCTGAGGAATTCCCTCTCTACAACAGCATGACATAGTTGGTTTATGTTTGTATCTTATGACCTACTAAAAATATTCTGTTTCCACTTACCTTCTAAGACCCTTTCAGCGGAATTGATATATAACCACCTTGTATGCAATTTTGGTATTTTTGTAGGGAATTGTGCCTGCTTGACAGAGTAAAGAAACTATCCAAACTTATGAAGGAAATTTATGTTTTCAGAAAATAGTTTTCTTTTATTATTCTGGATTGAAAGCTGAACATCTGAAGCCACTTGCCTTGACTTTTGGAGGAGGACTTTTTATTTTTATTTCTTGAGGAAAAAGGTTTTATGGAGTCTTTTTATGCATCTTAAACATCTTATGTATAAAAATAGAGGGAAGCAGAAAATATCAATATGTATGGAACATAATATTTGAACAGGTAAGAAATTAATTCATGTCATGGGATAGTTAAAAACTTCTACTCCTTGACTTGGACTCCAAGCACTTACAACTTATATTATGGAAAGTAAATTTAAAATATTATTTCAGTGTCAGTTTCCATTTTAGAAAGAAAACATTGCTCTCTGAAAATCATCTTTCAATTTGTAACCTATAGCTAACTAAGCTGTCTAATAGACAAGTACACCTAAATATATATATATATTCCTTCTCCTTTCCCTATGCCCAATTAAACATTGGCTACTGTGTATAAATATTTTTCTTCTGTAGCAATTACTGTTCCAAGACCTACACTGATGCCAGGTGGTCACTTTCCAGAAGATGTTAGCTTAGCCATGCATAGTTAAGCCCATGTCCCCTTGGCTCTTCTCACTGCTGTATTGCCTGCTGTTGTATTATTGACAGGAATACATCCCTTGAGCACTGCACATCCTGTGAAACAAGGTTATCTATGGCTATGCAGATTCCAACATGCATTTAAAAATAGAATTATTCTAAATGTTATGCATACTTTGGTTTTTTAAGGGAATCTATACATTCACTGGCAACTTAAGAGTTCTATTCGTACATCAGAAGCTTAAGAGCATGTGTACAGGTGGGGCTGCTCCCCACACCTGTGGGAGCCTGCAGCATTCCTGGAGGGAGGTTGTTTCATCCAACTGCCTTTGCCTTTGTAAGTCCAGTGCCACCATCTCAGTGCATGTCATGATCTGTCACCAGAGTGTGATGGGGGTGTGTGCTCATTGCTGGTGTGGATTGATAGGTTTTTGATTGGCATGGTGCAGCAGAAACAATCATGCAGGGGCTCAAGATCCAGGATGCTACATTTAAATATCTGTTTGAAAGAGCCAATAATGACAGATGTTTGGAAAGGAAGGAGCAGATCCTGCTTTCTCTCTTCCTTCAGCTGTTGGTGGTTTTCTTCTTTACCCACAACAGGTCTTCAGAGTCTGTCCCTGTACGTACAGTTACATGGCATTTTCAGGTGGGAGAAGATATATCAAGCAGCTACATAATCAACTTGGCCTTGCCTACCCACCCCCTGCTGCCTGAGCTGAAAGTTGTAAGCCAGTTACATTGGATGCACTGGCATGAAGCTCTTCATAGCACAACCTCTGTATTTCCATATATCAGGATAGCATTTGTTTTTCATTGGCAAAAGTGGCAATCATTATCTCCAATATGAGTTTATCTATTTGGACTTCGACATGTGCAGGATAAGAAAAATTGTGACTTAAAGTCTAGACTCCATCAGTATTCTGGCAAATGGTAAAACTGAGTGCACAGTAAGAAACTTAAATGAAAGTTCTGCTGCAGAGACTAGTTGTAGGAAAATGTATTAGCAACAGTTACAACAGTCTTCCTTTTTGGAAAGGTCTGCCAAAGTCATTGATGAAGATAAAATCCAACCTTTCCTGTGGTTGTGTGCCAAAGATGATATGCTAAAAGGATCATAGAATTGATGCCAAGTTCTGTGGGTTTTAAGAATTGCTTGTTAACTAGAGGAGATTTTTTTATTTGAGTTGCATAAATTAACCTTTTTTCTAACAATTCATCTTTTGTTTATGTGTTACTGTTCCTTGTTCATTTGTACTGTCATCGTCATTCTCCCCCCACCCCTCATGCACTCATGCACTTTTCATATCACAGGGAGAAAAATTTTGCATCAAAAGGGCTGGCACAGCACGTGCTGCAGATAAGAATGGGAGTGCACTCTTGGATCAGATAAAAGATCCGGAACTCAGTAATTCTGACACTGATGAATAACATGGAGACTATCAGACTCGTGTCCTGTATACAGAGAACCTTCCTTGATGTAGCCACATACAACTGATTCTAAATCCATTCCTAGGTTTGTGGGGTTTTAACATGTAGCTACATATAGCTATAACTTTTATTCTGTAGAATATTTAACTATTGTTAAATGTTCATGGTAAACCCAAACACAAAAGCATTTCTGGTATCTTTCAATCAGAGAAATACTGGGCTGAAAAAAGAAGGCACTAATGTGTTATCTTTTAAATAGAGTGTATTGTATAAGTTTAGTGTTCATTTTCAGAGCAAAAGAAAGAATGAGCATAAATTTGAAATTATGAGGATCATGTTGTTGATACATATGGATGTAACTATTATAAAAGACTTTATTCTAATGCCAGTACCTGATAAGAACAGCAAGAGATGTATGACCAGTGTGGGCTGCTGCCACTGACTCACTGTGTAATGACAGGCAAATTACTTGGTTTTCTGCATCTTGTTCTATTCCTTTATAAATGAGAAATAGTTTCCCAGTAAAACTCTGAGATCACTGGATAAAAGGAGATATTTCTTTTGAACGCCTACTGAGTATATAAATTTGAAGATAGAAAGTGCTGCAAATACCAGGTTCTGTGCAAGTCTTTTCCCAGTACAGGCACAGTAGGGTGAGTCTTGCTGCTCATTATGGGTTGTATTAAGCCACATTGTACTTTTGGAGACCTCTTAATGCACAAAAAAAAATAGGGGTTTAGGTCAGATTTAGCACTTCAGGGCATATTCTATTCAGTTTCTTTTTTTAGTTAAGTACAGCTTCAATAAAACTTCCTCTGGTGTCTGCACTGGTAACTACCATTACATTTTGTTTGATACGCCAGACATTGCACCGCCTTCAGATGAAAGAGTGCAGGGAGCCCTTTAGAGTAGTTTACTGTCAATCTCCATCACCTCCGTCATGTTATGTCTTTGGCTGCATTTTGTCACGGAATTTTCATAGTGTTTTGGGGAACTTGACCTTTTCAGAATTGTCTGTATTAACACGATAGTCTTAATCTTTCCCCTGGCACCTCCTGAAACAAGATACAAATTAGTGATTCAGTCACAAAACAAATCATGTGCCACTTGTTTCTTCCCAATGATTCTTCATTGTCATTGTTTGCTGTATTGTATGCAAGTCCTTGTGTGTTCAGTGGTGAAAGGGACCTAAATAATGCAGGAAATTTTAAGGGAGGTCTGTAGCAGTTAAGTAGGGAAATGATGCAACAGTTTCAGGTGTACACATATTAAGATGATTTGGATAAACATAAAAAGAAAGGCATTATTTCAGCACTGACATATGGAAATTAACAGGTTTGATGTGTGCTTTGTTTTTTTAATGAAGTTGTACTTTTATTGTGTCCATAAGTAGCTATGGAAATGGTAGGGAATACATGAAATTTCTGGTCTTCAGTGCTTCAAAGAAGAATGTGCTGTTGTCTTTTTTTGTGATTGCTCCTCTGTTTTTCCACCTTCATCTCCTTCCACTCCACTTGTCATCATTCTTAATTCCTTTTTAATTTGCTCACTTTCTTAGATTTTTTTCATCACATGAAATGCTTGCTTCTGCTTCATAATTAAAAAAAAAAAGATCCCATTGATGATTCTCGTTATCACCCCATTTTATCTGGCTGTGTTCTGCCCCATATTCAGGAAATACACAGTTGAAAGTTTCAGTTTTGAATTTATCTTCACATTTTCCTCATCTTTTCACCATTTTCCACCCTTTTATTCTTTTTTTGAAATGGCTTTTAACAAAATGGATGAGTGAATGATATTTATTTGGCTGGATGCTAATACCTTTACTGTTTTCCTTGTTTTGACTACGAAGGAAGCCTTCCTCTCTTCATGGCCACCTGCTGCCCTCCTTGTGCTGCTGTAGTGCTTTTGCCGCTGCACAGTGAGTCATATTGGGGAATTGGTCTGACTGAAGAATAATTTTGCCAAAATTGTGTTGCTTCTTATTTCCCCACTCTGGTTTACCATATGGCTATACAAATGGCTATGTCAGCAGTAGGGAAAGGATGATGCAAGGCTGGAAGCAAGAGGCCAGACTCAGGAGTGGGTCAGGGATGCTGTGTTAGCTAGCACTGCCAGGTTATGTCAAAATAAAAAGAGTTTGTTAGAGTAAAGTCTAGTTGTCTGTGATATTGTCACATCCTACTTCTAGAAATCCTCATCTCTGCTGCTTTTTTCTTTAACCTCTCTACCTCTCCCCCTTATATTTTCCAAAGCTCCTTGTTTATCTCTTTCTTAGAATAAGTGATCAATAACAGCATCAATAGAAAGCCTCCATTTCTCAGTGTGCTCAAGAGGTGAAGCCTGTTGCCCTCAAGATAGGTTGTAAACCTCCTATTTGAATAATTTTGTGTGGACATCATTAGTTAAACCTGTACTGTTTTTTTGCATGTACATACTGTACCATTTATGGTACATACAAAATATTTCATATCCCTGAAGTCAAACACGAGATGCTCTAGGCAAACAAATGTACTAAATAATCCCTTCCTTTTCTTAAGTCTGCACTTCATTACTTTGCATAGTTATTAACAAGCAGCATGAAAGTGTTTGGTGGTTTTTTCTTGTTTCTGTATTTCTTGGGGGATGTTAGTTTTACTCTACAGATATTAAACTGATATTGAAATGGTAAAATGTGCATCTGAATTTAAGTTACCTGCAAATATAATAATTTTCCTGAACTTAGGTTAAAGTGCACAAAAAAAAAAGAATTCTCCTCTAAATCCAGTTCTGCATGCTCCTATATGAATAGACTTATTCCAAACCTGTAAGTAATGGTGTGTCTACATGTCTTGAAGTCTCAAAACATCTCAGCTAATATGACAGTATTTTTGTTGTTCTTAAAAATGCATGTATATTATGTTCCCTCTGTTCCTGTACTTAGTTGGAAAAAAATAACAGAAAAAGTGGCATTGTTTAACAGTGTGATGAACAACATGGAGACAATTTTTGCAGCTTGGTGTGTACAACCTTTTAGAAAGGAGTGATATTTGTTAATCTCTGGTCAGTCATATGAGCTATAGTTCATTGTCTTGTCCATGCCTTCTTTCTGGCTATCATAATTCCAACTACTGACTTTGTAAATTTCCTTTTGTTTCTATACAAACGAATCAATGTTTGGTTCTTTCAAAGATTGAGCTATGAAGTAAAACAAGAATCTGAGTTTAATGCACTGAAACAGACATGAGCTCACTCAGGCTGCACATGACCATTCAGTTTTGGGTTTTTTCAGTAAATAGGTTATTTTCCAATGTTTAATACCAGGAATGGATGCACTGCCCTGATGAAAGTGAACCACCAAATTCCAAAGTCTTGAAGTATAATCCCAAATTGGAAATAGAAAGCAAACTGTCTGTGGCACGTAAGGTGTAAATAAATATGACGTTTTGCGGGTTCCTCTCTAGATCTTCTCCCAAAATATCCTGTGGCCTTATTATGTGTACACTTGGGGATCTGATGCCCATCTGATGCCAGGCTGGCAGCACTCCTCTGGGAGCTCCTTCCATCACCTTCCTCCTGTTCTCAATAGTTGTGTAATGTCTTTTTAGCCTGTATCAGTTCTGTATTGCTGGTGCCTGCTGATAACATGGATCTTCCTGCCTACTCTTTTCCATAAGAGTTCTTTTTTCCCAGCTGAAAGGAAGGCATGATCTTCATTCAGGAGTTGCTCTCAGATTTCTCAGGTAATACTTTCCTGGATCTGCTGCCAGTGGAGACAATGGTTGTGTTCTCTTTACCTTAACATTACTGACAAATTTTCAGCTATTTGTCTCCTGTTGCATTGCCTAGATTTCATATACTTTCCATAGATGCTGTGTTTTTATCTGTAAATGTTCTGAAAACAGACATTTAAGTAATAGCTCTCTGATCGTCTTTAACTCTGATATAGTTACTCTGGAAAGCAATTTTTTATTTGCTTAAACTCTCAATCATGTTCAATAGAAAATTGAAAGAAACTTCTTAGTGAAGCCAGCAAAACAGGAAAACAAGCTAACTACAACAGTGAATTTTAGATAAATGTTCAGACACCTACAATTTTAACACTTTTCTCATCCCTTGTGGTTGAGACTAAAAATTCATCAGTCCATGGAACTGCAAGATGAGATGTAAGAACCAGATTTGTAGTGGCATCAAAACTTGCTATGTAATGGTGGCATGGCTGCTCCTACTCCAGCTACCAACATCTTCCCATATCATGTTTCAGAGGAGTATTACAGTAATCTTACAAAGTGACTTAATAGAATATATAGTGGCAAAAATATTAGTGGCTGGTCGTAGATTTTTTTGAGTTATTTTGCCATAGTGACCACCATGTGACAGAGATGTCCAGCTAGTGTAGCTCTATATCTGTTAAAAAACAAAGCTTACAACACAGTATGCATAAACTGTAGGTTTGGGTGTATGTGTTCTTGAGCTACTTATTTTGGATTTCTTGAGAGCTAGATGGGATTTTTCTGCACTTTCATGAGCTCTGTCAGCACTTGCTCAGTCTAGTTGGCACCTTTTCATTTCTCTCTGGTTTTTTTCAGCAGATTTTCTTACAGAAAGGCGGATGATCTAAGACTGTGAAGAAATTCTAATTTGTGTTTCTCTTTATATACTTCCAGAGGACAGATGGACACGTCTGTTATTTAATAATGCTTATGTTACATCCTTCATGAGGAATCAGAATAGCTCGTAGCAGTCTGCCTGCCTGTCAGTAGCAGACACAAGCTTCTTGCTGATTCTGTGTTAAATAACAGGGATTTCTGCTCTCTGGGCTCTAGCTTTGAGTTTGTGAACAGAAAATTCTCAGAAGGGCATTGTAGATTCTTCATACTCTTAGCTGCTGAGAAGCTCCCTCAGATATTTTTGGGTGACCTGGTAAATAAGCATGCTGTGCTGGTTCTTGGAGAATGGGAACTACTTTTCATAAGGATAATGTGGTGGTGGTATTAAACTCTTTACCATTGCCTCTCTTTGTGATGTACATAACATCATGCTCATCATTCTTAAGAAGTTGTCAGAGCATCCTGACACCAATTTCTGCATCTAGAAAGGACAAGCCTTGATACATTTCTCTCCTCTGAGTAGTCAGAACTGAAGAACCCTTCAGATACTCTTCAGCGTGAGGCACCCAGCCATCAACTAATGCTGAAAGAGTCATGATGCATGGCACTGGCCACCCACTGTTCCATGGGCAGTGAATATTCCTGGCAGCCTCAGTTCAGTGATTGTGTGATCCATCTGGAGCTGCATCATTCCTTGGTTTCACAGGCTCCAGCTTTGGACCCACTAAAACTGACTTCTGGGGAGAGGACCTTGTACAGCAGTGGACAAAGGCAAAACTTGGCAAACCTTTAGTGGACGGTAAAGGGGCTCATTGATCTGTTTTTTTACTCTTTGCAACTTCCTGGAGCTACCGAAACATTTCCAGTCATGGGTCACCAGGATCTGCTTCCTGTGATCTAGGGAACAAATTTGTCACATCTTTCCACAGAAGGTATTTACAATTTCATGGTACATTATTGTTGGTGTTAGTGTGCTGACAGTTCTGAGACTCTTGAATTCTCTTGTTGTCATCCTGTTTCAACAACTGCATGGTTGTACCTAGGTGACTACTCCATATGTGTTTATCCATGGCAACAGACACTTGCTCAAGTGTACTTGTTCTGAAGTCAGTATTGCTAATGCTGCTGGTGTGGTGGCTAGAGCTCAGAAGGATCAATTCAATCTGGACTTTGTCAGACAGAGTGCTCTGCATAATCATAATGCAAATGTGATGGCTTCAGATCTCATTTTTTATTCTGTTAAAAAATGTAGTTTCTATGGCTGTTCCCAGGTTTAGCCTGCAATGAGAAATGAATGCTTTCCTATTTGTGGGTTGAAGTTTTTGCTTTTTCATAATATGGCAAGCTTTTTAATCTCTGTCACTGATCCACTGATTGTTTCAGAGAAGACATAACTGGGAAAACTGAACTAAGAAACCGGTGGTTTTGTTTTGGTGCTCTGCACTTGGTGAGCCTTGCTATTCTGGGCTGTCCTGTACATCTTTGTTAAGAGGAAGCTTGTTGCAAACTGAGTTTACCAATGCAGTTTTGAAAGTACTGAATTTCCTAAGGTCCCAATTTAAAGTACGTATTGCAGTGAAAGACCCGAGTCCCCAGAAGAACTGAGTCTGATCTGTGATACTCTGATAAGTCTGAATTGCTGTTTAGAGAGAAAGTGACTGTGTCTCATTGGTGAGTATGGTGGCTATTGCTTGTGTGATAGTAGTGTCTTCATTTTCAGAAAATACCTCTTCTGATCATTTCTGGGAGCATGGGGAAGAGCTTTGTGTCCTCAGATAAGCATAGTGCCACTGTTCAGAGAGACCTGTGCTGCGGACCAACATTCCTGCTGCTTCCACCTGTGGCTCCTTGCAGCTGCTTCTTAGGGGACCTGGGCTGTGCTGCAGAGTTGCCAGCAGGGAAAAATGCATGTGAATAGACTTGGAAAATAGCAGAAACCAGTTGCTTGGTTTTCTTTGTTAATGTGCACATTCCATATCCTGCCATATGTCCCTCTTCTATAGCCTTTTAATTCTGGGATGCTATAAAGAGTTGCATGTAAAGACTTTGGGGAAGCTGAGTTTAATTACAAAAGAGTGCCTAAAGAAGCAGGTGTAAGAAAGCCATTTTGGCCTGACTGCAGGGGCACATGAATAGACAGAGTTTTTAAACACAGTGCCCAAGAGGAGCAGTGCAGATGTGCTGACTCAGCTTGTTGCCCTTTAATGCAGTCTTCATTTGTATGTTGGTAGACTGTTCCTTCTCAGTGAACTTTGTACAATATTTTCACTGTAAAGAAAAGATGAGTGTTGTCTTTTATCACCTGAGTGTCTCTTCACACTTAGAATTGTTTAGGTTGGAAAGATCTCTAAAGATCATCAAGTCCAACAGTTAGATATTTAATCCAGCTTGATAAATAAAAAACTTTCTTCTCTTTTTAAGTATCAGATAACTGGACTTACTCATGTCACTGTCAACATGTTTGTGCATGTTGAGAATAAACTTTACTTAATCAGTTTTCCTTCTAGGTCTTCTGTTCTGAAAGTCTTTTTTGTTTTGAAGGAGGTTGTCCCTAAGCATTAAAAGCTTGACTTAATTTTGTTGGTGAAAATGACAAAAATAAAACACAGATTTAAGTCAACATGTATGTATGTATGTAGGAGACTGTTAGGGTGAAATAACTTGACTCTGTAGGTTCTTAATGAATTTATGTAATGGTTTGGAAGTCTTTCTGTACCGCATGTTAAAATGTGTGAAATTTAAAACCTTTTTAATGATTTTTGGTAATGCTGCATAGGTGATTAGGTTGCCATCCATCCTTTCCATTCATAACCACATGGAGAGCATCTCAGGAGAATGCATCAGACATCTGTGCTGTTACTCTGACTGTGGATGTACCTGGCAGGTCTGTATTAACCTTGGGAGCAGACTTGGACTTGTCTCTTGGCTACAGTTTTTCTTTTGCCTTCAGGCAGAACCTGTTTGATTTTCTGTGCATTTTGGGGACATTCTTGTGATTTCTGTTGCTGTTCCATCTTCTGTGCCCACCCCAAAGGAGGAGGGCATCAAGTAAGCCAGAGGAAAGATGAAATGTGATTAGAGAAATGGACAAAATGTAGGAAAGGGTTTGAGTGATGAAGGTAACTGAACAGTTAGAAGGGGGGCTGTAAGAGCCTTGAGAAGGAAGGAACATACATGGAAGAAATCTGGAGTATTTGCCGTAAGTGAATGGTAGAGAACTGATGGTTTAAGTGATGAATTATTACCTCTGTAGTTTCGACATGGCTGTCTCATCAACCTGTGAATCAGTAACCATCAAGCTGTGAATCTGACCCACATTTGTACCTGTCTATCCAGGGAAAACAACAGGAGCAAGAGCCAGGCTATTTTAAGATTTAATAAATTAGCTAAATTGCCTAATAATGCCTAATCACTTTTAAAGGAGGACCTAATTGAAATATGCAAAAATATAAGCTTAACAGTTTATATTTTATGTTCAACTTAACCATGTGCTATCTTCACTGTCCATTGTTATCTGTTATTTCTGTCAGGAATCACAACATACTTGCTAAGACAAAAAAATCTTGCTTTTCATGTCAAATATTTATGGAAGAATAATTCTCCCAAGGGACACAGTGTATCATTATAAAACAAGAAGGTATATTGGAAAAAATTGTACTTTTTATATTATCAACTTAATGGACTGGGTTTTGACCCTAATGGTATTCATAAAAATAACTCAAATATTCATTATTGTAACTTGTTTTCATTTCTGTGCAAATCTGTGTTGATACCTTTAAGCTTTTTACTGTGACTTATCAAACTCTGAATGTAAGCAAGAATTGTAGTGGGAAATCTTAGAACTGCACTTTCCTTTATATAAAACATAAATGTCTTGAGAAAGCTCTTTTAGAGCTTTTGGAAAACTAAGCCACAATTTTCTTAGAACTTGCTTCATTCATTATTTTTGAGGTTTGCTTACTGAATTGTTCTTGCAGGTAAGATTTTTCATTTTTTCAAGGTCGCACTAGCGGTGAATAATTACACCTGATCTACTGGTGACATTTCTTCTAAGGATTGCTGGTAATTTGGGGCTGGTCCAGGGTGACCCCGGGTTGAATTCAAGATGTTCCTTCCTTTGACCATCAACAGCCTCTGCACTGGCATTATTCAGAGGGCAACACTGGACAGATAGTCATTTGTGCTCTGTACTTTGAGAGGTGGAGGCTTTTTTTTCCTTTTTCTCCCACAGTAACTTCTGTTCCCTTTTAGAAAAGAGAAATGAATCTGTCCCAGAATGTTGACTGCTTGGCAGTTGAGCAGAAAAAAAAAGTGTTTAATGGTGGATTTAAAGGAAAGGTATTTAAGGAAGTGGTGATTGTACTTGCTGGCAGCTTCCCCTCCACTGCTTTTATAGACAACAGCTAAAAATCTTTATTCTCACCTTTACCAAAAGGATAAGAAGCTGGGAAACTTGGGTGCATTCTGCAAATCGTTTTCTCTGTAGGGGCACTTACAATTATAATTTCTGTAAAGAGTTTTGAGGGTTTTTGGCTCTACAGGCTTGGAGGAATTTCAGAGTTAATTTGTCAGAGATTTGCATTTCCACAAAGCAGTTCACACTGCAAGTATGGGTTGCAGAGATCCTTGAGAACTAAAATGCTAGGCAGAAACTTGTCTGCTGATTTAAGTCCACTGCTGTCTTTGGCTTGAGCCATAATTGCACCTGAGGATGTAGTTGTGTCCTAAATTTAAGGACTGCAGCACAGTTTCTGTGCTTAGTTCTGACCAAGGAGTTACTGTCGTCTTTCATAGTGGTTTAACATCAGCATGTCTACATAAAGCTTGTATGAATTCCCAAATGTTGAAGGTCTACTGTCATCAAAGTACATTGACTTGTGTAACTGAAATGCTTCTCAAGTAGCTTTGGAGTCAGGATGTTGCCCCTTGTATAAAAAGAACAAATATGGGTTATACGGGGTGAGTTTTACGCTGTGACAGTTTCTTGTGCTGTCATTGCCAACAGTAGATTGGCTACTTAAAATTCCTTGTGTGCTTTTGGAAATCGTGAGATGTTTGTTTTTTCTGGCAGATTTGCATTACCTTTTTATTTTGACTATGAAATTCCTTTCTGGTATTTATAGTGTGCCCCCTTTGCTGCAGACAAGCTCACTAAGCCTTACTTTGGGTCTCTGCTGTCAGGTTTTCATAAGCTACCACATGCTTCCAGTGTTTGTTACGAATTTGAAACAGAGAGACGTCCAACATAATTATGTATACACATACACATTATTATGTATTATTATTACACATTATTATGTACTTTTTCAGTAGACTGAAAGGAGAACTGAGAGCACTGAGGGAATTGGTTCAAATCTGTCACTCAAACCTGCTGCCTTGCATAGCCCCTGGCTCAGCCAGGGGTGGGGCTGGGAGTTGAGCGCTTGCCTGGGGCAGCAGAGAACTCACTGCAGGCAAAATGGGGCAGCCCTGCAAACTTCTGGTTTCTAACAGCCTGGGGGCTATAACTGCTTCTGTTCTCTTAAAATAATCTCTCTTACCTGCAATATCGTGGATGAGACTATCCAAATGGATTTTTTGCTAAGCATTTTGTAAAGCTGCTCTGTGCTGAAAGGTGAATTAGTTTGCATACAAGGCTTCTAAATCAAGTCTACAGCTTTAGTCCTTTGATTTCAAAGACAAAACAAGTGCTATGTCCTTAGCTTTACTATAGTGGGAGAAGATGGTTGAAGATTAGAACATGGCAATCTCTCCTGTATACAGTTGAACAGTAAAGTTTATTTTTAATAGTTATTTTCTGTGCAAGTATTATGATTCTCTGTCATAGAAAGCTAAATTAATCACTGGATTAAGACTTCTTCTGAGAGCAACTATTGTGCTTGGATTATTTTATTATGAATAAATAGATGTCAGTTATAGGCAATGTAGTATAAAAGTTTATTTGTTTTACACTTACTCAGAGTTTAGTGACTAGATATGTAATCATCACTGATAGCATGGTTTTCTTAGGATTAGGCTTTATTGAGAAGAAAAAAAATTGGTACAGTCTTTCATACTACAAGTTGGAGAAAATTTGAAGTGGTGACATGAACTTCTGTATTGGTCTGTGGTTACAATCAAGTTGGCATTTAGAGTTGTGCTAGGGGAAAAAAATCAAAACCTGAATTTGCCCCCAGCCTCTTGGCTGAGACATAACTCTGTGCTCTCAGCTGCAGCACAGTGAAAAGGCGCAAGGTGAGGATTTGAACCATACTGCAGTTTTAGTTACAGAAAACATATTTTTACAGGGTCCTTCCAGACGTCTGGTTGTATTACAGGGAAGAATAGGAGGTAATCTGATTACTGTCACGGAATCATCAGTGCCAATGTGCACTACCCACATTGGTTTGTGGCAGGAGGTGTGTGCCTGTGTCCTTGCAGGGAATCAGTTTGGCCAGATGAAAGTATGTTCTTGGAAGCATCAGAGAAGTTAATACAATTCAAGGCCCTGTGACATGCAGGTGATTAAACTACATTCAAGGTTTAATTCTTGCTTAGAGGTGGTAAATGCATGACAGAAAGCATAAATAGCAGCATGATTAAATAGTGGCATGACATGAAGCCTATAAATAGCCTTTTATAATTTTGTAGTACTTTCTCCTTTTAATAGCCTTTTGCTCTTTAACCTCAGCACACACAAACTCTGCATGTGTGGGTTCATTTGCCCTTCTTGGTAATGTTTTATTCCACTGGAGTTGTGATGTTTCTTTTATTGCTTTATTTTTAGTTGAATAACTGGTTTGTACCATGGTTATGTGCCTGTTTTTTCAGCGGATGTGAAACTTGATACTGAACTGAGCCAATATGATAAACAAGCATTAAAGCCTCTGTGTCTTCCTGAACATGAATGCATTACAGGAGATGGTAGAAGTTGTTTTCCTTCTAAAAATAAACTCAGTAAATAATAGAATAATTCACTTAATCTCAGACCAACCAAATTGGAAGTTTCTTGCTGGTTCTGAATGGCAGATGATTGTAGAAGTTCCCAGCTCCAAGCAAAATGGTCAGGTAATTTTTCTCAGTTGGTATTTTATTAAATACAAATAGACTAGATTGCTTTTTCTTTATAGAAAATGTATACTCTGTACCTGGAAAGTGATTTGCTAATGTTCTAGTAAAAGAAATCTAACTTCTAATAAAAGTTTTGAGGTTGAATAGATAAGATGTATAATACAGAAATACACTTTGTCAGTAAGTTTTAGTTTCACTTGGGTATCATGGTGTCTTCATTCTGGAGCTGTAGTGCATTATAAACTCTGTGTTTTTAGCTCTTCCACCTTTTCCAATTGTATACCTTCAACTTTGTGCCTTTACTTTTTGGATTTAGGAATGTAGGGATTTCTGCTCCCCACCTCCCCCTATGGTATATTCATAGTTAGCCATGACAGTGTTGTGTTGCTTTTCACACCATTAATAGTGTCTGCTATTTTTGTTGAGTTAATTTTGTGGAAACTGTCAAGTATTACTGTGTAATTCTATAAAGAACAAAAGCTAAAAGGAAGAAAACGGTCATATTCTGAAACAAAAAAAAAAAAAAAACTTGAAGGGTTTTTTTGAAGTTGGGTTTGATGAACCCTGGTCAGAATTACTAACTTTTATGTAATTTTGGATCTTGTCTTTCCTCTTGCATTACGTTTTCTTCCCAGGTCTTTTTTTACAGATGCTTCTGTAAATTTGTCAATTTATTTTCAAGACAAGGAAATACATCCCAAAAGGAAAAGTGTTTTTAGATAATCTTAGAAATATGCATGAAGATCATTTATCTTCTTACTTATGTCCAAACGTGAGTGTAGTTTAACAATTTTCAAAACTGTGAATGCATGAAGATGAGTGCAGGGGGCCTGCAGTCTGCCCTTAATGTGTAAGTGTGTCATAACCCCTGACAGGGTGTGACTGTTGGGATCAGTATGCCACAATTTTGGAAAACTTTTGATTTGGCTCAGAATTTTACTTTGTAAGAAGTACAGATACAATTGTTACAAAGTGCATTTGTACAATTTACAAATCTGTGGAGTATAGACATCTTTAAAATACTTTGCTAAAGAAACTAAACCCACGAAACTGTGATTTTATATTTCCTGTTTAAAATTGTGTTTCATGTGAGTGATTATAAGATTTGATTGCTTGAACATGCATGATATGTTCCTTGTCAGATTCACTCAGATAATTTTGAATTTCTAATCGTGAACTGTCTTGAAATTGGAAATTGTTTTCTATTAAGAAAGTCTTCGAGAGGAGGCAGAAGTAGGAAGAATACTTAACTTAAGCTGAGGTGAAGTTGTGAAATATAGTAAATAAAGAAATAGATAAAAGGAGGCCTTAAAATTTGGGATGATGTAAAATAGAATGGTTCTTTTGCAACTGGGCAGGTGCACCAGCAAAACTGATCTTGCCTCATGTGGGGAGCTCCTTGTTCCAGTTCCCTGGTGTGCTTTGGGGTCTCTCGAGTGCTCATCCCATGTCCAACCAAAACGTGACCTGCTGCCTTTCACAGCCCACAGCCACAGCGCTGTGGAGAGGCCGAGTGCCCGGAGTGCAAGGCAGTGTGGCTGAAAGCCAGGGCCACGGATGGACTGAGGTCACTTTTCTGGGCAGCAGTGCGAGAAGACATCCCTTGGTTTGTTTTCTGCTGGAGGAAGAAGTGGAGTTGACAAGTGTTTTCCAGGCAGGTAGCCAGATAGGCATTATTTCAGTGTTTCCCGCGGAAAATCGGTGGGTTTTGGCAAAACTGAAATTTTCCACGTGAAAAGTTCTATTTTATGGAAATGGTGTTTCTGATTAAAAACTAATTTTGATGGAACGTGTCCAATTGGTTACACTAAGCCATAGAATTAGCATCTGCTGTGTTTAAATCTATTGAAGATAATTTGGCTTAGGTTTAGCAACTCTGAACAAAATATACACAGACAACTTTTCCTCCCTGTCTAATACCTCAGTTTTAGTGACAGCCAAAATTCAACTTGATGTTGGCTATGAGTAGAATAAAAGCTTTTTCTGAATTTTGCCAGTTTGTTTTCAGTTCAGACTGCCTTTAACTTCAAAGGCTTCGCAGCACAGGTGCCACAGGTGGAACTCCAGCTGCCTGTTCCAGTGGCTGCTCTGGACTTGCAGGTCCTTCAGCATGCAGCAGTATTGATCCCTGGGTGCTCAAGTGGTTCACGGCAAGCCCACAGATTTTCTCCATCATATATTTTCTGTCCGTGTTGTTTTCAGGTAATTGTGGTTGAGGCTTGTACAACAGAGTTCATTTACAGTCACACCAAATTAGAATGTGTAACTTCGCATCATTTGGTGTTTTACATGTTTTATCTGCTTAATTGTGTACAACTGTTGAGGACCATCAGTTGTGATTTGCATATAACTTTTCTCTTTTTGATTTCTTAAATTATGTTTAAAAACCTCTCTCATTTGTTGATGGAAAAGCTGAAATCTGAACCTAATTTTCTCTTGCTATATTTCCTTGATTCAGCATGTGTAGTTGGGCTGTTGCTCAAGTTTAGATCTGTTAATAATTAGTGTCATGAAAGGACTGTACTTGATTATGCTAGCTACAGGCAGTTGTGCATTGTCATTAAAGGTTCAAAAATTTTAAAAACTCCTTTTATATACTGAGGCGCTTTTGTTTTCTACTAAGTCTGTGGAGAACCGTAAAGTCTTTTCTTTAATAGGTGAAGAATTTTTTTTAAAGTCATATTGCAAAGGGGAATCAATTATGCTTTGAAACCTTTGAGGAAAACTGTAGGAAGAAATTTGGATGTGGGGGATGTATATTCTCCCCACCCTAAAGCAAGATATTAAATATTAAGTTGTTATCACCTAGTGCTTCTGTACTTTGTCTGAACTTGCTCTGATTTCAGCCCTTTTTTCTTTTGATAGGTAATATTTAGATTTCCTGATCTTTGAGTTGTATCAGAGCCAGATTTCCCTTTAATGAAAGATCTATTTAAATCTATTTAACCTAGTTTAACAACACATTTTAAAAAGTACTGGGGATTTATTTTGAGATGTCTCTCTCAAGATATTTTAGTAATGTTTCGTTATAGTCTTCATTTACTACATCTTATTATAGCTTTGAGTCATAAAAGCAAGAATAAGAGATCTAGCTCCAGGAATGGAAAGAGATAGATGTAGTAATCATCTGTGTGAAGGTCATGGATTACCATTTTTAATGATATTTTCAAACAAGGGCAAGTTATGGATAGAATCAAGTTTAAAATAATGGAGGTAGAACTCACTTGGAAAACTTTTTTATTTATTCCTAGTAATCTTTACACATGATAAACACCTCAAAATATGAACTGACAGCTGCATACTAGGAAACAAGGAGGTTTTATGTCTTATAAATGCATTTGCATATTGGTTTAATTTATAATATTTTTTAAATATAGGAGGATACTTTAAATCATCATTTAGTGATAGGACAGTGCTCCTCTTCCTGTTCTTGTTTTTCCTGGTGGACATATCCTTTACTGACTGCTTCAGCTATCTGCCCTTCCACAGGGATTGGTTGGCTTTTTAAAAAATAAAGTTAGATTTAATCTTTTTCCCTGCTAGCTTTGCCGTTTCCATCCTCAGGGGCTCGTTGCAGGAGTGTGGCTGCTGCTGCTGCCACGGTGCCTGTGCGTGTTTGCTGCCTGCCTGCCTGAAGTGGCCACAGCTGTGCCCCTGGGGCCTCTTCCCTCTCTGTGGCCTTACTGCCTCACAAGCTGGCACTGCTCTAGCTGGTGCTTGCCATCAACTTGTGTTTTCATATAAAAGGCCTTACATGGTACCAATATTGTTACATAAAGACATTTCTAGCCTCAGCTACCTTCTCTCTTTGTGAATTGTTTCTTCACACCAAGGTATGGCTTCCCTAAACCATTCCGTAAAGCAGTCACACTGTGATCAGGTGATTCCTGAAGATCAGCTATAGTCCATTGCTTAATAGGGGGGTAGGTGTGCTCTTTTTTCTGGTCCTTAAGGTGTGTAGGGGTGTATTGCATATTATAGAGAAATTTTCCATGGTTTTGCTCAAAGTAATCTCTGAAACCTCATGTGAGGTTCTTCACACATCTTGTTCACATGTATGTGTGACTTGTTCCCTAAAACCCCCCTAACACCTGAATAGCACCTAGAAATGAAAAGTCTCCAGGTCAGAAACAAAACAGCTGCACAAATTCATATGATGTTTCCACTCTGATTGTGGCTTCAGTGTGTCACCTGCAGGACAGGTGTTCCTTGGATCATGTGAAAGTGATGGAAAGGTCTTGTCTCTTCTGCAGTATTGTTGTCATCAGGTCAGTGAGTGCTGAGCCATGAGCTGTCAGGAATAGCTGGAAGGAGGCTTTCTGTTGTCTTTGCATTTGTTCATTCTCTGGCCTGTAGGACTGATTCAGTGAAAAGGGAGATGGGGGCCCTGATGATGTAGGATGGGGTGGGGGGAAAGGGTCTGACTGTTTTAATTCTAGCTCTTTCTTGGTTGCAGACTTTTAGTCTATTGATTGAGTTTCTTCAGCCTCTCTGACAATGCAAAGCTGTAATGTGTTTGGACAGGTGTTCAATAAGTCTAAATTTGAAGCTTAAAAATGGGTTTAAAAGGAACCATATTGAGCTGTTTGGAATTTATAAGTCTATTTGCCTTTTTTTTCCCCACTTCTTTTTTCCTTGCCAGAGAATTTTTAATATCTTCTCAGGCTGTTATCTCATCTAGAGTCCTGGATAGTGAAGATGGAGAGGTTATTGTCTACATGTGAAACATGACTGAGCACAGAAAGGGAGGACATAAAGGGTTTAGGTTCAAAATAATTGTAAGTGTTGATGGCATGGTTTCTAAGAACTCTTTTATTTATTGATATTGCTCCTAAACTGCCAGTAGGTGTTGTAATCTCAAACCAATGAATTTTATCTTGCTGTAATGTGTGTTCTGAAATGTTGCATACAGGAGTGAAGCAAAGCAGATACCAGTCTTTCTGTACTGTTCTACTTCTGGCTCAAAACAGAGAAAGGGATCAGCTGAATTTGAGAGGCTTTTTTGTGAGTGTGGTGCATGCAGTTCAAGCATAATGAGTATTGACATTTAATTAGATAGAAGTGTCGTTTATAATAGGCTTCTCTGTTAGCTGTGCCCTTTTTCTTGGGAGCAAGGAGGAGCAAGGGAGGGAATTGTCAAATTGTCCAAATAGTTTATTTTTCAGAGAAAACAGTAGTGTGCTACAGTACTATCTCACTAATTTGCTGTGTTCTGGTGTACAGCCTCCAGCTGTGTCTATCAGATCCTATGTAGAGTGACTGAACACTCATTAATTATTATTTTTATGTTAGAAAGTATGAAAATCTGGGAGTGACCAAGCAAGGTGTTTCATCTTTAACCTTTGTCTCTATCAGTAATTATAACAGTGAAACTCTTGCTTCATATCACACAGCAGTTGTTCAAATGTGAAATTCCTTTTCAGAGAAGTAGATAAAAAACATTATTCAAGGAGGTCTTAGCTTGAAAAAAATCCTCGGATAATTTTTTACTGAGAATGCTTATTAATTTAGGCATCAAGACTGCACTGAAATCCACAGCCAAGCCCATGAAACCCTCATGTTCATGAGATGCATTAACAATCTTAGAAATTTATCTAAGTGGCTAGAGTATTAAACTGCTTCTCTGCTATTGGTTTATATATAGGAGAAGCTGATGGTGGGGGAGAGAGGCTAAATTCAACTTCTTTTCTCTTAGCTGCTGAACTTTTGGCCCAATATTTTCAGAAACTCACATATAGGTTAAGAACTCACACTTTTTTTTGGTTAGATTTGGCTTTTCTTATGATTGAGAATGTGGAAAAGGAGGCTGTAAGAGTAGCTTATGGATTGAAATGCAGGTGAGATAATGAATGTTTTGAGGAGAACATGAGTAAGGTTTTCTTGGTGACTTTCAAAAGTGAAGTAGGATTTTCCTTTATTGTTCTATACGTCTGGTATCCATGAGGGATTTGCTCAAGCAGCTCAGTGTCTGCAGATAGTAGAGATCTTGGAGGAATGTACAGAAGCAGCTGCACATCAGCTCAAATTGTGTACTGTTTTTGCAGAGGAAGTGTGGAGACTGCTCAGTGCCAGGCTGTAAGGAAGGATGCAGGAATCCCTGACCCAGGAGCAGGAGAGTTTGGAGTCGGTGAGCTGCCAGCCCCATGCAGGTACCAGGCTAAAGAGCACAGTCTGGTTACCCACAGTGGAGAGAAGTTGTGGAGGTTTTTGGAACTTCAGCTTCCTAGCTTCCAAAGCCAGTATCTCCTCATATCCAGGGCTCTTCCCACGACTCTCTGGGAGTGTAGTAGCACTGAAGAACCAGTGGCTGTAGTTATATTGTATGGTCAGAATAGTTGTCCCAGTTGGTCAACAGTAAAGATATGATATCCCTCTTTTTCAGTGAAGTTTTAGGAAAAGTTTAAGAAGTGGCCATATGATAACTTTTCAGGAGCATATTATCTTTAGTAGAATGAATGTGGTCAATTTATATATAACTGATATTAAATAAGCTTAGAAATAAAACAAGAGGGTTTGATAGAGCCTGGAATCATTAATGATGCCGTTGCCTGGCTAGAAGTCTTGCTGGAAGCCTTGCACCTGGTGACTGCAAAGTGAAATAAGTCAGTGTTTACATATCAACTTTAATGAATGCTAGATACTTTCCATTATTTGGTCAGCATAAAGCAGGAAGGAATCACAGAATCTTAGACTATCCTGAGCTGGGAGGGACCCACAAGGATCCAAGTCCAACTCTCTTTGGAACAATTTCAGGATTGTAGTGCATGAGTCGATTCACTTAAATGAAAATGCATTTCTGCTCTGCTTTAATTTATAAGCAATGTTCTGAAGCTATGTACTGCATCAGAATTGCTGAAAGCTTTCAAAACAAATTTTTGAAAGACAAAAGACAAGAACATTTTCTTTGGACTTAATGTGGAATTCCCTCAGAAAACGCATGACCAGCTAATATTTAGCATTTTCAAACTAGTTTGGATTGAAACATTTAATGTAGTGTCACTAATGTGTTTTCAATAAACTTCTATGAAGATGGGCTCTAGGTATATCTCAGTGTTTGTCTGAATTGCAATATGTTGTATTATTCTGTTTAAACCTTCATAATTGTCTTTGTACTTTTAAAAGGGTGGTTTTTGGTTTTGTTTTTTTTTTTTTTTGTTATATATATATATAATTAAGTTGGCTGGATAATTTTAGTAAAGATGGGGTCTGCATTTTACTTAATATATTCAAGCTGCATCATGTTATAAGGACATGGGTCTTCTGTAAGTCTGACCTACTTTCCTACTTCTTGTAGGAAATTCATGTACAGTGTTGGACCCAAATGAGCAGGTGGGCCACAAATCCATGCCTTCTGGGTTGCTAAAATACAAGCTCCTAAACAAATGGAAATCTGGCAATGCGTGAGCTTCTTTAGCTGCTTTAGATGAGCCATGAAAAATTAAATTCTCATGTCCTTGCATGCACATGTGCTTACAGTAAATGTGTTAAGGTGGTTGTTTTTCTGTACATTACTTCAAGAGTTCTTTTAAAGAAAGTTCGCATCAAGTCAGCAAATTGGCTGCACTCTTGGATAAATTAAATTTCAGTTAATTACCTGCTTAACCAACTGCTTATTTATTAAGCTGCTTAAAATCAGTTAGTTTATTGTAAGCCCAAGCAAATTGTCATTATGCTGTATACATTTACATAAAAGAATAAAGGATGCCGAAAATTCACTTGTGAAGCTGCTGTATGCTCTTTAGTGCCCTAACCGAGCCAGTATTGCAGGAATGTTCTGCCCTTTGATAGGGAACACTCCCTGGAATTGCTTCACCACTTGAAACCTGAGCTCAGGCAGGAAATGTACAACTTACTCCCTCCACAGACCTGGAAGGTAAGTGGAGTTGCTTTGCACAAATTCTGTCCTTCTCCAGTTGCTGTAGCAGCACGTTCTTTAGATTGTTAATTCACATAAGTATTACATGCTTACCAGAAGACACTGAAAAATTGTAAGCAGAAAACCTTCATCATATGTGAAGATTAAATCCAGTTTAAATAATCCACTTGCATGTATAAAAATATTTTAGCATTAAGTGGCTGTGGCACTGCCCACAACATGGATATGCACACACAGTAGTACCTTGCTTAAGTTAACCTGCTGTTTAAGCCAGTTGTTCTCAAACTGATTTTTTGTTTAAGTCTCAGCTTTTGTTTTTATACTCCTATTTCTTTTGGGGATGCAAATTTTACTTTGGAGCTTAAAGCAGTCCTCTGTTCCATACTAACATTAGCTATAATATTTTTATTGCAGAAGTCTGCAATGAGTGTAGCTGAATTTCTATCAGATTTTCTCATTTTATATATCAATATTTGTTAGGAAATCAGCTGCAATTTGTAACCTTATAAGCAAGAGCTAGCCATCTCACTATAAGTAAGTTTTCAAAATATATAGCAGGAATGGCAATATGTGTTTGGGTGACATAATACTGTCTGTGTTCTTGGTGTATGTATTTCTGAAAGAAAGAAGTTGCAAAGATGATATGGGTACAGTCTGGGGCCAATTATGTTGTAAAACAAGTGTGTCAGTAAAACCAGTAATTGAAGGGTCTATCTGTGCTTAACAACTGCGT
The DNA here is from genome assembly GCF_024509145.1 of Vidua macroura. Classification (NCBI taxonomy): domain Eukaryota; kingdom Metazoa; phylum Chordata; class Aves; order Passeriformes; family Viduidae; genus Vidua; species Vidua macroura. The sequence continues at coordinate 28,426,300 of NC_071577.1, forward strand.
CCTTTTTGTTAAGTGTACATGTGCTGATAGAGGTTTAAATATGGGTTGTGTGCACATGATTGGCCACAAAGCGGTTCCATGTAATAACCCTGGCAGGTCTTAGAAGGAGGAGTATTTTTGGAAGTGCATGTGATGGTGCAGGTGTTTTAACATATTTTCTACATTCTTCCATAGTTTCTTTGCTGACGTATAGGAAAAGAGTGGCTTGCAGAAAACAGTCTTTTGTCACCTTCTCTCTATTACTTTCATGGCTGTTTTATTTCCATTTTGTAGATGCATTTCAGGATTTGAGTCATTATACTTGCAAAACTGTGTTCTGTAGTTGCAAAAACCTCTTCGCTTCATGCAAGAAACTTGTCTACTATGAGATGGTGGTTCCAACTACTGTGTATTTTATATGGGACATAGAATATAATGTTTCATTGCGTAATCTGAAAGTACAAAACATAGTTTCTTAAGTCCATGGAGAAAACATTCATGAATGACTGATGTCCAGCACAATGGGAGTATGAGCTTCACACTGGGAAGATGCTGAACTCCAGACTGTGGAGCAGCATGAGAAGTGTGTGTGTCCTATTTGTTTGTTTCGTCCTTAAAGAGAGTGGAGAAGTCGTTGCCCTTCCAGTCTGCAAGCTACTGTTGTTCTGGCCCAATATAGCTGCTCCTGTTTCCATAGCAAACTTTTAATACAGTGACTCTTTCTTGAATTTGATAATTTCATTTATGTACATTGAGAAAAAATCCAGTCATTGTCTTTAACTGTGCAATGTTTTTTGTTTGGCTGGAGCAAAGATGATCTATATTACAGCAAGAGCCTTGATAGATCTGCAGGTTGGGTCTGTTGAAGGGACTGAGTGAATGGTTTCATGGTGATAAAGGATTTTGAGGGTCACTAAGGGATGATTTTCTCTTTACTCACTCTTACGGATTTGTTGCTGTATCTGAAACATAGTTTTCTATCTAGTTTAAGGCAGTGATAAGGAAGGAAAAATATTGCTGGTCTTGTCTTGATCAGCAAATAAGACAAAAATAGAGGAAAGAACAGGAGAAAAGGTGAGACTTAACTTTTTCTTCTCTTAAAACATGATGGTTTCTAGCTTTTAACAAGTCTTTTTTTTTTTTCTCCTCTGCTGCAAAACTGTGTATTGTTGAGTTAGACTCTTCTAGCTCACTACCAAATGGATTTGTGAGGACTGCAGTACTTATTTGAAAGCTGAACAGTCCTTTGTGCATTACTGTTTGTATTTGTGGAAAAGCACTCTGAAGATTACACTCTCAATGTTTCTTGGTTCATTTGTTACTTTTTCAAATCCTTGTGTATTACACCTGCCAAGGGATTGATTCCGTGGTATGGAGAAACTAATTTTAATCAAATTGTGTGCTTTCCTGAAACCTTCTTACTTTCAGCTCAGCAGCAAATATCATCCTAAAATTTTGGCTGTAGTTATCACTTGTGTAGCTGCACTGATAATGCCAACCTTTATGCCATTATGACTAGTAAGGCTTGTAGATTGTGTCTATGTGGCAAAACACTGTTTGTGAAATGCTACGCGGTTGGCTCAGATCACTGGTGTGGAGGTTCAATTCCTCTTTGATGTTTAAAGGTTTTCTCCTGCTTTTTATTTTTGAGATCTGTAGAAGGTATAGCAGAAGCAGCCTCTCCATGAGGAGTTGTCAGATGGACTTGTTTTTAGGGTTTACTTGAGAGTTTTAATGTTTGTGACACAATTTTTCATACATTTTTCATTAAGACATAGTCATAAATTTAGCATCTGATGGCTTTATCTAGTCCCTGTATCATTCAGTTTGTCATGTTGGTTTAGCAAAACAAAAATAAACTTGCTATAGTTCTACATGAATACAGCATTTCAGTTCTGAAGCCAGTGACTGAGTAGCCAAAATAAAAAAGCTGCCTAGTGAGGAAGCAAGTACTTGTTAATCTGAAAATGCTGAGTAAGTCAAAACAAGCATTTTGCAAGGATGGATGATCATCAAGCAGATTTTTTTATGTCTCAGGTGTGTGGTCATACTTAAAGAGCTGAAGATGTGATCTAGAAAAGCAAAATACCTCAGGGATTTTTAGGGCAGTTGCTCGGGAGGTTGTCTGCAGGCAGTGGAAAGATGATTGAACTGCAAAGTCCCAGCTTGGTTCTTGGTCTTCCACTTTCCCATGAGAGCCTATGTATTTAAGTTACCAACTATTTAGGAGGGATTGATCTTTCATTTCTTACCCCTCCCTTTTCATTTATGTATATTGGAGCATAGATACCTCTTATGATCCATGCAAGCTCTCTAATCACTGCTGGAATGTTTGCTGTCCTCTGCTAAATTCTCCTTTTTTTTTTTTTTTTTTTTTATCATCATATGCTCCTATCCCCCTCTACAAATGTGAAGCCAACATGTAGATGTGTTTAAAGGCTTCATAATCTTATGCAAGATAAGGAAAATCAATAATTTTATATTTGGTTTTGAATATACCTGTGTTCTTTTGGTACACTCTAGGGTATTTTAATTTTATGTCTCAATATATTCTCTACTTAAGTTACAAAACTTTGTTTGCTTACGCCCTTGTCAAAGGATGTAGAAATAGTTTGCTGAATGTATAATTAAGTGAATCACAGGCCCTGATCCTTTGAGGCCCTTGAGAAAGTAGCTGGTATTATTGGGTAGAGCTAATAGCTTCAGGTGGGCACATAAGGGCTTTGCTGGGCTGGGGCTGGATGATCATCACCAGAATCTTGCATTTGAAAAGTGAAAGTCAATTCTTACATTTTATTTATCAGCTCTCAGCACACAGCATACACTTGTGATGGTCATGGTTGCTTGCTGAGAGGATGAGAGTTGTTTGTGCTCCCAAACTACATGTTTAAATCCAGTCAAAATGACATAGACAGAAGATTCAGTAGTTTGACAAACATTAAACTATTCATGTTGTAATTTAAAAAAAAAGGGGAAAAGAAACAATGGTAATGTTTTTGTTACTACTGTGCATTCTCATGTTTTATGATTTTACAGTGAATGCACTCGTCTTGCAGAATAATGCCTCAAAGTCTTGTGTGTTTGCTGTTTTATTCTTCTCCATAAAGCTTTTTATATAAGCTTTTTTTTGCTGTTTTGCACTGAAATTAGTTACTTAATTGCAACTAATATCAGGAAGCTGGTAGCCATGATGCCCAGCAATTACAGAGCTTTTTGAATTGAAAATGTTGTTGTGAATCTTTAAAAACAAACCAAAAAGCCCAGTGAAAAAAACAGCAAACCCACAAAACAACCTTAAAATAGGGAGGGTGTGGACAATGGGCAGAAAGTAAAGGACTGAGTATTTTGGTATAAGATTGTGTTCTAACATGTAAGACGTTGCTTTGTTATTGGCTATTGTGAATTTAGTATTCATTTTTCTTTTGTCAGTAATGGAGGTTTTAAATAATGGACTTGCTGTGTTTTCACCTTTCTTTGAAGCAAGACATTCTTGCATTTGAGTTTTTTGGCTCTTTTTAAATTTTCTGTTGGTTTTGCCTGCAGACCCTGTGTGGACAGTAATGACCGCACGTTTCCGATTGCCTGCTGGCAGAACCTACAATGTCCGAGCATCTGAGCTGGCACGAGACAGGCAGCATACGGAGGTGGTCTGCAACATTCTTCTCCTGGATAACACTGTACAAGCTTTCAGAGTTAATGTAAGTAATGGTCTTATTGAAAATCAATATCTAGCTTATTGCAGATCAATATCCCGAGCTTGCTTTCCTTTTCTGCATTTGTATGGCTGGAGTTTGACTTTGAAACAGTGTTAAGTAGAGAATAAAAGGGGAAGTTGTGTTCAGGCAGGCATGCTTGTACATGTGCACAGTTTTACTGGGAACTTAGTCATTCTGGCATCCTCTGTCATACTAACACATCTTCATTTCAAAATCCAATGTACGAAGCGTAATTTATTTCTAGTAATGCTCTTAATGGATTAAAGTTTTCCAGTGGAAATGGAGGACAGTTTTGCCATTGAGCTGAATGAAGCTTTTGTTCTGCTGCATTCTGGTTTTTGAGTTTTGAGCACGAGTAAGATGGAGTCTTCCCATAGCTGTGTAGCTGTGTAGTTCAATCACCTGTATGGTTATACTTGGTCACAGCTGCCGTCTTAGAGTATCTCCCTGCTCTTTGCTTTCCTCAGATAATATTCTTGTTCTGTGATTTCCCTCACTTAAACTCACCACCTTCTATTACACTAATGAGAATGACAGGAAGGAAAATGGAAAACTGGTTGCTGAATATTGTGAACTGTTAATGGAAAAAAGCAATAACTTTTACACATGAACCTGGAATTTAAAATAGGCTATTTATGCCATTTGCTAATAAAAATGTTCATGATGTTGTTTATATGTTACACAAAGTGCACCCCTTTCTTTCAGCTTCCTGGTGGGGGGGGGGGGGGGGAAGAAAAATAGGCAAGGACCTCACAAGAAAACATTAAAGCATTTAAGTCATCTGTGTGTAAGAACCAGAACTCAACAGGAAAGAAGCTGTAGGTTTTCCTGTGGTAGTAGAACTCTGCTTTTACTTTAAAAGCTATAGAATTGATGACTTATATAGAGAAAAGTTGAATAATGTGATGGTGAAAGTTAACAGGTGGTGTAATAATTAAAATTTCTCAGAAGGAAATTGAACTTCAGCAAATGGAGTGTAGGAGTATCAAATAAGGCTGTGGGACTTCAGATGGGAAGTGAGGGAGAAAGTGAAGCCATTGTCAAATCTATGTGGAAAAATCGAATTCAGACCATTTGAAGAAGTTCTAATGCTCAGTAATTATATTGAATTGTGACATCCAGTGTTCAGCAAGGATACTGATATATTAGAATGTTTCAGGGAAGATTTGTGAGAGGGATTGCATTTTTCTGTTCTGTAATCAGAGCCTGCAGCTTCTCATCAGAAATTAAATCTGTTATCTGGCAAAAATTGCAAAGATCCAACATCCAGAGGCTTAAGGTTCAGAGGCAGATCTGATGTTTATTTGTTTTAGATATGTCAGTCAAGATGGAAGGGTTTAGGATATTCTCTTGAGGCACTTTTGTAGCTCATTCAAAAAATACTTAATTTTTCTGGACTTCTGAGTAGTAAAATGTGGGAATTTTGGAGGATAGAGCTGAGGGATGGATTTTTAAAGACTTTAATTTAGTACCCTCAAGCCTCTTTTCCCTTCTGGGATAATTTTTGCTATATCCTTTCCCCTTTTCTTTATCCTTGCTAACAGTTTCCCAGTTTATACTGCCTGCCAAAAAGTAATATGTGCAAAATGTAGTTGGACATAAAGCATTAGAAGTGCATAAGAAATTGTAAATGTTGTCATCTTTGCTTTCAGGTGCATGAGTTTTCCATTAAAATATCTGTCTTACGGGTTTTTCTTATGAAGAATGTAAAAATTGGGAAAAATAAGGAATAATTGTTGGGCAGTAGTTATGGGAGATGTGTTTCTTTCTGATCTAGGTGTTCAAAAGCTGTACATTTTTAGAGGATACTAGAAAAGTAGGAAAGCTGTAAATCCTCAAATGTCTGTTCTGTCTCTCCCAAGAAAAAATTATGTAATATGTTCTTACCACCTTCTTAGTGTACTAAATATTTTAGTTGCATGGATCATGCTTTACTGCTTATACAGATCAGCCTGCAAGTTTGCCTATTTAAACTGAGTTTAGGGAATAAAAAGTTTCTTGGTGCTGAACATCTTGATCTCATGTCTTAGCCTCAATCTGTTTTTTCACAATAGGGAATAATAAAGTATTCATTCATAGCAAATGTAACCTACATGCTGTACAGGTTCTCAGGTTTTATAGCTTTGTTTTACTTTATTGTGGTTGACACTATACTTAGCCATAAATATTTATGGACTTGTTTTCAAAATAGGAAGAACAAAGATAATATCAAATAAATTAGCACCTCTTTTTTTTTTTTTTCTCCTGGTGATTGCTATAGGTATTCTGTATGCTAATGATTGTAAAATCATCTGGAGGATGCAGTGGTATGCTAATAAAAATGTACTTAAATGCTATTTCTTCTCCAACAGCAAAGTGCTGATCACAGACAATGTCCCTTGATAATTTATGTGATGTTCTAAGTTCACAATCCAGCCAGCCCTTTCCATCGATCTGAAAAAAAGGCACCTTTGTGCTAAGCCTTACCTTGTAGACAGCGTAACAAATCAAACCAGATAATCCCCGTGGACTGCAGCCAGAGAAAGACTGCATTGGTTCCCAGCAGATGAATCAGTTGGAATTAACCTGTGCATGTGTTTGAGGAGTACAAACCTTTTCTCTAAAATGCTTCCCAAATGAAGAAATCCTCCTTCAATCCTGAAAAGCAGACTTCAGCAGAACATGTAGCTGGAAGAAAGAAGGCTGACGTGAGTTAACAACATGATCAGGAAGATTTGCATTACCGTAAAACTGTTTCTTCGAGATCAAATTACTTTAATTTGTTTTAATTACTTGTTTAAATACCTAAAATTACATATTTTCCGTGCAGGTTGACTTACTTAAATTTCCTGAAAGCCAATATATCAAGGTAGATGGGGTGGGTTGTTCTGTGAGCAAGGCTAATGGTCACGGATAAATGTTTCAATTTGGAGCCTTTACTATCCCAGAACTACAAACTTAATGAATTTATACTCTAATGGAAGCAAAATTTAAAAACCTGTAAAATAATTCAAACCAAATAAGAAAAGAACAAACCAAACAAAAATCCCCATACCACCCCCCTCTAATTTTAGAAGTTCTTAGTAATTTAATCTTCAGCATTACTTAGATATTTGCCCTTTTTTCTTTGACAAAAAAAAAAAAAAAGAAGAAATTAAAAGAATAGCATCAGTTGTAGAAGGAAAGGAGACAGTTGTGCAGTGTTGGGGAATGCACCTCCTGGAGCAGCAACCCAGGCATTGTGGTGAGCTGTTAGGGAAAGGTTTCTGTGCTGCCAGTAGTGAAGGAGCCAGCACAGCATCCCACAAATGTGAGCAGCAGAGCTGTGACTGCTCCAGGAGAGCCCAGAACCTGTCATCCCCTTCCTCTGGCATCAGAAGTCCAAATTTTTTTGGGCTGACATGGCAGCAATATCTTGTGGTGTTTGCAGTTCTGTTGGCAGCAGCAGAACCAGAGTGTCAGCAATGGGGACTGAGAAGAGGGTGGGAGTTGGTAAGCAGGCATCAGACCTGTGTAATGTGTAAACCTGCAGGTGTCTGCCTAAATTTTCACACATGGTGTTTGTGAACAAGTGACAATCATTTTGCAATTAAAAGTGAATCTATAGCTAGTGGTACTAGATGATAAATAGTTCATAAAATGCAGTTCATGTATTGATGTCTAGTGTTCATGTCAAATTTGTCCTAAGAGGCCAAAATCTGTGAGATATTCTGCCTCCAGCAATGACTTGTAAGTGCATATAACCCTCTAATTCTTCCAATTCGGACAAAAATGGACATTTTTGTGTCTAACTCCTGTGGTTTTGTCTTAGATAGTTCCCATTTTTCATATGTGTTTTCATTATTTCTTGTTTTATGAGGAAATAATGTTTAAGTTGGCTCTGTAGCAACAAAGCAAGTTTCTTATTATGCTCATCTACATTTATTTGGTTTGCTTTTTTATTAAAAAATCACATATTTAAACTTGCTATCATACTGTTTTATAATTTTGAGCAGCTATTCAATGTTATGATAGTATTACAAGTATTTTGGATCTTTTTCAACAAGCAGAATTGTGACCTTCACCTACTTTGGCAAGCTGCAACATCATTACATAAATATCAGAGATGGGTTAAGCTAAGGTCTGGTTTTGCTAGATGCTTATCTTTATTTTGCACTAAGTAAAACATTGTGATCCAAACAAATGCTTCATGTTGAAACCTGTCTTCTCTTAACAAATTTGCTGCTCAACTGCAGGAAAAATACCTTCCTTGTGGTTGTGGAATGATGTTCTGTGTTTCTTAATTCAAACTGATCAGCCAGTTCTAAGCTTTTCATTAGGAAACATTTGTTCAGGTTTTTAAGAAACAGTATACATTGGCAGGATTAGATTGGAAAAAAGCTACAGAGATGGTATCTGCATGCTGTTAGAGGATGTAATGTGTCAGCTGTGGTAATTGCAAGGCTAAACTTAGGTTCCAGACATCTCCCATTTTCTGGTAGTTACTGTTAAAAGTTCTTAGTTTGTATTCTTATTTAAATCTACATGGGAAAAATGCCAAGAGGCAATTAGTGTTGCTATGTAATTTTAAAATTAGCTTTATTTGCTGTAAAAACTGTACTGATTATTGGTTTATTTCAAACTACAACAGAAACTCCTAATTTAGTAAAAATTTAAGTGACTATATTTGGATTGTATATAAAAATGCCTTATGCGTTTATGCTGTTGTACATTTATTTATTAACATCTGTTTTTTTTCTTTGCTTGTTTCTAGTAATTTGTAAAGTAAATTTTTCAGTGGTTGACTCTTAACAATGGTGCTTCTACATTTCGTAAGATATTTTCTCTGTACCATTTTAAAAAATAAAAATAAGGTCCTTTGCAAAGTAAATACAGGAAATTTTAGGTCACTTCAATTTAGTCAAATTTATATGGGACCTGAAATAGATCCCTTATGTAATTTCAACATAGAGATACATGCAGAGTTATGGGTATGATCATCCTCATGGGATTAACTTCAAACATAATTTGTGGATAATTATACTTTACTTTTTTATTATTATGAAATAAGTTATCATGCTTCTTGGAGTTTTAAGGCTCAGATAACTGCCTCTGACAGTTTATTAAACTTCAGTTGAATTCAATTTCATCTGAACAAAAAAAAGTTAATTTTGATAGGATGCTCTTAGATGCTAACAGATGTCTGAAGGTAGATTTGTAGATTTTTCTCTTGTACGGATATTAATGGGATTCTTGCAACCTTATCTTGATCTTTTAGCTACATACTTCCATTTTAACAACTGTAAAGGTAAACTGTTAGTAATCTCTGCAAAGCAGTGTCCTTTGGGAGCAGAACAGCAGGGTTTTTTTGTTCTAAAACTCTAAAATTATTCTTACTGCCTACAGTAAACTAGGCAAGGTATATCAAATCCATTGTAGCTGCAATAATACTTGGCACCTAGAAAATTATTAGAAGCTTCTCTGCTTGGTGACAAGTAGAAATTCTGGGTAGAAAATGTATCAATCTTCTTTCATATTTCTTCTTGTTTGACAGTTCTTGCAGAATTTTGCTTGTCTTTTGTATTTCAAGATGCTATGACACTTTTAACTTCTTTGGGAAACTCCCTTCAGATTTCACCAAATGTATTTATTGAGTCCTGTCATAATGACACACTCAGTTTCAATTACTATGTTGGCAGTATTTCCAGGTTAGGCAAAAAAATTGCTAGGTACTAACAACTACAGATTCTTTTTATATCATTTTGTGGGTGAAATTTGTCCCTGTAGTAGAAATCAAGTTTGTTCACTTGACTCTGAGAAGAAGTGTTACTGTTACTCAGTTTCATTGAAGAAATTCATTTAGAGTGGAGTGCTATCTTAGAATCTATGTAAATGATACTTCTTGGTTAGATATTTGGCTCTTTCAGCTGTCTCTGCCATTAAACTTTAGAAACATTTTCAATATGCTGGTTCATTAGAAGTCAGGAATAGATTTTCAGATCAAGAAGGATAATTTGTGTAGACCTGTACATTTCAATTAAGTGACCCAAACAAGATTCTTGTTTGCACTGAGTTCTTTATTAATTCCTGAACTTTTTTTTTTTCCTTTTCTGTTCTCCTTTTAAATATCAAGATTGGCTAATGAAAGGCTTTCAGAAATAATCATGTAGCTAGCTGAGAAGTGAGAAGTTCTTACTGTCAGAAAATGACAGAGAAGAAAAACGATTTCCTTACATATGTTTCAAAAAGAGATGAAGCTCATTTAAAAATAGTGCTGCTGGGATACACTTTGTGATATTTTAAAAAGTGCTGCTAGAGCACATCTGAAAGAATTTATATGTGCTATACCTGCCTGAAATCTGTGTGTCCAGTTGTAGATATTTATTGATTAAAGAAAAGGTCTCTATTTTTTATCTGCAGAAACACGATCAGGGCCAAGTTCTGTTGGATGTAGTCTTCAAGCATCTTGATTTGACTGAGAGAGATTACTTTGGTTTACAGTTGGCTGATGAATCTACTGATAACCCTGTAAGTTATCCCTTATAAAACTCTGTTTTATAAGTACAGTTTTAAAACTCATAATCATGTTCATCACTGTGCTTTGTGTTATTTACAGAGATGTAAATAGAAGCCATTGCAAGATTGTGCCATCTTCCCCAACTGTGTCATTTGTGACGGTCTCTATCATCTTGTAGTTATGAGAAAATTGCATGTTAATGGTCACAAATTTGGAGTAAAATATTGAGTTCTGTGCTTATGAAATAATATATTAAAAAGATATTGCTTGTTTTAATGTATCTGCTTACTAGATTGCATTATCGTAGTAAAAAAAAAAAAACTGTTTTAGATTTGTTTTGTGGTTGTTTTTGTCATTAGGACTTCGAGAATAATGAGGGAGTTTTAGATTGTCGTGTATGCAGTTTCCGTTTCTAGCTCAAATATCTGGTGATCTTTCAATAGTGCTTCATATAGTCCAGTATCTGACAAGGGCTGTCATCTCATCACCTTAACAAAGAAGGGACTCCCTTGGAAATGAGTATTTACAGCAGTCCATTGGCTTAATTGAAAGGAAATTCAACACAATGAAACTTTGTAAATCACGAGTGGAAACCAAGAGATGCAAATGTAACATTCACTTCACTAGATACAGTGGTACTACTGGGATCTTGATTGCCTAAAGAGCACTTCTTGGATATTTTCTTTTATAAGTATCAAATGGTCAATACTTGTTTTGCAAAGTGCAGTTTAGCTAAGTATTATTCCTTATAAGACAGTTGTTTACCTAATTCTTATTGTATGTGCAGCACAATGATGGGGTCAAAACTTACTTCCCAACTTGTGCATCAAATTCAGCCACACTCACTTGTTGACAGTTCTGTTAAGACATTGGTGGACTGCCTCTGTAATACTTTTATTCTAACCTTTGTTTCAGGCTTAAAAAACATAAACAAGCAGGATAAAAGGCTGAATTATTTTTCAGCTTTTTAAAAGAAGTATTTAATTGAATATTGCTCAATATTTCACTCAACATTCAGAAATTTATCTGGCTTTCCAAAGGGTAGGCCTCTAAGCTCTCTTTCTTTTAGTTTATCTGTCTGGGAGCAGGTGAACACAACACTGTAATGCAAGGTGATTATGGGTTAGTCTGAAAGAATGACTTAACAGGTATTTGGTACAAGCACATACTTTAAAGATTTTTAGATTTTTTTTTGTGTTTCTAAACATTTTGTCTCCTCAGCACATATCTAGTTGCCATGAAAACAATGTGTCAGAGCTAAAAAGAATTATTACCAATATTAGTCATGTCAGCTTGAAGAATGTATGGGTTTGACTAATTTCAGGTTTTGATACACATTTACTTTTACACTTGGTTCATTTGGACAAGGAAATCATATTGGGTTGACAAATATTCTAGTTATTTGTGAAATAACACAGCAGAATTTTGCTAAGATGTAGTTAATGCAGCAGCAGATAAAGATGATGAGGAAAAGGAGATTCTACTAATTGAGTGTGAAACCTCTAGAATTGTATTTGAACATGGATCTCATGAATTGCAGAGCCTCTGTGTTTTTTTATAATATTAATATTAAAGGAAAAATCAAGTATCTGTCAACATGTTTGGAAAGATTCTTATAAAATGTACATATATATCCCTGCCTAGAGTGTTCTTTAAGCTTTTACATTTAGGCTTAAAAGTGAATTGATCCTGTATGAGGCTTTTTTTTTTCAGATATTCTCACTTTTGAGGCTGTATAAAACTGTCCCTTTACTTCCTCTTGAGTTAACTACTACAAGGATACAGCATGTGGATCTAGTCATCATTATTTATTATTCCTCATGAATAAAATGACACAGGACTAACTTCAGATCCGTAGTGTATGTCAGATAGCTCAGGTACCTGTGTGTTTGCTTCCTCCTCCCTCACCTGAAAAAAATAAAAAGCTCTGTGATAAGTGTGAGGGAGTCGCACGCTGTACTGAGTTAGGTGTCTGTTACTGCATAGGAACTGTGCCCAGATAACAATTTCCTGATGCTTGGGGACCTGCCTTGCAAGGCAGCACAAGGAATTGAGCAGTATTTATAGCAAAGATAGACTTAGGAGTTACCTGGACTACGTTGGTGTGTACAGAGACTGCTGGGTTGCTGATGGGCAGTGGTTTAAACAACTTGCAGAACTTTCCAGGCGATCATACTTTTATCTGAAATTTGCCACATTGATTTTTATAAAGCTCTGCCTGTACACAGCAGTGTTCTCCTATAGAAACAAGCAATAATTGGAACTGTTCAGTAAAATTATTCTGTAGTCCTTAATTCAGGAGGCTGAGTGCTGAGTCTCTGGCTTCCAAGATCCAGTTAGTAATGTAGCAGTGCTGACATTCAGGCTGACAGTTTGAGCCAGTGGGATCACTCCCTGGGTGTGGCAGAGCTGCAAAATCCAGAGTCATATGTACTGGAAGTAGTCAAACAAATTAACTTCTGAGTTGGGTAAATGAGCCTGCTTACAGCTCTTCATTACCATAGGTAGTTCTTAAAGAGTAGCTGACAGTTGTTAAACACAGCATAGTTGGGTTCTGACCTCTCTCAGGTTCTTGTGACAGTCATAGAGGCAACTCAAAGTAGAATTAGTGCTGTAAAAAAGGTATCTGGACAACATAGGTTAATCTTGGGGAAGGAAGAGCAGTAGCAGTTGTTGATGATAGTGATGATGTCTCCAGAATCAGTAATAAGCCTGTGTATGCCAGTGATGCACTTTGGTAAAAGACCAAGTAAAAAGTAATAGAAAAGCACCAGTTTCTTGATGTATAAGGCTGTGATTTGTACTTTGTTTCTCTCAAGTTGGTGTTACAATTTGTCTCTTTCCAGAGGTGGTTGGATCCAAACAAACCTATCAGGAAACAATTAAAAAGTGAGTAATGTATGTATTTCGTCAATTCATCTATTGTTATTATGCTATTTTTCCAGGGTGCCCTGATTAATTAGAAATAACTTTTCTTGACCACAGGAGGATCTCCTCACAGTCTGAACTTCAGAGTTAAGTTTTTTGTAAGTGACCCAAACAAGCTCCAAGAAGAATATACAAGGTAGGTCTGGTTGCTTTGTCAATAAAATACTTCTCTAGAACAGTCATTAATTTCTTTAATGGAATTTTAATGGAAATTTTCTTTTAACTCATTCTTGTTGTATGTACAAGCTTCTAAGTTTTATCTAATAATTACAGATATGAACTGTGCAGTTGAACCAAATCAATATAACAAAAAGCTTATGTGAATAAACTTATGAATTTATATGCAAAGTGAAGTAACTGCATGAAGCAAATGCTACCAAGTAGAAAGAGAAAAAGGAAAATAGAGAAAAGAGGAAAAACTTAATCCCAGTATTTACCAATCAGTACAAATTTAATTCTATCTTTCTTTGTGCTCTCCCTTGTGACTAAAGAATTGCTGAGCATTATGCATTTTTTCCTCCCCAATTTTCTACTTAGTACTAATAAAATTAATCTGTCTGTGGTTGTAGTTGTAGTTTAAATCATGTAAGCTTATTTTGATAGCAGTGTGTTGAAATCTATTGAAGAAAATGCTCAGTGTGAATCAAAATCAGAAGCTTGTGAATTGCAATTAGTCCCTGAAGAAATGCCTCAAATTTTCCATATTTTTAATTACTTCTGGCCCTCTACATAAATGGCATGAATTGACAGATTGGAATTTTTGGATGTTGGCCATTCTGAAAACAGGTCAGCCCCATTCAAAAAAATTATTGAGGATAGCTTTTGAAACCTGAGTACATTTTGATTCCACAGTTGTTTATCATTGCCTTTAATTTGTCATATTTTGGACAAGATTCTGCACATATCTATTCAGACAGAATTCACTAAAATGAGTCCCAGAGATTCTACATGAGACTTTGTTTTACTGAAATATTTACTCTAGGAAAATTTGGCAATTTATCAAAATAATGAATAATGAAAACATATTTTTTTTAAATAAAGGAAAATATGTAATATTCATGAGGAGATGAAAAAAAGGATAAATGTTGATCAGTGTGAAGTAAACCATAAAGAAGGAGAAAACAGGAGAAGTGTTATTCTCTAAATACAAAGCTATAAACACAGCTTTCTTTTAAATGAGAAATAATGTATGGTTTCTGTATCTAGGTCAGCTCTGCCTTTTTGCCTAATTGCCCCCAAGAAAATTCATTTGGAATTAGTATAAAGAGAGAGATATTATCCATGGGCTTCTTTGGAGTGAAGTTAGGATGCTATGTCACAAATACAGGTCCTTTCACGTAATCAATATTCCCACCTCAAAAAAGGGAAAGAAAAGAAAGTGCAAACTTCTGACAATTCTGGGTGAAGCTGAGACTGTTCCAAAATGCTCAGTTTTTACAAATTCCATGAGAACAGAGGAATGGCTCAACACATGAAGCAGTATGAAGAGATGTCAGGGAAAGGTTCAGTGTCTTGTTAGCCCTCTGTGCATTCACGTGAGCGAGGCAGGTTTGAATGCCTCACGTCAGGAGAGGTCAGCGGGAGCTCAGTGTGTGCTGGAGAGCTTCGCTTCGGGACCTTGGCTGGGGAGGGAATGAAGCTTCGTTAGTGCTCCTCATGGCAGGAGGAATTGCTTATTAATGTTGACTTCGTTAGCAATAATTCTGTCCTGCCCTTTTCTAGCTATAGCTATATAAGCAAGATGAAAACATGGTAATGCAGTGCTGCCATTGTCGTTTTAGTGGAGTCTGTTGTTCAGGCTTTTGCAGATCTGCTTTGCTAAAGCTTCTATTGATTTCCCATTTTGCTCAATAATATATGAAGCCTCAGTGTTCAAACTGGTGGTTGGCTAACAAGCCATTAACCTCACTGTTCACTGAAAACAGTGGACAGAAGATGAACTCTGCTTGGCATCCCTTAATCAAGATGTCCTTTAAGTACCATGAAATATTTCTAATAAAGCTTTATACCAAAAAAATCCAAATAAAATGGAGGCGCAGCTATATATTTGTGAAAAGATGCTAAAGAAAAGCATGTGAACCATATCCATTTAATATATAAATTTAACTTGTAATTTATTGCATTTATTAATCAGTAAAGAAATTTGCTTTATCTTTTTTTTTGTTTGTTTGTTTTTGTTTGTTTCAGTATGCATTTTAAGTCTTTTAAGTATTTGATCTCTAAAGCCTGGCTAATGTCGAAGTTTTAACTTCTTGAAGTTAATATCTTTTAAACTAAGCTTCTTGCCTTTCTGGTCAGTTCGAGAATCTCTAGATGGTTTTGTAGGGGTTGAGCACATGGACTAATCTTTGGTTGTCAGTTCACAAATGTTTTCCCTCATATTCTTACAAACATGGAATGTTTTACCTTTCTACTGTTATATAGCTTATAAAGAATTGGATTTCTTTGTGAGTATTTGTAAATGTTTGTGTAAGACTTTAAGTGGTAAATAATCCACTTTCTGAAGACTACACAGTTATGAGAAGTCATGTTATATGTAATAAAGTGATATATTTTGGCTTTAATTTCTTAGTTGAAGTTGTTATTGGGAAATAAATATTTAATATTTAGTGCTTTTCAGAAGTAATATTGGTGTTTGTAATGAATGGGTATAGCCCAGCTTTTGAATCAGAACTACACAAAGGAAACCAGGTGATTATTATATTGGTAATAATGTAGGGCTTAAATTTATAAGAAAGCAGGAATGATGCTTAAATTTGCCACACAGTGACGCTTTTACTAAAAAAATTAAAAGGCAGTGGAGACAAATTCTACAGCAGCTTTTATGCTCTGTTACAAGGATTTTTATTCTGAAAGTTTAAGCTTTTGCTAACATCCTGCCACCTTGAAAAATCTTGTTTGGCACCCCACTGCAATCTCTAGTTCAGTGAAGCTTTGTAGCAGGTGTGATTTGCCACTTTATGGAAACATTATACTTTTTGTCAAATTTTCTAAAACCTCTAAGTGAAATATGAAGGAACTAAACTGAATGAACAAAAGATTCATTCTGATAGGTTAACAAAATATTTGAGTTTTCTTGGAGAAACAAAGGAAGTAATTTAGAGGGAAATTTGTTTGTACTTTCCAGCTTGTTGGAGTTTTTAAATCATGGTGTTTCTGGTGCTCCTGTTTGGTGGGAAGTCCTTTGTGTTTTAAAATGTTTGGCTGTTCTTTTTCTTATATTAATTTCCTTCCTGACTTGAAAGAATGGGTATGAAAAAAATAGATTAATTTCTAAAACAAGCTTTTTTCACATCATAATTTAAAGAAAACTTCAGAAGCTCAAGGGAAGTTAATTGAGAGGTGTTTGACAAAATAGATTCCACAACTTTTGCAATAACAATGTAACTCCAAAATACTAAGAAAAATTAATATAAATGAAAACACAGCAGTATCAAATACTCAGAATAAATTAGTTCTGTCTACCAGGCATACAGATCATTCTTATGAGGGTACCTCCATGCACAGATGCAAACTGCAACTTGTGGTTGCTGTATAAAGCAGGAAAATGTGAAATTTGTAGCCTTTAGTGAAATATAAAATATAACTTCATAGCTTGTAAGTAATTTAATTTACCAAGTTGTAGTGTTAGTTTACTAAGCAAAGTTTCATTTCTTTCCTATTAGAGTTTAGGAAATAGCATGCAAAATGTCAAGTGTTAGTTTTATACTTAGTGAAAGCAAATTACGTTAAATTGATGAAAAATGATTTTCTTTTTAATGGTAGTGTTTTTTGTTTGCTTTTCTAAATAAGGTACCAGTACTTTTTGCAAATTAAGCAGGACATTCTTACTGGAAGGTAAGACATTTTTCTTGTGTTAAGCATTAAATGCAAATCTGGGCAAGGAAAAGTTCATAATGAGAGATTTTGCCTGCAAAAATAAAAAACATATTAAGAATAAATCACTGTCTATACAAGTGGAAATATTTATAATAATTACCTGTTAAATATGTCCGTAGACTATAAAAGACTAGGGTTTTCACAACAGCCAAATGTCATATGAAATATGTAATTTTATTTATTTATCATTTTAAAAACAAAACAGATTGCCCTGTCCTTATAATACTGCTGCTCTTCTGGCTTCCTATGCTGTTCAATGTAAGTATAATTTGTGTTTGTGTACTTGTTAGTACTGAAATATATAAAAAGTCTTATTGATTAGTTTCTAAAGAATGTACTTTGTATAGCATTGTACTGTGGTGTTTGTGGGCATGATGCTAATTTTCTCATGATTGAGGAAATTGATTGGTTGTCCTCCCCCAGCATCATTTGCTGAATTGGATATGGAAAAAATACTTAAAGCCACCCTGTCAGAAAACCCCAGATCAATACTCTTTTATTCCTGTATATTCTGAGGCATGGAATTGTGGCTTTTGCTTTGAGAATGATGCTAAAAAGTATTTCCTAAGACACTAAAGCATTTTTAACACACTATGCAGTGAACCTCCAAATAAGTGTGGAAAAAGGAATTCTGGCCTTATCTGACCAAAAAGTTTGATACCCGTCTTGGCAATTGTAAGCCATCCAGTGAGTAGAAGAGTCTTGAAAACTGAGATTTAGTTCTCTTCCTCACTCAGTTTTTCTTCATAAGCTGAAATTAAGCAATCCCAATATATTCATTCACATTCATGTGTTTTTCTACTGTTGAAGATACTTACATCCATGTTAGTACTTTGTATACTTCGTAGATATCAGAGAAACAGTGTCCATGTTAATACTTTCATAAAAAACTTAGAGTAATGTTAATGTCTTGTTTTATGCATGGTTTTGCTCAGTGGTCACCTTTTCGTAGGTCAGTCAATAGAACAGTTTCTCTTAAACAAAACTCCTACACTTCAGCTGCCTGAAAAATGTACTGCAAATGCTGTCATGCCATAGGGATTTGTCTTAGAAGAGGTAAAGTATTTGATAACAGGAACTATGAAAGTTTGATAACATTTTAAGGTTTTAAGAATGCAATATGGGTTGTTTTTTTTAATATTGTAGAAGTGATGGGTATGCACAGTCCATTGTATTTACATTTATCCATGACATCCTGCTGCTATTTTCTTCAGCTTGCAGATCTCTAGCTAATGATTCCCGTACCTGCCTAGTAATAAACTTCCTGGATTCTTTATAAATACATGTAAATAGCAGATCTCAGTCCTGTACTCTTGGATATCAGCAAGGAGTGCATTCTGTTATAAAACCTGGTCCAATTCTCTAGTTTTTAAATTATTTAAAGTAGGATCTGTTTGTGGTGATGCAAGTGAACCAGACGTCTTTCCTACCTTCCTTTCCTTTCCTTATCCTCCTGCTCAATAAGTGCCTTCATCTGCCTTGTCAGTGCTGCTAGGCCTGTCTAGGACCCCATATCATGATATATTACTGTTATCTATCCACTTTTCTTTTTATGTTTCTTATCTATCACTGTCGATATGTTACATGGATTGCAGATCTTTAAAGCTGAATTTTTTTTCTACTGTAGTTAGAAAGCCTCAAAGACTTTTACCAAATGTTGTTTATGTGTTGTTTTCTGACAAATGTGATTGTAATCTATTTCTTATAATTTTAGGAAAATGTTACAAATTATTTAAACACACTTTTTAGTAGTTTCAAGTAGAGTAGTTTCAATGTAGGTGTATGTCTGTGTGCTTTTTTCATACATACAATTTAATGTGCAAAAAATATTTTTCTAATGCTTCTGAGTGTGTCTTGGTGCAGAATGAGTGGCTGGATTTTGCAGATCTTCATGACTAAATAGCAGTTGTAGTGTTAAAATAAGAAAATTGTGTAATCACATGAAAACAAGCAAAAGTAAAATAATAAGAGAAAATTGAATACTATCCTATATATATATATATATATATATATCCTACTTTGTGCTAGCTGTAATGACAGCATTTATGGATTGTCTGCTAAAAATTAAACACTTTATGAACTCCCTTCATAAGTGCATAATCAAAGCCCTCTCTAAATAATCTCGATATTCACTGAGAATGTGACTGTTTATTCAAAAGGAAAAATGGGAGTCCAAATATCTTCTCTATTTTTCTTTGCTGTGGATCATAAATTATGTGGGAGCAAACTCATGTGAATTTGGGGGCATTGCACAATGCCAAGTACATTAGTGATAAACAATAACCTCTCTTTTTAATATTTTAGCCGAGCTGGGAGACTACAACCATTCAGAAAACTTGCCAGGCTACCTCTCAGAATATTCTTTCATCCCTAGCCAGCCTCAAGACTTTGAAAAAGAAATAGCAAAATTACATCAGCAGCACATGTAAGGATTTACATCAGAAGATACTGACTTTGTCAAATCCTGACTGCTGATGCTGTGCTATTATATAAAACAAAACAGTATTTTTTTCTTAAAGGTTTTGAGGTGGGTGGGTTGTTGGGTTTGTCAGCTGGTTGGTTTTGGTTATTTCTTTTAAGATAATTTTTCTTTTTGTAGATGATTTTTCTTTTTGTAGATTAAATACCTATATAATAAATACCATTTATGGTCTATACAGAATATCAGTATCTAAATTAGTGAAAGAATGAACTTGTTAAGTTAAAGGTTCTCTGAAAACAGTGTTTGTGCATATTATATTGGATATTAACTTAGCCGGGTATATTTTCTTTAAGATTTTTTTTCAGTCCTTGGGAATGTTCTGAGCATAAGGGCTTTGTTTTCATGATACTCTCACCAGTGAAGAGTTACTTTAGAAGTAACAAAGTCCTTTTCTTCAGTGTCTGCTCTTTCCTGCATGCGAGTCTCTGACCTTTCAGAAAGAGGAAAATGCAATGAAGCAATGGAAAATATTTTTTTTTTAAGTATGTAAAATTGTAGTACTTTCCAGTGATGGTTCCTTCCTATTTTAGAACTTAAGTGCCTTTTGTTAGTTAAATTTAACAAAATGTAAGCAATATTTATAAAACATTTGCTTGATCAGGTCATGTTGTTTGCTTTCAAAACTACAGAATGTTCCCTTAAATTTCAGATAAAGGCTTAGAAAATTCTCTTAGCTACGTTAAAGACATTTGAGTGAGTTGATGGTAATTTAAATAGCCAATGCCAAATACAGGACTGTAAAACTAATTTTCAGATTCTAGGGATCCACAAACATTTAAATGATAATGTACATTAAAGTAAAATGTATTGTGGGCTCTTGTCAAGACTTCTGTTCTTTTGGAAATAAGTTATTTTCTGATAAAATTTTTGGGTTACGGTCTGTTTATCATGAGAAAGGAAATTCAGATTTCAGGGTGGGGATAGAAGTAGTAAAATGAATGCAGATTTTCTGTCTACACTCACTGATGTGGGAGGTTGTGTTAGAACGTTTCTGATTTAGCTGCTTTCTTTCAGAGGGTTGTCTCCTGCAGAAGCAGAGTTCAATTATCTCAATACAGCACGTACCTTAGAACTTTATGGAGTTGAATTGCACTATGCAAGGGTAAGTTTGGATGAACTAGTGTTGCAAGGTGAAAATGTATTCCTCTGAGATTTATGGAAAAACATGCTTTTCTTTTTGTGAGACTTCCAGGCTTTTGCTGACAAGAGAAAATAAAAGAAAAAAATGTGAGGTGCCTAACTGGGATTTTCTGATTGAATATCCACTGTTTCACTATAGAGAGGGTATTTCTTGGCTCATATTTGTGCTTAGTTATCTGTGTGTTAATCAGGTTGAGCTTTGTTGCCTTGAATGTCATATTGAGAGTTCTACAGCAGGTGCTTGATTAGAGTGCAAAGATATATCAAGACAAAAGTGCTATTTAAATATTCTTTAAATATACAATATTGTTTGTTTTAGACTCTCTCCTCTCTGTGTTCTGAGATTGCAATTTCCTTTCAGGTAGGAATTGAAGTTGCTGGTTGCTTTTAGTGTAGCAAATGCCAAGCCAGTCTATTTGTGCTGCTATTCTTAATAAACCAGAATACTGTCATATTTATTTCATCAAAGTTGGTGAAATACAGAAGATCTAACTTGAGAAATTAAAATTTTGTGGTAGCCTATAAGGAACTCAGAGCAAACATTCAGGTTTGTCCTAAATAGGAGGGAATAATTTAATTTCTTATTTGTCTTATTAAAACATATTTCCTTCCACATTATCTTGTGTATTTAGAGAGTGATGAGAATGAATATATATGAGGTTTCAAAAGATATTTATACTGTTCTTCAAGTAATTTTCTCTCTTCTTTTAAAGGATCAGAGTAACAATGAAATAATGATTGGAGTGATGTCAGGTGGAATACTAATTTTTAAGAACCGAGTACGAATTAACACTTTTCAGTGGTAAGGACAGCTGTTTAATGTTTTTATTTACTATTTCAAAATATTTTTAGCACTCTTAAAAAGACTGAAACTTATGTTGTTTCGTATCATGTTGTAATTTTTTATCTCATGTGCCATGGGGAATGTTGGGGGGGGGTTTGGTCTGCATGGTGTGCTGTTTAACAACTTTGAAACTCTAATGGAACTGTAATTAATTTCAGTCCTCCTTTTCTTCAGGAGTTTGTAAGCATATTTTACTTTTAATTAACTATATAGCCAGGGCCAGTGTGATGGTCTAGCTTAGTCTTTAAAGAGACAGGTGAATTGAAAAATATTAACCTGGAGACTGACTGCTCTTACCTGTTTTGTGACCTATAAATTAATTGTGGTGTGTGTTTGAAATTTAATATAGTTATGGTACTTGTGAATAACTGAGGTGGAGCATTCAGGATACTGTCATCTCTTCATCTGTGAATAACCATGTTCATTATATGATCAAAAAGTGCATTTACTGCAGAAAATCTTTGCACCTCTAAATTCTTTAGAAGTGCTCTATAGTCTCTGTGGTGCTCTATAGAGGTTATGTCACATTTCTGGAAATGCCTTTCTTAGTTCCTGCAGAAGCAACCTTCCCTTGGTTTCCTTTGCTTGTTTGGAGTCCACTTTGACAGCCTTATTACTTGTGTTGCTGAGTTGCTGTGGCTGCATTCTGAGTGGGTGAAGTCAGTAATATAAGATTATCATAGCAGACATTAGTTCATCAGGCACAAAAGCTGTTAGTTCAAGATAAATGATCAGAACTGTTCATTTGCTACTGATTTTGTAATTTTATTTGCTGCTTATGTGTGCTTGATCTTTTCTGCAACCCAGTGAATTTCTGAGATGTTCTGGTTTTCTGTGCTAAGCTTAGTCTCAAGGTTCATTGTAGAAAGTTACGTATTTTGTGATTTACCAAGATAAGAAACAGTGTCTTTGGTCCAATTTTAGTTGATTTTTGTAAAGAAAGAAAAAACAAAGCTATATCAAAGTGTTATCTGCAGCCAGTACAACTGAACGTGGTGAACTTTTTACTTGTATGCATTTGAAGGAAAGTAAGTCTAAGACCATTTCAAAGCATTTAAATTTCTGGTCTTCATGGTTATTGGGTAAATTAAAACTGGAGCTTGCAATGATAAACCTGAAACTACTGTACCAGTCAGTCAGACCTGTCCTTCTAATAGTGACACATTCCAGAAAAGATATCCTTCATGTGGTGTGAATTTGGAGATGTTGGAGCCATTTCTGGGCTAAGGCTGCTTTATAAATGGAATGCTGTAATAATCAGGAAAGTTTTATTTCAGTCTGATTTTACTGCTGTTATTTTTGGGAAACAGCAATAGTAGAAATAGGTTCTGTAAATCACACTGGTAAATTACTGAGTACGTACAATCTAAGTCATAATTACACTACACGTCATTAATGAAAGTTGGAGGTTTCTCTGAGTTCTGCTTCATATTGTTTGCATGCCAGGGATGCTGATCTAAATTCTTAGTGTGGTTTTTTTGTGTGTGTATAATTACCTAAACAGTTCTTCTTTGTATTCAGCCATATCAGCTGACACCAGGGATATTAATTTCTTGCTGTGAAGACTATAGTTCCAACATAATTGGTCTTTACAAAAAAAAAACCCCAAAAAAACACCCTTCCCCATTTCACCCTGTTAGAGGCTTTCTTTTGCTATGAGTAATAATCTGAAATACCAATTTCCACAATATAGCTCAATAATAGACCTATTACCCTTTCTTTCTATCCATAATCACGCTGCTGCTCTTGTGCCACTAGTACTGATAGTTCTTTTTGCTTCCACTTATTGTTGCTCCTATGCAACTGGAGCTGTGTAGTGTCTTCCCAGTGATTTATAGGTATAGTAGATATTTGGATACCTGTTTTTCAGTACTCTTGAATTTTGAGACAAGTGAGAGGATAGAAATGCATGTCTGTGGGAAGAAATAACGATTTAACTGTATTGCTTAGAGAAGACTCAAGTGAAATGTCTTTGCCCTCTCACTTCTAATTTGATATTATATCTTAATTGCTCATTGTGAACCTTTTGATCATAAGGAGAAATTAAACAGGAGGAAGACAAGTGAGGAATAGGGGAAAACAAAGGACACTGCCTTGTATCCATGTGTCCTATCTTGATCTTCCTGTATTGTATATAATTCTTCCTTTCCCTAAACTTTGCTACCAGGCACAGAGACCTGGGAATCCAAGGAGATTGAAGACCAAAGGAGAAGATCATGGAGTACACCAGCCTTTCCTTTGTTTCTAGACTACCAGTTCAGCAGTTGGAAATGTGTTTTCCTTAGCCTGTTGTTTGTGGTTGATGTATCTCTGGAAAGCTTTGTTGCCTTTTGCATCCAGTGCCAGTTGCAACTGCAGTTGTGCTGTGGATTTCCTAATTTTATCCCTGAATGATTAGGTGGTACTGTGTTCCTCCTTGGTCATCTGATCCTGCTTACACATCTTGGACACTTCCTTTTGTGTTTGAGCCCAGTCAGCAGTTCTGAGTGCATCTTGGCTGGCCTCTTCTCGTTCTTGCATGTTTTCTAGCACATCAGGATTGTTCTGGATTGAGAAGATTGTCCTTTAAGACTGACTATCTGTCCTCTGTTCCTGTGAACCAAAGGCAGCTCCTGTGGGATTCTGCCCACCAGAACTCTGAACAAACTGGAGTTTTCTCTCCTGAACCCATGGTTTAGTCTGCTACATCCCTCCACTTCCTTTCAGATCTTTAGCTTGGCCATCTCACAGCTGCTGGAGCCCTGCTTGTCTTTGGCTACTAGATCTGGACAATCCTTTCTTGTCTGTGAGTTTGGCCACCAGGAGCATCTTCCCTGGGTGCCTGGTCCAGAACCTGGGTGAAAGAGGTCTTGCTTAAGAAATTTGCTGGATTGCTTATGTCCCGCCTTATCACTCTCCCAAGGGTTGGGGTGGTAAAGCCCTTGTGAGAGCCAGAGCTTGGTATCATGAGCTTCCTTCCACATGTTTGAGTACAATTTGCATTTTCGACTAGGATTTCAAATATCTCTTCATTTAAAAAGATATATTTTATTATTTAGGATGTCTGAGGTGACTGTAGATGGGAAAATCATATCAGGAAGTATAGACAGGATGCCTTTTCCTTGGGCTGAGTATGGATATGCTCATTCAGTGCCTAGCAGGATATTAGCAGTGCATAGGAACTCTTACCTGCTGTATTTTTTTGAAATAGCTGGGAAACAGCTTTGCGAAGTCATTCCTTTGTACTTGAATGGTGGCTCTTTTGAGTTGAGTTAGACCTTACTGGCTAATGTTACAGCTTTGAGTCTGTTCCAAATGGTTTCAGGCTTCAAAGTCATCTGATGTCCCTCTGTAAGCCTAAATGATGGGATGATATTAAAACCCCATAGGTATTATTCTTATTCTCTTTGAGTTTGTAAGTCACCAAGGGTAGTAATTTCTTTAGCAGAAGAGGAAGCCCCAAAGAGTCAGAGATAGTAAATGTTTTTATAAATGGAACAATTGCTAAGTAAATCTGATATGTTGCAAAGTGTATGGAGCACCATTTTTAGAGAAGGTATATATTGAAGTGTTCTTTTAGTTGCACTGTACACCAAGGTGCTAGAAAAATTAGTAATAACATACTCATTGATTAGCTGCAGCCTAATATTTTTTTCTGTTTTTCCCACAGTCAGACTGTTAATAATCACTAGTGTATGTCCTATCCAGCAAATATAAGATCCATCCTACGTTACCCTTAAGCAATTTTTTGTCACAGGAGGTTCTAAGAAGATTGCTGCATTGCCAGGGGAATAATTTGATTTCAGTAGATAAGATGTAACTCACCTTTAAGTTTCAAATCCTTGAGAAACCAACTCTGATAGCAAGAATTTAAGAATTAAAAAAAAAAAAGAAAACTCAACAAACAAATAGAACAGTTATTGCTGCTGCTTCTTTTTAAAATTTTTTTTATTGTTAACTGTTAAACTAATGGCAAGGCTGGGAAAGAAAAAAGAAATGGGAAAAGATGTAAATAACCATAATTTAAACACTAATGTTCACAAAGTATCTTTATGTTACTGCAGATAAAGACTCTCCCAACAAATTAGGACATCCCACTTAGGTTCCTGCTCTGAATAATCCCCTGGAGAAAAATGTCTTTATTTGATTTAGTTAAGATAATTTCTATATATAGATATCCAACTTAGGTGTCTGTTAATGTTTTGCTCCTCATCCTTCCTGGTCTAAAGGGTTTTTTATTCAGCAAGTGATAAATATGCCAATAGTAATTCCAGTCAGTTTGCAGTATTTATTCAATTGTTCATTTTTCAAGTAACAAAAGTTACTATGTTTTTCTTTTTACAATTTGAACCTCACTTTTTTTTCTTGACCAAAGTGATACTCTTGTATATTTAATAAAATATATGGACTATCCTAATATTATATTTCTTTGAAGCAGTGTATCATTAGATTGTGATGAAAATACAGCTTGCCTTTTCCCATTTTGTATAACTGCTATTAAAGTGACCATCCAAAGCAGTCTGGAATTAGTGTCAGTATTTCATATGTTTATAGATACCCTGAAAGGTGAACATGTCTGTAGGCAGATTCTTCCCTGTCATGTGATATTGTAAATGTTTTTTTTTTTAAGGTTGTGAGTCATATCTCTGTGCTTACATCTTATCTTTACTATTTTACTAAAACAAGTTCTGGTTATATTTAAAAACATGTAAGAACATTGAGAAAGAATGTCGTTCAGGGATCAGGTGAAGTGCAATGGATTTTTTTATATTTTAAGGGATAATGAAAGCAGCCTCAGAAAAAACAACATCTGCCTGGAATGACTTGAGGATAGAAAAGCTCTTTGGGCTTTGGAATGGGGAAAAAAATATCAAAATTAGCAACTGCCTTGGGTTTGGGATGTAAACAAGTGAATTTGATAGATAATGTAAATACACAGCTCATAGATTTCATATTACACAAACGATTTTATATAATCTTTGGTATCTTATTTTTTGTCCATGGAAAGGAAATCTGTTCTCTCTAGAAAGTATATTTTCAGTAGGTGTATTTAAGCCTTTAACCATGATGCAGTATATGAAATGTTTTAATATTGTGGTTTTGTTTTTCATTTAGGTTGAAGATTGTAAAAATTTCATTCAAGTGCAAGCAGTTTTTTATTCAACTTAGGAAAGAACTGGTGAGTACTGTCTTAAATTTGATCTAAAAGGAATGGAATTTCTTCTACTGCATGTCTGCATTATACTGACTGATACTATGTTGATTCTTGGTTTTGTCTGCAATTAAAAGTCCAGTTTCATCAACATTCTGGCTGTTTCATGTTTCAAACAGACCATTACAATGTTTTATAAGTTTTCTTTTTCATTTGAATTGCCTTATATTTTAGATACTTTTAGTTTTACATTTGTATGCAGGAAATGTAACTTGTTTATATAAGATAAATGTGAAAAAGATTAAAAGTAAATCAATATTAAATTTAAATTTCATAAAAACCAGACTCAAACTAAAGGTACTGCTTAGTGCTGCTTCAGTTGTATATATGCTTGTAAATTAAGGTTTGATAGACATGTTGATTTGTATTATTCAGATTTGGTAATACATGATGGCTTTATTACTTATATTTAAACAGAAGAGATAAGAATTCCTTTGTAGTTCTAAATTACATATGGTATATTTTCATGCCTGCTTGGAGCTGAATGTCTCATGGCTTGAGGTGAGACATTGAGGGGTTTGCTACCCCATGAAGCACCACAGTACCACTGAGCATTTAATTCAGCAAGAAATGGATTGTTCTGTGCCCCCGAGAGATGAGCTTCCGTTACAGACATAGCACTGGGGAAAGGTGGAGGAATTTATTAAAAATATGACCACATGATTAACCTGTCAGATTAGTGAAGAATTCTTACATCTGAAAGGATTTACTGTGAGGATGGTGAGACACTGGAACAGGTTGTGGATGCCCCAGCCCTGGCAGTGTTGAACGACCTGGTCTGATGGGAGGTGTCCCTGCCTATGGCAGGTGGGTTAGGATTAGATGATCTTTAAGGTCTCTTCCAACCCTTAATGTTATAGGATTCTTTGATTGAAGACCTGAAATGCAAAGTTACAGACTAGATATAAACGATGACTCTAGGCAGAAATGCATCTTGACTACTGTAAGGCTGTTCCAGGTTTTGGGAAAGGTGGTTAAAGAAGAGAAACACCTCTTCTGTCAGGTCAGGCCTATGTCTGGTGGCTGGTACTAGTGCTGAAAGCAGGAGTCATACAGGTATACAACAGGTGCATCTTAAAAGCAGATCCTTTAAAAATATGAAGTGAGCAGGTCTGTCAATGTGAGCAGACATCATGCAACATGAGCAGAAAAGTGGTGATACAAAAAAAGGTGGGGGGAATGTTTTATTGGGGTGACACAGCATTTTTGTAAAACCTTGCTGGAGCTACAGTCTTCTTCTCAAAGGCAGGCTGAGGTCAAATTTTGTCATGATACCAGTGTGTGTAACTTCCATTACAGTTGCAGGAAAGTTGTATTTGTATGTGAGATGAGAATTTGGGGTTTTTTTTTTTGAAATCAGAAATTATGGACTGTAGTTGTTTCCTAAATTAGGACTTGAAGAAAATGCTGTGGTAGCAGAGTTGAGGACCTTGAAGATTAAGATACCTAGATATAAAATAGGATTAGATACTGTGTAATTTAGTATTTCCTCTATTTTCTGCAGAAAAGAAATCTGCTTATAATAGAAGGTAATAGTAAGACAGCTTTCTCATCTTATTTCTCTGTTACTGTCTAACACTCTACATACATATTGTTACTTACATGAGAATGTAGTTTATATAATTAATGTAATTTCTCTTCTGAGACATCTTATCCAAGCCAACAAATTAAAAAGCCTTGTAGTGTTTTTCTTTAAACTCTGTGTATCAGATGAAAACTGGTGGCAAGAACTTAATTTTCATTTATTCCAAGTCATGAATATCTTAAGATCAAAGCTCAAATTTGGCTTCCAAAGAAGTCATACTTAAACTAATTTTTTAATAACTGCTAATATTAAAATTATTGTTTCCAGAGTTACTTTCCCTGTCTAGGATCATAGGATAAGATCCATCTCACCTATATTCAGCTTCAGTTAGGTTAAAAGAACATACTTTCTGATTTGTGATACTTGGCTCACCAAAGCTCATCATTACATTTCTTCTGTAATAATCACATAAAAAAGCTGAAACATCTTGCCTGAACAGGAAGTATGTTTTAGGGTGGATTAACTTGTTCTATGGTGGTATATCCTTCATTTTGCTTTTGTTTTTGCTCTCATTAACAGTAAAGGGAGCCTAAATTACTCTCTTTAGGCAGCATAAACTAGGTGAAGTGACTCAGTGATTGCACATTTGGTATGTAAAATATCTCTGGTCTAGTGCTTTGAGTGCATATTTAAAATCACCTATTTACGATATGGCAGGGGAAATACATTCATGGTATGCTGATGATGTGTTTCAAACTGGTGTGTAAATATGTAATAAATTGTACATCTGAGAAACTGCATTTATTTGAATGCAAAGCTGAGATCCTGTAGAATATTAAGTTAGTGGACTTGGGAAAGGAATTTTCCACTGGTTTTATTTTCTCCCAACTAGGCTATATACACTTTTATATAATTCTAAAAAGATATTTTTCAAATACTGCTAATAAGTGTTGAGTGCTTTTAATTGCAACTGTCCTCAAAAGTGCAAGTACCTTATCTCATAATCGCCTATTAAATTTATTCGCTGACTTGGCATGGCTTAAAGGCATCAACATAAGTAAAGAATTATTTGCCTACTTTTATTATATTATATCTGTGTTTAAATAAATGAAGTGAGATGAAGCAGTTGAATGTCACAGTCATTTTCCTGTGGTAGTATAATACAATCTTGAGTGGAAGCTGGTAGAGTATTCTGACAATCATACGGCTGGAGCATATATCCACTGGAATAGGGTTTTTTTCCCCATTGTTTTTTATGATTTTATGGGAGAAAAGTGTGTTATATGTAGGACTTCTTCATCCAGCATTAGAAGCCCCCTGAACCATTACTTCAATAGCATTTTTTTCCATTGTATCTTACTTTCTTCTGCCTGCTCTGTATGCTGCTTCCCTTACATGCTTTGAAGCTGCTTAAGAATAATTCAGTAGTTTTGTTTTTCTAGATGTTTCCCTCAACTTCTCTGGTTCTATTTAGTTGCACCCTTGGCTGTAGTATAGCCAGCATCAAGCTCTTCATGCCATCCAGCGTGTTTTGTGATCTTGATTCCTTGACAGTCAAAGAAGCTGTTCAACATTTTCTTTTGCTCTTTTAGAAAGCAGATGTCCATTGAAAAATTACTTGAGTCTGGAATATGATAGGTTTCTGGCCATAACTGAAACCTGGTTTCAGTGAGTGGCCAAGATAATTTATTTTCTTTTTTTTAATTATAGGTTATGTATCTGAAGTTTGTCCTTTGAATTTTGTCTGACTTTTTTGGACTGAATTTTAAAATGAACTTGGTCTGAAATCACAAAGTGGTGCATGGGCTTATCTGCCCAAGTACATTCTTGATCTTAAGTAGCGCTGGCATTCATTAGATGCCTACTTGATTGCTGCCTAATCCTATCAAAATTTGTGCATTGCTTTTTTTTTAATGAAGAGCAAATACTGCTGGCAGAAGTATATTTACTGCATTTACGTTTTCACAGAACTTTTGCGCATATTTCTGGAAGATGCTGAGTGTGGGGAGCATCTGCCACTATAAAGCACAAGTTTTTTGTCTCTCTGGGATGGGGTAGGGAATTTCTGCTTTTTTTGGGGGGGGGATTTTTCCTTGTTTAGCTAAAGTAAAAGGGTCTCATTAGAGAGTAAGTTTTGCAACTCAGTTTCTTTCCTGAGCACCGAGAGATTGGAGCAGTGCTCTGGAGTCACCGTTTCAAGGCAGGCAAAGGTGGGTTTGAATGAAAGGCCCCTCTCAAGGTGCTTATTCAAGTACTGAGCTGTTCTGTGTGAGAAGAGCACCAATATCCAGTCTGCTTTTTTGTTGGGTTTGCATTTTTAATAATAGGAATCACAAAAATTACTTAGCCTTTACTGTATCCTACCTCTATTTGTCTTACTGTAGCTTTGTGCTGGGGCCCAGATCTTCATTACCAATATTACATCCAAGCTGCTTCACTCTTCCTCTCCATGGCAAGCAGACTGTTTTCCTCTCTTTAATAAAAACCACAGACATAATTAGTAAGGTAATAATTTTGGGGCAGAATCCTGCTGTGACTCTCTGACACAGTCTAGCACTGATCTCAACAGACATAACCCCCTGAAATGCCTGCATGTCATTATCAGACCACAGAGCATTCTGCATCTTGCTGGATCCTAGTGTTGTAAAAGCATTCTGTAGGCTGTTACTTTATGTGATTTCAGCTGAAGTGCCATGGATATGTCAGCTTGGAGCCCTGTGCTGAGCCCACAGTGATTCAAGTCTGCTGTTTCCAAGGAATACAGGGGCAGCCTTACTCTAAAGCCAGCAGTAGAACCAGATCTTGCACCCCAGAATGATCAGCTCAGATGAATTTCAAGTGCCCAAGTTACATTGGAATATTATAGAACCTTCAAGGGTGAATAGGGGAGGGATGAGTACACTTAGGAGCCAATGGCATATATTATTCTTTACCTTAAACAATGTTTCCTAGCTGTAATTGAGATGAAGACTAAGGTTTGAGGATCAGTTCTCCCTGCACTGCAATGAAAGCTTTAAAAGCTATGAATAGAACTATTGTTAAGGTAACTTTAAAGCTCTAGCACACCAAGTTCCTGTGAAAGTGCTGTCTTGCATTACAATTAAGTTGCTCCTGCTGCAGCTCCTCATCCTGCCATACCAGCTCCTCCTTCATGCTTCATGTCTGATCTAGTGATCAGATGGTGGGATGAGACTCAGATCAGCTTGTTTTCTGGAATACAAACTAGGGGAAACAGCAGGGTTTTTTTTCCCCCAACCCATAATTATAATTCTTTGACATTAAAATGCATGATCACCAGCTCATGTAACTTGTCAAATTTTCTTTTCCAACTGTTTAAGAGGCTGACAGAACATGAAAATTTGCTACATCATGATTACTTGTTGTTAGAATCTAAAATCTTAGTTGTTTCATCCTTTACTGGATCCAGAGAAGGCAGTCCAAAAATCATACATAGTTGCTATCTTGAAGAATAGTAATTTACCTTGTTTTTATTGTTTGACTTTTATATTGTTCATAAGGCCTTTTATGACTACATAGGTAATGGGCTTAATTTCTGTTATCTTGTTTCTGATTTCTAATTTTTAAATCGTTCTGTTCATATGTCTAAAAAATACGGGGAACAGTTGGCAATACCTGGAAATTAAAAACAGAGTTATAAGTAATCTTTGTAATTGAATTAAAATATCAAGATTTAGTTTCTTGAATATAATTTCTTAAATTTCATCAATAAATACTTAGAATTTGCTGTTAGTTTAAAATCCATTTTATTTTGTCCTAAATTTGGCCTGTGACTGAAAATAGTGTTGTTCTTGTTCCCAAATAAAACACTGGGGGAAGAATTGCAGGTCTCTGTGCCTTGGTTTCTCAGCAGATCTGAAGATGAGCAGACCAACAAAAGCTTAACTTGGAGAAGGGCTTTACTACTAAGTTAAATCAGTTAAGGTGTGCAAAATGTTGGGGAGGATTTTGTACTGAGAAGAGAAAGAAAAATGGACCTACAGAGGTTGTTATCAAGCTCTCTCAACAGGCAGAGTAGCTTAGCTTGCTTTGCCGTTTTGCTTCTTACGTTTCCTAGGAATCTAATGAATCATTTAAAAGTAGGAACTGTCAGTTGCTCTTGAGATCAATACCTGTTCCCAATCTCCAACTGCCACATGTTCATGACAATTACTCATCTTAACTGTAGTTTTGAACAGAAAGGCATATTGTCTTTGAGCTCCCAAATCATGGAATTCTTTTCATGTAGTTTGGGTCATACCTTTTAGAATTGTTTCTATAAAACTAAACAGATTGTTAACCTTTGTGCAGGCTGTTTTTAATATAAAAATAATTCAGGGAAACAAAAAAAATTCTTTAAAGAAATTGTAAAGGTAGTTCAAAAGGATTTGTTGTACATAAAGTTAATAAAAAATTAGAGTACCACTTCAAAAAGCATTAATTTAAAAAATACCTCAAAGCCAACAATATTTATCTTAGTTTCAAAAAGTACTTTGAATAATTCTTATGTGAAATACATTTTTCTTATTTTTTAGCATGAATCTAGAGAAACATTACTGGGATTCAATATGGTGAATTACCGAGCATGTAAGAATTTGTGGAAAGCTTGTGTTGAGTATCACACATTCTTCCGTTTGGACAGACCACTCCCGCCTCAGAAGAACTTTTTTGCACATTATTTCACTTTGGGTTCCAAGTTCCGGTACTGGTAAGTGCTGATTTGAAATATATGGGAAAAAATATGAGTAGTGAGCTCATCAATAAACACAGGGAGTTATCTAGAATCTACATTAAGATGTAATTCAAGTAGGTTTTGAATCCTGCAACTGTTCCCCTTCCCTGTTGGCCTAAGTTTCAAATGTCACTAATTTTTTAAGATAGCTTGAAAATACAATTGTTATATTATTAGTGGTCATTATTACACTAGTGCTCTGAGATTGTCTCCCAAGCTGCATTTCTTGGCCTGTTCTCCTGCTGGGTTATGTTTGTCTTAAAAGTAGTGTCTCAAAACTTCAAAGTGTTTGACCTGATCTTTTTGAAAACAGTTGAGTCTCAGATACTGCATGCAGCAACAGCAACAAAACAGAACCTAAGTTAATATCAAATACAAATCATTGTAAAGAAGCTTGTACAAGTAAAGCCCACTTACCTACACGTATAAAATAGGAATCAGGTGAAAACAAAGGACATGCATGTTGTGATTCAAACCCAGAACTTTGGAAAATGAGGAAGAAATTAAATCCATAACCTCTGAGGATGAACTTAATAGGCAAAAAGCTTGGAAGTGCACAGAATGTGCAATAACTATAATACCTGTAATAGTGGAGTGGGTGGTTTTGGGTTTTGCTGGTTTGTACTTTTTATTTTTAAAAAAATTTGTTCAGTGACTGAATTAGCTGTTTCTGCAAGTAATGCAGAACGCCGGTGGTTTAAATCATGCCTGAAACAGAGAATAACAGAGCTAGTACTAGTCATCCATCTAGAATGGCAGTAGTGTCTGTGACGTACAAAGGGACATGATGAAAAGCTAGAAAACAGAGTAACAGCCTATTTCTGTCACACTTGTGAATTGCATAAATGTATAAAGAGGAAAGTAATTCAGTGTCTAACTGTTTATAGCATCTGTTTTTGACCAGCATTCACAGTACCCATTTGAGAGACAGCATTCTATGATCCTGAACAGTGTTTGACACTTGACTCGATGTTGCTGTAGAGAATTTCAGGGAGCTTTTTCATTTCTGTAAGGATTTTGAATCTGAATCGTTGTGGTTATTACTATTACAGAATAGCTCTTTGATGATGACATTCAACTTAAGTTAACATAAGATGAAAAGGGAAACTGCATAAAATTGAAGAAGGTCATTAATGTTGCTGGAACAGCCAAAGGCGGGAATTTCTGCACGTAGTTTGAGAGATTGTTGAGAGGCGGCATAACAGGAATAACATGGTCCACAAAGAGAGGTTGAGGGCACTAGGCTTGTTTAATCTGGTGAAGAGGAAGCTAAGGGGTAATTCAGCTGCAATCCTAAAGCTACTTCAAGAGTAATGTTAGTACTAATGGACCCAAAGGTGCTGGTAACAGGCAGGTGAGATTTCACCATGAAGATTCTGGGTGGACATGAGGCAAAGTGTTTGGGTTTTTTAGAACTATGTTGCCAGAACAAGTCACCTGGACTGGCTGGAGGATCTCTGTTAGTGGAGGCTTTCAAAAGTCAGCTAGACAAAGCCATGGCCAGAGGTGACCTAGTGTTAGCAGGAGATTGGACTAGAGACTTCTAGCCAACATTTGTATTATCAAAAGGAGTCAGTAAAATACAGAACTGACAGATCTAGGCAGAATTTTCAAATTTTTTTCAATTTCAGAATTTCTTCTGAAATAAATCGGGGACATGAAATTGTTGAACTATTGAATTGTTACATAACCTATTTCCATTGGTCTAAAATACTTCTATGCATCAATTGTTAAAGGATATTTAGGTTGTTTTTTTTTTAAATAAACCTGCCAAGAGGGATCTAGAAGACTGTTAGTGAGCAAAGGTGACTTCTGTACACTGTCATTGGACTTTTCTAAGTGGTTCTTACAGTATTCCTAAACCAAATACTCCAAAATACCAAAAAATGTGAAGAGTTTTGCTGTGTATTAGCATCTCTTTTAACCAGATGGGAAACAAGTAGGTTCCTTCTTCACAACGGAGGGAAGTTACCACTGAAGTGATACAGTGTTTTGTAGTAAAATCTGAAATCAACAGTAGAAGGTTTTGGGGTATTTCACAATGAGGGGTGAGTAGACAATAAAATAGTAGATCAAGTTCAGTGCCCAAAAAGAGAGAGAAAAGAGCAGGAGCATCAATTCTCTGAAAACCTTAAATCAGTTATTAATAGCAGTTATAGAAGAACAATTACAATTATAGAGTTATTGGAAAGGAATAGAGGCAAATACAGCCAACTTACTTCTTTTTGGAGTTTAAAATGTGTAACCCCAGCAATTTAGCTGGCTGCAGGTTTGGAAAGAGAAATTTCCTGGATTGGCAGCATGGCAGAGGTTGGAGGGCAGCTCTGGACACTGTTAAGTCCAATGCCCTGTTCTAACAGGGCCCACTGTAGCATGTTGCCTAGGAGCGTGTCCAGCCAGGTTTTGAATGGATCCAAGGAGGAAAACTGCACCATCTCTGAGAAACCTGGTTCAGTGTTAAACTACCTTAAAGTGAAAACTTTCTTTTGTCTTGGTGGGTGATGAGGCTGTTGTTTTGTAGCCCTGTTCTTGCTGCCTTCCCTGATTAGGATGTCTCATATTTCTGTTTGTGCTGATTGCCTCTTGTCCTGTCTCTGGA
The DNA here is from genome assembly GCF_024509145.1 of Vidua macroura. NCBI lineage: Eukaryota > Metazoa > Chordata > Aves > Passeriformes > Viduidae > Vidua > Vidua macroura. The sequence goes on from NC_071577.1 coordinate 28,461,787, forward strand.
CTCCCTTAAGAAGTGTCTGGCTGTATTTTTTGCTTTCCCCTTCTGGCATTTGATCTTCCTAAGCCTTCTCTTCCTGAGACTGAACAGCTCTCTCAGCCTTTCCCCATGCATCAGATGCTGCAGACCCTCAGTTGTCTTTGTGGCCCTTTGCTTGACTTATGGAGCTCTGGAATTCCACCAAGCATTCCAGATGTGCTCTCACCTGTGCTAGGCAAACCTGCTCTCCAGCCAGTTGACACTCAGCCTATGCATGGGTTTGTTCCTCCTCAGCTGCAGGTCTTTGCATTTTCCTTCACTGAATTTCATGAGATTCCAGCTGACTTGTTTCTCAGGTTTTCACACACCCAGTAGTTCTGTAATATGAAGGTGTAAATAGCTGATTTTTGGTTTCATAGTGTAAATATCCCTGTAGGAGATTCTGTGCTTGCTCGAAAGTTATTAATGGAAAAGTGGCTACAAGAGCCAGTGTTGCTGGTATCTTGTCACCAGTTCTTAAGTGCTGATAGATACTCAAAAATGCTATTTTTTTTCTAGAAGAAAAATTATGAAATATTATAAAGAATCTTTGATTTGACACAAGATATCTGGTCATATGAAAAGTCAGCAAGTTTCAAAATCTAAACTTAGTTTTGACAAGTTGCAGAGAAGAATATAATCCTGATGTGCTTATCATGTAATTTTTTTGTGTTATTTTGCTAAACTAAGTAGCAACTAAGTTACTAGCAGTTCAGGGAATAGTTTAGGGGGAGCATAGAAGGGATGCTGTAAGTTTTTAACAGTGGCGATAACAGGAACTATTAAGTGTTAAGTGTTACCCAAAGATCCAAGCAGAGATTTCTTATTGCTTTGGATAAAAAAGCAATCAGAACGGAAAGCTTTTGTAACATCTAAAATTATTTGGAAAGAAGACCTACATTTCTACCAAATGCTTTCTAAGGTTATGCAGTACTGAAGCTAGGGCAATTGCTTGAGCATGACTGAAAACAGAATTTAGGCATTTTGTTGAGATGGTTCAATTTTAAACAAGAAATTGTTATTTGATCATGTTGGATTTAGCAGTTTGATTTTGTTTTGCTTTCCAGTGGGAGAACAGAGGTCCAATCTGTGCAGTATGGTAAAGAAAGAGCAAATAAAGACAGGGTATTTGCAAGGTAAGTAGTTTACATTCCTTAGTTTTTCCCCATTTATATATTTTAAAAATTCAGGATAGCCTTCAGTCTACATGGTTTGTTGTTACATTTATTAGCTCTCTTTGTGCTGTTTTTATTACAAAGAATGGCCTCCTGCTGTTAAAATACTCCATTAAAATACTGAGTTAATGGGTATTTCTGTCTGTGATAATATCTTGCAACTGTACATGTGTATTTCCTTTAGAAATAAGTGCAGTGAGTCTTACTTGTTAGAACAGCTTTATCACTGTCTCTGTGAGGTCACAGAGTAGTTGGCTAATCAGGAATATATTACTTAATTTTATTCCAGGCTCCTGAGGAGTTTAATGATTACAATAAAAGATTCAAGACATAAATTTAGTTATTTCTTCAGAAATTATAATGCTATTTTCCAAAGTAAAACAACTGCTGCATCCACCGCAGTTTGTTCTGATCATGAATAGAATCCTTGCAGGGAGGGGGCAGCTCTGTTCTTTTTTTTCAGCTTCTACTTTTATAGAGATCAGAGATGTCTTTTTGCCCCTTAAGGAACTCTGGAGTTCAAACTTGTGCTTGCAGACTTCTAGTAGTAAGTCCAGCAAACTTTCCAAGTGCCTGCAGACACTGTTTCTAAGAGCATTGGTGAATTCTGCCTTGATTTCCTTCCCTGTTTCCACCCCTTCTTTCCCCCTGTGCATTAGAATCTAATTTGGGTTTTAGCTCAGCCTACCATAGATAGATAGCTCCATATTAGGTTTGGGGGGCAGAAATGCTGTAACATGCTGCTTCAACAAGTAGATTTTATAAAACCATTTTTTTCTGCGTAAAGCTATTTTTTACTCCATTTAATTTACTTTGGGAATGTGAGTGAATTTAGATTTGTACTTGGAGCAACTTTTTTTAGTACTGAGGAGACTCAGCTCTGTGACAGGTGAGCTTTACTTCACTAAATGACAGTTTTGAATCAGTTAAAAACTGTTTTTCTTGTTGCACTCTGAACTTGACAATTCTCCCCAAATCAGGAGGGTGGAGGAGAGCTGATAGTTTGTTTTGAGGAGTATTTTTATAATTTCAGAAACTCTTATGCAGTAGATGGCACTATTCCCTTTGTAGCAAAACCCAGCAAGTGCTGCTGGGGGTCACTTGTAGTTTATAATATATAGTTGGATAAAATCAATGAAGTTGATAAAATCAAAAGCCATGGCTGGAACTTAAAAGCCAATAAAAATTGGCTTTTTTGGTTAATAAAATGCTTGCCTCGTCCATCCTCAGATTTTTTTTTTCACTATTGCTTTTTTATTATGAAATAGAGCATTTATCCACATATTTTGAGTTTCTCAGAAGTGTTGATGACTGATGTCTGAGGCATGTATGTTTATATCAGTGAAATGAAATAGTGGTATATTGTAACAAATACATCTCAAAAGGCTTTTAACAAATCAGCTGCTTCTTCTTCTTCTGTCTTCCTCATGACAGTGTGCAATTAATTTATTTTCAATTTTAAAGACCTTTAATATTTTCAAGAGTGGAAAACGCTTAAAAGAGAAGACATTTCTAGAACACAGTGTTGTTCAAGAAACTTAAGAACATTAGTTCTTCGTCTTCTAAACATTTGCATTTCAGGTTGATATGCTGAGTAGATGTCAACCCTTTTGTATTCATACAGAGGATAAATTTTGTTTTCTAAGATTTTCCAGGTATAGTGTGGGTTTTATTCCTGGAACCTGCCTTTCTCTTTTGTGGTGTGTCTTTATCAGACAAAGTCATGGTGGGGTTGAACAGCTTTTTAAGCTCTCAGGCAGTGGGGGTCTTTTGGTTGCTTTTCAAGGTCTTTCTTGAGAATTAGGTGGACCTATAAGTTGAAATAATTGCTGTTACTTTTGTTATTATTATGTAAGAAGATTTTCTCAAAATCAGTTAAATGTTTGCAGTGTTTTTTTTAATAGAGTTATCCAGATTTACACTTGGATTTCTTAATAATATCTAATTAGAAACTGCCTTATTTGAACTAATGCTGTCTAAGCAAATCTTCGAATCATTTCATGGTAAGAAAATGAACTTAGGGAGTTACACTGAGTTGTTACTTGAGTGATCTGTTTGTTCTAAGCTGGGAAATGTTGATTGCCACAAGTAATGACTAGCTGCTCTGGCCTTTACATGCTGAGTGAACCGTGGCATGAGACAGGGAAATAATTTTTTTTTAACAGCCGTTTAAGTTAAACAAGCAATTTTAACCTACAGGAACTAGGCTTAGCTGTTTGTTCTCAGGATTTTACTTTAAAATCAGCTGAAGGATTTTTTTTCCAAATCGTAGAAACATTTACATTTAACCTTTAAACATGGAATTATTACTGTGAAGGATATATTCTGTAATAATTCACATACATTATGTAGGTGCTGTTTTCTTAATCTTCATGCAGCACTAAGTTCAGCATTCTGAAGACTCTTGCTGCAGTTGTTTAGTTTTTTTTGTGGGTAGCTTGTTTGTTTGGTTTTGGGTTTTTGTTGTTGTTGTTTGGGGGTTTTTGTTGGCTTTTGGCATTTTTTTATCATTTTCTTTACAGCTGTTCTCTTGGCCTAATTTATTGCAGGATATTCACAATCCATGAAACCCCATAAGAATTCCCAGAAACGTAATAAAAGTGGATAATAAGAGTAAAAATGTTCAGTCAAGTACTGAATTGAGAGAATTCTTAAAGGGCACTGCTTTCTCTTAGAGTGCTTGCAAAGTAATCTAGGGTTGCTCAGTTCTGGTGTGAATGAGGGGCTGAGAGCAGGGAGTTTGAGTGAGAGGGTGTCAGTCATTTGTATCTGCAAACTCCCTACCATAAATTGGAGTCTCTGTTTCCAGAAATTCAATCTTGCTTCAATTATGCACTTATTCAGATCTATTAAATAATTTCTCAGCTGTTTTAAATTGCATATGTCATTTGTGTGATGCACCTTGCAGATTTCTATATAGTTTTAGTCTCTTGGTCTGCAGCAGTATTTGTCAGTTTTGCTGAGAAATGTGTTCCCTGTACTCCTTGTCAAAATACAAAGCAAGGCTGTGTCTTCAGGTTATGTTTCTTTTTGGAACAGAAATTATTTTTTAAATTCCCACCTGTATTGCCAAACACCACCTTTGTTCTTTCCCAGCTTCTGCAAGATTTTAGCTCTTCAGCTGTGGATGCCAAATTCTGTCTTTGAAGGCTGTTCTGTACTGTAGCTGAGCTAATATAATGACATGGGTTTTTTTAGTTGCATTATGTAATTTCATCCCTGCTATTCAGTTTTGGGTGTTTGGGTTTATTTTTTGTATTTGCTGTAACATTGAAGCTCATAAGACTTGGGGGCAGGTAAAGTTTTCAGTTTTTGTTGCTACTCAAATAGATGAGACTGCTTCCAACTTCTAGGAATGTCTCTGCAGGTACACCAAAATAAAATCTGAAAATGGCTTATTCTATTAACTATCAGTGCCCTGTGCTGGGTGCAATAGAAGCATCCAGGCTAAGAGACAGAGGTGAAATTTAAAATTCCAAAATTTCAAAGTTTTATGCATCTTAGTTCTCCTCCCATCTCCTCTGCTGCACTCTGGGACAAGAAAATTGTTTTAATATTATTAGAAGTCAGAGATAAAGGACAAATTTGTAGGTATATTTAACAACAAACTTGAAATGTTAATTAAAATAAAAAACCTTATTGTTGGATTTAGAAGTGTTGACAGGAGAACTCAAATTAGCACAGCACTAAGAAGTTCAGTTCTGCAGTGTGGTAATTTTTTCTTTGAAATTTCTGCAAAGACAGGAAATTGGGGCAACAAACATGAGTGGGTGGGGACTCTGAGGTTAGAGCTGTTAATAAAATAATTGAGATGAAGCTTTGGTGATAAACACTGCAGCTGTTTATCATGGTGGTAAAGTGATCTTCTGAAAGATCAGACCCTATCCACAATTAAAGGTGAGTGTTTTCTTGACATTGGATGTTTTCATAAGGAAGAAGGTGATGCTTTGCTCATTTTGGAGTTGTGTTCCTTTGTTGTACCAATTGAGGAAGTTTACATAAACATAGTTACAGACTTTGGCTTAAGATACAAATTCGTGGGGTTTTTTTAAACAGTCAGTAATATAACTTTTGGAAAAACTTGGATTTTTTTTTCCCCCACTCTATATGGTCCTATGTCTCTCTTTGTAATTTAACTAGTTTCACACAGGCAAGGACGGTGCACTTATACTGTTGTTGCATGTTAAATAAAGAAAAGCTCCACCTCCAACTTTCCTACATTCCATTTGTTGCTTTGTCACTCAAGGTAAATGAGGTTCAGTAATTACCTTTACATGTCTGTCAGCAAATACTGTATCTGCAGTCCTGTATTTACCTAATTCAACATTGGTTATATTATGTTCTTCTGCATTTTTCCTCTCAGACTGCTCTTTGGTTGGTAGTAGAATCCACCTCTTGGTAGAGCTGGCTCTTGGTGCTCATCTGCTGGCTGTAGACAAATTATTGAGTGTCAGCAGGGTCCAGCTAATCAGAGTCCTGATCAATAAAAGAATAACAAAAGGCTAGAATCAGACATGCATTTCAGTTCTGCTATTTCAGTTTCATGTTACTTTACCTGTTCAGAACTGCTCGCATGTACGTGTTTGTGAAGAAAGATACCAAAGTGGTTGAGTTACTCACATTTGAAGCAAATTACAGAAACTGGAATTTTGGTTTAATTGATCTGATACCAAGCTAATTATTTTTCAAATCAAATTAATATTCCTTAAATATAGTAAAGCATTCTAAGAAACTGGATGTGCTTCTCCTGAGGAATTAATTGATATTTTCCCTCTTTTCAAATATCAATATACTGTTAGATCTTTTCCCCCAGGTGAAATAACACGTGAAATAGTATTATTTAGAATAGTCCATCTCGCTTAACTGTCTGAAGTTTGTCAGCTGTTACTCACTAAAACTTCAGAGCAGTTGAGCAGAATGCAATACATGTTTAGAACTGCTTGGTGGGGTAAAAATAAAAATAAACCCTCCACAAGAACACCACCACTCCATTAGTACCAAACAGTGTTGACATCTTATTTCTGTATATGAAGCTTATTCAATATAATGCTCGAATGGTTGTTGTAGATTTTTTTTATAATGTTGAGGACAATATTATCTGCTCAAGGTGGTGACTTGCATTGAATTTTAAGTTCTCTGAGAAGCAAAAATACATTTGTTAGTAAATTTCCCTTTTTCAGAGGATGTAGTTTGTGTGCAGGTAGTTCCTTAATTTCTCAAAGTTCCTTCTTTCTGGAGTCGCTCTTTCAGGAAACCAGTAATAATGACAAAGATAAAGAACAGTTGCCATGTGTCACAAGGACAGTGAAGGCAGAAATTATTTTTTGATATGGGTGTATGAAGCTGTACTGCTCATACAATAATATGTTGTCACCTCGTTGTGTAAAGGAGAATTTAGTAATAGACTATGTATGCAAATGGAAATGAAATTATCATGTCACAAAAGATTGAAGTATCACTGCAACTAGAGGGTTGATTAATGACAGAGGAGAAATCCGAACTATGTAGCACCATTAAAGCAGTAGAAGTTAAGTAAAAACTTAGTAACACAAAATATACAGCCAGCAACTAATGCAGTCAAGCATTACACAGTTACAGCAGCAGACATGTATGGATTGTTTAAAAGTATTCTTGTTGTTAGCTGAAGAATTTTCAGTTGAAAACAACAAACTACAAAGTCTGGGTATGTTTAGTTGCAGGATGACTGAACCATCCAATGCAATGCTAAGAAAAAAGCAACCACAGATGATTCATTTGCTGCTTCCCAATATAATAGGGAAATGTATTTCATGAGAGATTACAAGTATGGTTTCATTTATGCTTAAGGAAGAGGTGAAAGAAACAGCAGGAGATTGCAGGCATCCTGGAATGATTAGAGAATGGGAAGAAAAAGTTTTGTTAATGTCAAGAGAGGACAGCAAGTAGAAAACAGAATTCCTTTTGTATAAAAGCACAGCTGAGAATGACCTTTAACCTGAAGGCACAAAAACAGATGAAGTTCGTTACCCACAAAGAAGTTTAAATAGTTAAATAATATTATTGCATCTGCCTGGCAAGTGACAAGACACGTTCTCTTGATGGAAATCCCAAATGTCTAAACAAAATTTTGTAACTGTGTTGCTATGTTGTTGATTACCTCACTTTCAGTTCTTCAAAGTGTTTGGGAGTTTTTTAGCCTGGTGTCTTCACTGCTTTATTTTTCCTGAGGTGGCTAAACAGTTGTGTTCCTTAGAGGAGATTTTTTCACTTGTTTATTTGTTTGGTTTCGTTCTACATTTATTAAGTTCAGATCTCTCAGTGATTACATTGTTTGAATCAGATTGTCTTTGAGGCATTAAAAGTCTAGTGAGTTCAGATTCTGCCTTGCCTGTCTCCCTCACAGCCAACAGTAGTTTATTAGTATTTCAATGGCATTCTTTTGAAAGTACATTAAATGAAGTACAGTAGATGGAGAAAATACAGAACTGCCCATGTAAATACAGCTTGGCATTATTATGTTTCTTTTCTAACATATCATTTGGTTTCCTGTGATAGACCATCAATTTCGTTGTGGTGAGCTTTATATAATTTTGTTCTTACATCATACAGTTTTTGGTTAGACATGTTACTTTCTTCTTCTAGATCCCCCAGTAAACCCTTGGCACGGAAAGTAATGAGTGGGATGGATTGGGAAGTAGTGAGTAGGAACTCACTGTCTGATGATAGGTTGGAAACACAGAGCCTCCCGTCACGGTCTCCACCTGGAACCCCAAATCAGTGAGTAGCATCAAATCTTCTCTCCCTACAAGTGACTCTGTACCTCTAATGTGAGTGACCTACTTGTGTAATAAAGGGATTAATGTATTATGTAGACAAATAGCTTCAAAAAATGTGTGCCAAATGATTCTCTGTAACACTTAGCTTCAGATTCAAAAATGTTTTTAGAGGTAAGTTTTAGGTGCTTCTCATTTGACCTGTAAAAAATGTAGGATGTATCATATTACCCTAAATTTGAGAGTTTGCATTTTCTCAAGCACAGTTAAAACTAAGTTATTAATTTGGTTAAAAAAAGACCCTGATGATAAAATCTATGTTATATTTTTAAAATAATTTATTTCATTTAATACCACTTTTTAAAATATTGGGGAAAATTACTTTATTGGAAATCCTTGCAGGTTTATTCCTCTCAATTTTTGTGCCTTTCCTTTCAATGTTCAGTCTTCATATAATAAAGCCTTCTGTTTTAAGTTAGTGAGAAAACATTCCTGATTTCTTTTGGAGGGTGACCAATTTTCTCAGTGTGCTGAAACTTGCTAAAGAATCAGTATTATTCAATTTTGTGTTATGTAAACGACAAGATTTTTAGATTCTACAGCATATTATTCACAAGATCAGTGTTGTAAATACCTGTAGCATTTAAAAATTACTGAAAATTGTATAATAATGATGCTTAAAGCATAACATACGTAATCATGCATGTTTAAAAGAATTTTAATATTGTGATGCTAGTTTTCAAATGGGAAAATACCAGATTCAAGAAATTATAAGACTCTCAGTGCAAAGCTTATGATTCTTCTAGGGGAAGATGCAGGGGATAAATTGTTCATCTAATGAATTCAGGTTAAGTTCTACCATGAACTTAGAATTTGTCTTCTTAGGAATCCGTTTTTCTTCTTGTTGACTGGGCTGTCAGCTTGTTCATTGGAACATAATGGTTTCAGGCTTCTTTAATTAAAAGTAAATAAATTTTTTAAATAACCCTTAGTTTTTATTAAAATAATTTTTGAACACTTAAATGAAATACATGTTGATCTGACAACAGTAATTGTTTCAGTGATTTTTGAAATTTTAATAAAAAATATGTGTATGAACATGTGCTTGCATTGAGAGGAAATAATTTGTTTAGCATCCCATTTTAGTGGGTGGTATCAGAACTGTAGATCAGCAATGATATTCTTGTCACACTGCACTGCTCTGCTTTCCCTCTTAGTCACAACTCTGCCTTCACTCAAGAAGGGGCCCGGTTACGACCCTCATCAGTCGGACATTTAGTGGATCATGTGGTTCACACCTCCCCCAGTGAAGTGTTTGTAAATCACAGATCTCCATCCTCCACCCAGGCCAACAGCATCATACTGGAATCATCCCCGTAAGTTCTGCTCTTACCACGCCACTGTAGCATGCAGGGCTGCTGAAGAGAAGTCAGAGATCTTGGCCTTGAAGAATTTATTAAATGTGAGGTCAGGGAGATGCAGGCAATCTAATAAAAAGGTGGTTGTTATTTAGGCAGTATTGGTGTAGGTCTTGCTGTGAGGAAGAGATAGATGATACAGAACTGAAGATGTGTCTCTGACATATTCCAGGTTCAGGATTACAATACCATCCCCACCAATCCAAGCTGTGGGTTTGCTGTAGTGTGACCATCAGTGTGTGAATGTGGAACCAAAAGTTAGGTTTTTGATAGAATTGAAGGAAAGTTTTAATTCCCACAAGTTTGGAAATGTTGCTTTTTGTCAAGGCACAGAAGTGAACTTTACAAAACTACGTAGCCAAAATACCTTTTGGGCACCTGGACATTTGGACATTACTAGTGTATTTGGTATATTGTTACAGAGTTTATTTTTTTAAGCTGACACTGTCAGGCTTTTTTTTTTTTTTTTTTTTTTTTTTGATAATGCTGAATATACTGTAAGCTTACTTACCATAGGATACAATGGGCAAAATAAGATCTATTATTGTGTATTGGGTTCAGAAGAAAGTCAAAAAACTCCACTGAGTTTTTCAAAGATACTGAAATACTCAATAAATTATGTTCAGAGTACAGATTAATTGGGGAAAATATTTCAATATATACCATTTCATCACTGCCACTGGACCATCTTTGTGTGGCTGTACAGGTGATGCCAGATATGCCCTCATAGTTTTGTATAATAATCTCTGTTAGCAGGAAAATTGTACAAACAGTTTCAAAACCAATTGAGAAGTGTAAAGCACTACATACCTACTTACATGTTTATAAAAAAATGCTATGTCTCAGGAAAAATTATTCTGGGAAACTATTTAAACACAGTTTTAAAACCTTGCTTAGACCAACTGTCCTTTAAGTTTTAACAACTATGTGTAATTTTGAGGAGGGAAATGGAATACACAATTTTTTAAGTTTTATAAAATAGCACATGATGCTTTTTACAATAGGCTACAATAGTTACAATTTGACCCTCAGCTAGTTACCTAACTTTCAGGGTTATGTAATATTAATTTGACCTAGTCATGTAAATTATCCTTTCTTTGGTGGACTTTTTAACATTCACATGCCAAAGGACTCTCAGAACTAGAACAGTTGTGAATCTTTTCTCATATTACAGTTTTGTTGTCCAAAGGCCACACAGGGTCAGCTTCCTTCTGTTCTTAGATTTCCAACTGAAGTCAGTTATGAGAAATCTTTACTGAATGACACAATGATACAGTGAAGAAAGCACAATTTTTAAATACTCTATTTGATTAATATGCCTTTACTTGAAGATGTACAAGTTCTTCCTGAGTGTTCTTAGGATTTGTTTATTTAGTACTTGATTTCTTGAGTAAGTCACCATAGAAATGAGTCTTAGGGAGGAAGTGGTTTTGTATAACTCTGGCTGTTCTTTTTCATGTTTTTGCACTTTTTATGCCCAAGCAGAAAAAGTATTGCTCTTCCATCACTAAGTGTTAGGCGTTCCATTTTTGTTCTTTTTTTTCCTCTCATTGGAAGCTTAAAACTAAAATTTAATATCCCAGTATAGATTTCCAGCATAAGATACTTTTAAGAATGAGGACATTGACTTTCAAAAATATATGAATCCCATTAAGGTCTTTTGAAGGTTTAAGGTGATGTTATTGATTCAAGATTTGCCATTTATGAAGGAATGTAGTAGACATGAAGTTCGTATTAGCTATATAATTTTAAACTATACTGTTCTACAGTCCTAAAAGCTATTTCTTAATCAATTTGACCTTTCTGGCTGAAAATATTTGAGTAGTCCATGTGCTAATTTGTCAGAAGCTCTTATTTATTGATCAAAATTTATATGTGTGAAAAAGAGGGGCTAACCTGACTGGAAAATAGGTTTTGTGATCTTTTTGAGTTTGGAGTCAGCATAGGAAAAGAAATTAACAGTTTCCATGCAGTTCAGAAGGATATTATAGTTCAGCTAATATAACCTTTAATTGCACATCTTTTCTCCATCTGCACATCCTATTCAACACTAAATGGAGAGATAGTGCTTGTAGTTCCCTTAGCTAATTATAACCTCAAATTCCAAAAGCACGTGGTAAGTGTTTAGTTTAATAAATTTATGGGGGTGTGTATGGAACTTTTGCTAAATACATTAAAAAGATCAGACCGGATATCTGTAACAAAAATACCTAAAGCTTGCCAGTGCTAGGGTTTGTATGTTATTTTATTATTATGTAAATTACTGAACTCAGTAACAGAGAGCTGCTTTGCCTGCAGAATAGGCTGCTTTCACTGCCATTGTCTGAGCATTCATAAGGAAATTCAAAGCTGACTGGGCAAATATAAAGCAGTGAAGCTTATGCCCGAGGCTTGATTGTTAGTTCTCAGAATTCATTATGCTAATATATTACAGAACTTGCATTGCTGCTTGTAAAATGCTCATTTAAGTAACTTTTCAAATCTTTTCTTTAAGTTTGTGTGTTCGGTAGGAATTTACTTGTGTTTGTTGACATGTATGTATAGACATCTAGTCAAACATCAGATCCATCTTCTGCTTTTATCAGAATAACTTCTTTTGTGTTTCTATTCGTGTTTTCTGTTCCTTTTTTCTTTGGTTTAAAACTTTCAGGAGTAATTGTTTTCAGGAAAATACATAACTTAAAAGGCTGAGTAATCTGTGCTGGCCAGATTTGAATGAATGAATGCATAGGCAGCTAAAAATCTCTGGGTGACCTTTGTAAGTCGATGTCTAAATAGTTTATAGCTGCCTTGCAGATTTGTTTTGCAAATGTTGACAATCATCATATTTTTCTCTCCACAAAAATGAATTTAGAAAAGCTGCTTATCTTGAAAAATGAAATGTGCTCTTTTTTCTGTTACTTGCACTGAAAAGTGTTAAGAAATACTATTTTTCTTCCCAACTGTGTTTGAACATAAGGTTCTTCAGACATCAGACTGAATAATTAGTACTTTTTTTTTTCTTGTAACACTTCATGAAAAAAATATTTTCTGAAAGTTGAAATAATGTAGAAAAATATAGAAAATATTGTTGGGATCTTTTTGAATGTGCTGTTTTCTTTTATACACTGACAAAAATGTTACCAGTTTTGTTTTCTAAGAATATTGACTAATTTTTTTAAACTGAAGCAGAAAATGTTTGGCATTTCAAAGTGAAGTGTTCTATTTCCCAGTTTTCATGCTTTTTGAAAGAGGTTCATCTTTTTTTTTTTTTATCAGTATACTCCTTTTTGCTCAGATTTTTATTTTTGAACATGTATCTGGGATCTACCATTCTTGAATTGGATCGAGATAAATGTTATGGTATGGAGTTTGATGTGTGCCTTAGGTTTTCAGATTTGCAGGAACCTGAAACCTTGTGCAGTCCCATACTGAGAGTCTTGCCCTGCTAACAGTTCACTGAGGCGCGACTACTAAATACAGTAGAGTTGCTCATGTGGCTACCTGTGTGTTTTGGAGGGAGTTATGTGATGAGTTACCACTACAGCTTGCTGATAATGTAAGGAGCTGTGTCCTCCTTTTGCCTCTGGGAGTGTCCTTCCCTCTGTGCATGGTGGCCAGCCCTGAGATAAACCAAAGGACCCAGACTTGTCTGAAAAGTGGTTGTAGTTGCTTGGTGTAAGCTGCCTTACTAGTTCTTCAAGGAAGCAGCCAGGGATGTGGGTGAAAGAACAGACACCCCTAATTTTGTTGGTAGCATTCTCTCTAGATTTAGCTATAACCTGTAAGTTCATTTTTGATCCTTTATGGATCTGGTATCAGTGGGCTGTTGTCTGAAATCGTTAAATGACTTAATAGCACCTTTTAATGGGGTGCTTGTGGAGGATGACATATCCTGCTGGTATTTAGAAACTGGCATTCAAACCAAGTTAATGGGAACTGGGAGCTCGCTGCCCTTTTGAGCCTTTCCAAATGTTCTTAATTCTTAAATATAAATCCATGTAATGAAAGATGAATCATATATTTATGTAGTACGAATTACACAATTAAGCTTTTATTCCAAGAGGACTAACAAATGGAAATTCTCCATATTATACAAAAACATGGAGAACATTTTTACTAATCTACAGTGGAGTGCTTGCAGATTAGAAGTAGTGGATTAAGCATGCTAAAACCATGTTTTAAGAAGGCCATAGGTAAAAGATGAACTTGCTGGTTCTCTGTAGTTACTTGTCAAGAAAAATGCTGCAACAGGTGCAAACATAGGCTGCCAATATATTCTACTGCACTACATTTTTGAGGTTCTAAAAATATATACAGATAATCATCTCTCAAACTCTTGAGTTTCTTCTAACATTTTCAGTTTATTTGCAATCCTGAAAGAACTGTCAATATCTCATGATTGTTCCACTTCATACTTCTATTTTGGTATTTAGATCTCAAGAGACTCCTATAGATGGGCAGCCTCCAGCGTTACCACCCAAACAATTTAAAAAGAACAGTTGGAACCAAATTCATCATTCACACTCACAGCAAGAACTGGATAACCATATTAATGAAACATTTGATGTTCCTGCATCACCTGAAAAATCCACCGTAAGTTTTTTGATCCAGTTGAACCATTCTGCTTTTTATCAGAATGATGGTCCTATTTTACATGAGCTTGGTTCTGAAGCGTTTCAGAGCTGCTGTGTTTGTGCATTACCCTGCAGCATTACTGTCCCTTCACTGGCTCCTGCTGGTTTTACTCTAGCTGCTGGAGTAGTGCTTTGTCAATTGACTACAAATCACTACATTGGGAGGGTTATGCAAACCTTTTGAGCGTTAGCTTTTCAGCACATGCAGAAATTTCTGCCTAACCTCTTCTTTGAGAAGTCATTTGCCATTAATTTTAAAGAAGACATTGCAGGTGTTTAATCTAGCTTTAGCTAAAAAGCTAAACCTGAAAATGCCTGCCAGCTTCTAAAATAGTTCTATCAGGAGAAGCTTCTTGAGTATGTGGTTGCATTTCTCATCAGAATTTCCAAGAAAGAGACTGTCAAGAGGCCTGTGATAGCAAATACAAAAATATGAGCAGAAGTTCTTTTTCCATAATCAAGTATGTGTGAGATGAGTAAGATAGTCAGTTGATTGTCTGACTGAGGAGAGATCTCCCTGATCACTTTTGTGATTTTTGTCCTTCCAGAAGTTTTCCAGTGGTTCTAGATTTTATACTGATGTGAACAGTAACTAGGACAAGAAATGTGTTATGGGATAGGAAAACGTCCAGCTGTAGCAAATACTGTGTAAACAGTTTTGTCAACCTCAGGCTTTCAAAATTATGAGTCACCTCCCCAAACTGATATTTAGAAATGCTTTAGTTTGGTTTTTTTTTTTTTTTTTTTTTTGCATCCTCAACTGTAAACCTATGGTGTTCTGTTCTCTCAGGCCTTACAACAAAGTTAAGATTCCCATAAAGCCTCTGTTTCATTTCTTAGCTGGAGTTTTAGTAAAAGACTCAAAAGTGAAAGTTTTGAATTTTTGAGTGTTTTAGGAATGTTGTAAAACTTTTTGTTATAATTAAATAATGAAACAGAATTTGTAACAGCTTTGTCTTCAGGCAGTGCTTACCTGAGTCACATTAAAGTACTGTTCTGTTTTGAAATATAACACTACTTTAGTCATCAAGTTCTTCTGCTCTGTATTCGGTTATCTTTACCAAATTGACAAAAATAACTTTCACTTGTTTTTTTAACTCCTTTTGGTTCTGCAAAACCAACACAGCTGTATGAATGAGATTGTTTTTTCTCTGTGCATTGTCAGTGTGATTGTTTGCTGTGCTCCAGTGGGACACATTTATGCAGTCTCGCTGAAGGCAGCGCACAGTTGTAATTGAACATCTAATTTGGTCTACTGATGACTTTTTATTTTGGGGATTGCAGAAAAAGGAACATAGCATGACTGAAATTTTTAGAATGTTGTTTTGTTTCAAAATTGCTTTTCTGACCAGAATTCAGGTTCCTGCACTGCTAAAGTCTTCTGCTGTTCCATCTCAAATATTTTAGAGAAAATCCCTCACCATTTTGACTACATAAAGCTATTGAATTTCCTTTGCATGCATGGAGGGTCTGAGATGAAAGGTAGTAGGACACACATGGGAATGACAACTTTTTACTCCATATGCAATCCCTAAGTGTCCAGTCTGAGAATGTCAGAAGTACTTAAAAGTACTTGAAAACAGGTGTGGTCAAAATCCCTTCAAACACATTAATGATGGCATACAGTGCTCTCTGCATGTTTACATTATAAACTTCTGCTCAAAATAGTATCTTAAACCAGGAAATTAGCATTTCTGTCTGGGGAATGCAGTGGCACAAAAGCTGCCAAATGCTGCAGGTGAGCACTTGGTTGATATTCATTCTGTCTGACCTCCCACACCAGTGAGCATAGGCTGAAATGATTGGCATATGATCAGGCTGCCTAAGACCCTTCCCTTTCATCAACATTTCTTGTGCCATTACTTTCCCAAAATTTTCACTTTTTCATTAGTATGAATACATTTGGCCAATTTTGTGTCGTGTAAACCAAGAACAGAAGACACCTGCAGCTGAGTTAACTGCTAATGAGCCAAGTTGAGCCAACTTCTTTAGCATAGTGAAACTCCAGGTTCTGAACTTTCTAACATATAAAAATATTGGCTTTTCTGAGTTTGTTGTTTATTTTTCCAAGTATGAGACTTCTGCTTTGCTATAACTGATAACATTGAAAACTTCCTTGAAACACATTTCTTTATTACTTTGCACTCTCACTGTAGGAACTATAGAAATACTAGCTAATTTCAGTCTGTGAAATAAATATAGATGGGAACCAGCTAAAAATCACTTCAATGGCACTAAGTTTTTTTTTTTTTCAGATTAAAAAGGTAGCTAGTATTCCTCCGTTTATTGGCATTTCCTTTAACAGTGTTGTTGTCATCCAAATAAAACCAAGAAGAAAGCAGCTAAAATTTTCAGAGTTGAAACAGTGCAGAGCATATGTCACCCCTCATACTCCACTAGACTGGAAAATGGAGTAAGGGATAGGGAACCAGGATTTCCTTACTTACTACTGGCATATTGCAGTTAATAGAAACAAAAGGACGTCTTCCATTATCTTCCTTTTCAATGTATTACATTCTTATTGCAGCTCTTCATTGTGGTCATAATTAAAAAGAATTTAAGAAATTTCTATTTGGTACGCTGTTTTTATTAGAGTTTTGAAGCCAGTTAGTCTTTTCTAATATTCTTTCTTGCTTTGAGCTTGCTTTGACAGAACAGGCCTTTAACTTAGTTATGTCCAAGACTCTTAAATGTGTAATTTTTCCCTTTTAATTGCAAACCCAAGATGTTTGTGTTCTTGCTTGATATTTTCTCAAGTGTCCAGGAGCAGTTATTTGATAAGGAAACTGCAGAATTATTAAATACAATATCCTCAAAATCTGTGAACAAAATACATACTAATATAATGTAACTTTTATCTATTAGCCCAATGGTGGTGTCCCCCATGACAATCTTGTTATGATCAGAATGAAACCAGATGAAAATGGAAGGTTTGGCTTCAATGTAAAGGTAACAGTACATCTACTCCTTTTATGTTTATTAAGGTTATCTTCTGACATTTAGGATTTCTTACTAATTTAATTTCTTTTTAAAGGGTGGATATGATCAGAAGATGCCGGTAATAGTGTCCAGGGTAGCTCCAGGAACACCTGTAAGTTATCAAAAAAGCAGACTTCATAGCAATATCTGTGTATCTTGAAGGATATACTGAAAATGAGAAATTATTTCCTAGCTGCCTATGAAAGTTAGTTTTTGCTATAACATTATCAGAACAAAGCAAATTACGTGCAGTAAGAATTTGATGGGGCGGTATAACATATTTTTTAAAGTTCTTCAGACCTCAAAAGTATTTTTTTCCTGCTGAAACAAAGTTTAATTTCTGAAAATTACAGGGCATTATAGATGCTCAGTATGCACTGGTACTTGAGCTGTGCCATCCTAAAAATACTTTTACTTTATTGCTTTTTTTAGATATAGACATTCAGTAATTTCACATAAATTACATATTGAAAGAGTGTTTAAAATAACTAAAATAGCAAATGTCTTACTTCAGCGACAGATGTAGCTGAGTAAAGCCAACATTTAGATTAAAACCAGACATTATGAATCATTCATCAGGTCTGATTGTGTGTTGTTACTGATGTTTAGTGACTATAAGAGTGTCTTCAAACTAGGCACAATATTTGTCGATTTATTGCCAGAAATTCTGACCTGGTACTCAGCTGACTGGAGTCAGCTGTCGATAGGTGTTAGAGTGGAGTTAATAATTCTTCATGTATCTTGTTAATTATTATATATATATTATATAACATGAATAGTTTTGGCTTTAGACATTCACTCTGTAGGGAGAAGATAGTTGGTGATGGCTTGTGTGCTTTCTTTTCTCCAATGATGTTTAGACTGTGGTTATAATAACAATTTTTATTATCTTTTTCCTCTCCCTGGGATTACTGGGAGTTATGCATATTTATTTTTTTTTTTTTTTTTTTACCATTACTATTGTAGTATTTCAGACCTGAAGCATTTAAGCCTGTGAAATTGATTTGGACACAGTTTTGCCATGTTTCTCCCTTCAAAGTTAAAACATCCTGCTTTTTAATTGCCTATACAAAGGGTGATTGAAACAGAGGAGCTTTCTGCATCAGCCAAGGGGTAGAGTAACAGCTGCTGAAACACAAGTTACAGTGCCAGTCACCTCCCAGCTGCAAATGGCACTGCCTGTGTATTGTGTAACTCTTGGATTTATCATTTGAATACAGTGCAGCAACCATAGCAACAGGGCTGTTAGGATTCCAGAGCCCAAATACAGTTACTTTAAGTTGTTATTTTAAGGTAAGAAATTGGTAATGGCTTGTGTTACAGCTGGTTTTTTTTCCCTCAACCTTGCAGGCTGATTTGTGTGTCCCTCGTTTGAATGAAGGGGACCAGGTTGTCCTGATTAATGGCAGGGACATAGCAGAGCATACCCATGACCAAGTTGTAATGTTTATTAAAGCTAGCTGTGAAAGACACTCAGGGGAACTTGTGCTCCTAGTTCGACCCAATGGTGAGTGGCTTGTACATCATAATTAAAAATAAAAATCCACACCCTGCTCTCATTTTCTAACCTCCATTTTGTGTCCTGGGATGGAATGTTTAACCTGTAATAAATAACTCCCTTCCCTGAAAAAGAATTGCAACAGCACAGTCTATTGATCCCATAATCTAAGGAAATGTGTATAACTAAAAGTTGCAAAATAATTAAGAAGTCAGACATCAAATATTTCTAACAGAGAGATAATTTAAATTTTGTTCTCACTCATTGATAAAAATGTCCAGAAAGCTATATGGATATTGAATGTATTTCATAAGGTTATTATTATTCTCTTAAGGAAAATTTAAACAAACACAAACAAATAACCTGTCACCAAATACTCAGTGTTTGGGTGACATTGGAGGTCAATACATACAAAATCCTTCCATACATTTTTCAAACAATCCAAAATCACTGATAACATTTCTGCTTGAGGAGTCGTAGAAGTGCTAAAATGCAGTCTAAGTAAAAGCTTATGCAGTGTATTCACAAAATACACTGTTGGATCATAGCCAGCAGATGGGCACTGGATTTAATTCTGCTTCACCTCCTAACTACAGTGAAGTTGGAGAGGAAAAAGCAAAATGAAAAATATTGGTGCTTAATTGGAATAATTGAAATTACTTTTGCAGAGTACCTCATCCACCTCATAAAAAATTTTCCCTTATTCACTAATTTGCACTCTCAACTTACATGTCCTGTCATTCTGTGTGTAAGTTCTCTTGCAGCTTTTGTGTGCTTACTTTCTTTTCAGACAAAATTATGAGCTTTGTTTGCACATTTTCTAAAACTATCTTTCCCCTTGCATATTGATTATCTTTGTATTCTGGATAAAAACATGTGAGTTGTAGAAGTGAGGAGTTGCCAGTTTCCTTCTTTGTAGTGATGTCAAGTAATTTAAAAACAGGCTTTTGAACAGCATATGTCTGTTATGTGTAGCAGAGGATGCATATTATTTCTGAGCTTATAGGCAAAGCACACATAGAACATTGATAGCTTTATAATGCCATGTATTAAATGAAATTTTCTCAGGTGATCTGCACATCTTGCCCTAATTACTGAAGCCTAAAATGAGTTCTAAGTGAATTGTAAGTAAAATGTAAATGCAGCTGTAATGATATCAGAGGCATGATGTGAGAATCTGAGATTAGAGAGTTATATCAGACAAGGCAGGGTATAATGTGAGTTTAGATCAAATTTTAGCTGTCAGTGAATGGGTTTTCACTTAAAATTACTATTACACTAAAGAAAAAATAGTTTTATCATTAATTATAATGATCAGTAAAGACTCCCTGTCCTTGCTGATGGGCACTAAAATCAATGTGCTAATAAGTGTGGATTTTTCTACAGGAGAAATGTGGTGGTTTTGCTATTTTAAATAAATGACTTCTAACTTTAGTCAAACAGCATCTTCAGAGTATTCATACCTTTTTTTGTTCTAGCTGTCTATGATGTTGTGGAAGAGAAGCTGGAGAGTGAGCCTGATTTTCAGTACATCCCTGAGAAATCTCCACTTGATGGTGTCCATCAAGATGATAATGCTCTGAGGGAGTCCATGATTCAGTTAGCAGAGGGGCTTATCACTGGAACTGTCCTGGCTCAGTTTGATGTAAGTACCATATTGCCTGGAGCTTGGTGCAAGTTCCAAGTCTTTTGGGATAGCAATTATTTTAAACAAAGCAGATTAGTTAAATTTCAGTACAGTCAGCATCCTTTAGCAAAACAATTGCCTTACCCTCTCAAAAGAAAAATAACCAAGGAAAAAAATCAATCCTGTATTGTATGTGCAAATTAAGAATATCTAATCCTATGTTTTAGTTTTATAAATAGGTTTATTGAATATTTACACTTTTTGTAGTTATCAGGGACATGCTAATAAAATACTTTCAGAAAGATGAAGGCTGAAGAATGTATACCAAAATACATGTTCTGTACTAAGGCCTTCATTCCATACCTAAGTTGCTGTAGAAACTGAATGACACTGAGCTGTTGATATTCTATGGGCAATCTCAATGAGGGAAGGTAAAATAACCAATGGAAAATACTGCCCTAATGTTAAAGACTAATACAACTGTGTATTTTATAAATAGTTGATCTTTATTGACATATTTCAGAACAGTAGTGCATTTTATGTGGGGCATTAAGCTGCTGATAGCCATGGTCTTTCTTCAGCATTGACTTGTGCCTTGGTAATATCCATCTTAAATGCATGGGATCAAGGGACTTAAAGCAGGAAACAGTGGCTTTGTAAAACATAGCACTGCAAATTCTATGAATTCCTCACTAAGTGGAGACCTAGCATATATTTTACAACATATATTTATAAAATATATTTTATATACTATTCTTTAAGAACTTTGGTAAAATTTCCTTTTATATTTAGAAAGAGCAGATTTTTTTCTAAGTTATTTAAAATTCTGCTTTAATATAAGTTTTATTCTCCCTAGCAGGTTCAATGTGTAAAAGTTTTTTAAACTGCTTTTTTTGAACCTGGATCATTTCACTGATATTTTTTGTAGCACAAAGGTTGTGGCAACGCATGACTAAGGCATGAAAGGGCAGGAACTTCTCAAAGGCAATTTTGTGCAGGAAAAGTGCAAGGTAACCAGGATTTGCTCTACAGTTATTGAACTACAAGAGGATGTCTGGGGAAAAAAACCCAACAATTCTAAGTGAAAAAGTTCAATATAGGTAGATGCCTATACACAACATAATCTGCTTGCCCCAAATACCAAGTGGGATGTCAGTAGCAGTGAATTCACTTACCACTATGCAATATCACTTTTTCTCTGGATCAGTGTTTTAGTGGAAGCTTGAAATTTAATCTTCACTTTGTCTTTAAACAAATTTTGGTTACATCTTGGTCATTTTCAGTGATTTAGCATAACTAAATTTATAGTGCTTTATTTTTAAAAGTATTTTCATGTTTGTTGAAGCTACTGTTGCTCCATAGTTTATGTTCTAAAAAGCACCTCTTTTTAGAACAAATACTATTTAGGCAAATAATATAAAAATGATACTATTGCATCCATTATGTTCTGACCATCAGCTTTGTCTTTTAGCAATTGTATAGGAAAAAGCCTGGAATGACAATGTCTTGTGCCAGATTACCTCAAAACATTTCCAAAAATAGATACAGAGACATTTCGCCTTGTAAGTATTGCTATATCTATATGTGCTCTGAAAGTATTTTACTGTGGTTACTAAATAAGTAACATCTCTCTAAATTTTTTTTCAGATGATGCTACACGGGTTATTTTAAAAAGTAATGAAGATTACATCAATGCAAATTATATAAATGTGAGTAGTACTTTTCAGAAGTGCTTCTGACATTAAGTAATTCTACAGTTTTTCAATTAAAAAATTGATTTAAAAAAATCTTTTTTTATATAAATCTAGTTCAGGCTAGAATGGCTACTAAGCCTCTAGTCAGGTGATTTGAAATTTCCTGTAGATATATTTGCTTCCTAATGTTTTTGGCACATCTTTTCATATATGTTAAAGTCTAGCCCTGCATTTAATGTGAAAAAATGCAATCTGAAGCCAGCCCTCTCCAGAGCTATTAATTCTTCTTTTCTGATTACTTTTCCAACAGTTGTGTTCAACAACAGTAAAGTTTAATTCGGCATCAGTTTCTTTTGCATCTTGTTTTTTTCATTGTTAGTAACAAAAAATAAATTACAGCTACTTACTTTAATGAAAAAAAAACCAGATATTAAATTCCGAGATCTGTGTTTTAAAAGCTGGTGTCAAAAACCCACAGAGCAAGAAATATTTGCATCTGAATTATTTTCCAATTGCTCTGTCATTTCTTTTTTTACTCATTAATCTTCATTATGGCAACTACATGACTGTCAGTTCATATGTAAAGTGTATTTGAATCTTTGTAGTAATTTTGCACGTGAAACACTTAAAGAATTTTTATCTGTGCCAATTCATATTTGCTGGCCTTTAAGAAATAGAATAAATGTCATGGATGCTTTTTTAAAAATTAGTTGCTAAACTGTAACTGTCTGATGCCTGACTTTCATTTGCTGTAGGAAGTGAAATAATGATTTTGTCTTCTCTTAGATGGAAATCCCTTCTTCCACAATAATAAACCAGTACATTGCTTGCCAAGGTCCGTTACCGAACACTTGTCCTGATTTTTGGCAGATGACTTGGGAGCAAGGCTCTTCTATGGTTGTGATGTTAACAACCCAAGTAGAACGGGGCAGAGTAAGTAAAACATTTCCTTAAATACTACTTCCATAATCTTCTAAACAACTGTTAGTGATTAGCTTTTATAAGATTAGAGGAATCTATTGTAATGGAATATAATATGTCAAGGGGATAGGAGGAAGTGATTTTAAACTAGAAAAATCTAGGTAGAGTAGCTGTAAAGAAGAAATTTTTACAACACGGGTGGTGAAATATTGGTACAAGTTGCCCAGAGAGGTGGTGAATGTCCATCTCTGGAAACATTGAAGGTCATGTTGGATGCCGCTCACAGCAACTCAATCTAGTTGGAGATGTCCCTGCTCATTGCAGGGGGCTGGACTGGATGGTCTTTAAAGGTCCCTTCCAACCAGAACAGCTGTAGCTGTTTTTCATAAGAGCAGTGCATTCCTAGTTCTTTTGCAATGATGAGTCTTAGATTTTAAATGCTCTGGTGTTGTTAATCCAGCTAATAGTTAAACTTTGTTCAGTCCTGAAATGCACTAAACTCTTTGTCTATTTCCTATATATTTAAAATATCAAATACTATAAAAGTATTTGATACTTTTAGTCAGCTTTGTTTGATTCTTTATTGTAAAGTAAAAAGCATCTAGAATTTAGCTTCATAGAACTTTTTTTTCTCTAAACTTCAAATGAAGGAACTCCAAGAAGTTGCATCAGTTTTCACAGAGTACTTCTTTGATATGTAGTGAGATTAATTTTTAAGGCAGCCCAACACAGCTTTGTAGTGTTAATATCCCATGCCTGTCTGGGATGTCTGTCTTATCAAGGATTTTCTTAAAACATGAAGTCTCAAATTTTCCATAAAATTTTATTCTGTTATAAAGATTTGCTTAATCATGTGAAATAATCATTGCCCTTTCATTTGTATATAAAATGTGTTAAAATAGAATACTAGTAATAGAGTAATTAGAGTTAAAATTAGTAAAAATAATTGTGTATGGTGCTGTAAAAGGCCTCAGGTGTATTTTGTGGCTTGTTTGGTTTTGGTTTAAGCTGTAGTTTCTCCTTAGTAGCTTTTGATTTCATGTAGTTCTATCCTTTGGAGATAGGCAAAACAATCAAGTGTGGTCATAGACACAGTGTAATTCCAGAATTACTTGGTTTAGTCTGGAGCATTCACAGTAGCACACTGCCTGCTTAAGTGTGTGGACAGGAATTACTGTCTGCACTAATAGTGTAGTGGAATTCCTCCATATCAGGATTTCTTTTGAAGATGGATTTATAGTGGGTTGTGGCTGTTCTGATCAACTTGGACTGTGGTTCTGCTGTCTGTATATATTCTGATTTTTTAACAACCATATACTTGCTCTGAGGTCAGGTCTCAAAATAGAATTAAAATAATTGAAGGGAAGTTGCAGTGGTTTGAAACCATTTTTCAGTGATTCAATGTTTGCATGATGCTGCCTGCTCCCAAATAAACATTATTAGAGGGAATTTCAGTACAAGTGCCCTTTTACTTTGAGTTTTCTTTGCAGATCTGCTAAGAACAGACTTGCAATAGCAGTTCTCTGAGGTTCCCCCACCCCTTCAATAATGATATTTGTGGAGTTCTTTGGAGAGCTGCTTAATACTGAAATAAAAGGACTTATCTGTCTTATACCCATAGGCAGACTCCCTGCTCTAAAGCTGATCATGAGGCTTCTGACATCACTATCCCACTGCATGCCGGGATGTCTCAGTGGAGCAGGAAGTCTGCAAATCTGGCTGCTCTTAAAGATTCGCCAGGTGGGTTGGAAATGCAAAAGTACACTTGAGCTGAAATGACCTCTGTAATTAGGCATTCAAACCATATATCAGAAAATCATAGTGTTTGAAGTTTTCATTCACATTTGAGGACTTGTTTGGGAGTCCTTGAAGTCCACCATCTTCATCCCCCTATTTTCTGCATTAGCTTAGCAACTTTTTTGTTGCATATTTCCCTTTTTTCGGTTTGTTCTTTTCCCATATAAATGTACTTTGAGAAGATCAGATTAGGCTTTTGGAGGTCAGAAATATTTATAAAGCAGCATCTTTCTCAGTCAAGCGTTAAGACGGATTATTTATAGATAAAGTCTTTAAAAATTGTAATGGGAGTTAAAGGCATGCATCTTCAGTTAAACTAACTGCAAGAGCTGGTGCGTGTGTCCTCTTGGAAACAAAAACAGGAAATCTCTGTGATACCTTATTTTATAAACAGTAATTAGGTAACAAAGTCTATTTGGTAAGTAATTAGTGATTACAAAATGATCAAAATAATCTGTAACAAATAAAGGTATAAAAACTAGAGAAAATGAAAATTATACTCTCAATGTAAACATAGGCATCTTTAAAAATGTGTTGACCTTAGGTTAAATGCCATCAGTACTGGCCAGAGCCATCAGGAAGCTCATCGTATGGGAATTTTCAGATTACCTGCCATTCAGAAGAAGGAAATCCTGCTTATGTCTTTCGAGAAATGACATTGACTAATCTGGAGGTAAAAATCTTAATATATTTTCATGTATTAATCTGCAGAATCCTTGGAAACTACCTATAACATATGTAGATTTTCTTTTCAACTTGGTGGCACATCCATGTAAATGGCACTGTTTATTTCTAGAACCCTCTAGAAATCTACTCATTGTCATGTACTTTCTTAGGAGAAATTCTGTCAATAGAATGGTAACAAACTTTTCATAAGCAAAAATATCACAAAGATTCATTTTCATAATCATATTAATTGGATCACATGAAGGATATATTATTTATCCAGAAGTTTTTATTGGTGACTTTCATAACCTTGTCAAAGGAAAAGAGTAATAAAAGAAGTTGAGAAACTTGTTATTCCCTTGATGTTTTCAGAACATGAGACATTAGAGCTGTTTCATCATCACACTGATGATGAAGAGTCTTTGTAGAGGCAAATAGTTCTTAATAATTCCATCTTGAACAATATGTGCAAGAAGAAGGAAGATAAATCCTGCTGAAAGATGAATCTGTAGTGGTGGCTACATGTTAACAAGGACCTTTTTGAAAATACATTGCATGATTTTCAGGGCATGTGTAGTTTTCAGAGCCTCCCCAGCCAGCATTTCAATGTCAGAAATGTTTGTAAATTAGTATCTGGAATTTAGTTCACAGTTATTTCTCGCTGCTTGAGTTACCGGTTAAGAAGCCAGTTTTATAGAGCTGCCTTTTAGTCAATTTGCAGTTAAAATTCCTGCCCTGTGTCCTCTTGAGACAATTGCTCATCTGCTATTAGCCGTGGAATCTCTGTAAATGATTCAGTGCCTAAAGGCTATTTAAAGTGCAGTAGCTCCTCTTTTGAAATTCGAGTCTGGTTGCCCGGGCTGTCCCCTCCCCTAACCAGAGGCCGATTGATTATATTTGAGATACCAGAGCAAGGGCCAGGAGGGAGTGGAAAACAAAGTCTTTGTGCCTTGTAGGTGTAGGAGGGTCATATCAAGCCAAAACACTGCTGCTGTTCACAAAAGGTCTGAAGGAAACCTTTTATGTCTGATCTCCCCTCCCTACTCCACTTCTGTCATTTGATCTTGTAAGATGTTATCTTGTTCTGTTAAATTTGGTTTGCTAAGAATATGACCACCTCTTGTACATCTAGTGTTCAGTTAGATTGCTGGTGTCCTTGAACTGCTTTGCTGTTAGGTGCTCTGTAATTTTTTTCACCTGTTGAAGATGTAAGCATTTGTGAATTCCCTTTTTTTCACTTTTAAGCAAAAAAAAAAAAAAAAAAGAAAAAGTAATTGTAAAATCCAGGATGACTGATGGTTAACACTAAGAAAGTAGTGCTAGTTGCCTGAAGCCACTTTGATTATGGGTACAAGCTGCTATGAATGTACTATTGACTTTTTTTATTACTATTTTTGGTGCTTTTTTAAAATGGGACTTGAATTACCCTTGATTGAATTTCATGTGTCTTATTAGAAAGAGGAAAGCCGCCACCTAACCCAAATCCAGTACATAGCATGGCCTGATCATGGGGTTCCTGATGATTCCAGCGACTTCCTCGATTTCGTGTGTCTTGTGCGAAAGAAGAGGGCTGGCAGAGAAGAACCTGTTGTTGTTCACTGCAGGTATCAAATTTCTTTCCAATTTTATTACATCACCAAAGTGAACTTTTTATCATCAAATAGCTGTTCTGTGCTTTGTTCTTGAAATAAATATTTAATATTATCTGCTTTGGGGATGACAGGAAAAATCAACCTTGAAATAAAATAAATATTTAATGTGGTAATCACATTTCAATAAGCAAGATTTTGAATAGCAACATGTGCTGTTCTGTTCAGGCATTTTGCTGGTATGTTTTGTTTTGTTTGCAATTTAAATGCTTGTGGTAACAATCTACATAATAATTAAGGGAAATGGCAAAAGATAACCATAAGGAATAGGTCCCTATTCTACAAATAGAATAGCTGTGTAAATGATCCATAGTGGAAAATGCAGGTGGTTTGTTAAAAGATCAATTAAAAGACATTTTCTCTCGAGTCTGCAGTCTTAGGATATGTGGTATTTTGATACTTACATTAAGATGAGACATTTTTCTCAACAATTTACCTTTGTTGTGAGTTAAAATAACTGTTGTTTAGATCTTTACATACACATGAAATGTTATCTTTCTTTTCCTTGTGCAATACTTTGTAATAGCATCTCCATTCCTGTAGTGAATTTCAAGATCTTAATAATTTTAAAATACCTGATTAGCAAACTAGAATAATACCAGTTGTTTTCAAATGAACATGTGCTATCACAGTTCTTGGGGAACAGTTCTGTGAATAATATTTGACCTCTCAATTCTGAATACTCCCCAGAGAGTCAGTGTTCCTGAGTCAGGCAATATAGCATTCTTTTCAGAGAGAAGCTGAGAAGTGTAAGGGATAAAATAAACTTAAAGCTTACAAGTAAACTAGGTATTTATTGAAGGAGATGAAAGAAAAAGAAAAATACACCTTGTGTATCAGAAATTGTATGTCATTAGTTCTGCTCTCAAGTTCTGTTTTATGCAGGTCAGGGTGAATCTTAGTGACTTAGGGAAAGTAGTACCAGAATGCCAGTGTCTTAACTGATACTGCTTCTCAGCTTCCATTATTGATATATTTTTGGTTAATATGGTTGTGAAAAGATGGTGAAAATGGCAGCCAAATATACCCTCTATGAGATAAACAGTGCAGAAACACTGGAACAGCATTGGAGAGTAGGAACAGTTTCATTCATCTCAAGGAGGCACCAGTTCAGCTCCAAACTGATAATTTCAATGTGTAATTGAAGCTTTATGAAAAATTTATGTTTCACAGAAGAAAAGAGATGGATTATCACAGTTGAACATAATTTACTTAATTGGCCCAACTTGGTGGCTGTTGGGAAGTATAACCAAATTCCAGCAGGGAGTCAAGCAGAAGGAGCCCAGGTGTTCCTCCATATGGTGCATTCACTCTATTTTTAACATCTCTTCAGTGTAATAGGACGGGGCATTAGTGCAACAAAATTTGTTTTCAGGACTAAGTCACCAGCTTTAGTGTGAAGAACACACGTAGCTAATAGAAAATTATTTTATTTTGTACAATAATAATAATTTAAAAATAAAATGGTCCAAACCCACAGAGATTATAACGCAACCAAGACCTTAAGGAGTTAGAAAGGTTTTTGTTATATTGAGCTGCATAAACCACTAGATTCTGATGTTTTATCATGTGGTTATTTTTATCTTTACAAGGTCGTACTAGTTTCGTTGAACAGTTTCTAATTCCTGTTCTAGGTGAGATGGGAACCACCCATCCTGTCCATGCCCTTCATGATTTTCATGCCCTGTCTCAGTATTCTACTCCATCACGCAGTGAATTCTTTTTCTAAGCTGAAGAGTCCTCTCCTACCTTATGTTTGTCATAGGGAAACTATCACATTTTCCATCGTGGTTGCCCTCTGAATCTTTTGAAATTGTAAAATGAGTCATTAGGTTCTTTGACAGTTCCTGTTTGTTTGTGCTTGGATTTGATAAAGCATTCTGCATTTAAGTTCTATATGTATAAATTCTAGAAATATAAATACTACTGAATCATTTTATATAACCAGCACATGTACATCTTGGCTTAAAATTCTTATGATATCACTGAAATGTAGAATAGCTTTAATGCCACCTCCTGGACAAAGAACTAAATAGTCGTTTAGCCAGACTTAATTTGAAGTAACTCCTTAAAATCAGAACAAGTAACTTTCAAAGTTACATTTCAGTAATGGTCAAACTGACACAATGTGTCCAGCATACACTCATGTTTTGTTATCCTCTAGATGTTAGTGTGGTTTGTAATAGGATCTTAACAAACATCTCTGTCAGTTCTGCTCAGGGGAATGGCTGGGTGAGGCAGTTCCTCTTCCAAGGAGTGGCAGTTCTGTACTGATGGGTTTTGCTCTATTCAGGCAGGACAGAGGCTGCTTCCAGACAGACAGAACCAGTCCAATCCCTGCCCCAGCAGTATGGGAGCCATAATGATCAACCCTGAGAATCCAGGAGAAGGAAGGTCTTTGAGTGTGAACTCCAGACACTTGATTTCATTTTCCACTTTGTGTTTTTGTTGCTGTTCCAGTGCTGGGATTGGACGCACAGGGGTTCTGATCACGATGGAGACAGCGATGTGTCTCATTGAGTGCAATCAGCCTGTTTATCCTCTAGATATTGTAAGAACCATGAGAGATCAAAGAGCCATGATGATCCAAACACCTGTGAGTATCATCCCTGCTGTTCTAGGTTGCAGAACAATAATTTCCTATGATCCAGTCATATTGGATGGATTTTTAATGTACTTGTTGATCATATTGTTGAGATTACCTTTACCCAGTGTAGCTGTAGCCTTGGCTCCAGGCAAAAATAAATTCTTAAGGCTATTGGAAAGGAGCAATTATTTATATTTGTACAGAAAAAACTTGGAAAAAAAGCATCAGCTGTTTCAGGGATATCTGGCGAATAATGACAAAAAGGGTCAAGTTTCAGCAGTGTAAAAATCACTCCGAGAAGAAAGCAGGAGCCTAATTCCAGGTGTTAAGAACGGGAGTAGTATAAAAGATAAACACAGAAAGAACCAAGACATGCAAGAAAAAACTTCAGTGATGAAGTTCAGTGATTTTATGTTGCCTTAGTTGTAATGGAAACAAGCCTCAATTATGCTCTATAATGACTGAAAGGGAAATTATCAAAGAAATAATATTTGTAAAAATAAGTTCAATTAAATCTCATGTGAGATGCATCAAAACAATCCTAAGTACACTTAGTCTAAGAATAGTAACTTACTAAAGGATTTTTTGGGGCTTTCCTGGTATTTGATATATTTTAAGATACCAGAATTTTTTGTGCACCTGTAATGTTCGGGTTTTGTGAGATAATTCATGTATTATATTTCAGACTTGTAAGAGTTTTAGAACAGATTTAGATTTACTTGTTTTTATATCAGTCAGGTATTGCTTATCTCTAAGAGTAGTTTGTTTTTGCATTTTCAGAAAGTACCTAAAAAGGGTGAAAAGGTTGAGTTGTGTTGTCTTTCAGAAAGAAAAAAAAAAAAAAACAACTTGGATTTTTTCAGAAAGAAAAAAAAAAAAAAACAACTTTGGATAGTTCCAGTTTTTGTGGTGGTTTTTTTGTTTTTGTTTTTTTTTGTTGTTGTTTTGTTTTTGTTTTGGTTTTTTTTTTTTGAAAGAGGAATCATGAGTAATGGGTGTAGTTTTACTCATAGTACACAGCATTTAGAGAGAAAGCATCTTGAAAGAGAAAAGGTACTAGATCCAATCACAATTACTTGAAGGTAGTTACTGCAGTAATTTTCATGTCCCTGCTGCTGTTCCTCTAATAAAATTTGAATAAAATTTTTTGTTCTTCAGAGCGTATTAAGGCTGACAAAAAGTATGTGTCTCCATTTCTAGCTCATCAGCCATTCAGTGCTGCTGAATTAATGTTCCAGTACTCATGTTTCACTAAAAAGTTGTTGTATTCAGGTAGCACAGGAAGGATAAGAAAGATAATGATACATGAAAAATCGCAAAGGATAGCTCTTGCTGTTTGTGACAGTTCTTCAGGATGGATAGCTGTCTAACATATGTAGAGGGGGAGAAAGTGTTATTAGTAAAGGTAGGAGTTGCAGTGGTGAGGGTTCTAACTGCATTTTTTCACAGTATGTGCTCAATATAATCTGGTCTCCTCATTTTTCTTAGAAAACAAAATTTCAAGATTCAGTGCAAAGCAGGTGTTTAGTGCATCAGAGCAAGAAGGTCTAATAAAGGAGTTGGGTGGTTCTTTTAAGGTCTCGTGACCATCAGCCGTTCCCGTTCCTCCTCTGCCCAAGGAGCTGGGTTCGTGTGTGCCGAGGGGTTCGCTCGCTGTCCGCGGGGGGGCGCTGTGCACGGCCAGCTCCGCCGCCCTCGGGGCGCGCTGGGGACAAACGCGGATTTTACACCAGTGAGAGAAATGAAATGTTTCAGATACACGGGACAGGACAGCAAATAATGGCTCTAGTGCTAGATATGGTCATATGTTAATCTCTTAAGATCTGACATCACTAACTGCTGCATAGAGAGGGCTGTTCCACAACACTGACAGTGCAGGTGTGCTGGAGGTCTAACCAGCATAAACACATTGTACAGGATGCAGTGTGAGTTGTGGAGCTTTGCATTTATTTGTTTGTTTTCATTATACTGTAATTTGATTACTGTCAGGTTTTTAAACTGCTATTTGAATAAAACAAACTGTTAGTCACCTCTGTGTACGCAGGTGCCTTGAACAGTTAAACATTATATAATGATAAGAAACAGGAGGTCTGGGTTTTTAAAACATGAAACATTTCTTTTAAATCAGATTCTGACAGGGAGGTGCCACTAACATGCCTGAGTTAATGTAAGTATGAAAAAGTGCTTTGAAACTATGGCTTCTAAATCCAAGGGCATGGAAACCTCAGGTCAGTGAAATTTCAGCAAGGAAATAAAGAGCAGAAAATTACTAAATAGGTGATGTTGTAATAATAATACTGGGGATTTGGGTATGACTTTCGGTATATATTTCAAAGTGCCATTCATCCTATTCTTCTGTTGAGAAACAAAATGCTCTCATCCAAAGTTCCTTTTGTATTATGTTTCCGTTTCCTAAACTAACTTTGAAACACAGTTCTTGGTCTGTCAATAAAATGGGGTGGGGAAATCTTAGAGGCCTTTTCTGTTTCCAAATGACATTTTTCAATTACATTTCTTTTCAATTTACTAAATCTACTTTCCTTTTCAGAGTCAGTACAGATTTGTATGTGAAGCTATTTTGAAGGTGTATGAAGAAGGATTTATTAAACCTTTACAAGCATCACTGCATAAGTAAAGAGCAAAAACCCTATGATATCAATTGAGGAGTCCTGTCCTCTATAATGAACTGGCAACATTCTTTGTGCCATAATACTGCTTGCAGGAAATGATAGTGAAGTACAGCAAAGAATTGACAAAGGACTTTGAAAACTTCAGCACTGTTGCACTTTACGTTGAAACAAAATCAGTCTCTGAAACTCTTCTAACCTTCATCTGTTTGAAGACTTTATTTTCGTGATTTGCTCCGAAACCATAAACTGAAAGAACTAATTGTGTTCAGGGTAATCTACGATATTTCATTGTAGTGCCATATACTGCGCTTCTGGTTGAATTGCTACAAACAAGGCTTGGAATTATTTCACTCTGTTTTACACCCATGTCTCTTAAAATGAAAAACAAATGAAAAAATACACTAAGCCATGGTCTTTTTCCAGTGCTAGGTTTATTTACTATGTACAGACTCTCACAGTTTTGTTTTTTACAACATTAGCAATATTGCCAATACTAGATAGATACACACTGCCTACTGATGCAGCACACTTTGTCCTACACCCTTAGTAGAGACCAGCTGGTTGTTAGAGGAGAGCTGGTGTCTGTTAACCCAGCAGTAGCTGCATAATGCCCACTTACCAGCATCTTGTACAAAATAATAACAATAAAAACTTTAAAAAACCAACATATAAATAAACAGCATTTCTTTGGCACAGCTTGTGTGTCATACACTGGTGTATTCTGATTTGTGTGACTTCAGAGTATGTGATGGGAACTAGTGCATGCATTATGTCTTAACCCCTTAAGTGCCTTCAGACTTACAGCGTACATCCAGTGAAAGGCACTCATGATTCCATGGGGGTGGTGTTGTCCTGTCATATTTATCTTAATGGATTCAGATTTTTTAAATGGCCCTTGGTGCTTGGAATATGTTACCACAAGGGGTCATGGAAATACCATTCCCTCTTTTGTTATACAAGTACCTGTGTGCTACTCTCTGTAGCAAAAGCACCTCTGCCAACTTAATGAATGAGCATTTTATGCTGCTGTGCTGTAATTATATCAAAAATCTGACACATTCCTTCACTCTTCCAACTAGTAACTTACTAGCATCTTACTACGAAATGCTGGTAGGTCATTAGAAGCTGATACCTGGTTTTATCCTTTTATTGAGAATAGCTGTTTTACTCGATTAGACATAACTCTTTAATAGCACTGATAATTAAGTTGAACTTACAATCAGATGTGATTTAATTCCATTACCTTCTAACTAACTTGTTAAGTCCTCATAGTTGATTTCAAGCCATGTTCGTACAGGTCTGCCTTTTATTTTCTTTTATTTGTTTGGAGGAGAGAAGGGAGGAGAACACTATGAAGTTATGCCAGAACGTAATTTTAATTTCATAATGACCCCAGTCGCCTTCTGTTATGCTTGTGCAAAATTGTTCTAGTTGGTATGGGTTGCTTATTTAAGTAGGTAGAAGATTTGTAAGAAATGTCTGTCTGATACAGTATCTGAACTCATTTGAAAGATGCATAAGTGTCCCCATTTTTTAATATTTTTCTAGTATAGGAGAAACCAAGTCAGAAGCAAGGTACCCAGTGTAATATACTGTAAGAAAAAAAAACAGTCACTTATTTGACTGCCCTGTGACAGCATAACTTTGTGCCCTCTATTTAAAAGTTCTAATTTATTGTATTGGTTTCCTGAAGATGTTTATCCATTAAATTTTGTTGTAAGCTATATATATAGCATAGAATTAAAATGCAAAGTTCTACGCTAAATAATTTTTAACTATTGAAGAATTATATTGTATAATATACTTTGTTTTATGGACATTTGAAACAGATCAGCTATGAACTATTAAATGAAAAGGGATTCAGGAAACATGAAATCCTGGCTTATGACTTAGTAATGAACGAGAACTACAATGCCAAATGGAAGATAGAGTTTTAAATATTTTTAGAAAACAAAATAATATTAGGAGGGCTGTGGCCCTGTTACTTATATTTCTAGATTTGATGCTTAAGTCAATGTTATCCTTCAGTGAAAAATAAATTTTACAAGAATCTCTGGATCTGAACTGAACTGAAAAAGAGTAATATGGTAGCTTTAATCTCAGTTATATTTTAAGCCATTTGCAACAAATAAAAATTCTTTTTTATGATGCTTTAACTTCCATATGATAAGGTTATTAGCTGAGTTGCTGGCTAGTTAAAAAGTTATATTGAACTCATCACTTAACATCCAAAAAGTAAAATAATTCATCCATTATACTGAAAGAAATTTTGTTCATAGTTAAGTTGTAAACAAAAATAGCATTTGCCCTGTTATTTTGAGGAAAATCAGAAATGGAGGTTATAGCAGCATTATATAACATTGGTATGTCACATATTTAAATATTCTTATGTAAAATTGCCATAGCAGTTCGAGTTCAAAAGTCCCATTTATACCACAATTTAGTGTGGGAAATGTATTGGTCATCTGTCATCACTGTTTTGATTAAAGACACAGACAAGAATAATAGGTCTCTTCAGCATTTTCCTCTGCACTGACTTGTAGTTTATTAACTAGCTGCACTGGGGAAAAAAATTGAAACAAAGTAACTATTCTTAATTGGCCATCAGCAACTCAGTGGCTTTTGGCTTCTCCAAAGCCAGGATGAAGGTAACCAAAAACTGCTTGGGAAAGAGAATAGCACTGAAGCCTTTCTGCACCGTAAATCAGTAATTTAAATTTTTCTACCTGTTGTGGTATAAATGGCCTTTAAAATATTTTTATATGGCCAAAAAAAGCAAAACTGCTTAATATTTTACTTTGGGTTATGAAGATCTGTATCATCCTTAAGAGTTTTTTAAAGAAGTTTTTGTATGTTTCATGCTGTACAAAACATGAATGTATCTTTCAGACATAATGACTTATAGACCTATATGTGATTGGTGTTATGACTGTTGGATTTTATGAATAATTATTTTCATACCATTTGATTAGGAAAAATGTTGGGTGGGTGTGGGAAAGAGTATGTTTCTAACACTTCCATGATACAAATCCAGTTAAAGAGAAAAAAAAAAAAAAGTAGTTTTCATTGTAAATAAGAGCAATATTATGACAATTTTGTGCCAATGTAAAATGTTAAGATTTTTGTTTTTACTTTTAGGTTCAGATTGAAAACTACCACTACCATCTCTTGTTTAAAATGGATTTGAAGGGGTTTTTTTAGTAGGAAGACATAGGGCTGTAGTGGGGGCGTTGAGTGTTTTTTGGGAGCATTTTTTGGTTTTGCTAAATATGAAATAAGATACAGGTATTGTTCAATAAACCACCCATAGACTGTCAGCCAGTCCACTTGAGAAATACTGCATTAGAAATCCCAGGTAATTCAAGGCTGAAAATTTCATTTATCCTGAATTTGGAAGCATTGGTATTTTCAATCACTTGTAGGTATTACACAGTAAAATACTGCTTTTATGCATTTTATTTTTATCTATTCTCTCCCAGTTATGAAAAAGAGAACACCTGGGGTTTTTTCTCACTAGATTTAATGCTAGCTGACATTTCTTCCACGTTTCTCTGTTAAATCTCAAAAGCTTATATGCCATATAGGTAAAGCAATAACACTTCTAGAATATCTGATTACAGTCTGGCACACCATCTAGTGAAGAAAGGGTGGGAAAGCAGTTGGGACATTAAGGAAAATGAGGAGGTTGTTATGGAACTTGTGTAGCTGGCAACTTTCTGTGGAGACCTTCCAAAAAGCTTCATGGTACCTGTGGAAGGGCCAAAATGCAGCAGATGTGCTGCAGTTGCACTGCCCAGGGAAATGGGACGAAGGGAAGGTCTGGCATGGAGATGTTGGAGCTCCAGGTATGCTGTGGAGCTGAATTATGTGATATTTTTATGCTTATGCAGTGTGTGTGCAGGTGTGTGGGTGATGTTTGGTGGCTCAGGGAATCAGCATGAGCATGAAAAGCTCTACAGATCCACCAATTTCCAAGCAAAAGGAGGTTGTCCAGTACATATGCTGTTATTTTGATTGTAGAGCCACAAGCAGGGAATCAGCAAGCCCCTCAGCCCTGAGGATAAAAGGAGTGATTTGGTTGCGGTCCAGATGAATATTTTGCATATTTGGACTTCCACCAAGTTGAAGAATGGCGTCCTCTAATATCAGTTGCAGTCTTTTTGTAGCTCACGTTTCAGGTACCCAGTTGGCTGGGTTGGGTGTATTTGCCAATTTTAGTGCACCCATCTTTCGTCTTGAGACTGAAAAAGTTCTTTTCCATTGCTACTTCTAGTGCTAGGATCCAGTATTAAGATCTGGTAAAAACATACTCATTGATTACCTGTGGATCTTGCATGAATATGCAGAGATTTATGATTAGTGGTGATTGGGAAGCTGTTAGAAGGAGGAAATGGTTTGTTTCAGTGTAACTGTTCTGTCTGGTCTCTGTTATCCCACTGCACTTAGTCACTCATTTGTTTAGAAGTCTGCAAAGAAGGCCAGTTCCTTTTCACTGAATTTTACCTCTATGCTTGTTATTCCCACAGGTGTGGGAAGTCCCTTTTCATAGGCCTTCTCCTGCTACAGGTTTTGATCTGGTGCATAAGCTGTAAGTTCTGGCTATTGGCTTTGGCATGTTTGCTCATTGAAATCTCAATGGTAAAAAGGAGAGATTAATGACTTTCTTTTAAAAAAAGCTGAACTATTCAATTTTAAAATTCAGACATTTTGATTAGTAGCCTCATTTTTAAAAAGCCACTAAAATATCTGATTATAGTCTGCTGTAGCAAGAACGGTGGTTCACAGACTGGCTGGCAGCTTGTTGGTTGTGGTATTTCATATTTAGCAAGCTTACACGTTTTAAAGGATAATTTTTTTCAAAGTGTTTTGATGTTTGAATAGTAGCACTTTATCTCATGCTTACTACTGACTGAACTATTGGACAAAATAAATTGGGTTTG
Source organism: Vidua macroura (assembly GCF_024509145.1). Classification (NCBI taxonomy): domain Eukaryota; kingdom Metazoa; phylum Chordata; class Aves; order Passeriformes; family Viduidae; genus Vidua; species Vidua macroura. Next base: position 28,498,751 of record NC_071577.1, read on the forward strand.
GAGAGAGATGCTTAATGGGTTTCTGTACAGAGATTATTTGGATTACACCCTGGTACAAATGCTTTCTGTTGTTCCAACCATTTCTTGTTGATTGTTCATGTGTTTCTGAGGGATTTTCAGAAAATAGATATTAATAAGATAATTCTATCATCTCAATTTTCCTGTCTTAATATGAATATGAAGCCTGCATTTGGGGAAAAAAACAAAAAAGGAAAAATAAGGTTCAAATAGAAACTTACATGGTACTTGTAAATTTATGTGATCTCTCTCAGCTAGCTGCAAATTAGCTATGTTTACTGTAAATGTTTCTGCTAAGCATTATTTTTAACATTAGATCAATTACCTGGAAATCAGTATTCTTTTTTTTTTTTTTTTACTTAACTTATTTGAATTTTGATAACTAAAGATAATGCACAACAAAGTTTAAGGAAGTTGTCACTCTTTTGCACCTAGGCCAGGGGCCTGAGAAATGAGTGAAAGGGTTAAACAGTTTACGTTAAGCTGTTTTGTTCTTTAACTAGAATATATCCACAAGGACTAGACTATAAATGATCCAGTGCAATTATCTCAGTACATTGGGGCACCACAATAACAACCCATAATAATCTTACAGGAAAATTAAGGTAAGAGAGTGAAGGTTTTATCTTATCCAGTGTATCCAGATTTGTTTTCCATTTGGTTTGCTTCATTTACCAGTGATCCCATTTTAACCAGTCAATTTGGCAGGGCTGTTTGTGTAAGAGTTTGGGTTTTTTTCTGTAACAGGTGCTATACAACATGTAAATACAAAGGGAAGAGTATCATTTAGATTGTTATTAACAATCAGATGGTGGCAATATTTTTGCCAGTTACTTCTGGTAATTAATTTGCATTTCCAGCTGTGGATTTCAGTTGTCAAATTTCATCTCAGTTTCATACTGCTGAATGATGGACTGCAAGTGTGGAGTAAATCATCTCAGAGTTGAACAGCTCTTGCATTGTTTAGACTAACTCTTGTGTATCTTTATTAATACTGGGGGGATGCAAAGGCTCTTCCCATAAGTAGATTTCTGCTTATAAATTTGTTTAAAAGCACATGAGGGGGAGGGAAAAAAACAAACCAACAACCTAAATGCACCATCTTGGCTGAGCAGCCAGGGCGGTTGATGGAAAATGATGGAAACTTGAAATTGGTCAACACTGGACAATGTGAAAATAAATTCAGCTTTTGTCACTGCAGCTACTGTATGCTTTAAAGGGCCTTATGTATTTGTCCTCATTTTGATAAAATTCTTGCCATTAAAATTATACACTAACTTCTACTGAAAACCAGCAGTTCCCAGGATAAATATGCTAATTAACATTTAACAAGTCTTGTTTTAGTCTTAAGTAAAATTTCATTCTATTATGTGAAAAAATGCTGTTATGCATATTTTGTGGATATATTTAATTTCAGTTGACAAATAGTTGTCTAGGTACAGACTTGAAAATATATATATAGTTTACTTGTGGATCTTAATTGTTTAATTGCAAAATAAAGATGTGCTTTAGTAATTTAAAGTTTAATTTTTTTTTCCGATTTTCTTGCTACTGTACACATGGTTTTGCTGTGCCACATTTATATGTGTCTGGTGCCAGATAATGTTCACCTTGTATTTTCCTTCTTGACATTGTATGACATAAATACACCCCTATGGATTGTGCATTAGAAGAGGTTGCAAATTATCAGGAATTAAGTTGCTTGGTTAAAGCATCAGCCCAAGTTTTTGCCTGAAAATATATAAATACTGCAAGATTTGCTCTAATGGAATAATAACTTCTAAATTACCTTTTATACAGTGAACGTATTGGAGATGGTATTCAGAAGTGACAATCTGATCAAAAAGCTAGGGGTATGATGAACACTGATGTGAAGAACAAAAATTCCAAATGGAAGCTTGTGATGAAGTATTTGCTGCCAAAAAGTGACGGGATGTTGAAAACAAAAGCAGGTAACGATAATGAAAGGGCTTAGGAGGCAAGACAAAATTCTCAGGAGGGATGAGTGTCTGAGCCCCCCATATGTTCTTAATTCCACTGAAAAATACAGGACTTTAAAGTGAGGACAGGGTGTTTGGATTTGAAGTACAAAAATATAAACTAGTGGGAAAGCACTTTAAGGAGATAAACAGGTGTAAGAAGAGGCTTTTCAATAGATTTGTTTAAACTGGAATAGGAAGACTGGATATAAGACAAGTGACGAGTTACACAGTTGAATGTGTACTGTACATACTTGGACTGTATCTGAGTAGCAAACAGCGAGGAAGGAGTAGACTGCAATTACAGGAAGAGTAGCAAGAGGCTGGTGTGAAGTAGAAATTGCAAAAATGAGCAACTAAGCTTTTTTGTCACTGTAGCTACAGGAAGAACATAATCTTTGTGCCAACATGGGAGCTTGTGAATGACTGAGTGGAAAGAAGCTCAATTTGAGGAATAGTTGAAGATGGTTAGAACATTTAGGGACAGCGTCCAAGTATCAGGGAATTACCCACAATTTGTTGTTATAGGAGAATGTGAATTGGTGTAGACTTAATAGCCAGGAGACTCCCATTTACTTAGCAGATCTCCACTACAAACTAAGCATCTTTGATATGCAAGCCTTTGGTTAGTTCATCTGAGAATTCATCAGATATCTGCAAATCCTCAAGATAAATTATTTTTCCACATTAAATATAGTAAGATTTTGTATGGTTTCTTTGGGAACTTTATTGCAAGCTCCTACAGGTATTTCATGACAGGCTACTGAGAGCAAGCAAAGTCCCTGTTCCGCTGATAAAAAGTAAATATCTAAATTTCCCCCCATTTTGTAATTCACCTTACTGAATAAATAAACAGGGCACATGAATGTGAATCTCACCTTTCCTCAAAGCTCGCCCTGCTCCTCCCAGCGGCAGGAGAGTGGTTGTCAACGTGTTACTTCATCAGCAAATAATGGGCAATTACGTGTCAGCCTTTTTAATTTTCCCCCTATTTCAGTAAACAAGGGAACTCGATGTATATTCAGGCAGTGGAGCTGAGGTATTAATGTGGGTTTCATTTTGCCAGTTCCACTGCCTGGCAGGGACTGACCGGGTGTCAGCCCGCGATTCAGAGCGGAGCGTGAACGTTGTGTTATCTTTAGCCGAAGTATCTGCTTTCCCAGGCTACTGGATAGGCTGGATTCCCAGTTATCCTGGGATTTTGAGGGTGTCGGGAGCTCCTTTACTCCGAGCTTTGTCACTTTTAGCTGGCATTACGCACGGAAAGTTTAATATTGCTTTTCCTCAAATACTGACTTGGACACAAATATTTATGTAATAAAAAAAGCACAGTAAAGTGCACCCCTCTGTAATTGCTGCCGAGGAGCGGGGCTGGAGTGACACGTGAGAAAAGCGATGGAAGCGCGGGGCACCGGCACAGGCTGCGCGTCTGCATTTCAACTTTAAAATGCAAACTGCATTTTGTAGTCGCAGCCTTATTTCAGTGTATAAATATTAACAGTGCTCGTTTGTAGACGGCTCTGCTTAATTTAATACACTGCTACCGCTGCTCTTTCAGGCACTGTTTCAAGATAAGATTTTCTTACAAATTTTATGGTTCAAATGCGCATTTGCCTAAAGGTTCCAGTCACCGCTGGGCAGCCGAGGGCTGGTCACATTCCTGGCCAAACCACCGAGGGGAAACCTCCACGCCACATTAGCAAAAACTCCAGAACTTTTGGGAAATAGCCTGAGACGCGTCCCGAAGGCTCAATCCCCAGGGGTGCGCCATCCCCGGGGCCGCCCCATCGCCCCCGCTCCCCGCCGCGGCTCCTCGGGCCGCTCCAGGCCCCGCGCTGCCGCCCCCCCGGGGAGCACGTGGTCGGCGCCGCGCCCCCCCCCCTACCCCCCGCGGCGGCCCCTCCGCCGGGCGAAACCACCTGGCACGGGAGGGGGGGCACCCCTTCTCCACCAGGCCCCGCCCCGTTAAAGGGGCGATGGGCTCCCGGCGCGGCGGGCAGCAGAGCGTTCCTTCTCCCGTCTGACTGCCGCCTTCCCTTCCCGCTGCCCTCCGCCTTCATCTCCGCCCCGCCACCGAGCAGGAGAGCGCGGCCAGGGGAGCCGCCAGGTGAGTGAGAGCGGGGGGAGGAAATGGCCGGCGCGTCGCTGCCCGTTTAAGGGCCTCCCACGTCGCTCCGCCATGTCCGGCGGCCCGGCCCCTCCTGGGGCTCCCTCACCGCCCCCCGCCCGCCCCCGGGGCCTGGAGGAGCCGCCGCGGGGACGCTCCCGCCGCCCTGCAGGTGAGCCCGGCAGGTGGGGCCGGAGCCGCGGGGCCGGGGCGTTATATAAGGGCAGGGGCGCCGCGGGCGGGGGTCGGAGCGGGCGGGGAAGGCGGCCGGGCAAGGCGGTCGGCCCTCGGGCTCGGGGCTGAGTCCCCGCACAGCTCCGGGTGTGCGACGGGAAGCGCCGTGCCCGAGGGGCGCTCGCCGCTCCTGCCAGAGGCATTCGTGCACGGAAAGCTGGGAGCGCGGCTCTGAGGCGGGAAGGGTCGCTTATCGCTTGTTTTCGATGGGAGAGGTGGAGCGCGTGAGCCAGCAAAGGAGCCGGTGGTATGTAGTGCTGAGTTGCCTCCAGCTGCGGAGGTTCACCGTCTCGGAGAAGCGCGCGGTGGCGTTTGTATCATTGAAAGATTGCAGAGAACAGTAGGTGATCTGCGCGGTCGCTGTTTTTTTCCTTAAACGTAGTTTCCTGTATTCCCAAAAAGTTATCCAGCCGTCTTCAAAGTTCTAAGCTGGGTTTTTTTCAAAGGCTTTCACAGCCAAAGACTGTGGGTGTTTAAATAAAAGTGAAACTCTGATTCTTGGCGTTTCTTTATCAAAGTCTAGGATTTTCTAAGAACTTTATTGCAGGCTTTTTTTTTTTCCCTGGTGGGGTTTGAGATTGGTTGGTTTGTTTGTTTTGTTTTTAGGGTTTTTCTTCTGTAGAAAAACTCCACCCTGTTCATTTTCTCTGTTGGATTTTGTAGCAGAGATGCTGAGCTTTTTCCGCCGCACGCTGGGACGCCGGTCCATGCGTAAGCATGCCGAGAAGGAAAGGCTGAGAGAGGCCCAAAGGGCTGCAACCCACATCCCTGCAGCTGGGGACGCCAAATCCATCATCACCTGCAGAGTGGCGCTGCTGGACGGGACAGATGTCAGCGTGGACTTACCGGTATGAGCGATCCAAGTGTGTTTTTGAAATACACTTGGTTTGTGTTATTTTGATGTGGATTGGTGTTTGCAAGTTAGGTAAAGATATTGCTCTTTGCTGTTAGCAGTCGACCCTGTGCCTTGATGTCCACTAAGTTACTGCTCATAAAAAGGTTTTGAAGGAATAGGTAACTGGCATTCACTGAAATTCGAGAGTGTTTTGCTAGATGTCATCATGCCTTACGCACTGACCACTTTCTGATGTTTTAATGCAATTGTTGTGCCAAAGCATAACTTAGAGAGGATAACCTGTTTGGTGAATTGGGTTTTCTTTTTGGTGAGCTATCTGTCTTGACAAAGAAGGTGAATCTCTTGGTGTAACTTGTTGAAGAGGAGGGCTGAGCAGAAGTACCAGCATGAATTTCTGTGTGGGTTGGGTTTGGTCTGGTTTTATGTCAGAGATGAACATAGTTTTTAACACTAACTTGAGAGGGGAGGGGAAGAGGAAAAATTTGCTTCCTTCCCCTCCTCAGGGCAGATTATATAGTAGGGATTGTCTCATGGCATGGTGCTTTATTCAGAGTGAGGTGTTAGCCACTGTTTTACATTTCTAAAGCTTCCTTAATATGCACGTGCCTGTTCTGCTTGCCTAATTATATACCTGGTTTTGGCCCACAGGATGAGCAGTGGCACCAGCAGTGATGTGCTCTGTTTATCCATTACCATGTGTTATAGTTGTCAGTGACTTGTTTTAAGCTCAGGAGCTGAGCATTAGGAAGTTGGGAAGGTGTGGATCTGTGAGACCTGACTAGTTGCAGAGGATTTTGGCTGCAATCACAGTTGTGCTAGTGTTGGAACTGCTGACTAGAAGGAAAAGCCATTTCAAGACTGGCTGCTCCACACAGCTCTTTCTTCCCTTTGTTTTTTTAATCGGAGTGTTTAGGTAGTGCAAGGAAGTCAGCTTGATTGAGCAGTGTTGTTGACATAGCAGAAATAACTCTTGTGATATCCTGAACTCCTAATAATCTAGAGTCAGAGAAACCCTTTGGCATCTTTATTTGCAAAATGACTGTACAGATAGGCGTTTATAGAGGGTGGTAAAATCAATTTGTAAATCTCTGAAGCAATGTAGCAATGTAGCGAATATATCCAGTGCTACTTAGTGCCTCGGATGTTTGGTTTGAGGCCAGGAATGCCCACAAACACTTCATAGCAAGAGTTAACACTTAAAAAGTACTCAAGTTTAAATTGGTGTCTCTGCTGACTAGAGCAGTGATCTTTGGAGCTGGAGTTGGCTCTGTAGGCAAATTCCTGGTGGCTCCAACAATATTTCTAAGGCTTTGAGGAGCATAAATTGAACCTGAAGAGGTGTCACGGCCTGCCACCTGGCCTATAAATCTCAGACCAGGGTGCAGTAGTACCTATTTACTTCTACAAGAAACTTTTCACTCCAGAATTTTTCTTTAAAAGCCAATAGAGATCCTTGATTGTGAACATCTAAGTTATGAGTAACAGTAACCAAATTGACATCCCTTGATGTGTTAATTACAGTGCATCGTCAGTGGCTGACATGTACCAGTTTCTTCAGTGATTAAAATACAATAAATTAAAAGTAAATTAAATGTTTCATTTCAAGCTTCCTAGAGTGTTTATTCTTGTTTATTCTTGTTTCTCCACTTGCATCATTCATATTTTGGGGTTGACTCTGAAAGGAAAGAAAAAAGGGTAGGGAAGACGGGGGATGAAGTGGGGGGGTACAAAATCCTGGCAAAACAACATCACTTCCTAAAATGTAAAGCTTAAATTAAAAATACATGTGTATATTTTTTTTTCTTTTACAAAACCTTTATTTGAGAATCTTTGTCCTCTTTGAGCTAAGATCTTTTCTGAGACTGGTTAGTTTGTAGGCAGTAAATTTGCTTTAAAATGAACTCTTTCTCTCAAAGAGGTGCCCCCTGCTCTGCCAGTTCGTTTGTGCACAATCGCACTGTCTACCTAAGCACTGTGAAATTGTTTTATTAAAAAAATAAATAACAAAGCTTTTCTTGAGAATGAATCATTTAGCAAACAGGTTAGTTCACAGCCAGAGAAAGGATTGTCTAGGCAGGAATGAATGCCATACCTTTTTAAATCCATGGCTACACAATTACTTTACAGTGGCATAAGCTGTTGCTGCCACAGGAAGAAAAGATGTTGCTTTCGTTATTGCATTTGTCCTTGTTTTCCTCATACCCCTTGGCAGGAGAAACAGTTTTTTAGCAGCCAGGCAGTAAGCTAAGTCAAGAAAATGCTGTGGCTGAAAATAATCGGTATAATTTCATCATGTAGTTTCCAGCTGGAGTGATTCTCCAATCTGGTTCCCCATGTGCCTCCCCAAATGTGGTGAAGAAGCATTTAGAGGTGATAACCAGGCTTAAGTTTGCTCAAAATGCCATTGAGCTCTATCCTTACAGTGAATTTTTTACTGAGAAGAGTAATCTGCATTTACAATCATTGATATAATTGAACCTGAGATTGCTAAATTTCTCCTTAATTAAAAAAAAAAAAAAAAAAAAAAAAAAAAGGAAAGGCAAAATCAACAGTAAGAAGCAGACACAAGGGACATTGCCATGTAAACCAAATGCAATTGAGAGTTATTAAGTAGCAAAGACTGATATTTTCCGAATATTTACAATGAGACAGAAGGGACAGGTTGTAAATGATGCAGTTGAGATTTAACTTATTGGACACAGAGCCAGGATTTGAGCAGTAACTCTGCTTTTTGTCCACTGGTCTTATCTTTGGTGTCTGTCAAGCCACTTAATCTTTCTGCTTTTCTGTGTCTTCTGTTGTTTTTAATTAGAAAAATGCCTGACTTGAACTTTTCACCAAAGCTGCAGTCATACACAGTACATAGACTGGATTCTTTGCAAGAATCTACTGCTTTTGTAGCTATGTCAATGACTGAAGAATATCTGTGTCATGTATACTATTTACTGACACCTTGGTATGTTCAAAATGGGAGGCATGAACTTAATGCAAGTTATCAGTGTTTTTTTGGGGCAGATTGAAAGGTATCAGTTTTTTTCCCACACCTTAATATCAGATTTAAAGTTGCATTTTGACCTGGTACTTTTCCTCATCTCTTACCTCTCTTTTGAAGCTTTAGATTTCTCCAAATGCATTCAGCCATTTTTACAGACTTATGTGCTTAGTGAAACCCTAAGAAGCTTGTTACTTTGTTGATCTTGAAAAAGTTTTTGTAAAATAGATGTTATCTGTAAATGCTGCTGTGGATGTTGTTCATTATACATTCTGCTTTTCTGTTGACTTGAGTTAAACTTGGACAAATGTCAGGTTATGCTTTTTCTTCCAATTGTTTAAGATCCCTGGATGGAATGTTTGCTGAGTAGTGTGAGTGGTGAGAGGACAAGAACTCTGTTTTGCTGACATCCCTTATCTTACTTTTCATCCTGTTCCCATGCAAAACTAAACTACATCTTCCCCCACTGTGCCTCTGGTATTCCCAAAGCTCAAAAGCCATGAATAGCCCTGGTTTATAACCTGAAGATTCCATCAGCTTAGTCATACCAGTCTATCAAGGGAACCTCTCAACAGCTGGAATACCAGCTCTCTTGGTGCTCGTGGTTTGTGAGGAAAGGCAAGTTGGTGAGGTGAAAGTACAAAAAGTTTTCATCTGGGGTCACCAACAACTTTTTAAATAATTAGGAACAAAAATGTTTGTCACGAGTTTGAAATGAAGTGCTGTTTTAAGTAATAGAGAGCTCCAGAGGATTTTAAAATCAAAATATTTAAAAATTAAGTTCTTGTTTACTCAATTCTATGCTGTCCATAGTACTTATTGGGGGAGGGAAAAGATAATATAGATAGGGGGAGAAATGAAAATATAAATAATGGAATATAAAATTTTGGAATATAAAATTTTTTGATTGCTTTTTATGGGGGAGCAAGGTCAGCCTTACAAGAGAGACAGATAGTAAGTGTAGGATCTTATGGAAGCAGAACTGTACTTCGTGGAAGCCAGCAGTGTTTCAGTAAAAAAACCTGACCCTGCCTAACCCACAATTTACATAATCTTCTCATGGATAATGGAGTGTTAATTGTATTCCATTTTCTGTAAGTGTAAAGGTTTAGGTAAAAGCTTCCTGGTGATATAAGATGAAAGACAGAAATTATGAGAATGGATGCTCTCTCTGAGTAGTTTTTTATCTTGGAATATTCCTTACTTACACATGCATGAAATTTGATATGGAGGTTGCAAAATGAGATGGTTTTGTCCTTATTATAATGAAGTATCATTAAAAAAAGGTCTTGTATAAACCAGTCCAAGGGCTGTGTGTAATAGTGGGATTGAACTAAGCTGTTTAGACTTTTGGAGTATAAAACAAGATTAAAAAAAAGACTGTATCTGTAGTGCCTATTTTAAATAAAAATTAAGAAATCTATCTGGAATGCAAAAGTCATTAAGGAGAGCCAGTGGCTTTTTTTTGGAGAGAAATGATTTGTGTTGATCTGACTGCAAGATCAGAAATGCATTGTGAAAGTTGATTTTACTTAATAATCCACTCTGGTTTATTAAAAACTTGTGGAATATTTATGGCCACTTGCTAAATATTTGTGGATGTAAATATGAAATACATAATTTTGTTCCTGGCATGGATGCTGATTAACAAGAAAATTCATTACTGCTAAAAATGCTGGAAAATCAGTCATCAAATAAAATGAGTACTCTGAGTGTTCAAGGCTGACCTCTAAAGTTTCAAAATAAAGCTCAGCTGACAAAAGTAGTAATAAATATTTGAACGTGCCCCTTTTTGTGTGTGCTAAGGCTATAAAGCTATAAAGTTTTGGATTAAAACTTTATTTCCCATGTGATCTTCTGTCTGAAAATATTGACGTACTTTTGAGTGTTTGCTTAAGCTTCTGAAAGACCTTTAGGGGACTGAAACTGGACAAAAATCAGTTGTGAGCCATGTGTTCTGCAGCAGAGATGCTGCTGTCTGTGCCGTGGGAGGGGGCCCGGCCATAGTGCAGGGTGAGCCAGTGCCTCCTGGGCTGCCAGAGTGAAATCCGTGGTGCGATGGAACCTAAGGCAGGGGATGCTGAGTGGCTGTGCCTGTGTGAGCAGCACAGAGTCCTGCACGAGTCCTGCTCTCAGCCCAGCTGCTTCAGGGCCATGGCAGAAAAGTATTTCAATCTTGGTGCAATGCTCCATGCCCTGGCACTGTTGGAAAGGAGGGAGGAAGGGAGCAGCTGGCAGCAATCTGTGCTGCTTGAAGACTAAATTGTTTGGCCTGCAGTGTGCTGCCAGAGTGTTTCTGGGGCTTGTGCTGCAGGCTGGTTTAGTTGCCTGAAAGTTTCACATTCTTAACTCAGAGTAAATTTGATCTGAAGTCCTGCTTTCCTACTGAACTGCCTCTGCAAAGAGCTCAAAGCCTTGGAACTCTGGTGCTCTTAATCAGAGTGCTTGTGAGAAACCTGCAGGTGGAACACCAAATAAAAATGTAAAGTTTGACAATATAATGGGGGGAGGCATTTAATCTGTAAACCTTAATGCTGAACAAGCAATTTGGATATATTGTGTATTAGAAAGAATTAAAAAATTGGTTAAATCAAAATGGTGGTTAGAAGATTAAAACTTTCAGGAAGTTGAAACAGAGACTTCCACAAAACAAATAGTCAGGTATGAATGTTTTGAGTCTTTGTTTTCTTATGTAATAGGGTCAATAAGCCTGAGCACAGTACATTCAAATCCTTCTACATAGCACTCTAATGAATGTACAATTAGGATGGGTATTGAAATAATTTCTTTGTTATGAAGATTTTTGGGAAATGCCTTCTTTCTCCAGAGAATAAAAGAACAAAATATTTAATCCCAAATGCTTACCTTCCTGTACTTGTGCAACACTGAGTAAATAGAAGAATTGACAAGCTGTGTCTCTGGAGGTAGAAATTCTCCCCAACCTTCCAGCCTGCAGGGTTTTATATTAACAAGTGTGTATGGCAGTGTTGTCAAAAACCGAGGATAAACCAGAGAGGGAAGCACTAGAAGAACTAGTGTTTTGCTGCCAGTGGCATCTTTAGATGAACGAGAAAATTGACTGGAGAGTTTGGAAAAGTTATTTGTAGGTGTGGTGCTTGGTGTTTGAGGAGAGGAGCAGCTCCATTTGTAGGTCAGTACTTAAAGCCATAAGAAGATCAGGGTGATAGAAATAATGTGTACTTCTAACACTGCCTTTGTAACGATAAGGGATTTTAACCCTCCAATTCTGCAGCAGACTTTAATGGTGTTAACTACAGACACCTTTTGCATGATATTGATATGAAATCTTCTTCCTTTAAAGCTCACTGCTGAAGCTTTCTCATGCCTTAGTTATTTGAAACCTGTGGTTTTGGAGAAGAGGATTTACTTCATTTAAAAAATGGACAGGCTCCTCTGCTGCTTCTGTGCTGCTGTGGTCTGCAAACATGCATAGGTGACATCCTAGCAACTGGGTAGCTGTAAATCCTGAATAGGGACCCATACCTCCTCTTTGTGTGTGTGTGTAAGTGGCATATTTCTAAGGAAGCTTGTATGCATATGAATGGTAACCCTGCTGATAAATTGACAAAAATCAGGAAGGAAAAATTTTGCCACTTGGTCGCTATTGAAGACAATAGTTTCTGTTAGTTATTGTTAATAAAAATATTAACATGGTCATTTGAAGAAATCAAAACAAAAAGTGCAGCTGCAAAGATGCAGGGGATACTAAGTCCCATGAAGGTAATGCTTATTCATCTATTTTTTTCAAAGTTCATCTTGTATAGGGCCCTCCATTTCTTCACAAAGAAAGAAATAAACAGGAGAGATTATTTTCTGAAAAGTATTTTAATTAGTAGATTTTTTAGGTGGGTATTTTGATCTTGGTTTTTTTTTTTTTTTCACGTTTTGGAGAAAAAAATAACTACTTTGCTGCGATTAAAAACTTGAAGTGAGCCATTCAGCTGGTGCTCACCCAGCACAAGCTCCTCTCCAGTTACTGTGAGCTTGTGTTGCCCCTGTGGTGGTTTGCACTGGCTGCTCTAGTACTGAAGGTGGCTTTCACATCAGGCAGGTTTGGAGCACCTGGCTGGCTTATCCTCATGGATGTGTGTCCGTGAAAAAGCCGATACTCTGAGACCATGAGAAGAGGGTATAAATGCTGCCTTTCAGGTTTTAGGCAGTGTCTGAGATGCCTGAGCCGAGGAGAATGTCTCGGGATCGCCTTACCCGGCAGTGAAGGGACAAACCAAGAGGCCGAGGGGAACACCCAGCCTTGTTGCTGAGCTACGGGGCTAAGCCCAGCCTTTGGAACACCTACTCAGCCAGCAATTGCAGTTATTAAGAGCAGCAGGAGATGTCATTAGTTGGGAGCATCCCTTTCATTGGGGGGAGGGGGGCGGGGGCCATGTGATTCATTCCCAAGTAATCAGAAGATGCTTTTATCCAGTGTGGCAAAATCGGGAGAGGTCCTGCCCTGCATATATGGTGTATTTTATTTACATTTTCCTGTTGTTGATTCTCCTGCTGTGAGATGTTTGCTGTTGCTTCCTAGAGAGAAAAGAAAACTCTGTAAATCGAGTAGTCAGGTTCTACTGAATTGCAAAGCCATGAGAAGTTTAATTTGTGCCCTGAAGGGAGGACCAGCCACTGACTGGACTGCTTGTGAGTGGAGTTGTTAATAGTTCATCGGTAACCATTACACAGTTTGAAAATATTTGTCCTTGTGTAACCTGAGCTATGCTGTAAGGGAAAGAAAGGATGGGGTGGGGGGAAGCATAGGACAGCAGCAGGATAAAAATGATACTTTCACAGAATATTCTGAGTTGGAAGGAGCCCACAGGGATCATCGAGTCTGACTCTTAATGGCCCATACGGGGATTGAACCCACAACCTTGATATTATTAGCACCAATGCTGCCATGAGAAAGTTAGAGCAATATTTTACAAGAAAATGTAATAAAAGTGTATCTTTGCTCTTTGAAAACTCTTGAGAACTCAGTTTTATTGAATACGAATAAATAAATTTTGATTCATGAAAGTTGACTGGTTACAAAGCATTAATATTTTTGGTTGCTATTTGTTTAAGGAGGAAGGACTTTAGTAAAGTAAAGCATGTGTGACACTTCTGCTGACTTATACCAAAGACAGCTGCTGGTGATTTAAGTCATATGCAAAGTAGAGCATAATTAATTCTATGTTGACAGCCCTGGTGATTTAAGTCAGAGAACAACCAGAAGTCCTGTAGATCTTTCCACAGCCACTCCACTGTTTCTTCAGGGACTTTATCCCACATTAGTCATTCAGGGTCCAGTTAGTCTTTGAGTCCTCTGCTGAGATTTCCGAAATGGCGAACACATTCTGAAACTAATTTGACACTGCATAAATTGAAGTTTTGCTTGTGGGTAGTCTGAGGTAGTATGTGTAGTATTCCAGGCTGGAGTCAAAGTGCTTCTGTCACTGGCAGGGAATTAGCCTGAGATAACTGGTTAATTTGCAGATTTTAAAGATGACCTAAGAGGAATTGAGAAGGATCTCAAATGTTCTGCTCAATAACGGGAGATTTTCCACTAGTTTTAGACAAGCTACCAAACGCTTCATGCAACATAGAGTTTTTCTGTTTTTGCTGTTGTAGGTGCTGAATTGATTTCACCTGTATTATTATATTAATCTTTAAGTAGAAGATATCATGTGTTGAGAAAAAATATCAACAGTTCAATGCCTTGTTCTTTCGAGACTGAGGCTATGGACTCAATTAATGAAAGAAAAGTATGAGTTTGTATTTATAGATTGTTTGCCTTAAGGTTTCTGTTTGAGCTGGTGTTTAATAAATCTGTTATTGCCTGAGAAATAATTATTTCCTGAGACCAACAGAAAACACTTTGTCTGAATGAATTTGATGAGGTTGACATTTAGTATTTGCATTATACAATATTTTGTAGATGCTGTGTGTTTTTGAAGTTGCCTGCCTGGCCCAAATGCTTTCTGTTCCTGCTATTCTCCCCAGTACCTGGAAAGAAATAACTGTGTGAGAATTTGCTTAGACGGGCTCTGTTTGCAAACTTTTTTTGAGATTTTGCTTTGGGCTATGATATGTTGTGTTGGATTTAACTGATACATCAAGTAAAGCAGTGATAGTGATTGCAAAGTTGAATATAAAATATCTGAAGGTCAGGGTAGAGGAAGATGACAAGCATTACAGCATGCAACTTTACTTACTTAGGTATTACTTACTGATTAAACCAGATTATTTCTGAGAAGAAAAATTTGTCTGGCCCATAATTTTGAGAGGTGTACTAAATTTGCTAATTACTAGCTTACTAAATATGTGCTTAGAAAGTTATCCCATTTCTCATGTTCTGAATGTATAAATATTGAGGTAAAGGATTTCAAGATGGTGGCTTTACAGAAATAGAAAAACCCTTTAGCTGCTGGCTGAGTAAGCATAAATAATGCCTGCATTTCTTGGCGTTTAATTTTTTTTAACACTATGACCTTTACTCTGATCTAATAATTTATTAATGTATTTTACTACATTTAAGCATCTCAGATATAATAACTCTTAATATATTATTTCCATTTACATCTATTTAAAGGAGCTCATAGCATGAAGAATATATGTTGTGTAGAAACTGCTCAGTGCTATTTATGTGTTTTCTCTTTAAAAACAACTGTTTAATTTTTTAGACATCACTGTAAAAGCAATGTTTCCTTGGGGCCAGAGCTGTTTTTTTCATAAATTATGTATGAGCATATGAGCTGGCTTTTTGCACCTAGAAGTTAGTTTTATGAACTTAGTTTTGTGAGTGTGATATCTAAGTGCTATTTATTCAAGTTGTTTGCCCCAGACTGTTTCCTAGCAGTTGTTAGAAGCACTTGCTAATCGAATGCTATCTCCTAATTCAATAGGTTTTGCTACCTGCTTCTAAACTGGTGAAACGCCTAGATACCAAACAGTAGTGAATTCATAAGCAATTTGCTGTACTTGGCTCCTAAAGTTTTCCAGTACATTGGTTATTGCAGTTGTACTGGCTGTGTTTCCAGTTCTGTTGAATGTCAGTGAGTAAGGAAAGCCTAAAAGGAAAAATGATAAAATGACATTTTAACACTCTGTTGGCAAGTCAGTGTTGACATTTTCCAAGAAAGGAGATTATGCAAGTTCTTTATGGATATTCTGTATGTTTCTTGTGGGGTGTAGATTTGCCTTTGAGAAAAGAAGCCATCAGAAAATACAAGGGGGTGAAAAAAGGTGTCCACATCATATTTTCAGAAGCTAAATTTTTGGAATTAAAATGTAACATGTGCAGAGAAAAAGGAAGATGCTACAATAAATCTACTTGCTATGTACTAAGTCTTGTTATCTTTTCAGAAAAAAGCCAAAGGCCAGCTCCTGTTTGAGCAAATCATGTATCATCTGGACCTTATCGAAAGCGACTACTTTGGATTAAGGTTCATGGATTCAGCACAAGTGGCAGTAAGTAGTTATGCTCTTTTTTAAGCAACAGTGTAAAAGTTAAATCCTAATACTGACAAAAATGCTATAAGAAAGCTGCCTTTTGTGAATTAAGTTTTGTGCAGAAGCTGTGAGATGTGTGATTTTCCGTGTCCCGTGTTTAGTTCCACCTCCAGCACTCTAACATATGATCATGCTGTTGTCTCTTCCTTCCTTGTTTCCATATGTTCCTGTCACACCTCCTGTTGTCACTAGGCAGGCTGGTCCAGTTGGACCCCAGAGCCTGGTGTGTCGTGTAGAAACTTTTGGTGCTGATGATACAGAGGGGACGGGGCAAATCTAGAGTGTGTGCTTGGCCCTTCTGTTGTGTGCTATACAGAGAGGAGAAGGTTTTCCTTTGCAAATGCAGTCAGCTTTCTTGTCAGCAAAAGTCACCTTGTTAATGTCTGGTTGCAGGAGGAGTGTACCTTTGATTTGTTCAAATCAGTGTGACTCAGACCTGCAACTCTTAAGTTTTTAGGAGGCTATGGGTGTGTTTATATGTATCACTTTGAGCTGAGGGTTCTTCCAAGCCCAAGTTTGTTGGTGTTTTATTGTGTGTTTCTAAAAATGTAACAGGTTTTGAAGTCAGAAGCAGAGCATTGTCAGTAGCAACCACAGTTCTTTCACTTGTGGGCTATGCAGTTTTATATAGATACTTATAGTCAAGTATTTAATCCTGCCACCTAGGGTAGCTGCAAGTTAAGTGAGCCTTTAGGCAAGGAGTATTTTTTTCTTTGTCCTGCATCCCTGTAACTTAAATTTGTATTCACTTAGCTAAAATCCCCAGGTAGAATGAGAACTGTGTTTTCCTGCTGCATATGTCAATCTTATTTCTTAGATATATAACCTAATTGTTTTTGTGTTTCAAGGCCACTTCAGAATTATTTCAAGCTTAGGATGGCAGAGGGGAAGCACAGACAGTTGAGCTAAATATCTGAATTGTTCATGGTCAGCATACAAAAATGGAGGCAGTGACTTACGTTCCTTTATTTCTGTGAAGGTCTGCATCCATAACACTTTGAAGATGGTCTCTTATTGTTGCAGCTTTGTACAAAGGCAAAAATAAAATCCACAGACTTGAACCTTTTAAAGAAACTTAACAGCTTTGGACACATTGCTCCACCCCAAAGCACTTATAACGTGATGGCTTCTTTCCAAAATTACTGTGATCGAATTTTATGCTTAGCATGTAATTGTAGAGAATGTGCTCCTCAGAGAAAATTGTTGGTGTTCAGCATCTGAAGCAAACTTCACAGCCAGTGGGATTAGCTGCTGCTGGTCTGTAGTTCCAAGTAGTGAAAGTGGTCTTAAACCCCTTGCAGAACAGAAACATTTAACACTAAGGAGAAAAAGATCATTCCACTAACAGATGGATGGCATTCAGAACCATGCATACCAACAGAAATGAGAAAACAGCCTATTGCATACTGTTTTATATTTCTCAAGATCATGTTAGCTGTGCTCAGCATGTGCAGTCCAAGATGCTGGTTATTGATAGTGAAGAGCTCTATTGTATTTGTCTTTTTGCTTCAGAAAAGCAATATTGTCTATGTGGTTAACGTATCCTAACTCAGTTTCTGCTGTGTGGCTTCTGATGTATTTCCCTGTCTCTAGGATCTCATAAGAGGTCACAGTGGGTTAGTTTTAACTGGTAGAACTATCTATATGATACTTTTTTTTTAATCTTCCTGATCTGCTAGCAAATAAAGGTAGTTCATCTTGAAATGTGTTAATAAGAGTTAATCTTTTCTGCTGCAGCAGTGGGTCATGCCTTGCTTTTGTCTAGCAAATTATTACTGCCAGTCCAGAGAGCACGTGATTGAATATTTGATACTGCACAATCTACCAGGTACAGGGGATTTCAAACTTTGCTTCCTTTTCTTAACTATGTGTGACTGAAAAGCAGCAGAGTAGAGATAACAATCTGTTTACACTGGACCTTAATGATGAGCTGCGTATAATGAAGCAGAAAAGATTGCATTTTGCCAGAAAAGCTGAATGCAACAGCCAGAGATAATTAATTGCTTTAAGAAATGAAGAACTGTTGCAATAGCAGCCATTCCTGCAAAAGGAGCTGGCAAGTTCTAGCAGAAACCCAATCTGCAGCTGGAAACAAAGAACAGAGACTAATCAAGTGACTTGTCCAAGAATATTCAGGAGTCCTGTTAAATAAACAGTGTAAGAATGCAGTCCCTTACTGCAGGCAGAATTGTCCCTGGCTCTGAAGGATATAATCTTTCTGCTACTCAATTTAAGAATATTGCCATCCTTGCTAGTTACTTTTTCTGATACAAACTGGCAACATGTAATTATATAAAAGTTTTAGAAATCCCTGCTGTTCAGGAAGAGATCAGTTTTAGCTGCAACATCTTGTCTAACAAACCTCATTTGCCCAAACTCTTGAAATGTTGCTGGGTCAAGATTTGAAGGTTTTTGTATGTGTTTTGTTTTTGATTTCTGCAGCAGCAAACTATTTTAGTAACGACTTGCAGTACTCTGTGCAGTCTGTTGTTTGCATTGCCTTCTCTTTAGCAAACTTTATCTCTGATTTTCAGCAGTAGACTGTTCTGTGCAAACCCTCATCAAAAGTAAACTTCTTTTCCAGGTCTACTTGAATTCCATTGTAATCACTTGGAATAAATCTCAAGTTTCTTGACGTCTGTGCCTGTCCATTCATGTGTTGGTTTTGGGGCTGTTTTTTTTGTTTCATTCCCACCCCCACTTAAAATCAGTTCTGCTTCCCTTCTCCCTTGCACACCATCACCATTGAGCAGAGCTCCTGTGGGCAGCAGCAGTCAGAGCCCAGCAGAGTGAAATGCTATCGGTGCCTGTTGCCTTCCCATGGAATGTGGAGGAGATGAAACAGGGGGGAGGCCAGCAGGGAGATGAAACAGGGGGGCACAGCCAGCCCTGGAGCCTAGAAAGGGCTCTCCTTGCCATGTCTGTATGTAAATCACCTTCAAGCCTCCAGCTGGGTAGTTTCTATATTTTTTTTTGTGGAGGAAGGAGTAAGTAAACTCTCTTACAGCAAGTGAGGTTATGGAATAGGAAAAAAGATTATATGATTTCCTTGTAGAAAAAAAAATTGCTTACCTCCCATTTCACTGGTAGTGTAAGCAAAATTTATGCAAATATTTGCTTCATTCCTCCTTAAGCTTCCTGATTTATTTTAAAAATGTATTAGATACATTTCAGCTCTCTGTAGCTACTTAGTTTGAATAGGCAATGAGAGCATTCTCAGCTGTGTGCATAGCAGCAGCAGATGGTTTAAGCATTCTCATCTGCAGCTAATACAGCAATCAGTCACAGCCTGGCTGTGTTACAGGCTGACTTCAGCTCTCTGCAGAAGGCAGGGCTGTTCTGGAGGCAGGAATTTGTTTACACTTGGCAGTGCAACCTGAAAATACTGGTTCTTTTTCATACCCTTGATGCTTTTCTGTCCTCCCTGGAGCTCACTGTGAACTTCATGTCACACAGTTTAACAAAAGGAGTCTTGCTAAGTATATAATTCATCTGTATTAGTTGCAAGGTGACATTTGGGATTGATCTGATGAGGTGGTGTTCCCTGGGCATGGTGAACCATGCAGGACACAGTGTGTCAGGTAGTTGGCTCTGGCTGTTGAGTCAATGCAATTATGTTTTGTGCCGTGTTTCCTGTTTAGGTGAGTCACCTCCTTTGGAGGAGGGAGCTGTTGGCCCTACACAGCACTAGGAAGGAGATCTGTCCCGCTAGATGTGTGTTGGATTTCCAGCTTTAACTTCTGGTATAAACTCTTCAGCAGTGTGATGATGTGCAATTACTTTGGGGACCATAGTGTACATGTGTAGGGTTTCAATCTGTCAAGTTTAGCTTTTTGCACATGCTGTTGTACACAGTCTAAGTCAAGCCATTATTTTGGCTTCTTGTCCAGTATATAGCTTATAATTAGCATTAGTAGGTGAGGCAGTAACTTGTCCTCCCATGTGACAGCTGCTAAAATGTCGCCTGTGAAGAGATTTTTGAGAATTAGGTAGAGCTGACTCTGATGTTGGGACACAGACAGCTCTGCTGTTCCTGCACTTGAGTCATCTAAAGAAAATGTCTGAAAGCCAACAATATTTATTCTGTCTCTCCCCTTCCTGCCCCAAGTAAACATCGCACACAGCTGAGTGCCAGAGTCTTCAGCTATGATTTATGCTTCTCTGGCCCGTTGTCACTGGCTGACCTGCTAATATGTGAATTAAGTGTTTGTCTGGATAGGATGAAGATCTAGTGAAGTGGTTTGCTAGTATGTTTTTTTTTTTCTTTTAAATAGACAGTGCTGCCTTGAAGATTTGGTTTAAATAAGGTACTACAGGATGTTTCTGTTGTTCAAAACTGACATTTTGCATTACAAACTTTGAGCAAAATTATCTTCAGCAAGCACAGAAAGCTATGAATTGTGAAAGATTTGAATTAGATTGTTTTAACAAACTACTTGTTATTCCAAGATGGTCTACACTAACACTTCCTTTGTTGTTCTTTTTAGGAGATTTCTTTATTGATAATTCAATGAAATTAATTTATTTTTCAGCACTGGCTGGACAACACCAAAAGCATTAAAAAGCAAGTTAAAAGTAAGTGTCCTTTCCATTTTCTCTTGGAACATTGTATTTAACATAAGGAAAGCACAGCCAGTTGAAATGAGTGGTGGGGGGCAGTGTCCTGTGAGGAGGTGAGGGTGGCAGGTGACAAAAGCCCAGCAATCAGGTGCTACTGATTGTTTAATGGCATCTTCCTTCTGTAGCTCATATTACTTTATTCTAATGTTCTTAATTAAACATATGTTATGGGCTCATTAATTATAGTTGAAGTGGAGTCAAGGCAGCTGAAGATGTTCTAATATTAAA
This sequence comes from Vidua macroura, assembly GCF_024509145.1. Classification (NCBI taxonomy): domain Eukaryota; kingdom Metazoa; phylum Chordata; class Aves; order Passeriformes; family Viduidae; genus Vidua; species Vidua macroura. The sequence continues at coordinate 28,519,297 of NC_071577.1, forward strand.
GAACATTATCCTGGCTATAGGAAAACTTGCCTTGGACCTCATTCATTGATGGGGCAATCTTGCGTGCTTGAATCTGTGTCCAGTCCACCAAGTCCTCACCTGCTGCTCAAGGGTTCAGTGTAGCCTGGTTGTTGCAGTGATGTGTGCTTGGGTAAGATGTTGTTTAGCAGCTTCCTTTCTCTGCAGTGTGGGAAGTCTTCAGGGATTTGTGGTGTTGTTTTAATACAAGAGAGGTTTTGGAAGCAGTGAGAGGGAGAAAATTCCTCCTGTCAAATGCAAGAATCAGCAGAGCGATGCACATTTTTAAAGAGCTATTAATCCACCCTTTTGCTGAATTAACTCTTTGGTTTCCAGAAGAGATGATTTTTCCATAGAAAAGTCTCTTAAGTGCCCATAAAGTATGTCTAAACTTCTGTGGAATAGAAGGGCCAGAGTTGTCAGCAGTGAGTATTTCTCAGAGCCCTGGGAAGGTGTTGCAGAGACCAACAGCGTGCCTGAAGGTTTAGTCAACTGTAGAGCCAAGATGCTCAGCTTTCTTGGTGATGGATAGAGCCCTTAAACATAGGGATTATCCTGGATTCGTGTGCTCTTGGCAGGAAGAATCACGTTAATGTGATAGGACCGTTGGGTTGACTTGTAACACATAAAACTCTTTCGTGCACATATTTAAGTGTCCGCTCACCCTGATGTTCCTCACGGATTTCCCTGGCATAAAGGAATTCCTGCCTTAAGACCTTCTGTAGCACATAGCCAACCAATTTCAGTCAAGTTTTGTGATGTGATTCTGTGTAATAAATAAATAACCTGTTTCATCCAGTAACTGTTACTATTGTCTTGAATGAATTCTGCTTTGCAGTTGGCCCCCCATATTGTCTGCATTTTCGTGTAAAGTTTTACTCATCAGAGCCCAACAATCTACGTGAAGAGCTAACAAGGTAAGAAGGATTTTGGGTGTGAGAGGGGGACCCAAATAAGATCAGGGAAATGTTTTCCATGGTATCTATTTAAACAATTTGGAGAATTCTTTAGAACTGCTTGCTTACTTGGCTTTTTGTAAATGTAGTTTTCGTTTTGTAAAGTGTCTGTTTTGTGTGTGGAAATAAATGTGCTGTGACGCAGAGATCTAAATACTAATATATTACTTAATGCACCATTTCTCTTAGGCAATTTTCGCAACTGATCTGAGTAGCTTATACACGATGGACAGAGGTTTTCACTGAAGAGAGTAGACATCATTCCTCTGTCTTTATTTTTCTTAAGCTGTTTGAACTGCATGCAATCATCCTGTCTCCAGGCAGAAAAGCATTGAATTACAAGTTAGAGGTTCTCTTTGAAAAAAGGAAGTTCAGTTAGCATTTCATTGCATGTGTGGTCTTCAAAGAGCTTATGGAAAGGGAATGTAGTATTTTACTGCCATGTTAAGCTGAGTTGACACTACTGTAGGTGGTGTAGGTTTGTAGAATCAGGTGAGCAGCAGTTCCTCTTGATTAAAGCATTTCACAAATCCATTCACAGAACTGCATTTCCAAATGGGCTGAGACTACTACGTGTGCTTTAAAAAAGAGCACAACCTACCACCTGTCAGGAGTATAGATCTGTTGTAAAAGGCAACATTTCTTTGCGTTGTTACCACTGCTGCTGATCCCTTTTGGAGAGTAAACAAAGTTGTATTTTCATGATAGCTGTAGACATTTCATACCTTAGCCATTTGTAAGACTGTGAAGTGCATTTGTTTGTTCTTCAGGTTTATGTCTGTGTGGCTCTTCAATCTGCACTTTAGCCAAATCCCTTGGAGTGCTACCAGGAAGATTATAGTAGCATTACCCCTTCCAGCCATATGTACCCTGTGCAGCTTAATATTTACATGTGATAACATAATGTGGTAACTGCTGCTTTTTAATGCTTTCCTGCTGATCTGGGAAGAATGTTTTACCTCCCTGTTCATGTTCCTAAATAAACATTTAACTGTCTTTAAAACCAGCAACTGTAGACAAAATTGAGACCTGATCTATGGAACTTTTTCATCCATTTTGACTAGAGTTCTGCTAATCAGACCTTGCTGTGCAGATTTTAGCAGGGCAGATCTGAAACCTGAGGGCTTTTAAACACTGTCTGCCTGTTCAGCTAATCCTCCAGAACAGGAGAGCAGCAAGTTGTCCTTCTGTCTTGAGACAGTGTGATACCTTAAAGTAGCAGAAGCAGTGGGAAGCAGAGCTTTGCCATGGGTTATAGGTGTCACTGGCAGGAGCTTTCCCAGGGTTCCACCTTTAAACAGCAGGACACCCAGTTGGGGCTACTTTTCAGCTTCCACAGGTGCAGCTTGCTCATGTTCTCAGCCAGTGGTCACGTAACACAGCATGGGAAATGCTTTAATTGTTTGGAAGTGTTATGTGGCTGATGAGCACAGACTGGTCACACCCACTACCCACTGGAGGCCTGTGTTAATTTTCATATCTGGGGTCAGTACCAACCAAATTTATTCCCCATGGAGAGGCTAGTGTTCAAAAGGTTTTGGTTAATAAATGGTTTGGCAAAGTATTTGTGGACTTCTGTGGAACCTGTAGGAAAAACACCTGCACCTGTTTTGTGTCTGTGTTTGAAAGTGTGAGGAGACACAGGCACATGTTGATGCAGAGGTTGTGTGTAAGGTATCTGGGAGTCTGTGCTAGAATTCAGACTGGATACCATGGTTGATGCCAGTGTTTTACACTTGATGAGACTTCTTCTCTTGTTAAAGGAAAGCTGTGTACCATAAGGGAGTGAGGGGACTGCTCTTCAGGGGTATTGGATCAGAAGAATTGGTATTGCACACCCAAGGGATTTATATTCAATATTTGCCCCATTTCTAAGCAAAAAGAGTAGAGAATATGCAAGGCGGTGAAGGAAAGCTGGCTCCGAAGAGTAAACGAGTTGAAAAGGCTGCAGCCTGCTGTTTATTTTTAGTCACTTAGCAGTCAGCATTCCAGGTTAGATTTTAACTAAACAATCCATAGTAGAAACTTTTTTTTTAAGACATAAAAATAACCATTCTTTTATGAGGCTGGTATGTGTATGAATAATGAAAGAATGTGTTCTTTGCTCAAGTAGAATCAGATGAGAATAAAAAATATATTTACTTGGATATCCTGTTTATTTTTCCATGCAACACTGTAGTTCAGCTTTTGACGACTTGTACTTTTGGGTTTGCTTCATTTGAAATGCCTACAAAACACACAAACCTGACTGATAAAGCCTTGAAAGGTCACAGCGCAGTTTCTTTTGTCTTGAAAACCCATGTTAAAAGTAGAAAACATTTTTATTTGTCAAGCTCTAACTTACTCCTGTTGACTGAGTGACACATTAGCACTATTACTCAATGACTTATTTCTTACTTAATCCTACAGGTATTTATTTGTTCTGCAGCTGAAACTGGATATTCTTAGTGGAAAGTAAGCAGCCTTTTAAACTATTACAGCGTGTTTAACATAGAGTTTATTACATTTATATTTGGATAATTAATATGTTTTGCTTAGTAATGTAATTTTTTTTTTCTCTAAAATACTACTTTTATATACATGAATATCAGGAGAGGAATGCTTAAATAATGTAGTGCTTATCTCCTCAATTTTCTGAAAATCTTCAAGTACTTTTTCATTTTCTTATCCCAGACATTTGCAGTTTCTTACTGTCAGTTACATAAGTTGTCTGCTAATGATGTCAGTTCAGGTTTTAACAATGCATTTCTCTCTTGGCAGATTGGAATGTCCTTTTGACACCGCTGTCCAGTTGGCAGCTTATAACATGCAAGGTGAGTAGGTGCAAGAAGGGAAGGGTGAAGTTGCACAAACAGTTTTGTGTAGACTCTTATTAACTGTTTAAAAAACGCTGTCCTTGTTATGTCCATAAAATAGATTCTGCCAGACATTGGTGATCCAGTGTGAATTGCAGATCTTTTAGATAGTACTTGTGCTTGAGAGTATGTACAGAAAATTACTCAATTCCTCAGGAAACAGAACAAGGAGGTTCTGAACATAAACAGCTTTGCCCTAAAGTTGTTTTCTCAGGTGCTTATGTGCAAATCTGTCCACTTTCACAGAAGATACGAGGCCTGCAGCCTTCCTGAATCACTTTGATGTAGTAACACAGCTCACTTTTTTTCATCATATAGGTTCTGTCAAGTGTTGTCTTTGTTGTCCAAATCAGATACAAAATTGGTTTTGTTTGCACTGTGTATAAAATACCAGCTTTTGACTTCATCTTATTTGTAGATGATCATGCCCTATGTCTCATGCTCATACTTCAGTGTTCCGGGTTGAACTGCACTTGTTGGTACTTCAGATCCTTCTTCAGCCACAAGATGTGACATATTCTTTTATCCTCAGCTATACAGCACTGTGTTTGAGTCATCTGAGATTTTATTAATCAGTTGTCTTTAACTTTTGATTCCAGATGAGAACGTGTTGTTTGGATGAGGGGGTGATGTTAACAAATGTGACGTTTCCTACGGTTTCAAGCAGAGGAGCTCACAAAAGAAAGAGGGGAGGCTTGAAGTTTTAAAAATGCCTGCTAGAGTATTGGAGGGTATAGGTATATGGATATATGGCCTTATTCAAGCCAATTGATGTGCCATGTGTTTGAACCACACAAATTCTCAATACAACATTCATCTTATGAATCCGTTGCACTTACTCTGCATGAAATAGGACTAAGTCGCTGAAATTTGTTCTCTTACAAGTATTTTTCAAAACACTTTTATTCTTTTCATGCAGGAAGTGCTAATACCCCTAAATCATGTGTAGGTATAAGAGTTGGGATTAAACTGTGAAGACACTTGCCTTTTTAACCTGCTCTTTTGTGTGGAAGGAAAGCAGTTAGAATACATTCCACAGTTAAAAATATTAGCATTGTTAGAGCCTTAAGATACAGGTTCAGTAAATAAGATTTTGGAAGAACAAAGTGATCTAATTAGGCCATATATCCACTGCTTTTTGTGATGGTCTTTTCTTTCCTTGCTCCACAATGAGGCCTGTAGCAGGGCTTTAATCTTACTGTCTGACAGCTGTGTACTTTCATTTAAATCAGCTGGAACCTAAGCTGGCTTTGACAGCATTCCTTTGAACAGAGGCAGGCATTTTAGTGGGAGTAAATTATTATAGAACTACAGACTTCCTCAGTCAGCATTTAAAAAAAAAGAAAAAGGAGGGGGTGAAAAGACTGTTATTATGCTTGCACCATTCAGAATCCAAGAAATGGAGTTTTATATCATGTGGCATTTCTGTACCTGGGGAATACTGGCATTTATTTGACTTTGCCACGTCTTCCCAGTGATTTCTCTATTTTTCTCTACATAAACATCTGTAGTTTCATTTTTCAGACAGAGCAATTATTGGCCTGCATTAGACTTCCAAAGTCCAAGTTACAGAATTATTCCTAATTTTTTGACTACGAGCTGGACATTACAAACCAACTTGAAATTAGTAGGAGGAGCCAGTGCTTAGTGACTCTGAAAATCAGTAAAGGTTTCTAATTGTCAGTTTCAGCATTTTAGATATTTAATCTGTCTTTACAACTGGACTTGTTAGCATCTGTTGGAGATGGAGTTGTGTTTTTGATGTGACACACCCCTTAACTGGTATGTTCCTGTATGTTTTCTACATAGCATCTCTTACTGCTCCTCTGAGCATGCAGCAGTGGACTCGATGAGCCATTTGACTGACCCAGGAGGGCATTTATTATATCCTTAGATGAAAAGGAGAGCAACAAATAACAGCTGCATGATTGTGCCCTGACACAGAGTAATTTTAGCAGGCAGGACAGGGCACTATCAAATCATAAAACCAGAAACTGACTTGTAGAATGGACAAATAGTTTCATGGAAAGTGTCAGAACTGATTTTGCTTTTTATAAATCTCAAGAAATATTGTTTTAATTCTTTAAGGCAAAATTCTATTGTAACTTTAGTCAGCTGTCATCTCAGTAGATACTTCAGTAATAAAAATGTTGAAAACTCTCTGCAAGAAAGAAAAAAGGTGAGTTTCAATGATGGTGATAAATTCCCTTTATAGGAAGCTTTTTAAGGAATATGTCAACAATACTTTGTAAACATTAAGACAAAACTTTGGTCCAGACAACACAACCATTTGTTCAGTGTTCATAATTTCCCTGTCAAAAAAGGTGAAGTGAGAACTGGAGGAGGAGAAGGAACAACTTTAGACTAACTCAAAAAGTGTGCAGAAATTCTGTATGCAGAAATGTCCACGGTGTTTATTGAGAACGGTGCCTAACAGTGTTGATCTTTCGTAGCTGAACTTGGAGACTATGATCCTGCTGAACACGTCCCTGAGCTGGTGTCTGAGTTCAGGTTTGTTCCCACTCAGACTGAAGAGATGGAATTAGCTATTTTTGAGAAGTGGAAGGAATGCAGGTACTAGATCATCCAGTGAATGCTATCCAGCTGTTTGCACTGATTTTTCTGTGAAGAGAATCTCTTAAAAAGATACTGCTGATGTTTCTTCTGTGGCTTGTTCAGAAATAGAACTTTAATATGGTTCTGTCCTACTTTGTAAAAGAATATAATGTGATAAATGAAGCTTTTCAAAGGTCTGAGTAAATTTATGAGGTACAAAATCTTAAAACACAGTAATTTTTGCAGCAGCATTTTCAGATCAAAACTTTAAAAAGTGACCTTAACCTTCAATAAGGTGAGCAGGTGTCACCAATGTTTACATTTTTCACAAACTTTCAGGAAGTTCTTTTCCTTTTTCCTCATTTACCAGTTTTTCCTTTCTATGCTTTTTCAGGCATCTACCTAACAGCAAAAATTTTGTTTCAGGGGCCAAACACCAGCACAGGCTGAAACGAACTACTTAAACAAAGCTAAGTGGCTGGAAATGTATGGTGTAGACATGCACATAGTCAAGGTATGTTTAACCACAGCATGGTGACCTTTGGAAATGATAATGTCAGTTTTGTGTTGCATTTCAACACTGGTTCTGCTTTGAGGGGGGAAAGAAAAGGAAATATTGTTCTCATGCAATCTGTATAGTAAGTGATGTGGCTTTGTGTCAACATTCCACTCTTTGGTATATATTTCTAGAAGGTAAAACTTGAGTCCAAGCATTTCTGCTCTATGTTAAATGTGTGATTGATGTGGAAGTATATACTATAGTTTGTATTTAGGCTTAGGAGTTTTGTTGAAAAATCATAGTAATTCAAATTTGCTGGGGTGTAGACAGCTACCAGCTGAAAAACTACAAAAAAGCATCAATCTCCTGTGGAGGTGCAAGTGCAGCAAATGCATAAGGAACAGACAAATCAAGGAACTTTAATTTTCCTCTTTAGTCAGCCTTATTGAAGGGTTGCAAACAAGAAAAATCCATTGCATAAGATCATCAAAACACAAGAGTTTTGTTGTATAAGATAGCAGATATGTGTGCAATTATAACACTGGGCAAACAAACCACATGAATCACTCTAGTAAATTGGATAGAGGGTCAATCACCAAAATGAATCTAATTTTTGTTTTGTGGCACTTAGGCAAGAGATGGCAATGATTACAGCCTGGGACTAACACCTACAGGAGTTCTTGTCTTTGAAGGAGACACAAAGATTGGTTTGTTTTTCTGGTAAGCTCTCTGATTGTACACTAAAATCTGTTTTTTATTTTGGTTCTTTTGTTTCTTTTATGATAGCAAAAAAAATTGTTTGGGTTGTGAGAACACCATGAATATGAGGTACTTTCTCCATAAATTACTAAAGTTAGATGTAACCTGCACTTTCTGTTCATCTGGCAGGCCAAAGATAACAAGGCTTGACTTCAAGAAGAACAAACTCACTCTAGTTGTTGTTGAAGATGATGAACAGGTAGATAAATATCTGTTTAGTTACATCTCAGTCTTGATTATACAGTACTAGTTTACATACTTCTAATCTTTCCTTATATTTAAGTTTTGAGAATTAATGTGGATGCCTGAAAGATTTGTGATTGTGACTTGGGTGGGGAGGAGGGAAATGAAGGGACTTAAGTAAAAGATAAACTTTTCTGTCATCCATTTTTTAAAAATAGAATTCCTGGTGAAACTAGAGCACGTACTTTGGAAATAGCGTGCATTGCGCAAGAAAGTTTAAAAAAAATCCCACATACCACATTTAGTAGAATGAATTACTTCAGCGGGTTTCAGACTTGTTTCTGTGGGGAAGAAATTGCATACCCCTGAGACAATTAAAAAGTGAGCATTGGTAATTTGAGAAGATTAGATTTGGAAGTGAAACTGTGTTAGCCTCATCAACAAGTACCTTCCTGTTGTAATGGTATCTTTAATTTGTAGTTATTCAGAGGTTTGGCTTGTTAAATATATGGACTCCAGCCTTTTCCAACTTTAGATGATATAGCAGTTGTTCATTATAGCTTCTGAAAAGCTTGATTTTCCTGCCTAAAACATTTTTTATAATATAAGGAATCATAAAAAGCAAATTTTATTTGGCTTGCATGGAATTTTAGATTTGAATTATTCAAGCCCCTTGTAAGTCATCAGTGTGCTTTGTGTGCTTTAAGGGAAAGGAGCAGGAGCACACTTTTGTATTTAGACTGGATCATCCCAAAGCCTGCAAGCACTTGTGGAAATGTGCAGTGGAGCACCACGCCTTCTTCCGGCTCCGAGGGCCTGTCCAGAAAAGCTCCAGTCGGTCTGGCTTCATTCGCTTGGGGTCTCGCTTCCGATACAGGTCAGTGCCACTGTCATTTGGCACACACCTCCTGTCATTCCTTGCTCTTCCTGGATGCTGGGTTTTAGTCACATTATCAGCTTTCTCTGTGACTTTTGGCAATATTACTTAAGCTTTATTCTCTTCTAGAATTTTGAGCTTCTCCAAAACTCGTGCAGTGGGATCGCAGAAATATGCAAAGGGCACACATGCTTTTATCAGCTACTTAATGTTTAAAAAGTGGTTGCTTCTGCCATTTGTCTTGAGGAAATGGGGTGAAGAAGAGAATGTTTCTAAAACTCCTACCCTCTTTTGTGAAAGGTCTTTTGAGGTGTGAAGTTTGGGATGTTTTCTTAATACTGACATGAGATGAATTTAAAATAGAAGTGTGATGTTTTTATGAACATTATCTCTATTCCATCATTAAAAATAAGTGATTTATTTTACTGCTTTGAACTCTTACATGGCATTTTTAGTGGGAAAACAGAATATCAAACCACAAAGACCAACAAAGCCAGGAGATCAGCATCTTTTGAAAGAAGGCCCAGCAAGAGATACTCAAGACGAACCATGCAAATGAAAGGTAAAAGAATTTCCATTCTGAGAAGTATAATCCAATGTGAGACTCAAGTAATTATTTCCTTTAAAAATTCTGGGTAGGTATTCTCCTGTAGCTGTTTGCCCTTCTCTTGAATTTTCAAAATTAGGTTTTCTTTGACTTAGAGACCTCATGTATTTACCAGAAAAAGCTTGTGTCCAAAGCATGTCCAAACCAGCTTGCCCATAAAAATTGCACAGTAGGTCTTGGTATTAAGATGGAAAACTTGGGCCCAGGAAACAGTGATATATTAACTACAGTATTTTAAATTTATGAACTGAGTTCAAAATTTTTGTCATTGAGATTTTTTTCATTGTTGTTAGGAGCTGCACTTCATTGTCATGATCTAACAGCAGCTGATACCTTGTTTCTGACTACCACTCTTGCGTAGGTCAAGTGTGACAGCCATGTTTGCTTTCAGATACTTGCTTAAATCTGGTTTTAGTTTGCTCTTCAGATTTTTTATTTTAGTTTCTGATTTAGATTTTGTTTATCACACATTATACATGAGATCTGTGCAACTTTTGCTCTTTTGGTTCAACTTTTGCTCCTTTGGTTGCCTACTTTTAGGCAGTCCTAGGCTGTTTTTATTAATAATATAATTAATATTTAACTAATAACCTAGTTATAAATTAAATTTTAATTAATGCTTTATATTTTTGCAGCATACACTGCTAAACTGGAAGAAACAAGGTAATGTGCATTCCAGTGTTTGAATTTGTCTTTGGTGTTTGGCACCTTTACTTGAGCACATATCTGCGGAAGGAGGATATCATGTTGGACTCTTAACTGTGGTTTTGCTGTGGGTAGTGTTTGTTTTATAGAAAAGTTAGTGTTCAGAGCAAAGCTTCTGTGTTGCTGTCACACAGACAATTTTGCCAGACTTGCATACTAGCTAGCAAAGAATTTTGTTTATTATTAGCTATGATTCTTGCTGGATATGAGCTGTAGTTCATGTGCTGCCATCAAAGTGATCAGGTAAAAGTTTGTGAGGAGGTCTTTCATCTGTAGTCTGCCTGCTCCAGCTGTGTGACTGAAATACCTCATTCAGTGAAGGTCAAAGACAGGAAAAGACAGTAAAATGAGTATTTTTTGAAATAAGTTGATGGCTTTATATTCTGTATTACACTTGCATTTATTTTTATGCATGATCATCATTGAAAGGGATGCCTTTTGGTTCTTTATTTCTCTACCAAAAGTCTTCCTGGATATGTAGGTTCATACTTGCTGTTGCAATGTAAATTACTCATATGTATCTGAATCATATAATTTTCATACCCTTCCTTAAGGGAAGAGAGGAAAACAGGTTAAAAGGAAGTGCCTGGTAGTGAAGAAACTTAGTTCACTCGGTTCTGGTTTCTGTCTTTTGCCTTAATAACTTGTGAACACTTCAACGATCAGTTGCAACCAAATTATTTTTTTAAAAAGTAGATATTCACAGATATTAAGCACAATGATGAGCACCACAGAATGCCAAAATAACATTTCAGAACAACAGTCTTAATGCAGCCCAACATTTTCTGTCTGTAGTAGCTGGTTCTTGCATGAGAGTGGAAGAGGTCTCAAAGTGTGGGGACAAGGCTGCAGTGTGACTTCCTGTATTGTTTTTTCTTTCTATACAGTGGGAAAGTACTCTGCAAACCTGGGTGTCATTAAGATCCTCTGCATGCAAAATGTGACTGATTAGTGCTCTGTGTTGTCATGCCCTTCTATGAGTTTCAGGTTGCTTAGGTCATTCTGAGAGTGGGAAGAGAAACTTCATGTGCAGTTTCTCCTCCTGATAAGACTGCGGTCTCCTGATCTGCACTTAGGTGTGGCACTGTTGTGTCTCCACAGCAAGCTATGCCATTTCTGAAACTCTACACTCCAGTGTTGCTAATTGAAATGCATCATGAAATATGTATGTTGTTCCCTTCTTTTGTGTTAACCCAGCACAGGAGAATGTGCTAGTCAGAAGGCATTCCTTAATATTTCTGAATATTCTGGGGTAGCCTCCACATTCGCTCAATAGAGAAAGAGTGAATGGGGAAACAGGCAAGGAACAGCTTGTTCAGTGTTGACATAATGGTGTTTTAAGTAAAATAATTCTAAAGAGTCACTGAAGTAAATACAGACATCTGTTTGAATTGTCAGTTTGCCAGGTTGCATAGCTGTTGTCCAGACCATAAATCAGAAAATTAAAAAGTCGTAAGAGATGGGAACCTTTTTTAAAAGGCTGGAAGTCTGGGAGAAAAGCTTGCTTTGCATGAAATCTATAATGCATAATTACTGCTTTAAAGTCTCAAAAATGTCTTTTGCAGGTTCAGAAATCATCAAGAATAGGGATATGGGTCTTATTTAATTCACCAAATATAGTAAATATTTAATAACATAAAATTATTATTAATGCCATGCTGAGTTGCTGTGCATGTAAATTTGATCAGCTGCTTTTAGGTCCATTAGAGGTTCTATGCAGAAGAAGCTCTTTAATTTTTCTGATAAACTCTTGTGATGTGAAACGTCAAATCAGGAGGGTTCTAGTTATGGAACAGACATAGTATCTACAGCACGTAGGTGAACTTTTGACAATGTCACATTTTGCTGGGTGTTTTAACTAAAATTATATAATTTTTGCTTTAGAAGTGCCACATCTTACTGCTGAATCAGGAAGACTTTTTAAACCAAACTGGTTTAGGAAAGGAAGAGTTAAAACAGATGAGTTACAGATAAACTACAGCTTGAACAAAGAAAAAATAACTTGATAGCCTTTGTGAAAAGAGATTAATACTTTGGAAATATCTTAGACTCTATTTCTTTCTGAAAGTCCTTACAGTTCTACAAGCCTGCAAAAGCAGTTTGTTGATCTGATTCAGTTTTAAATTCTTCTTGTCTTTCAGTGCTGCAAACAATGCTGTTATCAGCCAAACTAATGGATCACAAGTAAGGACTCTCTTACATTCTTTCTAAAGGCAATTTTCATGTGTCTCAACAGATTTGAAGATTTTGTTATCTGTTCTTGAAATCCAGTGATTGACCAATTGAATGTTACAGTTAACTATTAACTGTGTACAGTGCTGGAAAAGACTGGGCATAGATATGCAGTGCTAGGGAAGTGAGGGAAGAAAATGGCCTTGCTTTAGCTTTGTGCTTAAGAAGAAGTGTTGATATGTTTTGTTCACTTTACTGTGTCATCACTTCATTAATGTGTGTATAATAACTTGTTTATATTCTGTCTCTAAAGAGCTGGAATGCAAAGCCAAACCTACCTGTCCTAACAGCAGTTCCTTCTGCGCCAGTCTTAGTGGAAATAGAAAACCTCCCAAGGAGCCCAGGGGCCAGCCAGCAAGATAAGAAGTGGTATGTTAAGCTTTGCTGGGAAATGAATTCTGATTACTTATGCATGATTCAAGTAGCTTTTCCTTTATCTGTACTTAAATAAGCTGCCATCCTTGTATCTCTAATGTAAGTTGACAATCAAATTAGGAATGATGCAGCTGATTTCTTCCTATGAATTGTGTGTGGAGAGGTGAGGACAACAGGCTTAGTCACTGCCAACCAAAAGAAAATTTCTTCGGGGCTAAAGGAATTAAGGAGGAGTAGAATTTTCAAGTTTTGGAGAGAGTTGGGTCCTTCTCATTTGCTATAAGCTTGTAACCCTTTGTTTGGTATCATGGGGTCCAAGGACTTAACTTTGATCCTTAGGATAATACAGAACTTTGTAAGCTGGTATCCTTGTGAATTGTCTTTTGAACTTTCTGAAATAGGCAAGCTGACTTTTCTCATGAGCTTGTGTAGAATGGGAGCTTGGGGAAAATGACACAAGCTGAAGATACGAGCTTTGATTTTGTATAATCAGAGTATTTGTTTTATGGATTAGATGCATCTCAAAATGAAGAGGATTTGTTTGAAGATAGATAAGTGTACATGTCATTTATCTCTTCTTAAACTAATTCTATATTGCAAAGTTATTTTCAAACCAAAACTGGCATATATCAATGCAGTACTTGTGCACAGATCATTTTAATATCTTTGGCTTCTCATGCCTATGGCTTGTTCAAGAAGGGAAATTCTGGCTTCTGCCAAACTCATCAGGAGCAGTCATGGTAGAATGGAGTGACACCAAAGCTCTTATCTTAAGCAGTTTCAACCCTCAAGAAAAAGGATCTTTCTCCCATTGTCAGGCATATGAATCTGTTTTGCTTCAGTATCTCTTACAAGTAGATGATATCTGTTTCTAACAGTGCTGTGACAAATGTGATTTTGTAAACTGTATTAATTTAAAGACTTTTAATACTATCAGTTTTGAATGATAAAGGGGATGGTAATTCTGCTTTGAGTTGCATTTTATTGACATTTCAATCAGAACATATGATGATAAATGCTGTTTTTCTTTCTTTTGCCCTTGATTTATCTAGTATCTGAAATCTGTGCTTGTCTATGGTGGGATCCTGTTGATCGCTCGATTCCTTCCATGGTGGTGGGTGAAAGGTGGTGGCATCTTTATTCTTCAGCATTTTCAATATGGTTTTATTTTTATTCTTTTGGCCTAACTGCAAGATGAGTGCTAGTCACCTGTATTTCCTTTGGTGGAAATGTTTGACTTGGCTTCAGACCAGCTCTTCTTGGGTACCTGATTTGTGCTAATGTTCCTGCTCATGTTTGCAAGGCTGCTGCTGCTTACTGAAATCCTGCTGCTTTGGTTCTGAAGCAGACAGGGCTCTATAGCCACTCAGTTTTGGGTTTGTTATGCCTGTTTTTAGCATTGAGAACTTGAGCCTGTCTGTTTTAACGTTGTCCAGGAATCTCAGCTTACATGCCAGCTGCTGCAAGATGTAGTGTTTGTATAGAAGAATGGGAATGAATGGGAAATACACCTGCATGTAACCCAAAACAATGTGTCCTAAAGAAAACAAGCAACTGATGCATTTTAATTGAGAGTGCATTGCTTCTACTGTGTCTGTGTTACATTTCTTTGAGACATTGTTAGTGAAAGTAGTTGTCTTCTGGTTTTGCTGTATTCACTGGAAACAGTATTGCCTGTACCCAGGGCAAATCCAGCTGTAGAAAAAAGACAACAGTTCAGAGCTGAGTCAGGAATTGAGCTACATTCTGGTTTCCTAGATGGGAAGTGGGGTTAGGTTAATGGAATTGCCAGAACATATATATTTATTGCTGGGGGCTGTGACTTGGCTATTGTGCCTGCAAGGGTGTCTCCCTACTGCTAACAAGACCTCCTTTCAACTGCTACTGTCTTTAATTGGCCTGTTTCTGCATGAATTATCTTTGCTTTCTGTCAGAAAAATAGTCTTCCTTTAGAGAGAGCTTGCCAAAGATTGTTGAGAACACCAAAATTATCTGGACTGTGGATTTTGTGGATAGTTAGATTGAAGGGGTTTAGAAGTAAGGTCCCGACCTCCTGGATTTCTGTACTCTGCTTGGCAGATGCCTCTATTGGCTACTTTGCAGCTTAGATCCCTTCCTAATGTCAATGTTTCCTTTAATTTAAAATGTTAATGCTGCAACTGCCAACAGCAATTTTGCCAGATTGTAGAAAGTACGTGCCAGATACAAAGGGTTTTATTATTTCTGGGTTTATGGTTTTGTTTGGATTTTTTTTTTACTTCATTTCTATAAAATTGTCAGTACAGGAAAGCTGTACTGGTCTGCAGGATCTGAAAATGGTCTGGAATATTAGTTGTGAGTCTGGAAAACGTAAAACATGATCAGTGTCTTTCTAAGTTTAGTCTTTCCCCAAGAAGCTCTTCTTTTGCGAAGTTAGGACAGCAGACAGAGATTTAATAGTTACTTCCTTATTATGGGATAAGTAGGGAAGTAGGGGTTTTTTTTTTTGCTATTGGATGTAGCCTGCCCTTAACCACATCCATGACAGAAATGGTAAAATAGAGGAATGAACTGTTGGGGATTGGAGCCCTCAGTATTCATGGGTCACTTCCTCAGTGTATTTCACAAAACCCAAAATTCTGTATTTACACATGGGTAATCTTTGCATAAATCCTGTTTCTTTTCTAAAGGAGGACTATCCCCAAATGTTAATCATTTACCACTGTGAATCCTGCATACTTTTCTGCTTGCCTGCCTTAATATGTGTGATCTTCCAACTCAGCTGTCTGCTTAGCTCTTCTGGAACATGAGAAGGTGGAATTTGAGCTGAAGGCCATCTGACCCTTCGATGTGAACAGTAACAGTCCTTCCACTTTGTTTAGATTCAGCTCATTAAATCGAAGCTTTTACATTAAACTGAAGGAATACCTTTGTTTGAGGAATTTCCTTACTTGAGTAGTTTATGAAGTGCTTTTTATTATAAAGCACTTGTTTGATGTATGACTGTACCTTTTATCAGCCTCTCCTAAAACATAGCAGTGAAGGACCCTAGTGCTACACAGACAACAGTTAACAGATCATTGTCCATTTTAAACTATTTTAAAATTTGGCTTTTTTCAGTTAATTGCTTATCCCTATGGCTTTGGAAATGTTTGTGCCTAAAGCCTTCCAGGGGCTCCTGCATAATAATATTTTTCAAAAGACTGAATAAAGCGATGAGTGTTCTCCCTTGCACCTCTTTCTAGCTTTTGGAGGACTTCATACCAACCGTGGCAAAGAGTGGCCATAACTGTGCACAGCATTTCTGTGGATTTGATTTTAGGAACTCAAAATTTAAAATTTACAAACCATTATGCTTTCATATGCAAAATTAGAAAGTGAGGTCTTAGTTTGTGTTGTGACCTTTTATAAAATGGTTCTTTTCCAGCTAAATTTCTATGTTCATGCAAGTTATAGCTGCAGACAACTTCTTCAATAGTATTAATCCCTTAGTCACCTAAATTGTGGATGATTCATTTGCTCTACTGTTTGCTCCTGCACAGTAATGTTCATTTTTTCTGAGCTTCTATTTTCTTCTTTTTTTTTTTAATTTACTTTAGAATCTGCACTTTCCAGTCACTTTGAAAACTGGTATTGCTATAGATGTTTGCTTCAGGTGTACATTTAGACCTGCCACTTAAACTTGTTTTCTGCAAATAAAACGTACTGTATGCTTGAGGTCTGTTCCTCATTCACATTATTTTCTCACATCTGTAAAATGCACATGATTCTTGCTTAGTTCTGTGAAGTGTTTTGAAATATAAAGTGCTTTACATTTGGGAAGTGTAAGCAACATATACATGAGAGCTTAACTCGTTGATTTGGACTTGTACAGAAACGTGCGCGATGCTGTGCAGAAAGGGGTTTATTTGGCAGTGTCATCATGTGCACGTGTACTTGCATGCCTCTTCCCTTCAGTATTCACCTTCCAGGAATGCCCCTTTTCCTTGTCTTTTCGCATCAATCTTCTTGTCCTCACCTTTGCTTTACTTTTCCACCCTCTTCCTCCTCCGTGCCCGTTGACTAATTTTGCGCCTCCCGCTCCCCACCGCTCCAGGCCCCCCGACGCCGCCGGCCGCTGTCAGCGTGGTGGAGCCGCGTGGGAGGCGTGGGCCCCGCCGAGGAGCCGCGCCACGGACGGACAGTGCCCCGCGTTCGTCCACGAGCGCAACGCCAGGAACGCGGGGCTGCACGGCGCTGCCGCTGCCTGCGCTCTGCAAGCCACCATGACCGCTCTGTGACTGTGGGCCTGCCGGGGCTCGGGACTGCTTCCCGGCACAGGCTGGGAAATCGCCTCCTGAGCTCCCTCTGGCATAAGGACAACGGACCTGGAGCTGACTGTAGAGGGGCAGAAGCTTTTATTACAAAGGCTCTGCAGATCGTGCTGTTGGTATTGAGTCTTTAAAGAAAAATTACATATAGATCAGAAGCCACACATCACTCTTACTTTAAAAACAGCATATATCTATCTATGTGTGCATATAGATAGATATGTTTTAAAATTGTGTTAAAGGTTTCCTTAATGACTGAAAGATTCATTTTTTTAGCTGGGTTTGAGAGCCATGCAGGAAGTCACATTTGTTATAAAACTGCATGTGCAACTAGTGGGTTATAATATGGTTTCAAAAATCTAAGAGAAATAGAGGATGTAACTGGCCCTTCTTTTGAACCATGGTCATGTAAAAATATCTCAGATATGTCATTGATCTGAAAACCAACCTTTTTTTCCCTCAATAAGACCTCTTCTGAGAACTATTGTTTGGAAATGGAATAGAATTATTTTCAATTTTTAAAAAATAAATTTAGCAGAACTGTCAAAAAGGGGAAGAGTATTTTTTTTAATAATTTTTTGCTTTTTACATTTTTTCTTTTTTTGCTTTTCTGGTCCAGTTGAAAAGAAACAGAAAGATTTCCTGACAAACACCAGTCCTACCATATGAGTCACAAGGTTAATTGTTAAGTCAGAGGTTAAGACTCCAGCTTCATGGATCATTGGTGTTCTTGGGGTCCTTTAACAACATGAAGAACAAACCTTTACCCTTGAACACGCTGTGTTTTCTTGTGTTTTCTGAAGTTTTTTGCTTTTAAATTGCAATATTCTTTTCTTATTTAAAAAAAGGGTGGAAAAGTTGTAACAGAGGGCTTTTAAAGTTAATTTCTATGTAGCTTTTAGGATAAAGGAGTTGTTTGAATGATTTTCAAATTATTTCACTGTACTTCAAATTGCCACAGAGGCCAGAAATAAAAAGACATTGTTTTCAGATATCCAGACCTGAAGAACCAAGAAGTAAATGTCAGCGAGGACATAATATTGCCTGAGATATTTTGGCTTCCTCACCCCCACATCTGATGGGGGGAAAGAGTTTGCTAATGAAATATGAGTCTTTATTTTACAACACTGCTTTAAAAAAAAATATGAGCAAGCTGTAAACTAAAGATCTGTGACACCTACCAAGCTGATTGGAAAAATCTCTTGTGCTCTTTTTAGTTTTAGGTTTGGAGTGGTGCATGTTGTAAACTTCTGGAGTGAAGCAAACCCATTTGTTTTTTTTCATATTTATAAAGTTGCATGAGAATATGCAAACAAAAATAAGATGTTCAATTTTACAATATTGTGTAATGTCTGTGTAGTTGAGGGAGAAAAAAACCAAGATTGCTCACACCACTTGTAACTGAGAGCTTTGTCAGTCACATTATGCGTGGAATGCTGTGTGGTACATATTTATACCAATATATGGCCAGGCAAAAAGAAGGAGTAATTCATTAGCTACTCCCTTAACTGTGTGAGCTCCTGAGCATGTAATGACTTCTTAATGGGTTGACAAACCTTTACATGCATTACAACCCTTCATTATTCCTATATTCATAATTATTTATGTGGCTTGAACTCCTGGTATCCTTTATCAGCATTTCCCAGAGAATTTTTCTTAAAATATGATGGTAGAAATAGATTTGAAGGCATAAAGCCCAGCACTTACTACTATGCAAAGTTCAAAATATCCCTTTATATGTGGGTAAATGCAGGTGTGTGGAAGGGTAATGCCTGTTCAATTCCTGATGAGTGGGAGCTGACTGTGGTAGAAGCCCTACTTTTCCTGGGAAGTCTTGGACAATTTCCCTTATGGTTGGTGTGCCAGTTCATCAGTACTTTATAAGAGGTGTCAGAAATTCTGTGCATTGATTCAAGGTTTTGTGCTTTTTGCTTTTGTGGTTGGGCCATTTATGAAGCCTGCCTGGTAGTCTTCCTCCTGGTGCTCTGAAGAGGGTGAAGAGTCTGGGAGACTTCAAAGGTTTTGCTGCTCTTTGGAGAACTCATGCCTGCAAATTCCAATGGCTGAGGGTCCCCCAAGTATGACTTTCCTCTTATTGACTGCCTATTTCAGGTGGCTCAGGAGGTGTTTCAGTGGGTGTGAAGGCAAGATGGGGTCAATTCCTACTTGAATCTTATGAGGCTTCCTTGAGTTTATCTAAAATTCATTTTGTTTCCCTGAGGCCCTGTCCTGATGTGGGGTGAAGCTGCAGGGACTCATCCTGGTTGTCTGTGCTATCTCAGCCAGGTCTCCATCCCAGGGCACAAATGGCAGTGAGGTTTTTTACAAACTTTGACCATCTCAGTGTAAGTAGTACACAGCTTTTGGATAGTGCACAGCTTTTGGAGCACACTAGACACTGTGTGTGCTGTTTGAGAATGTTGCCAGATATGAAGACTGCCCTTATCTGTAGTAGGCAAGTTTTTGAATCAACTCTCTTGTCTGTCTAGTAAATGTTACTGTAGTAGTCATGAGGAGGAAAAGTGTAATGCAATTATCCTAGCAATTAAGGAAGAAAATCTTCATTTTTCATGTGTTTTCTCTTACAATACTAAGAAAAGGAGTGGGAAATTCAAGCACAAGAAGTGTTATTGGTGCTCTACATCATCTGTGTGATGTGGAGTTCATAGCAGCTTATGTGACGCGCGGCCGTACTTATGCCAAGTTCCTTCAACTGCATGCTGTAGGTAAAATCTGAACTTCTTAAAATAGTGGTCATATTAAAGATTGGAGACTATTTACCAAAAATTGTCAGAAAATAGGAAGAAAACTGTTCTCTCAATATGAAGATTATAAAACATTTTGACTCATGTATCAGCAAAGTAAGGTGTGGATTCAGTCTCACATTCCTTGTTGCCTTAACTGGAAGAGCATCTCTTCCTGTCTATTAGTTCTAACAATTAAATCTCTGTATCCATTATTGCCTCTCTGCAAGACTGTGTGCTGATTGCCTTTTCCCATTAGTGGTGCAGAGAGAGGCTGCACAGGAAGTTGAAAAATTTTCCCTATATTTGCTTTGCTAGTAGCTTCTTATTCCACTGCTTCAAGAGAATCAAGCCAGTGGCCTCAATTTGCCTCACAGCAATTAATTGACTTAAAATTATTCTTACATTATTAGCACTAGAACAGTGATAGCCTGTAATCTGATTCAGAGGTATATATTTAACACTGAAAGAGTTCTTTGTGTGCTTGAGCTGAAGGGGAAGGAGTTTTTTCCTGCAGCCTCTGTAGTGACAACAGGGGCATTGCTTCCAGGTTCCAGGGGCTGGAGGGGGACATGAGGCACTAACCTGGTAGTGGTAAGGGAAAAACTGGTCTAAACTGTCAAGTAGAAAACATCTCTTGTCTGTGCTTAAGGGTAGGTTCTGTTCTGTTGTGGTGGGTATGGGCTTGATATCATTGTTCTCATATTTGGGACAGGACTTGCAAAAGGGATTGATAGATTTTTCTTCTTAAATCTATATTGCAGCCAAACTGTGATTGTTGATTGAGAGTGATTGTTGATTGAACTGGGGAGCAGTAGAGCTGCAGTTGTGTGCACAGGCTGTCTGATTAACCATTGCATTGTGCAGCAGTGGTTTCTGTGTTTGTTAGTTTGTTGTTAGAATAGCTTTAGCTGCTCCCAAGCTTTAGAGAAATGTATGAGATTCCTGACTCTTGCTCAACATAAACATTGTAATATCATTTTTGTTTTTATAATTGTTTTTCCTTGTTCATTGAAAATAGAGCTCATAGGGCAAAATTAAATGGAGACATTTCCATCAGAAACCAAGAGAGGTGAAACAAATGATCCTGACAGGGTACAGAGTACATGCTGTGGTTCATTTAAAACACTGTGACTGCTAAGGTTTCATTCACAGCTCTGCCTAAGTTAACAGAACTGAAACTGGTTCTAGGTATGCCTGACCGTAAGTGTCAGAGCAGTCCTGTGCAGTGCACCCTTTTGCCCTCTGTTCTGCTTACCAGTGTGGGGTGAAGTGCTGCAAAACACCTTTTTGTGATACCAAGTTCCCTCCCCCTAACTTTTCTTTTTCTCTTGTAAAAATCCTAAAGGGTTCCTTAAGTTTGTTAGAAAAACTTCAGATGTTTGTTCCAAAGAGTGTATTTCATGGATAAAAAACTTCCCTTCTTTTCTCTTCACTTTTTCCACTGCTATGTGATGACACAGAGGCAATGTGGACCTGTTCTGTTATGAAGTCTCTTATACAGATATGAAATGTTCCCTTTTTTCATGTTTCTTAAGCTCACTGAAAGCCAGTGTGTGTTAGTTACCTGAAACAGTTTTTGTAGATTGTGGCTGGTCAGCAGAAGACATCTTGAAACAAGAGATTGCATGTGTTAAAGCTTTTTTTTGTTACAGGAAGAGTGGTAACAGAATTGTGCATCTCTCTGCCCATCTTTCTGCCTTTGCAGCATACCTCTTGTTGATTTGCTAGACAGCACAGAGTTGCCAGAAACTTGTGTGGATGATGCCTTGGGCCGTCCAGTTGTTGGCTTGGCAACAGGAGATTCAGAAGAGGCTATTAGCTGCCCTCCTCCTGGCACAAAGGAAACTGCTGCAGACAAAGCAGACTCTGATCGTAAGCAAACTGATAGATTTTTCTATGTTATCATGTGTGAGATCAAGATTAAATAATTGGTTGATACGAGATTGTTTCCTTACAAAAAATGCAGAATTGTTTTAGGAAGCTCCCTTAGATTATATACATAAGGACAGTTTCACCTATTACTGGAACAGCAAGGAGGGAGATACAAGTGAAAAGTCAGTTCTTCATTGGATGTGACTTTGTCCACAAAGACAGTAAAGTGCAACCATCTAGGCAATTAACTCTGTGTTCGCTGGCTCACTGTGAGGATGGCTGGCTAAATGAGCTGCCAGGAGTGCAGAGTGTTCTCATTTGGTGCACACAGTCTGCAGGCTTGAAATTTGCACCAAAGCTGGAGCAAGTAGATTCCCCCATCCCTGTGCTTTTTTGCACAACTTCAAAATTATGTAATTAGTATTCAGGAATAATGCAAGTTACAAGTCAAATAACTCCACGGTAACATTAGGAAGATGATCTATTTTTTGTCTTTTTCAGTATATGAAGACCCATTCCTAAAGCTGAAACAACTGGAGACAGAGCACAGCAGCCCCGTGCCAACTGAGCGTCCCAATGTAAACATAAACGTGCAGGTAACTGGCCTTCATTCCCCTGCTATGGTCCTGAATTTTGTTCAGATCATTCTGAAAAGCCTTGCCTTGCTCTGTTTGCAAGACTTCTAAGATGATGAGTGAGTAATACTGGGGAAAGGAAATACTAATGCTTTATGATATATAAACCTGTGTGTGACAAAGCAGTGAGATAAAAATGGGGGCAGAGGTGCATGTGTGCAGACTTGCAGCCTGGTGAGATTTTCCAAAATCAGTGGGAGTAAAAGGCATAAATGCTTGAAATGTTTCTCAGTTGTATTTATCTGTAGGTTACTACCTGCATGGTGTTGGGTAGTTCACCCTCTTTTTGGAAGGGCTGAGCTGCTTTCCTGGCAGTTTTCAATTCCAAGAAAGTTGTTCTGATGTTTTGTTTTGAGTCAGGTTTGCTGATGATCCATCCCTCCTGTCAAGTAGCCAGTTTGTACCTGCTCTCTGATGTAAGTGTTAGTGCTCTGTGTTTACACAAAGAGGAGTGATGTGGTTTGATTTATTGCTCTCAAATCTCTCTGAGCAAGTCAGGCTGCACTTCACGAGCAGCTGAGCCAAAGTACAAGCCTGAATGCCCTGAATGGGGTGAGGGCTCTCTTCTCCCTCCTTCCTCTTCACTTTTTCTTCCCCAGCTTCCCTCTCTCACCACCAGGAATCATTGCAGGTTTCAGTGAACAAATATATCTACAAACTGCCTTTGTTTTGAACTTTTTGTTGAGGTTCTGGGTTTCTTTAGGTTTTTAGTTTGCTCTTTAGCTTGGTAAATAGTGAGTTAAATAGGTTCAGGGAAGGGGTCAAAGAAATGCCAGGGCCATAGTGAAAATAAGTAGTGCTGCTAGATGGGATGGAGAGGCCAGAATCCTCCCTTAGAACAGCAGTGAACTTTGATAAATTCACTGGTTATCACACAACTGCCCCCTGACAGGATATTCTTCTGGGTTTTTTTAATGAGCTTTAAAAAATGAAATTTAATTTTCCATTACTCTGCTTTCTCTGATGCAAAAGCTTTGGGAGATTTTTGTGTTTTGAGCAAGCAGAGAGAGTGAAACACCTGACAGTGTTATCTCTGTTTAGATTACCCTCCCTTGCAGGGAGGCCCGAGGATTTATCTCACTTTGAGTGAAGCAGCTATGATTTTTCTTGCTCCCTCAATAGTAACAGGAACCAGGTGCCAGGAGAGGTGTTTAACAGTGTGTGTTTGAGCTAAGCCCACTCCTAAGCGTGTGTTTTCCACCTCCATGTGAGAGAAGGCTGCTGGTGTGGGTGGTGCTGCAGGCTGCTTGGCTCCTGTCCCCTTTAAGGGCTGCCTGGTGCACCTCTCTGCTTGGTGAGTGCATTACAAAGATTACCAGGTCTCTAAGAAGATTAGTCAGTAGACTGTAGGTTCTGTTATGCTGAAACACTGCTTCTACATAAACTAAAGCAAATGAACACAGTTGATTTAAGAATATTTTAGCTGTTGAGCTCCACTTTAGTTCAGACAGAGAGGAGAAGAACATTTAATTGGTTCATTGAAGAGAATGGCCCGAACCTGTTTCAGAGGTTTTTAAATTGTGGCTGATTTTTAATAAGCAAGCTAAGATTCCTGTAATGAGCTAAACAAACAGCTGCCAATACAGAGCAGTCACAGTCATCCAGCTGCTGTCACATAAGGTGCTGAGTAACTTTAGAGGTTACAGATGCTGGGAGGACAGTAATCTGATTAGAGAGCAAGAACATTTGCATAACAAAGAATTATGGATCAACAGTATGCCAATAGGTAGGTAAAACACAGTTCAGCTTTCAAGAAGGAACTGCAAATTACTTTAGGAAAATATAAGAGTAGATCACTGGAGATTGGTAGAAGAGATAGAATAAAACTTTTCTGCCTATGATGTAGTTTACCAAAAAGTCACTTGAGAGTGTGTGTTTAAAAAAGATAGACAAAGATTAGAGACTCTGCATACTTTAAATTCCCAATGCTTCAGATTGCCAAGACATGTAGGTTACAGTAGCACCAAATGAGCACACCCTTCAGAGAGGAAGGTTAATGGTTTGGAAACCAGTCCTGAAAAGAGTGACCTAAAAGTCACTATTAAAAATACTTTGTTTCCTGCCTTTGAAGGCTGCTTTAGAAAACATAGAAGCTTTCATTTATGGTGTTTGTTATAAAATGTACCTGTGGGCTCTTCTCCTCTACTTACTTTTCTTCTTAATCTGTTAGTAAAAGAAGTGTTTGTGCTATCCTCTTCCGGCAGAATTGTATGGGACTGCAATGTATCCACTAAAAGCTTGCAATAAGTTTAGATCCTGGAGCTTGCTATTATTTCAGAGGGAATGCAGTATTTCAGCATTCTCTCTGAACATGTGTGATTAGAAATTTCAGCACATGCAGAAACTGTTACAGTACATAAGAGGTTTGGTAAAATGCATTGGGAGAAAGTGTCATCTTTCTACTCCTGAAGGCAGAGCTGCATCCTGAACTTCATGGCACTGTTATATGCCAACTCACTTCAGCTTTGTTAATTAAAAATCTTTAACTGTTTTCCATCAGGGGATACAGATAGCCTGACAGTCATCTTTATGTAATTCTATACTTGCAATCAATCAATCCTGATTGATTTCTTTGATAGGGAAATATTTATCTAGCTTCCCCTGTTCTTCTAGAGAAAAAGAGGAAGCGAGGGAATGAATGGCTTCATTCTTCTCTGCTGCTCACTGCCAAAATCTGTTGCGATGGAAGAATGCGACTTTGTCCTTTCCCAGCTTTCACTAGTGCAGTGACCAGATCTGACAAAGAGAGCAAATAGCTTTAAACACACCAACGCTCTGCTTTCATCAGCTTCTGAAGGGAAATGAACAATAAAGGTTCACCCTGTTTGCCCGTCTTCAAAGCCTGCTCCCAAGTCAGAAATACAAGGACACGAGGGTTTACTTTTTCTGAATTTGGTGTGATCTCTGAATACATGGAAGTTGGTTCAAAATGTACCTGCATTAGGCTCCATCTTCCTGCATAAAGTGAACAGAGCTCAAAAGCACAAAGGGTTGGGATCACATGCCTTGTTTACTGCCTTTAATCTTTCCTTGCCTTTTTGCATCAATGCCTAGCTCCATGTTTTGATTGAAGAACACAGTACAAGTGTAGTTGGTCTAGTCCATGGAAACAACAGACATTCCTAATGAGCTGGAATAATGACAAACCCCAGCAGCTTTACTGTTTTGTGTGAACACCTGAAATGTCTTGTAAATTAGACATCTGGAGGCATTAGCAGGTGCCAGATGCTTTTCCCCCTAGCTACATGCTTTTTTCATTAAAAAAACCTGTAAGACACCTATGCTTTTTTCAAGTGCAAAATAAGGTTGAAAAAAATGGATCATTAATATTGAGGGCAATACTTCCTTGGTGGTATGAAATTTGTGCTCTACTGAATTAAAATATTCTGTATTAGAACTAAGCTGTTTCAAAAGTAAGGGAGTCTAATCATTAATAGACTAGAGTGACCTAATTAAATTGATTTTTCAGGTGGAGGAAGCTAAGAGGAAGGTAAACAAGCACCAGTGTACTGATGTGCTCAGTTAAAATAATCAGATTTACTGTATTAGTGGAATAATGCATTCAAAATGCTGTGCAGGTAGTGTCACACATGGCATCTACTGCAGTCAGGTCCAGTAAAGACTTAAAGATTATCACAGTGGGTGCTGCAGCTGTACAAATAATAATAATTTAGTTGTAATTATTCCTTTTGGCAATACCAGCAGCTTCTCTAAAATAAAAGTACTTAAAAGTACTGTTGGTCCTCATAGCTTTTTATGTTGACAGTGACCCTTGGATATTTCGTGAAGTTCATTGCTGACTGGGTCAAAATTTGAAAATGGATTCTCCTCTAGATAGTCTCCTAAGATCCTGTTTGGATATCCCAAAAGGTGCTTTAGAGGGAGACAAAAAAAAGGAAATGTTTTTCCCCTCTCTAAAGAGTAAATTACTATAAGTTCTCAGCAGTGTCTCCAGAGAATTTAGAAATCTGAGAGTGGATGGAGATCTGTGGAGGGACAGGTGTTCACCTCTTTTTAACTCCTCTGTTCTGCTCTTCTCTTTGCAATGGCTTCATTCCTCCTGGGCACACTGCAGTTGGTGCAGGTGGGAGTGCAGCAGGATTGTCCCTGCTCCGGGCAGTCCTGCAGCACTTGCCTCCTGGGAACAGCCTGCTCTAGACCATGGCATATGGTGAGGAAAGCAGGACTCTGTCTCCCCCTGCTGAGTCATACCCTCAGACGGAAGGTCAGAGGGTTTAGTTTTCACTCAGCTAATTACCTTCTGCCACTAATCAAATAGCAATTAGTAGATTGAATGCTTAATTAACATTTCATAATTAAGAAATGAAATTCTCATCATGAAATATACTGTAGTGAAAGGTATCTCCTTTTTACTTCTCTTCATTGTGTATCTGGCTGCCAGTTTGCTCTGATATAATCAGTGGTGGGAGAGGTAGTTACCAGCACATTAATTAAACTCTTGGTCTAACTTATAAGTGGATTTTAAATTAAAAATCTTCCCAACTTGCATTTGAGAGTAAATTATCAACTTTTACTTAGGCTACACTGACATGATATAATGGCTGTTATATTAATCTCCTCTCAGTAATCTAGGCTGCAGTTTTAGGATGCACTTCATTTCTTGCACACTGTATTTTTAGCACAGCAGTTTGCATATCCATATTCAAGCATTGTGGTTTTTTTCCTTTATGTGTTGCTTGACATTACAAAATAAAGGAAGAGTTCCAAAATAAAGGAAAAAATTGCTTTTTCATTTCAGTATAAATCTACTGACTTTCCTCTGGCTTCAGAGCCTTGTTGTTATTTAGAGATGTTGATGAACTTCTGCCCAGACTTGCCCATGTGGAAACTGCTTCTGATCAAGATGTTTTCATGTCTAGGATGAAGTGGTGAAGTTGACAGATAAATGTCTTAACAATGCAATCGAGAGCCCAATCGTAGCAGCAAAGTGGCTTCCAGCAGATCTCAAAAGCAATATCCTGAAGGCCCAGGCAGAAGCAGGGCACAAGGTAAATACTGGACTGAGCAGAGCTGTGATGCTCTCAAATGTTTTATTTCTCTTCAATTGCCTGAGGTTGGAGAAGGTGCCCTGCAGATAAGGGTGTTCCAAGAGCCTTGTCCAAGGCAGAGTCAGAGGGCTTCTCACAGTGATAATTGTTCTGTACCGGAATGGTTGCCCAAGGAGGAATTTCTGTCTTTGATGATACTCAACAGGTAACAAGACAAGACCATGTGTAAGCCCTGGTTTGAGAGGTCATTGAGACAGGTAACCTCCAAAGGTTGACTTCTAATCAAGTAATTATTCTGTCACTAAGACTGGGCTTTTTGCATGTTGTAGTAAATTCCTTAGCAAATAACAGTATTTTATTTGGTTTTGTTGGTGAACTATTTTTATTTCTGCACTGAAGTTGTCATATGGAATTGATGTTCTAAGTCCCTGAGCTGTAGATGAACAGCACATTTTTGTGCTGGGATAGAGACACTCAGCTCTACTGTGAATCTCAGAACTGGCACAAGATGGAAACTGGTATCAGAAATGTATGTCTCTGTTCATTTCTTCCTCTCAGGTTGGAAAAGATGACAGCATGACAGGTGTCAAGAATTCCAATATTCAGGAGGCTGCTGCCAGGTAGTGAATAGATTTGTAAGAAACATGTGGTGTAGTTACCTCACTACAGAACTGAGAATCTGCAGTTTAGTTTGGTCTGCCAGTGGCTCAGTTGCCATTGCATTTTATCTTGCATAGGGTACTTTAACCTCATGAGTGTGAATTGGTTTTGAGATAAAAACCAGGATTATAACTGCTAAGTTTTATTATATACAAGGTAATACAGATGCTTTTTATTCTGTCATACTTGATGACCATTGTTACAACAGCAATTTCAATCACTAATTATTTCTGAAATGTGAACATCTTCAGTGTGGGGAGGGGATGGGTATGTTCACAGTAGGTGTTTTCTAGTGGATGAAAAAAAATTGTATACAAACCCCTGCAGTGACAATTTCCTGAGAATTACTAAATATGGAATGATTGCAGGGTCCAATGGAATTGCTGCAGGCATTGAAAAATTTAAAAGGTTACAACATCTAACTTCTTGACCCATTTGTGAAGATGCACATGTGGTAGACGTCAAAGAGCAGAGGGTGATACTGTAAATAAAATGTACAAATAAAATCTACATTAGGAGTCCCAAAACTGTGTTGTAACAAGTGATTCATAAAGAGCTTTTCATGGAAGGTTGTACTTGTTTTCTGTTTTTGTTTTCTGTTGGTTTGTGCCAGGAACCTTATCCTGTCAGGCAAATCACAGAGCAGTCCCCCAGCAACCAGTCCGGTATTTCAAAATCCAAGAGAGCTGCTGAGAGCAATCCCTGCTTCAAACACCTTTGTTCTGTGAGTGATTCTGGAGAAACATGTTTCTGGGGTAAGGGGACCACGTGGAGGTTATGATGAAAAGGCCTGAAAAGATGAGGAACAGTTGCTGAGCATTTAGGCTACATCTAAGCAGGTTTAGGGATGCATTTTTAATTACCATTGCAGCAGTTAATCAGTAGGCCAGGCCTCGGGGTGAGTATCCTTGCAAGCAGTAAGTGAATCTCTCTCATCTTCTGAGAGGACTGAGATTCCTGACATCCTGCTGCCCCCGGCTCTAAAGAGGAAGATAAGAGGATGACAGGAAAGGCTTCAGGCAAATTAGACACAAGGGCTGAAGAAAACTCCTTTGAGATAGAAGACATTGATACTGTTGGCTCTATACACAGCTGTAGCTGGAACTATGGGAGAGAGCAGTAATCTGTGGAGGTAGTTGGAAGGCATTTACATTAACATACAAACAACAGTCTACTGTCTGCCTCCGTGGAACTGGTGTCAAGGTTTTGAGCTGTCTGGGAAGCAGCCCTGTTCCATGCTATCCAGGCAGGGTGCTAATGAGGATGTTTTCCCCTTTCAGTAATGCGTTGAATGAGGACAATGCTGACTCTAACCATGAGGACCTGCTAATTCCAGCCAACCTGGCTTCAACTGAGGAGGCTGCTGTTTCAAAGGTATCACCACCTGCCAGTCTGGAAGGTTTCTATGTCACATTCTGAGCTCCCGATGCCTCCAGGCAAGCCCAGCAGACGTTGCTGCATGCCTCTCATAACTCAGTGAATGCCAGGTGCTGGGGAATGCCAGAGAGTGCTTTCTGAAGCAGGCAAGGACACTGCACAGATCTTTCCAAAGGCCATTTCTGCATGTCCTTTCCAGTTCTTGGTGTAACTCTTATTTTTCTAAACTGGTTGTTTTTCTCACACTGGAGAGAGCCCCTTACATCCCAACGACTTCATGGTCCAGTAGGGAGACAGTAGGGATGAAATTCTGACATAGGCAGTTCCCATCAAAAGAACCACAGAAGGAAAAGTTTAAATTTAGATGTTTATTTATAATATTCTAGTTACCTTAAGGTATTTTTTAACTGGATTCCATGAAGAGCACAAATTCAGGGATTAAACTTTCTTTTGTCCCTCTCCAAAAGAAAAGTAGAGTCCAATGCATTGGATCTGTGCTGCCTTTACTTGAACAGACTGACAGGTTGTTCTGGATGACCAAAACACCCTGCCCTGTAGCTGCTGGGCCTCTAAACCAGTATTACATAGTTGATCACACTGAATAATCACAAATTTCACCGAGTTCCAACACCCCACTCCAGACCTTGCTGACCTTTTGAATGGTGCTGTGCCCCACCTTCGCAGAGGAGAAGGGACACTTTCACTGCTTGCTTACAGTGGCAGCGATGTTGTTTCCAGTACTTTAATGTGAGAACAAGGGAAATCAAAAGGCTATAAAAAAGATCAAATGGAAAGATGTGGAAAAATAGGCCTGATAAAAAGTGATGTTCGTTAAAGATAGTGGTCTATAACTCAGGAAGGCACTAGAGTATTCAGTAGACCTGGGTGGTTAGTACTGGAAATTCAATTCAAAACTGATTTATTCCATAGAGCACTCCAGATGACCAGGACGTTTCCTTAACATCACTGACAGAGAATCTAATTGACTTTACAGAAGCCACACCTCGGGTAAATGTATTTCAAACCCAAACTTTTTCCTTTGCACGTAACAGTGATTTTTACTCATGGACTCTCCTCTGGCTTTAGTGTCTGTCTGCCAGGCTTGGATCTGCAGCAGTGGAAAGAAGTGATGGACAGGGATCACTGCTCACATGGCCCCCACCTGCAGGGTGGCTGGTGTAGGGGTGTAGACTTGACAGTTTTGCAGGGGAAATGAAGGAACCTGAAAATTGAACCTGTATGTGTGCCACAGGAGCCTCTAGTACTGTTTTAGCAGAGCTGCAAGTGCCAGTCTGCTTCTCACACTTTTGGGGATACATAAGGGTTCAGTAATACATAGTTCAGAAATTACATGGGAAGACATGTACGTGTGTGTATGTCTGTATATATAGATACACACACAAATACTTGAATAGTAAACTTGTAATGCTAATCAAGCCTTTTATGTAGATAAAAAGAAATCTCTTCTGAACTATGCTGGCAAAAACGAGTTACATTTTATGCACCAAGAGAAAGGAGGAAGAAAGAGAACCTTTAAACTCTTCACAGTAGTGTACTCTGGATTAAGGTTGTCCACAAAGCACTAAAAGATTATGGATTCTTTCCTTTGGAAGGGAGCACTGAGTTGAAACTGCTCCCAGTGAGTGTCTGGCTCCGTGCTCAGTGGGTGCCACATCTCCACCTAATCACTAGCATGATTCAAAGGCTAACGAGGGGCAAATATCTCGGATTGTTTTGGGGGAGGTGTTGTTTTGGGAAGTATGCTGTTGCATCCCCGGACGCCTGCAGTATGCTATTTTGACAGCGTTCTCAACTACTTTCAACCTTTTAATTGAGCTTTTGTTTGCTTTTTGTAGGCGTCTTCTCAGCCCATTGTAACACCGAGGTGGATAGTGCCAGTGAGTTACTTGACAATTTCTTAAAGAAAAAAACGAAAGCTTTTGTCATGATTAAGAAACAGGAGTTAAAGTTAAATAATAAAATACAATAATTTTTAGTAGTTTGAAGGTCTATAAATTAATGTACCAGACCAAAAATAAAGCAAACTAATTCAGCTGGAGTAAATCAGACAATATACCCTGTTAATAGTTAAACTTCATTTTTGCTGTATTGTACTGCAGGTAAATGCCATAAAATATCTTAAAGAATTTGTATTAGTAAAGCCCAGTCTGGAGTTTAATGAATCCTATTTTTGCCATTTATACATAAATCATATTGAAAAGTTAGCTTGTCTTGTCCTGGCTGGTGTTATAGATAGATAAAAACACTGTTTGAGTTTCTTGTTTCATTCTTCCCCATTCAGACAGGACTGATTTCCAACGGGCCTTTGGGAAATAATGTTGCCTTGTCTTTGAAGGCAGTGAAAGGCAGCACGGAGACCCTGATGTCCTCAGCTGGATTGACACCATCCCAGCAGGCACCTGAAGTGAGGTGAGGTCTTCTCAGCTCACTCCACAAGTGTGGGCACTCTAATTGCTTCCACTGACATAGTTACAGAGGCCACTGAGACACAATGCCTTGTTCTGCTGTGCTAATAAACTGTAGCTCTGTCTCAGTTCATAGCATTTGAAGTATGACAAATAAACGGATGTGTGTATATTATAATTTTACTTCAATTTCTTTCCTTATCTGCTCACATGTTCTAATGCTAGACTAAAGTTATGGTACAGAAAAAAATTCTGAGAAATCTCTTTATAGTGTTTCAGTACCTGCCAGAGGATTAGTTGGTGTGGAGAGGGATGCCCCCCAGTTATTTCCAAGCTATAAGGATGTCAGAAAACCAAATTGGTAGAAGCCTTTTCCCTTGCTATTCCATTCTGCCATGCTGATGAGGCAGAATGATGGCAGTGGCCATCGGGCCTTGCAGCGATCATCTTTAAAGAATGGCAGTGGTACTGCTGCTGCACTGTTTAAATTTCATTCTGTTTGCTCTGCTGCAGTTGTCCATTAGAAAGGTTTGTCTGTTGGTCTCATTAAGTTACAAGGGGAACAGCCATGAATGCTCTTTGAAGCAATACTCCTCTCGTAATCCATCATGGCAGACCTTTTTGGAGGAGTGTATTTACAGAGCCTTTTTTTCCCCCCTTTTAGCCCAGTTACTGAGGATGCTACAATAAGACCAAAATGCTTACTCACCACTGAACTCTAGAAGAAGGAGTCTGTGAAACTGTCACCTTGTAAAAACTCAAATCTTCTAACATATTTCTATGGGATCCTACCAAAAGACTTGCTTGGGATCAAACTCGTGCTGAACAGGAGTCAGCCAGCCAGCTCGTTTGCCAGGATCCAGGAAGAGACTTTACATTTTTCACAATCTAACTGGAACTGCAGCCTGAACTGGGATATAAAACCACATGCACCAAAAGATCCATTTGATCTTCTCCTTCAGGAGAAGTGAAATGTCACACTGGAGCTAGTTCTGAACTGAGGAAAAGAAAACAGTTGTGTTCTGCTCGTGCTGGGTTAATTGTTCCTTACCCTGAGCTGGCTCTGGTGCTGGAAGGTGCTGTGGGCTGTGAGCTCTGGGCCTGCGTGGCTGTGGAATAAGGAACGTCCAGGGATGAGGAGAACTCGCAGGGCCACCTCGTGGCCGTGCCCTGCACAGGGCTCTCCACGATGATCACTGTCCCTCCCGTACAGCCAAGGACATTTTTCTTCTGTGTGATTATTCTCTCTGGTTTTCCTTCCTGTTACCAACACATACTCTCCTTTTTGGCCTTAACCTCCTTAATAATCCTTGCACACCCTATGATAGTACCTGGAAAGCAAGGAAATTTAGTTCATCAGTGACCAGCTGTGTAGACTGGATTTGAGCTGCTGCTCACTGCAACCAGGAAAATGCAAATTACCTGCCAAACAGCTTGTAGCGTTAGCAGAATACATATTATACTGATAATTTCATTTCCTACATGATTCAAATACATGCATTTTAGACTAGAGATCTGTATGTTTTAAAAGCAGTGAAGGTGTGAGTGCAGCTTGCTTCAGGAACTGCTTATTGATTAGTATCGTTGTCTTCTAGGACTAGAAAGGAAAACAGTTTTCTTGTTTCTCTTCATGCTGTTTCTGGGTGTTTCTTCCAGACACTGTGCTTAAGCAATACTAACCAGGTATTTTTGCAGCATGAGGATACAGCTAGATCAGTTTTTAACACCACTTTGAATCCTGTTCCAAGTGTCATCTAATTGTTGTATGTGGAACAAATAACAGAAAGACTAGGTGAAAATAGGAAAAAAGGATGAAAAATTCCTGTAAGCAATTCACTTCTCTGTAGAAGGAAAGTAAGAGCACATACTGCCCAGAGAGGTGAAGGCCCTTGGGTGTCAGGTGAAGTTTGGGGTACCGTGGATACAGTTCAGAGATCATTTGAGCTCTGGGCAGTAATATCATCACATGGACCCTGGTGATATAGCCTGTGAAAAAAGTAATGCAGAGTCAGAGGGAGGAGAAACAAAGATGATTAATCCCACATCTAACAGGGAAGCACAGATGAAACAACTGTGATCTTTCTTTCTGAGGAAGAGGTTTGAACATATGACTGGGGTTGGAGGGCATTTTCTGCATAGTGCTGCTGTTTGTAGATACATGCATGTGGGTTTTAGAAACAAATTTAAATGTGAAAATTGGTTCTGGATCCTGCATGCACAACTTCATTTCTGCCCATTGGCTGTGTGCACGTGTCTCAGTGTAAACAAAGGTTTGGACCAAACCACTATGGGTTGTGCAAGTAAGCTGGGCCCAGTGAGGCTGCTGCATTCACACCAAGGTGTTCAGGCTGCTGTTGCTCTCATGCTCTTTGCAAGATGCTGAATGCATGTTAAGGGAGAAGCCACATGAATTTTATGTGGCCCACTGCCACATCTCAAAACCTCTGAGGCCTTAAGAGAGGAATGTAGGGACCAGAGAAAGCTGTAGGACTGACTTACCAGTGACTCTGCAGGCAGTGATTTGCAGCCTTTGCCTCAAGAATTTGCCAGGATTTCAGGATTAGTGGCAGGTGCTGCAGGTGCCTCTCCAGCCAGCAGGAGAGCAGCACACGGGTAGGTCCTGCTCCCGTGCTGCCTGATGAGCAGAGCCACTGCCCCAGCCAGGCACAGGATTCCTGCTCCCAGCCCTTGGGCTCTCTCACTGCTACTTCCAATTGAGTATTGGCTTTTTTTATACTTTTAAATCTCAGCCGTACTGCTTATTAAAACGTAGAAGATTCCTGATTTGAATATCAAGTGTCTTAGTCAGGATTAATAATGCAGTTGCCAGCAAAGTTCCTGCAGGAAAAGGGAAGCAATGGCTGCAACAGTCTGCTTTCTGCACAAAGCCAGGACTGTGTGTGGAAACTTGGCACTTGCTATTCATCTGTTTGCTCAGCAGCTGAGCTGGCATTCGCCAGCTACATGTGTTGGGTTTGTAAATAGACAGAATGCAGTAGCATTTTCTTAGGCATGTTTGATATTTGGCTCTTCCCGTTGGGTTCAGGAGCTCTGCGAACTGTCAGCTTGAATCCCTCCCAAAACTGGAATAACAGAAGTTTACAGTTTTCCAGCACTGCATGTTGAATACCATCCTTAGATTCTTCCTAAGCCATCACAGCAAATAACAAGTAAATAGTGTGTGGTGAGTATGTCCCCTAAAATCTAAATGGATCCAAATAACCAACTGTTACTTCAGTGTGGTCAGGATAGCAGTGTTTGGAGAGAAATGTAATTACGCACATGCACACATAGAGAAACTTCAGAGGGGCGAGGCTTTCCTCAATTTTCAGAGGACTAATATTTGAAATTTCACATAAAAATGCAAACATTTCAACTGGTAATTTGGGAACTTGCAATATCTAATAGATTTGGGGCTACAAACCCAACTCTTCCCAGCAAAATCTGATACTTGG
The DNA here is from genome assembly GCF_024509145.1 of Vidua macroura. Lineage (NCBI taxonomy): Eukaryota > Metazoa > Chordata > Aves > Passeriformes > Viduidae > Vidua > Vidua macroura. The sequence goes on from NC_071577.1 coordinate 28,554,389, forward strand.
AGCAATTATTCACTCAGTGTACATTGATGTAGCTTACTTATCTAACAAAATCACTGCTTATGTAGGGAGCCTGGCAAGACCAAGGTGACACAGGTTTGTGATCTGAACATCCTGCAGTTTGGCATCACTCTTCTGGTTTGCAGCTAGAAGTACTGTATTACAACATGACTGCCTAACAGGTAATATAGCATTCCTCATGACGTGCATTTTATCAAACACAAATAGGGATAATAGTTCCTACAGTTAGTGTTATAAAGTATCACTCAATGCCTGTGTGCTACTGAGATAAAAGGATTTTCCTACCACTGCTATACTATTGATTGAGTGGCTGTAGGGTCCAAGCATGTTCTTAAAGTCTAGTTTTTGGTATTTATTTAAAGAGATTTATAAATAAAGCTTTTGTGTGAATCTTGTGTCAGGATGTTGGCAGGTCTGCCAACCACTGAAAAGCTATAAGAGTTGACAGGAATGAATGCTAAGTGATTGGATCTGAAAGTAAAAGTGATTTTACTCCAGTCATATTCTGTGATTGGAGTAAAAGGTTTTATAGAAATCTTGGTGTTTATAATAACAGCATCCCTGCCCTTATCTCAGACTGATTAACCTGAGAGACATGCATTTCAGTCTCACCGATTTAAGACCATCAGAATCTGCATGTGCTGTGTGCATTTACAGGCTTAGGAGATGGAGATTAAAATGTGGGAGTTGAGGCTTTCTTACACCAGAATTAAGGGAATCTCTTCTTTAGTTCAGTGGTAATAGAGGTTAATATTAGGTAAGTTATAGGACATAAATTACCTACTTTCCTGTTAATCAGTCATGGTTAATGAATTAGCTTGAATGTATTTGATTTTAAACTTAAATTTTTCTCATACTTTGTCAAAGACAGACAGCTATGTAAGACAATTTTGGACATTTTTTTGGACACAACTTCGGCAAGAAAATTTGCAGCCCTGTTAGAGCAGCTCAGGTGAGCAGTGCAGCTATGTGTGGGTCTCTGTACAAGTTGTTTGCAGTCCTTGCCTGCTTTCCCTTTGTCTGCACCCTTCCTTCTCGTTTCATGAAGCAAAGACATACTGTTGGGATGAGCGTGTCCTTCACAAGCAGCACTGGATGTGTTTTTCACATTGTGAACGTATTCTGGTACGACCCAAATCTACTGGTGAAGTGATAGCAGCTAGCAGCCAGCTAGCATTTAAAGCTCTATCTGGGCACATAATGTTTCTGAGTTTAGGAAGCTGTAGTATCTATATACATACATATATATATGTAGCTGTTAGACACTGTAATGTCACAGCTTTCAAATGCAGCTGGACAATCATAACTTTTCAACCAAAATATAGACAATATATACTAATGGCCTTTCAGTGACACAGGTGTGACCCGGGTGTGTTTGCTCCAGGTGTTGGCAGCATGGACAGGAGTGCAGGGCCCTCCACACAGTGCCGTGGCAGAGGCAGAGCTGTGGTGGCTCCGGGCAGTGCTGGTGGGGATGCACAGCCCCGAAAAGCCAGGGCCCGGCTCGGTGTCACAAGTGGCTCCGTGTTGCTGCTGGCCTGAGGAGCAGGCACTGCCAGCAGCGCTGCCACACTCACAGGGCCGGGAGCCACAGGATTCTCCTGCAGAATTCACCTCCTTTTGACTGCTTAGTTTGAGCACTCTGCTCCATAAACACACACACACTACCCTTACCTATATAACTGGACAAATTTATTTTTAAAGTATATAAGAATATTTTTTTAGCTAGATTTGTTTTGTTAAAGCCGCACTAACTACTGTATTTTTACTTTTTATATGTAAAGCTTGACAATAGCTCTCAATGTATAATTTATTTGTTGTTTTTTTTATAAAATGAAGTGCACCCTCTTGCTTCTGTTTCATAACACTGGTGACGTATGAACTGTCTTAGGCACTGCACTGAGATCTGTATTGAAACTGTACATGGGAACAAGTAGATCTGTAGTCCACTCAACCCAGTCTTGGAATGTTTATACTGTAGTTTTGTCTGAAATACACCATGTCAGTGCAAAAGTCTTGCAGAGTCATCTTTAAGCCCCCTGCATTACACCGGCACAGCACTAGGAGGTGGGTCAGCTGGGGCTTGGGGCACCAGGTTGCTGCTCCAAAATTAGCCTGTTGTCAGTTAAAGCTTAACTTAGGACAGCACCAAAGCTTGCAGGGAGATGTTAAAGAATTAAATGCCTTTTTTCCAACAGAGCTGAGATTGTCCAGGAGAACTGTCAGGAGTCCACTGCCTTTGAAAACCAGTCCCGAGGTGTGTGCCCAGAAGGGGAGCCCGAGCTGCCCGGCGTGGTTCCAGTGCAGGCCAGTTAACCGAGCACCCTCACTCTTGTTTGCAGCAAGGGACTGCGCTGTGTTCTCAAGTGAAGCAGCACTAATGACTGTTCAAAGGGAACTGTTTACTCCCCAGCCCTGACATCGACTAAATGCTAAAGATGGCAGCAAAGGACAACCAAACCCTTTGAACATCTTTGTTTCTCAAAAACTGGAAAGTATCAAAAGGAAGAGAAATTACTCCATCCTAATGACTAAGCTCATAGGAGATAATTTCTCTGTGGCACAATTTGTTGTGTAGGTCAAACTGTGATCCCACTGATAAATCACTGAATTGTTCTTCAAATCCACTTACAACTCAAAACAATTAAACATTTAGGTTTTTCTATTATTAACTGAAAAAACCCTTTGAATATCTGCATTTTAGAAAAAAATATTTCTGCCATTCATACATGTTAATGTTCAGAAATCAAATGTCAGTTAAAACAATGAGTTTGTTCAGCTGTTTAACGCTGATCAATTTGTTCCCTTATATACAATTTGTGATACAACAGCACATCTGATGTCTCAGATGAGGTTGCCAAGAATGCTGCATCCTTTTGCTTTTGTTCTATGGACTGAATTTCTGAGCGTATCAGATATGTGCAAGGTTCCCTGCTCTTCAGAGATACTCTATAAACAACCAACTTCAGTGGCAGCCCCTTCAGTCCCAGCCAAAAATGGTATGTTTTGGTTTGTTTCTAAATATTTGCCTCTAGCTGGAATAATTCCATTCATTAGTTCATGCAGGCCACCACCGAGCTTTCAGATGGCAGCAGCTTTTAGTCACTTGCTTGGGCCTGGGATGAATTCTTATTAACTGCTACAGGTACAGAGAAATAAAAGCACATCCACAAAGGCTCTTTTCTCCCTCTCTGAAAAGGTGCCTGCAGTGGGAAAAGAGGAGTAAGGTGCTCTGAGAACCCTTTTGGTGTAGCTGATAGCACTGGCTAAGGTTTGAAAGGGGATATGACCCAGGAAGTGTCACAGTGGTGTAAGCAAGGATTATGTCCCTAGGTCTGGACACTGGGGGGTACCTGAAATATGGGTTGTATGTGCGCTGAGTGGACTGAAGTGTCAGGCACTCCTGTGGGCATTTGTGGGATGCAGTCACTTCAATTCCCAGCACCCCTCCCTTCCAGCTTGAGCTCACCTTTGTTTTTTGAAGACCTGGGAATGGGCCACATGGGGAGAAAGAGCCTCCAGTGGCTTCAGCAAAGCTGCTGTAGCACAGAGCCCCACTTCAGGATCAGGGCTCTCTCCCCTTGCACAGTATTGCTGGGGCCAACTGTGGCTCAGCATCCCACGAGCCAGCCCTGAGCCCCCATCCCTCCAGCCAGGCCTTTCCCGAGCCCCTGCTCCTCGTGTCCTGTACAGGGGCAGGGAACAGCGGGGCCCTTAGGGACAGCTCAAGAGGTTTGGCATCTCTTAGGTGACAGAGTGGGTGTGGTGCTGCCAGTGCTGGTTGCCCCCACCTGACCTGGCACGCGGGCAGAGCTCAGGGGAGGGAACAGGGGAGATGGGCTCGCTCCAAGCTGCTTTTTCCTGCCTATGCCAAGCCATTGCCTTTGGGCTGGCTTGTGTCCCGCCTGTGTTGGCTCCGAATAAATGTTAAACCCTTCGTGGGGCTGCCAAAGGGAAGAGAGTTTGAGGGGGCAGGAAGAAAGGAATGGCAGAGGCTGGATGGCATTTTCCTGGGGCTCTTGCACATCCCCAGGATACCGCTACCTGCCAGGAGGCCTTTGCGTGACTTGAAAAAATCACCGTTTATTGTTGCCCTTTCCAGTTAAATTTCCTTCCCTTGTCAATCCTTGATAAAAGGCTGTATGTTACGGCAGCTCTCAGGATAAAGCCAAAACAGACATGTCAGTCAGCACGAGGAAAACAAGCTGCTGATTTAAGACTGCAGTGCTGACTACATGCTCGGCTCAGTCACTGTATTGATGTCCCTTCCAAACAAACCTCCTCAAACTGGGAAATTATTCTTCTCCTTGGAGAAATTCAAAGGATGGGCAGCCCTCGAAGCGAGCTGAAGTGCAGGGAAATTACTGGGGCTTGCAGAATCATGTAACTTGGTCAGAAAGGTAAGTTCTTTGTTCAATTAAAAAATACAAACACATATTTTAGACTCATAAAGGTGAACATGAGCACACAGTGATAGGAAATGGAGCAGGCTTTATTCACATGGCAGTGTGTAATCCTCTTTGTTTCCAGGTGAAGGTCACGGATGGTCCAAGTAACTCTTAAGTAGCTTTTGCAAATCCGTGTATAATTTTCTTGTTGAATTCATGTGACAGTTACTTGTGAAGAGATGATGAAAGTATCTGTAAATATTCTTGAAATCTGTAAATTACTTGAAAGTCATTGTTCTATGAAACTTCTGAAAAGTGAACTTTCTGGAAGTTAGTATTTCCAAATATTTTGAAAAGTGAACTTTTCAACTATTTGGAAGCATTAACTTACACTTTCAGGTAATTTCAGATACCAGCAGCTCTTACAGACAGCTGATGTTCTGTCAGAAGGCCAGTATTTAGTAACTTCTATGGAAATAAATGCTTTGAACGCTGGACAATATTACCTTGCAAAACAAGCACTTTTTCTTTTCAGCGAAGAAAAACCATATATGAACTCAGAATTTACCACTACAGAGGGGAAATGTGTAACAAGTACTACATAGGGTGATAAAAGAGAGATGGGGTTGGAAAAGCAGAAATCTCTTTAGGGCTAAAACATGAGTTACCAGTCAAAACAGCCCATGCTTTGTGCCACTCTGTTAAGCTGTCCTGTTTCTGTTCCCTTCCCACCCTGCTGTAGGAAATCAAACCCTTTTGAGTCTGTGTTCAGTTATTAAAGCTAACACTCATTTGGCACATCCTTTGTTCTTACAGGTATAATGCCCTTCCTCTGGTCCTTGCTGATGATTTCCAGGGGGCACTCATTGTTTCACTTCCTCAAGGTTTCACTTCCTCAAATCCTTGAATATCTTCTAGAATTGAGTTACTGATTTGTCTGTTGGGTTCCTTTGTTGTAGGCCATCTTATGTTCCAAATATATTGTGCAAAGAAAATTCAAGAATATAAAATCTTTAAAATCTTAGAGAAAATTCCTGTTAAGACTAATTGAATCCCTCAAATGTGACTGTATTTCTCTCTTATGCCCATGCAAAACAAGCAAGCTTTGCCCCTGAAATGGCATGTTGTGGAGCCAGTATGGGTTAAGGCAGTTCTGATTTTCAAGGCAGCATTGGCCATTGCCAATTTGAAAGGGTATGAAGTGACCAGGAGAAAAGTAGCAAAAAGAGCAGCATTCCAACAAGCTTCTCTCAGAAATCACAACTTACATGCAAATTGTGACTTAAATATATGTCGGGTTTTGTTAACATTGTAAAAAATCTGTTCGCAGCAAGTATGAGAAGGTTTAATTATTTTTTTCCCCAGCGTGCTGATAGGAAGCTGAAGACAGTTGCAAGCAGTTGGTTTTCCACCTACTGCCACGGTGGTGGAAATTTATTCCTTCACTTTGCAAGCAAAGCAATCACAAGCAATCAAACTCCATTTGCCTGAAGGAGATCTCAGAGAAGCTGGACAAAGGTTTGCCCCCAATGAGCAGCAGTGTGTTGGTACTGCTGATCTCGCCCCCCGTGGCCACACACCCACAGCTGGGTCTCTCCTCTTCACCCACAGCCTGAGCAGCAGCAAAAGCCTCTCCTGAACAGGCCAACAGATGGAGAGACTTGTCCTTAGACAAACAGCTCCTGTCTCTCTTTGGGCCTAGTCCTGCCTCTGAAGTGGTCTGGGAGGCAGGGAATTCTGCTGGCTCCAGGGGCAGGCTGAAGGTTTTCATTTCGATGGCATTGCTCCGCTCTATGGGCTGTGGCTGGAAGAAGCTGCAAAAGCCAGAGTGCCTCAGGATGGGCACCAGCAGGGCATGGTCCTTCTGCTCACTCTTGCAGTGGCTGGGGAATGTATCAGTGAAATCTGAGGTAGTTTGGAAATCCGCACCAATTCCTAAGATGCAGTGATACATTTTAGGAGAAAAGTTTCCCTTTGTAGTACTACTAAGCTTCTTCCATGTCTGCGTATGGAAATTATACTTCCAGAGGTCATCATTAGGGCTGGAATTTGAAATCCCTCCACCAAAAATCAGCATAGAGTCTTTGCAGACTATTGAAGCGTGACCTACCACTGGAGGAGGTCCTTGGCTGAAAGTAAGAGAAACCAGCAGTTAAGGGGAGACCAAAAAGAAACTTAGCACTGATTTTAGCTTCTGTTTTCCTTTTGACTCAGAAGGATAACTGCTGAACAGCTGCATTGGGACATCAAAATTACACTGCTGACAGCTGCATCAACACCTTGCCAACAGCTCTCCCGAGCAAAGCCAACTGGAGGCCCAGGGATGGCAGCAGCACTGCATCCTGATCTGAACAATCCCTACAATTACCAAGAGGGCATCGTCTCCCTCTCCACCCGCACACAGTATCAAAGAGTAAGATTAATTCTCTTTCTCTGCTCTTTTAGTGTAACAAATAGAATAGTTTACCTTGTTCTGATGCTGGACCAGCTGCTGCTTCCAAAGTCCCACCTCCACAAGTCCCTCTGTTCAGTGAGCCCCATCAGCCCCCCAAAGAGGTACATGGCTGTGTGATAAACCACTGCCGAGTGGCCGTGCCGTGCTCCGGGACCACTGCTGTGACAGGGGCTGGAGACGCACAACCACTTCCTTGTACCTGAAACAAAAACACTCATTTATAGATGGATCAAATTTACCCTATTTGAGAGAGGATTTACTTCCTGCAGGAGGTAACTATTCAGTTGGAGAATAAGGGTTTCCAGTCTAAGCTTATTATGAGTTAACAGTTTAAATTCTGACACTGAAAAAGTGCATTTAAAAAAATCAGTTTTGAAATAAACTTTTAATGAAAATGTCAGATGCTGTGTGACAGATGCCATGGAAATTTTATTTACAGAGCAGTTTTTCCTTCAGCTTTGTCACTTCATTGACTCTGACACAGAAAGATACTTTCCTGGCTGTTAGAGGGAAAAACTCAGTCAACAAAAATTTTAATTCACTAATGTCTCTGCTTATTCTCCCTGTGAGGGAAGGATGAGATAAAACCATCATTTGTTTCAAAATAGTGACAGAATGGCCATCAGGTAACAAGTTATGTGTTTAGGAAATTGCTGGGAATCATCTCGTTTGCAATAATCAGACTAGTAATGAATATGCTAATAAACTATCTCCTGTCAGGTTTGACTCCCCGTGGTCAGTTGGAGACTTGAGATCAAAAGATGGCATTAATAGACTGAAATCAGGGTCCCTGCTGGATCTGAAAGTTTTTAGTAATCCTTGAAGAATTTTAGTGAGTAGTAAACAAACATTCTCCCTGATTTTCAGCTGTAAAACTGGCAAATACTGTAAAATGTATTCCACTGGAATAGTCTAATTAATTTCAGCAAGCAATTAACTGAACTGACAGACTTTATCTCTAAATGTTGTCGAAAAGAAGCCAAAACTAACTTAGAGCATTTCTACTGACAAGAATTTTCTTAGCAGAGCAAGCTCTCCTGCTGCAGTTGTTGTTTTACACTGGACCAAAACCTTATCCTTCTTTTTTAACTTACCAAAATGGAATTCCCAAAACTCCTGAGAAATGCCTTTGATGCCAAAGTATCCCCCATAGATGTACATGCTGGAATGGTACACGACTGCACTGTGACCTTTTCTGTTAGCTGGTGCAGAGCTCTAGAGCAGTTCAAAAATAAGACAAAAACCTATAGAGTCATATCAGCAGCAATGTCTGTCTTGGAAATACACTTTTTTTTTCCCCCACAAATGACCCTGCAGTCCCAAACTTTCCCTTGACTCCTCTATCAAGCAAAGGTAACCAGAGTGGTAACTGTGTCACATCTTAAAAAAAATAAATTTGGGTGTAATTTCAAGGTATAGAAGCATTGTGATGATGAAGTTTTAGTAGCAAAAAAATGAGTGATTCTTAATGTGTAGTGATACAAAATCAATCTCAATAGACCAAGCCATAAGTGCTTCCACTCAGGTTTCAATTAGTAGTGGCAGTAACTTGGTGAGTCCACGTGTTCACACTGAAGAATTGAAAAATGCTGCAGCACTTCACGTTCCAAAACGTATTAGCGTGGCTGCCAATCTGTTTTCACAACCCTACTTTTAAAAGCACAGGCTTCACGTATGGTTGCAATATTCCATTTAAAATTAGTTTTCTTGATAAGTATTTCAGAAAAACAGAAGCAGCAGCAGAGGAAAGGACTTAACTTCTTATATAGGACTTAAAATTTAAGAGCAGTATTTTTAAACACTGTTTTGAAGAAGGAAAAAGCCTTAAGTTATTGAAAGTGCAAAGAAATAAAGTACAGCCACATGTCTCTGAAGAGATGAGATTGGAACTGTTTGGGGGAACATATTTCAAAGCAATCTGTTTAATCAACAAAGCAACAGGCATTTGATTCACACATTCCCCACTTCCTGGCTCCTTACCTCCGTCTCTGCTGGTTCGTTGCAGCTCTGTGTCCATCTTGCGGAATCTGGGGGATTGAGTTAATAAAGCGCAGTTTAGATCCCGCACCACAAGAGGACACTCCTCCCACAGTAATTGTTCAAACTACACAGCTCATTTTCAAGGAAGTCGCGTCCTGGTGTTTTCTACTGACAAGGCTGAAGAAATCCCGCTAAGACAGCAGCACCGAGAGACTTGCAGGAGACACAGTTTGAACCGTTTTCCTCTGTCCTTATCTGATACAGAATTACACAGGTACCACACTGTATTCCTGTTTCCTAAAGCAAAATTTCATAATGCAGAAGTAACCTGTGATTTTCATCATTTTCTAAACTTGTAGGAATCCCAAATTTCCCTATGGATGTATGACTCCTTCTGCTTACCACATACACCTTATTATGGCAGACTTATTCCTTCTTGTTCTTTTTCATAGGTCCCTTAAATAACCCTCAAATAAAAGCCACCAATCACAGATCTGAGATCACTGTGAAGGAGAGGAAATATCAGATAACCCAGCACAGAGGTACAACAAGAAATCAGCGCAGGCTTGCATTACTTAAAGCTATTCTTGCCAAAAGATTTAAAATAATAACTATGAAACAGCTAGACACACTACCAATGTTGAATAACTCATTTCCAATTTCCACTGGTAAGTACTGTGAGTAATAAGATGCTTTCTCCTTTAAAATATGTTCTGAGGCTTTTCTTTCTTCCAGCAGGTTATCTCAGACAACTGATGGAAAACACAGAGGAAGGACTGAAAAAACCCCATTGACTTAAAGTTACATCGTGAAGTAGCAAAAGAAGCCAGTAAACTTAAATCTTGGTCTGGACACAAGATTTATTGGCTCAAAAAGAACTGAGCTTCTCTCTCCCCTCCCAGTCTGACATCAAAATAACAGTACTACTGTACACAGGATTTCCAAAGGGCAAATCCACGGTGTATAACATTGGTATTAAATTCAAATGCTCCTCTGTTTTTATTAGAATATACACTTAAGAGATCCCAAATGTTTGTTCTTAGAAGAAAAAAAAATCCATGTTATAAAATGTTGATGTTAATTTCCCACCTTATTTAATAATTGATTTCTCTTGCTCTAGCTTATGTGTTTCTTCAGTAAAAGTACAAATGAGATATACTTTACTGATCTAATTTCTTCTATAAGAGCTTCGTTTCTAAAATATATGTGGCATAAAAATAAAAATTAAATAATACATGAATTATCAGGTCTTATGATAAAATAGTAAACATAAGAAGGAGAGAAGGAGGAATGGAAATTCTGAGATCTTAAAATACATAAAATTTTCCCATAAAATCCTCTCTAATTGAAATAAGAGCAGCATCTCTGATAGCTTAACAGCCTAATTTTGAGAGGAAAATATGCACACAGTTTTACACACATTACTTGTTATAAAATTTAGGGAAGGCTGTGTTACAAGCAGCAGAAAACAGTTTGGTTCTCATTATTTATTACTGCCTATGAACTTGGAATGTCCCATGGAAAAGACTGGCTATTGTGTATCATACCAATGTCATATATCCAGAGAGGAGTTTTTGCTTGTGTGAAAGCAGAATCCACCATCCCACCAAAAATATACAGGCTGCCCTGCAAAATGCACAAATATTTGTCACTTACAGGAAGGCACACAACATGAAAATAATTTTGAAAACAACTCTTAAATGCAAAGGTTGCTATCAGCAAAATATAGTTAACAGTATGATGATATTTTAACAATTAATCCCAAAAAGCCACCAACTTTTAATTATTCTCTCTTTATTTTCTCCCAGTGGGAAGCCCTGAAGAACATTCTGCTGTTTAATGGGGACAGTATTTCAGAACTGCTCGTTCCTTGTCAGCCTGGGGCAGTTTCAGCACTGGGAATCTGGAGCTCTCTTGAGGCATTGCTCAGGTATATTGGATTATGCATGTTTAGGGAAATGTTTCACTGTGTGGTAGCTCTTGATATCCTAAATTCTGTCTTCCTCTCACAGGCAGTGCTGTAATTCTTACTTTGCTTTACTCCCCCGTCCCTCTTCTGCGCAAGTTCTGCAGTGAATGTTTTTATGCCATAGCTGATCATGTAAATGAATTCAGAGCAACTGTTACAACTGCACAGATAAGTCAGAGAAAGTGCTGCCAGTCTTTATCTGGTATTACTGCTACTTATTGAGCACTGACTGAGGAAACCACAGGGCTGCTGCAGAGCTGAATTACTGTCACTCTGTTCAGAAAGATTTCCAAACATTGGTTTGAACTACAACAACACAAAAATGCTTTCTGGGCATAGTATTTCAGTACATAATAACCTGTGGCATTTTTTTGCACTGGTAGGAAATAAAATGTCAGGATATGGACAATATAATCCTGGTCTACTACCTTATAAGCCACCATTGAATGTTCTTCCAATTCTTCTGGACCATCTCTTGAGCAATCCAACATTTCCCATTCATTTTTCACTATAAACCAAAGCTAAAGTTAAGACAGTGGTGCACTCAACATATAAACAGCAGGGAAAAGGTGAAAAGGTGGGCTTTAAGTGTGGCTGTGCTGCTTAAAATGAAGCATTTTGTCATCTTTCCTCTGTTAGAAATTAAATACATGCATTTTTCTATTTAGCAAATTTAAATATAATAGTAATAGTTACATTTAAATATAATAATTGTTACTGCTTTTACTTTAATTGTTGCCTACGTCAAATCTGTACAATTCCATGAGCAAGAACCCCTGCACAATTCTGTTTTATTCCAGTAACAACTGAACAGGGAAAACCATACATCAAGTCAAAAAATAAAAAGTCTTATATTTGATAGTGCCTTGATACTACAAACCTACAAGGTATTTTATTCATATGTTCCCTTTGTGCACAGCATGAACTATTGCTGTGTTAAGAGAGTCAGGAAAGCTCACTGATATCCCTTGCTAGAACCAGGATACTTTAAATGACTCAGTATTTCTGATCGAGGAAAAAAAACCCAAAAACAAAAGGAACTGAACTGAAATCAAAACTCTGTGGGACATTTGCAAGAGGAGCAAACACCCCCCATATGCCCAATGAACAAAAATCAGTTTATCCAGCCCTGTGATGGAAAGACTTTAAATGAGGATAATCTGTTAAGTACAGAGCATCCTCAATTTCATGATGACTGGATGTAGAATCGCTTTAATCCTGACCTACAAGAGAAGGGGCCAGCTCACCTGTGTGGTATCTCCAAAAGTCCCTCAGCGTGGTGCTGCCATGGCCTCCGTAGAGATAAACAAAGCCTCTGCAAACAGCACAGGCGTGTTTGTATCGGTCACAGGGACGCGGCTGCTGCACCTCGGCCGCTTCCCATGCACCGCGGCCAGCTCTTCCCTTCATGCTGAAAACCAGGATCTTATCCAAGAATCAACTCACAAAGGGCTGCCATGTCAGAGCAGGGTCCCAAAATATCAGGGACAGGGCTAAACCCTGTTTGGTCTGCAAAAAGACAAAAACGGAAAAAAGAAAAGTCTCCACCTTATGATAAAATGTTCCTGTGTTTTCTTTTCAATCCCCTCAAAAGCAACATTGGACAACTTTGTCCATCTGTGATAACATACTAACTTGAGTAAAGCACCTGAAATTCTGACTCAGATTCCTGTACCAGTGAGGCTGGGACAGGAGCATTCCTGGAGCTGAAAGTTTTCCAAGGAATATCAGTGAACTGAAATCAGTGAAGCTCCAACACAATACATTTACAATATCAAGGCTTGGTCTTTTTGCACAACTAAAAGAGTACTTTAGACAAACCAGTACTAAAAATAACTTTGGAAAGAGTGAATATTACAGATGGAAGTAATGCATTAGCAGTTGTCCAGAATTTGTTTAGACTTTTATCTGTAAACCTGCTGAAATGAGGATGCATCTGGAAAAAAATGACACCAGCCCTTCCCATGCCACAAGATGTCACTGTGTTCTGTGAAGACGTAAGTACCAGAAAGAAATTCTATTAATCCTCTTCAAAACAGTGGCTTATTTTAACACAGCACAACCCAACCCCCCCCCTCCCCCAGCATTAGACCAGATTTTGGAATTTGTGTTGATAATGTGTCTGAGGTGGCACATCACCAAATGAAGTGACAAAGTCTCCCAGTTCCAAGACTTTCCAGTGGGAGCCAAATTCCAGCTGCATTGAGGACCCAGGATGGAAATCAATAAGGAAGAGTCATTTACCTAACAGTAATATGTAAATCCAGGGCAAGCTGCACTTAACCTGAGGAAGAACAAAGATTACAGTAAAACAAGCTAAATAAAAAAGCTAGTTATTAATATGAAATTATTGTACCTAACTTAATTTATCATCCATTAATCTTTAAAATTTACCCTTTTTAAGACTGGAATATATTCAGTGACAAAGAGATGCTAGAGAATCTCTTGCAGCATATTCAGGCAAGATTAACTACTTCAATTTTGTTGGGTTTTTTTTTTTTTTATGCAAACCAGTATTATAAGCTATTACTGTAGAAACTGAATTATATTCTTTGTATGTTTTCTCTGAAGGAATGCAAAGATGGGTGGCTCTTACTAAAGGTGCATTTCTCATGTCCAGTGGAATTAGCAGATATGAAGTAATGATACATTATAGGTGTGTAAGTCCATAATGCTTTCTGGCATCCCATTGAAAAGGGAAAAGCAGCTGAAGGCATGAAACAGGGATTATCTCCCTAACTCTGCCAAGCTTCTTAGCAACCACAGCCAAATCATTCACTTCCAAAACTAAAACTAAATGGGGACAGTCACTTCCTTAGTACAACACTTCAAATTTGCTGATGCAGTGTGGTGTAACAGTGCCAAGGTATTACTGCTATTGATGTCATTAACTCTGAAAAGGGTGATAGGTTACTAATACTTTACAAAAGTAAAAGAGGCTTGTCCCCTTGCTGGTTTTTTTTTCTTTTTCTCAGTGATAAAGCTGGTTATTCTTCTTCCTACATATTTCTGCTTGTTTATCTTCCTCCAAGCCTTGCCTCCTGTTGTACAACCATTCAGAGATGATGACAGCCCTGATTTCATATAAGAGATTAGCAACAAAGTCTGGTCCAGCTGTTATCTAGCCCAGCTGAACTCTTGCAAGGTAGGCGAGCAGGATGGGATAACAAAAGGCCAAGTGTGGATGAACTGAATGGGTGTCACCTCCCAGTCACACCTTTTCAGCATCGGCTGGCCCCTGTGAGTCTTGGCCATTTACTCTCAGCTGAAGCATTCTTGGAAGCAGACCTACAATCTCTAACAATCAGTTAACTGCTCCACTCCACAGTTGGGGAAAAAACCTCACCAAGTTAATAATGAATCTTGCCTTTCATTGTTGGTATTTTAAATTGCAAACTTCACTCCCAGACTGCCTGTCTACAGAACCCAACCCACCAAAGTTCATCTACTGTCAACCTTAGCAGTCCCATTTCCACAGAAAAGCTGTTCCTCTTCTGAGAACAATGTCACCGAGCCTTGTCCTCTGTGTCCTGCACCATTGACCTCAGTTTCAACTTGATACAATATCAGTTATCCAACAGGAAGCTCTGACTTCAGAAAAAAAATCCAAGAAGACAACTCTGAACATTTTTATTCAACTTCTTTTTTTTTTTCCCAAAAACAGCTGTAGCACACACAAAATTGTCTGCTGCTCTCCAAAATCTTCTGCCATTCCATTCTAAAAATAGCTCCTGTGCAATCAATCCCAATTGTTAAAGGGCTGGAGGAGCTGAGTCGAGGGCCTGGAGAGCTGCAATTAATGCAGTAGCTATAGCACTGAGTATGTATCAATTAATGGCGCCCCACTACTGTTTCATAATACAAATAATTCAGGAAATGTAGCAAGACAGGAATTATTTCAGGAAATGTAGTTTATATGTTCATTATATAATGATTTATATTTTTGATAGATGTGGTTTATCGTACAAATGATTTATTTATTTAAAGTATTGCTTAAATAGATCTTCATTACAGCTTTTTTCTATCTTGGCCTCTTGATTCATTTCCATCTGTTTTCAATACACTCAGAAAAGTTTCATTTTTAAAATGATCAAGCTTTTTGGAATGTAATGAGATATGAAACCACTCATATGGGGAGGGGCCCAAGTAGGAAATCTTGTTCTGTTTTGGGGCCTTTTTGTTAATGACCCAGTTTTCTGAACTCAAGTCTTGAACCTTTCCACGCAGAACACTGCATTTTTTTCACTAGGCAACTTGATGTTTTACTGCTTTTCAAAAATAATAACAGATCTTCTCATTTGTACTTATCCTAGAAACCTTGGCTCTAGAGGTGGTTTTATTGTAAGTCTTGTTCTAATGGGACTGCCTGCATGAATGAGGAAACTCTGGAGACTTGCAAGGCTCTTACAAAGTTTTAGAAACAAACAAACCCAACTTGTTTAGAATAGGGAAAAAGGCTTTTTTTCAGTATATCATGTTTACTTGCAATGCTTCACTATGTGTGATAAATTTAGTATCCTCTGATTTGCAATTTTATTTTTTCCTAAACTCAAGATAAACCTGAACTGTTTCCCTGGTGGGTTGTCTTTTCAGAGATGCTCAGCTTCAGAGTTCCAACCTGAAAATGTGAATGGCTCTAGGACTGTTGGGTGTCTGTGACAGCTCAGTATTAATGGCATTCTGTACTGAAATAAGGGCCTGGCTTTGCCACGTGTTGTAAGGCATGCAATTACCACATGACTGAGCTTACAAGAACAGGAGTCAAGACAAAAGGAAGGGAGCAGAAAGAGGTATTGCTTCTACTGAGAAGAGAAGCTGAAGGACAGAAAGAGGGTTTGTAAAATGACAAATCAAAGCAGAAGACATGGCTCCATCCTGATTTCAGGGTTCAGAAGAAAGACAGGTACTTTCAAGTAAAACAATAACAACCCTGTTGTCTGAATAAAGCTTAGAGCAGACATACTAAAACCTGACAGAAAAACTGAGAGGCTTTTATTTGATTAACTCTTGGTTGAATTTTAACACGTTTAGGGCAGTATTTGTAAATATGATCACTGCTATATCTCAGTGCTTCAAAATGCTTTTTGACATGAACAGGTATTTTAAAGGGGGCAACTCTTCTGAAACAGCATATATTACAGTCTCTGTATGTAACTGCTCCTTCTGGAGAGAGCAGTGCCACAGCACTGAGGGCACTGGCACCATCACTGCACAGCAGAGGAGAACATCATTGGTCTCTCCCAGAGAAAAGCTCACTGCCTGTTTCTGGAGCTCTGCAGGCAAGATATTGCTTTTTTTTAATTCAGATCACATTAATATTAAAGCTTTAATTTTAGAAGTTCATAATACATTTATGTTTGTGTATCATTCCAAAATTAATATTTGCAAATTGACATTATTAATATATTGTCTTTTGTTTTTTTCTAGAAGCTTTCACCCAGAAATGAAAATCCTTTAGTCATTAGTGTTTTGTAGCACTATTTCATCTCTGTTACAAAGTGAACTCTTAAGTAGTAATAAATTAACTTATTAAATAAAAATATATGCAATTGTATTTCCTATATGTTAGGTATATATCTTATTTTTAAGTAAACAAATACAAAAATACAAACTTGGTTTAGAATAATACAGTAAATATTTCATCTATTTCCCAGACATGGTGGAGGAGGAAGTATCTGGAAAAAAGAAATTCAGTATTTTAAATATTTATGGGGTTGTTACATTTTTATATACACTTCTAGCATATGAATCAGGAAATTGCCTTTTCTACTGTATTTAAATATGTTTTATGGTAAGATGAAAGTGCATACATATTTGCCACCTTAGTTTCCTTAGTAGATTAAAATTTCATTTGCTGGAGATTTTTTGTTTGGTTTTTGTTTGCTAGTTATTTGATAATTTTTTTTTTTTTTAAGAATGGGCTTTTTTATAAAATAAAAATTAGAATATATAGTTTTGATTAGTGGATCTCCCCAGGTAATCTGTCATTTAACTGCATCTCAATTTTGAATGAAGTTTCTGAGAAAGAACTTCCCTAAATACACATCCATGGGTGGCACAAGTATAGCATTTATGGGTATATAAATCCAGGGTAGCAGCCATGTCTGATCAAAAGTTTATACTCATAATCAATGTGTGCATAGGTTTTATTTATATATGGTCCTTAATATAATAGGATATTTACCTCAGGAACCTAATCTGCTTTTCAAATCTTCTTTAGGGTCCTGTTGGTGACTCCACCTATAGGCAGAACTCAGTCTCTGGTTGTGGTCTCAGCACCTAAATGGAATGGGCACCCTGACTGTGGAAGTGTTGCTGCAGCAGGGCAGCTCTTCAGCAATTACCCAAGACAAACAGGTGATTTTGCATCTTCTAGGAATGGCAGAGGGAGGAAATACAGGTTCCTGGTCCTCAGACTTTATGAGAAAAGAAATGAGAAATTCCCACCGTGTTCTCAGGGCAGTCTTAAGATGTATTTGGCCTTTTAGCCTTTCCTTGGAAGTAATTTGTACTGTCACCACTGGAGCAGGTCATTTCAATGCACAGGTCATCACCCTTCCCCCAGAAATTGCAGTTCTCAGTGTTCCTAGAAGGAATCATTTGGGGATTTCACAAAAACTAACTAGCTGGATTCTTTCAAGATACAGTAGGCAGGTGCCCTGGAGATGGAATGTAATAAATCTGTCCTTAGGTGTGACTGAATGCATCTTCTTGACAGCTTGTGACCTGCTGCTGAAGTAACTTCAGAATACTTTATTTCCTAAGGGAGACTCTGCTCACACTAATTCACAAAATTTTCTAGGTTAGGAAGAAAGACTCTGGTTGACAAAGGAGTCAGTGGCTGCTCAGCCTGACTACTCTCCTCAGGCACAAATTAAGGGACTAGAGTATATGCCTGACAGCTGAGAGTATAGCAGTGAAAAACTATTATCTTCCATTAAAAACAAAAAGTCGGCATTGAATTTTACTTGGTTGTTCTTTATATCTCCTGACTGAGGAAAAGAAGCATCTAATAAAACACTCAGTCACACTTAAAACTTAATGCCACACTTCATGGAAGAGAGACATTGTGTTTTTCTTGTCCTGTGACATTTTGCCCTCAGAGAAACATGCAGCAATGAGCTAGAGAAGACATACAAGGTTATGAGAATAGCAGAAACTGTAGCTTAAAGAAATATGAAAAAGGAAAGAGAGGGCATTTGGCAATCAGAAAAATAAAAAGTTCCAGCTGGCAGACACTAAAACATCCAGATATACTGTTAGAATCAGTATGAATTTAGATTATTCTGTACGGGAGAAGTCATGAGAGACTTGTGTGAGAAAAACTCAGATGGCACAACTGGAATGACTGTCAGTCATGACTGGAGAAAAAACTCAGTACAAAAAGATCTTTTATAGGGAGATGAATTTATACCATCAGGTGAAAGATGGTTGCATAAAATCATGATATAATTGCATAGCTGAAATGGATTGCATAGAGAAGAATAGCTGCATTTTAGTCTGGCAAGGAAAACAAAGGTGTCAGCTGACAAACAGTAATAATAACTGTGATGGTTCACTATAACCTTGATGCCAACAGTTACTGGGCTGCACCATCAAATGGAAAAAAAAAAACCAAACCCACATCATTGCAGTATATAAAAGAGACAGAAAGCATATGAGTAACTTTAGACATACACGTTGTCGCTCCAAATTCAAATAGAATTACTCATGTGAATAAAACCAGTGATATGCATGAGCCTGCACAATGTAGCCTAGATACCAGAGCAAAAGAAGGACCAACTCTTTTGTCAGAAGCCTGAAAAAATGTTTTCCAAGCTGTTTTCATATTCAGACTCCAAATGACAAGGTCCGTTTTGGACTGGAGTCCAGCTTTCTGAAAAATTCTCACTCCCAGCTGACATGGTCCAGTATTCATCCCAAGCCAGATGCACTTTGGCTTGGGTTTTGGATGGTTGCATTTCTTTGTTTGTCTTTTGCTCGACAGAAGGCATTTTGTGCTTTATGCTCTTTGACTGTGGAAAAGGGAATGAGCAAAAAGAGGGTGGTGAATCTCCTAAACTGGAAGCAGGCAGCAAGAGCTCTGGCAATTCCTACCACAGACCTCCTGCGCAGCATCGCGGAAGCGGCAGGTCCCTGTCCCCAGCGGTCTCCTGGCTGCTGAGCGCTGACGGCGCTTCCTTCCTTTTACGCGCTTTGTTTCTTTTCGTACCTTTTGAGTGAAAGCGACTTTGTGCACAGCTGCACACAGCCCCGCTGTCCAGCAGCACCGCGGTGTGCACGGCCAGACTGTGCCGGTGTTTGCTGGGCGTCCACGAGCGCTGCTCAGTGCCCTCCCCGCCTTCCCTCAGCGCCCCTTCTCCCCCCGGAGCTCGGGCGCTGCTCCTCGGCGGGCCCCGGGCTGGCCTTGGCTGCTGCAGGTGCCCCCGCTGGCGGGCAGGCCTCAGCGCCCTCTCCTGTAATTCCCACCACGGCTGGGCTTGTCCTCACCCAGAGGGAACAAGGAAAAGAAAAGAGGGGAAAACACTCTCGTAAGCCGGCATGTGTCAGGGGTGCAACAAGCCCGGCCGCGCCCGCTGCCGCCCCTCGGGCCCGCCCCAGGCACCCCGCCCCAGGCACGGAGCCCAGCGGGGCGGCAGGGAGATCCCCGGCCGCAGCCGCGGGCGGGAGCGGCGCGCCCGTCCCGCACGGCCGGCAGCCCGCGGCAGCCGCCCCCGCGTCCCGGGGGCAGCAGCCGAGCGCCCCCGCCCTCCCCCGGCCTTACCCTCCCCTCCCCTGCCGCGGGCGGCGGGGCCGGCGGCGAGCCCGGGGTGGGCGGAGGCGCGGCCGCTGCCCGGAGCCTGCGCGGCGCCGCTGGGGCCGCTCGGGGCCGCCCGCCCCGCGGGTGGGGATGCGCTCGGGGCCGAGCGGGTGGGCTCCGGGTTCTGTCCGTGTCCCTGCGGCCGGGGCACGGCCGGAGCGGCGCCGCGGCGGGGAGGCTGAGCCGAGGATGCGCGGGGTGCTGCGGGCTTGTTCCTTGCGGGAAGGAACGTCTCGTAGTCGTTATTTGCCCTCTTAGTCATGGGGAAAGTGCAAAAATCTCGTTTCTGGCCTGAACGTAGCCAGAAACAAACATCTCTATAACTTTTGGGTTTGGTTTTTTTTTTTTTTTTTCTGTGGTAGCGGCGGTGGGAAGGGGGAGGACGGAGAGCGGTGTTTGTTGGCGTGCTCCGTTTCAAGCCGTTTCAAATCAGGGTTTAGCCCAAAGATCCCTTTGCACGCTTTTCAGTGAGCCGCAGCCCCAGCGCTTGCTTGGACTTGTGTCCTTGGCTTTCCGTTCGCCTGCCACCGGCTCGCTTTTTTGCCTGTTCCTCGTTTACAGCTACATAAGGCTTCAGAAAACAGGAATGAAACTCCCCCACCCACACGTGCATCTATTTTCCATGCTGACATATTTCCCTGCTTTGAGGCGGAGGCTAAAGCTTTCCCCCTAGTATTGTTCCTAAAAAAAGAACTACTTGGGTAGCTGCAAGTGAAGGCCAACAGATAGACCCAGTCCATAGCAATGCAAAGCATATGGTTTGGACTATATAAATAATGCAAATTCATTTTATTTTAATATATTATGTATAATATATCCGACTGTAGTAGTGATGCGTGCTTCTGAATTTTGTCGTTCTAGAACTCAAGTGTTATTGAGAGGCCAGTCCAGAGCTACAGTGCAGCAATTTCTCCAATCTTAATTGTGTTCTCCTAGGAATTAAAAAAAACACCAACAACCCAACAACAAAACCCAAACCCCAAACCAAACCCACACATATTTCATAAAAAGAACTCTGAGATCATTAGCTAACATTTGGAAGTCCCTCAAATTAACATGCGTGAAGGACTGTGGCCAAACTCCCACTGGCTCCCATAAAAGCAGTAATCAGTCCTTCAAGTAAGATTCTCCACAAAATAACACCCAGAAGCCCCTGCAGAAAGGATTGCCAATCTCACCATCTGACTAGATTAAAAACAGCAGTAACAATGTGATAATTGACAGAAGAAACTTCCCTGACAAGGAATGAATCAGTGTTTATTTTTAGCCTTTCCCCCAAAACACTTTATTTAAATGAAAGATTAGCTAATTATTTCCGTCGTTGTATTGTCCACACTAGAAACAGGAGGTGGCAGATCTGCACTTTTCTTTGGCTCTTCCTTTGAGGTCTGCACCCTGGAAGGGTGAGATTTTGCCAGTTGTCTTTTCATTTTCAGTCTGATCAAATATGAACAGTATGATGGTTTCACTGAATTTAGACACCCCCCCCCCATCTTTTTTTTTTTTTTTTTTTTTTTTTTTTTTTTTTTTTTTTTTTTTTTTTTTTTTTTTCCTGAGTAGAAACTCCAGCAAAGGTGCCAGAAAATGTAAATTGTGATTGTGGCTGTATCCCACCTTTGCTCCAAGCTTCTCTTGCCAGCAAGTCATTAATCCTGTTCCTGCAACTGCTCACTGCAGCCTTTTGCACTGACAGAGCACTTGCATTCCAAGAAGATAATTTCCTTTCTCTGTGTACAGGAGCCAGCAATAAAATTTTATCTAGGAGAAAGCAGCTTACCTAAGAAAAGGCTAGCAAAAATATTTGTTCTGTTTTATTGGAGAAATGTGAGGAAACTGTATCGATCCCATAGATACTAAGTAATATCTGTGTTTCTGATAATAAGCATTTGGGTTCTGCTTTTTTTTTTTTTTGAAGGGAGAACTTATTTTTTCTGAGTTTTTTTTCTTCTTACATTTTTCCTGATTTTTTAAAAATTCTGAATGAATTGTGGATTGCAGCATGGGTGTCATAAGTAGAAAATTAATCAAACTGCTTTGAAAATGTCTGAGGATACTTTTTTTTTTTTTGTTCTTATCTTAACTGCTGTGGAATTAAGACACATAAATTACTCATTGTTTCATTCAACCACATATCCATAATATGATGGTTGCTGCAAAGCACACAAAGAGCTGGTTTACCAGTCTCTCACTTTCTGTGGCTCAAAGCAATTGTACCACACTAAATTCATAAGTCAAATCAAACTAATTTTAGTCCTGGAGAATGAGTCTCATTTTCAGCATTTGAGTCTTTATTCTTCAATGCAAAATGTTTGTGTGTATTTTCTTTTCTACACTTGTTAATATTTCATACAATTTTGAATATGAGTACTTTGGTTAGACCAATTCTAGGTAAAATAGTTTATTTGTACTAATTTAGTGTATACTTTTTCATTCTTGAACAGAGTGAAATGTGAAATAGAAGTAAATGATCATAATGTGAAAGTCTCAGTTTTATGTGCACCCCACTGATCTCTTTCAGAAGTTAGAGGGAGAAGCTCCACTGTTGTTTTGCTCTTAGGAGCAGCCTGAACCTTCAGCATCTCATTTCATATGTTACTGCAAAAGATGCATCAAAATGGGATTTTTCCTAGAAAGAAAAGTATTGTTTTTTCTATTTCTTCATCTCCTAAAGAGACCTGACAGAAAGGGCTGCTCACTGGGATGAGCTCTGCCGTGCAAGTATTAACAGTATTAACGGCAATGGTGCCTCCACAACCCCAGATAACTCAATTCCTGCTTAGAAGTAAGATGCCTGTAATGCTAATGGGAACATTGTATGAAATTATTTAATCTGTGGGCAATCAGGCCAAACAAATACATGAATCATTCATAATCATTCCTACATATCTGCTTTGCAAGAGATACAGTTAAGTACAAAGGAAAACATTACAGATGGGGGGAGGGTGAAACAGAGAATTAGGTAGATTGGTACAACTGACATGAAATACATGGGGTTTTAACCAGAATTTATTGGCTATAGGCCAAGTCCAAAAAACAAGTGTTTAGAGCAGAATTTGAGTTCCTAAGTCTAAAACAGAGTTGGTGGAAAAACCCCAGTGAGCTGTGTCTGACCTTGCATCATGCCTAGATTCCCAAACCACATTTCCTGTTTATACAGAAGCTATATTCTGCTGTATAGAGCCTCTCTGTGTGCCTAGATCTGCACCAGTTCAACAGGGCTGAGCAGCTTGGCACTCTTTCATATCTCAGGTCAATCAGGAACTAAAAGCTTTGTGTTGCTTCATTCAGTTCCCCAGAGAGGCTCAGTTCAAGAGGTAATCCTCAAACCTCTCTAAAGGATGCCAATCAGACTGAGTCTTGACAACTGGAGCTGTACCTATTCTCTCTAAAGGACATTTATGTGATCTACTAGAGCAGGTAAAGCATTTATCCTGCAAGTGGAAGGTCTGAGTTCAGGGCCTGTTCTTTGCAGATCAGAGATACCAGCAGCCATATTGAAGTCTGGGTGTGTAAGTATTCACATGAAACCAGTTTCAAAGCTTGATCACTCATTGTCACAGCTCCATCCCCTGCACAGGGCACTCCGGAGCAGGTAGTAAAGCTCTGTACAAGGATGCTTAAATAAGCACTGATGTATTCCTCTCAGATGTGACTAATGCCATGCCAGCAGAGGGGGCTGAAAAGTAGCTGAGAGGCAGCATTAGGGTGGTGGTAGTACCTCTGAATATAGCTGTGCCAGGGGCCTCCTCCTTCAGCATGTTCCTGCTCTTAAGGAAGCAAAAATCTACATTCATTGTCTAAACTATTTCAATATGGAAAGCTGATTTTTTTTTTTTTAATAGATAAGTTACCAATTTTTAACAGAAATGTTCCTCTCAGCCTAGCAATTGCTACTCAGGAGTTTGAATTTGCAGGTAACAGGTTGGTAGATATAAGCAGCACTGGCTGCTGGTTAACTCTCCTGGAGTCCCTTCAGTGAATACAGGTTTGGGAATTACCACTGGATGGCAATCTCGTGCCACAGAGGCTGTAACCACCTGTGATTTTATTTGGCTGCAAACACAGACATTTTTAAAAGACTTCTACTTCTTCCAAATACCATCATAGAGTTACTCCAAGGCCTTTAGTTTAATTTGGAGTTGCACCAGCATAGCTGGGACAATATGAACCAGATGTTGAGAAGTGATATTTTGACTGTTAATTCAATTGATAAAGTTTTGAACAATTTATGAGACATAAATACAAGGAGCAAGAATAGAAGCTCTGGCCATGAAAGACCAAGAGCACCCAGCATCACTTCTGTGTTATTACAATCTACACTAAATTCTAATCATCAACCTTTAATGCCTTGTTACAAGCCAATGGTTTCACCCTTAACACTGCTGTATTATACACAGTATTCTTTAAAGAATTTTTGACTATGGCTGGCTTAAAACAAGAAGTTATCTTAGTTCTGAAAGTCAACATTTGAAGACTTGGTTTTAAGATTTCCAGTCTATGTATTTAAAATGTTTGGAGAGTGTTTCAATAATTTCTAATCCCAAATATTATGTTTTTATTTTGAAATATTTGAATAATGGCTCATTTTTTCCACATAGAATAATCATTCTGTAAAAGTCAACATTTTTGTCAGAAGGTATTGAGGTTTTTAAAAGGAATCAATTTTGGACTAAATCTGCATTGTTAAAAAGTGGTGATTTTTTTCAGCTGTCTAGTGGAATAGAATCCTATTCACAATAACTCTTTAGTAAAGATAACCCATTTGGTTTAATCTTCTCTATACTTGTTGTGTATCAATGGGGTGTATGGGAAAACACCAGGAAATTACTGCAAGTACATTTGAACATCAGGGAAATATCTTCCTTAAATTTGTGCTTCTGCTCCTTTTCTGTTGCTACTGATGGTAACATCTCTTTCCCATTAAGAGCTTCAGTTCCCTAACCCCAGACTGCACAATACTCTAAACATTAGGAATATCTGACAAGTTCAAGAACTCCTGCAGTAAAGTCATCTTCTCTACCTTCACTTTCACCAAAACTATCACTAGAGCTGGTAACCAATTTAAGCTGAGGTGTTTTCTATTTTGGGGCTGGTAGCAAATCTCTGGTTTCAGCCAGGGAAGGAAGTGCTCAGAGTGTTTTATCACAGCCAACTCTTGTGATTTACTTGGCATAACTGGAAGAAGGAAACTATGTAAATATGGGCTAAAGCTTATTCTTGGGAAATGCACAGTTCCATGGACTTGCAATCTTTAATGTATATTTTTGGTTATTCCTTGCTGTCACTTCAGTTCTCTATTTGTAGTATGAGAATAATAACCCACAAATTCTGTGTTGCTTGACAGAAGAGTTCCTTTCATGGGCTAAACTTACTCAGAGGCAAACCAGTCAGGCTCAGGGTAAGAATGTTTCAGCACACCTCTCCTCCCCTCCCTGGTTTTTAATTCTAAATTAAGAATTGGCTGTAATAGCTGAATAACACAGCAACTTGAATATATTCAGAGAATAGTCTGGAAATTATTGTCTTCTCACAGTTCTGCCCTTCTGTCTTTACACTTGATGCTGGGACTTAGAGCATTCCCAGTTGACAGGATAGTCTGTAATTCCCCTATAAAGAACCTGTGTCTCACCCACTTTAGTGTATGTACCCTTGCTATTCACTGAATAGCTGGTAGTTAATTTAATTTTTAAAATCTATTTTGTGGCAATTCCCCAGGGCTGTGTTCTTGTTTGTGGTTTCTGTGTATTAGCTATTGTAGTTATTGGTAGTTAAGAGAGATGCTCTTAAGGAGAAGTTACAAGCTCTAGGTAGCATAAGTGGAGAACTGAGATCCAGGGAAAAAAAGGGATTTGCCCAAGGTCACATGCAAGTTTTGTGGCAGTGTTAATCTACCTGATCTGATTATCTAAGGCATGTAGGCACCAACGCATATTTAGATGCATGTATCAGCCACAGGAATGCTAAACTGGATAAGTTAGTTTGGGAAAATAAAGGGAGGAAGAAAAAGAATAAAAGGCATGCTTGGCACTACTTGAAGACTTTGCAAGAAATTTCTACTTTTCCATTCTTTGAATACTTTGGAAATACATAAACACTGCATTTTAAAATGTTGTTTCAAGCTGGAATAGCATCTGTTAAATGCAGTTAAGAAACATCTGTTTTTCCATTCCTGGAACCCTGAGCTGAGGCAGCTGTTTTCCTGTCAGCTCTGCTGTGGAGCAAAATTGGTTCAATAGGTCATTTTGTTCTCTCCATTTCTTAGTTCTCAGTTTCCTATTAAAAAGATATCCAGCATGGGTAAGCAGGAGGGGAAAGGAGATTCGACTCATAAAGGCATTTAGCTGCTTATGCTCCCCCTGAAATAATCAGGCATTAAAAGCATGAATAACATTGAGATTTTGCACCATGATCTGATATTTAATTAGCAATGAAAATCTGTATCATTCAGTCAGTGGCATTAAAATTGGGTAACAAGTACACTGAGTTGGCAGAACCTTCTATATGTAACCTTACTGAAAAATGACAGCACCCCTGTTTTGAAAACAACTGGAAAAGGACATGTTGTGACTTTCTGTCATGAACATTTTGTTGACAAAGAAAGCCATTGGAGTCCTGTTTCTTATATGGATATAATTTGGCATCATTCACATGACTTAAAAAGCAAAACTAATCCAGAGGAAGGGTTTCTTCTTTTTTTTCCCTTAGATGTGACCTTTCCCTCCCACTTTGTGACTTTAAAATACTGACGAAGTGAGTCCTAATCTGAGGAAGAGTTTCCAAAACAGAATTGGAGATGCAGCACTTTCTGTGGCAGGGTCTTGCAAAGTGCTGATGGTATAAATTAACTGATGGGGGTCAGGAAGTTTGTGAAAGGCAGATAGGGTGTAGGAAGGGAAAAGGGAGTTGAACAAGTAGTGGGCAGTTGCAAGCAGCTTCCTGACACTATTTACTTGGTGAAACATTTTGTTTCCTCCAGAGCAGTGTTTGACTTTGCTTTCATCATTGCCAGTGTAAGTTAAATGCTGTTGTTTGTGTCATGTCTGGCTTACATTGCCCAGCATTCACAGTCTGATACTGACATGAGCATTCCCTAGCTAGACTGGAGTTATCTAAATCTACATGGTGATACGATCCTTCCAAACCCCAACTAAACTACAGACAAATGCATGGTTTCATTAAATATTATCTAGTCTGACTGCCATGAGAGACTATGCCATTTTACTTCATGAATGGCAAAATGATAATAGCATGTGTATATGAAAAATGCTGTTGCCAATGTATAGTTTGGAATGGGATGATGCAGGTTTCTGTGATGCTTGGATTTCTAGTCCATTTTCCTCAATGCTGTCTTCATCTGCTTTCTTCAGTCTCATGTATTTGCCATATATGCACTTTTTTGTGCAAAAGGGGAGGCTCAAATTGAATATTAGGAATTTCTTCACTGAATGAGTTGTTAAGTGGAGCAGTTTGTCCAGGGAAGTGGTGGAGTCACCATCCCTGGAAGTGTTCAAAAAACAGGTAGGCATGGCACTTTTTTATGTGGTTTAGTGGGCATGGCCATACTTGTTTGAAGACTGCACTTGATGATCTTGGAGGCCTTTTCCTTGATGAATCTTGGTTTTGTAATTTGTCTGAACACAGTTACTGTTGTTGTCTGTTTGGAGCACCAATATCTGGAACTGCTGTGACTTAGAGAGTCACAGTGGTGTGATTCAAACGACCAGCACCTGTTACAGAAAACTCCTGCAGGATGTGAACACAAACGTGCTTTTGCACTGCTTGAGTTCCACCGTAGTCCCGCTCTTCCTCATGGATTGTCTCCCACCTGGAGCTTTACGTAGGAACGAGGGACATCTAGTGGCTCATCAGAACATAGCAAAGGAAGATGTTCTGCCCCAAAAGGTACATTGTTGTGCAAAGAAAACGGTTTAATGAAAATTAAGCTAAAGACTGTCTTAGTAGTTGAAATGTAGTTTCAATAGATGTAATTCCTTTAGCTAAGAGTCAAATAATCTGTGATGAATTTTATTTTTGTGTTTCTTTTTTGAAAAGGTGGGCTGGCTTTGAAACTTACACAGGTTAAATGTGTTTGGTACCTAATTTCAGGAGGATAGAACATCCTCTTGCACTAGGAGAAGCTGAGATACAGCATATGTGGGTAAGAAACAGAAGCAAATCACGCAACACAGTCTTATATATTTTTTTGATCCCCTAAATGAACAAATTTATTTTATGCATGGGAATTCAGGATGTGATTAATTAGACTCGGTGATACCTGATAGCTTTTAATGACGATAAATGAATGTGAAGAGCAGTTAAATGGAACTTTTTTGTTTCTCTGCAGTATGTTTCCTATTTTAATATTTAAATAATGAGTTTCTTTAACAAGTAACACACTCTGAGTCATGTTTTCCTCTCTCCCTTTTGTTCTTATCCTAACCAGTAACTTCTTGTCATCCAATAGCTTTTATTATGAGAGATGAGGTGCACTTAAGAGAAGCAAAAATATCTGCATTGAATTATACACTAGTTTTGTATTGTGAGCACATTTGTGCTAGGTTTGCCATTCTGTCTTTTTCTAGTCTGTACTAAAAATCTGGATGAAGTCTATTATGATGCTCAGACCAGGGTAGTGTTTGACCTCTCAACCTGCAATAAATAAAACTGAGAGACCAATGTCAGGTAGTCAAGGATGTAATCTCTGAATTTGTCTTGTTCCCATCCTAACCCCACCAAAAAAAAAAACAAAAAAACAAACCAAATTCCATTGATGCAGACAGAGCTGGAGTATTTTGGCTGGAGCATGTGACTAAAGAAGGCAGCCTACATATTAAGAGGGAGGCTTCTCTGCAAATGAGAGCAAATCATTGCCAAATATTAAGACAGATAATCTTCAGAGAGCAACAGGAGGCATTCTGTCTCACCTGAAATGCTGATAAAACCTGGAAGCCATGGGAGTGAGAGTAGACTGAGAAAAGACGAATGACTTGTTATTTTGCAAAGATGTGTAACTTGAGAACTTTTTTAAAAGAGTAAGGAGTGATGATAAAGAAAATCTTTGCTAACCAAAAGAATTTTGTCTTCCCTTTCCCCTCTTAACAGACTGAACTGGAAGCTTGTAGGCATTGGTAGTTAAGCTAAGGAAATTGTCAATAAGTAAGCAAATGGCTCTCCTAGCCCAGTTCCATGTGGAGCCCCTCTGAAGACCCTCTGCTAGGGGTCAGGGAGGGATTCTCAGTCTATGTGTGTGCCATTACAATGATGTAGGAACAGTTATTTTAAAGTTGCTCAGCTTGCATTAAGAGCTTGGAACACAGAAAATGGGTCCCGTGGTTCGAGCTGGTGTTGCGGGGGGTTGTTATTGGTTATTGTTTCATCAAGACACACTGGAAGCAGGTACTTTAATTATGTCCTACAGTTAATGAGTAGTGGAGAGAATATGGCAGTAGAATGATCTTATAATCATTAAGACTAATGAAAATGTTTCTTTACAGTAAGGTAATAGCAGCCTTTATTTATGTGATTGAATCTGCAGTTTTAGGTGAACCAAGAGGCACAAAGTTATGTTGTTGAGGTCCCATTTATCTCCAGTTTGTTTCAACAAGAATTCATTGCAGAGAGAAGTTGCCATGAAGAGAGATTTAAAAGGTTTCTGTTTGGATCTCTAGTGAAGGCTACATTTAGGATGTGAACATGGATATACCATGTTGCTGGCAACATTCAAACTAGTATTAGGAACATGTGAGCTGGAGTTGGTTTAGCTGGCAAATAATTCTATTTGAGAAACTTCTGGGAAAGAATGGCAAAGCCAAGGTACACCTAACAATATATATGAACTATCATGATGCAAGTGTGGTCAATGACCAGAATGAGGAAAAAAGAAGCAGACTGGCTTTTTATCAAATATTTATTAAACATGAACTTCTTAAATCTCTATTTACCTTTACCACTGTGAGACTCTCGTTACCACATTACCACTTTACTGATTAAAAGGGCAGTGCAAAATGAACCTAGAGTTACATGAGTTTTAGAGTGAATAATTTTCCTTGTGAAAAGATTTAGGAAAAATTAACTGTCCTGTACTGACCCCAGATGTTTTGGGGAAAGGTTGGAGTATGCCTTGGACAGATTTTGAGCAGAAAGGGTAAATGAGAGAGCTGAGACTCAGCACCTGACATCCTTCACACATTAAGTCTGTTACAGTGCTGGAAATCAGCCTAGCATTCCTCTGTTCTTACTTCTGTTGATGCTGGAGTGCCGACAGCAAAAAAGCTGTGACTGTTCCACTCAGCCTTCCACTCCCACTGCCCTGGTGCTTTCCCCTGGCCATGTGCAGGCATGGGTATATATTTACTGACTAATAAAGGCACACACAAATTTCCATTGACTAATCTTCCTCTGGCAGGGTGAGTCATCATATAGGAAAGGCAGTTTCTGCTTGTTCTTTGTTCGGATTGAATCCAGTCAGAGTTCCAAAAAGGCCAGGCCAGTACCTTCAACACCTCTGACCATCTCTGCTCTCCCACAGTAATGGAGGGAAGCTTCGAGAGATGTCTTTAGCTTCAAGATTTCTGAAGGGAAAGATCTTCCTTGGAAACTACTTTGAAAGGAGCTGGCAAAGTTCCTGGTAAGAACTTAGCCTTTTCTCCATCTGTCAAAACAAGGCATAATCCTTCCCTGCTTCGCAACAGTCTTGGGAGGAATCATCAGTTAACATGTTTAAATCACAAAAAGTGATTTCCTATTATAAATCACCTAGGCTTCGGTTCTTATGAACACAAACCTGTCTCACCCTTCTTAAACATCTCTCTCTTTTCAGACATCTGTATTCTTCTTTGCATTCTGTTATTGCAAAGTGCAGTTGCCACTAACATTGCTTTTATACACCTGAGATCAGTTTTAACAATCACACTGTATTTTCCTAAACAATTAAATAATCACCAAAAGAAAATAATTATTCTTCAATTTCTGTTCTCCTTTTTATCAGTATTGGAAAATGCTTTCTCCCTCATATTGCTGACTGCTAAAATTTCTCATCACTGCTCTAACTCCTTGGTATTGTTATGGAGAAGAATATCTGCATATATTTATAAAGCATTTTTTAGTCCAGCAGTCTTTAAGAGAATTAACTGTGATTGAAACTGGAGTTATCTATAAATAGTGCCCTGTGTAAATATTAAATGTTGCCTATGTTTGCATGCTGCAGGACCTGTAGCTCTTTCTTCAAAAAGGCAACTTTCTCTGGAACAGAACAGCAGCAGACCAAAAGATCAGCACTGTTTTAAATGTGAAGCGTACTATCCAGCTGGAATCGCACAGAGAAAAGAGTGAAAGAGAGAAAAATGCTCTGGAATCTCCTGCAATCAACTTCATGCCAGAACTGGCAAGATATTTTTAGCTATGGCACACTCTTGAAGATTTATTTAGGGTTGTAAGAGGTACCCAAATCTGAGGGTGGTGACCACTTCAGTTATGGTCCTGCCTTGTCATCATCCAAGTTCTCCTCCCACACTTGACCTTGCCTGACTTGTGAAGCAGTCCTTGCTTTTCTCCCTCACTGCCATGTTTCCTTTTACTCCTTCTTATCAGTGTCTCCCCTACTATAAATGTAAAGTCTTGGCTTTTTCTCATTTCACCATGCTATAAACCCCTTCCACCTTTTTCCCAAGCTTGAAACTACTTCCCTATCCAGGTTTTCTACCAGATGCTGTATGTTAAAACCTCCCAGCCTTATATATATACATGAGAGAGGAACATGAGTTACATTTCATATGGACTTCATAGTGAGGGTGGTCAAACCCTTAAACAGGATGGCCAGGGAGACTAGAATGTCCACCCTTGGAGATATTCGCACCTGGACCAGGCAAAGTGCTAAGCAACCTGACCTAACTTTGAAGCTCTGTTTTTAGTGGGTAAAGGATTAAGTTATCTCCAGTGATTCTTTTTAATCAAAATTATTTCATAATTCTAATTAAATCTTGAAGAAAAAGAGGAAGAGGGAGAACACACAAGAATCTAAGAAAAATACAAATTTCTGGCAAGAAGCAAAAGGAATACAACAAAACAAAACAGAGCTTTGTACAGTTATCCTGCTTTTCATACTGACACTGAAGTAACTCAGGATGCAATCGGAGAGATGTTAAAATCTGCAGAGACCCAAGAAGAGAATGAACAGCAGTGTATCTGTGGTTAACCAAGGCTTACTTCATCTGTTTGACCTCAAAGCCTGGTTAGAAATGTGTGTGTTGTCTTCAGAATATTCTCCTCTGAAATATTCCAAGGCACCATCTGTTTTATTTGCTGCAGATTCAGAGTAGGAACATGATGCAGGCAGTACCCACCTCCTCAGAGTTTGGGCTGAGCAGTGACCCAGGTGCTGCAGCCAGATGTTCACTGGAGATTAACCCCCTTTGGGCTACAGAGGAGTAGGAGCACACCAGAGGTGCCCCTGCCCCCTTCATGGCAAGCAGCAGTTCCAGCTCCCTCGTCTTATGAGCATTTCAAAGGTATGGTTTGCAGTCCAGTGTGTGAATACATGAAATGGCCAAATCAAGTCCAGAGCTGTGACAAGTCTTTGCTCTTTTAGGAAATCTCAAATCCAGGTGACCACCTCTATATGTTTCATAGTACTACTAAAAATCAAAGTGAGAGCAGAGAAACAAAAATATACATGTAAACTCTATCACAGTTTTGTTAGAAGGACTTCCCAAATTCTACAAAAATTAATGTATTAGCAATCTTAAATCACACTCCTCCAACTCATAAACAATCTGAGAAGTCATTGCCCCCAGATCCTTCATTTCAGAGTACAAGTAGTTAAAAAGTCCCCAGAATCTTTATGAAGAAAATGGTTCTGTGCTCTGGTTTATTTTACTACTGCTGCTGGTTTATTTGGGAGATGCATCACCATCAGATAAAAAAGCATTGGTAATACCAGCATCTGTTTAATAAATAATATATTATAAAGTATTGTTCTTCCCCTATCCTCTTAAATAGAATAAGTTCCTGAAATTGAAAGTCCACTAACAAAAGGCACAAATAGAACAAGAAATCTGGCAGCAAAATATTTCTTCTTTAACAATAGAGCTGCAAGAGCAACACCCTTTTGTGCAGCTCAGTAGAAGAGTACTGACAAATACTGAAACATTAAATGCCTGATCCCTAAACTGATTTAATATGATAAGGGTCCTCCAAACCCCAGCCATTAAACTAAAAGCCAATACAGGAGCTTGAAAATTAAGATAAACTATAATATATCACTCATGGGTGGCCTTAATGTTGAGTCTGGGATGAGTTGCATGAACAAAAATCACTGGAATTTTTTAATACAAAAAGAAGAAACTTGAAAGGCAAGCACAATTCCTAACACAGTATTAAAATGTTGCTTGCTTGAAATCTGGGCTAAATTTTCCTATGAGTGTGTTTTATGGGATTATAACAGAAACAAAATTATCCTGACAACTTGAAAGAAAAATGAGTAACTTAGTAGATGAATTGATAAAGCTGGAAAGGGCACAGAATCTTTCAGGCATGCAAATGCTGCTTTGGATCTGAAATAAAACCAGAAAACTTCAAAGCTAAATCCAGGTAAAGAAACAATTGTGCTGAGTTAGGACATCTGCTTTGCTTCAAATGTATATTAATTTCTTTTTTAAAAGCTGTAGACAATGGCCTGGTAAATACATTTATAGTAATATATCCCTGCAAATTGATTGTTTCTGAAGCAGACTTGCAATTAGAAAAGGATCTAAGGAGTAAAACTTAACCCTGCAAATCTTCACAAAATTACATTGACTTTCCATAAGATTTAAAAACCTGTTTGCTTACATTGCTTTAGAAAATATTAATTGGATTCCTGAATCACTTAGATGCTTTAGAAGATTTTACTTTTGCCGAGAAAAGCAATAAATAAGTCAGGATACTGCCAAGGAGTGCATACACGTGGGTCCCTGTTGCTTACACAGACCCAGCTGTGTTGGGCCTGGGTATATTTGCCTCAGCAGAGCTGGCAACAAGCTCAAAGCTTGAGCTCTGACAGAGGCAGCAGCAAGCATTGCTCTGAGGTGGCTCAGTTGTAGTAGGTCTCTTAGGCTAGTCCTACTAATGATGCAAACATAGTTTTCTAAGTTTATAATTTTTATTTATTGGAACTTTTCACTGGAAAAGGTAGGAGAGATGAATTAGAAAAGTAATTTTTTCCTATTGGCCATTCAGGATTTTTAAGCTGTTACTTTTAAAATTATCTACAACAGTTTCCTTGTTTTTAGAATGAGTGCATGATATCATATCCTGAGCCCTTCCCTTTTCTTATAACTTTCTGAGGCACTAGGAGGAGTCCAGCTAGAGTCATCATGTGGATTGGTCTGTAAAACTGTAGTGGAGCTCCTTCTGCCACCTCCTGCCTCCCTAATTCATACTCCTTAAGAAACTACTGCTCTAGGACGAACGATCCTTTAAGCACAGTGAGTATCAGCTGAGAAAGCAGCCAATTTATCCAGCTTGTAAAGTTGGATCAGAGAGCAATCACTGCTCTGTGTATTTACATTTATGTGTAGTTTGGGACACAAAAGTAAAAGGAAAACTTGCTGTCAGTATTTGACACTGAAGCGGAGAAGGGAGTTCCCTGGCCCAGCTGGGGTGAGAAAAGGAACAGCAGCAGCATGGGAGGCTCTCAGGGCACAGAGATTGGATTAAAGGTGTGGACTAGGTGTAGAAAAGCTACATGTATTGCACCAGGCAACATACCTATTTGCTGTGGATGGACAGGCAGACAGGAAACAAATGCTAAAATGTATGTACAAGTAGCTGTGCCCAAGCACATGTACTGTATTAATGCTGGATGACAAGCACCTCTTGTTTATTCTTAATCTGGTTTCATATAAGGAATGTAGTAGTAGTAGCTAGTAATAAGCAAAATAAAGGGAGAATAAAAGAAATAGTTGTCTTCAGTAATCGTCACTCATCCCTAAAGCATGCAGGCCAAGTAAACATTCACAGTGAATCACTGACTCTTTTTAGTATAACTATAACCTGTGGTGGTGTTACTGCTGCAATTTTCCATCTTGGTCTGTAGCTCTGAAATGCAGAGCTGAAGGCTCTGCTACCATTGGTGGAGGGCCTAAGGTTTTGTCTAAATGTCTCTGATGTGATAATTTAGTAGAAACTATATAAATAATACAATTTAAATATATAAATAATACATTTATGATCATGATTTATTTTTATATTTAATAGATGTATAAGGTAATATGATCCATGTTTCACAGCATAAAAAATGTTATAATGAAAGTAAATAAATGGCATGCTTTTATATCTACCAAATGAACTTGTAGAACTCCTTTATTAACCTAGAAAGTTGCTTTTAAAAGGATAGAGCACCTGAATTTTTCTGTGTCTGTTGTCCTTGTAGAATACAAGCACTGACTTCATTCCAAGGTTGTAAAGGACTTATGATCATGCTTTACATAAAGGCCTCAATCTAGGATTAGATGAAACCAACAGAAAGCAGAAGTGATATTTCTGTGAATGCTTAAGATAACAATAACTGTCTTCAAAGAAGTCCTTGGTAATGTGAGCAACCATACAGGAAACACATAACCTCTGCATATGTCATTGATGACATTATTTTGTGTTTTTACTTTGCTCACTGTGGTTTTGATGAGCTCCTTCATAGGGTCACAGCACAGTGTTAGTAAAAAGCATTGCTTTTTGTTGTCTGCTAAACTGCACTGTGAGGTAAAAACTCCTCTTTGGTTAAAAAACTGCTGATGTAGTTAGTTTTATGATAGAACAAACCTGACATTTTCTATAACATGGCTATGATAAGAGTAGCAGGAGGGTAAAGATGTGCTGTGTGCTGTTCAGCCTCATTAGCATGGAGATTGCTGTACCAGAGATGACCATTAGAACACCTCCTCCAGGGTTCTGCCTTCTGCAGAGACCTGTACCACCTGCTTCTGATCCAGCTGCAGTCCAGAGAGATCAGCTGTCAAATAGGCTTCACAGGTGATGTTTGTACATGTCTTCCAGTTAGTTCTTTTACATGTCTACCAGTTAATAATTGTCTTGTACCGTGCAACATGAGGGGTTTGTAACTCTTTCATTTAATAGAGTATCACAGTGGCTGTTCACATTTCCATAGAAATGTTTGTTTCTTGAATTCACTGAGAACTTGGTTCCAACAAAGTTGTGTGGCCATGAGTTCAGTAAAAATTCTATTTTAGAAAAACATTATTTCCTTTATCTGGATTTAAATCACTGCCATTCACTTCCATTAGATGTAAACTTGCTTATACATCATAGAAAAAAACTCACCTTAGTATTTAAATTGTGTGATCTACTGAAGAATAATGATATATTTTTATTCCTACTTGTAGTTTGGTCTGTCTAGTTTGTGGCAATGATTTTTTTCAACTTACAAACTTATTTCAAAGGCTTCACTCACAGTTTTAGAATTCTAGAATGTGTGATGTAGTCAGGCCACTAGGTTGGCCATTTGCCCTAGATGAAGCCATGCTGAATATCTCAAATCTCTTCCCTGTCCCGCATGCCCTTTCCTGATTTCTTACACCTGGGTATTGAGAGCTCTTGCTCTATGGAAAATGTCTAGGTCTGACAGCTCTATTTGGCCCCTCTTTCTCTGAAGTCTGGGTCGGTTTATTGGAGGCTCCTTTTGCTAACTTCTTGAAGAAATGGATTTTCTTCTTTTTTTTTCTTTTTTTTTTTTTTTTCTTTTTTTTTTCTTTTTTTTTTTTCTTTTTCAGGGGCCTGACTTTACTTTTCACTTAACCCATATCCCTGAGGACTGCAAACTCCACCAGTGTGTGATCATGGCAGCCCAGGCTGCTGCCAATATTGATCTCACCAATTAGCTTGTGTTGCTGACCAACAGGTCCAGTAGTTAATTATTTTGTTGTCATGCTTTAGAAATCCAAAGAGAAGAAGGAATCAAATGAAAGAGATGTGTATTTTTCTTTATAGAAACTATCTCATTCTGCTCTTGTATCCTGTTTATATAGGTCTTCAAAAATAAATTTTCCAGCACATTGCATTAAAGAAATGTTAAGTGCATAGCAAATGTTTAATTAAGTAATCCCACACAGCACTTGTGAGGCGGGCTCCTTCATTTTACAGGTGAGACAGAGTGTGAGGCAGTAAAATAAGTGACTTGCTTAATATCCCACAGTGAGTCAGTGCTAATGCTGAAAATAGACTTTGTCTTCTGTTTTTTTTTCCTGTATTTTAATCATCAAAGTAGACTTAACTATGAAGTTGAATAAACTCCTTAGTCTATTAAAATAATTGTTCTAATTTTCATGTTGCAGTATTATGTTTTAATCACCTAAGCAATACTGAAATATTTACTAAAGTTTTCCTTGCTTAGGACCTTTTTGTCTTTCTCGTTCAGATATTGCTTCAGGTTATCAGCTCAATATGTTTTGTTTACAGTGATCCTGAACTTCAAAAATATAATCTAGCAGATCTCCACAAAAAAAAAAAAAAAAAAGGAATACACTTTAAAAATGCCCTTAAATCTCTGAGCAATCTCCTTCAGTCAATATAACTTTTTTCATACTCTTGTGAGTATAGGGCCGTTCCACTTAATAATACCCATAGCTGTAATTAATGGAGCATGCTGAAGTTATTGGCCCACAGAAAGGAAAAGATAGACTGCTGGTTATGCTGTCATGACTAAATGAAAATATATCCTGAAGCACAAAAGAGCAACAGCATGTCAAGAAATATTTGCTTAGAAGTGCAGTACTAAACTACATGCTGTGTCATCTCTGAATAAACTGGTAGAGAAAGAGATGTCATCCTTGCAGACCTGTTTAAGTGAACAGTACCCGTGTTCAGCCTAATGAAATGCTCCAGCAGCTTTAGAGCTTTCCTGAGCACAGTCCACAGATTTGTTTATGCTGATAGGACTTACATAAATTTCTCCAATCCTTGCCATGTTACCTGCTTAATAGTGTTCTTCAGCATAGGAGAGAATAAAAATATGTACATAGGCATAAGACTTAAAAAGGCTCAGGAAAGAGGAATGAGGGAATAATATTACTGTGGCTTGCTCCCTATTAAACCTGAGTACAGACATAGCTGCCTGTTACACAGTCTTATACAATACTTTGTATCATACAGTATTTTTGTGTGGGTGAGACAAGCAGCAAAGGCTGTGGTCAGCTCCAAGATTTTTGTAAAGACTTTTACCACATGTAATGAATTTACATTTTACATTGTGATGTAGGCAGCCTTACAACTTAATTGAAATTTAACAACAAAATACCTTAAAAATTCAACTGCTTCATTGCTGAATGCAAATAAACCTCCTAGGTGGCAGTACCAGTCAGTAAGCATTGGCATGCTATATTTATAGAAACAACTCTGAAGTAATTTAATGTGTTGTACTTGTAAAGAAGATTGTCACATCTTGCCTACTGAATTACAGGCTAGACAGAATGTTTCAGGTAAGATGCCAAGGAGAGATGTTCCAAGAAGGACATTCTGCTTCTTCTTTGGGGTCAGTACTTCTAGTTTACCATGTAGTTTTCCTTTGGGGTTTATCTGCTTCTTAAAATGTTAACTATGAGCATATTTTGCACTTTGCCACTTGGGCTATGTAATCAGTGATCGGCTGTCCAAGACCCATCAGAATACCACTCCAACTTTGCTTTCTGTTTTTGCTAGAGAATAAGAGTTTTTTCTCAGAGACTTCAGCAAATATCCTGAAGCCAAGTGATGAACAGTTTGCAAGACAGCTCTGTGTCTGTGTACCACTATCAGGGACAGAGATACTGCCTTTCAAAGGGTTTTTGAAAAGCAGGCAGGAGTTGTTTAGTACAAATGGGGCAAAGAAGACAGTTTTGTGACTTTTATAGACTTTGAAACCAAACCCAAGAAAGCAATGCAAATAACTGATTTTTTTGGTAGCTCTTCATTTATGTCTCCTTTTATCTGTAGTTGCTATTATTAACCCATTAAGTGAAATGGTAATAGTGTTTGAGAAGTTGAAAATTTTAATCAAACATTAGACAATATTTTTGAAAAACAGGGTTCAAAATAAGATTCTCAGGTGTTCTCTTCCTGATTGGGAATAGGGAAAAGAATCTGTGTCTCACCAAAACTAGCCAAACCAGTAGAAATTAAATACATGAACATTCAGTTAATGGGTAGAGATTCATTTTCATTAACAATTCATCTAATAAGTATGAAGAATGAGTCAGCTTGAGAAAAGCAGAAATTACTTGTGGATAATCTGAATGAGAATGGGGGATGCATAATACATTATCACATTTGAGAGGAGTTCTGACAAAATAGGGGCCTTGAATTTTGGATACAGAGAATTATACTTGCTTCATCTATTATTGAAGAGAATAGATACAAGCCAGCTTCTATGATTAAGTAGATACTGTGCTTTTTTACATATTTAACATTATTTAAGATCCTACTTTCAGAGAAGACCCCACTGTGTCCTGCCTGCCTTAAGTAATCAGATTATTGGTCACTGCTCTCTGGCAGGTCTATTGCAGCCTTGTTCTGTTGATTCAGCACAGAAAGAAAATATTTTAAGAATGTTAGTTCTTCAAGTAGTGGGGATTATAGGCATGGTAACAGTACGTGTTTGTGAAAGGTATATGCTGCCCGACTTCATTCCCCATGATGGCAAGAGGGAAACTGAGGTACAGCCACAGTGCTACTCTGAAGAGTTCATATAATTAATGTGTTATTCTTTAGATTTGATTCACAGAATTGAGAAAGCATGTGTGGTAATATGGTGCTTATACATAAGAGCCAGAAAATGAAAGGGAAAAGAAAGTAAAAAGAAATACATAATGAGAGTTGGCCAGTTTATTTCCCAAGCTCTTTCACTGGCCAAAGCGCAGTGAAAGGGGCAAAGCTAAGCAATACAAGTTAAAAAAAAATCCAATATGAGTTCCCTTAAACTCTATTAATTATAAAATATGGCGTTTGCAATGCAGACAAGGTAGATTTTTTTTTTTAACATTCCTTATTATATGTTAACATGGCACTATAAAGGCCCAAGAACCTTGGATCACACAACATGCAAAATACCCCTAGAATGTATCTTGCTGGAACTAGGAACAGCAAGACAAGTACAAGCCAAAACGGTAAATATGGGGAAGACCTTTTCTGTTCAATAAAACAGGTGGTTTCTGCTGAAACTAGTTTTGCTTGCGGACTAATTTGTAGTTCCAAGTGTCTTTCAGTGTTGACAACTGAAGAAGGTAGCTCGGGGCCAGACTGTAATAATGTTCACTCCTTGATCTAATGGGCGGATGTGTTTAATTAACCTTTGTTTCTGCAGAAGCAGACATTCTGGCAAGCTGTAGGAATGCTAAAGAAGGGAAATCTAAACTGCAATGAACCTAGGCATATTCTATATATCTAGTAGATAAAGAATGTTAATGTAGATAAATACTGTTTCCTAGGAGATAGATATGTATAAGCAATTTCTGTAAAAGAAATTTAACATGGATCCCGCTGTAGGACTACCCCTCATTAATTTCACAAGATCCAGCTATGATCCCATGCCCTTGGGACACTTGCCTCTTGTGTCTGGCACAGTTCTTCAGTAGGTGGTCAGAAAAGCATGTATTTAAAGTGAAAATATTCTGCTTAGTATCTCTTGGATGGAGTTAGACCTGACAGCCTCATTGCTTGTTCCATGTCCTCCAGTGGCTTTTCCAGATACCAGAGCTTGGACTGACCCTTCCCAGAGCTTCCTGTAAACTGCAGATCTTAAGGTTTGTAGCTAATTCTTCAGAAGGCTTATGGCAAGTCTAATGCAAAGCAGAGATCCTTTGCATGAAAATGCTGAAGGCACTGTTTTTGCTTGAAAAACTAAAGCACTGTAGATTACAATCATACAAGCACAGCAAACTCCCTGGCCACAATGTCCCTAATCTTACACTAAAAAATCACCAACTTTGTATGACTGTTTTGAAAGAATGCAAATCAGAGCTTATTGTCTCTGACCTTCATCAGCTCTGTTGCCACAATAGCATCATTGTTTCCTATCTCCTCCCCTTAATAAGCGACACCCTCCATTCCTCTCACTTCCTTTCCATCCTAAATCTTTCCATCTGAGAGGCTTTTTAAAGCTCTGCTTTGTCATCTGGTTTTGCTACTACTGTGATCTAAATGCCAAACTTCTTCAGTCCTTCGTGTTAGTCTCAGTCAGCCAAGCCTCTGTTTTCACTTAAAAGGCATCTTATGAGCTTGAATGTTGGAAATTCCTTCTACTCCTGTAGTCTAACAAACAAGGTATATTCCCAGCTGAAAGAAACATTTATGTTGCAGCATTATTCTTACTAAAACTGTGCTGCAGCAACGCAGTATCAATCGTAATCACAAACAGTACTTTTCCCACCTCAGCACTGTGACACAACACTTTTTCCTTTATAATACTGTGCAAAAATCTCCACATTGTCACAGTACATAAGGACTAATGTTAAGGGTGCAGTTAAATTACTAATTTAGTAATCCCATGCTTTATCCACTGGATTTCTGTTCCAGAATGAAGTGTTGTGACAACAAATGAGGTAACCAAGGAAAAATGAAACTGGCTACAACTGTCAGAATTATGAGTTCAATATAATTCTTCAGCCTGTTCATACTGGTCTCTGTTTGTTTCTAGTAAGGACTGATGACTCCAAAAGCCACAAGCTGTGCGTGAATTTCTTGGGTGATGACAATTTCCTTTGTAATGCTGCCCAGTGTCTGAGACTATCCTGATAGGGTTGTGTAGCCCTGCTGTGAGCAGTGTCCTATTGCAAAGAGAAGGTTTGCACAAAGACTGAGGATGGAATAAGAGTCTTATGACCAGATATAAACAGTGATCTCCAAAAGCTTTTAACACTGAGCACAGTTGGTGGACGCAGTCAGGCTGACACAAATGAATTTTGGAGATTCTTGACCAGCATGGTTAAAAATGCAGCCCTCTGGCCCAGTTTGGTCTGCAGGATCTTCTGTCTTGTCTGAAACACCTCTTCTATGGAAATTCCAACTAGCAAACTGCTGCCTCCTCCCAAAGAGAAGGAGAGGAGTGAGAATTATTCTCAGGATGAGCTGCTGCCTCATCCCAAAGAGAAGGAAATGTGGGCAAGGATAGCACCCTAATACATGGAAGTTTTTGCT
This sequence comes from Vidua macroura, assembly GCF_024509145.1. Classification (NCBI taxonomy): domain Eukaryota; kingdom Metazoa; phylum Chordata; class Aves; order Passeriformes; family Viduidae; genus Vidua; species Vidua macroura. Next base: position 28,596,157 of record NC_071577.1, read on the forward strand.
GTGCTTTTGTCTGAATGATTTTGAGTGCTTAGACGTGGGAAAAAAAACATTCCTAGATAGCCTGCTGCCTTATCTCTTTGCTGAGCAGGTAAGAACAGCAGACACAGCAGCACCTCTCCACCACTGCTGTTCTCATTTGCTACTTGTTGGGGGGTGGGAAGGAGGGATGGGACACAGAGTAAGGAGCAAGGGACAGTAATTTTCCCCTGCAGCCTGTTGCTCCACCCAGCCTTCCCCTCAAGCCTGATTCACTGCCCAGGTATGACAGTGTCAATGGTAGGAGGTATGAAATCATAGTCCTGAACTGCTATTGATTGTCATCTCAGACAAGCTAACGGGGTACCTCTCCAGATTTTGATCAATGGCAGTTAATTATATTTTTCCTCTTTGGAAGTGGTATACACTTCTTTCTTTTGTTAGCATGTCTGATAATAGCAGGGGATTTTTCTGAAGGTAATCTTGGAACAAAACAGCAGCTCCAGGCACTCTGTAAGAAGCCAAATACAAGGGAAGGGTGGAGCAAAGTTGCTATTTGATAATAGGAATAGTCTACAAGAAAGTTTCCTTATCTCTCTTCAATGCTTGTTTTTCAGAAAGTAACTGTGATGAAAAGGCAGCAACTATTCTTCTCTGAATGTAAAATCTTTTCTGATAAGATTTCTGGAAGAACTTGCATTCAAAGCTATCTCCATTCAAATCCTTCCTAAGATGCATTTCTTCCATAACATGTTTCTATGCTAATCCACTAGGCGTTGCTATTTACATCTTTAAAAGAAACACAGTACTTAATCTGGACCGATTGTAGAGTAAGAATGACTAAGTGCATGCATGTCCCATAGGAAAGCATAGTCTCTGGAAAGAATCTATTGCCTCCTGGCAGTAGTTTTTTATATTGTGGTTTTATTACTTATTGTTGATTATAATCTCCACAAGGAAGGGGCATTTGTCTTTACGCCTCATTTATGCCTTTTAAGGCATCATTTATGTCTGTAACTTTCTGTTATCTCAGAATCACAGAATATTCTGAGTTGGAAGGGACCCATAAGGATCACTGAGTCCAACTTTTAAGTGAATGGCCCATATGGAGATCAAATCCATGATCTTGTTGTTATTAGCACCATACTCTAACCAGCTGAGCTAATAGTGAAGATCAAGAAGGAAACAAGAAGTAATTTTACAATACAAATTAGCTCCATCCTGAATAGCTGTCAAATTCTACTCTGCCATCTCAGTGTATATCCAGATTTAGTGCTAAAGTCACTGGAATGTAATATGGTCTTGAAATAGACCATAGCATAGAAATAGCTCTTGAAATAGAGAGGACTGAAGGGGAGAGGAGGCCACTAATACTGCAGCTAATAGATTCATTCCCAGTATCTTAGACTGTGTAGACATTAAATAAAGCTTAGTCAGCAGGACAAGCTGATCTGTGATGCCTTGTGTTATAGGCTGCTAATATAACTCAGAATTGCACATCTGCTATGTAACAGTGTAAAAAGGTTCCCAAACCAGACACTATTCTAGTGAGGTCACAACTTCATGAAATTACATTTGGTCACATATTTAGGCTAGTATTTATTTGGGGTTGCATTAAATTTTTGCTCTAGCAGAACAGTAGCATTTTTTTTCAGTGAAAACTTTGGGAAACTTCTGTGATTTACTCTGTGAAAAATTGCATGGAGAGACTATTTCCTCTGAGTCATCACTGGGAAAAATCCATTGTTACAGAGGTGAAATATGTAATTGTGACAGCTAGAATTGAAAGAAAATAACTACAACTGTAGGTATTTTGAACATACTCAAATTTTTGTAGGTATATTGAACATACCCAAATCTGTTAATACAGCATATTTCAAACCCAAAGGTGTCAAAACTATTGCTTTCCAAAATTGTAATTAATCTATATGTCCAAAATTTTACATTGCTATAATAATTATCATAATAAAGTTCATCATAAGAAAGATTGGTCCTTCACGACCAAAATACTCATTACTAAATAAAACATGATGGTTATTTATACAACAGAGGAGAAGAAAGAAATAAGATTACTGTATCCACCAGAAATGTCTGGATCCTCTATTTTTTAGCAGCATGTGGATATCTGCTCTGTCTTCTGGCAAGGAAGCCCTGACAGAAGAGGCATAGGATGTTGTGGAGGTAGCAAGCTTGGAGTCAGGAAGGAAGGCAACACTTCCTGACGCTCGTTAGCAATCTCAGAGGAAGGACAGCATCCTGCCTAGTCATGCTAAATCAGCTAAAGAGGCCCTACTAACACAGCAAATCCCTTACCTATCCTTGCTGAAGCAGAAGGATATTCAGATTTGGTTAGGAAAAAGAAGCCATGATTTTGGATGTGACTGTGCAAAGTACCCATTAAACTTTATTCTCCTACACTGTGACTTTCTAATTTGCTCAAGAGAGCTATGAAATGAAGAACCTGAGGGCTTACCTGTTTTTGTTTTTTCTCCCTTTATCAAGCTTTAACAAGCACACTTGGTCAGTTTCCACCTTTTTTGTGCTATGCCTTGTCTTAAATATTTATGCCATGTCCCACTCAAATTCTCAGCAGGGAACTTTCATTCTTTCAGCAGCACATCTACTGCAGGCCATTTGATAATTTGTGAAATTCAAATATATTTAGTGTGACTAAGTAGCAGAATTTGAATAGCAATGGTTTGTCTTTATATACAGAACTTCCATATCCCCTAAGCAGAGTCCTTAGAGTTCAGCCTCTTGTGCTTTAATAGTCCTTCACTTCTTTTCTAGCAATTGCCAGTTCCCCAGCAGTTTTTGTAATATTAATGTTTCAAGAACCCATCACAGTCAATCACACAGTTTGTTTTAACTGTTTAGAAGTGGATTTGGTTGTCTTTTTAGACAATTGGCCACATGTGGCAGCTTAAATGGCAGATTTAAATCTGTCAACCTCATGAGGTGATTCCACATGAAGTTATAATTAGTAAAATTAAATTCCAAAAATACTTGTGAAACATTTATTAAATAATATAAATTTAAATTGGTATATGCTCAACCATTGTAAATAACAAGTTATACAGACTTGAGTGCATTTTTAAAAGAAAACTAACACAAAAAAACAAAACAAAAACCTTAGGAAAAACACACAAAGAAGAAAGGTGATATTAGGTGAATGCATCTAAAATCTCAGACTATGTTTCATTACTATTACTCTTACCATTTATCAAGGGCTTTCAAGCGAGTTCTGATATTTTGTCCCTTTGAGTTTGACTGTTACATTCTCAACTATTGTGTTCTTACCTAAACTATCCCTCTTAAAAGTTTCTTTGTCCACTTTATTTCTGGTTGGATTTGAATCAGCAAAGCAGAACATTTCCTGTCCTTGGTAGGATGAACCCACACTGGATATGAGGAGACTGTGTCAGCACTAACAGGATGCAGACCAGGAAACACTGCATTTTATTAACAGGAACTAGAACAAGAGTGGTAAAGTTTTGGCAGAATTAGAATGAAATGGTTGTACACGGAACAGAGTAAGAGCTGAAACTAAAATATTTTTTTATATAACTAAAACAAGGCTGCCAGCAGACTGGTTTGGTAGATTTGGAAGACTTCAGGAGCATATGAGAAAAATGTTCACTCAAAACTTAGGGTTTGAATGAGAGCTCTGGCTGCCCAAATCAGTGGAGCTGTGTCTCTGGCAGGCTGGAAAAGTCTACTTTAGTGAGTTAAGAATACAAATGAGTTATGTCCTGGAGCAATGAGCCATTGACACTCTCCTGAAAAATGAATAGTCAAAAGTTTGGAATTAACAAAAATGGAGTTAAAATTAATATTAGTCAATAAGAATAAAAACTGACTCAAAATCTCCTGCTGGAACACAAAGCATGCTTCTCAGAGAACTAAAAGTGCACATGGACCAAAATACAAATAGGAAATAGCTCTGTGGTGTGGATCTAAAATAAGATCAGGAGTAGCCACAAGTGTGGCGCCTTCTAACATATCATAGCTCTGTCTGCTGCTCAGCACTTTCTAATCTGGACTAGCATGTTTTCACATCTCTTCTAGCAGCAACTTTAGAGTCTCTCCATGAGCCAAACCTGTGACACATTTTTGAAATTTGCTAGATGGAGAAGGAATGTACATCTTAAAAAGATGACAGATGCTTTATTGGTTAGCTTTAAAGGCTGGTCTTCCTGTTAATTATGGCTATATACTGAAAGAAGTCTCTAAAGAGATAGGTGAGCGTGGTCCTCCATTAGCTGACTGGAAACGCACAAAAAGTATTTTTTCTTCTGTAGCCAAAATAAACTTATATTTTGCTTGAGGGAGATGGAAACAATCTTTCTAGAGAAATAAATTTTACAGACTTTTTCATTGTTGATTTGTGACCTTGAGATCTGTAAAATCAGGCAGTATCCTCCTTTATGACAGCTGCTTTTATAACTGACATGGTAGGAGAGCAGCCTTTTTATTAAAAGGGCTTTTATTTTAGAAGAGAGAAGGTGAAAGTTCCTGGTGAAATTGATGCTGTAAATGCGGCAACCAAGGACAAATCATGGCAATCACACCTTGTTTTTACACTTACGGCTTTTGGGAACTGACAGGAAAGGTTATTTTTTATTTATAGCCATTCTGAGAAGCAGACATGATAATTATCAGGTACTTCACCTGTGTCATGCAACAGCTATGTCAAAAGCCAACAGCTGAACTACATGTCATAAGGATCTTGAGAACAGCTTTAAACCAAGCTGGAAAATTCTGGGGATGAGACAGTGTTTCCCACACTGTCATCAAGCTGTTGAATAAATCTAATTTGCTTTTAACTGGAATAGACTCCTGGATGTGAGGTCTCCTAAAACCCTCTAGAGTCATATTACAATGATTCCTAACTTTTAATGCTGATAATCAGTTCTTCTAACACAGGTAAAAGTTCTAAGTGAATCTTTTACTTCTGTTTGCAAAATAGTTCTCCATCAGAAGTTTTGATTTTTTTTCCATGCTGAAATCTTTACCTGCTTCTACTTTTTAATTGCCATGTTTGCATGACAAGAACTAAAAAATGAAACTTCCATAAGATACATAGAACCTTAATGGCAGAAAAGCTAGCTATGGCTTAGTGAAACTGAAAACTAAATCACAGTTCTCTCTGGGCAAGAAATTATAAGAATTGTAAAGATGAGCTCAATTTAATAAAGTATTAAAGATTACTCTTGAAGTTTAAGGAAATTTTAACTGCAAGCAGAATATTGCTGCAACTCTTTCTTCAGTGATTCAGACTGTACTTAGAAATGCTAGCTCAGACCTATCTCCATTGATAGACAACAAAGCAAGAAAGCGCAAATCAGCTAAGTGGAAAAGGAATTGAGTTTTACCATCTTTTCCTGAATTGAAAGTTTCCCAAGTTATCCCAAGAAAACCCTTGGAGAGGTATAAGAAAAGCCACAAGGAAACTGTTTCTGAGCTAAGAAGTCAAAGAAGCCCAGCTGATCCAAACAAAGGATTCTTTACACGCTAAAGAGAGGGATTCAGCAGGTGGTCACATTGCTTAGGCTCTGTGAAAGGAAACTGAAAAGGCAGAACTACATCAAGCTGAATCTAGCATGGACGTGACATGACTGTTGCATTTTGCATCTGACATGATGGATATCTGCAGCCACAATGGGCATTTTTGCTTTCCAAAGAGCATGAAGGACTGTTTTTTTGTTGTTTTTTTTTTTTTTAAAGAACTGAAGGAAGATTCCACATTCATTTTAATGCATTGTGCACTGCTTCCAGAGAATGGAAAAATAAGAGTATGGGCCACCTCTCCACATTATGTGACCATTTCTCTAGTGATTAAATCTCTATCAGTTGATATTTAGCATTTTGAAGGTATTTTCACAGACAGGAATTAGGGGAAAAGCAGGCCTTGTACATCTTATGACCTGGTTATCATTCAATTTAAAATGTTAATGAACTATTGCATGGAAAATGGAAAGCCTAAAAAATGGCAAGAGTTATAACTGTAGTTATGTGACCCAGATCAAACCGATTCATTTTCTGCTACTGAAAATCTGATCAGGAAAAATAGACTAAAGGTCTGTTGTTGCCCTTCAAGAAATCCATCTTTAAGATGAAATTCATGCCTGAGTGCATGCGAATCAATTTTGAAAAGTCAGAGTTTGATTTATTGTTCTCTGAAAGGTTGTGTAAAGCTTCTTACTAAAGATCTTAAAGTAACACAAAAGTGTTTCGTATGATTAAAGGCAATCATAGTTCTCAAGGACTTTTAGAAGATGCAGATATAGGTTTATTTTTTACTGTAAATTTTAGGTTTTCATTTTGAATAGACATAACTTTTTGTATTAATTTGTTCACCATTTAAATGCATTACAGACACACTGATTCAGCAGTAGTACTGGTGCAGATTTGCAGTAAATGATATACAGATTCTGTTCTCATTAAAATGTCAAAACAAGAAAACAAGATTTGAGAAAGCCAAGATATGACACTATTCAATAAACTGTAGTTTATTTAAAAAAGTCTGAAGAAGCCATTCTTTGGCCATTCTGCTCTAGGCAAATCTGTAACACAAATTGCAAGGTCTTAAAACACGGTCCTGCAATGGAAGGGAAAAGCCAGACTAAATTAAAGCAAATATGCACTGTTTCCCAGTAAATACCTCCTTTTAGGCTGCAAATATGAGATGAATTTGGGATTTCAGTTATTTATTTTGAGGAGATTAGCCTAGGTAGAAGAGTGGGTGGATTTGCTTGTGACTACATAATGCAGCTCTCTTGTGCTACAAATCCAGTGTAGCTTCAATGAATTTTGGGCACAAACAGTATTTCTGACCCTCACAAACTATTTCAGTTGTGCAAAATCACAACAGCTTCAAGTTTTAAATTAGAAATGCATATATACCCACTTAGATATGCATCTCTCTCTCCCCTCACAGGTTCCTTCCTCCTTATATTTCCTCTTTACTTGCTCACATTATCCACAGTATCCAAAAGTCTCAACTCAGAATATCCTAGCTCTTGGCAATTTTTTTAGCTTTCATTTTACTGCAGTGCTCTTGTTTTATTTTTTTATAGTATTCCAGAAATAAATGATAATGAAATAACAAAACTTGAGGATTGAAGAGAAGCTTATGCCGTGGTGCCATGGTTGTGAACTGAGAGAGTACTGCACTTATTTTTTTGGCCAAGGTACGTTACTTTTGTAGACTGAGGACCCCACAAACCAGCACAGCTCCTCCCAAGCTTTTCCAAAGGAATAGGAGATTTACTGTAAATTGCATCAGAAGAAAGAATGTAGTGGTGTTTTTTTTTTTTTTTTTTAATAATTGACAATGTATTTACTAATGAGTTAGCAGATTGCATATTGATTAAACTTATTAATATATTGAATCACACTTTGTTACTAATGACATAATTAGCTTCTAGCAAATAGTCTTTTCTAAAAAGTTAATCTCTGACTCCTCTGACAGATCCTAAGTGTATGTTACTGTTCATTGAAAAGATAAAAAACAATTCAAAAGCCCAAATCTTACAGGATACAATGCATGCTTATTTTGAAATTGCTCCTCTTAATCCTCTAATGTAAAGCATATTGTACTCTTATCAATTTAACATTGAAAAAAAGGAGAGGCTCTTTGTAGACTGTATTAGTAGACTTTGTAGACTTACCAACCACAAGTAACATGTCTTTTCTAGAAAAGAATGCTGTATAAACTAACACATGAACACTCAGCTCAGCAGTGAACATTTCTCAAATGCAGCAATATTATCATATGACTGTATAATGTGCTTAACAAGCTCTCTAGTTGAGGACAAGGTAATGCTATAACAATACAATACTTACATTAATGTATTCATAGACACACAAACTTTCTCATAAACTTCACTGGTGGAGTAAGTTCCTACAGGTTTACTACCCAGTTTACCCACTTTTTTAAGGATTTCACCTCTGTATTTAAATACAGGAACTAACAAACAGTGAAGTGTTATATGGTGTAAATTTAGGGTGTAGTATCTGTAGCAAAGTGCAGCTGAAGAGGAATTTTTGTAGACAAAATTTGTAGCCACTTGTTTCACCATCTGAACCACTTCATACTGAACTTCCAGAAGAGATTTTCCATTCAAGTTCCCATTTAGACCTTCTTTAATAAGACATTTCCCAGCACAGTAGTGCAAATTTACGTTGTAGGTGCAAGAAAAGCCTGATAGTTTTTAGCCAAGTCATGTCAGAGTTTATTCTAGAAGGAGTGCAATTCTTGAAGAGGTAAAATACTGTCATAACAAATAACCGTGTTATAAAATTCAGTTGCCAGGATCTCTCTGCTAAGTTGTGAGATGCTTTAGAAAAAAAAAAATTCTATTACCACTTAAACGGTGAAAGGGCATCAAAGCTTCCAAACATTTGCAAAAGATGTTGTGATTAAACATGGAATAGGGAAAACTGCACTTATAGTAATGAAGATAGTAGACTAAAAATTAAGGGCTTTCATGGTCAGAATATTTTTACATTAAAAAGTTATCTGGTTTAATTTTCAGAAGGACATTTTAACCTCATTCTAAGTTACATCAACTTAATTAGAGATTGTAGACAGAAGTAAGTACTTTAAAATAATATAATTTTAATTGAAAATTCTTTTTCTTTCTGAAGTATTGCTCCCACACTGCTAGAATGCTGACTGCTATAAAAGCCAGTAATTTTCATTATTAATGTAATATATTTGTCAATATTAAGATCTGGACAATTTGATTTAAAAATAAGAGGGACAAGATCTGTTAACATGAATTTTTTTCAAGTACGCTCACACTACCTTCCAACAGTTGTTCAACAAGGTAGCACTGTTTAACTCAGGGAGGTAAATCCTCAACTAGCTGTTTATTATTCTAAAAAAAAATCTCCTGCCTTATCCATTTTTGTAATACTTCATGCTTTTACCAAACTGGCTTCAGTGTGGTCTGTAAGACACTAAGGCACACTTTCTACTCTACATTTAACAGGTAAAGCTTCACTTAATCTATCTGCTTCAGCAGTACACTTCAGGAAACACTGGCCCACTGGAAGGAGTCCAAAGGGGAAGGAGAGTGACTGGCAGTTAGGAAACATGACCTACAAAAAACAACTGCGAAATCAGGACTTATTTGAAAGAGGAAAAGAACTATAAAGAGTGAAAAACATAATGATTTTTGAATATTTATCATACAGGTGCAAAAAAAGGGGAAAAAATAATCTCATGGCTATGCCCAGTATGGAATTAATTAATATGCTTAACCTGCAGAAAGTGAAAGGTAAGGTAAATGTTGTTGGGTTTTTTCCTTATGATAAAGTAGTCCAGTACTTTAAACAAACAGCTATGATAATACCACAATCTTAGCTGCATTTAAAAAAATGGCATGCCAAAAATTATATATGTGTAACTGATCTTGGCTTTGGGCCATGGACTGACCTCTTCTAACTCTTTGTAGACCCTTTATTTTCTTTTGATTCTTGGCTATCAAGTTATTTACAATAAACTTAGCTCCTTCTGTAAAAGTTCTAAGATCAGGCCCTAAATCTGTCATGGTGTTGATAATCATGACGATCAGAAGTGTAACACTTGTAAAACTGGAATGTGAAATCCCTTACCTCACAAAATGTCAGTGAGAATCTCCTTAAAAATGACCTTGTGATATGATCCTGACAAATCCCAGCTGTATCTGAAATTGAAAGGTTATTTGACAGTGATCTTTATTTTAGTGTGGTGACTTCCGGCTCTTTGTAACAAAAATAAAGTGAATGGTACAGTCAAAACACCATAATCTCATACAAGACCAAAACCAGAGTAATATTTCACTTACTATTGCTTGTTTCAGATATATTTTAGTTTATTGCTTTATGGTTTTTGAATGCTGAAGTTCATAAATCATGGCAAGGTCAACTGCATTCTCTTAAGTATATAAATAATCTGTAAAATGTACTTCTTGTTAGGCTATCCATGCCCAAATAGAAAATCGTCTTTGACTACATTATTTTTTATATAGAACAAACTCTCTTTGAGGGCACACTATGTACATGTACCTCTTCTTACAAGTTATCTGAGCCTAGACTAATTCTGGCAGCTCAACTCTGCACATACAGAAAACTGTGTATTTTGGGAACAAATGGGACATCACAGCATTCTAGATAATACAGTGGGGAGTGACGTTTCTTTTCCTCAAGCATTCCTCTGTTTCCCCTATGAATACTATCAAAGAATAACCAGGTGTGCAAATGGTATAGGAAGAGAGATAAATATCTGGGATTTACATTTTTCCCATCACCAGTTTCTGGAACTAACTTCAGCTAATTTCTATTTAGAACTGCTCAGAAGGGAAGCATGAGTCCTAATCTTTGCAAAGAAAAAATATTTACTGTTCAGTCATCCCACCACACTTACTGTTGTTTATGACTCTGTCAGTGACACGCAGTGCCCTCTTATATTCTTAGCAAATTAGAAACTAAATGTATGCATAAAAAATACTGTCCCCATCTCCAGGAATTTGCAGTTTAAAAGATGTTATGGCAGGATAAAGCAACAGCTGGAGACAAATTTTTCCATCTCTACTGAAATTTTACTTGTTTAGAAAGTGAAAGAAAATAGAATAAAATAAATGCAATATAAATGACAATGAAAATTAATTTTCTCCCCTAAATTGTTCTATAGAATTTTTCTTCCTAAAGTGCTGAAGCAAAAAATATATCTGTAACCATGGAGATTATACCAGACAACATGCATAATAATGTGGCATCACATAAATGCTCTTTGTCATGAGTGGATTACTACAAAGTAGGTTTCCTCTAAGCAATTTTCAGAAGCAAGATAGATGTGGTTAATTTCTTAACCCTCTTTTTTGCAAGGGGAAAGTGGAAGTGTCAGCACTGTGGTATGTGCAGGAGAGTTGTATTGCATTCAGTTTGAAAAGACTCAGCTTTCCAGGTTCTTGGCAGTTTTTAATCATAGATACAATTTGCTGAAAATGTTTATCTTCTGTGAATTATCACATCAGAGCAATGAATCCACCACAATACCCACATGGTATGAAAGATGTCCATGGGAGACACAGTTACAGGATAAATAGTAAACAGTGCTAATTAATTTTTACTTGGGTCTTCTTGGGTTTGTTCATTTGTTTTTAGGACCACATACAATTGTCCAGAATCTAGAATGAAAACAATTCCTGTTTAATCCTAGAAATACCACAAACTGGCTAATTTAAGTGTAAGCTGTAAAACAGGATTCCTTCACTTTTGGCAATGTTTTTTTCTCTGTTTATTCTTTCATTGCGTGGATGGTATCAAATAGCAAATAGCTCTCAGTCTGCCAGCTTCTAGTGAAGGATGAATATTGGTGCACTTCTGATACAATCTATAAGGCAGAGGGAAAGAATTGCTGTAATCAGGACCTTTCATAATACCTTAATTTTATAATTTCACTTTTCCTCACAATGAGTTAACTAAAATCTGGTGGTTTGTAGTTTGAGTTAGGAAGAGAAACTGATGATGATGTAAGAATGATGTAAATCCTGTTTTACTAACAAACAACATGGCAAACCTTGTTTCCTTGACAAGAGGAAAAATTCAGAAGATACTTTCTTTTTATGCAGTCCTGAAGTACTCAGCTGTTTCTCAGAGTCACATAACTACTTTTTTTTCCTGCTTCTGCAACTTCTTTTTTCCAATTCCTGTCATTTTTTCACCAACCCTGAAATTAGAGATTTTAGTAAATCTCTTCCAAATTCCTCCTCCATGTAATTTAGCTTTGGCAATAGGCCACTGTTTCACCTATCACTTTTTTAAGGATGAAATTTTTTTGCATATTTTTAAGTGACAGGTCTTTTTTATGCTCTCCAACTTGAAAATGCAATTTCACCCAGCCATCATTGGATAGAGCTAGAAGGTAATTAATTCTTTCCCTTTCTCTTCTGCATGAGGCCACCTAGAAGCCCAGTGTGAAAGCAGGAGTTAACACAGTTACTTAAGGTATTACTTCTGTCCCAGAGGAGCTGAACCCCTAGGAAATCAGCGATAATCATAATTTCCATCATTTCCCAAAGTGGGTGTTATCATGCAAAGCATGTTTTTTCCAGAAGGAATAATTTTACCCAACATATTCACTCTTAAATTTAGTGAGTGGAATTCAAATAGGTCAACATTGAAGCCTAGAAAAATTAAGCAAATTAAAGCAATGAGGAAAGGTATGTTTTCTTTTGTAACTGGCAAGATAGCTGTGCCTGACTGTATGATTAGTAACATTGGAAATGGCCAGAGGGAATTTGGATTTGAGAACTGATAAAGACTTGAAGAAATAATCACAGTAAATACAGCAACAGCCATTACTTTCTTTTTCTGAGCAGTGAAAACCGCTCCATGCTGTGCACACATGATAGAATTGCGGCTCAATGATTTAATAAAGCACTCAGCATTCCCAACCTGTATAAGCCAAATCAGGGAGACTTCCATTCCTTTGCATTCTGATTTCAGAGTTAATTTCTGCATCCATTGGTAGAATTTACACTAAAATATGTGATGTGTTTAAGACAGAGCCCTTCCTAACTTCTCTTACCCCTGCACTCAGCTCAGGTGAGGCCACACCTCAAATCCTGCGTCCCCTTCTGTCCCTCCGTTCAGGGAGGACATTGAGGTGCTGGAGTGAATCCAGAGAATGGCAACGAAGCTGAAGGGTCTGGAGCACAAGTACTATGAGGAGCGGCTGAGGGAGCTGGGGGTGTTTAGCCTGGAGAAAAGGAGGCTCAATGGGAACCTTCTCGTTTTCTACAACTCCCTGGTAGGAGGCTGTAGGCATGTGGGGGTCGGGCTCTTCTCCCAGGCAACCAGGGACAGGATGAGGAGGACACAGCCTCAAGTGTGCCAAGTGAGGTTTGGGTGGGACATCAGGAGGAATTTCTTCGCAGAAAGGGCGATTAGACATTGGAATGGGCTGCCCAGGGAGGTGGTGAACTCACCGTCTCTGGAGGTGTTTAGAGAAAAGACTGGACCTGGCACTCAGTGCCATGGTCTAATTGACATAGTGGTGTTTAGTCATAGATTGGCCTCGATGATCTCAAAGGTCTTTTCCAACCTAAATGATTGTGATTCTTTTGGGTCAAACCGAGCCCGCGGGGCTTACGGGCTCAGCCGCCCGGCGGGGCTCTGCACAGAGCTCGGGGGCACAGACGGAGGCGGCCGTGGGGCGCGCAGCCCCTTGCGGCCGCTGCGCCGGCAGGACCGGCCCCTCACACGGCGGGGCTCGCCCCTCACGGCCTCCGCCGGCCTCGCCCCAAAGCTGATTGGTTCATGAGCTCCACGTGACCAGCGGGCGGGCGCGCTCTCGCGGGGAGCCGGGCCTGGCGGGAGCGGCGCCGGCGAGGGCGGAAGTGCGCGGCGGGGGCGCGCGGGCGGCGGCGCTGCTCCCTCAATGAGAGCCGGGGCGAGGCGGCAGCGGGAGCAGCGGGGCCGGGGGGCACAGCCGACACAGGAGCCGGGCTGGAGCCGCCGTGCGGAGCCGGGCCTTAGCCCCCAGGTGAGAGCGAGCAGCGACCTCAGGATCCCCCAACCCCGGGCTGGTGGGGGCCTCAGCCGTCCCGGCCGCGCGCCCTCGGCGAAGGCAGGCGAGAGTCGCCGGCTCCTGGCCGCAACCTGGGGATGTGGCTGAGCGCCCCCGTATCCGCGCCCTGCGGAGAGGGAGGGAAGGAAGGTGTCACCGGCGGCGCGGGGCAGCTCCTCTCTCCCGCGTGCGTCGGGCGAGGAGAGCCCCTCGGCTCTACCCGGGGGTTCCTCGGCCGTGGGAGAGCACCGGGGATGGGCGAGGGGAGAGCGGGGGCAGCCGGTGACCGTGGGGCCTGCGCGGGAGCCGCAGTGGGAGGCGAGAGGCCCCGCTCGTGGATTCGGCCGCTCCTGCGGCTCCCGGTGGCGCTGGGCTGAGGTGGAGCCGGGGACCACTGTGGCTCCTATCCTACAAGTGGGACGTGGGGGAGGGAAAGGGCGAAGAGGAGCTGGCCTTGAGCGTTAGTGCAGGCTGCCCTGCCTTCCCTTGGTGCCGTCGGATAAGTGATAACGTTTCGTCTGCGGGAGATAAACAGAGGGTTTGGGATGCTGGTGGTCTCAGCTGAGCCAGAAGTTCCTGGGGAGTCTTGTTTTATCTGGGTATGTTCTCTCTCTGCCCATCTTTATCCTCCCTGCAGCCTTACCCGTGTAGATCTTGTAGGAAGAGAAGGGTGGTGCCTGAGTGTGACCTTACCTGGAGAAGGGCAGGGAGTGAGGTGAGAGAAAGCAGCCCAGTCATGTTTCCTGAACAGCTGGTGGAGGCCTAACTCGGTCATTCTGCTGGAGCCCTGTTGAATCGATTCTGTTCTGAGAACAGGAGACTTAGCCTTGACTGTGCCTGGGCATTTTCATGGTGGAAGGGAACAAGGAGACTGTACTTGCACAAGGAGCAGCCTTGCCAATTTCAAAGCTGAAGTGTGCAGTCTGAGTAGTTTTGGGTTTTGCTTTTATTAAACTGTTCTGTTCTAACAGTTCTTCTCTGGTTACAAGATCCTCATTTCTCTTCTGAGGGACAGGGAGGTGCCTGTCCTCATGTTCAGAGGTACATGATTTTCAAGAAAAGCTGTCTTTATTTCTTAATGTCTTAAACGTTCCCTGCCCCGACTCTCCCCCTCCCACCCCCCAACTGAAGTTGTTAAAGTGAGAGCAGGAACTAACAAATCGGAACCAGACTTGTGGTTCTTGGAAGTGATTTGCTTGAAGGGTGAAAATAATTTTATTATAGTGAATATAATAGTAACAGGTCAATCTTACTTGACAATAGCATCTTTGCACTTATTCACGCATAGCAGACTTGCTAGAATAATTTTAACTATTTGCATTTTTGCTTGTGATCAAATCATACCAACTTACCATGGTGAAATATTTTGCATTTATTTCTTCTATTAAATACTTCATTTAGGAATAGAACAGCCTTCAGATTAGTCCTGTAAACAAGTTCCTGTGTTAGACTTTTAGCAGTAAATTGTTTATTTTCACTTCTTTTGGAGTAAGCCAAAACTTGATTCGGTTTTGCATGCCTGGAAGAAAGTGAAACTGACCTATTTTTGCTAGTGTTATGTATATACTGCAGAGTAATTTCTAGTCTAAAGATTTAGGTAGAATGCTTTACAAAAGCTCTTAACTGAAAGCTTAATTTGACCAGACAATATCCTTTCTTGGCCATCCTTTAAAACTCTCAACCTTGTCTCTAATTGTCAGTGCAGTGGTACTGGAAATCTGGGTAGAAGAGCAGTTGAGGCATTTTGATCAAATCAAGTCAGTAATGATGGGACACTGCCTGGACCACTTGGACATATACACTGAAATCCTGGATGGTTTATAGTTTCTGTGATCTAATGCCTCATTTGGACTCTTAAGTCTTTTCAGCTGCTTAATTGATTTTGCACCTATTGTTGTTTGACCGAATGCTGGATAAAATTACTTGCTTCTCTAGGAAGTGTTGGGGTCCAAGCTTCACATGGAACAAAACTGTCCTGTGAATAGAGCAGAAATGACCATATGAAGCAGCGGAACAAGCTGTAGCATCATGATTTGGGAATCTGGTTCCTAGTTTGTTCTTGTTCTGTAAACCTGTTCACTTTCCATGCAGTGGATAATTGCACAGTAACTCAATCATTTCCTACGAACTAGATTCAAGCTCCGTGTGACTGATTAAATGAATTGCTTTCTATTACACAACGGATTCATGTGAATTAATAGGCTCTTTTAGCAGGGGTACTGAGGGAGCCTGTTTCTCATGACAGCTGTGGCACACCCATGGGAATGCAAGTGCAGAGTGGTATCAAGATAAGCAGTGCCTGAGGTCAGTAGGTGTTTTGTGCCTGTTGCTGTAGCAAGCCACTTGGGATGGCAGTAGTGGTGTCCAGGGGTTTGAGTGAAAGGCAGTGGCTGGGGAGGCCACAGAAGTAGATAAATGTAGGTGCTTGATGCTTTTCAGTCCCTGGGTGCCTGACTTCAAGTAACTTTGCATGGCTCACTTAGGAGATGTGCTGATCCTAATTATCAACCAGGTTATATAGCAACTTATATTCTCAAACTCATTCTGTCTTGAGTTGGAAATACCATCCTACTGATAAAAACCTGCAGTTTTTAGATTTTTTCTCTTCATCCACCTTTGAGTACCATGTCTCTGCTAACTGTTCTGCATCACTGTCAAGCAGCGGTGATAAGATTCCATTGCTTGTTGCCTGCTATTGCTTGGAACAGCAAGGTCAGCAAACTGTCTTGGTTGTTTCACTCTCCTAGTGGTAATAGTCAATTTTGTGGCTTTTGTTGTATGATGCAGTTGATGCTTGTGTCTTGGTAGAGGTTCAGAACATGTATTTTAAAAGTCCTTGCTAAGAGCTGCTATGGAGCAATCATTTTGTTACTAGCTCTTTTAGCTCATTAAAAAGAACTAACCAACTTCTTCCATGCCTGCCCCAGAAATATCAAGTTGTCTTGTCATTTACGGAAGATAAGTCTGTATAAGTCATGCTTTCTCTCTTCATGTTCTCCCAAATACTGCTTTAATAGTAATATTAGAGGATCTGTTTTGTCTCTTGTGCTTGAGATGTGCAAATGTGTTTTTCAAGACCTGTCAAAATGAAAGTCATGGAGTCTTGTAATGTGACAATGTTATTTAGGCTGATGTGTAAGTAGCTACTTGATTCTTTATGGAAACAAAGTGCTCACTTAGAACTTCAACTGTTTTCTGGGGACCCTTGAGCCATTAGCCCTCCTTGCTGAAGTTGTTGACAAAGGAATAATGGTTGATTACACGAATATGAGACTTAATGGAAATGCAGTCCTGACTAGGAATCTTTGCTGGATCACAAGTCGAAGACCGAAAAAATCAGTTCTGGGATTATAAGCATTTGTTAAAGACTTAATCCTGTCAGCTGTTACTTTGTGAATTAGTGTTGCTGTCAGTTGAAGTGATTAGTGTGAAATGTTTTAGGCCACTAATAATGCAGCGAAACTGGAGTATTTAATATGCTCTTCCTAAATTTGGAATGTGTCAAAACTAATCTGAAGTCAAAAAGTCAAAGCATAGAACTGGAAAGCTGAAAACATGCTGAGTTAAGCAGATGCTGTGATTTCTCTGGTTTCTAGCTCTTTCTTTATATATTTTTACCTGTAGTGAAAGATTTTTTTTTTTTTTTTTTTCAGAAAAGTACTGGAGACCTAGACTTAGCTCCTATTTTGGGCATGGTAGATGGATATATTAAAGAATGTTTCCAACTTGGATTTAATATTGATGACTTTTTTTTTTTCCAAGCTGGTGATTTGAATCACAGGTTTAATAGAGGAAAGAATCCCACTTTATAGACAAGATTCTTATAGAGTACTGTATTACAAGATTATATCTAACTTGAGAAAGCACTTTAAAAGATTATTTGTAGGAACTACCTGAACCCTGGACTTCATCCTGCAGAACACACACTAAAGTGGCTTTTTCAATTTTTTTTTTTTTAAGTAGATGCTTTATAAGGTTAGTGCTACCCTGCTCCAGAGGATGCTGTCTTGGGTACCAGTCTAAAGCAGACATTTAACAAGTAAAGTAGTTTTAGATCAAGGTGCATGCCAGTTGCCTCAGCTTTCCAGAAAAGAGATGGTTTTGCTAACTGGGGAAGCTGCTCCCTGATTAAAATGAATTAATTGTAAAGTATTTAGTGATCTGTGATACAACCTTTCCACTAAACTGCTGCTGCAGTAAAAAGCTCCTCTCCATGATGATACTCTTCTGCTATTTAGTGTTCTTGGCTTACTGTGAGATCTCATTTTGGGTAGATAAGGAATTCTTATTAGTGTACTCACCAAGAAGTCTCACTGACTGGCTTTTATGGCAGCTTTCTACTTTTAACTACCATGTCATAAAATAGACTACCCAAGAAATTTAAGGAAATGATCTTTCAAAAGAGAGCACCAGTTTCAAGCACATATTCCTATCTCTCTTTGTACTTTATCATGTTTTAAAACACAGTTTAATAATCAATTTTTTAAACAATTCTGCAGGTGTTGGAAATTTACTTTTAAGTTTGTCTTACAAGACAAACTAAATTTCAAGTAGGCTTTATTGGTTGTATCTGTTCTGAAGTTTTAATGGAAGGAAACTGATTAAAAAATTATTAGGCAGACCAGTTGGTGGTGATACTGTGCATCTTTATAGTATTAGATAAAGTTTCTAATAAAGTGTTAGTCATGATGGATTGGCTTTAAGTTTTCTAGCTCTGCTGTACTACTTGTGCAAGTTGCAAAATGGGCCTTCCCACAGATAAGATTTATAGCAACTGCATTGCTGGGCACAGACTTGACTAAAAGTTGCTGAGGCTGGAAGATACTTGTGGAACTGCCTAGTCCAGTCCTCCTGCTGACTGCTACTCCTGACCCATAAGCTGGCTCATTATAATCTCTAGGCAGAGCTTTGTGCACTCCAGCTATTCTTATGGGAAAGACAACTCTCCTGCCTTGCTTGTCTGTCCTAAAGAGCCTGTAGCCATCCACACAGCATCCACATGGAGCCATGAGAGCTATCCCAGCTCATCTCTGTGGTCCCAGTGAGGTTCTAACCCCTGCAGCTACACACAGACCCTCAACATTTCCAGCTTGTTCCCTGTACTGCATGTATTAGTGTATGGAAGCAACCTGTTGTGCTGATTTTCCCGGAAAGGCATGAGCTCTGAGATGAGCTGGCTGTGTATCAGAATAGTAGGTTTTTTATTCTGGTTAAGTGCTCTGCAGAGATAGGAAATGTCTCCAGGAGCACACAAGAATAAATGCACAGTTTATATTCTGCACTAGTTCTGTATGTTCATGTGACCTGTCATTTGCTAGGTCATAAAGGGAAGTGTCCTAAGCTAAATGTGTCCTAATTCTCTGTGTTGAAGTAAAGTGGTTCTGAGTTAATAGTCTGCCACTCAAACCTAGAGTTACCATGCATGTTATATTGTGCCACTCTTAATTCTACAGCACTCTGGAGGCTGTGTTGAAGAGCACACATTTGGCTGTAAATGTTTTTATAGTGGTAGGCACAGCACTCTATGAGGGAGATCAAGGATAGCACCTCTTCCATAAGTAAAGCTCTCCACAGCTTTTTAGTCTTCCTAGCTATAGGGATACTGAAATTGCATAAGACCCCTGTACTGGTGTAATAATCCAGTTCCCATTTGAGGACAGAAATACTGCTTTTGGCTTTGATGTAAAGTATATGACTACAATAGTCTGGAAAACTGTTATTGAAAACATCTGCTCCTAGTCCAGTAAAAAGGCGGCTTCTTGCATGTGCAGAATACCTTGGTATGGTATTCTCTACCTCATTGGGGAAACTGGAGTAAAGAAATCTATTTAAAAATGACTTAACACAGCAACTGAATTACGGCTACTAAATGTCACTGTTGTTGTTTTGTGTGATGTTGTTGTTTTGTGTGATTGATTGAAAGATGGAGAGAAAGGTTTAATGTTTGACACTTGTGTGATGTTGCCTGATTGAGGGAGCTTAATGACTCACAGTACATATCTGTGAACCCCCGCAGTGAAGTCAGTGAAGTGCTTAAAATAGTGGAAAGTACCTTCATAGGCTATAGGAAGGTGATCTCTGAGTGCTCCTAGGGAGCTGGGATTCTATGGTTAAGAGTGAGCTCAGGGTGGGAGATTATTACTTGCCTATCTGCATCAAATGTGGTCTCAACAGTGGCTTACATTTCCCCAAATGGAGATGTGAGCATGAGATATTAACTTCAGTTTGCTAGCAAGGAATGTAATTGTATGGGCAGGCACATTTGCTTCTTCCAGTATTACCTGAATAATGTTTGGAATTGTGATTAATCCCAGTCATCTAGTTCACTGGGGAAGCATGATCTAGTGAGATACATCCTTTGGGGAAGCAACAGTAGCAGCTTGTGGCAGGTCTGCAGTGTCTGGTGCCATGTTTGTTGGACCAATGGGCTGGGTCTGACAGCCCCAGGACTGGGAAACAGTAGTGAGAGCTCCTGCAACTCTGTAGCACACTTCTTGTTTGAATTGGCATTTGTTGGAGTTTGTGAAATCAGTGGTAGTGATAACTTCCTTGTGGATTATATTTGTGCAGCTTTTTCACTGAAGTAACTGAAACCATGTTGTAACGTGGTACTGAGATGAGATTTGGTTATTTTGAGCTCCAGTGTGCCACTTAAGACACTGATTGTGTGATATGAGATGTTTGGCTGTTGTATTTGTTAGGCTTCTGGAGATCTAGTTAAAAATTGGTATGAGATTAACTATTTGAAGCATGTCACCACTGTTTCTTAGTGGTTTGGTGGACTTCATGTATGCTGTGTATCAAAGATGGACATGTTTCTGCATGGGTGAGCTTTCAAAGGAAGTGGAGTTGAAATACACTTTGCAAGTCAGTGGGAGTGAGGCTGTTGAGCAAGTCTGTTGCCTGAGTGTCACTTTTCTATGAGCCAAATTAACTAGTGTGAACAGTGGTGTCATAATTCACCCTAGGCAACTAGACTGTTACCGCCACAGTGACAAACTCTTAGCATAGTAAAACTGATTAATGGTATTAACTCAGTCTTTGTGCTTGTAGAAGAATTTGGTCAGGTTTTCTAGCAAGATCTTGTAGGGTAAGAGCAACATGGTAGATCCTTCTCTGCTGTAGTCTGTCTGCAATGTGTCTTCTGGGTGTTAATATTAGACTTGGAGGCTTTCTGAAAGTACTCGGAGAGGTCTGGCTAGATATTTCCCCACAGAAGAAGTGGTTTTAGCTGTAATGGCACTACTATCTTATGACTTTCTCTCCAGGTAACACTACCTTGCTGAAATAAAGAGTGTATTCTCCAGGTAACACTACCTTGCTGAAATAAAGAGTATATTCTATCTGGTGCTACATACGCCATACTAGTTGCTCTGTACTGAGTAATATGGAAAATAATGTGGAGAGTGATTTCTTACTTTTCCCCATAAAACTCTATGTAACTATGATGCTTGCATGCTGTCTGTGCATCAATGAGGCAGTTACTATAAATATACTGCCTACATGCAATGACAATCACTTCATACTGTTGATACCTGGCTGTTAAGAGCATTAGCTTTATAGCATGACATTGAAACCTTATTTACTTAAATACAGATGTATGTGATTTTTTTTGGGGGGGGGGGTGGGGGGTAGGGGAGGGTGTTCTCCAGTGCCTTAAAAACACTGTTGGAGGGAAGTCCTTTTTCTTCTCTGAGCTATTGCTCCGAAACAAGTTACTTGGCTGTTTTTCTTTCACTCTGATGGAATTGTAAAAATAAATAGCCAACCAAAATCAAGCAAACAACAACTGAAAAAAAAACCCCAAACAAACAAATTCAGATATTTAAGTTCCTTAGGAACAGGGATATATATTTGCTTATATTTCACTTCAGCATAAGATCCGAGTTTTAAAGGGCTGCTTTAAAGAGTTGCTCTTCTGAGCAATGGATCAGACTGATTCTTTCCTGTCACTAAATCTTTGAAGGTTGTAACCTTGCTACAGACTTGGACAGGATTTAGTTCCAGTTTTTCTTAGACATCAAGATTATTCTTAGCAAGGTTATTGGCTTGAGATTACTGCTGATGTGTAAGGTAATGTCTATTTGTAATAAGTAATCTAGAATGGTCCTGTACTGAATGAGTGAGAGGGCATATATTTAAGAATTTCATCTAGTAAGTAAATGTAAATTAAATGCTGTCAGATTTGCTTTCCAAGCTGCATGGATGCATCTCTGAAAACTTTTAAGAAGAGTTAAACTGTGCTTGGCAAGGATGGAGGGGACTGTGGGGAATGTGAGTATATACAGGTATTTTGTACTTAAAATGGATCACTGTTGTGGTGGTCCAGATCTGAACAGAGCCTTAAAAGATGGAATTATCCAAGTCTAGCTATAACCTGTCAGAAAGAGCAGCATGGTAGACTTTGTAGGTTGCAGGGACAATCATCAGTTAAAGGAGCAATGCACCTGGGAGTCTCTTGTTCTTCCTGTTCTACATAACTATAGGTATCAAAAAATCTTTCGTATACTCAGTCCACTCTTCTCAAAATCACTTGATCTTACTAAACAGTCCACTCTTCTCAAAATCACTTGATCTTACTTACTTTTTTAGTCTAAGTGAAGAGCTGGAGATGGCTTTGCATGCAAATGTGTGAAATAGTGAAAAGTAAGATACGGTATGGAGACCAGGGTCTCTAACAGAGATTCTTAATCCTAATTGGCTGGTATCCACTGGTTGGATGCCTGATGTTATTGATACTGTTGGAATATTTTAGTGTGATATCTGTGTTCTCTTCATGCATGCAGAGAGGGCTCCTGATCACAACTATATTAAAAATACTGTTTTTATACTCCCTGTGATATTTTCCAGATGAGCAAGTCTTAGGGACTCTCCTGCAGTACAAGTTCATCTCACAGTCTGCAGTCTGTCTTATTATGGAAGCTAATACTCCAGTCTGATTCTTTTCATGAAAAGAAATTCTGAAACGAAATGGTTCTTCAATCTGTGCCTGTCATTTCCCCAGCCTTGTAGGAGATGGAGAACAATAATGACCTGGCTTCAGGTTCTGGTTTAACCTTTAACTGCTGTAACATAGTGAACTTGCTAGTCCTGGTCTTGCTTCATGTGTCTGTTAGTTAGCAGTGTATATGTAGCTCCTGCCAGAGCATATTTATGACAGCCAATATCTGTAAGTGTACAAACAATTCTGGGGGGTTTAGGCAGGATTAGTAACTAATAATAATTGACTGAAATTGGTGTAATGTAACTTTCAGCATATCAAGTAAATGTATGTATTCTGTGTTTTTTCCTGTAATATTTAGGGATATGGTTATTGCCACTTTGAACAAGAATCTAGCCTATATAAAGAGGTTACATCCCTTCATGTGTACAGAGTAAAGTAGTTCCTTGCCTTAAATTCTTATTTTTCATCCGGATATTATAAAGTATTAAGTTTTCAAAATCTGTTTTGTTTCCTTTCCAGTGTCCTTATTGTGGCAATTGCAAGTCTACTAGTAGATATTAGGGAAAGAAAATGCCTGATTAGCAAAAGCAAATCTGAGCCTTGGGTTTCAGTCCAGTGCTCAGCCTGGCCACTGCAGCAGGGTGGGGCTGCCCCTTGTGTAAGGAGTGAATTGTGATCAGGGTCAGGCAACTGCCCTGTTTCTGCAGCAGTATAAGTAACTGCTTGGCTGCTAAACCTTCTTTGGTCTTAGTTGTGCAAACTCCCTTCACATCAGCACTGAGGTGTGTGTGGCCTTGCAGATGTGACTGACAGGCCCAGTGGGCTGTGCTGAATGGCTCTGCTGCAGGAGGAGATGGGCTGGAACAGCCAGGGGCAAGAAAGAGGGGACTGAGGCACAGGGGATGGGTGATATAAATGGGGACTGCAAAACTACTCCAATGTGCTCTGGGAGTCATTTCAAGCTGAATGAATTTT
Organism: Vidua macroura; assembly: GCF_024509145.1. Taxonomy (NCBI): domain Eukaryota; kingdom Metazoa; phylum Chordata; class Aves; order Passeriformes; family Viduidae; genus Vidua; species Vidua macroura. The sequence continues at coordinate 28,619,613 of NC_071577.1, forward strand.
TTGATCCAAATAAACATGGCTCAGAAAAATCTATAAGCACAACCAAGAAGGTAGAAACATCCAGTATTACATGGGGAAGGATATTATTATTCTTATTATTATCAGGAATTTCTACCAAACACATCATGATCTCTGTTTAGCTTGGAAACCATTAACTGGATTTATGCCAAGAGTTAAGATGATAGCACAGCAAAAGACAGAGTAGCATTTGTAATTTTTCAGCCTGCATATCCTAAAATTTTCAGTGACATTAAATATGCCACTTAATCTCAAATGGGGTTTTTTAGTTGAATTACCATTTGGAGCATTTACAGTCCATTGAAAGCTAATGGAATTTCAGTACTTAAATATTTTCTGGGTAACCTCAGAATGGCTGAGGAGCTCTTACAGTTCATAGCTCAGTGAGATTGTTAATTAGTTTTGTGATCCAGGGAATTTCTATGACTGCATTCTTATGGGCATATCACAGAACCAAACATTTCAAAGCCGCTAATTCATATTCTGATAAATGAGGATCACTAAAATACCGTTGCAAACCTTGTTCTTTCTCTGCTGGCTTTTGATGACATCATATTTAAGTCTTTATAATAGGTTGAATACCCAGATTTTCCTTTAAAAGTAGGTATCTGAAGGGTTTAACAAAGCTCCTCTGTCAAGCTATTGGGCTAAGGGTTTCTAGAATCCTGTTTTAAAATCCGAAGAATGGCTGCTTTCAGTGGCAGGATAGCAATGAAAAGAAATGTCCAAAGATATCAGCTGCACAGCAAGAGAACAAGGGCTGATCTCAGCAATTTTGAGCTTAGAGCTTTATTTCAGTTTTAAATCTCAAACTGAATGGAAGAACTAGCAGCAATTCCAATTAAAGCCTTTGGAGGGTCTCAGATTCTTTTATTACAGCAGTAGAATATTTATTGGAAAACAGGTAGACTTAGTGAAGCTTCTTTTTTTTTTTTTTTTTTTTTTTTTTTGCCTTATGTACTTGGATGAACTGTAGCGAAGTTTCTTTCTTGTGAAGGGACAAGAGTGTTTTCCTTCAAGTGTTCTGCAGCTGTGGTGTCTTAATGCACGTGAAATAAACAGGGATGTGAGTGTGGTCTGGTTTGAAACACATGTAGTTATTCAGTTATAGTCTTTGAATCTTGGTATTAGGTAAACCAGTCCTGTTAGTAAACTCTGTTCTGAGCAGTTTTACTGTTTAGGTTGAGGAGCGGGTGGAGAAAAAGCAGTTTACTAAGCTGTTTATAAACAATTGCTTTGAAGTGCTCAGTTTCAAGGGACCAGCCAAGAATGACACAACATTGTGCAGGGGCTTTAGTTAACTTGCAGAAATTGTAATTTGTTACAATTACAAAGGAAGGCTGAAATAGCTGGTGAGTTTAGGGTTATGTATCTTACATTGAAGGTGGCATGGTTTGGTTAGTCCTGTGGCCAAGTAGAGATCTTCAGAAGTGTAAATCAAAACAGCTGATTAGTAACTCCTGTGGTTTGAATTGTAGACTCTGTGCTTCATGTGGGCAGCCTGTGCCTGGTGTAACTTTCCTTTCTTGATCTGAAGAGCATCTTTCACCAGCATCACAAAGCTCCTATTGTGCATAAGGCTGTGTGTTACCTATTATAGAATAAATGCAGCATTATCAAGTCAGTGGCTTAATCCTTATCTTTGAAAACAGATGAAACAGGTAATTGCTTCTATTTTCTTGAAGAAGAAAGACTGCTAGAAAAAGTGTATTCTCTGACATGGCATCTAGCAGTTTATTTCAAAGCAGGGTGAATGGTAACCAGAAGAAACCACCTCCCCTACCTCACTCCCTCAGATAAACTTTCTGAAGGTTTGGGGTGTGGTGGGGTTTTTTTGTTTGTTGGTTGGGGTTTTTTTTACACCTTATGACACTTAGCATATGAAGTTCAACATGGTGTCATTAGACCCCAGGGTAAAGTTACAGATGGAAGTTAAATAGATTGACTGACTGCCCAATGGATTGCTTCTTGTCCTGTCAGAGGAGAATGGATCTTGCTGGAAAGTAAACTGTGTCCAAAGAACAAGTAAAGAGCAATAGGGGAGAGGAGGAATCTTGCCACAGCGTTAGGTGTCTTGTCTGGACACCTACTCAGAGTGAGCTCTTCAGCCTTAAGGACCCTTTGCCTTAAATCTATGCCCCTTAAACTGAAGGGACTTGAGTAATGTTTTAAAGCAACTGCAATTGTCACAGGTTCTTCTAGACACTGCTCCTTTTTTTTAGAAGTGTTGGATTTCCCAAGACTTCTTTTTCTGTGAACAGATGAATTAATGTCAGTGTCTTGACTGCCTCAAGGATGCTTCATGTACAGAACAGGAAGAAAATTCATCCTTGCCTACTCAGAGATAAGAGGAGAGAGCTTCCACTTGTGTTAATAGATCTTTTTAAATTTTTTTTTACTTTTTTTAACCTCAAGGAACTCTTAGAAGTGAGCTTTGAACCATGTTGTGTAAACTGTTTCTTGGGCTGCAGAGGTACTGATAAAAATAAACAGTTGGCTCCAATGCCTTCTCTTGTTTCATTAGAATATTCCTATTATAATCTCACCATGCCCCTTTCTGAAGCAGTGATGTGCTGTCAGCCTGTTGTTCTGTAAGCACTGGTACTTCTGCACTGATACTGACTGTTAATCCTGTGTCACACTGCTTCAGCCTTGCCTTGTCCTCTGTTCTTGCCTCTTCACTGCCTGGCTATTCTGGGCTGGAGGGGGCCATGCTCCTTCTGATGCCACCGAAGAAGAGCTGCTTTGTGTGCAGCTTCTGGGACCTCACAGCGTGCACGCTGCACGGCGTCTGTGTTGTGAGCATACTGCTGCATTCACGGGGTCCCTGTAGTCCTGATCCTCTGAAATATTTGAGTGGCACTTGGAACAGCTCTGCAGGGAAGATCAAGTAACCTTGGCCATGAAGAGCTTGAGGTGCAATCAAACTGTAAATTTTTATGCTATTGGATGGATTTTGTTTAATATTATACTTTGATTATGAATCAGGTAATAGTGTAAGGCTGACCTTGCAGTTTCTACAGGCCGTTGTTTGGGTGGAATAGAGAAGGAAGATTTAAATATTCCCTCCACTTACCTTTATGATGAACTCAAGCTTGTTGGTATTTTTCCTAAAATAGAACTATTCGTTTACCATGACCATGTAAAGATGTGTTATTTGTATTGACAGAAAGAGAAGTCTTTTCTCTTGTCTATTAGTAAATTAGGCCTTTATTGTTGTTGCATAGCACAGTGGACTTAGTGTTGCTGCCTATTACATATTCCTAAGTTTGTGATGCCAGAAAAATGTCTAATTTGAAAACTTTGTATTAGATATCACAACAGTTACAACAATGTTAGGATGTCTGATAAAAGAATACTCACAGGTTAAAACAAGTCACAATTATATGAAAAGTAGCTAAGGGTCACACTCCAGAAAGCAGCTTATCTACTACTGTGAAAGCCAGACTACTCTTGAGCTAGGACAAAGCAGCATTCTCTACAATTTAAGAGCAGGCTGTGTTATTTTTATAACACTTAAAGTCCCTGAACTGTCTCATTGTGTGGCCAATCTGTAGCTCTTGTTTCTTGGGTGTTTATGTCCAAGCAAGCTCAATTCTAGTTTATTATTTGTAGACTATGTGGACAATAGGCAAAGCAACAACTTCTGGAGTTCAGGTGCTACCTGTTGTGTTTTTTCACATTCCCTTGGCAGGGAAATGTTCTCTTTCTCTCTTGCCTCTCTGGTGACTTAGAGTTAAAAATCAGTCTCTGTGGCAATGGCTGAATTCACCGTCCCCAACAAATGTATGTTTGTGCTGTACAGGGAGAACCTATGGAGAAGTAGGAATTGTAATGCTCCATTTCTGTACTAAGGAGTGTCCTGGATGAGGGAGCTGATGTATAACATAATAGAGAAGATTAACAGAGGAAAATATCTGTCTTCACTTACCAGTGTTTATCCCAGAATGAGCACTTAAAGATGATTAATTTGCATTGCTGTACTAAATGTGTGTAGCAAACAGGTGTGAGTAAAAAACTCTGCATGGAAAAATACTTCTGCTCAGATGTTTGAAAATGCTGTCCTGAGGGCACTTCTTGATTGTTGGCATGTTTGTTCTTGTATGCATGAGTCAATGAGAACTTAGTTTGATTTGTTGCTTTTCAGAACATCAAGTCATGACAAGGAAAAAAAAATAGTTGCTGTCAGTGTACTCTAAGGGCAGTTGTCCAGACTGGTCATGGAATTGTCAGTCTCAGAATGCAGGGCACATAAACTGGATTGCACGGAGCAAACTTCTTTCAGGGAGAGGTTTGGACTGGACAGTATCCAAAGGTCCCTTTCCAAGCTAAATTATCCTATGGCATGTTTGTAGGCTGATGATCCCTTAGTCTCTTGTTAGTTTTGTTTAGGCCAGCTGCTTGTCCTGAAGTCAATTTTCCAATATACTACTCAGTAACTTCTACTGCTGGCCTTGTGTTTCCATACAGTAATACTTGCTGATGTGGCAGTTGCAGTGTTTTTCGAAAGTAATCATGTCCAGGTAAATTTGAGACTCCTGGAAGGTCCATTGCTTCTGTGCTTCTGGAATAAAGTGTGCTGCTGTAAATCAAGGCTGGTACAGCCACTTCCTGTAGCAGTGTTTTCTGCTGGTCTCCTTACAGGTCTCTGCCAGGATATGAGCAGTTGGGGTCCTTTGTGGTGCTCCAAGGGCACAAGAATCTCTATCCTGCCATCTACCATATAAACATCATGTGTCTGAAATATTCATATTTGGGTTTTATTCTGTGTGGGAATCCTGACTGGTGACACATCTTTGTTTCACTTATTTCTGCTTTTATCTTCAGTGTGCTGTCCATAGAGATGCTGCTTTGTGCTAATCAGCATGGCAGCTGCTGCTTGTGCTTCTGGTACAACTACTGTGTCCAGCTACTCTTAAAAAAACCCAACCAACCAAAAAAAAAAGGCAGTATTACTTTTAAGGAGCCTCCAGTATTTAATTACGAGGCTCACATAACACACAAACAGAGGCTTGTTAGCTAGGGCTTGTTTATTGAAGCTAACTTCTTTATGGCTTGGCAAAATCAGGAGAAGAATAGGAACTAAGTTTTGGGGTTTTTTTTGGTTTTGTTTTTTTTTTTTTTCTGTAAAGCAGGATTTTTTTTTTTCTAAGCAAATTAGATTTGCAGCATCAAAAGGCAGGAAGAGTGTAAAATAAATGGTAATGCCATGTCATGAGACTTTTTGCTAGAAGCTTTTGCAACTTGTTCCTGCCAATTTACTGTGTATATCTGCTGTTTTCTTAGCCTACGTAGAGAGAAGATCAAAAGCCAGATTTCTGCCTATGAGCAGATCTAAGGTATAGCTGTATCAACATTAAAGAAATATTTTAGAAAGGTGTAATGCCTTATAACAAGAATAATAAAAACCACTTATTTTCATATCTTTTGAGAAAGAGTGAGTTTTTCTTTAGAAACTGTTCTAGACACTAGTCTTGTAGGCTGGGTTTACAAATTAAGAGTAGCTTGTTAGAAACCTTTGCCACTTTTATTAATCATACTGTAGTCACAAATAGAAGGCATTTGTTTTAATACTTTGTCCTACTCATACTTTAGGCATGGTTTGCATGCCAGTGCATTGGAGTTGCCCATTCTTTAGGCTTGCAGGGCAGGGCTTTAATCTGGTCTTTCAGCACTTGTGAGACACTTTACCTGTATGCTACTCTGATGTCATCAATGCCATGGATGGGTGACTGTGCTGCTTTTCTCTGCAGATCTGATTGGTTGCCTGGCACTTCGTCTGTGGCAAGCAGGGACAATGGCTGCCAGCAAGAGTAAGAACCAGAGTTCCTTGGCCCTCCATAAAGTAATTATGGTTGGCAGTGGAGGTGTGGGTAAATCTGCCCTCACACTTCAGTTTATGTATGATGAGGTAAGTAACTTCGGTTCAGCTTCTCTAAAGCACAAATTCATATGGCTTGCTAAGCTTTTTTATGTGGGACAGGGGAACTAAATGTGATGAGCAAAAGACCAGATGACCCAGCTGGCAGGAGCAGGATGTAGAAAGGTGGAAGATGTATCCTCTGGGAACATCTCTGGCTAAAGGTGACAAAATTGATGCTTATTTGTTAAAAGAAGTGTCTTCAGAAGTCATGCATAATGTATGGGTGCTTGTGTACAGAAGCTGTTACTACTTGGAGTTGAAGTTTAATTTTGTAATTTAGGTCAGTTAAGGATGAAGTCAGAAGTAAACATACTAGCTCATTCTGAGCCAGGTGATGAAGTAGGTATGTTCATAGCATGAATTCTTCCATACTGGTATACAGGAAGCTAGATTAGGCAGCCCACATTAGTATGTGAAGGAATACATAATCCTGTAGTTCAAAAGTTAGTATTTATCTATAGGTACTATAGTAGTGTTAAGTATCTGAACAGGTGATGTAGTCAGTCATTAATGAAAGCCAGCCAGCTTAATTGGGCTTAATTGTTGTGTTCTGAGGCTGAGAAACTCTTTACCTCTCTACTTCTCCGCTGGATGTGTGTGGAGAAGTTAACTAAGTTGAACTGGCAGTGACTTTGTGGATCTGATCAATACTGAACGGACTAAAAGTATGTGCCTGTGTAATTATGGAACAGGCCTTTGTGTTCAGCAGCTGGATGCTCTCATCTACACCTGTTAAAAGTTCAGATACCTGTTCCTGAAGTATATTCAAATGCATTTTCTTAAAGTGGGAGATCTAGATAATGTCAGCACATTGCTGGTAACTTACACTGCAACTCTGTTCTTAAATTGTACTGAAGTTGCTGACATGTTTTGTGTAGCAAAACTTGACTAGGCAAATTGGCTCTTTGATGTATTAAGGGCTTAAATAATTTGCTTTTAATAGTAACACTAAAAAAAAAGCAGTGGAACTTAGTGGCTGACTGAATTATGAGAAGGTTTTGGGGAATTTAAATGTCACTGAAGTGAAAGAAGGAAGACGGACAAATACTGAAACTGTTTGACAGTAATTCTAAACACTGATCCCTTTCTTGTCAGTTTGTAGAAGACTATGAACCTACCAAGGCTGACAGCTACAGAAAGAAAGTAGTTCTGGATGGTGAAGAAGTTCAGATAGACATTCTGGACACAGCAGGACAGGAGGATTATGCAGCTATCAGAGATAACTATTTCCGCAGTGGGGAAGGGTTTCTTCTTGTCTTTTCAATAACAGAGCACGAATCCTTCACAGCAACAGCAGAGTTTCGGTGAGTAGTTTCTCTCCTAGCCAGGGGAAGTTATCCAGTTCCTGTGTTGCTCTGACAACTCTGCCTAAAAGCTACAGCTCTTTATTCTTTGTTTGTTACCATTTAATTGATAAGAGTGAAACCTGACCATTTTGCTCTCAGTAACTGATAACCTAAACCACAATATTCAGCCTCTGGCTTTAGTAATCTTTGTGCCTGCAACTTATGAGTACACTATGCCAGCAGCAACTTCAGGCAAGTAACAGATTCTTGGACTCTTAAAACAGGCATATTCCAGCCAATTTTCAGTCTTCATGGATGTGAAGTTTAATTATCTTAGAACAGTACTTCTGGAATTAAGTCTGTCTTTTGGCCAGGTTTCAGACACAGTATTGCTTACTGCTAGAAGCAGGTGCTTTAAGGAAGGGAAGGATTAGCCTCCACTCTCAGGTATGGATTGGTGCCAAACAAGGGTTGGCAGCCAAGCATTGCTATTGTAGGCAGATGTATTCCTAGAAAGACACAGGGTAGTAGTAAGCACTTCCATTTTTCTTCTTGGGATTAGCAGTTCTGATGTAAAAATTGGCACCAGATTGACCATAGAAACTGCTTGTGTAGTGTGGGGGGTAAATAGAAAAGGATTTAAACCACTACTCTGGCTTTAGAATCCATGTAGCCCCATTCTTCAGGGCAAGTGTTCTAACTCTTTGATAATACCTGTTGCTTCAGTAGAAGGTAAGCTGGAGATTGCCTGGAACAGCTGTATAACTTGAAGGAAAACTTCCCAAAGCATAGGGAAAGTTTAAGAGTTCCTTATGCTTGTCAGAATAAAAGCTCTTTATCAGTCTGCCTTATGTTCCCTTTGCTTCAGTGGTACAAATTTAACAGATACTGACTGGTAATGGAAGTGCTGTAGCTGAGGACACTTATTTCTAGGTTTCCCTTAAAGCTAAGGCAAACTCCCCTTGCACACCAGAACTTAACATATCATACTCTTTCAACAATAGTGGAAGACCACAAAATCTTTCATGAGATATAAAAATACTAGTCCATCTTCACATAATACTTCTGTGACTTTGTTCTGCTTCAGAAGGCTGACAGTCATGGGACATATAAGCAGAGCTCAGTTTGCTCTAACTGCAGCTCTGAAAGGAGCCAACAGTTCCAGCTGTTAGAGGACTGCAAAACTGAGTGCTAACACTGATGTAAGATGGAGGAAAAGGTCAGGTAGCACTCAAAGAACACAAAGAAAATGAGACAAGTGGAAGCATTTGGTTTTGGCTTATGTGCCTAAGTGAAATATAATGTTAAACCCAAAGCTTAAGGCTTTGAATGAAAGAGAGTAGGAGTATTTATCTTGGCAGTTTGGTTTTTTTGTCAGACTTCTGTAACTAGGTTAATGGTGTGTTGGTTCAAGATTCCAGCAAAACAATGAAAAAGCAATGCTAGCCCTGAAGATGGGCAAGAAGGGCCTAAGAGCTTTGTGATGCAGAATCTCCTACTTTTCAATGGTTTGGAAATAAAACAAATAGTGAAATTAGTTAAATGGAATATTTAGGCTGATATGCAAGAACCAGCTCCTTGGTCCAGGAAGGAGTGTGGAATGGGTAGTATGAGTCACCAGCATCCCAGGCCAAACTGCAGAGTGGTATTATTTGCTGCAGAGCAAAAGGTTCCAGAATTCTAACACTATGAAAAAGTTGAATACTGAACAAACAATAGGTTTGTCTTTAAACCCTAGCTCTCCTGCTGATGCTAAGCATTCAGTGTTTGCTTTCAGTGCCTCTTTAATCTGAAAATGTGTGAAGATGCAGTTAAATGCAACAGCAGATTGTCTGCTTCAGTGTTAATGCTATTTTAGAGTCTCATGTACTCTCCTTACATTGTTATTTTGTAGATGGAAAATGCAGGCATCTCTCTTGGTGAGATGAGAGGGTGTAGCACTATGCTCATGCCTCGTTTAGGTCTTCATAACTATTTAAAAATAGTTTAGAGTAGTAGATTTCTTCCAGCATCCTAGATGGACAGCAGCATGTGTCAGTCTGGTTTCAGCTTGTGTTTTACCCCAGTACAGACTGAGACTGGTATGCAACATCACTCCATCTCCTTTCCTGGACACCGGTACATCCTCTTAGCGTGACAGGATAACGCTGGCAGTTGGAATATCTTCTTGGAGTCTGTGAAGGAGGAAGGTTGCTAGTGTTTTAGTTCAAAATTGTGTAGTAACTCTCTTCTTTGGGTAGAGTTGAGGTAGCCATTAGGAATGATCTCTGCCAGCTACTGGGCTGTTTGCAACCTACTGCCTTGGCAAAGACTTGATGTTGCCCAGACCTATATAGAGATGTGATGCAGACTGTGAATTAAAGATGGTGACTGAATGCCGAGGTGGAACTTGGCAAACATGGCACTTGTACTCTTTTTCCTCATTCAAGTGTGAACTCCTGCTGCCCGTTGCTCTTCTGCCATACTCTTCTTCTTTCCTAGAGCCTGATTACTCACTAACTAAATGGTAAAACTGCCTTCCTGGAAGTGTGAGGCTTTCAGCAGTGTAAAGCCCATAGCATTACTATGCTAATCTTGGAATAATTTTAAAGTGTGTGTCCAACTGCTGGGAAAAACCCAGTTGTAAGCACTAATAATGTACAGACCACTTGATCCACTCCACATAAGTGTGGGAGTTTTGTTGCTACAACTAACACAGATATTTTTATTTTTAATACCTCATGCATTAGGGAACAGATCCTGCGTGTGAAGGCTGAAGAGGATAAAATCCCTTTACTGGTAGTGGGAAACAAATCTGACTTGGAGGAGCGCAGACAAGTGCCTGTAGAAGAGGCTCGAAATAAGGCAGAAGAATGGGGGGTGCAGTATGTAGAAACCTCTGCCAAAACTAGAGCGAATGTAGATAAGGTAAGAGAAATGACATCTGCTCAATTAGATCATCACTGCTTGTTTAGTAGCTGACTCTTGCTGGGACAAAAGCAAGTCCACCGTTTGGTTTCTGAAAGCCTAGTTTATTTTAAAAAACACAAAAAAAACAATGAACTTACTGGAATGTGTGCACTTAAGCACATACCTAGCTTAAGGGAACCTGAGATCTGGAACAAGTTAATGCTATAGCATTACAATAGCATTACAAACATTTAACTGTTTGTACCTGAACAAATAGTTTTAAAATAATCCTTTGGGTAAATGGTTCTAAGGATTACACAAGTATCTTATTTTGTTTGTAGGGTGTGTCCTTCTAATAACACCAACAAATAACAAGCTATGGACAATTAGAAATTGTTCCCCCTTCCCTATAAAGCTACGTGTTTAAGCTACGTGGTTAATCTTAAAAATTTTATTCTTGTTTTCTGCTAAGACTACTTTCAACTGTGAGAAGAACTTTTTGCTGTGTCCCTGTCCTGTTTTGGCTTGTCCGTGGTGGTATAGGACAGTTATTCTCATGTTATTTTGCTGCTGGTTTCTTGCATAAACAGTGGTGGTGGGATATTCTAGAAGAGAAATTAATTATGACTATGGAGTGTTTGTCCTGTATAGAGGACAAATCAATTTCAGTCATCCCCTTTATTTTGTTTGTAGTGAGGAATTCTTGAGGAAAAGGGTGCCTTTTTACTTCACCAATTCACAGAAGATGATATGAAATTACTGTTTGCATCCTAAGCGCTCCAGATATGTCTTACTAATATGCATCTGTTTAAAGATTACAAATTTTAAGCAGTTTTCTCTTTGGATAAAGAACACTTGCAGCTAGCTGTACTCTTCTAGACAGCTTCCTGTTCTTCTATATTAGTTCACTAGTGGAAATGCTGTTGGTGCACAAGTTACTGGCAGGAACTCCTTCTCTCTTTAAAACTACAGTATATGAAACTTTTGAATTGAGACGTCTTGATTTAAAGAACGTGGCATAATTTCAGTTTGGTGAAGTCACGGTCACTTGCATAAACTGGGTGATGTAGTGAAACATGAATATTTAGACTTGCTTTTTCCTATAAACATCTCATTACTAGTGAATGGCTAGCCTATTTTATATTTAGACTAGTTTTCTGATCAGCTGAGATTAACAGCAGTGGAGCTGTGTGTCTGGAGTGTACTAGCATGGGGATCTAGATTTGTTGTTACAGGTCTTCACTGGCTAGCTCATGTGGCATACCAGTTATCCTCTGTATAAGCACTGTTAGGTGCATTGTACAAGAAGATATTTTTCTTTGTGGTGATTGTGTGTTAGTAATGGGGCAGAATAAAAAAAAACTTAAGAGGGTTTTGAATTACAAACTAATCTAGTTTTGAACAATAACATGGTCTTGTTTCCAAGTATCAAAGGCTTGAGAGTTCTCTGTTTGGAAAAAAAACACACTTTAGTTCTACAGAGTGATGCTAAACTCTTATTCTGTAATCATTAAAATAATTTTAAATAAAATAAAAATATTTTAAAATAATCCTAAAAATAAACACCCAATGACTGTACAGCAAAACAGCTCTTGCATCTTAAGTGGTATGTACCTAGACATCAGGAATACAGGGGTGAAATTGCCTAAGTTTTGGATGAAAACATTAGAGAGACATGAAAGGAAGCATGACTTTCTCTGAATTTTTCTTAGAACATATTTTTGAGAATTTTTTGTGCCCTGTCACTTGAATGCTGCAACTTTGTAATTACAGACCAAGCATAATAGTAACTGCATGGAAAAGATTGGACTAACTGCTTTCTATAGTTAACAGCACTGGAAAAGTTTGCTAGTTAGACAAATGTTCTCATGAGCTCTGAATGCTGCTTTTGTGCAAGAATGGTACTTAATAAAAATCCCTTAAAAGAGGGCTGTTGAATTTTTTGATAACCAGGTAAGATTGTGCAGCTTTTTGTCACTGCTTGACACACTACATAATTCTTACGTTGCGTTTGTCACAGGAATCTTTGTCTAAACTTACTACTGCTGTGTTGAGTACAGTGTGGTTCTACATCTTTATTTGCTGCTGAATACAGTAGTTTTCATCTGCTTTCTGGCAGCTGATGTTGTTTAATCTTTCTTTATTTTTCTCTCCTAGGTATTCTTTGATTTAATGAGAGAAATAAGAGCAAAGAAAATGTCAGAAAACAAAGACAAGAATGGCAAGAAAAGTGGCAAGAACAAGAAAAGCTTTAAAGAAAGATGTTGCTTACTGTGATGCTTTGGAACTGTAAATATCTATCTACAGCTGGCACGGATAAAATACCACTAAGGATATAGGGCTGGATTCATGAAAGGAAGTCTGTATTGACTCCCTTATCTTTTGCTTTGCATATCACACCTTTAAAATGTGAAAACAACTTTGCAACCATTTCTGGTATCCAACAAAACCTTTGCCTCCTTAAACTGAAATGGGCTCCATCTTCCAGCTTTCAAAACTAGAAATAGTTTCAGAACTACAGTCCTTCTGCTTGGTTACACGATGTACTTTTGTATTAACTTCCTTCTAATGTTTCTCTGTGTTTCTCTTGAACCTCTATTGGCCTTAACCAGCACAGCTGTTCAGGTTCAAACACTTTTTCATGCTGTTGCTGCGCTCCTTGATGGTGCAAACTGCAGAAAGGCTAGATGACACCTAATAAAGGGTTTGAGTCTCCATCTTCTCTTAGTTGTCACTGATATTTCTTACACCGAAATCTGCTGACTTCCTTCCCACACTCCATGTAAGAAATAGCAACTGACAGTTGAGAGTCAACTCAAAACAAACTTTCTTCTGTGTTCTGCTTAGTCAATACAGCATTCATGAATCAAGCCTATGGACTCAATTCAGACTTATTTAGGAAATGCAAAAATTGATATTTAAATACAGGCTAGATGCATTCCCTGCTGGGGTCTGTCCTCTCATCCTTAAATTAGTGGTATGGGGTGAGAAAATGACTGTAAGCCTTTCTTCAAAAGGAATAGTATTATCATCATCTCCCTGAAATGCTGTCCTGGGTTTCTTCCATGTATTGTCTTGACTCAATTACACTTTACATCTATCTTCCTTCCCTTCCCTTGTACTGGAATAGTGGAAATAGGTGATGATTTAATGAGTTATGTTTATATTGGAACACTTGTGATGATAATGTTGGAAAGTGAGAACATCTGCATCTGTCTCCTGTCTTGCTGAAGATGAAAATGGTGAATAAGGGTGGGTCCCATCACACAATCATGACCTGGAATAGGTGAGGCATATATGTTACCTCTCAATGATTAGCTGGCTAGTGAACTGTATGGTGTCAAAAAGCAAATGAAGCTAAGCAGTTGCCACATCTATTACTCACTGTTAATTTTATATGTACTGTTCCTGATTCACAGCAACCTAGCACATGATGAGTTTTGCTGTCAGTTATGCAGTGGTGGTCATGTCTGTTCAACAAAAACAGTCTAGAAGTGGAAAAGTCAGTACTTAGCAGGTCCTGTTGTCAGCTGAATGAAATGAACTTTCTGATGCAGTTTAACTGAAGTGCAGTTGCCAAAATTCACTTCTGTCACTGTGGAAAAGAACTCTTCTGGTTGTGGACTTTCTCAATGAATTATGGCTATCTTCTGCCTCCACGGAGTAGAGAAACTTGGAGAGTAGCTGTATCTTGCTGGTAACTGGATGCTTAAAACACAGTTGCTTGGTGAAAGTAATTTAAATGGTTGTTCAATGAAGCTCACTGCAGCACTAAATTAACTAATGGTCTTTCTTCCTGAGATGGAGTAGTGAATACTGTTCAGTATTTAGTGTTGTAATTTGAGGTTGAAAAATATTTTTTCATATGTACTAGATTGCTTTTGTGCGTTCTGTCTCTGAACATTGAAAAAAGTAAGGTGTTATCTACATCAGAACCTCTGTTGACCTGAGGTTTCACAGGGACTTACCACAAACTCATTGTCTTCCATAACTAGTTCATCTTGTCAGGCAACTCATTGGATTGGGGAAACTGTACTAAATAAAAGGTGCTGTAATCTTCATTCTTGTCAAATTAAATTCCTCCTTTGTTACTCTTATCTTGTATGGGCAGAAAGAAAGGTTAACCAGGTCTGGAAATGCTTCTCTGTGAATAGTATAATTAATTGTGAAGTTGGCTTTGTAATGCCCAATAGTCTTTTGAAGCAGAAGCTGGAAGCCTGCTGGCTTACAAAACTTGTCACTTGAGCTGTGTCACCTGTGTCTAAAGCCTAAGCACCTAATAGGACACTGGGAGCTCTAATACATCTAACAAATTTTCCTCTTGAACTTCCATGGATAAAAGTCCATTTCTGACTGTATAATGTGCATACAGAAAATGAATGTCCTCTTCTGGAGGAAGGCAACTCAGTTAGTTTGGTTTTAGTTGAGACTTAAAGGTTAAGTCCTTAATTAACCTAAAGGATAAACAACAGTTGAGTTCACATTACAAGCTTATCTAGGTCAAGCCCCTCCAAGTCGGGTTGTATATAACAAAATTGAATAAACTGTCCTTGCTGTATGAATAATGAGTTCAGCAAAGCTCACAATGAGCAGCTCAGCTATGTTGGCACAAGAGACTTGCATGCCTTGACCTTTGATCTCTATAGTCTTAAAGTACCTGACAGTATTTGATAGGACAGATGAATTTCTTCTCAGAACAGCGAGTCTCTCACTTGTGTTCTTACAGTCCATGTGCTGTTCTCACTCAGGTTATTTTTTTTTCTCCAACTGATAAAGCTATGCCACTGAGGTGGACTTACCTGGAAGAAGGTGCTTGCTGTTTCATGGCTTGATGCTGCATCTCTACAGTGTTCTGTTCTTGTCACCTGCTCCAGAAAGACTAGGCCTGGAGACGATATAAAGCAGCTTTTTAGTTTTCCTCTTCTGTTACTTGCAACAAACTCAGTTTAACTTGCCATTTACAGCTGAAAACACAATAAACAAAGCAGCTACCTTGCCTACTTTGGAACAGTGGGCAGCAAGCTTTCTGACTTGTAGCAGAAAGGCAATAAAACTGGTCCCCTGGACTGAAATCCTATTATCTCCACCTCATGGTGGAAGTGCCTGAATGTATGCCCTTCTGAATAGGGGCAATATGATTTGGGGGATCTTAAATGGCTTCCAGGTGTGCTTCACTGGACATCAATGGATATCACCATCAGGTGGGTTGAGTGGAGTGAATATAACATGGCACAGCATCCTGTGAGCAGTGTGAATGGAGCTTTGCGTAACTGGGGTCAGGTACGTCAAATAAGTGATCACTTTGGCAGCAGGGGGTGTGTGCCTGCCTGCTGGCCTGGCTGTGTAGCTGAGGAGACTGAAGGCTGGATTGAAGCTGAGGTGTTGTATCAGCCTTTGCACGTTGGGTAATTAAAAACCACGGCTTCTCTTTGTTGGTATAATGCGCTCTTAAATCATTCTGGAGCATGGCTGTAGGCAGGTAACTGGATATTTGCAGCTGGAGGTCATGCAAGACTTGACTATGCACTTGCACTTAAGCATTCAAGTATTAATCTTGTGTAATGGCTTAACATGAACTGTTTACTGCTACGTGCAATCTTCCATATGTGGCTTAGCGTCAAGTGCTCCAGTTTTCTTTCTGGTTTGAGCAGAGCAAACAACCCCCTGTTATAACAAGGTCTAAATAATATGAAAAAAAGCAGGACTCCAGGACTGCAAAGGAAGACTTGACTCTTGAAGAGGAGCATCTCTCCAGGTGGGAATACAGATGCAGCATGAAGTGTGTTTTCAATGACTTGTGCCATATGTGTTCTTATACAGACTGATGCACTTCTACTGCAGTTTCTAGGGGAACACTTGGCTTGATGAGGAGAAAGATGTATGCATACATTTACTGGGCATTAAACTTCAGTAAGATGTTGATAACAATCTGAAGTTCCAGTTGAGTCCTGTCTGGCTTAAGTATAATGCTCAAGAATACTTCAGGTCCAAGGTACAAAACTACGATCTGGAATGCAGTAAGAGGTATGTAGGGGGGATATGCATCTAACTAAATGCTCACCCAGGTCTTTTTTTAAAGCTTTTCAAAGCATTAACCCAGTTCTTAGGCCTGACAGGTCTATCAATTCTTGCTCAAGAAGAGGATACTGTTATCAGTTCAGCTCAGAGCCTATGTAGACAGAAGCTTTCCTTAATTGCTATAAGCATATGTTGTAGTGTTCACCTCCTGTTGACTTCATAGTTAGGAGAAGGAGGGAAGAGGAACAAATAAAAAAGCTATGATTTTCACCGTAATCTCCACACTTCATGGAAATGGCAGGTGTTCCTCTTGGGAGGGGAAGGTGTTATCTCTAACACCAAGTGAGAAGTTTAGTGTAGAGGAAGTGATTGTGATTGCAAGATTTAATGAAACTGCCTCTAAACTATGTATGCTATACTATACGATGTAAATTCTTAATTTTTTCCTTACATAGCTTCAGAGCTTTGTCTCTAACTTGCACAAACATTTTAATGTCTGTAAAACTGGTCACTTTTCATTATCATGCTAATACAACTGATTTGTATTACTATTGATAATAAAAAGAAAAAATGAGCTTCATATTTGTTTGTTATTGATTTTTACAGCATTCTAAAAGCATACCTCATCTCCAAATTCTTGAATGAGCCAGCCACTGATTTTCAGTGTCAGTAACTAACCTTTCTATCAAATATATAACAAGATTACATTGCAGACTATGGGAGGTGTTGAAGAGATGACTGAGACACTCATCATTGGCTTTCTGGAAATGGTATGCATGTTTTTCAGGACTGAATTGACATAGTTTGATTCATTCACGCTTAATTTTCCAGAACTTAATTGGATCAGACAGCTTGTATCAACTATATGAATGACAGAGTTGCTTTGTCTCTTCTTCAGACAGTCTTGTGCCTTTGAATAACAGAATAAGCAACACTGTGTGGAAAAAGTAGTCCTTAGTCTTTTGAGTGTGCCAGACTCCATTCTCTGTGTAGGTTTGTGGTGAATGAACTGCAGGAGAGAAGCTGAGATGCTTCTGAGGCAGAATGGCTCAGGACAGACTCACTGCTCTCTAATGCCACTTAATTTGGAGTGGCAGAACAATGGGATTCAAAGTAAACTTCCAGGCAGTTTCTGCCACCACTGCTGTACAAGTTGGAAGTGGAACATTCTCTAGCTGATGACTTCTGGCCAAGGACTACAGCAATTTACATAATCTTGTTTACATGGTGCTTGCCTGGTGTTTGCCCTGTGTTTCTGATTGCCACGGTGGTTTATGTTGCTCTCCTTCCCAGTGAAGTAACTTTTAAAATACTGTGGCAGAGAAAGGGTAGCATGGAAAGTGTCATGTAGGAAGCAAGAGAGGGTTCTGAGCACAGTTGTGTTACACTGCTATACCCAAAGCCCATATTGTCACCTTTTTCTTCAGATAGTCTGCAGATGCTTGTTGAGGAACAGGCTTGCCTTTGGTCGCAGCAGGATGAAACAGGAGGATGATGACTTGTACATGGTTTGGCTCCTGCCTTTGTGTTTGCCTGTATTCTGCCCCAACCAGAACATTTTAGTATGGTTCTGTGAGCTAGGTGCTGACAATTCCTGGGATGGTACAGGCACCTCTTCCTGAGAACTGCTGGCTCCATCTTGTGGATTTAGGAGTTAGAAGCTCTTCTGTGGAGAGGGGCTGGCTGTTCAGCATGCTCAGACGAGCAGACAAGTTGCTGCTATTTATCTGCTACCTGAATTACATGCAGAAATCCACACTAGCTAAATTCTTCTGGTTTTGTTGCTTGGCTGTATAATTCTCTCATGCGGTATGAGACTTTGTTCTAAAATTAAATTTTCCTTTTGCATGCAAATGCTAATGTTAAATCTTGCTTAAACATTCTTCCATGCAGCAGAACACCCAATTTCTCATGAGGATGGTGGATTTACGTTTTCTCGGGCATTAAACCAGTTTGCTTTGCAAGTGTAAGTTTGTTCTGCTTGCTGAGCACTGATTTGCATGCCTGAAAGAATACTTATTGTTCCCTGAGACTGTGCAGTACTTCACTAAATGTTTTGTTTCTATGGGTGACTAAAGATGCTGGGCTTTCTTTGAAATATAAAGCCTTAATTTGGGGGTGGGGCAGAGAATATCCTATTTTTTTTTTTTTTTTTCCTGGCTCATGGTCTTTCGTCCCCCAAACTATTCAGTGTCTGTCATGGAGATAGGATCTACTAGGGATATAGCAGCAAATGGCCCCTTAAGCATTGTAATTCCAAAGGGGGTTGGAATTTTAAGTTGAGGTGAGATGGGGATCACTGGCCTTTCTGATAGAGTTGATTAATCTTCAGAGTTTACAGTAAGTTCCCTTCAATGAGCTTTGTTACTTGGCTTTGGGGCAGAATCAAATGTTTTTGATATAATCAAAATATATAATATAATATAGATATAATATAATATATCTATTATATAGATATAATGTTTTTGATATAATCAGAGTTTATGGAGTTTGTTTTTACAGCCTAGCGTTTGGGGTATCGGAGGCTTTATGCATGTTAGCTTCATAGGCCAAATACCAGAATTCAAGGACAAACTTGTGCACGCATGTAGCATTGAGAGACAAGGAAAGTTACTCCCTACTGTTTAATAGTGCTGTGTTTTTATTCTAGAAAGGAAAACACATACAACAAACTGAACCTGCTGTTTGGATGAGTGTTTCAACCTGTGGTCTCTAAGAGTGCTCTGAAACATGATTACTCTCCCCGCAAAATGATGGCATTACAATTCCATACTTGTAAACGAGGAAAACAACTGTGGACTGTGGGAAGGAGTAATTATCTGAAAAAATAGCCAAATTCTTCCTTGCTTCTAAATGAAAACCATCATGGTAACATTGCCCAAGATACCCTGCAGTTTTACTTCTAGAAATTTGGCTCTTCAGTTTTAAAAAGGCTGCTGAGAACCAAAGAGAGATGGTCCTGGTCAGACACAGACCCCCCTGACAGAAGTGTCCTTTCCCAGAATGACAGGCTTCAGAAATCAGATATTAAAACTGTTTCTTGCTTGGAAGTTGGTGCTATGAAAACCCAAACCTATTAGGTTGCTGGAAAAATGCCTGCAGGATGGACTAGGTGTTTGTTTTTAATTTTCTAGTTTGTGCCCTGGTCATTGGTGTGGAAGAGCCTCTTTCACTCAGGGGTCTCTGCTTTCATTTCTCTATAGCCTGCTTGAGGGGTTCAGAGGGTTTCCTAGGTCTGCTTGGGTTCAGGCAGCTTAATAAAATATGAGCCCTTCTTTTCCTTTCACTCCTGGTAACTGCACCCCAATTAGGTGCTGAGCAGTGCCACTGTGTGACAAGTACTTGCATCCCCAGCTATGGTTGGCTGCCTCATTCCAGCTCTGAAGACTGCAGGACAACAGAATGAATCACACTATGGGAAGAACAACTACTCAGAGAAGGATTATGAGCACTAGGAGAGCTGGATGCTTCAGACTTTGCTAACGAAAGCTGCTTCCTACCTGAAGAACAGCAGCAGAATATGTGATTCACCCACTTCTGCAGTCAGGTTAGAACTTTCTAATGTGGTACCTTGAGTAAATCTGCTTGAGTGATGACAGTAGTGCACTAAACACTCATGGAGCAGAGGGAAACACTGTGCCTGCTTGAGTTGTTTTGTTTTGCCTTTTTTCCCCCCTTTCCCTCCCTGAACAGTGTGGAGGGAGGAAGGCAGGCAGAGCTTCTCCTGCGTGGGAATAAAGGCCACATTTGCAGCTTTGCCTCAGGAGTTTGAAAAACCATAAGTCAGGCCTCCAAAACTGCATTTGGTTTAGAAATAATGAGATGCTTTAGAAAATGAACTTGGAGTTCTCTTTCACAGTCTTTTTGTTTCCAAGCATTTTGAGTACCATTGCTTCATGTTTGCAAGCTTTCTTTCTTCAACAATGATGGCAGAAGTACTTTTTTCGATGAAAACAAAGATGTTCTTATGCTTGCTGATTCCAGCACCTGGGGCATAAATTTTAAAATATTGTGGCATTTGGAGAGAAGTGGAGGCAGGACACGCAAACCACTCAACTTTAAGCCCCATTTCTGCTGGGTCACTATCCTTTCCAGTAGGAATCTGAAGGATTGCAAAAGCCGGAACATAAGGATCCCCTGTTGGTGGTCCCAGTGTCTGTCTTGGCAGCTTGCCAGGAGCCCAAGGGATGCACTTAATTTTCTTTATTCATTAGCATATTTTTAATCAAATCCATCAAACCACAATGTTTCCACATGTCTCTCCCATGGCAAATGAACAAAAATAGGTCAGTGCCCAAATGTACCTTTAACACACTGCAGTTCACTCCCTTTCTATAGTTGCAGTTGGAGGACAGCAAATGACTTGTACTCTGCACCTGGTCAAAACTTATGATGAAGACTTTGCTTCTCTCCTGCAAGAAGTGAGCACATGGAGTTTGTCCATGACACAAACTGCTTTCCATCCACTGCCCAGTCAGAGGGCAGAAAGAGCTGTGTCTGAATCCTCTCCAACTTGAAGCTAAGTTTACAGCCATTTGTTTAATAGTGAATAATCAAGCAGGTGCAATGTCCAGGGCTGAATTCCCTGGCCCTAATGAAGTTCCAAGACTGCTTACGCCTAGTTTAATAACAGGCTTTTTACATTCTTGTCACCTGTAACCTACCTTCATATACCTCATGCTGCCAACCCATCTCTAGCCAGGCAAGGAAAATGTTGCAGTGTTGAGATCATGTTCACACTTGCAGCTGAGACGTGTCTTGCCTTGTTTCTTATCTCTGAATTGTTCATAACAAGAGCTAAGTAAAAATTACTCTTCATGTTTTTTACATGAGCTTTCAAAGTTGGTTCTGGGTGGGGTGAATATTGCATCAACACCAAGTTAAAACTTATCTTTTGTTCTTCTTTTTTGGAAAGAAATGGGGATATAGATTCCAGGGAAACCGTCTTCCCTATGAGACACAAATCAGGTAAAGTCAAAGGTATTAAATAGGTTTGGAGTTTTTGAAATGCAAGTGTATGACAAAGGGATGTCTGCTTTACTTTGTTTTCTTTCTCTTTTCCTAAAAGGCCTTTCCCAGGACTTCAAATTTAAAAAAACTGATGAACACATATCCTAAATGCCGAAATTTGAATGGAGTTGTAGCCTGTTCCCAGCTGCAGAAAAGCTAGGGAAGTGAAAGGTTTGAAAAGCTCTGCAGCCCCACCTCTTCTGGTAACCCCTTCCTGCTGACAGCACCATCACTCCAGACAGGCTGCAGCAAGTGACGCATGCACAGAGGAAACTCTGCTGCTGGCAGAGTCTCCCTTTCAGTCATCACAGGCTCCTTTGCGGTTCCTCTTGTTTTGGGAAATAACCAAGGGGTGAGGGTAGGAAAGGTGTCTTAGCAAGACTGTTAATTTTGGCTTCCCAGTTAAAGGATTTGGGCACTTCCTGCTGGGAAGGCCTTTTGCATGTATTTATGTCAGAAGCCCAAAAACAGAGTATGACTCTAAAGGCTGGAAGTCCATAGTGAGAAGATGAAATTTTCTCTGATGTGCACCAGGTGGTCTCTACTAAATAACAGAGCATCCCAGTTGTGGGGCTGGGGAGCTGTTTACTCCTGCCTTGTTCCATGCCTGTAATCATTCACAGCAGCAGTCCCATGTTATGGGCAAATACTCTACCAAATTATTGTTCTGTTCATTCGGCTCTTCCACTTCTGCTCTAAGTACTGTCTTCCTTGACAGCTACCAACCACTTGGTTACTTTCGAGTCTTAATACAGATAGTTAATGGTTTGCCTTGTCTAAATGACTTACCCCTGTATTCTTTTATTGTCCTTTGACCATTACTGTTAAACAAGCTCAGCCTTGCTACCTAGACAGAAAATAAGTTCCAGCAGGACTAATTTTGCTACAGGCTTAATCCTGCAAGTTTGTGCTTTGTCACTTCGAGAAAGAAGAGAGTCACTTGACACATTTACTTCACGATTTCTCTACTGTTGTGCCTGTTTTGTGGGGAGACTTGGGTCTGTACAGATTTTATTGTGTAGGGGTTTGGACTCTGGGGGAGCTGCCTCTCCTAGCATGGCAACAACAGTGATGTTTTAGCTTGGGGGAAGCAGGCTTCGAAAAGGTCTTGGGCATCACTGGGGAGTGTTGCAATGCCAGTTCTTGACAGCTGCCGCAAACCTTTGCCTTTTGAAGTGATGTTTCCTGAACCATGCTCTACCTCAAAATGGCAGCCACCAAAACCAAGAGGCTGCTCCTCTGCCTGAGCAAGCCATGGGCAACACAGCCTCTTAAATCTACCTTGCTTGGGGATCCCTTGGGCTTCACAATTTAGGCTCTCTCTTGGCTTTTTTCCAGGAACACAGCGTGGGTCCGTTCATGCAAGGGAAAGGCAGGGTGGTTGGCAGCACAGCAGTGTTTTGTATACACTGTGCTTGGCATTCAAAAGGCTAGTGCTGAACATGGGGAATTTCACATGGCTCAATTCCCTTCTGCCCCGGGGAAAGTGTATGTCTCCTCTCCCAGCAGAGTGCACTTACCAGGATATGCTTGGTGCCAGGGAGGGGACTGCCTCTATCCTCTTAAAGCTGGTCTCATGTGAATTGGCTAGTTCCAAATGTTTTGGCTAGCAGGGTGAGAAGAAGGGAGGCCTGGGTTTGTGGGTCTTTGAACTGTTTACAGAGTTGTGGGTTCCTGCTCCCTTTGGTCACGCACTGACTCAGCTGGAGGCTTGGGGAGTGCTCCTGTCCCAGCACCACCCCATGGCCTGCTCCTTCTGAGAACACCTGAGCTGCCTCTCATGCTCTCTGGCATCCCTGTCAGGCAGAAAAGAAGACTGAGCCCAGCTCTTCTTCATGAACTGTTGGACTACTGACTAAATTAAGGTATGAATAAAAATAGCCTACGCCCATATCCTACACCCACCTTGAGCTCTTTTAGAAACAGAGAAGGAAAAAAAATTTTATTTATTGCTGCATTTTTGGACACCTGATCTGGAAGGTGGGCAGACTGAAAACACCTGCTGCACTGAGTCCTTAGGGAAGAAAGTCAGAGATGTTCATCTAGTCATTGTAAGGGACTTAGTCTGAGATGGATGCTGCAGGCTTTACAATACTTGGAAGCCTTTGGTTTGCCACTAAATCCAGCAACAGGCACCTGGGCATCTTAAATATACCATCATGGAAGTCACTACCACATCAGATGCTCAAGGTTTCTTTGCATTTTGCTATGACACAAGTGATTTTAACATAGAAAGTCAATTAATGGGGGTAGGAATTCAGCAGCGGCTAAAACCACATGTTTCACAAATTTCGAGTTGCTCTAGCAGAAGTTGAGTAAGTGTCTTCTGTCTCCTTGAACTTTGTCCTGACCTGCATGTGCATGATTTGTACTGGGAGTGACAGGGAGTGGACAACAAATGTTTCACCAAAGTGAAATCTGTGCAACAGCCTTATTTCTCATGATATTTGTTCCAGTAGTTCACCAGGCTGTGGCCAATTTACTTAGTTGCTGTCCAGGAAATACAGGTAAATAGCATGCAATCATACTGATGATATTAAACAAAAGCACCTTTCCAGTGTGACTGCGCACCACTGGCAGCTCAAGTGCACATTTTGAGGTGGGGAAATGCCGACGACCTGAGGATCACCTGGAGCTGAATGAAGCAGGAGCCCTTAGAAATGCAGTCTGAGCCATCATACCTAATGCTTAGCTTTTCTGTTATTATGAACAGACTATTTTTAAAACACACACACAAAATACAGGGATACTGTGATGCCTAAATAACTGGTTATCTTAAATTTTCTCTAACCCTGACATCTGGAAAAAGCTGTGGCGGTACAAAATATCATCTATTGCTAATTCTTTATGCAGCTCTAGCACCTTTCACCCTGAAGGACCAGACCCCTTGACCTCTGGGCCATGACTACCTTCCCATTTGCCCCGAAAGACCACAGTAAATGAGGTCATCTTGGAGAAGTCCAGCTGTGTGATAGCAGCTGCTGCCTTATGCTCCCCTAAAGGGAAAGTGGGGCCTGTTTTAGGGTGTGTTGGGACCAACTGAATGCAGGCCTTGCATTTTCTCTCAGTGCCCTTCACTGTTCTTGTAGAGGTGGCCCTGCAGAAGAGGGTCCCAAAGGATGCAGCAGCCAAGTACAGCATCTGATGGAGTGAAAATTTGTGCACAATTCAGAGCAAGTACCAGTTTACAATAACCTCTAGTAAAGAGGAACTGTAGAGAATAAAACAAGTAATTGGATCTGTGTCGGGGTGCTTTAGTACCAACGATAAAATTTGGCCAAAGAAATGAAGCTCACACCTTTCTGTTGCACACAAATAAACCAATATTTCCTAGGGATCTTTCACAACCAGTATTGGTGAGGATTTATCACACATAATGTCCAAACCTGAATGCACCTGGCCCCAGTATGGGATCCTTAGTGATTGTTTTTTGGGGTTTGGGTGGTTTTTTTAATATTCCATTTTCAGCTGGAAATTACTGATGTGACCAAAGTCCGATTCCTTTCAGCAGTTTCTCCCTTCCTCCCCCCACCTTTTCGCACTCCCTGAGGTCTGACCATCTGGAAATCCTCCTCCACCTCTTCATCATGTGTGAATTTCCACCTAGGGCTGAAAGTGTCACTGTACTAAAGTGTGATGCATTAACACATTGAGGCAGAAAGCAGAGGGGAGTTGGGGATTATAACACTTCATGACCCACTCCACAGTCGCTCTATGATTTAATCATCTTTATCAGCTTGTATCCTTTTCTTTGTATCCCATATTTTCCCTGTATCCTTTATTAAAAAATTTCCATAATTAAAAAAACCCCAATGCTCTACACAAATACGTGGAGTGCAGAATCTTATATTGAGACTAGAATCAACTGAAAAAGGCAAATGTCTCAAGGAAAACATGCCTCACTCAAGCAATCTGGGGGACCTAGAACCCTCTTTCACAACGAAGCTGAATAATTATCTATATCTCCTATTGCAAACTTCGGTTTCTTCCTCCCAGCTCTCATGCATATGATCTGAAAAATATATATGTATATCTAAAATGTAAGTAGTAAAAATGTTATCTTGTACAGAAAGGAAACAAACCCTGAAAACCAGGTGCCATGTTGGTTTATACTTTTGGGAGAGTGGAATGGAAAATTCACTAATTTGGAAGTCAGTTAGTTAGAAGAAGGCTAGGCAGCTAAATACTGAGGCTTATTATGCTTCAAATAAATATATATATATGTATTTTGTGGCTTGGTTGCTGTAATCATCTTGGATGTAATAATGTTACTAGCCTCAGGGCTATATTTATTAAGATTTTAATTTAAAATCTTTCTGTCCTTCAGCATTTAAACAGAGGAAAACCCCATGTGGAGTAGCCAAAAAAAAAAAAAAAAGTTCATCCTTTTCTTTTTCATGCATTCCCCTCCCCTAGGCCCTCTCTCTCATCTTTTAAGCAAAAAACCCTAGAACAACACACTCTCCTTTTGCAGCTCTTCACCCTGCTAAGACTTTAGTACCTGTGTATGTTTGTTAGACCCAATGTCTGCTTAACATGATCCGTGTGCTTCTGCTCTTGCCATCTCTGAAGCAGTGGTTTATTTTCTTATCCTGGTATAATAGTATCAGTATATTTCACAGTAATATTTCCACATATTATAATTTATTCTTAATAATGTTCTTGGTAACAATCTCAACCACAGCTGTAAACAGTGAGGGGGCAAGATTATTACTCAGAAATGGCAAAGGGCTGTGGAGAAGTTTGAGGGTTATTCTTTGTTAATAAGCGCCCCCACTTCTGGGAAGATCACAGCAGGGAAATAACAGAACAAGAAGACCCGCTTGTAGCCTGGAGAGTGAAAAAGCTGTCACAGTGTAAGTGCTTTTTCACGTGTTTTGGAAGAAATGGCAGAGGTTACCACCCAAGTTGTACAACATTTGCAACCTGTTTTGTTTGAATCCCGCAGCATAGTCAGGCACTGACTTAGGACTGATAGATACTAAGCAGGGCAGAAGGTGATTCAGAAATATTTGTTAATAAGGTTCTCCTGTGATTTAGTGTGGTAGCAGAGGACCTTGCTTGGAGCCAATGTCCATACAGCAAACATGGTGGGTGAGGCAGCCTGAACATTCTAGCTAGAGGCCTGCAGAGGCTAAATAGCACTGGGCAGATGAGAGTGAGTTGTGTGGGACAGCTCTCAGCTGGGCTAAATCTGTAGAGCTCCACTAACTGGGACAGTGTTACTGCTCTGCCCCCGTGGAAGAACCTCCTTGCTTGAACTGGGGTACTTTGGTCCTCTTACAGGAGTGGCTTGATCCTGGCCCTAGCAGAGAGTCAACCATATCACAATCATCTTTCAAATCTCACTCTGACATTCTTTTGCAAACAGCCGAACTGCACAACAGTTTTCATTTAATATAATAAGCTTCATGGAAACAAAACTGTGCAATTTAACTATGAACAGATTGAAAATTACTTTTGACATACAGCACCAAGGCCATGTTGTTTGTGTCAAGTTCCATGGAAAAGATGAATTCTTGTATGCCTCTTTTCTTCATTTCAAAGCAACTTACAGAGAATTGAATGCTGTCATTCTAACTTAGAGCTAGTGAAAATGGGCTAAAGAGAGAGAAATTCAGGCTTAAGCCCAGGACTTCTGGCTGCAGCCTGTCCAGAGGAAGTAGGTGTAGTCACTTCCTCTACATTGTGCTACTTGCTTGTGGGGGAAAAAAAAAAAGCTTATGTTCAGGTACTCACAGAGTGCTACTGATTGTCCACTGTGACATGACTCGAGTACTCCATTTCTCTTATGGCATTGCAAATCTACCAGCCATTTTTTGATTCTGAGCTTCATTTAAAATTTGAGGGAAACATCTCCATCTTGTCACCACTCCCTGATAATCACTGCTGTTCTCAGGACAGCTGATTTTAACATTGCTCCATGCTAAAGTTCATTTTCTGGATCTATCAGATACATCAGTCATGGGTGGATGTACAGAAGAAAAGCACCCGTGGACTTCTAAATGCGCTGCCTCAGTAAGTAGTGTTCAAATTACAAAAAGTCAAGTTTTAACTATTTTGTTTACCACTTAAATGCAGATTTTATTTTTACCCACTTTGCTACTTTGCAAGCCTTTTGGTGTGAACTTAAACAAACATGAAAATCATGTTCTTTACAGTATGTTAAAAGTGCTTATATGTTAAAAGTGCTCACCACAAAGCAGACACTTCTTTGTTGGGCAACCAGCACAGCTTTTTCATGTTCTCTGTGTGTCCTCACCCGCCCCAACCTATTTAGGTCAATACAAGCAACTTCAGAGGAAGTCACTGCCTGGTTATAAGGCTACGGCTTTGGACTGCAGAGGACAGACTGTGCAAGGAAAACAAGAACACTCTGGGCCATCAACAAGCAGAGGATAGCTCTTGAATATCACACGGGATATCCACCCAATGGTGTTTGGTCCCTTTACTCTGGAGATTGGAGCAGATCCCTGAAGTCAGCCCTTTTGGCAAAGGGACACGGCTGTGTGCGGAGACCTGCCTGAGGCAGGGACCTGGCTGCACTGCACCACGGGCACAAGATTCAGCCACACTTCATTCCCCACAGTGAACCTGGGGCTCGGCTGCAAACCTTCCCAGAGCATGGAGGGGTCATTGAAGAGGATCAATCAGTCAACACATTGCCCATGAAGCACAGGCAGGTAGCTGAGGTGAGGGGAGCAGGACTCCAGCCACGCCGAAGCAGGTGCAGTGGGAGCAGGAGGCTGAGGCTGTGAGTATATCCCTGCCACCCTGTCCTGCTGTCTCCCCCATGTCCCCCATCCTGCCTGACACTTGTGCTGAAAGCTGGCATTCAATAGGTGCTCTTCAAAACCGGTTGAGGGCTCTACTATATTTCTTTGTGACTCATCTTTCAGATTCTCGTTGTACCTGCTTTAGATTAAGTGTTCCCAGTTTGATCAGGTCTTTTGTTTCTGTCTGCTAAACCCCTCTTCTTCCAAGTGCTGTTCAGAGTAGGACCCTTTCTTTTAGAGAACAAATCTCTGTTAACAAACAGTATTCAATTAAAGAAGCATGGGCAGGAGTGAAGAAGCCAGATTAACTCTTAGTGTTTTTATTTTTTAATGAGTTAGGTCTACCTTTGACAGTTCAGAAAATGTCTATGTCATTCAGAATGCCATTTACCTACCTGATTTTCAGTAGGAC
This sequence comes from Vidua macroura, assembly GCF_024509145.1. Taxonomy (NCBI): domain Eukaryota; kingdom Metazoa; phylum Chordata; class Aves; order Passeriformes; family Viduidae; genus Vidua; species Vidua macroura. The sequence goes on from NC_071577.1 coordinate 28,647,945, forward strand.
TTTTATACAGAATTATGCTGCTTTTGAAACATCCAGAGTCTTTGCCACACTTGTTCTAGTAGTAATTTTGTGTAGTGAGGAATGAGTCTGATTACAGATACATAATTTCATGTGAAGCTAAAGAATGTAGTGAACACAAATTCCAGATAGAGCACAGCACTCCCAGCCTACCACTGTGTCGGTGTGTCTCAGTTTCTCTGTATTTCCTGCAAGATGACAATGGCCACTTTGTAATATGCTCTTTCAGATATGAGGCAGAAGTATACACTTCAAGGTCTAGCCTTGAAACTTCTGTGGGATAGCAATGCTCTTCTGAAGTGCCATTTAAAACAGATTGCGTTTCACTACGTGCAAAAATCCCCCATATAGATGCAGCTATATGAGCAAAAAAAAAGTGCTTTTGCCAGTATAGCCTATTTTATTTGGGAAACGCTTGCAGAAAAAGATGCTTGTGCTAGTAAAACTTGTATTTGCTGGTTATCAAAGGACAAGCATTTCTAGTGCAAACCAGGCCTCTCTTATGTGAAGCTTTTATTCAGTTCAGCCATCAGTACAGCAGAGAAAATCCTACCTCAAAGGGATTAGTAAGGTTACCTAATAGATATTATTAATGGTTTAAGTGCATAAAAGGTGCTTTAGCTAAAGGTGAAGGGCTAGATCCTTTGCTAATGTAAGTTGTTCATGGTTCCACTGAGGGCATGGTAGAAACACAGAGCACTGAGGGAGCTTCCTTGTGCCATTGCCTCCTGCTCAGTTTCTAGCTCAGGGCTGCACTGACTGGCCTCTCCAAGAGTGACTTCTGCATCCTTACTCCTGAGAAAAATGTGCATAAGCAAATATCTAGGTTATAAAGGAAGAAAAAGTTGTATCTAGGAAGACCCTGTTTGAGCAGGGAGGTAGGATCAGATGACCCCATGGGTGGTGCCTTCCAACCTGGCCTGTTCCGTGATTCTGTAGCAGTCGGATGTCTCGGGAACATGCTGCCTTACACTGCCTGAGGATCTCAGTTTATACTGTTTTCATTATACTAGTAGCTTTTTATAGGCATCAGATTCCAGTCATGAGACTTGATGATTCTACAGAAAATACCCTCCGACGCTGTACTTTCTCACAGTAGGGCTCCCTGGCTAATCGTGTGCTTGCCCGTCAAGCACAAATCCCAGCCATTTCCTTCCCAGTTTTCCCCTGCATTTAATGTATGGAAAAGCATGACCCTGAATCAGATGAATAGCAGCCGCTTTGAGAAGGTGTGTGTGAAAATGTATCCTCACGCAGATGAGCTCAGAACAAATAGAATAGAGGGGAGGAGGGGAAGAGAGCAGAGTCAGGGAACGTGAAGCTACCCTTTCCCTGATACTTCAGCCACTATGTGTAAGCAACAAGTTTATGCCCAAGGGAAAGAACTGAAAGCTGAGGAAATCTTAAAATTAACAGAGCTTTATGGCTCAATCAATAGGCCATGCTCCCTGAGCAAGATTAGAAATCAGATGGCACATTTCTTTCTGTTAACCCTGTTTGCTCTCCCCGAAGGCTCTTCTGCCTGAAAGCATCTGAAGTTTGATTAAGTTCTTCTCTAGGAGGAAGCCAGAGAAAGTCCATTGTGTGAGAACTGCCTCCAGAATGCTGTGTTGGACACACTTTAAATAACAATAGAGGTTATTAGAGTATTAGTTTGTTAGTAATTGTGAGAGAAGATAAGTCTTCCCAATATTTGAATATGCAAAATGGCTTTGGCTAACTGAGAAAGAGGGGGGGGGGGGGAAGCAAAAACCAAAACATGCCACTACAATGAGTAACAGGGATGATTAAAAATCCCCATATGTAAAAAAGAAAACCTCTACCTTGTTTTACTGCTAGAAGTACCTTGCCAGATTTGTTATCCCCATCAAATCCATTATATTTTCCCTCTTTGGCATTTCATTTTCACTGGGGCAATGAAATAGTTTTTTCCAAAGGGAGACGGACTGTGTTTGCACCTATTTCTTGTTTGACAGTGACCTCTATGAACCAGTCATCACTGCTCTGCCTGTTGTTTTCTTGTTAGCTCTTTGCTGTCAAATTAATTACTGTGAAGTACTAAGCTTGTTGCATTCACGTGCTCTTATTAGCTCACAGGATGTCAGAGTGATTGGATTTTTAGCATTATTTCTTTTTTTACATTCTAGGCTTTCCATTCAAAACCTGTTACTGGCAGGGAGGAAATACTGTACCTAATTCTGATCTCTCATCAGGGTAGCTCCAGTGATGCTGAGGATTTACAAAGCTGTATATGCAATTAGATTTTGTTTATATTAAACCCAACATGAACAATTAGATTGGGATTGCAATGTGACTTTGAAGCACACATTGAATGTCTTTCCTTTTGCAGTATAGAACAAGAAAGAAAATATTTAGGATGAGAATAGCATTTGTCCTCTCCATTCTTAAATCACAGTAATGAGCTGATCCTCCACTTGACCCTCTTCACACTCCCGAGTTGCTTGTATTAGTGACAGCTAACAGCTCTCACTCGAGTGCAGTCCAGGGATCTATGAGAAGTTTTATTATTTTCTTCTTCTACAAAATGAAACGAGCAGAAGGAACTTCTTTGCTGTCATGCTTTAAATTTGTGTGTCCTGCATCTGCCCTTGAAAAGCACCATCTGTCTCGGTGAAAAAGATGACGGTCTTGAGAGTTGTCTTCACTCCTGAAGGTAGATTTTCTTTGCTATTTAAAAAAAAAGTAGATGCGATTAGAAGGGCCGGCAGTCTCGCTGGCCGGGTAGGAGGCTCAGCCTAAGGTGCTCCTTCGCCCAGCGCAGAGCTCCGGCTCCAGCGCGCACCGCCCGCTGCCCAGCCCCAGCCTCGGCCCCTCGCCTCTGCGGGACCTGACACCCCGGCCCGGCCCGCGGAAACCTCCCCAGCGCCCCCCACGGCCGGGTCCTCCCGTGCGTCGGAGGGCTGGCACGGGATGCCGGCTGTCCCCGTCCCGCTGCCCCGGTGCCGCTTCCCCGGTGACCCCGCCCGGCCCCGCCGCCGCTTCCCCGCGCGGCCCAGAGGGGGCGCCCTCGGCCCAGGCTTCCCCCGTGACGGCGGCGGCGCGCGCGGGCCCCGCGCAGGTGAGCGCGACCCCGCGGGGGGCCCGGCCCGGCCCGGCCGGGGCGCGGAGCGGCCGCGGTGACGCCTCGGCGGCGACGCCTCGGTGCTGCCGCGGCCGCGGATGTGCGCCGGGCTTCTCCCCACGCCCCCGCGGCCCCTGTCCCTGGCCGCTGGTCCTCGGGCAGGACTTCTGGCGGGAGCCGGGTGGGAATCTCTCCTGACCCCTGCGAGGGGTGTCAGAGCCATCGCCTTTGCCTCGGTGCCCGCTCCCCCCCCACCCCCCGCCAAAGCGCTGCCTCGCGAAGGCGCGCAGAAAACCCGGTCCCCGGGCGCGGGCAGGGCCGGCTCTGCTGCCGGCTCCCTGCCACGGCTGCGGGAGTGCACCGGTCCCGTTATTTCCCCTCCCGTCTCCCCTCGGCCGCCGCCCCGGTCCCCCTCCCCCTGCTGCCTTCGACAGGCTCCGCGTCCCTCCTGCCCCACGGAAAACACACACAGTCCCCGGCACCCGCCCCGGCTACCCGGCCCATTCAAACAAACAAACAGAAACCTGCCCCGTCGCAAAGCCAACCGACGGTAAACTTTCTAATGACTCCTTCTTTCAAGTGCTTAAAAGGCAAGGAGCACCGGGGGAGGGGAAGAAGGGGGCATCCATCTCCCGGCCGGGGCGGGAGTGGGGCCAGAGCTGCATCCGCTCGGGGTCCGTCCGTCCGTCCTGCCGGACGACGGGACAGGGACGGGAGCCGGTGTGTGGTGGGTGTGTTTGCAGGAACCGGGAGGGAGGGAGGGAGGGGACGGGGGGAGTTAAAGAAACAGCATAGTTAATATTTCCACATCAGGAAGTTACTGTAATAGCCCAGGGGGCAAAAGACTTAACTTAATCTCCTAAATAGTGAGGAACCCATGGCGTCTCTGTTATAGGTTGGAGTTCCCACGTGGTTTTAACTCATGTATAAAAGTTTCAGTAGAAAGTGCCACAATGTCGTGATTTTGCAGGGGGGAAAAATTAGCAGGAGGAGATCAGAGAAGATAAACGAGGAGCAAGCAGCTTCCCCGAGACCTTTCACTGCGGATCCGAGAGGGAACATCAGACGCGTAAAAAAAGAAAAACAAAAAACAAAAACAAAAACCAAAAAGCCAAACAAAACAAAAAACCCCAAACAAAACAAAACACAGCGTTCAAGCCAGCACAAGGCGAGCGAAAGATCAAAAAGACGCAGAGGGAGACAGATTAACTGGAGCAGCAGCAGCAGCAGCAACAACAACAAAAATCACACTTAAAATAATAATAACAATAATAATAATAAAACCCAAACCACCAACAAGGGAGATATTGTTTAAAAGAGCAAGCGAGGGAGCGAGCCGAAGAGCTGGTCTGACCGAGTGGATCCGTGCAGCTTCTCCTGGGATCGCCGGGATCGCGCCGCTTCTCCGCTCCGCGTCGCGCAGCGTGCGGTGCCCTGCCCGCGGCGGGGGTCCCCGGGTGCCGCCACCGCATCCGCGCCGGACTCCGGACCCTCCGCGCTGCTTTGAAAATAAAAGCATCTCGCTAATAATAAGCGGGACGGTGGGGGGAGAAGACTCGCAACAGTGGAGCTGCCAGCCGCGCACCCCCTGCCCGTCGCCCCCGGCTCCCTCCCCAGCTATGCTCCGGGTCAACTTTGATGGCACGTTGAGAAGCAGCGGGCGCTGAAGGGGGACAACCGAGCGGAGCGGAGCCGACCTGCTCAGAGACCTGCACCCACGGATTGTCTTGCGGGGGCGGAGTGGGCGGGGGGGTACAAGTGGCATTTCTCCCCCCCCTCCTTCCAGGCTATAAATTGGATTGTATATAAATCTGCTTCGTTTATCTCCCTGACCCCCCTCAATGACGCTGGACTAGAGAGCTCCTCTCCGCGGCCCGCCCGGACCTGCCGAAGCGAGCGATGGACCACGAGCGACTGCGCCCGGGGATGCCCCTCTGAAGCGACGCGGGGCACCGGGGCAGAGCGGCGCCGCCTCTCCCCTGCTCCCCGGATACCCTCGCACCTCCGGCTCGCTCCCCGCTCCCCCTCCCTCCTCCCCGGGCTCCGCAGCCACCCCCTCACCTGCTGCCGTCCCCCTCCCCCGTGGAGCCGGGCTCTCTCCGTGCACGCCAAGCCTGTTTCCCCCCCCGCCGCCAACTTCGCCCTCGGTGCCTGCGCGTGCAGCCTCCCCCCTCCGCCTCCCCGGCGGCACACGCCGCTTCCCCGGGCGCCCCCTCCCTCCGCCGCGGCTCCCCCCCTGCGCGGAGCGGTTGCGGCCCCCCAGCTTGGCTGCCACCGCCCCCTCCGCGCCGCGGAGCGCTCGGAGCGGCGCTGCCTGCAGACGGGCTCCCTGCGGCGCTCCGGGGCGGCCCCCAGCTCGGCCCCCCGCTCCTCCGCCATGGACGGGGCGGCTCGCCGGGGGGTGCTGGCCGCGCTGCTGGCCTGCGGGCTGCTCCTGCTGGGCGCCGCGGCCACCCCGACCCCTCCGGCCCCCGCCGGCGGCTCCCCGCAGGACACATGCACCTCCTGCGGCTTCCGGCGGCCCGAGGAGCCGGGCAAGGTGGACGGGGATTTCCTGGAGGCGGTGAAGAGGCACATCCTGAGCCGGCTGCAGATGCGGGACCGGCCCAACATCACGCACGCCGTGCCCAAGGCGGCCATGGTCACGGCGCTGCGCAAGCTGCACGCCGGCAAGGTGCGGGAGGACGGCCGCGTGGAGATCCCCAGCCTGGACGGGCAGGCGAGCGCCGGGCCCCCGGCCCACGACCCGGTCTCCGAGATCATCAGCTTCGCCGAGACAGGTGGGCGCCGCCCGGCCGCGCGCCCCCGCCGCCCGCGCCCCTCTGCCCGACCCGCCGCGGCCCCTGCCCTGCCGCGCTCCCCGCCTGTCCTGCCTCGCCCCGTCTGTCATTCCCCCTGCTCGACCCCTGTCAGTCCCCCTGCTTGACCTCTGTCAGTCTTCCCTCTCGCCCTGCCCGTCCTCCTGCCCACCTTCTCTTTCCGCCTGCCTGACCCGTAGCAGTTCCCCGGCTGCCCTTGCCTGGCCCCCTGCGCACCCTTCTTGTCCTCCCGCCTGTCCTTCTGCCTGGTACAGGCACCTGGCCGCCCAGCTCACCCGCTTGTCCTTCGCCTCATTCGCTCTCCCCTCTGCCCCGCACCGTCTTGCTCTGGCCCTGCCCGCGCTTTCCCATTCTCCTGCTTGTGCCCCTGTGCCCGGGATTCTCCCCAGGCTGTGCCTTGCAACTCCCCTCTCTTGTCCCTCCATCCCTCCGCAGCCTCTGTGCCCCCGGCTCCCCTCTGGCGGTCCTTCGAGCAGCACCGGGGTTTGTCTCTGTCCCTGTGTGTCCCACTGTCCCTCCTCTGCCTGTCCCACTCCATCTCTCGCATCCCTTGCCTTGTCTGTCTGCCCTGCACATTCATCTGGTTCACTGCCTGCATCTGTTGAGGCTTGCATTTGCCCATCCTCTCTTTCCGTTTGTTTCCCATTTATTTAGCTTTCTTTTGCAGTATTGGCCTTGTCTGTTTGTCCACTGCATGTAGTGTCCTACCAAGTGTGTCTGTTTCCTCTCTGTCAGTCCGTTTACTAACTGCCCTCCATCCCCACGGTACCAGCCATCTCAGTCCTGTCCAGCCATTGCAGTTATGTGTCACCGAATCCCTTCAGCACAGCTTTCCAGTAGTTTAACCACTGTCCCTGTGAACTTTGCACATCTGGCTGGAACACCATCACTCTGTGAATTACCTCTCTCCTGTCTATCTGCCCATCTCTCCTTTCCTTCATCACTTTATCGCTCGTTTCATTTTCCTCTCTCTATCTTCTTGTGGCATCTATATATCATTTGTCCACAAAATAAATCTCTTTCTATCCTGTATGCTGCCCACTCATCTTCTTTATCTACCCTCCCACTTACCAAAGGCATATACATTTACAGTATCTATGGGATCTGTTGCATTATGCATATGCTTGTTATATTCACATACAAAATTTATGAGTGCACACAATCTCACACAACACAAGTGATGTGGATCGGTGCAGCAGCACCGTACTGTTCTTTTTCTGTCACTGTCACCACAGTTTACGAAAAAGTTGTGTATTTACTAACATGCGAAAGGCTTTCTTAGTGTACATTTTGGGGGTTATTATTTTTTAATAGGATGTTGTTGGGAGATTGGGGGTGGGCTTGTACTTCCATTTGGTATTCAGTCAATCGCTGTCTTTTGTAACACTTCCAAAATTGACTTTATGTAAAACGTAGACAAACACAGTGAAAATTTTTGTCACTGAACTATTACAAGGTACTGAATGGGCTCTGGAGGCACATTTGAAAGGCATCTAGGGTAACAAATGAAGACACCGACTACGCAAAAAATCCCATTCAGAGATTGACAAAAATGCTAAAGATTCTTAGGGAAGGAAAAGGCAGAAAAAAAAATCTACATTTAGCTCTGTACAGACGGCAGCAAAACTGATAAGGGCAGATGAGAAAATGCCTTTCCAGCAATAATTTTAAATAGCGATTGGGATGCTTTGATTCAGGAACCAGAATTATGGTCTCCGCCATAAAGGCCGGCACATTTATCACCTACGTCAAATTTAGTTAGGACTTACATTACAAAATTGCAGGAAGGCCGCTGGTATTTCTGAAATGTTTCATGCAGCAGGCTCTTCTGTTTACAAATAAGGGGTTATGTCAGACATTTGGTGACATTTGGTTTTCTGTGACAATTTCTCTCCTTTAATTCTGGTGTTGCTGAAAAGCGTATTGAGAACAGCCAATAACGGCATTTACAGCGGGAACAACCGCTTCATTGCCTTGCCTCGTATGGGAGCTCATCGTTCTGGGGAGAAAAGGCAGAGATTGAAATGATTAATAATAGCTGATACTCTACCAGACTAAGTGGGGGTTAGCTTGATCTGTTGGACAAGCAGGGACATTACTGAAATATTTTCCATTCTGTCTCGTGAATTCTCTCCTTTAAACCGCAAGGAGAATATGTGCAAATCGAAACAAAATCCCTGGTTTGGCATTGGCGTTTTAGTGGTTATTGAAAGAGCTCTCCCCATGAGAATTGGCAGGTAGCTGAAAGTTAAAACTATTCTTAAACTGATGATATAGCAGAATCTAGTCCTAGTGCCGGTCTTTTTCAAGGTGCTGCTGTAGCATCTTTAAATCTGGCTTTCTGGAAAAAAACATATATTCGGGAAAACTCTTACTGATGTCTGTGGATCTGCCACATCCGACTACAGCCCGATGTTGAAGGCTGCTGTGAGAAGTCCCCTTTTCAATTAATTCTAATTGCAAATTGGGGATATCTGATGCAGTGCATGCCGTCTGACTGGCACAGCCCTGTCACTGTTCGCTCGATCTGCTGTGCTCTAGTGTTGTCCCTGAATCCAGAATGGCACACAAGCTAACATTTCCTTTTTGACTTAATCTTGCTGATCTCTCCTTATCTTGCAGACGATCTGGCCTCATCTAGAGTCCGCCTCTATTTCTTCATCTCAAATGAAGGGAACCAGAACTTGTTTGTCGTTCAAGCCAGCCTGTGGCTTTACTTGAAGCTGCTTCCATATGTCTTAGAGAAAGGCAGCAGGCGAAAAGTAAGAGTCAAAGTCTATTTCCAAGACCCGGACACTAGCAACAAGTGGAATGTGGTTGAAAAGAAAGTTGATCTCAAAAGAAGTGGTTGGCACACTTTTCCCATGACAGAGGCGATCCAGGCTCTGTTTGAGAGAGGAGAAAGGAGACTGAACTTGGATGTTCAATGTGAGGGCTGTGAAGAGTATTCAGTGCTGCCAATTTATGTGGACCCCGGGGAGGAATCCCACCGGCCTTTTTTAGTGGTGCAAGCCCGCCTCGCTGATAACAAACACAGGATCCGGAAAAGAGGCCTGGAGTGCGATGGCAGGACCAATCTATGTTGCAGGCAACAGTTTTACATTGACTTTAGACTCATTGGGTGGAATGACTGGATCATAGCACCATCAGGTTACTATGGGAATTACTGTGAAGGGAGCTGCCCGGCCTACTTGGCCGGTGTCCCGGGGTCGGCTTCCTCCTTTCACACCGCTGTCGTGAATCAGTACCGAATGCGGGGGCTGAACCCGGGCACCGTGAACTCCTGTTGCATTCCAACCAAACTTAGCACAATGTCAATGCTGTACTTTGATGATGAATACAACATTGTGAAAAGGGACGTTCCCAATATGATTGTGGAAGAATGTGGTTGTGCTTGATTTAAGGTGTGTTTTGGGGGGGGAGAGAGAGAGAGGGGGAGAGAGAGAAACATTCCCGTACAAGATGGTGTTGGAGGAAGTTTCACTGTGTATCCAGGCATCAGTGTTGGAAAGTCACTGTGGAAAAGTTTGACAAAAAAAAAAAAAAAAAGAAAAAAAGAATCATTTCACTTTGGTGTCAGGACAGTGGCAGTTTGTGGATCATGGACACTTATATATTCTATCACTTATAAGTTAATGCTATGAAATATCTTAAAGACACACACACACACACATGAAATGTGGGCACGCACACAAACACGCGCTCAGACACACAGACACACACAGACACACACAGACACACACACACGAGGCAGCTCGGAAAAGGGACATGAGCACAGAAAGTCAGTGACCAGTGACGATGGACCTAAATGCCTGCCAGTACGAGTGAACGGCTGAGCAGCTGTTTCCCCGCCTGCCGGCGAAGCCAGACCGAAATGAGCTCCCTTTGCTCAGGCAAAAGCACAGACTGTGAGAACACAACGTATTCTTGCACGCAGGTGTCAAAATGACCAAACTTAGAAAACTAAAAAAAAAACAAAAAAGAAAAAAAAAAGTCGACTGTCACCTCTTAGGTCTAACAGGAAGCTGCAGGACACCTGGCTTGGGAGGCGATCACTTCCTCTTAATTTAAATTTATCTAAGCATAAACATCACAGATACCCACTTCTTGCTACAGCACTTCCAGCAAGGAATCCTGTGGTTCCATCGGGGGGAGAGAGAGAGAGAGAGAAGAGGGGGCAGACATGTAAGAAACTGCTGTATTTCTAACACCTGGCCGTTGCAGAGTCACAAGCTGGGCTGGCATGATCTGATGCTTTTACTGCCCACTAGCAACCCATGGCTGGCTACACCCGCCGTGTCTTGGAAAAGGGAATCGATACCATATCTGGACCGTGTTGACTGTTGGCATCTCTCACTGTGCAAAGAACAAAAAGTCAAAAGTTGCAATCTGTGTTCTTCAGTGGGGGACTCGGCAAGGCTACGTCACGTGGGGGATGAGCAAACAAGCAATGGCCACCATGGCTAAACCAATGAACCCTAAAGAGGAGTGACAGAGTGGAGACGTTCTGGGAAATGCAGTGCATTTAATAACAGGCGAGGAACATTTTTACAAGTCTTGGAAAGGAGGAGAGAGGAGAGTGCTTTCAATTTCCTTACCAGGAGGTGTCAAGGATGGCCATAAAGATCAGAAAATAATGATACAGCATAGCACTTGCAAACTGCTTGAATGCACGTATAATAGCACTTGCAAATTTCAATGCCTTGAAAAGTGGTACTTGATAGTGCACTTATCTTTGCTCACTATCTAGGTAAACAGGTGCCGCATGAGCTATGCAATTTAAAGTGTTGACCCATACTAGACAAAACTGGACTTATGATATGACTTTTTTATATTTTTTTATACTTGAAATTAAATCTTTTGCTTCTTTTTTAAAGCGAATGATTGCTTTTAATGTTTGCACTGATTTAGTTGCATGATTAGTCAAAAACTGCCATTTGAAAAAAAATGTTATTTTTATAGCAGCAAAAAATGAATACAGTTAAATGTATTATACAGAAATTTTGGAACCAAAGAGGCCAACATATTAGTTATAATTTTTATGAGATGGCAAAGCCATCATATATCATGTAGTCATACTGAGCAATCCCTCACGAGGCCTACCAATTGTTTCAGGGTACAAAATGGATTCTGTTTGTTCTATTCAGTGTCTTTTCTATACCATACGCACATGGAATGTAGAGTGAAAAAAAAGTGACTATTGTAGAATACATTACAATATGTGCATCCTTTAAATCCAATTTTTATGTTTATTTAATAAAGTTCCTTTTAGGTTCTGTTCCATAATAATTTAAACCAAACAATTTTCACTTAGATTTGCTGTTGAAGTATTTTACATTTGTGTACAGTTTAAATAAATAAAAAAGATTGAAAACTGGATGTGCTTTTTTTTTTTTTCAGTGTGTAACATCTGGAGGAACTTGCTTACTTTCAGGACTGAATAGGCTGCAGACGGTGAACTGTCGCATTAGACTGTAGTCGTATTAGTCATTGCAGAAAGCCTTGTCTGAGAGCTCAGCTGCGATCCTAAAAATGTTACACTCCAGTTTTATTGCTGTCTATACATGTAAGCATCTGCTTCTTTCTCTCTGCAGCAGTGCAGGGGCTCTGGGCGCAGGAACGGCGCTGTTCCGCATACCTGCAGGTCATTTACAGCAAGTTCCTGGTTCACCTGCTGTGTAAGAATGTAACTTCTTCTCTGGGTCACTCCCTGACTGCTTAGAAGACGTAAAAAAAAAAAAAAAAAAAAAAAGTGGAAAGCACTTCCAGGAATAAAGGACCAATAGTAAAGTAAGTTTGATTAATTTTTTTTTTTTTCCAAAACTAGCTGACACTAAGAAAAAGGTTTTTTTTTTTCTTTTTAATAAAATATCTCCCTTTTACTAACAAGCCCTCAAAAATGTTGAGAAATACTCAAGTACTCAGCTGCACATACATCCAGATATTGATTTACCTGATTTTCACAGATAAATTCTTCTTCCTGGAGACCTGAGCAAATGCCAGCTGAAGCTGACAGAAGGACCTCTGTTGACTTAGCAAATGTTAGATCTGACCCTGAAACCTGAAAAGTGTTGAAGAAGCGAGATCATGCAACTAATGATGGGTTCTAGTTACAATTCACATTCAGGTGTAGCTCTGCCCAGCTCTCCTCACAGCCAGGCACTGGGTTTAAATGGGAGACCTGGAAGAGTAATTTGCTGTGACTGTGTCAACAATCTGCTTCTCAGAACTTTGTCCTCCAGATCAAATTTTTTGAATATCTCACAGCTTTCTCACCACCTCGAGCTGCACATTGATTGTCAAAGCCACTAACCACTCACTGTTGCTGCTCCACCTCTCGGCAGCCTTCTCTCTGGTTTTTATTCCGTGGGTCAACTAGGCTACTGATAAGTTTAATAAATTCCCCTTGAAATCAGTGGCCAGTACCCCCCCACTTTCGCTCTGAAGGCATGTTTGCCCTAATATGACACCATCATTATAAATAAGACTGGGCAGCCCTTTAAAAAATGGGATATATTAAGAAATCTTGCCCACTGAAATGCAAGGCCCTGGAGGTAGCTCTGGTTAGGTTTTGTTGTTAATTGAAAGAGTTTGGTTCCTGGGGTCAAAGCCAAACCCTACCCTGGACACTGGGAATCCTGTGCTCAGGAGGAGACCAGGGTGTCTCGGCAAGGGGTTTGGACCTGCAGCCCTGGGAACAGGGAACTGCTGGCAGCCAGGATGCTTCGAGCTTGGGCTGGCCAGGAGCGAGGGGCAGGAACTGTGCTCTGTATCCATCTGCAAACCCACAAGTGAGCTTGGGATCCTGAACTATTTCACACAGGCCATCAAAAAGCACCTCTGTTCTAGGTATAAAAGTCTTTCCCAGGTTTCTTCCCCTGTCCCTGCCTTCTCTGCTCCCCAGTTTGTAGCTAGAGTCACGGTGTTTATGGGACAGAAACAGAAACGCAAGGAATAGCATGAATATCAGGATAGTGTAAGGGGCAACATCTGGGAGTGGGAAGAGCTGGATCATAGTCCAGGCTCCCAGGTCCTTTTATTTTGTGTGAGACTCTAGAAATCGATGTGAACTGAACATGCTTGGAGATTTCTGCAAGCATGGAGTCACTTGCTGCTTTGGGCATTCTACAGACAGTGAGGTGTTCTTGTATCCTGGTGCTGACAGCAACCTGTTACACAGATTTCTGAGGCTAAAATGAAACAAAATCATCTTTAATTTTGTGGGACCAATCTATGACAGTTTGGGCTTGATTTTTCAGAAATGCCATAAAGCTACTGCTCTTGCCAGCTTTTTACAGGGGAGTGCAGGAATTCTGCTTTGTGCAGCTTCCACCTCCTGCATTTTTGAAATCGGGCAAAATGAAAAATGAGATGGCCAAGCCTGATGGCTGCTTTTCAAAAATTTTGGGGTGTTCCCATCTGTCATTCCCATCCTTATAAAACTGAGCATCCAGTTTCATTGCTTTATGCCAGGTTAGGTACTCTACCTCAAAAACCAGCTGGGTCATATCCATACCCCCCCCCACCCAAAGGTGACTTGGTGACTCTCTTGTTTTTGATAGGCTTTGAACTCAATTCTGTAAATGCTAAATCAGTGTCTTCTATCATGTGACAGAATCAATCTCTGGAGGTGGAGAATCTTCACCCTTTAAAATATTCTAACACAGGCAAAACCCCATCCCGGACCTGGCACTGCTGTTAATGAGGATGGTGTGAACTGTGGGTGACTGTCACGATGTGATGCAACAGAGCACTTGTCGGATTAACTCTGCATACATCACGTATTTCCACACATAATAGACACCTGCTCCGAAATTGCCAGCTCTCACCTTCTTTGCTTTGCCACTTGTGAGATGAACTCAGCAGCTGAAAATTAATTGCTGCACTTGCCCTGCCACCAGAGAAGAGGGAAACCCCTCACTGAACGCATCCTTCATAAGGATAATTTTTGTATGGAGTGGTTTCTACTGGGAAGGGTGGGAAACATTTTGCAAAATAGATCAGAAATACAAATTTCTGTCTAAGAGGGGAGTCTGTTTCAGTTAATGCTGATGTCAGTCTACAGTAACTCCCCTAAAGTCTGCAGATGTAATTCAGGCTAGCACCAATATGAGTAAAGACACACCTGAATCTGTTTTTCTGGAATTCCTGATTGGGCCCAGCTCATTCTCAGTTCTCAGTATTTCTAAAAGAAGTAATTTTTCCTTTAGAATCAGCAGCTAAAAGTTTTAGCAAAACCCACACATGCTGGGTGACAGATCAGAACAAGAGTAGAAGACATCTAACTTTGTCATGAATCTCCCTACATACACTGGAATTTGGCCAGGAATTAGCAATCTGCATCAGTAAAAAATGTCCTTTCATTTGCTTGCCTAGTCAGTAACCTTGAACTAAAAGCTGGATTTACATACCTGCTTGTAACAGTAGGGGCCAATTTTATTTGTGTAACTTCATTGATTTCAAGGGAATTGTTTCTGATTTGTACTAGAATAAGTGGGAGCAGATTTAGGTTCTTTAATGTTCTTCCAGTTTAGCTCTTGGAATAACTTATATTTCATTATTATGTGTTTATGTAATTAGTGCAATTATATCAAATTATATAATTGGTACAATTACTTGGACTCATGTAACCACTGCATATAGCATTCCATGCTGTAAAATCTTTTACTCTGGGAAAAAAAAAAAAGGAAAAAAAAAAAAAAAGCAGTCAATATTACATGGGAATCTTAATTTGTTTTTAAATTCCAGTATCAAATTTAGGGCCTGACCACATGCAAGGAACTTCTGGTTCACATCAGTGGAATCTCTGAACAGGCAGCTTGCAGCCTTCACCATAGATACTGCACTTTTAATCTGATTTGGCCAATTCTATTCAACAGAGGCCCTCCTGGAATGTGTGCAGCTCTAACCAGCCTTCCCTGTACAAAGCAGAGACATCAAACTTTTACACACACACACACACACACACACACACCATATGACCTGAGAGATCTTGAAGCCATCAGAGCCCTGAGATATGTGTACAGTTTTTTTATACTTGATCAGATTTACTGTCTTTGTGATCTGCTGTTGAGAATTTTAAGCTAATATTTTATTAAATTCATATACTCCCACTTTTTGGTCATTGAAACTGTTTTGTTCCCCTCCTCTTCTATAATTTGCTTTCAGGCCACATTGCTGTGAAGGCTTGGAAGTAGAGGGTTCTGCTGTATCTGTTGGGGACAGAGGGAGGTTATTCTGCCCCTGTACTCCACTCTGGTGAGACCCTACCTGGAGTCTGCACCCAACTCTGGGGCCCCCAGCATAAGAAGGACATGGACTTGTTGGAAGAGTCCTGAGGAGGGTCACAAAAATGATCAGAGGGCTGGAGCACGTCTCCTGTGAGGACAGACTGAGAGTACTGGGGCTGTTCAGGCTGCAGAAGAGAAGGATTACAGTGCCTAAAAGGGCCTACAAGAGAGCTGGAGGGGCACTTTTTACAAGGGCATGTAGTGATAGCTAAGGAGTGATGGCTTTAAACTGGATGAGGATAGGCTCAGATTAGCTGTAAGGCACAAATTCTTTAGTGTGAGGGTGGTGAGGCACTGGAATGGGTTGCTCAGTGACGTTGTGGGCGCCTCATCCCTGGAAGTGTTCAAAGCCAGGTTGATGGGACTTTGAGCAATCTGGTCTAGGGGAAGATGTCCCTACCCGTATCAGGAGGGTTGGAACTAAATGATCTTTAAGGTCCCTTCCAAACCAAACCATTCTACGAGTCTGTGAAAGTCGAAGTAAGCACATCCAGCAAAACAGGAAAAACAGGTAAGAAGGAAACCGATTTGATTTCCCTAGGTCAGACCAAGGAAGACCCAAGGGTGGGAGCTATGATTGATAACCACCTGATGGACCTCTCCTCAGAAAAGATCAGCCATCCCAGGTGCTGTATAGTTGGGATTCTGCCCTGGTCCAAATGCAATCATTGAACCCAGCTACCAGTGCACACACCCCAGGGGAGGCCCTGCTCTACCTAAGGACATCTCCACAGAGTTTGTGTACTACTGTTCTTTCTCATTTTGGACCTGCTTTTGGAGAGGGTTCACCTTTCTGTGTGCTCTTCTGCAGTCTGGCCTTTGGAATCAGGCTACAGCACAGCCATTTTAGGGCTGCAGCTCGTGCTGCCTCACTGCCTTCCTCCAGCTGGTGAGTGTGCTCAGTGCCTGTTATTTTTATCTTGAGCTTTTGCTTTGTTTTTGAGGATAATTGCACATTATTGCTGCAATATGTTATAATAAGTGCTATGAAGATGACTATTGTATCCAAGGGGAAAGAAGATGTGGCTGGGGAGCAAACTTAAACCTATGTGTCAGCAAAACAAACACGCTGTGTTTGGGCTGTGTCAGTCAAGTGGCACCAAAGTGGCATTTAGGTTTTGCCTGAGAGGAGTCTGCTGGACTGATCTCGCCCCTCTTCACTTTGTTGGCTAGCGTGGCTCGTGCCCATTTCCGCAGAGGAGTTTGCGAGGAGCTGGGGAAGAGCTGCAGCAGCTGCGCTGTCCTGCAGCTGCAGCCGAGCTCCTCACCCTCTGATGGGGGAGCCAGTCCTGGGCAGTGCAGCAGAAGCCAGGTAGGAGAGTTGGATGCTGAAGGCGGTATCCATTTGAGGATAAGGAGTTATAAATAATACTGCATCTGGTTCCTGTGAGCTGAAGCAGACTGGGCTCTTGGACTTTTGGACCCCCATGTGCCATATCCTATTCACTATATCCTCTGTAATCTCATTTGGTCTTGTATGGCTTGGTTTTGGGTCAGGTTTTGGAACCAATCCTCGGCTGTTAGGACTTCAAGGTTATCAAAAATAATTCAGGACCTTATAAATTAAGGCTTTAGGCTCTTGTGAAAGGAAACAAACAATGTTATCTGTGTTAATGAGTTGTGTATGTGTATTTTGTATCCAATTGTATGCATTATTATTAGCAGTGATACTTCATAAGACCATATAATTTATGAGGTGGTTATCAGTGACTCATAAGTATTTATTTATGTCTTATATGCATTGTGTATGTTTGGCTTGATCAGGGTGGCATGTTTGCATGGGTGAGCACCATTTCACCTGTAAACACACAGACAAGAAACAAAAGGCTGTATCTAAGCAAATTGTCTTCTGCCATGCTAATGCCCCTGAAATAAAATGTATTTTGGGGGATCCTGATGAGAGATTGAAGGTAATGCAGTGTAGGTACTGACTATTTTGAGTAGATTTCTTTCCTCTTGTGTGCCCCATCCTTGGTTTGCATTCAGCATGTGGTATGTAGGTGCCCTTGTGATGGCTGAAGAGAGGCAGCCTGTTCTCAGATGTGGCTCTGCTCCAGCCTGCTCCACATCCAAGAGAGTGCAGCAAACCACTTTTGCTCAACTCGTGTTTTGAAATTGCTCAGAAACTGGTTTGGTCTTTAGCACAGTTTGGAGCAACCTTGAGGCTGCCTTTAGGACAGCTGCCAGGGGTCCCCAGTGTAAAAGCTGAGAAAGGGCTGGAATACCATAGTGCCCTGAATACAGGCCTTGTATTCGGCTGTGCTTCCTATACTGGGGGCTTTTGGGTGGCACTTGGATGGAGTGGAACCCATCTAAGTCTCTATGCTGAGTGTTTCTTATTAAGTACATGATAGGCACAGAGATGCAGGATTTAAACCAGCTCTGTTTCTGCTAGCTGTGCACCATAGTGGTTGAATCACTATGTTAAGAGTGCGTGACAATGAATCAAGCCCTATATTTCATTTTATGGGTGGATTCCACTTTGTTCTCATTTTCTTCTCCCCTCCTTTTGACAATTTAGACATGTGCATCTTGGAGAACATTGCTTCCAGACTGTATCCCCTTGAATGGGGTTACTGCATCAAGCAGGGAAAGTAATGCTGTGTTTAAGTTCTACCCTAAATGAAAGCTTTTTCTACTTTGCATGCCGCAAATAGACTTTTAATTATGGGGAGCACATGCTGTAAGTGCACTCCAGGATTTGATTCCATCCTTTGTCTGTTAAGCTTGTGGATGTGCCAGCTCTTAGAGTAATCTTTTTTTTCAGCATCACCAGTTGCAATCCATAGTTAGCAGATAAAGCAACAAAAGGAATTGCAAACCGGTCTTTGTGCTGATGGTCACCAGTTTGCTGCCTCTGATAGAGTTTCTTGAGGTGATATTGAATGTTAAAACAACATTCAGATGTGCTCTGTGATTTGCTGAGTTTAAAAATCTGTTGATGTTAATGTAGGGCCAGATTCAGTTATTCACACCTGTGGAAAGCAGGCTCAAAATCCTACCAAATTGGAATTCCCCAGTCAATTACAGTCAAAAGCAGACTGCAAGACTGTACAGAGCAAAGCCTGTAGTACTTTTGGTACAATATCAGAGCCTTAGCTGAAGGTGCTATTACTCCATGAGCTTCTGTTCAGTTGCACCCATTTGCACCAGGTGTGAGTTTATTCTGTTGGCTTGTAGACAAAGCCCTTGCTTTAGATCAGTCAGCAGCTGGGCTCCTGGTGCTCTGTGCATTTCTGTAGCTGGTGATAGCTCTTGTTCTTTTCTGCAGTATGTTCACGGCATCAGGCATTATGACTCATGTCATAACACCATTGTGAGCCATTTGTTTAATAATACAGCATCCGTGTTGTGTCACTCCAGCAAGGTTCTTAATTCTTTCTATTATTAACATCTGGTTTGAAGTGTTTATACTTGTAATTTAGCTTTTCAAATTCTCACTGGATATAAGCTGGTGCAAGAGGAAAATTTTCATAAACACATCTAGAAGAATCTGACACTTTATTGGCCATACCTGATCAGAAAACCAAGCAGCGTATTTGTTTAGGCCTCTTTTTGGTTTGCAATAAATGGTAATGCAGGTTTCTTCAGCACCTAGAAAGGAAAATGCAGGTGCTACTTTTTTGTTGGTTTTGGTTTTTTACTCCTGTGGGACTAGTTGGATTTTAATTGTTAATGGTATCTTTCAATTTGACAAAGCAGATGCTGTAAAAAAGGTAGTTTACCTTTTTCCAGTTGGGCAAGTTACTAATTTGTTAGGGTGGTGACTTTTTTAGACACAACTGTATCTACATCCTATCTATAGATCTTTGAAGCTGTTTGTGCATCCTTGGCACTGTGGAGAATGTGAAGAACCTCCTTGGGTCCTTCCTTTCTGTCTACTGGCAAAAAAGTGGAGTGAGATCCAGCAAATATTTGGGCAGCAGATCTTCTGTTGAAGCTGTTGGAGTAGAAATGCTTAGTCTATAAACAATTTGGGGTCAGGGAACTTCTGAAAAGTTCTTTGTTGCTGTTGTTCTGTTGTTGTTTTGGTTGGGTTTTTTTCTGATTGGCTTAGCTTCTGGCGATGTTGTCATACAATGACAACTCGGAGGTGTCTTTCTGGAACAGTGTAGCTCTCTTCTATTCTGCTGGGATGTCTGCAGTGACCCTTTATTGGGGCTCTGAGTAAATCTTGCCATAATTGATAGAAACAGCTTTAAAAGAAAAGCAAAACAGATCATGAAGAAAAGAAAGAGCTGATAAAGCTTCTAGCATCAAGAGTGTGCATGTTGAAACACTCTCTAATTATATATTTATCCAATCCAGTTAATACTACAGAGCTTGCAAAAAAAGCCCCATAATTAGGGGTTATGAAAATGTCTACATAGCAATAATACGGCACCTAAATATAGCATCTTTCCTCCTGAAGCACTTTACATCATTTGAGAACCATGGGCTCAATTCACAGCTGGCATTCACAGGTGCAACCTTATTGATTTCAATGGAATAGTGCCATTTTTACCAGGGATGAATTTTGTTATAAATGGGAGTTTTATCTTAGGGGCTTGTAGGGCTGCCCATCACAATAGTATCTGCATATCTTTTACATCAAATTAACTGGCAATTGAAAAACCTTTAGCAGACTTCACAAAGTCTCTGCCACATCTGCCTTCTCATCCTGCAGAAACCTTTTTTTTGGGCTCAACTCTCTCATATTTTGTGTCTTTTGGAGACTGGGAGAGAAAAACAGCTGATGGTAGTGAAGATGTACAATGCTCTTTTGGTGGGTAATGTGACCATGGGTTTCATTCAATGATTCTGCTGGAAGCTGAATTCACAGTTTCTGGATTGAGAATATCAGGATTTTGGGACTCGTATTGCTCAGAGCACCTCTAGAGCTCAAACACAGGGTGACTGTAGCAGGACCTGAATTATGCATTGGTCATGGAACCAATCACTGACAAAGTGACTGCTACATACAATTAAAAAAAATCCTAAGTGAACTTTGTCCAATACCTGGTGAAGTCACTGGGAGTTAGGCTCAATGCTCTGTATTCCCCAGTGTCAGAATAGGCCCTGGAGATTTTGGTCTACTTATCTGCCACTATACAGATTACCTATAAAAGTAGTGACAAACCTGGCACCTACCTCCCTCTAACATGGGAAAGGCAATGTTCCCTGAGTGTGAAGTAAAAAGTGTGTATTGGGAGCTCAGAAACAAAGAAAAATAGTTGGCTAATACTTCAGTTGTATTTGCCACAACCTTCTGTGTGAGGAAAATTTGATTAGGCTGAAACTTGTCAGCTTGAAGATGAGATGCTGGTGGGGTAGGAGTGAATCCTTCAAGTCAGAAGGTGGGCAGGGATTGTTTATTCTGTGGCAGTGTATCAATTAAAGCCATTAAATGAAACTAGAAGCAACCAGGCTTAAAGCAAACAAAAAGAGATGTTCTCTATGCAACTGGTAGTGGACACAAGGAATTCGCTGCCAAAGGTGGTTGTGGAGGCTAAAAGCTTATTAGAGTTCAAAGGATGACTGGACAAGTTTGTGTAAAGAAATGCATGGAGGATTACTAAGTAGCTAGAAACCACATCTGGCTTAGGAAATACCTTGATCTGAAAATAGCTGGAGGCTAGCAGAAATGTGAGGGAAATAGCATAAGTGGTTCCCTGGCTTCTGCTGCTTTCTGGCTTGCTCCAGGAGCCAGCTATAGAAGACTTGATGCTGGGCTAGATGGACTAGTATGGCCATTTTTCTGTTTGTACTTGATGTGACAGCTCTGCCCTGCAGGTTGTTGCAGCAGGCACATGTGGGTCAGGGCGCTTAGAGGTGTTGTGTGCTCCAGTTCTCCTCCATTTGTCATTGCTAAACTTGGTCCCATGTTGTCTGTGAAGGTCTGGGTTCAGAACCTCTGTGAAATGCATCTGGATGATCTTTTATGTTGGAATACCTACGTAGTGTGAATGGAAAAGCAAGATTGTGGAGTACTGAAAATCAGTCCTGTTTCCTGTAATAACTGATTTTCCTTTGAGGCTTCTTCTCCAAAACTTTACAAGACAGACCCTGTGTAGTTCTGAAAGGATCGAGGAGCTATATAGTTTTATTGTGAAAGAGAATAAATTATATTGAGCAACTCCTACACACACATACGGAAGAAAAAATTTCACCTCCTCCCATAATATCAGATTGTTGATATTCCCTGCATAGAACCGTAGGGAATAAACAAATGCATTCATTAACATTTACCCAGTAAGGTGAACTGAGGACAGAATATCAGTCCAGATATCCAGGCTTATCTCTGAATTTCCTGGATTTTATGGGTTTAAGTCTGACTCTGAACAGGTCTTAAGGGCATTTTCTTGGTGGATTAGAAGGATCTGTGTTTGGACGGTCCCATCTATAGTACCTATGGGATTGTACAAAGCCCTAGTTTTACTATTTGTATCTGTTTTAAAATCCTGCTATTCATTTGCCTGAGTCAAACAGCTTTCCAACTAGAATTAGAGTTGGTTTCATAGCATGAGGAGAGTACACATCTGGAAAGAGCTCGAAAGACTCAACCAGTGTTTCACAGACAATGTTGGAAAACAAACAAAAACCTCTCTGAAAATGTGGTCTGCAGATGGGTCTTTATATTCTCTTCCCCATTATTTTAACGGGGAAAATTCATCTTTAACAGAAAGGCATTCAGCACAAAAACAGCAGGAAAAGGGCTCAATGGGAGTAATTTTCCAGGATATCTTTCTGTCTGGGTCAGAGAACAAATTCTTCTGTGCCAAGAGACTCCACTCTTCACAGGGTAGCTGCAGTGTCGAAAATGTCATCATCAGTGTCTTCTGCTGGAACAGTGCTGGGTGAAGCTGTAAATTTCCTCGGGATATTTCTCCAGTAGCTGGTATGGGGCTCTGCTGTGGGCTTGCCCAGTTTGCCACAGAAAGCGTCGTGTGGCTCGGGCGGCCAATCCCAGCTCCAAAGATGGTGTGCTTGTTGCAAGCTCGTGCCAAGCCATCTGTAAGATTTGTCAGATAAATGTGACTAGCGAAGTGGCACTCGTGAGCAGATGAAGGGAAATTCCCTAGGGGATTCTTTATTCGCTCATCATTAGCAGGAGAGGCAGTGGGAAAATTCATTGTTTAGCTGTTCAAAACACTGGTGAACATTTGATACTGAATAATCTTTAAATCTTTGTCAGGGGATGTCAAACGTGTCTTGAGCAGCCCAGACTGTGCTGGAGGTGGAGTATCATGTTCTGCATGTCGCGCTTACCTTCATGAAGAAGGATAAAGATATCCCAGTTCCTCAATTTTGTATTTCACCTCAAAACCACCTCCCCTCCCTGGGGTAGCTTTATTTAAAGTGAGCTGAGGCATGGAGCAGCCTGGAGGTGCATTACTGCTGTTTACCTGTGTGTGTCCCTGATCCTAAATGGAAAATAAAATGTGTCCCTGCTGTGAGAAGGTACTGCCCATTCACTAAATGAAACTGGCTTGCAGGCTTTTTGGTGACAGCTTTGCAGTGAGGACTAAATCTCATTTGCTCCAGTCATGAGGCTGACTTAGATGTGATGTCTTGTGGCGTAAACTTACTGGGCTCTGCCACTGGTATTTTGTGAGCTAAAGTGGGCCCAATCTCCATGCTGATGAGAAACAGGTCATCAGTCTCACGTGTTCTCTGTAGAGCTCCTTTTGCGCAACTCTCTTTGCTTCACCAAAGGGATTTTTTTTAATCTTAGAAGTAATTAAGCTCCTATAACTGCCCTCCCTACTTCCCTCGCCAAGATATTTTAGGCAAAGCCCTTGGTTCTTTTACATTTTTATGGTTGGGGCAAGGATGCTTTATGATGTCTGTGTGCTGACAAGGGCACACATGGCACAAAGTATTCTGCTTGCATTGTTAGCAGCCCTATTATTCATTCAAATAGACTTATATTTAAACTTATATTTAAACAGGAGCTTCGAAATAAATGAAAATATCATCTGCTTGAAAGATACATTGTAGTTGCACTCATTGGGGTCTTTTCCTCCCAAGGAGGATTGGGAGAGGGTACTAAGCTGGTTTCTGGGGAGAAGGAGAAGAGCAGGTTGCAGGATCCAAGTCAGAACACCCTGTGATTCTGTGAGATTCCCAGTTCCATAAACTCTACCATGGCTGGAGACCAGCACAGGTTTCATCTTCAGGGAGGTTAACTTAGTGAGAGCTGGTGAAGAGGATGTAGGGAGAAAGGTGGTCTTCTACTGAATCCCATAAGACCATTCCTCCAAAGGCTTGCTGGTGTAAGGTACTGTAAAAGATGAAGATTCTGTCTTCCACCACTTCTTCCCATAAGTCAAGATGAAAATCAAACCTAATAATACATAACACCATCGTACCACAGCAAGGGTCCCATATCCACATTCAGCATCTTCACTGTGTGAGCAGATTTGAAAAAGCTGAACCCCTTTGCAGCTCCATTTGGCTTGAGGGAGATATGAAGCAGCATCTGACTTTAAATGGTAGTATGTGAAATGTAAAGGCTATCAGTGAATCTTGAGGAGTGAATAGGTAGCTCTTCAGATGCATCAGGTTTCATCAGTGAAAAGGTATTTGTGAATTTGAGTTGAATGCAGTGGATAGCTAGAAAAATGAGACTAGTCCAACAGCAGCTCCAGACCTTGCTTCATGTTTTCTCTAAATAGATGAACTTCTGTTGACTCCTATACAATGTTGCTTGCTTGCATGACATCGGTCTTTTTTATTACAAAGGAAAAAGTCACCTCACAAGAGACCTTTGATGTTTTAATGTGTCCTGGCATATTGATAGATACATCCAGTGGAGAAGAACAATCTGGGACACTTGGTCTGCATTTGTGCTTTGCTGGAGATTTGCTATGTAACCTCGAGCAAATCTATTAATCTCCCAGTACCTCAATTCCCCAAATGCAAAATGGAGATAATAAAACATAACTCCCTTAGCAGGGTAAACACATTAAAAAATGCACTTAGAAGCAGTTGGGTACTAGGTTAATGGAGACCTATATCTTGTGGGGAAGATTTGTTGTATTATAAATAATGCATCTTCACAATTATTCCACTTAGTCTGCCTTGAAGCCTTCAAAGACATACCACGCAAATGTTTACTGGCAGCATGTTTCCCCCCTTTTATTGGCCAACAACATGTTTAGACCAGACTTCGCTGTGGCAAAGTATTTCAGCACATTGCACATGGCAAATGGCTCTTTTACTGTAAAAGTAGATTTTAAGTTTTTTTCGAGAATACCCCAAATAATGCTGTACTCAGCAAAGGCCTGTGCACCTGGAATAGCTGTCTCTGAGCAGATTTTCCTTGCAAAAGGTTCAGCATGCTTCTGCCTAGAGCTTTCAACAGAAATGGAGAATGAAGGAGGTGTGGTGGGTACCAAGGACAAACTTTTTAAGGGTGAGTTAACTTTGCAGACCACCTGAAAGAACTTGGGTATGTCTCAAGCCAGCTAAGCAATGCTGGTGTCAGAATGTCCTGGACAAAAAGGCCAGTGTTGCAGAGCATGGTTAAATTGCCTAGGGTACAAAGTGGGGGTCTGGGGGACTCCACTGCAGTGTTAGTGCACAGGAGCTATTCAGGCCTTTAGACCACCCACTGTTTTAGCAGTGTTACTTAGCTTCCCTGGACTCTGTAATTGCTCTTGTCACATTACTGAGGATAATGTAGAAATATTGCAAGCATTTGCCTTGAACTTGGAGTGTTGAAGCTTATGTAAGGGGGAAAAAAGCTACACAGAATAAAATGAAGGGGGTGAGGTGATTCTTATTGCACTTGTGCTTGTTTAACACTGGTTTTCCCTCTGATGGAGTAATTCCTCTTTAATGATGTAATATATTTAGAAGAAGACCTCTGTATGTTTGTGAAACATCTTTGCCTGTCTAAAAGAGGTGTGTTATAAGGGTATTTTGAGGAAAGCAGCATCCTGGAATTGGCATTTGCTTCAGTTCAGATAAGATTTCTTTTTCCCCCCTCATACAGTGATAGGCCAGTGCGGTGTGAAGAAGGAAAGCTTTGTTTCTGTGATCAGGACATCAAATAAGAGAATTGCATTTTCTCAGGAGCCTTTCCCAAGGGGATGCTCCCTAAGAGCTGACGATGGCAGAGGCATGCTGTCACACCCTCTACCTCACGCTGCTGGAGATGGGCAGCGGGATTTGCTAGTGTGTGAGACCTGTCATGTACCTGCTTCCCAGACCGGGGGGGCTGGTGCAATAAACCTGTGGTAGCTCTGGTGACACAGTTAATCCCAGGTCTGTGTCTGCTGCACAGCTTGGGAGGTGTCATGCAGCCAGCTAAGAAAGGCTGGGTACCAGGAGAGTTTGCTTTTAACCTCTGCCCCGAAGTACAGGAACTATGGAATTGGGGGTTTTTTTTGGTGTCTGCGGTGTAATGCTGTTGGGTGAGAGGCACCACGGAAGAATAGCAGCAGCACAAAAATACGAAGGACCCTAAGAAGAATACCCTGAAATGAGGATTAGATGGGAAGAAAGGTAACCCTGCAGAGGGGCTTCCACGCTTGTCAGTAGCCCCTGACAATTCTCCTGGTCTGATGCTAACAGAAACCCCAGCAAATGTTTATTTTAACCTCTGGCAAACATCTATTCATTGGGTAAGACTAAAAAGTTGATCTCATGCTTGGGAGGAGCTTGGGAACAGCTAGTACACGCCACTTGGCTGTGCTTCAGGCACAGCTGGCCAGTCCCTCCAGCAGGTGATGCTGGGCACACTGGGAGTGCTCCTGGTCTCTCTCAGGCTGTGCGTGCAGCAGTGAGCACAGCTCTGAGCCTCTCTGCAGCCTGGTCTGCATGGGCTGTGTTAGAGGAACCTATAAGAGGGCTGAGGTTTGATTGTGTTTGACCCCTAAACAGCACGCTATCGCTAAGAAGGTAGCATTAATTTGTGGGTACCCATGTGCACTGCTTGGATGGCACCTCTGGTTGCACACTTCATTAATGTTTATTCCACACCATAACCCAAAGCAGCTGAACCATTGTTCTGTAATAAGGCAAAGAGATGTATCTGTGCTGTTTTCTTAGTCCATTGTGGAGAGGCCCAAGAAGAGAAACTACGTAGGAGTAGATACTCCAACCTCGACGACTGATCTCCCAGTGATGCTAAACTGAAGGTCAAATTTTTTCATATTGCATAACTGCTACTGTTGCTCCTATATGCCCCAATGAAAGGCATTTATTTTGACTCTGTATTTTGGATGTCCTACCGTATCTTGATGCCTAGAGTCTATAGGTTAACAAAGCCTTTGTTTTATTGGGAACTATTTCAAATTACTCTAGATATTAATTTGCTGATATCATGACTGTACTTTCTATTGTGATTCAGATTACTTCCTTTAGTAGTGTCTTGTCCTTTCTCCTCAATTTTAACTGTGTTTTGGACATGAAACTATGAATGCAGGGTCACTTATTCTTCTGTCTTGTGATCATCTGTTACCTAGACTAGCAGACAACAAAGAAAAAAATGGTAGTGCCAGTCTATGAGGTGTCACTATTTATGCATAGCACCTAGCACAGTTGGGAGTATATATTATCGACATTGCTGTGGTGTGAAGGGACCTTAATGCTCCAGGCATTACACAGACAGACAACAAAATATGGTGCCTCCCCAAAGAGCTTATGAACAAAATGTGGTTAATGATCAATTGATCTTCACAGCAGAACCCTGTAGAACCCCAGTGGATCAAAGCTGCATAAAGCAGTGACACACACAACGTTTATCTGACTGACAAACTAGGCTTGCACAGAGGCTCATGAAGGGCTGTATGCCAGATTCTTTGGGAAGAACCTGCAAGCAGTACTTCATGTGAATAGGAGAACTTAGAATGATGAAGTTAAGGCCCAGCTAAAGGCCAGTGATCAGACAGAAGGGATGGCTGAAAATGTGAGTTTGCAAGAATCACTTCAGAGAAGGTGAAATAGGTGTTTCTACCCATGCTAGGGCTCTTTACACACAAAGACAAGCCAGATAGAGGCTAACACATCTCTGCTGAACCAGGCAGAGGCTGCTGGAGAAGCTGCCTTGGTAGGCCTGGGTGTACTTCTTGTGCCATCACCCTCTGGCACGTGAGGAGAGGCATTGAAGGCCCAGGCAATGCTGCTTAGAAACTGATACTATGGACAGGCAGGGTAGGAAGAAGGGGATAATGAATTTCAAGTTGTTAAAGAGGTCTAGTGGCATGGGGACTGTGGGAGGACAAGGCTTTCAGAAGAAAACACAGATCTGCTGTTGTGCAGGTGTTGATGACTGCTCAAGGCTGAGGATGGGAAGACTGAAACTCATGTTTCCCTAGGGAAGATGCTCTGAGCCTCAAACTTCTACCTTTTAGACCAGCAGAGTGTAGGAGAGTGTTGCAAGATGATGAATCCATACCACATCTTTGCTTGCTTTTTTTGAGGGAAAAAAAAAAAAAAAAGATGCAATGGCATGGAAAGAAATTCATGGATGCAAACTTGAAGAAATATCAAAAACTAATGAAAAGACAATGAAAGTGCAGGAAGCAAGGTTCATTTGCCTTGGAGAAGCAAAGCTGGCCCTAGAAAAAAATGGCAAAGCAAGAGAGCAAGTATGGGGAAAAAATGAAAATCCCAGTCACAATAATGTGAACAGAAGGCCTTTGGAAAATGTGTGATGCAGGTGGCCAGCACCTAAGGAAAGGAATGCAATGGAGGTATAATCAGACAAAAGAAATTGAGTTAAAGTAGAAAGCACAGCTTGTGACTAAATTAAAACAAATATTTTGTATCTTGCTTTTTTTTTTCCTCCACCAGATTTTACACACAGCTTTTGTAAGGACTGTAAAGTATTTTGAAAGGTGTTGTTGGAAAAAGTAGTAATTTCAATATCAATGTATTTGGTGATGATTTTATCTATTTGTTTTATGGTAGAATTTGGGAAAGAGTTGTAAATCCTCAACCTGCATTTCTTGTTTTAGCATGAATATGTGAAATTCTTTGTATGAATTGGACAGAGCTTAACACTTAGAGGCATAGAAAGAAGGCATAAAAATGCAGATTAAATAGATTCAATATGAATCAAATGGATTCAGATGTGAAATTTGCAAATGCAATCTACTATGGTGTAAATAGGGTTTATTTCAAGTTTTTATCCCAAGCTTGATGTGCACCTGAAAAAGCTTAGCTGAAATAGAAATACGAATCTGTACAAAACCTCTTGCCAGAGTTTAAAAAATAATTTCAACTTAAATTAGTGCAGCTTTTAGTTATAAATAAAAGATGTATGTTAGAGTGGAAACTTAACTCTGATTTCTGCTCTTCTAATTCAGCACATACACCACAAGCCCACTGCTTATGGCATGAAAATCAGAGCAAGAGGGGCAGATGCAGAGCACAGCAGCATAGGATGGTAATGTTTGGGTCTTTGTCATGCAATATCCTTCTGTAAGAACTGCAGATGAAGGGAGCCAAGGGAGGGCTCTCTCTAGCCCTTGGAGAGCAGAAGGTCAGGGGTGAAGTATTTATATTGTAGTGTTGGGGAACCGAGGTTTCACAGAATGGGAGAGGTTGGAAGGGAGCTCAGTGGGTCACCTGGATCATCCCAGAACACATGGCACAGGACTGGGTCCAGACAGTTCTGGAATATCTCCAGTGAGGGGAACTCCAAAGCCTCTCTGGGCAGACTGTTCCAGTGCTTGGTCACTGTGCAGTAAAGAAGGTCTTCCTTTTATTCAGGTGGAACTTCCTGTGCATCAGTTTCCAACCATTGCCCCTTGTCCTATTGCTTGGCCCAAGAAGAGCTTGGATCCATCCTCTGTCACCTCCCCTTACAGACTGTTAATCTACAAATTGATAAATTTCCCTGTCATTCTTTCCTTTCCTCTTCCTACAGTGTGGAAAACCATGGCTAGAAACATCACCTGGATGTGTGAAATGCTTTTTTCCCCTCCCTTGCAGGCTGTGGAGGCTCAGATCTTTCCACTGCAAAGTGAAGAGATGATAATCCTCTGCAGGGTCATCAGAACTGCTGAGTTGTCAAACTTTGGCTGCTCCCTGTGTTCCTATGAGGACAGGTGCCCATTCTTCTTGCTTTAGGGGATGCTCTATTTGCACAGCTTTAATCAGCATGTTATGGTTTTAGCTAGTGCAGTTTATGATGGTGACAAAGTATATATTTTTTTTAATGTGGAATCGGCCTGTGCCTCATTGAACAATGTACAAATAAAAGATATAGAAATAAAAACTGGTTTGGCTTGCTGTCTAACATAGACAAGAATAAAAAAAGAACAGGTGAACAATTCTAGCAGGTAATTCCCAGTCTTTAGTGGGTGCCTAAACTTCCACATGTCAGAAGGAGAGAGAGCAAGACTTTTCCTAACAGCATTGCATGCATTTGGAGAATGACGATTATGACTTGGAAACATTAATTCTCATACAAGATGTTCTTCTTTGACATTCTAGTTTTATGAATATTAAAATCTTTATCATCTGGTCAACAACTCCTGCTACTCATTTTGAGAAAAGCTGATATTTTCATGTTGTTCTCTAGGTGGGGATTACAGAAACACTATTCTATGATCCTGCACAGGCAAGAGCACAAACAAAATAGGAAGCTGGACAGAGTCCTCTGCTATAATCAATCTTGCTCAAAACTTTAGGTGAAACAAAAGGAACGTGATTAACCATTTTCAGATCTGACCCTGCTGAAAGCCTCTGAGAAAAAATAAATATCTTGCTATGTGGGCAGGCTGCTTTCAGTATCTATCTCAGGGAAAGATTTCACTTGATGACAGAATTATTATTAAATCATGTATTTGGTTGCTGGGAGTTACCTCAGACTTGAAATCCAATAGATAATAGGCTTTATGTTGCTGATGAAATAACTAAATCTGCATATATTATATCTGAAGTAAATGAAACAAGCAAAGGGAATCTACTAAATGGCTTAAAGACCTTTTCTACTTCACTTTTGGAAACAAGTGAAAAATGAAACATTTTCCAGTGCTTGGCTGAGTGCAGTGACATCATGCTTGTTCAAGGGTTTAACTGAAACAAAACAAATAGCCCAACTGCTCTGACTCTGCTGGGGTGGAGAAGAACATCTTGGGTCCTAAATGTGCTTATGGACAGTACCCATGGGACACTCTGAGGACCCTGAACTGAATTTGAGGCACATATCTATAATAAATAATAAAATCTCATTTTGACTTTTTTTAATACCTGCTTTTCTGTTTCCAAGGTACATAATAATGCAATGTGATTGGAGTAGTGAGATCACTCTCTCTTCTCCCTAAGAAAAAAGATTATGCAAGGATATTAATCATATTAGTTGTAACAGAGGGCAGCTATCTTTTCCAATACTTGTTCCACAACATAAATAATTTTTCTGGGTGTCTTCAGGAAGGATTAAAAAGTCTGCTGTTAAAGAGCAAGGAAGATATGGACATTTTGATTTTGTCTTTACCTTTGTTACTCCCACCCAAGATAAAGCGTCAGCAGCAAATTTATCTCTGTTGTGTCTTCTGCCCAAGTCAGCTTGGGTCTCTGCTTCAGACTGTTCGGTGTTTGATAATTTGCATTTAAGTCAAAGCTCCAGTTACCTTCTGCCTGTAATAGCTGTCAAGGTGTAAAATACACAGCCTCCGTGAAAGCACTGCTTAATTGGCAAACAATTCATGGCATAGGCCTTCAGCTGTGATTGCAAATCAAACTGATAACAGGAAAAATCCTGCCGTGAACACAGCCATCATTATCTTTTAAAAATTGAGAATCTCACAAGCAGTTTCTCTTGCTGGGGAGCGGAAAAGCTATGGCCAAGCTAAACCCATCTCAAAATTCCGAGGAATTTGCAGGGAAAATGATTAGATGAGTAGCTTTTCCAGGCGTTGCTATAATGGATTTTGTCTCAGAATAGAAAATGGAGGTCATACTGAGAAAAGGAAAATGTTTCTTTTATGTGGTCAAAAGTGGAAGCCTTCCAAATTTGGGAAAATACAGTAATAAATCTGCAGTCACCTAGAATTATGTGGTGTTACAAGTGAAGACAGCTCCAAACTTCATTCCTGCAGCAGGAGCAAAACTCCATTCCCCCACCTTGAATCCACCACTGCCTGAGCTCATCTTCATTGGCCCAATGTGCTCTCCAACGTGGAGCCAGACTGCCTGAGCCCCTGCCTTCCCGGGCATTGCTGCCCAGCACAGATGCTTTTTGTACAGTCACACCGCAATTTTTACAAATAAGTATTGCTTGTACTCTACAGTGAAATTCAGAGGTCCTGTATGGCAGGCTACCACATCAGTTGACTTCAAGAGGGGAACTGACACTAAGATGGATTTGGTTTCTCACCTCTGTTGCTCTTCAGGAAGTATTCATGTGCTTCATCTCTCTGATGGTTAAGCAGTGGCTGCTTCCCCTGCTGAGGTTCTGTACTTGGTGTTGAGCACAAGCCTGGGAGGGCACCTTTGCTCCCTGGCAGCCTCTCCTTTACAGTTCTTTCTTGCATGCTTAATGCTGTCAATTCATTTAATTTTTTCCTCCCCTTTCCCTCTTCCTTGGGGATTTTCTGCCCATTTTCTCTGTGTTGCCAAGTGGTTCTGTGTTGTAGCTTGTTAACTGCCAGTGTGTTGGTGTTGCATATGGTAAAAAAGCGTAGCTGGCAATGTAGTATCACCTCCGCAAAATAAAAAGATGTGAAACCCTACTGAATTCAGCCCTGAAGCTGCTTTTGCTGGGACCGTCTGGGGCAGAGACCCTCATGGGCACACCGAGTCAGGGATGCTGTGCAGCCTGGAGCACAGGGCTGAGGTCGGGCAAACGTCCGTGCACGGAGCGTCAGGCTCTGCCACCAGGGATTTTAAAGGCTGAGGTTAAACACTGTTGCTGGAAATTCCTTGGGAAAAGGAGTGGGGGGGACTCCAGAGGGAGCAGAACAGGTAATGAGGGCGGAAAGCGAGCTTTGCCCCCGAGCTGGTGCGAGAGGGGCAGGGGGGGGGACGGTCGCTCGCCACTTAGGAGGAAACAAGCCCCCTGCAAGGGAGGCAGCGTTCCTGTGCGGGGACAGGCGGGAGAGGAGCAGAAGCCTGCGGAGGAGAGGGGATGGGGGCGGCGGGGTGAGGGGGCCCAGCGTGGCGGGCGGGGGCTGCGGCAGCGCTCGGGCTGTCGTTGGCACCTCGGTCACGTGCGTGGCGAGCACCGCCGGTGCACCGGGCCCGCGCGGCGCGTGGGTGCCCGTGGCGAGGCGAGATGTGGGACGGAGCCGAGCGGGGCCCAGCTGCTTCTGTTTATGCTCCCCGGCACGGAGGCACACGCAGCGCGGCTGCGGCTCGCCGGCAGTCAGCCGTGGGCTGCTGTCCGTGGGGAGGCCGGCGGGGACCGGCAGCGCTGCGCAGCCTCGGGGCCGCGCCCGTTCGCTCTGCCCGGGCCGTGGTGCTGGGCCGGGGGGACTGTGTCGCTTGGGATTCGCCGCTTCTCCGCAGCAGTGCGGCCCTCATCCCTCCTTGCTCTGCTCGGGAGGCCCTGGCAGAGTTCAGGGTCGCTTTTTTCTCTTTTCCATCTTGAAAACAATAGTGAAATTCCTGAAAAGGCGTGAGCGTGTACCTGCATGCAGGTGTGTTTAGGGAGGGAGGCAGGTAAAGCTGAGAAATAAGTGGTGAAGGGAGGCAGCCCAGGGTCTGCGGCGATGGTCTCCTGCTTGCCCCAGTGGTTCTTGTGAGGCCATCGAGGCTTTGTGGAGTTGCATCACAAAACCCAGTTCCACTTCATTTGGCTTTTTGAGCCTCAGTCCAAGTCCCTGAGGACCATAAACTTTTAATGCACCCCTCTCAGAAGGAAAAAAGAAAAAAGTCACACATAGTCAGTGGTTGCTGGAGCTCTGGTCTGGTGATGGTCTTGATGGTGCCATGGTGGAAGAGCAGTGTACCTGGAACAGACACACAAGGAAAGGGGAAGAGACCTGGGCTCTCTCAGTTCCGTCTCCCCGTTTCAATTTGAACAGGACACGTGGCTCCTGACACATGTTGTCTAACCAGCTTGGTTTTATGTGCTACTTCAGTCAGGAAATTAATCGGGCAAAAAAGATAAGGAAGCATTATGCTATTCAGAGTAAATCGCCGCATTACACAATGCTGCTCCCATTGCCTAGGTAAAGCTGTTTAAGAAAATGGGCTGGCTTGAGGGCTTCCTTCTGATTGTCTAATTAAACTTCCAACCTTTGCAATTATGAAAATAACCATGTGGTTAGAAGTACTCGTACATGCTATAGGTAACTGTTGAATTAGCTAGAAAGAGGCTAAGATGTTTGCACTGAGATCTTATTCCAAGATATCTTTTTTTAATGCACTTTGGCTTTTTTTCCAAAGACACTATTTCAATGTATAGTACCACAAACTCATAAATGCAACTGGTGTGATGACTAAAACTAGAGGTTCACTTGTTGCAGCTTCCCATTTGCAGCAAGACCCAGTTAAAAAAGGCCTTTGAGGAGACAAAAGACACAAACCACTTGGGTCTTTGTAGCCCCAACAATTAATTTCCATTTAAAAATCTTTCATCCAATGACAGCCAAGCATTTGAACGATGACGTCTTGTGGCAGATTTCCACTGGTTAGCTGTGTGCTGCATTAATGCAGAAAGCATTAACTATTTTCCTGTTTCCTGGCTTGCAGACATGCTTCACGTGCTATTATATGAGAAGGTAAAGCTACAGCTTGGTTTTTTTGTATCTGGTAGCATTCTGGCTATTTTTTTATTATCTGCAGTTTTGAATGCAGATAGGTAATGCATAATTCTCAAATATTGTTTGATTCATCTCACTTAAGTCAATCAAAGTCAACAAACTCCCTTAGGATGAGTATGTGCCCTAGCCTCATATAATTTGCTATCTTTCCGAGACCAATATATCAATATTGGAGACAGCTGTCTGCCTGATCTCCTGGGGTACAGTACTTTTCGGGTGAAGGTGACTCCGTTTTTCTCAGTACACCTGTGCATGGTGCAAGCAGCATGCTCTGCCTACCACAGCCATGAAGGTTTTCCTTAGAGCAAAGATACAGATGCAGATATTAAAAATCTGGTCTTTGAAAGAATTGTGATTTCTCTCTTAAGCCCCTGACCCATCACTGTGGATAACTGCATCAGACAAAGCACTGATAGCAGAGGCTGTGTTGTCCTCTTATGCATTGGAAATGGACTTCATGCCACCCAAAGTATTTCCTGTTAGTACCTTATCCTCAGCTTTTGCTGATATGAGTGAGCACATCCCTTTGCTAGTTTGTTTGTGCAGCTTTTGTCATGACCCTGAGATTAGCTCAGTTGGTTATAGCATGGTGCTGATATCACTGAGATTGTGGGTTCAATCCCTGTATGGGCCATTTACTTAGGAATTGGACTAGATGATCCTTGTGGGTCCCTTCCAACTAAGAATGTTCTGTGCTCCTTTTTTTCTCCTGATTTATCTGATCCTCCTTATGAAAACAGAGCTATGCCATGCACAGCTGGATGTGCTTTGAGAAATCTGCTGCCTGAGTGCTACCTGTTCATGTGATCAGAGGGGAGTGCTGAGCTGAAGAATAGAATATGTCTTTTGTGATTGATCTGCCAGGCGGGTTTGATAGCGCGGAAAAAAGTAGGTGTTGTACATACAGGAACGTTAGGGCTTGGACTCTGTTTTCAGTATGAAAGATGAAGTGTTGAAATTGGAAGGGAGCGAGGGCCTTTGCACAACCACGTGGTAAGGGCAGATGAGTGACTTGTCTGGTGCATTCGAGTGATTTTTTTGGTTTCTAATGGCCCTGGTTGCAGTGGGGACTGCAGCGTGATAGCCCGTGGAGGTACTGACAGAAGCAAGGATCTGGTGGTGAAGGTGCGATACATGTGGTATTCAGCCATCACTCAATGCTTCACATTCTTGTGAGAAATCTGCTTTAATCTGGGTCTGGTTCCAACTGGCAGTGCATAACAACAAGGCTTTCCAGCCTTCTCCTCCCCCGGGGTTTCAGTCCTTAAAGATGCAGGTTCTGATAGCATGTTTTTCTTTCTAATCCAAAATTTAGTTAAAAAATTGACAAGCACTTACACACAGCAAAATATTTAACCTTACTGCCAAGATGGAATTAGCCTGCGTTACTTTCTGCTCTTTCATGGTTAGCAGCACTATTGCAGTGAGAAAGCAGCACAGCTAGTTCTCTTCTCTTTGCATCCAAGAACGCCATGAGGTCACCATGTTATCACCATGGCTTTTTCTGAGATCTTTCTCTAGTAAGATTGCCACCTATTTATTTTCCTTGTAATTTAATGATCCCCTTCTCACAAGGTCCCAGGAAGCACTAGGTAAGGGATCACAGCCCCTTGGGACACAGATGTGATCCTTCTTTTCCACTCCCAAGATGCACAACTTCCATGCAGTGGTGGTGACTGCCAGGATCTGTTCCGTGACTGAGCAGGGCTACATAGGGGTAGAATATGCTTTCCCTGATTTATTTCAGGGTGACCTTTAGTATTCTGACACCATTTTTCATATATTTAGCAGAGTGAAGATAACGTAGACTAGAGATTACATGTCTAGATGTGTATTCCATTGCCAGCTGTTTATGCCCCTAGCCACTGAAATGGACTGTTGTCAGACTTTGTTATGTAAAGTGTGTGATATTTGGTAAAAATAGGCTTTATATGCAAAGTCAGTGCCCCAGTGCTAATGCAGAGAAAACCATTCTCTTTTTAGCTATAGTAAGCAAAACAGGCTAATTTTGCTCCAAAAGGCCAGTTTTCCATGGCCCTTCGTAGTTGATGTGGTCTTAGGTTTGTTTGTGCTACGAAGAAGCCTCAGTGGTTCTCTCACAGGGGTAGTTTTGGATTTTTGGGGTTTTTTGTGACCAGTATAAAATAGCTCTTGTCCTTCCCTGAAGACTTTTGATTTGTAACTGACTTTCATAAGTCCCTCTTAAGATGTTTGTTTCTGACACTGTAAGAAATGCAGCCTCAGTGCCTTTAAAAATCTTGACAGCTTCTTGGTAAGCTGACTGTAATAGCAAGGCTGTCCTGTGCTGGTAGCTCCAAGTTGACCTGGTGGCAGTGACACTGACTGTCTCAGCCCAGTTCATCCAAGGGGGAAGGGATCAGTTTTTGGAAGGTTTTGCAGGACCCCTTTGTACAACATCTTGCATTGCAGAACCACAGTGAGCATCATAGTGTTCCACTCATAAAGACCTTGTGAGCACCAGTGCTGAATACAGCCCCTGATACCAGGCCTCAACCTTGGTGCAGCTGGGCTCTGAGAGCCCAAGTATTTGGGTCTTTTGCAGTTTGCAAATTACACTGATGCTCAGTTCTTTGCTGGTCTGGGACCTAAAAATCCCATGTGTAGAAGTTGTAGGGGACTGAGTTTCTATGCAGAGAGACTCCAGCTGACCTCTGAACAGTCCTCGTGAGTCTCTAGATACATTATTTTTGCACACACTGCTTAGCTTTCTCCAGAGAGAAACCATAGACATTGGCTCTCTAAAACATACTTGATGTAGGTTATTTTCCATTTACTTTAATCATATTCTCAACCCATTTAACAAACAGACAAATGTGTAATGCTTGGGGCAGACCCAGTTCGCCTGTGGGAGAAACAGTTATTTTAAATAAAAACAGTCTGATTTTTCTGGAGGTGATGAAGACCCGCAATTCTGATTGACTAGTTCACCAATAGATAAAAATCAAAATATCATCAAACTTATCTATTTACAAATTGTCCAGGAGCAGATTGTGAAATTGTCAGGTTTGTCATGTAAAGTTATTCACTAATTTCTTCAGGGAATAATTAGATCATTAGACAAATATGCCATAGGCAATCTGTGTGGGAACTTGTGTAATTAACCAATCCAAAATGAGTGATAAATTGTATATCGGTAATTTTCACACTTAGCAATTTAAGACGTGTTAAGTAGTTTTGTCATCAAGTTAAGGAACAGAAACAATACATTATGACTTATATAACTAATTAGCATTCCCGATTTTACAAACACAAACAATTTGGAATTTACCTTGGGCGACAGTTTGCGCATGTGATGTAGGAGAATATTCATGAGCACAGAACTTTGCACTCACTTTTTGCAAATGTTTGAACGTTAAAGAGGTCATAAATCTGGTTAATCAGAAATTTGCCTTTCAATTTTAACAAATGTTCATGGTATGTTACTAAGAAAAAAAAAATCTCTTTTCTTCCCCTGATATTGGCTCAGCTTCTTATAAAATCCTCTTGATAGCACTTACTGAATCAGAATTGTGTTGTACTAAGGAATGGGCCTGTGCATGCTTTGTAAAGTACTGGGTGATTCCTTTGTTCACCAAATTGCTGAATTTATGGTGCAATGCCAAATTATTATTTTAATTGTAAATTAACTTGGTGGGGGGGGGGGAGGGCAGAGGAGGTTGAAAACAAAAAAGGTTTAGTAATTGGAAAAGGTTAAATTCAGAATGGATGGAAGTTATCAGGAGAGGTTAGACTGTGGCCACAAGTAAACAGGAGTGGCACAAGCCTGGTGACCAAGTGGAGAGGCTGTGACCAGTGTGGTATGAGGAGTGTAGCAAGAAGAGGTGTTGCACCATAAAATGGTGAAAGAACGAGGCAAAAAACTCCAGATGCTGTATTTCTTTTATGACCTCACTACAACCATCTAAGAAGGTGGGATATGTGATGGTAAAGTTGGTAAAGACAAAGGATCACACTGAAGGTTAGCTGTCTATAGGCATGCATTTATGTCTATACTTGTCTATATATATGCACAAATACCATGTGAAGAAAGATGGAGCAGGAGACCTCCTGGTCCCCTTCCATACGTGAATTTGAAGTTCACAAAGCCCACAACCTTGCAAGCGTATGAGGCACAAATCCTCTCATTCTCTCCTTCTCTACAGCATCCTTTAGATAGAGGTGAGCTCATCAGTATAATATTAGGTCAAGCACTATGCAACACCATGTATATATAACAAGGCTGTGGTGTGTGCAATCCAGGGCTACTGATGATATCAAGGTCTCTGGGAAGAACAAGCAGCTGTCTGCTTTTAAACATTATGCTGATACTACAGGAACTGTGAATGGTCTCTGGTTTGCTCAGAACACATAATTAAACACGGAGACAAATCAGTGACACGGTCCAGTTGCATCAAGTCACCAAAAAAATCCACAGACCTACCTGACTGGAAACTCTTAAAGATCAGTGTGTTGTATTCTCATTTTCAACTTGAAAAACATGTGTGAGTGCCAGGATGCTTTTAGAGGGAAGAGTGTTGTGCAGAGACCATTAAAAATAAAATTAAAAAAAAAAAAAAGAAAAAAAAAAAAAAAAAAGAAATACACTAATACACTACACCACTGCAGAGTCAGCAGAGGGAGTGCGAGTTAGGAAGCCCCTCTTTTAATATCTGAATGGCTGCAATGCTGGAGGAGGGAAGTAAACAAAAAGATGTGTGAGCTAGAACTGTGGGCAAGAAATAGGCCTAAATCAAAATCTTGATGATAAGGTGACAGCAACACCTTGATGAAAACTGTGATACCCTTGCTCTTGAAGGAATATGAGCTTGATTCAATCCATTCTAGAAAATGCAATACATTTCACAAAGTTACCTAAGCACTTTCAGCTCCTGTGATTTTAATTATTATCTTACAGTATTTTATATTCACACCCCCTGGTCCATCAAATCATGGTTACATTAAAATCCTTTCCTTTTTTATATTTTTGTCTCTTTAGTTTCTGCTGAAATGTTATTGCATCTCAATATTGCCGAGATGGTTATGAAGTCAGGCTTAAATTGTGATCTGATTGCATTTAATGTGTGAAAAAGCCATAAGGCAAATAACAAGATTCTCAGGGCTTGAAAAGTCATGATGGTGCTTAAATGCTTTGAGCTGGCAGAGCTAGCACTACTTAAAATGACATTTAATGAGGGTGCATTTCTGGGCAACTCCACAGAATCTATTTTACCTCTGCATCTTGTAGGGTTTTTCTTTTCAGTTACAGAGAAAATATGTAATAAAAAAGCCTGAAATGGCATTTTCACATTTGTATTTAATTTATCTGTTCCAAGAATACACAGTTATTCCTTAGAGACACACTCTATTTTTTGATCTGTTCAGGACTTTTCCTTAAGCCATGCCTGTAGTCGATCGTGTCTAAGACCAGCCATTTTCTTCAATGTGTTTTAGAAGGATGTCCTGGAGTGGCCCTAAAAATTAAACCAAGCTGCAGTTCTAATTAGGGAAAAAGTTCTTTCTCAGTCTAGAGGTAAAAAGCAATGCTATACTAGATGGATAATATACTAAATAATTGAATTTCGTTTCGTCTGGAGCTTCAGAAAGACACAATGTGTTCTTTTTTTACTTCCACACATACATCAATGTAGATGATCAAAATGAAGATAAGCAGTTGTACAGGAGGTACTTGTGGGCTACTTACATTTTTGCTCAGCTTTGAGTATGGTTCTTCATCTCTGAAGTAATTTATTTAGAAGTATGTGCTCAGACAGAAATGCTGCTTGAGATTTAGAGGGCAGTGATGCTGAAAATACTGTTGGCTGGGGTTTTTTGGTGTTTGTTTTTTTTTTTAATATTGGGCACACAAAAACCCTCAGAAAAAATATCCAAGGTCCACTCTACTTTTGACTACGTAAGATCACTCTTAGTAGGCTGCAGAAGTATGACTTCTAACTGTGTCTGACTGGTATGGGCTATTGTGCTAGTAACTCCTCATGCATTTTCAGTTTGTTTCTTTCCAGTATTATGCTACCCAGTTTATTTTCAGTGGTGGTTTTTTTTTTTTTTTTTTTTTTTTCCTTCTCCTCTCTCCCCTTCCTAAACTTCTGTCAATGTGTTATGGTAATGCAGCTCGGCTTTCCACTCATGAGGTGCCTGCATTCATTGGTGGGTGATACGAATAAGTAAAACCTGTCTCGTAGTGCGCATTCACAAGAGTGTTGAACTGAGATTACACTGACATCTGAAATTCTGGCAGTTTGTAACTCCAAGTGCTTACACTTTGTAAATCTCAATCGCGTCCTTAATGTAGATTTTGTTTCTTTTCCTGCTAAAGAGTAAAAAATGTAAATTTAGAAAGACTGTCACTCTCCCCCTTGGTCTTTGAGTGATTTAAGTCATTCCTTTGTCAAGTGATCTAATGTGTTTTTGCAGCGATAATGTCTGCTTAGTCTCCAACATCTGTGCGCTGGACAGAAACTGAGATTCCTTGATGTGCCTTGGGTGCAACTGTATCTGCACTATAGCATAGTGACATGTAGGTAAAATATATGGCTTTATGCAACAAGTACAAATGAGACTGTTTTGAACTGAGCATTGTTTGAAAGCTATGATGAAAGAAACTACTGTCAGGTGCAAGCTTATTTGATTTTATTGAAACTGTCCTCTTACTTGAAAAAACTGGAAGTAGACTGAGCCATAACTGGCTCTGGAACTGTTGACTCCTGGGGAAGGTCAGGTGTGGGTGAGAGTGGCATGACTCAAGGCTCTTTCTGGCATGGGCTGAGTCACAGCCCCAAGTTCATGTGCCTTTCTGTTGCCTGTGAAATCAGAGACCTGTAACTATGGCCTTTCCTAAGAGCCTGAACCATATCCTGGGTGAATAGAGTAGTTCTCTGTGAAGAGAACATTTTCTTCTGATTTATCTGAACAGACATCTCTTGCTGGTGGCTGTTCCCACTGGGACTGCAGGACACTTTAGGTTTGTTCCTGGATTGAGTTTTGACATGGCTTTAGCTCTCAAAACTGGGCATGGTTTGTTTCCTTGTCTTCTTACTTTCTCCATAGATATCTGCCACTTTCTTGCCTGCCTCTATGTGCATGCACTTAAAAACTTTTTTATCAGCTGAAGTAGCCTCAGCATCACTGTGTGCTGCAGGCTGTCTGTGAATATGGCGGCTTTTTTTTTTTTTTTTTTTTTTTTTTTTTTTTTTTTTAGAGCAGAGGGAGCCAGAAAGACTTAGCCCCAAAGAGCCCAGAGGCTAAGCAGGTACCTGGGATAACAGTTTTAATCCACAGAAGATTGGGGTTTTTTTCTGTATTATTGTTTAGTGAGGCTGGAGTTAACACTGCCATCAGGGTCTTTCTCTGGTCTAGACCTTGAAAACAGACTGTTCCCCAGTGGAGAACTGATGAGCCTCAACATGTCAGACTGACAACTGCCCTTGTACGGCATCACCTGCTAAGGAAGGGAAAGTTCCAGCTATAAAATTATATGGTTATACAAATACAAGATACTTCTTACAAAATAAGAACAACATGCCAAAATAAACCACCACTCTCTGTAGCAGAGAAATGGAGCAGCTGCTCTTGGGCAAGACCAGGGGTGTAGCTGCAGATGCGGAAATCAGCCTCCGTGCCAGGGGGCAGTGGTGGAGTGAGGTTTCTGTTGCGCAAAGTGCATGGTCTTTAAATAAGTAAAGGGCTGTATGCCCTGCTCTCGTGCCTTCCTGAGGAGAAGTTGTGGGACGTGGCCGTGTTCGCTCCACAGGTTCTCTGAGCTAGCTGGTTTCTCATGATGCTGATGTTCCCACAGGCCCCTGGCAGGGGAAAAGCAGAGAGACTGGTGGGTGGTGGGCTCCAAGCTTTGCTTGCAGCAGTGGCTTGGTACAGCCATGGGTGGCCAAGATGGTGCAGGAACAGAGCAAGGACAGGCTTTGGTTGCTGTGGGGTCCAGCACTCTCCACATGCTGTAGTGGGGATTGGCCTCAGGCTGTGTCTGGCCAGTCGCTGCTGGTGTCCCTGGGGACTGTCCAGTTTTGCTCAGTCACTTCATTGTTTTAATTACTTTTTTCCCTTTTTAATATGGGAAATGAAATAGGTAGAAATGCTGACAATTTAAATGCAGCAAAGATCCCCTGACTCCTCCATTTAGTGTCTCCTTGTAAAAGTCTGCTTTGGACTTAATTGTTGAAGTTGAAATGGACATAATTCTTCTGAGTGAAAATTCATCACAAGCAAAAGTTGCTTCTGGCCAAACCAGTGTCTTTAATTTCTTGTTATCTGAACCTTCATTAAGTTTTATTAAAAAAAAAAATCAAATTAAACCCTATTTCGTATTTTAACTCTTCCCCCCAAACTCAGAACTCATTTAAAAGCCTGAGGGAAGCATTTTGACTTGTAGAAGTTGTTCTCAATTCTTTCAATAGACAGATCCAAGTTTGACATGCAATATCACACCTGTTAATTTTAAATAAATTGATAAATAAAATAGTTGTCAAGAATGTTGCCAAGCCTTTCTCATGTAGACTTCTGTGTGTCAGCTGCATTTGGTTCTTATTTTTAGGATTTCTCCATATTGTAACAGGTTTAAGTCCCCAAAATGAAGACTGACATCTTGAAGACCAACATCATCATTTCTTGTAAGCTTAGGCCAAAAGACAGGAGTTGCAAGGTCTCTGACTTACGTAACAATACATTTTCCTGTGTTTGAATAATAAAAATTCTGCAATTAATTTTAATTAACTTAAGCAAACCAAAATTTCAAGGATGCTCTGCTTTTCCTAATGAGAGGTTAAGTGGGCCACCAGAATTTTATTTAATTGGCAGCATTTGACTTCTAAGCTATTACAATTCACCTTACCAACTGAAACCTACACTGTGTTTGGAGCCCATGGTGGGTAGATAATCTTCCTTTAGAGCAGGGGCTGGTCATGGTGATGCCACTTGCCCTTTCACAGTATTCCCCAAGGGGACCAGGTTGGAGGAATGCTCTGGTTTTGCAACCACAGCAAAGACCTACGAGCTGTGCTTTCAGTTTTGGTGTCTTTGGGTCCTACTTGCTTCTATTTGAAGAAATACTTGAGAGAGTGGCAGAATCTTGTGGATCTCTGTGTGTTTTACCTTCAAGACTTGCCCCATGCCGTAAGGTATGCCATCTTCTGATAAGACCACGCAAGCTATGCCTTACGGTTTCAGGTGAAAAGTTAAACAGTGCAAAAGGAAATACCAGTGGCAGTGTTTGACTAGTTTGGACAGAAAAGCATTGACTTAATATGTAATATGAATTGTTTCTGGAACTCTGACCTTGATTAAGCAAGTGTGATTGTCTTTGGAAGCCCTTCTGGCACCTGTAGCCACCCACAGACTGAAGACTATTTTTCCAGCACAGTCTTTTCTGCTGCAGAGAGCTCAGAGGGGAGCTGGTGCTGCAGTCTAGTTGTGTCAGCCCTCTGCTGTGGATGCTGAAGGAAGCTGCTCACGGTTGGCTGCAGCAGAGCTGATCTGTGGGGCAGCCAGCTGAGGGCTGCTCTCTCTGTCCATCTTCTTCACCCACCAGATCATCGTTTTCTGAGAATCCTTGAGCTGCTTGGCCATGGCTTCAGGTTGTGCTTTTATCCTTCCTACCAGGTAGGAAGCAAAACACTAGGGACAGCTTTTAAGCCTTTCTGCAATATCAGCCTCAAGGGCCATGGAATAGTTTGAAAATAGAGTATGTAGCTCTTTGTGGATTTTAAGAATCTTAGAAAGAGAAAGGGGGACACTCCCCCCACCATTGTAATTAAAATTTTTTGGCATCTTTTTCAGTCTGACTTGGACCAGTGCTTCTTCATTGATCCGTGTGAAGATTGCTGAGCCATATAAAGACCCTGCTGTCATATTTTTGTCAGATATCCTGTTGTGTTCCTGCCCAACTAGCAAAATGTCATGCACAACACAGCCTTTCCTACACAGAACAGCCTTAGGCAAATGCACTCTACTAGTGCCTAACAACCCATGGGATCTAATCTCTGCTCTCTTACTGACTGTTCATAACCTTTCTGTGCACTTCAAGACTTTTCAGACTAATCCTTCTGCACATAATCACAGCACATACGAAACTGGGAAGGGAGCACTGGCTGGGGCTGGATCTGGGGATCCAACTGTCTGCTATGGTAAACCTATATTTTTGTCACTTTTCCACATTATTTTCAGGAAGCAAAGTGTCTGTGATGACTTAACCACAGGAAAATGTTTAATGTATCCTTTTTGACAAACAGGCAATGACAACCCTTTTGCTATGGACAGTGCTTCCAGTATTTGGGAGACCCTCTAAATGTGATCCCTGAAGGTGGTAGTAATGGAGCTTTATCATAGCTGGCTATCCTCCTTGGATAGCATATTATTCTGTGTGCAAAGAAGAAGCCAATTGAGGGGTTATTTGGCATTCAGTGGCAGTGTAGTAATTTCCAAATAACTGGATTTCTGTGGTCTGCCAGTGTTGGTCGATGCACCTGCAGATACATGCCTTTCCTGAGCTGCACTGGGGGAGACTTATTCTGTGGATGTGATGTTTTGGTGTTTTCTATGGCATGGTCCACTTGGGGGCATGTGTGCCAAAAGTCCTGTAAGGTCCTGGAATAATTGCTATTATGAAGAT
The DNA here is from genome assembly GCF_024509145.1 of Vidua macroura. Lineage (NCBI taxonomy): Eukaryota > Metazoa > Chordata > Aves > Passeriformes > Viduidae > Vidua > Vidua macroura. Next base: position 28,692,494 of record NC_071577.1, read on the forward strand.
AATTTTAGAGTGAAGCATGTGCTGCAAGGTGACATTTGAGGCTGGGTGGAGTTGAGATGCCTGATTAATTGCTATAGTTAATTAAATCCACCTCTGAAAGTGGAGAGAGGTGGAGATGCTGGCTGAGGAGACATGGGAGCGCAGCAAGTGCAGCATTGCAAACTCAAGTGAGCTCCAAAAGATTGGCATTTTCTTGATACTGGCATGTTCTTCCAAAGACAAATCTCTCTCCAAAACACAATGATTCTTTTTTGCCTGGATATATGAGATGGCATTAAGCTGTTTTTTTTTGTTTTTGTTTTTTTTGTTTTTTTTTTTTTTTGTTTTTTTTTTTTTTTGTTTTTTTTTGTTTTTTTTGTTTTTTTTTTTTTTTTTAAATGTGTGATTCCAGCCCAGTTTACATCAGGTGTAAGAAAGTAAATTAAGCCAATGTGTGCCTGGTGATTGCTCACTGCAGGAACCTCTGTTGTGGCTTCAACACTGCAAACAAAACTCACTGCTGTGAGCTGGGCGACTCAGAAGAGATCAAGGCTGCAGATACCAACTTCTGCTCTCATCTCCTGTGAGAAACTTAGCCCTGCAGGTCAGGGTTGGGCTGAGATGGCCTGGTAGCAAAGGTGCCTCTTGGTAAAGAGATCACATTTTTCATCAGCACAGCCAAAATTATTCCTTTCACCCTGTGATAATTCCCTAAAGTATTTTTACAGCTACATTTTAGAGAGTTGCAAATTGGGTGATTTGTGTGTCAGTAACTAATGCCCTTTCCACTGAAGCCATGGCAAATGGGGAGCTGCTGCTTCCTTTTTCTCCCTTCCCGTTGATAAACAAACAAGTTCATCAACCTGTTAGTTATTCCAGTGAATTACACCTGGGATTAACCTGTGCTGTTGGCTTCACTCATCTTTGTGGAAAGTAAGCAGGAGCTCTGAGGCCATCCACGGGAGCTGGAAATGAAGGATTCCTGCATGTTGTGGTATATTCCAAGAGTAATGAAAGAGACACTTTGCATTATTCCCTGCATATGTAGCAACTCTGAGAGTACCAGGAAGCTTGTCCTGCTTGCTCGGTATGCTGTAATCCCGGGGAGGTGTTTGTGATAGCAGCTTTGATCGTGGGGTACCTCTGACCTCTACAGACCGGGGTGCTGGAACAGCTTCGGCCCGGGATGGCTCTGCTGGTTGAGGGGAGAGGTCAGAAAGCCTGGGGACAGAGTGAGAAAAATTGTTCACTGGGACAACTCATGTCTGGACTGATACGCTTTCTTTAGTCTTGGAGAAAGTTCAGCAGGCTTAGCTTCTCTCTCAACACACACTCCTTAGAAAAATAAGTTCAACCAGGGGAAAGTGCCCAGACATTACATTTTCAAAAGAAAGTTTCCATTTCATTCATGCATTCATGCCATTTTGGTCAGGCTGTCTGAAACTGTAACTGTGCTGTTACAGCACGAGACTCAGGACTCTCTGGCTTGCTGTATAATCTCTATGTTTGCTCTAGGTATGATTTAGGAAATAGCCAGAGACTGGGGTCCCTGTCATGAATTACTTACTGGCCTAAATGATAGATGTGACAAATGACAATATAACATACATCAGAAAAGGAGGGAGCAGCATACTGCAGCTTGCTGATTTGTGGTTTGAGTTTAGATGCACCTATATTTTATTGGGTCCTCTGTTTATACCAACATGGGAGGCCAGATTCTCATGCCGTGTGAACGACGAGCTCGGTGCAGGGCCTGCTCTTTGATGTTTGTAGGCAAAGGGATTTCTCAGGAGCAGTTTGAATGAGGTGAGTGGCTGATGTGTGCTGACTGGAACTTAGAAAGCTGTTCCAAGCATGAGAGAAGGTGTGGGAGATGGTGCAGAAATGCCTCTGTGATGAGGGAATGAAGGGGAATGCAAGGTCAGTGCTGCAGGACTCACTGGGGGGTGGGTCGGGTCACATGCAGGACCGTGGGCAAATCCATTAACTGCTCTGTGCTTAAGCTTTACTGCTGTAAAGTGGGGATAGTAATGCAATATCCTTGGCTCCTGTGGTAACTCACAGTTGATAACAGAGATGTCCAGAGTAAACACAGCTAAGCCTGGATCTGGGTATACATTTGGGTTTGTGCCGTTCATTCATTTTGATGCTTTTAGAAATCCTGCCAAAGTCAAGGGGCTATGAGAGACCAGGCTTTCTATCAGCATCTGGAGGGCAAAATCCCAGCAGAAGACCAGTTATTGTATTATTCTACTTCATTAAGTACCTTCTTGAGGGGTTAAAGTAGCCTGTGAAAACATGTTATCATGAGCAGTGGAGTGTCTTACAGCCCTTTGGGAAAAGGGAAGATACACTATCTGTGCACTTCAAGATCCATTTGTAGTGGCAGCCACGTAGATTGCACCCCCTTCCCCAGCTTTCTGCTCATCATAGCACCTGGACACTTCAGATATTGGGGATAAGTCTACTCCACAGAAGGAGTTTCCCAAATAATGCATGTTTAGTACTTACTGGAAGAATCTCGCATACAGAAGCCCTAGACCCATATAGATCAAAACTCAAATAACATTTGACCAGGAATATATATTGTGTTGCCCATGAAGCCATGGAGGTAGAAATAATTTCAATTTCTTGTATCCTTGAAGGAAGCCGTTTCTTCTACTGACTGCTATACTATTGCTGGAGTGTGTATGGGTTAGTGCATACTGAGCTGTATGTTATCCTTTCCTGGTAGCTCCTGACCTGAAATGAACACTGCTCTGTTACCATTTTTCATGAAGTTTCAAGCAATAAATACAGGGAACTTGTTTTCAGGACAATGGAAAGTTTAAATGTGAGTTCAGGAGTTTGTAGAGTAATAGATCCTGTCCTGTCAGATTCAATACCAGAGGGTATAAAATATGTCAGATAATTCATCAGGTGTTGGGATTAGATAACATAACTTAATTAAGGTACAGTTTGGCTGGAAAACACGCATTAAGACAGGAGTAATGCTATTACTGAATACCATGTAGCAACACGTAGATGTCTTTTCTGGAACAATAGAAGAATAAACAGATATCAAAATGGATAAATCTTCTCACATATTGCTGAAGATGATCAAATAACTAATGGCAAAACCTATATTTGTTTTTTTCCATTTTAAAATCCTTCCTAATCCTGTCCTCTCTTCTATTTTCAACTTCTTAGTGTCTGCCAAATTGATTCTGAACATTTTTCAGCTGATGAGTTGTGCATGAGGGCTCTGCTCTGTAACTAGCTGGTATTTGTTCATGATGTGCTTGACTGGCTGCACTCTCATTCTTTCTGAGTAAATGGCTTAAATTTTTGAGCACAGAGGAATAATGTAGCCATACACACTTACACTGCATAATTTGATGATTTATATTAAAGTAATGAAATCTTTGGGTTTGTGACTGCTTTCATTGGCAGTGATACGGGCAATCCAAAAAGGGAGTAAGTATGACTGGACTGGTAGCAGCATCAGACAGATTTCATTCACTTTCCCCTCCCCCTTCCCAAGTTCGTTGTATCATTCAACTTGATGAAAAAAATATTTCCACTTGTGGTTCTTGTTCTTAGTGGGGTGCAATGTGTCTAGGTGTGGTGGCTGACCTTTTTCCTGGTTTCCCATACAGATATGGGTTGGTCGCTGCCTTACTGCCTGTACTGCTCAAGCAGCACTGGCTGATCCCCTCTAGCTGCAGAGGTGGTCCTCTCTTTTCAGGTTTGTCTTGGAAGGAGTGGAGGTAGCCTGAAACAGACTGAACTAACAGCATACTGCAGTGAACAAGTGGGATTCTTATGCTCGAGCTTGGTCCTTGGCCTCCTTTAACACGGTAGGTGTCATGCCCTACATCCTTGACATACAGCTGAGGAACTGATTCTCTCCTATCTTGCAGAAGCATTACTAGGGATTACTATCTTGGAGGGCATTACATTGCCACATTATGTGGCAGTTGGTTTAATAATAGGCTTTTTTTCATTTTTTAATGGACAAAAGCAATTAGAACCAGAAAACATTCTATATGCACTAAGGGAAACCTTCAGGATACCCAATGTTACACTAAAAATAGAGGTTAGCTATGGATATAGAAGGGAAAGTGCAACTTCTGCAGTAATGAAAACCTTGAGATGGCCCAAGGAGAAGGGATATATAGGATCTCTTAGCCTGTAGGTCACCCCTATCTTGTCATGAGGAGCAGACTAATGCGTGTGAAGAATATGCTTATTTATATCTGTGGTTTTACCAGAGGGGGTTGTCAGATTATACTTGATAAAGCTTGAAAATGTTTCTGCATTTATGGCACTGTTGATTTGCTGAAAGGAACAACCCAGCAAATAACTGATGACTGATTTTTGCCGCCTTGTGCAAAAATATGTCCAAGTGCGTGACTTTCCTACCACTGCAAGAGAGATCAACATCAATATTGTAGACTTTTGGACTGAGGGAGAAACTTTGTTCAGAAGCAAGAGAAGAGGAAACATGATCATTTAAGTATATTTCAATGGGACATTACTGTATCTGCATGTATTTTTTTTCTTCTCTTGTATTGACTAGGTCCCTCACTTTGTTTATCTTTGTTCTTATGAGGAACAAAGGAGTAATTCATCACCAATGTGCAGGGATACCTTACTTTGCATTTGTATGGTATTGTCTGTCCAAGTGGCTCAAAGGCCTTTACAGACTTCAAGAGCTGTCTTCAGCTGGTATAGCAGTGCTATGCTGACACCGTCTGAAAATCTGATCCTATCTCACTTCCATTTTTGTCTTTGTTTTTTGACTTGACATATCATAATATTACAGATGCAAAACTAGTCCCCCGCAAACTCAAGAGTGGCATGATTTACTCATGGATGACTTCTCTAACATCAGCTTTTAGAACTGCAGAAGTACTTGATTCTCTATTCTATCTGATTTTCCTTGTTTCTGTAGTTTTATATATCTGTACTGAAATGCATTGTTTGAGTGAGTCCAAGTTAGCAACTGATGTGAATTATTTTGTACAACAGCCCTGCATTTACTGTTGTTTACTATCTGTCAGTCCTAGGGGGGTGTCTCCAGCATTTTATGATGGTTTGTCTTGTACATGATAATTTTATGTCAGTGAAAGTTTCAAAGCTAGATGTGCATTCAGATGTGGAGAGCTGCTCAGAACTCCCCTCTGTGATTGCTTTCTGTACCGTAGCTAATTATACATTAGTTGGGAAATGTGTGCTACTCATACTGTTGCAACATTCTAATGTCAAAATGTCACACTGGACCAGATGCTGTAAACCCTGTATTTCTCTGCAAGTAGCTATATTGATCTTGTAACTTCTGCAAAGAATTTATATATTTTATATATACGGGTGTATCTGCGTGTAAAATTTTATATTTGCATGTTATATATAATTGGTTTCACAAAAATAACATTGACGGGTGTTGATTAAAACAATAATCTGTATTTTTTTATTAGCAGGTCTGTTGGGCTTTTTGTTTTCACTTAGCCACATTACTCTGAAAAATGTACAGGTTTTTTGACCACTCAAATATTCATCACTTCATGTACTTACTTACCCTTATCTTTGGGATCTTCTGGAACTGGTTTGATGTTCCACTCTAGAAAATAATAATAACATCAATAAGATATATTTCAACAGACTGTCATTGGTATTTTTAGTTATGAATTATCTGGACCTATTCACTAGCAAACATTGTTTAACAGTTTTTAATAATGAATATTCTTCCCCACCAATAGAAAAAGTTGGAAATCTTCATTTCTAATAGGAAGTACTTCATCTTTGTAGTTCACATACATAAGAATAAACTGTGAGAACATTGAAGGCTGGTTGCTACAGGGAGGTGGTTAAATTGTCAGTAACTCTGCAGAGACAGCAGAAATAGTTTTGACTTCTTTGAAGAAGCAGCATTGGCTTTATGGCCTTTTGATTAGCTCCTCATTAAAAAAATTCACACTTGCCTTTGTATCTCTTGCATCTACTAAGCATTATCCATGTCTTTTGAAACAAAACTTTATTAGTACTACTAGCTCTGGGCTGCCTGCACTGGTGCTGAATGAGTTTGGGTCCAAACTATCCTTTTGGGGACTGCTGGTATGTGGTTTGGCAGCTAGTTTATTTTGAACCCTTAAAACTATAGCAAATAAAAAATAGAAGGTCCATGTGTAAAAGTTTTCATGCATGAATGTTGTTTTAAATATTACCTGTGATTTTCAGAAATGTCTCATTATGATCTGTGAGGGCTTCCAGCAAACTGGAGTCACGTAATGTAGTTTTTAATTCTGAACGTTTAACAAGTGTTCAAGGATTGAATCATTCTGCTCCCCGATGTGCTTTGGTGACCTAAAACAGCGTGGACTGAGATTCCCCCATCTGGGCTTTACATTTCCCTGAAGTCTTATATAATCCATGTAATACAACGGGATGCTGTGTCACTTATTCCAAAGGTATCATCACCAGTGGAGATTTGCCAGGTGACTTCATCCTCCCACTCAGTTTTGCCTCTGTCTCATGGTTGTGTTTCGGGGAGGGAGCATACCAGCTTGTTGTCCTTGTGCACGTCGCTAAATTTTCTTTCCGTATTTCGTACTGTGGAGTCCTTGAGGATTACTTGCCCTTTTAGGAAAGCTGAAAGGCCTCCTTTCATAGCTGCTTAATTCCTATCATAAAGATTTTTTTTTTTCTCTCTCTGACCCCTCAATCCTTCTTTCTTCTTCCCCTCAAGAAGGATTCCTTGGTATTTGCTTTGCTAAATATTGGATATTTCTAGCTGGGTAAAAATGTCTCCTGATTCTTTTTCCTTGTGGTCACAAATCTGTTTCTTGTATCTCCAGTTCTTGTACCATCTGTCCTTCCCCCTGCAGCATGTGTGGCTGTAATTTGGGTAACTTATTGTCCAAGAAGTCTTTGTTTTCTCAGATGCTGTGCATTAATGACGTTTGAGTTTTAGACTGTGTGTATTCTTCCCTTTAATGGATCAGGAGTTTATTTGGACCACTATCAGATTGGAAAACCTGAGCACAGCCAGGACACTACCAGAAAATTTTGCCTGCTCATCTGCTCTTTGCTTACAGGAAACAGTGAGCCTCTCCTACCCAGGCTGTCCCCCAAACTGGGGGTTAACTGCAGCCCCTTCCCCAGAAACTCAAATAAGCTTCATTTCAAAGATTTGGTGACATCATTTTGCAAAAGTGCTGGGTGAAGCATAAGTTCATTTCCCTCGGCACCACTTCTTAATGCATTTTTGTTCATCAAGGCGTACAACTAATGTGAAGAGGCAATTCAGTCTCAGCAGTCATTCTGCTGAGGGTGAAATACTGATAGGTACTTCATTTAATAAAATAATAATGCTGTGCAGCTGTACACTGTCTCTCCCACAAGGATCTCTAGGTACCTGAAAGAGTATTAAATAATTAAGCTTGACAATACCCCTGTATTTCATTAGTTCCATTTCACAGGTGGATTAGCAGAGGTTAAGTGACTTGACCAAGGTCAGGATCAGACCATATTCCTGTGAGGGAAGCCTGTTTGGGGGATAGTTTGTATGTGGATGGATCAGCTAGTCCTGCATCGGGTTTCTGTGACAACCTGGGGTCTGTGCATGGAGGCAGAGCCAAAGCCCATGGCAGAATGGGGAGGGAACCAGGGAATCCTGGCTCTGTTTTCTTAATTTGTTTCCAAATGTCCAGGCCTAGGATAATCCATACTAAATGCGGTGACAAGACTGAAGGGTTTGATTTGCTGAAGCCACAAAAATATATAACTTGCTGCCCAAGAGACCTGTAAGCATTTATTTAATATTCACTGACATCTCCTGTCCAGTTGGCTCAGCAAGTCATATTTTTGTAAAGTTATTTTGCACCATCTGTATTGAAAATGGCAACCTGGCCAATTACAATGGATTTTAACTCTCTTCTGTGAGAGAGTTTTAAAATGGAAAGAATCCAGGAGTGAGGCAGGGGGAGGAAATACCATATCTTTCCCAAGTAAAGTCGGGGTTTGATCCTGCAGGCAGCTGAAACATGCAAAATTAGTTGGGTGCTGAGTGTTCAGCACCTTTTCAGTGATGCTCAGGACTTTGCAGAGTCAAAGCTCTGAGCTATAAGGTTAAACACGAACATTAATGAAATGTTATCTCTCTACCAGATGGAACTAAGTGACAAGTACTCTGGCTGTCAAGCGCAGAAAATCGTGAATCTGTCGCACATCCCCTGACAACAGCAAGGGAATCTTCTTAAAACTGACTTATGCAATAGGAATTGCTCTGTGGTGGGGTATCTCATTCATGTGGTCAGGAAGCTGACCTTTGCTGGGAACTATTTGTCCCTGCTTTTTGTTTGTTTTGTTTTGTTTTTTTTTTTTTCTTGTGGGATGCATCTAGCTTTCTGATCAACTGCCACCTTGCAAATAATCCACTTAAAAGGATATTTTTTTCAATGCTAAAATAGCTACAAGCTAAGGCTCAAATTGCATAAAAATTACATGTATGCTTGAAATCTTTACAACTGATGATTCCAGATAAGAGCAGATACTCCATTCTGATCAGCCTTCGGCTGAAAGGTGTAACCACTACCAACCTCTTGCTGTCAATGAAACATCTTCCCTGTCTACCAGGATACAACAAAAACATTATGTTGCCATATCAGAGCACAGGAGAACTTTCCTGGAGCCTTAAGGGATTTCCTCATATTTTACAGACTTAACTGACTGCTGATAAATGAACAACAACATATTTTTTATATGTGCATACTCTACATGAATGATCATGTAGTATTAACATTTAATCCACAACTGAAATACCTGCTTTATAGAAGTGGAATGCAGAGGATATGGGAGAACACTCACATATTTGAGGTTGAAACTGAGATGAAAAGTGGGGCTAAGAAAATAAAACAAGCTTTCAAAGGGATCTCAAAATCTTAAGTGCATCTTTTTGGCCTAACATTGTAGCTGCAAGCTGATAGCAAATAAAATGAGGTTGTTCAGAGAAAACCAAAGTTCCTCTGGAAACTTGGCTTCTTGTTGTTTGGCAAATAAATTTACCTTTGCCATGTAATTGACCTGCTGCTGCAATTCTCACCTGCTCTTGGAGAATGCCCTTGTCTGTTTGTTCAAAGAAGGGCTCATTTTATCATTATGTTTAGATGAATGGTTGGAGTGGAATCTTTTGGTATAAAATATTCATTATGAACAAACTGTGAACTTGTGAATATGCATGATTCCCCTTTAATCTGTGTTTTTTTTTTTTTTTTTAATTTTTTTTTTTTTAAGAAACATTTCCTTTCCAAAAGAAAGGCAAAATCGGTCTGCTCAAACTGACCAACAAGACTTAAGTATCAGTTGCCGAACAATCTGCGCACAAGCTGCCTACGATTATTTTTTGCGTAAAGAATTTGCTGAGAAAACTACAAACGTGACTGTGGACAACTTGCAATGGACTGAAACTTCCCCAGTAAATTATGTGTTTCACTTTAGCAAGAAAAGAGTCTCCAGCTAATAGATGTGACATGATTAAGATAAGAGAAAGAAACCTGTAAAAAAGAAGCTAGAAAATCTTGAGGATATACCAGAAAACTCCTTCCATACCTGCAAAGTGTGTTTGTTAGTTTCCTTTCCTTGAAAGAAGGGGAATTGGTCATCAGGTTAATGCTTGGACAACTGCATTTAAATGCTGGCAGAGAGCAGCTACATTCTTATGATGTGAACATTTCTTAGTCAGGTGGTTGCTGAGATGTTTTCAGAGATTGCCACTGTTTAAAATAATGTCAGTCTGGGGGATTCCCCTGCTGTCATCCAAGGTGTGCATGAAGCTGTGCTTTAGCCCATGTTGTTCTCCCTTCATCCAGGCAATGCTACTTGCCATGTGTCGTTTTTGGGTGTCTGATCCTTTGTCCAGTGGTCGGTCTTCTCAGAATATTTGTGTGGGAAGTGACTGTGGGGGAAGGGAAACCCCCACATTTCTTATATTTCAAAATTATTCTAGGAGCTGTAGAAGAGGCAGAAGTCACGATATTGGCACAACCAAGCTGAAGATAATATTATATGCATCTCTTTCACAATACTCAGGGGTGGAGTTGGGGCAAAATATTGGGAAACGTGTCCTACATTCATCTCAAAACCATATTTAGCCATGGCTATTCCATTTTATTACAATGATGGCTTTCTGGGTACTTGCTAAACATGAAACAAGAGTGATGGTGCTTTTTTAGAAGGTTAAATTTCTGTCTGTGGTGGCCAAGCCTTGGAGATGTTGACCTGCAAGTTGCTACAGTACTTTGAGGTCCATGGCTCCTAGATACATGGAAGCACATGAGAGAATAGCGAAGGGAGAAGACTATAATCCTCTTCCATAAATTATATCTTCGTGTTACTTATTTCTTCTTCCCTAACATTTATTAAGTTGCATGATGTGGGTATGGAGCTTCTTTAGATGCTGACCTGCTGTAAGAAATTTCTTACTTCTTTAGGTAGTTTCAGTTAAGGCAGTGAAATAAGACTGAAATGTTCTGCAATTGTTCCTGGTAATAAAAGCCATGGTTCAAATGTATGCATTTACATTAATGAAAGAAAGTTGCATTGCAAGTAGTGGCAGTTTCCACATTGGTCGTAACTCACCACAGTCTCAGTTCAGCAAGTTTTAATTGGTGTGATTCTAGCTTTCTCACAGGCACCTTCCAAACCATCTCATTAGTTTCATTAGAAGTTTATGCTGCTAGGAGATATTGAGCTCTTGAGGAGGTACAACCCTGAAGAAAACATTCCTCCGAATATTTAGCTTGCAGCCTAGGTAAGCACAGGGTAAGAGATAAGTGCTCTGATATGATAGGACCAGAGATATGTGAGAACAAAGTCTTGTTTTCCTTCTCCACAGCAAATACATAATTAAAAGTGACAACCAAATCAGCTGACAAAGTCTGTGATTGTGGGCAACATGGGTCAAGTCAATTATGTGGGAAATCAAAATGTTCCTTTGACTTCTGAGTGGTGGGCAGCCCTATGGCGTTTCTGGAAGGCTCTGAAAGCTTTCTGAGATGTAGTCCTTCACAGTCAGGGGAAAAAGGATCTCAGGAGCAGGTCTCCATCCTACTTGTGAGATTTAGGGTGTGCCTCTTGTCCCCACTGCACCCGTATACTCTTGCCTTAAACGTCTGTGTCATGCTTGCGATGAAGTGGGTGTCAGAGCTGGAGGAGGCAGGGATGTGCTGAAAAGTCATGTGTGTTTGTGAAGCAGATATTTAAGGGATAGAAATCTCAATTTAGACAGGAAGAAAGAAGACACCCTGTATATGCTGTAACAAGGTAAGAAGGTTATAGAAAGGGAAGTATTTTAGTTCCAGAGTTCATCCACTCTATTTTCCAGGGTATGACCAGGAACCTTGCATTTGAAAGCTGTCCAAAAACAGAAGCTGTCAAGGACTGCTGAAGCTTCACATTACTGGGTTTTTGAGATGTCTCCTGTTGCTTAGTTTTGAAATGCAGCCAGTGCTGGGGTAGGTCGTGCAGTTGCAACATGCACATCATTTTTGAGCAGAATATCAACTATGTGCTAGAGAAATCCAGGCAGAGTAGAAGCTGGCTTGGGCACCCATGCTTGCATCTCTGGGCTCATGAAAGTGAAAAATGAAATATTTGACTATCGCAAACAGCTCCAACACAGTGATCTTCAAAAATGTGTTGTAGGAGCACTGCTTTGCCGCTGGCTGCGGAGAAAGGAGACTGCACTTCTGGAACCACCCCATCCTTTCCTTCCTTTCCCACTTGCATATTGACCTAGCTTAACTCTCTCTGGCAGGGTCAGGAAGCACATAAGTTCTAAAAGGCTACCTGCCAACTTTCATTTTTCATAGTTTAGTCATTCATGGTTTTCTGTGGAAGAAACGCCCTGTTTGGTTGGAAGGTAAACTTATTTTGGCAGAGAGGTAAATTCGCAATTTTCACTGTAAAATTATGGCTAAAAAGAAAGAGAAACCATTTTTGCATTCCAAGAATTAAACTCGTTAATGTATGTAGCATTACATTTTAGCAAAGTAATCACAGCTGAGCATCCAAAATGTTGTCTTGAATGCTTGAAAAATTTACTGAAAGTAGAAATGGAAAGGGCTCTGCAACATTCTTTATAGGAGAAGCTGCTAGGAATTCTCATATTGGGTCAGCAATTCAAGATGCTACAATTTTTTATTTATATATGATAGATAAATTGTGTGTTTGCTTGTAAGGGAAAAAATATCTCACAATGAAAATTTTCCCTAGAGTTTTCAGTAGCTTTCCATATTTCAAGCCATACTTCTGCCTCAGTCCAAGCATTTATGATATCCATTTTCTGAAGTTTAGGCTTCTGAAGGACACGTGTATAAACATAATGTCATCATTCTATGATATAAATGTAAAAATATGCATAAGTAATTTGTAGCTATAAAAGAAGAAAAAAAAAAAGGGTGGGGAGAAAGAGCAGAAGAAAGCAAGCCCAGCTCCTGGTTCCTAAGCTCTTTTTGGAATTCCTTTGTGACTCTGTGTAAGTCCTTACATTGAAAAGGTATCAGCTTTAGATGCCACCCTTAGTCTTTGGAAGTAAGGCACTGAATGTTGTACAGGTACCTTTTTTGTGTTTAAGTAGAACTGTAATAAGCAGTACAAAAAAATTGGCAAATTTCATGAAATTTCATGAGGGCTGATTTCCAAGCGGGAATTTCCAAGTGGGAATTTCATGAGGGCTGATTTCCAAGCGGGTTTTCAGACACTAAATTGTTGGGGAATACTCTCATTGATCCTTGGTATTCTTGGACCTGAGAGGATCTGCCTAAAAACTGGCTTTGAGGCATTATTTGAATAGGGATATGTGAGAACTCCTTAGGTTTCTGTATGCATGTGTGTGAATTATTTATCAGGGAAGTTGAAATGGATGCTTCATTTTTGTTTAGTGTAATTAAGACCCTAATATTAATATATAATCAAACATATTGCTTAGGGGTTGACTCTTCTGATTCTCAGCCTCAGCTTGAAGATATTGTCTCTTTCTTTCCTCCTTTTTCCTCATTAGTAGCTTAGATAGGCATGAAAAAATCTTTTGAGCTTAAATAAGAGATCTTTGTTGTTGTTGTTCTTGTATAGTTCAAAAGCAGTTAATTTTTAAGACCTCAAACTTGGCATGTGGCCACTCTCAGCTGGCAAATACACCCTTGCTATTTTTGCTGTGTGTGATTTTTAGTTCATCTGGAAGCTGCTGCCAAACAACTTTTGTCTAATTCTCCTGCCCCTTGCCTCTTCCTATTGCACTCCAAGTGCTCTCATGTGCTTCCACCCAGTTAATGAACCATCTGTAAAATGAAGGAGTAGCTCAGTCCTTGATGCCTCTGCTGAATCTCCAGGCCATAATGGCAACTGTGGCGGCTGGTGGCTTGCGGAGCCATGCCCGATTTGGCTGCGCTGGCAGCTCTGCATTCTCCTCCGACCCACCCCAAGCAATCATCCCATGGATGGTGGAATGACAGGCACTGCAGGGCTGGTCTGCTTTGGAGCTGCACTCCCCAGCTGTAAGGTGTTCTACCTCTTCATCATTCCCCTCTGACATCCATCCGTACAGGCAATTGCATCATTACAACCACATCATTTTGTCTGGCATTCAATTTGCAGCTTAGGAGAAGATACTTGTAGCTTCAGGTGCATGAAAGTAGGAGCTGGCATGTTTTGTGAGCAGCAGGTGGGAGTTGTTCAGTGGGAAGGTTAGATGAGATGGTAATTGAGAGTCTTCAGGCTAGTTAATAGGGCAGGAAAATTTGTGTGGATTTTATTTTCTGGTTTAGAGCAGATTAGGAAATACCATATCAAATTTGAAATCAAAGGTGAAAATGAGCTATCCAGAGGCAGAGTGTAAATACAAGGAGGCTGGCTTGGACAGTAGAATTAAACAGTTATTATTCCAAAAGTTCCTCTTTAAAAGCAAAGTGTTTTTTTATTATTATTTATCAGATCTATATTAATGCTATACAGTCTATCTGCTGGAAATTTTCTTAATTAAACTTCTGTAGAAAATATACAAAACACAAATCTTTTGTCTTTTTTGCCTTTTCTATCCCCTTGTTTATCAGTAACAGTGAAAAATCTGTCTGGGAAAAGATGCAGAGAAAATCTAAACAACTCTTGTTCCATCTGTAAAAGGAAACACTATCTCTTTGAAAAACTTCAAATGGTATATCGCTCTCTTGTATCATCACACTCACTGTATGTAATGTTATGGGAGTATTTTAGAAAGATCGTATATTAATGTAATATATCACAAATCTCTTGTTTGGTTTTAGCGGGGGGAGTTTGATGTGCAGTTGATTCATTGCTGTGTGTGAATTGCTCGTGTGTCCCTTTCCAGATCTGAGTGTTATCTGCGCATGGTCCACCCACGCTTCCTGGCATGCTTGGCAATGCTTACAGGCAAAGGTGACTGGAGGGCCCAAGTCCCTTGAGATAGAAACTCTGTGTAGGTGAGCGAGACAATATCCAGGAAGGGCAGAAAAGTAACCATTGAGTGACAGTGTGTGTTTTAAAAAATAAAAATCTTGGGGGGGGGGGGGGGAGAGTTGAACGGCAATGTTATTCTTGTTCCCTCAGAAGGCCAGAGGAATAAGGAAGTGCAGGCACTGTCAAGGCACTGTCATTTTATGTACATTGCTTATTTCTCACACAGAAGGGTGAGTTTGTACTGAACGGGTAGTGGATTGAATTAAGCAGACAGCACTGGCAGCATAGCCATAACTTTCTGAGAGTGAAAAAGCTGAAATTGGCAACTGCAAATTAAACACACCAAGGTTTTTGATATGGTTTTGTTTAAGATAACAAGTGAGACATCTGCAGAAACTGATGTGAATTGTCTAGATTCCCAGACACTTTTTGCATCAGTCGAATTTTGGGAGTGTGTCTGTCTGCACATGTGATCTTTGCTATGAGTGTCTGGCACAACATGATCATCAGAAGCCATCTTCATTACATCTGCACTAGGGTCTCTGCTGATGTCAGTTATTAGGAGGATTTTTTTTTTTTTTTTTTCAGTTTTAACAGGACAATGTGGAAAGGATGGAGTTTATTCTTGCTGTGTGTAAATTCCAAAGACTGATTGTAAGTTCCTCAGTCCCTTCCCTGCATCCAAGATGGAAGGTTACGAAAATGATGTGGGTAGCAGTATCACTGAAGCTTGGTTGATACTTGTATACTTTTATACCTAATTGTCTTCTCATTGGACCTGTGTTCAGTGGTTCCTTTGCTTCCTTAGCTCTTGGCAGAGGTGGTAATGAGCCGGTTGCAGGTCTGTGCCGAACAGGTGATAACAATGAGGATTGTTCAGGAAGAATGGGTGGAACCTTCTGCCTGCCTCAGCTTGTATGATATATGTCCCATACTATTATATTACCTAAAGGCTTTCTCTCAGTCTGGAAGAGAGAAATCAAACCATTTGAAATCAGCTACTTGCTTTTAGACAAGTATGTATTTGTGCATCTTTAGCTTTCTTAAACAGAAAACACAAAGTAAAAGAGAAGGGAGAAAAAAGTTCACAGCAGATCCATGCATATATTATGGGGTTTTTTTAAAGATAATTTGTATCCATTTCTTCTCATCTACTGGTGGCAAGTAAAATCTTGAGGAAAGCAATTGGAAGGAGTGAAAAATTTAGAGATCAGAAAATTTGCAGGATGGGGGATGGATGAGAACAAGCAAACGGGAAGATGAAGAGCATTTTTGTCTTGGGACTTTTCTGATTTGCACTAAATATTGTATTGTCGGACTAAGTTTGAATGAATTTTCAGTTGGGTTGTTAAAGTTGGCAGTGTGGGCTGCACATTTAACAGGAGAGATTTATGAACTTAACTCATGCAGGTGGTAGACCGTTAGCTATAAAGGAGCCAGAAACCTTGGTATGAATCCCTCAGCACCTGCTCTGTTGAAGGTCACAATGTGATAAACCCCACAATGCTCCTGATCCCTGAGGAACCTGAAGGAAAAAGGCATAACTGCTACTGTTAATATGTGCATTTTCTCTGTATTCAGCTTAATTCACCATTCAGTTCCCATCCCTAACTGTAGATTGTACATAGTACAACTGGTTTTGGTGAGCCTTAACCACCTTTACAGTGCTAATAAGATCTAATTTG
The DNA here is from genome assembly GCF_024509145.1 of Vidua macroura. NCBI lineage: Eukaryota > Metazoa > Chordata > Aves > Passeriformes > Viduidae > Vidua > Vidua macroura. The sequence goes on from NC_071577.1 coordinate 28,708,609, forward strand.
CCTTTTGTTCTTGTTCATTCACTTTGCCTTAACAGTGTGTTGAATATTCCAGTATGAAAATTCAGTCAAATGCATATAAAATGTATTAGGCTGATGGTCTGAGCTTTAGGATTAGGATGCACTTTTTTTTCTGTCTGTGTAATTGTACAAGGTGCTTTATTCATTTGCTGGTATTTATATGGCTTATATTTTTCCTGAATGTATTGTACTGTTGTAATTCTTTAAAAAACCCAAACAATTGTAATTTTTATGGTCTTATCTTTTACAGTGAATCTTCTCCTTGTGGATTTTTCACTGTTAAAGAGGACATGTATTTCCCACTTTAATGCACCATAGCTAAGTTAATAATACTCATATGAGGCTTTAGCATTTGAAAGCATGCTACATACATTAAATCCTGTAAAATTCTAATCAACTTAATAAGTTTTTTTTCCCACATTGTGCAGATGAAGAAACACAGTCTAAATAGTTAAGCTACTTGCCAAACCACACAGTGAGTTAAAGACAGAGATGTGATTGGACTTTGTGGTTCTCAATCCATGTTCAGACTAGTAAATGATATTGAACCTCTGGGTTCTTTCTGTAATACAGTATCCAAACCCTCTTTGATTTCTTTGTGTAGAGTGAAAATGTCACTGACAGAAAGACCATTTGATTTTTCTCAGCCTTGAAAAGAATATGAATTTTTTTAGAACTGAATTTTTCATCAGAAAATTGTATGCTGACTTTTATACGTCACAAATCCCATATGGACTCCTAAATATGGAGAGAGAATAATTATGAGCCCCTTTGTACTGACTCACTTCTCTGATTTTTTTTTTTAACTCCATTTTAAGGATTCAAATGCTGATTGCCAACGTGGTGTATCACTTCTGCTGTTAGATAATCTTAGCTTTTTAACTGAATACAGCCATGCACTGCCTTATGATTAATTACATGTACAACAGGTGTTGATCTTGTTGGACCAAGATTATGAAGTTCTTTGCTATCCAGGTGGTCTGTTTTAATATAAAAAGACCAGTAGCATAATGAGCAAGAAATTGAACTAACAAGCGAGGGGAAAAATACTTGAATGCATTAATCACCTTTAATAAGCTTAGCCAGCTCAGCACAGCTAATCAGCTGGGAAGTCCTTGCTTTGAAGAAGCATCAATTGTTGTATACCCAGTAGGGTAAATAAAAGATAAGCCAAGAGCGGTGGGAAGGGTGTTTGTACATCTAAAAGCTTTCAAGATTTTCCAAATATAAGGCACCTGGTATGATGGTTTTTAAAATTATATTAGTCAAAATGAAAATGCAGTTACTTTTTGGTAATGGAGAGATATGTCAATCAGATATCTCCGGATGCAGTAGCATGGTAGTAATTACTGAAAAGGGTTGGTTATTTGCAATATAGCTCATTTTAATTTTCACACTTTGAAGGGAGCAGTGAGGCTAACTTAAAGCCCTCTAATGACCTCTGTTCATAAACCCTGAGCTCAGAAATTTGAGGCTAAGATGCTATTCCTACTTAGAAAGATATGTGAATAAATCCCTCACCCTCCCTCCTCCCCTCCAGTATTTTACATTTCATATACATCAATTCTTTGTATTTCAAATTCTTTGACAGTGAATGAAGTGTCTGTCTAATGCTTAGTGAACAGCCCTTTTAGCATAGCATATATAATTTTTTTCCCTTAATGCCATAAATATATTTTTCTTCTCCTGATTTTGCAGCTCTTACCCATACGGTAGCAATGACTACACTTGTACACTTGTGCTCTTGAGGTGTTGTGAGCTATTGGGCAATTGCAGTGTAGAGATACAAAACAAATGCACAGAACAGCCAATGATGGAATCTACTTTTTTTTTTTTTTTTTTTTTTTTGACAACTTTAGCAGTATTTCTGTGTTGCTGATATTAGGGCAAAATTATTCTGATTCTGCAGTTTGCAGGTTAGAACTCTGCGTATTTCAAAGCTATTGCAGCCTTTTTCACACATATTCCCTCAACATTGCTCTTAGCCTGGAAAAGAAGGAGAGGCATCTCTCTCAATATCTGTGGTGCTCAGGATATGATTTCCTCAGGTTGTTCAAGTGTCTTTTCTACCATAACTGTTTAAACCCTTTCTTTCTTTCTTTCCTTCTCCTCCACCCTGTGATTTTTGTCTTCGGCAGTTGAGGCATGTGATGAATTTGGAGGCTTCACCCCTCTGTTCTTCTCTTTGAATTTTTTTTTTTCATTGAAAAATGTTTTTGTTGTTCTCCCATAATCTCAAAACAGTTAAACAGATCTTCTGCAGACTTTCCAGATCAATTTGCCTTGGGGATAAAACCAAGTAAGCAGTTTTAATATTTCTGTATGAAGTGAGAAAATAGGATTGCCATGTATGACCATGCTACACAGCCATCACCTGAGCTAGAAATCCTCATGTGCTGATATAAAAATGTTACTGTCTGTTCTGAAGGATTTTCTTAGAGAGAAATGGCATAAAATATTTTAAATATAATAAAATCTGTCCAGGCTGATGCTTTAAGTTAGTGTTGGTTAAAGTGTAACTGTGGCTGTGTTAGAGGCACTTGGGTGCAGTGAGACACACACTTATCGGGTATCTTAGTTTAACTTTTCCAGTATGTGGGAATCTAACTATTTGTGTGATCACATCAAGGTAAAAGCAGCTACTGTTATGTTTTCTTCTCACAACTTCCATTTGATTACTAGTGGTGGTTCTATTGAACTTGGGGCATGTCTGTACAAGCAACTCTACACAGATGAAGCAGGACATTGATTCTGTAGCTGGGTACCTCAGCATAGCCCTTCTGTAGCTGGCATGATCTGATGCTTTTTTAATTGGGGGTAGGCAACACTTAAAATACTGGCAGCATGTGGGCATGTACAGTAGTCACTTTTTACACAAAGCTTCTGGGTTTTTTGCAGCTGCCTGGCACAGAATTTGGCAGGACTCATGCTGAAGTGACTGAGGAGAAGGTGATCTCACCCTCATAGTATTTTTGTGTTGATGAACCTCATTCTCCAGTAATGTTGTGATTCGACTGAGGCTGTCACATCTCCCTTAACATGTTCAGACGAACGTGTTCAGATTTGGCATTCCAGGCTGAGATGTGCAGCCAGGATGCTGGAGGGTGAGGAAAGCCTCCAGAAGTTGCACGTTCACTGAGATGACCATGGTGTCATTCATTTGAAAGAGTCCTTGCAAGGTCCCCCTTACTTTTCATTTAGTAGTTTGGCAGCACTGTGGCTCAATCCCAAGTCTGAAGGCAGGCTGTCTCAGTCAGGGCTCTCAACCTGAGGACTTCACCCAGGGTGAGAGAGAAGCTGAGAGTAAGAAATGCGAGGGGCAGTCTGGTACATGGGTTAATGCTAGAAATGACCTGGATGTTGTGACCACAGATGTTGCCTTCTTCAATTAGAAGAACTGGACTTTGTCCAAGCTGCTGATAAATGTTGAGACTGAAAATGGCTGGTTCTTATTTTGGAATATCACCATTGAAGTCCTTGATTCGTAATTATGATCCTTGAGGCTAGAGTACAGCAATTCACTTTTCCGCTTGGGTAATGGGAAGGTAGGGGGAACAGCTGCTTTCCTCTTCCCTTCCCTGCTGAAATCTACACACTCTCAGCAATTCTGGGTGCTTTCAGAAAGACACAAAACCCACGTGTTTGCTGTTGTTAACAATACTGGAATTAAGCACTCCTGTTTCTCTGAAATGGGAAAGCATGCTTCTTCTGTCATCACATATTAGGTGTGTCAGTCATATCAATTGGGCCTTATGTTGAAGCTCAGGTAGCATGGAACAAATTTGCTAATAAAGAGCACACAGATAAAACTTCCTTCAGAAATCCTTGTCCAAATCCAAAGTAAAATCCTTTTGAAATGTCTTTTCTCCAAGACTTGACTCTGGTTTAGCTAAGGCGGGATAAGTTACCCATCCAGCACTTTACCAGAAGACATTAGATGCTGCAGTACATTAGGAACTTGATAGTGGGTTGCATAAGGTGAGAAAATGGTACAATTAGTTTTAATAGTCAACTAGTATTACTCCAAATTCTCCAAAATAATTTCCCCTATCATTCAAGACATTTGTCCAGTGATATGATAAAACTGAAGTTTGATTGTTCCAAATGAGTGTTAAAGAGTGAGAGAAGTGGGTGGGATGGAGTAACCCCTATCACTCTTACCCTCTTAAGTTTCACAAGCAAAAATGACCTGCAGTCCTGGATATAATTTTACCTTGTATTCCCTGAGTAATGCTATAATCATGAGTGTTGTACATTAAGGGAGCTGACCTTAAGCTACCTCCCTCACTGATTACTTTCCTTCCTGCAAGCTCACAGTGCTTGGGAGCATATGTGCATGCTGTCAAAGCATGATTTCAAGAGAGAAAATAAGGTTATAATGATAATTTAGGTCTTGGCTGTACTCAGATTATTTCAGTAGTGAATCATTTTTATACTCGATTTTCATTAGATTTTTTAATGCCCTTTTAGATGCCAAAATTGTCATCTTTATTCTACAGAATAGATGTGCAATTTGAGAGCTAGAAGTATCTTTCTGATTTTGCAGTGTATTATAAATCACTTTTTCTTCCACATGTCCTGCCAAACCTGAAAGTCCTGCAGCTCAGTCAACATATAGATGAATAAAACAGATTGCTAAAAACTTTCTTGAGCCTCTGTACTACTTTCAGAATTGCCAGAGGTCAAGCTGACCTGTATCCTTACAAAGGAAGTTAAATAGTAAAACTTTCTTTAGTCATACAAATAAAAGAGAACAAGGAACGAGGAAGTGATGTTGCTCAGTAATGATGCAAACAAAAATTTAGTAGTTTCCCAATAAGTAAGTTGATACTTTGCCTCTAGTTTTTAAATAAATATGATAATTTGAAGTGTAAAGGTAAAGTCAAACCTTCCAATGAGAATGAGTATGTATAGTGAAAACTGGTACATTCAGGTGGAATGAAGAACTTAATGCACTCAAGATGCAGGCAGGAGATAGTCTACATTCCAAAAAATTTTTGAAAATTCTGGCAGTGTGCAGTGGAATTCCACCAGTGAGGATTTTTAATGCATTTGTCAAGCTGATGTTGTGACTATGGAATAGCAAATGTATTATCCATAGACATTAAGGAAATGTGGAAAAATTATCCAGGCAACTACAAACCTGTTAGTCTGGCCTGAGAAGTATGCAACTTTTGGAACAAATTCTGAGGGAGAAGTTTTATCAGACAAGATAGTGGAGAATGTGATAAAAATGTAGTGTATTTTTAACAAAAGACAATCATGCCAGACTAATCCTGTAGTATTCTTTGATGTGATTGCTGATCTTACAGGCAAGCCAACTGTGCTAAGTCTCATGTATTTGTTTTTCAATGAAGCATTTAGTGAGGTGTTCCATAGGAAAGTATTAGTTGAGGAAAAAGTAGGATTTGGTATTGTAAGGCAGGTATTGTAAAAGTTGTGATGGGAAGAAAACTTTATTATTGGTTCCAGGCAGATGAATAATACTCAATTTAAAGGATTGTGGGGCATAAAAGAGAGAAAAAAAGCAAAATGCCAATGAGGTACATTGCTGTCAACAATGTTGGAAGCAAAGTTGCATGAAGCATTGTGATGTCTGAGATAGCCTAGGTTTTGAATGAGCAGGAATTTCATGTTGTATGGTTGTTGTGACTTTGAGAACACCAGCATTAATTCTTGTTGTAAAATGTGAGTTTATCAGCCAGAAACTGAGTATAGAAGTAGTAATAGTTACACATTCAGGGTGTACAACAACTACTGCAGGGCATAGCAGTTGTACAGAAGATCATTATGACCTTGTGATCCAGCCATGAAAAAGGCAAACAGAGTGCAGGCAACTATTTATAGTGGGGGTATGAGCTCTTAATGCTTGTAAATAAGGCTTTGTATACACAAAATAAGATGTAACTTTTAGTCACCCATATTCAGCAGAGAGTGGTTTACAGGAGCAGCTTCAAAGAAAGGTTAGCATAGAGGACTGGGAAAATGGAGAGTCTATGTCATGAGCAGAGCTGAAAAATGTTTGGCTCTTTCAGTAAAAAGAAAGCACAGAAGGGAAATAATTGCTGTCTATAAGCAAATCACATGGGTAAATAATAAAGGGAGGGGGGAAAGTTAATCCAAAGAACAGTGTTGGTAGCAAAGCAAAACATTAAGTTGGTCATGAATATGGTTAAGTTTAAATGAAAGATTTCTATTCATCGACAAAACTGTGAAGTTCTGGAAAACCTTTCTAAAAGGACAACAAACCAACTTTTAAGATGCAGTAAAAAAAGATTGTGAGCAAGATTATGTCATGCTTGTCCAGTTGTGAAGGGTTGTGTTGGATGATTCTGGTATTCCTATGCCCAATGCTCATGTTATGGCTCTACTGTGAAGCTGGTCTGCTCTTATATGTAGCCCCAGAACACTCTAAAGGAATTGTTGGTTGTAGCTATGAATATAGAAACATATCTTTTACCAATGTTTTATTACTATAAAAAATAATCTAGTCCATTGACAAGAATAATAGTCTAAATTACATAAAATTATTTGGCTTTTTTGGTAATACAAGACCAGGTTATAGGCTGGTACATATTAGCAGACTTAAATCCATAATGGATTTAGATCAGATCCCTTGTTTTAAGCTTGTTGGTATGGCAACCTATGGCTGAAATTGTCCAAAAGGAGTTTTCTTAGCACGTGTCTCTTTGTCTTCATATCCGAATATGCTTGCTGCTGATTTTCACTGTGTCAACAAATTTGAGGGGGTTGTGATTGTTTTGTTAAGACCTTATGGTCCCCAAATTGTAATATTTTTACAAGGGCATCTTATTTTTAAGAACTTAAAGCATCTGCTTTTGTGCTTAATCATAGCTTCTGTGTCATAGCTTCTGTGTTAGTTTAACAAGTTGAATTTTGCTTTTTATATTGCACCAGCTGTGGTCTATGGGCTGTTTAAGAGCAGTTCCACAGAAGATGTGTTGTCCTTCAACATCAGTATTGTTTCAAGACTCATCTTAACATTTGGAGCTCATAATGCCAGATGTGGCCTTTGAAATAGGCTTTATTACCCTGATCCAGCCATGCTGGCTTCCCTTTGTTCCCAACTGGAAGTGGTTTGGAGGGTCGGGGTGAGACCTGGGGATCTCCGTAATGCAAGTGCAATTCCCCAATTCCAGCAGTAGCAGCAGCAGCATTAATTCCTAGCATGGTTGTTGGGGCTCGGCTGGGCTGAGCTCTGCCTCCCTGGCGTCATTGCTTTTTTTCCATCCCCAAATAGGTGATGAGTAATTGCTTGGTCTTGATTTGTCATTCAGATCATAGTAGTTCTGTTACAAAGTAAACATTTTTGTTGGCTGAGTCCTAATGCAAAGACCATTTCACAACCACCTCTTATTTTAGGTTTTAATTGCTTTGCTTTGCTGTCAACTGATGTCCCCCTCCCCCATGCCTGGAGCCCTCCTCCCCTCTCCCCCTTCCCTGGCATGGGTTTTTTCCTGTTCCCACACTGCTAATGTGATGAGCAACAGTTGCAGTATCACGGGGCCCTCTCTGAAGGAGAAGAAAAAAAAGAAAAAAAAAAAATCCCAAACACCACCTTGTTTGCTTTTAGAGCCCTCCCGCCTTTTCAGTAGGGGCTGTGTTAATCCTTATACTATGAAGGGAAACTCCTATGTAAATCAAACCAGTGCTCAGAGCTCTCCTCCTTCCCCCTTCCAGCTCCCATATATTAAGTGATTGTTCTCCTCCCTTAGAAATGACAAATGATTGGTTGCCTTACTCTTGGCTTTCAACATATTTTCTTTACAGCCCAAAATTCTGGGGTTAAATCATGGTTCTTTCTGTTCTGTTGCTATTCCCTCATATTACGCCATACATTCATATGAATTTATTTCCCACCAACATGCTCAGAATAAACCAAGGCCTTTCCTCGATTTAAAGATGCAAAAACTAATGCAACTCAACCCAGAGCAGATTGCAACTATATTTTTTTCTTTTTTTTCTTCTTTTTTTTTTCCTTTCCCCTAATGCTGTTTCTGTTTTTGTGCTGCATAGCCTTTTCTGGTTAAGCCTGCACTCCGAGGCTAGATTTTGATGTCAATGATTAGTATTTCTAATCGGTTGAACAAGGACAATGTCCCTTCTGCTGCGCAGAGGACACAAAGGCACTGATTCTGCTCCCCCTTGAAGCATTTTGGCTCCACTGGGCCTTTTCCCTCGTTGTTGTAAATCAGGGGAAATTCCACCCATCCCTGGGGTTAGAGATTAGAGCTGCAACCGTAGGGGAGCTCTGGTTCCCCGAGGTGGGCAAAGCAGGGAAGCCGTACACCTCCAGCCTGGGATCTGCTCTTTGCTGTGGACAGGGGCTCTGGTGGTCTCCCTTTGGTGCTGGCTCAGCAGCTGTGGATTTGCTGCTTTGGGGGAAATGACTCTGGATTTCCACCTGTAAAGCAGATTCCAGGGCTTTGTTCTGCCCTGACAAGGCAAACTTTGCTTCTGGCAGCCCGTGCCTGCTCAGCTCCTGGCTCCTGGCGGCATCTGAGGGGCAGAGGCTGAGGGCCCCGTCCAACTTTCTTTGATATTAGTGGGAGTTTGCAGTTCTTCTGTGCCCTCAGGATGGATCCATGAAGTGGTCGTACAGGTTCAGGCTTCACTTCTTTTATTTTTCCTGAAACAGTTAGTAAGTTAATTTACATGAGATGTGCACCCTGGCAAATGCCATCTCCTAGCTATTGTTTCAGCTAAGCAGCTGTCATTTGCGTAACATTATGCATCCTTCATTGTACCATGCTAATTTTTTGAGGGGCAATTTTTCTACAATGAGCACTGCGGCTTCTAACAGAAACCTCTTTATGGCATTGGCCCCGGGGAGCTGCAAGCCCTGCCAAAGCAAACAAAGGCTTATTGCTCCAACTGGGCATGTCTGTGCCTTTAATACAGCGTGAAGTTCACAGAACACTGCATCCAATCTGCACATAGTTAACACCTGGTCCAATGCCTTCTGGCAATTAATCAAGATATCAATCAGTGGTGACAAAAATTAATAAATAACCCATGCTTGCATATTGCACATTCTCAGAACGGGAGAATTTGCATTGACACTTACAGCCTATTTACATTTTTTGACTGAGTTTTCAGAGTGTGATACTGTACAATACAGTAATTACTGATGCGTATATGTAACTGGTACCTTGGACACTTATGAAAGTCATATTGATCTATCTTGATGAAAAAAGCATTGAATCACAGTCTCAAACATTGATGTAGGACCACAAAACTCTACTGCCGCAAATCCATCAATGGGGCCAGCCTAATTTTGTCTTCTTTCGAAAGCAGTGGAGTGGTTTGGGGTTGAACATGGCATATTCTTATCTTGCTAATTAATGGGAATGTTTTCCTATACCTTAAGCTAAATTCCACTGTTACACCTTTGTTAACTCTGAACAAGTACCCAAACTTTTTCCCTTTTGAAGTAACTTGGAAGTTAGCCACAGCTTCAAAGGAAGGAAGATCTGTTCCTCTCTTCATTTAGAATACATAAAAGTACTCTGGACTATGTTTAATTTATCAAAACAGAGGCAGCACTTTGCAAATATAGGTGCACAGTCATTTGTACTGGCCACGCGAAGGTGTTATCAAAGGAGTGGCTTGTCTGACCTGAAAACAGAAATCACTTGGTTGGATATGAACAAAGGTATCCTCTCTTTTGTAAAAGCTGGTACTTGTTCTCTAGTGATGCAAGAAAATATTCCTGGCAAAGAATGAAGCAAGTAGCTTTTGTTATCCTACAGAGTCCTCCACTACAATGGTCAGAAATGGTAATTATAAATCCCCGTCACAAACGGTTGTTCCCCTTTGCAGCCCGAGAGGCCGTGGCTGTACAGACCTGGAGTTCAATATTTGCTGCTGCTTTTAGGTCAGGGTTGAAGCTCATTAGCGGTGCAGGGGTGGGGAGTTTGTTGTGCTTTCACAGCATGTTTCTGTCCTACCTGCTCTGTCAATGAACAGAGCTCTCTTTGGGTGTCAGCTGGGGTAATTAAACCCGCTGATGAATGTCATGGCTTTGAAAGAGAGGGTCATGCATGGCCAGGTAGGACCACGAGCAGGCAAGGAGGAGTTGTACCCTGCACTGACCTACTGCGCTGCCCTACTCTCTTGAGCAATAATTTGGCTATCGTACCACACTGGGTAGTGGCTTTCCAATGTGGGTAAATACAGCCTTGGAAATAGCAGTTTTGGTGAGTCCCAGCTCAAGTGTGAAATCCTGTCAGGACCTGCTAGAACTGAGAAATGTAACAGTTTCATAATAGTCTGGTACATGAAACAAGAACATAATTCTACTACCTGAAGCCAAACTATGGTATCTCTAAAAGGTAACTTCTGAAATAGTTCTGCTTTGGCTTCTGAATTATTTGGAGTATAACAGTGCCTATGAACTTCATGATTTAAATACTTTCCAGAACAAGGAGACAAGAACATTTAAATTAGCTTAGTAGAAAGGCATTTAACATAAAGAGAGCAATAAAAATACATCACCTGTCACATGTGATCTTTATATGACCTTAGCCACAGAACAATAAATATTACATAACCACACTAAAAGCAGTTTTAAACATCATATATTTATATTTAATAAGTCGTGATTTTCTTTCCTTCAAGATGCAATTTTGATGAGACACTTTAAGTGTGTGATCTAAAGGCAAAAACTTTGTGACTGGTTATGTAATGCTTCTAGTAGGGCATCATTTAAAGACTGTTTGAATGAAAACAGTCTCTTTGTTTTACTCTGTGTCTTGCCAATCTAATAGAGCAGTAACTATACAGTCCCTTTTAAATACAATTTTGTGTTTTCTGCCTTTTATTTGGGTTTGGCAGCTGGGCAACTCTTCACCTAGAAGCATAAAATGACACTTGCTGATTTCTGCATAGTTCAAGTGATCAGTTGCTATCCCCAATTATCAGTTTAACTGTTAGATTTGCACTTGTAGTCTATAAAAGAAAAAATATTGCAAGCTAGTTAGACTTTAATTGTCCCTTTTAAATTAATTATCTGAGATTCAGGTTGCAGTATCAAAATGCAACAGGGGAAATCAAAGTATCCTCCTTTAAATTAAATTAGCTTTTAATTACATTGGAAAGCCAAATACTACAACTGTAATTATTTTTTGTTGAAGGAAGGCTGATTTTTTTGCATGTGCTGTCCTGTCTTACTAAGTTTTTTGGGGGGCAGTACCTATTAAGAATAGATTTGTATAAAGGAAAAGCTGATAGTACTTTCTGTACAAATAGAGGCAATAAATATTAGAAGTCTAAAATAATAATGAAATTTTTATTTTTTGACTCATGTAAGCTTCCTTCAAATCTCCTAGAGTTTTATACTGGCCATTTTTTAGATTCATGTTGTCTGTCCTAAGATAAAGCCCATAAATATGTAATATATAATGAGTTTATTAATCCAGCTGGGGAAAAGACAAAATTTGCCCCTTCTTTCCCCAACAAGTTATAACTATTCTGTGCAATCAGCCTTTAGGCACTAGTCAGCTGAAATGGAAAAAATATTTAATAACAGAAGCTCAATAGCCTGCAGATCTCTGATGTCTGAGATGACTTCAACTCTTGTGATGAGCTACATTTAACCTAAGAAATATGATTTAATTCCACTTCAAAAGTATACTGAAATCTTTGATATATAGTCTGTGGCCTATTAAGCTTGATCCTGGCCTGACCTCTTAAAGGAAGAAAAGCTTTGTTTCTTTTTAAAACGCACAACCAAACAAAGCAGAAATTTCTATGTGGGTTCCAGTAGTTACAGCTTCAAAAATGAAAAGCATTTAAATACAGGCTTTACTTAAGTGTTTCCATTGTCTTATTGACTTCACAGTCTAGATATTTCTTTTTTGCCTGTTGGGAAACATTGACCTCAAAATTGCTCCTTGCATTGGAGTTCCTTGATTGACTTCAGAGGATGTTACTTGAACGCAGCCATCTGAACTATGCTTGCTAGAGGGGTCAAATAAAATAAATTTGGATATGGCTAAATTAAACTCTTAGCCACTTAATGCTCTCACGTGCAAAGAAAGGGGCAGTAGCTATGCCAGAGGGAGTAAGCATTCTGGAAAGACTAATGGGGAAATAAGCAGTATATAGGCTGGGTGATCAGTGAAGTGTTGGATGTACACACAGCAAGGGACATTCTGTAATATACTAAAGGTCCCTTCTTTTGTCTTTCAAAGAATATGACTGAAGGACTGGAAGAAATATCTATTGCATCTCTGAGTTTAGTTTCCTGTTTTAGAGATAACCACATCTATTTATCACACTGTAAGAAAAAAAAAAAATTAGTCCTCCTGTCTTTTAGTGATGGACTATCACACCTGGTGGGCAGTTACCTTCAACTCACAGTGTGCATTCACTCATGACAAGTTCATATCCAGTTCTCTTGTCCCAGTTTTTCATTTGACTAAATAACTCTTTTTCCGCCATGATGCTTGTCTTTGATCCATCTATGAAGAGCAGTCATAACCTTTCTAGCCAGTCTTTTGGTATGCTTGCCATACCACAGTTTGAGTCCTGCACAGCCATTCATAGGGTTGTTCTTTAAAGCTTTTCCAGTAATCTGAGACATGGTAAAAGGAAACACTTTGCTGCTTATCACCTCGATCCTGGGTGGCTGTGAGGTGGAGTGAAGGGACTTGTCTGGTTAGAAGAATTATCATGTGGTATTAAGGTCATCACAGACACTGTAATTACAAAGGAATGGGAGATCTGATCATCAGCTAGGTAGTTACAGTCAGATTTGGGATGACCTCAAAACAGCTTGGTGACTTTTGGTTGGGTACAAAGTAATTGATAATAGCTGAGAAGAAACCTTTGGTCATGGTGTATGTTGACACTGGTGTAGGAGAGAGTTTTAGAGAGTTAATTTCTGAATGTTTCAACACAAGGTCTCTCTCTCATAGTTTTCTCTGGATGTTTCCCAGTGTTACGTGGTGTAGGGAGGACAAGGTAATCTTAGGTTCTCCAAAGTGTAGCTAAGCAGGTGTGACAGAGCAGAGAGAAGTTAAGCTTGGTTAGGTGTTTGTAGACATCTTGAGGAAGAGAAGAGAGTGCAGGAAAGCTGGGTGAAGCACCTATCAAAATAGAACCTACTTCTATTCTATTAATTTCTATTCTATTTCATTCTACTCTATTCTATTCTATTCTATTCTATTCTATTCTATTCTATTCTATTCTGTTCTATTCAGTGCATATTCTATATGCACTGTATACACTTCAGTGCATACAGAAAAAAAAATCAGGATAATAATTAATCTCAAGAAACTGATGGGAAATGAAGAACTTGCAAATTGGAGACATCTCTGCCAAAGATGTGGGTGAAGCAAAGAATTACAATAGAGGGTGGGATACAAATTTTAATCGAATTAAGGGGGAAAAAGGATGTGGCAATACATTATGTGAAGTCAGTGGCATGTGAGGTTAAGTTAAAGTAAGTGAAAACCAGGCATGATCAGAGAGGTTGGAAAGCAAAATTGTGCTTGATGGTCTTCTACAAACTTTAATAAGAGGAAAGGTTTAGAAGGAGCATAAAACATTGGATTGTATATGGACATAATCATAACCTGAACCTTTGCATATAAACCTACTTCCTGGTAGACTGGGCACTACTAGGTAAAAGAGGGCTACAAAAAGTTGGTACAAGACAGTTAAACAAAAGGATATTTTATCTGCTCCCATACAGAGTAATTAAAGCTGCAAGAGGATCTAGTTTATGGAAGCAGTTTCTTGATATTTTATCTATGTGCTTTTTAAAAGCAGCACATTTTAATGAATCTAAGTGGTTCACTCAATGTTATGAGAAATGTACCATTTTAGTCACAGAGGTAACTGAACAAGAAGTATCAGAACTCTTCTAAATTACCTTCAATGAATAAAGGCAAAGTAGAGAGTGACAGAGTGATGCAAAAATTAAGGAAAAACATTATCAGTTAAATGAAGTAGTTGAGAACAAAACTCTGCCTTAAAATAAAGGGAATAAAACCTTTTTAGTACCATGAAAAATGTTTCAAAAGACACATATTGTTTTCTTGTCTCCAAGGTCAGTTAGGTGAGAGAAAGCAAAGAATTGGATTTGAGGGCTCATTTCATCAGAAGAAAGTATCAAGACTGATTTAGGTCCTGTATTACTTAACATGTTAGTGGTCTGCAGAATGTGTGGGGAAAGAGGGAGGTAGCTGAATTTCCCAGCTGACGCAAATGTGGTGAGTGTTTTCTTTAAAGTAGTGAGGTGGGGAAGGTGGGCAGCAATGTTTACACATGGATCTCTCTGCAGCATTTCTGCTTTGCACCTAGGTCTTACACAGGAGCTTCTGCAGAACAACACTGGGTTTTCTCCTACCATGGTGAAGCACAATGCTTACCAGTGGAAGGCTTCTTTTGATTTGTGTTGGTGCTGGATAGGTTATATTTATTGTCTAGAATCCCATTAATTTTCTTAGGCTAGGAAGTATTGCTTAAATTATTTTAATATGCTACTGTAACAGGAGGCCCCAAGTAGGTTAAAAACTTATATGACATCTAAGTTGTATAGAGACTTAGTCTTGCACCAGTGAAGTTGAGGCAAAATTTCCTTCAATCATAACAGCAACAGGTTCAGGACCTTTTATTAGTCATCTTTTAACTCAATTGATGTGGTTAGAAATTGCATGTATGCTTTTTCTTCTTCTTTCAAACAAGTAACAAAAGCTGAATTAGGCTGCAGTGATGAAATCTGAATCATTTCCTCCTCAGACTAAACTTGCTAAACTGGTACAATCTGGAGAATGATGTAATGAGGAAAAAACCTGTTGTTTGTCTCTTGATACCGTTCCTGAAAAAAATAATTGCTACGTAATACAAATATAGTCATCACCTTTTATATCCTTTCACCATTGCTGATATTGGAACCCTTCCAAATAAGTAGCATTCCAAAATTGGCTGTAGCCTTCTTCACAGTTTACCTACTTAATTATAGGTTAAACTGGCTTATTTTTCTTTTATTTTTTTCTTCTGCTTTTAAATAAAGCTCTACTGTTTAAAAGGTTGTTTCAACAAGCTATGTAACAATATTTTCATTCATTGTTGTAATAGAAATATCTATCTTTAATCTCATTTTTGCATTGATTTAGAGCTCCATGGTATCTTGGCTAGACTTCCTTTAGTCACGTATTGCTACAGTTTTGATGCTAAAATAAGAAACTGAGGAACTTGAATTATTCATGGGAGACTCCATTTAGGACTCACAGCTAAAACACACAGGAGTGTAAAAGTTCAGAGGTGGTGGTGTTTTTTTGATTTTTTTTTTTTTTTTTTTTTTTTTTTTTTTTTTTTTATTATTATTTTTTTTTTTTCTAAAAGACAAAACAACTTGAACCAGCTGGGTAACCTGTGGTAAGCTATAAATTGTAGATGTCTTTGACAAAGATGATAGAGATGAGCCAATGTTGTATAAACGAAACACTCAAGTTCTTAAACTGTCTGGCACACATGCTTTCCCAGAAAAGTAATCAGCTTAAGGAATGAATTCTTTATTTCTGTTCCACAATTCTATCATAACTGCCAAACTTATTTATCAGAAAATGGAGAAAGCTTGAGGCAAGATAATTTTTATTATTTTTAAGCATGAACTCAAAATTAAAATCTTCTGTAAGTTTTACACAATGACAATTTAACTTTATGATGCGAGTTTGTTATGTAACACCAGCCTTACACAGGCATCGCATTGCAGAAGTGATGAATTGCTTCAAAAGAGGAAAGGTAGCCTCCTGCATTTAGAGCCCAGCAGCAGGGGTCAGGAGATGCTAGTTCTGTTCCCTATCCTGCCTCTGATTTGATATATCACCATGGGAAAGTTTTTGAAAAAGACACTGGCCTTGATCCTGGAATAGGTGCTTTATGGGTAATCCTCTGAACAAACACTGCTTCTGTGCCTTTCTGACTCTAACAGAGGCTCCTATTCAAATGGAGCTCATTGGAGGAGTAGGGTGATGGTGAAGATACCGTCTTTGCACAGATGGAAGAAAAATCATAATACTTCCTTATGTAGCTGGGGAATTTGTTTTAGAGTATTCTGAGCTCTCAAATGGGAGAGGCTTGTAATGTGACAATAATAGATTTTAACTGAAGAGCAATCTCTGGTGTCAGAAATGTGAATAGACCTTATCAAGGTGCGTGAAATGCCATGTAGGAATTTCTTATGCAAACTCTTCATAGGGAACGATTTCTTGAGAATAATGAATTGTAGGTAGCTTCTAATGAAGTGTAGAGCCAGGATGATATAAAGCAGAAATGGGTGAGCAATTACAACAGGTAAAATAATGAGAATAGAGAGACTGTTGTGGGAAATGGTAAAGTGTCAATCTTGGCTACAATAGACAGACAGCAGCTTGTTACTTAAAGACAAAACAGACAGGACTTTTTTTTTTTCCTTTTGTGAATCCACAGCTCAATTTGGCATTGCAATGTGAACTGGGGGGTGAGGGTGGTGTTGGTTGTTACTATTTTTTTTCCCTTTTCTTTTTGAATGTTCCAAATCTTGCAAAGATAAAGGAAGTTTTAACTGAAGAAATAAATTTTGGCCTCACTTAGAGCTTATGGTCAAGTAATTTGAATAGATGCAGAACTAAAACATAACAGCTTAGTGTTAGACATACTATGTGTGCTGTCCTATGAGAGTATTATCCAAAGGTGCTTTACCTCCTGAAGGCCTGATTTATTCCAGCAACAGGTTCATGCAGTAGATATTTTGCATATGCCACCATCATATGGTTGAGCATTCAGCTAAATCTATGTAATTGCTTCATACAACGGGAAAGTATTCTGCTCATTCAGTCATGAACAGCACATATGCAAAGCCTTTCTTGGGAAAGGGTGATCAGCTAATCTGAATTTCTGCGTGGCACAAGCTGTCGGGTGTCACTGTAATAATTATATTCTGCATTAGTCTGGTTTGCTACTGGTACCAGTTGAGGAGTCGTGGTGACGTTGGAGCACATCTTTCAGAGAAATATCAATCGTTGCAGGTGTAAGTTGTTCCAATGGTTTAAAAGTGGCACTGCTTTTCTAGACTGAAGTTGTCTGACACTTACAGGGCTGAGTGTCAAACATTTGTGAGATGTGGAGTTTTTTGAAATAGCTTTTTATGCCAATGAAAAGTTGAAAATACTAATTTTCAGGGATTTATGGAAGAAGGAGTTGGGGAAGGAATGAAAGAAAGAGATCACATCTTTACTTCTTGTCCCCTGTGTCTGTGAAGACTGGACATCCCAGTTACTAAGGCATAAACCCAGGGTTTAAGATACTCTGATGCAGTTCTTTGCTGGGTAAGAGTTAGAATAGGAATTTGAAACTTGCTGGCTACTTGGGGAACTCCAGTACAGAACTGAACTATTCACTGTGTATTTGAGAAAAACATATACAATTAATTGCTGAGTAACTCGATGATATATTAGCAACAAAAATGTTTTTATACTGTGCTCTAGAATATTTTGCTAATGGGTTCAGAGGCTTTTATATAATCATCTTTGTTTTATTTTCTAGAGGTGGGCAAAAAAAGGAAGTATTGTTATCACTGCTTCTGCAATTCCCATGGCCCCAAAACCCAACTAATGACCAGTCTTGACAAGTTCATTTCTGTGGAAGACATTCTCTTACTTCCAATTCACTACCACCCACAGATGACACTTTACAAAATGTCACTGTTACATAATTGATAATCACTCAACAACTGAGAAAATGGAACTTGGAAAGAGGCAACATTTCTGTGTCCAGAGAGGAAATTCTCTTTCAGCTACTCCATTCCAGAGTGGATAAAGGTGAGTGTTCTGCAAGTTAGGAAAAAGTTGATTTTTGCATGGAGGCATCTTTCCAAAATGATGACCATAAAATTAAAAAAAAAAGAAAAAAAAAAAAAAGAAAGAAAGAAAGAAAAAATAGATATTTATTACTCATTGAATAAAGTGATGCTCATCTCAAATATATCTTGCCTTCTGGAGAACAAAGACCTTAAGAAAATCCAAAGCAAACACTCCCTCACAGGGGATGCAGTATGCTGAAGGAGAATCTTGACAAATTTCAGTGGTTTATTAAAGCTGGGACACTGGAGACAGGAAGTGTGAAAGATATGTTTTTCCCTCAGGTATTATATATGGATAATTCCACTGTAACTGGACAGTCATTGTGATTGTGCAATCAATCCTATTGGATTCCTAGGTGAAGGGTGCAGTTTTTAATAAGTTCATCTCTTCAGGCTCAATCTTTTATCTGTTGTACAGAATAACGCATCTGGCGCTTCCCCCCACCACCATCTCTAAGTAAGACTGTTAAAAGCACATTGCAATGGAAGATATAATTTCTATAGTCTGTGATGTATACACCTGATCTCAATTAAATTAGTGGCTCTCCTGCCATTCACAGCCTGATGGTAGCCAGAGAAGGCCCCAATATTTGCACAGCAAAGCAGGTGTATTTGCAATACTTCTGGTTGCCCTACAAGAGAGCTCTCAGATGGTGTGCGATGAGCAGCAGCACCAGTGGAAGAGAAGGACCTCAGTTTGCACCCCAGAAGTACAAGGGACAAGTACTACTGTAATTAAGCAAGGTACTTATACACTGATATTTCTAAACTGGCATCCACAGGCACTTCCAATTCCTCTCATTTATTATTGAGGCTCCTCACAGCAGTGTACGGATTCCTTCCACTTCCCCCTGTGCTTGCATTCGTCATATGCATGACACCTTGGAACTGGTGTATGCATCCGTGATTTGTGCTGTGATTAACACATTATCAGCTTCCCGTTTCTTGTTAGCTAAAAATAGTCCTGGCTATCCCTGCTAGTCTGTCGCTCAGGTGATGGAGATGGAGGCTGCAGGAACCTTCTGTAGTATTTGGCAGTCAGGTCCATCTCTCTCATGCGTTTCCCAAATCTTTCCTTGATCTCCTGGCATGGGTAATGGTTCAGAGTTATTTTTTGATGTCTCTTGCTCAAAGAATTGGAAGAGTTTCCAAAACCTGCATTTCCATCCTACCTTTTCTTCCTTTTCTGATGCTTTCATGGACCACAGCAGTCTCTCTGTGTCCCTTTCCCTGCTTGCGAGGATGCCCACACAAGGCACGTGAGGCTCAGTCCTTTCTTCCTGCAATGCTGCCTGTTGTGGTTGTACCACACAATTTTACAAACAAAATAGAAACACTAAAATACCCAAAAGAGTAAATGCACCAAATAGAGTGCTTGTCATCTTGTATGACTCAAAAAGGCCCAACAATATTTTTCTGAAACTTTCCTGGAATATTCAGCTGTAGGGTGTATGCAAGCAGAGGAAGGTTTTGGGAAGTAATACCTTTTGGTTTCAGGTTAAACTTGTATTTTAATACACATTCTGGAAACAGAACTTCAGGTTGGTGCAAATATGAGGAGATTAAAATATTAGAGATCAAATTAGCCTTGGAATTACAATCTACCTATGTACATCTCTTTCCTTACCCCAGGCACTCGCTTATTGAAGCTTCAAAATCTTGAACTATTTGCAAAACAGAGCATTATAGAGAAATGAATGCCTATGGTACAGAAGTACGAATTCCTGCCACTTCTGTTCTATGCTGTTTGCTGTCTCCAGAGTAAAAGCTTCTATTTCAGAGCTGTGTCAAGAACCATGAAGCGTTATAGCCTGACCAAGCATCGACCTAGCACTAAGCAAACTCTTAAACCCTGGAGACAAGTCAGTGGAGAGATTGAATAAACTTCTTTTAAAATTGCTGTCTCTAAACAGTGGCAACAGTAGTTCAATTTTGTTGCTTCTCAGGTTTTCTTCGATTTCTGATTTATTTTGCCCTTGCATATTCTTTTTTTAGCAATTTGTGCATCTTATTTTAGAAATTTTGTGCCTTCATGAAGAATTATATGCAGTCCTCCACTTGTTAATGTTTCTAAACCTTCCAAAAAGCTGGGTCTTTTATCCTTTGACTTTATACTCCATTGTCTTATCTGCTGCATCCCAGAATCCCCTGCACATCTTTCAGCAAGGAAAAAGAATGCATTTGGACCCATTTCTGAAGGCTGTAGGAGCAGCAACTGAACTTGAATAAATCAACCAACTAATTTGATAGTTTGACCACACAAATGAATATGATGCTAGGTGCCTATTTCTATCTTTATGTAGAAAACCTTAATGTCTGTGAGCAGAATAGCTACAGCTACTTCTACTTAATCTAGAAGTTGCTGAATTAGAAATGTCAGATTTCTAGGATGCTTCAAAGGGAGGTGGTTACTGTAAGTGTCTCAGCTGAGGTATCTTACTACAATCCTAAAATTCTTTTCCCACTGTCTGTGGCTGAAGGGTTGCCATGAATGTGTAGCAGGTGACAGCCTAAGGTTTAATGTTCAGAGATTTTTAAGACTGCAAAAGGTCACTGTTGCAGTGTGATCTGACTCTTTGTATGCCAAGACTGTGGGATGGCATCTAGTTCAATAACTAGATGAATTAGAACATCAGTTTTGGAAAAATGCTTAAACCTGATCTTGTTATTGAAAGAAAGATGTGTTCTGCACTGACATTTTGGGACAGTATCTGTTGTTTGAAGTCTTGCACAAGGAAGAAGAAAGCTTGGCATTGTTGCAAACTGAGCCAGGGGAAGGTCCTCTGCCCCTGGCAGAGCTGTGTGGGGAGACAATGCACTGACAAGGGAATGTGAGTGTTTCTGTATGCAGAAAGTCTTCCCAAACACTTGGCATTTGTTATAAATGTGTGTCTGAAAGCTGTTTCAGATGTTGCAGTCCCTTTTCTCTTCTTTGTCTTTAGGTTCAATCCTCATTTCCCCTTGTCAGTGCAGCATCCAGAACACTTGCAGACATTCACTGGGAAGTGCAACTGTTAGTTTGTTCAATTTTACTTTTTTTTTTTTTCTTCTCTAGAAGAAAGACAATGCAACTTCCTAAAATATACATTTAATCTGTTTGTGGGTATTGTATTTTATTTGTTATTTAAGGGAAGAAGAAATAAGAGTAATTGTGCTTGATGTAAAAAGGGGTGTGATTTAAAACAGCTTTCCTGAGTTTTGGATGTGCCAGGTGCAGGTGTGTGTGACAGGGAAGGTAAATCCCAGGTTCTGGGGTAGATTTGAAAGAAGCATTATGTACAGACAGAGCCTTGGCATTGTGCTTTTCTTCTGTTTGCTCTTCCTTTGGGACCTGGCTTGAACAAATACATAAGACCCTGAAAACTTTCAAATAAGGTTAAATGTATGTGATCTTATGCTCCAGGGATGAGTGGAATTAGCTGTGCAAGTAGGGGGATTTTTTTCTTTTCTTTTGCTTTTTTTCCCCCTTAGTTTTTATTTTGGAATGCTTTGAGTTGTGGCCATGTGTGGGTGTATGTCATTGGACTACAGGGCTGTTTAAAGTCAGCATGCATTGTAGGTCTGTGGGCCATATCTACATTTAGAGTCAGTGCCACATGGCAGAGTTGGCTCCCACCAAGCAATCTGGCTGAATCTGATTAAACAATCCAGATATTTTTCACACCTTATATGTCCCCACCAGCTAGACAAGTTTATCGTATAGCAGTTCACTAATGTCCCCAGGAAATCACTTGCTACTACTGAAACATATTTTGCATTCACCTTTGATCCTGTTGAGTGTTCAGTTTTGTTATGGAAATTAAAATTTTAATAGTTAGTGAATGGGTCCCTCCATTCTCTGTTATGGAAAGCATGCATAACTTTCCATTCTCTGTCATGGAAAGCAACCATAACTTCACATAAAGCTTCACTTTGGAGATGGGGGAATAGGGCTCTTGATGTCCTGACCAACAAAAGGCACCACAGGGCAGCATGTAGCACACAGGGAGAACAGGAAAGCAGCTAATCCCAGCCAGATCCCATTGCAGAACATCTTACTATCTGGCTAATCAGGATAAGTGCTGAAAAGCTCTGAGTGTGATGTCAGATTTATTTCACGATGAACAGGGAAGATCTCTTGATCCTCAAACACTTCAAGTAAAAGTTAAAAGGGGGGGGTGTGAGGTGCGGGGGAGGAGGCGGAAAAAAGATATTGCGCTTTTTTTCTTTTTTTTTCCAAGTGTGATGAACTGTTTTCTCCTCTAAGTGTTTTAAATAGCGGCAGTGTGAAAATTACATTTGCTTTGAATAATTGCTAGCGTTTTTCCCATTGCAGTCCTTCTATCTGGAAGCTTTGTATCTAATATTGCTCTTGCCTGAAACTCGGAGGAGCAGTGTGAATGGAGCGGCAGGTCCATTTTTAAAACAAAAAATATTTTATAATATTTTATTTGCTCAACAGTTCTACGCTGTGGCAACACAGGCTTACACAGCAGTTTATAAGCGTAGGCCCCGGTCCAACAAAGGCTTATATCGCGTATGTTTAGCTTTACGCTGACTCCAAAGGGAATATCATGTGTGATATGGACTGTAGGTAAGGCCCATTTCCTGCCCTGAGCAGCTTGCAAGTGAAGTAAGACAAGACCCAGAACAACCGTGCGCGAGTAGGAGTCTTGAACAGGGAAAAGATCGAGGGGGAAAAACCCTACTTGGAGGGATTTTTAAAGAGGGAGGAGGAAAAAATAGATTTTTTCATGTTGTGGGTCAAGGGCAGTGAGAGGGAGAGCACAAGGGTGGCAGGGAGACCTTGTGGGAGGACAAGGCAATGGCTGGAGGAGTGGAGGCTCTCTGAGGAGATGGGATGCAGCAGAGTAGCAGGCCTAGTGCGGTCTCTTGGTTTTATCTGTTGACTAAATAAAACTGGTTGACACTTCAGGGCATTCATTTTTATTCAGTCTAATGAATACTGTCAAATCCTGAGAACAGCTTGTGGAATTCATACATAATTGTTTCACTGATGAAGAAACCGAGGCAGGGAGACTAATGATTTTCCCAAGGCCACAGAAGGAACATCATAATTAAAAAAAAAAATTCTCTTTCCCAGGCCTGGGCTGAACCACTAATTTATCTCTGAACAGAGGGCAGTATTTACAGAGGTGCTGTACTCATTTTTAAGCGATTTAGACACACCTAGGAGTTTGTGTCATTGGAAGGCAATGCTATTCCTAAAAGGCTAGATCAAGTTTAAGAAGGAACTTTAGACTCCTAAAGATACTGGAAAAGATTATCTGATATCTGAAAAGAGTATTTGAGAGGAAATTATAGACACTTTATACCATATATATAGCCGGACTGAATTGTGGTCTACTGAAGTCAAGCAGATCTGATCTGCTACAACTTGCTGAAAAGAAAATCCTTATTAATTCCCAGCTTGGCAATCAGCTCTATCCAGTGTCCTGCTTTACTACTTTCTCTTATGAGCCACAATACCCAGGCTTGTCTTAGTATATAGTAGCACTTCCTCCTCTACCCATCAGTTTGGAAATCAGGTTGTAGTTGGCACCATCTTCCTCTTGTGTGGGTAACACTAGGAAAAAATGATTGTTAACTGTAGATACTCTGTTTAGGGAAATAGAATCTTTTCCAAGGATATATATCACTTTCCAACTTAGTCATGTGCACACCCAAGCCTGTGCATGAGCTGCATTTCTGTTGCATGATGCACACTCCCATTTCATTCAGGTGGAGTCCTGGTAATATCTAATAAATACCTGCTTCTAGCTATTTTGAAGAATATGCTCTGAATCACCTGCTGTTTGGCAATACATCCAATATGTAAACAAATTCACTTAAAACCACTGTATGGATAAGCTGAAACTCAGAGGAGCTGCAAGCAGTATGCAGGATAAGTTGTTTGGAGAAAGCTTCTACCTGTTTGAGCAGAAAGATTGCCTAAATGATTCACTCTCAGGTGACCATGCCCTGCCCAAGTTACTGCAGGGTTTACTTTTCCCTGGGACAAAGTGCAGTGATGCAGGCGGAGAAGAAGCTGCAGTAGAGGGAAGACCTCTGGCCTGTGTTTGCATGAGCACCACTGCTAGTTTTAGCAAAAGGTTAGGGAAAGCACAGTCTTATCTGCAGCCCTGCATTCATTCCTGCCTTTACTTTGCTGAATCAGAAATATCATTTGGTTGCAATTTCACTCATAAATCTGCAGTTTTGAAATGGGAATCAGATACATTCAAATAGGAAAAGACATAGCATGCCCTGCTGCCTGTGGCCAGAGAAGGGGCCATATGATCTGCAGGTGAGATCTGGGACACCTGTGCATCTCTTGCATTTGGACATATGGGAGCTCTACCTGAGCAAGCCCTGTGAAACCAGGCCCTAAGTGTTTGAGTGAAACCTTACGTTATGAAAGGTCCTTGTGTAGTGTCCTTTGGGAAAGGGCTTAGTGTGCTCATTTGCATCTCTATACCCAGAATGCTTTTCCAGCTCATTGCTGTTTCATAGTCGCTCTGGTGTCAGTGCTACAGAGCAGCTGAAAATGGCTTGATGTGCTTCTGCATGCTGCTACTTTCCCTCTGGAGCAAAAGAAAGGATGTCTGTCTGGAAAGGGAGGATGAAACAAAATGTCCCTCTCTTCCCCACAGCATGGGTACTCTTTCTGGCCACCCAAACAACCAGCAAGTGCTGCTAAGAGGACAGATGCTGGTACTCAAAATCTTAAGCTGCCTGCAAAATATCATCGCGCTCCCAGGCAGAGACGCAGCTGTGTGAAATTGTGAACCTTTAACGTGATCCCACCTCCCTGACACAGACAGTTTGTGGCAGCTTGGAGAAGTGCTGAGGGTCTAGAGATGTAAAATCCTGACTTTTGTGTCTGTTATAGGGAAGGAAATATGGTAGATTTTGCACTGAAACATCAAACCAGGCAATTGTGAGTGAATCTGGTAATGTTAAAAGCTCTGGGATCAGGTGTGAGGGCTACAAAGCATCCACTGTGCTGCAGAATGAGAGCTCAAATGGAAGAGAGCCCAACCAAGTGGTCATCAATTCCCTTCCCGACAGGCAAGGGCTGTGCCCTGCAATGAATATTCTGGTTAAAGACATATCCTTGAAGATTCAGCATGTAATGATTTGCAAGTTGTAGCCTAAGATAACTCAGAGGAAGTACTATATAAATGTCAAGCTACTCTTAATATACTGGTGGTGGTACTATACACTGGTGGTGGTACTTTTTCAAGGAATTGTCACTGAAGTAAAATTAACATGCAAAAGATATGGCAGATCTACTAGCAAATTATGTAAATATTTTGCAAGGGGCAAACTTTCAGTGCCAGGCGTGAAAATTGGGTCACAATTCCCATTAACAATTACACAGCCTGCGTGCCTAATTTTCCAGGCACCATGCTGAAAATTCACCCCACGTTATGGAAGCAATTAATGGCTTAAAATTCTTTTTAGGCCAGTAAATGTGTAGAAGTGTTGATAGCCTTTTCTGTGTGGCATTTAATGAGCTATAATCTGATAACTAGATTAGATTGTTCTCTCATGATATTGACAAAGATTGCTTTATATCATTATTATTGCTATTTAAATACTACAGCAATGCCAGATGCAGGGATCAGAGCCCTGTTGCGCTAGGTGCTGTACAAATATCTGTGAACATGTGGTCTCTTCACTGAAGACAGATATAATAACTACTTTGCTATTCTGGTCTGCTTAGGCACCAGGGAAATGCTGAAGGTTCCCACACAGTATGAATCTATTAAAAAGATAATCTGAAGCTATTTTGGTTTCTCATATAGAGGATTTTTTTTTCCCCTTTTCAATGCTTACACATGACTTTCATTAGCATTAAATGTGTGTGGAGGAAGAGTTGCTCTTAACGTTTGTAGCTCAGTACCTGTCCCTTTCATATCAGTTAAATCCCAGGGAATATAACTGTTTAGTAATTGTCTGGTATTTAATTAAAATACAATAACCCCTTTCCAGAGACGCCAGTTGTGAATCTGGTGGCCCAGTCATAAAGATGCTAATTTAATGAATATTCATATATCATGAATATTCATAGAGTGTCAGGGATGTTCTTTTGTACCCTGCTGCTATGCCAGGTCTTGCTGGCACAGCAGACGGCACATGTTGAAGGAGCTTTGCTCCTAGGGGAGAAGAGAAATATTCACGCTGGAGCAGGACAAGTGTCTGGGTGTAACTCTGAGTGGAGGTGCTGGGAGGAGAGGCGACGGCTGGCGAGGAGCGCATCCGACCCGCCAAGTGGGATGCGCAGTCTCGATGTGGCTAGCAGGTGGTAGAGTGTGCTCCTTCTCAGGGCTATTGGTGCTTTTATAGCTGATACACGGCTCTGGCAGAGATGTTACAGTCAACCTTTGCAGTCACAGTGGCCACAGCCACACCACAGCCAGCACCAGAGCCTGCATGCTGGGATTCCCAGTTATTCTTGCCCAGGCTGTACATGTGGAAAAGGCACTGTAGGAAGCTGCCTTAAAGCACTTCAGCCTGCTGCAAGTGGTAGGCATGACATGCCCAATGCTGTGGGGCTGAGTGTGGTTCATGCAGGGGAGCCTCTCTTATCTAGGATATTCCAGGTTGCTCCTTGTACTGGGATCTTTCCCCAGGGTTTCCAGGGATTTGGCATCCTCCTTGGTCAATGACAGTGACCCTGCTTGACACTGATGTTGTAGCCAAATATTTTTCTCATTAACTTTGGGGTGTGTAGGGGAATTTAATGATACATCTCTTTATTAGTCAAAAGAAAAAAGAAAACCATTCCAGAAAATTGTGTTTTATCCTGCCACCTGGGATACTGCAGAACAAAGTCAGTGTCCCTCCACAGCCTCACAAACTCCATGCTTTCCTTGTGGCACGTTTTTAAAGAAACTGAGTGTTTAACCTAACCCTAGGAATCCCTAATATGCCGTCTAAAGAGCAGGCAAGGGAGCCAGCCTTGTGTTTGTTGCTTCCACAGGTTTCAGTTGCCCCCAGAGTTCCAGGTTGATGGCTGAAATATGCTTGAATGCAAATGCTGTGCGCCCTTATGGTGCCTGTGCGATGCCAGTGAGGCGCTTTGCTGCAGCTTCACGTTGTGAGGCGCGTACCTATGGGTGCGGAGCAAGCCCGCTTCTCACCCCGCCGCACACTGCTGGGATGCAAATTTGTTCTTGTGAAAAAATGTCAGCGCAGAGAGTTGAGCTGTTTGCTTTGGCAAAGTGTAGAGCAGGAGCGAGCACCCGTCCCTCTGTCCAGGCTGGGATGTTGGAAAGTTTATTAACCCCGAGCAACACCAGTGCTCTGAGTACCCTGCTGCCTCTTCCCCGGGACCACCGCTGCACTCAGGCTCTGGCTTTGTGCAAGACATCCTTGCAGACCCCCTACCAACCCTTCAAATGTGTTTGCAAAAACTGGCAGGGAGAGAAGAGAAGAAGAGCTGCTGGTGCTATCCAAGAGAGCTCTGTTTTCTCTGGTAATTTATTTCAGCTAATACACTTCTCTAATAGCTGCCGGCTCCAATCTTTGCTTACATAAACGCTTATTTAAAGCTCTTACGATCAAATCATTCATCTGGACTCAAACTCGCTTCTAAATTTGTGCATGTAAATTTTATTCATGGGCCCAGCTGTGTTCGTGCCGAATTTGCATTTGTGCATATGAATGTGTTGTTTTTTCCCTCTGTCAGCATACAACCACAGGCTGCAGCTGAAAATATGGACCTAGATTTCAAAAATTTTAATGACCATACACTGAAAGTTTTAGTTCCTTTCCCCAGAGCTGGTAAACTTGTCTGCATAAGCCTTATCTTTATCCTTTGCTTTAGGGAGCTTGCTACTGTATGTGTCTGAAGACTCGCACGTGGTGTTCAAATATAAAATGAGACTTTGTTTTGCCAATATGAGTATTGACATGAAAGGGCAATTAACTGTTTGTCTTGCTTTTTCTGCAACTAATCCTTCCTTCCTTCCTTTCTAAGTTTGTGCCACCTCAGTTTGTCTACCAAAAGATTATTTTGAGATGAGCTGAAATTTATCTTGTTTGTGGAGGGTGGCAGGGCAAGAAATCAGTGCACTGGAGGCTGGGAGGAAAAATATGTTTCTGCCTCTGTAAACAGTGTAAATAAATACAATTCAGAGAAGGAAACGGTAAATCAGTCTTGCATAGCAATTTGGACATCTGATGTATGCAGCATGAGTAACCTCACTTCGTGTACTACCAGAAGTGTGAAGCAACAGTGGTGCTGCATGTTCCCTACAGCTGTAAATCAGAAGGGTCTTACAGGATTCTTTTCCTGATGCTTTGTGTAGAAGATTGTAGTGAGCATTTGCCTTCTGCGTGCCCCATTCATTATAATGCTCTTCCCTTATTGTCCAAGAGTGGGAGCCCAGTTAAATTGGGCTCTGATAAAAAGTTTGTTAAATAAACTTGCAGTAATTTCTAAACTTTAAGTAGTTACAAATTTGTTAAAAATAAAGAACCTTTGCAATCTGCTGAATACAAAAATATTGTAAATCAATTAGAGGGTACTAAAACTCACTCCAGTGCTTCTGAAATGAGTAAACTGAAAGGCAGCATAAACCTGAGTAGAGCATGGAGTCAAGAGGATCCCAAGCACTTTGCATGTAGGGGCTCTTCTGAGAGATACTGTTTTACATAAATTGGTTCTCTACCTTCTCATGTGGCATAGGCTATTTTTGGGGGGTTGGGGTTTAGGTAACAGTGTAGGTTTTACCCTGGGAAATGCAGTTGTGAGTCACAAGTTGTTCTAGGTAAGTGAAGATGTTTATGCATCTTCAGTGCTCAAGTGCTGCATGGGAGCTGTAGGCACTGGAAGTGAAAGGCACAAAGAGGTGAAGGCCCCAGCATCATCTTTTGTTATCATTATCTCTCTTCCAATAGGAAATGTTGGGTACTCATCATTTTTCTTGAAACTGGGGACTTCGGAAGGAGATGAAGGAGGTACTTGCTGATCTTGTGAGAGTTTGAGGATGTTTAACTTCCTTTGGCATCTGACAAGACTGTGGGAGTTTTGGATGATGACGACCAGTAATGTCACAGGCATGTGTTAGAAGCATGCTTCCTCTCCAATAGTTTTTGGAAAGCTTTAGCCAAAGAGGTTAAAAGAGGGTTGAACAGTGATTAAATGATAATTCTGGAAACAATCCTAATTCCACTTCTTTTACTGTTTAGACTGTTTGTGCAAGATAAGTAATTATATCAGAAATGTGGTATAGGAAGCTGGGCAATTCCACACTTGAGCAATTACTCTGCATTTGAGATGCAACCCTGCCTTTTAAATTTTTTTAAAATTCTCTTTTCTTAGTGATTTTGGTGTGGTTTTCATTTGTGGCATGCTGAGCTGTAGCCGTTTTTATTTGTGGCATGCTGAGCTGTTTGTGCACTACTGACTTGTCGGTAGTACAGAGCTGCGGTGTCCAGTGTCACTGCATGCAGGAAAGCATGAAGGGTGAAGTGAGAGTTCCTTTTCATCACAATTTGCACTATGCTGAGGGCCACAGAGCATCTGGAATATCCCCTACCTTGTGCTTTTGTGCTTTCACAAGTTTGGATGAATGAATTATTCCTTGAAATGATACCACTTACTTCTTCAGTACAGCCTTTCTCAATAGGAAAATGTCTCAGACCTGTAACCTTTGCAGGCAACATCTGAGTTGTCCTTAGTCTCAGACATACTCCAAAATTTGTCAGTGTAATTAACTGGAGTCCTAAAATTTCATTATGGACACTTTAATGAAAAAAAAATTCTATTGAGATGTATTTTACATAGATTGCTCATACCCTTTTGCTTAATAATCTAAAATGAAAGCATATTTAAGGAGGGCCTAATTACATATTTATTGTGTTTTTAACTTAGATAAGAATTTCAGTGGGATGTCTTCACCCAGAATATTCCTCAACTTCGATGAGGAACAAAAGATGATCTATTAGAAATCAACATTTTCTGCTTTAGAATCCAGTAGTGCTTGTTTGAAGAAATAGTAGTTACAGAAGGGAAAATGACAGTCTCTTTAACATATACTTAAGTATGGTAAGTGCAACGATGAAAGCAGACATAAGGAGTGAGAAAGATATAAATGGAACGATTAATGACAGCATTAATTTATTTGCATCTATCATGGAGAAGTTATTTGCAACATAAAAAGTAGCAGTTTGTGAAAGGCACTGTAGTAACTTAATTCTCATCTGGGTATTAAACTTAATACGTGTAATATTTCTACGGTTTCACCTGCCTCCCTTCCTTTTTTGTTCTCTGCCTTGGAATTTACAATGCCCTTTTGTGTTCTTATTCATGGGGTGGTGAGCAATGCTTTGACCTCTTTTGCACTTTAGACACGAAGCATGTGTGTAACCTTGTCTGGTGAGTACAGCCGTCTTTACGCCATTAAAAGGAAAAAAAAAATCATTTGTGCAAGCAGATAATGCAAATTATTTCTTGGAAAGTATTGCAGAACAGCAACTATGGGATATTCTCATTTATGTTGCAACTCTCTTTTCACTTGGTATCCAGGCATGAGTTCACGTGGGTGCTCGAGGGTTGTGTTTCCTCCCCTGTAAGCCTGCCTGTGTGGTGAGCAAGGTCTGCACGTCACCTGGAGGGGCCACAGCCCTTGGACCAGGGCAGCAGCTGCTGCCCTTTCTGCCACGGGATTCCTTTGCAGTTTCAGGTAGCAAACCTGTAGTAAGGATGGGTTCAATGCCAGCTGACACAAAGAGGAAAACTGTGTTTCTTTGAAGCTGCGGGGGCTGGGCAGGAGGAGCAAAAGAGTTATTAGACTGACACAGAGTAATTGCCGGAAGCAGAATTTGGCCAAGCCTCATGGTTCATGCTGGGAGCACCTTATGCAGTTTATATTACAGTTATAGATTTTACTTGTGATATCACTTACCTTAAATGACCATTGCCTCCTTAAATGACCATTGCCTGAAAGACAGCACATAATGAGATAATGTTCATCCTGACACCTTCCTGGGTAATGGCTCAATGTTCACTCAGGAAGAAAAATTCATTCTGACCAAATTACCTCTACGACAATCTGATGCCTTTTTTTTTTTTTTTCCCTAGAGGGCTTATATCCAAACACTGTCCAAACTTCAGCAAAAAAATCTCACATGTTCACAGTCTGATTCAATAGTTCACAAAGAGAGACAACCCATTAAACAAATGCATAAGATTGTCTTGGCTCAGCATTTATTCATTGTTCAAAAATTTTAAACCAACAGAGGTTCTCCTGCATTTGGAAAGAGATGATCTTTATGATATATAATGGCTTTTCCTTTAAAAAAAGGTGAACTTGAGTATCAATTCCAAAAGACCAAACCGTTATGGCAGCAAGGCCATTAGGCTGCAATTTGTCTTATAACAGATGTTGTAGAGTCTTGTCACTTCGAATGCTAAAACAGATGGGATATACACTTGAAAATGTACTAGAAGTATTTAATTTCCTTTCCAGCACTGGAGATTTCTTCTCTCCAAGGTCTTTGATGCTCTTTGCCTGTTTGTTAAATCCTGTTGCATTGGTCGGTATGGTTTAATCTCCTTGGAAAGCTTTGTCTGAATTTGTGTTCTAATACAATTACTCTTGAATTGCTTTGGTTTTGCTGAATGAGACATGATTCCGTTTCAAGCTGACTTTTTATTAGCCTCTTTCAAGATCCCTTGTAAACTTGCTATTATCACTAAGTACAAAACTGTAGAGGTGACACAATATCTGGCACTGATTTTCAGCAGTTATGAATAACATTAGCCAAATGCATATTATATATGTCTATGTATTGAAAAAAAAACCCTAGATAATCTGTGATACTCATATGCACTTTACATTACAGGCTACCATGTACATTGTGAGGTTACTGTTGTTTACAATAACTATGATTTCTCATCATCTGCAGGAAGACCCAGCTGACTTCATTGGACTCCATATCAGGTTTTCTAATCCAATGCAGATGCTTTTTCAAAGTCTGGGGATTATCAAGTCAATCCCCACATGAACTGGGAAGTTGTTAAGTGAAAATGACAGTGCCGTAGTGGTGGAGGAGTGAGGGGCTAAAAACTTTGAATGATTCTCCCCAAGACATGTGGAGGGAAACTTGGAGAGCAGGTATTGACTTTCAAAAGCTGTCCTTGGGCTCTTAACCTGTGAGTGCTGAATAGCAGATATTACAGACACATCCATGTGTGTGCTTACATTTCATACCATATAATCAATTTTCTTCTTTTAAAATCAACTTTCCATGTAAAACTAGTGTTTGTTTTTTTAAGTCAAAGGAAAAGCCTTGATATCACCACATCAGTTTCATTCTTAGTTTCAAGATGCATGACTTTATGAATATCAGTGTGTAGATAGCTAGCACAAAATTCAGCATCTTTAAAGTGCCCTGTGCTGGGCAATCTTAGGTCTGCCTCAATAAATTAGGGGACTGCACTGGCTGAGTGAAATGGCACTCTTATTTTCAGCTCCTGAGAGATTTTTAGTGTGCATGTGTGTAGAATCAACTCTAGAAGGAAAGCGCATGCAGAATGCAAAGGACCTTTTACTGTTTTGAGCTTGGCAACAGTTTAACTTGAATTTTTGTAGTTTGAGGATAAAAATCAGGCTATTATAGGCTTCGTGCTGACATGAATTTGTACTTTAAGTGGATTTCTGTATTGTAATGCTAGTCAAAAACAATTACACAATTTTTCATATAGGTGCATCTTTTGGACACAGAAAACTCTGAGGGCTGTTCCAATGCACTGAGCTGGTTGGTGAGAATGCTGAATAAGAGTTCAGAAGGTATTTCCTTAGGTGAGGAGGAGGTCGTGAACAAGGTGTCTTTCATGTAGCTCTTATGGTTTCCAGTTCTCAGGTGCTGCATCTTTATTGCCATATTTACTTTCCTGGTCTTGTAGGGGACTTTGGGGAGTGGGGGGAGGTTACCATTTCATGGAAATGACAGTTGCTCCAAAATTTTATTTTCCCTCCAGCTGCATGTGTGGGAATGTGGTATGCTGCTACTTTTCTTTTTTTTTTTTTTTTTTTCCTTTTTTTTTTTGTAATATTTTCTTAGATATTATTTAAAAGGGTAGCACAATTCGAAGTAACAAAAGACTTCAGAAAGTTTATACTTGCCATTTTTTTTAGCTGACACAAATAGAACAAAACTTTACCACCTCAAGGCAATCAGTCATCCTCAAATCATTTGTTTATTAAATAAAATATTGATCTCATGTTTACTTAAGCTTTTTACTGTCCATACTTCTCCCATGAAGTTTTTTTAATCATCTACTGTATGAGTCAAGCTGTTAAAGCTTCACATGGCTAAAAGTTATGTTAAGAATTTATTAGCAGCTTAAAGTGATTCTGTTAGAAAGATAACATGTACTTGAAGCTGATATGATTTGTGTACCATAAGAACAACTACGGGAAGAGTGAAATTGTGTAAGGTTACCAAAGATTCAACTGAAGAGGGTTAGGTTTATAGAGAAGAAACTGTAGGCCTTTTTTTTTCCCCCAGTTAAGTAGTTAAATAATTTAAACACCAAGTTTAAATGAGAAAAGAAATTGAAAAGCACATATCCATGCAATCCAGAACTTATCAATAGCTTGCCATCTAAACATTAACAGTTACTTCTGTAGAAGCCATTTAGCCTGAAGCAAAAAGTCTAATCTTGCCTGAACTTTACAAAATAAGTGATTTAAAATTGAAGTACAAATGGGAGTACAGTTTGGTATGTTTTTGATATTGCTGGCATAGCAGGAATACAAAAGCAACTACGTGCAAAAAACACTTTTCTGCATTCTAAATATAGCAGTGCCCACTTGACTGAATACAAGAATAACCTGTATAAAAGGAATAAACACAGGCAGCAATGATATTGGTAGGATATTGTTTTTAGATGGAACAGGTTTTAAATGAGTAAATGAATATCTAATAAAACCACTAAATTCTTGTATGAATGAAAGTCTGATAGACCTGTGTTTTGTTGGCTATTCAATAGAAAACTTTTAAAACAGGGAAAATATAAATAAACTTAAGTTGAAATAGAAAGAAAAGTAGGAACTTGTGCATGTTTCTCTAGCTTAGACTTTTTATTGCAGCTGACTGGTTCACCTGTGATGGGATGCAATAAAAGGCAGATGTAAACACTGCCCTGTTGTGTACAGAGCCCAGGATGGATCAGGCAATGCCAGGGAGGAGCCACAGGGTGAGCTGCCTCCTCTAGCAGGGGGAATGGAATGTTCTTTGGTGGTTTTGGTCTAAATCTCTTTGAGGAAATATCCAGGGTCATGTTAGGCAACAGCTTGCCTTCCCAGAGGTTCACTTGCCTGGGGTCCTGCAAGGTTTCAGGCTGCTCCAGTGACACACATAATGTTGGCACAGGATTACTGAGGAACACAGTGT
The DNA here is from genome assembly GCF_024509145.1 of Vidua macroura. Lineage (NCBI taxonomy): Eukaryota > Metazoa > Chordata > Aves > Passeriformes > Viduidae > Vidua > Vidua macroura. Next base: position 28,742,894 of record NC_071577.1, read on the forward strand.
GGGATGCGCTAGGTGCAAAAATTACACCAACCTTTCCTCCACCACCTAGCTCAGATGCTCCAGTTATGTCTTGGGGGATGTTTGGAGCATAAAACTGAAAGTGCTGGCAGGAACTTGACACAACAAAATGAATTGAACCTTAGACTCAGGCCAAAGGGACAAGGGATGCTTGAGCCTGCCCTGACCAGGATCACATTGTGTTCCCTGTGTGCAGGCTGGAGACTTGCTGAGCTCCTGCTTGGGAACCTGCTTTGTCCCTTTCGTAGTTGATGGGGAAGGTCAGTGGGGAAGCAACTTCTATGCAAGGACTGAAAATTTAAAGCTCACAGATTTTTGACCAAGTGTCTTGAATTTGATACTGTAGCCTAACAATGGGATATGAAGGAGAGGGGGACTGATGAAGAATGTTAAATAGATAGCAGAAAGGTGAGGAAATATCCTCTGGGAATGAGAAGATCTCATGAAAATTATGTATAGAGATAAAAGGGGCTATGATCTATTGCAAAACACCAAGTCAGGAAGGTCAGATGGATAAGAATTTTTGTGGAATTAATGAGAATTTTACATTCATCTGGAATTTTAAATGCTTGCAGACATCTCCTGAGGGAAAAACCATAGTGGGAAATGGATGATTCCTCAAGTTTTAAAATAGTGGGGCTTAGTCTTGATTTTTTTTTTTTTCATTTTTGTTTGTTTTGCAGAATGGAGAAATGTGTGAAGAGCAAAGGCTTTTTTATATTTTAGACAATGAAGGTGAAGTAGCTGAGAGTACAAAGGCAATAGCCAAGTTGGGTGAAATTGAGCATGAAATGAGATTTCACAATCTTTGTGAAGAGATGAGGAGGAACAACAATGTAACAAAAATGGACTTGAGAGAATGATAGCTAAGATTTCTCCAGAGACAAATTTAATAGTTGAAAGCAAAGGTGAATTAGCTGCCAGATCCTCAAAGATGTGACATTATGGTACAAGCACAGAAAAACCCAATATAGAGATTAACTTGGCTAAAGAGCTGGGCTCTGCACAGGGAGCAAGAAGGAAATAGATCAAAGAGGAGGAAAGAGTACCCAAAATGGCACAAGTATGAAGGGATGAAAGGAAGGTCCAGGCACTAGGTTCCAAAGCTAGCTAGCTAGTTAGAGATGTTGAAATGAGGAGGAATCATCCTCAACATACATTAATAGTAAGGTAATCTAGTCAAGGATTGCTGCTTTGCTTACAGGAGAAAGCAACCTGCTAATGGAATACTGAAGAGTCTTTTTTTAATCCTTTCCTTTTTTTCTTTTTGACTGAGACCTCATTAAGAAAGTTTTTTGCTTTCATATTATTGATACTATTAAAATCAATAGAAAAGGGATACAATCTTAGACAAGAATAGAAAAGACCAAGTTAGGGATTTACAGATAATTCAGATGTTTTCAAATGGACTGGTTGTGATGGACTTTGTTCCATGATTTGTATAAAGGAATCTCAGAGCCATTAGTGTTTTCTTTGAGAGCTCTTCTGAGATCAGTGATGTACCAGAAGTTGGGAAAAGAGAAAATATAATGTCTTTCATTTTGAAAAAGGTGGGGAAAAGAGGAGCCAGAGGATTTCAGACCAACCAGTGCTAACTACAGCTCCAGTCCACAGAAAAATTCTCGGGAGGGGGAAAAAAAATCAAAACTAAAAATCAAACATTTGAAAGCAGCTGAAGGATAACAAGAAAGTAAAAAGCTGCCACCACAGATTTGTCAAGAATGAATTGTCAAACCACTTGAATTTCCTTGTGCAGCAGGGTAACAGACTTCATGGAAAGAGAAGAAACCATTGACATAGTCTCTTGAGTATGAGTTGTGAGATCTTTAAAGTTGGCTTGCAAGACATTGTCTGAAGCAAGGGAAAGCTGGGCTGGATGAAAATGCTGTTAGGTAAAAACAAAACTAGCTAGAGAAACTGCTTTGGAAAATGAATTTTAGGAGGATGAAGTAGTATCAAAGCAGAAGTATGTATTGAGGAGTGCTCTACAGAGCTGTGCCCAGCTCTCAAACGATGACCTGAGTGATGCAATACAGAAAACTGAGAGTGGAAAGCTTTATGAATAGAAAATGGCCTTGAGAATGGGGAAAAGGGTCTATAAGAATAGGCTGAAACTTTGTAAACTGAGTACAGAAGAATGGTAGTTCAGCAGAAACAATAAACTGCAGAAATACGTTTCCCAGCAGAAACAATAAACTGCAGGAATACGACAAGGGGAACACCTGTTTTGACAGCAGTTCTTTGGAAAAATTACAAACCGAGTAGTGTCACGCTGTTGCGAAAATGGCAAACATCATCTAGGAAGTCATAAATGGCAATATAATCTGAAAGGCGTGCTAAGTAATTCCTCTGCCATGCTTAGCACAGGCGATGTCTTCCCAAAAGATGCTGACCACTTTGAGCATACCTTTGTCCTTCTAGAAAGATGTTGACCACTTGGAGACAACCCAGACAAGAGTGATGGGCATGGTCACCATGTCCTGTCAAGATGTTATGGCTGTCATGGAGACGTGTGGATGGATGCTGTTTACTCTCGGTCAGGGAAAACTCTTGTGGGGTCATACCAATAGTCTTCAAACATGCAAAAGTATGGTACAGAAAGGAAGAAATAGGTTTCATTTTGCATAAGAGGAAATGGGATGAAATCATTGTTAGGAAGAATTGGATACTAGGAGAAATAAAAACCACCCAGTTTTCTGATCATTTGTGCAGGGCAGTTCTGGAACAGACTGTCCCCTTTGTGGTTGGAGGTTGTTAAGAAGAGGAATGACAAAATGTAGAGCTGTCTTGAAGCAAGAAGTCCTGCAGACAGTCTCCCCAATCCCACTTTCCTTAATTCCACAGTTTTGCTGCTAATGATAAACATCCATCTTGTGTAAGTACTTGGAAGGGATGAAATCATTGTGGAATTGCTGTTGTTCTGGGACTTTGCCCTTGACAATGTCTGCTACAACAAGCATGGCTGTCAATATCAAAGTGAGATAGAAAGTACTTTGGGCAGGAAGTTTGATCCAGGTCAGGCCTGTAACAGACAGCACTAAGCAATAGGTTTTTCCTGCTGTTCTGAAACTCCTCACCGTATATTTGCAGATAATTAATCTGTCTGTCTCTGTCTTTCATGTACTGTGTTGATGAACTTCTGAGCAGTACAACTAAGTGATTAGAAAATTGTTTAGTTCAGTGCTGGTGTATTGAGTTTTAAATCAGGCTAAATAATTTTTTTTTGTTATCCCAGTCAAACTGCTCATACTCCTTTTAAATTCCTTCACTCTGATTTTGATTCTCAATACCCCAGATTAAAGCTCTTTTTCCATACCTTCATGCTTTCTCTTTTGCAGTTCCAGTGCAGATTTGCATAGCAAAGGAGATATTTGTGTTTCTCCTGACCTCATCTATATTCTGGTGCACAGCATGCACTTATATGATAGTTTATTCTGGGATGATGAACAGATGCAAAAGTGTCTTCAATTGTCTCTGGAAATTAGCAATGGTCAATACATCCTGCAAACACAATGCTGGATGCCGTGGTGCATGCAAAACATGCATGGCAGGCAGAGCACATAGCCTTTTCCTGCCTCTAGCACACTTCATTTAATTTTAATAGTAGAAGGAGATGTGGTATCTTTTGAACATAAATATCCTTGTGAACTAATGTAAGGCTTGGACAATGAGAGTTTTGCATAGGAGAATTTGGCTTAACCTGTCAGTCTTCCAGAGATTAACAACTTCATCAGCCACTGTTGATATTGACAGTCAGTTGCTAGGCTACATGTTTACTGCTAAATGAATAGGCGACTTGGGGCCAGTGTGAATATTCAACAGATTGGCAAATAAGTAAAACGTGCTGTGACTTGATTTGTTAATTATAGTCAAAATAAATGGCTGTATTGATGACTATGATTTTACACAGCATTAGTCCTCTGAAAACAGCAATTAAGTCTGCCATGTAAACATATATCTTGCCTGTGACAAAAAAAAAAAAAAAAAAAAAAAAAAAAAAAAAAAAAAAAAAAAAAAAAAGCTTTAAACAACTGAATACACCACTCCAAGCAGTTTCACTAGGACTCCTGAAGTGCTTACATTAGTTAAATTATGTCCTTGGGTGTTTTTACACCTCTGACTGAAGCACAACTTTCAGGCACGGTCTGGATTTTGAAAAGCTTTCTTGTTTGCTGCATGCAGTGCTACTTATGGTCAGAGTTTATCAAAAGAAGCTGATCACACTTGAGAGAGAAAACTCAAGGAGCTGGATTTCAGGAGGATGGTTTTTTTTTTTTTTTCCTGTTGGGAGAAATCTGAGCATTAATTTTATGCTTTATATGCTCTTGTCTTGTGAGTTCTCACATGTATACCCTATTACTGTGTTCCAGTTTATTAGCTGGGCTAACTAGAATTCACTTCCCTTGATCTGTACTACTTTCTCGTTATGTTGGAAGCTCTCACTATATCAATTCACTCATTTTGTGTTTCAAGACTTGCACACACTGGCAGGTGCACTGAGTATTCAGCATCACTCATTGTTCAGTGTTGCATGTGTATAGGCAATGCCACTGTTCTGGGCTGTACTGTGCCTTTTGATTGAAACTTGAAAAACACATATTCTGTTCTCATTGCTGTTGACAATGCACTGGTCATGCCTCTCTCCCAAGCTTTGGCTCAGTTTTGCTATCTATAATAAATAGTTGTTGGGGTTTTTTCCTTCATAAATAACAGCCAACCTGAAGAGCTCTGAAGTTGCCCAATATTCCCCAAGATTTTCAAGAGAGAAAGAGAGATTATTTTAAGCTTGAGAAAAGTAAATGTGTTCTTGCATAGAAAAAAATAAAATACTACTTTCCCTGGATAGGTCTGTGTTACCAATATGTGTTGAGATTGGGTTTGAGTTTGGGCTGGTAATTATCTTTTCCCCAAAAAGAGGTGGGAAGGTCTTCCCTTGTTTCAGACCTAATTTTTATTCCAATGAACATCTGAACATCTGCCCTTCTTTGTAAGCTCTTGAATTGTTGTCTTCTGCTGTGTCACCATGGGGTGTCCAAGACCAAATTTGCAAAAGTAAAACCACACTGACTGGGTCTAATCAAGCTGGTCCGAGGCAGAGTGGTACCAAATGCTTAAGCCAATAGGGAGTTTTGGCTTTTCTTTCAGTGTGTTGCTGAAGGAGAACCCACCCAATGTAGATGCTTGGTTGGCAGATGTTTGGAGAAAATCAGGCTGAAAGGGTGTTAGAAATGAAACTAGAAATGAAGTAGGACTAGAGATTGAGCTGGATAGCTTAGAAGGCAGCAAATAAGAAGTGATTTGTACAGGGAGAGATCCAAAATGAAGAAATAGTTGGGAGACAAGTGGTTGCACTGATATCAATTTGATGATAGGAAAACAAAAAAGATTAAATAAAAAACAGAGTGATAATCAGCTGCAAATACTGTTAGCATCTTTATCTTTACTTAAGGATACGAGATCAGTGCTCTCTGTCAGCACATTGTCATACATCTGCATGCTATTCATCACCTTTGTCACCAATGCAGGTTATGTAGAAGGCTTGCAAACTACCCTGATTCCCAGGATGTACACTGACGGTTACAATGAAGGAGCAAGGTGGCAGGGATGTTGACAGCTCTGTGAATTCTTATGTGCTCCACAATGATTAAAAAAAAAATAAAAGTTAATAGTTACCAGGGAAATCACTGAAGACAACACAAAGAATATCAAGGTTCACCTTGAATGCACTCATGTTTTGGACCTTTCATTTTTGCATGCTTTTGTGGATAGGGAAAAAAACTTTAAAGGAAGACAAGGATGTTCCAAAGCATTGAATGGCTTTACAAAGTGGGTGGTAGACCAGCGGAGCTCACTGCCAAAAGACATTGTGAATGTGACAGGTTTACATGTTTAAGTTCATGAAAGACAAAATCAGGGAGAATTACTAACGGCATGTAAACTATACACAGGTCAGGAAGTCTCAGGGCTGAAAATAGTTGGAAGCTGAGACACTGTGAGTTGGAAATAGGATTGCTCTGTCCTTCCTCATCTCCAGCATCTGATTATGGCCACCACAGCAGACAAAAGCACTCCTGATACATGGATTTTGTTCTGGACATTTTTTTCCTGGTTAGTTTGCCCTTGCCTGCACTGTAGCTCATCTGACTCAGAGGGGTGTTTTGAGGGATTTCTCTCCCAAGGACTACACTTACCAAATTAGTTTTATGTCATATGTTGCGCCATAAGTACTGGGATCCTCTTCTTGGGAAGATGACAAATCTTTCATTGGATAAAGCAGAAGTATTTATGCTTCTGGGAATCATGGGAAAGTTACTGTGTTTCCCCAGAGATTATTAACTGTAATGAGCTACTGAACTAGGCATAGTTTCATAACCAGTGTGGCTGTGCAAACATACATTGCTGGTTTGGTCATTTTAGGATTCCCACAACGTGAACCATTTTTGCAAAAGCTTGTTCTGTGCTGACCGTGAACTTCCTTGGAGATCCAGTGTGGGAAAATTGTTTTGTCGGGGCATCTTCTTGTGGGGGGAATAAATCCCTTCAGAAAATTTGGACTTCTATTCAGTAATCCACTGTCCAAGTTTTGTGTGCAGTTGCATTTGCCCCCAAGCACTAATGAGTGGACAGGATGAAGAAGCCTCAGGGTGCACCTAGCTAAGACAGGAACAATTGCAAAAGCCCTTTTCAAGTCTGGAGACATTAACTTTACACTGACTTACTACTGGGATGGTTTCCCTAATCAATTTGGTGGCTTTGCAATGCTGAGAAATATGCTGATAGTCTTGAAACCAAGAAACAGAGTCCTCCGAGAGCTGGTGCCTATCCCTGTGTGGGGGCAGCTGCAAGATCTGGGCCACTTCTCATTGTCCAGGGAAGTCTTACTCCCTTCCTTGCTTGATTTGCCCAAGGTAAATTACCTCTTTTTGAAACAAGCTCCTAGCTTTTCTATTTAGACAGTCTAAGACTAGCAGCTTTAAGCTAATTACAGTCCATTTATTAATGTATCAGTTCTTGTTCCAACATTTTACCATGCACCAGGATATCATCTAGGTATAACAAACAGGCTGAGAGAGGCATGCCACATAATACCCTCTTCGTTAGACTTTTGAATGTAGCTGATGTATTGTACTAGCCAAAACCCATCATTTTAAATTGCCACAGTTCTTGTCCTGCTGTGAATGTGTTGGGTTTTTTTCTTCCCCTGTCCCTCTGGATCCACTTCTACTTGCCAATTGCTACTTTTAAGATTCAGGGTAGTAAACCAGACCAAGCTTTCACCAGTATCTAGGGTACTATTTGCAGTAATAAAGGAGCACATGCTAAATGACTTTGTATTGTTTTCTGTAATCTGATGCTGTCATCTTTTTGCCTTAACTGGACTCAGCCTGAGATTTGGCTGAAGGGTCTGTTCTAGCTTCCTGACACACTTCTTCCATGGGCTTATAAGGCTTCTCTACTGCTTCCCTGCTGAAAACAAGGATGCTGTTTAGGTAGCCAGGATCACTCTTGTGTGAAAGCAGTCAAGTACAACTCAGGTGTTTGTCAGAGAGACAATAATTTCTAACAAAACAGTCTCAAAAATATTTTCTTGCTTCTCTTTGAGTTCTTTGTAGGGTGCCAGATTAAAAGTTAATACGTTTCCTGAGTGTTTAGATGTTCACACCCAAACTTCCTATAGTTCATATTAATTTACAAGATCCATTTTTTTGCCATCACAGTCCGCCTTTCCCCATCTCTTTCTGACTATTGTCAGAAACATTCTGTAAATGTATAGAGATTTGCTCTTGTTTCAGATCCAGGAGAACTTCAGCAGCTAAAGATCCCCAGGGATCTGGGGTCTCAAAGCAAGTTTCAAGCTCTCCTCATCTTTCATTTGCTGGAAAGAGGCCACTGCCTGTAATTCCTAGTCGTATTTCTGCCCCTAAACATGGGGCTTGGGCACTGCAAAAGAGATCTGTAGGTTGAATGACTCATTCCCTTACCTTTTATTCCTGGTGTCACAACCAAAGTCTGACTCAGTGATTCTTGTGTATTTCACAAGTTACATATTACACATTAAATAGCCTTCTCTGTTTATTTCTTCTTTAAAAAAAAAGAACTGTTAAGCTCCCTACAGAAACTACAAACTGGTGTATCACTGGTGTCTGAACTCCTGGCTTGGTTCAGCTTCATGCTCCTCTCCACCCTGTTCCACATCTTGTTGTTGGGGGTCTGGTTTGGAACATGCCATTCTCACTAAGCCTGTGTTTATAACTATTCTCCTTGAAAGGCGTTTTTTTCCTCCCGGATCAATAATGACCTCATCTGCATTCCTTCATTTTTGCCATTGTTGCCAATTTCTTTTGCTTTATAAACTCAGATTGGTCATTACTCCTTCCACATAGCATAATGATGGTATGAGCCATATTAAAATTGCTGAACTGAATTTGAGATAGAGAAACAGCACTGTAGAAGTCTTGGCAAATTCCTGGCATCTTCTTCTGTTTGCAGCAGCTGTTTCCTTTTGTGGTATGCAGCTGTGAAAAAAGTTCAGGATCTGTAGTAAATTGTACAGTCCGTACAATATCTTTTTGTCTTTTGCTGATCTTTATTTCCGGCTCTTACCTGAGTGTCTGCAAACTGGTGTATAGCCAATTTGCCCTTGAGGTCCTTGCTGATATTTGAGTATATCAGGGAAAGGGTTTGTTCCCACCTAATTCAAATGAAGTTTTGGGTTTTTTTCCTTTCCCTTCCTTTCAGCATGTCACGGTTGTTGATACTGGTTCATTTTCGTTCTCTGGAACACTTTTCAATTCCCTGAACCCTTTCTGCAGTTTATCAGATAGCAACTTCCAGGTTGGTCAAAACTTTTGTAGCCCTTTCCAATCTTATTTCAAACCACAACTGTTGCAGCTGCAACTCTTAGTTTCTTTGGGCATTTTGCCATTGGCTTTCTCAAAAGGGTTCATCTTTACCAGTAAGTTTTCAGGTGCTTTTTTAACTCCTCCAGTTCTTTACATGTTTGAACTGTGTACTGCCTTTTGTTCTGCCCTGATACAGGAGAGATACCAGCTCACAGGCTTTGTTCTTGGAAACCAGAACATAGGGGTTTTCTCTCTTTAACCCTGTTGTAGGAAGCCCAGAGTCTGAATGTTAAGAAGTGCAATTGATGATTGAGTCACTTATCTTTGATGCAATCCTGTTTATTTACAAAGTCCTGATTTCTGTTTCTGCAGGTAGAATCAAACAAGAGATAATTCCCTTGCTTGCAATTCCCAATCTCTTTCAGTCAGCACTTGCCTCAATAGCTTTCTTAAGGTTTATCTTGAAGTCATGCTGTTGATGCTTTTGTGGCTCTTTTTGATGCTTCCTTTTGGCTTTTGATTGGAGATTCTCCCACAACCATCCAAAACAAGCATTCTGCTACCAAAGTCCTAAACATCTAGACTCCAGGGCTTATTTTCATTCCAAACTTCCCATATGTTTATGCTTTGGTTGTTCTCCCATTGTTTTGATTATTTTGCTCCACAAATGAGCCTAATGTTTATTTGTATTTAGTACAAATGAAAAACAGTTCTTCCACTCAATGATTTCAGCAAGTTTTGGTCAATCCTGCTGTGATGCTTTCTTACTGCTCTTTGGATAAAGGCCACAGAGGTACATAGACACACTGCAGAGAGAGGAGGGCAGCTGCATGGTGCTTAGTGAGAATTCTTGTCTGACCTCCTCAAGTGGCCTCTTAGCTGCTGGTTGTCCTTTCGGCTGTGTTCAAAAGGACTGGTAGTGAAATTTGGTTGGAGAACATTACATTTCTCAAATGAATAATTTAAACATTTTTTTCCTCTCTGAAAATGCTTTGTGGACTGCAGGAGTGAAAAAATCTTCAGTTTTTTGATGTTTTTAATAAAAGGCACTACTTTAGGAAAAGTTCAAGATTCTTTATTTCATTTTCTTTGGTACTGAATAACTATGGAAAAGAGGAATAAAGTTGATTTAATCTGATAAACAATTTACACAAAAAGGGTTTTGGAGAAAATGTTCACTTTGAAGACTTTGTTCCAATGTCTTAGGTCAACTCTGAAGTCAAACTCCAAATTCACTCTTAGCAAATATGTGTGAATATTTTACTCCTAGCAAAATTGCTAAAATCTGAATCTCCCAAGGAGATTAAAATTAAAATCTCCCAAGGATGCTCATGGAAAAAGTTGCACATGACATGAGGCATGGCATAGTTCAGAGCTGGTGTTTCCCCGTGGGATTTGGGCATTGTGTAACACACCAGTCCCTCACACAGACCACAGGAGACTGGGACTTGCTTTCCATGATAAAGTTCAGAGATGCTGCATGGTGTGTGATCACTACAGGTTTGCATAGATGCCAGTTTCACTACTGACTAAAGGCAAGCTTTAATGTTCTCACCATAATACTTAACTGAGTTAATCTGCTCATTCACTTGTGTTTTAATATCTGATCAAATTCACCCTGTGGACTCAGAGTCCCTGTGGTTAGAAGTGACTGATCCACCAAGTTATATTGTATTGAGCTATAATAATCACAATAAAGTGAGATAAGTATTTGGCATGGAGTCTGGGAATGCAGGGATGACCAGGCATGTGGGATGAGACAAGGATGCTGTTTTGAGCTTTTTCACAATCTCCAGGCATGCAGTAGAGGATGGAAATGACTGTGACCAGGTGCCAGCAGCCAGTGTCCTAAAAGTGTAAGTTTGATAGGTGAAAATGTAGGGTTGTAAATTCTTGGCTTCCCATGTCTTGTCCATCTTCCCCAGCTTTCATGCTTGCTAGAAGGGAACCTTACCATGGGCACCCTATGAAATCATCCTGTTTCTCTGTGTTTCTGGGTGGAGAGCAGAGGGTTCCAACCAGGATAGTCAGAGCTTCTGGACTCAGTGGACTACCAAAGGAAGCACTGAGTGTTTGTGCCAACACAAAATGCCACATTACACAGAATACAGCCTTTAATTCTACCAATTTCTTGTTTGACACAGGAAAACAGAGCGTGATTAAAAAATTGTGTTTTAACTGACTGCTCCATATTGTCATGCCAGAAACAATTAGCTTAACTAGAAAGTTAATTTAATTGCAAATGTGGATGGGCAAACTGTGCCAGCCACTTAATTATCATTATTCTATGTTATTCCTAATGCTCAGTGCTGTTTAATATGTTCTTATGGTATATGGTGGTGGAATTAAAAGATTGTTTCTGTAGCAGTTAAGGTTGCTATTGAAAATAACTTCCAATCTCAGTTTTATATGTCTTTATCTGTGGGACTTTTCATAGAACTTCTAATAGAATTTTCTAGCTTCTTTTTCACTTCTATGGATGAAAAAGAACAGAAGCAGAAGGACTGCCAGAGACATATGTAGCAGTAGGAATTGACCACAGATATTTTATGGTAAAATATTCTGTATTTTTCTAGGGGAAGAGATTTTCCCTGTTCAACTTTTGTCATAAATTTATAGATATTATAATTTATTTCTGTAATTTTTACTAGCAAAAGAAATTTGCCTTGAAACTGTGGATAAACACTCACATCTGGAGATTAAAATGGCATCAAATAATTTCCCTACTTTCTGGTACAACTAAACATGGGAATGGACTCTTGCAGTGGGAGTTTTTAGGAATGAGCTCCTTTGGGGAGAAGAATCACAAGGGAAAAACTAAAATTTGGTAGGGAAACATGCAAATTGTGACTTTTTTTCTTATGCAGTTACAATGGATGATGCTGGTAATGATTCAGCCACCTTTTATCCATGGAGATTGTTATTACTACTGTTTTACCTCATATTATTATATTTTACTGTGGTCTGTAATATTTTGTTACCTGCATTTTATTGCTGGTTTTAGATTTGATTAGATTTGAAGATTGCTGTGCAGTAAACACACTGCACTGTCAGAATTTATTGCTGTTCTCTTTGAATAGCTAGTCGAAGCAAAGATCCATCCTTGTCCTTCTTTGCACTTGCAAAATTTTGTTACATGTATCTTCTTTTTAAGCAGTATTTTGTAAAACAAACAAAAAAAAAAAGTAATACCTGCTACATCAGGCTTTACCATGACAGTTCTAATGCACAATATTGAAGAGTGTGTGGGTTTTATATTCCTTATTGAACAAAAATTCAACCCCAAAGCCCTATAAAAATTTGGATCCAATGTGATTTAAGCCACCCACCCTTTGGCAGGCTCCCCTGCCTGAACAACTCAGCTTGAGACAGGGAGTGCTACCAAGGTTGAGTGACGGAGAAAATCACAATAAAATGGTATTTGCTTTAGCAACGTTGGCTGTAATCTTTTTTTGTGTACACCAGCTACAAAATGCATCTTAGCCCTCCTGCTTCAGACCATCAACTGATCTTTGTTCTCAAGCTAAGCTGTCCTACCTGTGTTTTCTAGGTTTGTGGGGATAGTTGTTTGCTATGGGGCACTAAGCCTTTGCTTGCTGCGGTACACAATATTAACTGACAGAATATCTTGGACTAAGCAGGCCACTCATCTGATCCAATATGTCATTTTTCATGTTCCCATAGAAACTTAGATTAATCGCTCATTCCTGATGCATTTCTTGTACAATATTGTCATTTTGATGCTCTTTTGCTGCTAGTTTTGAAGGCAGCTTCAAATCCATTCAAGGAAATAGAGCCAACTTTGTGCTCCTTTTTAGCAGCAGGTACTTTGCCTGTAATGAGGAAAATCTCATTTTACAGAATTCTTGCAAGGTAAAGAAAACATAGCTTCATCTCCTTAATGAGAGTTTTCTTATTCAAGAGCGCTTGACTGTAAAGAGTGCTATCCACAATGGTTAGTGTGGAGAGGAAACCTTAAGTAGAACATGCTATTGTGGCCTTTGAGCAGTTCCCATCTCCTCTATTCAGAAAGCAGAGTTAACTGAGGATAGCAAGAACAAACTGTACATGCGCTTGAGAAAAAGAACTTGACTTGGCAAGTTGGCATAAGTGTAACACAATATATTACCACTTTCTGCTGGGCTTATTCTCTTACTGTCATTGACCAGATCTGTTCAATGGCTGCCATTTTCAGTTGCAAGTAGAAGAAATCCCAAATACAACCCCCCACCCCCCCTTTACTTTCCAAGAAAGACAGTTTATGTAATCGATACTGGGTCTGTCTAGGAAGCTGTTCCGAAATATGGGGGTGGGGGGGATGCAGGGAGAAGAGTGAGGGCTGAAGGATGAAGAAACAAACATTAGACCTGACAAAGCTTGAAATATAAAACAAAAAAAGCATCTGCGAGGCATAATAAAACAAAGTGTATATACGTGTTGTTCTCACAGAGTATTTGGCTGAGCCCGGGCAACGGGAAAGCATGCATAGCTAACGCTCCTGACTGTGTGAAACCCTTTGTATACTCCAGAGTCTCTGCAAGAGACCTTGATTACAGAGTTTGGCATGATACCCAATACATTTTTTGGAATGGTTTCTTGTCCATCACTGACACTCGTAATGAGAAATTTATACACCATCCAAAGCGGATAAATTAATTTCAAACACTTTTGACTTGGGTCAACAATGGCTATTGGCAGTGCCTATTATTTGCCTTTTTATTAAAAAAAAAAAACAACAAAACAAAACAAAGAGGAGAAATTGCTCTTCTTCACGGTGATAGCATGGTAAAGACCCCAAGTATAGTGGAGATAGAATCTTGGCAAGCATATATATAGGTCAGGATAGATTTCACTGTTCAATGTAAATGAAAGTAATTTTCTTCAGCATGAACAGTTTAATAAATTCCCAGGATGGTTTTCATTAAGAAATTTGCATATTGGCTAGTGTAAAATTTCTGAAAGCAATCAGTTGGCAAAAATAATTTGATTCTACTTCTACTTTCCCAATGCAGTTAATAGTCAAGGAATGAAGTATAAATTAGCTTTTCCTTTGAGAACTCCTTTTAAAACTTGGATGCTTAAGTTAGCCTTTTAAAGATGATAATTGTGCATATTCTCATGCAGATACACACACCAGAAATGGGGAAAAGGCATTAAAACACACCTACACACACACAAAAAAAAACGTGGATTGGAAGCAAACAAGAAAATTGCTGCATCTCCTTGGGAGATATTGAAATTATGGGGACATATAGATGAATTACTGGTAAGTTCCCATTATGTGCAGCCAAATAGATAATTTACTAAATTCTTTAAGTCAATGTAAATTCCAGGGTTTTGACTTAGCTGAGACTTTTTCAGTGTGTTTTATTTTGTACATGCAAGATACATGGATTTATTGAAGGCAAAGCCCTGTTTATATACCAGAGGGATCCAAATGCAAGAATCTACTAGCTTCTAAAATATAACCAGAGAACTTAATGTAAATAAATTATTTCAGTTTTCAGAGCCATATGATAATGGGAAAATATAATGCCAGTAAATATCAGAAGGTGAAAAATAAAAATAGGATGTGGATTTTAAGGAAATGTAAAATATGACAAATAATCAGCCAGAATTATGGAGTGTGAACACAGATGATACTGCATGTGCACTTTTTTTTTTTTTTGTTATTGTTGTGTTTCAGTTAGCTTCTTTGTGCAGGAACTGTTTATGGTTTTGATTTGGGCTTTTATGCCTGAAATTTCAGCTGTGTTGCAATAGGAATGGCAAAAATGATATATGTGATTTTTTCTGAGAACTGCTTTGGAGGCTTTTTTTCCCCCTAAAAAGGCTGTTTTCCCTTTTATCTCCCTTCTTACCTACCTGCTTCCTTTGTGCAAGTAGCATTGCCGGAGGAAGGTGGTAGCTCCGAGTGCCTCGGCGGTTTGGAGTTGGAAGGATGCTCCATGCAGCTGATACGCTGGCTGCACTGTGCATAGTGACAACTGAAACACGAATCCTGGGATGCTGTGCTGGTAGGTCCTGATGGCATCGCATGGACACCCATTATTAGGGAAGAACCAGAGCAGGTTTTCAGATGAGCTCAGACTAGATGATCTAATGGTCCCATCTGGCCTTAAAATCTGTGAGTCTATGAAAGACAGTCCTGCAGTTATAAGCATTTTAGAACTGTCAATTCCAGATTTACTTCAATGTAAGAGGCAATTGCTTCCATGCTGAAATGCTCAGTTATGTATTATGTGTACGGTGGCATAAATGGTCTATAAAATAGAGATATGCAGTGTGAGCAAGGCACAACAAAGCAGAGCAGTTCACTGTAATAAGAATGAGGAGAGATGAGGCTTATATATGTAGAGGGTGGGTCTTTGGAAGAGATTTGAGAAAGGAGTAGAGTGCATTTGGGGAAGAAGAAAGAATACATTCCCCCAAATATGAAAGACACTAAAGCTGCAAAGCCAAAGGAAGAGAGAAAGAAGCAGCAAGAGAAAAAAGGGGGTGAGCGAGATAGCAAGAAATTAAAAAGGACCAAGAGTAGCAGACAGTAAAGTTACAGGATACAGAGGATGAATACAACTTGTTTATTCACTCCCTTTATCATTATAGGACTGTGTTTGTATGACTGTCAGTGGCTCAGCTGCTATGCTTTCTTCAACTCCCCAGCTAAAATATAGGAAGGGAGAGAACTGGGAAGGGGGGAAAAGGTGGGAGGTGAGGGAAAGGTATTTATTTGGTTCTCCTTATTAATGGAGCTGGGTGTGCATACTTGGGTGTTGGAGGACATGCTTGAAGTACAGGTCCTGGGGCTGAGAGGGGCCCTGGCAAGTATCTGGCAGCTCATCAGAAAGAGTTGAGTGGCTGATACTGAAAAGAAGGGCTGCGGGGTCTTTTCCCCAGCAGCCTCAGAGGAGGGTTCTGTAGGCACAGTCGTATTGTAGTCATGTGCAGTTGTATTAGTCACTCTTACACTTAATTTTTGTTTTTATATTTGAGATGAATATTCAACTGTTTGCTGCCCTGAGTATCCCAGTGCACTTCTTTATTTTTTTTTTTTCCCCGAATATACTGTGGATTCATGTTAAACATGCTGAGAGGGTAGAGCCTCCTTGCTGGTGCAGATGTCTGCAGCTGAACTGTTTCCTCAAAGAACTTTCTCAAACAGCTCAGCAGCCTCTGTGCTCTTGCAAACACAGCAAAGCCTGTGCTGGAAATACAGTCGTAAAGCAGGCTGCATAATTCTAATGATAGAAAAATATGCTTTGTTGACATGAGAATTTCTTTCTGTAATCTGAACCATTTTGATGAATTTTTGCTGTAAGATTCAGTGGTTAGAATAGCTTTTTCTGGGAGAATGAGGTTATTTTTTCTCTGGTTGCCAACAGCTTTCACCTGAGATGCTGGAGATCGTTTAAGACAGTATTCCTCTAAACTCACAAAAATCCTAAGCCTTATTCCTTGAGCTAATCAAAGGAGTGTGATAGTCACTTGACTATTATCTATGATACAGTATCTTGGGGCTACAAAAACAGTGAAATGGCCAGAGTTTGCACAGCCAAATATTTGTGCTATTTATTTTGTTTTGTTTATTTTGCAAACCAGTTGTTTCCTCACCATTTCCTAATTCCCATATCTCTGTTTGGCTCAAGCAATAAGGAAAGGTGCTATAAGGTGTGGCATGGCAAGGATGGGATTATGATTTTATTACAGTTTTCCCCACAATCACAGAAAGTAGAAGTTGATTGTCTTGTAATTGGTATCTCTCTGGGGCGATGCATTTCTTAAATCCTTGTATGTGATGGCACTATCTAGTTTCACTGAACAGACTACCTGCTGATTGCTGCTTCTGGGATTTACTGATAATGATGAATGCCAGAATCTTTCTTAACTGTGAGTGTAAGAATTCATTTCCACTGTCTCCATTTACTTTCTAGTGACAGTTAACACTGTATCTAGATTTCATTGTTTCAAAGCATAGATACTAAGAAATCTCTTTAGAACTGAGCAGACAGGATTTGCTGGCACTTTTTACCTGTTGCTTTGATGGGACGGGGAATTATTTTCTTCCTAGCTGAATACCTTTGACTTGCTGTTCACTCTTAATAAAGCAGCAAGTTTTTGCCATCAGAGGCACTTTCCCTTGTGTGTTTGGAGATGGATGTTACCTCTAAGGTCAAAACTGTAAAAATTTCTTTGATATTTCAGAAGATGTTCATCCAGGAATTTTATCTTGGGCTTTTTTGCAACTTAGCTGACAGGACACTTTTTGTTTCCTTTGGGATAATAAACTCTCTCAGTGTTATTTCTCACACTTTTAATTTTATTTAAAATATAAGGTAACCAAATGCGATGGGGAGTAAGTAGGGCCAGGCATATTTAGACCTGGTCTAAGTGATAGAATGCAACTATTTACTGGTGAGCAGTGGCAGAACTGAAACGGGCCCCAAAAATTCCCTCTTACAAGTTGGCTCCCTGGCACGCCTCCTCCCCTGGCCAAAATGCCACAACCCACGCGGCTGCTTGGTTGTGAACTGGGGTGCTCCAGGCAGGGCTTCGCTAGTAAACAGTGAGTGGTGGGGATGAATGGGGCTGGGGGATGGGGTGGGAGGGGAAGGGAAGAGGGCAGTGATATATTCCTGCCGCCGGGAAGCAAAGCGGAACCATGCGCCGGGTATCATTGCATAACAGATGATGTATTGTACAGCCTGTACCCTCTCCTAAAGAGCAGAGGTGGGCACGCCAAGGAAGGCTTGAGCCTGGCTCCTGGTGAGTGCCTGGCTCTGGCCTGCCTCCATGGCTGTGAATAAAGACAAGTTAAGGAAGAGGCAAAGGAAACATGCTGGCATCGCCGTACTCCCCGTTACTCACAGTAACGAGATTGTTGTGAGGGTGAAACAAAGCCTCGCTGCGGGCAAGGGACGGGCTTTTCTTGCCACAGAGTGGAGAGCCCGGGAGACCTGCTTTCTCCAGTGTCTCCCTGCGCATCTCAGAGCCTCCTCTTCCCCAGGCAGAAGGGTGGGAGGTCTCCTAACAACATTCCTTCAAGGACAAGGGAACTTGCTGCCTTTTACCCCTTCGGAATCCCAAACATCGTGCTGCTTTCTAGCATCATGTCCAGGCTCTAGCAGCTACTGCCACCTCAGCCCAGGGCAGCAGGACCAGTGTGCTGCTCCTTCCAGCTCAGACCACAGCTGTCTTCAGATCAGGGTTTGCAAAAATGCAGCTCATCTTCAGCCTTTAAACATTTAGCAATGAGCGGAAAATGGGTCTGTGAAAAAATCCCAACAAGATACAATACAGAGGGGATGTCTTTTCCCTCTTTGTGGCAGATCAAACACATTTATCTAATGTTTTAATTTCTTTTCCTTTCACATCATAGTGAGGATCTTCAGCAGGGAACGGAACAGCCGGGTGATATATTTTTGGGTTATAACTTGAGAACAAAAGCTCATTAGGACTCAAAGATTTTATATGGATAACACCACCCACGGTTACTTTAGATAGGGTAGAAATGTTTTTATGCTTTAGGGCACAAACTAGCTATTAAATTACTAGGAACTACAAATATCTACTAGACATATCGATGGGAGTGCAAGCAGAACGCAGAGTACTACATAAAATAATTACATACAGCACAGCTAATATTAGATCACATGAAAGTACATGACTGTTCTATAAAAATCGTTTGCCTCTCTGTATTGGACATTGATTGAGGGTGGCATTGGTGTTGTACAGGGAGATGCTGACCTAGCTCTCAAAACCTTGTAGCCTCTGCCAGCATTTCTCGGCATGGCTGTGCCACTGCAACTGCCAAAGGAGCCAAGTTTCCTCAACTAGAACAAGTCCTCTCTTTTCTGTGGCTAGGTGGGATGTAGGAAACCCACATGAGAGAGGATGGATTATCCATCATGCTGAGGATCCACCAAGCAAGCGTGTCCTTGACGTGTGAGCCTGAATTGGGGTCGGTGACAAGGACAACTCTGACATCATATGAGTCATGTGAGGAGGGAGGGGTGTCGCTGCCTCCTGACGGGGGGACGCATCTGTTCCACGCTAGCTCGTGAGATGTGAAGAGGTTGCAGTGCTAAGACGCACATAGGGAGAGTGGGAGTGTGCCGCTTAGCAGGGCTTTTTTGAGTTTGGGAATCTCATCGGAGCTGCCTCTCTTCTGCTCTGTGATTCCCACCCCTCAGGCGCAGGTGGTTGTTGGACCAGTGCTGGCATGGTGGCAGAGGGGCCAGGGGCCAGGCTGGTGTGGGAGAGCACCACAGGAATGTCAGGGTCACATTTCCCACCTCTGTGTGACTTCAGAGTGTGTTGACCCTCGGGGGTGCCTGAAGGATAATGGAAGAAAAGCTTAAAGAAGGTCCTGTAGGGTGCACTTTTATTAATTAGAGGATATATAGACCTTGGAGGAGCTAGCTGCCTGGTGTTCCCACTAGAAAAGGCACGTTTTCATTTGCTGATAACTTTGCTGAGCTGAGAAGTTGGGGCACGTGTACAAATGACACTTTCTAAGCTGCCATGTCTTTCTCTTTGTGCATCAGCGCTGTGCACTCCGTAGGGAAACATTCTTCTGAAAAGACCTAGTATATGAACTTATAATTAAGATCACCTAACAAGTGACTCCACTGACAAGTGGAGTCAGTTCTAGCTGCAGAACTGTAAATATTTAATTTTCTGACTTATTTCTTCAGCTTTGTTATGTGGCGGCAGAGAGCTAGGTCCTGGGAAAAGGTGGTGAAATAGAATGTCTTCCCTCAAGTACTATAGGTGTGTGCAGTGAATACACATACGCGCTTCACTGGTAGTTACAGTTAGGTTTGTATTGGGGTTTTTTTATATTTTTTGTGGTTATTACCTGAAGGCTAATAATTTTGAAGAAGACAAGATTATGGGCAGCATGGGAGGTTATGAGGGCGTTTGCAAATCTAACAGCAAGAAGATGCTGAGGTCAGTCACTGTATGACAACTGAAGTGCAGTGGTTGCAAGAGGGCAGTTCTGGTATGAAAATGTTAAAAAAGCAAACAGAAGTGATGAGACATTACATGCTTGGTAATCTGAAGAAAAGGGAGCTGCTGGGGAAATATAAAGAAAAAGCTGACACGGTCTAGCAAGGGATGAAGAAAAGACCATTAGAAAGTTCTTAGTGGATGTTGATGAATCAAAACAGAAACAGAGAAGTTGTCATGGGTTGAAGTGGATATTAAGCAACCTGCATACAGGGGGCAGTGATTTGTATTTCTGCCTGAGATTTAGAAATGACAAGGTGTAGAGGAAGTAAAGATGATAATACAGATGCTGCTGGGAACTACTGTGATAATTCCCCTATTGTGGATAACTGGCAAAACCTGAAGCCAGAGCCCTCAGCGTTTGCATGCAAAATGAATGCTGCTTGACTTCAGGTGCTTGACCACCATAGCCGTGTGAGTACAGAATGGAACCAATTGGTCCATGGAAGTAAAAAAATCCTACTCCCCCAAGCATGGGGGGTGACCTGGGGCTGCTGTGTGCAGACTTAGGGAGCAGCCATGCCTGTGTCCTGTCCATAGGGTTTCTGTTCTGTTTACGGCCTGAGAAGTGAACTTCAAGGAGAAAAACATTTGAAGGGGAACCTGACCCAGTCCAGCTGCATTTGCTGTAGTATCTGCTTCTACTCTGCAAGACTCTGCCATAGAAAACTCATACCTAAGAGCCATTTGTATACTTTATTTTCTTAGTGTGAATTTTTTCTGTCAAATTTTCCTTGGGAGCATAAGCTGAAAAAGTTTTGGTACAGCTGGATAGTACAAAAGCCACAATTTATATCTTATCAAAATCAAAATGGAATTTTGTGGAGCAAGTGAAAAGACAGATGTGCAAGGTTTGGGGCTTTGGTCCAGCTGAATTTCAGGGGTTGTGTATAAGTGCAAGTATGATAGCTTCTCACAAAAAAAGACTCAGTTTTGTGTATTGGAATTCTCACTGAGCTCTACTCCAAAGCCAGCATCGTAAGTACTCATAACACTCTAAACCCAGTAGGCCAGCTCATACTGGGACCCTGTTGCTCTTGGCACTTGTCACGCAGGGTGAGAAACAAAAGGTTCTCCTGATACGTTGCAGACAGCATGGAATGAACAAGTGTGCTTCTGACGTGTCCTACTTCAAAGAGCAAGCCAGTGGAATTCCAGGGACTGAGAGCACACCTGATTATGGGGATTTTTCTATTTGTATCTCTTGGGGTTTTAAGCACATCTTTGGACCTTAACACGCATATTTCCCGCAGTCTGCTGCTGGTGCCCTGTTGTACACCTGTACATGCGGTAAGAGAGAGGAAAGTCACAACAAGCTCAGCCTGATCCACTTGGTGAGGGCCACCCCATGGTCTAGCCCAACAGCTTCCTCCTTTCCAGCAGCTCTTCACAGGCTGCTTCACAATGCTGGCTTAGTTGCACAAAATCCTTTCTTAGGCCTTGAAACTGATGCAATTTACTCCTGTTTTCTTTAGTGTTTTTTTTTTTTTTCTTTTTTTCTTTTCTTTTTCCTCAAAGGAAAACCCCTAAATATTGCCAGTTTGAACTGGAGTGTAATTTATAGAATTCCTCCTTCTCTTTCCCATTTTCTCTGATTTTCCTTGCTGCATGTTTTTGGGTCTGGACTGGATACTTATCCAGGAAAACGCTGGAAACACCACCTGTAAAGTGGTCACAGGCCACAGTAAAATGTGAGGGAATAATGAAGGTGTTTGGACTTGCTTATTTTCTTATACAAAGATCTTTCAAACAGATAGCCTTGAGAATTTTGTTGCATTTCAGTCCTGTATGGAGCCCTAAAGTAACCTCCATAAAAATATAGCTTCTGCTTTAGTGGCTCTCCCAACACTGATTTTCTTATTAATCTCCCTAGCAATACTTACAAAAATGCTTGACTGTGGTTACGCAGATTGTCTGATGTGATCACTAGCAATTATGCTAATCACAGTCTTCTCACAGTTCTTTCCCATCTGTTTTATCCACCTATGGATACTTAGAGTGATATAAATGATAAGAGAGGCTCTGATCACATCACGCTTTCATTTACTAGTTGATGTATGACCAAAGATTTTGCATATATAGACTAGGTAGAGGACAAGGAGTGAGAGAAAGGAAGTTACAGAGTACTACCATTTTCTATGGAAGAGGAATAAATAACTTTCCAGGGATGCCTGTGGCAGAGCTGTAGATCTATGGGAGGCCTTTGGAAAACCTTTTCATACAGGTATGAAGCCATGTAGACTGAACATCACTTAAAGGGAATGTAGAGGGGAAGACAGCCTCTATGCTGTCATTTACTGAAACTGGAGAAAGAGGAATGCGAGGGCAAGGAGCAGATTTTGTTTGCCTGACCCTCTGGTGTCATTAGCTGTAGGTGGAGGATAATAAAACATTGTTTTCTTTGCTGTGTGCCTGAAGAACTACAGTTTGCCAAGTGCAACTGGGTTAGTGAAGACACACACTATTCCAAATGCCAGCCTCGAAGAGAGAGGCGGTGCAGCTGGCACCTACCCCTGAAAGCAAAGGGAAAGGGATCCTTTTTCCTACGGGGAGATCTAAGTGATCCTCCACTCTACAGCATTGCTTCTGCAGCCCAGTGACAGGGCTGCCTCTCAGCATCTGGGGAGAGAACAGGGCATGTGGCTGTGATGTGTCTAAAATTGTTAATGTTAGGGCAGTAAAGCCTGTTCTGGGGGAGGAGGCTGAAGACTGCAGTGGCATTTTGGCCTGAAGGTCCAGACTGGTGAGGGCTGCATCCCTGATTGCTGGCATGGGGACTGCAGAGAAGGGGCACAACAGGACTAGATAAGAGGACAGCATATTTTTGGGTGGTAAAGTATATCCTCTCAAAAGCTTTTTGCAGCTGAAAAGAGCTCTTTGCTTTCGCACCTCAATGCCTCACTAACCTCTGATGCGACAATGAAAGAGATCTCAAAGAAGCACTTGTTTGTAGGATATTGCATTGCTTCAGGAAACCAAAGCAAAGGTTTATGACATGAATTGCTGTGGTAAATGGCAGTAACTTGTTTGGAAAGTAATGGCCTGCTCCTTTTTCCCCTTCATAAATTTTTCCTATCTTTATGTGGAGACTTAGTGCTTGGGAGAAATGAACTGTGGCCAGTAAAGCCTAAGCAAGGAAACTGCTGGAGTTTCCAGGTGGAGATGGGATCTGTTGCTAAGTGGAATCCTCAGTATGTCAAAAGTGTCTCAAATCCATGAAAAATGCTTTAGTACCTATTTTTCATTACATTTGACTGCACACAAATGATGAACTTCTTGAAACAGGAAATGTGTTTTCATTATGTGTATGGACACACCTATCAGACTGGGGCCCCAGCTCTGACCTGAGGGTGTAGATGCTACCTTGATAAATGACAATTACTTTTCTGAAAAACTTGGATTAATCTTGGACACAAAAAAACGCAGCAGCATTCTCTTGGAGATCATTTATGGCCATTGGAGAGAAGATCATGCTTTGGTGGAATATTACCTGTCAAAAAAGAACCCCTAGACCAAGAATCTTTCAGGGCTTTATATGACATTCAGTAAAATCATATCCGTCAGGAGATGCTTTCCTGCAGCAGATCCAGGTCCGTGTCCCATTTCCGGCTAATACAACACACAATGGGACTACAGATTTTGAAGGAAATAAATTCTTTCCAAGCAGTTGTCGAAACTGTTGAGTCTAGGGAAATATATAGAGATGGATGGGATATGTCATTCTTAGAGGGATGAGTTATTTAAAGCTAGTCTGGGGTATGCTATTCTTAAAGGAATGAGGTATTTATTAACAGACTTACATATTCCTGTAATGATTCCAGTGAGAACAATGAAAATTGTGACTGAGTAAACATAAATTTAGAGTTTAAAGTTAACTTAAGCTTGCAATTTTCAAAAGCACTTAATGTTGACCTAACTCTGAGCTCTTCAAAGTCAGTGGAAGCTTTATGCCTTGTGTCAGTAGGAAGAAACTTACTCTGATAGAGAAAGCTTCTGAAATCATGCTCTAAATTTAAAATACATACTTTCACTATATTTCTGATATACCCCTGATAGATGCATATTATTCTAAGAATGGTTTTTTTCAAATGAGTCTGATTCTTCCCTTAAGACTAATGGAATTTGAAAAAGAAAAGAAATCTTAAACCTCCTTATGGTAATGAATATGTCTTCTGCATCTTACAAAGAGCTTATGGTACAGAAGCTTTAACATAAATAATTTAAAACTAACAGTGTTTTCAAATTAATTTTTTAAATGCCTAACTATATAGTTAAGTCATTGCATATCATATATAGTCTTAAAATGGTGTCCGGGTATTTACAACAAACCTTAAGATACTCAGCTGATAGTTAAATCCATAACATATGCCCCACCTGGAAAATATGGCCCTGTTTGAAATTAAATTTCCATGTGAAGACTGAGCATTTTGGGCCTCATCTCCAGCTGGAATACTAAGATTAATTTCTTTGAGAGTTAACTCTCTTACCCCAGCTGAGTGTTGCATCCCATCTTGTTTTTGTCCTTCTGGTTAGCTGTGATTTTTAGAAAAGCTTGCTTGTGCTTGGTCAGTGAGCACTGGGAAATATGTAAGATACAGAGTGAAACCAAAGTGGCTTTAAGCGGAAATTTGTGAGTGAAATCTTAGTGCTCAGAAAGTCAATTGGAGTTTTGCCACCAATTGACATGGGGTCAGGATTTTATCCCTTAACTTCTCTAATGTCTTTACTTTTGATGACTTGCTATCTAAGTCTTTATGATACACTAATGCTGATTTATATGTTCTGAAGATACAGTGCCTGGTAAAATGTAAGATGTAAACCTAGTACAAACCTCTAGTGTGTGTTTCTGTTCTGTCTTCTTCAGGCATTAAAGGATGTGTCTTTTTGGCTACTGCTCCGCTGGAGCTGAAACTTTCCCAAAACTCACAGCTAAGCAGTTCAGTGTGTGTTGTATGGGACAGCTACAGAATTCCAATTACTGCAATGGTGAGTAGCACTGAGACATGTAATCCTCAAATTTAAGTCATTAAAGAAGCTGTAAATGCACCCAGGAGCATTCAGAACATAAGACAAACACATTTAAATATAAATATAGAAAAAGACCTTCAGGCCACAATACTCTCTGTCAGAGGCGCTCTCTGTCAGAGGTATTATTTGGTATTTGTTTAGTGTATCAGAATGATTTGCAAAATGGGAATTACAGCCCTATTTCATTAGGCATTATAAAGTGCTTGCAGACAGACTCTCAGAAATCTAAGATATGTGTGCTAAGAAAGCTGCTGCTGAAAGCACGATAAAGGAGGGACAGAACCATTCAGTGCAGTTCTTACATGTGTGTTTTTGTCTTATACACTACTCAAAGATCAGACATCCTGATTTATCCTTTAACCTGCTCATCAACCAGCTAATTTTCTACAGTGTCCGTAGCAGAAATAAGTCTTGAGAAGGGATTTGGGGGAAGATTTAAAGACGGATTTGAAACGTTTGGCAACTGGTTGGTCAAATTTTCCATTACTGACAGTTGACCTGTGACTTCTGACTCTGTGCTCACAAGATTTGTTTTTTTTAAACCAGAGGCATGACTATGGTTTTGAATATAGATATGACTATGGTTTTGTTATATACATATGTATTATACAGTGTAACTTGATATTTATGCTGGTCAGTAGTAATCTATGGATATGAAATTAAATGAGATTATTATATGTTGGATATGTCACTAAATCCCTACAGTGAGGCAAGAGTTCTGTGAACACAGCATGTAGCTGTACAGATACTTGGGCTTAGCTGAGTGATTAGTGTTATTTTAATATCATCTCTTCTGTGAAAATTATAACATTAACAATAAATCATTTGTCTTTGCTACTATCACCACAGCATTTTTTAAAGAAAAATACAGATTCTTTTCTTTTAAAGAAAAATACAGAAGTTGCAGCTTCTCAACTAAAAATCAGATACCTTGAAGTTACAAGCTATGTAGTGTTATTGCTTGTGTCACAGCTTTAGCCAGGATTCTTTGCAGAGTTCCTTCTGTGAGAGACAAATAGAAAGAAAAATGACTAAGTTTGTTTAGAAAGCCTTGTAAGCATTTCCTCTCTTGTGGGGTATGCTTTTCTTTTGCAGTGATTCCTTTTATTTACTGAATTTGTGTCCTGTGTGATGAGCTGACAGCAGTTTGATTCTTTGATTGTGCTTTAAGATTTTTCACCTGCAGCCAGTGAAAGCTGAATTGAGCACTTTGAAATTCTAAATGCATCTTTTTTATTATCATGGTTATGGTTTAAGCTGTTTTGTTTCAAATGCCAAAGCCTTGCGGCCTAGGAAAGTGTTGCTGATCTTTCCAAACCTGTGTAGTGATGCCAAGTGTAAGGACCAACTTGCAGGCAGTAAATGCAGCAATTTCTCCCAGAAATGCTCAGCATTAGGTGCAGAGATATTTACTCGTGTATGGCTGAAGATGCAAAATCAGTTACACACCCAGAAGCCAGGTTATGCCTTCAAACTGTAACCAGATAAGGGACCCACCACATCATCTGCCTTCTAGACATGTCTCCCCTCTGTTTCCAAACTCACCTTACTCAAAGGCAAACTTTATGGAAGAGGAATCTAATCACAAGCTTCATTATATACTGTGCCATAGCAGGCAAGTGAATAAGCAGGGTTCAGAATGGGTTTTTTCGGCTGAAAACCGTATGTGCTGATTGCAACGTTGTTAAATACATAAATAACTGGAGCCCTTCCAATCAGAGCTAGCCAAACCTTTTAATCATATACAGAAGTGTTCCTCGTGACATAATTATGCTATCCAGACTCCTTCCCTCATTGGGAAATATTCTGTCAAACAGTAAAATAATTAGCATGGATTTTAAAATCGGCATTGACATTCTAATGTCTAATTAGGTAATTGTCATTGGCACAGCAATACCTATTAGGAGCATGCAATTTGTGGAAGGGGTTTTGATGGAACAGACTGCAGGTGCAGATGGTCTAACAGCAGGACTCTTACCCGATGTAAACAAAGGTATTTTAATTAGCCATGTGACCCTGATCATTGTTAAAAGGTAAGGGCTGCGCATTCATCTTCCCACCAGCTACTTCCTGGTCCTTTCAAGGGGAATGTTGAAATATCTTGACCTGTGGTAAATTATGTACAGACTTGATTGAAATTCTCTTCAAATCTAATTATTGTTTCATTTGGCTTCTGGCAACATTAGCGCTATATTGCACTTGGCTCCGAAGTCTTACCTACTTGCTGGGCTATTTTTGGTTTGTAGATCTCAACTGCTAACCTACACAAAGATACCAACTTTTGCTTGGTATACTAGGGAAGACTTCCAAGATGTTGGGGTTTAGTTTTCAGCCAGCACATGCTGGAACTGCTTAAAAATGTGCAGAAGACCTGAAGTCTATAAAATTATAAAAATCCCTTGCTGGTGAGTCTGCATGTAACTCAGCACAGATCTTAGCTGAATGAAAATTAATTGGGAAAACAGGAATGACCACACAGCCTCAGCAGCAATGAATAACCTTGAAATTTAGGAACACAAGAGACCTGATCATCTCCCCATTCTGTTTGCATCAGCTGTGGTAGAAGCTGTTCCAGAACAGAGGCTGCACCTGGTTCTGGAGGAAAACTTCATAGAAACTTAGTGCATTTCAGTTTTCTTATTACTGCAAAGTAAACAAGTAGGGAAAAACAAAAGTTAAGGAAAAGCACTTCTGTATTTTTTTTCTGGACACTTTTATTTTACCTAAATTATATTACAGTTCTTAATTTAAGAGATTTATTATTTTTCTAATATAGTTTGACCTCAATAATGTTCAGGTTTTTTTGCACTTAATCACATAAAACAGTCACATGTGCTTCACTGCAGTGATGTAATTCTAGTAATGAATTGGGATTGTTCTTATGAGCAAAAAAATTAAGTATTTGTAGAACTGGGGCCTTAAGTTCTACAATACTTAGTGCAGGGTCTGTCTCTGTGGTATGTTTTCTGCAGTGTTTAGCTCAATGAATTACAGATTACTGATCTGCAGAGCTGATATTCAAATGCAGTGAAAGGAATGTATCTATAGATCTTCCCTCTCTCTCTGTTTATTGGAATATGTTGGTGCTATGACAAGGCACAGGCTCTGGCTGACAAAGCTCCCAGCTTGGCTATTTAATAAAAATGCAGTAAAAGTTTGCTAGGATGAGTCTAGGCCATTCTGAGAACTGGTTTAAAGTGTGTGTGTGTTGTTTTTTAGGATTTACAAAAATATAAACTGTAAATATTTTGATAATAAATAATTATATTACCAAAGTTCTTCAAATTCTCAAGCAGCTGAGATGCATGAGAACCCAGAAAATACACTTTTTTGAAGACAGCTGCAATGGCTGCTCAGGCATATGATTTGTTTGGCATGAGAATCCAAACAAATTTTTTCCCTATTATTTGATTTGCTACTGGTTTTGGGGTGGGAGAATCTCTGAGGTGCTGAAGCATCTTGGTTATTTCATTAAGGACTTTTTCATCCTATGGCTTTAAAAATTATGCCAAACAGAATCTCTAATGAAATATGTGATGGTCTTTTGACTTTGTGGTCAGATTCCTCCAGAGCTGTAAAATGAAGAATCTATGTTCCTGACAAGGTGATAAGTGCAATTGTTTTGGGGTTTTTTTTGAAGCTATCGAATCCAAGCACAGAAATATTTATTTAATCAATGGTGAAAGATAAACTTTTGTTGTCAGGTTAAACACCTTTGTGAAAAACCTTTCATCTTGAGAGTTGTGTGGGATATGTCCCTGCTTTCCAATCAATGTGAGTGTTTTTCCACTTCTCTCAAGCAAGTGCTATAGAGACTTCATTGTTTGAGTGTGAAATAATGTACACTTGTTAGTTAATGTGTTCAACCACCATGAGATAATCCTCAGGTGACATGATGACCGTCTGTGCTCAAAAATAAATAAATAAAAGCTAGGAAGAATACAAATGATAAACACACATTATATCTTGCCTACTGATGCTGGGGTTTAATTATGGGGAACAATTACCTACCATAGTCAAAGGATTCGCACATTAATAACATTATATAGGGATAATGTCTTTCTAAGCTGCTATAGCATTTAAAAGCTGGTACTTATGTTGCAATCCAGATTCCGTCTACCCGTCAGTCCTGTCTGGATTATTGCTACATTATGTAATGTGGTCTCTTGTGGTTTTTTTACTGTGTAATTAACATGTGGATCTGACTTATCCAGTCCACTCTAATAAACCATCCTTAATGAGTGAAATAATAATAATGATAATAATAAACCCGACATGATTTCTGAGCTTCCCTATAACTCTTGCTAAGACATTTGTATTTAAGCAGCATGAAAGCTCATTTAAATATATATGTATCTAATTCTAATTCATATGCAGTAGTCTTCTGAGAACTTTTCTCTAGTTTTATCCAGGAAAAAACTAACTGCATTGGAAGGGTAGAGTAAACAGACAAACTTTCTAACTCTGCATTCCCTGCTGCTCCTTAGTCCTGCACTTTCACAGAAGATAGATACGCTAAAACCCGTCAAAACTTAATCTCTTGCATATCCTTCTTAAATATTGTGTTTTGTGCTCTTCCCACTGTAAAATCTGTTACTGATCTCTCCAAGGAATGAGTGAAGGATTTGTGACAATATTACAAAAGCACAAGTAATTAGGAAATCGCAAAAATACTGCTGGTTTCCTTGTTTTTTTTTTTTTTAAATTTTGCTAAAGGTACTCCCTTTTGTGTCATTTTTAGCACACTCATTGAATGAATGGAGTTTATTCAAGAAGCAATATTACTTCACTGCGTGTCAATTTTCAGCAGAGGAAGACAAATCAGTGGCTTGAGTTAATGATAGTTGCTAATTTTCAAAAGCTTTGGGAGGAAAAAAGAGCCATAACTTACTCATAAAGAAATATTTCCTAAGAGTTGAGCACTTTCTTTTGCATATAGTGCAAGTTACTGTAATCAAATGTAGTGTGCCTGTGCTGTGAAGAGCTCTGTCTAATTTACATTGATAACTCCTGTGCTTTCTGCTGAAATTAAAGAAGGGCTCTTCTCAGTATTTGTTTGCTTTATGCCGTATTTTTCCTATGTTGATGCATGAATAACTCAGTCAGATAATGAGGCACTGCCATGATTTTTATGGGTACCAGAAAAATCTCTTCTTGGCTTATCACAAAGTTAAAATTGCAAATATAAACAGAATGTATTGGTTTATGGCTGAACTATGAACCATGGCATATATCAGTGGAATTCAGATTGATTCCAGAAGGGATTATTAACATATATTACATATATATTTAATTTATGCCAGCTCTAAATTTGCTCTTGGATTTTAGGGATTCTACTTTTATTACTAACTGCTGCTAGGATATTTTTTGTATGCCTTTAAAATTTGCCCATTCTCTGCAAATATCAGCATGTAATTGGAAGCAGAGCTTTTAAGAAGATAATTTCTGATTAAAGAAGTTTTTTCATGAAAACTTGCATCAGCCTGCAAGTAGAAATCCGTGTACTAACGTAATAATTTCTTAATATAGATGCACCTGAATTCAAAGGATGCTATAGCATGTAATCTCTTTTTACATTAAGTATAGCTTAGGTAATACTTTCTCTTGGGATATGGTTTTTGCTGGTTTTATTTTTTTTCACCAAACCATTTTTAGCCTTCAGAAATTTGCTAGCGAAATATTATATCAATCACCCTGAAACTGAAGGTAGAATGGTGTACTTTTATCCAAATTGCTTTAGCAAATATATATGTGTTAGCTTTGTATAGCAAGGTTTGTAGGAAGTATCTTTTATTAGAACAGGGAAAATAGCTGGCAGAATAAAAAGGACAGTCTTAAAGAGAAACAGAAAACTTCTGCCAAAGAGCACTTTGGAAACAGTTGTTTTAATTTAATTTCATGTTGCTCTGTAAGAAAACTTGTAGGCATAGCTAGCACCTGTGGAGCAGAGCTATAGTATTGCTGAGGGAGATGCAATATCCTCAGTGATCTGTGACAGAGGAGGCCAGCACCTGTGGAACAGCAAAGTACAAAATCAAGATATACCATAGAATGAGTGCTTGTACTGAATGCATCAATTCTTCTGGCTAGTACATACTCCCAGGGCTTCAGGATGTGCTGCAGCAGTGATGGACCCAGGCATCACACCTCCTCATCTACAGGTAGCTACAGTCCAGCTCTCTGAAGGAGTGAGAATTAACATTCTAAATCAAAATACACAGTGTGGACTGTGACCATCAGATAAACTACAACACACTCTTTGAAGATGAAGATAGGAACTAAAATTCCTGACATGACGGGATACCAAGAATCTTGGGCTCAATAGATACACTTGATTTATGGCATGCTATAACTTCCTTCATTAACCTAATTCTGCATTTCATGGGCTATAAAGTACCTGCTTCTTTTCTTCTGCTCAGGGAGAACCACATTATTATCTCTTTCCTCCTTTCCCTTTCTTTTCCCCCCTCTCATTGCAAACATCCTCTCTGTTTCACTGGTGCTAACTACCTTTTATTTCAGAAATGGTCTTATAAATACACATCTTAATTACACTCTAAGCAACTGTTCTCAACTCGTTTTTAGCTTTGAAGTCTGTTGCTTCTATTTCAGACAAGAAATAGAAGAGGACTCGTATGCCCAAAAGCTTGTGTTCTCTCTAACTGCACCAGTTGGTTTAACAAGGGACATTGCCTCTAAATACAAACTTGTCTTGCCTCATTTCCATGTAATTGTGGGCCTTCCTGGATAATCAGGGTTGAGAAATTTTAGATGGAGCCATTGCTTTATGACAGACACTTCCCTGCTGGTAACTGAATATATCTGATCATTATCAAGCTTCTTCCAGTGTATGTTGACTGTCCTCACCTCTGTAGCTGCTGTGCAGCTTTACGGATGGATACCCTGTTCCGAGGTGCATGTGTATAGAATGCTGGAGCTGGTGTTTCTTTTGCTCATAAGCATTTGTTTTTACTACTGGGAAGATGGGCTATGACTGTTTAATGACTTCTAGGGTAGGGGAGGATTAGCTGTATGTAGGGTATTCACTTTGTACTGTAATGAGTTAGAATAATACTAGCACTGCTCATTCAGGGAGATGATCTGTTCCCCAGAGAATATTCCTAGTGAATAGTTATATCACCAGTTATATCTTGGTGAGATTGGGTCTCATGGTTGTTCTTCTCATTGCAAGTATGATGGTGCCTCAGGGTTTGGGTGTCTATTTTGCCTTTTTAGCATGTATTCTGGATGATTTCTGACTCCATAATGTAGGTCGAGATTTTTACTAATAGTAGTTTGTAGGCTGCCATTTCTTACACTGATCTAATTGTAGAACTACAATATGGGTCTGATACTCTCTAGAAAGTAAATTTTTGTGAACTGTATTTTTATGGGAGTAATTCCAGATATACTTTGATGAAGGAATAGTTCTTATTGAATTTATGGTGGGAAAAAAGAAAGTAACAAAACTTTTAGCCCTGTGTGTGTGTTAGTGTCAACCTATGTTTGCTGCAGTTACCTAGAACCTGTTCTTTGTAGTGGGATATGAAAGAGTTTAGGTTACATGATCATTTCAGTGCTGGTTTCCTAGGGTCAGTCAAACTCAGTTTGAGAAGTTAAAATGTAAATTTGTTAATATATTTGGGTTTGAAGTCTGATGGTTGGGTGTTGCCTTCTAAATGCTCAGGAGTGCACTGTCACAGGGAGGTAGATAGAGGATGAAGTTGCTGAAAAACCCAGCTGCACGTAAGGCTGTAGGATGTTTCTGTGAATTTTGCTACCATCCTAGCAAGTATATCATAGATACCTATAGGTCTCCAGACATTCCTTAATTATACATCATGAGGACCATGTGACAAGTTTGGGGGATGAGAATGAGAAATTAGAGTACCATCTTTTCTAGCAGTTGTCAGGAAGTGGATCCAATGGTATCGATCTGAGCTCTTAAATGAATGAGGGACTATAAAGTCTTTAAGTCCCTTGCAGTAGGTAGGGTCTGCTTGTCTTATTCATGCAATCTTTGCAGGTTAACATGATGGTAACCTTGTCTTTGCCTGCTCTTTGACTGAATCATAAGGATTATATAGACTTTAAAAGTGATGAAAGTAGGAAAGGGAAGAAATGTCCAGAAGTTGTTTTATCCTGGCTATAACAGAAATCTTGGATATATGATTGGTTTAAAGAAAATATCCTTTAATGTTCCATACACTTGTAATTTTTTGGGGTAGCTTCTCTGTGCAGAAGTGTACATCTATGGAGACGTTTATTTGTTATGAATTTAACAGCTATGACAGCCTTGTGTCAGATGTTGAGAAGATACTCAGTGGTCACATGGACATTGCAGCTTTGGGTGAGGTTGTGTGTGGTGTCTTGCCCGGCCCGATGGTTCGTGTGGTTTATTCTGTGTACTCTTTCTATGGTGGTATGCAGAACAGTAACAGAAATTGTTGATGTGTTTCTTATCTTAATTTTGTGATTAAATTTAAATGACTGGAGATCTGCTAATTGTGCACATACAAAACCGACTTATCTTCTACAGTAATATTTGAGGATTTGCCAAGGTTGGGGCCCTGTGGTTCTTGGCCAAGCAGCATAAAACCCATTCCCAAGAGACATTTCTCTGATCTCTCCTATCATTGTTCCTCAACATTGTCTCTAGTTTTTACACCCACTTAGTGGATACAGATCTAAATTAAAATGAGAACTTTTCAGGGAATGGCTTGTTTATTACTTTGTGTTACAATGCTTACTGTAGTGGAAATTCTGCTTGCTGAGAACTCTGAGGACACCAGGAATATAAACAATAATAGTACTGAATCATGGAAAGTTACCCTTTCATCTGTTTGATATTTACATTCTTTATGAGGGAGAGACTCGGCCTGGTTCATACTTTTGCATTGTGTGTGAACAAGTTTTTGCTGGAGTTCTGGGCTTTTCAGTTGATGTCTTGCTGCTTGCATTGCCTGCTGCACTTGCACTGCTCTGATAACTTTGCAACAGCTCATATCCACAGCTGAGTGAAGAAAAGGGTACAAAGCTTAGAGAAAGCAGAGAAATATGGGCTAAGGGTGAAGCTGTCATGGACCCAGAGAGTAAATCCACTTGCCTTATTCCTGCCTTGGTCCTGTGCAGGGGAGCAAACATGCCTAGAAGTGATGGGGACTGTGATGCAGCCCCCTCCCACAGGCACCTGCTCTGAGAGAGGGAGGAGTGGGGCCAGCTTCGTCCTGCTTTCCTTTGTGAAGGTGTTTGTGCTTAACAAAACCTTTGTTTGTGCTTAACAAACCTTTCAAAAACCTTTTCTCAGAGTCCTGTTTACAGAAGAGAAAAACGAAACAACCTGGACTCCTTTCCAAAGACACCTCTATTATATATATATATGCATACATACATACACAGATGTATAAAGATATCTATATAAAAATATATACATATTTCATTTATAAAATAGAAAGCAAGTGTTTTTATCTCATCCATGGACCTCACAGACTCCTCTTCTCCCTTCTATCATCTTTTACATGCTTTACAATCATGAAAACACACACAGGAGGAGTTTCCATGGATTTGGGATAGGAGACTTGTTTGGTTTTTGTTTTCTTTCATAGTTATGGGGCACACAGCCATAAGGTAAACAACTTCAATTTTAATATTGTTTTCAGGTTTACCATTGGTTTATATCCTACCTATTTAATCTGTATATTTACATTTTTTGCTTCTCAATATTTTGCTATGTTCTGTTAGGTATACACAGGCAATAACAGCATTGGTCCATAAAGCCATCCGTGAGCCTTTGTACTGAACACAGAGAAAATTCCTGGGAAGTGCAACAGTCAAAATCATGCAAATTACCAACTGCAGCATCATAAAGATGTAATTAGAGGACCAAAATGCCAAATTTTCATTCCTCTTCTGATTAGTTGTTGGAACAATGAGTTATCACAAGATTGCTACTTGTTAATATTGGCAAATCAACAGCTGCTATTCTTTGGTATAATAATATCACTCAATTCTGTGATTGTCATGTATCTAGTTTTACATCAGAAATGATTATGCCCATTAGGATTAAAGTCATTATACAGTAGGATTAGAATGGAGCATGAATTTGGATAATAACAGTGTTAGTGTCACTATAGATTTCAAATTATATTAATTTCTGTCAATATGCAAAAATACATTAGAATATCTTTTCACACTAGAAAACATTTTCACAGTGACTGGGACATGTGTTTGTTTCCTGGTAATAATATTCAGATGATATCCAGGCTATAAATGAAATAGGATTGTATAATTTACTGTCTGCTCATAATAAGAATATGCACTCTGTCGTCAAAAATTCAAGCGTTGTAGAAATGATCCCATCTTTGAGCAAATGTTGCAATTACTTCAAGCTGTCGAAACTCTGCTTCCTTTGAACAGAAGTGTCCAGAGCAAATACTGTAACAATGAATCTTTTTATCATTCTGCAATCCCATTTGTGATAAGAGGAATTCCTTGGGGATTACTTTAAATTCTGTACATTAGCAGCAGTTCCGTGGGTTAAATCAGATAAAACGGGCTCTTATCAGATTATTAGTCACATTAGGCAATTACATTCTTATCTCTTAGAAATAATTCGTGCAGCCTTGGTGCTTATTTCTCCTCATTAGAAGAGGCTAATTCCTGATTAAGATCTTTTGCCTTCCGTACAATAAACCTTTATATTGGATTTGCCACATAAATTGAAAAATACCTTGCGGCAGAGAGGGACAGCTGCACTTCCCTTTTAAAAATATACCTCACTTATCACTTAAACATCAGCCATGCACATTGCTGCCTGCAGTTTGGGACTGAAGAAGTCAGCACTCTAGCTTTTCATCAGCATCAACGTTAAAGGCCTCCAAGGCAGAATAGTTTTAGGGGACAGGGAAAGCAAATATGTTTTCATGTAGTTTTATGGAATTTGGTTTAAATTGCATGAAAATTGAAGAAAGGGAAGGATGTTTCACACGCCATTTGCATAATGGCCATAAATATATTGCCCTGTGAGCATACCCACCTGTGGGGTGTCTTCACGGTGAACATCCTGTGCAGTGTGAGTGGGGGATGTTGGCTCAGAGATTGGACCTTAATCTCTGATATGTGTTGCTCTTTTTGGAAGTTTTCTGCCAACATGGTGTCACACATAAGGAGTTGGGCTTGCTGGCAGTTGTGTCTCAAACATGGGTTTGTGTTTATTATAGGAACTGGATCAAAGTGGTGCTCTTTCATGTAATTAACTCAACCCAAAAGAAATATCCAGTCAAGTGATTTACTTCAGATAAGCAAGGCACTTGGGAAATGTAAATACTTCAGTGGAAAGGATGCATGGGAAAAAATGAGCGTCGAATTGCTCCATAGGTATGTCATGCTTCCATTTCTGACATCTGTGTCAGAAGCTGGTTGCTGAAACAGATACCTCCCACTTCCCACCCTTTCAGGAGCATTTGCTTTTGCAATCATTCCATTCTACACCATCTCTACTGCTGTTCTTTGTGCACCATCATGTATAAATCTGTTTTACACTTGGAGGCCTCAGCCTGCGTTTTGTGCATGCTTGTGTGAGAAATGAGTACAGTCACTGTTGCTTCATTATTTTTATAAAGGATTAGAAAAAATGTTTCCCTTACTAGAACTGAGATGATGGGAAGTTTTCAAAGACAAAAATGTCAAACACCTAACTCCTATTAAAAATAAATGGGAATTAAGTGTCTGCCAATTAGACCTGTGAAAATCTTTCTGGTGGTCTGTAGGATTGAACCAAATTACGTTGAAAACCAGAGGGGAATGTGTTAGGGGTGAAGTGATTGCTTAAGACAAAGTGTTGCCTGTTGGAGGTGGTCCCGAGTGAAATTTTCAGTGTCTGTCTGTCTGTCTCTACACCAAGGGATGTCATATTAGGTTTACAGAGCACCTTTAGTGAGAAGTTCAGTGCAGTGACTGCACAAGTATTGCTATGTTCATTGCTTCCATTTAGTTTTCATATTTTTGAAGTGGTGTTAAAGATTCATGTCTAGAATAGTTGTACTGGGATATGTATCCACTGGATTGTATGGGAAAGCCTTATAGCTACTTAACTTCTTCATAGAGCTCCTAGAAGACAGTCCTGTGGCTAAATTTGAACCTTCAGGGTTGTAGCCTTTCAAAATGCAAAAGGAAAACTGCATTTGATTAAGAAACTGATGACTTGTGAAAGAGGCTAGAACAGTTTCACAGATCGCAGGACAAGGGTAAGATGTTGCACAGGTGTTCAGGTGTCCACCTGAGTAGATCAGGACAAGAACTTGAACTTGGGTCACCTTTGTCATACAATGTCCGGAGAGCATTGAACCCTCCCCGCTCTCTGCCCAAAGCTCTGTCAAAGCCCTCCTCAGAAAATGTTCCCTCTGGGACAAAATTTCTTTAGGCAGAAATGTTTGACTTAGTTCCAGTTGTGTGGTGCCACACAAGCCCAGAAGCTCTGAAGATGCCACACAAATAATTTCCATAATTGCACACAAAATCACATTGTCTAAATAAATCAGAAGTCAGAAAAAGGAAGTATTATCTTTACCTATGTCTCTGAGGTATAAAGATGAAGTGATTTATCCAAATCTTGGGAAATTTAAGGTAGATCTGAAAAACTGAACCCACATCTGCTACTCTCAATGTTGCACAACAGATCTGATTCTGACTGTGATGTGCCAGTGTCCCAACACTGATTTGGGCCAGCACTCAGGCTGCCCAATCCCTTGATCTCCAGCTATGACATAGAAGAGGGCTGGGTCCTTGGGCTGCTCTGCACAATTCCCAGTTGGCCAGGCAGTATCTCCTCAAATATCAAAGCACTGATGAAGGGCACATAGAACTATTTCTTAACCTATTGTAGAAGGAAAGAATTCTATAACAGTAACGTCTTGGATATCAGAAGTTTTTACAAGTGGAAGCTTACTTGCTGTTATCTAATCTCCACTTGAAGCAGAATAACACAAAATTGATCAATGGAGCAGTAGATCTTGGCTGTTTCTTTACAGTTATCCTTCTACTTCTCTGGATAAACTTGGTTGTTTGCCGACCTTTGTTTTGCTGTGAAACAGATAAACAGGTTCTGCTTGTGAAATACTTTTATTATGATTATTATTATTGAGACTTTTATTCTGGCCTGGTTCCATTTATAAGGAAAGTCTGGAGCAAAACCAGCTTGACAGGATAAAGGGGTCTTGAGCAAGTGCCTATGCTGAAGCTAAACTCTTGGCTCTTACTCAAAAATCAAGTGTAAAATGTTAGATTGCCTAAGGTGTGATAGAGTAACCTCTTTTCCTAATAACTATAGCATTTTTCTCCCCTGTGGTATTTCACAAATTCTATTTCCCTGTCCATTTAAGAAATGTGATGTGGGTAACTGAACTACATGAGTTCGTTAATCTTCTTCAGCTTCTAATAGATCAGCATTGGCCAAAAACTGCAAATATAATTCTAGGGCTGATAGGTAAAAAAAAAAAAAAAAAGAAAGTCTCTTCAAAAGCTTTGATAGATTTTATTTTTCCTTTTCTTAACTAAAAGAAAAACAAAAATCAGAGAGCTGCTACTTTCCTAGAAAGCCTGTTAATTTCATTGGAAAAATCCCAAGCCAAAACATTTCAATAGGAAATTCACATATTTCTATTTGGGTTTTCTCTCCTACCTCCCCCATTCTCAAGTTGCGAGACTCAAATTGTTCTTTTCTATATATCTAAAAATGAAGTTTCCTACCAATGGATGCTTTTAGCTTCTGTGCAAGCCTTCTCAGAGGTGTTAGATGTTGATTTCTAGACCTTGTGTTAGCAGGCCAGGGTAGCAAAGAGCTCAATTAATGTGACCATAAATTTTGACCAATTATGAACTCTATTTCTTCCTCTCCTCATCTAGAGTTAGAAGCATTTTCTCTCTTAAGTACAAATATTTTTAAAATGTGCTTAATAAAGTTATTTTTGTTCCGTGGCCTTTTCTCAAGGTCTGATACTGAATGAGAAATGGGCAGCTCTCAGAAACAGTACATGGTAAAGGTTGCTTTGCTGCAGAGGGATTTGTGAGTTTTATGCCTGTGGTTACTTGATTTTAACGAAGTCGGTCTCTCTGGGACCAGCGATTGTAGTGTAAGCATAATGGCCACTTGTGACATAAGGAGAATTTATGACAGATGTAACAACCTGCTTATGGTTCTTGTAATAGTCTACGAGTTCATATACCATGACCTGCCTTTGGAAGCCCGTCAGATGTGGGCTCAGCTCTAAAATATGGAGCTCACAGTGACCATATCTTTTACTTCTCCCTATGACATTACAAGGGGGAGAGAGAAGTGTACCATGTTTTCTGAGCATTGATTTAATATTACAACCTGTGCACCAAGGAGCAGTTGGCTACTTTCCAAGCTCTTTATGTGGGATGGAAATAATTGTTTCTTGTTACCTCGAATCTATCCCATGACCAGAGATAAGAAGACAACAGATGAGAAGCCTTGCTAAGGGATATGCTAACCTGTTAAGAACCATATTGGTGTGACTAGATAGTCACTCCAGGGAAGGCTGTCCACTGACTCCAATTTCCATGCTATTTGATCTTAATCTATAGATTTTTTCTTCTGTTTCTCATTCCTACCCACAAGATCATTGCCTGTTAATCATGAAATGATGTCTGTGTATTCCCTGCAATTCTTCACTCTTGGAAAATGTGTTGCCACATGGAATGTTTCCAAATTTCCTCAAGGATTGCCAAAATATAACTTAATAAGAAAACAGAAATATAACAATATTTTGCTTTCCCTTTCAATCTAATTCTTTGTTGTTGTTGTTTTTAAATCTAGAATTTTTAGCCCTGAGTCTCTCAACACATGTAGAAATAATTGCCAAAATGCAAATTTGCCAGATTAGAATGAGAACAGCATAAATTCAGCAGCAGACCACAATGATCCACAGCAATCTGTGGACTAGCTCATAGGGGTGTTGAAAATCCTGCAGTAAAGCAAGTTAATAATCAATAGGCTT
Organism: Vidua macroura; assembly: GCF_024509145.1. Taxonomy (NCBI): domain Eukaryota; kingdom Metazoa; phylum Chordata; class Aves; order Passeriformes; family Viduidae; genus Vidua; species Vidua macroura. The sequence continues at coordinate 28,782,810 of NC_071577.1, forward strand.
ATGTTTGCTACATAGGGATCAGAAAATCAAAAAGATTTTAAAAAAACCCCAAAACCCACTGGAGTTTATTCTGTGCTTGACCAAAGACATGAGTCATCCTTTAAACAACCTTCTCACCACATGTTCTATGGTTCAGTGTTGCATGATGCTTTATAATAGAAAATATCTGTCTTCCCAAAAGACCTCACATTCTGTTTAAAAAGTAGTTCTTGCATATTATTGTCATGTTCTCACTTGTTACAAAATACTTAATAAAGTAGTTTTTGTGAACACCTCAAAGTTTCTCCTAGAAATTTTGAACATTATAACAGTAGCTTTTAAGAATTTTAAGTTTGGTAGTTGGAAAAAAAATTGAAATAAATGTGCCAGGTTCCAGTTTTCTCCAGACAAAGGCAAGTGTTATTCCCACGTACGCTACCTGAGCTGTTTAGGGTGATGGTTTTTGCATATCCTAGGGCAAACCTATAAGACAGGGTGATAGATCATTTTTCTTTAAATTAATTTATAAAGAGAAGGAAAAAAATCCCAACAAACCAAAACCAACCAAACAACAAGAAAGCTCAAATCTGAACTAGAACAAATGCTTAATCTTTCCACTTCCTGTAGCACTGTATATTTAAAACATCATTACTTATATTCAACTGGGTCTTTTCCAATATCACTCATGGAACATGGAAATTCTCCAGCTGACTTCACAAGATTTTGGCTTGAGGCCTGATATGGAGAAGTGGACTGAGTGTCTGCCTGAGCAAGGCGGAGCAGTGCCTGACAGGAGGCAGCCTGAACTTCAGGCAATGCTGTCTGATGACCTCTACAGTCACACCATGGGAAACTGATTTACCAAGGGCTCAACTCATGTCTTTGGCTAGGTTCTGCCCCATTAGTTGATCTTTAGGCTCTTTCCTCCTTGAAAGTACTGTGGGTGCTGAATGTAGCATTTTAGGGCCATACAAACCTTCAGATCCTGCATTCTTGAACACACTGGAAGCTTTACCAATAATGGGGGTGAGCACCTGCTGAGTCCCGGTGTATGGGCTTAGCACTGATTTATAAGGATGATAACAGTATGGTCTGTATAAAGGTCTGCTCAAGTCAAACTTTACAGTAGAAGTGATCTAAGGGTAATTGCTTTTATAGCCATCCTTACAAAGATTTTAGTGCTCTTAAACTCTTACTTGTTTAAATGCAACAAAAGTTCAGTTGTAGACATAGCTGTTTATTTTACAAGGCAGTTATAGGTGGATTTTGCTGCTGGTCAGGTTTGTAAAAAACACATGCTTTAACCCTAACTATTGTGTTGAACAGAATAATTTTCTCCTTTTGTACTGTCCTTTTGTGTGTTTGATCCTGTTAGCACAATAACAGAAAGAAATGGTTTAATTCTGGGATTTGATGAATGGGATTTGATTCATAAATTCACCTGAAATTGATAAGAGCTTCATAGGAAATGCTCCTAACAAACCTCCTAAACATTTTGGTTAATTTGGCCATAATGAAAGAAATAATTTTTTTTAAATGTACATAATTTTAAGTCTTGATGAATAATTACCTAAAGCTTTGGAATTTGATTTTAATTTTGTTTAACTTACAAAATCTGTAATTCCAGTGTCATGATGAAGCTGCAAGACTGTTCCAGTTGTATTTGCGTGTGAAAAATGTGCACAAAATATACAAACATCCTAATTCTGGAATCAGTTAAATACCTTAACTAAATTCAAGGAAAATTAATGCATTTGACTAATTTGAACAGTGGAGCATTACCTAAGTATATTTCATTGAAGATTCAGGTAGGAAAGAGTTAACAAGTGGAATTTGTGTCCTCTTTCCAGAGTGGTTATTGCCTTAGATTACATGTGGCAAAACAATTAAAAGACAGTGTACAGGATGGATTTCTGTGTCCTCTGAAAGACAAATAGGTTCATTTTCAATAACTGATGTGGAAGAAGTTGAGCCTTTAACTTGTTATTCATATTACCTGTGGCCTTGCATGTTTAAAGAGTTCTGCTGCTTTGGTTTGCAGCGATACAGATGCTACCACTATTTGCAATGCTTAATTTTGCAGTTCTGCAATATAGCAAGAGACATTTAATACAACCTTAAATATTTATTTATTCATTTATCCTTACACCACACTCCGTCTTACTCCCGAGTGTTTTGTGGAGGAAAACATTTAACCAAAAAGAAAACTATTTTCACCCCTTTCGCCTTTCTTTGGAAGGAGACAGAAATGAAACCTAGCTGGAGGAAAGCTCTATTGAGAGGGGGAGGAGAACAGAAAACTATTCTGTTATATTGTTTGGATCAAGATATTAGTATGTGAAATCCAGTTTCACATAGAGTTCAAAAACAAACAAAGACAAGTCCTTTTGAGCCTCTAGCAATGTGACTGGCTCCATAAGATCAGAGCTCAAATTTACATGGATCTGTATTAGTTCAGGTATGAAGAGTTTCATTTTGCTGATCTTTTGAAGCAAATTCCACATAGCAGCACAAGAAAGGGCTGCCACATCGGATTTGACACCCTCCAACTGTGCCTTATGCCAATGTTTTCGTTGGTTCCCTCCTTACAAAATAGCTCTTTGCCAGTTTTCTGAGGGCTCCATCCTTTCTTTCTTTCCCCTTTTTTTCCTCCTTGTTTGAGAATGGTTTAGTTTGGGATTGTTGAAGTATGTACAGAAATAGCCATGAAGGAGGGGGAAAGGAAGAGCTGGCTTGCAATCCTCTTCTATTTTAGTTGAAAAAATAACCCTATTGGCAGGTGATCTGTTGTTTTCTTTTGGTCTGTAAACAGTTCCTACTCTGTGTGCATGTATTAGCCAAACATGGGTGTAATTGATAGTTTTGCAATTTACAAGATATGAACGTGTAAAGTGTAAAAGAAAGCAAAGCTCAGCGCTTGGTTTATGTTGTTTCTTAGGCTGTCCTAGGCTGTGCTTGTGCATTAAGTACCTCCTTTGCACAGTTGTTTCAAGCTTCCTGGAACTGACTTCAAGCTTCCTGCCCTCTGGGCACAAGATAGCTCAGAGACATGTGGCTGCATGCTCAGGACCTGTATTGCAATCCCCTTTTCACATAAAGGACTGTAGAAACTGTCAGTGAATGTGAAAATTCCCATAGAGCTCTGGGTTAAGCCATGGCAGCATGAGATACAGCAGAAGGCAGCCAAAGCAACAGCAGAGTGCCCAGCGCAGTCCTCAGTGCCTCTGGCTGTGCTCTGTACAGCCCCCGTGCACAGTTCTTGCCCTGATGGTGCTTATGTGTTTGCTTGCTTGCAAGCAACCAAACTGTGACCTGCTGTACCCAGCAAATTGAATTACTGTTAAAATAACACAGCTAAGGCAACATAGAGCTCGCTCTATATTGCTGTTGTGGCTCAAAAGCTGCTCTGAGCAAATGGTAGTAACTGACAACTCCTATATTTTGCTATATATGGGCCATAACAGTCTCTTACAAGCTTATCTTTTGCAAGATGGGTAATATTCATAGTTACTCCCTCAATTCTGCAACTTTGTCAGAGATGTAGCATTTAGTTTGCAGGCATGATGTACTGTATCAAGATCAGCAGTTTTCATACTGTTTTTTAGATGCTCCTGCCACACAAGCCTCCCCTCAGTAGGTGGGAAGTGGTTTGTGATCTAAGCTTTGCGAAGAGAAACAAGCAGGGTGACTTCATGGCATTTAATGCAGGCTGTTTCTACTCCCCAGAAATGGTTGGTAAAAAAGCCCCATTTGTGATAAATGGCTTGATTTATAGGTGGGTTCATTAATGATTTAAAGTTTGGAAGGGGTGAGGTGGGTTGCACACATGTTGGTTCTTAGGTCTTCGTTTGTGAGGCTTTGAAGTTGGAGTCCATTTAGAAATTCTCTGCAAATCTTAGAAATAACATTTCTGTGAAAACATAACGCAAAATCTGGTGGCATATGGTTGTATTTAGGTGACTAATACTCACTTGGGGCCACCTTCTTAATTTACTGCTGGCTTCACCATTCATGAGTAATGCATCCATTCCTAGCTCATGCCAATAAAGCTTTATGCCACCACACATATAATATTTCACTACGTGTCTTGCCTTCTCCATTGCTGTGGCACTTACGTGGTTTACAGATAACCACCAAAATGAATAGCACAGCAAAATTATATAACTTGTAATTAGCTTTACCAATTAAAAAGTCCAGAAGCAGACTTTGTAATGCCAAGACTCCAAAGATACTATTCTGTCAAGAAATTCATTTTTAGATCACAGTAACAGCATGTACACATATCCTACAATGGGAAGAGATTTTCTGCAAGAAATGTTGTAAAAATAAGGTTATTATTTATTTTTTAAAATGTGTAGCTGGTGAGTTGGACCATAACAAAATGGTCATTTTTCTGTCTGTCAAGTTGTGAAAATTGCCAATGTTTGTTTCACTATAAATCATCCTGGGTTTCAGATATCAGCATAAATAATCCCACGAAACATTCCGGTACCTCCTTTCCCTTACATCCTGGGTTTGGTTGCCTTTAACAAAAACTTCTCCAGGCTGTTTTAAGTGACTTGTACATAAGGGAGAGCCTCATTTGCCTCTGAGACTTGGTTGTCAAAATTTTTACAGATGATGTAAACTGGCACATCATCATGTTCCTGGGATGGAGACAGAGGCAAAAATAGTTTTTTGTTGTAGTGGTGTTTGGTTTTATAGATTTTTTTCAAGTCAGCACTGGGGAGATGAGCATTCTCTAGAATGTAAACTGGGAAATCAGACTGCAGACCAAGGTATGGGAACTGGGAGCTATTTTTACTGAGAACAGGTTCATGAGTGGAAGAAGGGGAGACTGAAGATGGCAAAGAAAAGAAACTCACTCATCGCCCATGAGCAGTGTGCTCTTACCCTGGCTCCATCAGTTCAGTCTATGTAAGTGTCACTCATGATGGGGTCACAGAGTTATGCTTTCAGTTGTCTGTAAGCTGTAGGTCATATGAAGAACATCTCTTAAAGATCTGACAAAGTATTTTAGACAGAAGACATAATTTTTTAATTCTTCAAAAGACAAGTTAAATGTATTCATTGCATAAGAAATCTATAATTTAACAGCAGCTGTGCAGCAGCCTTTCCATGCTATAGTGCAGTCTACTATATTGATGATTTCAAATATTTATACCATCATCCCACATTCATGAAAAATATTTAAATTAAACATGCATGGGAACAGATGCCATTCTGTTCTGGCAAGAAAACCTAGTCATAAACTTCTGCTTATGAAATGTTATTTCACTTGACCCCTATCAGTAGGAACTCATGAAAATTAAACTGGGGAAGGAGAAATATTGTATGTAAGCTTTTCTCTCAGTGAAACCTTTGAGTGGGTATGTGAAGACAAGATGTTTCCATTAAAAGCAGAACAGAGTTTGATTTGATAAGGTGAAGATCACTGCTTTAACTTCAACTGCAAGAGTCAGTCCCCACTTAAAAGTTTCCTTTCACCTGCAGAAGGCACTTGTTAAAGAAGTTTTCTAGATCAAATTGCAGCTATTCATTTCAATAGCTAATGCTTCTATTAATTGTTAGAGATGATGAAAAGTTACTACGTTTAGTTTTGTATTAAAAAGCAGAACTTTACTTTTGTTCTTGCTTTACTAAAAAAATCCAGAGAGAGATTGTTTCTTACTAATTCTAACTTATGTTATGAAATAGGGAAAAGGGAAAGGAAATGTCATATAAAGATTGCAGGCTAAGGATGTCATCAGCCCCAATCTATTCAAGTAAAACATTTACATCTCCTCATGTAGACCTAAAAGACTACATATGCATTTGACTGGCGTAGCACAGCCTGAACAAACAATTGGTTCTATCTATTGTATCTAATCTATCTTGGCATTTATACAATCCTTTGAATCCTGTTATCTGATGGAAGTTAGAAAAATAAGTAGGTGATTTCATGGTTCTCTCCACTTCGAATAGATCCTGTTTGAGATGTTACGATTGGATTTTCTTCTCCTAGCCTTACATTTCAGCTGTGTTAACATATTTTATTGTGTATGTCCTCCCTTCCCCCTCCCCAGTGGATGTAAAAAATCATGGGACTTACTTACTGACACTGGGATAGTTATAATGTATGTTATTTGTCATCTTACTCCTGTTTTAATTTGCAGAAGGAAAAGGGAGAGGGGATTCTCGGACTTAGACACTTGCTTTGCTTTTCCACAGGATACTGTCATGGGAATCAGAGTTGGACTGATGGAAAGGTTTGATCATTCCTGGGGTTGAAATGGTCTCATGATACTGAGCAGTGACAATTAACTAATATTGCAAATGCATCACACCTTACATCTGTCCAGAGCACAGAGTCCTGCCTTGGTTTTAATGAGAGTCTCATGATGAAAGGATTCATCATGAATCCCTCCCTTGTGGAGGGAGATCTTTTAGCCCTGTGGGGATGCAGCTGAGGGCAGCTCAGTATTGCAACATTTTGGCCAAAATCATTGAGAGATGATTCCTGAGAACATGAGGTGCAGTCAATTCCTCAGTGATGGAAACACAAATAAGCTACAATACTTTGCAACTTGTATATTAATGAAGTTCACCCTGCTAGTTGTGTACAATTTGCCTTATTTTGCTGACTCTACAGTACAGTTTCTGATAGCTTTTTTCTTCCCAATTTTTACTGATATTATATTTGATAAGAAAGTATGTTTACATCAGCAAGATTCCAGGATTAGGAAGTCATCAGATTTCCTCTCTGCAATGTTTTCTGTGAAATGTCAGAAAAGACAAAAGGCACATGAGCTGACTGGTGATGTGACAAGAGGGTACCTTCATTTTTGTATTCAGAGTAGTGTACAAACACTGTTCCTTTCATGGCCTCTTTACTTGCCTTTGAACTTGATACTGTGTCAGTCGGAAGTAACAGCAGACCAAGATGCATGACCTGGCCTATGCAGACAAATGTTAACCCATGCTAACTCTCACCATGTCCTTAATTCTCTGCTCTTAGTCCCTGTCCTCAAAAGGCTGCATTAAAAAAAATAATACTGTGCTTCGTTGAGAACAGAATGTTTGTCAAGTTATTAAAAAACCACAGGAACAAGAGCTAATTGACTTGGGTTTAGATCTTAGCTCAATTGTAGCATGAGGCTTTTTTACAAGTTGCTTAACTCTGATTTTTTTTTTCAGAAATACGTACATGCTCACCTGTACTCTGGGAACTGAAAGAGAAGGAAATCTATTTTTGATACCAAAGACTCAGTAACAATAGATTGCATTTCTCAGATAGACATACTTTGCTTATTGCCAATAGCCTATTTCAGATTTTAATATATGTTTGAGCATTTATGATGTCCTCAGATTTATATGTGTATTTTAGAATGAGTAGCATAAACACTCTGGGATTGTATTATTTTCTTTTTTTCACATCATATTCTCCTCTGCCACTTACCTCCTATATAACTCCCTCCCTCAAAAAAAAAATTTGAAAAATTACTAGCTTTTGGATGTTGCCAGGACAACACCATGGAACAATGAAAGGATATTTCCTGGGCATTTTGGCAACAAAACAGTCAAAGATTAGAGAATTAAAAATAATGACTTTTTTTTAAATCTACAAAAAATCTACCAGGAAATCTACCTTAAGGAAACACTGACCAGAATTTCTGCATATATGATATAGTTTGCAAAGCAGGAAAGTATTGACCATAACAAACCATGCTTTTATTAGGGTCAAAGAAAGTAGACCATATTTCCTATGGACTAGCCTTGGAACATTTGTTCATCTTCTTGTTTTTGTTTTAATATAGCAAACTCATATATAGTTACTGTAAATTCTTTGTTTTTAAGTAGTAAGTGGATCAGTTGGACTCAATATTTGTGGAACGTCCTGGATTGATAGTCTTAAAAGCTTATAAACCTCTGTTTACATATAGTTTACACATAGTACTGCTAGAGCACAGGCAATGCAACAATCCTCTCACCAGAACATAACATGGTGAAGGGAATGAGTTGCTTGGGTTCATAGTCCAGCCATGGGCTCTCCAAAAAGTGTCAGAAGGGTGATTTGCTAAAGACCACTGAATGATGGACAGGACCTCTTCTGGGGCCCTCCAAAGTATTTGTAAGCAAAGCAGTTGTGGGAAAATGCCATTAAGATGCAGATAGTATCTTCCTGGCTGTTTGTATAATGGAAATTAGTGAGCTATCATAATTCTTCAGGATGGGTAAACTGACTGCAAATGTGCCCTCAGCTATACCAGTGGCAATTTGCAGTAAGTGCATTGCTTATGACAGAGTTGATACAGGTCTCAAGAAAAGTAACTGAGGAAAGAATTGGCTTTATCTCTGGTCTTTTGATAAGTGGTATTTTACTAATATAATGTGTACACACCGATATCCTGTGAAATTCCTGCACGTCACCAGCGGTTTTTATTCATGCCCATTAAAATGCATTACAGTGAGGAGGTTGCTGAAATGTAAATTAAAGGCTACGGCGCTCATAGTTTAACAGCTGCCATGTAGATTGACAGCCTTTGTGCGCCCAGCTGGCAGTGTCAGGTTAGTGGGTCTCTAGTCACAACATTAATCAGCTTTATTAGTGCCACTAATACCAATTTGTAAGCAGACTGCAAGGATCAGACGGCCCAGCTGTCAGGCACTGCACATAGATTATTACAGGATTTCTTTTTATTGTTTAAGATTGGAATTATAATTTAATTACAGAATTTAACTATTTTTTACACCCACTGAAAACTAGCAAAGGTTTAATGAAAAGAATGCTAACTTCTTTACTCCACTGTTCTACCATCTTTTCTACTTCCCGCTCCCCATCCTCCTCCCCGCCTCCACCCCAGCATGCACGGGAGAGAAAATGAATTCGCTTCACAAAACCTGTTGTAGCATATCACTTGCTGAGATGAAGAACTTCTTACACTGCAGCAACAGCTCATATTGTGCTAGTCAGGATTTCCAACTGATTTCAACAGATTTTCCTTACTGCGTTGATGTGATATACTCAGTGCCTTGAAGGACCAAGAAATAGAGGGATTGTGTTTATAATTTCCTCAAAAAAAACCTGCTAGCCGCCTGCCTGGTTCCTAGTTTCATCATAGTAATTACTAATTTTTCATCAAAATGTGTGTGTAAACTTCACGAATCTGAGGACTTTACTAAATTAGGGTCATGTTGTACAGTAATATCTGATTCAGGAAAAGCAGAGCAAATATAAATACATGGACATCTCTTAAAACTTCCTCTTCTTTTTTGGCATGGGACCTCTTGTCTTTATTACATTACACATCAGTTTCAACTCAGTTTTAATTAATGATTTTAAATTAGGCTAAGAGGATATTAGCTTGCAAAGCCTAGCAATGAAGAATGGATGTTGTGGCTCAGACACAACCTTCCAAAATCTCTGCAGCTCACATCTTATAACACTTTCATGTCGGTCATACAGATTACATTTCCTGCAACATTAAAGCAGATTTTCTAGTGGGTCAGAAACATGATAGGTTTATCCTTCAGTGTGGCCTGAAAATATACTGAGGAGGGGGAAAAACGCCTTTAACACTTCTTAGAGCATGGAAAGAAGGAAAGCTAAAGATAAAATTTCAGATACTTAGAAGACTTATGCAGGAGATATTTTCAACAAGTGTTACAGAGGTTTTCTGATACTGCAAAATGCAGGGTAATGGAATTTCAGCTGAGAGGTCTCTGACCCCAACAGTCTCCTGCCTGTACCTGTTGTGTGGCCCACACAACAGAAGGGTCCATGCCCCCGTGTTGCCCTACCAGGATTGCTGCAGAAATGGGCAGGCTCTGCAGGGCTGTGGCTTTTGTGCTACTGGCTGTCCTCTGTGGTAGGGCAAGTCCCATGTTCCAAATGGAGAGCCAATGAGACAGGCTATTTTTTGTTTTGCTGGATTTCTGTATATCTCAGAAAGCATTGAAACATATGTGAAGTGGCCAGATGCAGCTGATATACAGATCTGATAGAACACTCAGTTTATATTGCCATTGCTGGGCAGGAGCAGAAATACAGTTTCTCTTTAGGAAGATTCTGGTTTTAATATATGAATTTTGACAACCAAATCTAATCCCATATTTTTCAACCCAAGTGCCACAATTATGAAGATATTCAGAAGAAAAAAAAAGGGGACAAATTTAAGTTGATTTCTTTTATTTAAGATTTTTGATTTGTAAGGAGGCATTTTGGGCAATTTCTGCATCTGAGGTATCAGGCCCAGATGGCAAGTATAGTAGAAAATACAGGGGAGCAGTTTTTAAACACAAGGTAAGGAAAAAAAAACCCGTTACATGCAAAGACTAAGAAATGGAATGCTTCCCATGATGAACAGTAACAGTGACCTCAAGGACCTCAGAACAGAGGTCCAGAACAATAAGAAGATGGCCAACAATTGCTGCCCTGTTACATAACAGAGGCAAGTTATAAGCAGATGAAGTTGCAAAGATTACAGTGCTTACTGCTCTCTGGCAGAAAGCCACATTTTCTCTAAAAGAGCCAACTTGATCCATGTTGCCATAAGTAATCCAGGGACACAAGGGCAACACCTCATCTTTCAATAAGTAAAATCTGGAGAATACTTAAAAAGGGTCTGCTTATGGATACTTTTGCTAATTTACAGATGGTGGGAAAAGTACTAGACTGCTGGAAAAAGGAAACCTACTGTATACATTTAAAGAAGGCAAAAATAATTGAGAGAGTACAGCTTAATTTCTTCAGAAAATACTGGAACAAGACATTAAGGAGATAATAGAAGCAAGCAAAGGCCACAGACTTACCAAAAGCAAATAATATCAAATATGTCCAACTTCCTTCTGTAACAGAACAATACACCTTTTTAACAGGAGGGAAATTATATTCGTTGTGTCTGTTGATTTGTGGTTTCACAGTGTTTTCTTATAAGTAAACTAGAGAAGTTTGTTTCTGAGGAAACCACTGTGAACAGGGTGCCACTTTGACTGGAAAACTGTAACTGCAGGTTGGAGGGACCAGAGGAGACCAGGCAGAATGGTCACAGATACAGAAACCTCAGTATGGAAGAGAAGAATGAATGGAAGTTTTGTCTGTGGAAGAGAGGATTGAGGGAAATCAAAGTAATCTTTAAAAACATAAAAGGGAGCAAATAAACTGTTTATCTTGCATAAGACAAAGTAATACACTCAGATTGTAAAGAGAGGTTAGTCATTAGAAAAACCCTGACTTTATAATGGTAAGAATAGTCAAGACTTGCTGGGAAGATTAGGGAGCCTTTGGTATCGAAAGGCTTTGCAAACAACTTGGGTGAGCATCTGTCAAAATGACGCAAGCATTGCTGATCTTGTTTTTGGACAGAGGTGAGCTAGATTTCTCTGGAGGCCTCTTCCAGCTGCCTTCTCCTATAAAATTTGATTCTGTAACATCAGCAACATAATGCATGAGTTGGCTGTGGGCCTTGCCTTGCTGATATCATCAGCAAGTGCTACTTGGTGGAAAATAGCAGAGGTTGTCTCGGGGCCAAGAAGGCAGTGCACTCCCTGCCGTGCCCCAGGGACCTGATCCACTTGGCATCTGGCTGCTCCCAGCCCTGCTCCAGCTTATTTATTTCTGAGTCCTTCTCACAGCAGCTCTCAGCTGGAGGATCAGGGCATCTCCATGCCAAACCTTGAGTAAGGAGGAAGGATGCACCTGAACAGCCTGCTTGGCTTGTCAGTATAGGCAGCATTTCAGAAAAGCATCCTAATGACCCAAGGTGGGCTCCGGGTAGTGGGTAGTGGGACAACAGCAGAAGAGATGGCCCACGAGTATAGAAATACTACTGCTGTCCTTACTGGAATAGAGGCTAATAATCACCTAGAAATTGTGCAGGATCACAAACAAGTACAGCTTTAGGCAACGAAAGTGCAGGATTCAAAAACCTGGAAGAATGAAGAGGTTAAACCTGTAAAGGCTGCAGAGTTTCTCTGTAAATTAGTCAGGCTGAATGAAAGGTCATCACATTTTCAAAAGCTCCTCTAGCTAAAGAGAGCTTCTGCCAAATTTTCTTTTTAGTTTAAGTATTTACAGATAACTTCTCAAACTCAAAAACCTCATTCTAAAATAAAAGTTTAGATGATTAAGTGTACACGTTCAATATTTGATGGACTTAAATATTTTATAGAAATCTTGCAGAAACAGAGGAAAGTTACTGGAACATATATGTTCTGATTATAATCCCTCTAGAAATTTGATGGGTTTATTAACCTTATGGAAGCTCAGATAAGTTGAGCGTTTTAATTAAATGTAAACAACTTTCTAATAACAACCTTGACGTCTCTTCCCAGAGAGTGATCCTAGAGGCCCAGTGCACTTAGAAATACCAAGGAGTTGCATTACAACCTGCTGAGACACTGCTGTACTGTCAAAATGATGTGGCAGTGAGCGCATTTTGAACAGTCTTTACCCGATGTTCTGAGTCTGTCAGCTTTAAAAATGTATTGTTTCCTTCCAGTTTTATTAGTTCTTCATCTCTGTGTAAAGGGTAAACTTTCCAAAGACTAGAAATTTAATTCAAAGTTTCAAACTTGTTCTGAATTCAGCAGATATGGATAGAACAGAGACATTTTGGCTACCTGTATTTGTGGGGTTCCTGCAATGATGGTCCTGACATTCTCAGGTGCACTGAGGAGAGTCCGTGGGGCTGTTCAGAGTAATTTTTTCTTTCATCACAGTTTTCAGAAGTTATGACCATGCCCAGCATGTATTTCTCTGCAGTCAGAGAGATCAGGATGTGGAAAATCTTTGGTCAGCAGTAGAGGTAGAAGTCAGAATCTGTTACTGCTGGTGAAGTCACCCTGCACATCTTGCATGGCTGCTGCAGACAACTTGTCATGGCAAGCACATGGGAGCGAAGGTTGGCATGTCCTTCCCTTACTTTCATATGTGGCTTTCACTGTGGAAGAGGGTGGAGGGTTAGTGCACAGTTATCCTATAGCACTTGTGTGGGGTTTTTCTGAGCAAAAAGTTGGTCCTTTCTGAGTCATGAGCCTGGCTATTGCTTCTGTTCTTTAAATGCTCTATTGCCTATTCTTGACTTGCCTCCTTTGGGCCAGAGAGAAATTGTATCAACAAGCATACTTATCAGTAAGAAATAGATTTTATGCATCTTTACCAGAAGCTGAGAGGGATCAGTTATGTAAATTTTGTACTAACATGTGTGATACATTCAGTGCTTATCATGAATAGCCGAGGCAGTTCAAGGTTTGCTAATCAACAAGGAAGGAGAGTTATGGGAGTAGAGGGATTTGTTTATTCAGACAAGCAAAAAAACCCAAAAGGTTCAAAATACCCCCAAAAAGCTTGCAGTCAAGCCATCAAGCCGCAGCAAGGCTGCTTCTCTGTAAATGGGGGCAGCCCTTCTGACAGTCAGACTGGGGTCCTGCTCTTTAAACCTGGTGGGAGAGACCTGTGAAGAGCAGGCAAGAAGCAGGTCAGTGAAGCAATTCCCACAGGCTGAGAGCTTCAGGACAAAGCATATTGATCCTCTCTTCTGTGCTGAGGGGAAAGCCCCAGGGAGCAAGAAAACAGCATGAAGATGGAAACTACTGTTACTTGCTATTTTCATCTGTCTCTGCATTTGGAAAAAACCCAGCACTATTTCTCAACGAAAATGGGTTCATTCCTTTACAGAAATCAAGGCAGGGATAGGAAATATGAGTTGGGAAAAACTGAGGAAGAATTAATCCTGCAGAGAAGAGGGATGAAAGTCAGCAGGGAAGTGGAGGAGAGTGCAGCTCATTTTGCTCTCCATGTTTATGTCAAGACCTGGTCTCTGGAGTCCCTTCTGTCCCAGCAATGACATGCCCATTGTTGGACCCAGCTCAAGAAGATGCTCATTTGCTACTTGTGTGTGTGTAAAAGGCTGTCCTGAAGTAGGTCATAACCGTGAGTCGGGAAGGGCTGAGCACCACAACAGAGATCCTGTCTTGTGGGAACCATACAAAGACTTGAGGTTATTTTAGAGAAGAAAAAAATTCTACCTAGGGAGCTAGCATTCTAGTCAGGTTCCTTTTAAATGTCAGCTGCTCTGTGTGTTACTACAGTGAAGCTCAGTCTGCAATAACTGGCATTTATCAAGGCAATCTGTTTATTTTTTTTTAACATCTCATTTATGGCAGTTTTAAGTTCTTTACATTGGACTGTAGAAAATCCTCTTACAGATTCAGAAATGATCCCCCATATATTTATATAAACAAAGCTTAGGAATGGAAATCTAAATTGTTAATCACTTGTGCTGTTTTCTCCATGGAAATATCAAGCAGCTTTCCTTTGAGAGGGTAAAATACCCTCTTTGCACTCCATACAAAAAGGTTTTCTTTGTTACACCTGCCAGCATGAAAAAGGATTAATTTTAACAGAGCTTAACCTAGCCATCTAGGGGAAGCCGTTTAAATGACTCCATGTCTTGGTTGCTTTTAATGGCACTGCTCTGGTGACTTCATTTAGTTTTGCAAAATAGAAAAGAATTTTTTGACCTATGCCACTCAAGTTTGTTGAATTTCATCTCAATTGGTATAGGTAATACAGGCAAGCCTTGCCTGTACCTCACTATGAAAAATACTTACCTATTTCTTCAGAAGTTTTTTCAAGAGCATTCATCAGGGAGAGCAAATAAAAAGTGCCCCGTTTTTAGCATTAGCTCATTTCATACGGCAATGAATCCAAATTTTGGTGAACATTTGCAGAAGTCTTTCAGACTATATAGTAAGCAGACTTTCAGAATAATATAGTAAGCAAAAAATTGGTGAGTGTTTTTTTCTGGGTTGGATTATAGGCATTTTCTTCTCTTTTAGGCTATTTTAAAATGAACCTGTCTTTTGTAAAATAGGCAGCCCTAGAATTTCTTCTCAAAAGAACTGGAAAGAAAAATGTTAATTAAAGCAGGAGTTAACAATGGACATGTAGTGGCTTTTCATTTCTTGACACCTTCTGCACCAAAGCAAAGGAAATGCACAGAGCTACAACAAGCTCTGGTGTCACACATCCAAGTTAAAAGAACTTGCTTATCAGAGTATCAGGCTGTGGAAACCCTCGAGGAGGAGGTGCTGCAGACCTGCACACTGAGAACTCTGTAGTGAGGACTGGCCTGGAGCTGCTCACCTGCATGAAGCCACAGGGACATGTGCATCTGTAAGGCTGGTACAGAACCATAAACAGGAAAATCTTGGGACACATGGCTTTTTTAGTTTTTGTGATTTTACTGCCTCTAATGTGCTGGTAAACCTATCAGCATAGATAATGGATTTTCAGTTTTCAGTTCTGTGAGTAGGTCTTTGGGAAAGAAATTGTGAACAAACGATACTGCAGTGGTCACAAAAATCAGAGAGAAATGCAGTCTCTTCAGTTCCCCAGTACTGAGGCAGAGTAAGCAGCTCTTAAACCATCCCTCTTGCATACTTCATAAAAAAATGCATCAAATTCAACAAAATAAGTGTTCCCCTCTGAAAATTATTCAAACTTTTAGGATTAGAGGATTAGCCAAAGTATCTTAAGCACAATAGGCTTGTCTAATTGCTGACATAATTTAAATATTTGAATTGAGCTGCTGCAGGCAGTATTCAATAAGAAAACCAGAACAGTGAAGTTTTTTTTTTTTTCTTAGTATCCTTCTTACTCTCTTCTTTTCTTTATTCTTGGTGTTAGCAGTGGTAGCGAATAGCTTATTTAAAATTTGCTTTAACCTATTTATAATGAACAACCTCACTAAGCTGAAAAGTAAATTTGTACAAAGATCCAGGTGACATCAGCTTCTGCAAATACACTGGAGCAGATCAGTGAACAGGAAGTAATTAAACCTTTTATGGGAAATAAATCTTACCATTTAATGGAACAAGCAAAAAGTTCCCTATTTTAGTGTTGATTTCTTATCAAGAAATATTTTATAACATAAAATATCCTCACTGAATTTAAGATTTAATCAAATTTTTATACATTTGGACTGTGTTTGTCTTTGCGAAATCCCTTGAACATAATGAAACATGTCACTTTGAAGTGAAGTTTGCCGAGATACAAAAATTTTAGTTCAGCTTAAATACAAAAAAAAAGAAAAGGAATTTCTAGAAACTGTTAGTCGTTCCTCCACTACTAACAATTTTAGCTGTAGTGGAGATGTGCGACCAACACCAGCTCTGCGATTGTAGCATGAGACCTTTTGGGTTGTAGTGAGACCTCAAGACTCCCCTAGATCATCCTCTTGTAGCCTGTGGGATCTGAAGCATCTTTTTTTTTTTTTTTTTTTTTTTGCTGTGCAAGTCTGCTTAGCACACAGCCATTAGGAGAATAGCTGCCCCAGCCACATTATTTATAAATCTGGATAAACTCTGTAGCTGAATATTTTTAGCAGTAGGTTTCTGAAGGCAGGAGAGCACATACCAGTCTAAAAAGACAGTCTAAGCATTTAATGGGGTATTTGATTTAATTCAGATTAAGCTCCTTGAAAAAAAGGTTATGTCTACAGATTGATAAGGATTTGTATGTCTGTACAGATCCAATAGGTCCATGGATCAGTGAGTGCAACTGTATTGCACTTAATTATGATCTGCATTAAATGGATCATCAAGTGTAAATTATTTATTATGGAGAAGTACCAATGTTAGCTGAAGATGCCACTCTTTCCTGTGACACTCTGCTGCTGTGTGATTTCTAGGCAGGAGGAAACAGAAAGCTCTTTGCCATTGCCTGTGTAGGAGATGTGCTTTTATTTTTTTCTCACTTGGGATAGAGTAAAATATTCATATAACAAATAACAAGGCACAAAACATAGATTGTTTTACTGGTGGCACCAGATTTCAAAATCACATCAAGAAAGTGAGTTTTTTGATGCCAGATTTTGCCCTAAGAGTAAGCAACTTCAAAGGAGGTGCTGCTAACTTTTAGCTGTGTTTTTCCAGGGTGACCTCCTGAGTTTTCTTGCATTTCTTGACTGATTTTTGTGATAAAGTGGGAATTTCAAGGCATCTATTTGGTTATATAAACTATATTAACCTTAGTTTTTAGAAAGTGCAATAAATCCCATAAATAATATAGTAATTTTATTTACAACTTTCTGAAATCATCTACTCCTTAATTATAGGTTATAATTAGTGTTTCTGTATGAGTACTTTGCTTTACTCTTTTCAATCCTCTTCACATCTATTTATTCTCATATACTGGCATATTGAATTTTACATGACGGGAAATGTTGAACTGAAGGTGATCTTGAGCATGACACAGGGGTCAAGATGAATAAAAGACTTCATCTGGAAAGGAGGTGACACAATGGCAGTCAGGAAATTAGCTTTTTCTTTTTCCTGAGTTTTCATCTGTTCAACACTGATTGTTACTAGAGCAGAAATGGGAATACAACCTCGCTTAGATAAATTTCTGAGGTTAGTACATGAAGGCTGAAAGGTGGTCTGATGTGATGGTGCTGGAAAACTTGCAATGAATTACCATAAATCATGGTCCTTTTGCAGTCATTTAAGTAGAGGAATGGGGTTTAGCATATTTCATCCTTTAAATCTTCCCTTTGCAGGTATTTCTGATACCTGTGACCACTGTGCCTCAGACTGCTGTGCTGTGGCTGCATATTTTTGGGTGCAGTGAAACATTTCAGCCTCTCTTGGACAATAATTGGAGCCTCGGACAATAATTTCAGAGGCCCTTGTATTTTGAAAACATTACTAGCCAAGTGTGTGCTGAAGAACCCAAGTGTGGGGTAATGAATGCATTTGTAGTCTGACAACAACTTGTCAATACATCCAAAATTCCAAAGACACGGTTCTGCTCTCAGCTCTGGGAGAATCTCAATGCAGTGAAAAGAGCATGTTCATTTTGGGGGTTTTGTTGAGGTTTATTTATCTGTTATTACTTCCCCTCTGTCATTCAGTTTTCTGGAGAATAAGGAAAGTACCAGACATGAGACAATTTTTTTTTTCCCATGGTTCTGAAGAATAACATAATGCAAAGCTGTTTGATAATAGAAAAATATATTCAGTCTTCCATCCTATTTCATAGTTATTTAACCCCTCTTGCAAGGTCAGCAGAACATTACAGATGAGCTGTTCAATGAAGCTTCTGTTTACCCAGAGGCTTCAGTAGCATATGAGCAGGGTAAATTGCTTTTCTGTGAATACATCTTCTATATGAGTTCAGGAGTGGCAAAGTGACTGAATCTTCTTGTCCATCACCAGTCTGAGTCTGTCCTTTCTGCATTCCAGCTAGGGGTGTGCCAATCTGTGTAAGCCCTAAGCCACTGATGCTCACTCCCAGGCAAGGTCTCCAATACACCCCAGCCCTTAGGAGGGGATCAATATTGGCTTCAGGTGCTTGATGTGCCTGCTTGGTGTCCTCTGGGTATTCCTCTAACCCTGCTGTAAAATAGCTGGCAATGATGATGATTGGGAGGGTTTCCCTTCTCCCATTTGTCTTGCTTCTTGAAGTGTGTTTTAAATTAGTCAGGGCAGAGAGAGTTTGAAATCTGTGATTCTCCACTTGTATACTGGATTTGTTCTTTCCAGTTGAGCTGATCAGCTTCTCATCTCCCAAAGACAAATTAATTTCCTTTCATAATAGCATATGAAACCCTTTTGAGCAGCACCACATGATAGAGTCATAGAATTATTAAGGTTGGAAAAGACCTCTAAGATACTGTGGTATCAGAATGATCTTGTAGGATCCGAACTGTGATAAAACTTTGAAGAATTGAAGTTAGTACCCTCACGGGACAGATATATGTGATTTGCTTGATTAATGCAGTTTGTGCCAATAGCATATGAATGTTTTTGTAATCACCTGTTTAAATTGCCCTACAGATTTTCATTCCACATTCAGTGCACTGCCAACCGTTGTCAGTTTTCTTCATTGTGTCCTTCAGGAATAAAAGATACATATCAACAAAGTATATTAAGTAAGTTTGCGGACCCTGCTTTGGGAGTTTATGTAACCTGGTTACGGTTTTCCTGTAAACAAATCCTTTTAAATATTACCTTATAGTAATTCTACAATCGGACAACAAATAACAAATAGCAGGGCCTGACCTATAATTATTTACACTTCAGGTGCTTAACAAATGAGATACAGAGCATCTCACTGACAAATGTTTACCCTCTTCTTTTCCTTGGGATGGTGACAAAGGTTTTCTATCCCTGGCTGATGACAGATGAAGAATTTGGAAAGTCCCTATCTCCCATCTGGGAAAGGCAATTGCAAGCTCAGTTGGCTTCTTTTAGTTTCTAGGAACAAGTGAATCAAGGCAGGGATTTGGAGGATTCCTGCTTAATCCTTTTCTCAGAGATTCTTTTCTCCTTTTCCTTTGGTTTTGACCCCAGAGGGTTGACCTGTACATATTATCTTGTACCTAAGAATCAGAAAGACCATCTCTGTCTCCCTGCTACCCTACATTTCTGCAGTGATAAACTAGGAGGGAAGGAAGGGAGAGATGAAAAATGCTCTTCTAGCCCTCAGTGATGCTCAGGTCATGTCCTGAAGACTGATGATCCTTTGCAATCATTATCATCCTGATTGCTGTGGTTTATCTGCAGGGGGGCTTCTTTGCTTTCCTCTCACCTCAGGCTGTGTGACAATTGAGGGGAAAAAAAAAAAAAAGGAAAAAAATAAGAGAAAGGAAGATAAAACACCCCACCAGAAAGCGTCTCCAAGATTAGATGCTTGCCTGTGTGATGTAGGCTGAAATGCTTATCCATGCTTTTGTGATTAGCAGGCTGGATTATTACATAACCCTGCATCACCGGGTCTCCCCGCTTCAACTCTCGCTCAACCCTCTTTGCTTCAAGTTCCCACTGCAATGGAAAGGCCGTGGTGAAATCTCGACTATAATATCCTTATGTTGACTTAAGCAAGGCTTTACGTGGCCTTGGTTCATCTTACAGCCCTGATCTGACTTCATCCTGCTCTCTAGGGATGTCAGTGTGTTCTGCTAAAGCTGCTATGGATTAGATCACATGGCTTGTGAATGAGCATTTCCTTGTTGGAGACTCAGATGGAAAGCTCCCTCTAGGAAGCAGTGAGGTTTTTCTACAGCTGAAATCAATGGTAAAGCTCTCACTGATTCCAAAGGAAGTAGGATAGGACTCAATAAATTGATTTTTCCATATATATTAATCAAATTCTACAATTCACATGGTACCTTACTTGTCTATTTTTTTTTTGTTAAATTTAAAACACATTTGAAGTGTGAGTGCAGTCTCAGAATGACAGCTATTAACAATCCAGTTCAGACTCCATTGAAACCAAAGGGAAATTTTCATTTACTTCAGTGGGATTTGAATCGGGCTCT
The DNA here is from genome assembly GCF_024509145.1 of Vidua macroura. NCBI lineage: Eukaryota > Metazoa > Chordata > Aves > Passeriformes > Viduidae > Vidua > Vidua macroura. The sequence goes on from NC_071577.1 coordinate 28,803,092, forward strand.
GAAATTATATTTTGACTGTCTTCTTCCCTAACCTCTTGCATACTGTTGAGTATTAGAATCAAGTGGTTTTTTGCCTTCTTCCCTCTAGTGGTTTTCATTGCTATACATCCTTCAAGTAATCTATCTCACCATAACATACTTTGTGTTTTAATCAGCCAGCAACAGCCCACACCCTGCTCAGATACACAAACGCACTCATCACCTTCCCCATGTCCCATTAATGCAAAAACATTGATATGCCTAAACTATCTTTATGTAACACAAGACTACAGCCTGTTCCTGCACGGCATACCAGAGAGAGAGCAGACCCAACTAATTGCCAGAGGGGACTGATAAACAAGGATGTGTTCCTACTTCCACTATCAGGTGTCACTACCAACAGATTGGGAAGGGATCAGGTGGGTAAAGGGTCCCTCTTTGGAAGAAATTTTTTTCAGCTAAATTTGCTTTTTGTGTTGTCAGATCCAAACCAGGGAGAAACCATCCACCAGCCTCAGACAGAGGTATAACAATGCATTTAGCCAAACACAGGATGGGGAACTTAGTTAGACAGCAGCTTTACAGAGAAGTGTTGTACTTGAGGATGAAAAATGGAATATGAGTCAATAATATGGTACTAAAGAAGCCCTCCTTGATCCAAGAAGAAAAAAGACAAATGTCTGAGCAAGAATGAATCTGACCTCTGTACTGGGCAGAGCCCCTGCTATTTATAAAGTAGAAATACGGATAAATATGATTTATTGTGAAAACACAAGATGGCATTTATAGAGGGATTTTATCTCACAGATTTGTTGGAGGCTTGTGTAAAGGAATTAAATACAGACAAATGAAAACCTCTGCAGTGGAGCTGATAAGGGTATATTTTAAATTTCCAGCAAGTTTCTCCAAACAATTTCTGCTTGATGGCTTTTCATAGAATCATAGAATTGTTTAGGTTGGAAAAGACCTTTAAGATTGAGTCCAGCCATTCACCAGCACTGCCAAGTCCACTACTAAACCATGTTTGGTGCCACATCCAAAGTCTGCACTCCAGAAGTCCAAGCTTGCAATATCTGCTGACCCAAGTCTTTACTTCTCCATGAACCAAAAACTGTATATATTTGTGATTGCTGTGCCCAAGACAGCCTCCAGTTATCACATCACTCACCAGTCCTTCTCTGTTCACTAACAAAGGCCCAGCAGGGCACCTCCCCTGGGTCCCCACCACACACTCCAGGAACCTCCTAAGCTGTTTCCTTCTACTGGGTTGTATTTGCAGAAGACACCTGGTAAGAAAGAAACAGCTATCATAAAACATGAGGGACAATCCTTTTAGGGGTTAATAACTATCTAAAAGATGGGGAAAAATAAGTGGGAATAAACGGTCAGCTTGCTTGGTAAAGGGAACTTAGTAGTATCCAGCTGGTAACTGTGCTGTTCAACATATTCATAAATGAACTTAGATACTAAATTGAATAATGAGAGCATTTGGTGATAGAAAATTATTCTGGAAATCAAACTTAAGCATAAAGAGTTGCAGAAGAATCTCACAGGAGTGAGTGACAGCATGCTAGAGTGGCAGATGAAATTTACTGTCAATAGAAGAAAAGGAAAATGTAGATGGGGAAACAAGTATAATGCACACAGGAATAAAATTACAACAGACATGGCAAATTTCATTTACAGAGGGTAAAGCCACATTTTGGATTTGGAGTGCCTTTCATTAAAGAAATTGTCTCTGGTTCAGAGACTTTAGAAATCATGGTATGTGGAGTAGTCTCAGTGTGCTGGCTCTCATTTTAATAGCAAAAAAAGTTTACTTTAATCAGTATACAGCACAAACACACAAAGGACACTTTTAGCTGTATTTTGAGTTAATGCAGCTTCAGCCACATGTTGTGTTCAGGCTGAGGCAATACCTTTGAACAAAGAAGTGGTTTCATTGGAATGAGTCCTGGGGAGAAAAACAAGGATGATTTAAGCTCTAAATAAAATGCTGATCTAACAAAGACAAGAATATATTATCATGGTATCAGGAATTCTTCTAGAGTGGTGGGGATTTTTTCAAACATTTATTATTATTATTAGGACAAAGAGGGAATTGGTATCCACCTAAACAAGAGATCCTGGGCCTTTGGCTCCTGTGCAGCTTGTTAGTCAGCAGCTTATGTGGATGTACCTAGCAAAACCTTTTCTCCTTCAACACTCAAGTAACTCCTGTAGCTTTGGTATAATGTCTCCCAGCTCCAGAAATAAAGCATTACCTGCTGTATATTTTGTCCCCTGAATTAGCCTTTTGTCTGGTAAAGTCTTCAGATCCAACTCCCACCATGGCAGAGATGTGTTGTGTCTTCACTTTTTTTCAGTAAAATTTAAGAGTTCATGAATTCTTGCTCAGGAGTTATCAGAAGCAGTAGATGTGTGACCAACCTCCTGGAGATCAGTATTCTAGTGTAACTAATTATTTTAGGTATTTTCTAAATCTATTCTTTTCAAGTTCATCTCCTCAGTTTTTGACACAGACTTGAACAAAATACTTTGTCCTCAGTTGTCTGGTTCCAGATGGTGTCTGCAAAGAATTTCACCTCTGTGAGGTGCACACCTATGGTGCCAAATACACCGTGTTAACTGATGAAATTATAAAGTTAAAGAAACAATTAAAGAATAATACTGTTGTTAAAATTAGTTCTTCACATCCAGTTTGATAAGAATCCACTTATAACATAAAAAAGAGGCCCCTTTATAGCTAAAGAAGGAGGCAGACAAGGTTGGTTTCTTTGTATTTTCAACACAAACGGTTGAGTTGTTTCATGTCAAAGTTAAACTAGAAAGTACAGGAAAGAGCAATATTAACATACGCATAAGACTATGGGATAACTCGGTTTCTATTTGAAAATGTTTTTGGACTGAGACTAAAAATGAACCTAACCAAACCTCAAATCTGAATTTTATGAGGGGAGAAGAACATAAAGGAGGACAAGTCTGAACTGAAGAGCAATAGCATTTGTTCAGTTTTCCCCAGACATCGTAGTAAACATGATGCTGCTTTCTAAGCTCAGTGTGGTGCAAATGCAAAAGATGTGTTGTGTCACATTTTGGTTTTAACTCTGTGAAATACTTTTCAGTTTTTATGAGTTTGCAAACACACTGCTACTTAATAACACATCATGGCTTAATTTGACTGTTAAAGCGAAATTTCAAAATGCTAATAAAAATAAAGTATACTCTAATTTTCCCCTCCTTTTCCTGATCAGCATGAAATAAATTTGAGGTATCTTAACGCCATACAGGTTTCCTGAGTTCACTGTTTTCCATTCTCTAAAAAAATGTTTGACTTCTGTTGTTATCAAAATTTTTTAGGGGCTTAGTGGAACTGGTTGTGATTTATTCTTGGGAGGGCAGCAGCAGCAATGCAAACTGTTGTAGCAACCTTCCAGAATGAAGCCACATCTAGGCCCAGAATGGATTTCTATAGGCAAGAAGAAAAACTGCTGTGTGAAAACTGTGAGATAATATATAGAATATCCCAACACAGAGCTCTACTAACCAAGACAGCTGGGCTTGGTCCACTGTGGAGCATGAGAAGCCAGTCCATTGCTTAAACCTACAGAGCAGATATTGAATAAAATTATCTTTGTTAAAATGATTGTGTTGTTCTAAGTAAAATATCTGTAGACAGTGTTACCTTGTAACAGCTTTCTGTAAACAAAATGAGGCAAAGTTAACTTTTTCCCCATGTGAAAAAATCTCCCAAATTCCCCAGGACTTGTTAGTTGCTGCAAAATGAGCAGCACTGCACAGATAAAATGCCCATCATCTAGAAATCCAAATTGTTTTAATTGAGGATGTGATTTGCATATGGCAGACAAAATTCTGCTGTGAATTCCTGCCATGGAGAGAGGGATGAGGAGCTGCTGGCCATACCTCTGAGGGCAGGGTCTGGCCCAGTACCTTTATGAAAGAAATCTGATTTGTATGTTTCTTCTCTCTGCAGAGATCAAAGACAGTTTACTCAGCTAAATAGTGAGGGCTGGTGTAGATTTATGGAACCAATTTAGAGAATTAATAAACCACACCATAAATCTTGTTAAGGTCACACTGTATGTGATTGTGCCTATATGCAGACATGGAAATTTGGTATCCTTCCAAGTGAGAAGACTGGCTTTCTTGAGCTTAGTTACAGTAAGTAATTAAATTCATGCCCCTTAAATAATGGATCATTGAGGAGAGTGTTGTTGGTTGTTTGTTTTTTTTTTTTTTTTTTTTTTTAACAGAGATTTTTAAATTATGTGCCCAACCCTTCAAAGTACAGAGCACTTTCAACTGCCTTGGACTTTGGAGAGAGCTGAAAATGCTTTGCATCTTGCAGAATCAAGGCCTTCAAGTGGGTCTGAATCAAAACACCTATGAACTTTGAAAAGACTTTGTCTGAATGCAAATGCTAAATCCTCAGACCTGTTTCTAGTACAAACCAATATTTACAGTTTGCATGGTCCTAAAATGTAGTAGCTAGCAAGTACGGTCTGTATAATAGATTGAAGGAACACGAATAAAAAGAATCATCTCGTGAATAGAAAGGTTTAAAATAGATTGTATAAAAATAGCTTGTTACTTGGGAAATTTTCACATCCTTAAATCTTACAGAGAGATTGAGACTTGATCTTTAGGGGCTTGTTTTGTTTGTTTTAATTCTCCTTAGGTCAAACCCTGCCCTGATAAGTAATCCATTCTCTCTGCTGTACAGATATAAATCTGCTTTTACACAGCTTTTGGCCCACTAATTCCCTGTAATTGACCTTTGAGGTTTTCTAAATATTCACAGTTTTGCCATGCAAAAAAGACACAGTTTCCTCCTCACATTTCAGTTAAGGTGCACTTATGTATTTTTTATTATTGTTTTAATTTGGATGCATGAGGAAAGGTCAGGGATATGACTGCTGGCCCAACCTTTCCTCATCCCTAGGAACGTGTGAACCATTTTTAGCCATTTTAACACAAGGCAAGAGGAATGTTTCAAGTCTCAAAGATGTGGGGTGTCTGCCAGCAGACCACCTGCTTTGTTTTTGCTGCTGTGTGTGTTTCCCCTTGTCCAGCTCCCATGGGAGCTGATGTGCTATTTCAAGTCGGGGGTGGGACACAGAGGTGTTTAGCATCAAGGTGGAGGTGCAGGGACACGTGGGAGGGGAGGAAGGACTGAGTGTGGAAAGAGGTTCTGATCTATGGATCATATTCATCAGAAAATGGGAGTGGGCAAATCTGCTGCTCCAGAACAACCTCTCTGTATTCTTGGTCTGTTTGTCAGCATTGGTGCTGAGGTTACCATAGCTCTGCAAAGCCTGTGGAGTTGTTTTTTCATTAATCAGGAAGCAGCAAAGTTAAGAGACTGAATGTATTGCATTAACAGTGGTACTGCATCTCATCCTAGTGACAGGGTTGGCCAAGTTCTTTTAAAATACATGTGTAAAAAAAAAATGTAATCCCCTCTATAGCACCATCTCAATTTTTATATCCCGCTTGAGAGAACAGTCTCCCTCCAACAAGTCATTTCTAGCTCCGGCTCTTGGTTTGAAATGCTGCTTTGAATATGACATGAAAGAGATATGATAGTGTGTAGGAAGAGGAGGAAATACAGTGGGAGGAGAGAGACAGCAGCGTAGCTGTATTGTCATCTGTCTTGATTATTGTTCCAAAAAGAAAACCCTGTGTGTAGTCACCTGCTATGATGTCATTTAGTTTGAAGACCTAGAGGTCCTGGCCCTGCTGAGTGAGGTTGCAGGGGTAGTTTTTCAGAGGATTTTTCTCCCCTTTTCTCTCAGCCTGGCTGTGTGTGGTGAATTCTGCTTGGCCAGTTGCGGTTGCAAGCTCAGACTGTTAACCACAAGAAAGGGTAAATATCTGAGAAGTCCCTAAAGCCATTCAGGTGGCTTTCAGGCTCTTGGAAGGATCCCTTCCCCCAGAGTGGCATTACTTGTGCAGCACAGCAGTCCCTGCTCCCAGAGCTAACCAATGTTTACAGAGTTAGGGGACTAAGATGCTAAAGACATCTAAGACCTGTTGAGGGCATTTCATCTGTCTGCCCAGTTGCATATTAATAGGGTGCACTGTAAACCAAGACTTGCAGCTGAAGGGCAGGCAGCTTAGCACAATTCTTTCAAACTGCTGTGAATGTAATTACACCTAACAAATCAGCCTTTGAATGATGCCCACCAAAAACGAAGCACACACAGATTTATTGCCTGGTCTGTGTGTGAGAAAGGCAGAGAATGTGATTTGAAAGAGGGAGAATAAAAAATTAAAGGATCCCATGCAGCGCAGAATTCTCCCTAGATGTTAATTTGGAAAAGAGCAGCAAGGTTTTGATTTAATTTTAAAATACATCATCAGGTGTTCTGCCTCTCAGAATGCATCATATCAAATCAGTGGCTGCTGAAGAGGTACACAGCAGGGTGCAGAACCACACACTGCAGAAAATGGGAAACGGTGACAGCTCTGTTACTGTCAGTCATCCAGGCTGGTCCCGTACGGCAGAGCAGCTCTGACTGCCTACCTTGAAGTGCAGCACTAAACATATGCGCTTGCCTGCTTCTGACAAGGGAATAGCAGTTGTATCACTGACTCCCAAGGATCTGGAGTGATTTATTTTTCCTAAGCATTCCTGATAGGATATTATTATATGTTGGCTTATTTCCAGCAGCTGGGGTGACATCCAGTATTTTAGCATTATATTCAAAATGCACACACGTATCAGAAAACGGACTCTAGCTGAAAAAAAAAAAAATCAAAAAAAAAAAACAAAACAAAAAAAAAAAAAAAAAACAAAAAAAAACCCAACAACAACCAAAACCCAAGAAAAAAAACAAGTGACATGAAAACCTTACACTTTCTGAATGCTATGCACATACTCATCAACCAGGGATAATTAGGCCTGTTGAAGCCAGTGAATACTGAAAACGTACAGAGGGTTTATTTGTTGCACTGAAGGGGTGCAATAACAGGTTTCGTTTCTTTCGCTGTTTGCCTGTCAATCATACTTTTAATTACCTAATTGTTAGATCTGTTAACAGCCAAGACTGGTTGACAACTTTAGGGTAAAGGGCCTAATAATTTTACTGTCAACAGTACTCCAGTTTTTTCAGTACAAGGAAAGAAAACAAATGCAGCCTTCAACACAAACAAATGGAAAAAACAGCTCCAAAAGCAGCATGAAGCAAACGACAGGCAAGCTGTAGCACACTCAAATGATCAAGCTGCTGTAAGTGGATGAGCATTGTGCCTGGAGTTGCCTCCTCTGGGGTTGTTGTTTGCTTTTGCCTAAAGTCTGAACTGAACCATAATTTGTGCTAAACATATAGAAAGTTTGAGAAATTCAGTTTCAGTTAAAAAGTGAGGTCATTTGTGTGCAGTGTTTTTTTTATCTGCAAATAGTTTTGTTCATTGTTTTCATTCCTCCAGATGCTTCTGATGGTAGGAAGAACCAAATCTTGACAGTGCTGCTCAAAGCAAGCATGACTGTCAGGACCAAATATTGAACTTGCTTTGACAGTGTCTGTGGTGCACAGCTGACAAACGCCTGGGCCACGTTAAAGGGAAACAAGAAACTTCTGAGAAGTCTCCCCGGTGCACATTCAGCTTTCTAGTCCACAATGTCATTCAGACAAAGAATCTCATTCCAGGAGACAGTATAGCTTTAAAGTAATTTCTTCTTTCTTCTTGAAATAATTTCTTCTTTCATACCTATATATATGTGGCTAATATAGTGGCATACTACTTCATGATTTGCTACTATTTAGTAAAGGGCACTTTAGTAAAGGGCAGTTATTGCTGCCTTAGGGTATGGCAACACACAGAGGTCAGAATTATGACAGATGCTTCTCTGCTATCAGCTATCTACAAATAATTTGTAAGGCATAGTCTGGCCTAAAGATTTTTACACTCTATTTTAAAAACAATTCATTTTTGTATTTGCTTTTTATCTCTATCTTCATTTTTGTGGGATAAAACCAGAGATTGCTACTTTACTGGGAGCCAAGTATTTCTTTAACTAGAGTGGAGCATTTGATGTGACCAAAAGTTACTCCTATCTCTGGAGTCACTAGTTCAGTTTTCTCCTTTTGGATCAGTGTTTAGGCTATGGGAGTTTGCGTCATGATGAGGTAATGCTTCTATTTTGTCTTTTATTGATTAGCTTTTTTCCCACATTCTTCTGGCAGAGTGCAAAGGTTTGTAAAGCATAGGACACTTTGTCTGGAGCTGTTTACTTAGCATTGCCCTTACTAAAACTAGTTACTTTTACTAATTCCATGGCAGTTTCTTAAATACTGTTAGCACAAAACCAGCAGTATAAAATACTCTTATGCAAATGCTATGCCAGCCTTTAAGCAGTTTCTTCCTCAAATAGTGGCCAAGAGGAATAATGTCTGTTTATTCTAGATTTTAGCTCAGTCATGGTTACAGATTATTTTTATATCATTTGCTGTAATACACAAAGAAAATAAAAAATAACTTCTACAAGAGGCAAGCTAGTTGCAGCTTATTTCCTGTCTTGTTTGTAGGGAAGAAGGGCTTAAACCAAAATATTTACTTCTAGGGAATGTAAAAAATTGCTATTCTAGACATGTTTATCATTAAAGGTTCTGATCCAGAGATTATTAAAGCCCATTCTTAGACTTCTATGAATCCAAAGAGGCTTAGATCAAGCTAAAACAGGCAACTTCAGCACATTTTTACAGTATCTGGTGGACTGCAAAAAAAAAAAAACGTATTTCATAAAACCTTTTCATGCTACTGCTGTTGACATCCCCACTGACAAGTCCAATGTCATAATTTCACTGTTTCCAGCTGGCATTAGATTTTGGAGCAGAATTATGGCTCAATTCCTCAGTGTGTTCACTCGTCCTGTAGCAGAAGTCAACATAACAGAAGCCAACTGAGACAAACTTGAAGTATCCTAGTAGGGTTTGCTGAGATGTACACAAGGAGAGATGATGATTTATTTTTTTCCAGTTTTAAACTTGATGCACAGAGATAAGAAAATTACCGGGAGTTGTGTTAAATGACCCAAAAATTAACAGTATGCTATTGTTTCTCATCATTGCTGTTTTGCTCTTTTCTTGGTATCTTAAAATACTTTATACAAATTGCTTACAGCTCATATGTCTGCACATTAGCAAAGCAGAAGGTTGCTGTTTTATAACACAACCATGGGTTGAGTGACTGGTACCAGGGTGTCCCTTGAGAGGATATGGGTCTGCTGCTGACTTTTCCATCACAATAAAGCAAACTTCAGCAGGATTGTTGTAATAGCAAGATCCAGGTCACAGATATAGATAAGGAAAATCACTCTTCGGGAGAAGGAAAGTAATGGGATTGTGCTGGCTGCTCAAAGCCTGGCTATTGCCAATATCCCTCTTTCATTCTGTGCAGGGTAAGAGTGCTTGTAAAAATTCACTGCCTGTTTCTTGGTAGATACCTGATATAAATAAACCTGTCCAAAATGATAGTCCATGCTCTGTGTGTAAATCCAAGGCTTTTCCTTGGTGCCCCCTGGTACATGCCCTGTGCCCTTCTGCCTTCAAGTTTGAAAACTGGGGGGGGTCCCTTGCAGCCTGTCTGGGGGTGGGAAGTCATGGCTTCTTGCAAGGCTAGCTGCTGCTGGCAGCCAAGACCCTGCTCTGATTTCTGCATGATCTCTCTCTTAAGCTTTCCTCCAGCCCTTGCATCTATCTCTGCTCTGCCAGTGACTCCCACGTTTAGGGTCACTCTGGATTTTGAGAGCCAGACTGAGGTGGACTCTCCTAAAGGAGACCCCAGTCCTTGCCCTCTCTGCTGCAGTGGACTGCCTGCCTACCCTGGTGTCCTGAGGTGGCTTTTCTGTACTTTCTGTGGTTACAGTGACAGGCTAAAGGCTTTTTTTAAATTTTATTTGGGTTTTTTTTAGGAGTACTTTGGGGTACATAGAGGTGTGCTCCATTCTTATTTTTCATTTTAATTTTGACATCATGTTGCCTATGTATTTGACAAGTTTATGCCTGTCTCACCTGGATTCCTTTTGCTCCAGCCTCTGGTATACTTGCTCTTCACTCTCAGTTCATCTAGATTTGATGTATATTTTCAGAAAGCCAGTGCTTTCTGTTTAGAAACACTTGTTGGGTTTGGGCTGTTTCTCTTGGTGGTCAGTCCTTTATGTTGAGATCACCTAAATTATTCATCCCATGATGATCTTTCCTGTGTTTAATGAATCTTTCAGTTCTCTATATGTAGACATGGATAGAAAGCCTCTGAGCAATTCATTTTAAGCAAGAATTTATTCCCTTTGCTTATTCCGGGAGCTGAAATGTTATTCTCTATTCTCAGTCACAATTTATCAAATGCATTTTTTGTCTATTTACCAAATATTTTAGGTAATTTGATCTTATTCTTTTTTTTTTTTTTTCTGTTTCAAGTTAGCGGGACATCAAAGTATTTACTTTTAAATTATTTCCTTAATTTTTGTATTTTGAATACCCATGATCTGCTTGGTCATGGACTGAATTCTTCTTTCCATGCTTATAGAAAGCTTGGAATTTAGTACTCCTGTTGTTCCAAGTCCCTTCTTTGTTCCGTGCTCAGAGATGTTTTCATTGTCTTCCTGTCAATTGCAATCTCTTCTTTGCCATTGCCCTCACTGGACTGAAAGACTTCGTACACTATTTGCCAGCTAATAATATGAGACAATGCCAGGCTTGCCAAATGTGCTTGGCTTCTTACAAAAATAACTGCATGCAGAGATTCATGACCTGATTACTAGTTATATCCTCTGTATACGGTTACTTAACTAACTTCCAGTAAATCCAGGAGCAAGCTGACTCCTCCACACTCCTTCCTCCTGTAGGCTCTGCTCCCCTCCTCTGGGCTGAAAACAGCTGCAGCTAAGCCCCCTCATCTCTGGAGGTACCATGGCATCTGCAGTGCCTCCCTCCCTGGCCCTCCTGTGAGTGCCTGCGCTGCAGGCGGGCTCTGTGTGTTCAGCAGGGGATTAAATGCGTGGCATCGCTGCCTGGGTTTGGGAAAACCCAGTGAAAACAGGCTGATCTGGAGAGCAGATCCCACAGACACAGCCTCAGACCCACAGGGAGCTCCAAGGCGTGTGACAACAAGGAGTTTTCTGGTATTTGCCTCAGAAATACTTGACCTGTCTGAGGACTTCACGCGGTATGTTGAGGGCCAAGAGTTCTTGGCCCCAAAGCCGAATCCTGAAGGTAGATAATGGAATTTTCTGTATTCCCGTGTAAAGAAACCACCCGATACAATGATTAATTTTTTTTAAAAGTGGAGTTTTTTGACACAGTCCCATTTCCAAAATAATGTGTTTTACAGGGGAAGTTATAGAGCAAAGGGCAGATTTGAGCTGGGTCAGGTTTCTTGCAAGCTGTATATGTTGTACAGTGCTGAATTTGGTTTCCTGTGTTATTTCATACTGTTATGGTTTTGATTTTTATTATCTGCATTGTCCTAACACTCTAAAATCCCAATGTAGAAGAATCCCACTGTGCTGGGGTTTATACAGAGCACAAAAACAGCTCTACCTGCTGAGTTTGCTTTCTAAGAACAGACTAGGAGAAGAACATGGTCTGCCTGAGAAGCCATCATGTAAGACATGTGGTCTCTGACCAGGGGAATTCACCATGCAGAATTTTCATAGGTATTTTGACAAGCTTCCAGAGATGTACACATCCTTATCATAACTGTACATAAGTCTAATGAAATCTGGAACTAATAGTACATAAATCTTTCCACTCAAGTCATAAATAAGATGTTCTAGAGCTGAAGTATTGTAATAAAGGCTGTATTCATAGATTGCTTATTCTTTTTTTTCCCTGTCCTCATGGGAGCTGTGTTCAACTCCTCAGCTGATGTACTCCTAATCTCTGATTGTGCATTCATTACCATAAAACATACTGCATGTACTTTAAGCATGAAATAGAAATTTAATACCATGCTCTTTTTAGATCCCTATTTCAGGTTTTTTACACAAAAAGAAAAAAAAAGGTGGTTGATCCTTCAGTTTTTCTTTAAGGAAAATTGACAAGCTGCTTTGAAGGCTTGCTTTGAGGCTAAGTTATTAGTTTTGCTGTGGTTTTAAGGAAAAGGTGAAGACAGAAGATGAAATTAGATCAGCAACAGGCTAGAAGTCCTTTCCCAGAGCACCTGGAGAGGTTAAATAAACTGCATATGGCCCACATTGAATTTACACATTGTTAAGACTTCTGGGAGCCAGGGGGAAAAGTAGGTAGACTGCTAACTTGCCATCTTAAGCAAAAAGCAGCTGGGGAAATGATTATTACAGTCTGAGATAGGCATAATATATAGTGAGATATTCATCAAGCTTACAAAATCAATTCCTTAATTTGACTAAAATCTCTGTGAGTCTAATTAGGGTTCTGCATGCAAGGTCCTGAAAGCTACCCCATGCAAGGTAATTCTTTGTTTGTTTTATTTGCAGTCAGGAATTTAGGTTTGGGGGTGTTTTTTGGGGTGAAGGAGGGGGTTGCATTTGTTTGGAGTTTTTGCTACACTCCCTATGGGCTTGCAACAACATCAGAGTTTGCTGATGCCCTGAAATAAATGGCAATCATGGTATGCTTTCACCCAAGCATTCAGGGTATCAGGGATGGTTCACTGAAGTACCATTGGATGCTATAGGCTGACAATGTGCTTTTGTTTGTAACAAACTCTGAAGCCACAATCCTCACCCTTCTAGTGTTAATCCAAGATCTTGGCTTGCTTTCAGGCTATAGAATTAACTGGGAAAAGTTGAAACTGCTTGAGATCTCCCAGCTGCCTTGCACAACGGCTTTTCTTCCAGTACACCTCCTGAAGGCAGTACACCTCCAGAAGCAATTAAATGTTTGAGGGATGAAATACTAAGGAATTCTGAAAAACTTGCAGAGATTAATTTAAAAACCACTGTCCTTTAATTGGCAAAATATAACAGGTGGTAGCATGTGATTTATATGTTTCTCCTGGGAAAAATTAACAAAGTCACATTTTACTTAGATATTTTTGTATGGTTTGAGTAGCTTGGTTCTTTCCATATTGTGCTCTGGGAGTGATTCTTCTAGACTATTTTCCAGAAAATATAGACTCTGTACTGCTATGAACAGTCGCTGAACCTGCAGAGATTTTACTGTTTTGTTGTCATGCCTTGAGCCCTTCAGTGATCCCACCAAACCTGCAGCATCAGTCCATGGAAAGGCCAAAAAAGCATTAAAACAGTATCTCACACTAAAATCCTGGATCCTCATCTACACAAGGAAGCCTAAATTGTTCAGGCTGATAGCTTGCAACTGACTCACCCCACAAAACCTCATTGGAGGGTCATTTCTCTGTAGGATAGATTGATTCCCAGTGGATATGGCAAGAACTAGTTGAAGAGAATATCTCTGTTATGGATTGTGCCTTATAAATCCCACCTTTATAAATATAGGTACAGCTGAAATATGTATTGATCTTTGGTTTATAAATACATGGGATGTATGCAGCTCTAAGGATGTCCTAAGTTTGGCCTTTCTCTGCTCTATTGACAGAAAAGATATTTTTGACTTTTGTAGATGCTTCTGAAACCTATTATGAAGAGTAGGAGTGCAAGGTCTTGGCAAGCAAGCTCATAGTTTTGTGCTGTGTGGCCAGCTTAGCCTTTAAGCATGCATGTCTGACAAGAGGTTATGTAAATGAGCATATTTTTGTGTTGCACTCAAGGCAATGGATGGGAGGCAGTAAACAGACATGTGGTAGCTCATGTGATACCTTTGCATCTGAATACTTAGAGGCATTGAGAAGCAGCCCAACATAAAGACAGCTGTGTGAATGGTATGTGGAGAGGAGAAGGCCAGTAAAGCTCATTGAACATGAAGATCTGTTGTGCTTGACACCACATCAACACATAGCCAGGTACAGTGGCTGCCCAAAAAGGTTTCACCCTGAAGAGTTAAGGGACACACATCAGAAATAAACAGTCTGAAATAATGCAGCCAAATGCAAAATCCTACATCTATGGACAGAGAATGTAGGTCACATTTAAAAGGCGGAGATCATTTCCATCAACGCAGTGACATGAAAAGGGGATTGGGGTTATGACAGAAACACAGGTAATTCTGGACTCCCAAATAGAGGCTGTCTCTTAAAATGGCAAGTATGATTATTGGCTGTGTGAGGAGTAGGAAGATAGGGAGACAACTCCGGGGTTACTGAGCCTCAACTTCACAGAGTGTGTGGAAAAAATAGAAACAGCATTTAGGACAGAGCTACCAGAATGAGTTGAGGACTTGGAAAGATCTTTTGATCAGTGGGAGAAGCGAGAGTGATGTTTTGTTGCCAGTGTAACAGAATGACAGATGAGATGCCCACAACTACTATTTGTGGCTTTAACTCTACTAATAGACTTCTTATGGACACAACCCTCTGGATGCCCAATCTGGTGCATTTTATATGGTTACATGGTGTCTGAATCCTTCTTGGACAGTGCTGGAGCGGATTAGGATATGTACTCTTGCATAAGACTTCTTACACCTCATTTTTTAGATTGATAGGAAGATGCCAATACCTGAGCTTTGCAGGGAGGTTATATCCAAATTTATCTTTGAAGTTTCAACCTTTCTCAACTGTATATGAAAAGAATATTAATCCTGATGGTCTAGTTTCTTACACAAAATCAGTGGTAGCTAGTACTTTGATAGCTTCTCGAAAAAGGTGCTTAAAAAAATAATTCTTGAAAGTCAAAGCTTTCTATTGTGTTTCCAGATAGGAAAATAGATGAAAGCTAAGAAGATATGCCAAGTAATTCCGAAATCAACTTTAAAGCACACGATCATGTCTTGGCAATCTGAAAGCAGTGTGCGGAGAAAAGGGTTGGCAGAGGAATGAAGAAAAGAAGTATTCTACAAAAAAAGAAATGGCATGTCTTGGCAGAGAGACAATGTTTGCTAACCTGTTGAAGGGTTCAGTCGTAAAAGAACTGTGTTCATGAGAACTGAAATAGAGCAGAAACCATTTACCACTTGATGTTTTAAAGCAAACTGCCAAATAAAATTCTGAAAGGTTTCACTTTGCAGATCAACTCGACCTTATCATGTGATAACATAGCAGGAAAATCTGTGCTCTTGCTAGGTTCTTTAATAATGCATCTGAGAAGACAAGTCATATTCTGCTCTCAGCTACAGTGGAGTAAGCCATAATATATTTGTTGAATTCATATTTATTTTGGCATAGCTGAGAAAATGAGGTAGTCTAAAAGGTGCAGAAGGAACAAAATCAGTCATTTGGGTGATAAATCACAAATATAGACCAGGAGTCGGATGCTGAGCATGGCAAGTATTAGTCTGTGGTGGGTGCAGTTGAATTTAAAAGGGCAGGAGATACTATTAAGCTGGTCTTGCACACCAACATCCTCAGTGTTTGTTTTTTTAGACTTCTCTTTATGTGACTTTCTAGATCATCTTTTATAAAAATATATTTTGCATGCAATGAGATAAGTTCAAGAGAAAAGTGGAATCATGGGGAAAACCACCTGAAACACCTGAAAGGAAGTATGGGGAAGGTGAGCCTCCAGTAGCCTGGAGAAGACCCTGTTCTGTGGGTGACTGGTTGTGGCTATCTTGTGCAGACGGTCCCTGGCACCACAGTCGGGCAGTGCTCCTTCTCTTTTGCAGCACCATCAGAAGTGCCAAAACACATAACCAACCACTTCTGGTATGTTATTTAAAAATATTATTTAGACTGAGGTTTTACTAATCAAGCAGGGAGCAGCTGAACTTTACTCACCCAGACAGAAGCCCTCTAACCCCTATCCAGAGCAAGATAACCCAGCTTTTGCTCACCAAGTGGATGCGCAGGCAGCCACTGAAGCTGTGTTTGGATACACAGGGGTTTTGTCCAGCTTGAAAGATGCCTGTGTTTGTACTTAGCAATTAACTTTGTGTTATCTGCCTGCAGCGTGACGGCTCGGCTGCGTGTGCTGCACGGGAGGGCTCTGCCGTGAGCACAGCCGAGGACGTCAGCACCATCTATACAGCCAGGCTGTCTCATATGGATTGGGCTTGGTATGCAAGGTGTTTCTGCAGCAGCTCACGTTTTCTGAGTAGCAACTCTTGTTACACAAAGATAGGAGAAGGGTTAACGCAAGCCCTTTTCAGTCTCCCTTCTTTCCCCCCTTGCCAAACACACACGCTCTCCGCAAAATCTCTAAATCATGCTCTCTTCCCGGAGCTCCAAGACTGTGAGCTACACATAGGACCTCTGTAGCTGCACAGTGCCACACTATTCTGAACGAGATGCTGAAGGCACTTGAGTTTCTTTTACTCTCTCCCCTCCCCTCCGCCCCAGATTTAACCTAGTTTTTATGGCATGAACAGCCCCAAAGAAAGTCGCAGAGAAAAGCGATGAAGGCCAGAGAGCAGAGGAGGACCAATGAAAGAAGCAGTAACCATTCTGTCATTCCTTTGGAGAGCAACACTAGACACCTTTAAATGCAGAGAGTGTCCTCTGCCTTTTTGCCAAAGCCCTTTTATCTGTGTGAATAAAAAGGGAGGCAGGTCAGCCTAGTTTCTGTTGCCAAATAAAAGCATGAATAAATTAGGCTATTCTTAGTAGGCAAGTGAAAGGGAGGGGGGGGAAAGTCAGTATCTATTTCTAAAGCAATTTCATATTCTGCCCCAACTGTTTGCACATGATAGAAAGGGGCTGGAGCTGCCTACTATTATGATTAGTGCTATTGTTATCGCTGAAGGGCCTCATTGTTCTAGAAGATGTTAGGTTTGCACGATTCACAATCCGTCTCTATTCAACCAGGAAAGGTTAGGAGAGAGGATCTGATATTCTGCAAAGGGTTTTTTCCCCCCCTCCCTCCCCTTCTCCTTTACTGGCTTAAGGCAGAAAGCAGGCAGAAGGTCTCCTATTAACTAGAATTAGGAAACAGGGATCTAGGTGCCTGGGAACAGCCGCTCCATAGCTCTAATCCCAGTGAGGACCTTAATTGTATCTGGTTTAACAGTTATTCATGCTATTTTACTGCAGGCAGGCACGGTGATTAGGGACATTGGTTGGAAAAATCTGTTCATTAGCCTAATAAAGGCTGCCTAAGCCTGCTTGTTCAGCCACTAATAATCCAACTATTAGTGCCATGCTAGATGCCTTGGTATTAATATGTGTAGTTTACTAGTGTCACAACAGCAATATGGGTCAGTTTAGCGGCTCCTTGGTTTCACAGTCAGGCACCCTGTGCCGGTGCAGGAAAGAGAAAATGAATGAGTAAATGAGTAACAAAAGAGATCATACCATATAGCGAACCCCCAAAATGTTCTTTCCTACAACTCAGAGGTAGCCCAGGAGCCTTAGGAGCAAGGTTGTTTGAGGACAAGAAAATCAGCCCTTTCCAGTGATGGATGTTCTTGAAAAGCAGTTTATTTTTCCATAGGTAGTTCACTCGTTTTCTTCACAGAAGCGCTTTGGCTGCCTATCAAATATTAACAGAGAGTGATTGTTGGGGGAGAGGGGCGTTCGCCGTCCTCCCAGCACCGCCAGGGCATGGGCAGTCACACCTCCCGGCGTGTGCTGAGACCAACACCCAGCCTGGGCATGGCCAGGTTGTCTTTGAAGAAGGAGAAAAGGAGGTATAATTGTATTTTTCTCTGCTTCCTTGATTTCCCTCAGATGGCCTAAACTTTTCCTTTCCTGATAGAAGGAGGTAAAAATACTGCTCACACTTTAGGGATTCATCCGCTCTAAGCATAATCCTTGTGTTGCTAATTAGAGTGTCAGTGGTTCCTTTGGTAGTAAAACCCTGTCATTCATCTTTCTCTTTTATTTTTGGGAATTATTTGTTTCATTTTCCACTGGAAGTTGAAAATTATGCTAATACAATATTATAAGTAAATTGGTGCTAGATATCTTTCTATAGAAGCTTTTTCTTCTAAGAAGATTTTAATGAGCGATTAGAACATTAAGAGCTGGATTATTGCTTTTTTCCTTCTATAGCTGATCTTTCTCCTGCATGTTTTCAATAGCTCTTCCTGTGAGACATTATATGTCCAAGTTTGCCTTGAATGTGAACCTAACTAAACTCCTAACCACAAGCATAGAAATTAAGTACAAACACACAGTGTGTATGTGTGTTAACAGCACTGACATCTGTGGTTAAATGAGAAAAAAAAAAAAAAACAACAGACAGGTAGGTGACCTGTCACTACCTACAGCTACCCACCTAAATTCAAAGGATATACATTCTACTACCCCTGATAAATACCCCTTAAAAACAGAAACAGCAAAATCTCCCATCCTTATAGAGAAAAACCAGACTTCTTCATCTTCACTGAGCCTCACCTGCTCTCTTTTAAATCCAGAAAAATACTAACCCAAACCCTCCCACAAAGTGCAAGATCCAAAATGTGTCCTTCCTGAGTTGTCTATGTGAAAATGATATTGCATGACTATAAAAGAAGATGTATATTGCTCAGTACCTTTGGGATAGGTAGATATCTTAACACATCTTTTTTCAGTTAATAACTTCATTTTCTCTTCTAGCCATGTATTTTAATTGCACTTGCTATATACTCATTTATAAAAGATATCATTTTAATGCATTTGATTGGTGTCTCATGGGTTTCATGTCAATGGTATCTATTATTTTTTGATAATACTGCATTTCAACAGTTTGTTTAGTGACATCTAGAGAGAGAATATACCAGGTGGGCATGTTCACTGCTGCCTCTATGTGCAAATGTATACATCTGGGATGCTGGTGGTACACTAAGTGGTGCTGCACATTTCATGAATTTCAGTAATGTGAAAAAGTGTATTTTTCATGCTCCCATGATCATCAGCTTCCTGTGCTCCAAAACTGCTTCCAGAACTACTGATGCAGAAGCCATGTAGATTCAGGCAACAGTGAGGGAGGGGTGTGCTTTCCCTTGCCTGCAATATGTTGGCTTGGAAAACAGGTGAAAAATAATCACCATTAAAAAATAATAGTGAGAGGCCTTGTAACTGGTATTTTCTAATGTTTAAGGTTGGAATTATGTTTTACTCTAAAAGCTGGAGTATTTCTAGGACTTCGCTGAGAAACATCCTATGTTCTCATATTTCAGACATGACAGATTGTATCTTTTTAAGTAATTGTAATAGTTTGGAAAATACTATTAAAATCAATTCCTCCTCCCTAAAGAATTAATCACAGGTGGTTGTTTAACACATGGAAATCTTCAGGACTAGAAATAGATGTCTTTGTGTGATTTCTGCTGTGTCTCCCTGCCTGATGAGAAAAGCTTAATGTTGCAATACATTATAAGATCTTTTTTTATATATATATAACTTTGTTAGAAGTAATCAGATTGATTTCGTGTGACTGAAGAGAAAGGCTGTTGAAGAGACTGTTACTGAGCATGAGGTACCTTTGAAAGATCCTGTATGTTTGGCTGCTACCACATTGCATTATAATCATTTTATTATTACCATGTTTTCTTTTGCTTTTTTACATTCAGCTCTATAACTCTATCAGCCTTACTTTTGATTTTATTTTACTTTTAAATCAACAATGATGGACATAGCAATATGTTATAAATATTAAATTTTTGAGGGAGTCTAGCAATAAGACTGATCACAGCTTTAAATAATATTAACAAGAACTGTTGCTACAGATGCTGCTGTGTTGGAGTAGTTCTGTAATAAGGGCAGAAGAGGCAACTCTCTTGTACTCTGTTCCCAACACTGATGATGCTTTGTGAAAAGTTTAGCAAGAAAAATGAACTTTACATGACTAGTCTTTCAAATCTGTAAAATTATTATAATTGCACTTCCAGTCTCCAGAGTATCTCATAAGATGGAAATATCTTGGGACTTCTGAATGAAAAGCTCAGGAAAAAAAATAACAACCTTTTTTTTACTGGGTCCTTGCCTTAAAAAACCAGGATCTTTATTTCAGGAACTAATTGCTTTGTTTACTGCTTTGTTTATTTTGGAGGCTCTATTTGAGATACAGGGTGCATCTGCTTTTTAGCAAAGTGAAAAAAGAATTGCTCTGCTAATGTATTCAGGGGAATTAAAGGGAATAACCTTTTCTGCTGGGGTGTTGCTAGACTTTGCAATAAAACTGTATACTCTTCAATGATTTTAAGTGGTCAGTGAAATGATTTGCCATTGAATGTTGAGATCTAGCAGTGCATTATCCCTTCTGGGGGGTCATTCAGTGGAGAAAGTGCACTATACCTTATTTTATTTCAAGCCTACATCTAGAGGCATGAAGGATGAGAGTAGAGTAGCCAGAATGCAAAAAATTGCCTAAATTTGGAGTAGATGTCTTAGTTATGTAGATTAGATCTCTGTATGGACTGTGACAATGCAAGAAGATGACTCTTAAGTCACTCTAATTCTCCAGCATAAAACCTCAACACTGACTGGCACAGCTGAGATACTCTTAGTGTTTATGTTATAAATACTGAAATCATGGATATGGGTATTCAAATTCCAAAGAAAGGAAATCATGTGCAGGACTACTTGTCAATTGACAACTGGAAAATCTAAAAAGCTAAGCAGTATCTTTCAACTGTATTGCATGCATGACCATCAGCTGTCACTTCATTAGATGCAATTTGTTTCACTAGCAATAGATGCTTTCAGCAGAAGCTCAATGGAAACTTTTAATTCATGTTACCAATAGTTCCTGTAAAGATAATTCAGTCTAGACTTTGGTGCAGTTTTAATTGGATTCCATGGATTTTAGATAAGCCTGTGGCTGGAAGCCTAATTCTAAGAACCCTTAAGGAGCAGGAAATGGTAACTTTTATTTCAACACCTGCTAAAGAATGGCCATGGAAATGTCTGAAATTCCACAGGTATCTGGCTGGAAAAAAACAAAGAAATCCAGTTGTGGCCTCATTTTGTGTTGTTTCTGAATATTTGGCACTCCACATGAGGGTTTTCTGAGACATCTCTTGTCCACCTCATTGCTTGCTTTGCTTTAGTGCTGACTTCAAATTCACATCTTGAGATGAAAACAGAGATAGAAGACATTTGTGGTAACTTACTCTGTGACCTTATGCAGCCTCTAGTAAACCCCCTCCAGAGAGGGAATGGCACTTGTTCTACCTGCTGGTAGCAGGCTGACTGCTATTTCTTAGCCACTTTCACCGTAGATGAAACATTCTAGGTTTTCCACACACTACCAGTATTTATCTCCTCCAATATATAGGACACAGTTATCCAGAGTGGAGAATGTATTTTGCAGCAGCCTGCTGAAAGAGCAGATGAACAGTGAGTTACTGTGAGGGACTGTGCTATCTGATGGCAAGAATGCTGGATGGGGATCTATGAGATTTGACATCTATTCCCTGCTCTGCCTTGTGCCTGTTGAATGACCTTCAGCAAGTCACTGTCTCTCTTTTGTCTCAGCTATCGTTTTACCTGCTAAGATGTGATAATGAAACACTCTTTTTTTATGAACTGCTAGGTGCTGATGAATAGCACTGATGAAAAGTACTGTACAAAAGCTAAGTGGTATTGAATATGTGATTGCACTTGGCTTCATTGAATTATGAATGATAATACAGATACTGACCAGCAGGAAGTTTTAATGGTTCGGTAGATACTATACAATTACCAAATTTTCTGTTTGTCTACCTTTATGAATCTCATAAATAATGCTTCATAGATTACACTGATTTTGCTTTCTGCTGTAATCTTAAGAGAAACTAAAACCTTTGGATCTGTTGGCATTTATTTTGTTTGCTGACCTTGGGAGGGAGTGGAGCTCAAGACGCCTATTTGTATTAGCTAATTTAAGATTAGTTAAACATAGCAGGCTGAGGAGTCTGGAAGACTTGTATTCAGTGCAATGTATTGTGCTTGTGCAAACATAAGACATAGAGCTTCCTCCAGCTGTGACCCATCTGCTGTCCTGAGTTAGTGGGAGCCCAGTGCTGTACCTACAAACTGCAGGAAGCAGAGGTGGCTGAGATGCTGTGTGGAACACCCTTGCTTAGGAATGGTAGGCAGATTTAATACACCCTTCTGTTTCTGTGTGGTCATGCCTGCTACTAGACACAAGTAACAGGGAGGTGGTTTATATGATTTGCCAGAGATCTGTGCTGAAATACATGTAGCTAAGATTTAGGGGAATATTTTAAGTCTCTCAGCAGACCAAGCAGCCCAAGAAAACAGGCCAAGGATCCAACATGCCACTAAAGAAAAGAAGTTTGCTACTAACCTCAAAAGCATTTTGTTTTTAAAATGCTTTGTCCTCATGCAGTGCTTTTCTGGTTTCTAAATTAATTTTGTCCTGAGGTCCTCAGCTGGGGTTACATTGAGGCTCTTGTTTCTCCTAGCACTTTCTGAAGGATTGGTAAATTAAGCCCTAAAATACCAACTACCTGTTAGTGTTTCTCAATACTAACATATATATTTTCAGTAGTAAAGAACTTGGTTATTTCATTTGTGGGATTTTTTCAGAAACGCAGCAAACAAAAAACTTCATTTGTACTTCTTTGGTGTAAAATTTGCACTGATATTTTTACTTGCTGAATTATGGGGTTAATATCAACATTCAATTTTGTTAAAAAACAGTATTTATAGGTCTGTATTTCTTGAACTCTCAGATCCTATCTCTTGACTGGGTGGTCAGCAGCATAACTTTAATTGATAGCTTTTGGATAGGCTACGTGGACAAATTATCAGAGTATCCCCCAAAAAAGTCCAATAGCTTTGAAAGTCATAAACTTTACTTAAAAAAAGATATATTCAAAAGCTTGAGCCAAAAGGAAGTGACCAGACTCCATCTGTTCTCATACATTTTAATATCAACTTTCCATCTTAGAAAATGAGGTTGTCCTAGGAGATCTGTATTTTAGTGTTTCTGTCATAGAAAAGATGAACTTGCTTCAATAGTTATACAGTGTGCTGCAAGAACTGAAGACAGACATTTGATATAATAAAAATAGCCAACCAATAAAATATGAGGCTATGTTAATATTGGCTCAACCATCAGAAACAGAAAATTCCATAAATTGTGCTCCTCTGTCTGTATGCTTAAAAGGTGTGGTTTAAAGATCCTTCCTACCTATGGCTAAATGATGAAAATTACCAGGATAAAGGACTGTCTCATTTCCTGTCTCTCAGACTTGGAGTATCCTTACAACACAAAAGGAATTTTTATACTTCTGTTTCAAGTTTTGTCTCTATTATGGAAAAAAAACCAAAACAACCCCCCCCCCCCCCCCACCGCTGCCAATTTGTTCCTCAAAGCCTAAGGGCATGAAATTTGTTCCCTAAGTTTATGGCTCAACAGTGTGCAAAGATAAAATTGTCTCCTCTAAAAAGTCTAGCCAAAGGAGAGGGAATTCAGAAAATGAGTGACAGCTGAACAGCTAATTCCCTTGGCCTCCTCTCAGCTTTTGTTGTTAGAGTTTCATTTCCTATTTTTGGAAATAGTCATTCAGAAGCTGAACTCCTTTACTTCTGTACTTCTCCATAAAAATTCTTATTTGCTTTGCTAAGCCAGCCAGTGAACTTCATAACAAGTAAGAATACAAAATCCAAAAAGTAGAGAGTGATTCATCCTCAGCTGAGTTATAGACTTGAAGCCATTGCTAAATGGTATTTTTTTAACCATTAGTGTCCAAGCTTGGGATGCCACTGAACACTGAAAGTGTTCCTTTAAACACTAAAAAAGAGATGAAGATCCCTTTCCCCAAGGGCTGGTAAGCTAATACACTGATTAAGTATGATTTTGAGAATTACTGGCAGTAAGGATACTTTTAAGGAAGAGTGATTTTTAATGTTACTTCTCATTTTCCTACATGATTTGCTACAGGCCTCTCTCACGTCTTATTTGGTGATGTTACGTATAAATTTTAAGTAATACACATTCTGCTTTCTGCTGTTTAGATTTGTGAATATGTTTAGAGACTGTACTAATTTTGTGGAAGGGATAAAAAAAAGATGTATTTGGATTATTTGAAGTCCTTCAGCTTGCACATAATTTCTATTACATGAGCTATCGCTTCCAGATAGACTCTCCCAGACAAAAATGTAGTATATGTATATAAATATATTTATATCTACATATATCTATATTATACCAGATAACTTTTGTGTTCATTAGGATTCCATTTAGGTCTTTGCTATAATAAATTTACAGGCACACATGACTTTTTAAGGGTTTCATAGATGTGCCTGTGTTATAGCACTGTGGGCACTGGTGTTCACTGTCTCCATCTCAAGGGCAGAGCATGGGGCTGCTCCTGCAGTCCTCACTCTGCAAACCTCTCACCTTGATCACAGAGCATTTCTGTGATGTTGAATATGTGGATTCACACCAGGAAAGTCATATTTGCCTGTAGGTCACCTTCCTTCTGGTCCTTTTCCAAGGGGGGGGGGGGGGAATTGGAGCCAAATTAAGTCGAGCATTAGCCAGCACACAGATTAATTTGCTATTCTGATATTGAGAAGTTCTATTTCTTTAGCCTCTTGCTTCAAGCTGGGAACATTTTATGAAATAGTTATATTTTTCTCTAGAGCGTCTTTTGTTAACTTTTCACTCCCAAACTGGTGTTATGAGGAGCTGAACTTACATCCAGCACAATTTCCCTACCTCAACAGAAGAGATGCTCTTGGAGCACAGTGCAGCAAAGAAAATCTTTTCGCTTTATTATTTAACGAAACAAAGCTGATATCTTGATTAAAATATCCCTGTAATAATAATTAATTTCTTTCATAACTTTTCCCAAGGCCTGCCTGGTTTTCTGTTCCTGTTTCACCCCATGTCTTACTTGTAGGTATGGGCGCGATGCAGCTCGTGGTGCAGCTGCGGTGCAGCTGACATGACTGCTCTTACAGTCCTGTTACCATGAGCAGCTGCCAGTTCCAATTAACCTCTGAGAGATAAGGACTCAAATTGGCACAAGCTGACAGATACCTGGTAACAGGAGGAGGACGATGATTTGGGTTTATATGTTGTTAGGTTATGACCCAGCATGTATTACTGAATGATCTGGCTCACAGAGGCCATGCATGATGACACAGCCTCAGGAGGTATCTGTACAGGGTTCACTGTGGTGTGGGATGAGAGCAAGCGTGACCAGGGCCTCCACTGCTCTCCACCTCCATTGGGGTAGCCAGGAAGGGCTTGAAGGTACCGTGTGTGCAGGAACAGATTATGCCAAGTGATCTTTGAAAGAAGGACAGTGCATCATCACGTGGATGGAGGTTAGATGTTGCTCTGAGCCTCCAATCAGTTGGAAACTTCTTGGAACTGTATTGTTCTGTTGTTCTTAAAAATATCTCTTCCTCTCTCAAGAATTGTGTTATTAGAGAAAAATTTAATTTCCTGGCATATGTTAGAAATGCAAATATTCACAGTGGTCAGTCCCAGGTATTTCCACATGGGAGAGTGGATATGCTTCTTTCACAAAGGTTAATGAACCAGCCAGAGTCAATGCTATTTAAGACTTGATTTCAGTAAACAAAGAATCTTTCTTTCAAGAATAATACTATCATAAGAAACTGTTACTGGATTAGGAAATCCTGATTTGATCCAGTTAAAATCAGCTAGAAGTGAGAAAGACAGATAGTTCTGTCACTGAAATAAACATCTACTTGAAAACAAACTTTGTTGAATTTAGAGATATACTAATAAAATTCAAAGAATACAAAGACCAGAAGAATGCAGGGTACAGGCAAAAACTATTTGTCAGTGATGTAAAGTCTATCTGAAACTTCAGTTTCCAGAAGAGGAAAAAGAAAAGTATTGACAAGGGCTCCAGAGCCAACCAGAAATGTAATAGGGAAAAAAACACAAACAAACAAAACAAAAACAAAACAAAACAAAACAAAAACAAACAAACAAAAAAAAAACAAGCACAAAAAAAAAAAACCAAAAAAAAAAAAACCAAAAAAAAAAAAAACCAAACTAGAAAGCCTGACAGTATTTTTATTGAAATAAATCTATATTTTGTAGTTCAGAAGGTTTAGAAATAAATTGAGAGTTTCCAGTAATCAGCTGAGTTTGACATGCAAAAGAAAGTACAACAGCAAGAAGATTTTTTTTCAGGCACAGAAACAAGAAGACTAAGGAAAGAAGAGAGGCTTAGGGAAGAAATTCATGAAGCTGGGCATCCTCCTCCAGTCAGCCACAGACTCCCCTATCCCTCATGTGCACCACATCACAATTCTCCTGACACTGCTGGTACCAAAATGTCTCAACACTGAATGGGGAGAGAAAAGAAGCCTGAATTATAAGGTTACAAATTGGGCTTTCTCATCATACCCCCATCTTTAAATTTCATTCTTTAAATGTATTGTTAGTACATACTTGGTAAAGGAGCAATTGAAGCTAAAGGAAAATACTGGCTGGGAGTGAACAAGTGAAAAAGTGGACATAGACAAATGTAGGCTGAAAAGAAGAAGGTGACTGTAACAGCAGTGACAGTCTTACAGCCTTTCTCCCCCTGTTTGTATTAAAGCCTGACTAACTTGAGCTGGAAATGCAGTTTTTAAAGTGGATTACACGGTGTGGCTGTTAACCACAGCAAGGCACAGACTTGTGACCCAGACTGCTCCTTCTCCAGTTGTGCAGCAGAGCCTTATCTGGCAGAAAAAGTGCAAGCCCCTCATACTGATTTTTAACTAACTGATAATCAGAATGAAACTGGAAAATGAGCTGATTGGTATCTGACCTGCACCCAAATATCCCAATAAAGTGAGCTAAGCTTCTTAAAGTTGACATAGATATTATAGGAGGATGTTTAGTTCTTGCAGCAGTTGCCTGCACAGAATATGAAGAGGAAATGAATTTTGAGATGATCTGTCACCAGTTCTGGCTTGTTTCACCTTCCAGCAAGTCTGAGGCCTTCTGCATCCAAATTATGTATTCCTTGCTGTTTTCTCTTTGCTTTAAAAAGCCATGATATCCATTATCATATTGAATAACTGGACTTGCAATTTTGTCTTTATACTTTTGGCCATTCAGGAAAAAATACAGCAAACCTCTACCTGAAAACAAAGGATTTAAAGAGTTTGCCATCCTCTTAATGTAAAAGCATACACTTCACTTATACAAAATCATTTATTTTCAGTGCTAGCTCTGGATCACCAAAATGACAGATAGTAAGGGGTTATTATTTCCTTCCACCTTCTGATTTTTGTTTCTCCACTGTAAGTTGTTTTCTTCTAAGAAAAAAAAAAAAAGCCTAAAAAAACCAAGCAGTCCCAGTTTGAGTCATATGTACTCTTTCAAGCAGGAAACAGTATTATGACATTGCATATCCAGCTTTTGAACATGGCCTCTGCTTTTGAGACAGTCCTGTGTACTCTCTAATGATACCATGCTAATACCTAGACAAACTACAAAATTCATCTGCCATCTCTACAGCAAAATGCTATCTTTTCCAGTTTTCAGGGATAAGCAGTTATGTGTCTTGTTCACTATACTTGTTTCAAATCAAATCAAAGCCATCTACTGAAATAAGACAGTAATGTAACCTTCGTGGAGATCTATTTCCTTACTCTGTTGAGGTTCTGTGTAATGGTGCCCTTAGTTCAGGTGGGACCACTTTGTGTTTCACCAAACAAAGCTTACTTTGCATACATCAGCAAGTGACACTGTTTAGATGGAAAAATGTTATTGAATGATAGTCCTTAAAGCAAGTGACACTGTTTAGATGGAAAAATGTTATTGAATGATAGTCCTTAAAGCAAGTGACACTGTTTAGATGGAAAAATGTTATTGAATGATAGTCCTTAAAGCAAGTGACACTGTTTAGATGGAAAAATGTTATTGAATGATAGTCCTAGTGTCCAGTCTGTGGCAGTTTTACTTGATCTCCATATGACGTTTTCTTTCTATATGAATTCAAAATGTTTCCATTTTAAACCTATGTCTTATGCTCCTATGGTTTTACAATATTTTATATTAATATATATCATTTTTATATGATTATTTATTTAATAATCTTTGCCTGGAGATAATTTGTTGATAGGACCTCTGAAAATGAGATATTCAGGTCTGCCAAAAAACATTGTTGGAATTAAAGCAATGTAAAAATGGGAATTGATTAATTCTGTAGTTTAATTATGTTCAAATGGTTTCTATAGACACAAAGAAATTGAGTGCACAGGCCCAGATTTAATTTTTATAAAACCAAACCCTAATTCAACAAAGCACAAACCCAGTGTGCTGTTTCAGTCCTCAATGCTTTGCCTCTAACCCCACAGGGTGTTTCCTCCTGTAGTCTCTGATCATCTCTTCTGGGCCAAAACTGAAGGTCTGGTTATTATCTCATCCTCCTTGATCAGTCTTGATATCAATAGTACTCATTCCTTTCTTTTTTCTGCTTTTAAGGTTCATTCCACTTATGAATCTGTTCTTATGAATCTGTTCTAGACCTGATGAGTCTATGTGCAATATCTTACTAGCCACACTTGCCAGAGACGTAAGATAAACTGCCCAATAGCATAAATGCATGGAGACCAGAGGGAAATGGTGTTTAATTGACCACAGTCAATCAGATCTGAACAGTTACCTGGGATTTGTTCAAGTTGTACAAAAAGTTCCTGAAATTCCAGAGGGATGAGAAGCTTCTATTAAAAAAAATCAGATAAGGACAGAGGATACTGATTGTCTAAATACAGCAAAGGAATTTGATTAATAACTCAGTTTGGAAGTAATTGATTTTATAATTCTCATTTTAGTGGCAGTTCAAATGACCTAGTGAAGTTAGAACAACCACAGCCCCTCAGTTAAGCTTAGGGCTAACTTTAGTTACAGGAATCTGCTTTTAATCATGATCAACTTGTTAGTCATCATCATACAGTGCAGACCAATTTCCAGTTCTGGAAGATTGCTGTAGTCAGTTCATAAATACCTGCATTTGTCAGAGAAACTGAATATCAGATAATATCTGAAGTGGTGAAGTCTAAAAATTAACATCTTCATCACTTCTGACAGCATCTGGCATTTAGTAACAGCTACTAATACTTTTTAAATGTAGGGACTATCAGCAGCAAAAAATGCTCTAAGTGCATGTAATTTTAGTGCTGTGTTTTGTACTGAGACACAACTTCAGCTCAAAGCACGACTATTGCTAACAATCTTGTGTATGATTATTAACTTTTAAAAAGTGTTGAAACAGATAATTTACACATGAATGATTGCTACAAAGGAATTAATTTCAATATTTTTTAACAGACAGCATTAGAATTTTTTCAATTATGTGTAAGTTGTTAGGCACTAGAAATTACTGATTTTGTCCAGTTTTGATGAATTAAGTAAGTCAGCTCCTGTTCCATGCCTAATGTTTCCTTTACTTATCATTTAGAAAGTGCTGAATGCTTTTGGTGGGGACCCTTTCTAGACCCAGTGGACAGGAGTTTCTAAACAGCTGAAGGCTATCTTGCACAGAGATTGATTGAGCTAATTACTTTTTAAATGTGCCTTTGTACATATTTTTCACAACTATTTCTCTTCCATTAAGCTCTATGCATATGTTGTATGCCTTGTTTTCTAAGTCATCCTTATCTCAACTATTCTGCTCTCCTTGCCTGTTTGGCTTCCTCTGACTGTTGTCCTGGGACACTGCAAATCAAATATGTTTTCCCTTGAGTCTGATATTCCAGTTTCCACATCTTCCAGTAAAGAGAGATCAAGTTTGATGGCAGTATTGTGTAATCCGCTGCATGCCAGGAATATCTTACATACAGTTCTTTAGAAGGACGATCTGGTAATGCATGTCACCACACTGCTTTTTAAAGATGATTAATGGTCTTTTAAATGATTCCTCAGGTGAGCTGTAGATCTTCATTATCTTCTCTGAGGACATTGCATTAGATTTATTTGGAGAAAATGAAATTAGGGTCATGAACCTTTCTTGAAAAACTAATTTATATCTTCTGAATTATTGAGAAGCACTATACTCTAATGATGTGATATGGTTGTTGATATTATAAAGACAACTGTCAATAACATCCAGAAGATAACTGTTATTTCTTATTTAACAACTTGGGAAGTTGCTGCTGTCTTTAAAGCTATTTTTAATAGCTGCCATTCCTACTTCAGTTTCATCTGGATACATTCAAATTTTATCTGACTACCCAATAATTAGCTGCTGTCAATCCAATCAGTGCTAGATTGGCTAAGCTATTTTTTCTAAAATGCAAAAGTTGTCACAACACTGCTTGACAATATTATGTCATGATGACGTTAGGTACTTTGCCACCTCACCCACTGCATAATGGTTAATTTGAGCAATATTAAATGAATTATAGGATTTAGGATTTTGATGAGCCAGAATTTGCCCAAAGAAGTATTGCCACATATAATATTTGTATATAGTTTATTTGGGTGAAGAATATCACAAGGAAAGAATTCTGTCATTTGCTATTGATACATTAAAGCCTTCCAAGTAAAACACAACATCTAGATCTGAAAATAGAGGCTGTGGCCTATTTTGCGAGCTCCTCATTAGCTGACTAGGAGTTTATGCAGTGAGGAATCTTAGTGCTTGGGTTTTTGATGCTCTATCACTATGTGTGGCCGTATATTTAATTCTGTCAGGGGTGTATGGAAAACTTTGCACAGCAGATGCCTTGTACCTCCATGATGTTTGGGAAGTGGGTGGTTTGCATGGAAGTACAATTCTTTCTTTAAAATTTTCTGCTGATCTTCAGTTTCTCCATGGTTTCCTGTTCTACAACTATTTAAACACCTCCAAAAAAAATGTGCTAGCTTTAAGTGGTCTTTAGTGGTCTTAAACATCCCCTGTGGCGCAAAGACGTTTTGCTGTTTGAACTGCAATCTTTTTAATATCCAATAAATATGTTTTAATATATAACCGAGATTAAAGAGGGCTTTAGTTGTGGACTGTTGATTAAACTGACATGTTCTAGAATTTCTGTGCATCACCACTCAGCAGTACAGCTCCAAGCACAAGGCAGCTGCTTGAAAAGAGTGGGTGTTTTCTGAAGCTCCAGTGATCCTACTCACACTCAATGGCCTGGTCTCTGGTGATCCACAAGCACCCATGGAAGTCACTGGTGCACCCAGATTTAACCATGTTGCCTTCTCAGGCCTGGAACTCAAGTCTGTCACACACAGACAGTGCACAGAACTTGTTTCCTTTAGAGCCTGGCAGCTCAGGCTGTGTTCCATAGAGGGACTGTCAGCCCCACAATGGGCATCATCGCACCAGCATTTTGGTCAAGGAGCTCCATTGTGTGAGCACAATGTCTGCTTGAGGTAAAATGTCCTCAGTGCAGTGGCTATCAGAAGAATAACTGTTATCTCCCAGATTCTGGCAAGCATTTAAAGGTCAGAGTTTAGGTTTTCAGGTCCACAATGGTATCTTGCTAAGGGCAGAGCATCCATAGCACGTGTAATGCTTTCAGCCAGCTCTCCATGAAGATGGCTTAATGCTCTTCACACACATAGGCACCTGCACAACAGCTTTCAAGGCTTCTTCAGGGTTTGATCCAGGCCCCCCTCCTTTACCAGGGCACGCATCTTTTGTGTGACCCCCTACTAAAACAGCTGGAGCAGTGAAAGGCATCATGGACTGTGAGTGCTGTGAGTGTGCTGGGGCCATTTAGTATCTGTTCCTTTTGTTTGTGTATTGCTGTTTGGCTACCAAGTCCTCCAAAATATTAATATGAACTAATCCTTTCATCTTAGACATTTCTTTTAAAACCAAATACAATCTGTTACCCCAGATTACATCTTTTGCTAATTAAGAAAGCTAGATAGAGTACTGAAAGAGTATGTATTTTCACCTGAAGTATTTCTAACAGCCCTTACAAAGGGAATTACTGTGGTGAGTCACAAAGCAGTGAAAAAGGCATTTTGTGTATCTCTGAAGAATAATTGTGGTACAACAAGTGCTAAGCAACTTCCCTGTATGTTGCTGAAGATGTCACTGCCTGTGATTTAAAGCTCTAGACAAACTGTACAGCCTTTGGCTAAGCAGCTTGGAAGCAATGGTTAAAATACCCTTCAACTGCACTATCACTTTCCTTTTTAAAAGTTAAAACAGGTCAGTGAAGGTGACAGAAAGTTCTTTTTTCTGCTTGCCTTCATTAAGCTTTTGTTTAAAGAAGAAGGGAGAAGGGACTGAAGCATGCAGAAATTACCTCAATAACCCTGCAGCAAACTGCCAGAAAGTTTTCCAAGCCTCTCATGCAATTGAACCTGGTGAAAGGAACCTACTCCCCTAGTCCTGCCCACAGGCCTCCTTAATAAAGTTGCTGGAGGTTAGGTTTTTTCCCTGAACACTTAATTGTGCAGGTCTCCCAACAAACTGGTGCCAGCCTGAGAGAATCGGAGCTGATGTTGATAGTGGAGAAGGGAAAAAGCTGAGCTGGAGGGAGGACGTTCAGGGGTTCGCAGGAGAATGCGGACCAGCGGTCTCCAGTTTCCACTGCTGGCCAGCGTACAGAAGTCACCAGTTATGATTGGGTTACAGCTCATGACTATTTAGACTTGGACATGGACTTGAAGCCACTTCGTGTCAGTACAAAGGGAGGAATGTAACACTGTCTCTCCAGTGCCAGGGGGGAGAGATTTGTAGGTTGGTATGTGACCTTCACTGCTGGCCCATGCAGGTGCTGTTCAAAGGCTCTCCCCATTCAGCTCTTGATACTGATACTAGATTAAAAAGAGAGAATGAAAAAAGTCCTTGTTAAAAACTTTCCTCTCTGTTTTTTCCCTTTATCTCTGTGAACAAGTTGTCTTTTGATTTGCTTGGGTTTGTGGGTTTAGAAGGCTGTTTTCCTTTCAAGGACTTACTCTTTACTATGTATTTTTTTCCTTTAGCGAATAACATTTAACTCAGCGAAAGATTTGTCTTGAGGCAATTCTTGGGTATTTAAAAAAAAAGGTTTTAGTTTCTGCCCATGCTGTCTTTTCATACCAGCTTTTTACGTTTTAAATTTTAGCTCCTTATCTGTATTCCAGTGCACGTGTTAAAAGAATCAGATCAAGGAAAAGAGAAGCATACAAAGCCAGATAATCAAATCAGCAGGGCAATTAAAACAATGACTAGTAATAATCTTACTGACTGCTGGTCAAGGAAGGGACCAGCACCCTGCCTGGTCTCTGGCACCATGTTCTGAGGTCAGTTGTGTTCCCTAACAGCCCTACTGGTGTGTGCACTCAGGTAACTCACGGTGTTTAAGGTGTCTTCAGAGATGACGTGTTTGAGAACTGTTCAGGGACTGTGTCGCGCCATCCTGTAGTCAGAAGCAGAACAGACCAGCCTTCCTCACCTGCAAAGCAGACAGCATCCATCAGCAAAGACTTGGCTTAGCACAGATGTTCGGGACTAACTTTTGTATTAGGAAGATCTCAGGATTTCTGAGGAGCAGAAGCGTGCAGCAGAACTAAGTTTATGTAAATGCCTTGTGCTAGTAAGCACTTAGGTCAAATTTCTTCTCACGGCATTTTTGGAAGGCTGCAGAACTATGATGCCCACTTTTAAAGACGGTTCTTTTCCTATGTGCATGCTGAAAGGACCAAATGTGTAGAACAGAGTTGCTCCTTCTGCTTCCAAATTCCCTCCCTGGAATGCTGTGCAACCGAGCAAGCCTGCCCAGCCTTACCACCAATTTTTCCTTAACCCTCATAGGGTTTTTCGATTGAAGTGGTTGGTATAATTAAAAAGCAACTTGATGCTGCTGAGTTTCTTTGTTTTATATTTACTGGAGAAAACCACTGGGCTGTTGATCTGTGAGTTTTATGTTATTATTTAATTACATTGAGGGAAGATCCAGCATTTTGGATAAATTATTTTGAGTGCTATATTTTCCAGGGCTTCGTTTGGTTCTCATATTAATCCCTTTCCTTCACAGAAGTTTGCATATTGTTTTGGATTATTTATACTTCACTGTGCTTCCAAATCCATTATTAATCACACAGGTATTGAAATACATTTCACAGATAATACTGGACATACTGCTGTATTGTTTGCTCACATAATAGTCATGCTTTCACTCGGCAGGTTTCTCATACATCAAATTATCATTAGATAAGAAAAAATGTTACAGTGAAGATTTGCCAACAACTTAATGCTGCATGCTCAAGCAAAACCCTGATGTTTCCCATTCCAGGTGATGACTCCTGGGGACAATAAATGAGCAGATGCTCTACTTAGATGAGAGCATATCACCTTCAGGGATGTGAACAGTGCAAGGTTCTGCTCAGTGGACCTAAAGGAAACCTCTTGTTCATTTTTTCTCCGGCAGCAGTCCAGATGACTAAACAAGAGAGATTTCTTTCATGGTTGCATTTTGGTCAGTATAAAAAGTATTTTAGTTTTGAGAGTGTCCTGCAGCTATCAGTGTCTGTAAGCCTAAGAACACAGGGCTGGAAAGGACCATCTGGGTCACAGTATTCAGTTTCTGGGTCATCCAGCCTCTAGAAACCCACGGGCTGCAGGCCATGCTTCCCCAGGCTCCACTGCGTCATTGCAACCTCACAGCAAAACCCCAAAAACCTCAACTAAAAAGAGAGGAAAATCAAAGGAAAAACCCAAGAGTGATAGAGAGTTTTAGCAACAGTCTAGACCCTTGCAAGAGCATAAAATATTGGATAAAACTCCTTGATGATCCCAGCAGGCAGCCCTAGCCTACTGCACAGAGGAAGACAAACTTTCCTGACCCGTTTTCTTTGCAGGCTTTTCCACTGAACTCTTGTATAAAAATGGGCTTAACCCTGAGAGTTTGAACAAGTGTATCACTCAAACCCTGGGACCCTGCTGAGAGCTGCAGCATTTTCCACCCTGTATTTAGTCTCTGCTTACTGACCACACCAGGGCCAGGTGTTTTAGAGCCAAAGGAGAGCACAGCTTTGCACACTGGAGACAGCTAATCCATGAACTCTACAGAACAGGACTGTTAAGGTGAAAGGGGTGCAGCTATGCTGAATAACAGGGAGGTTCAGCCTGGGTCCCTAAGACAGTTTTTCCACCTCAGTGTGGTAGAAATCTCAACACGGGTCCCTAGTTGTGGTATAGCATGGCACTGGCCCTGGAGTCATTCTGAGCTGGCACTGGCTTAAGGAGCTTGAGTCTGGGCATAAATACAGTGCAGGGCCATGGAAGAGCACATGAAAATTGGAGACCTCAGTGCTGTTCCCATGTCAGAGAAGAATCTTCAAATGCCTCTCCTTTTCCATGTCCACATCTGTACTTGAGGGAGAGTAATAGCACTTTGACACAAAAGCATTTTTCTGGTCCTTGGATGGATGGTTAGTGCTGACATTAAGACATAAATCTGTTAAAACTGAGGGTTGGTTAAATAAGTAAAATATTATTACAGAAACTCTCTTAGCTGTTCAAAATTACCTTTCTCCTTAAATTAGCACAAGTGAAAAAGGAATAATTGTTTTCTGTCTGCCCACAGAGTCAGGCACACACAAAGTCCTCTAGGTTTATTAGACTTCACAACAGAGTGGAGGACATCCACTGTGTCATCCTCAGCAGTTCCTGCAGTATCTGGCTCTTTTCAGCACAGTAAAAGGTCGCTTTCTGCAGACAAACAGCAACAGCAATAATGTCTACATCACTCAAATGGAATCTCTTCTCTGTAATTCAGAAGAGTAGCAGCACAGGTTTATAGAATTTCCTTCCAGTGATCTCAAAGGACTCTGCAAGTGGAAAAAAAAATATCAAAATCCCCACCCAGTCACTGGGCCCCAGTGTGGCTGTTTTGCAGGTGGCAAAGACATGTCACAAGCAAGAAGTGACTCATCAGATATACACATGAGAGCTGGGGCACAGCAAAGAGCAAAAGAAATTGGCTCTGTTGCCTGCCTGTGCTAAGAGCTGATATAAAAATGAAAAAAAATGCATAAAATAAAAGTGGGGATTTGTTTCTTATGCCATTTGAATTTAATTTCAAGTCAGGTGTAAATTACTGTGTATCCTTCCTTTTAGTGTAATATTGGCTTTAATTTGGCTTAGCCTGTGGGAAGGATGTTTGACTGAATGAGAAAAGGAAGCTCCACAGGTGACTCTACCAAAACCATTTTAAAGACTGGCTTTAGTTCAGCCCATTTTGAGGATTCATGAAATCTCTTTATATGGTGATATCTGTAATTTATGTGCAATGTTTTTAATCTTTATCATTTATATGATTGTAATACATTAATGTGGTTGTTGTAGATTCATTTTTCTGCAGACGAGCACCACTGTGCATCCCAATTACAGCTGGGCCAGGGTAGGATCCTCTGACCCATCAGTGTTCTAGCTCAGAAAGGCCTTGAAAGCAGGAACTTCAATTTGCCTTTACAAGTTTCTTGGTCATAATTTTTCCTCCCAGAACTGTGTATGAGCTTTCATTGTTTTACTTGCTGGTTCAAAAGCCTCTACGCTGCCTGCTTTTAGACTGTTATTTCTGGGCCCAAAATAATGGGATTGCCCAGAAGAAGCCCAGGGAATTTCTTGGGGTGGAACAGTGTCTTCAGTGGATCTAGATGGAAAGCTCTCTGGGGACAGCACCACCTTCATATTTTGTCTGTTGAACACCCAGCTCACTGTGGACTTGCTCTGGGACAAGAGATCTGGCCAAAAGGCATTTGGGTCCAAGACAGTTTTAGAGCAAAAGAGCTCGAGAGTTTGCTTTTCCTGAAAGAAGGGAAAAGCCTGTAAAAATGAAAATTTTATCTGCGGGGGAGAGGGTTGCTGGATTTTTTTTTTTTTTAAACAGCAGCATCATGACCCCTTCCATGTTTATGTGTCATTACTTCTGTCAAAACTTGAACTATCTCCTCTGTGTTCAGGTTTGCAACATCAAAAGGACCATAGAACAGTTTTCTTTGATGTTAATTTTTTCTGCTGATGCTGTCTGTGGTCAGGTAATACCACATGATTAATGTGAAAAGATTCAATTTGCTTATTTTCCCATGTTCACTAGCAAAGCAAAGATGCAATGCATCAGTGGGATATGAGATACAGTCAGTCAAAAAAATCCTCCATATTAGAAAACATATTTTTTGCTTTCCAAAAATCAACCCTGATGCATATTCTTTGGGTTTTTTTTTTTGTTTGTTTGGTTGGTTTTTTTGGGTTTTTTTTTGTTTTGTTTTGTTTTATTTTGTTTTTTTTAATGTGTGTGTTTGCATAATTGCTTAATATTAAAAACAGCGTGGTTTGGTCATTTAGTTAGTAAAATGAGGCCTTGGGACTGGGAAGAACAGGCTCCTCTCACTCAGCTCAACTATTGGCCAGGACAAGCAAGTCACTTTGCCTTTTTATAAAGTAAGGATAATGGTTCCTCCATTGTAAAGATGTGAGATCTACTGCTGAAAAGCAGTACACGAGAGTTAGGTAATATTATTTCTGGCTCTCCTACAAATGTACTTAGTGTTCAGTTTTCCCATCTGTAATGTGGGGATGTTAGAACTAATCTACCTCCCAGGGTTGTTTTGCTTAATTCCATAAAGTACTTGAAAACCTCACATGGAAAGAGTTATAGGAGCACAAGGTTTCTTAATAAAACTCATTCATGAGTAATGTATTTTTGAAGTAAGTGACTTGAACCTTCACCCATAGTTGGAAACCAACATGAGCCAAGTCTTCTTTGTTGTTCAGCAAAGGTTGGTTGATCTTTTTTTTTTTTCCCTTACATATTTAATTCTCATACGGCTTTACATTTCTGGTTTCTGGCTATGATTGAAAGCAGAAATTCCAAATACCACAAGAGAAGACTGGGGTTTTTTAGTTTTTTTCCCTGACCCTTCCAGAAGCTGGAAGTTTTGAAAGGTATGAGTCTCCCCCACCACCCAGTTCTCACTCCCCCCACCAAAGATTGGTGTCTGAAGTAGTTTTCTCTGAAAACTGAGACTTAGACATCCAGACACAGCCTGTACCCTGCACCCTTTGCGACCTGCTCAGCCACCTTGAAGGTGACAAGTGACTGAGGGGTAGCAGGGCTGCTCTGTGCAGACAACCACTAGATGCCTTATCAGCCCTGATCTGCCCTGCCTTCAGCGATACAAGACCACATTCAGCCTCATCTGCTGCACTGTTATTGTTGCTGATTGCTGCACAGAGCACGGGGAGGCTCTTTAGAAGCGCTGCACAAATGCTGAGGCTGAGATGGTCTTTACGTCAAAGGGCTGTAAGAGAAAATTAGCAATTAGCCAAAACTCATTTATCTCCGTGTCAAAATTCCTACTAACTGGGAGGAAGCGAAGTTGGACCAGGCTGGAGGCTGCCAGGGAGCCTGGCCATCACACCGTGGGATGCATTACAAACCCGGATTTGCGGGATCTCTGCCTGCAAATAATCCACACTCGGAGTGCTCTGCACATATCATTTGATGTGTGTAACAGAGGGATGGTGCCAGGAGCACAGAAGCTAACCTGGAGCTTGGGGAAGTTTTCAATCGGTTTTGCCAGGGTTTCCCTCGGTGGGAAGGCACGGACGGCTTTCTCCTGCCCCCTCCTGGTGCAGCCCTCAAATGTGGCTCTGGAAGCAGTAGGCTGGAAAAATGGCACCTTCGTTTTCCAGGGGATTTGCACCTGGCATATATGGCAAAGTTGGTCTATTTTCATGGCACGAAAAGGAAGCGTTATCATTATTTTTATTTTTTACTTCTTGGCATTGTAAATCCAGTTGAGCTCTGTGAAACAAAACTGAAGCTGGGTCTGGTCAATGCCAGTCAAGTGGAAAGCAAAAGTTAGAGTATTTCAGGTGTATGAACTAATGCCTTTCATCATGGCAGTACACCGCCTTGGGAAATATTTCTATATTTCTTTTTAAGCTGGTGTGATACTTAGCCATCCGAAGAATAATGTAGTGCAAATAATTTAACGAAGATAGATAAGATTATGTAGTCCTCGACCAAATTCTTTATTCTTTAATCTAGGAGACAGCTACAAACACAAAATTTCTCCTGAAGAGTAAAATTTGGCAGTGGGTGCAATGCTTCCACCCTGCACTTGAACAAAGGGCAGCCCCTGGGCACTGCATTGCATGGAGGAACAGGGCTCTTGGGCAGTGCCCACACTTCTCCTGAGGTCTGCAGCACCACTGTGTGCAAGACCAATAGCTTTTGCTATGGGTACCCACCAGTAAAGCAGTAAAATCTGGAATAGTAAGTCAAAATAGCTCCTGTATGGAAACTCTTCACACTTAAACCCCTCAGCCTTTTGGATTGAGCACAAGTGTGAATATAGTTGAACACAAACTAAAACAGATTTGCCTAAAAGTGGGCATCCTAAATCTGGGCTATCATTCTCTCTTCATACCTGCATTAACTTATTTCACTTTGTAAAATGATTATTGTTCACAAAACCAGAAAAAAAGATTTTCAGGCCTTTTGGTTACCATATTTTGAAATAAGTCTAAGATCCTCCTGTCTGTGGACTCAAAACTGTGTTCTGTTCTTGATGTAAGTTCTATGGACATCAACATGTTTCTTAAAAAAAAAAAAAAAATAAAAAAGAAGAAGAAGAAGAAGAAAACATTCACAAACTTAGAGTTTTTTAATCACAGAAAAGAACTGATCAGTTTCTGACTGTTTAGTTAAGTATCTGTTCCCTTATCTTGCCTAACA
The DNA here is from genome assembly GCF_024509145.1 of Vidua macroura. NCBI lineage: Eukaryota > Metazoa > Chordata > Aves > Passeriformes > Viduidae > Vidua > Vidua macroura. The sequence continues at coordinate 28,842,635 of NC_071577.1, forward strand.
TATTGAAGAGGTTGAGTCTTCTGAATTTTCTAACAATTTGGAAACAGCTTTTATATATATATGTATGTGTGTGTGTGTCTATATATATATATATATATATATATATATATATATATATATATATGTAGGTATCAGCCAGCTGTGATTGTACTGCATTTTCAGAGACTTTGTATTTCCTGGGAAGGTGTTGAACTTTGATTGTCCAAAATGTTGGGAGCACTCTTTCTGCACAGCCATATCCCAGGCTGAGCTGAAGCTGGTGCTCAAGAGGGTGTTGTTTCTTCAATATATGTGTTTGAAAAACACATCTTGCAGCACTAATGACATAGATTTGTCTCACTTAAAAATAATACCTTTTGTTATAATGTATTTTGGCTGAGGAGTTTCCATGTGAAGTCAAGCAACTCAGCTCCCTTTCTGTATAGAGCTGGAGAAAGGTGGGTAACACTTTGTGGTGCTCATGTCTGTGTAGCTGCAGCATTGGGAAGGGGGAGACACAGAAAACCACATCATTTCTGCTAAATGGACAGTATTAGAGACTGGAAAAAGAGGTGGGACTTTCCATTTTCTTTTACTTATGTCCAGTAATCTTAAGGAGGAGAACAAAGCTTTCTCTGCCTGAATGTTGTTTTTTGGGGAAATTTCCAGAGAGTAATTCCTTTCAATGAGTTTCTCTGGACTTTTCCATTGCAGCTTGTATCTGGCCAGTTTTTTAAGGGCTGTGACTCTCTGATCCATTTTGATACTATCTGGATCCAGCAGTGTATCTGTTGAAGCTGAAACGCATAGAAAGGTCTGAACAAAGCCACAAAAATTCTGGGAGGTGAATCATTTGTTCACCACTCAGAAATTCTGTTATGGGTGGACTTTTGAAGAAAATTTTCCATAAATTTCTGTTTATATGCAACAGACCACAAAGACAAAACAATTTCAAATCAAACAAAACAGTTTAGTCAGACTGATGAAAATAACTTTTTTTTTTTCCATAGTTCTTTTCATCAACAAACAGACATGAACTTCACTTCAGGGCAGTGTGAATGTTTTTTCTCCCTTCAAGTTCACCTGGCAAACTGAAAAATTACTTATTTGTACAGGCCTGGTTGTGAATCATCTTGACTCAGATGTGTCCCTGCTGGGGAGGACACGTTAGCCCCTGCCACCTTTGCGTGGTGCTTTGAATTTTCAAGTTCACCATAATCCAATTTGGCCTCAGATGACCTGAAAAATACCATTTCTCAAAAAGCACTTGAACTGCTACAGGGCTTCAGGGCAGGTAAGTACTGAGATAGGTATTAGATAACCAGAACCTCAATTTCTGATCTCAGACACTGGGATAACGAAAAGCAGGCTGATGTGCCTTCTAGAGTAACTGAGCTAAAGAAGTTTGGTAACATCACATAATGTAAAGTTCAAATTTTCATTCTATTAGACCTTCTGCATAACAGAGGTCCTATCTATCCTCATTACCTTTAGCACCACAACCATGACTTTTACTTGAACTATAGCACAGAAATGACAGCAGTAGGTGGGACCTAAGGAGGTAATCTAGTCCTATCCCTCCCTAAGCAGAATCAGTGTGATAATAGAATAGAATAGACTATTCCAGATGATACTACAGTGATCATCTAGTCCAGCTGCCTGACCAATTTGGAGCTGATCCTCGTGGGTCCCTCCCATGCCAGAATACTCTGTGATTCTGTGACCAAAAGTTAAAGCCTCTTAAGGACATTGTCTAAATACCCCTTAAACACTGACAGGCTTGGGGCATCGACCACCTCTCTAGGAAGCCTGTTCCAGTGTTTGACCACCCCCTTGGTAAAGAATTGCTTCATAATGTCCTGTCTAAACCTCCTCTTAGAATAATTTTGAAACATTCCCATGTATCCTGTCACTGGATCTCAGGGAGAAGGGATCAGCACCTCTCTCTCTGCTTCCCTGCCTCAGGAAGCTGTACAGAGCTACAAAGTTGCTCCTTAGCCCCCTTTTCTCCAAGGAACTGAAAGTGTTTGTGTAAAGAAGTCTTAAAAACTTCAAAGATTCTACAACTTCCCCAGAAAATTAGTCTGCAATGCTTAAAACTAGAAACAATTATTTTTCTGTCTCATTTGGGTTTTTTTTTCCATTTTTTTCAGTTTCAAAAAAATTACTTTTAAAAGTCCACCCTTGATGTACAGTTGTTTAGAGTTGTAGTACCATCAGCATGTCCAGTGGTTAATTAGTGGTCATTTTGTTACTAATTTTTAGCTCACTTTCAAGTTTGGTTTAAAAATCTTTTCCTCTACTAGATTGCATTGCTCTACCAGATTAGAGGTAACTTTCTTGCAGATATCCAGAGATTCTGCACTCAGAGAAGACCAAGCAGTCATCATATTTTCTCTCCCACGTGTCACAGACTTTTATATTTTGTGCTGTTACCCAATACTTTGCATCTGAATTAAGCATAGCTTTTATTTTGGCTAAAATATATTTTCTGGAAAAGCATCTAATTTTGATATGAATACATCAGGAAATGGATAATCAATCATTTCCTTTAGAAGTTTGTCGCAGTGGTTAATCGCTGTCACTGTTTGAAAAATTGTGACCGTTTTGAATTTCTGATTTCAACTTCCAGTTACCGGTTCTCATTATGCTTTTCTCTGCCAGATGTAAGAACCCTTTAGTATCCAGTATGTTCTTTTCTGGAAGTAACTACACAGTGTAATCAAGACATCACTCATCTTTTTCTTCACAGTAAACTCAGTAGATGGGTCTTAAAATCTCTCACAGTCAGGTGTCTCCTTCATTCATCAGGTCAGTCTAACACACAACCTGTCCTTTTTTATAGACTTTCTGGAATTAGTATTTTCATGGGGTGTTACTTGCCCACTGTGATTCCCAAACCATTCTCCAGAATGACAGCTTTCCAGGATCCAAGGTCTTGTCAGGTTATTTTGCTCTCTGCCTTATAGATCAGCTTTGTACTTGACTGCATTTCATTCAAATGGGCTCCCTTTTAACAAGTGACCCAAAATACTCTCAGCATTAGTATTTTCTCCTCATCGTTATTTACCAGGCTGCTAATATTTGTGTCAGCCATCTGTCTATCAGTGCTGACTTTATATTCCCTTGCAGAGCATCAGTGAAAACGCTGAATAGCACCAAGTATACTTCAAAGCCCTGCGGAAAGCCAGTAAAGAATCCTCATTTGATGATGATCTGATTGACGCAGCTGGGTTTTGAGTTATGCTAAATAGCCATGTCTTAGCCATTTAACATAAGTTTCCTTCATGTTATATGGTGTTTATCTAGTAAGTATGTCATGCACTAAGTCTAAAGCCTCGAGAAAGCCTGCTACATCTGTACAGTTGGCTTTTTTTTTTTTTTGCAGGCAGAACATGAAACCAGTTTTATTTGAGCTGTTTTCCATAAACCCACATTGACTGGCAGTAATTAAAATCTTGTTCTTTCATGTTTTAGCAGTTCAGTCCTGTCTCAGTTTTTCCACTCTTTTACGTGGGATTGATGTGAGGTTAGCTGCTCAATAACTCCCCTGTAATTGCACTTGGTTTCCTGTTCTCCCTCTCTCCCCTTTTCTCTCTTTATCTCTATCTCTCACTTGCTTTTTTTTTTTCCCTCCAGGTTACTACCCTCCTTCCAGTCACCTGGAATCCCTCTGATATTAAAATGTATTAAAAATTAACATTAGCAAGCCAGAGTTCTCCTCAGTCAAATATTTTAGGACCCCTGGGTGTTATTTATCCAGGCCTGCTGATTTAAAAATGTTTATCTCTACTGGATGATGTTTAACATCCTGCTTATTTCCTAATGGGCTGGAAAATACTTATTCAACCTTGCTCTCATATAAACACCATCAAGATATTACTTTTCAAAATACCAAATGGAAACAGTTATTGAACAAGTCTGGCTTTTCATATTGTTGTTCACAATTCTACTGTATGCAATTCAAATACTCCTCAAAAAATCCTGCTCAGCATTGCCATGGGCTAGTTCTTCACAATCTTTTTACTTTCCAATATAAGTTTTTCTTTGCTTCAGACCGTTGCTCTATTTTCCCTATTTGTTGAATATTTAAAACACTTTTAGTTTATCACTGGAGTAGTTGAGCCTTAGCCAGTCTGTCCTTGATGATGCTGATGGACTGACTATTCTGAAAGAACTTCTGATTTCCATTCATGTTTTCCTCTCTGATTTCTTCCTCCCACTCACTGTTTTCTCATAATTTTCCTCAGCTGGAGGATATTAGCCATTGGGAAGTACCAGCTACAATTGTCTTAATTTTGTCCACTTTTAATTACCAGCTCTTAGGATAATGTTACTTGCCAGCTGTACGACTGCTACATTCTCTGTTAATCAGAATGAGTTGCAAAATGAGTAGTTGATGTTGGATGCAGTATCTTTTCCTGATGTAAATGCGTAAGTGCAGGTTGTCATCCCATCACTTCCTCGCTCTCTTTTGGATGAACTGCATTGCACCCAGGGTTAATGAGATCATTAAGACTTCTCCAGAAACACGGGTCAGGTCTGGGAACCATGCACTGGGTTCAGGCCTGAACCTCACCTTCTCCGGAGGATAACAGACATCAGGCTTTGCTTTTCGTTTTGGCTTTATCTCATATTCGATTCATTCCTCTCTGCCTAGATTGCTCCATATTCTGATGCCTTCCTCAGGGCTCGCTGCTGCAGATGGTGTATTTATATTAACTTAAAGATTGCATTCCATTCCATCTTTCAAATGAGATTAATATATTTTTCAGGCCATTGTGGTTACCCGACCTGACCTCCCATAAACGCAGCCTATAATTCTTCACCCGGATTCCAGCATCTGGTCCTATAACTCATACTTGAAACACGGCATGTCTTTTTTAGAAATGCATCTCGTGGACATGTAAAGCCTCTGTCATTTGGATATTTTTCCTTATTTAGAGTAAAATCCAGTCTCTTCATGATGTATAAACATAGCACTACCTATGGCTGTTTGTAAGTATGCAACAGTGTCATACTTCTAACTGTGTTTCCATACCTGCCTTCTACCTACCTAAAATACTGCCCTTAGTTTCTTCCAAGTGGATGTTGTTCTAGCCATGAAGATGGGATCTGGAAGTAACTGAGAGTTACAGATGCTTAATGAAAGGTGCATGATAAAAACCAAAATAATCTAATTATTTATGGTGTCAAACTTCTTAGACACATGTGCAGGGCTTGACTGTCTGTATCTTTGATTGCTATGTGTTACATTTCTGTAATGTCTTTCAAATGAGGGTGGAGATACAGCTGCTGGAATTAGGAGGGCATTGTCATTTGCTCTGTGAAATGGACACACGTTTTTGTATGTATGATTAGTGTCAGAAAACAGGAACTGGAGCAGAGTGTTCAACATCTTTGCTAGTACTCTTGGGGTTTACACTTATTTTTTATTTCTTTTAATTTCTTTTTCTGTGGTGAGATTTTACACTGAACCCTAATATACTCCTGCAGAATGGCATTCTCCTGGGCCTATTTGAAATTCTTGATCTTTTCTGCATCTGTTTAAATCCTGCGTTCATGCACGTACAGTACAAGGTCAACCCTTTTGTTTGTTATTTTTATGGAGTTTAAAGAAAGTCCAAATACCTGACCGAGGTACCTGTCTGGAGCAGCCTTGTGACAGTTGCAAAATCTTCAGGCTCGGAGAGTCACATGATTAAGTGTTTCTTGAGGAACAGAGGGAACCATAAAATCAGGGGTGTATTTTGCAGCTAACGGGTGGTTTGGGCTGGCTCCCCACCCATCAGAATGCAGGAGGTGGTTTGAGAGTTGCCTGCTCAAAGGAAACCAGCCAAGAGTGTATTGCCGAGCTTCAAGAGTATATTGTCGTGCTCCAAACAGAGCCCTGCGTACAGGGAGGTTAAGAGCTCACAAACAAACCACAAATCTTAGCTCTTCCTTACGTTCATCACCTTCAAATTCAATCTTACCCCACAGCATAACTGACCAGCTTCAGAAGACCAAAGGGTATGGAAGTAAAGATGATCTGACAAGAATATTTGGGGTTATTTCTGCAGAGTCTGGGACTGGCACTTTCCAACTCAGTATTGAACTGAGACTTCAGTTCAGTGTTATTAGAGATGTCAAACTCCTAGGGGGTTGTTGCTGATCTCAAACACAAAGCTGGACTGCCTGGTGTGCAGCTGTCTGCACTGCTAAAATCCCAAGAACTTGCTCATGAAAGGTCTAGTTTTAGAACAGCTACAGTTAGCCCTGAAATAATAATTACTTTCAATTTTTATCTGCTTGGGTTTTTTTGTTTTTCTTCCCAGAAGATAAACTCCCTTCAGACGTTTGAAGGGATTTTGTTATATTTCTGCTACATTTTATTGGTGTGAATCTTTGGGGAGAGGCTGATGTCTAAAGGAAATTTATTATTAAGAACTAGCCATACTGTTTCCCAGCAGTGAGCTTGTTACTGACACATCTTCATCTAAACTCTGTAATTGGTAATTATGTTTGTCTGACCTACATTCTTCTGCGTAATTGTACTGAGATATGGTATCTTTCAATTCCTGAGTAAAAATGTCCACACCAGTTGTGAAGTGTTGCTGGGCAGAAGCTTTCACCCTCAAAAGGCAGCAGTATTTTTGTGGTGGAGGATGCCTTTTTTTAAAATGTATGTAGCACTAGAATCCTATGAGGGTAAAAAGCAATGCTGAAATAAGTTAGATATAATGACATGATTTTTCAGAACCTAGGAAACTAATGGTCAATTAAGTCCCAGTGGAGGGTGTGTATTAGCTTCCTAATTTGTTTTGGATCCATGGCTGGAATGTATACGCACATGCTATTCAGTCCGGAGCATTCATGTGAAAGATCCTTTGGGTAATTTAACAGCTACAAATGGTACTTCCATCTAGAATTGTTATTGTGTTGTGTTTCTGCACCAATTGAGCCTTCAGTAACAGATCTGATTATCAGGTTAGAAAATTCCCTCTCCTATTGATTTTATCATCAAAAGAAGGAAAATTCAGATTCCTTATAAGGTTCTTCAGTGAATAAAAAGCTTTCCTTTCCACTTAACAAAAAAAAAAATTCCCATAAATAACATGGGAAATCTCTCTCCTACTGCTTCACCTCAGAAGTTTTTCAACATTTTGCACCCATGAAGACTGGAGGAGCTAGTGGATTATTAGCATTTCCCAGTATGTGGACCAGATAATTCAACCAAAAACCTTGTTTCTGAGCCTTTCACTCTCTGGCTTATTGACCCAAAAGTTTTTCATCTGTTCCTTAGGGGCTGCTGAGAATTCTGATATTTTCTCCATCTGTTTCTCGAAATTTCCCTTGTGAGCACTCGGCATGTTTCCCTGTTCCTTCCAGATGACCCTCTCTTGCTGTTCCCACTGGGTGTCATAAACTCCATGACTCCTTCCAAGAAACGTTAAGGTGAGTCTCGTTTTATTTATTGTGCTGAGTAATGCCATTAACACATTCCAAATTGATCCATCAAAGAAATCAGCCTGGAGAGCCTGCTCAGTGAGCAGCATCAGGTCAAATATTTAGGTGGGGCACTGCCTCTCACCTGAGCACTCTGTGAAGTTGTTATTGAAGTGTATCACCCAAAATACCCCTTTGGACTCTGCTGGAGTTGCTGGTCTGTTCCATGAAGACAACCAGGTGCTCCTTTTAGAGCACCCCTCGGAAATGTGAGCACAGGACAGGGAAATTGTCGTCCCACCGGATCATTCATCTGGAACAGACATTATTAATAAAGGGTGATAGACTTCCAATTGATTTGGGATGAAGAGATGTCCATTTTATGGGTGGTTTGTTTTATCATGTTTTGAGCCCAGTGCTGAGCCCCTGAGCACAGCCTGGCAGAGGCTGAATCTTGCTTTAGGGGAAGTGCACAATGTTGACACTTTCAATGGCTGCAATGAATGCAATCTCTTTGTCTGAGGGAAACCAAAGTAAAAAAAAAAAAAACAGAATCAGAATCATTCCTTGTGATGTATTAGAAATATGAAAGCTGCCGTCTGGAGCTTCTCATAAGTTGCATATTTGTCCTCAAGCTGTCTGTGGGGGACAAGAAACAGATATTTGTTCTCTAAAAACCCAAAGAGGTTAATTTAATAAAAAGTTATACTAAAACTATTTCTCCTTACATATTTTGCTAGGTGACTTCACTGAAACTCTGTTGTTCCTCTCAATCCTGTTCTCTTCCATCTGTGCATCCACCTTGGTCTGCACATACCATAATGTTTCATGATCCACCATTTGGGAGAGGGGGGAGCAACCCTAACAGGAGTCCCAGCCGCAGGAGTGCTGGGCAAGCTGGAAGCCCGGCACACGGGGGAGAATGGGAAGAACAAGTCCACAGAATGACAGTGTTCCTGGTTACCAGGGAAACAATCCTAAACTGGAGCTTTTTTTTTTTCAATCAGAATATTTGTTTTCATTTGAAATATTTTGATAAGGGGTTTCGTTTTTGATTTTAAAGGAATAATTTTCACGGGAATGTCTGTTTTTAAATTCTTAACCTTTTTCAAAAATCAGTATTTATAACATACAGATTTCATTTAGAAAAAATATGGGGAGCTAAGTCATCGTCATCTTTTCATAAATATCTAACCTTGCACACAACTTCATAGAAATGCAGAGATCATTGATGCAGCTGGAGGATCTTAGAGGGGTCTGCTGGTACAGAACAGGATCAACCACACCTGAATTTCCCCCACCAGGTATTTGTTTCACATGCTTGCAGGGAAGCTGCCATTGTGGAGATTCCTCAGTCAACTCAGGCTTCCCTACCCCCACAATTAGTAAATTTTTTCTGATATCAATCTGATCTTTGTCACAATTTTAAAACAGTTAAACACAGATGTTAACTTCCCTCTGCAAAGCAATCTTTTGCATGTTTGCAGACCACTACGTATCCTCTGCCTCTTCCAAATACAGTAATGTCAACACTGCTTTCCTGGTCAGAGGTCTATAAATCCATGACCTCTCATGCTTGTTCTCTTCATGCTCTGTATCTTTCTGGAAGTGTCATGCCCACAGCTCACATCAATGGTTTTCTCCCAGCATGCACATTTCTGATTGCAGAAAGGATCCTACTTTTTAAGCAATATCTGCATCTTTTCCTTTGAGCTGAACAGATATCTCACTATATCCAAAACTGTGTGTTTAAACATATTTTACCCTTCATGCCTATATAACAACAATATTTTGACAATGTAATTCGTCAGTAGCATCCTCCTGTTAAGAGCTATCATCTATAATCTGAAGAAGTGATACAAATCTTAAGTACTCATAACCCTCTTGACTTGTTCATCGAAGATGATCTTACGTAGCCTTCACACCTGCCATTTCTCTGGCATTTTCCTCCACAGTATCCATTTGATGCTCATTAGGTTTTCAAGTTATTTTCCCAGCTTTTTAACTATGTGTGCAATCTTGTATTCTAAATAGGGTTGTTTATGCCCCATGTGTTTCAGTGAGTATTTTGGTAACAGTACACAAGCAGGCGATATATTTGTCCTACACATCTTTGTCCCAGCATTCTGCAGTTCCTTCCCACTCGTGCCTGAAAATTGGAGTACACTGGTTTTTTTCCTTCATCTCATCATTGTTGTTGTATTTTTTTACCCTCTAGCATTTTTAGAACATAACATATTTTCATGTAAGTAGTGTTAATTATGTAACAGTAATTTATCTCAGATAAGATCTTTTATTTTTGTTTCAATTTGGCAATTAGAATGCAGAAAATTTCATGCTTTGAACCTTGCCTTTTATGTCAAGTTGTCTGCCCACAACTGATGAGTATAAGTATCTTATTTGCTTCAGAAAAGGAAGTGAAAAAAGTACCATCTGCAAATTTATTGGGAATTTAAATATCTTGGAGGTATGGCTGAAGAAATAGATCAGGGAGTAGTCAGAGCTGTTCTGTAATACTGACCACAGAGTACTTTAATTCAGCATCCTAAAAACCATTATCAAAGGGCATCAGGAATAAATGAAGATATTGCTTCAGACATGAGGTTGAAGCAACTGGCCAGTGTTTGATGCACAGAGAACTGCATGGGAGGGAACCTAAATGAACCTTTTTTGCTCAGGCATCACAATTTACTGGGGTTCTTTGAAGAGGTCAGCAAATATGTGGATAAGGGAGAGCTGATATATACAGGCTACCTGGATGTCTAAAAACTATTTATAATGCTTTTGTGGGAACTGAATAATGGTTGGAGAAGAGGAAGGACTGTTGCATGAATTAAAATAGCTTAAGATGTGTAAAATAGCAGAGTAAATGGCAACTCTCAAAGTGGACTTCTACAGGGATATGTAGAAATGTGAATGGCAAGTTTCACAGTTGAATACTGCACAGATCTGTTTTAACTTCTGATCTTATAACCATCCCTGGGTTCTAATTTAGTCAGTGCACCACTTGCTTGATCCAGGACTCTTGACTGAATGGTAAGTCTTGCCTCACATGTCCTAAATATGTTGCTTCCACATGAACTCCTTCTTTAAAGTGACTTCATAAAGATGGTGTTCGTTAGGGAACCAAAACCAGTGGGGACTCAGTGCTCTACTGCTTTGTTAGGAAGCTGAAGTTCTAACTTCAGTATCAATTATAGCAGACAATTTAGTGCTGGGTACACAGACAAATTTGATCTAATATTCCCTGGCTGCCTTCCTGCAAATCTGGATGTTGATGTTGTGTCATCTTTAGGACACAGATGTTGTATTATCCTTAGGAGATCTTACTGTGTTGGTACAGAGCAAGCACACTAGGTTTCCCAGTAATACTAGGATGATCTGTAGTGCTCTGCTTTATTTTTTTAATGTTATGGAAAGCATTTCTAGATATTCATCTATCTCTCACCATCCCTCAGAATACCTTAGTGACAGAATTATCACAATCACAGACCCTGATTTAGGAAGTCTTTCCATGTTGGTAGAACACCGCAAGTCCCATGTTCTCTATGAACTGCCATGGCACTGCTGTGCTATGGAGGATGTTACTCACTGCACTGTATCTATTGCTGGCAGATTTGACTGTCCTCATCAAACCAATCAGCTGACAAATAGAATGTATTGCCTTGAACGTCAGAGTACATTTTTCTAACTAGGTCTAGCTACTGAGCATATGCAGGAGCCAGAATAGCAGTTGCCTGCCTTTATTTCATCCTCCTCCTCTGACAAAGCTAAACTAGCTGATGCTCCCTACCCAACATGATCTTTCAGGCCTTTTAGCATCCTCTACTCAAACAACTCTAACTCTCATAAAGAGAAATTGCAGCTTTTTCAAGCCTGCTGGGAGCAGATGGTGGAGAGGAATTACCCAGGGTGGGAAGACCCTTGCACATATATGAGTCAATAGATGTCATGCATTACCAAGAAATATCACCTCTAGATATCTTCAAATTTCTAGACCTTGAACAACCACAGAAGAGCATTCTCATGATACTCTAGGCTGTACATCTAGAAAGAAGTATAACTTCATCAGTCTGCTAAAGCAGAGTCTTTTAAACTGTTACTTTGAAATGCTACCATTGCTGGCTCTCTGCTCATCTGCAGCAGAGCTCCTTGGTGTACAGAAAGTCCTGATGACACAGAGCCCTGATGACCATCACTCCTACACCCAGGCAGTGGCAGATCTAGCTCAGCAAGGCAAACCTTTGTTTTGGGACCTGAGTATTTCAGAGAGGGGGACACTTCTCAGGGTTACACAGTGCTGAGGGACATGAGAGCACCATAGTGCTGTGAGTAATGCATCTATTTGGTGTGTTTTCTTCACATGGCCAGGTTTAAATCAGTCACCAGGTTTGGGCTGAGCAAAGAGCAGGTACCAACACCTGTCTCTGCTTCCTATAGTTTTGTCCTTTTCTGTAGCATGGTGCATGGTCCATTTCCCAAGGACTGTACATTCCAAATCTTGTCCACTGTATCCACCTATATTAAGTGGCCAAATAACAGTTATCAGCATTACTAATCTGAGATCACCCACTCAGTTTCACCTACAAATGCCCATGAGTCACAGTGAACCACCCCCCACCCCCAACAAGCTGTGTCATTAATTTATCCTGTATTTGTCATCTTGCATGGTCCAGTCTTGAAGTTTTAGATCTTCGACGAGAAAGTTTAAATTGGGTTTTGAGAGCTGGTTTGTGATTTGAGATGTCTAGGGCTGGGGGGAAGGTAAAGGAGAAACGTATTTCTTTCCTTACTTGCCTTTCATGTACCATGGCAGGGACTGTAGAAACCTGGTCCTGATGACCCAGCTACAATGTTCCAATTCACTTTTTCCTCTCCCTTGAAGGACTGTAGCTCTTCAGCAAAAGGTAAATAACCCTTTTTCCTCTGACCCAGAAATACTTATATGAGTCATAATGTTCTAAATGTGCCTGTTGGTGTAAAACTACATGCTGATGTGAAATCCTTCTTTGGCTTTCAAGGTTGTTTCAGAACAAAGTAGATTATAATTCTTCACAAATGTTTTACTTTATTGTCCTTAGAACTGGGGAGGAAGGGACCTATATGTGGTTTTATTAACATAGAGCACATATCTGACTGTTTACTTCCAGTCTTGTAACTGCACTCTGATGAGGAAAAGAAGGGGAGATGAGGAAAGGAGACTGCAGAGATTTAAGCAATTCTGACAAGGACAGGAAAGAAATCAGTGCTTCTAGAGAATCTCTGTCTCCTAAATTTCTCTGTAGTGCCTACTGGACCATCTGTAATCCTCACAGAGCAGGATCTTCAGAACTATTGGAGAGACCACTGAGACTTGAAGTCTTTTATAATTTGTCTTCCTGAGCCAAAGAGTACCTCTCAAGTATTTTATTCAGAATACAGTTATTCTGACTCAGTTAAGCAAAGGGAACTCAACTTCTAATGAACTCAGGTGGACACAACACCATAGCTAAAACTTATCTTAAAACTTCAAGTTCCTTGAAACAAACTCTTTTGTGAGTGGAATTAGAGTAGGAGAGAAGGAGGCAGACCAAACTGAACAATTGCTGGGAATATGAAAATTATATAGGGCCAATAATGTGTTTATCATAAAGAAGAGCTGGCTAAAAGCTGTAGGAGGACAGTGACAGCTTGCCAGGTTTTCTTGTGTTTTTTTTTTTTTTTTAAATCACTATTTTAAAGTTTCAGAAAAATTATCTGTTCTACAGAAATAATTATTTGACACACTCTAAAATATATGGTAGCCAGCATAGTTTCTTGCAACTCTGGAGGTGTTGCTCTTTCTGTTTCTGGAGAAGCTGTGACCCTGCAGGTCTCAGGTGAAACCCCTCTGTAAGTACAAATAGTCTGCCCCACGTGGGCTTTACAGAGTTGGGAGATGCTTAGCTAGTTTTGGCAGCCTAGATCTGAACCTTGTGTGACTACAGGAGGGGAGGAGGGGAGTAGAGGCACCAAATGGCTCTGTCATAATTATTCAGGAGGTATTTAAGGTAGTGCCGTGGACTGTATTGCTTTGTGTTCCACGTTTGTAAGCAAAGCCATGGAAGACAAGAGTTCCTCATCCTGCTGCAGATATTAACTGGAGTTGTGAGTACAGGTAAGCAAAGTGTGAGGCAATCCTCAGTGAACCAAGATATCAGGACTACAGAAACAATTGGATCATGACAGACCTCAAAAATTGCAGGCAACCACATTGACATACATGAAGGTTTCAAAAGTCTATACATTCCTCTTTTTCCTGTATCAAAATCCATCTCACAGGCCATAAAATACTGTCAGAAACTTAAGAGCAATAGCAAAGGGTGTGAAACAAACTAGAACATATTTCTGGGCAAGACCAAGAAAGAAACAATTCTGCTGATGTCCAAGGACCCTGTGATAGTCAGAAATCTCCACTGGAGAAAACTCACTAACGGCTCCTGGGAAGCAGATTATGGTCCAGAGTACGGGGGTGGGGGGGGGGGGAATCAGCAGCAACCCTCCCAAAGAAGTTCCCTCCACATTCAAGTGTGGTTGTCAGCTTGAAATTTGGGTCTGTGCATGGATACCCTGACCACGAACCAGATTTAACAGTTGAGAAGAGAGCAGTACAGGATGTTAATGATCTGCTACAGGCATGAAGCAGAGATGAAGAGATCCTACTTCCTAATTCTTGTGCTGATTTTACAGAACGGTGAATTGAAGAAGAAAAGAGAAACACTGATCACAGAGAGCCTTGAATTGTGCTTGCACATGAAGGTGCAGGGATCTGGGTTTTGCTGTGGAATAATGATCATTAGAAAAGATGTTTTTGAGCCAAGATCAAACAGAAGGGCTGTAAGCAGCAAGAGCAGTGAGATTCTTTTTTTCCTTATAACTGTTTTTGTGCATACTGTAACTGCTGTACATTGGTGCCATCTACTGACACCTGGGGCTGTCCCTGCCTGGATCTCTGAGGGCATCACCAGAGATAGGTGTAGCAAAAGTGCAACAAAGGTAGAAAAAGCTTTACTCTGTTGATACCTTGACATAGCCAGAAAAATCCTAACTGCAGTGATTTAAAGAGAACAGAGCTGTTAACCAGTGATACAGCTCATTTGTCTTGGAGGTAGGACAGAAACCATGGGTAAGCATCTCTTTGGCCTGGAGGAAACATAAGGGAATCAGCTAGATTCCTTAACTATGTCCATGTACCATGGCAAAATAAGTCTCATCTGATCCCATACAGATGCCAACAGCAGTGAGACCCTCTGAGAGACAGGGGAGGCGATCCTGCAGCTTTCACAATGCTGACGGTACATGGCTGCTTCCCCGGGGGCAAAACAGAGGTTCATGTGCATCCGTGGGAGGAGAATGGCACTAGAGCATAGCCCCCAGCTCACACCCTGCAGCCACTGTGACTGTCACCATGAGAGGCTGCTGTACACTTCTGAAACTCCTCTTTGCATGCCAGGGCCTCTCTGTAGCCCATGTCTCTCTTTTAATGTCATTACCATAACCCACCCATAAAGCTTCCATGGTGATCCATGAAGTTGCTGAAGTGGCTGTAAAAATAATACATGTAGGGGGTGTTTCCATCAGCTGGTCTGAGCTGTACAGCACAGTTCACATCATCACAGCTAACTCAGCTGAGGCTGCTCCACAAAACTTTGTCTGTAGAGAAGGTGGGAGAATGATCAAAGGTGAGAGAGGTTTTAGTTGTTCATAGGGTTATGATATCAAGGGACTGAATAATGAAGCAGCTCCTCACAAATGGCAGAGATTAGCTCCTTAAGTAACCATAGAAATTGTAAAATATCTCTTAATCTGGCAAAATTATTCAGATTAAACTTCAGTAATCTGCATGTATCTTGAGTTGACCTATAGGATCCTTGTTAAGAGCCTGTTTGCTGCCTCACATTCAGCAGCAGTGGTGTTTTCAGTGAGCAGTGGCATCTGACAAAAAATCCAAAAATTCTGGCAAGGGCAGAGAGAAGCAAAAAGAGAAGTTAAAAGTTTCCAGGACAAGAAGGGTCTGACCCAAGAGAATAGAAATTCAACAGGGTATGCTTTGTGCCTTGTATCCTCAGAAAATCGTAAAGAGGAATGCTTCATAAACTTCAAGGACTGTAAATTTAAAATCTGAAATTACATGTCTTTATATCAGATATTGGTGATGTCACTCACTGTCCAAAGAAGTGTCTGAGAGGATGAGAGGGTGACAATCAAATTACTTAGACACTCAGGTGTGCACTGCAGCATCCAAATCCTCAGGAATTGCTCAGGCTGGTAACAGTACTCCCTTCAGGTGGGACAGCCACAGGGAGCAGGAGCAGGTAGAACAGGAATAGGGTCCATGTTCCTCTCAGTCCAAGGCATTTGTTGTTATTAGCCATCAAACTGGACATTTACAGGGCCCTTAGCACCACTGTGGTTAAGGGTTTCATCAATACACTGTGCCCTCTTTGTCAGTGTGCTCTCCTCCTTTCACAGGCAACAGCAGCCAAAATTCCAGTCCCAGGTTTGTGACCAGCCACCAAGCCAGTGCCCAGGCAGCAAGAGCACAACCAGCAGCAGCAGAAAAATGCCATCTTCCAATAGACCTGCCCAGAGGAAAAGGGGGAAGAGTACTTGAAGACAGACATGGTGTTTGCCTGACTGACAGTTCATGGTGAAGTCTCATTTAATGTCATTTAATGTCTGTTTACTTAGTGACAGAGATTGTCTCAAATATTTTCAATCTGTGGGTAAATGCTGACTTTTCTAACATGTCATTCTGAAGCCTCATTTGATCATTATCTTTACAAGGTAATCTCATAACCAAAGATTCTTTTAAGTGCTTGTGGAGTGCCTAAGTTCAAAAGGATCTGTTTTAGTTTTCTCTGCTTCAAATGAAAATCAATACCAAAGCCAGTTCCTATCCAAGGATAAAAACTTTTGTAGGTAAGAATGTATATATTTGTTATTATGGAAATTCTCATTTAAAACTGCACAAATAAAAGGGATTTCATTCTCTCCTTTAGAAATTATGGAAAATTACCTTTCTTAATAATTCAGTTTTATACAAACTGAACATAAACTCTTTCTGAGAACGTGAGAAAAAAGAACAAACATTTTCTCAGAGCTGCAAATCAGTGGAGACTGCCTTTCAGGAGAAGAAACTTGAGTTTCCCACTGGGAGCTGATCCCACATATGACTTTTAGGAAGACCAGCCATGGCCACCAACAGATACACCATCAGAGCCAAACACAAGCCTTTGGGGGAATGTGATCTGACAAGCAGCTGCCACTGCTGAAAACTTTCTTTGTAGACCCTGACATCTGGCTTCCTCAGCTGTCAAGCTTGGCCTCCTCCAAGGTGTCGCAGGAGACACATCGCTGCAGCAGGTAGGAAACTGGGAGGACAAAGGTCACAATTTGATGTGACTGGGAAGTAGGAGATGAGCTTGGCTGGATGTAAGGCGCTCATTTGCATGGCCTTTGCGATACCTTTTATTTTCTACAGGTTTGTTCATGAGTTTGCAGTTCTATACACATAAATTATTTTAGTAGAAGGGAAAGGAAGGGAAAGGGGAAGAAAGGAAAGGGAAAGGTCACACCAGAATTTTCAATCTATGTTTGTATATTCAAAAGATTGATATAATTTGATGTGGCTTCAAACCAGAGCTCAAAATCCAGTGCCTTGCTGCATCGAAAAGGATGTGCACACCAGTATTAAAGGTGTCACCAGAACAAAATTAAATGGGACAAATGCATTAGTGGTGAAGGTTGACAAGGTGCTGGTTTCTTGAACCATCCTGAATACTGTGGTGACTGGAGACTCCCCTGAGCTCAACATGGCAGTGTTCATGGATGTCTGGAGCTGAGCTGCCTGCCAGTCTGCTATGGTTTCATTTGACACACAGACCACGAGCACTTCAATCCTTTATAAGGTGTGGGTGAGACCAAGCTGAGGCTTTTTCAGATACTGAATAAGCCAAGGTTTCATTTCAAGAGTGGGTCACTTGAGACCTGAATGGTGAGACAGGGTGAAGGGAAGTTCATGTTGCTACACTAGGTGTGACTGCAACGTCACAGTGAGAACAAGGTGTTTGTTTTCCCTGGCTTGCCAACTGCTCACTGTACAGGGAAGGAGGAAAAGACCAAGATGAGTCACTCTCTGAAAGTAGGATTTCTTACTCCTTCCTCTGAAGAGTCTGTTCCCAGTGTGGGAGACAGGCTAGGTCACTGGTTTCAGAGAGAAAACTACTTTGAGTTGAGTCTTGGCACTGTGCAAATATCAGTTTTCAAAAAGGTTTAAATGGTTCTTTGCTTTATAATAATTTTTGCATATAAATGACTGAATTGTTTTGTTCAAAACTTGGCTCCTGTCTAGACCTCAGTGAGGAGGAAAAGTAATTGCCTGAGTTTAAATAGTCCCCTGTTTATAATCCAAACACTGCAGCATGGAACCATTGCATGAGAACTGGAAGTAAACCTGACTACAAGCCAGCTCCTCACAAATGTGAAACAAATGTCAGCCTTTCATTATCCAAGAAAAAATGTAAAGCAAACAGCTTCCGAGCTCATTCACTTTTTAACCTATCTCATTGAAGGATAGATAGGATGTCCTTGAAATGCAGAGGAGAATATTTACTATAAATATTTTAGAATGGTGAAATCATAGAATGGTTTGGGATGGAAAGGACCTCAAAGATCATCTAGCTGCAATCCCCATGCCTTGGACAGGGACACCTTCCACTAGACCAGTTTGCCTAATGCCCCATCCAGTCTGGCCTTTAACACTGCCATGGATGGGGCATCCACAACATCTCTGGGCAGCTTGTGCCAATGTCTCACAAGACTCAGAGTGAAGAATTTCTTCCTCGTATCTAATTTAAATCTGCCCTGTTTCAGTTTAATGCCATTGCCCCTTGTCCTATCACTCCATGACCTTGTAAAAAGTCTCTCTCCAGCTTTCTTGTAGGCCTCCTTCAGTTACTGGAAGGCTGGCATAATGGGTCTTCATCAAGCATTTTATATCCAGTATACAGAGTTATCGCCAGAAATTACAAAATGTTAAACAGTACCTTTTAATATCTACCACAAGATGGCAGAGTTGGATTGAAAACAATTACATTTTTGGGTAAACTAATAACTCTAAAGCTTCAAAAAGTCTTTGTATCCTGTAGAAAAACAAATAAATAAGAGCCAGTTATTAAAGAAACATCTTTCCATGGCATGGAATTGCACATCTGTATAATACCAATAGTAGCAAACAAACTGATCAGATCTGACTAGACCTGAAGTTGGACAATGAAATGTGGGCTCCCTCCTGAATACCCTGGCCACAGTGGAGGAAATTACCTGGATGATGAAGAGATCTGAGGAGTGATTTGGTGGTACTTCTTTGTTTTCCAGGGTCAGGCAAAAGCCAGCCAGCAGCAACTGAAAGTTAATTCCAAAGATGCCAGAAATGCACGTGATGCAAACAGCCATTGTTACCAATAAAGTTCCACAAAAACATTTATCGTAAACAAAAAGTTGCTCACTTCTGGAGAAGTGCTGACCCTTACAGATTGTCTCTCCTAAGCAGCTCCCTCCAAAAATACTGTTATCCTACAGCTCCAGTAGTGTCTCCCTCACAAAAAAGTTGCTGTCTTCAGAGGTATCCTGAGAATCAGATTTCCTGTGCTTCAAAATGGTGGTATGATCCTCAGGATGCTAATCACCAACAGAATGATACAGAATCCTATGGGAAAATTTGGCTCTATATTCACATCTTGGCACTGCTCTGAATCCATGTGCAGTCTCCCTTAGCTGTGTGAAATTTTGTTGCTGGGTAGCTAGAAGATGACTTGGGCTGTGCTCAGTTATCACATGGATGGGACTACATGGTGCCTTTTAACTAAGTTCTGTCTGGTTCTGATGTAAATAGGCAAGAACACCCATACAAGTAATGTTATGAGCATCATACATGGAATAAACACGTTATATATTCATGTTATACATTTATGGCCAGATTCACTGTCTTTGGGAGGTTAAAATGCCGACAGAGGGTTGCTTATCCATGAAGAGCCTTGTCTGTGCAACTCCCACTTTTATAAAAGACGTCGTTCCACTCTTGCCAGGCTTCACAAAGGTTTTTTTGCCATCTCAGTGCCAGGTTAAGGTGTAAATTTCACTTTTCCACGAGGTGGCAGATTGTCATAGTTGAAATCCTGGTTCAGATCCATTAATTGAGCATCGTCTACTTGCCAGCTTTGTAGTTGAACTGTTTCATGCACGAATGCATTGGAACCAGAAGAGATATGGTGATGTGCTCTTCACCAATTTGTTTAGAATGTAACAAGTTTGTTTACTTATTGATGGATCTCACCTGACATTGCAGTACCTACACTGCAGGACACATGGTTCCTGAGAAATGATGGGCATACATCAGATGCACTTTGCATCTCCACAGGACCTACGCAGCTCCTCCAGGGCTCTGCAGGAAGGAGTGTGTTGGCCAAACCACTCTCCTACAGATCTAGGATGTGTGTTGTGGCTCTTTCAGATTTCTGGACACAGGGCATCTCAAAAAGCCCAGCACTACAACACAAAACAATTTTTTTCCTCTCTGAATGCTACAGGAATGGAACATACTTTCTAAGAGCTGGTAGTTGTCCTGCTTCCATATTCCAGAGTTTTTCAATGCCTTTTTCCCTTGCAAGTGATGAACTCTTTTCATTTGGGCAGGTCCAGGACTTCATAAAGTCCCACCAATAAAATCTGCAGTCCTGATGCTCCTGTGCTTGCATGAGGTTCTTCAGGTTCCAGTTCTGGCTTCAAAATTCAAAGCAAACTCTTCTATAACTACCAGATTTTTCTTGTTTCACTCAAACACATAAATTGTTACAGACCTCTGGAAAGATAACATTGACTCACAGGACACTTCATCTAGGTGCAGATTTTCTCCCCTGGAACTTGTTATTTATAACCTTAAGAAATTCTGCTGGGGCTTGTGCTAGTGTCATGCACTCAGTTTAATGGATTTTTTTCCTGCCTTACTTTGGTGCAACATCGATGACAGTTGGTCCTGGTGACTTCTCCCTTACCCATGACTCAGTTTGCTACAGTGCTCTCCCAGCTCTGCAGTCTGTGCTGAGGAAGTAGATGAGCTGTTTAAGGATCAAGGTCTCTCCAGCTAAAACTGCAGCACAGATTTTCCCAACAGTGTTGGGGATTTAAGGTCCATTAGCCACTAAGCAGGCACTGGCATCTGAAATTTCACTTCTGAAGGAACATGTGTGAGCTTTGCATACAAAGGCAAATAACAAATTACACTTCTGGATGTGTTAACTTTGTCATGTGCTGTTGCTTCAGCAGTGGGGACCTTTTAACAGTACCAGAGAGGTGTGATGTACTCACACCTATCTGTATCTGTTTTCCTAATTCTAGTGCAAGTCTTTCAAACTTTCATTTGAGAGGATCAATGCTTCCTAATAGGTTTTTAAGGGCATGGAGCATTTTCCCACTTTCTTGTGACCTAGGTAAGGACCTTGGCATCTCACAGAGTTGACTGGAGCCTGTTACAGCTGGACTGACCTGTTGTAGTGTGGTAGCATCAAACACATAAAGGTCACACAATTTCTTTTTGAGAGGGGGAATGATGCCCCAAACTGGCTAGGTCCTGGAAGGTGGTGATCTGACTTCTTCACACATCTAATTTGAATTGCTCCTGTTGTGGTGGATTAGCACTGACTGGACACAACAATCAGGACACTTCTGGTGCCCCATGCTGCTGGGAGCTTCCTCGCTCTTGTTACATGGTAATCTTTTCCATGCATTTTGCAGATGTCAAGTTGTCAAAGCAATTCCCTGGGTTTGTTCTTTCCCTACTACTAGTTTTTCAGTGTAAAAGTTGGATTTGCAGATCCATCTCTGGGGGGAGGGTTTGGCTCTTCAGAGAGCTGTCCAAGTCCAGCAAATACAGCCATGTGGAAATACTTCTTTTCCTCCAGATATAGCCCTTCCTTCAGGCTCCCAGCCTGCTTCGAGACCATTCCTGTTTGTGTCCATCTGCAATTTGCTGAAAGTCTTTTGTTGCCAAGTACTTTTTGACTGCACACAAAGAGGAGGTCCCTAGAAACTATCTGAATTGATCTAATGGAAATCTGAAGACTGTGGCAATGAAAAGCCCAGTTATATGGCAGTGACAGTTTTTCTGTGCATAAAAAGCTTGTGGCTAAAAGTCCAATACTTCATAGACTACAGAATGGGAGCTTTATATCATTTCCAGCTCACTAATAGTGTTGCCAACTCTCATGATTTTATCATGAGCTTCATGATATTCTTCTTAAAAGCTTAGTTTCTGAAGTCAGGCAATTACATGAGAATCTTTCTCTCTCTCTTTTTTTTTTTTTTTTTTTTTTTTTTTAGCAGTCTTTTCTTAGCAGCAAGTTTCTAGCCCTGATGCTTTCAAGGGGGAAAGAAGGGAAAAAAAAAAAAAACAAACAGAGAAGGCTTTAAAAGATGACCAACCAAGGTTTGTCCTGAAGACTCAAAAACACCAAGAATGCAAACCAAAAGAGGTACATAGATATTACTGTTTGCTTGTTTCTTTTTAATCTTGTGGGCTTTTTTTAAGCCAGCCTTATATCCAACTCATGATTTTTGAATGCCTGGGATTGGCAACTCTATTTTGACAGACCTAATGCCTATGTGTGGCACTGGAAGTCCTGTTATGGTATTTATTTTTAGAAAAGCTATTTTAGCTCATTTGGCACATTCTTTATAGCTTCATCTACCTCGTGTAGTTAGACTCATGGGGCCAGATCCTTTGCTGGAGCAAATTAGAGCAAGACCCGTGATTTAAACCATCTGGAGATCTAGCTCATGGTACAGTCATCTGGCTTTACTGGCAAAGGGATACAAAATATAGTCCCAATAACATTTTTAAAAACTCCATAAACTGTGCCTAAAATAGCCTTCTGTCATCCCGGAGCAGATGTGGTTTACACAGAGAATGCAGGATGGAAAGCTTCAGAGGATTTTCTTGCTGCTTGTGTGAGTGCAGCCCCATAGATCACTCCATCAGATCTTCCTGTCTTGGGTTTTGTACTCTCCCCATGCACTGCACCACAACTGAGCTGCTGCTTAAGCATGTCTGTGCTGGCTGCTATAAAATCATCTTCACAAATGTGATTTCCATAGAGGGAGATACCTACTGTGCTTCCTTCTTTTCATACCCTTTTACCCATTGCAGTGGAACCATGTAGCTTAGCATGAATGAAGGAGCCCCTTGGAGAGTAGCTCACATGGAAATGTCTTTGTGCTGGGCCCCCAAAACCCTCTGAGAGGTCAGACGAGGTCAGTGCTGCTCTGGAGTTGGATTCCTCAAGGACCACAGAGGAGCTGCAGGAAGCGGTCTTGGTGACTCAGCTGATGGCAATCCCCCTGCTGGGTCAGCATTGAGACCATGCCCAGCATGACATGAGAAGGCAATGTTTGCTTCAACATCCTTCAGATAAAGTGCAAGGTGGGGTCTCTGACCATTTGTTTCCAAAAGATCTTACAAACTGTTTTGTAGGAACAAAAATTGGCATACCCTTTCAGGAGACTGAAGTAGTCAAAAAAATATGATAGCTAATTCAAATCTTGGAAAATGGATTTTAAAAAAAAAAGATATGCAACTAATTTCCAGCCCTTTTTCCAGATGTTCTACAGTGGAAGTCCCCACAGCACCATGCAGACCTCCTGAATGTCACTAAACCTTTTCCCTTCACTAGCAGCACTTCATGAGGCTGAGCTCCCCTTGCTGAGCTGTTGCCAGTGTTGACTGGAGTTGTTTAAAGCTGCTCTTCAACTTCAGTTTCTGTGACTGTGATGTTGGCACTGCACTAGAAGTGTGTGAGCCCCTCTCCTGCTATTCAGTGATTCCAGTGATGATCACTGAGAAAATTAAACACCAATGCTCAGAGTCCTTGCTGTACCTTCTGCTCACTGTCCCCAGCTTTGTGGAAGCTGCTTCGCAGTGCACAGGAGCTCGTTTTGAAGGTGGGGGTGGAAAGGAGGCCACAGCTCAGCTGCAAATTGTGCAATCCATGAACCACACTTGTGTCTGGAGCTCTTTGCTCCCAGGAAATCACTGTCTCTAGGATGGCCCATTTCCTCAGGGACTGTACCCATGCAGGGCCCAGGGCTCACTGTGGTCTTCTGAGCTGCTGGGTTTCTTTATTGTGGGCTTTCTCGTGGTTCTGCTTGCGTCACTCCTTGATTGAGTTATTCTCCTACAATACAGTTTGAGCTTTCCACCTCTGGACCACAGAGTGTGCACTGTCTCAGGTTGCATCAGCTCCAGCCCTTTTCTGTGTTTGCATTGCATTTTTCTCTGGACTTATCCAGAACCTGATTAAGTAACTTTGTCCTGGGCAGTTAACTCTTTAGAAAAGCTGGAGAAATAGGGCATTTTCTAGAGAGCATTTGGAAAGGAACTGAGGTGGGCTGTGCCTAACACCCTTGGGAGCATGAGAGACCTAACCCAGGCTGGAAAGTGTTCTGCTGTAATACTTGGTAGATTCACCCTCTTTTTTTCATGGTTTTCCAAAGAGTGGCATACTTCAGATGGCAGCTGTGATGTTCTGTGAAAGTTAAGGAAAAGGCTGGGCAAGGACAATCCTTCAGGGTGTACCTGATTACTTTTACTATGATTTATTCATCTGTGGTCAGAAGGGGAAAATGTAATTTAGTGGTGCAAGAAAATGCTTACTGGGTTAAGTGTGTTCACCTCAGAACATTGCAGGTTTCAGATAACTTGGGGAGAGTGTGTTGAGAGAAGTCTCAGGATGTAACAAACTCTTGGGCTGCACCAGGATCCCATGAGTTACCATCCCAGTTTTGGGGACCCTACTGTTGCTTAGCGGTTCTGCAATCAAATGACAGAAGGACTTTTAACAGTATTCTTTCTGATATTTGGAATATATTCATAAATTGGGATTACTGGACTGCATTCAGTGTTTGTCAACTTCTTTAGATGATCTTCGAAGAGAGGACTGTTGTTCTTTGCACTGATTAGAATCTGCATGGTCAGTATGGGCATTCATGCCATAAGTTCCTGGCTGGGGGAAGCTCTGCTCTCCTTGGGGCTGCCTGGCTGAGTCATTCTCACCATGTTACATTTAGGTTATGTCATATCAGCTCTGCCAGCTGGAACTGAGAAATTTGCGCTGATACTAGAAGATTAATTGTCCTATTAAGAGGTCATATTATCAAAGATTTACTTCACATTTTTATATCAACATAATACAATGGGGTTTTTTTTCCTCCATGTTTTATGCCAAATAATTATTTGATTGCTGATCCTGAGAAAATCAAAGATTAATAAACTACACA
This sequence comes from Vidua macroura, assembly GCF_024509145.1. Classification (NCBI taxonomy): domain Eukaryota; kingdom Metazoa; phylum Chordata; class Aves; order Passeriformes; family Viduidae; genus Vidua; species Vidua macroura. The sequence goes on from NC_071577.1 coordinate 28,867,391, forward strand.
TTAGTAGCATAACCTCTCTTCTTGTGTGTAAAATTGCTACTAGTATACTTTCTAGGATTTGTTCACTCCAAATTTTGGAAGTCTTTAGGGATGGAATTTATTTTGCCTTGGTTTTTTAATTTTCATTCTGTTTTGGAAAACTTTATTTGAATCTATGCATCAGAAACAATGGATTAAAATGAATGGATGATTAGGAGGTTGTAGAAATTAATTTTGGACTTTTGATGAAAGTTTTGTGGTCCTTGATAGTCACCTTCTGCTGATGCCATTGTTCTGTAAATATATTAACAGATCTTAGTTGTCTTGGATAATTAAATAGCTACTGCATTTAAGAGGAAGATGTTAATTTTGTAGTGTGGTTCCAATGTTCATCCTGCGTATCGTTATGTGACCTATTGTATATATTATGTTCCACTGAGGACTTTATCCCATCTGCTTACCCCATGAGACATGCAAGGATCACCTCCTGTGTGTAGAGCCAGTGGGATCTAAGCTGTTTTGGAAATGTTTGGGATGTTTCCAGAAGAAAGTAATCATATTAGTATTAGAGAGTTCCCTTTCTGTGCATATTATCCTAAAAACCACTGGCAGAGAGAGAGGTGCTTTAATTCTGTGGAAAGGTTTGATGCTGTGTGCATTTCAATGGAAATAACTTTTGTCTCTGTGGATGTGTAGCTATATAGCATCAGTCCCCTAAGTATATGTAAAACATATTCTGCTGGTAAACCACCTCTTGTGTAGTCAGTATGCATATTTATTGGTAAAACATATGCACACTGTCATCTGTCCAATATTTTACGTGTTACCCAATTTCAAATGAATAGAATAAAACAACTAAATTAGGCTGCCGTACATTGGCAAAAAATATTTATTCTCATCACAGGGAGCTCTGAAGCTCACGAGTGACTGTGGTTCCTAACACCAAGCCCAATTAAATAGGGTATAGAATCTTGCCACGGTGGCAGTTTGGGTTGTGTTCCCTCCATGCAGAGCACAAAGTAACACATTAAGTTCAGCAGCGAATCCAGAGAAAAGGGGCATCCAAGCATTAATCATTCATTGCAATGCTTCGTGAAAGAAATCGCAGTGAAAACAAAAGCAGGAAACTCAACTATTCTGAGAAGCACTTTGAGATAGCACTAGTTTCAGCTGCCAGGTATTTGCACTATCAATCAAAATATATTTATTTATCAGTTGACTCATATATTAAAACTCTCAGCTATGCAGAATAAGAGGCAGAAGAGAAATATTGAATGTATACATACAAAAATACTGAAGCCTACACTTTCTAGAAATAATACATAAATGTCATTTGCTGACAAGAAAAACAGATTGCTGTAAAAGGAACTCCAGCAATGACCTGACATCAGAATCACAATTTCCTGTGTCACAGGTTAGTGAGAAATTGCTTCTTTACAGCCTAACAATTCAAGGAATAATGACCTAACATTGTTCCACTGTGAATTGGGGCTAAGATATATATTTTTGCAGGTAGCAACAAATAAGAACAAACCTTTCAAAGAACTGGAATACATAAATCCTAAAGCACACCAGAGAATTCACCAGTTTTGACATAAGCAATCTATAAACAATATAACCAATTTGAAATATTTTAGGTATGATTGCAAATGTCCTTGTCTCTTCAGCAAAACTGGGCTGGACCTCTGTGGGCAGTACATAGGAGGGCCATCATTTAGGGATTTGGGTTACTTCTGATTCTAGATGTTTGTGCCACTCATTTATTCAACAAATGTAATAGAAATTCACATTGGCTTGATAGAGTTTTCTGGCACCTCCTGCTGTTCAGCCAGCAGTTTCATATATCTGTGTCCACATTCTTTGCTCATCACCATAAGATGTTAGTCAAGATTTACGGTAAAGGATGGGTATTTTGGATGCTTGACTTGAGATAACTCACAGACAACTCATTTCCGAAGAAGGCAGGCTACCCCTGAAAATCTGAGTACTGAAAAATTGGAGCCCTTTCCAGAACTCTTAGTATTTGTACAAGTTTGGCTGTTGTTCTGCACCCCCTGGATGTGTTATCTGCAGAAAGGGGCCCTTAGTACACAAGAACTCTGAGATGTCAGTGATATGATCATATTCTTATTTCTAATCCTTTTATTCCTTTACAGGCTCCTAAAACTAGGACTAGCACAAGAGTTCATGCTTTTGCTAAAATGCCATCCAGCATGAAGGATTTGTAATTCCTCCAAAAGACTTAGAAAAAGTGATTTACAAAAGTAAATAAGATGAGATCTATTTGAATGTTTTATATACCCTTAAAGTCAGGGCAGAATAAAGCAGACTGAGCTCTGGCAAAGGATTTCTTTGTGAGACAGCATTATCTAGTAGCCTGAATTTGGGTCTTTGAATTGGGATTTCCTTTCCAGCTGTATCAGGGATTCTTTAGCTGGCCTTGGATTATATAAGCATTAGAGATCCTAATTAATGGTTATACAACTATGAAGTTTAAATGGATAAAGTTTTTTGGCTGGAGGAAAGCACAAACTTTTATTACAGGCATTGGCCACAGTAGATAATGTCTCAGCGGTCCAACATCAAGGCAAATCAGTGCAAATTATTTATCAGTATATATACACTGTGTGTATGCAATATGGTATAATGTGTACAGCACCAGGTTATACATTTTGTACTGACAAGGATTTCTATTTTTCTGCAAAGCCTAACAAATTATCTCTTCCTGGAGTGGAATGAAAAGTCATCTTGTTAGTTTTCTCTCATGAAATGTAAATATAGCTTCCAACAAATCTCATTGACTTTATGTCAATGTCCAAGTCCAATGCTTTCTGTTCATTGCCAATTCCACTTTGCAGTTCTTCACACAATGCCATTTACAGGTATCCCAGTTACTATTGTGTGCACTCCTGTGCCTGCTCTCTTCCCCTCCTCCCTATAAGGAGACAACAGATTTCAAGTAACCCAATCAACCCCAGGAAGGGAATTGTTATGTGGGCCCTCATCAAATCAAGCATTTTGCTGGGGACAGATGAAGCCCAAAGGAGCCCTGCAAGGCTGCTGTGCTGCCCTGCTCCCTCCTCAAGCCCCCAGGCCGGCAGAGCCCTGTAGCCCATCTCCTGTCTGGCAGAGGGGGCTGCAGTTAGAGGGACAGGGAGAAGAGGAATAAAGAATGAGAAACTGCAAATTATTATGAGAAAAGACCATCCCTGAGAAGCTGCACATTTTATTTTTACATCTGTGCCAAAGAGCAGTGCTTCTGCAGGGTCACTTGTTTTCTTTTCCCCACATAAGCACAAAGCACTGCAGCTTTTCTACAGCTGGAAACACTGTGAGAGGCATAACTTATCCCTGAGCTTTTCATATTAAACTTTCTGTAGTTTGAGCTTGGAGTTGCCAGTCTTAGAGCAAATCGTGCTTCCTTTTTCAGACCTGAGTGAGAAGGGCCCTCTCACAGTGTGACAACAGGCTGGGTCTGGCAAGGGCAGCCACAAGTGCAGCACTTCTTGAAAACCATGTAGACATGATGGGCTCTGTGTACTTTGAAGAAGCTTCTGTCCTCCTGCTAAGACAGGTAAGGATGGTGTGTGTATCCCTGGTCCATTGTGAATGCCCATTCAAATGGTTTATTTATCATTTTACAAGCATAAATTTCAGTGTATATAGTCATGTGAATAAGGTCTTGTTTTAGCAGGGCATTTCAATTTGAAGTGAATAAGATCTTGAATGCTCTCTGAAATGACAGGCAGGCTCCCAGGCCAGTTTTGCAGTAAATAGAAGTACCACCTTCTTTGCTGATATAGCATAGAAGTATCATTTCATAATCACAGAAAACCCTTAGAAGAGTTTATGGTATTAGTTCAATATTCATGATCCAATATAGATTAAGCCAGCCAAAAATTGATCCTTCCAATACAGTAAAAAAGGTCCCAATCCTCTCCCCACAAACCAAGCCAAACCAAATCAAACACAAAAACAAACAAACAAGCAAAACCAAAGCAGCAACTATCAGGAAATTAGCACTGAAGTTATAATTTGAATATACTTTGGAGAGAGGAAAAATAAAATAAGGCTTAATCAAAATGTAGAATGCAGGAAGATGGCACCTGCCTTGAGAAACTTAACACTGAAGCTCTAAACAAGAGACAACACATACATGGAGGCAGATAGGAATCAGAGCTGCATATCATCCCCATGAGTATTGGCTCATTGTCTACCCACAGTTACAATTTCCCCCAGGTAAAAGGGCAACTTTAAAAAAAGAAAGGAATTCACTGTGCCAAAAAATCTTTCCCATTCTCTTAGTAAAATTCTGAGCCAGCATTACACATGACATTGTTAATTCATTAAATATCATTGTGATTAATTACATTCAATAGAAACGAGGTGCATTCAGGTTCAGTGCAACTTCATTGACCCCAGAGCTGGTACAGCTGTTTAAATCAGGGCAGAAGTGGTCATGTACTACTTCCCACTTGGACTTAAACCAGACATCATAAAGATATGACTTGCATGAAACATGGTTTTAGGCTTCTATCTCGTAGTGATCATCCCACATGTAATTATTTTCTATGTTTTAAAAGAGAAATATATTTAAATGTGATTTTTTTTTTCCTGGTAGCTTCTACTTGTGAGTATCCTTTGGAATACTCAAATGGGCCTTTTAATTTATCATAAGGATCTATGAAGATTACAGAAATAAATTCTATAGACACGAACAGAACAGAATGGAGCATTTCCCATTGGTTTTTCAACATTTTTTTTTAAGATGTACCTTAATAAATAATTACAGTCCATTTTCAGAACTATATCAAACATTTTAATAGCCACATTTGTGCCTTTTGAGGCTAGTCTAACTTCCAGATTCTGGCCATTGACCAAACAGAAATGGGACAGATCCCAGATTAGCAATCCTGGACTTGGTGGTATGTCAATCTTTTATCATTGTGAAAGGCTTTTTTAAAATTTTTGATTAAAAAACCCTCTTTCCTTAGTCCTGAACATTTTGGAATGTATCTTCTATATCCACATGATCGTGCTCCAACAAGATATAGTAAGTGCACGTTGTCATATATCTTTACATCCCTACTTGGTTTCATCCCTATCAAGTTGTACAAGAGCAGGAGGGAAGACAAGAGGGAAGGTTTGCACTTTGACCCGTTGTTCATATTTTGATTCTTTTATGTGTACCAAATGTCAGTCATTCTGTCGTCTATTTAATCTCGGACACCTATGGAAGATTAAGAGAGGGCAGTTCAATGAGCAGAGCAGGAGAGGGAAGGATAGATGAGCTACAGCAGGCAGATAATGTAAAAGCCGACTCAAAGTTCGCAAAAAACTCCAGCCGTCGCCAGCCATCGCCAGCCGTCATCCTTCAGACAAAAAGGAGGAGCTTCCATTCAGGCTTAAAAGTCTCCATCTTCTAAAAGATTGCCATGTGAGAATTTTAGAAGGGAAAACTGTCCTTCTTTACATAACTCTGAATTAATCCTTTGATTCCTCCTTCTTTGATTTTAAATATGTTCTTGGCCAGCAGTCTGGATGTACACATGTTTATAACTGTGCAGCAAGAATTTAGAACATATCTAGTGTTAATGTTTTGCCAGCTTGTCCTTTTGATCCATCCAAAACCCCGTTATTTTAACCTATCTCCCAGGCTGCTGGGTCATCTTTCCCAAGTAAAGTAACCTGGGAATAAAAGTGAGCTTTGTTTTTGGAGATCAAAGACTTTTTTTGATCCTTCTTTTGGTAACCAAAGCCTCCTCTCCTTTGCATGGTGCTCATCAGTAGTAGGTGCAATGAAACTCCTCTCAGCAGAAAATTGTCCACTTGGATGGGGTAAGGTTGTGCTGCTGTGCCAGCACTGACTGCATGTGCACCATGGAGAGAGGAGGGAATTTCTTTGGATAAAACAGTGGGTGCATATTAATGTGAGACTTTGACCAGAAAAAAAAAAAATGTTGCAGCATTGATGGTTGGCAAAATAACCTGCCTCACAGTCCTTCCCAGGCTATCTGAATGGAATAAATGGGATTTGAGAGTGCATGGTGAGCCAGTGCAGAAGCCTGATACCAGCCTTCTAATGATATCCAGAAAATAAGGGGGAAAAAAAAGAGAAGGAAAAAAAAAGAAAAGAAAAAAATGAGAAAAAGCTATGTGTGTAAAATTTCAAACAGAAGACACCCAAATTGGTAGCTGGTTTTTAGGATTAAAATTGTAGTATGAAGCAGCCCGGCCAGGTTGCTTTGCACAAGCTAGAAGAGGAAGGTTTCTGAGTGGTTTGTGCTCATTTTCCACTTGCCCGGACCTGGGCTGCGTGTCGGGCAAATCCGCTGGCAAATGTTAACACTGCCCAAGGGACTGAAAGTGAAGCTGGGGGCTGATGTGGCATGCGGTTGCCATGGTACTGGCCATAATCCTGCCGGAGTCAGATACCCTGATGATACGGCGAGTTTGAGCTTGCTCTGGAGTACAGTGCAGTGACCCTTCCCAGCAGCATCTGGTTGTGTTTTAAACTTTTGATAAATTCCATAGCCAAAGAAATCAAAACAATTTAAATAACAAGCCCAGCCTGGCCAAAGTCCAAGTTCAGGCTGCTGCGTTTCTCATTGGTGCTGCTGTTTAATGTCGATCGGAGAAAAGCAAAGATATTCGGGGTGCGAGCGGGGCACTTTTTGGAGATTCTTTCTCCCCTCCTCGTAGCCTGAGTCCCAAAACAAGAGGATGAAACTAGATTCAACCTCCGGTGAGGTTGCTTATCGCGTTTAGGGAACATTCTTTAATGAACGCGTTTCTCCCCCTAGACGTTCCCGGCGGGTAAAGCCACCCGTGTGCGAGGATGTTCCGCGCAGCTCTGCTGCCTCCAGCCCTGCTGTGGCGGGGGCTTAAAAAAGTCGCGCAAACTCGCGGGGAAAAAGCAACCACCAAAGTTGGAGGAAAACCACCCCCAGCTCCATCCCCGCCTCTGCGCGAGCGAATATGCACAAGCCAAACTTGTGCTGTTTGGGGAGGAGGGGGGCAGCTTTTCGAGGAAGGGGGATTTGTGTGGGTTCGCTGCAGATGTGCTCCAGCTGAGCGGGGTGTGCGGGGGCTCCCGGCGCTCCCGAGCGGCGCGGCGGAGCCGGGCTGGCGGAGCGGATCCCACCGCGCCCCACAGAAATCCCCGCACCCAAAATGGTGCGGTTCGCTGAGGCGAGGGGGCGATCCGGGATGAAAGGGGATGAGGGGAGGAGAGAGAAGATCCGGAGCGGTGCGCTGCTCCCGCGCCAAAAGGGTGGGAAGGTTTAAATTTCCCTTTTTTTTTTCTTAAAGGGCGGGTGAAAGAGAAAAACAGACCCTAGAGCCAGTTTTCCTCTTGAAAGCGCTCCAGCGTCTTCCTGCAGGCTGCTCAACTTCATCCCTCGTGTGTGTGCATGTGCGTGTATATCTATTATACACATAAAGTAGGTGTACGTGTGCGCGCCGTGTCCCGCCGGCGGGCCGGGCGGATGGGCAGCGGGAGCCCCTCACCTCTGCACGCCGCCCTCAGCCCTCCACAGCCCTCCCTCTCCCCGTCCCTCCCCGCCCGCCTCCGCGGAGCTGCTCCGCGCCTGCAGCCGGGAGAGCACCGCGCCGCCGCCGGGATCCGCGGCAGCTTTTGGCGAGGAGCGGAGCGGAGCGGGGGAGAGGCACAAAAGGGAAGGACGGAGGGAAAGTCCCTCCCACGCCCCCCTCCCCCAAGTTTATGATGGGGGTCCGGAGGAGCAGCGCTGCTCCGCGGCAACCGCTCGTCTGCTGAAAACTTGCTGCTTCGCTTTTTGGGTAAAGTTGATGCTTATTGTGTCTTTTCATTGTGCTTTTTATTCTTTTTTTCACCCTCCTCTTCTCCCGCTTTGGTTGGAGCTGCTCTACGCCGGTGGGGGGTGTGTGTGAGGGAGGGTACAATTTGGTGAGGGTCTCTCCTCGCAGCGGGTGCCCGAGGGGGCCTGTCCCGTGTGTCCCCCCGACCTCGCAGGTGAGCGGGGAGGATGCGGCCGCGCGTGTGTCCGGTGTGTCCCCATCTTTCCCCGTCCAGACCCCTCCGGGACCGTGCCTCCCCGGCCATTGTTTTTGCCGGGGGCTGCGGTGACAGTCCCAGCCCCGGGCTGCTGCCGGGACCGCCTTGCCCTGGGTCCTGGAGGACGGCAGAGCTCCCCAAAGCCAGAATTGAGTTTGTCTTTTTTTTTTTTCAGAAGAAAAATGAAGTTGCCCCTTCTCCTCCTTGTCATCCCCCCATCCGGGAGGGGCAATCTTTCGACAAGTATATTTGCTGAGGAATTTAAAAAATTCCCTGCTGCAACTTGATCCCTGTGTGATGAGGAGCGGCTTGGAGAGACCCGGACTCCAATCCTATTAAGGACTTAGAGAGTTGAGAGTTTTTTCCCCGGACTCGGTGGCTTTAAAACAATCAGGGAGGAGGGGAGGGAGATGGGCTCATCTAGATGCCTTTTCTGCCTCAAGTGATTGCCATCATTTCCTGGGAAACCTGACTTTTCCAGCGCGGGGGCTTAGGGTGATTTATCAGTGGTCCTGCTGTCGGCTTTTCCGAGGTTTATGGGCTTATTTATTTATTAAATCATTTAGCTAACCTGCAGCCAGGGCTTCAAAACTTCCCGGGCCGGGGCTGCGGCTTAGCCGCGGGCGCGGTGCGGTGCGGTGCGCCCTCCGCGGGGCCGGGACCCGGCTCGGCCCCCGCTACATGGCCCGGGTGGCCAAATGTCCGGGCGTGGGGGGTCACCGCCGGCCGGGCCAGTGAAACTTGTGTCTTCCTATGGCTGCGCTCGCATTTCATACTGCCCCAGGTGCTGGAAAACCTCGTGCTTACAGAAATTAGCATTTTATTGGTGTATGGTGTTTATATTTTTACGGCCACAGATAAAGGCACTAGTTGTAAAACCTTGCCTACCCCCTACCAATTCCCTTCTTTTTTCTTTCTTCTTTTTTTTTTTTTTTTTTTTTTTTCAATTGAGGCTCTGGGGATGTACGAGAATTTGAAAGTAAGCGTTACTAGCATGTGCATAAAACAGCATTTAAACAAATATTGAATTGGCATGTGCAGTTGGTGCCAAAAAAGTTAAGTAAATAAGCCATGAAATTCAAAATACACACAAGTGGAATAGACTGATTTGTTATAAGACTTGCTGATTTTATCTGCTTGTTCTAGCTACCTTGATTTAAGAAAAACTTTGGAGGTCTTTTTGGGGCTGGTTTTGTTTTGGTTTTTTTTAAGTTCTAAACCTAATAAAATTAACTTCATTAGAAAATAAACTAAATTCACCTGGAAAAGAGGTTTTTGTTAATTAATTAAATAATTGTTTATGCTGCTGGAATGTTTGAATTGCGTGATAATTACTGCATACAGCAACTACAGTTGGTGAATTGGTTTGGTTCAGCTTTTCTGATGGGCGGATATGGTAATTTGTATTTTGGCTGTAACATCGGGAAATGGTGACACCTGTCAAACTTTGAATTGCAATAAAAATGTAGTATTGAATGTTATTGCAAAACTGACAACTTTGAAGAAGCGAATGAAATTCATTATGGCTCTTCCACTGTAAACAACTGCTGGAAATTTGTCATTTGATTGAAAGCATGACCTATCTGTAGCACTGAAAAGTACCTGATTGACTGAAGATGAACTTGTTAATCTATAGGTATGTCTATAGGCAACCTCTGGTGTGTGTTTGTGAAAGAGTTGATCTTTAAAGCAAGTTGAGGTAAGATTCACTTCATCTCGAATGTTGTTATTGCTTAAAGTATGTGACTTTGAAGTGCCCAAAAATGCAACTGCTGTTCTTCAAAGGAAAACAGATCTTGAGGACTGTTTCCAACTTCCTTTCAATGTCTTTCTTTTTTTTTTTTCTCCAGTGTGTCAAAGGGGATGTATACAGATGGACAAATACTATTTGTGTTAGGTCATTCAATTAGAGAAAAATTAGAGACGTAGAAGAATTTGAACTAGATGCATATGTCAATATAAATCTAGCATAATTTCATTAAAGCTGCTCCAGGTTATACTTGGATAAAAGAGAACAGAACTTGACCTCAGACATCCAACACATAGCAGCTTGCATTCCCAAATGTCACACTGAAGTCACATTTAGAAAAGACAGCCTTCTGGCTGCATATATATAAAGAGCAGTATTTTTGCCATTGTTTTGAAAACCAGTTTGAACTTCTATGTCAAAGAACCGTTTTTGATTATGTTTTCTGTGATTCTAATCATCTTACAGGTTTATACCACAACTTTCCTTTCAGTGGCACAGTTGTATAGAAGCTGCACAGGCTCTGGGGCTGTGTGATCGATCAGCTGTATACAGAAGGGGTTATGTGTTAGCTGCAGTTTTGTCTGACTTGAAAATACATTTTTCATGATCTCGATACTTTGTTTCTATTGAAAACGTTTGAATTTTTCAGTCCTCTGGACCCATCTTTTTTTTTAATTTAAAGATAGGGTAGAGCATGTGGCCTAATAGCAGTTGCAAGTATGGAAGACACTTGGTTAACTGCCTGCCCCTGTTTTTGGTGGCCTACTGTAAGCCAGTTGTTTGCCCTGTAGTCTGAAAGGTACACAGATACTTCATGCTTTTGTACTCTGAGAAGTGCTCTGTTCATAGTGAAGTTTCCAGTGCAGATTAATGAAGGCAGTGGATTCAGTAAGCAGTCACCAAAATCTGTATGTATTTGTGGAGCAAACACCTATCTATTGCCCCATCACAAAGCCTCCACTTAATAATCTGGCCAAGGATTTCAAGGCAGTGAGTTTTTTCAAAGAAGCTACTTAGGAACATTAGATGTGACTATAGCATCAAACTAATTAGTTGCCACTCCATTTCTATGAAGCTTCTAGGGCTTTATAGAAATGCAATATTTGCACTTCTCACTTGCAGCTAAGGCACTGAGGTTAAGCGGTCTCTGCTTTTTGTCCGCTTTCTTGCTGATGGGAAAGATTCCAGGGCATTGTTCAAGAGCTGCACAACCCCCTTATGTACCTGGATAAATACTTTAAACAGTTGCACATTTGGACAACTTGCCACAAAGCATTAAGTGGTATTTAGGGTTTGCTTCAGCTCTGTTGCCAGGACCCTTTTAAAAAAAAACCAAAACAACTTGTAGGTATTTGGGAATGAATTAATGCAACACTAAATAAAATAACAGCAAAGAATGAATCCTTGTATGAATGACAGAAAGAAGGCATTGTATTAGAAAGCAAATACATGTGTGCCTGTGCATATCTACATTTATGTACGCACATTTGTGTGCATGCATGGAGTACACACAATTCATGACCTGTGCTTACAGCAGATCCCATATATATGCATCTTCTAGAAACTAACTGGTGTTTGTTGTAAAAGGAATGAAAATTGCATCTTGCATGGCAATCTTGATAGTTCAAGAGGCAAAATTGCAGGTTTCCCTTGTGAACAAGTGACTGGAATGGAAATAGTGGGTAATCAGGTCAAACTTTCTACAGACCAGTTCCAGTTGGAGTGAATACATGTTTGATATGTGTAGTCCAGGAGAGGCCACAGAACTTCTGTTCATTCACTCTTGGCTACTGTAAAACCACAACCCATAACCTTTAACTTCTTATAAACAAAGTGAACCTAAATGCATTAAAGATTAAATGTGTTGCACAAAGGGAACAGGAAAATTGTCCTTTAATTCAGAAGGTCAGAGCTGTAAAAATTGTTTGGCATTTGAGAATATTCAGTACCACAGCAAAAAGAGGCCTCAGTGCCTGGAAGTGGACACCCAAATTCGAAAAAAATTGAATATAGGCTCCCTTGGGCTCCTATTGTAATGAGTGGAAGCGTTTCTGATACTGTCATGGGCATGACTGCCCAAATACATTAGTCACTGGTGAATCTTTTCTTATCGTTTCACAATTATTTGATTGGCTGTCACCTTTCTGTAATTATAAATATTCTAAGAGGAAACAATAAGAATTAGAACTGTAGGTACCAGGATCTTTGTACTGGATGTATTTCTTTTTACTTTCTAAGTGTTCTTTTTCATATGAAAAGAGTCTTGCAGCTTTATCCTTATTCAAGTCTTTTCTTTTTGTATCTACTGGGGAGAAAACCATTAATTTTGAGGAATGGTGAGAGTAAGCCTTAAGCTGTCTTTGACATTTTAGTTTAACTTGAATAGGTTAATTTTTTTTTTTTTTTTTTAAGAAAACAAGTTGGTGGGAAGTGTGTTTTAACTGTGAGCGCCCGATTTCGACCATTAGCATAAGAAAAAAAGTTTTAGTGCATTTGCTATTGTATTGAATGAAGAGTTCCAACAGTCAGGGAAAAGAAAGTAAAAGGCTGTAAAGAAATGATGGTCTATTCAGATTATTCAGCAGCCCAGAGCTCTGGTCATCTACCTCTGAAATCTGTGATCGGGATATCACTTTTATCTTCCTGTGCCTTTCTCTCACCCATTTCACATGTTCACTTTTGTCAAGGTTTATTGATCACGTTTTTTTCTCTGCAAATCTGTGGAAAATTTAATGAACCAAAAACAACTGAGAAATAAAAGGAACTTTTTATTCATTAGTCACTAGATTGAATTTTGTTCTGTAGTCACTACCCTCTTGCCTCCCATGTGCCTCATTGTGTCACTCCTGCAGCAGTTACAGTATGTACAGTGGGGATGGCCACATTATTCATTCTCTTCCAGGGAAAAATTTGTTTAAAGTTGTGAACTCACGGCAGCCCCAGCTCTGCTTCTTGGCTTTTCTGTGCCTTCCTGACTTTTGGATTCTTGACTGTGGTGCTTCTGTCACTAAATACCTTTAAGTGTGTATTCGGCAGAGCATTTACCTCTTCAGGAATTAAATGTATTTGCTGCCTAGCAATTAAATCCAAATTTAAATGATTGCAGATTAGTAGTAGTTATTTACAGTCCTGATTGTTTTGGTGCTGTGATCCTTGTTCATTACACATCTGCTTTGCCGTGGTGCTGCCCCAGAGCGCTTTGTGATGCAAATGCTTTTGTTAACTTACAAATAGTTTCAGTATCTAGATCATCTCAGGTGACATATTTAAGTCGCTTCTTTTTTCCCAGATGGACTTAAAAAGCTGTAATTAAATGTGGTTTCCAGTATGATTAAGCTTCCCTAACATTTTCCATGGAAGGATTTACTTGAATTCTGGCACTTTCTGAACTTGTCACTGCAAGATTTTTCAATAAACGGTCCTTTTAAAATTAATTTCATTTCATTTCATGCAACTCGTAAGTGTAGTGAAATGAGGCAAAATGAAGCATATATCTGCCTGAGAGATTACTTGGATGTTTCTTGATTCTAAAGAACTTTACTGCTACCCAATGTTAAATGCTAAGTCTAAATCCCAGGGGAAGCAAAACCATGGAGTTCTGTAGAACAGTCCCAAATACTCTCCTAATGAATAGTAGCATCAATCCTGATACTTTTAAGGGATGATCTAAAAGCCACAAAAGGGATTTTGGACTTGAGCTTGTAATTTCAGCTACAGTGATGGCACATCTGTTTTTCTGCGCACGGAGTGACTCTCTCTTCTGTAGGAGTAGACACTTGCAAGCTTAAGCTGCCTGTAAATCTAGAGAGAGGACTTACTGCCCAGCAGAATGAGCCCTGCTGGAAAAATGTGGGCTTCTGGGGAGGCGTGGGGATGGGGAATAGTAATAAAACGTCTCCTATCCCCTGTGAACTGTAGGATTTTAGTGTAGACAACCCATTCACATGAAACTAATGAAATCTCTCCAGAGAAAGGTGCCTTCTCTGGGATGCTCTGCTGCACAGCAGAAGCCAGTGTGGGTCCAGCCCCTCAGAGAGGAGCACCCTGTGGTCACAGTCCCTCACCCCCTGCCATGAGGTGGCAAATACCCCCAGCAGGGGACCAGCTGGTTCTTCCCAGAATCTGCAAGGGATGGTTAGCTGCACAGCTTAATTCCTGCAATGGCAGTGGAAAAAACTTCCCGTGTTACAAATGCTATTCAGAAGAGTGGAGATTCTGTAATGTTACAGTGCTGTGCCTTATATTCATCACTAGGAGCTTTAAATATCCAGTCTCTGGAAGTTAAATCCTGTTTCAAACAAAATGTATATTTGGTGATTATATTCTATTAAAGCAAGCAGATTCACCTGGAAATAGTTTAGCACTGTGTTAAGCAGTTTGATTCTGTCGCTAAAATTCATTGAAATTCCCTTGAAAACATCTCACCTTTTTTTTTTTTTTCAGCTTGGAAAGTGGCATTCCTAGCTAGAATCAGTGTATTGCTCCCCTCCATGCTGACCTGAGGAGCTCTATTAGAGCCCTTTTATCACACCGTCTTTTAAAAGCAAGGTCTGTTGATTGCAGCGGTGTTAAAAGAACATCAGTTCCCAACACCAAGATCGCTCCTTTTCACAGCAATGCTCAGCAATGCCCCTTTGTGCGGGGGACAATGCAATAAGTCAGACAGGACTTTCGGAGCCACCTCTATAAGGAACTGTAAGGGCTGCTGAAGTACACTTGTGTTAAGTTGAATTGATTGAAATTTAATGGCTGTTAGTAGCTATGAATGGTAATGATTTTCTAGAGTATCTTCACCATGCTTGACATTAATAACTGTAGAGTGTGTATGTGTGACGCTAGTATGTTATTCATTTTTAAAGACGCTTTCTCCCAGCCCTCTTTCCCATAATTTAGTTGTTTTGATGCTTCAGAAAAGAAAAAAATCCTGTGCTTCGAAGAGCACGTACATCTTGTCAACATAATTTTGCGCTCAAGATTTTTATTTTTTCCAATTCTAACATAAATCAGACTACAATATAGTGAGAGTGATGAATTTGTTTTACATGCCATCAAGAATTAATGTTATGCAAATAAAAGCTTTACAGGTGCCATGATTTACTTAATAATTTCAAGTTCTAATATTTAAGCTCATTCATTATGTTTGAGTAAAAAAAAAACACAGCACATTCATATTTTAAAACGTGAAATGTGAGATTTGTGTGCATTTGCTGTGTGTAGTTGCTGTGTAAGCACATTTGATGGCTAAGAAATAATCAATCAGTGTTTGCATTCGGCATCCTATGCCTGTAGATGTTACAGAGACATTTCAAAGAGAATAATCAAATATTTGTATATAAGGAGAAGAAGATGGTGGTGAAATATCCCTCACAGATACAAAGAAGCAGAAAACTGCCAAAGAAAACTTTTTTGGCCTTCAGAATTGGAGCAGGGCAGCACAATTTTGCTATGCAAAGTGGCCTTTATTTCATCCTGAGCTGTTTGCTCCCAGACCTGCTGCCTTTGCCGCATGGTGAGGATGAACTGAGGAGCTGGTGAGAGCTGTAGGCATCCTGGGTCAAAGGTGAATGGGAATGTGATCGCAGGGTTTTCAGGCTTTGATATAATTTTTAGTGTGCTTCCCAAAGGCTAAGGACAAGGGGGAGAAAGTTTGACACATAAATACATCTTGAATCTCTGAAGATAAGAATAGATTTTGACTTTATTTCTCAAAAATTGAGGTCACAGTGGTCTGATGACAGGCTGAAAGCCCATCACTCAATTTTTTTTTTCTGTTTCTTACTTTTCTTTATTTTTATTTTCCAAATGAACAGACAGATTCTTATTTTTGATACATTGTACACATTGAGGTAGTGACAGCATTTTCAGGTTTTGAAGTTTGTGGCCCTGGGATCAAGGTTTAGCACCAGCATTCAGGCCTCTCTGCCCAAACAGTAGTAATATTACTGATAATGCCATAAATTAATCAAACCTCTTAAATTTGGTAACAGTGAATTAAAAGTGAATCTTTATAAAATGCAAGAGGGTCACATGTTCCTGTGATTGCTGCAGTTCTTAGTTGTGGGAGTAGGTTCAAGAATTGCTCCTTGACCTCTTCAAGCCCAGGGGAGCATTGGCCAGGGAGCAGAGTGGTACTTGGCTTTTAGTAATTTTGACAACTTCCCCTTTTGCTCTGTGTTCTTGAGGAACTCAGAGGAGAAATTCACTGAGATGCCCCATTCAAGCCAAGGATTTAGCTGGGTGTTAAAGGGCCATTTGGGAAGTGGCACACAGTGTATACCGTGATCAAGTTAATTATGTTGCTTTGGCAACCCCAGCTTTGGAATTTCCTGGCTAGGACTCGTTGATGGAATCATATTCCAATATCTGGCGTCATCAACACTATAATCTTCTACTAAACTACACCAGGGTTGTTAAAAAGTAGCAGAAAAAAGAGATGGAGGATTTTTCTCAGTGTTAACAATTGGTTGTTTTACATGCTTTGTGTTGAAGTAAGTTTCTGTTTATAATTTTCAAGTATAATTCCATTGGAGGAAATACAGTAGCAATATAATTGCTTTTCCAATGGACTCCCAAGTGATTGTTTTGGAATTCCTTTTGTGGAGAATTTCAGCATTTTGAGGTTTTGTTTCAATTCACAATAAGTCCGATTTGGAAACCTTACATTTCTTTGTAACTGCAGTAACTGGATTCTTAATTTTACTCGCTTCTTCTGAGAGCTGTAAGGGTACACAGGGCTGAGCACAGCACATGTGTTACTGAACCATGCCCATGGCCAATTTTTTTCATCTTTGATTTATTGTGTGTGCTGTTGGGGTCTTTTTCCCATTTTTTTCAGAGAAAAGGGAATGAGGGGGAAAACGTTGTGCATATTGGGGTTCCATTATCCCAGCAAAGCTTGCATTTCTTCAGAGAGCCGGCTGCAGCACTCTAAATCTCCATTTCCTATTTGAGAAAATGTTCCCACTTCTGCATTTTACTCCAAGGCCTCTGGCAGGGGTTGGTAAAATTTAAACTATGTGTTGGACTTCTTCTGAGAAATTCTGATGCTGGAGGTGATTTCATCCCTCTGGGACAAAGCACATGGGGGAAGTGGGAGGTGAAAGGCAGGTCTAGATCTGTGTCGAGAGGATGGGGATGAAACGGGGCAGTGCTGGCAGCTGCTGGAGGTTGCACCATTCTCCCAGGAGTGTGCAGGGTGAGGGATCTTCCTCTTCTCCGTTCCAGAGGGCATTTCCAAGGTGCAGATGGCAGGGGTATCTTTGCCAATGCATTTGTTTCCTTTAATCTTTTCTCAGGGTAGAGAGACACCCTAGAATCAGACTCCATCCAAGCTGTTGAAGGTGGGAGAGGAGATGGGCTTTCTTGGTAGAGAGGAACTCACTGCTTGCGAGTTGGTGTTGCTTTCTGCTGCCTGCTTTGGGCTGGCTCATTTCTGGTCGCTGTGGGTTCCTCTGCATCAGGTGGTGGCTTTCCAGGGAGGCACTGCCTCAGTTTAGGCTGGAAACTTTTAGTGCATTGGGTGCAGTCAGGTGATGACATGCTCCAGAGTGTTGAATTGGTCCAGGCTGGAGGAAGGGGACACAGAACAACTTGGGACCCCTAACCATGGTCATTTTGGTGTCTTCCTCCTTTGCTGTTGAAGATGCAACTTTTCAACCTAAGGGAACCTCCTGCCATCACCCCACTCCCTCCTCCTGTTACGGCATGTGGAATAACTACTGCCTTCTTGAATCAGATCTCCAGTGAAGTGTAGGACCCTACAGTGGAAGTGAAGAAAGCAACCACTCAGGGAGTCTTGTTCAAAGTGACTTCTCCCTCCATTCCTCAGTCACTCTCTTCCCCTAGTGTGGTGCAGCCCAGGGGCTGCTGCCTGGGACTGGCAGGCTGTTAGCCCTGCTCTAATAAAGGAGAAGCAGTTGGGCGGTTTTTATCTGGTGTATATTTTTCCTCTCTTGCTGTATGTTGTTGGGTTGCTAGGATGAGGTCCTGGTGTGCTTTCTGGGTGTGCTAAACCACTCATCCCACAAACCTCCCATGTAGGCTGGACTGGGAGTCCTTGGTGCAGCAGTTCAAACAGAGTGCAGTGCTGCAGGTGCTCTTTTGCTGGCTGAGTGCTTCAAATGTCACACCTATCCTTGGCTTAACATCTGTGCTGTTTCAACATCTCATGTGAGCTAATGCAGTTTAGGCATCACCCATTTCTCTCTCTCTCCCTGGAGGTTACAGATTTCCAGACACCCTTGAGATGGAGTTTTAAGGTCATCAGTGGCATTTTTAGGTCACAGAACTGCAGGACCTTGTCTTCTTGCCAGCTAATCAAATGACTAATTAGTTCATATATCGCTGCTGTTATCTCTCTCTCTAGCTTTGGTTCAGCTCTGCAGGATGAAGCCTGCTAGGAGATGACATCTGAGAATTACTTGATTGGAAACTTAGAGGCAGATATGGTCAAGAGAGTCCATATGAGCAATCACTGGTGCCTGTGTTAGTCTCTGTACCCCAGTTCATTCATGTGTATTAATGCATCTGTCAAAGCACGGTATTTAAAAACAGCCTTGCTCTAAGCCTTTCTATGATAACGGCAGTGAATACTCAAAACACGCAGCACTCTTAATTCCATTGTAATTCGAGTAATTTGAACAAGACTGTATTTTAACAGATGTAACTGTATACATCTATTTTAATTTATTTTAATCTGTGAGCAATTTTACATCTGGGCACTTTATCCTGCACCCTCTTAAATGCTCACAAATAGGGACTTGGGCAGTGCAAGCCTTTGTGCGTATCACAGTCACATTAACCCACTTTATTTCACACTTTTCTCAGGTGTTGATAGCATCTGGTTGTGACAGATGCTTTCTGATAAAGCCTTCAGATCAACATGCCTTTGGAGACATCAGTGCTCTGTGTTGGTACTTGCAGACTGCTGTATCCAAATACTCTTCTTTAATTGTCTTATTAAGTAGAGAATTAAGCTGTGTGCTTTGACTGTTTTGGTGCCAGTGATTCTTATTGCAGGCTTTGGCACGGCACCACATTGTGTTTTAAAGAGACAGCATCACTTTAATGATGTGGGAATTGAGTTGGAGGATAAAAATCAGCTGAGAAAATGGCTGACTGAAAGTACTGTATGTAAAATCTGATTTTATGTTCTACCTCTCAGACTATTAGGTGGGGGGTTTAGTTCAAATGCCTGCAATAATTTAAGAAATAAAAAGCAGAAATTCTCCCTGCTGCCAGACCACAGGCTCCTCAGCGCCAGACTTGCAGACGAATGTCACATGTTGCTGTATGTTTTGAAAGCATACCATGTGTTATTCTTTAGCTGTCTCAGTCTTCCCCCCCAGCTATATCATCTTCCCCCTAGCCAATCTCACAGAAAAACTTCTAATGAAAAAACTTTCCTTTCCCCCCTGTCCGGTGCAGACGCCAGGATGCGTTCCCCTGTACCTCTCACTCCATGTGAAGGTCTCTGCCCGCAAACTTGCAGAAGTGATTTTAACTTGACTTCATGTAACTGCCTCTTATGCTTTAAATCAGGCACTTTTGACACTGATATTGCAGCTTATGTTGTGCGTTAGGATCAGGAGCTCACAAATGACTAAACATATGGTTAAAACTTTTTTTTCATGAAATATAATATGTTTCAGTTTAACTCAGCTGTGGGTCTAGATAACAAACCTCCACAGTTTGCCATTAGAATAATTGCATTTCCAGAAACAATTTTTACTCTTTCTTTTCTACTGTCTTGGATTAATGTTTCCGCCAGCTAATGACAGGACTGGACATGCAGACTGGATTAGAGCATAGTGTGAGTAGTATGAGCTGAACATGCTGGCATCTCACTTTATTGCCTACAAGGTTAAGCGGTTTACTGTGAGGTCGCAAGAAGTAAACTGAAAGCAAAAAGGCAAATTAATCCAGATCTCTTGGGTTCCGTCAGTGATGAGCATGCCTCCCAGGGCATTTGCCTCTAAAATGTTGTTTTGCCCATCCTCCAAGCCTGCAGCAGTGGACCTTTCCCACATATGGCCAGCTTGTGCTTGGATGGGAGGTCAGAGTCCAGCCACTCCTCGGGTACCCGGGTGTCACTCCGGCAGCGTGGCCACGGGATGCCGCTCCTCCTCTGGATCTGCAGTGCCAGGATGAACGTGGCAGAAAAGTTGGCAGCAGCAGCCTGGCGCTGCGGCTCTCGTGAATGGTAAAGGCTGCTTTGCATTAGAGCTGCTCCCTGGGGCTGCCTGCTTGCAAGAGGTCTGCTCCCAATTTCAGCAGGGGTAGGAAGCAGCCAGCACCTGAGCTCGACATCTCTATTAAGTTCACTGTACCAAGAAAAAGACGGCTACTCAGGAAAGCCACTGCTTGGGTTTCTGCAGAAAAGAGTGTTGAATTGGTCCAGTGGCAGAACTGCAGATCACATCTCTGATAGGCAAGAAACTGCTGGGGAGTAATGTTAGGATAAAGGATAGGGCTGGGAAGACCAGAGCAGATGGTGCAAGGGGTCGTACATGCATCACACCTATGTGTGCTAGCTAGACTACGGCTGAAAATTCATCATACTTCATTTGTATTCCTTCTGTTTTTCCTTTTTGTTTGTTTGGGGTTTTTTGTTGGTTTTTTTTTGTTTGTTGTTTTTTTTTTTTTTTAACACTGCCATGATTGGGATTTATGCAGGTACCTGCATCTAGCTGTACCTTGTAATTGTAGGTGGTATTTCCACCTATGAGCTTAGGTGCTGGGTGTGCCATCTGATACCCCAGTTTGCAAGTGGACTGGTCATACTGGGGACTGAATGAGTCTGGTCACTTATTGCACACAAAAGCTTAGATTTGAATCCATGTTGAAAGGCTGGATCACAGCCTGTGTCTTAAGCGTGTTGGACTTGTAATTCTCTTTTCAGTTGAAATTAAAGATTTATTGGTTTTCTATGAAAACAATAATAGAAAGTTTGTGTTTCATGTTTAGGTATAATTAAGAGTGTGAGGCTTGAATGATGAGGTGTACTGTGTTCAGAAAGAAACCTGGTACCATCATACACGAGTGCAGGGTTTCCACTGGGCCACGTCTCTCACAGATCAGTTTGACATCTCCTGCTTTACTGGGACCTCCTTTCTCACCAGTCCCTCATGTTTCCTGGGGAGCTGCAGTGTTCAACTGGACTCAGCAACCCAGCTGTGCTGTAGTGGTAGAAATATTGCAGGGACATGGCAAGTGCCTGTGCTGGGACCACCAGCCTAAGGCAGAGTGACGCCTGTGTACTGAGTTGACTGTATGGCTTATATCTGTGGGGAGGAAAAATGGGTGCTGTGTTTCCCTTCTTGAAGTCAGTGGAAACCTCACCAGAGTGCCACAACTTCTCAAATATGGTGGATGGTGGCTTAGGCACTTCATCCACCAGCTCCCTCAGGACCCACAGCTTAGTCCCTTAGAAATACCAGTAAATGTTGCAGCTCTGGCTCCCTCACCAAAGGTGCAGGGCTGCTCTTTGCAGCCAGGCTTCATGGCAAAGAGCTAGTGAGTGATGACTGCTTTGTGAGACCAAGTGTGACCAGGAGGGCAGGTCCTGCCTTGTGTATTAGCAATTGCCTCTCACATGGACCCCTGTGACCTTTTTGTACTAATGTATTAGGTCTGGAGCTGTGCCTTGGAACCATGCAGAGCTTATGCTGGTGGAACAGAAGGGTGACTTACCCTGCAGCCTTCCACAAGCAGTGATACACACTGTGCTTCCCTGTGCTTTGTCTGCATACAAGTAGGCAGGGGCATTTCAAGATAATTGCTATAAACTGGAAATGTCCACCATGCTAAGGATTTGCATGGTTGGGACAGACCTTTCCTTTGTGACACTTGTCATGGTGGTACATGAGAAGCTACTTGAACCTGATCCTCTTGATTTATGAAAGAACTGGTTGTAAGTTTGATTATTTCCCATGGGGCTTCTGAGAAAGCAATGCTTTCCCTGCCCTTTTCTTATCTGTGGCCTGCAAAGATCACCTTACTTTCAGGGCATTTGTGGGACATGCATGTATTACAGTTCTAGTTAGTAATGATACCTATGTGGATTATCTCAGGAAAACTATTGCATTATTTTGTAGGAAGTTCCTAGAACATTCACTATCTATTTTTATAAGGGAGATCTTTGCCTTAAATTTGTTGCTCTTCAGCAGAAGAGCCAGTGCCCCAGCAGAAGGTTGGAATGTGATGTTATCAGCTCTCTGCTCTGCTAGACCTGTGGGCTGGTACAAAACCACTTTTAGCTTCCAGGCAGGCACTTGGCTCACGAGTAGTTAAGGGACATGAAGGAGTCCCAAGGAGACAGATGCACAGACAACCTGGTGGCAGCTGGGAAAATACTGTAGGGGAAAGAAGGGATGTAAGACAGCAAATCTGTAGGAAACCAGTCTTCATTATTTCTGCAATTTGTCTGACTACTTGCGCTCTTTTATAAACTTTTTATTACGGCAAAAGTGACTAGAATAAAAATAGTCTAGTTGCCAAGGGGATAAACAGTGAATTAAAAGGATTAAGTTCTGAACACTTCACTGCTTTTAGAAAGATGTTATTTGATTTACTAGCTTAAGTTAAATTTACATGACCAAATTACTTCTTAACTTAATAATGACTTTCGTGGGGTAAAGCACCCCATCTCTTTAGGTGTTTTAGAAGGACTTAATCCAGAATACATCATAACTCTTTAGGCCATTATGGAAGAGTGGAGCAGCTATCCTTTGTGTCATAAGCTAAATGAGTGCTGACTGGCATTTGAGTCTTCTGGAAGTCAGCATGACCTGCATGTGGTGTAGGTAGAGATAACAACTCAACATGTAAGATAGCAAGGGAACTATTCCCAGCATTACATTAGCTATGTTGCCAACTGTGATATTTTTGATTGTTTCATTTTTCATAACTCTTGAGATACTTAAAGATAACTTGTTGGGTTTTTTTTTTAAATATATGTCTTTGTTTTCTAAAGACAGCTCATGGAAAGTTGATGACTGACAGTGGCAATTCTGTTTCAGATCACCACAATAAACTTCTCTCCTGATACTTGTCGATGTAGTCAAGCCAAGCTCCTGCCCTATAAGGGTTCAGAGTTGCTGGCAGTTTGTGTTGGTTTCCTCTGAATCCACAGTGCTTGTTTGTGGCTCTTTCTTCCCCCCACAGCTCCTCACACAGCACACTTGCATGTTGGACAGAGTCCAAATTTCCTCCCTCCTGGGGATTCCTTTGCTGTTAATTTAAGTGATGGCAAATGCAAACTTCTTGCCAGAGCTTGCTGTGTGTTTTTTGGATGCTTTTTATAGCTGTTCCCTGAGGGGTCAGCTTTTGTCCTTCCCCACCATGCTCTCTGCTGTGGGGAGAGAGGCCTTGAACTGGAGCTGATCGGTCCCACCTGGCTTTGAATGCATCTCTGACATGGCTTCAGGACCTCACTGTCTTTCACAGTTTTTGAAGGCTTTTGCTTTGTTGTTGTTTGTACAAAGCTGAACTTTATAATAACCTTAGTGTATATGTAATCTTAAAAGCAGAATTAATCATTCATGCCTGTAATAGAGTGTGTCTAAGTTCTTATTAGATGGTTTTCTGCAGGACTGTGACCTGATGATTTTAGATGCTACATGAAAGTAACAATTAGGGAGGAAAATTACTATTTTTAATAGGTATGCAAAATAGCTTTTCTCTTCAAAAGTCATATGGTAAAGACATGGTGCTAATATGAGACAGAGTGAATGTGTTGAAGAGAAGTGAGTGCCCATCTGCTGTATGCCTGAACTGTAGATTTATGGGATATCTTCTCAAACTGGGGACATTCACACAGATCAGAGCACAGTCTAGAAAAGCACTCAGTCTCTTTCCAGGTACACCAGCAATAGCCAGGAAAGCTGAAAGGCAGCTCTTCAGTTTGAAGTCATATGTGCCTTTGCTCATTTCCCTTCAAAAGGTCTGCCCTTGTCACCAGAGGGGATTTGACTACCTCCCCCAGCCACAAGTTCTGCTTCCCAGGGTTATTCTCCATGGCCTTTGTCCTGCTGTGAGGTTTGTGCTTGCACAACTGAGAACCCGTTTAGTTGTGGTTTTAACCCCTCAGCTGTTTTCAGCAGTCTTCATCTGATTTTTCCAGACAGTTTTGTTGAAGGAGCTGTGCAGCAGGACATGTTCACAGGACAGGGAGAAACAGTGCTGGCTTTATGGAGATTCACATGTTGGAGGAATGTCATCTGTTTGTGCTTCATTTTGCACTGGGGTCCCGCAGGGCACTGTGTGTTCTGTGATCATCTGGGCTGTTGTAGAAGGCAGAACATTTGATTGAGCACGGAGGTTTGTAACCCCAGCACTGCAGAGGTTTGGTGTCCCATTTCATGTTGAACTGAAAGTCTCTGGTGGAATCAGAGAATCATAGGAATGCTCTGTGAAGACACCTGGTAAACTAGTGGAAATGATGGTGAAGGAGTTCTCCATTGTGGCATCCTGGATGGAGAAATAAACCCCTCGAGTCTGGAAGCAGTGTGGTGGGCAGACTCAGTGTTTGGTGAAGGTGACTTGTGGAGACCATGCAAGAAGCAGCACAGCACTTCAAAATGGGATTCAAGTAGGAAGAACAACTAGATTATCTGGGGGGAAAAATCCAGTGGAGTGGACATCCAGGATGCAGCATCTATTGGGATACATAGGTCCTCAGGAATTAATAATTGAGCATGAAGATCTTGCAAATGTGCTGCTTTTCGTAACCTGAAAAGACCACCCCCCAAAAAAAGGTTTGGTTGCTTGTCCTGTGCTGAGGCAGCAGATGGGACTGAGGACACAGCACTGGTAACTGCAGAAAGTGTAATGCATTCAGGTCTGCTTCACTCCATTACAATAGAGATTGACAAATTGGAGAGAGTTCAGGAGAAAAAAAGAAGTAACAAGAGAGCTTGAGGGATTGACTTACAAGAGAAGACCGAAAGAGCTGAATATAGATAACTTGGCTAAAGGATGACAAATGGGATGGTTGAGATATAAATCTACAAATATCTGAAGGGTGTAAACACCAAGGCTATGAAGAATTATTTAGAGTGGTACAATGGGGTGTAACTAGAAGTAATGGGATGAAATTTAAGAGAAGGCAAATTTCAGCTGAATAATGGGAGAAGCTTTTTGACAGTGTGATGTATTAAGCCATGGGGCTGCTTTTCCAGCAGTAGTCCTGTCGCTCACTGTTTAGGGCACAACCCTGTTTGCTTAAGAAGCCAGAGTTTTCCAGAGTCTTTATTAAGGACAGTTTCAAATCATGCCTTTTGTGTTTTATGTAATTGATGCAGAGGCATGCAAACCATACACCAAAGCTGCTGTGCCTCTCCACACATGCACCATGTCTGGGTGTGACATAGCATCTCCTGTTGTGGTGGTGGAGATGAAGGCAGGGGTGTGAGCAACCTCTTGAGCCACAGCTCAGCCCAGATGGCCCTGCTGGCATGTCAAGCTAGGCCAGGTCAGTAGAATCTGCTCTTTGATCTGAACCTTCTTTTACCTCCCACACTTCTCCCATCCAGGTGCTGTAGTGTTACCTTTTGGGGGTTAGTTCACTTATGGTCTCTGGAATAGATATCAAAGTTATGCTGCAGCTCTGCACCAAGAAATCTCCCACTTTGCTTCAAAGAAATCAGGACAAACAAGCTCCCATTGATGCGCATTGTCTATGATCTTTTATAAATCTACAATACTGTACCTTCACTTTTTCTTTAGAAACTCCCATTTCTTCTTCTGCTTTTCACTTCACTTGAAATACAAACTAAGGTCAGAGGATCACTGTCCTACTGGCAGAACACACTGCATTGTCTGTCATTTTAAAATGTCCTCCACAGTAACTGAGGAAAGGTTCATTTCTCTACTCTTTATGCTTAAGAGTGACTCGAATGCATTTTGCTTTTCCTAATCTAGAAGGGCTAAATTAGAAAATTAGATTAACTAGCTGTGTAAATCAAATTAGAGTTATCTCAACTAAAATGGTAACATGGGGAATATGGCAGATTCATGTAAATAGAGAAACAAATGCAGCTGTAGCACATAGCACACACTGGAAACTTGGCTATTTTGTTGAAGAGAGGGGAGGACAGAAAACTTTAAAGCACTGGCATTCTTGGAGCATAAATGAGACAAGCTGAAAGTGTCTTTTATAATTGTTCTTAAATGTGTTTTGTATTGCTCATGCTGTCCCTGAAGAGGTCTGTGTCCATACGCTTCAGGGAAATTTCTGAATTATATCCTCTCTCAGTCTGTGGGAAGAAAGAACTGCTGAAGGGTTTCATTCTCCTCTGCATGGGGATGAATATTTTTCTTGCTGAAAAATGCAGTTTTGGTCTCCTCAGAACTGGATTAATTTGGTGGATGGTTTTCATGGGGAATTTTGTATGTGGGAAATGTCAAAACAATTGTGTCTTCATTGCATTCCCGTTACTGAGGGCTGTGGTGAGAGTGCACTCCTGGAGAGGAGAGCTTTCCTTTGAACCACTTTTCACATCCAGACCAAGAGTGGATGTGTGCTCAGGCCCCATCGTCTCAGGAGAGCAGCATAACCACTAAGCTACCTCAAGTTTGCCACCTTAATCTAAGTGGTTTCCATTCAGCAAAAATAAATCATTTATGTCAGTATGACTCCAGAATTATTTTTAAAAAATTGTTTGGGTTCACTGCTGTGCAGGAGTATCAGTTATCCTCCCTACCTTATTTCTGAGGCCACTTTAAAAAGGAATTTTAATTATGCAGCTGGGGGTCTGTAATGGCATTTGCAGGAGACATCATTGGAGGTTTTTTCCCTGGAGCTTGACTGATGATACTTTTGCACCCCTATTAGTAGACTTAGGCCCAACCCATTTACAAGGCAGACTTTCCAGGCAGGCGCTCCTCAAGAGGACAGTGTAAAACTGGTCAGGTTTCTTTTAATTGTTGCTGCAAACTTCTCCGACCCTTGATAGTGAAAGACATCTCTGCAAAAGCGAAGCCTGGAGCGACTGAGGGAAGTGTTTGGGGGGAAAGGGTACCTCAGAATAAACTGCAGCGGATTTTGGGGTCACCATAGCAGTCCAGGCCAGTTTTAACTTCACAGCAGGGCTGGATTATGATCTGGGGCATTTGGAGTATTCCCAGCCTTGTTGGTCTGAGTTGATAACCTGCAGCTGAAGGGCCTGGGATATGGGTGGGAGCTGTGAAGTACCAGCAGGAGCAGCAGAAATTCAGCTCCAGCCAGCCTGTGCAGCATGGCAGACTATAAGGCATAATAAGTATACTTTTTTTGTCAGTATAAGAAAGGAAAAGGCTGCCCTTCCTCCTTATCTGTTGAGGGCACTGAAAAATCTTGAGCCAGCTTGTGCAGTGAAAGGATTAATTTGCTGTGGATGTTTGATTAATAAAGCAGTAGTCTATCTCATTACATTTCCCCATAGTAACTGCAAAAGAGTTTCAGATGTGCGTGGTCTTTACCTCTCTCCCCATACTGTGAAACAGACGTCTCGCTGACTGCCCCCAAAAAGGACAGATCAGCACCCAAACCCTCCTTCTGGCACGACGTGAGGAGAAGCCAAAACTCAGGGGGGGAGTCAGCCCAAGTGCAAGGAACATGCCTTTCTTTTTCTTCTACAATATGAGAAAACATAAACGAGTGTGCAAGAAAGCCAGGCAATGGAACCAGATTATTTTGACTTAAAATACAGTGTTAGTTTTCTTCAGCAGCATTTAAAGGTTGGAAAGTTTTCAGCTGATTTTGCTGACAGTTGCACAGTTTCTTTACTGCCTTTTGTCATTTTCCAGGGCATCTATCCTTCATTACTCCATACTAGTGCCCTGCCTTTATCTCTTGCAAGTCTGCTCCTCAGCCCAGCACTGTGGGCCTCCAAGAGTAAATGTTTATAATGTTCATTTAGCTTTCAGTGAAATCTCTTCCAGCTTTCAAAGAAAGCTCTTTAGTTTGGTCTGCACAGATGTAAACTTTCAATAGGAGAAATTCCCTGTGTTCAGCTAATGGCTTCAGGACACCAAGTGCTGCTGATGTGAACTGTAGTTCAGTGTCCTTGTAACTTCATGTAAAAACTATGTGCTACCTCTGATTTTGAGTTTAAGCACGCCATAAGAGTGGATTTAGGCCTTCTATACATGCAGTGTATACTAACAGTACCTTATTTTTGTTTATGTATAAATAAGATGTCTCTCCACAAGATCTGTTGGAAGCCAAGTATGGGGTTTAAAAAAGGAATAAATAAGCAATGGAACAGTAATTCTGTCATAAGGTGCATTGTGTCAACAGCAGTTTATTTTATTTACATCTTAGAGTAGGAAGTGCTCTGACTTGTTAGTTTGTTGTTGCTTTCTG
Source organism: Vidua macroura (assembly GCF_024509145.1). Classification (NCBI taxonomy): domain Eukaryota; kingdom Metazoa; phylum Chordata; class Aves; order Passeriformes; family Viduidae; genus Vidua; species Vidua macroura. The sequence continues at coordinate 28,895,501 of NC_071577.1, forward strand.
ATGTGTTGGGTTCTAACATGGTTCTCAGTGACTTTTGTATTCTGTTTTCCCAGGAAAAGCCTTATATCACAGTTTCAGTTATTTTCCTTGGCAAAACTTAGTATTTTATTTATTGTAAGCTGCCATAAGTTAGATGAACTAGCTTATGCTTAGAGCTACATATTTCATTCACTTAGTTTGCACATTAATTTAGAAAATTGAGGAGATGGTACCAGCCATAGGTGATGGAAGTTTTTCCCCTGATGCATTCTCATTTCACAACAAATCTAGCAGAGACCGAAGGGCTAAGGGATGTTGTTTCTTTCCATTAACACCCATACAAATATTTTCTTCCCATATGTCTCAAAGTGCTTTAAAGAAATGCTTGAATATTATATACCAGATGCTTCTGTTAAGAAGCTGAGTCACAGATGGACAGTCAGGGGTATCATGACACCTGATAATAGTGTCGGAGAATGGGGGCCCTTTGCTCTCTGTCCTGGGAATTAGACCACTGCTTCATGGTCCCCACTGTAGAAGTGGCTTAAGGTCTGCCAGAATTTCAGGGTCCTATATTCTAATGCAGAACAAATTTTCCAGGATTTATTAGGATGTCCACAAAATCAGCTGTCTTTGCAGTATGTCCACTCTGGATGAATCATTTCTTGTCACTTTTCTCTGACAAGATGGGAAAGTAAGTGGCCGTAACTCTGAGCTATGTCCTCCACATCTCTCCTGAGGGTCAGGAGGAAAGGGCAGTGCTGGGACTGGGTTCCCTTGGTGTGTGCTGTGGGGTGAGGTGCAGCTCCAGCACCTCTGGGCTAGCATCAGATGAGCAAGTGATAAGACAGGTTTAGCAGTGTCCTGGCAGCTCGCTGGTGAGGTTGAGCAGCCCAGTACAGGGTTGCCTTGGACTGGCCAGTCCCAGCCCAGAGGTGCCTTAACGTGCTCCACACACAGCACAGCCGTGTGGAAGTCTTCTGCAAATGACTTCCAGATCTAGCAGGCTGGGGACTTACACTAGACTAAAACTCCCTTAGGCATGTAGAAATAGAGGTGTAATAATTAGCAACCAACCAGTGCTGGACCCCTGGTCTACCGCTGTTATGGTTTACACCCATGAATTCTCATAGCTGTTCTAGGGCCGTGTATGTATGGGAGCAGGGAGAGGAGGAGAGAACTTCTGGTAGTGATCAAACTGCATCTTAAACTCTGGTTTGTGTTGAGCCAGAAGGGTTTAATTATATATATGTAACATGCAATGAAAAGCAACATGGGTCTTGAGTAGACCATATGTCTTTAAGTGCTGCTTGGGATCACTGAGAGCTGCAGAACCAAGCTTTAGATTTTGGAGATGTGGTTCAGACACAGAATTGTGCTGGTGTCCCTAAACTTTCCTGGTTTTGAATAACATTTTTGTAGCTGAGGTTTTGCAAGTATGAAGCCTGAAGCCAGCTTAAGGAAAGTTTATGATGTGAAAATTAAGTTTTCTCTAGTAAGCTGCAGTTTGTCAAAACAACTGCACGCATTCCTGTTGGGCTAGAGTTTGGCAGGATGCAAAGATTGCATCTCTCCCTTTGAATATCCGAAGAAAATGGAAACCTGGCATTTTAATCTTGCATGGATTTCTACACATCCCTTTCAACAGCTGGGATAAGCTCCTCTGCTTTATCACACATTTTCCCTTGTGTTATGAATCACCACCTTCTCTTCAGGCAGTTCACTTACAGGATTCTTCAGTCTTTGGAAGTTTGTGTGTTTGACTAAGGGGAGCAAAAAAAGGTTCTAAAGGGACTTGCCCAAAAATAAGATGGATCTCAAATTTGGTTGTCTGACAAGAAATGAATTGTCATATAATTGGAGCTGGTGCTAACTGACATTTCTGCTTTTGGGGAAAATATTTTGGGAAAATTCACTCAGATTTCCAACAGACCTCTTAAGAGGGTCTCACAGAGAGGAAATTCCATACATTTTTTTGCTCTGGAAGAAAAAAAAAAATCCAAAAACTGGTTTTAGTTGATTACTCTGAAATGAAAGAGAACAGCTGTCTGCTCCAACTCCCCACACCCAGGGAAGGAGGGCTTAAAGCTCCCCTTAAGCTTCATGAAGAGCTTGGATTCATGGAGGTCTCACAAGCTTTGTGCTCCTGCCAGTAGCCTGGGACAGGCATCCTGGCTCCCAGGTGCAGAAGGCAGTCCATGAGGTGGGGTTTCCTGGGAACAGGAGCTGGGGAGTTTGTCTTCCTGGGTAGCTGCTGAGGAAAGTTCTGACCCACTCCACAAGTAGTTACCTCTAACTGATGCACAGCCATAGACATTTCCAGTGTGGAAAACCTGATGATTTCCACTGGAAATCTCTTGTGACAGGAGCTCCTGACCTCTTTTACATAGGTGTTGGTGTATATGCAATGTGTAGCATATTGCTAATAAAGCTGTATAGTACCATTAAGATTTGGAGCATTGCTGGAGCAGATACTCAGAATCAGTTGGGGATTCTGCTTTTGCAGGTCACTGTTTGGATAGGAGCTTAATGGTATTCAAGCAGTTGTAAGCAGGAGATCAATAAACGAGAAATGTCTGAGTTATTCCCTTTCTGCTTTGTGACCTCACTATTTTAGAGCTTTCCCTTTTATGAAACTCGCCCCGTGTGAATTTGCTCACAGCTGTAAGAGCAATTTAGTTCCACTCATTAGTGATGAAGCAAAGGTCCATAATAAAAAAGAAAGGATAATACATCACTTAATGTATTTTTTTCCTGGGCTTGATGCATATGGAGCACTTTAAAATATTAGTTGTTTTCAGATATAGTAGAACTATTGTGTATTTTGGAAAACTTAACTGCATAAGTAATAGGAGACCTCAGCCATACGCTTCACTATTAAATCTTTTCTGAGAAGTGTGGAGAAGTGTGTTTGCTCTGCGTGTGTTTGTGTGAGTTATGGGCTGTGCAGATCAGCGAAATGCAAATTAGCAGTCCTCTACTGTCCTGTCATATCTCGACTCGCAATAGCAGAGTTCAGAAGTTCATTGCTTGGGGGAGGCAAAAAAAAGGAAAAAAAAAAAAAAAAAAAGAAAGTTTGCTCTGACTTACTTGTGCTTTTATGAAGACTGTCTGGAGCTAAATAACCCCTGGTGAACTTGTATCCTCCACCCCAGCTGCAGCCTTTCAGCTCCAACAAAGACCACTCACTAAATCCAGGAAATGGAGCGGCGCGTGGGTGAGTGGCTGACTCCGCATTCACACCCTGCCTGTGTTCCGGGGCAGCCGCTCTGCCCAGCCCTGCCAGCAAAACCCTCTGCATGTGCGCCTGGAAAAAATAATTCCTCGCCATCCACAGAGAGCTGCACTTTCCATTGAGTTTTTCCAGCAGTGCAGCTTTGTAGAAACCACAATAAAAACATGGGGCTGCAAGATTTTTATTCCTTACATTCCTCACTGCACAAAAAGCAGCACCAAATGTTTTTCTGGAAGCAGGATTTCCAGCCATGAAACAATGATTTAGGAGAGTGAGAATATCAGTTTCCAAGAATGTTTAGTTTGGAAAACTTCGAGTTTTACTTGAGACATCACTAATCTATCTCCTCCACTTTGATTACTCCTTTTCCACATACATTTATTTAGCCAGCGGCTATTATTCTTTTACCCTCGAAAAATCTGTTTTGATGCCCCTAAACATCGTCTTCTTTGTTATGCTAAGGCGGGAGATAGAGCGGCATGCAGAGAGAGAGATAAAAGCGGTGTTGTTTTATGGATCCTACGCAGTGTACTTTGCAGGAACTTTAAAGATAATTTGCACAGTGCTCCTCAGTGGGATAAATGTTCTCTAAGATCATTTACAAAACACGAACAAAAGAATATTAACAAAGACGAGTAAGCACAGATTTCCTCGTTTCACAGGTGAAGAAACAAAGCTCTGTAAAACTTATTTGTTGATACAGGGTCTGGTCAGGGTTAAAAAGGGTGAGGCTCAGCCTGCAGGGCCATCATGTCTGTATATCATGGTAGTTGCAGTGAGATGGGAATTTGAAGTGGCTGAGGAAAGAAGCGGCTGTTCAGCAGTTTAGTCATTGGACTTTGCTGCTTGTGTAACATGACATGTTGGAGATGCTTTCAGGTGACGTGGATTTCTGTCACTGGGGTGTAAAAACAACCCAGAACCTCAACTGTCCCTGCCAGATGCTGTAATATTTTGTATTAGGGAACTTTATATAAAAAAAAAAAAAATACATTTTGTGGTTCTCAAAGACTAGAAGTTTCCTTGGGAACTTCAGCACTGCAGCCTGAAATGAAGCAAGCACTCTATTGTGCCAAGCGGATAAGGTCCCCAAAGGAGCAGCTATGGAGGAATGCCTGACTGGCCCTGGCACTATCCATTTGCACTTCTTATGAAAATCAGTGATTAGTGGTTTAAAAATATTTACAAGCTTGTGAGAAGAGGTTAATGCACAGTAGTTGGAGCTTTGCACATCTCCTTCTGACTGTGCTGTTCTCCAGCTGCTGCCTGGTGGCCTCTCTTGGGAGGCAGATGATTTTCAGACTCGCTGTACTTGGGGCAATGCTCTTGGTCAGTGTCAGATTCACAGGAATACTGTCAGGATGGAGCCTGGAGCCCACATGCCTTGCCTGAAAGGCATCACTAGTCCCCCCAGTGCAAATGCTTGCCTCTGAGAGGCTGAAAAATTGTCCAAGGTGCCTGTGGAGCCACATTCATGGACTTTCTGGCCCCTCCATCTTTGCAGGATGCCCCAGTCTCTGCTACTTGTGAGTGAATGTATTTAGAATTTTTCCTCTGCAAGGTATTGGTCAAAGGCAACTTAAAATGATCCAGCTGTTATAATTGTCTTTCCATCTTTACCCTTCTGGCATTTGTGTGGTCATACATTATACACATTCAGATGCTGAAAATAGTTTTTTTTTAAATTCCTCCCAGAAAAATGTTTTTTGGCTGGATCAGTTCTCTGAACTGATTGACACTGTGATTGCATTAATGTGAGCACAGGAGAATGGGAGGCAAGATGGGGGCAGGCAGGACAATGGGATCACAGCATCCCAGGCTTGGTTTGGTGTTGGCTGTCTCCTTGGTTGCTGGAACAGACTGTATCTGTGGTGGTCCATTGACTGACCTCCCAAGCCAGTGGAGGTAATCCTGTATCTCAGCTACTACACAGCCGAAGTAATTCTGTCTTTTAGATTTTTTAAATTTATTTTTTAAATCAGTTGTTTATACAGTGGTTTTGCTCTATGTCATCCATGCTTAGTCGTGCTTCTGCAGTGTGATCCTGCTTATCACTAACTGGGATTATTCTGTAGCTGGAGCTGAATCTCTCATTGAGCAACTCCAGGAGGGGGGCTGGTCCCCAGAGGCTGCTCTGAGCAGATGTACACCAAGAGTTTTGCAGCCTGCAAATGTCAGGCTGATGTTTTTTCCTTTTCTCACTGGACATTTCTATGTCCTCATAACTGTAGGTACAGCTGCCTTTTCTTCAATCCCCTACAGCATCAAGACAAAAATGACTTTGGCTTTCAGTGCTTCTGGCTGGGTTGCTTTTCTCCCTACTGTTTGCAGGAACATCCTGGGACACAGACTAACTGTCCTGGCCTAGCCTATGAGCTGTTCTCTGCATGCTTCTAGCTGTCCTTCAGTCATGTCTCCCAGTGGGCCTGACAGTAAACTGGAATCATCTGTCTTGCAAATGGCCTTGTCTTTAATTAGAAGATCTTTAATGTCTGCAGAGTCACATGTGGGTGCCAGAGTTTGCAGCTATGTAAGTTCTGTTGACTTGCTGGTTTTAGGCGTAAAGTTTTAAAAAATTATCTCTTGAGCCTCAGGATAGCAGTATCCATTGAACCCTGCTTGCAGACTTTCATGAGTTAATTCTGGCCAAAAAACCACCCCCTCTAATTCATATTTTTCCACCAGTGAACCACTATAAAAGGTCTTTGATTCATTTTCTCATCTTCATCCCCAATGGCCAGCAGACTGTTTATTTTCACTGTCTCTGTACAAGTGCTAATGCGTTTTTTTATTTTGTGTTGTGTTTTTCTGATTTTATCCTGTAGTTAGGTATCCTTGAGCCTGTTTGCCCTAGGTCAGGCATTAGCTTGTTTCCTATTAGTGCCATGCTCTTCCTGGCTGTAGCTTTTGTGGTCTGGCTGCTACTGCCAGGTTTTGTGCATATCATGTGCCAGGTGGCACTGAGAGAGTAGTATATGACTCCAAACTGCAGCCTTCTTCTGATGAGGGACTCTGTGGGAATGCTGTGACTGGAGCCAGAGCAGAAGCCCTGTAGGCTTCTTGGTGTACGCTCCCAGTCTCTCTCATCCATGTCCATCCTGTGTTATGGGAACCTACCTTGTGCCTGGCTTTGAAGGAGCAGTGTCAAAGGGCAGGACCTTGGGTGCGTTCTTTACCAATAAAGCCCTTGAACTTTTTTCCAGTTTTGTAGGAACTAGAAAAGCATAACCATGACTTAGCTTATGGGCTTGTGGAGGAGAGATAGCCCAAGCCTAGAAGGACCACAGGTCTCCTGTTTCCTTTTTCATTCCTATAAATTGTTCCTATATATTACAGCATGAGGAAAGGATGCTGCTTCTTTCCAGAGGCTAATATTCCCAAATTTGGGAAGCATTTCATAGACAAAGCTTGTTGAGCTATGCAGAGAAAACTATTAACAAAATAAAACAGCTTCATGAGAAGCAATGATTAGTGCTTTGTCTGTGAAGGAATCAGTCTTTTATGAAAGACTTTGTGTTCTCTGATTTATTTATTTATTTTTCCATTGAATGAGCAAAATTGTTTAAAAAGGGTGGTGGGGAATGTCGCTGGGGAAAAGCCCCCTCCTCTACTCACTCATCGATTCTTATAACATTAAAAAAATTAATTTAAATTGCCACTTTCCTCAAAATGAAGTGTAAAGCTTCCATAGTTCTGTTGTTTAATTTCCCAACTGGATATGAAATTAAGGAAATTGTAATTGTTTGACCTCTCACATCAGGGAGTCTAGGTATTTTTTCATCTGTTTCACCGGAGTACATCTATATGAGAATAATGGCTTCCCTAGAGACTCCATTTCTTGTAAAATACAATCTAATGAATTAAAATACAATCTAATGAATTAAAATATATCTCCTCTTCTTGGTGCTTTTTCACTGTGTGACCTGCCTTGGGTTTGAATGCAGGGTGGCTCCCATTGAATTGTCTGAAGGCTCTCAGCATACTTCCTCCTACTGAATTGTTCTTCCTGAAGTTTGCCCATTGATTCCATCCTCTGCCTTGGGTTGGTTGTCTTTCTTACACGGTTCACTAATTTCTCCTCACTAAGCATTGCTAATGTGCCTTCCACAAACTTGCAGCTTTTTGAGTTTTGATCCAGGAACCTTTCCAAAATCAGCAAAAACAACTACAGAAGCAAGACTTTTTTCCCCCCCTCCTTCTTTCATTGTGTCCTTTGTTACTGAAGAGGACTGCAGATATTTAGTACCATATAAAGCCAGACAAAAAAAAAAAAAACCTCTCATTTGGTGATTTCTCCAAAACACCAGTTGATTATTGTTGGCAGAGATATCACACTGGAAAGGACTAGCTGTTCTGTGTGGTTTTGAGGCCAGAATACTGCTGGGATTGTCCCTGGTGGCTGGGTGGAGCTCACTGGGTACCTGCCTGAGAGCCACAGTGTCCTCATGCAGTAGATGGACCTCTCTTGGAGGGAGGGAATAAGTTGACACCAAAGATCAAAGAGCTTCTCCCTCAAAAGGTAAAAAAATATACTGAATATCACTGAGAAAGCAGCAAATATTGATCTTGAGATCTCTGTGCTGTGTATGTCTGATCAGATAGATGCAAGATTTTTCAGGGGATCTAATATACTATCTTCTATAAAATAGCTGGGTGTGTCAGAGTGTGAAGTAAGGGAAAATTCAATTCAAAATTCAGAAAATGCATTCATTTTGAGAGCTCTTACAGAGAAATTTTTGTTCCAAAATCAGCTCTGGGAGAGGTGGGAATGGAGGATGAGCTGACTTGCCACCAGAATGAGTGTATTTTGCTCTTGAAGAGAAAAGGTGAGCAAACATCAACTTCACTGATATATTTAGCTCTCAGTGATTTGCAAGGATGAGTTCAACTGGATCCATAATCCCTTGCTTAGCTCTTATTTCCCAAACAGGCCACACAAGTGGCCTCATGCACACCCATAGCAGCTGGCAAAACAGCTCCACTTGCGCAATGGAAGAAGCTGGCAGGAGGGGACTGTCAGGAAGGTTTTGCCAGGGTTTCATGGTAGAGAGGTGACTTTGTCAATACCACACAAAAGTTGGTCCAGATCTGATCAGAAGTCAGGATCTGCTCTGTGTCATTTCAGGTATAAGAAGCTCTGGTTTATGTAGCATGTGTATCTGAGCTCTTAATAGATAAAAATCCTTGAATTTATTTCCCTTTCTCCAATCCCATTGCTTTAAAAGGAGAGGAACTTTTCAGCGTGCCCCAAAGAAGAAAGTGACAAAAAGGCTGGCTGTGGTTCGGGGCAAACCCTTCCGCCCCAGGGTGGCAGAGGAGGCTCCCAGGAGCAGGGTGGTGGCCGGGGTGCTCCGTGTGCTGCCAGACCACATCGGTGTGCGCTGAGCAGCAGGAGCAGAGCCTGCCCATGGCCCGCAGGCAGCTGTGAGGCAGCAGCAGCAGCAGGCAGCTCGCTGCCAGCACGGCTCTGGCACCGCAGAGAATCGAGCCCTTTGTATCTAACCACCCAGACCTAATACACTGACATGGTCGTCATCAGATACAGTTGACACATGTTTAAAGGGTGTATCTCGCTGCTTTGAACAAGTGGGAAAGTGTTCTTGGACTGCTTTGCTCTCTGCATTTCTGCGGAGTTTCCCACTGTCCATTTTCCATAGTTACTTACAGCAATTAACTGGAATCCAGGGCTGCAGCGGCTGCATGCATAGTCTCTCAAACCACACCTGTGGCTTTTTTGTGTCACATATAATTCATGACTGAGTGACACTTCCTGCCTTGTCATCTTTAGTCCTGGAAGAATGAATGGTGTAGCTAAATCAGCTTAGTGCCAAACTAAAGTGGTGGTTCATGTTCAGCTGTGGCTCTTGCACAAGTCGTGCAGAAACTTATTTGTGTTGGTACGGCTGGGTGTTCACTGGAGGCTCCAGCTCTTTTGATATCGGATCCACTCACAGCTTGCATGTCCTGCCTCAGCTTTATTTTCCCTTCCAGAGGCATAGATACTGCATGAATCACTGTGTCTTTGCAGAGGCTCCAATGGGCAAAGGTATTTGTTCTGAAACCTCACCAGGCTGTAATTAATCTGTAGACGAAAGGAAATGGTTTTGTGACAGCTAAATGAAGACCAAATAATGTGATGTGATGAAAGGTATGCTCAGCAGTCAGATTCAAGATCTGAAGTTATATGAGTTTAACTTTATGGTGAGCTGAAAAGTGTATGAAAAAAGAATTGCCTCTAGTCCCACTTAGCAGCAGACAAAAGCAGAGGAAAACCTGCATGTAATTATATATTAATATGGAGAAAAGTGAGAAGATATTTAAAAAATTACACCGTGTTACGCGTTATTGTGTGTATTTGCAAACATTTGGAAAACTTACACATAAACTATGTGGGGTGCTGTACACAGGAAGGCGTGTGCTTTCTGCATTAGATCTGTGAGATCAGCATAAGTGCCAGTGAATAAGCTGTCTTTTCTTTGGGCTTTAGTTATGCTGAGATAGAAGACATCTGATAACCTTAACAAAAATATTGCAGACTTTTGTAAATTAGGCTGAGGAGTTTGTTTTTCTCTCTCTCCCCCCCCCCCCCCCCCGAAATGTTTTGCAGAAGGAAAGAAGTTGCTGATCATCTTGTTTGAAAGTTAAATATTTCTCCAATGAAAAGTTATGGGGTTATCTTTTTGTTTGTTTTTAAAGAAGGAAGTAATATTTTAAAGTCATGTTTCAGCTTATTCATCACCAGTTGCACCTTTGATGCAGGTTCTACTTCATGTGTAGCTGGGATTGGTTTTAGCAAAAAGGCCCAATGGTAAACGTGGAGGCTTCCCTGTAGTTTGCTGACTCTGACTGTGGAGTAGGCACTCAGACTGGTTGATGCTGAACATTTCAAGCAGCAGCAGTGAATCCTTAGCTAACTGGATGATCTTCCAAAGCATTGAGATTTCTTATCTCCACTTCTGCAGGATCACAGAATCCCAGAAATTTCAGATGACAGAAAGCTGAGGGGGGCTCTTTGTCCCCAGCCTCCAGCCCCAGTGGGGCCTGCCACCAGCACTGGGTTAAAGTGGTCATGGCTTGTTCAGTAGAGTCTTGCAACCCTTTTTGGAAAGAGGTGCCTCAGCCTCTTGTGGGTGACCTGGTCCAACACTGTGTGGTCTTCCTGGAGAAAACTTTTCTGAATACCCAGCTTGAACTCTCTAGGGAGTGTCATGTCATTTGCCACTACCAGAAAAGGTTTGGCTTTGTTAGAGTTGTAACTGTAGACTCTTACATTAGATCATGTATACATGCTCATTTTCTGTTTTATCCTAAGACTTTCATAATGAAACTGCAGTTAAACTGTATTTAACATAAAACCAGATTAGGATTACCAAATTTGAATGCAATCTTAGTTTCACTAGGGCTGTATCGTAACTATGCCTTAGTACCATTATAAGACTGTGACAGTATTATTATTGGTGTCATGGTTGTTTTCATCACTCTTTATCTCTATACTCAACAGGAACATACCATTTCAGGTTGCTATCCCTAATTCTGATAGCAAAAAGCAATGATTTTTATGACTGGACAGAGTTGCATAATGGCAGGAGAATGAGTTTGACTCTCTTATGACTTCAGCATCATCAACAAAATGATCAAGTACTATAAACTTACATTATAATTATGATATCAGAAACAATATAACTTGGTTTTCAGGTTGACTGAGAATGTGCCCTGGGAGTTCGGAAGAAATATATTTTTCTCATTTGGAAGCTGAATAAGTCCTAACAGAAGTATTTCAATAATATTTGTGTAGTTCAGTGATGTTATACTCAGCAAGTATTTTATAAATAGCTGAAGTTTTAAGACCAGAGCATCTCATTTTTGGTTCCCATTTTATTTACTTGTCATAAATAAACTCAGGACTCTGCACCTTTTGTTTTTTTTGCTTCAATATGATTTGCATCCTACACACCTACAGCAATACTCACTTTTCTCTGGGATGGAAATTACTAATTTAAGGAAGCGGGTACTAGATAATTTGGATCTTGAGAAATGGATGTTGAAGGAAGAGCTGTTTCAGTGCTTTGGGTGAGACATAGGACAGAATTTTCAAATCAGTGTAGAGAATTGCCTGCTGAAATTTTAGGGACACTCTGGAATACCTTATATGTGCAGCAATGGGCCAGGTATCTTAACTCCTTCTGGCTCTATAATTTCTTTAAAGCATTTTATCATGAACATCCAAAATTCTCCAGAAGTGAACAAAGGTGATATCTGGGTCACCGTGACAGAGAAGATAGTCAGAGCTATACAGGATGCTGGCTGCTTCTCCAAGTCATGTGAAGAGGACTATTCTTCCTCAAACCAAATCTTTGTACCTCTAGTGACTTAGAGTGTCAGAAGGGCTTTGTCTTCAAGATCTTTCTGGTTCTTCCTTGAGAAAGGCCCCTCTCAGTCCTGCTTTAGGGGTTTTCCAGGATGATCTGGAAGAGGTGGTGAAAGCAAAGGGCACAGTGGTGTGGAGAATGATGCCATCTCTCATACCACAGTGGGTATGTGAGCTCATCTACTGTGATGAGAAGCAATGGCCCTTCCAGCAGCAGCTGGTTTTGCTCCTCTTGGTGCTGGTGTCCAATACCAGCCACCTGCTTTGGAAACAAACAGCACCCACTAGAGCTGGGCATCCTGGCTGTGCAGCAGCACAGCTCTGTGGGTTTGCTCTCTTACCTTCATGCCTCTTTCGTCCCCTTCCCCCACAGTTTCTACTATGCTTTCTCTTGTAGACAGCAATATAGGATCAGACTGCTTTTCATTTCCATCACTTTTCCCTGCTGTGACTGAATCTGTTGCAATTAAATTTTAATTGAGATGCACACTGCTTAAATAGACACAAGACAGCTACAGCTATCGCTAATTAATTTTCTTCCAAAATGACAACATTTAATAATTATATTCCTTGTCACTTACATTATTTATACAAGTTTAACTCTGGGAATTTTTTTAAAGACACGTCAGCTGTGAAAGTGCTTTATGGTGTTAATCTCCTGTAAGGCAATTGTGATTAACTTCAGAAGTGGAAGTATGTTTATGGTGCATTTATTAAAATAGCATGTAGCTCTGCAAGCTTCAGGAAAGATTGAGGTATTTCTACAATAAGGTAATAGTGTTTCTGGTTGCAGTATTCAAATCTAGAGAAGCCCTAATGGTAATAATTTGTGCTTCTGTATTATCTCTGATACGATGATCTCTAAGCACTTTCTGACTACAAATGAACAAGTTCACACCTTCTGCAGAGATGCCTCCCAAGTTTCTTACTTCATCTGACATAGTACAAAGAGATCATCTGCTGCCCCAGCTTGCAAAAGTCCTTGCCCTCTGCTACCGTGCCTTAATACTGGGCAAAGAAAATGACCTTTTTGTATTTTAGTCTGAGGAATCCATCACTGGTTGCTGTCAGACAGGGTGTTGGATGAGTGGGACCATTTGTCTGTTGCGGTGTGACAGTCCTTAGGCGGTGCTGTGACAATCTGGGGGTCCTGTCTGTGCTTGAATACATCATTGCTGCATCGTGGCATGACTTCGGTGTTTGCAGAGAGGTGCATCATCATCAACCTCCAAACTTCAAACGTTCACAAAACAGGCAGAAATTTCTCGGAACAGCTGTGAGGAGAATTTTTCCAGCCCCTCCTGTGGGGATGTGTGGCCGTGATGTTCCCTCTGCAGAACAAAGGAGCTGGCTATTCAAGGTGAGATGCATCAGCCCTGGGGTTTTACTGGCAGATCAGGAAACTTTGGGAATGACTCCTCAGTGAGGGTCCTGTCTAGGGTTTAAGCTGGAAGCTGCAGCAGAGGGATTTTCTGGGTCAGAAAAATAAGTGTGGGAGGACAGGAGAGGTAAGACTTGGATCTCTCGGAGGACCCAAGACCAGTAAAAGTCAAAACTAGATGTGAAAAGTGACTGCAAGTACCTGGGTGCGCATAGTTTCTCTACTAGCATCGAGTAACTCTTCAGAAATCTTCACACCTTTCTGGTCACTAGCAAAGTAAAGCTGCCCTGGGAACAGAGCTCTGGGAAAGTGTGTGTTTGCATTTATTAAGGATGTTGGGGATTAGTACTGATGTTGCAGAGCAGAATGAGTTGGATGGTGCAACCCCATTCCAGGAAGGCTCACCAGAGAGGTTTTCCAGGGATGGCATGAAAAGCAATTGTACTGTGTGCTGCTGTGATCACAGGAGGTTAAGATGGTGTGGATCTAAAGGGCTGATTAACTGGACATTTGTAATGACTCAGCCAAAGGAAATTAATTTAAATATGTTAAATGTCTATATAATGAAACTCTTTTGTTGGACATTTTGGACTATCATCATTATTACATAAATTTCAGCAGTTTCTTGAAGTTATTTTGATTAATTTTATAGTGACTATATAGCAATATATATAGATATATCTCCAAAACCATTTACCTCTGTATTAAGATGGATTTGAATGAAAAGCTCTCTGGTCATCTGTCTATCCTCATTTACTGTCACAGCAGCAAAATTGCATTACAAAAGCTTTTCATTGTCACTTCACTTTATTTTTCCCTCAACTTTGACAATAGCAAAAGAGACTGGGCAATATTTAGTGCTGTTTTGGTATCTGTTTGGTTTCTTGTGCAATGTTGTACTGTGGCAGGGGTAGGTAAGCCAGGAAACTGCATAGAGGTTTTTTTAGAAGCAATGGAACATTTTTGCACCTTTATTTTATTGCATTTCTTAGTAGGCTGTAGTTTACTATACTCTTCCTAAGAAGGTAGTGCAGTTAATTATTTTTGTGCTTACTGGTAATACAGTCACAATTCTTGGCAGAGACACAGATCTGTGTGGCACAGTGGGAAGAGCGTTCCTTCCAAGTGGGCCTGTTCCGGGAGCCGAGGTCTGCTCCGTTGCACCTGAAGAGACAGGAATCATTTATTTCTCTAACAAGTAGATCTCTTCCTATGTGTGTTTTCCCTGAAGTTACTTACACACAAAACCATTTGCTTTGAGGTCTTGCTTGCTCTGTAATTTGCATGTGGTGCTGGAGTTGCGGATGGTTCCTTCCTTTGATTGCCGATTCTCACGGTCTGAAAAAGGGCTTCAGCTGCCAGTGCCCTTGGGTGGCTCTGGGGACTGGAACCCAAAAGGCCACGGGTTTGGTAAAAGCTGTAGGTTTTCTGCATGGCACACAGTGTGAGTGTCCAGGTCTCAGCCAAAGGGCCAGGCAGCAGCCACATGGCTTTGGGGATGTGTTGTATCATTGCACTGATCAGCAGAAGGGAAGGTCTAAACATTAAGGAATATTCTCAGCCAGCAGTCTTGTGTTCTAAAAACCTCAGCAGGCTGCAACAATGGAAACCAATCCAGCACATGCTTCAAGTCTTTCTCTGAAGGCATCTGCCTGAACATATTCCAAATAAAGAGCAATCTTTGCTTGCAAGAGTGCTAAGGGAAGATATCTACTCCTTTTCACCATGCCACTAATGACTGGGGGATGTCCATCAATTTTTGTTTTCAAAAAATACATTTTCCCTTTTTTTAATTAACATTTATAAGCATTTATTAGTAATAAACCTGTGAAGTGCTGAGTTTGCAGTGATGATACTGTCTCCAAGACAGAAAGTATGTTGAGCTGTCTCACTTACAATACATGAAAGGCTGGGAAATGCCCAAGAGGACAAGGTGGTACCAAATGTTGGGTAGCTATGGATATGGTTTAAAAACAAGAAATTGTGTGGTCATCTGTAGCTGGTGACAAGTCCCCCATCCCTGTGCCTTCAGTTCTATGAAAGTTTGGACTCAAAAAGATGAATGTATCGATGGGGAAAAACAGATGTTTAATTTCTTCGGTAGAAAAAAAGCTAACTGGGTTTTCAGTCAAGTGCTAGGTTGTGACAGCAATTAAAATGCATACATGAAGAGGTTTTTCAGTATTTGTAGTGTATACTTTTGAATGTCAAGATTCCCTGACACTGTTATGCAGAGAACAAGGGGGTATAAGAAATATAATCTTCCTTTTGGTGAGGGATGAGTGAGTTATGATACATGAGTTATGCAAGTGATTATTCCCTTACAGGAGGAAAAATAGAGTTAACTGTGGAACCCTAGTACTTCTAAAAACAGAACAGGAAAACCAGAACTGGTTCCTGATTTTTTGAGGGGATCTGATTCTCTTATCTTGGAGACCTGTAATGAAACAGAAGGCAGCTCAAGTTAGTATTTTCAGTGGTGAAAACTGATTATGAATGAGACTGGGAGTGGGCAGATATATCTGACCTGTATGACCAAACCCACTCAAAGAACACATATTTAGGCCCTGATGGAAGCAAGTGCATATGCAATTGCTGAAGTCTTCCTGAAGCCAGTGAGATTGAAAGCATAGTGTGGTAGGCTTTGATAGGCTTTGAAAGAGGAGACAATGGCTGAGGCAAAACAAAAGAGCATGCCATCAAAGGATGTAAAGCAAAGTGACAGGAAAAAAGTGACAAGCTAGGAAAATGTTCTTTGTTCCCACATTCTGAATGGCTGTGAAATCAGCTTTGTACTCATTAGAGCCAATGTAAAGGAGCTTGCTGTAAATGAAAATGAATGGGTTAGAGGCTGGTGTTTTGAGTTCAGATGTGTAGGTGAGTGGCAGGAAACTCAGGGAAATGCCAAACTGAGACACTCTGCAGAAGGAAGAAGCAGGAGTCAGAGGTGGCCTAGAGGCAAAATCTTACAGTGAGGTTGGAGGAATCTTGAGGACCACCCCAGGTTTCAAACTTGGATAACAAACAAGATGCTATCCACTTCTACAGCATTTGGCATCCTTTTCTAGCTTCTAACCACAGCCAGACTTCTGTGAGAAATATTTGAGAGACAAACTGAAGTTTCAGTGTGGTTGGAGGGAATTAGGTCCAAACTAGGTCAATCTGACAGTAAAATGTAGGTAAGACTTAGTGGAGAGAAGGCCCAGAGGCAACTGGTCTTTGAATACAGCTTAGCTGTAGTGAACAAGAAGGAAGATGGAATGAGTTATAGACACAGCTGGGATTTTGGGTTTAGAGGGAGGCAGACCAGAAAAAAGAGGAAAAAAAAAAAAAAGAGAGGAAGAGCAAGGAGAGCAAAAAAGTGGCTGTGGCATGGTTTAGAAGATGGTTGTGGAGGGGTGAAGTGGTTAAAGAAAAGAGTAGATGAAACTTCAGGAGCAGTGAGGGAGTTGTAGATGGGAGGTAAAAGAATTAGCTTGTTGTAACTGTTTGCTCGAGGAAGAACTCAATAAGCTTGCATGCAGAAAAAGATATATATATAGAATATAATTATTTGCATTAATATACAACAGAAATAATGTACAATAACTGCGAGGTATATTGTAACTGTTTAGTAAATAGTTATATCTGGTTTAGTTATAACTAAATAATAACTATAACTAAAACCAGATGTATGTGTATGTGTGTGTACACACATGCTCCTGTACAAGAGATCTGTCCTAAAGAATCGATATTAATCCTTTGCATTTTGTCCTAAATTAGAAAGTATCAAGGAACGAAAGCAAATAAGGAGGCAATATTTACAGAATCCTCTCAGGCTAGCCTTAATGATTTGAGTCTTATGTAATGAAATAATTAAAAGAATATTTTTGTGTCTAGTGACCACATCAGTCACTGTGCCCTGATACAGCCTCTGAAAATCTATGGGGGCTCAACAGGTGCAAAGGCAGTTTCCAGTGGTCAGGCCCTGGCCTGGCTGCCACCACACACACTTCTGCTTCACTCGCTTCAGCTGCTCTGTCACATACACACAGCACGGTCCCCAAACCTTTCCCCTGAGCCATAGCAACCTGATGACATTTGCTAGAAGTTCACTGCTGGCCTGTGTTTTGTTCTAGTGCGTTTTAGGGACATGAGATGTTCCGGCTTGTCAGCCCGTCTTGTTTTGTACGTGAAGCAGACACTGCAGGGCTGCAGAGGACCAGACCTCCTTGTATTCCCAGTCTTCTATGGATTGTGGAGACACCACTGCTGGGCTTGAGATGGGAGGTCTTCCCCTTAGCTTTTCTAACAAGAGGATGAAATAAATTACAGTGTTGTTTCTTTCCTTTTCTTGATGCTGGCAGCTGCTTTCCAGATCGAGAAATGAAGTGAGTTTGTATACGCTACAAAGTGAAGATTGCATGATATTCTGTTGCTGAATGGTTTTATAATTTGTCTCAGTCATCACAATACTTGTAGCACAGTAGACATAACTGCATAGTGAAAGAATGTACATTACCATTGGCAGGACATAAACACCTATCCTAAGTCCTTATCACAAAAGAAAAAAAATAGGGAAGTTGGAAGGTTGACATTTGTTTTGCTGTCAGCAGAGAAAGACATGCTAAAATTTAATCATAATAAATGCAGATGTTTTGATGTGTGAAGGTGTGGCAAACCAACCATTAATAATACCCTGATACATAGGTGCACAGAAGATCAAGGTGCTGATCTAGTCTAACCTTCTCTTTAATACCATGAGAGGACTTTCCTGTACTTAAACCCATCCTGTACTTAAAACCCATGTCCTGTGATACGCCTTAGACTACAGCAGACCTCCTGGAAAAATACCTGAACAAAATGTCAGTTCTGCTATGCTAGAAAGTCTGGCACCAACCTGAATTACAGAATTAGTGCTATTTTCTGTTGAAACTGGGAGTCTTGTTTCTAATCTGAATTTCTCTAGTTTAATATCTGTCTCTTAGCCTTTGCAGTTGTGTATGTGTTAATATTGCTGATCAGGTCATTCTGCAAGTGCCTCTCTGTTGACCTCTCTTCCATTTTTCTCATGTGTGGCACAGGAGCCTTGGTAATTTTCATCTCTCTGCGTGGACTGTGGGCACCAGAATTGCACATACTGTCAGTTCAGGGTTAGGCAGAGAGGCATTGCAGCCTCCCAAACTTTGTGTAGACAGACACATATTGCTTTAATTGTTTTAATATTGGTACCCTCCATAGAGCTTCTCAGTCACTGTCTGCCCACCATAAACTTCAAGTAATCTCCAGTGTTTCTCAGACAGTTTTCATTTCAATCAGTTATTTTCCAGATGTGTGGCCTTGTATGTGGTTGCTTTAGAACCTATAATCTTTATCTAGGCCATCTAGGCATGGAGAGCATCTCACTGGTATAAAGCAATCATCTTTATTTACCATGTCAACAGCCATTTGTCACTGACAGGCTTCATGACTCTGTATTTGTTTCCAGTCCCTGATACACAAAATGATTGTAACTCTCCATTCATATGAATGTTTCCACCAGATTCAGTAATACCAGTCAGGACTAATTTGTGTATTAAAGGAGCTATTCCACTTCTTGTTTATTACTCATGTTCATAGTGTTACAGTCTACACAATTAAGGAATCTCTTCTCTTTGAGTCCCTTGGTACCTTGATTAATTTTAATCTTGACATCTTGATTTCTGGCTAAATGAGTGCTCATTTTCACCCTTGTCTTTTGTCATTAGCTTAATACCCTCCTGAATACTTTAGCCTGTCTCCTGAAAGACTTATTCCCATCCACTGTAATGACAGCCAGCCACATTGTACAGTTTCTTTTCTCTGTAGATGGACCTGCACTGCTGAAAACATAGGGCCTCTGCCAGTCACCACTTACTTAACTGTTAATTTCTGGAAAAATATATAGCTTTATAACTTGAGTCACAGAAATGGAATGCTCTTCGAAGTATTGATTTCATTCTTCCTCATGTAACATTGCTTGCAAGGATTCTTGGTTCTTGAATTTTTCTTCACCAGCATGTTTGTGTCCTTGCAGCCTAGTCTTTGTTGTGGTTCATGGGTACTTCCCATATAACTCTGACCTCTCCTACTAAAGCAGCTGTCAGGTATTTCAACAGTTTTGGGGATTCCAAATGCTAGTTGTGAGCAGAAGGCTGACCGTGGTGACCTCCATGGGTCCATTCCAATCTTAGATACTCTGTGTTTCTCTGAGAAACTCTTCTCCCATTCTCATCTGGATGAATTTTTCTCCATTCTCCTGTTTATGAACTGCCAACCATTTTATGTGGTCTGCATCCTGCCTTCAGCTGGCAACTGGAGTCTTATAAAGACAATATGTGGAGTGGAATAGCAGCTTGTGTGGTGTATGTGTTCAGCAGAGGAAAATGAGCCAATTGAAGTGTTGCTTTTTTGTTTTTAATTACATTCTTGTTTCCTTTCCAGACTTCTCTCTTCTGCATGCTTACATGTGTGCCTCTGGAGGGAGAATTCAATAGGCTGATGAACAGAACTGTAATGTTTAAAAATAAACCAAAATTTTGCAATGAAACATGTTCTGAAAGAACCTAGTTGCTATAGGGATTTCTGCAAGGATGCAGTCCTTCATCTTTCATTGCTCAAAATAAAGATTTTCATTTCTTGAGCCAAATGAGGGGTTTCTTATCCAAGCTTTGGAGCCTGTTCAATGTCATCTGGATGGACTAGCCACTACAAGACATTATTACTCATCCCACCCCTACATAAAGCAAACCCATTAAACTTCAGTGCATGTGGTTTGTATTTGGAGTTTCATTCATGAGAGTTGAAAGTGCCCAAACTACTGCAGCACGGAAGTGAAACCCTAAGAGGATTCTCCTTCAGTCCACCACCAAGCCAACAAAACATTCACTTCTCAAAACCTCCTTTGAATCCAATATCAAGGCGGCTTTTTTTCCTGTTAGCCAGATCTCCTGCACTGACCCTTTTCCACTCTGTGGAGTCTGCATAAACATATTTGCTCAGAATCAGTTTCTGCTCCTCTTGTTGTATGTACAATTTACTTTTGTAGTATCTTTTACTCATAAACCTGATGAAAAATCATTAGGTTATTAGTGATTTGCAATTAGAGTCTAATTTTGTTGTAAACAGTTTAATGGTCCTCCACCCTGGTCTTCATACAGTCTGTCACCCACCCTGTTTAGCTGTAACCCACCCTGGTGTAGCTGCCAAGCACCACAGATGTTTTCTCTGACATTTAGTCATTAGCAGTTTCTGCTCTTGTTGGAGCATGAAGACTAGATGAAGGGAGTTTTTGGGGGGTTCTATATTGCCCTTTTTTTTAGTTTTCTATTTTGGTGTGCAAAGGTTTTCTAAAATGAAAATAATACTTCTTCATTAGATACATGTGTGCACACACAGGTGTATTTGTCTTTTTGGTTCTGTTTTTGGAAAAAAAAACGCAGACAGTTGTGTAACAGGAAATTGAAAACTTCTTTGGATTTACATCAAAAACACAAACTTAGACAATGCTTTGCCACAATTCTTCACACTTGCAACAATAGCAAACAAATAAACAAAACCCAAGTGAAGATTCATGGACCAATTATAATGGTGACGCATCACTTTTGAGCAATTTTTGTTTACCTGGTGGCATCCTCCCATATTTTTTTCAGCATGTTAATACAGAGTCTGAATGCAGGAGTGTCTTGATTATCTTCTTTGACAGTTTTTCGCATGTCAGAATTTGCTTAGTGGAAATTTTCTCATGATAAGACATGTAGGATTGGTTTTGTAAAATTACAAGCATGACTTTGTTTTCCTGTTCTACCACAAAAGACTCTTCCCTCCAGCCCCCACTCCTCCATCTTCTCAGTTCTTCCAAAGTAAGAAACAAAGATCACTTCTGAGGGAAAGGAGGGAAAGTCAGGTACCCCAGCCTGCATGCCTCGGCATGGACCAGTGCTGATTCTTGTGTCTGGCTTTGAGCTTTTATGTCTGTTTGTATGTTTTGATGATGTATTGTGATTGTTTTTAACCCAGCATCTGAAAGATAATTTTTGTTCAAGGATCTAAGTTTGGCAACTTGAAAATATATCGGAAATGGGGAAACTATTCAAATGTTCTGCTATTTTATAAATCAGATTTGTTTGTAATGAAGCAGCAATATTAAAGTGACATTAGTGTTTGTGAAAAATAGGAACACCAGGCTAAACCTGAAAAATGGCTGAAATCTTAATTCCTCTATTTAATATCATCTCCTTTCCAATAAATGCAGCTCAGAAATGGCTTTAGAAAGGGAAAAAACATTTTTGTTGCAATACAGTAGCCTCAGTGCTGTCATTTGGTGCCACAGAGTGTCCTAGGATAGCCTGGCCTGTGGTTGACATTCCTGAAGGACATGTCTCTCCCACAAGTGCTATGCCACCAAGGGCTCCCAAGGGCTGGCTGCCCCTCTGTGGATGCTGGCATTGCAGCCTTGCTGCCCAGGACCCATCAGTGACTGGCCCTTGCTGGAAGGTCTCCTAGGAGTTGCTGAAGGCTGGTTCTTGAGCAGATAGCTGAATATTTACATATGGTGATAATTTCTGAGTGCCACCACTAACTCCACTGTCCTTGTTTGATGTTAGTGGAAGGCTGCTGTAATGAGTGTCAGTGTAAGCCGAGGGGACAGCACTTGTGACTCTTTGAGATGGTTTCCTTTCACTTGGCTGGCACCTCCTGAAGCAGTAAATTCTTTTTGTGGTAAAGTCTTAGGTACTCCACGTACAAAGAGTGATGGAGCAGGCTGGAAGGCCTCATTCTTTGAAGCTGTTTGCAAGGCATGTTTCTTCTCTGAGATATTTGCATGTCATTTTTCTTCCATGTGTCCCTCCTCCCTCTGTGCCCTGCCTCCCGGTCCTGTCCCTGCCATGAGAGATGTCATGTTGTGCCTTCTCCTGCCCCAGCAGTGTGTGTATCTCCATCTCTTAGGGAATCAGGTCTGCCTACAGTCTTGCTTCTTCTTTTCCATGCTTCTCTGTTTCCACAGGATTTGCCATTGTCTGTGCTTCATTCACTCATTCTCTTCAGTAAGTCTTTAAGGACATCCCCCTATCCCCTTATTTCTTGTTTTCCAGGCCCTTGTTCATCTTCAGGAATTTGCTACTCTTTCCACATCCATCCAATTATCCTTGAAAACATCCCTCCCTCCCTCATGCCTCCTTCCTACCCTGCCTCTTCCCTTTCTTTACCTTCCTGGACAGAGTTGTGCCTGAAATATCCCAGGACTTCTGGAGCTGGCTGGAGGTGATGTTAGTAGAGTACAGAGAGGCACTACCAAGCACCAGTCCGTTCTGGGTGCACTTTGACCCCTCACGGTATTGCAGAGCAGCTTCTTCCTCGTGCGTTTGGTTTGCTGTTGCCATATGGAAATGGCAGATGGTGTTGATCAGGAAGTTAATCTAGAAGTGTATCCGTTTCATGCCGTACACGAAGGATTTGTTCATTAAACTTAGAACTCTTAATTTAAAGCCAATTAACGGAGTGATTTGAAGAGACTTGTTGGTTTTGAAGTTCAAAAGAGATGCTAAGTCTCTGATTTCAGCCTTTGTACATTCCAGACTTGTATAACTATTGCTGTTTTGCCAGCTCTACTGGGGGTATGTTTTGTCTCTTCCTCCCCCCCTCCCCTTTTCTTTTTTTCTCTTTTCATTTTGTTGAGTGATACAACTTTTGCCATGGCCTGGAACTGTTTGTTGAAGCTTTCTCAGATTTCTCAGCAATTTTAGCCTTACCTTTGGGCAGGCAGAACTTGTGTGTCTTCCTATCCTGTTTGCTGCTAGAACAGCTCCCTCATCCCTCCTTTTGGCAGCCTGGTATTACTCTTCTCTGAGCAGGAGTTGGGGTAAGGGGTAGAAAACCAGTATAACCCCTGAGCAGCTCTGTGCCTTTGTAGCACTGCTTCTGCTAGCATGGGTTTGTCTCTGCTTCCTTTCATCCCAGAAGCTGGTAGGGACCCACAACAGAAGGTTTTTTGAGGGGAAGGTGCAGGAGCAGCCCCCAGACAGAGAGCTACTGCCCCAGTGTACAGCTCTAATTTCCATGTTTAATCAATCAAGGATTGGCCCAAGCAAACCATTCCTAAGAAATGTCAAGATGGGAAACCTTTTGTCAGGAGGACCTCAAAAGTGATTAGTTCTGAATTAATATTTATGCTGCTTTTACCTGAGATTGATAGTCTGTAAACAGTTGTAGGTCCTTCAGCAGCAGACAGCATGTTTGGATAGTCCCAAGATTTACTAGTGGCATTTAGACAGAAAAACTTTCTTTAGTAATTTGAAGCATTTGCTGATATAAAAGAAAATAGAGGGGTCAAGTTTTGCTGTGGTACAGAGCCTATGACTTCACCGGGTTAACTGCTGCTACTTCCGTGTAATTGAGAACATAATTTGGCTCAAACCCTGGGAGACTGAAAAGGATCGCGGCAGCCACTGCATTAAGCCAGTGTTCAGACCAGTTGGCTCACACTGAATTTCATAAGTGGATCATGTATTCAGAAGGCTTTAGCTGTATGACACAGTCCACTGCAAAAGAAGAGATGGCGGGAGTATGTCCTTGTTTATCCTAACTGAAGCAGCATACCAGGAAAAGCTGTCAAAGCTGTACACCCTACATCACCTACATAGGGCTGGTGTGGCAGAATTTAGTTTCCCTGTGAGTGCCTGAGCACAAACCTGGCGAGAGCTGTGCAGAGGCTGCCCTTGGTTATCCCAGCTCCCATCAGTCTTGCCAGGAGCCAGCAGCAGTGGTAATGGATACTGGCTGTGGTGCTGGTGTCAGCAGCCAGCACACCTCTAGCATGTCCCCTGGAGGTGACGCCACCTCACTGGCACTGCTCGGGCTGTGTATGGGGAGGTCAGGTGGAGATGAACTCAGAATGAAGAGAGAATGAACGGTGGTCTGAGAAAGCCCATAATATTCCCAAAAGTGAGATGGCTTCTGGAAGCATGGTTTGGAAATCCCTTTCTGCCCCTTCCATGGGGCTATCAGGCTTGAAGGTGGCACTCAGGGTTGGATTTGAGTCACAGTGTCACTGGCAGTGCCTGCCCTCTGCCATAGAGGATCACTCCCATGGTGCTGCTTAATCTTTGAGCAGAAATAGGCAAAATTGGTCATTCATTTTTCACAGAGAAGAAAAAAAAAAAAGTTTTCTGCCCTGTCTAGGGGAGGAGAAGGGGGTTTCCTGATGAAAGAAGAATCCTGAAGAAGGAAATAATTGCCTTTTTTTAAAAAAAAAGGGTGTGCAGAGGGTATGGCTGATGAGTGTCTGTTCATTCCTAAGTTTGCCAGCAGTCCTGCACAGGCTGATGCCCTCCAAAAGAGACAGGCATTTTCGGACAGCAGTTTAGACCATTCCTCAAGCACTTGGCGGGAAGGATTGTTTTATTAGGAAAGTTTACGGCTTCTTGTTTTCCCTCAAAGGCAAATGTGACTTTGTTGTTTTTAATTCTGTTGGGATTTCTCCCTTTTAATATACAACACAGCTGTTAAAATAACTAGGGTTGTCTAGGGCAAATCATATAGCACTTTCCTTGTTCAGATCTCAGATGGCTGCCTTTTTAGTGTCACTGCAGAATTACATTACAGGGCATATGAATAGAGCTGGTATTAGTGTCAAAATCAATTACCCAGCCCTCCTCCTGCAGAGAAAGCTACAAACCTTAGGAAAAATCTGAGTAATCCATTCTGGTTTTCTAATTCTGAGTAATGACGGAGGGCAGAGAGTTGTGCTTGAATAAGTGCATAGGGTCTTTCTCCGTATAGTCACTCCTAAATGCATGCTCTTTACAGGAAAAAGCAGGCTCCCTGTGAAACCCTTTTTCATGCCAAATGGCTCACTGCTAAGATTAATCTGTCATTGAATTTATAAATTCTGTGTGGCACAGAGCAGCAGAAAAAGTTTAGCATCGAACAGAAAGCAAAGTATGCATTGCTTAAAAAATGGATGTGTGCTCCTGGATAGTGTGGATTGACTGCCTCCACCAATATATCTTCTTATACTGGTAATAAAAACACTTCCATAGCCTTGTGCCTCAAAGGATCTCAAAGCACTTTGCAAATAGGGCAAAGTACTATTTCCTATTTTATGGCTGTGGAAACTGGCTGCAAGAGAGGAGTTAAGCTTTTTGCCCGAGGACACTGAGGAGACTGTAGCAGGTCCACGATGGGGACCTAAATTTCCAGAGTTCCAGTGCTGTGTCCTGGTCACACATTGCACCACTGGGAAGGCTGCTGGTCACCAGCTCGTGGTCACTGTCTGTGAAACCTCAGAAGGTGGGATATGAAATGAGTGTTGGTGCTCCTTTGCTCACTGGTCTCTGTCCTGGTCTGTGGGCAGAGGTGCTGAGCAGAGCAGGATCTGGCAGGAAGGATGCTTGTGTCTTCCTGGGCTGAGGTGATCAGCTCTGGCTGTGGGGTGCTGTGAAAGGAAAATGACTTTAGTTGCTGCTGACTTGGGGAAAAGCTCGGAACCTCGTAGTCAGCCTGCTCTGCCCCAGGCACCTTTACGAAGCAAAAATAATTATAGACTTATTACCCTAAATCCTGTGAGATTAGAGTAGTTGCATTATTTATTTTTTTTTTCTAATCTGGTATTTGAGGATTTACCTGTTTAATACAACCACTTATTACAAACACTTGAATATTGTTTTAAATTCATAATTCATCTGAAAAGAGAGCATTACAGCTGCAAAGACCAGATTTTCAAGTACAGGCATGATCTCCTGTCACATTCCTGTTGGATAAATGACACATCTGAAAAACTGGGTCCCTCCTGAGGTGTCTGTGGCAGGGGTGTAGAGATTTTTGCTTCAGGCATCTCTGGAAAAAAACCATGGCTCTAATCTGCATGTTTCACAGAACAAGTCCTGTTCCCAGTTCCTTCCCTCCCCTCGCTGGCTGCTGAGCTTTGCAGCGCCCGAGGATGCTCCCTCACCCCCGGGGCTGCCCCCAGGGTCAGGGTACCCAGAGAAGGGGGGTTGGGGTGCGAGGGCCAGCGTCTGGTTTCAAACAAAAGTGCAAAGCCTTGAAAGGAGGGACTAAGAAGAAACAGGTGGGGGGTTAGTAATAGAGCCTCTGAAGTTTATTTGCTTAACGAACAGAAGCCCAGGCTGTCAGACCTAGGTCAAATACTCCTGCAGTTCGGGTGTATTTATTTCATACGTGGCCTGTAACCCAACCTGATTCCTGCATTAAACCACTGTAAAGTCCTGGCCCCCAGGAACCCATCTCATGCTTGCCATCAAGCCCAGCACATGCCGGGGCAGGACCTTGAGGGGCCGCCTCAGTATTCAGTGGAGCCTTGTGTCATCAGTAAAGCCTGTAATTGTGGGTCCTGTCATTTCCGATGCGAGCTTTGCAGTTTACAGCTGCAGACTGTGACCACAGATCCATCACTTTGTTGTCCCATTAGTGTGAGCCATGCCTGAAGGCTCCTGGGATGAGCTGCTCAGGCTGCAGCGCACAGCTGCTTGGTGGGACACCACTCTCCCAGAGCCCAGGCAGTGGTGACAGTCCTGCACAACCAGCAGGCTCCAGGTCCCTCACAGGCTGGGAATTCCTGCAATCTTTGTGCTTTAAAGTTTTTTAGGAGAATTTACCTTTTAGTTCAATATGTTCAGGACTCAGTCAGTCCTCCAGAGCAAAGGGAGGGAAGTTTTGAATTGGCACAATGGCGGTAAAACTACCCACACACACACAAAGAAATGTTCTGGTTTCCCTGATATTCCTCTGATCCCATTAATTCCAGTAAGGTAAACAGCCAGTGTGCGCCAGAGTATTTCAGGAGCTCAAAAATTTGCATTTGAAAATTTGCATGTGAAAAATTGCAGATCTGCATTAAAATTAGAAAGGAAAGAGGAATTAGCAGTGGGTTTTCCCAAGACCAGCCTGAGGCTGGTAGTGCCAGGTTACTGTGCTGGTTGTGTGCAAGCAGGAGTCAGGTGGAGACATGTGAAATCAAACAAGGTAAAATGAGGGGAACAAAGTATTTGCATTCAGAACAAAGTATGCCTCTTCATTTAAGAGAAACCCTGCTTTTACACTGAATTTGGGATAGCCTTATGTTTGCTTTTGGGAGACCATTTAAGTCTGAATCATGCAGAAAAAATGGTCAAGCTGGCAAAAAGTTCAGGAGCTGCTATGTTTTGTCAACCTAAGTTTAAAAACCTGGGTTATTTGTACTTTGGTATCTTCTTGTTTTGTGGATATCTCATGGCATTTAATTCACCATTTGTAATGGGGGTAAAGCTGTGGCTGATATTCAGATGCAGTTGGTCAGGATAGAAGAACTTTTTTGGGAGAGAGAGGGGTCGGTGTTTGTTAGACTTCACCAGTGAGAACTTGACAGGATGTGGCAGACCTGCTGTGGCTTATCTATAAGCATTGCTGAAAAGTTCTGATCATGACACTGGTTCCAAACCAGCCAACAGCATAAACACCCACTGTGGGATTAAAAAAAAAAAAAAAAAAACCAAAAAAACCACTACTTTAAATATATGTTTATCTGTATTTTATTAGAAATTTTTCACTGAGTTTTTTCTTAGGATGGTCTAGGTCACGTATACAATGGATAAATCCATTTTATATGTGCTAAATATTTGTATCTCACCTATCCTATAATCCTGGAAAGCCCTTTGGACCTGTAAACTTTACTGTGTAGCCCAAGTTTAGCTGGGGATTGTTTTTTGGTCCTGATCTTTGTAGGTCTGTGAGAACACCCAGTCCTTTACATGGTTGTGGCCTTTGTGCCTGTGACTGCTGGGACTGGCTGCATTGCTGGAGTTAGGAACCCAGGAATTCTTTGCTGCTTGCCACTTGCTTTTGAGCTCTGCCAAACCATCTTCTGCTTCATGGAGCTGATTTTGTCTGTTTTGTGAGTGATGACCAGAATCTGGTTTTGTTTTATCTCCTGTAGGGTTCCTGAGCTGGAAGATGCCCGTCTAAGATGGAAACTTCTGCTTCAACAGCTGCTGGGAAAAAAGAAGGGAAAGGCGCTGTTCTGGAGGGGAATGGCTTTACAGAGACGGGGAAGAAACCCCCTCCTTTAGCAGCAGCGGGAGCAGCAGTGGCACAAGGAGGTACTTTGTTT
Organism: Vidua macroura; assembly: GCF_024509145.1. Taxonomy (NCBI): domain Eukaryota; kingdom Metazoa; phylum Chordata; class Aves; order Passeriformes; family Viduidae; genus Vidua; species Vidua macroura. The sequence continues at coordinate 28,923,567 of NC_071577.1, forward strand.
TCTACAATTTGAAAGCAGCAGGGGTGCTTTTCATTAGACTGTAAGAATTTAATAAGTATGGTGGCATATGTCTTCCTGTGAACACGCTGAGTTTATTGGGGTTCTTGGCTGTCAGAGGAACTGGGAGCTGTGTCACTGCATGGCATCTAAACGTCACTGTAGTGTGATGGAGAACTGGGCTGGGGTGAGGGAGGGGATGGGTGGTGAGGGGTGGCTGTGGGGGAGTTGGGGCATCTCCTTAATGCTGGCCATGAGCTGACTGGTGCTGTGTAGTGTTGGCAGCACTGTGCCCTCCACTCCTCCATGGTGGAGTTAAAGATTGCCTGGTGAGGCTGCTGGAGATGGGGAGCACCTCATTATCCTGGTCAGAAAGGGGTGTCATGTGCCAGCTGTGATCCTGCTAATGAGCTAAACAGACTGCATGGTCTTCAGTCATTGCTGCTGGGATTTCACAGTTAGAGAGGAATTTGGGAATGTCCAGACCCAGGGCAAGAATGTTCATAAAGAAACCCCTCCACTTGCACCGTTCCTGTTCAAGTCAGTGTGTTAAGCAAGATTTTGGTCTTGCTGCTGTTGAAGTCAGCTGGGAAGCTCTTGTGGACACCAGCAGTCACTGAGCCATGACCTGCACACAACTGTGGTGTGCAGGTGAACGTGCAGGGATGTTGCTCCTGCCTCTTGCTTGCTGTGGCAGGTAAAACCCACCCCCCTCTCTGATACAAATGTGCTGGTGGATTTCCAGAGTAGTGCCAGGGCCCATCATGGTGGCACAGCTGTGGGCAAGGCTGTGCCCACTGGGGAGCCTCCATAGCTGCCCTCTCTGGGGACTGGTTGTCATCTCCAGACAGGGTATAAGAGACAAATTTAGAAGAGGCTGCACCAGTTTGGATGTGACAAGAGACATCCCAGCTGTATAAACTTTGCAAGCAGCTTTTTTTTTTTCCTTTTTGAAATATACGTTATTGCTAGCCAGAGTTTACCTCAAAATGAAGCTCCCTTCCTCTCCTTCACTGCAGGGTGGTTTTTCATCATCCCAGGAGAGCAGAACAACTTTTCTTTGAGCTTCTCTCTTTCTTACCTACATTGGCTGGGGAGTTTGAGTTTTTTGTTGCCTGAGTTTTGAAGATCGTTTTCGACCAAAAAGGCTTCAATCTGCTTTATCTCTCCTTTTTCGTAAACTTTGCTACTCAGGTTTCTTTTTCCAGTTGACCTGTGAAGATTCAGATGCATGGAATAAGTAGAAGTGGCTAGATTATAATCAGATTAGTTCATGTGTTTGACAAACTTTTTCTTAAAAGCAGCTAGAAAGTCTTTGACAAAATTGTTTGGAGGGAAACACAGTTTTGTGGTCCTGGATGGGTCTGAGCCACTTTCCTTGTGAGCACTGCGCAAAGTGGCAGAAAGGAAGGCTTGCCAGGAAGCAGAAATAAAAGGGACAGCAATGTGCATGCAAGCAACAGCTTGGCATCCCCCAGCAAATCCCTGAAGAAGCAAAGGCTGTAGGAGCTACTGAGGCAGCCCACTTGGGGTATCATCTCAGTGACTGGCAGACTTGAAGGGTTGATTGGCCCAACATAATTCAAGCATGTTCTAAAATTCACAACCCATAGATGTGAATAAACACTTTCTCCCCACTTGGCACTTGCCTTGGGAGTGCCTCCACTGAGGAAGCAGTCACAACCTTTCCAGAGATCCAAATGAGGATGCCCCGAGGTGGAGTGTCCATCAGCCCGTTTGGCATCCCTGGAGACCTAATTGGTTTTTAAGCATTCAGTATAATATGTTCTCTTAGCAGTATGCTCTCACCTTTGGAAAAAGTGATTTACGGGCTCAATATTTCTCCTTTTAGTAGGAGGAAGTGGAGAAGTAAGTTGAGGATTGTTTGAAGATGTCAGGAGAATTGTGATAAAAGCGTTGTGTAATGAGATGTAAAGAGTGAAATCCATGTCATGCTGTGAAGAAAAGTGCTCATAAATGACCCAAAATGGGCAGAAGTGGAGCAGCGTGTGGCCGGACGCAGGCCCCGGGACGCTGCAGGTGATGCACATGCTCTTGTGGTTCAAAGTGCTTTCCTTTGAACTCTGGCTAGACATAATAGAGGCTCCTGTATTATGAAAGTGAGCAGTGTGCTTGTGCATGTGCTTGAAAGTAGAAAAATTAATACAAAGTTGTCTTATAACTGAGTTAACTGCAAGGTGTGATATAGCAGGTGATAACTAAAAGGCTGGGTAGAGATGAGACTCTACTTACATGGTATTCATGCTAATATGACATGTTTGATTCCCTAAACTGAAGTAATTACTCACAACAGGCCAGAACTACGAGTACTTATGCTCATATTTTTACAGAAGCAAGCAAACAAGGCTTGGAGATTAATTAGGAAGTTCAGCTTGAGGAGGGCATCAGCTTTAAAGGGGGGGGGGGCCTCTGAGCTCCCCACCCTACTTTGGGGCCATACGAGCAAGTCTTTATTCTCATCCAAGGCAAATTCTTGATTTCATTTATTGCAGAGGTTTTACTCTTTGTATTAGCATATGAGAAAGTGGCACTGAGGCTCAGCCAGTGCTGCAAATCACCATGCTGCTCTCCAGAGCCAAACAAATGTAATTCGCAACACATTTCTTCTCCTTTATTCTACTGAGTCACACAGAAGGAGTGCCATCATAGCATGTTTTGCATGTTTCTCAGATCATAAGGTTTTCTTTTTCACATGTAGGAATTAATAGATTCATAAGGTTTTATTTCTAATTAATTGAAGGAATAAACTGAATATTAGTTAAATAATTGAAGAATACCTATTTGGTTATATTATTATTTAGACTGTATTGTTATAATATGTTCAGTCTCCATTTCTAGTTCCCTTGCTTTCAGTATTTGTCCCAAATGTTTCCAGCCTCTAACAAATTAAGTTATGGCTGTAGGAAAAGAGATCGATATTGTTGATGCTGGCAGTAGAGGAGAGTCCTTTTGTACTAAAAATTTGCATCCCATATTTTTAGTCTCCTGAAGCTGCCATTTTAAACATCATCTGCAACAGTTTTTTATAGTAACTCATTGATCAGATGTTCAGAAATTGGCCTCACAGATATGACATCAGGGAAGGCTCTCCTAATTTTCTGGTTTTCCATAAATCATGTTGGCCAAGGAGTCAAAGCTCCTCTTTTCTCTTGCAGTAGGGGCACATGTGTATATGTGACTGAGATGGAAAGTATGTAGGAACTATAGACAAGTGTAGGAACTATAGACAACTATAGACAAGTTAGATCTGCGGAAGAGGCTCTTGTCTTGGTTTTATTGTCTCTACTTCTGGAAGGGCAACTTAAAAACAATTCAAGTTCATAAAACCCTTCTGTTGAATGCCAAAGTCCATATTGCTGTGTAGGGTAGGAGGGCTCAGTGCAGGGCACCACGAGTGAGGCTGGGTTGTGTCCTCCAGGCTGGCGCTGACACATCCTCTGCGCTTACAGGCATGAGGAAGCCCAGGCACATGACTGTAGGGGAAATTTAAATGAGCCACTCTTTCAAAGGCAGAGATATTTAGGAAGATAGGTTTCTCATCTCATAATAAAAATTAAATACAAATTCTCCTAAATGCTAACTGCCCAACTTTAACAAGGTCCAGAATGCACCTTTCCCTCTCCACACCACCCTCTGCATGACACAAACTCCAAGTTCCAAATTGATGGTGTTTATGTTTGAAACATTTTTCTGATGTCTGGCTCTGTCAAGACTAATTTTAGCATTTCTAAAGCTGGGTAAAAATACAGCCTCATTACTTTGATGTCAGTGCATAGTTTACTATTAGTATATTCTGGGGTTTATCATTTTAGTCATGTTTAACACAGCTACAGCAGGCATGCACTATTAAATCTGGCTTATTTTACATTCCTGTCCGAAATTATTTATTTGGAACAATTTCCTCTCTATCAAAAGACACAGCTAATGCTGAGTTTTAATGTGTTATTTACACACAAAATAACCTATTTACAACTCAGTATCTGCCGCAGGGAGAATGAATGGGGCAGTGCTCCCTTCATCCTGTTGTATCTGAGTTTAACAATCTGGATTGCTAATAGAACCATTTATCACAGGGTGGTAATTTATTTTATGTTAGCTGCACAGGTCTCCCTGCCTCTGATCTATGGAAATACTTTGTATATAATGAAGTTCAACAAGTCATTTGGTGTAAACATGGGGAAGCCAAGCTGCAGAACTAGTAAGGCTCTGGCTGTGCTTTTTTTTTTTTTTCCAGGAGGTAACGACTCTCCTCTCATATTAAGGCTTCAGTTGATGAAATACAGCTCTTTGCCCTGTGTGTGCTGTAAAGGCAGAGTATGGGGCTTTTCTGCAGTGGATCAGAGATTGGGATAGAGTTTGCTCACTTGATTTATGGGCTGGCAGGAATGCTTAGTTCTGCAGAAGTAGCACACTTAGCCCTTTCACAGGCAGAGGAGAAGGGCAGGGAGCACCTCCCATCACTCTCCAGAGGTCTTCTGTAAGCAAGCCCCAAGTGGCATTGGCAGAGAGTCCTTATGCAGTTCAGCTCGTCTTAGTGCTAGATTATGGGAAGACCATGTAAATGAGGAGGAGGAAATGCCAGCATCCCAGCACACCTCAGCACACTGAAAAAATATATCATTTGTGTGGCCCAAGACTCAGACAACTTAGAATGAAAACAGCCCCAATGAAGTCATCTCCTATGTCCATCCTGGAGGGGCAGGGATCTTCTTGAAGAATGTTTTTCATTCACTTCACATTTTCCAGGAAAGGGAGCATAACCAGTACAAGCACATTCTTAGCTTCCCTGCCCTGCACTGCTTTGCTGTGTACAGCTTAAAATGCTGAGAGATGCATTCAACAGAAAAGCTGGGATTGGCTCCAGGGGGAAAGGGGGCAAGTGGTTAAAACTGAATGATGGGAAAGTCCTGTAATTCAGACTGAGAAATTCTCCTGACAGCCACTGTCTATTCTTGTGCATCTATTGCATAGGCTTCAGTGGCCCCCACCTTGGGTAGGGCTTCAGTGCAGTGCTGCCACAAGAGCAACAGCAGTCAAGAGCTGTATTTCTTCTCTGTTTCTGTCAGCCTTTCATGAAACTAATTCTGTTGGGTCCTAAAGTGTGTTTCTTTGCTACTGTAGCCCTTCTGAGTGGACAGATTGCCTACAGTCTCTTGTGAAGCCACTCGTGTCCCTTTGGGCAGCTGAATGTCTCAGATGCTCAGACTGGTGCAGTGCTGAGACTGTTCCTCAGTCACAGGATCTCAAGGACAGTGACAAGTTTGCCAGCTTTGTCTCATGCTGGTAACCTGGCACCTGCTCTTTGGGATAGTTTAGAAGGATTCATGTAGAGATGGATAAAGCCAAAGCCGTGCTGCACCATTTTCATGTTCCATGAGCAGTATCTGCTCTGTGGGACTGACAGAGAGCACTCTGAGAACAGGTTTAGTTCTTCAGTTACAGTATCAGAATTTTGATAATTAAGATTGCCACAAACTGTGCTACAAAAGCATATCTTTTCTTCTGCCTGCCCTTTCTCTTCTATCCATGCCTTGCAATGCTGTCACCCTAGTTTCTTCTTCAAAAGAGTCAGCCCAGGTAATCCTTTGCTTTGCTTAAATAAGTGATTAGAGTTTGACTTCTTGGTTTGTTTTCTTTTTTTCCTCATGGGGGAAACTCCTTGCCCAGGCCTCTCTACTGACCTTGTGTGGTAGCCAACCCTGTGGGCAAAGGTGTGACCTCAGAGTGTATAACCATAAATGTTTACAGACTTTTTGATTCAAATTGTATAGCCCTTAGATGATGCAACAGCTTTATGGTTGGACTTGATTATCTTAAGGGTCTTTTCCAACCCTAACCACACTGCAGGTTTGCATGTCAATTTGAAAAGCTTTTATGACTTTAAAATAGAAAAAGTTACTCTTCACAGGTTGGTTCTGGCATTGGTGATGCCAACCATTAAGCACCACCTGGAAGACCCTTGTATTTTGTGAGTGTATTTTATTATCATTAATAATAATTGTAATAATAATCGCTTCCGCATTTCTATCACTTTGTAAGCTCCATAAGTTTATTCTGGCAAATACTGGTAAGTCTTCTTTTCTGGGGAACCAGCTTAGACTTCATTTAAGTACCCCTCAGAGGGTACTTAAATATAACGTTTTTAACTGATGCTAAACTTTCCTATTGTGGATTGGTCAATTGTTGTCAAGTAAGAAAATCCAGTGGTGATGATGGATTATCTCCTGGATTGTCTCTTCTGCCAGCACATTGCCATAGCTTGAAGTTTTAGTATCTCTGGCAGCTTTTTGCCTGAATAGCTGTGAATTTGTGCAGGTTTTATAAATCAATTCTCCCAACACCATCCATTAACCAAGGCATTTGAGCCTGCTATAATCATGGGAGGACAAAAGATGGGAGTTATTTTGTCTAAAGTTGGCTACCTAAATGTTAGGTGTCTAGTTTGGGATGCTTTTGCATTAGGGTGGGCTGAATCACATTGTGCAGATGCCTGCTTTATTCCCTTGAGGGTTTCAAGCCTGATTTAATGTTAGGTGGAAAAATCCCAGTCTTCCCAGCTTTGCCAAAATTGCAGAGTGGGGTTAAAGTGAGAAACCAAGGTGGGACTAGATTAATACTTTAAAGCCTTTCATTCATGTTTCATCAGTCCATAGCCTGATGAGCAGTCTGGGAGCCCTGACTGCTAGCTCTGAACTGAAATCTCACCCATGGCTTCTCAAGTTAGAGGCAAACTCAACACCCAGATGTCAACACAGCCGGGGGGCTGCTTCCCAGAGCTGGTCCCGCTTTACATCAGCATTGGCAAAACTGATGTTTTAACAGCCCATTCAGAGAGATGGGAAATTTAAAATCCCCACAGAAAATACAAGGAGAAAAACCATAGTAAATTCTCAAGGCTACAAAAAGCTCCTAAAAATAACCCAAATGGAGGAAGGCTATTAATGCAAAAGTAAATAATTATGTTAAGGGATGCAACTAGAGAGGCCAGTTGTGTAAATCACTTTAAGGGGAACAAGCCTTAGATAAAATCCATCCTTTTATCACACAGATTAGGTCTACCTTTGGATGCTAAATAATTGATAGAGTTTGGCAGAGCATTCCATGGCTGCCTGCACAGAGCAGTGGGACTGCTCCTGAGGTCAAACGAGTGGCAAAGAAAAATGTTCCTAGAAATGCATCCAATACCAGCACCAAGAAACAGGGCTTGTATTCCCAGCACCCCCTAAAGAAGTGGCCTTGAGAAGGCATCCATAGACCTCGTCATGAAAAGAGAACTTAGCATTGTTCCTCACCTTGTTAAACTGCTCCCCATGAAATCCAGTTGTCTGTTTGCATGGTTTTGTGTGGTGATGAGTGAGGTGCAGAGGCCTGAGAGGACACAGCCAGTTCCACTGTGCTATTTTTATTATTTTTTATAATTAGAGAAGATGAATTGTGCTGTCTGGTGGCTTCTGGGAAGCCCAGGGCTTGTGGGGGGATTTCTTGCTTTTTGGAGCCCCCACACAGCCTCAACACTTCAGCATCTGTCTGCGTATGAACATCCTGGCAAGACAGGGAGATGTCACTGCTCCCATTCTGCAGACAGGGAGCACAGGGGATTCTTTCCAGGGCCAAAGTGGCTGAAATTGGTTGAGCTGTTTCAGAGGGATGTCAAGAAGTGATTATCTCTGGGATTGCAGAAGCTCATATGTGGTGTACATGGGACATGGATAATAGTACAGAGGTCTTAGCCCAGGTTCCTTGGTTCACCATATCCACTAGCAAGCCCTTCCTCTCTCAATGATATGCCATGTAATCATGGTCAGATGACTCAAATCCTCATGCCTATCTGCCAAACGGAGGCGTTGTTTCTTTCCCTTCAGGAGAGATGAACACAAGTTGTCTGTGCATCATCCAGAGTCTCTGAGAACATCACGATGCAGCAGTCAGCTTCATTCCTCTTGGTTGCATAAGGGAATGAAAATGCTCAGTAGCACAAATAGGTTATCACTGAATTTAAACTAACTCAGCAGTGCCTTTGTTCAGTACCTAGCACGGTGGGCTCATAATTAAGAACTACAGTTTTTTTCCAGAACAAAGTGAGACAAAAATTGCAGAAACCTTAAATTGTGAAATAAATTGATATCCCATGAATTCTGTGTGGGGACTATGCTTGACAGGATGAGTTCTCTGATCTTAATGGTAACGACAGAGAATAAAATCTCAGCCAAGATTGTAAATTTAGCTCTTGAAGGAATGAAGAGGATATAGTATTTTCATGCAGACTTCTTCAGAATTATGTTAAACTCGTGACTTTACATGTGTTGGAAAATGACCTACACTGGGTGTTCTGTGACTCCCATAGTGGTGTTGGGTTGAAATCAGGCAAACCTTGCTGGAAAAAACTGAGCAAACCTTTGGGCACATAGGCTGAGTCCAAAGTGAAAATTAAAAAAATTAAATGTGATCCCACATGATCACAAACTTGACTGAAAGCAATTCTGCCTTTTCTGTACTTTTGTTAGAGACCTCATTGGGGGTTTCTCTCCTCTTTTTTTTTTATACCTCTTTCTTTCTCCTGGAATCCCAGATCTTTTTAAGACCATCTCATTGAAAATGCTTCCAATTGTAAGTAAATAATAAATAAGAACAGGAAGATTATAAGCAAAATATTTATATTTACTGCCACCAGTATCTGATTTTTAAAATACAGTGACATTTGCAGGGATTGAATGGTGCCATTTTAGCCAGAAAGCTGTTCTATTCTGTTCTCTTTTCTTACAGTGATCAGCTCCTGACTGACAGATTTTCAGAAAAAATCACAGCTGGCAACAGATGCATTCTTAAGTAAACAGTTAAAGTAGATGTTTTGATGGCTTCAGTTGTATTGATATAAAAGATCAGTGTCTGACATTCCTGAAAACTATCCAATAGAGGAGGCATCTCCTAAGCCCCTGGCCCTGTGTGTGCTCCTTCAACAATAGTTTAATCGTTTAAAGAAAGAAGAGATTTTATGCACCTATGGGGATGCTCTGAGCCAAGAAGAGTGATAGGGGGTCAGCACTGCTGACCCTGCAGCCAGAATGTTGGGTAGTATTTAGATTTTTCTGAAATGAAATTTTTCTGTTTGTGAGGTGATGAAATTACCTTTCTCATTCATTTCTTCTACCTGAGGCTCACCCTGGTTTATGGCTACTCTTTGTGGGATGGACCAGCAGTGATGGGGGGAGTTTCCTACATCCTGGCTGGAATGAATATCCCTGTCCTGTGTTAATGTATGCAAGTGCCTTCTTGCACGTGAGGCTTGAGGTTAAGCCAAATCTGTTTGTGTCGGTTTGCAGGTACAGCTGATGATGTTCTTTCAGAGGCATTTACAGCCACACTATAAAGTAAAACCAGAGAAACACAAAGGTGAGGACTTTAGGCATTGGTTTGCACGTTCCCTTTTAACGAGAGGAATTATTATGTGTTGTGGGAAGCTGATCCGACTCCCAGAGGCTGCTTGTGTGAAGATACCCAATTTTTTGGTGGCTCCCTACAGTGAGGGCACAGAACTGAGCCTGGAGAAAATTAGTTTCAGTTCCTGATGAAGTCCCAAACTTCCTTCATGATTTTGGGAAAGCTGCTTGACTTCCCTTCACTCCCTCATTTATATAATGAACTCGGGTTGTTCTTTGGGCCTCCAGGCCCATCCATCAGCATCTGGTTAGCATGTTTATGGCATCAGTCACAAGGAAACACTTTATGGGTCAGGCTGTGGGGAGGTTGCCATTTTCACTCCCCACCACCTGCAAGAGGGTGCTGCTGCCCCTGAGTGCTGCTTTACAAGGGTGACCTTGTTCGTATGTCTTAGGTGTCACCTTTGCCTTAGGTATCACATATGTTGTCCAAAGGGGAAAATAAAGCAGTTTTTCAGGGTTGGGGAGGATAAGTTTAAGTTCTTACAGTGAAGCTGTTTTCAGTATCTGCAGTGGAGAGACTGTTTGGAGATATAGAGATTGAGTGTATTCCAAAGGGCCATGCTTGCTCTGAAGTGAGGTTTTTCAGGTGATCTTACCTGGAACTCAGCTGGAGAACATCAAGTTGTTAATAACATGTAAATATTCTGTATCAAAACAAGAAAATTATTTTTCTTAGTTCAAAGCAATTTCCTACATGCATAGTGTATGGGTGAGCTCCAAGTACCTGGGTTGGGTTTTGGACACACCTGGATGAATTTACAGAAACCATGGAGAGCTTCATGGTTTACCCTGACCAAGCAATAGACACCTAATATTATGTAGGCATGTATATACACCCAGTCTAGCAACAGACAGTGGTCTTAGCAAAGTCCTTTGTAATTAGACTCTTGGATGCCAGGTGATGGAAGGATAAAATCATTGTCATGGGATAACAGCTTCGGAGAGAAACTTAGTTTCAGCTTACCTTCCCATTAGTCTGCTGTGCACACGCACGCTCTAGTACTGTAATCAGCTGCAGAGGAGCTGGCAGTACTCTTGTTTGGTGCGATTTTTTTCCCTTTGAAAACTCCAGAGGAACTTTCCTGTGCTGTTAAAAAGACATCCTTAAAACATCTTTACTGCAGGGTCCTGTGTTTCAGCTGCTGGAGCAGTGACTCTTAAAATAGATATGAGATGACTGAATGTGTGAAAAACATTTGCATCTCATATTCTGAGCTCTGTGCATTCTGCATCACTTATGCAAGCAAGTTAAAAGCGTTGAGAGTTTTGCAAATTTTTTGCTGCTTTTAATTCCTCTCAGAACAATGTCTTTGCAGGTGAAATAAGATCCAAGGCTATCTTTTGGTCACATAGAGTCACTGACACTTGAAACAGGCTGGATTTATATGTAGTTACTAAAAAATATATAGCAAAATTAAAGTTTCAGACACTGAGTTCACATGCATTGCCCATTGTAAAGATAAGTAACGGCTGTTATAAGAACACTTAAATGGTTACCTTTGGGACATAAAAGGGATCTTTGAAGACAGTAAGTCTTAATACAGAAATGTTTACTCATAAAAAATACATTTGGAATGGGGGAGGGGAAACACATTTCCTATTAATGTGGGGTTTGCCTTTTATGGCAGGTTGTAGCAGGTCTTTAACCTCTGTAGCACTCGAGTGAGGATAGAAATGAGCTTCTCTAAGTATCAGCCCAAAGGGCCTTTCCTCAGTGCCTGTATCTGCAATGGTTTTAGTTTATTCTTCCTTTCTGTGACCATAATGAAAAACTATTCTTTTCCAGCCTCAAAACCTTCCCATAGTTAAGTCCTGAGGGCAGAATAGAAATGTCCTCCTGAATTTGCTTCACTTAACCTTGTGTTTTGTGAGATACAGGGCTGATGGCCCAAACCAGTGGGGATTTGAAGGCAGTGTCAGCTGAATAAGGCACGAGAAGAGAAGAAGGAATTGACCCTTGAAAGCCATGGTTATGGATACCACAAAGAAGGGTTGATGGCTCTCTAGACACTTAAAAAGGGTGCAACTGTGTCCTGCATTCCCAGTCTGCCTCTGAGTGCACATGAAGTGGATGATGGCTCATGTCACCTGTGAGTTTTCTGGTAACAGTTCTGCAGGTAGTTTTGAAATTCTTTTTCCAGGTGGTTATGATGTTGAGTGAGGCAAAAGAAAATGCCAGAAATATTTGATCAGTGTGAACCCCATAACTAGGGAGGGTGTGATTTCTGCTTCAAAGTTTTGCAAAATTATTACTTGATGGGGTAGGTCACAAGATGCCAGTGACCTCATAGTAGAGAGAAGTTGAGAGTCCTTTATGGAATCATGGTGGACTAAAGTCAAAAGGCTTTACTCAGATAAAATGATATACAGAGCAGCAGAAGTAGCCTGGACAAGTTGTGCGGGAGGAGGGCTGAGTTGTGCAGAGGGATCTGAAGGCTTTGACCAGCTGCTATACAGAGATGTGAGAAAGAAGAATGTAACAGCAGGGTTTGAGCCAAAAGACACCACTTTGTGGGAGCCTCAAGAGGAGAGCTTGGTAGCAAAGGGAAAAGTTATGAAATATTTCACACTCAGAAGTGTAAGAAGAAGCTGACTGGGTGCAGAAAAAGACAAAAGGTAGATAAGCTGGAAAAAAGTACACATTGTTGTGAAGATGAGGTTACCAAGGTGAGATGACTGGATTTCTCATGAACCTTTTCTCTAAGCCTAGGCCTAGTGCAAAATTAGTTCTTCACATGCCATAACAGGGGAGAATGATTGGTGGGCTTTGTTATTCTTATTCCAAAACATCATGCTCGTCCAGGCAGTAATCATTTTAGGTAAGTAACAGAAATTAGGTTTTGAGTCACATACTGACCTGTCTTTGTAATTAGTACAGCGTGTTCTGGTCACGTAATGAGAGAGAAGACAGATTAAATGAAAGACAGGCAGGATTTTCATTCAGGAAATTGGTATGGTAATGACAGATACAGAGTCTTGGCATGTTTCAGATAGGCTTCATCTAGCCTCTTCAGGTAGCAGATACAAGCACGGTGCTCACTTATATTCACCCAGTCAAGCATGAGGAGGTAACAAGTTCTCTGGGGAGGCTGGTATTTAATATCTGCCAGATGCCTGCTGGAGAATACTAATGCAGATCCCAGATTTAGTGTGTCCTGGGAATGCAGATGGCTGGTAGCAGCGTGCCTGGCCCAACAGCCACATCTCGCTTAGCTCCATGGCAGAGCTGCCTGGATTTTTATCCCCTGCTATTTGGATTGTTAAATTGATGACTTGGCCAAAGAAGCCTTTTACTGACTTCCCTGGAGGAGGGCTAGCAGGCCAGAGAGGGAATGACACTGGAGCTTCTGTTGGGGTGTCACACTCGTGGACAGGGGGAGTGGCAGCATTGATTCCCCTGGATGTCACTTGGACCGTTCTCTTGGGCAGGACAAGCCAAGTGCTGTGAGGCAGTGAGGGCCACAGGGAGGATTTGTGCTCGAGGAGAAGCTTCAGCCAGCTCCTGCAGTGTGTGTATTCCCCTCTGAGACCACAGCATGGGCAGAGGGAGGGTGGCAGCGCTGTGGAGATCCCACAGCTTGTCCTCAGGCTGCAGCAGGGAAGGAACTGGTATGAGTTTCACTTTCTTACCAAATAAAGGGAAAAAAACCACCAAACCCCTGCAAGGCTACATATAAATCAGGGCAATAAAACTGCCGGTGGTCATGATCAAATTATCTGGTCGAAATCTATATAAAAGAACTGGAGCAGGTTCAGTCCAGCACTAATGTCTTTCTTGCTGCAAACAGTGAATGGGGCATGAAGAGAAGGAGGAAGGGCAGGCACTGGGCTCCCAACACCAACACACCGGGGAAACAATTTGCTGAGGTGGTTGAACTACATGTTTTCAAAATCTGTTTGTGTCCATAAGGGTTTAAGAAAAGGATGTTGTCTGCTTACTCGGTAACTTGTGTGTGGCCTGTGAGTGGTTTCAGATGCCGGGCCAAAACCAAATAATCTCTCCTTTTAGGAAATTTGAAAAGTATGCGTGCATCCCAAAAAAGAACAGAGATTTTCACTGATGTCCCATGCTCGAGTCACAACGCTTTGTGTAATTGTGGCACTGTGTGCTGTTGAGGTGGGGGGAGGGAGGTTGCTGAGCCGTCTCTGCTAGAAACAGAGACCAGGTATGACTTTGGCTGTCATGAGACTGAGTTAATTCATTGTTTTTAACAGGAGAAAGGACTACCAGGGTGCATAGTATATCTTCAGAATTTAGCTGAATGCTGCAAAAATGTCCATATTAGGATATGTTCCTTACTAGAAGTGAAATAACAGAACTTGTGAACTTTCACAGCATGAAGAACTTGTAGATGAAGTTGAACTTTCTGATGGTGTAGGAGAATTTCAAATTGAAGGGTTTTGCTTCTTTTCTGAGTATCTTGGTCATGCTGATGAATTCATAAATCTCTGTGGTGTTTGACTACTATCCCGAGATCTACACCATCCTACTCAAAAGTGGTAGCGGCCGTCAGTATTAATTAAGGGCTGTATTAGGGAAGAGCACGGGGAGCAAGAGGGGTCTTTCAAGTCTGGCAGCCACTGCTTTCAGAGGAAATGAGCAGAGACTGCACACACGCAGCTGAAAGCCGGTGTGACCCCCCATGTCTGCACAGCAGCTCCATGGGGTCACCAGAAGGTGTGAAAGACTCCTTGGCTGGAGGGAGAAAAAATTTTCTGGGGCAAGGGAGCGAAAAAAAAAAAAAAAAAGCCAGGAACCTAAAAGTAGTAGCAGGTTTAGGCACAATCCATCGAAGACCACTGCAGGCACCAAGAAATTTAATAACCTGTTATATTTATGTAGCACATTTCATCCTCAAAGCGTTTTGCGAACTTAATGATGTGCAAACTATGTGCGCACGTATCCTTTCATCTGCCAACGACTGTAGCCGCCTTCAGTGTGAAGCCTGATGATGGTTGCTTAGCCATCACAACGGTGTAGAACAGCAAGTGGAAAATGCCTGAAGTGCAGGCAGATTTAGGGAGGCAAAACATAACCTTTGGGCAAGACAAAGGGATTGAGAACACTTGTGCTGGCAAAGTGCACATATCTTGTGTGACTACAGTCAATCAGATCTTTTAGCAATCCCATCAGATAGAGCTTTCTTTCGGGAAAGCTGGAAAATTCACCTTAGCTGTCTGGAAATCTGGTGTGAGCTCTCTTTTGTGCCAGTTGGCAGTCTCCCACCTCAAAAAGTAGTTGCTGACTCTGACTCACATGAGCTGCTTTTCCACCTGAGATCCAGTGGGATCAGATGACAGTGTTCTACAGATGGCCTTGTGATGTTGTCCATTTCTTAAATTCCACTTACTGGCATTCTCATCTCAAAGGAAGGGTGTTTATTTTTTAGAAGGGTCCGTAAGTGAGTGTTAGAGATCCTGGGAGATGTACAAGTTGATAGCATCTCAAATTTATCAGGAAAGGGGGAAAAAAAAGTGCCACACCAGCAGTTTTGCCCATTATCATCCCAAGGAAGTTCTGTATTGTCAGGCGTGATAATTTTCAATGTCACCCACCCTGTAAGGGTTTTGGTGTGCCATCTAATCCCCCAGCCTAATGAGTTTTGCAGGGATGCACCATGATAACTAAAGATCATTTACCTGAATTGCTTTTTAATTTCTGGAATGGGAAGCTGCTTGTGCAGCAGGATAATTACATTATAATTTACAGCAATCCAAAATCAATAAATTTAGTCATATTGGGATAGAGAAGGAGGATGAAAATCCCCTCACCATTAAATTATTTTACACTCAGTACTTGATGTTCCAAGAACTCAACAATAAACTTTGGGGGATGGGAGAGAGTTGAAGAATCACTGGCTTCCTGAGGCTGACCAGTAAATCAGCTTTGTCCAGTGATTTCTATAGTGAAATAACACGTGGTGTGTGTGCAGAAGAGGGCAAATAAAGTAGATAATGTCCTTTTTCTGATTTATTTAATTATGGAATATTGAAGGAGAGAAAATGCTTTGTGCTCTCTGGCCCCTTATTCCAGCGGGGGAAAACTGATGAGCCATCACCAGCTGCAAGCTAAACCTGGGCATCTACCTGAGCTTTGCTCCCTACCTGAATGTGACAGTGGAGTTGAGTAATTATTGGGATGAGCCACTAAGGGAGCTGGTGGGGTTTCAAGCTCTTGATGTCTTCATCAAGATGAGATTGGAAGCTTTTCTCCAAGTCAATATTTTTGCTATGTACAATTCTATTTGGCTCATTGACTCATCTCTCATAAGGAGAGTGGGCTGTGCAACATCGGTGTATCGTGAGCTTCCCTGTCCAGGAAGGGCCACTTGAGGGATGGGGTTTTTTTGGAGTGTTCAAAACACAGTAGTGTTCTGGTCACTGGAAACACTGAGGGAGGAGGGATGGCTTCCAGTGAGAAGGTTGGTCTCAGCTGGTCCTTGCACCAGCTGCCAGCACCTCTTTGGTGCAAGCCAAGCCTGGCAGCAGCAGTGCTGATGTAGCCCCTCCCTGGGCCGCCGGCCCTGTGGTGTCCACAGTGCTCCATGTTTTCAAGGGTCCACCCAAGGCTCAGGTTTGGTTCTGGCGTGTGAGAGGAATGGCAAATAGACACAGGTAGCCCAAACACACCCCTCCCTGATTTAAGAGAAATATTATTTGAGCAGACAGTTCAAAGGAGTTCAGTTGGGCACATGGTGTTTGGAGCTGTGGTTTTGGTCTGGGTTTTTTTTCCTTCTGTTTTCTTTAAAAGAAAGCATCCTGGTTGTATTAGATCCTACCCGTGTCTTCACTGAGGTATGGCCTGCTGAATTTATCTCACAGGAAGATGTATTAGATGTTTCTGGACTTCCCCCACTTAGACCGACTCAATTTTATTTTTCCTTTGAAACCACAGAAAAGCTGTTGATGCTGCACCCAAAAAAAGGATGTTGTATGAAAAGGAAATCACTTTGTCTCTTGTATTTGAGGAGGATTATGATCTGGCATGACCTCATTATAGGTTAGGCGAGGATATTTCTGGAAATACTAATTAAATACTTTTTCCATCCCTTGTGCCCTTGCAGCAAGTGTAGACTTTATAACAAGAAAAAGAGGGGGGAAAAAAAGCTGTCTGCAAGGAATTTTTTCAAGCTCTTTCTCCATTCAAATGAAGAAAGTACAGTTACAGTCATGATAGCAATATTAAAAGCTATTAAACAAAGTTTTCCTAGTTGTGATGAACTACAGGAAAATAATTATCTGAAATAAGATAGTAAATGTGGGATTCTTTCAGTGCTTTTGTCTATGCCTGACTTCAGGAGTCTGAATTGATTTTGTTACTTCAGCAAGATCACTCTGGACTGCTGAAAACATCCTACCTTGTGCAGATTTTTTGCTTTAGTTGCCGTTACCCAGTCAGGTTCAGTGAGCCCAAGCAGTAGTGCACAGCCCCACAGAGGATCCCATTGCCAGCAGCTGGTGGTGAGCTGTGACATGGACTGCAAATCTGTTACACTGGCACAGCCAGGGAAGAAATTCCATGGTATCATGTCCTAATGTATTTATTAATGGACATTCTTCTGTTACTTCTCTTGGAGGTGTTTTCCTCCTGGGCTTACCCATTTTGCTCTCAGAGATTTGTTCTCTACTTGTGGCATTTCAGTGAGTTATAACAGCTCTGAATCCTGCCCTGACTGTCTGAGCTGTTTCCTATTGAGGTCAGTGGGAGTCTTCCACTTAACTTCAATGGAAGTTGGACTTGGCCACTGACAAAATGTCTTCAAAAATTGCCTTCAGCAAATAAGCTTGTAAATGTTAGCACTAAAATAGCGATATGCAGGCCCAAATATGTCTGTATTGAAAACACATGCTATGAGATAGAAATGTGTTCCGACAAAACCTTCCAACATCATGATGCGGAGGCTGTAAAGATTTTTTTAAAAAAATTAATCATATATTTAGCACTTTGGTTTACTATTTTGTTGTGTGGCACAGAGGATTGAGTCTAATGAGGAAAACACCAGACTTGTTTGAACGAGTGGTTGGTGGCTTTTGTTTCCAGTTATTGTTCTAAGTCTAGAGATGTGGTTCTTCTTTTCCATGTGAATGTGAGATTCCGTCCAAATTTCAGTATTCCACTGGTATGAAACAATGTCGAGTCCCGCATGTTGTTTAAAGTCTTGTTGCCTCCATGGAAATGAAACAGGACTGCTACATTACAGCCAAAGGAGGGAAATGGATGCTTTCTCATGATAACTTCAGGAATTGTTTCTTGACCTGCAAAAGCACAACCTTGCATTGAAACATCGCAAATAGAGAGAAGATGTGGGGGAATTGTCCACATTTTTACACTTTTGCTCTCTCTGTACTTCACAATGGCTAAGGAAAAATGAAAACTGTGGTTAGGGTAGCTTGGGGCAGCTGATGAGTGGACCATGGCTTGTCTGTCATCAGCATGCTCAAGTGCTGCACTTGAGTGATGGTTAAGGCAAATGGAACTGGGTGATGGCTTAAATGCCTGTTGTAAATTGTCGAGTCTCAGGAGTGGATTGATAACAGATAACTTGATTCAAAGTAAAGGAGAGGCAGCTGTGGAAGTGGTAAGTCCATCAACCATCCCAAGCCCTGCTGCCTCTGCCTGTCAGACAGCCAGAGACACCTGGCCTTCAGCAGAAGAAAATGAAAAAGTTTTTATCCTGGCTCATCTGAGATGATTGGTCTAACCATCTCCATCCTCCAGATTCAAGTCAGTAATGTTTGAAAACTCCACCCATCCACATGGGTGATGCAGATGCTGTTGTTTCCTTTGTTTCTGCTTCTCTTGCAGAAGTAAGGTCTTTGTAGGGGTAAAAATCAAAGCTCTTCCTCTAAAGTCTGTTAAAATGAATTTTACTCATTGCCTGAAACAGGGAAATATTTGTCAGGGTAAACCTTCTTGAAGAGCTAATGGAATCTGGAGCTCAGTGGATAAAGCATTGAGATGAGCTGGAGTTTGCCAAGACAAACACTTGGACTTTTCAGACCAGTGGGACATACTCATCTACTCATATCAAGGTGTCTTGATTGGTCCCTGTGTGTATGGTGGGAGAAGCAGCCTTCTGGTGTTGTGTTTGGTGGGGTTTTTTTGCCAAAGCATCTGTCTATGCTCAGGACTTCAGGAGGGTGGAGCAGGGTATGCAGGAAAGGTACCAAGACCCATCCCACTGCAAGGGAGCTGAAGACCTCCACAGTGCTTTGCAAATTGGATATGGGGTGGCTGGTCCAGGCTGGGCCCATTGTATCCAGGGGAAGAGCACAAAGAGGCACTGTGCAGAGATTTAAACACAATATTTTTGGCTTTGCAAGAGAAGGAGTCCCATTCTTCTCGTTAGCCTAGAAGGCTTTTGAGAAGCTTCGACCTTCTTCCTCTCCAGCTCTTGAGCTGAAGTAGGGCTGTTCCTTTGGGTAAATGTACTTGTAGGATAAAGGTGCAGATGGTTCAGGTCCTGGTCACTGCTGTTACAACATGCTGTGAGACTAAAGCACAGCTTGGCACAGCCACTGAGCTCAAGCCGATTATGTGAAAAAGTAACACATGAGCAAATTCAGGGTGAGGCAGAAGAACTGTATGGGATTTAAAAATCTCAGCTGTTTTATTAATTTCTCTGGAAAAGGTGAACTAATGATACTACTTTTAATTCATTAGTATTTAGGCTAAAAACATGTTGGTTCTGAAAGAAAATTATAAAGTAAAGGGGAAGATGTAATAAAATCTCCCCCCTTTCTCCTCTTAAAAAAATGTTTTGCACAAAGACAATTCACTGATTAGAAATGAAAAGTTGTTGTCCCATGGGGCCAGGTTGGAATTACTGCATACCACTTGTCTTTGAAATCAAGGCCTCCAACCTTAATGTCCAGGTGGGGAATTCCGGTGGCTTTACTCTAATCCAGGCAAATCTGAAATCCAACCCTGTTGGGAGGAAACAATGTGGGAAACAGATTCATCTTGATCTCGGCTTTGTGCCTTGGAAAACGATTAAGACCAACTGTTAAGCAGCTCCCGATAGAGTTCACAAACCTGCCGGCCTCTGTGTGACACAGATTTCTCAGTTCAGGCTTCGCCCCTTAAAATAACAGATGGAACTGATATGGTTAAGCTACAAAGTGGGTTTCCGTTATTCCCCAGTTGTTTAAATATTACTTTTGTTGTTGAAAATTATTTTTAATCTGATTGATTTGCTGCAATTAATTATTTTCCACTTTCTATTGTTACTTTAACAAAATCAAATGCAAACAATTTAATGCACTGACAGGCAGCCACTCTGACTTCTGTGAGAGTGATGTCCTGATACACTAAATCCTGTGCAGCATTGCAGAGGTCACACACATGGACCTATCAAACTCACCCAGTGGGGTTCCTTCTATGCCCTTTTTCCTGTCCCGATCTCAGTCAAGATAACTGGTTTTATAGCAGCTTTTGAGGATTTCAAAGTGATTTAGAAAATCAAGTCCTTTGAGGTAGAAAAGTATTCATATTCTGCACGCAAATAGAAGTGGGAAGGAGAAAAGCTGTTCTTTGTTAAAGCTTATGTGGGCAAATCCATGAAGAAAACCAGGGACTCACAAGTCCATTTACTGACACAATTGTTAAGAAAATGTCCTCCAGAGAACCTGCTTTTGTAAAATTTCAGACGTGGTGAATGCTGGAAGAACATCCTGGCCTTGCAGAAGCCTCCTGAAAATGAACCTTAGAAAGTTTGGAGGTATTTATGTTCCTGCAACACTGATTAAGGGAAGGGTGTTAAGAAAACAGTAACCAAACATTAATGTAATCTTTGTTATTCTTATTTTTCCTATATTTATTGGATGTGGTTACAATCAACACCCATGGGTAGCACAACTTGTTGCTGGTTTGATTCTCGAGTAATTTTGCAAGTAGTTACTAGCATATTTGTGAAGTTGGCACCAGACTATGCTATTTAAGGGTGGGATTTCAAAAGCTTCCAATGGAATTTGGAGCACAAATCCCTCCGTTTCTCCCCTGCGAATAGACGTTTTGTTCTTTATAGTGGATTTATCATTATTGCAGTCTTGGCAAGAATGTATCAGCAAATTTTGTTTAACACCATTCCTCAGCATTCCATTACTTAAAAGGCATGGATTGCTTTGTTCTCCCTTTTTAGACAGCCCATCCAGTAGGTGATTTTTAAAAGTGCAATTAAATGGGCAGTATTATGCATCTCTTTTACACCATGTTAAGGATAAAGGGATTGATTCTGCTCTTCTTTTTCTTTTTATACTGAAGGTATTTTGCTAAAGCTCTGTGTGTGTGTGTATGTGCATGTGCTGGCCACCAGTCCAGCTCCATGCTGTAGGCACAGTTCTTATCTCTTGCTAGGACCAGGAGGAGCCAAGAAACCAGAAGTTTCATAGAATGGTTTGGTTTCGAAGGGACCTTACAAACTAGACCAGGTTGCTCAAAGCCCCATCCAGCCTGGCCTTGAACACTTGAAGAGATGGGGTAAGCACCACTTCTCTGCTAGTCCCTTTCAGCCTTAAAACTGGGGCAGAAAGTTTTGTCAGTTTACCATGGGGTGGCGGGGAATGTTTCTCCCATTAGTGGAGTTCTCAAGGTCAGGTTTGTTTTCCTCTTTACCAGCCCCTTTTTCTCCAAAGATTGCTCCATTTTGTCCCTTGGAGACTGCCCAGACACCACACATTTGAGCTGAAACTGCAGGGTTTGCAGGATAGCTTGAAGAATCATCTGCCACCCCAGTCCCAGTGTCCAGCAGGGGTGAGCAGGGTAAAGCCTCCCACTAATCTGTTTGAGGGTGGAGGTTGAGCTGTGCTCTGCTGCCTGCACGTGGTCCCAATTCTCCTTGCAGGGTTCCAAGCCGCTTCTTCACCAAATAGCAATCCCTACCCCATGAGTGTCAGTGCTCTGCTTCCAGTGCACTTTGCTGTGGTCCCTGCTGAGTTTAGAGATATCGAAGTTGAAGTTTTGAGCACAAAAGTTGGACTGAATGGGGATGTCAGTGTAGAAAACACCATAAGGTTCTGCCTGGTTTTGCCCTTCACCTTTGCAATTCTGTACAGTTGCTTGCAGTTAAGAATCGGTGTTTCCTTCTTCTTACATGCTGGGAATGCAGTAAAAAACTAGAGAGTGTAAAAGGGAGCTCTGTTAGCACCAAGCCAGAAGTCCAGCCTAGGAGAAGCTGGAAGGAGTTTGAGAAAAATTCACATCTGTAACTGAGTCGGTTTTTATGTAGCAATATACATACTTAATTTATGCTTGCAGCGACAGCAGTTGTATATGCAAAAGCAGGCGTGCAGTTACATGTGCACTTCTGTTTGGGATTCCAGGACTTAAGAAAGAAGTGATTATGATCATGGATGAGTTATACTGTAACGGCTCTTAGTGTTGTATAAGCAGCATCTGTATGCTATATCATGCACATGTGAAACTATTTTTATTGTATTAATTTGATTTCCCTGGGAGATTGCATAGTAACCATTTGTGTTTCATGGCTGCACAGAAACTTGTCTTGCAAAGAGTCTGCTGTTTATGTACATGGCTCTTGATAAGGCAGAATGTACCGAGATGGTTGACATTTACACACTTACAGTTAATATTTTTTACAATGAAAATTCCAGTTTGTTTGTCCCAGTGGAGTTGCCTCATGAGATTTTAATTGTAATTCCAAACATACATCTTGCCAGTTATTCTATTCAGGTACATTTCTTAATGAAGAACAAATTTGTTTTGATAAAGAGTTAGTCCTCTGTTCAGTAATTATGAGCGAATGGTTGGAGAAGATTGGCTGTGAAGGAGCTTTTGCAGTTGCCTGAGAGCTCTGTTTCTATTATTTTATTTTATTTATTTGTATGTTTTGAACAATCATTTCCTCTTAGACTTCTCCCCATGATAAAACTCACTTTTCACAGGATGTAATTTCCTCCTTTTCCTGGTTCTTCTGAGGCTTAGGAAAGTATGGTTCAGCAGTTCAACCTTCTATATTGAGCTACCTCCTTAAAAAAACAGATGCACAAGACCTTGCCTCAGAAGCAGTAGAGTATTTAAATTTCTCCCTTTTCCAAATGCATCCTTTAACTTGATTATTTACAGTCAATGGTGTTGTCCATACAGATGTGCTCAGGTATTTTAAGACTTTTCCTGAAGTTTTGTCCACACTAATTTCTTATGGTGAAAGGTACCCCTGGGAAGCCACGTGCTAAAATCTCTTACGTTTGCAGGCTGTGGTGAGTGGTGTGTTACAGCTGACTGTCTCGAGTGGAGACTTCAGGGTTGCATTTGAACAGCCACCTTTGCTTCTTACTGTGTTTTTTCTGAGCCTGACAGCTTCCAGTTTTGAGACTGCCTCTGTCACAACCAGGAATTTTTTAACTTTAAAAAAAAAAAAAAAAAACACCTCAGGAGGAAGGGTGCATGGATGATCAGCTCTTCATGGTTTTCATTCTTTGCAGCACAATAGCAGGAAAAAGAAATTACACGCAGAGAGATGGATTCTAAATAATTATGTTGATTCAGTATACATAGATATGCCAAGCCTTGCCGCAGAGGTACTGATGCTCTGTTTTATGTGGCTTGTACATGGTATAGAGGAAGCCTCATGAACACCACAACAGGCTTCTGAAATCTTCCAAGGACTGTTCCAGTATCCTACGAGTCCCCTTCCAGAAGAAGTACTCAGGCAGAATAGTGAAAACAGGAGGTTGCTCAGGACTGCAAAGAAAATTCATGTACTTTAACAGAATGCAAAAATTTTTAGAGAGGTTAAGGTTAGTTTTGGCACTGGTAAAATAAATGGTCATCTCTGGGTTTTGTTAAAGAATATTTAAAGTGTAGAGGCAGTCAACTGTTGATGTATATCTCCTTGGAGGGGCTCTTCCCATTCTTTTTCAAGGTCTGGGTTTAATAATAGTAGTGTTCTTGTCATATATTTTAGATAATGGTCATTGTATTTTCTTGACTCCTTAGAGACACTGTGAAAATTAATTAGCTAGTGTTTATAAAGGAGGACACTCAGATTCTGTTACTCTGACTAATTACTCTCTGAATACCTGTATTGATTTATAGGAGGAGTGTCCCCAGGATGGGATAATGTTTTGTAGGGAGGAGAGCATCCATGTCTGGCTAGACACATGCTCCTGGTTACCCAGCCAGCTCTGAGGATGATATTGACAAATGTCTGATACTTACATGCCATCTTACCTGCTCCTGCAGGATGCATTTATTGCAACAATTATCTCCCATGGTTTGTTAGATCACATAAAAAATGACTTGAGGGGAAAGTCCTCAGGTTTCAGGGTCTGACTCTTGGGGGAGGCAGTATCTGTTGTAGGCCAGTGTATTTATCAGTGCTTGTGTTTGGGTGCATGGATAATGTTTGTGCATGTCAGATCAGGAGAAACTTATTTCAATATGTATATTTTTCTTCCTGATCTAACAAGTACAAACTTCAACTGGTGATAAGAGCACCACTTTGTAATTGTATTTAATAAGGAAATGGCCGGGAGCCAAGCACCCAGAGATCCCACTACTGCTGGGTTTGGGAATGAAGCAGGGCTCAGTCAAAGCTCTCTGGTGCAGACACTTCCTTTCCTTGTAGTCCATCCTGGCAAGGGCTCTGGCACCCACAGCTAGAGTTTCTCTCCAGAGAAACCAGGGCTTCAGGCAAAAACTAGGCCTGAAGAGCATGAGCTGAATGGAAAAATCTGATGACTAAACAACCACTAGGTTCAGTGGATCCCTGAGTTTAGCAGGTAAACTTGTTGTTCAGATAGCAGCAGCAGCTGAACTTTAGTAGCCCAGACTGCAAAATCCACACCACCCCTGTGCAGAACTATCCTGTCCTGAGGCCAAGCTCCCACACTTTAGCTTGGTATAGATGAGCAGCATCCCCTACTAAAGGATGAAAGCCATGCATTTGTACCAAGGAGCTGGAGAGCAAACATAAGTCGCTGGTGTAAAGAGCTGTTGGCCTTGAACATCCCCAGTTTCATGGCTTGCAGTGCTCCAGGTCACAGTGCAGACCAGAGAGTGTACAGAGCAAAACCAGCTCCTCTACGTGACTTGTACCCCTTTCTTTTCCTATAACCAGTCTCAGCTGAAGGAGAGTGTATCCCAGACTAGGTATGGAGTGAAGGATACGTATTTCAGCCTGCTATGACTCAGAAGCAAAGTAACAGCTTTGGTCTGGCAGAGATGGAGCTGGGTATATGTTGCAGCCCAAGCATAATAAAGGTCTGGAGGCTATAAGTGGGGAAAACCATTCAGTCCTGACTTGGCAAAGCTCTTTAAAAAAGAGCTCTTTGCCCCAAGCCACAGAGCCTCCCAAATCTCAGTTGGTTCCCAGAATTCAGACACCAGTGTTCCTACAAGAAATGAACACAGAGTTCATTTTAATAAGGATTGAATTGGCAGCTGCATGGAGTATTAGTTACAAGAACATAATAGACGCAGTAGAGGGAATCTTTAAGCCACTAAAAGTGACTACA
Source organism: Vidua macroura (assembly GCF_024509145.1). Taxonomy (NCBI): domain Eukaryota; kingdom Metazoa; phylum Chordata; class Aves; order Passeriformes; family Viduidae; genus Vidua; species Vidua macroura. The sequence continues at coordinate 28,948,502 of NC_071577.1, forward strand.
GGGAATATCCTGTCACTCCTGGAGTCATTTTCCTTTGGCTTCTTCCAGTCATGCAGCAGAAGCATGCAATTTCAAGGAGGTGAACATGTGAATACCTTATCAGTGGGACAGTGCTGCTCTTGGAGGCTTTCACCACTTCCTAGATTGCATTAAGGGCTATGGTTTGCTGCAGCCTTTAGAGATATCTCTGCTTTTGTTGACCTTTTCTATGTCTGAATATGTTCTAGGTTTTCCTTCCTGCACAGCGTGGTTTTTGTGTGACTCGTGATACTGCCTCATTTAACAGCAATGTGGCATCATCTCAGTTTTGCAGCCTCAAGTGTCAGATGTTGGGATGACTCAGTTTCTGCAGGGACAGAGATGTATGTTCACCATCATGGAAGTTTGTTCCTGCAGAAACTCTGAATGTTTCTGTTTATACATAGATTTTCATGGTTTATTCTTCTTTAAGCAGCCTGAAATCTATGTGGATTCCTGACTAGGTGCAATGAAAATGTAAATGTGAAGCAGTTCTAATTTTCTTTGGGACTTGGGCTTTCCTTGTTGGACCAAGATGTATGTTGTAGAAGAAAGGCCTTGGATGAGATACTGTTTCTGTGAAGCTGAATAGGGAAGCTTTCCTGAAACCACATAAAATCTATTTGGGGCATGCTGGTGGTGGTGTACAAATGAGCAAACTTAAGTCTGGAAAGGTTAAGATCATGGCTTCAGAGGAAGAACATGAAAACTCTGAGTTTCAACCCATTTGACAGCATGTAAGAGAAGAAACCAAAGTTACTGTTTCTCTTGATTTGGCCACTATGTACAGCTGCTCATGTACTGCTGCAGCAGTGTCTTCATCTGAGGCAGTCCCCTGCATTGCCTGGATAAACCACTGAGGGTTAAACCACAGCAAAATATCCTCATCACTAAGTCTGCAGATCTGGAGGGGAAAGAAGTGAGGGATAGAAACAATGGATGTTTTTTGCTGGTTGCCAAGATTTATAATGATGATTACGATGATGATGAGTAGCTGAAGGAATGTTGCTTGCATTGTAAACCACTGATCTCCTGACGCTCATCAGCAGAATTTTAGCTCTCAGATATTTTAGTGCTGGGGTGTTTTCTATCCTTATCCAAGTGGTTTATTTAATACAGCTGCAGCCAAACCTCCAGCATGGTGACTTCCAGCTGCAGAGCCTGTGAGCCCCCTTCCCAGGCCCCCCTGAGCGGCTGCTGTGCTGGGAGCCCAGCACAGAGAGGCAAAGAGGCAGATGTCGCCAAGCAACATATCTTGTTTATCTTTTATTTATTGCAGGTATTTATACAGGGCAGGTCTCTCTGCTCCCAGCTCACAACTTTGCACCAGTGGTGGCTGCTGCTTGCCAGGCAGAGGCAGGGGGAAGGCAAGGGAAGGGGCATGAATAATGCAGTGCAACATATTTATCGACATTGTCAAGTTGAGCCTCAGATCAAGTTTAGTGGGTAAAGAAGAGGCTTTGAATTCCTGCCGTACTACACATTAAGATTCAGATAACTTGATTTCGTAAAATAAGTGAGTCCAAGACGCTGAAACACAGGAATGCTGTGTACAAAATGCACCTAGTTTTCTTCTTTCCTTTCTTTTCCCTCCTTCTTGTGTTACCAGTGTAGGATTTGATGTGGGGTGTAAATTGCCTCAAAAATACTAGCTGACCATGGACATGCTTTTCCTTTCTCCACTGCACATCTCTCCCACCCTGCAGGAGTGCTGCTGTGTGTGCTGAAATCTTGTTCCTGTGCCTTCCAAACCATCATGTAAATTTTGGCACTTCTTTGGTATGTTACCATCATTTGTAATTGTCAAGGCAAAAGTAATGAACTATTCCAGTAAGTACGTGCAGGGTGCAGTGCAGGTCCCGGGAATGGCCATCATGCTGCAGCAGTAGTAGGGCAGCCCTGCCTGCATTCCTGTGCTCACAGCAGCCTGGGCTTCCCTTACTGCCCCAGTCAGCTGCAGGAACAGTGCAGACTGCTCAGGCTTAGAGAGCAGTGATTTATGTATTTATTTTTCTATTATTTATTAGAACACTGGACTAGGCCTCAAGAGTTACATTCTGTCACAAACTACTCCAGTTGTTTTGAACGTGTCATTAGGGCTGGGATTTCCTTAAAGCAGGTGGCAGCAGTTCAACTTTTCTGCTGTTTGAAAAGAATGACAGCAAGTCTTGAAGAACATCAAGGGGTGGGGAGGAAAGACGCAAAGAGCAAGTTAAATTAGCACCGAGTACTTCAGAACCCCCCACCTTTCAAGTTCCTATTTTCATCCCTGTGTGACATTTCCTTACAGCGCAGAGAGCCCGAAACATAAGCTCTCCTTAGCTGCAGTGATTTTGCAGCACTGTGGACACAAATAACTTATTTCAGAAAAAATGTATATTTTTATATACATAAGAGTGCATGTAATTGAATTTTAATAGGAGTGCCAGTTACATATACTGCCCTCATGTTTTGAGTCCTGGACACCAACTTCCCTATGCCCCTGCTTTTGTCGTTAGACCTTTGTTTGTCCCCTGCATTTGGGGAGGCAGGTGCTGGTCCTGGGCTCTGAGGTTAGGAATTCATCTTCAGCTGCTCACCCACAGGTAGTCAGTAGTTCCTTAAGGCACAGTCAGGGGACATTTATTGATTGATACTCCTTTTGGCTGCAAATAGTAATTGCAGATGAAAAAAAAAAACACAACAAAACTAGTAAAGGTAGGTGGAAGCCAGACTGGCCCTTGTGTGATGTGAGATACTTTACTGGCTTATAGCCTCTGGTTTTTAAATGTCTGTGCAAGGACACCCTGTTGTGTGTATGTGTGTGTGAAATTAGAATAGGATTGTTATTCAGCCTGTGTTTTAAGTGCCTAACCTCTCCATTCTGAAGACATCCTTCTGCTTTGTGGGAAAGCTCATACTCTTTGAAATGTACTTTTTTATTGGGGGTGGTGGGAAGAAGTCCACAGGGAGTTTCATGGTCAGTTCACACTGTCAACTCAGCATTTCTGCACACTAGAAAAACATGGATCTTCATAGTAAAAAAAAAAAAAAATCTTCAGGGGCTCTTCTTTTTTTCTATCTTAATTCTAAGCATTTTTTTTTATTGAAATGTGAAGGGTCTGGGATTTTTTTTTTTATTCAAACAAATAAATATTTTCCAGAAGGGAAACATAATTTCACTCTGTCTACAGCACACAAGGGAAAGAAAGAAACAATTTCTTGACTCGGGACAACGCGATGCTCTTTTTTTTCCTCTGTTGTCTGGTTATGGTGCTGGAATGTGCAATCTGCAATCAGAACTGGCAGATGCACAACTTTTGTTTGTAAAACTGACTTCATTATTCCTGCTTTAGGGGTGGGCTGGCTGAAGACGTTTGGGATGCTGACAGTTTCTGGCCTTCCTGTTGAATCATCCGAATATTTGGCCTGAACTGAAGGAGCAGTAGCATCACTAAGCTCAGATCCAGTGTCTTGGGAACCAGGGAGCAGCTAGCATGTTTTAACCATAGCTTTTTAGCACTAGTTCACATTATCTCAGCGTTATCGTGGTTCTACTCCACCCTGTCCCTCGGGTTTGTTTTGACAACTGCTGAGACTACAGACTTTTTGGACCAGGGTCATCTTCTCACATCACATGCAAAGAGTAGAGCAGAGGTGGTTTTTACTGCAGCTTTACATAGCACTATCACATTACAAATAACTATGATCTAATGTTATATATCACCATAGAGCTAAAAATTCCAGCCGCCCACCAGTACTTAGCTATATTTTACTCCTGATGGCTTGTGCAGTGCTGTTCTTCCTGCTTGTATCACTCTAATGACTGTCTTCCTTTATTTACCTAGTCTGAAGTGATTCCCTTAAGGTTAAGATAAAGACATTGGGGACAAAAATTATGTGTGATTATGTAATTAAAGCCTGTATTAATTTATGCAAGGTAGCCTGAGCAGCCCAAACTTCTGAATTTCCTTTGGAGTTCTTGAATCAATCCTCCTATTTGTCTAGTAGGAAAGACGTTTTTTTCATCCTTTTCCAAAGTGAAATTTCTTTGTTTTCTTAATAGAAAATGCCAGTTCCACTATGCCCAAAAAGATATTTTTTTCCTTTGCAACCACCCGTGGGGTTTGAACCACAGACCTACAGCACTGTAACAGAGGTCTCTATCATATGCTAATTATAGGGATTCAAACCAAAGTCAGACAGAGGGGGAAAGCAGCAGCTTGAGGCCAGGTGTTAAAATGGGGATTTGATTTTGGGGCACATCACATCCCCTCTATGGTAATCCCCAGCTGATCATACTGTCACTTACCCGCCCTTTTTTTGCCTGTCTCTTTCCAAGTCTCGTTTGGAAACTTTCCCTTCCCAGTGCTATGGGATTGCCTTTCTCCCCCACCCCCATCTCTGCTGTTATTCATCCTTCTAATTGTGTAAAACGTTTTGGGCTGCAGTTTCCATAAAGGATGCTATGCAGACTAAAGTTGGTGCTGTATATATGAAATTGTGATCTGTAATTTGTATTTTCTTCGCTGTATAACTCAAGTTTATTAAATAAGGATGTGGCTGGATGTAGTTCTTAATATCAAGTAGACAATGCAATTTGGTTTTACCATTTCCTTTTGTTGATCCCTCTTTATTACTTTTCATCTCACTTAGAAGAACAGAATATTTGGATTGTGGCTTTTCAGCATCATAACAGTGGGTCAGAGATGCAGGAGGTGGAGAGGAGGTCAGCAGGAGTGTCTTGAGTGTCTGTGACTCAAAGTGACCAGCAAAGCTCTTGGGAAGAGTTCAGTGTCTGTGAATCTCATCAGCCTGTTTATTTTATCTCACCTTCCTAGTATTTGATTATTGCTAACACTTAGAAATCCTGCACTTAGGAATCATGTAGACTTCGGACCTAAAGTACTGAACAGCTCATTACTATAGCAAAGCTCAAATCCTTTGTGTCTCGTGACACTTCTGCAGCTCAATGACCTGGTTGGTGGCCCTAGCAAGGCCTCTGATCCTACCTTTTTGTTAGCATAGAGAGAAAAAGAAAAAAAGGGGAAAAAGGGGCATTAAAATTAAAGTCTCATGACTGTAATGAAAAGGTTATTTCCCCTTTTCTCTCAAGTTAAGTTCTGTGCAATTGCAGCTCACTTTGTCCTGTCCATCTTGTAGTCTCATTAGCTGCTGGGCCACAGAGGAATTGAGGAGAGAGAGTTGGGGGTTTTATCTGCATGCCATACCAGCATAGACGATTCAATGAGATGATGGCTTGTCATTTTTTATTAATGAGTTGGAGCCTGATTCATTATAGATGTGTGGAATGAGCTCGGTGTGGCTGCAGGGGGAGGGGAGGGACTCTGCCAATGAAGAGGTACCCCCACTGTGGGTCTTCTCCTGCACAGCCCTGAGCAGAGAGGCCGATCGGTGCCGCTTTGCCATTGTGCCGCGCGGCCCTGGGCGAGCGCGCGGCTCCGCTTGCCCACCGCCCAAACCTGCGGGTTCCAGCGCGTGACACGTGGCCCCAGAGGAGAAACGAGTATTCAGAGGTGCTCAGCAGTTAGGCATTACTAAGAAGGCACTGTCCCTCAGGGTCTGTCCCTCTGTCAGGCTGGTGGCTGAGAAAGTCTTCCAGAGTTTCTGTTTCAGTGGTAGATTGGCATGGTGGATTAAATCATGTTCTCGCCAACGGAACCAAATAGCTGTGTGTCCTTCAGTCCTTCCTTGCATGCTGGTGGCATGAGTCATGTATGTGTGATGTGTGTGCATATAAATAAACACATATACACGTGTGTATATGCAAAAAAAGAAAAAAAATTAAATATATATATTTTTCCAAAAGCCATGTGGTCAGAAGAAACCATTTGTGTTCAAAAGGAGGAATGCCAAGTGCTGAGGAGGTGAGAGCAAATGACCTCTTGCCCTGGGCTAATCTAAATTCCTTTGAGTAGAAGTGGTCACTGACACTCTGAGGACACTCTGAGGACCCCCTAACCACACCACCAGAGGAAACCACTCTTGGTGGCCACAGGTAGAGGTTGGGTTGTGCCCTGGCACTGCTGCCTTTTGCTGGCTGCTCCTGGCTCTGGCCACGTGGGCAGGCTGTGTCCATAGTGTGCCTCTCCCTCACTGACCACACATGCCTCTGTGAGGTGCTTCCTTGGGGGCGAGGAATTTGGATAGCAAGAGCTGTTGAATGTTGGAAAACAGGATTAAATACTTAAGGAGTATTTAAAACCAGTTTAAAGAGTGTTTAAGCCAGCTTTAAAGGCCCAGTGTAGGCTCTTCTCTTTGCACAAACGTAGTTAATTCCATTTTTGTTGCTTCTGTGTTTTCTGCCTGTTTCTAGAAGCCCTGAAAATCTGAAAGAGGGGCTCCTCTCTCTCACTTCTTCTGCTATTTCTATGGATCAAAGAAGTGCAAGTAAATATCCCAGCTTTTGGAAGTGTCTCTGACAATAATCTGGCCTTTTGGAGAGTGATCAAGTTGTAGCTAGAGGCAGAATAGGCATCATTTAGCTTGCCTGTTGCATTTTGTTTATTATGTGTTTAAATTTTTAAGCTCTGTGCTCTTTTCAGAGATAGGTGACAATTCAGCATTAATCTCAGCGGAGGCTGTCAGACTCATGAAGTTGTAGTTGTCTCTTCTTAATCTGCAGTAAGGTTGTGCAGGTGGAAGTTATCTGGCTGCTCTTTGTACACAGAAAAGTGTAAATTCTGCATGTTTGGCAGTGGTCTCCCACTGGGAAGGCGTGGTGTGTCCCCCTGTGCCATACTGGCACACCCACTGGCATACAGGTTTCTTCTCTGAATCAAAACACCGAGAGCAAATAAGGAAATATTTTTGAGCATCTTGGAGGATTGTTAATTTAATAGCTCTTGTTGAATAAGGGATATTTTTCCTACTTTGCATTTACACTTGCCCTCAGATAAATTCTGGCTGAGGTTACATTCTGGTGATCTTCAGAGGACAGAATGTGCTATTTTCCATTCTTGTTATTTATAATCATGCAGTGTGGTTCAAATACTTTAGAGGTAGCTGCACAACTGGGTACACAGGGAAATAGAGATATACTGTTCCTGTCTTTGGTGAGAGCTTTCTTTTCCAACATTTTTTCAGGACCCACAAGTATTTTGAAATGGTTGGGTGTACTGTATAGAAACTTAAATAAAAACTCAGGGTGCTGTTTGTTATTCTCTGTTTGCAAGAAAAATAAAAGATCAAACTGTCCCTGCAGTAGAGGTGCAGGCTTGAAAGGGTTAATGCAACAAACAGACCTAAAGGAATCTTTTCCCCTTGTAAAATATGCAGCCGTAGTGACAGCAGTATTCCCAGAGTCAAGTTATCTTTTACATTAGTGAATGTTGTTCCTAAAGCTTTAGCTGAGGTAATAAATGATTCATGGTAACCACACCTTTGTGCACAGCCGTCCACTTGATGTTCAGTCCATATGCGACTTCAAGAAGCCTTGTGCAGGAGCTCCACAGCTCCAGTTCAGCAGCTTTCTCCCAGTAACTGTGACAGGGAGAAAAGCATTTGAGTAACAAATGGTAAGTCGAAGGGAAAGGTTTCTCTTCTGCCTCTTAAAGTGTAAATTAGCAGAGTTTGCTTGTGCTTTCTGTGCAACCTAAGTTTGATGCACATTCCTGAGAGTCTGGATGTGAAGAGGAGGCGGCTGAGTCTATTCTCTTCGGAAAAAAGGAAAATAGGAAGGAACTTGAAAAGTTCTGTGTGTCAGTTCTCCAAGCACATGCCCAACATGCAACTAATGAGACCTCCCAGCGCATTGGTGCTGCAAGACCCCCTTGCAGAGGAGCTCCAAGTCAGATGACATTCAGAGGTGGGCTAGAGAGCTGGTCTCCCATTCCCTGACCTTCTGCTGATGCTGTTAAATGCCCAAGTCTCTGGGCTCACCTCAGACCGTTTCTGCCCATAAGGAGTGGTAGACCCAGGTTCCTTCTCCTAGGAGAAAGTGGCTGACCCGGGTGGGTTCATAGCTCTGGGCTTTGAAAGCCAAGGCTCAATCCTTACAATCTCTGTGGTTTGTCCTGCTGGGTTAGTAATTTGATATTTAGTTGTGTCTCTCTTGATAGAACATGTCAGATGTGTTAACTTAACCTGACCCAAAAGCACACAGTTTTTGATGAACCACTTAAGCCACTGGCACAGTTTTAGATACACATCCAGAGAGTTCTTCATCTGATCTGGAGGGTGGATTTCTAAAATGGTTGGGAAAATTGCTTTTGGAAGTCTCCATCCACACATGAAAGGGAACTAACAAAAAGTTGTACATTCAAGAGATAGACCCTATCTTTCCTCTTCCTGGTTGCATTTACACAGTTGAAGAGATCAGGGCACAACATCATCGCTGGTCCTGCAGTCCAGTTTAACCACCCAAGTCCACACAGCTACACTGCAGAGTAGCAATCCCCAGAGCAGAGTGGGCTTGTCTGCACCACATCCTGGAAACAGTCCCAGGCCAGTGCTCTCCTCTGAGATGTGCCCACTGCCTCCTGGCACAGCACAGCAGACAGAGGACTCAGTAGTTCCCTGGTGAGACTTCAGCTTCACTGATCCTGCTCTAGTGGAAATGACTGAGAAGGTAACCACTAGATGCTGATACCCTGCGATTACTAAAGATATGTTTGTCCAAGCAGTCGGACTTGTGCAAGATTTAAAAAAATCTTAAAGAGTCTTCTTACTGGGAGAAACAAAGTAGGCACAAGGTTGACCCTATTAGAAAGTGGATTTGTTAATAAACCATGTCAAATTTGTTACTCATTTGTGTTCTGAGATCCAGTGAGAAGTGAGTGAAAAGAGGAGGTATCAAAAAGCAGTGTTGGACTAGCCTGAGAAGTTTTTTTAGCAGTTCAGAGAAGAGCCTAGAATTAATAAGGACAGCAGATATTCAGGAATGACAAATACTAATGAAGGAAATTTGTCCCAGTTCATTTAGTTTTCTGTGCAGAAAGATGTGGGGGAGGTTTTTGATCTTGAGTTGACTTCCAGAGGGGTAGGCCGTATGTCATTCCCTTATGACTGTCCCCTGCACGAGCAGGACACGTCGTGCCAAGTGTGCAGCTGACTTTCCCAGAGCCACGTTTCAGAGTGCCACACTCTCCAGAGCAGCGTAATGTATTGGGGACCTGCGTTTTATGTATCTCTCTCTCTCCTGCAGTTCATGAATAGTAAGCACAGTGGGTTTTACAAGGACAGATACAGAATGGCCTCCATGGTATTTGAGTAGAAAGTACGCAAACAATTGATATAGCTCAGTCTTCGGGCATTTGCTGGTTTGAAAGAAAAAACAATTTCCAACAATTGAGGGGTCTTTTTCTTAGCAGACCAATCACAAACTTTTGAAGCATGAAATGAATTTCACTGGTCCTTGCCAATAAGCTGCTTTCTCTCATATTGGTTTTTATGAAATGGCTATAATCTTTGCAGGTAATGAATGAAAGCTACACTATGAAGTCCCACCTAACATTCTTCTTCTTGATTTATGGTGTATTGGTCAAAATAGTAAACTGATAATGATCACAGAATAGCAATAAATCACTATGGGATGATATATCAGAAACAATAGAAAATGTTCTGGAGGAAGAAACTTGGAGCCATTTGGGGAACAGCTGGGTGTTCTGCAGATATGAACGATACCAGGGAGTCCTCAAAAACACAAATTAAAAGACTGTCTCCCTTTGTTTCTGTCGAGACTGGGCTGTTCCTTGCTTCTGCATGAAATAAACTCAAGACATTTATGATGAATTAAGGTTCCCACACCCCCAGTGTATCAAATCTAATTAGAAAGTGCTGGTGGAAATCAATTTAGGCCAAAATCCTGTCTGGATCTGAAGTTGAGATCTGGACGTGATCATTACAGTTTGTACAATTCTGCAGAACACTGATATTTAGAACTCGCTCCTGCCAAAAAAAATGACCCTTCTAGATAAATTTATGCATTTAATAGTTTTCTAAAGATGAAGCAAAGGAATGTTGTTGTCTTGTGTTGCCTCAGCTTCTAGATAATGCCCCTTTTTTGTCCATCAGGTGTGTTTTCAGACAGTCTGTATTTTTTTGTTGGCATCATATAATTGTAATACATTCTGACTCAGATGTGCTTTGTCTAATGATGTGCCAATAGATAAAATAACAGATGGAGCAAAATCACCCCATCCTGAATGTAGTTTGAAGACACCGTGGTGTCTCCTGAGAACCAAAAAGTTACCCAGTCTTGTGGGGACTTGATCTATCCCAAACAGAACTTCCTAGAAAGATTTTGGGTTATATTCTCTCTCTTGTCTTGTCTCGTAATGGAAACTTTCTTTGGATTTGGTGCTAATCATACCAATGAGCTAGCTCTGATTGGTACTAGCTTGCAAAAGGCTTCTTTTGTTCTTGTTAGAGTATCTAACCTCTAAATCTATTTAATACCCTTTCCCTGGTTGTCCATCATTATGACACATGATTTTCGAAAGGATTTACTATTAGTTAGCAGCACAGGGCTTTCTCCCTGGGGTAGCAGCTACTTGCAGTGAAGAAAATGCATGTTCGATGTAGCAATTTGTCTTTTTTTATATATTTATTATAAGAGTAAATGAGTTATTGTGGGGGACTTCAATATTATTGCAAATTAGGTGCTACAAGCCAAGCCATGCACATTTGTTATGTTTCCAGGCATACACAGCATGCATAGCAGTTCAAAAATCAGCAGTCATATTATATCTAGGCCTTTTCCTGGGCAGCTGCTACTTTGCAGGTATTTTTGTAGTGTGACTGTTCCATAACTCTGCTTACTTCAAATGAAGGGAGGGGGGAATCTGTCACAAAAGTGATTGCTATAAAAAAATGTTTTGATGAGCATGAAGGCATGAATTATAAAATCTCTCAAGATTTAGTTTCTAAAGTAGGTATAGGCTAATGAATATATGGAGAGCATTGTTTGTCATATATTTCTTCTATAATAGTAATTTATTAACTGGTTGGGTTGTTGGTTTTTTGTTTTGGTTTTTTTTTGTTTTGTTTTGTTTTTTAACTTGTGCCTTTCTGGATGTACTTGTAAGATGGAAACTTACCAAAATTATAAATTGCTCCTCTATTCACAAAAGTGTACAGATTCAAGCAAAGCACACAGAATCAAATCCTGACATCTGTTTCAACAAGGAACATAATTTAATTGAACTTTAAATCAGCAGAATTAGTCAAATGTTTTGGTTTCAGCGGCTCACCAAAGCTGAGGTATCTGTTTTGAGGCGGGACTGAAGGGTCAGTCTCCTGAGTTTCCAGTGTGGGGAAAAAACAGACTCTCACCACAAAAATCCCTTTTTGTGTAAATTCATCTCACAAGGATGCAGAAAGGGGCAACCAGGCAAGAGCCCCATGTTCAGATCTTCTGCTTCCCAAATTGAGCCCTTTTTTCTAGCTTATCCATCAGTTTAATCCTGGATTTAGAAACTAATCTGGTTTCCAACTCGGTTTCTTTTGATGTTCCTGCAGGATGGGTGGTGTCTGGTGGGAGGGGAAAGCACCCTGTGTACAAAACAGTAAGGAAAAAAATTCTGAAAATCTCCCTGGCTCCAACAGATTTCAAAAGAGAGGAATTGATAAGAATGTAGAAGACTTCTGCATCTTTCCTACTTTTCCTTTTTTTTTTTCCCCCCAAGAAGAGAGCCCAATGTGTCATGTTTCATGTAGCACTGGTTATATTCATCATAGGTGACCTGGATCATTTGTACTTGTGGTTTATAGTCTCTCGACATGCATTGTTTTCTCTAGCTTGAAATATAGCACATTAATGAGGAATGTATCTGTTCAGATGTATGCAGTCAGCTCATGAAAGATGCTTTGGTAGCACTTAGACTAGTTTGTCAACAGCGAGCATTTTGGCAGCTGCAGAGAAAAAAGCATCCAAAATTCATACAAGAGATGCAGAAAATCTGACATTAAACTTTTGTGAGCCATGTTTACACATGCTGAAGCTAACTTTGTAATTAGTCACATTGTAACCTCCCTATTCCAAGCTCCAGTGAAGCAGCTGTCATTTTACAGTTAAATGCACATCCATTTCTGATGGGTCTGTATTGATACTTCTGTTCCCCCTGTGTTGGGAGTGGACTGCAACTGTGGTAGCCAACAGCTTGAAAAGGTACAGCAGCACTCGAAAATAGCACCAGGGCTGCTCACAGCGGTTCATGTCAAGGAATCAAGGATGACCATGTTTGGTGAGAGAAACCACGGGTGCTAGCAGCATGGTGGGAAGCTTGGGGAACTGGTGCCTGCACCAGCTTGTGACCTCCAGCATGGGAGACTCACACTAGCTTTTGGTCTGTGTGGGGTAGCCCATGCAAGCAGCCTGCTCCTCTTGCTCTGTGGGCCCCCCCCCCCATTTGTCCTGTGCTGTCCCGTTGAGCACGAGCAGACGGTTCTTGGCAGTGCCCAGCAGTGGCTCCCTGCTCCCCAGCTGCTCACTGTTCCTGGTATTTGCGATGCTGCGGTGGCATCTTTGCTCTTCCGTATTGCAAAAAGGGATCACCTTTTACTATTTTCCTATATAAGATCTGGAGTTGTTTGGTGGTGAGAACAGAGTTACTGGGAAGTGTTGGGACTCCTAAATTTAGCTCTTTATTTGTCCCCAGGTTATTACTCTGTGAGTACATGCTTTAGCAGTGCCTTGGAAAGCTGTTAGTGTACCAGTTTATAGCTGTTGACTTCAGTAAGCATTGGACTAGGACCTATTTGCAACGTGATATTAGATCTACAGGAGCATTGGGAACAATTTGGATTGTGTTCCCAGTTACCAAGGCAAGCTGGAAAGACCTTTCAGACAAATTTGGGAAGGGAAAAACATTATTGCTATTTTTCCATCAGACAAAGAAAAGGAAAAGAATTTCCTTACTAAGTATTCGTGAGGTTTAAGCAGTTGTGGAGTAAAGTCCTATCACTGCAGATGAATGCAGCTTTTTCTTATCAGTATACAATCATCCTCAAAGCTGTCTCAGTTTGGCAGAAATTATTTTATTTGCATGCTAGTGCCTTGTGTATTAATAGACTATGGGTGCCAATCTGGAGTGGCATCCCAAGGACAAAGAACATGACAAAACTACATCTTGAAATCTATCTAAACTTGAATCGCTCAAATCTCAAGAGGCAAAACTCTGTTATAAGTATTCCTGTTGAGTAGTAACAAGTCGTCCCATTAAGCAGGAGCTAGAAATCAGCATGTCCCTGAGACAGCACAGCAGCATTTATTCAGAGACTGAATTGTGGGTGAGATGAGCGGCGCTGCCTTTGTACTTTGCTCTGAAATACTTATCCTCCTAACATCCCTCTGAGCTCCTGGGCTTCCAGAGGCCAGGGCTGCCTCTTAATCTTTGTTTGCATTCACCTCTCGAAGATCAGTATTTTTTCATTACAAATTGCTGTGCTTTTTAAATGACAATAAAGGTAACTTTTAGCCCAGAGACTGAGCCAGTTGTTTGGTTTAACTGAACTAGGGATATATATTTAGGGGCTTTCTGATTCACAGGAGTTTTGTGTGTATACATTCTTAGGAGAATCTTTGCTGTCAGGGACCTTTTTTTCTTTGTACAGAGACTCTTATCAGAGCTCATGCAGCACACTTTGTAGGAGCTGAGACCATAAGGAGTTCCTCCCAGCTGTACAGAAATCTTTATTGCCTTTAATCATTTAGTATTCCACAGAAATAGTATTGTCGTCATCTTTTTTTTTTCCCATGCACCACTCTAATATAAATGCATCTTTTATGTTCACAGATTTGACCAAACCAGTATGTTATTTCAGCTACTTTTCATTAACAACTTGGAGTATTTTAGCTGTGATGTAGCTTTTTCATTGTGTTTCTATGCTACTTTACTGTTGAATGAAATTTAATACATTGCTTATAATTAGCAGTGAGGAATGTTACCCTCTCATCAGTTTACTGCTATGAGGCTTGCTTGAAGATTTTAACAAAGAAAATATTCTTTACTCTTGAAATGCTTCACAGTTCTGCTCAGGCTGCTCAAAATAAACATTGTTTTTGAACCAAACTCTTCCCTCCTGCCCCCTCCCCTTCCAAAACAAACAAAATATCTTCAGCGGCCATCAGATAGAAATTTGACCCTAATTACATGCTTTGTCTATTCATGCCATGCAATAGGGGTCCAGAGACTGATAGTTTGAAACTGAATGCACTTTAACATACAATCAGGTGCTGGCAGAAATACACAGTATGTGTGTTGAAAGGTTTAATGAGAGTTATGTGCTCTTGTAAGCTTCAATTTGCATATATGAAGTGGAGTGGATTTTTCTTCTATGGTGATTAGCTCTTCTGAGCCAAGCCCAGAAAGAAATCCTTACTCAGCTGTAACTCCTGATGCTCAGTCATTGTTCATATACTCGTGGTATAACTGAACTTTTGCATTAGTTGAATTTCCAAAGACTATCCCATTTCCTGCTTTGCTGTGGGTTTCAGTTGTCTTTCAGGCAAATCTCCAGCGCTCAGCTCTGTAGTTTTACTGGTCACCTCTTGCTTCAGAATCAGGATGCTGAATTTCAGTGATGGAAAGGTGTCCCTTGGAGCAGCTACCCAGTTTCTTTGCTGGTTAAGTCACCCACACAATTGCTTACACTCCTGGGCACTTCTCTGGGAAGCCAGATGGCTTCTGCTGATCATAGCAAGGGTACCCCATCAGTGGCTGGGCACCTGCAGCCCTGAAAGCACCTGGAAAGGAATCTGGCCAGTCCAGGCTCTGCTCAGTGGGAATTTTTACAATCGCTGTAAAAATGGGAGCACATCTAGTGGTGGTTCCCCTGGGGTCAGCTGAAGGAGCAGCTTAGTAGATGTGAACATAAACAGCAGCAGTGAGGATGGTCATTTGCCTACAACTTCGCTTATGTCTGTGTACACCCAAGTGAGGTTGGTTGGTGTCTCAGACCTGAAAGGTGCTGCAGGTTGGTGCTGGTGTGCAAGTGCCCACATGAAGAGCTGAATCACTCAGCAGAACGAATTCTTGGCCTTCCCAGGGTTTTATGGCCTTGTTGCACTCAGTTCTTATGCCCCCACTTCTCTTACTAAGCTCAGTAAGCCATGCTAAGGTACTGTCCTTCCCAAACTCAGTGCCTCTTCTTGAATACAGATAAAAACCCGTAACATTAATGTTGTTTCACTTCCTTTGGTGGTTCTTTTTTGTTTGTTTATTTCCTTGTTTTGAATTCAGTTTATGACTGTGGTTTCTCAGATGTATAGGAAATTGTTATGGTAGCTCTGCACAGGCATTACTTCTAGTCAGTGACCTAAAACAAAATACGAGGGAGAGAGAAAAAGGAGGAGGTTGTCTCTTAGATACAAAGCAGCTAGTTCATGCTGAGAAAGAGACTAACTCTTAAAGAATGCACTGTAATTTGTATTGTAGATCTAATTTGTGTGAGTCTTAAGTGCAACCATGCATTAGTGTGTTTGTAAAAATTAAAACTTAGAGATGTGGGAAGAGATAGAATTTAGTTTCTAATTTGTGCAAACATTTTAATCTCCCTCTCACAGAAGATTTGTGAAGTCTCCTTAAGCCCAGAATGTTTAATTGTTCAGACAGAGCTTTTTCAATAGGCCCAAGGCAAGCAGGGACAAACTTGCAAATGAAAATCACATCCTTGGCCTCCTTTTTGACCAAACCAGCACAACAAGAAGTTTGGCCAGCAGGTTGAGAGGGGTGATTCTGCCCCTCTGCTCTGCCCTTGTAAGACCCCACCTGGAGTGCTGCATCCAGCTCTGGGGCCCCCAGCACAAGAGAGCACACAGGAGGCCACAAAAGTTACCAGAGGGCTGAAGCACCTCTCCTATGAAGACTGAGAGAGTTTGGGTTGTTCAGCCTGCAGAAGAGCAGGCTCAGAGAAGACCTCATTCACAGCCATTAAATACTTAAAGGGGGCCTACAAAAAGGTGGAGAAAGACTTTCTACCAAGAACAGGATGTAGTGGTTTTAAACTGAAAAGAGAGTATGTTTACAGTGAACATTGGGAGGAAATACTGTACTGTGAGGTGGTGAGGCACTGGAGCAAGTTACCCAGAGCTGTGGATGCCCAATCACTGGAAATGTCCAAGGCCAAGTTAGATGGGGCTTTGTGCAACCTGGTCTGGTAAAGATGGCAGGGGTGTTGGATTAGTTGATCTTTGAAGCTTTCTTCCAGCAGAAAACAGTCTATGGATCCAAGACTATCGGTTTTAAGGCTTGAAGCATGAATGCTGAATGTTTCACCAGCGTGAGACACAAGCTGCCTAAAAGCAGCACAGAGTCTCAAACTGGACTTTCAAAATCTCTTAAAATGCTCTTGAAATAATTCTCTGAGTGTGCTGAGGCTCATTACACCCTCTTCAACCTGCTCTTAAGAGGGTGAGATTTGGAGTGTGGCTTACCCTAAAGGCTTTCACCCAGACAATTTGGATACTGTGCTCCTGGTAATACAGTATGGTGTACCATAAACAGGCTATTTTCTGTTTTGCACACACCCAGTCATCAATGGCTTCCTGCTTGGGAACTTGTGGTATTCAGACACTTCAACAGCAGCAAAGATATGTAAACACATTTACCCCCTTTAAGTCAAGGCCAGAAGAATGTTGGCCCATCCCAGCTAACAACATAATAACTTGCTCACTAGCACAGGTCCAGCTTATGTACTGAGGACTTTTCTGGAGTAGCCCAGACTGGTGGCTGCATCCCAAGGAAGCTCCCTGACGCTGGAGTTGACTGAAGTAATGGCCAATTGCAAAGCCATTGCTGTTCTGTTCTTTCCTCTGCTCTGTCATGTGCTTGAGGGATGATGGCCATTTTGGCCATAGTTTATTCCAGCATAGTGTTTATTTCCCAAAGTAACCCCTGGGTTGCCAATTCCATTTCATAATGGAAAGACGAGCAGAAATTACATTGAAACCCACCATCAGGATCTGCTTGGGCAAAGCCCTGTTATTTCATAATCAACTCTGATACTTTTGGCCCAACTGTTTGGGAATCAGTTCTCATCATCTTAAGAAGCCAAATTTCTCTTTTTTTCTTGGTTCTGGCATTGCTCCTGCAGTACTGTTATGATGTCTGGCTCCAGTGATGCTTACAGTGAATTTGTATTGCTGACTGCTCAGGATGGAGCAATCATGCCCAGACTATGCTTAAACAGAGGCTTCAGTGGAGCACATCACCGTGCCTTTGGTGACACCACAGAGTGACAGCTCTGTGTCTGCTGCGTGGCTGTCTTGCTTCATATTGGAGTCAATATTTTTTGTACCTTCATGTGTGTAAGTGCCAGCAGGCAGCACTTTACAGGCACTTTACTGTAGTATCAGTGCTCACCACTGAAGATTTCTAGAGTGCTCCAGAATAAGCTCCAAATAGCTGAGAATATGGGCAGTGAAACCTGACTCTGTGTGCTTATTAGTTGATCTACTGATTGATTTTTAGTGCATTTTGAGGGTATGTGTGGTTTTTTTACAAGAGGCAACTTGCTATTGCAGCTCCAGTCTCAGTGGCCTTAGAGGACTTCTGCACACATTTTACAATGGGCCTTTGAAGGCAGTGACTCATAAGTGGGTTTGGCCTGACTCCATGGAAAAGTGATTTTGATCCCTTCCAACAAGGGGCACCACAGCCAGTCTGTGTCAGCCAGCACACGCTCTTTTCTCCTTCTGTGTGTTCATATATCCTGTGAACCCATGACAAATCTGAGCATGTGTGTGGCAGTGTTTTTCTTTTCTAAGCTAAAAAATGTAGTAGCAATGGTCCAAGTCAAGCCAAACCTAAGCACTTAGATACTTTGGGAATGTTCCCATTATAACAGATAGGAAAACTTCCATTGCATAGAAGGGATTTTGCAAATACAAGTGAAAAATGACAAATAGAAAGCTCATTGGAATATACTCATTAATTCTTGAGTTAAATTAACAAGGTTAAATATAATTTAGTGAGTTTCTCAGAGTAGGTCTGCCCGATTCATTAACAGGAGTTTAAAACAAATGCTGTGATAACCACATTTCTTAGGAGCTGCATCAAAAATGCTTTGGCAGAAGGTCAGCCCTGGATCTGTGATATTTTAGGCTACCCCATGCTCATGGGACCACTTTCAGTGTTTAACATGCAGTGAATAAATAAGCACTCTGGATCTCTTTTTTTTTTTTTTTTTTTTTCTTTGTTTTTTTCTTCCCCTGAGTATGAAAGGCTTTGAGAAATGGTATCGGCAGCAGGAACACCTTGTGTAGATCAGAAGGAAAACTGCTCTTCTGACTTGAGCTGACTCCTGCTAATTATATGGCTAGAGATGGACTTTAGGGAAGCTGCCCCCGGGCATTGTCCTGGACAATCCCCACCAAATTAGGGCTGGTCAGGCCAAATGCAAAGAGAGTGGTGATTACTGAGATTATTTTCTTTTCAAACATGCTCCTTAGCTCTACTTTGCTGGGTGTTGGTTTTCAAAAGGGCCTTATAATAAATGTGAGCCATCTATATATA
The DNA here is from genome assembly GCF_024509145.1 of Vidua macroura. Lineage (NCBI taxonomy): Eukaryota > Metazoa > Chordata > Aves > Passeriformes > Viduidae > Vidua > Vidua macroura. The sequence goes on from NC_071577.1 coordinate 28,966,975, forward strand.
GCCCAACTTTTGTTCGTTTGCACAGTTCAGAAAGCCTACTGTTTGAGGTTAGCCTTGAGTAAACTTGTACCATTTACTTTGGAGCATTTCAAAGAGAACAAAAACACAAATCATGATGAGGCTAATAAGAAGTTTGGGTGTTTAGTTTAAATGTGTACACAGCAATCATTGTAGAGGAAGTCCTTCTCTTTGGGAGTACATTATTATTAAGCAGCATTGCTGTTTGCCTGGTTTTGTCTGGTCCGCAATTTGCATTCACTTGATGGATTGCCAGGGTCGGAGGTGCACTACTTGGGAAACACTGAAGTGCCGTCTCAGCAAACTCTTAAGAGGAAAGGAACACTAATACAAGCATTTGCCCAAACTCCTTGAGTCTTCTTAGGCTTCCTTAGGCTGTGCTAGATCAATATGACAGTTTGCTAAGAAGATTTGGACATGCATTCACAAACTCTCTCTATTGGCTTTCTTGGCATGTTATTCAGAAGGTAGTTGCTAGTGAAACATGTCTGCTACCAGCACAGAAGATTTATACATGCATTTTCTTCTCCTGCTAAGTGATTTATTTACTAGCAATAATGCCTTGCCGAGCTGCTTGGTCCAGTTTGCAAGACTCATTATGTCGACCCTCAACAATCTATAGATGAATGGGATCACTATCGCTCTCTCTCTCTCTCTGGTTTCCCTCCCCCTCTCGCCTTTTCCCTTTTTTAAAACAGTGGTCACATGGTTCCAATCCTCCTGTTCAGTGGAGGTGATCCAAAGCTGATGAACATTTCTTTCCATACTATGCACAGAGGTAAGTTTTCTTGTCCCACCTGTCTCAGGGCAATGAGGGGTTTGCTTACTTGCTTGCTTTAATTGTAGCAATTTGCTTTCTGACTGCTTACTGTCAGTTGCTTGCAAATGGATGGGCTTTTATGGGTGACAAGTTATGTAGCTTATTTCCTGTGATTTACAATCCCTGCAAAATAGAGCAAAAAAGTAATTTTGTGGAAGTTTTTAATGGCAAACACTTTGTACTGGCCTTTATTCACAGAGCGCTCAAATCTCTTGTTCTTGGGCCACCAGACTCTCAGGCTGCTACTTTTCAGCCTTTCCACTGAAAGGTTTTAATTCTGGTTTTAATTCCTGCCTCTCCTGAGCACTTAGTGAGATTCAGCTCTTTTGCTTCCCACTGGTGAAGAATGGGAAATGTGTTGCTCCAATAGCTCTCACTGTCGATCCCTCTGCTGGGGAGATGATGCAAAGGGGACAGGTGACCCTGACTCAGATTATTCATGTTTTTATCTGTGAAGCACTAGTGGTGCTCCTCGTGTCATGTACAGGAGCAATGGAGGCACTCTGGGCCCGTATGCACCAGGTGTTCACCTTCCCCTCAAAGCCCTGTGGCCCCACATGCCAGGGAGATGCTGGCCCAGCTGTGACAGGGCAGAATTCCTGGCTGCTGCCCTGGCTGTGAGCAGTGGGACCTCTCCATTCACCACACACTGAGTTTTCAGTTAGTGGTGGAAAGTGCAGTTCCAAGATTTGGGTCTTCCCATCCTTCTGGGGAGTGGGGTCTTTCCGCTTGACACAAGTCTTTGTTTAGAGAGCTCCCCAGCACTTTTGGCACTATCTCCTTCCCCAAATGCCTCAACAGATACATGATTCCTTGGACATGTGATGTAAAAATGTTCCAGGGCATCTTAAACTGTTCCACATTCTGTTAGCCCTGCCAATTTCTAAGCACACCTTGAATAAATTCATAGTTGGTGGTTGTGGTGTATGTACCTTGGCTACCGTGGGTGGATAAAAAAGGTTTTATACCCCCAGAGGAGCAGCAAAAGTGCGAGTGAGCTCCATGCAGCAAAGGGAGTGAAAAAGTTGGATTAAATCATGTCTGTCTGCCTGTGGTTGAACTAGCAATGAGGCATTTTCAATCAGAGGTCAGGGCTGTGGTCACATTTGTGCTCCAGTTTTTGCTTGCCATAATTTTCCCTCATACCAGATTCTCTGTGAAACACCAGAAGAACCGAGACACTCTGTGTCTGACCTTTTGGGGCAGGATTTTTCAGACAGTCCTGTTTCAATTGAACTCGCTGCCAGAGCATGCAGGAAGGAAGCGACATGTGTTAGTCATACGCCCTGGTGTGTGTTTAGCATCCAATTTGTGTACAGTCCAGGAATAACCCGGCATAATTCTGTAAAGCTGGACTCACGCTTAGATGTTTTGATGTTTGGGCTAGGAGGGGATTTCTTCATACATGAAACAGGCTTTCAGTGCTCGGGAAGGATCAATACCTCCCCCGGGGAGCTCAGGCAATGAAAATATTTTTGTAAAAGATGCCAGAGCTCATCCTGCACACAAGCATCTCATGCTGTGTGAGTGTATTTCAAAGCTGAAGTTTACCTGCCCTTACCCACCCAAGCCCACCACGTGGGCATCCCTGCCCCGGCTTCATGGGCACATCACACCCCAGGACAGCTGATGTGTGCCAGCTTGGGGGAGTGTGTGCCACAAAAGGCAGATTGTGAGAAGTGTGGGAAGAGCCTGAAGCACGCTCGCCTTGCTCACCCAGCCTTTGGAAACCGCGCTGGGGGCAGCCACGCCAGGCTTGACATCTTGAAGCAACATTAATTAAAAGTAACTTTTTAATCCTTGAGGGAAGAGAAACTAGAAGTGACAGTCTCCTGGCTTCAGCCCTTCAGTTTTAATCCCAGTTTTGACTTTTTGCTGGGGATCAACAGGCAACAGAGAACAAAAACATATTTTAAAAGTTCCTTTCAAGGCAGATGAATGTTAATCATGAGGGTGGGATTTTGGGATTTTTGGTTAGGGTTTTTTGTGTGTTTTGGGGTGTTTTTTAACTTCTTTTCTGTAATTTTTTGGGTTTTTGTAGTTTTTGTTGGGAGTTTTTTTGTTTTGTTTTGTTTTGTTTTGATTTTGGAGGGTTTTGTTTGGTTGGTTTGGGTTTTTTTGACTGTTGTTGGTCTGAAGGAAGTGGAACAGCACAGTGCCTCACTTAAAATGGGTATCATTCTGCTCCTTTATCTAGGACAGTATTTCTGCTCTTCGGCATTCACAGTCATACATTCTGTCTGGCTATTTTTGGGACATCAGGCTGCTGTGCAGATTGGCCAGGACTTCGTATTTTATGAGCATGATGCTGGGACAGTCTGTGTGAATTGTCCTTGACTGTGGTGCTCTGTGGTGGGAGGAACTGGGATGAGCCAGTATTTGGATCCATGTGTTTGTTGTCCTTGAAAATGGGTTCTGAAGCCAAGCTGTAAGGAAAGTGATGCAAGAGAGACTGGAGATGCTGTTTCTCTTCTTGCTGCAAAATCCCACACTGTTTTCCTTCTGACACACCATGCTAGTCAGTACATTTGCTCCCTCACAAGGCCTTGGCCCATTAGTAACTGGAAACACTTCAGCCGATCTTCTCTTCTCAGCTACCTGTTACAGCAGCAAGCCCAGGATTTCCAAATAATCCACTGATCCAAAAATGTGTGTGTGCAGTACTGCAATTAACATTCCTTCTGAGTGCCTTGCATTAAGCATCCCTCTATGTGTCTTGAAGGAAACCTCTGAGAGATCGTCTTTTATGGAGGAGTTATAAGAGATTTCTTATGGCTGAGTTCACCTATAGAAAATACAGAATTGTAAGTCTATGTAGTTCAAGAAAGAAACTGAATTAGCCAGACCCAGACAAGAATAAGTTAACAGTACTCACTAAGGAGCCTTGAGTGGAATTAGAAAAGAGAAAAATGGCATGCTGATAAAAACAAAAGCTTAAAAACTTGAAAACCTTCCTTCCCCCATCCCCATCTAATCAGTCCAGGACAGAGCTGGAGCAGGGGTGGGAGGGAATGCAGGATTTACTGGATGTTGGTGGTGTATCTCCTCCTTCCCTTCTTTATTTGACCCTCTTTTAGAGGAATGTTTAGCAAAGCTGTTTATTTTGCATAAACCCAAGTAATAATGTGGCCCTGGGTGACAGGACCTGAATGAAGATGACAGCAGTTTGATTTAACGATTAGCCACCTGACCCGATAGCACCTCTGGAATCTCAACTGCAGAATAAATTCCCATTCTTCCCACATGGGCTGCATGTTAATCACGGGAAGAAAAGCAAAGGGTGGTTGCAATAGGGCTATTGTTCCTGGAGGCGAAGGCTTGAAAAGAAATTGCCCGTTCCTGCCTGCTTTGTGCTGGCTTCATGCTGAGTCTTGGACACTCAAGTTTCTTTTACTGCTTCTGTATCCCCCCTCCGCCAAAATACTGGTTTCCAATGGGGTAGATTCAGTTGAGTTCATTCAGCGAGGGACTTGCCTTCCCCCTGAATTATCACTATGTAGTTTCTAGTATTTGTTTCAGCTGAAAATCAGTGCTCGCAGCACAGGAGTCTATTTGCAGAGTTAGTGGAGCAAGTTGCTAAGGAATCCCTGCTTTTTCCAAATGTTCCCCAAAGCAGCTTAGCAAAGTGGTAGGGCTTTGTTTTGAGGGAAACCAATTTGGGGAAAATCTTGCTGTGCTTTTTGTTTCCTCCCTCCCCTCCCCCTGCCCTCCAAACTCTTTCAAAGCCCTCGCATTAAGCACAGCTGCAATGGTACAGCCCTCGCCTTAGCGGGCTAATATTCACTTACAGTTCAGCCTGCCAGCTTGGTAGCACAGGGAGACATGTGGCAAAGGGGAATTAAAAAATGATTGCAAAGTCAATGGTTTAAAGAGTAATTACAGAGTCATTAAAGGTTATTACAGGGAAATGTTCAGCTGAGCAGCGATTAGCATTCCTGATACCTCAGGTTCACCATGGTTAGGGGACACAAGTGAGACGAGTTGTTGAGGTCTCTGCTGCGAGGGGCTGGAAGTGGCAGTGAGCCCTGCAGCTCCTCTGGGGCTGGCAGGCTGCTGCCTTGGCTGGGCACTGGCTGCTGGCCTCCCACCTCCCCCAGGGCCACCGGCTCGGCCAGCAGCTGCACCAAACCAATCACACCAACTCCAAACTACACACGGCCGTGCTCTGCCCCAGAGCAACACTCACTCAAGTTGGCTTGTGGCTGCGGATTCCAGCCAACCATTCAGACCTGCCTCAGTCCTATTCTGATTCCTTCCCATGCAAAACCTTCAGGTGCATCAGGATTCAGAGCTAACTCAACATGGGTCCGAGAAGGTTGCAAGCTGCCATTTACACCTGCAAATAATTTTGGAGGTTAAAATTCCCAGCAGGCACATGCTTAAAGCCAGCACTTGAACATTGCCCTTGCACGCTCACTGCAATGTACTTCTCTGGCTGTGTCACCCCAGTGCCTAGAGCTGCTGGAGTCTGGGATGCTGTCCCTGACATGGACGGGCCTTGCACTGCCCCTTTGGGAAGATGGGAAAGCCTAGTGTCCCTCCATATTGTAATTGTGAAAGTCTTGAGGTGCAGCAAGAGCAAAGAGTGCTGTCTTTTGCATGTTTGCATTTGTTCATATGCAGTGAAAAAAACCTACAAATCAAAGTCAGATCTGTTGGGTCAGTGTGAGTGAAACACTGGCCAAAGTCCCTGATGTTTTATGATGGGGAAGGCCAAGTAACTATTTAAACAGATAAAACACATAAGTAAAATAAAACTAAGTATTAATGGCAGCATTAGCAAATTATAAATATTTAGGTGCAAAGCAGGTACCATTCTCCCTGCTCAGACGCTTGGCTTCTAGTCTGTGCTGCTATTTGGATTTTCTTTTGAGCCTTGAAAAGGCCATTAATATATTGCCAGGAAATATTATTTCCAAGGTAAATTTAAAAAAAAAGACATGGGCAGAGGAACCCAGCTGGAGCCCTGGGATATGCAGAGGCAGACCCTGCCGGAACCCAGCATCAGGGCAGGAATGTGCTTGTGCTTGAAGGAGAGCAGTGGATGAGTGCCTCCAAAGCAGGTCTCTGGGGCAGTGAGGAAGACTCAGACTTTCTTCTTAGGTAACATAAAATGAGATTTGTTTTCAAGGTTAAAAAGAAATGTATTTAAAAAAAAAATCAGGGATGATAAAAAACCTATGTTTTCCTCTCTGAGAGGAAAAAGCAGTTAGTTTGCTTACCAAGCAACACCTCAGGAGGAAAACACTGACGCCCTTTCAGCACACCACTGCCTGTGTGTCTCCCTGGGATGGAGAGACAAGGCACGTCCTGCCAGCCCGGCCGGCTTCCCCAGGGACCACAGCGCATCCAAGGAGGGAGGCTGCCCTCTGAGCCTGTCCGGACAGCTGGTATTCATTTATGTTTTACAAGTAAGCCTCTCCAGCAAATAGCTTTTGCAGATCTCTAAGATGTCGGAGCGGCACAGGGAGGGAGGCTTCACTTTCAACTGCACGGGGCTCACTTCTGCAGCACTGCTCCACACCAGGCCCTGTGTTCCCCCTGTTGGATCCATCCTAGTCTGTTGCCAGTGGGAGGATTTTCACACTGACGTGACCAAAGCTCATCCAAACACATTCAGTTAATTCAGTTGCTTTAATTATTCTTGTAGACTGCTTCTACCACGTCTTAGTAATATCCTGTGACATCTGAGATGGGGAGTGGCGAAGGCAAGTTTGTATCCTCGCCTTTTGAGGCCCAGCAGTGGCAGAGAGAGAGCCAGGCATTCTAGGTGGAGCATGGTGCATGATAACTGCTCTGCATCTGAGCTAGTAGCACATCTGAGGCCATCAGCTCTGCCAAATCAGGGATTGAAATGTAACCTCTTGCTGATGCAGAACAGCCACCTTCCAGACCAAAAGTTGATTTGGGGCTGGGAGTTGGGGATTGCAAGAGGCCACCCTTCAACAAAGAAAAAGGGAAGGATCCCCAGTTGCTGCAGGCATTTGGAAATATTCCTCACCTGATTTCCCCCCCCACCCCCACCCACTGATGGAAATACAGGCAGCTGTAGATTAGTTTGGATGTTTAGCTGCATAAAAGATATTGGGGGTAAGGAAGACCTGACTCAAGCAGTCATTGCCATTAATGCCAATGGTCACTTCCCAGCCTCCCCACTGCTTCCATGTGCTGCCAGGTTGTGTCAGGGAAAGGTATCCATGAAACTTAGCTGAAAGCAGCAGCAGCTTAGGTCCAGGTCAAGCTCTGTCCACCTCTGACTCCAGCTTCATAGAGGCAGGAGCGCTCAGTTGCAGTGCAGGTGTGGAAGCAACTTCGCGGTGGTGTGCTCACAGCCTCGCAAATGTTGCAGTTCAAGGACCAGCTGATTTCCAGGTGGCATCACGGGATTTTTCTTCTGTGAATTTGTAGTCATTTTCTGAAATGATACATCCTTTTAGTGTGAGCACCATCCTACAGCGAGCAGTGCCACAGATGGACTTTGAACTGTGCAAGGGAATGCGTTTGATCATTGTCGCCTGCATCCTCTCTGTGTTACTTGGTGGCTTGCAGGTCTTTGTGGGAAGAGACTGTGAACTAGCAACCTGTAGTGCTGTCTTCATCCCAGCCACAACCTGCTGAACTTCCTTAGTTGCCTGTTTTGGTTTTTTTTTTTTTTTTTTGACTGATGAGCATAGGTTTGCTCACTCTCTGCATTGAGCCTCATCGCAGAGACAGAGCTTTGCGATGCTGGTCTCCTCTGGGACTTCAGGATGTACTCTCTTCTCTGTTGGCTGCTAATGGCATGGAGTCCTGTATTCATAGTGATCCAAATGTATAGCTTCACGGTGAGAGTCCTTTCTGTGTGGTTTACCCCTTCTGTTTGTATTTTGGTTGCAGGGGACTTGCAGTCCTTCCTCAAACCCATCCTCCAAGGAGCAATATGTTTTACCTTAGAAACAAGATGCAAACACAGAGTCGTGTTCCCTGTGTAGTCAGTAATGCTGGTGACGCTCGGTGCACTGTGTGAAATGCCTGGGGCTGTACAGAGCTGCTTTGTGCAGACCTGAGACCTGCTGGCTGTCCACTTCTTTGAAAATATTATTTGTGCGTGACGGTGCATGGGGAAAATTGAGGAGTTGGAGGAAGGGCAGGAACCAGGTATTTTTGGGCAGGGGCTTACCACATTTCTGCCAGCTCCTGCCCTGACCTTTGCTTTCTCTTGCCTTTTCCTGTCCTGTCTACCTGGGAGCAGCAGTGGGGTTGGGAATGCAGACAGGCACCAGTGGGAATCTGCAACCCCTCTGAGTTCAACCCACCCAGGCTCTGAACACGGGTCTCCATGGGTGAATGATCAGTGCCTTAAACAATCGCACTGCGCTCTCCCGGCATCTAATTACCAGGACAAAACAGTGCGTAATAATGGATATTGCAGAATAGCTTATTCTCCTGGAGGATTTGATCCAAACCCCAATGAAGTTGGTGGAAAGACTCCCATTGATTTCAATAGACTTTATGTCAGGCTGTTAGTGTGCTGTTGGCTGCTTTGCTGTTAACTGCAATATACTTTTCCCAAACTTTTTCATTTAAAAGAAGATCTCAATTTTCTAAATTATTTACTTCAATCAAGGAAGTGCCATCCTTTTCAGAGCAACTGTCCTCTGTCTTTTATTGTGGTGATGATTGCCAGGAAGATAGCATTGTTTTTTAATATCACCTAGTTTAGCTGTAGTAATGACAACTGATAGTTGCATTTTTTAATGTTCCGGTAAGTAAAGGGATGCAGGAGTTTATTCTAACATCATACCGTTTCAGGAGCTTGGCAAAGCATTTTGTTTGCTTCCTCCTCTGAAAGCACACATGAGGGCTGATATATACACTACAAACACTGTTCTCCTGTGCTTTCGCTCCTTGTGGCTGCAGTCTCATTAACATTGCTGCATGTGAAAGACTCCTAAGACTCTTTGTAAACTGAAGTCTTCTCATCTGATATTTTCATGAGTTTCAGGAAAATATTTTGATATAAACTGGTAGAGGAACAGTGGAACTTGTTATAATTTGTATTACATCTTTTAAAAAAATTTAATGCTTTAAAATTCTTATAGTCCCATGGGGTTCCATCACTACACACTACTCTCAAAAAAAATGCTTGTGTCTGACTAACACAACCATGTCCCTTAAAATAAACCATTTTCTTTAGGAAACTGAAATTTAAAAGTAGATGATGTTCCTTTGCTGCTTCTTGGTTTGACCCTGGTGAGCAGGAGGATGAGAGAATACCATGCCTTAGTGAGGACTTTGGCACAAGGATCAAAATGCAGGGAGTGAGCCTCAAAAGTGCTGAGGCAGACACAACCTTGACCATTAGGGAGAAGGTATTGGGAGGAATCGTGCACATCTGGTAGGGGGAATGCTTTGGGGTACCTGAGGGTGGTGGAGATGTGCCTTATAGCAGTGACAATGTCCCTAGGAGATAGAAAAGGGGTTTGATGGGGAACCTGATGGATGCTGGTACCCTCAGAGCTGGGAAAACCCCTGAGGAAGGAGCTGGAGAGGTGCCCAGGGATGGAAAAGTGGGGTACCTATTGTCATCATGTTTAGGGAGAGTGTTTAGAGAGGCCAGAAATTAAGCAAAAGGAAAATATTGAGAGAAGGACATTCAGAGCTGCCCCAGAGGAAGATGCCTGGGAGAGAACGACCGGTGGGTGACTTTACCCCAGCCAGGTGCCATCAATTCAGGTTGTGCAGCTGCTGAGCACAGCCCTGTCCCAAACCCAGAATTTCATGAGCTGTCAAAAACAGAGGAAGAAAGTACCAGGAGAGAAGGTTTCACTGCCTCTGTTACCAGCTGGGCCAAGAAGGAGGGGATATCAGCACAAGAAGAAACACTCTTTGATCCCTGCACTGGAGCTTATCCCAGCTCAACAGGGAATATTGGGCTGTGTATAAACTTCAAATTACAGCCATTCTTACACATGAGTACACAGGTGCCTGGGTGCTGTTTTCTCTCTGCTGGCCAGCCAAGTCTGGGGGACGAGCTGCCCTGAGCACCACTCTCAGCCTGATATGCCAAGTCCAAGAAAAACAACACGCTTTGCAGCCAAGAAAGAGACAGCTAAATTTGTCTTCAAACTACAGAGATCTGGAGCAGGATCCCTGCAAGGGGAAGCGGGTTTGTCACGGTTCAGATGATTATTCAAAATGCATGAAATTTGCGTGGAATTTCCTTAATCTGCCTTTATAGGAAAATTCCTTTCCCATTTCCTGAGGGCAGGCTTATATTGTTGAAGGCAGCATTCTTCAGCAGGGGGATATCATTTATTATAAAGGATCATGGGTCAAAGTATCTTAACCCAGATCAAGGGCAAGGTCTGTGGGGACTGCCTGGAGCCTTTCGTGATAACTCACAATAAAGAGCCAATTACAGAGCGAGCGGCTGACACCAAACCCACGCTGTGGCTGCAGACAGTGAATGCACCTACTTGGGCTGTGCATCTCAGGAAGAGAGAAATTACTGTAGGTTCAAATTCCTGAGCTGGGTGACCATGGCTACCTGACTAATTATGCCTTTTGAGGGAGAGATCCATGTTGCTTAACACTCACTATATTTTTCTCAGTAGTTTAACCTTGATATCTTTCCTGGGATTAGAGAGTGATGAAAGGTTGAATTATTTGTCTCTGAACTCCCACCGTGAGCAGTCTGACAGCATCTGTTCAAGTTCCTGGTTTCTCAATATAGGTGTTGCATGCGATGCTCTGAGGGTGTAAGACACCAAGATTGTATCACTCTAAACTACATTTATTTGCTTGGGATATATTTTACTATTTGAAAGAGTCAGCAGTTCCAGGAAAAAGAATAAACATGTGAATGGCATGTAATTGAAAGAAAACTTAAAAATTAAGAGGTTTGCATATATATATGCACAGATTTCTGTCCAGTCTTTTTAAAAACCACTTGCAGGCAGTGGTATTGTTGTTAAGAGATTCTTGTAAAACTACAGTAGCCTTTTTTCTCCAGTTCTGCTGCTGGGCAGAGCTCAGAAGGGAAACCTCTGAAAGGTCATTAAATATGAAGGCACATCTCGCTCAGGACCCAAGATGGGAAATTGCCTAGGGGAGGACTCTAGAGTATGATGTTAGGCATCTTCTGGCCTTGTCCCATCTTATTGCTGGAGACGGGACACCATGAGCTTTGTCTGACCTGGTGGAGCTGCTTAGAGGTCCTTGGGCACTGCAGGGTATTGCAGCTTCTGGTCAGGAGGTTGGGAGGAGGAGGAGGAGGAGACTGAATGTACCGTCCAATTCTAAGTACTAAAATCTGCTTATTCTGCTGTTTTGAAAAGCCAAACAAAACTTGTAAGACAGTGGTGTTTCATTCCAGTTTTGTGTGTACACTTTTGACGTGTCCAGCTGCTTGGCCAAGGCATGTGGTTTTGGGTGCAGCTCTGGCACACAGAGAGCTCTGCAGGGGAGTGAAGGCTGTGGGAGGATAGGGGTGTGAGGGATGTCTAACACTGCTCTTAGTGCCAGGCTGTGCTAGGAGGTACTGTAGCCTCTCCCTGTGTCATTAAGGCATATCTTTGCCACAGACAGTTATTGGAAAAGGCTTTTTGCAAGGCTGAACTGTAAGCAATAAAACTTGCATTCTGATACAGGCATAGTGCACTTAGGTAATAAAAATAGCCTTGGTGTCAAAAGGTTTCAGTAAATGTGGCTAAAGATATTAGCAGTCACTGCATTCGCCTTTCATTTCTCTATAGACCCGGGATGAGGTGAGGTGATAAAAATGCTCGTTTTGTTTCCACTGGGAGCCAGAGTCACAGAAGTTTACTTAGGATGGGGAGGGATCAGTCCTGATGTTTCTCAAGGCAGATCATCTCTCTGCTCTTCTGCCTCCTTGACAGCTCAAATATGCTTCCAGCTATGATGGTTTAATGTAGAGTGTCCCAGTTTGGGCAGCAGAATTGTCTTTTCCTCTTGACCCAGGGTGGAAGGCTGGAGCAGAGGAGAGTGCCTGACAAGGGTGGATGGAGACCTGGCCCTGCCTCTCCCACCACCTCTGCATGACTGGGGTGTGTTGTGTCACTGGAAAGTTCAGGCTGTGAAAAGCGGGATAGCTGTGCTATGATGGAGATAAGGATATGCACCATCACTTTCCCAAATTGAGAGCTGTTTTCCAAAGCCTGCATCTGCCATCCAGTCACAGCTGGAGCTCCCATAAGTCACTGAAACTGTTTGCAAACCATGGTATTACAGGACATAAGCAAATGTAGCAACACTTGACTTACAAATAACAAATTAAGGGTCTCTTAGGATCAGACACTGATAAAAAAAGAAACATATCATAGCTGAAAGTGAACAACAATTAATTTTCCTTATTTGGCCAGCTGCTAACAGATTTCTTTCATGTGATCACACAGTCACTTGAATCAGAGGAAAATGTATTAACCAGTTTTCCTCCATTTCCCAATTGTATGTCAACCACATGGCATTTGCCAGGGGAGGTGATAGGAGTGCCTGTGATTTCGATTATACTCTAGAAGTCCCTTCTTGGCTGGGAGCTGTGGTTGCAACAGTTTAATAATATTAATTAGCGCATGTATGTACTATCAAAACAGTGTTTGGCAACTCTTTTGGGCTATGGATGTGGCTTGCCTTGATACTAGATGAGATAAAGTCAAGAGAAGATCAGAGAAGAATGCATTCTGAGAAATGGAGAAAACCCAGAAATCTGGACAATTGCTGTGCCCACAAACACACTTGCTGGCCAGCCAAGTAACTGAAAATCTCATAGGGATGAGTGTGAATAATTAAACATAGCCATAGTGATTTGTGGCCATTGGCATTCTAAATTAGCAGTTTAGAAAGGTGGCTGCAATAGCCTGTCGTCCCTTTCCTTCACATCACAGCTTCCCGTGCTCTATTTCTTATACTTCTTCTTTTACTTTACTAGGTGAACGCGTCAGGATAAGTACCACCTGATTCCTGGAGAAATGGAATAGGGCACTGTGAACTCACCAGTGTGGTTAGGTCTGCCTCCACCAGTCATGGCTTTGACAACCCAAGTGATGCAGACATGAGTTCATCTTGGTGCTTTCTTTCCTTCCTCTTCCTCAGCAGCCCCAGCGATGTTTCAAGATGCTGGTGCCTACCTGACACTGTTGTTCCCTGAGGAGCAAAAGCTCTCTTCTTGCAATGTGGTTTCTTTGGCTCCTCAGTCCCTGACCCAGATCCCTTCTCCTTTTGAGCACACACAGGCTGTTTGTTTGCAAGTGAAGAGTTGTGAAATCAGGGTTGGTGCTGGGAAAATACTCATTTAGGTGTTCAAAGGCATCTGCTGCTGCAGCTTTGCTGCTCAAGATGCTCCCAGGCAGCAGGTACCCTGACAGATGTATTCATACTGATTCCTGTACTTGTGGGGCTGGGTGAAAGAAATATTCCTCAGACTGAGAGCTGGGAAACTGAGCATCCGTGAGAGCGCTGACCACTGCCAGCAAGGTCGCATGGGTGACATGACATGTGAGGACATGAGTGCAGAGATTAAGGCACTACAGCTTCCTCAGCTGTCAGTGCAGCCTCATTCACATGCATTAGAAATTCACTTATAATTTTCAAGAGGATAAGTGGAAAAGTTCCTCTAAAATGACTCTCAACAAGAGTGTCGCCAGCTCACAGGAGCGCTCATGTAGGCCATACTTGAATTATCAAACTCAACAGCTAGAGGCAAATGTCAGCTTATCATAACTGCTCTGTAAACAGAAATCATCACGTAAGCCTTTGTCTCAGCCATCACATGCAGGTGACAGCCCAGGAAGCCTATTAGCAAATGCCAACACACCCACCACACCGGGCGAGTTACGTGCCTGGGTTAAACACCGCGAGGGGAGCACGGAGCCTCAGCAGGGGAACAGCAATGAGTCACCTCAAGTCAGAGAAGTGCTAAGTGATTTTCTCATGGGAAAAACTGAGAGCTAGCATCACTGGGATTGAAAATTACTTTTTTTTTTTTTCCCTTTAAAGTTTCTTATTGAAAATATCGTGCAGGATAAAAGAGGGGCACAGAAAGAGGGTACACATACCCGTACCACTCTGGATGGGTGTATTACAGGCTGAAGTGGGAAGATAAATTATAGAAGTAACCTGAGCCAAATTAATACCAGAGCTGGGAGTAAAACTGCAAGAATTACAGTACATACTTCAAAGTAAAGTGCTTGTACTAAAAGCCTGATAGCAGAACCTGTTTCAAAGTTAGAAGTGTGTTGTCAGTAAAACACAGTGTTCACAGATGTTTTGATCTGCCACTACTGCATTTCTGAAGAACTTAATATAACCATTTCTGTTGTTACCCTAATCTGTGGGCCCAGTTCACAAGTGGTTGTGTAGATCCCATCCTGAAACGGCACAAGGGGCTCCAGGCAGTGGGTCAAAGCAAATCCAAGAGGCTTCTCCTGTCAAGATGTCTGGCTGTTTTTTCTGAAGGCACTGAAAACGAGAGGAAAGTTCAGTATGATGCTATATCCATTGTGCAGTGGCTTTTCAACTCAAAGCCAGTGCTAGTGTAGCTTTCAGCAGATGATGAATGAATAAATTAAACCCTAAGGATATCTGAAGCTGCTTGCCATAGGAAGTTCCCCATCTTGCAGATCTCTCCAGGTATCTTGAAGTTATCAGCACACATCAGCCAGGCTCTGAATTGAAAATGGGGAAACAACTCTGTTTTCTGCCCACTGATAGAGAGACATGCTACAGAATCACCTAGCTTGGAAGTGTAATGAGGTCTTTTATGCATGGGGAATTTGCTATTAGTGATAAATAGAGTAAAAAAATATAAGAAAAGGGCAATATGTTAACCACAAATTAATAAACCCATCCAAACTTATGCAAAATATGAGGTTCCAGAGACCTGGGTCATATTTTCAAGTGTTTCCTTTTTGTGCATCCTTTAAGATTAGATATTTTTTAATAAGAGAGACTCTCCAAAATTAATTGTGGGCTGAGGGGGTTGTGGTGATCATTAGGCTTTTTCAGTGCAATGTATTTTGGTTAACTCTAGCTTAGCTTAAGACTCTGTTTTAGTCCCCCACATTGTTACTTCTAACCCAACAGAAAGGGGTTTGCACAGGTTGCCTTAAATAATAAACTGCACATAAATGAAGCTGCACAGTTTTGTGGTTTGATCTGGCCAAAGTTATCTGCTTCACTTCTCAAAGTTATGGGATAGATTGACTGGCTGAATTAATATGAGGAGTGATACAGGATATTTGAACTCTTGTCAGTTATTTCATTCTGCTTTTTCCCAGCAGTAAAATGGATTTGTTCTGAAACCTGGAAAAGAAAGAAATAAACTTGGCAGATGTAGCCAGTTTATGATTTATTCTGAGTTTGCAGCCTGATCCAAAAGCCACTGAAGTCTACAGAAATCTTTTGGGGGATTTCAAAAGGAATCTCATCAGACTCTTGATTAATATGCTGGGGAATTGGGGGGCACATGTTTGGGGCCAAGGGAGTCTTGCAGATCTAATCCCTTTTTTTCCGGGGTTTGCATTCTCTTGGTGTACATCCTTTCATGCAAGTCTCTCAGTGTTCCCTGAACCATATGTATTTGGATTAAAAGGTAATATGAGAAGTGCTAAGAAAAGCTGGAGTCAATTCCCATTTTATTGCAGGAAGGCCTCGAAATGATGTGAGGAGGGACAGTGTGTCTGACATCTGGGGCTGTGGGAACGTTACTTAGCGGCTGCAGTGGACATGGGGGTTTCTTGCCAGTCCTGTTTCCCTTGTGTCCAAACTCCCGTGCTCATGTGCCAGCTGAGAAAATTCGTGGGTGGAAAGGAAACGGGGGAGGAAGGAGGAGAGGTTTGGATCGTGTGATCTCCTAGCACGAGCCCCACTGCGAGGGACGCTCAGCAGGCAGACAGCTCATCTCGGGCTGGGGGTGGAACAGGGCAAGCCCCAAAGTCCTGTGCTCTGGTGCACTTTGGATCTCAGTTTCATGAGGCAGTGTAAGCATGTGTGACCTTAATCAAGCTGATTAACCTTGCTGAAGCATCTGGAAATGGAGACAAGAAGTAATTGCAGCAGAATTTAGCATGCAGCGTCTTTTAACTTTGCAGTTATCTGCAGTCTTTTCTAGATGGGAAAATTTCCAGATTTTTGTAGGATGGGAAAGGCCACTATGTATGGAAACTAAACAGGCTTTGCATCTTGATTTATTCCCAATCTTATTATTGTGTGACAGGATCAGTTATCTCTAAAGGGGTGGTATTAATTAATGTTTACAAAATACTTGCAGTACTTGGGGGAAAAGTGCATCATAGAGCTGTGTTTTTACTTCAGCTATTTATTAGATGGCACCTTAGGTGTGAAACCCCCTCCTTGTAACCGTGACCAGGTTTGAGTGTACATTGTGAGCTTTCAAACTGCTTTTGGAAGAGCTTGTCTTTTAAAACCTTATTATATTTTCCTTTTTTTTTTTTCCTCCCCTAAAGTGGGAGGGAATCACAGATGATCTTTCACATGATTCTTCCAACACCCAGTCATTCATCAGCAGAGACTTAAAGATAATAAACTTTTTGTTTCAGGCAATTACTTAATCTCGACAAACTCCTGTGTTAAGCAGGGCTATTAACTGAGCAGGCCATAAATCAGCGTGTTGCCAGGTGGGTGAGTCTCCTGAACTGCAATCACTCTTAAGGACCTTCCAGAGACCCCTTACAGTCTTAAGCACCCTCATTACACAAGCAGCATGCTAACAACCAGCACTTTGCATGAGCTGCCCAGAGAATCTGCTGCCAACTGCACTGGGACCATTTTTAATACCGGTTGGAAAATTTTCATATGAAGGCAGGATGATACATGGGAGTTATTAGCCTGCACCAAAACCACAGCTGGGTAAAACAGATAACTTCCTCACCCCTCTCCTCATCAGACCTTCTGCTTAGTTAAGAGCAGCAGGCTGCCTTATGCCTGGTTAAAAGCCAGCTCGTGCAGTATCCTCTCAGTCTTTATCAGCTAGGACTGCTTTGGGGACTGGTGTCCTGAAGCATGAAAGCTCCCAAAACTCTTCTTTGAAGGCTGCCTAGATGCTTATCACCTAGATATAAGTGCAAGAAAGAAAAATACCCAGCCCTGCAATTTTATCACAACTAGTAGAGAGCAGACATCTTTTCTTCCATTTCCAGCAAGAAGTTTGGTCAAAATACACAGCAGACACTGCAAGGGTTTTTTCCAGGCTCGATCTGTTCAATTTTGCAAATTATATAAACAGACCTTTCATACGAAGGGGAAATTTTTCAAGCCATTGCCTATAGGAACAGTTTGATTTCAGTTTGTTTTAATGCCTGGAGGAGCATATGCATAAAGAAAGCAAACTGACTCCTGTGGTTTGGATTAGAGAGGCTCGAAATGCCAGCGCTGAATTTGAAGCACAGCCTTGTCCTGAAAGATTGAGCAAGTCTTTGTGGCATGAGGCACTACAGGTGTCCTCACCACGGCAGCAGGCAGCCCTGCAGTGGCAGAGACCATTCAGGTAGGTCTGTGCTCAGGGCGGGCTGGCATGCCCTTTCTTGTTGGCATTGGCACCTAAGCTTTCACAGGATTTAGGCATCTGCTTGGGAGTTTTTCTACTGCAAGTAAGCTTTCCAGCTTCTGCAAGTTGTGTTGGCTGGTTGAGCAGACAGCTCATAGCATGCTACCTGATGGATTTGGGGAATTGTATTTAGTTAGCAATGGCCAGTCAGCCCAGCTACTCCATACATGTTGAAGCAGCTGTGCCTAGCAGGACCTGAAAGCTGGACTGTGAGCATCAGCCACTGAGGAGGGGTATGTTATCTTTCACTGAGATGTACTCCTCAGTCCAGTCAGCCCTGCAGTCACAGAAAACATCCTGGCCACCATAACAGGCTGTGCTGTGTTGTGGGGACAAGTGGCCAAGGAAGGTCAGGGCTAATGCTTTCAGTGGCAGCCTGGGCTGGAAGTGGCTGCTGAACAGCAGCCTAAGGGCTTTTGCTTTTTCTTCACCATTGATCTCATGGAAAACTGGTTCAGGGAGCTGATCCAGCCAAAACCCTGTGCAATAAAATTTTAGGTGATTAGTTTTCAACTGGATGAACTCCGTGAGCTGGCTCAATGTGCGATTGAGTGAGTGCCAGTGGCACCTCAGGGGAGGGGTGTGAATGCATGAAAGGGGGTGTGAAGGCTAAAAGACATCTCCATCTGTAGATCCGCTCCTAGAAATGTGGCTTGGGATGAAACTCCTCAATAAGGGTTTATTTGCATGAGTGGAAGGTCCACAGTCAGAGCTCTGCTAGATTTGCTGCCCAGATGAGTGTTGTTCAGAAGGCACTGTGTGATAGCTGATGTGCTCTCCCTCCATCTTCATTTACTGCCTTGCCCTTTGGTACTCCACCAGTCTTGCGGTTTCTACTCTGAAGTTGCTCAAGTTTCCTGTCCCTCCACATCTCACCAAGAGAGATCCTGGGCTTGGTCAGGTCAGATGCAGCTGAGGGCAGCAGTGTTGTCTGGTGCTCTGCCTCCTGGTCATAAATGCCAGTTAGTGCTTTCTCCTATAAAGCCTCAATCTAATGGCAACATACAATTTAGCCTTGTATTATAGATGACCTGAAACATTTGCACTTCAGGGAGCCAAGGAAAAATCCTTTGGAAGTTTGGAAGGAAAACAGCTCAGGTGTAAAATCAAGCTTCAGGAACACCTGAGCCATATTGAACTACATGCTCAGGTAACTATGGACTCAGGCTCTGGTTCTCTGCTGCCCAGAGTCACTACCACAGGAGGCAGGACTGCTGTCAGGACCACATTTGCACAGGCATCAAATGCATTTCTCTCTCCTTTGGATACCCAGAAAAAGAAACCTGTTGAGGACTTTGGGGACTCTCACAGCCAGGTGTTGGAGACCATGAAAGAAAGGCAGAGGGTACTGGGGAATACTCTGGGTAGTCAGCTGAGGTTCACACACTCCTGTTTCACCAGCTGGCTTGAAGTGAGGTGGGTTCCACTGTGAAATGAGCTTTACTGTGAAACAGGCAAGGTTTGTCATCTGTTGGCCTGGCCTCAGAGAAGTCAGGGGCAAATCCTCTTTGCCCACTTTTTTTTGGAAGTTGCTAGATCAGCTGGAGGTGCAGGCAGTTGCTGAATCCTACTGGCTTCCCAGGGAGCAGGATGATAACATTGTGGAAAATGTCTCTCCTTATAAGTCTTCATAGAAGTTTTTGAGAAACTGATTTTTCTCCTTCTGCCTGTCCAGGCAGGCACAAGCTGAACCACCATCTGGTCTGCCCCACCTCCCCGCCCGCCCCTCGCGTGCCGGAATTTCTTCCTTCCTGGTTGGGATGTTTCTTCCTTTTTTTTCTTTTTCTTCTTTCCATTCTCTGGCAGCAGCTGTTGGGAGAACAAGCCCCAAGATCCATCTGGTCCTTCGAGCTTATCAGGCTGTGTCTTTTCTCAACAAAGCAGCAGTGGCTGCGCTTTCATACAAGAGTTACATCATATAACAGCAACTTGCCTGAGAAGCAAACTGCCTTTTATTTGCTTGTGCTGCCTTTCTCCCTTTAGAATTGCAGCCACAGCCGAACCACAATGTAGCCTCAGATCTGAGCCAGTCTAGAGGGTTGCTTTCCTCTTTCTCTGTTTCTGTTCTTTTTTTTTTCCCTTTTATTTTATTTCCCTCCTCTACTTTCTGGAAGAGTTGGCACAATCCTGTGTTATTAGGACATAAGCTAGCTTGTTCTAGTGGAATTTCCTGTCTGATTTTAATTTCCCCCTCTTTTTTTTTTTTTTTTTTTTTGTTTTTTTTTTTTTTTTTTTTTTGTTTTTTGTTTTTTTTGGTTTTTTTTGTTTCTCTCCTCAAAGTGAGACAGAAAAGCTTTTTAATTGCACTGCCGTAGGTTGGCCTTTTGGGATATTATTATTCTTATTAAGTACTTCCTGTTGGGAGGTGGCACATGAGTAGAAATAACAAGGATCTCGGTGCAGTCAGGGCTTGTGGCCTCTTTGTTTGTTAATAACTGTCAGATTGGCAGCATCCTCAAAACACATCTTGGCCTGACAGCCTGGCAATTAAGTGATTTTCAAGACTCTCGGCATTTGCACCTCACCTGTGGAATTAATAAGCTGCATTAGGCCTTTCCTTTTGGGTTTCTTTTCTGCCATTCATTGGTCATATCACCTTACCCAGCTAATACAAAGCTAGCACTAGAGGGAAAGTCTCACTCTGGAAATGCTCAGCATGAGTGTAGAAACTCCTGATCAGGTATGGTGGGGTAGGCTGGTACATCCCAGGTGGGATTGGCATCCTGCTACTTCTCCAGCAGTGAGTCAAGCGGGTTTCCTTTGCAATGGAAATGTGCAGTGCTGCTGTTTCAGATTTCATAGTGTCACAAAGAATTCAGTGCTTATTTAGCAGAGAAAGGCAATTTTGATTTCTTTTTAATTTTCCAGGAAGCACAAATGCTCAGCAGTCCCTTTCAAATCTATTTCAGCAGATATTGTTGAAATAAAGTCAAGGCATTTTAAGTTCATCACTTCCATGTTCTTGTAGTCTAAAATATAATAGATCTTAAACCATCTTAATCTTTTTTGTGCTGCTTCTTACAGAAGGTGCAGCAACCTGTAAAACATTAACTGATGAAAAAGTGCTCTGCCTTAAAGCTTCTCCTAGCTCCAGCTATTTGGGATTGAAGAAGGTGGCTCGTGGCAGCAAGGCTGATCAAGGGACTTTTCTAATTACTGCTCTTCAAAAACCATCAGAGATTTGGTGTTTGGGCACCCCACTGTGGGACTTCCCTTGTGCTTGTGGGGTTCCTCCTGGCTGCAGGAGAACTCTGCTTTCATCTTATTTACTCTTCCCAGAGGTATAAAAAAAATAATGGTTTTCCCCCTAAGGCTGCCACTTATCAGTAACCTGAAGACCCCAGGAATTCTAGAATAATAGTTAATGCATTGCTTTCATGCACAAATGCTAATCTGAATGTTTGAAAATACTTCTATAGACCTGAATATACTCATGGCCCCACACAATTTAAAATTTTTCGAAAGTTTTGGTTACAGTCTGTTTTGCACAACCAAATCCAGGACTTCCCCTGTCAGCAGGCTTCAGAAAATTCCTGTTTTCTCACCAAGAAGTGAAATGCCCTGTATTTGGTCACACAAGAAGGGTGCTGCAAAGTCAGCTGCTGTATGGCAGCATGTTGAAGAGATTCCTGGGGTCCTCATGTCCCTTCCAGCAGCAGGTGTCCCTGCTCCTATGGAGGAAAGCCCCTCATGATGAGTTTCAGAGATGTAGATAGCAATGAAGGAATTTCAGAGTTTGATTTTTTAAGGACAATTCTGTGTTCTTATAGAAAATGTCAATGAACTCTTCAATTTTTAATATACATTTTCCATGTAGAGAAAAAGGCCATTTTTAGCCTCACTGTAATTGTTCCGTCTCTTTTGCCCAGGAAAAGATGGACAGTTTTAATGCCCTTATCAAAGGTCAGGCAGTGCATGGGAGAGAGCTGAGTGGAGCTGCCAGGAACTTCAGGATGGGTTAGACATTGAGCTGAACAAGAATATCCTACTTCTGTTAGGGCCCGAGTTCATTTAAGTGCGCTGTCTTCTTCTTGGGGTGGAGAGGAAATTTATGGGCAAATTCCTTCAGTGTTGCCTCGAGTTGGCCACGGGACTGCGGGGGGAGCTCGCTGATCTAATCTTGCCCCATCGCAGCTGCAAGAGCCAGCTCGCTCGGCAGCCGCCTGCCTGCCTGGCTGTCGGACACCGCCCGCGGCTCAGCAGGGATTGCAGGACCCCATTGCTCTTCCACCTGAGCTGAAGCAGTAGAATAAACTTTGTAAGAGGGTAAGCTCCTCTGGGCCATCCCCAAGAGGATGGATGGTTATTATGATTGGGATGACGGAGAGGGGCATCCTGCCATTTGCAGTGTCTGAGGGAGATGTTGGCTATCTTTCATGGATTCCATAATGGCATTTTTTATGCAGGTAACCCCAGGAATGGGCTTTATTCTGTATCAAGTAAGTCCACACATGCACGCGAAGTCTGTGTCCCTGCAGGGAGCTGAGCAGGGAACCCAGTGGCTCCCAGGTCTGTCTGTGGTAGTGAGGTTCATGCAGTCAGACAGGACTTATCCTCTGCTCCTCACTGCACCCCAACTCCTCTGAGTGTGAAGTACTTCTCCGAGTGTGAAGACTCTGTCCTGCAGGTGCTTTGAGATGTCAGTAAAATAATGCTTTTCAAGGCATTTTGAGATTTTACAGCTAAAGGGCAACATGGTTTTTATTATTTCTTGTTTACTTTTCACATATCTGCATCCCAGCAAGGCCCCTTCTCCTTCCAACTCTCCTACAGGGCATTTACCATTACTTGAGCTGTTTGCCCAACAGAAGTTATTTGTGTGATCTTTATTTCTTATCTGGATGGGATGCTGTACCCAACCTGCTGTTAAACTAAGCATGTTGTTTTCTCCAACATCCTGACATGCATTGTCTGAAAAATACGGTTTTGTAAATCAGGCTACACACATCTTTCTCCATTAGTTTTGTTATAAGAAGAGAAAACTTGTTCTGCATCCCTTTGGGTGGCAACAGCTGGCTGGATGTATTTCAAAGTGGTCTGTAGTGCCTGGGGCAGGAAAGAGGTCTCCCCAGGTGAGCTGGTGGGGGCCTGCCTCCTGCTTCCCCTTGCTGTAATGTTCCCAGTGGGCCAAAATGAATATTTTCTATTCTTCTTGTGTAGTTCCTCTTTTATTTTTGTCAAAGCCATTGAGCAGGTAATAAAACAACAGAATAATTAACCAGTAATAATTGAAGTATACTGTATGAAAACCAAACTAAATGCTAACAAGCCAAACAAAAGGAAAGTAGGCATGGTGCAGCCCTGTTTATAGGGCTGTCTGCTGGAATCATTATAGACGTTGATATAATAACACTGAGCACTTAATTACCACATCATTTTTAAAGAGCTGTATAAACATTAACCAAACCTCTGAGGTAGGGAGGTATTATTATCTCTATTTTAAAGAAGGGAAATTCTGACAAAGCAAGGTTAGTCAGTAATTTAGTGTTGTGAAGACAGGCAGCTGATGGGGCAGGAGTAGGGGCTGCAGCTCCTTCCACGATTTGGAGACAGAAAAACAGAGCTGCTGAAGCACCTGTTTTTTGTGAAATGCATGGTGCTGCCATTCAGGGAAGGGACACACTTGCCCAGACACCTCTCTGTGCTTAGAAAATTCTCAGATTGGTGTAATTAGCCATTGCATAAGTATCCCTTTTTGAGGTAGGCACATGGTGTATTTTGCAAAGTAGCTAAACAGCATTAAAATCCATCTCTCAAAGGGGGACTAAGAGGCAGCCACTGTAGCCTTATGTGTCTGTCCCTGCTCCTTCCCATATTGATCTGAGCGGTGGTTCTGGGAATGGCTGTCCCTGCAAAGCCCTTAATATTCTGCATGGTGGTATATGACTTCATCCGAGGAGAATCCCACGGACGCATCAGCGTGATCTGCTCTGTCATGTTTCTGTGACCCAATTTTCCCTGTTCTTTGTCTCAGACCTTCCCTGACCCCAGGCCTATTATCCCTTCCAATAATTCACCCAGACCATTATTAATGGTGCATTAACTTTGGCTGCGCTTTCAGTGAAGATGTTTTTCTTGTGCTCATTCATTCGCTCAGCTCACTTAAACAGCTAGATCATTATTCTGGGGACGTCACACAAACACAAAAACATCTCCCTTGCCGACACCTACAGTCCTGCAGCGCTTTGCCAGAGGGGCGGCCATCCAAATACAACAGTGAAACGCCCAGGAGGGACTATCAAAGGCAGTCAAGTAGCCACACACAGATTCAGTTGCTCGAGGCCGGGTTTGCCTCCCCTGCTTGCACACTGACTGTCCAGGGATGCTCAGAACTCACCAACTCTAGGAGAGCTCTGATGTGAGGAAAATGACCGCAGGAAAGCTAGGGAACAAAGCACGAGCCTGTCTTTGCTGTTTCACAGCCACTGTGCTTGTTGGATGCTGAGATACATCTCTTTAAATATATACCGTGGATGAGTAAAATTGGGATGCTAAAATGTGTAACATGAAAAACAAATGCTGCCTAAGATTTCTTTCTTACTTGATGCTTTGGGCTTCCCTGGGAGATTACTGAGTGAAGAACACTTAATGTTTGTTGTACCTTAACCTTATTCTTGAGAAAGAGAGTAAGATTTGGACATCTGGGAGCAAATGTGGGCAGCAAGAAGGGCCTTTGCAGATATCCATTGTTTTACTATTATCTTTTTCATAGAAGCTGGACCTGGGAAAAAAAAAAAAGCAAAAGTTGTTGTAAGCTGCTGTGTCACACACACCTGGTGGCGTCCCACCTTCCCCGGTAAGAGGGACTTGGCCTCTGACAGCACAGCTCAGTTCACCTGTTGAAGTACTGGTGAAATCTCACTAGCATCCTCTGGGATATCCCTTTCCCATTTTTTCTGTCAGTTGCTTGTGCACAGCTGCTAATGACACTGCAGTGACAGGAGAGTGTGAGCTGGTGTCTGGAAAAGTGTTTTGCCTGCTAACACAAAACAATCCAGTACCCCAGGGCTCTGAAGCTTTTTAGAGATAAAGTTGATAAAGTTGCAGTTTCTGCTTGCTGTGATTGAGGTTCATTGGTATCCTGCTCTTGTTTGACTGTGTAGACTTGTGCAAGTTATTTTATATGGCCTGCTTCAGCCCCTCTTGAGTTAAAAAACAGGACTGTTTTTTAAATGCATGTTTTCTTCCCTTGCTAAAGAGAGGTGAAGCTTTGTTAGTCTTTGCAAGGGATCTTGTGATCCCTTTATGAAAGCTGTGTCCCATGCATCATTGATTCCATAGGAAATCAAACCAAAAGGCATCACAAGAAATGAGAATTTGTGTTTCCTCTTTTATAAGGTATCAGTTTTTATAGGTTCTTTTTTGCAAATTTGTTGAGAAAAGCACAACAGGTACTGAATTATCCAATGATATTTTACATTTTCCTCAACAAATGACTTTCACTGTTGATTGCAAAATATTTGTGCACTATTTCTGATGGCAAAGAAGCCTACGTACAGGCTGGACTGCTTGTTCCCCCAGGAGACTGTTGGACACCCATAGGAAAGCTGTATATTTTTTAGCCCATATGGTGGCTTGCACAACTCACATGTGCTTCAGATAAAGCAGAGGGAACCCAGTACATTCTGTGTGGTACCAAGGGTGTGTGTGTGTGGCTTCTCAGGGTCTCTTCCCAGCCAGTCTTGGCTGCAGCCCTGCAGTTGCAAGTGGCAACTTCTTTAAGTCCTTTCCCAAGGGCTTTCTGAATTCTTTTTGTCAAAGCAAATTGCAAATGAAACCCACTTCAGGACCATGGTGTCTGATTTCTTTTCTTCTATTTTTTTTTCCTCTTTTCAACAAACTTGTGTAAGATGAAGCATTTGGAATAGAAAAAGCTTGCTAGACCCTTGCTAATTCTCACTTTTGAGCTCAAAAAAGGTGCTGCTATATGAGTGATGTCAAAACAGCTCCTTTGCTCGCTATGCAAACCCATACAGGCAGTCTTGTTTCTCTTGAAGCACAGACTTATCTGTACAGATAATCAAAAGCCTGCATCATCCTCAAATAAGGGCTGTTTCTGATGCCTCCCTCCCTGATTCCTGGGATTTTCAGCAAACGGACATCCCCTTTAAGCCTGCATTTCTGCCTCCTATCTTTTCTCTTTGAAGCCAGAGTGTTGGCTGGCCTTTGAATAGACAAGGATGAGAACACAGCAGTGGGAGGTCTGTGTCTTGCTCATAAACCTTGGCCAGAAAATCGGCTCTGACAAGTGGGGACAGGTAGCAGCGTCTTCCCTCTTACCGAATGGCACGGCGGAGCAGACACATTCCAGCAGGAGCCCCAGTGGGGTGGAAGGTGGAGCCTCCTGAGCGTGCCTTGTGCTCTGCCGCCCTGCTTCACCAACTTGGTGTAGAACTGTGTCGTTTCTGTGCAAAACACGCTGTTCTCTCATTGTCCCTGCCCCTTGGGTGCTGCTTCTGATGTGTTCTTTGGCTTTCTCTTCCTTCAGCAGGAACCAGAGAAAATGTTTATCTGTGGTTCCAGTGCTTGGGGACTTTTGGAGGTGCCATGTCATGTCTTTGCACCTCAGAGTATTGTATTGCATGGCTTGGTACAACCTTTTCCTGGGGAAAAGCTTTCCCCAGGCCTCCTACTAAAATCTCCCTCCCTCTTGTGTAAAGCAATCATCATTAGCTCTAATTGGGCAGCTTTGGGGTTAAATCTACAAAGATTGCTTGGGTTTGGTAAATCCTCTGCCACTGCAAAGCAGATAATGCTAAACAAAAGATTGCCTTGATTAGATTAAAGTTGGCAAATTCATTGCCCTAATCATCATATTGCCCTTCCCGTGGCTATTCAG
This sequence comes from Vidua macroura, assembly GCF_024509145.1. Taxonomy (NCBI): domain Eukaryota; kingdom Metazoa; phylum Chordata; class Aves; order Passeriformes; family Viduidae; genus Vidua; species Vidua macroura. Next base: position 28,993,216 of record NC_071577.1, read on the forward strand.
GAATACATCACCGTAACTTACTTGAGGTAATTGAATATAATTGTCTTTTTAACTCCTATGTGTAAAACATCCATCTTTGTTAACAGCATGTGTTGCTGTCCTGCTGCCAGCTCACAGTCCTCTTCTGGAGGGGTGGGAACAAGAAGCAGAGCCAGGCTGACGTTTATGAATTGGTAGTTGATTGCCTATAAAACCATTCATTATTTCTGACCAAGCACCTGGAAGAGAATAAAAATGAGCAGCACCAGCCACTGGGGCCCCATAGGCTTGGCTGGTGCTCCCAGGCAGGGAAGCAGAGGGGAAGTCATGAAGGGGAATGTTGCAAAGGGATGTCAAAAAAACCAACCCTTGCCCTTGCCCTTAGTGGCAGCAAAGCTCAGAGCACATGATGGGGTTAGAATTCGGGGTGTGAAACAGATACCAAAGGCAGAGGCGTTGCTGAGCTTCCCATGGGCCAAATAGGTTGAAATGCTAAAAACAAACCAAGAGTGCAGTGGGAAGGAGGAAGTTCATGGAAATTTTTCTCCCATTAATAATCAGAGGTGTGAGGAGGGAGAAATTCTCTTCAGATGTCAATTTTATACCAACAGATAGCTAGGAAAGGAGGCCAGGCAGCAAACAGCCCATGTTTTCTATTTCCCAGCTCTCCTGAGTGACAAGGAGAGACTCTTTTAGCACAGAAATTTCCAGTATTATCTCAGCAATCAGTCATGTAGAAATGCATAGGTACAAAATAAAACACAGCTGGCCTGGCTTTTAAGATATTCAGTTTGACCTGGTTTTAGTAGTTTTATCATTATTATTAAATTAAATTGCCCTAGGGGACAGGCCAAAGAATTAGGGCGACTCCACATCATTAAAACTCAGCTGCGATGGCCAATACAGTTTCAGCCCAGGTCAGCTCTCACTTTCCTGCACTCTGGGGAGTAACTCGACCTGTCCATTAGAGGCAGAGTGACCACACTATTTTGGCAGGTTGCTAATCCTCACCTATAGGGATGCCACCAGCAGCACTTTGGGTTGATCCCAGGACAACAGAAGTTTTCTTACTCCTTTTGGTTTATTTGTACGGTATAAATGTGGGGTGAGCCCTGCAGGAAGCCCAGCCTAGGGGCTCAGGCTGGAAGAGGTGTTTGTGTTGTTTGCCACTGGATGTCTGTGCAAGGACAGTTGATTTTGTTACCATGCTTTGTATGTGATGATGTAAAAGCTCAACTCCCTGTGGTCCCCACAGCAGGCGTAGGTTGTGGCGGCAGCTGTGGCCAGGGAACAGCAGTGAGGAGGGAGGAGGACAGCAGCTGTAGGTGTCTGCCAGCCTAGGTTAGAGTTAGAGCTGGGCATGGTTTGGGGAGACCAGTGGCTTTACTGTGCTGTGTGAGCAGGGGATGGGGTGTGACAGCTAAACTCTGGTGTATTTTTGATCTGGAAAAACACTGTTTGCCTCTTAAAATGAAGACTCCCTACAAGTGTCCTTACGTAACAGATTGTCCCTCCCCAGGACAGTTAAAGAGTGAATCTTCCTCCTGCAAAAGCAAATCCTGAAGGATCCACGTTCATTCTCTCCCTGAGCTGTTTTTGGGAGAGGAGGGGAGGGGGGCAGAAGCGGGGGAGGTGGTTAACAGTTACTCTACTGTGTCCTGACATTAGGCGAGCTGCAAAAATGCTCCCAGTGTATCAGGTAGTGTGAGGTGCCAGCCCTTTGCTGGAGCAGGGAGAGCAAGTCTGCTGCAGAGCCTTAAATACTTTCCACCCCGACTACCTTAGCTTAACGCCTTTCAGCAGAGTTGGCAGGAGGGTTGTTTTTGTGTAGTCTCTCACCTCTCCCAGCAGCCTGGCTGACGCGCCTGTGCCGCGCTGTGCTCAGGGATTGAGCGTTGCAATGGGAGTAGGAGCCGCAGATCCTCTTGCTGATATGCCGCGAAAGACGTATATGAGGATTACACGCAGGCTTTGCGCGACGGACCCAAGCGGAGCGCAGCCCCACCGGACAGAGTCGGCGTAGCTCTGGTGCAGCTGGAGTCACAGATGCAAAAGGCTGAATTTTAAGTCTTTCGTAGAAAAAGAGTTTGGCATTTCTGAAGTTTGCTGAGCGACAGCAAGAGACTTGGCCCAAGCCTTGACACTTTGGTTTTGGATGGTGCTTCCCCAGTCTCCAGAGAGATGGTACCTGTCACAGAGGCAAGTTACAGTGAAATACCGAGCACAAGCTGGATTTTGAATTGCTCACTTAGGAGGTTGGGTTTGTTTTATTTTTGGTCTCCAGGTAGACAGAAAGGCCAAGAATCCAGAGAAAGAATGGTAAAACCTGCAACAATATTAAGTAATCTGTAATGAAGAACTTCTGACTGTTTGTAAAGGCAGAGTAAGACCAGCCTTTTATCTTTAAGCTGGTCGCTGCCACAGATATAGAAAGGGGCATCTTTACAGATGCGCGGAGCCCTGGCAGGGGTGATTGTACGGGATCGCTATTGCGGTTGTGCGGTATCGCTATTGAGGGTCTGCTAATTCTATTTCTTTAGCTTCTGTAATTTTAGCAGGAAAGGCCCAGGCGGCCAGGCAGCATTGATGGGGGTGGTGAGAAGAAAAAACCTGATGAATTTTCCATCAGCTCAACTCACTCAAATATTCTCACCGTTAACTTTTGGGGTCAATAATAAATATTAAAACCTGTAGATTTAATAAGTCAATGTAGGTGTTCGCTGCCTTTTGAGACCACTTTATCTTTCCATCAAAGATGAAACAAGCTTCTCAAATGAATAAAAAATAGGGCCTCAAGTGATTACAAGTGAGAGCAATTTGAGCTCCTCTCTCAGAACCTGGCAGTAGGCACTTCTGAGCGTCTTCTGACTGCCTAGACACTCTGCTTTAGCACTGCTCTTGCTGTTATATTTTTAGGTAAATATTTCCAACTTATGTGTACAGACCTTCAGGAACAGTGTTTGCTGCCACTCCAGGCTTGAGGGACGATGCGGGTCTGGATCCCACCAGGCTCTGTTGAGTCTGATTTGCGTTGCAAGTCTAGTTTTCCTTGGTGCTTGCTATAATCTCCTCAAGTTCAAAGAGCGCTTAGCTGCTTGTCTTTGTCAAAAACCCTGTTGGAGATCTTTTATGTCGAAGATGTAGGATTTTTCCGCATGACTTTGATTATTTATTCATTCCACTTCTCTGGTGTATGATAGCGCTGATATCATGAAGACCCCTTGTCTTGCACTGCTCTTGCTCTGAAATTCATGGAGATTTAGTGCCTTTGAAATTGTTTTAAAAGGGAAGGAAAAGTTTTTGAAGTCCTTTTTTTTTTTTTCTTCTATTCCCCATAACAGTGCCGCAGCACATTTTTCCAGCCTTCCACGCTCCTTTGCCAATTGACATGCGCCACCAGGAAGGACGATACCATTATGAACCTCACTCTATCCACGCTATCCACGGGTAAGTCTTACACCTCCACTCCTGTACCTTGCTAAAATGTCAGCCACCTGCAATATTCCAAACCCCACTGCTAAAGTCCCTGGGACTCACTGCCCTTCTGGCAAGCTGGCCCTACTGGCCACCCTCCTTATCATTGTCCCTGTCCAGTGACAATACTGACCTGCTTGGTAGGAGGGCTTTACAGCTCTGTTAAGCCGGTAGAAGTGCCCTATAGCAGCAGGATGGGAGTATAGGGCTTCTTTGTCATTATCCAGCTCAGGTCCCGGGAACAGGCTTGACTTGTGTTTTTGCACCCGCCGTGTTTCTCACATCATGCCTTGCCGGGGTCGTTTCTGTCGCCATCTTGGCAAAGACCCAGCACTGCTCCCTCTCTTTGGAGACCTTGTGTACCATTCCTCCCTGCCTGCCAGTTGTGGGGATGGTGGCAAAAGGCTGCCAGGAATGCCGTAATTCAGTTTGATTTCACTGGACAACAGCCCGAATGGGCTGGTAGCATTTTCTAAAAGTACTATTAAGTCAGGTACTCATGGGGGTGTCCATGTCCGCCCTGGAGGGGTAGGACTCTGGGTTTTCGTGGTGACCTTCTCATGAAAGCTTCCTCTCCCTGAGGCAGCTATGGGCAGTCAGCACACAGACTGGTCAGGGGCTACACCGTGAGAGGGGCGTTCGTGGCTAATCTCCTCATCCAGGATATGACAGCTCAGTAATTCATGATGTCTTGAAGGAGATGTTTACAGAGGGATCTGTTTTCACCTCCTGTAAGGTTTGATCAGGGCAAGGAAAATGGAGCCAGCAGGAATGTGAGCAGGGGTTCTAGTGATGGTGAGGCTGGAAGTGTTTCTTCCAATCCCTGACATACACCTTTCCCATGAGAGGTGAGGAGCAGTGTGATGGGCTTGGTGGTCCCACGGCTTATCCCAAAGTCCTTCAACCTGCAGCTGTAGCACAGGGCTCAGACATCAGTTGAGGGACAGGTCCCAGAGCACTCACTCAGTGTAGAGGAAAAACTGAGGGCCAGAATAATTTTGCAAGAACAAGGAAAGAGCAGCTAGGGCTCGTCACTTAAAAAACTCCCATTTGATCCCCTGGAGTCCTGTTGCAGCCTCGCTGTCTGGCCAGGGGCTGTGCTCACCCAGATTTGCAGGGGCTGTTTGTGGAGCTGTGCTGCTTCTGGATAGGTGTGAGCAGGGGAGCAGACCCTGGGAAGCAAGTCATGCAGATAGCAGCAGCCACATCTGTGGAGCCCCACAGCTACCACAGCTTCATTCTGCTTCCAAAATACTGCAAAGAAATAAATGATAGGGCATTCCCCCGGATCCTACCAGAAGACAAGTCATTGTCTTTTAGGCTGACAGTCAATTTGAGTGGATGTTTAAAGGGGCAGAGCAGCTTCTTCCATGCTGTGTGCAAAGGGGAAAGGACAAAGCAGGTTGATAACGTGGGAACTGGGGGGGGGGCGGGGGGGGGGATTAGGGAGGCTGCATGAAATAGTTCTGGTCTTTCATGCAAAAATTGTAGAAAAAAAGACAGAATAATAACTTGCTGGGAGATAGTTAATAAGCCAGAGCTCTGGTTAATAAAGCACGTAGGGAAGAGGGAGACACTCAAAACAGAGGGAAATACTCTAACAGTGGTTAGAAGAGAGGCTGGAGGGTGCTCTGATGTTTGTCACAGGTTATTTGTGTGCCCCACTCAGTGCTCCCCTTCAATCCTCACAAGGAGGTCTGGGGGCACTGCATATATCCTGGGGCTCCACAGCAGTTTCTGTGGTGGGGTCATGAGGCAAGGTCTTCTACAAAATGCAACTGAGAGCTTGCCACTGATGCTACATACCTATGAATCATATGCCCAGTAACCCCAGTATTTTTTTATATTGGCGTTGTCCAGCTGATCGACCTTGGCCAAGTGTACAGCCTTGGCAGATCAGGTTTCAGTTCATCCGCACCAATATTAATAATCTGCTGTGTTAGCAGTTACCACATTTGTCTATCAGTGGACCAAGCATGTCCTGCTTAGTATTTGGGTAGAGTTGTTGGCAGATACCTGTTGCATTTTTTCTTTGGGATTCCTCTCCTTCCCAGCAGCTCCTCTCGCAAAACTAACTTGCAATGTACGGGAGAGAAAACTTGGTTGTGGGTCTTAAAGAGGAAATATACTCCTCTTTGAAGCTACCTGGGCACTGCATTGAAAAGTGCCTTTGTGGCCAGAGAAGCTCCAAAGCTGAGCAGCCAAGTGCTTCTTGGCTGTGACAATTTTTTAGGGTCAAGGGAATGCCACTTCCGTTTGGCTGTTTGTCAAGAAGTACCCTGTGCTATGGCACAACCACATTGGGAAAATTCTCTGCAGCTGTGGTCTCAGTCATTTTTCCTCTTCAAATTTTATCTGCCAACATCTTAAAATCATGTCTTGCTCTTTACTCCTCTTGTTTTTTATTCTACATCTCTTTTGTCTTTCTTCTCTCTCCTTCAGTCTCTGCTCTGGAGGTCACAACGTAGCACTCAACCTCCTCACTGGAGGATGTCCAGAGTGAATTCATCCAGACATGGTGGTAGACCTGGGCTAGAACATACTTAGTGATTACATGGCTCTTGTCCAAAACACTGGACAATTTATGCCACCAGTCCATTCGGGCTGTTGTCCAGTGAAATCAAACTGAATTACGGCATTCCCGGCAGCCTTGTTCAATACTCTGTGGGCACGGATGAGCTTCTAGAAGTTTGTACTCCGTCCTGGTGGGGCAGAAATCAATCCTTCTTGTTTCAAAAGTAAACAACCCATTAAAAACCCCAAGGGCATATGCATATTCTCACTCTAGAAAATTATGGCAAATGTTGGGAAGAAAAATTGTGTCACTGAGTTTTGGCTTTATGATTAATGTGATGGGTGCCTGATAGAGAGCCCCCAATTCATCAAGTCTATATTCTACCTGTCTGCTGTCTTGACAGTACCAAATTTATCTAATTATGTGAACGTTGCACGGTAAATTAAGTGCAGTCTCATTTGTTGCTAACTATGGGGTCTTATTTTCTGCCTGCTGTATTATGTCAAAGGTTTGTTTCCTGATTGCTTGATGTGACCTGGCAGTGCATTCCCCTTCATCACTGTTTGCATTTGGCCTAATGAGAACATACATTATTTTACCTCAACTGGAGAGAACTCATCTGCAAGGCTCTCTTGAGCAGAACCACCTGTGGGACCCTTTGCTTTGGAACACAGATGGGAATGTGAAGAACTTGAGTTAAAAATTACCCTCGTGCCAAGATGGGCCTGAAAGACTTGCTGCATTTCTCCTAAGTGTTGTCATTCCTTGTGTCTCAGTGATTTTCTTGTTAAGCAGCATGACAAATAATTTTCAGGACTTGAGTCTTCTTCTAAACCACTGAGGATTTATTATATATGTCCAGAAGCAGATTATGTTGGGGTTTCCTTGAATTCTACTTGTAGAGATTGTTTTGGTGTTTCTCCAGATACTAGGACAACCCATTTTCTGTACAACCACTGTTGGTTTTACTTGTTTGGCAGTGAATTTTTTGGACATCTTTAATATTTGGACTTTTTTTCTTGGCGTTAACAACTACTTGACAGAATTGTGGTGCTTGCTTGGCTTGTCTAGAAAAATGAAGTATCTCATTCAGATGATTGTCCTGGATTGCAATGATTGTGTGCCTCTGGTAGTATGGAGGATAGAGGACGAGGCAGGATTGGAGTCCAATGGACACTGTAAAGGATGTAATGCAGAATGGAGTGAAACTGAATATGGGATGAAATCTATTTCAGGAATGTAGAACTAGAGCAGAATTAATAAAAGAAATTGTATTGGTGCGTAAAAATGGTATAAGCCAACATTTCCACAGCATAACATTCATTTCACAGTGAGTAATACTACAATACTCAAAGGCTAAGAAAAGACAAAAAAAAAAAATTTGGTGGTTCTGCATTATTCTGGAGATACAGGATGAAATTACAGAACCATGTACTCTTTTTCCCTGTGATCCTCTCTTCCAGAGCACAGGATGGCCCAGGCTCTGTGGAAGAGCAGTGGTGGGTCTTACATGCATTTTCTGCATGCAGCTTTTATTGATTTGTCAGAATTCCACTCTTTGCTGCTGGTTGTAGGTCAGCACTATTTGAGCGAAAATCATCAGCCAGGTGTGTGCAGGCTCAAAGCTGAACCAGATAAATTCACTTCCTAAGTTAGTACAGGTCCTTTTCTAACAAAAGGGGTATTTTGTATTTTAGTGAACTTCTTCACAAAAACCTAATCCACTGGGGCCTGGTCTCTGCTTTAAACTAAGAGGACAGCATCAGCTTTGCAAGACCAAGCCCTTGACTCCAGAGGAAAGTTGCTGGCAGATATGGCAGGTGATCACACGCTTACCTGTTTTTTATTGTTACTATTTTTTAAATCACAACAAAAATAACTAAAAAATCCTTAGCTCAGCTTAAAAGTCCCTGCCAATGCAAGAGCCTTCAGGGCTAACCCTAGTAAACAGCATGCCTAGGCTTGACCCAGCAAGAAGCTTTTTAACAGTAGCTCCTGAACTGTGGTTAAAACCCATGAGGCATTATGCACTGTAAAAAACAAAAGCAGCCTTGTTTTTCTACCAACATCCTGGTGATGTTTTAGGATGCAGTTCTGACATTATTTATTAACAAAATATTGTTGTCTCTCTTCTGTCCACACATAAAAATAGTAAAAAAAAAACCCAAACCCTGACCTGAAAATCACAAATTCCACGGTTTTCATTAGGATTGCGTTGTCCCAAAGACCTAAACATAGAGATGACTCCATCTCCATGATAATGTGGAGTTGCCCTTATTTTCCCTCTGGTGGGGATTTTATCTCATTTAATCAAGGATATTCCTCCATTTCCCTGAAATCTTAATATATTATTACAGATTTTTCCTGATATCCAGCCTACACTTTTTTTCTTTATCTGATTTTATTACCCCTCCCTGTTGAAGTTTGTTTCCTTTTTACTGTGTTAAAAATTACAGAATACTTTTTCAGGACCAGTTAAAATGTTCCTGAGCTGTTTAGGCAGGGTGATTCACAGGCAGAGGAGTTGACTGTTAAACTTTTCATCATAAAAAGATTATGTCTCAAGTGTTTACAAATATGCCAAATTTAATGTCAAACCCAAGATTTTCCATGTTTAATATCTGTTCCAGTCTGGTTCTCTCTTTCCTTTGTTGTTTTTTGTGAGATTCAGCCAAGGGAGGCCAAGTGGGGTTAAGGGAAAATATGTTGTTTAGCCATACAAAAAATAATCATCATCATCTTATAACTGCTTTTAGAAACACCAGTGTCTCTTGGTTTAGAGTTGGAATTTGTTATTGTCACAGATGTGCCTTTTGCTGTTCCCGTTCTACAAAAACACACACAAGGTCCCATCAATTTTGCCAGATTGGAATCCTTTGGAAGGTCTTGCTTCCAGTACACGCATTGAAGGGGTGTCAGAGTTTTGCAGTGAAATTTTCCATCTGCCCTGTGGCCCTGACCATGCTTCAGCTGAACCTTGCCAGGGCTCACCTGATGCTACTCCCCATTCCCTGCTGAGGCCTCTCTGCCATCTCTTACATCCAGGGGAATTCCTGACTCCAAGGAGGAGAGGAGCCGTTTGCAGCGCGTGCTCTTGAAGCTGCCTTTGTGCACTATCAGGCGTGCACAAAGAGCGCCTTGGGTTACCCTCCGTGGGGCACCGCTCCCCCGGGGCTGCAGCTGGGACCCATCACGCAGTTCAGGATGGGACCCCTGGTGATGGTCGTTCCTGCAGCAAGGATGCCTCTCGGCTGAGCCACAGAACGTACATACCAATAAAACCTCTGTGTTTTCATATTTACTTTGCTACTGGAGTAGAAAATCTTTGGCAGGTCATGATTGATGGTACTGTGCTGCTTAGGAGACAGAGCGAGCTCCCTCCGGAGTCAAAGCAAACAGCTGCTCAGAGAGGCCTTCTTATGTGTTTTGCAAAGTTTTACGACTTTCACCAAATAGATACATTGCTCATTTGGGAAACGGGTTTGGGGGCTCCCACATCCAATTTTTTCTGTCCCCTTCTTTCCCACATGCTTCTTTTATTTATTTAAGAAAATCAGAATGTGTAAGTTTTCAATGGTTTGCAGGGGCTGATCCCCTCCAGAAGGCTGGTTCAAACCTCTCCCTGATCTGTAATTAGCAGGAGTCTGTTGCTTTGAGGTGGCTCTTTGGTAACCTACAGGAGGTGATTTGGGGGACTGTCAGTTTCAAGATTAATACTTGATGGTCACTTGATCTCCATCTCCAGGAGACCACAGATGAAATACTAGGCTTCTACTGTCATGTTCTGGGAGCTGGAAAAATTACTTTAATTCTATCTGTGCTTTATTTTCCTCATCTCTAAAATGTTGTCAGAGTAATACTCACGCTTTTGATATCTTGAGAACTAAGAAAAATACTCCTTTGGCTTCTGAGATTGGTCTTGTAGCCATTTTCAGGCACCAGGGAAGAGGTACACAGCGCTACCTGCCTGTGCAGAAACTGAGAAGGTACATGCCTAACATCTGGCCTCAGTGGGAGGACAGGCTGATCAGGTCTTTGGAGAATGGGGAAGGTGTAATCCAAAACACTGATCAGGGCTAGTATGTTTCTGTAGGCTTTTCCCATCTTATAAACTATTCTGCAAAAAAAACCAAACTAAAATGCAAACAGACAAATAAACAAACAAAACCAAAACCAAACCAATGAAATACAAACCCCCACAGCTTTCTCTTTTGAATCTTTTAAAATATGTTCAAGCATATTCCATTATGAGAGAGATTTACACATCTGTGCTGTTCTTTAAATTCAGGATAGTTTTGTCAGGTGCGTTTAGTTAAATAGCCTTCAGAGTACTTGGAATAACTGAAACCTGAAGTCCAGAGGGACCTGAAGGGGAGTGGTTTCAGACTCACTAAACTGTGCAGTGAAATGCAGATTGGGCTTGGAAACGTGTGGGCTGGATCTGCAGTTGCTGAATGCTGTGACATCGGGCTGGAGTGAGGGGCCTGGGTGAGCTCAGATGGGGCTGTGCCCATTCGCACTTAGTGAAGATTTGGGCCACTGAGTTGCTAAGGTGCTGTGAAAAACTGCACCTCTAATTTAGCCTAATCACCTCCAGAAGTTTAAAAATGGCTAAGAGGTTTTAGTACTGAGAACAAAAGCATGATCTTTGAGGTCTTTTATGTAAACCTCTGGCATGTGTTCATTTAATATGATGTCACTCTGTAATCCACCATTGCTTTTAAATGTCATTTGCAGAGCTTCATGTCAGCGAGTCTTAAGTGATAATCCCTTTGCTTACCTCACTTTATAGTAGATTAAAAGTGACTTCATGCTTCCACTTTATCCACTGTTAAGCTTGTGCTTTAGGAAAAAAATTTATTTGAACTTTCTTTTCCTGCTGCTTTCTAAAGTGTCTAAACAGAGGGTGTGTGTCTTTCAGAAGCTATCTCAATAGGATTGCCCATTCTCCACTGCTTTCAGCATCTGTGAAAATGGATAAATGTTCAGTGCCAACTTCCTGCCCTTTTAAACTCCAATGTTCTGAATTTGTTTCTCAAGTTTTCTCTCAGATAAATGGGGAGCACTGCCCTTCCTGGCCTCTTCTTTTTCTTAATCCTAAATAAATCACCTCTCTAGGTGGTATTTCACCTCTCACCAGCTTCTTGCGGTCATAAAGACAAGAGATGCTGAGACTTGTTGCAGTGTTCTGCTCCTCTGTAGTACTTTCTCTTGTACTGCACAGGGGTCTGTGGATTCCCCCTTGTATCTCCTGGTCTTGTATCTCTGGGTTGAACTTTTACTCTATCCTGCAGCAAATCACTTCTCAGTATTTAAAGCTCTCCATGCAGTTCACCTTTCTGGGCCACCCTCCTTTTTTTCTCTCCCTGAATTTCACCCTCCTGCTGCTAGCACACCTCCTTGTGTAACATGTCCCTCCAGATATTTGCTGCATGTTGTCATATCCTCCTCCCTGCTCTAATGAACTGGCCAGGCTGCAGCCTGCAGCATATAGTCAAATATCAATCCACTCAGTCTCCTCATTTTCACTGTGTTTCTCTGATATCCTTCCAGTATGCGTGAAGATAAATGGACAAAATGCATCCATCCCATTGGCTTGTGGAATGAAGCCTGCGGCACATCACTTTTCAGGTGCTGGTTAATCTGGATTCCCAGCTACCAGTGGCCATGGGGAGCAAATTACACAGGGTGCTGAGAGATAAAAACTAATGGCAGGAATGCTGGCTTGTGATGTTGGCTGGAAGAAAAATGCAGGATTTTTAATGTCCATACAGAGCGGAAATTTTCAAATCCCATCCAAAAGTTCCCCCCACGCAGCAAAGAGCAGGGAAGTCAATTTACCCTGGATGGATGAAGGACTGAGTCAATTCTGCTGGGATTAGAACATGTGGTTCGAGGGATCCTAGGTATTTTGGGTCTGATTCTTGGACCACCCAGATGGCTGGGGGAAAAGTTAAAAGAAAAATACCAATATGAATAGGACCCTATTTGGCAGAACTGTGGATCTGGATACCCTGCGTGCAGCTGACACCTTGCAGACACATCTGCACAAGCCAAAGAGACTGCAGAACTGGGTGCTGTTCCTCTGGCAAATCTCAGCTCTGCACATCACTCCCATGGGAGTGCGTGTGTTTTAGCGGGCTTTCGAGAGCCCTGGCTCTGACACTAAACCACAAAAGTATGTTTTTCTTCTGTATGCCAGACCATTTTGAGAATTTGTGATTTTACACAATTTTCTGCCTTGGAGACTCTTGATTCCTGTTTTTATGTTTCACCATTGATATTAAATAGACAGCTAACAGCTAAAATTTAGAGCATTTCTCAAGGGTCAAACTTTTAAAAGTGCCTGTGTTATTTCAGATCATAAATCCCAATGTACTAGGTCTGGCTAATAGCATTTGAAAGTGGGTGTTGTGGGTTTCAAAATAGTGTTGACTCTTAGGCTGGCTTGTCAAGTGCTGGTAATACAAAGGCTCAATGGGTTTTTCAAACAAGCTGGATCCTATTTAAGGTCAAACTGCTCCAACCTCTGTTGAAAATCAGGACACTAAAGCCATCTCTAGTAAAGGATTTAAGTACCTAAAAAATCATGAAGTGGCTGGAGTGGAGTTAAGGATCACAGACATGTTAATAAGGTGGCTTGTGCATACTTGGAGTCCAGTGTGCATGCCCAGGCCATGCAGCTCCCGCAGGATCAATGGGGATGTTTTCTGCCCCATCTCCTCTCTGTTGTAGAAGCATGCACATGGCAAATCTCATGGGAGGATGTGCTGTGGAAAAAACATATTCAAGGTTGAGATGGTATCACTTGGCCAGGCTCCACTTCAAGAGCAAGTTTAGTGCATTCCCTTCTCTCACCTTATTGGCGTATGTGGAGTTGGGTTTTGATATAATTGATCGTGGTAGCTGATAGTGAACCAGGAGAATGTGAGCCTTTTGATGATTTTTTTAAGCAGATACTTGTCAGAGGGGGGAGTGCCTTAGAGCATGGTAGGAGCTGTCCTTTTTCACCCCCTGAGCAGCAGAAAGACCTGTACCATGGTTTCCCTGCTGCTGAGCACATGCTGTTAGATTAAATGTGAGAATTAGGCTCCACCCCTGCCTCCTGCCCTTCCTCTGGCTGCAGTGGTGTGCCAGTGTTTCTTTTGCACAGGTGGAGCCTCTTCGCAGGAGGGGTATTTCTTCCTGCACAACTAATTTTATCTCTCTCTTACACCTCTCCATACTCTGCACACATGAGCCAAAGTCACTTATAACAGCACCTGGGTACAGTCAGACAAGAGTGAAAAAATATATTGGGGCTGTATAAAATGGAGTCACATTCAGCTTTTTGAGTTTAAGTCTCTCATAGAAATAAATGTGTGTTCTTAAATCCAGTAAGGGCTTTTGAGATATTTTCCTTTTGATCCTGTGAAAGCATCCTGGAGAAGAATTTGTCTTATTCCTTTTCTTGCCCCTTCAAAAAAGACTTTCCTAGCTTGGTTATGGAGCTACTTACATGGCTTTTGATTTGCAAACCAGTTGCTGGACATGGTACCTGCTGATTGAATGCTTCATCTGAAAGCCTCTTAAGATCCCACAGAGTAACCACACATCCCAAAGTACCACTGGTAGAGGAAGTCTACCAGAGTGTGGTTAATACATTAAAAAGGGGACATTTTCAAGCTTACAGCTGCATTAGGGTGATGTTCTTACATGCACATTCTTGAAGACTGTTTGTCATTACTCTGAGATAAAACACTTGATTTCATAGGCTGTCTTTCATTCTCACTCAAGTGAAGTATGATATTTTACAAGAGAAAACTGCATTGTAGATAACAGAAAGCAGAGTGTAGACTGATAGGGAGGTGAAGGAATTAATGCATTCAGTCATCAAATCAGTAAATTAAAGGAAGATCAATCTAATCAGGACTAGCAAGAAGGAGAGGATTTGTAGAAGATACTTGAAAAGTATCTTCTTGAAAAGTATCTAAGAGATGAGTTGGTAATGCAGAGGGTCATACAGACAGTGCTCTGGGCTAAAGAAATGTTTTTAAGCCTCTTCCTATTCAGGAAAATGTGTAAGTGTATGCTTAATTAGAAATGCCTGTTTAAGTCTGTTGACTTCAGAAAAACTTTAATGAATGGTCACGTGCTGTCCTGAGGAGAGTGCTGTTCTGAAGATACCACAGAATAGAAATGCTTACTAAATCCTGCCTGCGTATTTGTGCTGTAAAATTAGTTCATATTAGTAATTTTTCTTGTGTTGATATGGACTTGGCTGTTGACTTCAGACCTCTTACAGCAGTGGATTATTTGCTGGTATTCTCATGAAAGACTTCAGTTACGATTCTTTAGATGATCTTTCCAAAGTATAAGTCCAGGTTTAATGAAGAGGGACTCTAGAGCTGCAGTGGTTACTTTCACACAGCATTGCTGTTACTCCAGCATCATCACAGAGGTCCCAGAACTGGTGTCAAATAGGCCAGTTTTGAGGAGTACAGCCATGTTACCGTGCAGACAAAATATCCCAATGTCTGCTTCCTATGATGACCAAATCTTCAGGGAGTTACCAGTGTTTGAGTAACTGATAACCACTCAGGTCAGGCTGTGTTGGTGCTGTTGGTTTCAAATTACTCTCAAGGAGCCAATGACATTTTCAGTTCTCTGGCCTCTGAAATGAGGCCTTTGCTGCTGTTTTACCTTGCTGCTGTTTTACCCTGATCCCATGCTGTACCCTTGGGGATCAAGGTACAGCATGAGAGTTGGTGTATTACAGGGATCAGGTCAGGGTGAATAATTCTATTTTCTATAGACCAGCTAGAAGGATTTTGCAGTTGGTTCCCAGGAGAGAAATCATATAGAAGTGATTTCTATTTTTCTATTTTTTCCTTGTCCTCCAGCCCAACTGATTCTCTGTAAGAAGTATTGCTAGGAACTGATGGACAATGAAGTATCTGCAAAGTTTTATCCAGTACATTTTGAAGCTTCAATAGTTACAACATGTTTGTATATTGTTTCCAATAGAGGTCTCTAAACAGAGAAATAGTCATATGAAACCAGTGTCAGCAGACCCCAAACCACTTTATTCATTTGGCAAAATAGTAGACTTCCAAAGTCAAATACATTTCTAGCCATCTTTGAAAAATAAATTGTGCACAAACACATAACCCAACCACTTTTCAGGCTAGGTCAGAGAAATTCAAACCCTCACCCAGGACATGAGATGACCAGAATGTAAGAGACTAAAATGGAATTGAGCCAGCTTAGATATTTTAGAAGTCATGTCTTTTAAGGGTTCCAGAGGATCTTTACAAAGGACAAATACACTGGACTTTAGGGCTTTAGTGGATAGCAATGAAAACCGCTTCATATTCCTCACCAGAGCATCATCACGTGGCCTTGCCTAGTGAGTCGGAGGGAAAGGCATTCTCCCACCAACACCACTTCCTCCATGTCCTGGGATTGTCTGCTCAAGGCTTGGCTATGTCTTGACCTCTCTTGGCATGCAAGATCTAAACCTGGTATGACTCCAGACTTCCCTCAGCCACGTCTGGTTTGAATCCTGTCACTGCCTGGATGAGTTGTTACCACAAGAATAAGAATCTCTTCAAAGAGTTGTTTGTTTGTTTGTTTAAGAGACGACTTCTGCCAAATGTGAAGAAGGTAGGAGCTCTGTGAGCTGTAACTTCTTTCCCTTCAAGTCCTGATGTACTGCTGGAGCTCAGGATTCTGTCAACCTGGTTTCTTCCTTACTTGATCTCTGCAGGGCAGGTTTTGCATTTCTGGTGAATTATGTGACAATTTCTGATAAGGATGGATGGTGAGCAGAGACCTGGGTTTGATTTCTGTGCAGATGTCATATTGCTTCAGGTATCTCACTCTGGTGCAGCATGTTGGGTGAGTGACCTTTCCCAGGGTGACTCAGTGAGTAAATGACACAAATTGAGAGACAGAAGATTCCTTAAGGTGCCTTGCGCTGAAGAGCAGCAGATTATGCTCCCTGCCAAAGTCTTGCACTGGATGCAGTAGTTTCCTATTCCTTCGTTTGGTTTTTGACTACGTTGCCAAACTGGACTTTTTCCAGGATCTGGTTTCTGTGATTGACTTCATTACTTTGTGTTTCATAAACCAAACCCTTCCAGCTCTGTGTTCATTGGTGTTTTTCTCCCAGGCAGGGCAATTTTGTGGTTCACACATTCACCAGCAAAATTGCTGTGATCTGTGAACTTCCAGTGCAGTAAAGATTTGTGTATGCACATGGGGTGTGTGTGGTGTCTTCCTTACTTAGTAGTGTAAGGTCTCAGTCTAGTCTCCTCCTCCTGTTACCATCCTCACTGGTTAAAAGGTGGGCTGAAAGTAATCTCCTGGCCTACCGTGCACCATGGTCTGCACTCACCAGTCACATTTGAGATTCAGTTGAAAGAGCCAGTGATGTGCAAGAGGAAATCTTTAATTAAAATGAAATTGTAGACTTTTAGAAGCTGTTCTTGAAGGCTGAAGGTAGAAGGTGAACGTGGTGCAGCCCAGCAATCTGGCATCTTGGGAGGTGTTACAAGAGCTTGACAAACATGCCTGTAAAAATCCATGTGTATGATAGCACAGGCTGCATTTGTTATTAATTTTTGACTTGTCAAACTTTTGTCTTCCTTCACTCAACAAGAGAATGAGACCTTTCATGTGGGATTTTTGTAATTAAAAGTTTATCTCCTACCAATAGGTCCTTAAAACTTCTTGCACTTGCTCTGTCTCTCAGATACTCTATGACTGACCTTAGAACATGGCCTGTGCATTCTTGTACCTTTTCTTCACTGGCTAGAAACTCTTTTGTAGTAGGCATGAATGGTTGTATTAATCCTTACGGTTTTCGTGAGTACCAAATGTGTACTGCATGCTGGGTAAGAGCAATTATATTGCCATTAGATTATGAGCAGCTTTCCTGTACCATGTTGTGACATGCACAAATAGAATTGTGAATATTGGCAATTTGGATCCAGATAATTGAATTTCCTTGGTTACTACTAATACTTCAGATTATTTAAACCATAAAATACTTTTTAAATCCATGTTATTTTTACCTGTTACATCCTTTGCTTATTTAAACAAATCAAGCAGCTGATACAACTAAATAAAAAAAAAACCCAAACATGCAAAGTGCAGGATTTTAAGTTCTATTTTAAAACTAAACTGCAGGATATGAGAATTTCTTATCAAAATCCTGTCTACAGCCTTTTCCTACAATGAAGGTATGTAAGAGCTTATACCCCACTGAAACCAACCTGAGCTGCAAGTGATACTTGATGGTGCAAAAAGATGACTGATGGGACTTTCAAAAGCTTCTACCACATGGAAAACCTCACAGCTGGGATTTCAGCATAGCTTTGATCGCCAGGCTTGGTTTGTTTGCCACTGAGAGTTGTCTAAAATGAGTAAAGAAATCCACTGCACCTGAGCAGTTCTGATTTTTCATTTCCAGACCACAGTACAATGGCCCTGTGTTTGCCTTTTCCAAAACCAGAGAGAAATGTTTAAATAACATTTTGTGCTGAATTATTAAAACTGATGCAAATGTTTTCATTAAAATTTGAGTATGTTTAATACCCCTTCTCTTGAATTTTAAATAGAACCAATACTTGGTAACTTAATTGTCCAGCAATATATATTTTTTAGATTTTTGCCTTATATTAATAAAATGAGTGTATTTATATAGTTCCAACCTAAGCACATCTCGTTTTACTGACTAATTGCCTCATCTAAAGGCCACACAATGTTAACACCTTTTGGCTTGCCTGAGACTTTACGTCATGCTACATGCTGAATCCCATAGTGAACTTTATCCTATGCAAAAGATAAGTCATGTTCTCTATCCTTCTTGATAAAATGGTCCAAAAAACCCTCCACATCTCTCTGATAATTTTAAACTGTCCTCATCACATTGAGGTTGTGTTCAGACTACCTAGATGACCATGTCAGACAGATTTGGGCTGCTGTTGTGGAATGCAGTGGCAGTAATCTGTGAGTTGAGCACCTGCAGTTACCCATGCAACCATCTCTCCTCGGCTCTGCATAGTTTGAGTGTGCACAAACAGGGCTGGGGGATCTCATCCCACTCAGCACTCAAATGCCACATACCCTGCTTTGTGGTGAGATGCAGAAAGGGTGATTTTTGAGGCTGTGGAGTGATGAAGATCCTCCTGCTTCTGCCCCTGGATCAGCAGTACAGAAGGCACCAGAACTGTTAGTGTGAGGAGGATGTCTGGGGGCCTTTGCCAGCACTGATGCTGAAAAAAACCCCGTGTTTTTCAGGCAGCACCCCAAACCCAGCTGCAGTTCCCTGGAAAGGGGAGCATAAAGAGTGGCTGTGCCTCTGCCATTGGAGCATTTAGGAGGGAAACAGTTCCAGTGACTTGGCATCAACCTGGTCCTTTTGGGAATTAGATGTGACATTTGAGGTTAGGCTGGCATGACTTAAGGGTCAACTGAGGACTGGAGGTACTAAACTTGCTACTTTTATTCCTGTGAGCTTAGTGCCCAGCTTTAACCTGAGTTGAAGAAGGTCTGGGGTATCTAATATTGATGGGAAGCCCCATGCAAGCAGAGAGGCAGGTGAGAGCAGTGGCCAGGAGAGTTAAGGCCATGGCACAGCCCTAAGGACAGAAGCCACTGGTGGGTGGTGGCATGGTGATGAGCTGTCTGTGCCCAGGCCTCCTCTCCTGCTAGGCTGGTGAGCACCAGACCTACTGGATACCAACACAGCCATGGCAGATATGCAGGGCCGGGTTCTTTGGCCTGGAAAGACCATGTGCATGTGCACATCACTCTCCAGCTACAATGACAGCAGCTCTTTGAAATGCTCTTCTGCATTTGCATTTACAAAAGCTGGATAAGCCTTTTTAAAAAAAAATCTGATAAGTAGCAGGCAATTGAATTACCCACTGTTGACTGTATTGCTGTCTCTTAACAAACTCCATCTGTATGGTCTCCCTTTGTAGACACAATTTTATAACTTAATTTCCCTACCAAAACATCAGTGTTTACTTAGTAAGAAATCTGTTCTTTGTCAGCTTAAAACAGTGATTTCTTTATTACCACTCTGCGCAAGGAATGACAGCACAGAGTTGGCACTGAAGCAAGTCTGGTTGAGTCTACAGCGTTGTAATGGAAACAGGGTGAACTGAGGGTCAAGTATAATGGGATTTGTATACAGAAATGTGTCTGCATAAGGAATAGCTGCATGAGATAAGAGAATGAAAGATGAGGCCCACAGGTCTCCCTTTGCATGATGTTGGGAAGGAGGTATTGCTGTAGGTACATAGCAGACACGGGAGATGGGGTTACCTCTGTGCCAGTTCCCTAAATCACATGGGCCTGCTCCTGCACCAGCTGATGTTGGTGGGTGTAGGATGGAGTGGGGCAGTCATCAGGGATTACTCTAAGAATGTTTTGTATGTAATTTTTACTGATTTTGGAAAGCGTAGGGTCAGTGAGGGGTTTTCAAGCTATTACAGTCTGTGGCCTCCCTAAAAAATTCCTAGCAGAGTTGTTAAACGTAGTATCATGAATTTGGCCTGAATAACAAGAGATTTGCAGAGATTTTTTGCTGTCTTTTCACAGCCCCCAAAGGAGATTTTAGTGTTTCCCAAGGGTTTTGCAAACCACAGGTTGAAAAGCACTAGTGCAAACTTTCAGCAGTAAACAGCTGGGGAACATCAGATCCCTATTCCTTCCCTGATAAATGTGTTATATTTTCCTACGCCATTGAAAAACTGAAAGAACAGGAGAGCAGCTGTAGTCAATGACACCAGTGGATCTGGGAGGAAAGGAGTTTTGCAAGGAAGGTTTTTTGGGTGGTTACGTGGCAGATGAGATATGAAACACCTCATCTTTTCTTACCATGAGATGGTGATTTGCGGGGTGGGGGAAGCATCCTGGCTCTTTTGAAGTATGTTCAAGTTGTACAGTGCAGTGAGCAGGGCTGGGGTTTTGCATAGGACTGTTTATTGCTTTTACTTTCTCCTGCCATAAAGCCTTTCTCAGTCTTACATTGCAGGCTAGATCTACATTGCAGGTAGAGAAACGCCAGTTGTTGCAGGCAGTTGGAGAGAGACTCTGCTTTCTCTGAATTTTTTGTGTTTAACTTTTCCCTATGCAAAATTAAACCCTAGCGGAATGCTGTCCAGATTAAAAAAAAAAATTATGTCTCGTTCATGTTCATTTTCTTTCTAATGTTAAAAAAGCAAATAAAAAGGAAAAAAAAAGTGATAGGTTAAAAAGAAGAAATTAATGTTGAAGTGCTGATTTATTGTTAATTCTCTTATTTTGTACAGAAAACTCCAGATACTTCAAGAGAAAAGCTTGTTTGGAATAAAAAGGGTTTATTCCCTACAGTCATATCAGTGAAAAACTTTTACCTAGTTCTGCTCTTCACCAAATAATTGCTTGCTTTTCAGCATCCTCGTTGCAAAGCAAAGGCTGGTTAGATCAGCCAGTCTGCTGGATCAGATCTTATATTACATCTTGAGCTCTTTGAGTGCCATTAGCATTTCCTTTTAGAAGTGAAGAAATATTGACAGTTTGGTAGGTTATCTCGCATTTTACTGCACGTTAGGGCACTTCAAAGTCTTTATGTAGTGATGGGAACTGTCATGAAGTAGATGTAAAAAGGGCCTTTGGTCCAACTAAACCTGTCAGCAAAAAGATTTAGGGCAGATGGTTATTATTAGAAATCAATGTATTTATTATATATTGTTCAGAAATATTTCCCTTTGGAGGTTACTGTGAGTACTGTTGCTGTTTAAAATGTGTCAAATGTCAGTAAAATTAATTCCTGCAGAAAACCCAGGGAGTCCCAACCAAAAGCTTTGTTATTATGGGAAGGCATGTCTCTTACTCCTTTGTGCTGTGATGCACCAGAGGCAGGTACACACACAGCACACCAGCAGAATGCCTGGCATGTGTCTGTGTATATGAGATGTATTTCTGTGCAGCTATCACAATCACCTTTATGTACTGACGGAGCTCCTCTGTCTGCTGTGTCTGGAAAGGCTCTGTAGAGATCTGTGCTGTACCTGTTCCCATTTTGTTATATTCCCCTTTGTAAACTATGGGGTTTGGTTACTTCCAGTTAGTTACAGCAGCTTACTGCTGCTTAGGGCAAGTGTGTCATTTTTCTAAGGCTTGAACACCAGTGATTTTCCCCTGTACTTTAGAAAAGAGAAGCAGGACATTTCAGAGTTTTGTAGTTAATTGATTGTAGGTTTTCCTTCCTTGGTGTCTTGTTCAGCTATAGGTTTTAAGTTATAGGACCTTGGATTATGGGAAGAGGACATTCCCAACAGAAAAGGAGCATATTAGCAGAAACATTAATGCTGGAAGTCGTTGTCCTGGAACAAAGATTCATTTCCCATTCACCCCGTGATTTACAGCACATTCCAACCAAGTGATTTGGCTATGGTCTTCTGGCATAACATTGTTTGCCCTTTCCCTGACATTTTGCATATAAAGAAAAGTTATGAGCTTCTTGGGCATTCAAGGTACCAGGAAATGCAGGAGTCTTACCTAATTTGTTAACATGAAATTATAGATGTCAGACACAGACTCTGTTAGTTAACGTTGGTTAGAGTAATGCTGCAGCCAGTTGATTGTATTACCGTCATGATGAAGAGGAATGGTCTTTTTTTGCTTTTCTGGGATATGACAGGTATGGAGCCAAGGCAGATTTAAATGTAATGAATGAATAAGCATTTTTTGTGGTTTGCCTGACTCTTCCATGAGCCCCATTACTGTGGTGTTGCTGCCACTGTCTTTCTCTCTCTTCAATGGGTTAGTGCTGGCATAACATGAAAACAGACTTTTCCAAAGTAGTATAGGAATTGTCTTTTAAATGCTAAACCCTTCCGTAGCACTTGAATGTTAAAACCTTTTAAGGGAGAGAAGCCTCCACCCAAAAGTAGCATAGGAAGAAGACACTGGGCAGGGATTCAAAAACTCAGATTTCTTCCCCACAAACATGCACTTCCATTTGTTTTCCCAAGCCCAATTTCTTCACAGCTACAAGGAAAGTATTCACTTGAAAGTGCTAATATCCTCAACATGTGTCCCAAGGGAAAACATTGAGATGCAGAGAAATGGCTGTGTCACATCCAACACATCTCTCTAACACCCATTTTCCCCATCCCCACACCAGGGTTGACTCCTCTCAGATCTCCCTCAGCTCTGCCATCAGGATCTGGTCTGTGTCTACACCTTTCCCTATCTTTTTCCCCACTGATTCCTACCTCGCTTGCTCCTTCAATCAGCCATGCCTCTGCCCAGCCTTCATCCCCTCCCCACCCTGACCTTGCAGCATTTTGACACCCCAACTCTCAAAATTTGTGACTACTGGAATCAAGTTCTCATGCTTGGTGGTTTCACCCTGAAGCTCACAGGCCTCCGGGTTTGCACTGCTCCTTAGGTTGGCTTCCTTTCACTGGCTCCTACACTTCTATCCATGCTTTCCTTCACGCCTTTTCTCTCACTTTTCTTCCTTCTCTCCCCCTCAGCTATCTTCCTTGAAGTTCCCCTTCTAAAATACGCTTCTTCTCTGAAGGCTTTCATCATTAATCTCTCAAGAAACTATCTTAGAGCCTCATCTGCTGTGCTTTGATTTATTCGTTGTGCAGTTTTTTTGGTAAGTATCTCACAAGAACTGAGCTGGTCATCCTTCTACCTCCATTCCTAAAGGAAAGCTTGTGTGAAAAGGTGAGCTTTCAGAACTTAAATTAAAAGATCATGTAAGTAAGATAATTAGATTAAAAAAAAAGGATATTAGGATCTGAAACAGAATGTTTACTTTCTTTGATGTGCTTTTGGAACATATGTCTGCACAGTGGGTTGTGTGGCTGATTAAGTATAAAACAATCCGAGAAAAAATCACCACTATTAAGCTTAAATCAAAGATCTCTCCCTAAGACACTAATTTGATTTGGGTTTGAAGGTCTCGTATCAACTCCAATTTCTACCTTTGATGTCTTGCTTCTTTGTGTGTCGTATAATGGAGGGCAACCTTACTTATAAAAATTTACGGTTTTCTTCCATTTTAAAAGCAAATATTGTTATTGTTGTTGTGTTGCAGTTGTGACTACAAATGTCAGCCAATACTAGACCCTTGTGGTAAATGCAGCACAAATGCAATGAGAAACCATATGTGGTTAGGAGAGTTTTTAATCTGACAAGCAATTTCTGTGCTCAGGCTCCCAACTTTGCTCTCTCCAGAAGTTGCCCCTGACCCCACTGAGGCAGGCAACAACCTGTGAGCTTAAAAACGTTGTGAACTTATGGTAGAACTTAGATGAAAAAAGGTTTCAAACTCTAAACCAAAACACTTTTGATTTCATTATTAAAAAATAATATGTATCAGGTGAAATCAAATAGGTTGATTGATTTGTTCTTGGGTTTAGGTATTTTAGATATAGGATTGAAGTCAGATATGTTTGAACATGGAATCATCTTTCAAAAGGAAAAATGAACGGTGTTTACCACCGTTTTTTCCACTTTCGTAACAAAAAATTCTTTTACTTACCCAGAGCAAGTATTTTAAATTACTCATATGCTAGAAGTAGCTTAAAGTCTAAGGGATAGGGAAAAAATTCATGCAAAGAAATTGTACCTGCCTTAGATTATGATACTGTGTAGATGAAAAGCATAGGAGTTGTGTTGGAGACCTGTTCTTGTTGCTCTTCCCATTGGTGGCAGAGTTTTCTTTGATTTCAGTAGTACAAGATTAGACTTAAGGCATGACAACTACCATTGCCAGTGGATGTGGAGTGGGATTTTCATAGTGTCTACCTAAATCCTTCTCAAAGTGCTGCCCAAACCACAAATTCACAAATAAGGGATTTCATATTCAGAGTTTTTTATCTGTTAAGGCCCAATGGAATTATCACAGTTACCTGATCTGACATCTGCAACACTGATTGCATAGGATTCCCCTCTTTAATTTCTGCTGTGGGAGAAATTACTATTTCCTACTATTAGAACTCCAAACTTTGCTGTGCACTTAAAGCTCATCTTAAAAAAACATGTCGTTTTGCTGTACAGTCTTGTTGCAATGCTGAATTTACCAATTCCATCCATAAACCCATCTAATGGGAACTTATCCTTGTTGATAAAAGTATCTTTTAAAATAGATGTTTTATTGTTATAAATCTTTTATTATTATTATTATTATGCTTCCTTTTTTGCTCGAAGACATGTTTGAGGGGTAAAGAGAAAATACAAACTGCATGAAGCATGCCCATTAAATTTCTGCAGAAAAGCCATAACAATTTTTGTTCAGATTCACAATCTCTATAACATCTTATAAGTGAGAGCATTAACTGCTGAATTAGCCATGGTAGCTCTGATTTTCTATATATTCCTCTTTGTGAGTATGAAAAAAAAAAATTATTAACCTTATTTTAGAGCTGAGAAGATACGGGGGAAAAAAATATTACTTGTGCTGTGCATCCCGATGGAGTGGGGGCTGGGAGATAGCAGTGATGTCTCTGGAGTCCCCATCTCGATCTCTTTGTAGAGGAACACAGAGGCTGGCTCTCCAAGCCGATAGTCTTATATTCGATCATCAGGTCACTTTACTGGGTAATTTTCAACTTGTTGCAGTGCTGGGAGAGCTGGAGAGAGCGAGTGATTCCCCATCGCCTCATTACCAGGCTGCCCTGCGCTCCCTGGAGCGGCTGGGGGGAGAGGCAGCTGCGAGGCAGCTCTGCGCCGCTCCTGCGGCACATCCTCTGCTCTCCGAGCAGAAAAAACGGCAGGGAGGGAAATCTTTGTGAATGATCAAATGCCATGTGAATTTGATAGTCGTGGCCCAGGTTTGACCTCTGGAAGTTACCTTGTTTTGAGGGACCTCGTGGGGTTTGATCCTCAGGGTACCGCACAACTGTTGCGACCTCTCGCCCTTCCTGTTGTAAGGGACTTTAAATCAGAAATAAACAGAGGTGAAGCTGAGGGGCTGGTGAGAGCTGTTTAGACTGAATCATTTAGCATGAATCCTGGGGCACTTTTGGTTTCCTGTTGAATACAGCTTTGGCATCCCGTCCATACAGTGTCTACCATGAGAGCAGTCCATTTTCCAGTCATCTGTATGGCTTTCCTCCATCTCCTTCAGGCAAAGGTGTTGTTCTGGGTACACAGGACGTGGAAAAACAGGCGAGGAAGTTTTGTGTAAAACAAAACAAAAGGAAGTTTTGGGGTTTAAAAGTGGGGTTTAAAAATGACTGTTGGCTTTAAAAGCGCTTTTTTTAATAGCAAAACTACCGGAGTATGATACCCCTCCCCATGAGTAGTTCTGTTCCTTGCTTCTATGTCTGTTTAGCAGCTATGCATTTCTTTATTGTAGAGCAAAACAATTGCCCTCAAGTGTCCATATTCCATTAAGCATATGGAAAAGTATTCAGCCCTTTGTTTTCTGCAGAATGAATTTATTTCTCACTTAAGTATTAATTTAAACTAGTCATGGAACATTAGTGCTTGGTAATTGTCCACATTTTTCTGGGGTTTATTTAACTGATGGAGATTATTTCAGAAATATGCAACTTCTTTAACTGTTACATTCATTGCTGAGTGCCCCTTGCAGAGGCTGCAGGCTCACAGCAGTGGTAAGATGTTGCCTCATCTCCGTCACACAAGATTTTGGAACTGCTGATGCATATCCACTGAGGGAGAGTGGAAAAAAGTCACCCCAATGCTTTTCATAGCAGTCAGCACTGATTTTGCCAGTTCCTGAGGTTTTCCCTTCCCAGGAGCCCAGCCCAATTCCTCAGAGAGGATGCTGCTCCTCTGCCATGGGACCACAAGGCTTCTTTCTCAGCACTGCATCCAGCAAGAAGCATCAAAGACAAGCACTTGCCAGACTCCAAGGCACATACAGGAGAATGGTGCTCTGCCACACTGAAAACCATGGGCTGAGGTTTCTTTGCCTCAGTTTTCAAAGGAAACTGCCAGCTCTTTCTCCCAGACTTCGGGATGAGACTGCAGAGCTTCAGACGAGCTGTCACTCCTTTTAGCAAAACCCAAGAGGCAAGAAAATTAAGCAGATCTCTTTTCCCCAGTGAAGGACTGTTATGGAGTGACCAGCTCCTGGGAAATCATCAGAAGTCTCCCAGTGTCCTACAGGCAGTGTGTATCATGTCTCAGATGCTGGTATCTCTCCTTTTGCTGATTGTGTTTCTCTGCTGTCAAGTGTTACCACTGCCCCACAGTTCTGCTCTGCAGGCTGAAGCCAGGTAAATTGTGCCAGGATTTCTGCTCTCCCAGAGGGGTCATCCACTACACTGGTAAAGACCTACTCTGTACAACCTTTAGTAGCTTGTATGCCCCCAGCACCACCATGAGGCCCTGCAGCCCTTAGGTGGCATCAGGTAATGTCTCCCACACCTCAGTGTCTCCCTCTGTTAAAGAGCAGCAAAGGAAAAGCCACTGCTGGGTGGGGAGGGAAATGAATCCAGGCTCACGTGCTTCGTCAGAGATGCAAATTGCTCTACAAATCCTGAGCATTAATTATAGAGCCTGGGCTTCTTGCTGGAGCCATGGGGAAAACAGGCTCCTGGCTCACATTAAATTTAATGGTGTTTGGACACCCAATTCCCTTAGCCTATTTGAAAACCAGAATCCCACTTTCTCCAGATATATATGTGGTCAGGTGAAATCCCTCATCCCACTGCAGACAGCAACATTTTTACAGCATTGCATTCAGCAAAGCAAGGAGCTCTCCCTCAGGTGGTGGGATGTTTTCCTTGTGCCATCTGTGGGATCCAGGAAAGAAACAGGGAGTGACAGTTAGCAGAGGTCTGGACAGAGAGCTCTATGGACAGGCTGAAGAACGCAGCTCTGGCACCATGGTTTCATTGCATGGGCTGGTTCACCACACCAAGCTGAAGGCTGTCCCGCTGCAGGGTCTGGGACATGGGCATGGAGAGCCCTGCATGCCCTAGATGTCAGCTGGACATGGGGACAGAGCTGCCTTCCTCCAGCACTGCTTCATCTCTCATTCAGTGCCTCCAAAGAGCAGTATGTGATGGTTCTTCTCTGCAAGGAGCAGACCTGTGAGGATACAGCTGCCTCTCACTGTGTAGTTGCAGTGGCGATGTGATGGGCTCAGTGTGGGATGAGATAAGAAATAATCAGTTGGGAAAAAAGTGAGGAAAAAAATCAAACTCCTAACTTTGGGGAGTTAGGAGCAGAGGGTGATCCCCTGGCTGAGTGAGTTGCTCCTGGTAGCCAGCTCCTGGAAGCCACGTTATTTTGTGACATGCTGCACTGTGGGATGTTGTTTTGCTAGAATTGTAGGTGTACAACAGTGAGAGGTGATCCCTGCCTGGGAGAGCTCACAGAAGCCAGACTTTGATGGGAGTATGGCTGTCCTGGTCTGCAGATGTACCAGTGAGCAAGGACAGGCTTTAAGCAGAGCCATAAGGAGCTGCCTACTCTCTAGCCCAGTCTTTGTGCACAGGGCCAACCTAATGTTCAAACACCAGCTGTGTTTCCAGCTGCATGCATTTTGGGGAAATTCTTGATCTTTTTCCCAGTGTTACCTCTTTGTTCAGGGTGGAGTTTTCCTATTCTGAGGGACTCCAGCATTTCTGCCTAATTTAGCACAGAGAAAATGAACAGCAAACCCTTCATATTGTTATACGCATTTTAGATGTCGGCCTCACAGTTTGATCAGCAGAGGCTCCAAAGGCTCGTAAACCTGGTAATACATAGTTCCAGGACTGCATCAAAGAAGTTCACAACCCTTTTGGGAGAAGCTGTGAGTACTGATGAAAGAGGGAACTTATTGTATATGTAAGAAAACCTCTTTCATGGCTTATGTATTAAGGCAGGCTCTGTGGCCCAGGGAAGATTGGGGCTGCTTTTAATTTACATCGCCCCTCACTTATATTAAGTCTTCGTCAGAAGAAAAATTAGTCAGATGTTTTCTTAATGACATCATTTTTTTTAATCCTGTTTCATTTTTTCCAGATGAGGCGGTGGAGATTATTAGAAATGAATTGAAACTAAATCTGGAACAGAGACTTTGATTCACTTCTCCCTCCTCCCCGGTAGAAATAAATTGGTCGGCTCCGTGCTCGGATGCCTTTATTAGCAGCCTCGACAGAAACCAGCCCCAGTGGCCTCAGCTGCAGCTTCCTGAGCTCGCCGCCGCCACGGCTGACGTCATGGCGAGAGGCACCAGGGAGTGACTTTGGTCACCCCATAATTTTGGTAATGGAAGGCCAAGGCAACACAGGTGGGGAGGTTATGAGGTCCGAAATAGCCATGCCATCATCAGTTCATCTTTCAGTGTCATGAAAGAAAACAGGGTTGATGCTGGTAGGTGTTTCTCTGGCAAAACCCCAGCCTGGGTCTCACGAGCCACCTGTTTTGGTGGCTGTGCATCTCCACAAAGCCTTTATGTGTGACAGGTTTTCACTGCCTGGTATTTCACACCACTGAGCCACAGAGTGCATTGCTACAGGAAAGTACTTTGAACTATAAATATTTCAGAAGGCATTTAATTTACTACCCATCAGCAGAAAGTGTTCAAAAAGCCACAAGGTTTACTAATTTATCAGAAAGACAGAGAAACACACAGAAGATCAAACAAAGACAAACATGCTCGTTAAATTGCTGAATAAGTCTGCAAAGCTTATATTACATTTCTGTGTGGTTTTGTTGATATGCAAGTATTACAAATAAATTAAAATGCACCTGAACTGTCGATAAGGCAGGGTGGGACTGAGATCCTGAGGTGCTGGTGGCGTGTCGAAACTGCTCAGACCTTCGTGTTTGTGGTTGTCTGTGCATGGAGAGACAGATCTTCCATGCACTCACTAATGGCATATTTGAATAGTCTTAGTGAAGGGCCTTTGTAATACCCTGCCTTAGATCAGCCCACGTCCCAGATCCCTGACCTCCAAATCCCTGTTGTCTTCTGTGCTCAGGGTGCAACCCCATGGGGTGCACATCCATCTCCCTCAGCTTTGCCAGAGCACCCAGTCAGGGACAAATGCTGTCCCTGCTGTGACCTGTGTGTCAATGCCAGCTCTGCTTCCAGCAGTCTGTGAGTACAGAGAGAGCTAATACAAAGCAGATTTTGCTCTTTTGTTTTGCCTAATGACAGCTCTGCCTCCTTTGGTGTCTAGCTCAGATTTTCTGCTTCTCAGGTCAGGGTGAGTAACTTTTTCTCCTTTGCACCCTCTGTGGTTTGTCTAAGAGGCTGGAGGGTACAGTAAGGCGTGTGTCTGGGAGAAGTCTGCAGACTTCTTCTTCCATCCTTGTTTACCCTTCAAAAAACTGCTTAAGCACTGAAACACGCATGTGATGGTTTTTTGTTACCTGCTGAATCCCTCAGTATTTACTGACTTTATTCTCAGGTAGCGCTTGGCCTGGGGAAGATCTGAGGGATTTAAGAGAGGCGGCCCCCAGAAAGCATGCAGTAAAACCTCTCATGAACTTTTGCCCTCTGAACCGTACCACCAACCTGTCAAGGAGGTTTGTGCTGGCCATGATGGACGCAGGAGGTGGGGCTGCTGCGCCAGCACGGGCCAAGCCATGCATGCTGGGCTGAGCAAAGCGCAGCTCAAGATCACATAAGTTCTTCTTGCAATATTTCCATCCTTGCACAGACTGCCCTGTCTAGGGCTTTCTGCACATGGCAGCACTAGACATCTGGATATCCAGGGGCAGTGAAGAGCTTGCAAACCCCAGGTTTGCCTCAAATATCGTTGTGCCTCAAAACCTCCCTGTGCAAGGAGATGGGGTGGGATCTTCTCTAGCACAGGGTATGTTCCATGCCTCCTCTGTATGCAGGCACTGCCTAAAGCAGCTCATGCCCCTTTCCACAGCAGCCCAGTTGGGGTGAGCCACCTTGCACAATACATATTTAGTGCAATACTGGTGCATGTCCACAGGAAGCTTGGGAGCTTCAGACTCTGCGTATGCCAAGAAGACAAGATTGTCCCGCTGTGTGTCTGAACTCCTCTCTTGTGGGCACAGGTGGTGGGGCAGGACAGAGAAGGGTGGCAAGCAGTTGTGCGTGCTCTGGGTGGGTATGAGTGACAGCGTGTCTCTGTTTTCCTTCCCAGGCCTCCTCCTCTGAGCGGCAGCCCTGTCATCTCCGACATCTCCCTCATCCGCCTGTCTCCGCACCCTGCCGGGCCTGGCGAGTCGCCCTTCAGCCCCCCTCACCCCTACGTGGCACCCCACATGGAGCACTACCTCCGCTCTGTGCACAGCAGCCCCACGCTCTCCGTCATCTCTGCTGCCAGGGGCCTCAGTCCTGCCGACGGTAAGGCACTGTGCTACTGGTACTGCAGCGATTTTGTAGCTCACCAGGACTGAAATTCCCTAAAACCCGGGGATTTACAACTGCAAAGACTCCGCAGCTGCTCTCTGAAGTGGGAGAGCTGTCTCTTTTTCTTTTTGTTGTGTCTTTTATTTTCCCATTTAACTACACATTTGTTTTGCATCATCGCACTGAGAAAGCAGAGCGTGAGAATAGCAATTACTGCTGGATCATATTATAAATACTTTGCTTAAAGTACGTTCTTTTCTGCAGTGCTCTCTTTCCCTCTTAGGAGCTTCCCTGTTCTTATGTCTCTACTGGGACCTAGCTTTCCCCAGAGAGGGTCACAGTTGTTCTGGCTGCCTGGCCTGGCTGAGACTGATGTTACAGAGGAGACAACACCAGCTGGGTTATCCCCTGTTGGCTTTGTGTCTGGGGTCAGCGTGGCTGCTGAGTGAAGGCGAGGGGCCATACTTTCTTCCTCCTTACTCCTGAGCTACTTTGCAGCAATCTTCAGGGAAGGAGAGGATATGTGGGGAGTTGGTGCTGGGTGCCGTCAGAGGTGATCATGCTCTCTGAGCCCTATCAGACCTCAGGTTGGGGAGCTGGGGACAAAGACATCCAATAGAGAAATGTCTAAATGCACATCACTGCTTTCACTTGGCAAGGTGTAAGTCATGCCTTACTTCATCGGAGAGCTTCATTACACAGTTGCAGGTGGCTGGCTCAGTGCCCAGGGAATAGCTGGGGACCTGGTCTCTGCA
This sequence comes from Vidua macroura, assembly GCF_024509145.1. Taxonomy (NCBI): domain Eukaryota; kingdom Metazoa; phylum Chordata; class Aves; order Passeriformes; family Viduidae; genus Vidua; species Vidua macroura. The sequence continues at coordinate 29,024,234 of NC_071577.1, forward strand.
TGCCCAGCAAACCCCCACCTCGGCTCCCAAGCTGCTGCAGGGGCCAGCGGCCCTTCAACACTGCAAAGCAAAGTGCACCAGAGAGAAACAAGGCCCCTGGATTAGTGTCTGGCAGCATAAAACTGTCTTGTATAGCTAAAACAACATCACTATAGTGATGGGGACAAGCATATGTCTTCTTCTTCCCTCCCTTTAAAACGTCATTGGAACTCTCAGGCACCCGCCAGAGAGAGTCTGATGGCTTGTGTGTGTGTGTGTTCTGCCCTGTCCTCTCCTTCCAAAACCAGTTGCATTGTTTGCTATGGAAAAAAGGCATTGCATTTTGGGTTGCTTTTCTTTTCCTCCTTTTCTTTTTTTTTATTTTTCCCCTTGTTTAAGGTGGTGGTAAATAAGTTAATGGGGCAAGCGGGTGGGGAGGCAGGTTTGAAAAATTACAGCTGGGAGAAAGTGAGTGTAATTGGCTTTGGCAGCCAAAATGGTTTTATGCTGCCAGACACTAAACCTAGTTCTATGCATTAGACCTTGGCTTTAATTTCCTCACGCTGCTATCGGGAACTGGGCTGCATTTGTCTTTCCTTCCTAATAGGCAGGGATGTTAATGCTGACAGGGTTACTGCTGTCGGCAGCCTGGGCCCTCTCCCCCCCTCCCAGGGGTGCTGGCTGCGTCCGAACGGGAGGATTATTAGAAGGGGGAACGAGAGATTGTTTATAAATTTGCGGAAATGGAGGAATGCAGAGGCCCCAGCCTGGTCTCCTTTGTCCACAGAAGCACGCCCAAGCGCACGTCACGCGCGGCCTACGCGGAGCCGTGCGGCTGGGGCTGGCGGGGGGCGCGGGGGGAGCCGGGGCCGCCAACGTCAGCTCCAAGGTCTAACACTGCAGTGGGAACCTTCTCCCCATGTTTCTCTCCTCGCCTGCGGCTCCAACAGTGGCTCATGAGCACCTGAAGGAACGAGGCCTCTTTGGGCTGCCACCGCCACCACCGGGAGCCAACCCTGCTGACTACTACCACCAAATGACGCTGATGGCCGGCCACCCAAACCCCTATGGGGACCTCCTCATGCAGGGCGGGGGAGCAGCCAGCACAGCCCACCTCCACGATTACCTCAGCCCTGTTGATGGTGAGTAGCAGCTTGAGTTCTTTCTGGCATGGCTGAAATTTTGGGATAGATGGATGGGACTGCCCTCCGGGTGGAGGTTGCTGAATGTGGTCACTCTGCCCTGCTGGAACTTTTGGGTGCTGCACTATAATTTTTGATTTAAAAGGTCACCTCCTTCCATAGATATATATAAAATACACATAACCTAAAATAGATATATCTTGCTGTCTTAGGGAGGATGGCATGGCTGCAGCATGGGTAGGAAATGGGCTGGTCCAGCAAGCTGGCCATTGCTGCTGTCCTGCTGGATTGACCATGGGTGAACAGAGTGTGCCTGGGGACAAGCTACATCTCTAGCTCCCCTTCCCACCCTGTGTTTTGCCTGCTTGGTGTCTGGGGTGAAGTTGGGCCATGTGCATGCAAAGCTGGGCTAGGCACAGTGGACATCTCATCTTGGTTGGGACCTCTCAGGTCCATAAGGAGAGAAAATATCTGAATAGGCAGACACAATGGAAAGAATAAAATAGTACTTTGAGCAAGGAAATTAAAAAAAAAAACAGGAATGTGGTATTTGTGATAGCATTGTGTGTTATAAACCCAGAAAGCTCTCTCTCCTGGCTACATGAAGAAGAAATAGAATCACGTTAGGCACTGCAGTGCTGAGTCAACCCTGTGGCCTGACTGCTGCCCTGGGAAGAGTCTATCTGGAAGCATATATGAGGTCCATATGATTTTTAGAGCTGTTAGAAATGTCTTTCACTTCATGCTGCATCTTGCAAGAACTGAGGTTGTACAGATATTACAGAGGGCAGTTTGGGGATTATTTCTGCTGCAAGAAGAAGAAATCTCAGTTCAACTTTCAGATTCGATGTCTGTTTCTTGGGATGTCTTTGGATTTGCCTGTGGACCATTACAATTTTTGGAGTGGAGATCTGCATCATTTCATTACCGCTTCAAAGTTTCTGTTGTTGAGCTTTTAAGATGAAAGACTTTATGGTCTTGCTGCTTCATAAAGTGACTGGTTTAGAATGATAAAAGCTGTTCTGGCTTTTCAGTGATGGGAGTTTACAGATACTTCTAAAGGAAAAACAGTTTCTCATCTGTGGCGCTGTGGAAGTTTTACCTGAACAGTCATTTTTTGCTGGCAGTTCCTAGATTAATTTGGAACCTGGATCCCAGTCTGAGAGGGAGAGCACAAGCTCCTTGGTACCATCTGCCTTCTAACACCCAAAATATATCCCAGGCTTCTCTGCTACAAAGCAGGTGGTCAGTAAGACTGCTCTGTATTCTCTCGCAAGGGTTAATGCCTGTGGTTATAGCAGATGGGTGCAAACGAGCCCTGCCAAGTTCTCCTCAGGCTCATGAACAAGACTCCTTCCTCCTTGCCTCCTTATTAGTCCATCTCTGACCAGCAGTGCCTCATTGAAGTGCCAGATAAACAACCAGTGAGGGAAGCAAACACAACTGTTTTCATGGTGGTACAGGCTGGCTCCCAGCACACCAAAATGCTCATCCTCTGGTTTGCTGAAGATCAATCTTTATCTGAGGTACTGAGATGCTCCCCTTGGCAGAAGACTCATACTGTTTGCCTTCTCCTGAAAACAGCTCCACAGTGAATCATGGTATCAAAGGTCTCCGTTTCATGCAGCCAAGCTCATAACCTTGATTCACTGCAGAGCCAGAGCTCACCAAGAATTTATTACAATCTTTTGGAAAAGCTTTGTTGGTTATTAACTGGAAAGCCTTTTCTGGGTCTTCACGTGTTCTGCATGAGATGGAAACTTTCAAACATTATGAGAATGTGGCACGAGACACTACTTTTCAAGAATGTGTAAAGGAGCACCAGTCCAGTACCAGTCTATATGCCTGGGTTTATCCATCACCCAGAGAAAAGAGAGACTTATACATTATTAAAGCAGAGAGTAAAATGGATGGCTCTGAAATGCTCGATGAGGAGACAGTGTCTCCTTCTCTTTTTAGAAAGTTATTTCAAAAATTTAAATCAGCAGGGCCTAAGTAAATAGTTGAACAGATAATTTAATAAAGCATCCTCTTATGGTGTTTTTCTGAGACAAGAATATCAGTAGCATGCATAAACCCCCAGTGAGTCACCACTTCACTGCATCTGTCGTTCAGAGAGCCCTTTTCTTCCCAGGGAGCCTGGGAACATAGAAACTTTACAAGAATTAGTTTGCTGAAAATGCAGGTATCTCTTGTTAAACCACATGCAGCACCATCATTCATCTGTGATAACACTGGCACCTGCAAAAAAAAAAGCAGGAGATAAGCATATATTAAATCTGGCCTATTCAGTGTCATGTCACTTCCAAACATCTGCTGGTTGGTCCATGGGAGCTGTGGATACTGGCTATGGTGGTTCTTCCACACACACATACCTGCGCCTTTCTGGTTTCTGTAATTGCATTTCTCATAGAATTTCTCAGTGCTTTCATGTTTTTTTTGTCAGTGTATTCCACTCCATCACATGTCTAAGGTCAGGAAAAATAATAGGATATAAATGGCAGCTGGAGCTTGTTGGTGCCAACCCTGTACCAGGTCTGCTGAGTGTTCACATGGTGACTGAGCTGAGCTGCCCAGAGCTGCATCTCTGCTGGGTTTTCAGTGTACAGCTAGAAGAAGTTAAAGCAGTAAAGTAGACCAGATTTAAGTTTTATGTACCAAATTGCTGTGGTGTTCAGGCCAGTCCCAGTGGAGACTAAACAACCATTCAGTTGCTTCTCCTGTTCCATTTCGTCATCCAAACAGGGACTCAAAATCCAAGAGTGTAGTTTGAATCCAGGCTTAATCCTGTTTTCTGGAAAACCTATACTTTCAAATCAAAAATTAATCACTTTCCAATGTCACAACATTGCTGATGGGGTACGTTTGAGACTATCTACAGGCTCTATTCACCAGACCAAAACAATCTGTTGCATTTCTTTTTTAGAAGTAGTGCTACACGGTGGATTATTCCAGGTGACGGAGTGGTTGTGCAAGAGCATCCCTGAGGCAGAAAAGACTGGAGGGGAACACAGTGACCCTGGAGATGGCTACCAGTTTCATGTTTAATACTTCCAGCTGCTTTTTCCCCTAGGCACAGGGCTTCCTGTGATTACCCTCAGCCCTTCAGGAGGAGCCTTTTTCTCTCAAGAGGAGTCCATCCACACTGACTTGATGCTGCTACTGTTCTAGCCCTGTACACCAGCAGATCTCAAAGTGCTGTACAAAGCAAAGCCATTTCATCACTGGAGACCACAAAGGAAAAGATCAGTGAGCGGAGTAGTGGCAACTTTAGGAACAAGATCCAGATCTTTGGAATAATGCCAGGGTAGAAATTAGAGATCATCTTTAAGTCCATCACTTTGCACAGCTTTGAGAGTGTGATTGGGTTGTGCATGCTGAGTAAGGGAATGGAAAAAAAAACATCTTGAGCATAAGTTAGGTCCAAGGTAGTCCCTCATGTCAGGAAAGCTGTATAGATGTGTTTGTGCAACAGTTGCCAATAGCAGGGATGACCCTGCAGTGCTGTCATTGCATTTTGTCCAGTTCTGGAGCTAGAGGGGGGATCTCTACCCTGTATTTTGCTGTCTGGTGCCACAAATGGTGTCAAAAATGTCTTGATTCACAATCAGCAGTTTAAGAGGGAAAAGGCTTTGTTCAGCACAGCATGGCCAGCATCTGGCACAGTTGCCTGGGATGTGGGCAAATCACAAAGCGGGACTTTATCTCCCCAAATCAAACAGTGATTCAGCTTCACCAGCCTCTTTCAGTCAGTGTTGTTGGAAATGATTTAATAGCCAGCAGGGTAAGGAGCGGGGCTGGCAGTGCAGCTGGATGGTGACTGCAGTCGGCAGGCACGTGGCTGGGAGAGGTGAGCTCAGGATTCTCTCCGGCAGGTTCATGTGGAGCAACTGCTCCATCAGGACAAAAGCAGAGAGCCAAGCCTCATGGGGACCTAGGAAGGAAGTGCTTCCCCTGGGGCTGGAGGGACAGCAGCCCTGGGTTTGCAGGCTGGATGTTCTGGATCACAGATGACTTCCCAACCAAGCCAGCTGTTGGCTTCTCTGGGCAGACGGCGCGCCCTGTAGTCGCTTCCTTAAAAACTCTCAAAGACCTATTTTTTTTTGTTGCTTTCTTTGTCCCAGCATAGAATGGAAACTTGCTGAAATCTCAGAAAAGGTTCAGAGAATGGGAAACAATTTCCCACCCATTTCTAGCCAGCAGTGCTGTTTTCCTCCCCAGAAAAATATGTGCAGAAGAAAGAAAAAGTCCCAGAGCACCCCATAAGTGCTGTGTCTGGAATCCTGCTGCACTCTGGTTTCTAAAGAATTCAATTTACATATGCAAGTTGGGTCGACTAAACAGTTACCTTGTGGATTGGGAGTAGAAGAATGCAGCCTTGTCTTTCAGCTAGGATTTGAGGGAAGCATTACTATTCCTTGAACTGCAAAGTTGATCGGCCTGTGGAAGGAAGAAAGAAGGGTCCCAGGGCAGTGTCTGGTGCCAGAACAAATGTCCAGCATCTGCTACAGTCTGAAAAAGAGGTGTGTTGCCTCTGCAGAAGGAGAGAGGGGAACAAGGAACGGGTTACACAAAGAGTGTTTGTAGTTCATTGCCACTTATCAGTTATGGGACCATCCTGTGTTTTTATGGGGCCCTTGGTTTTAATTTGATGATGGGAGTGGGGGTGATATTTCTGTACACTTTGGATAGAGTTTTCTTGGTGAATGGTGAGGAAGAGGGACCATTTTGATAACACAGTATTTATCTTGGGGCTTGGCCAGGGGATGGAGGGGAAGCAGTGGCTCTGGCTAGGTTTCAGTGAGGCAGGAGGGGGGCAGGCAGGGTGTGAGCCATCTGCAGCCCATGTGCCTTACAGGCTCGTCTGTTAGGGAGCACATACCCCTGATGATCCTGTGCTGTTGTGATCACAGCAACATGTTTGTCTATAAAGGGTTGCCTGAGATTTCCTTACCCTGAAGGAGCCTTGAAGGAGCTCCCACTGAGTGTTTAGCGTTTCTTTCAGGAGGGCTTTGGTGCCACTGTTCCTAGTGTGACATAAGGTCTGAATTCTCACTCCAGAAGAAAACATCTCTTGTAGAATCCCTCTGATAGCCCATGGCCACAGAAGTGGTCAGAGCAGGAAGCTCTGCTCCCACCTCCCAGACATGCTGGGATCTGATCCTGCCCTTGGGCACTGGGATCAGGCACCAGAGTTGGTCCACAAGCTGCCACATGTAAGAGCTGACCATTTAGTTATCACTGGCCTGTTGTGAATTAATCTAAATTTGGGACGTTTCTGAGCAACTGGTGGATGTGATAACTCATGGGCACCACAAGAAAGTGCCAAGGATACTCTCTCCTTTTAGCAAAGAAATCTGGACTTTCCTCCCAGCTCTAACCTGTGTGGGGAACTTCGCCTGACATATTTTCCAAACATCAAAAAGTTCTTTAAACTAATCCTGTTCATTTTGAGAAGTTGGCATTTTTGAAAGGGGAAAGGAGAGAGGAGTCTCAGTGATAAATGTTCCCAAAGCTTTCCATTTGTGTGTCTGAAAAGTGGATCCCACCTTCAGTTACTTCTCCGGGCACAGTTTCTGCTGAACGGTTGTGTGTGGTTTTTCTTTTGGAACAGCACTGGACCTCAGGCAGCAGAGGACTTCACTTAAGTGCCCCAGTGGCTGTCACTCAGCCTGTGTTGAATACCTTGCTATGTACAGCTACACAAATGCTGACCACTCTGCTGCCTGGTACCATTTAACGTTAGTGCTCCATGTCCTCAGATCAGGAGATTCAAATCAGACAAACTTTATTATTTAGAAAAATGCCAGTGTTGTTAATCTGCTTTTGAATAATAATTTTTTAAAGATTCTCTCTTCCTAAATGCACTAGTGAGCATTTCTTCTCATGCCTAAACTCCTTTTCTGTTTCGCAGACGATTCTCTTCTCAGGCACCTTGGGCAGACTGCCATTAAGAAGAGAGGAATTGTTCATCCATAGCACGATTTTAGGTCACAGCTTTCTGTGAAAGCCTGCAAGACCTAAGAGGCTTTCGTGTAAAGCATGAGCCCAACCTATTGGATCTGCTATCAAACATTTCAGATAGCCAACAGTACTTGCAGGATCTAAATTAGAGTGGACACTAACACAATGCATATTACTGGTTTTGGGCTGGAAAATTCCCAGGAGAGCTTGATAATCTGACAGCTTTCCACAGAGTTTTACATGGGGAAAAAATGATATACCTGTGTGCAGCAGGGAGGAGTGCCCACGTCGTCTGCACTGCTAAAACCCAGGTTTCTGTTGGACATCAGGTCTTCTTCCCTCTGCAAATTAATGTGAACCAATGGCTGATCCAGCACTGTGAGCATAAATCATGTGAAGGAAGAGCGAGAAATGAGTACAAGGCTTTTCTTTCTATTTAGTAATTTATCAAGGGAAGTGGCACATTAATAAACAGATCTCCCTTGAGATGTGGGAGTAACAGAGATAAATATGACTGTCAAATCTGGCCTGCTTCCTTCTGTTAGAGAAGGAGGAGACTGTGGGAATGCAAATGCAGGAAACAATATCTGTATCTGGAAATACGCATATTGTCTGTAGGACAGAAACCCTGACAACTCATCTGAGATGGGGCCCCATCGCACTTGGTGCAGTATGTGCAGAATAAAATACAAGCCCTGTCTAAAGGAGCTCATCTAAATAGATGACTCTGGGAAATAGGGACACAAAAAGAAGCAGCAACTTGCTCGAGGAGGTGTGGCTGAAGAGGACTGGGAAGACTACCCAGATCTTTCCAGGTTGTGGTGCATGTATTGAATCAAGACTCCTTATGGCCAGAGGACCATTATGATCTAGGCCCAAGCAACCTTCATGTTGTTTGGTCTAGGGTTCTGGCAGGGCTCAGATTTCAGGAACCACATGTGAAGTTTGGGAAGTCTCCATTTCAGCCTTTTGGGCCAGCCTTTGCTGAGGGGAGTTCATTTGCACAATTTGGTTTTATGCACAGTACCTCCACAAAGTGGCTGCATCTTTTCTAGCTTCCAGGGAAGTGTCACACAGGGCTAGAGTCTTCCAGCTACAAGCATTTGGGAAGTTTGAGCCTAGTCCCTCCAAATCGTGGGACAGCTTTAACACTCGCATGGCGTTTTTTATAGACTGCTGCCCTTTCTCTTTGCTGCCTGATCTTTCAGTCATGTTTTCTAGCATCTCTCTGCCCCCTGAGGCTGCACAATGTAGTTGTACAAAATATTATAAGAATGTGTTGAGTATATATTGAATGTAAACAATCTGATTTTTAAGAGAAATTTCCTATTGTCAGTTTTTCAGTAAAGGCATTGCATCTAGCCACTCTTGAAGCTGCTTAGGTGTAGAACAAAAGTCACAAGAGTGCTTGGTTCAAGTACCAACTTAGCCTTGGATTTCCAGTGGCACATTGGGCAAGTCATTTATCTTGTGCAGTGAGGGTCATTATGGGGACTAAGAGGGTGGTGATACTAAACCCCATTGGTTACATAGCACCCAGGCATGGTAATGGCAGAGCCACTTAGGTGCACGGGCGAGTCATGTGGAGGCTGGGACACTGTAGCCCAGCCACTGGTCTCAGGGAAATGCTGAAACAGACTGCTGTGAGCCAATACAAATCAAGGAATTGTTTAATCACACAAGCAGGATACATCTTACCTCACCCTCTCACATACCAGCACTGTCATCAGGATGGAAAGTTCATGCTCTTACAAAGTGCCAGGCTTGTACTTGGTGATATGCAGCCAAAATCAGTGCCTTCAACCAGCTAGAGGAAAATGGCTCATACTGCCTGTCTGGGCAGTTCAGTGTTTTACTCACAGCATTTAATAGGATAAACCCATAGGATGCTTTCTGGGGAGACCACCACTGGAAAAGTCAGGTGGTGATATGTTATTGTGCTCATCAAGGGAAGGAGCTGGAGCAGCTCAGCCCTCCTGCACCCCTGGGTGGATGGCAGGGATTACCAGCCAGGACCCATTGCCAAGTGTTACATTTTACCCTCAGATTTTTTTTTTTTTCCCCTTCTAAAGACACAGTCCAAACATTGCTTGCTTTGGAGGGATGAGTCATTGAGTCATTTCAGGCAGGCAGGGTTTGGACGTGGTACCCTGGTACTGAGGAAAGCTGTGATATGGCCCATCTGCAACTTCCATCCATGCCACCTCAGAGATCTGCAGGTGCGTCAGGCCTGGGCAGAGTTTCCTTTGGGTGAAGTCAGTCGTTCCAGTTAGTGGTGCCAAAACACTGAGGGATGCCAAGCTTTTACAGTAGTAACCCGTCATGTAGTGCAGATCCATACATGGGCCTGGCAGGGTTGGAAATTACTTCATGCCTGAATGATTGACAATTACTAATAGGGTCCAGGCACTGGCAGGTCCCCTCAGAGTGGGAGAGCTTGAACTTTGTGCCTGAGCTGCCAAATTGGTTTTCTTAAAACTCTTAATTTACTTTCCGGGTTTCTGGAGCCTCGCCTCCTTCATTAATTGGATGGTCAGCATTGTGCTCATGCTCGTTTGGTTTCCATTCCTCCCGCACACAGGCACGCACTCACCATTTGCAATGGTCGCCCGGCTTGGATGTGCAGCTCCCCTGGCCTGCTGCTCCTGACACCGAGTCAACAGGCATGGCTGCACTCATGGAAACCTTGTAGGCCTTCTCCCTTTTAAGTAAATTTATGCCTATGAAAGGGGGTGATGGACAGGGTTCTGAGGACAGCAAAGCAAGCGGGCGTTCATGGCGCTGCCTGACCCCTGTGATTCAGCACCCAGAAGAGAGGAAACCTTCCATCAAAGGGCAGTTGGTCCCTGCGCTGCTCCTGGGTCCTAAACATCCTGCAGCAGTCATGAGTGCATCAGTTCTCAGCACTTCCAGCTTGCCTGCAGGAAGGAAGCAGCCCTTTGGTCTTGTCTGACAAAGCCTCTCTCTCCTGCAGTGTCCCGGTTTTCGAGCCCGCGGGTGACTCCAAGATTAAGCCGGAAACGAGCCCTGTCTATCTCCCCGCTCTCTGATGCCAGCATTGATCTCCAGACAATGATCAGGACCTCCCCAAACTCTCTTGTGGCATATATCAACAACTCCAGAAGCAGTTCAGCAGCGAGTGGCTCCTACGGCCATTTATCTGCCGGGACGATCAGGTAAAGCTCTGGGATCAGCTCCATTCAGCTGACGAGCCACCCCACAAAAGAAGGGATGATCCTCCAGCAAGGGAGAGCTTCCCTTCCTTGCAGCCTCTGCTTTTGTGCATCAGGGTTGTGTAGCATAGTAAATCAAAGCCCCCATCTGGTTTTGCATGTGGAAGGGTATTTTGTGACATTTGGGGTGGGATTTCTTTGGCTGGATTTGGGTTGTTGGCTACCACTTTTCCAGTAATTACAGTATGATCATGCCTCGCTGCAAGCAGAAACAGATAATAAATTTATCTCAAAAAATGCTCATTGTGAGCAGTTTGACTGGTTAAGAAACACTCTGATTTAAGAGATTGCCCCAAAGTATTCTCCAAATTACTGGCCCACATTCTTAGAAAAAATGTTGCCTGGGTGGATAGAAGAGCCTAATTCTAAAAGCCTATTTAAACCAAATCTAAACCCTTGAGTAAAGTTTTGTTCAAATCTTAATTAAAAAGCACTTACATTAGGCAGCTGACTGTTGTCAATCCCTACTGTGATTGCTTCACCCAAGTTTCACAATGTTATTATTCTTTTTGTTACTTAACTGTTGAAAATGTTAGATCTAATTAACACTGATGTTGCAAAGCAAAGGGTTACAAAGATTATGCATGCTTAAAACTTGTGGGGGAAAACAGAGATGTTTTTATTAATAAGTGTAGCATTAATTATGCAAGTTACTTTATCCAGCAGCATAATTTAGAAATTGACTGTAAAATCAAACATAAGACTGACATAAACAAATTGCAACTTCTTATCTGGTAATCATATTTTTTCTCATTTTTTTACCTGTGGTCATTAGCTGCATATACCTGTAGCATCTCAACTTACACTCAGATATTAAGAGTAATATCTGGTATTTTTAACCAATCAGTAGAGTCCAGGGACTGACCTAATGGTCAACTTTCAGCCTCCAAGGGAATAATCAACTAATAAAAAAGAATTTGAACCCCTTCTCAGTGTTCTAAAAATAAATCCTAAATGTCAGGATTTGTAAAACGGGTAACATATATAGCAACATAACTGCCAGAAATTTCTTATGAAAATACTTTTTTGTTGTTATTTTAACAGCATCTTAGAGGCAGGAATGAAATGCACTCTCCAAAAGCAAAATTGGTTATTAAATGTGTTTCTAATTATGGCTGTATTCTCTGAGCACTCACACCTTGGGCAGTTTTAGTGGTGTTAGAGAAAATACCATGAGGGTAAAGACAGGTTCAAGGCAGCCACTTCTTGAAGGTAGCAAATAATCAACTTTTGGGCTGTCTATGGTTCATGCATCACACATCTAGAGTTACCACAGAGCATCTTCTGTGCTTCTCTCTCTCTGCTCAGTGGACCTGCCCATGGGAGTTAACCCCTTTTCCAAAAGCAGAGCTTTGTTTTTGCTGCTCCCCAGTGCTGCATCCTGTCTTGGACCTGTTGCCCAAGTTATTGCCCAAGCAGCCAGGGGCGAGTGGTGTTCTGGTCACTGCTGACCTAGATTGGAGGTGAACCAGTGACCTACATAGGAACGGTGACATGCTTCAGCAGTCCCCTGAGCCAGCACTCCCCTCACCTGAAGTCAGAGTAAATTGCATGGTTTTGGAGTATGTTAAGTGGATACTTATTCATCCTTGCTGTAATCTGTGCCAGGTGAGCCAGGTGATGCTTGTTTTTCATATCCAGGTTAGCATAACCCCAAAGCTGCAAGTTTGCAAAAGAGGTCTGCCTGGGGAAACCCAGGAGCCTTAGGGGCTGCAAAGCCACATTTGCCCAAGTCCCATCCTCTTATGAACTCTCAAGGGCTTTTGTTGTTTTTTTTTTTTAACATAGGAAGCAAAGAAATCATGATCAGTCTAATGCTTGGGTCAAAATGATTCACAAGTTTGCTGAGGCACATGCTAGTCAAATCATGACTTTGCAGTAAAGCAGGCAGTCAGGCTTATCCTGGCATTGAAGGTGTCTATCTGGGCATTGCAGCCTGGTTCCTGGAGTCTCCATGAAGCCAAACTTCAATCAGTGACTGGCTAATATGATAAATATTGTTTAAAATAACTCCTTATCATTTCTTTTCCTGTTGCTGCAGTCCAGCATTCGGCTTCCCCCACCCGCTTAACCCCGTGACGTACCAGCAGATCCTGACACAGCAAAGAGGCCTGAGCTCAGCCTTTGGACACACTCCTCCCCTGATCCAGCCATCCCCAACCTTCCCCACACGGCAGCATATGGCAGTCATCTCTGTGAACCCATCACCAGCACAGAGCAGCAGCAACAGCAACTGCATCTCCGACTCCAGCCAGGTAGGGACAGCCAGCCTGCATGGTACACATGGAAATGGAGGCACGTTCTCCATGAGATGTGGGCTTCCCTTCATGGTGGTTGTGGGAGTTTTAACAATTTTCGTTTTTACTCACTCTGTCCCTTCATGTTGCTTTTTCCTTTTCCTGGCAAGTGTTTCTGAATTAGTCACAGACAAATTTTGCACCCATCTCCCTTCCTTGCACCTACCCTTGCTGAAACCAAAGGCCTTAGTCCATCCAAGTATTGAACGCAATATGCAAGATCATCCCAGGCAGGAAATCTCCTTGAACACACTATGTCCTATGAAGTTGAGGAAAATCAGGTGCAGTAGTGTTTTGCAAAATAAGCACCTGTGAACCAAGCTTCTTGTTGGGACCTTCACCAATCCCTCCTTCCTTTTTTTGTACTCATGTGAACCATGATGATGGTCTTAATCTTTAATGTGTAAGTGCATTCTACGTAGGACCTCTTTACATTTTACTTGCTGTTCCTTCTTTTTCAGTAGATTCTCTCTCAATGTGTCCCTGCTGTTGATTTTTACTGCTAAATTTTGCAAAAACAGGGGCCAAATTTTGAAAACTGGGAATGAGATCCCACACCTTAAATGCATCCTTACTAATACCTATGAGCACACAAGCACATATATGTGTGCACAAGCCCTCCACATGGACTGGGTTAGTGAATATGCCTGGCACATTCTTAATAATTTTTCTTCTCCACATACATTCCTTCCGAGTCTAAACTGCAGTTGCTTTTCTCCCCAGAGACTTATTTTATCATATGTCACACCCATTTCAAATCGTTGTTTTAGTAGTATCATACTGAACTTTTAAGACTGGTTTATTGTTTTAGGGTTTCTCATGGCTGCTGTGCTACAAACTCTATTTGTTATTGCAGGTTATTTGATTGATTGGTTTTGTTTTCTCCTTACAAACTGGCTACCAAAATAATGTGGCTGGAAAGAGTTCTGCCTCTGTTTAAAAATTTGCAGGACCAATCTTGAGCAATTAGCAAGAGTATTTAAAATATTAATGTTCCAATTTTCTGCACATACAATGGGATGTTTTTTCTCCTGAACTTGTTCTTATTTTTTAAGAGCTTAGCAAATTACACACATAGTCTTTCATGGACACAGCATGCCAGAGCCCTCGCATATAACCAGAGCCCCCTGCTTCCCCCAGGAATTCATTTGCTCGACAGATCATTTCATCACATTGAGAAATAAAACTGGCTTGGGTGGGGGTTGTATAAGGCTTTGATGGCTATGCCATGGACTGGATTGTTCTGAAACAGAGCAGCAGTGGAGAGGCCAAGCTCGCCAGCGAGCCTGCCGAAGCTGGGGCTGCCCTTGATTCTTCTTCCCTCTCTCCCATCCCTCTGCTTCGCACAAACCTACATGAGCTGGTTTTCATATGAACCCCAGGCCAGTCCTGCTGTCCACTGCCACTCCTGAAGCTCAACCTTGACTGATTTTAAAGTTAGTTTTTAATGGGGAAGTGGACCACTGTCTGTCTGTCATCCCAAACTCCAGTGCCATTTCTTGCCTGGTTTTCTTTCCTAGAGCAAGCAGAGCAGTGAGTCGGCCGTGAGCAGCACCGTCAATCCAGTAATTAACAAACGCAGCAAAGTCAAGACTGAAGTTGAGGGCTTGCCCCCAGTGTCCCCAAACACACAGGTAACCTCCTTGCTGCGAGCCATGTTGTGGGTTGAGGCAGCAAGCTGCTGGGTCTCATCTTTGGGAATGATCCTCTTGGCATCAATTGTACCTGGGAATAAGGCAGCAAAATCTGCCAGGCAGTCAGATTTGTGCTCTCTTGGAGCACAAAGCCCAGGAAGGGACGGGGCAGAGCTGCTGTGACTGAGTGAAGCATTCCATGGGTATTTGGGACTCAGCTTGCTGTTGCTGTGCTTGGATAGGGAAAAAAAATGGAGTGAGCAAATATATCAAGTGTAATAATGTAAAAATGATGTCTGAGTTTTCTGTGCTGCAAAGCAAGCAGCATTAGTCTTAGAACAAACATAGATTATGAGGGAAACTTGCATGTAGGTAGAAAGCTTGCAAAAAAAGGATGACTTCTTGATTCAACAAGGAATTGCTCCTAGAAACATCCTTTACACTGGTGACACAACATTTGACACCAAGAAGGGCCCAGAGGCCTTTGCTTTCTTTCTGGAGCCCTGTGATTGCAAACTGCTTAATGGCTGACAGTATCCATCTGACCATCCTTTATCACAACTGTAAACTATCAGGAGTGCTCTGGGCACTTCATTTTCATGAAATATTAAGCCGTGTTATTGTCAAGCGAATGGAAGAGTTGATGACAAATTTCTCCGTCTGCCCTGGTTCAGGAGCAGGTCTCAGCATGATGCATGGGGACAGCAACGTGTGCAGTCATCAGGGGGCTGGTAAAATTGATGAAGATAGCATATCAGGGAAAGATAAACATGCTGTAGTCAGCACGATTAGGGCAAAGAGGCACCTCTCTGGAGCTTTGAGTTTAGGAGTGCATCTACACACTGCTGCAAAATCACATGCCCTGAAAAACCAATCTGGCCACCGCCTGGGCTAATAGGGCAATGTGTTTATTTCTTGCAGCAAATGAAAAAATATTTGAAAGCCATCAGTTGCTTTCTCAAAGCATGTGTTAGTGGAGGAGCTGCGGGACAGACAGCTGCTTGCTCAAGGGCCGCCATCCTCCGTGCGCTGCTCCATGTGAAGCTGTGTGCGCCCAGCTTGGGAGTGCTTGGATAGCATCAGTCTGGCTCACCCCTGCAGCCCTGCTCCAGAGGTTTTATCCACTGGGTCTTAAAAACACTGAAATTGGCACTGAATGGAGCAGGGGAGTGGTTTAAAGTAGTGCAATGAGATTTTATTAGAATAGCAAGGTGAAATTAGGAGTAGGAAAATGCACACTGATCATCTAATAGTTCTTAATGAGGCGGTATGTGAAGTAATTCCCCAAGAGAAATGTAGGTTCCACGTCTTGCAGTATTTCAATATTGACTGGGAAATTATTAGAAGGTACCCTGTAAAAGACAGCCTGTTCTTGGCAAAGAGAACAAATTAAAAAACTGAATATAGTGGGTGTCTCCTTTGGTTCTAAGCAAGAAGAATTAATTCAATTTAGAAATTCCTTTTCTGCAGGAGACTGTGCTGAAAAGTTGTGTTACAGTCAGTTAGTAATTGACTGATCCACTTTTTGCTGACTATGAAGTTCATCTATCCCCAAAAGCATGTATGTTTTGTTTTGGAAATGCTGCATTTGAAGCACCTCATGCGAGTTGTGATTTGGGTGTTTGCAGTCCTTGGCAAGATAATATCTCCCATGATGGTTTGTGCTGTAAAAATACAATCAGACAAGATTTGTGGGACACAGTGAAGTACCAGGCATGAGGGACCTGAGTTACTGAACTTCTGCAGTGCCACAAGAGAGCTCCAGTATAGATTCAGACTAGCACTGAACTAGCTAGAAATTAAATAAGTCAATCCTTTTCAACAAATTAAATTATTACAGTTCCATTTTTCCAACAGAAAGTATAAAATTTTTTGCAAAATAAGATTTTTAGTAGAAAATTACAGTTGTCCAGGAACTGCACTTTGCACAGAGACAAACATAAAAAAAAAAAAAAGACTTAGTGTTTAAAGCTCAACCAAATAAGAATTGCAGGAAAAAGAAGCTCCTGTGTGAACTTTCTCAGACTATTGCTCTGGGCTCTGGTATAGTTTGAGTCTCCAGAAGTCTTTCTGTAAATTACTACACTTTCCAGTCCCAACAGCCACCTTGCAATATCTTTTTTTTTTTAAATAAGAGCTAATTAAAACAAATCTCTTCTGTCTGAAGTGTCCAGGAGGCAGGATGCTTTGTGCTAGTCAGCAGTAGTATCTGGGAGAAAAGGGAATGAAGGGGGTCAAAACCTGCAGGGTTTTGTCTTGCTAGATTTCCAAGCCAGTACTGGGTGCTGATGGCCTTGTCTGTAGTGCAGGTATCTGATGCATGCAGGACAGTTGTCCTTACTCAGATTTGTACTAATTATGTTGTATGTTACACTATTGTGTAGTTGCCCATGCTTTAATCCTAGCAGCCGTAACGAAAATCTTCTGTGCTTCATTTAGCACTGAGGAGCTGGCTAGACAGAGAAGTTACGGAGAGACCTCACAGTGTACCCAGCATAAAAGTAACTCATTTATGAGTCCAGAGTCCCAGGAGCTCTGTTCTGCAACCTACTCTTCACTGGGTTTTGCTCAAGCTTTCCAAACTCCCCTCTCAGAGAAATGTTTTGAGAACTCATCACTTCATCCCTGTGGAGCATCCTGCAGGCATAAATCTTTGGGTTAGGTATCATTTTCTCATCTACTGAGAGATGCAGAAAACAGGAACCCCCTGCCCAGCCCATGTCAGGTGAGTGGGCTCTGGCCTCTGACTGCCCTGTGATTTCTTTATGTTCATGTTTCTCCACTCCACCAAGATCAGCTGTTTTGCTCCAGCAAAGAGCACAACCAAAGGTCAGAAGCCAGCTCTTTCCTTTTTTCAGTTTTTCCTGGGACTGCCCACAACCCAGCTGAATCCAGGCACAGTGGCTTTGGGGTGCTTCATGTTTTGTCGTCAACTCTCATCCCCTTCTGCCAAACCTTGTAGCTCCTTATTTCACAGTAATCATGGATGTTACGTAGCCACAACAAGCACAGTTTTGTGATCAGTTGATACTTGCCCTGTAATCTATGAGTGATGGAGGAATTCAGATGAAAGAAGTTCACCTTATACAATGCACCGTTATGTGTTGCAGGAGCATCTGACAGACCTGAAAGAAGATCTTGATAAGGATGAATGTAAACAGGAGCCTGAGGTTATTTATGAGACTAACTGCCACTGGGAAGGGTGCACAAAGGAATATGACACTCAGGAGCAGCTCGTCCATGTGAGTAATGGTTGGGAGGAAACCCCAGCGATAAATTTGGGTTTCTGTGCACTTGTCCTCATTTTTTATCACTAGCTGCTGTACAGCCAGAGCTCACCCTGGGAGCTACTAAAGGTGCAAATCAGAGATATGGTGTGTAAACACTGCCAAAGCAGGTCGCTGCTCCCCGAGGAGTTCAGCTGAAAGAAGCCTCTCATAGATTATGTCATACTGCTCCCTTCTCAGCTGCTGAGGCTGCACTTTCAGTCTCCCTTGTGCATGGCCCAGTGACAGAAGGCTCAGTGCAGAAGACTGGATCAGAAAATGGGGAAAGGGGCCCTTCTCTCTTTACTGGTCATATTCATTGAGCCTTCCCACAGAGCTACACCAGCTATGGGTCAGGGATCATCCATGGTGTCCTTAGTCCTAGTCCAGGCTGGGAAAGCCTCTAATGCTGCTTTAATGAGCTGTGGAGCCATATCACTGATAGGCTGTTGACCTGCTCAGCTCATCCCTCCCACAGAAGCAGAGCACTTTCAGAGTTTGATGGTATGTTCCAGTGTCTGAAATACAGAAAGTGGGTTAATTTTCTGAAACTTGGGCAACAGGGTTTCCATAATCACAGTGATGTTCCCAAACCAGTGTCAAAACTGCTCTCTGAAGGATCCCCAAACCAGGTCATTAATCAGATTTTCAGTTCTAATTAATTCCAAGAACCTTTTGTGTGCTTTGCTTCATCTGGGTATCCACTATTTGGTTTCCTTTGGCTTCTGGGGTCAACAAATTCCTCATCCTCAGGGAAGTGCCTGTGAAATCAGATGTGATCTGTGTCTAAGCCCCATTTTGCTCCCAGCCCAACACTCTCCCAGTCCTTATTTTGGGTCTGTGGTGTGAGGCCCATTTCTTTGAAGCCAGCCCATATCTGTTGGGAATTCACCAGCCCAGCAACCCTGATGCTTGCAGTAGTTTTGGATTAAACACATTTTGCAATAGGAGCTGTTACCTTTTCCTTCAGCCTTTAGCTGCTTGCCTCAAACAGGCCCCCGGCTTGCTAGGGGCCACCCATGTGCATCTCACACGTAGCCCCCTTCCTGAGGGCTTGTCTCTGCTTTCACCATTTTTTATATATCTTCATTTTGGATATGTTTAGATACTCCCAAATTGGCATCAGTCGCCACTGCCCAAGTTCTGCACACAAACATTGTGCAGAGGGACTACACTCTAAATTATAATTTTGGGCACATGCTCTTCTTCCATCTAAGGCTAGTGCCTGCCTGTCTCTGCTAGAAGCCACTGGTTCAGTACATCAAGTCCTTGAGTACAGACAGATTTGGAAATGGTTTTCAAGGCCAGTTGAGTGATAAGGTGCTTAGTGAGTTGCACATTGCATGCTATGGGGCATTGCTTTTTTGGGGTTAAACCACAGCATGCCTGTCAGATGGGCTGGGCTCAAATTTGTCCAGCAGTTTTTGTGTGTTTCCCTTTCAGATGTACAAAAAATTAACTCTGCCCAGAGCAAAGTGCAGATCACCAGGAAGCTCAGCACAATTTATTCCCAGAAAAAAACCCAACAAAAATAAACAAAGAAAAATGTTTGATGAAATATCCCAAGATTTTCCTGCATTTGGAAGGTTACAAAAATTGAGTTTTCTGTATTGTGATTGCAAGCAACGTGGGGTTGTGGATTTGGGATGCCCAAAATACACATGCAAATGAAATACAGATGTCATGGGCCACCTTCTGAGAAGGTGAGATGGCTCTCACCATGCATGGAAAAACTCCAGTTTGTGTGCAGAACAAAGTACTTGGGTGAGCAGAGTCTGTTGCTCATACACAGTGTGCTTGTGGGAGAAGTGCATGTCAACAGGGAGCAGCAGCAGTGATGACATATTTTTGCAAGCACCACTGCTGCTCCCAACCTCAAAGGTCACACTCAATTTGAGAGAAGCCCAAGCAAAGCCTTCAGCCAGGCAGGGGCTAAGGAGCTGTAGCTGAAGTGGGGTGAGCTGTGCAACTCCTCCTAAAGCATGTGATGGGAAGCAGATGTTGCCTAGACTGGGAGTGAATGGTCCTGAATGGGAGCTACAGTTCCCCTCCTGTAAATGTTCTTACTCCGGTTCAAACAAGACCAAAAGGGTAAGCCTGTGCTCTTCCACACTCCCAACATTGCTGTGTGTTGTGTAGTTGTGGTTGCAAGTTAGACTCCCACACAAACAGAGCCTGGAAATGTATCTCCCCAGTCTAGTCTGGACATGGTTTAGCATGTCCATGGGTCTCCGGGGAGGTTCATCAGATTTCCACCATCTGAGGCTAAAATCTCACACTGATGCCACGTTGTAAAACCAGAACTGTAGGCAGCAGAACTCTAAACCCATGCAAAGCCTCTCCCAAACCTAGGTTCCCCCAGCTCTCCCAGCCCACAGTTTTGGCTCTCAGTGTTTATGTGTGGTGCCCAAGAGCCCAGCTGAGCCCCACACATCTCCTCTTGTCCCTGGGTAGAACTGGGACCCCAGGCAGCAGGACCCTGACCCCAGGATTGGACTGCAGCACACAGAATACTGAGACTGGGTTCAGCTGGGGCTGTGAAGGCTGATGAATTTGTTTTAATGTACTTTTGTGTCCTCGTGCTGCCTCACTGCCCCAAGAGAGTCTCATCCCTAGCTGCAACATGTGTGCCTGGCCTCAGCCAGGGGACGAAGGCGGGGGCTAGAAAAGTTCTCAGCACAAAAAAAGCCAAAACCCAAAACCAAAGTCGTTTATTTTAGGATTTCCTGTCAGTGAATGTCTTCTGAAAACACAGGAGCGAGGACAGGCATTATTTTTGGCAATGAGACCCCGTTCAGAGAGACAAGGCTGCCGCGGGAACGGCGCTGCCGACGGACTGGCCTCTCGCTCTGTTTATTTTCGGCAGGGCTTCATCTGCCCTGCTCTGGGAAGAAAATGGCCCACTTGTCCATACCAGGGTGGACGAAGGCACCATTCTGGGTCTGGCTTTTCAACACTCCAGCACAGAATTTCGTGGGCCTGAGTAATTAGCAGTAATTGAGCTCTCCCTGCTGCATAGCTCATAGATGCTGTCATTTCCTGCCAGCCACCAGCTCTGGACAGCAGGTGGATGTCATGGGGCTAGCATATGGACTTAGATGCATAGGATCATTTAGGTTGGAAACTACCTTTAAGATTATTGAATCCAACCAAGTTTTGTCTCCTGTCCATCATCCTCCAGCAGCACCCCAGGAAGGGGTCTCAGGTGTGTAAATGCAGCACAGGAGGGTTCAGCAGAAACAAAAATTACTCTGTCATCCCCATCAAAAATGGCATCAAGCAGCTGGGGGCACACTGAGAGGGCTCCCTGCTCCCAAAAGCTCCCACTGATTTTGCAAACCTCCCATTTCTAGCCTGCTTTGTACCCAGTGTGCTGGGTGCTGCACACTTTTCTCTGCAGAACACACCAGACCCAGTGCTGGGTCCACGTCCCTGGTGTCACCTGTGCACCTGGCACCCAGGTGCTGAAGTGCCTGACAAACACTGGGGAGGGAACACCTGGCTTTCGGAGCACTGTGCATGATTCACTGGCATCAGCTCTTCCAGGAGTGACCTGGTTTTCCTTTCTCTCCTACCAGCACATCAACAACGATCACATCCACGGGGAGAAGAAGGAGTTTGTCTGCCGTTGGCAGGACTGCACACGGGAGCAGAAGCCCTTCAAGGCTCAGTATATGTTGGTGGTGCACATGCGAAGGCACACGGGAGAGAAGCCACACAAATGCACGGTGAGCTGGCAGGGACACATGGTGCATCTCACTTGGCACGTGGGACACCAAGCTGGGGTGGTCACAAAAATGTGATTGCAGATGTAGGCATGGCTTCAGGTAGGGCTCTACCAGGCAGCCACTGGCAGCAGCTCAGAGCCAGTCCAGCCCTCTGTGTCTGGGTTACAGCTACTTGCAGGTTAGACCCTGCAGACAGGACAAGAGGTCAACGAGTGTGGTTGAGGTGTTAGTGGGCAAAACTGCATTTCCTTGGGAAGAACTGTTTCAGAACTACCACAGAGATCCAAAGCAACTCAGGACAAGTCACTTAAGGTGAAAATCCAGCCAATTCAGTTGCCTACATCCAAGGAAGAAATCCAGTAATGCCACAATGTGGAGAGCTGCCTAACCCTGGTTGTGTCTAACCTGGCATCACCCACTACAGCTGCTGGGAATGCAAGATTCCCTCACCCACACATCCAAGCATGCACACATGCCTCTTTCTAGCCTGGGAATCTAGGCCAAAACCTCCTGCCTCTGCTCTCTTAATCCAGAGGTGAGGTTAAGCCATAGGTGCTTAAACCCCAAGAAGAGCTCAGTCCCCCCCACCTCAGCTTCCCCCTTCAGACCTTCTGCATACCAGCAGCACTGTATCTAGGGTTAAACACCTGAGGAAGAGTATGGGGTACTGTTTTGTATCTCTGTGGGTGCAGGCTCACTGACCACATGGGAGAGTTGGGCTCTCATCCTCCTTAGCCTCAAGATATGAAACCCCATATGTGCCTTCACCCTTGGAGCCTCTCACCACACTGCTTGCTGTATGGGGCATCCAAGGATGCCTGATGCAAGGCACAAGAGGGAAGCAAGGTTATGGAGTTCAGTGACTGTGGTCAACTGATGGGAGAGGTGTTCACAGTCTCCCTCCTCATCTCCTTCAGCCTTTATTCCTCCCAAAGTTCTTTTCCTCCCTGTCTTTTGATATCCTCTGCTCTCTGCCTTCTCCTCCTGATGGCATTTCATACCTCCTCTGCGGTCAGCATTACACTGTTCCTCTCCCCAGAGTCTTGGGGATGAGTCTCTTCCTGCTCAGCAAATGTCTGAGCCCTCCTCTCATATCTTCCTCCTCTTCTGCTCCATTGGCCAATTCCAGCCCTGCTCGCTCCCTGGCTCTGCCCCAGCTCCTGCTTACAAATATTAGGATATGTATGATTTGCCTGCTGTATGGCTCCTTTATCAATCTTCCAGCCTTGTGTTCATTTAATTTAGAGCATAAGCTCCCCCGGGGCATAGGGCCATGTCCTTTGTTTTAATCTTCTAAAGCACTTTGCCCAGTCTAGTGCTTTACCAATCTTCCTTAAAAGTATCAAGAAATATTGATTGTTGGTGCATACAGAGTGAGCACTGAGGGCAAGTCTAGCCTGCCCTTGTAGGCAGAGGGACTCAAGATACAAAAACAGCAGTGGCTGAATCCTCTTTAGTGCTGTGGTCGAGCAGGAAAAAAATACTGCTGCCCTTTTCAAGCCTCAGTTTTGTCACACTGGGGGCAATGGCAAGGCTGTGTTTGAGTCTCAAGTCATCCTCTGCCTCCAGGAGAACTGCAGGTCCTCCATGTGCAGTATGTTGCAGCAATTGTCCCCAAACTAGAGAACCACCATTTTCTTGTTGTCTGGGATAATGGCAGTTCTGCAGACAGTGCCCTTCTGTGGCAGAGCATTCCTTGTCCACGTCTGGCAGTGATTTTTCAAAGCAACATTGGTTTCAGACAAGAAGTTTGTGGTGTACATAAAGCTACAGATGAGCCCAACTGCAGCCTGGGATTTGGTCAAGGATTATTTCAGCAGATGACAGCTAGAACTCCCACTGGCATAATCAAATCCACACGTAAGAGTGGGAACAACTGCTTTGGACATGCACAGGCTGCTTTGCTGAGAAGCTTTTATGTGAAAATGTGGCCTTAGAACTTTTGCTCTTAATAACTGCATTTTTGTGTCAGTATCCAGCAAAACTAGAATGAACACATGAGTTGTCTCATGCTGAGTTCCCTTTGTTTTACAGCAAGAGGAATGATGTATTTCAATAACTGTAAGCGACTTGAGTTGTAAAGGATTGTTTGTACAGGGCAAGAGAAGAAAGAGATATACTGTGCTACCTCAGAGCTGTGGCATGTTCTGTGGGACAAATGGGCTAATGAAAGCTGTCTGAGGAAGAAAAACTGGATCCACCTCGCCCTGACAAAGCTGTGGAAGGAATCAGCTCTTGCAGGATTCTCCTACTCGTCCTTGAAGAGATGAGACTATCTCAAGAGCAGAGCAAATCTGCCTTATGTCCACCATCCCTATGCTAGACTTTAAAGGGGATCATAAGCAAGCCTTCTTTTCCAACACAACAAAGTTGCATGGGATCAACCTGTACCTACATGCTTCATGGGTTTCATGGGCTGCATGTTTGCCTCCCTCCCTACAGTCTGGCAGGTCCTGTGCATGTGGAGCACAAGGGGACAGGTGCTGTTGCTGTTGAATGCAGGTGCCTTTGACCAGACCTTTGGATGTGTAGAACAACTCAACTGCCCATGGGAAAATCAGACCTGTCCTGCTGTGGCTCCAGTTTCTCCACTGGCCAAGACTCAAACAGAGCAATGTGAAGGCTTGTCACAGCTGGACTGAACTTGTAGATATGTTGAAGTGATGTGACTAGAATACAACGCATACATTACAGCAGCAGGGGCTGCTTGTTGGAATTTAAAGGGTGGTTTTTTTGTATAGGAAGTACAGCCTGAGCTTTTCAATGCTCCCAGCTGAACAGGCAGTGCAACATTTAGCTAGAATTTGCAAGGGATCCTTGCATTTCTTAAAACCTCCCATTTGTTTTGTCAAAAAGAGCACTTTAGAGACTCCTTGGTTGGAGGTGAAATCCTCCCATGTTGAGACGGGGCAGGTGCAGGAAGAAGCCTCCAGCCCAGCCAGAATGGAGGGTGGCAGGACTTCAATCACCCGAAGCCTCACCTCATCTCCCAAGCTGCTCCTTCTCATTGTGTGGGCAGCTCGTTTCCTTCCAGGAGAAAGGTTCCTGGCCTGTTTTGTCATCCAAAAATCCATCTGTCTTCAAAACTAAGAGTCTTGTTTTATAAACTAGTAATGTCAGACAGCCTGACCACAGCATCTTCCAAGAGTAAACCCAAGCTGTAATTTGGGAAACTTTAAAGCTTGCTAGATTTCTGGTTTTGTGTGTTAGGGAACTGTCTGCTCTTTCCACTGTTGGTGCTAGTGAAGTTGCAAGGCTGGTCAGACTGTGGAGAAGCTGTCAGTTCCGTAGGTGGGAAGGAGGGGGCCCCTGTTTCTGAGTGTTTTAGATGCAGAGGGGTGGCAGGAGGGGCTAAGAGAACTCTGTGAAGGGTGAAGGGGTGTTTAGCCCTGCTGGAAAAAAAGAGTCACTTGTTGAAATGTCAGGTGGGTACCCAACAAGGAGTAGCACCTCAAATATGACTCACTGCTGAAACTCTCAGCCTGCCTAGGGAAGCAAATTCTCCCAACAAAGTGGATGTTGTTCCCTAAAACACAAGCCCTTTAAAAAGAAGAAAAAAAAAAGAAAGAATGAGAAACAGATTGAAAGGGTTTAGGCAGGGGGAAAATCAAATTTTTCTGGTTAATTAATCACTCCTCATGTGGTTTTTTTATTTTAGTTTGAGGGTTGTTCCAAAGCCTATTCCCGCCTGGAGAACTTAAAGACACACCTGAGGTCCCACACTGGAGAAAAACCTTATGTCTGTGAACATGAAGGCTGCAATAAAGCCTTTTCCAATGCCTCGGACAGAGCCAAGCACCAGAACAGGACACATTCCAATGAGGTAAGCCTGGGCTCACCACAGCTCAACGGAGGGCTTTTTTTAAATTTTGCTGACAATAAACATACACTTTACACACTGGACGCATGTAAAAAGAAACCTACTGTAATGAGAGGTTTATCTTATTTTTTAATGGGATTTATTTTTGCTGGGGAGCCAGACCACATTAGCTTTATATTTATGAAAGCTGTGTTTAAAATCATAAACAGATGTTAAAGTATGCAAACTTTTTAATCGACTTTGGAAATGAAAACAAGCATTTTCCAAATTTATATTTTTAATAGCACAGATAGTATAGTACAGTTGTGCAAGTGGTGTTTAATATTACTGTGGAGCAGACTTGCAGTAACATAACAGCTACCCTGGATCCTGATACTCTGGAAATAATAGTCCCTCCATCATTTGATGTACAGTGATAGAGCACAATGTAATGCTTTGTTAACCTTGGATAATTAAGACTCACTATTAGTAGTTGGGGAGCAGAGGAAATTGCCTTTATTGTAACGCATGTGATGGTCTGTTGCAATCAACCACGGCCGACGATTGAAATTTATATTACCACTAATTAGCTGACAGGGGAAGAAAAACAACACTCTAAAGTTCTAATAGTGTTTTCAGCCATGAAGAATTCAGTCTGTAGCCTAATTTGCAACAGTTAAATATAGACTATTGGAGAATGGAACGCAGTTGCTACGGTTGACAGCCTTTTGAAGCGATGCTGTGTCTACAAAGGGCTTGTTGGGAGTATTTTTATCTCTGGCGTAGTATCAGTCAGTGATAAGCAAAGCTCTGTAGGTTTTAGAGATTCTGTTTGAGTCAGAATAAGGACTCAAAATCTAGAATCCTCTTCCAGGCCGAGATGATGCTGAGATGGACCAATGAATGACTAGTATCCCAGGGTTGTTTGAACCGGTTTGGGTATGAACCCAAATGTCAGGATTGTTCTCCACCTGCAAGACACAGGTTAAAATTAACTCATGTCCACACTTAAACTGGATAGTTTGGAGTTGTTTTAAGGCTACACCAAGCTTGAGGCCAGGAGGGACCAAAAAGATAGGTTGCAACCTCTCGTCTGCTCGGCATCCTGCATTCCCAGGGAGTGGTGTTTGACTACGTACTTTTTCTAAGTTAAAGCTTCTTCCCCTGAAAGGTAGGCAATTGTAGTTTAAATCTCACATTTTAGGTGTTGGAAATTGCTCGTTCTCCAGCCCTGGATTCTTTTTTTTTGCCTTCCTCCAGTGCTGGATCCAGTGTCCCTTTCATTGTTGATATTTCCACCTCTTTAACTTTGCAGTGTTAAGCCACTCTCCATATTCTCGCTCATAAGCTTAATAAATCAACCAAGCCACTAAAGATTTACATTTTTGCAACAGTTTTTCATGTCTTAAAGGAAATGTGCATCTCCCTTCGATTCATAAGGATTCTCATGTGAATGGATCAAGACTGCTGGTACAGCTTT
Organism: Vidua macroura; assembly: GCF_024509145.1. Lineage (NCBI taxonomy): Eukaryota > Metazoa > Chordata > Aves > Passeriformes > Viduidae > Vidua > Vidua macroura. The sequence goes on from NC_071577.1 coordinate 29,050,756, forward strand.
CAGTGCTGGATACAGACTCACTCAGCCCAGTCTGTGGACACTGACAGTATGTGAGCGACTTTTTTGTCCGTAGATCACTTGAGCTCAGATCCCTGGAGCTTTACCAGGAGCTTTGCTAGGCTAGGGCAGTTTCCCATCTGAGCCAGCTAATGTCCCATGTGGAATTTTCATTTTGAATGTGTTAGTAAGTGTAATTTCTCCAGTGGGTTCAGATTCCCAAGTGATCCAGATCAGGAGCTGCATTGGATCTGGGATGACTCCTCACTTCATCTGAGCAGAGCTTGAACACACTTGAAAGTCAGATCATTTGGGTTCCCCTTGTGCAAGAAGGTGAGGCTGTAGGGCAGGAGCATCCAGCTCCATGTCTCTTGTGCACCCTGATCTAAATATGCTGACACTTGGCACAAACTACTTTCAAACAACCCAACTGAAGACTCGGATAACAGATAGGGGTTTTATCCTCTGCAGTTGCTTTCCCTGAAGGACACCTACCTCTCCTCTGGTGCAGGAACAGCACAGCCACTAGTGGAGGATCTGTACCAGACCAGCTGGCCCTGCCACAGGAACTATAAGGCACTACCACTATCCAAACGATCTTACATTTTGCAGTCGTGCTCACTCCTGAACTGTTGTTCAGCCCTCCTTGATGCAGTACGGAAACACCCCAAGATTGTGGGAGACCTGTAGGCTCCATACAATGGTTCTCTGGGCCATATTTTTGACATCCTCTTTTTGAGGATCATATAACACGATCCTTTACACCAGGTGGTGTCCCTCACAGCAAAGCTCCTCACACTGGGCAGCAGGCCCAGGCGAAGGTCCTGTGTCCAGCTGTGGCCATGACCACTGGCTTAGCAAACTGTACTGAGACCTTGGCTCACAAAACCACACAAATGCAAAGCAGAAGTTTGTGGCTGTGAATATTTCCCATTACCCATTGGTAACTCTATTATGGTTCCTAGCTACCTTCTAAATATTTTCCTCTGCTTGCATTGTTTACTTGGATTACACCAGTTTCAGAGTTAGTCATCCTAGTCTCCTCTAAGGGGGAAGTTCCAGGTTCCCTGTGTTTGTCACTATCATTGTGTGACAGGACGTAGGTGTATGGTCCAAACAAGCTGAAGTTCAAGGCTGGGAATATGTTACCACACTGGCTTTGGTTTGATTGTTGAAATGTCATACACACTATGTTTTAAACTTCCAGTGATTGTTTGAATCCCTTCAGGGGATACCTTCGAAGTTACACCTGGAAAAAGGGGTTTCATCCTGTGACCACTCTCCAGTGCATACACAGAGGAGTGGCATGGGTTCATGGCCAGCCAAGGACTCAGAGTGACATTTTCAGCAACTCAAGTTGAACAAGGGTAAAACACATAAATCCAGCTCTGCTTAGTGTGTGGGGAGATCTCCAGTTCTCCCAACCTAAGGAGTATTACCCTGTATGTGCATGAACATAGGAGTTTAGATATCTAAACTCTTGACGTCACTAGAGTGAAGATGTCACTAGATGTCAAAATCTGAATAACCCAGGGACAGATGAAGGCACACCAATGAAACAGCAGTCATCCTTAGCTCAGTTGCAAGAGGTATGGCCTGATGAAGAGGATGATTGAATCCCCTTAGATGGAGTGTCTGCTGTCTAAGCAAGAGTGATCATGTTACCCTAATTGCTAGAGTCTGAAAAATCAGAACTGTTGAGCCTAAAGAATATTTATTAAAAATATTTGAGCTGTTCATATACAGGATTTTTTCAGCACATGTGGTGGGGGTTCTGTTCTTTGTAATAAGGTTTAATAGCAGTAATGGTATTTCTATAATGCTTGTCCAAAAGGTTGCATGATATTTTTAAATAAACTATTTTAATTTTTGTGCTTTGGTTTACCCAGCTTTAAAATATATTAAATATTTACCTCAGTGGGGTGTTACGTGGATTTAGCTGGTTTGAATGATGTGCCAAGATCAGTCAGGAAGCATGCTTTTGAATACAAACAGACTTTCAGTGTTTTTCATGTGATGATGCTGGCTTTCTGCAAAGAGTATATACTCCTTTGTATTTTTTCACTTAAGTTCCTGAACAAAATTACAAAACAGATTTAAAAAAAAAAAAAAAAAAAAAAAAAACCAAACAGAATAGGAATGGTCATTTTGGGTAGCCTTCAAATAACATCTGTTTTTTCTCATGGATCTATCCTAGTGGATTGGCAGAAAAATACATAGAGTAGTTGTGAGGCCAAAAGCAGAACTTGCGATGAATTCAGAGCTTCCAGTGCAGCAGCACCATCTCAAACAACTGCAGTGCTAATACACTTTGGAATTGAAGACTCAGTAAAATAAAAGAACTTAAAAGAATAAAAGTATCTGTTGCCGATTTCTGTTTTCAGAAGCATGGCTTCAGCCTTGTTTTCCTGTGGCAATCAATGATTCATGAATTCGGGATAGAGTGCTGTCATCTGAAAAAAAAAACATTGCATGCCTGTGGTTTGTTTTGCACAATAGCAGATTTCAAGGTGACAGGTGCTGGAGTGGTGTGATAGATTGAGTAGGGTGAATCCAGTCTGGCTTGAATTCACTGGACCTCCATCAGCCAAAAGGTTTCAGACATTTTCTTGGTGTAGACCCCACCTTAGCAGAGTGAATGTGTTATGCCCAGTGCGCTACATCACCTCCTTCCCATCCTTAATCAGGAAATATTCCTGTGGCCACCCAAGCAAATACATACATGGTAAAGTAATACTAGGGAAGTATTTCATGAATTCTTAGCTGTCTTTTGATCCAGAAACTGAAAACAAGAAGTTTAGCCAACATGAAATGGCCAGCCAAGTCTGTGTGGATTAGCAGCAGCTCATATATCACATCTTCCGTATCTCAGTCTTACAGAGTCCTGTGGAGCAGATGCTCCACATTTTGCTGCTGCCTGCTGCTATGCTCATTATATTTTTTTGGCCCATACACTGTACCTGGAATATTTGGTCTTATTCTAAATATAACCCAAGATTTGCTTGCACTGACAGAAACCCTACGTCTGTAAAATCCCTGGCTGCACGAAGAGGTACACAGACCCCAGTTCCCTCAGAAAACACGTCAAGACAGTGCACGGGCCTGATGCTCACGTCACAAAGAAGCAGCGCAATGACGTTCACCCGAGGCCACCTCCCCTCAAGGAAAATGGGGACAATGAGGCAAGCGCCAAGCAGAGCAGCAAGGTGTCAGAGGAGAGCCCTGAGGCCAACAGCACCACAAGGAGCATGGAGGATTGCTTACAAGTCAAAACAATAAAAACAGAGAATTCTGTGGTAAGAGCAGTTGCTTTTGGCAGAAATGACGTGGTTCCTGATTTCTCTGATGCACTAGGGGCATAAAGCATTTGTATTCCATTTACCTCTCTGGGCAGGTGCCCTTCAACCCTAGAGTTCAAGTCCAGAAATGAAACTGCAGGTCAGGGCACAGCCCACTGCATTTTGTACCTTCCTACCCAACATCATAAATTCTTGCCCTTGTAGTCATAGGAGCCAAGTGATGCCCTTTGCTGAGGTTGGCATTCCTGTGCTGTGAAAGTGGGTAACACCCAAGAGTGTTGTGGTCAAATGAGCTTTACCTATCTCACCAGTTTAAATTGAGCAATGACCACAGGGCACAGATTGATGAATGCTTCTTGAAGCAAAGGTCCTGGCTTAAGCAGTCCCTTTTCTCCTCCTCCCTGTACCCTTCACTCCTTCTCTTTCTAGTCTGCTGCTATTTGATGGAGCCAGTGGGGATAAAACTAGCTGTTCTATTTTTGTTGAGTATCTTAAAGCAAGTTCAATTCCTTGATCCTGTCCACCATACACAGAAGCACAAAATCCCTGGGGTTTTCAGGGACCTTTTGAGATCATCTAGTCCCACCTCCCTGATCAGCCGAGGCTGGCTAGAGCAGATTACTCAGGAGTACAGAAATTCAACAGATGACTCCCAGCTGCCATAGAAAATTGTAGCGAGGTGATGGGGCAGGGGAGTGAAATTAGGAATAAACATGGGACCAGTGCTGCAGCTCACAGAATACAGACTGTCACTCTGCCATGATCAAGCTTTACAGCTCTAGCACCTGAAGCAAAGACCATTTATCAGCTTTCTGTCCATTGCAGCAGCTCCACAATTGGCAGTAGTGTGGTCAGTGGTACTAAAGAGCTATGTATAGTGGTGCTTTCAAACACATCAAACCTCTTCCACCCCAGCCAGGGTGGAGGAGGAGATGGAGCATTGCAACACATTAATCACTTTTACCTTTTGATGTTTTCTTTTCACTTTTGTACCCAAAGTTCTGGTCTGCTGCATCAGCTCAGAGTGGGACAGGGTATGGGCTGGATACAGAAGAAAAGACCTTTACCTGCAAAGGAATGTTCACATATTCCCCAGACTTCCCACTTGATCTGAAAGGACTTTGAGCTCCAAAATATATATTTTCTTGATTTGAATCCAGGCTAAAAGATAGTTATTCCTGTGAAAAACATGCCCTGGAGCTACAAAGATTTTCTCAGAAGGGTTAGGGAATGTGTTGTTGGACAAATTACTAATGAGCAGCATGTTTTAGTTTAAAAAAAAATTCATATTTACACATCCAGAATGTCTCTAATTGACTAAAGAAACAGTTTCCTGTGATGAGGTTCTGTACTGTGTTACAAAAGCTGAGTGTGAGAACCACTGGACAGAATGACCTTTCTCCAATACTCTTCCTCTATGTGTTTTGTTGTTTTTTTCCTATGAAAACACTGACACAATTACAGCTCCCCACCCTGCTTCTCCTGAAGGTATGGGCTTGTTTTCCTAGCACTCTGTGCTGCCAGAGTTCCAAGCCATCTCACTGGCAGCAGCCCTGGTCATGTGCTTCTCTTCACTGTGCCTCTGTAGCACCAGGTACTTCCCTTGTGCACATCTGACAGGTGGCATCTCATCTGGTGGGTCCACATCCAACTCCTGTTTCATGGTTAAGGTCAGGGTGGTGGGAGGGGTGAGATGCTTCACTGGTTCCCATCATTCCCAGGCTCCTTTTTTTGACCCATATTTGTGTGTCACCCCAAACCCATGGAAACAGGTAGAAAGTCTCTCCTAGGAGCTTTTATTTGTGCCCTCGAAGAGGGAAGGCAGGGAAGATGGGGTATGGGAGTGGGGGATATGCTGGTAATTTGTGCTGTATTCTGCATTTCCCTCTTCCTCCTTTTACTAACCTGGTCCTTTTTGTTAATGCTGTCTTTGTCCTAACAACCTGTTCTTTATTCCCACTTACCCTTCCTTACTCTACCTTCCTAAGGACAGTCGGTACTAAGGTGAGCAAAGAAATCCTTTGTATTAAAGTAACTGTATAAAGCATGATCTCCTGCAGATCTCTGTCTCCATTTAACCCTCACAGGATGGAAGTAGAAGTATGTGGGGCAGTGGGGAGGGACAGGAGAAATTTGCTTGAGTGCAGAAAGGGGGAGGATGCAGTGCCCAAGGATTCCCTTTGCCACCTTTCTCCCAGCATCACAACTTGCCATTAAATATTGGGATTGCAATTTCTATCATCTAGACTGAAGGGCAATCAGAGCCAGTCAACCCTGCCCATGGGGAGCTGCTATGGAGTAAAGTAACAACACTGCAGCACTCCGCATTCCCACCTTGGCCCAGGGCAGAGTACTTTGCCTTTTCAGCACTCCCATTTTTTGCTGGAGCATGAGCCTGGAGCAGAAAAGCCAGGCATCCTGTTTGGTAGCAGCAGCAGAGCAAGTTCAGACCATATAGTGTCTGCTGCAAATAAACTACTCAATGTGAATAGTTTACATTCCTAATGTAAATAAAATAAATATTTATGGTGCTTATCTGGCTTATCTGAAAGTGGGAGTTTGCAAACAGTGAGCCAGGTTTTTATCTGGCAGAGAAGTTTGTCAGCTAACATAATTATATGTTAGGGTATTTTAAAGACAGAAATATGTTGTGTCTGAAATACTTAAACCTTGATCCCATGTTAGATAAGCCAGTGTTTGCTGCAATATACCTTGCACAACCAGGTGACATGCTGCTTTTCTTCAAGAAACATCTGTCCTTCTTTTGGAGGGATAGCATTTGGTTCTCTCCATCTTGCAGTTGAATCACCATGGTTTTTCCAGATGTGGGGTGCAGTCCCATCCTCCTCTCACAGGGAAGAGGCATCTGCCTTTTGGAAGAGCTGAGATCCTGCTGCAGCAGGGAGGGGTAACAAGGCAGGGGAGAGCCTAGGATGGGAGCTCTCCTAGGCTCCAGGACTAACATGGGATGTTGGGCTCCTGATTTCTTTCCATCCATGTTTTCACCTGCCCAACTTTTTCCTCTTTTGCCTCCCCAAGATGTGTCAGTCCAGTCCTGGTGGCCAGTCATCTTGCAGCAGTGAGCCATCACCCCTTGGCAGCACCAACAACAATGACAGTGGAGTAGAAATGAACATGCACAGCGGGGGAAGTCTGGGAGATCTGACGGCGTTGGATGACAACGCTCCTGTGGTGGACTCAACAGTCTCATCTGGTAACTCGGCAGTCAGCCTGCAGCTAAGAAAACACATGACGACGATGCAAAGACTTGAACAGCTCAAGAAGGAGAAACTCAAGACAGTTAAGGATTCCTGCTCATGGGTGAGCCCAGCTCCACAAGCCAGAAACACCAAGCTGCCTCCCATCTCAGGAAATGGTAAGCCCTGGGCCTGGACCATGTCCTGTAGGAACATTTCAGAGTTTGACTCTGGTTTCATAACCAGGAGTCTGCCCTGGAGGAATGAGGATCATTCCTTATTGCCTCTGAGTCATGCTTTGATAGATAAAGATGTCAGGTAAAATGGACAGCTTGGGTGTAAACACAGCCATCTGGTGATGTGCAAGAGAAACCCAGGTGCTCAGTTCTACAGACCTGTGAAGGGAGACAGAGGTTTTGGTGTCCTTGTTTCTGAGCTTGCCCAGAACCAGACACAGCTGTCCCCATTGTCTCAGTTACAGCCGCAAGACTACTTGCATTTTTTCTAGCAGTAAGAGTTCCCCAAGGGCTAATGTGCTTCCTGGGAGACCACTGGAGCACAGCAGCAATCCAGACAAGACCTCCCTCCATAATCTTGCTCTGAACAGGCCTTTCGTCACTCAGAAGCTCCTGGCTGTTGCCTCCAGCTTCATAGTCTCCTTTCCCACTGGCTGGTGGGTCCTGGTAAAAGCATCTTTTTGAACCCTCTAGATGTCCCCTAACTTTGCCAAGAAATCCAAAGGCATCGTGCCTGGGTTATACTAGATCTGAGAGCTTCTTGTGTTGCTCTTGAAGAGCCTTTGAACACCAGCCTTTGTGCTCTGGACCTGCTCTCCCTGACTGCTGTGCATCTGTCCCAGAGAGTAGCTGTGGTTGTGGTTGTGTGGTGTCCCTGTGGCACTGTTCACATCAGTCCTACCTTTGTCCCACTGAGGGAAGCCCATGTGGAGACATTTCCTCAGAAGCTGAGTGTAAGGAGTGTACATGTTACAAATGCTCTGCAGCAGGGATTTCTTAACTTCTCTCCCCAGACTTCTTGCTCCCTTTTCATGCACATAGAGCTAGAAATGAAGCTTTGAATTCACTAGCAGCACATGAAACTCATCATCACTCCCATGAAATATTTGGGGGTGGCTTTGTGGGTCTATATTCTGGCACCTAGAACACTACGAAGTGAAAGTTCTCAGCTAACTAAACCTTTTCCTTCCCTGCAACCTTTCTTTCAGGCTCTGTTCTAGAAAATAGTGGTGGTTCTTCTGCTACGCTGCCTAACCCCAGAATAATGGAGCTGTCTGTCAACGAGGTTACAATGCTGAACCAACTCAACGAGCGCCGTGACAGTACAACAAGCACTGTCAGCTCTGCCTACACTGTCAGCCGCCGATCCTCAGGGATCTCCCCGTACTTCTCCAGCCGCCGCTCTAGTGAGGCTTCGCATTTCGGGCACCGCCCTAACAACACGAGCTCTGCGGACTCCTACGACCCCATTTCCACAGATGCCTCCCGCCGGTCGAGCGAGGCAAGCCAGTGCAGTGGGATGCCGGGTCTGCTGAACCTCACACCAGCTCAGCACTACAGGCTGAAAGCCAAGTATGCTGCTGCCACAGGGGGCCCTCCTCCGACTCCCCTGCCAAACATGGAGAGGATGACCCTGAAGAACAGGATCTCACTTATGGATGGACCAGACCCCACCTTGCCTTCCATCCGCCTCCCACCAGGCCCCAGGCGTTGCAGTGATGGTAACACCTATGGCTACGCATCAGCTCCAGCATTTCCCCATGAGGTGCAGGGCAACTGCACAAGACGGGCAAGCGACCCAGTGAGGAGACCTCCTGGAGACCCCCAGGCTCTCCCACGAGTTCACCGCTTCAACAGCACTAACAGTGTGAACCCTTTCCATCCTCCACATGCCACAGACAGGAGGAATTTTGGTCTCCAGAGCTATGGGCGCTCAGATGGGAGCCTGCCCCGGCACACCTACTCACCCCGGCCACTGAGCATCAGTGAAAACATCACCATGGAAGCCATGTCCGGGGAGACGGATGTGCCCATTGGAGATGATGACATTATGCTGCCAGATGATGTGGTACAGTACATCAAATCCCAGAACAATGGGACAGTGGCCGAGAGCACTTCTGTGGGATACAACAATGAGATGCAGAACTTCCAAGGAAGTGGGAAGCTGCAGCCTCCAGCCTTGCCCAGCCAGCGCAGGATGGCGGTGGCAGAGGCAAGTATGAGCCACTTGGGACCCATGATGGCAGAGTGTACCATGAGTTTTGATACTTCTTCAGACATGAATAAAAATAACATGCCTGTCCAGTGGAATGAAGTCAGCTCGGGCACAGTTGATATCATGTCCAATCAGTCAAAGCAGCAGTTTTCACAAGGGAACTTAGCGGTGGTCCAGCAGAAGCAGAACTTTGGTCAGTACCAGAACTACAACCAGCAGCAGATGCAGCTGCCAGACAACAGCATGAATGCAACACCGCAGAGCTTTATGCAGAGAAACATGGGCATGGATGGGCAGAGGCTAAACTGCATGCAGCTGCGGCAGCAGCACATGAGCCTAGGTCCCAGCATGAGCTCCGATATGGGCTTGCACACAGGGTATAACCAACCACATCAGATGCTGAGCCCCAGTGCGGTCAGTGGCAACCCAAATCAGATCTCTCCTAATTGTAGCAACATGGCAGCAAAGTCTGGACCCCACCTTCACCCTCAGCAAATGGACATGGTGGCCAACCCTTCTTTGATGGTCAGGAGCAACAGTGAGCGCACAGCACTGGGACAGGTCATGCACGAACCAAGTCAGCAGAACTACTCATCTCAGCCAAGTCACCTGAACTTCCCTGTAGCTCAGGAGACCTTTCCTCAGCCCATCATGACCTCCAATCAGCCCAATTTTGAGCCTCAGCAGAGCGTGATGGGTTCAGCTGCGCAGGCATATCCGCCTGGCATGATCCAGCCTCATCCTCCACCGGAGCCAAACCCAGGCAGCAGACCCCGAGGAGTCCGCACCGCCCAGCAGCTGGGCTATATGAGAACTCCCCATCCTACGAGCACCATCAGCCCTGGCCAGGAGACAACAGAGGCCATGCATAAAAGAACCAGCGACATGTTGCTGGCACCAGCCCAGCAGTGCGCGGACGGCACGAGGGACAACAACTTGATGTACTATTATGGCCAAATCCACATGTATGAACAGAACAACGGCTTCGATAACCACACGGACTGTCGGGTCAGGCAGCAGCAGTGCACACAAAACAGCAAGCCAGCCACTCTGCCTTCCCCAGGAACAAACCAGGTGTCCAGCACAGTGGACTCTCAAGGTCTTGAGCCGCCCCAGATAGATTTTGATGCCATCATGGACGATGGGGACCATTCAAGCCTGATGTCAGGAACCCTGAGCCCCAGCATCCTGCAGAACCTCTCCCAGAACTCCTCTCGCCTGACGACTCCACGAAACTCTCTGACACTGCCAACCATACCTGCGGGGATAAGCAATATGGCAATAGGTGATATGAGTTCCATGCTAACCACGCTGGCAGAAGAGAGTAAATTTCTAAACATGATGTCGTAACAGTAAAGCACAAGGCCTTGGTGCTATCCAAGGGGCTCTGCGTGAAGCAGTTGTATGAATGTGCTTTTCAAAAATAATCTGTTTCAATAGAGTAGGGTTTTTTATAAGTGTTAAATACATTAAAGGATTTCAAAATGAAAATTTTTAAAAGTCTGTGTACAGAATTATGTAAACTATATGCAGGCAGTTCAGTACCACAAGGGTGCACCTCTAGTATTATTTTTTTGGCTTGGTTTCCCAGAGCACTGAATGGTATCGCCACCAAGCTAGGAGACAGCATGAGGGTGGTTAGAGATTAAACCCTCCCTTCTGGGAAGCCCTGTAAATAGCCTTCCCCATCATTTTTCCGTTAGTTATATTTGCAAAAAAATTCCGTTTTCAACCCACCCCAGAAAGAAATGGGAGGATGTGGTTTTGGTTAGAATAAAAGCCATACTATGTATTCTGCTCTGATGAGAGTAGGGTTTAGTTACGTCTCCAAACAAGCCCTCTGCCAGCAGTATTGTTTTATACCGTAAATACCTTTGTATCTTGCAAAGAGCAACGTTTCCAAATGGCTTCTCAGCAAAGTGCCTTACCATGCTTTCTTGTTAAGTAGCCAAGGCCTCTCTTCCTTTAAAAATCAAATATAGTGTATTGTCAGAAGCGTATATAAAATGTACATTTATAAAAACATAGTGGTGTTTCTGAGAAAACATTGGAAAGACACATTGATGAGACACATAAAAGGTGAATGCACACTTTGATCAGATGTGTTTACAACGTGGTTTATATCATGTGCAGAGTGGAGCAGAGGTCTGGGAACAGCAATCACTGGGAAATAATCCCCTGTGGCAGGAAGGCTCTGGCGTGCAGACTGACACACATGCATAACTTTGCACCTTCTGAACACAGTGACTTTCTGTGAGTGCCCCACATGCATCTTTAATGTCAGAGTGCTGGAGCACACATTACTGGATCCCTGTGCAGCTTTGCAGCAGCTTCGCTCTCTGGTGGGTTTTCCATGCTGAGGTGCTCATGTAAACAAGTGATGGTGATGGAGAGATTTTTACGATTGTTCCAGCCCACCGTGCACTGTGGCAGCACCAGGGGAACAGGTTAATCTGCCAGGGTTCGTCTGTGTGATGTGCTCAGTGCAGGGTTCTGCCTGGGCTCCATGTGCACAACAGGTGCCTTGCTGCACTGCTGTGGGGCCAAGCATAAGCCAAAACACCCTGCCCCACAAGCAGGCTTGTTGGCATGCACCCAGTGCTAGCTTAACATGTCCCACAGCATGAAAAAAACCTGCTGTATCCAAAAAATATACCATGATCAACCTGAGTTGTTCATTTAACTAGTAGACTGCACCTGCAGCCTGCAGCACCTGCACTAGCAGACTGCACCTGCAGCACTAAACATGTGTATAGTCTCAAAACAGGTATTTGAGTCAGAATAATAGCTTGGTCAATGAGAATCTCTTGGAACCATCACTGGGGAAGAGATGGGAGAAGCAGGACCTCCTGAAGTCAAATTCTCCACCAGAATATAACTGCTTATAATAGTGATCAGCTGTTTCCAGGACAGTCCCACCTGCCAGTAAGTTATCTTTGTTGTATTATTTATTTTTGCTGTCATTAGACAAAAGGGTAGAAGCAGTGGGGTGCATGTTCTTGGGAGGAGTCCTTGCTTAACTTCAGATTGCGTTGGACAATGACAACTCCTCTCATCCTGCTCTCATAGCCTCAAATACTTTGTACCCCATATGTTGAGGGGCAGGGAACAAGTGTGACATCCCCCCAGGTTCTTACAGCTGGACTGAGTAAGCATCTGTAGAGCTTCACTCTTCCCTTTCTGTCTTCCTGTCATGTCAGTGTCATGTTCCCATTTGCACCTGACTCTGTCCCTGCACAGGACCAGGACAGCTCTAAAAGGGTGTTTTCTGGTGTCTTTTCTTTCCTTTTGCACAAACTGATGTCAGGATCACTCTTCCCAGTATCACCAGGGGCTGACATGAAAATGCCACATGCTACCTCCAGGCAAACTCTGTGACATCAGGTAGGCAGGAGCTGTGTTTGGCAGTGGTGCATCGGGACAGCTTTGCTGCCAGGTATCCCTGGCTACAGCTGGTGCAGGGAGGTGCTGCTCAGCATCCTGCAGTCTCATCATCCTCATCCCAAATGCAGAGGGTGCACACAGGGTGCTCTCAGCCCTGCCTTTCACCCCTTAGTGATTCCTGCTGATGTCCAGGATGCATGAGGACAGGGAAGCAAAGCAAGGTGCCTGGCTGTTTATTTGTGTCTCCTGTGAAAGTTGTGTTTAAAGGGATTGTTATATACTCTGCTGTATATATTCTCCTGCAGTTACTGACCTTGCCCTTGCCTTCGCATTTATGAAAAGAGGGCAGTACATGTTTTAGGACATTGTATGTTGTCCTGGACATTTGGAGTACAACTGGGCATCCCTTATGCTGAGATGGATCAGGCTTTTGTGTATCCTTTGTTTGCTAATGACTTTTTTAACAGCTGCATAGGGCAACAATGGCTCATGAGTCCTGCCTCACAGATATCTCATTAGCAAAAGTTCAAATACAGAAGCAAAACCAAATCTCCACTTACTTGAGATTTTTTGGACTTTCCAGTGGTGGTCTTCCTTCATTTACTGAAAAAGTATTATAATAATCTTTCCAGCACTGTATATATTATGTATAGAAGACATCATTACTAAAAGTACTGTAGGTGAATTGTTCTGTCAAATTTATATCCTAAGAACATTTTTAGCTGTTTTCTACATCATAATGGAGGTAACATGCTGAACCTGTATATAAACCTTTTGTACATTAAAAAGTAATTTTTTTTTCATAATTCATGGTGTCTGTTGTTATTTCTTTTTATTGCCAAATAATGGTTGGTCTCAGTCTGTCATTACCACACCAACACTGTCAGTTGAACTCTGGTGGTGCTTAGGAACTGTTGGTGAGGAGCTAGTAGGGTGAGTGATACAGCACAGATGTGGAATGGTCTTGCCTTGAAGAGCTTCCACTTAACAATGAGCTGGAGGTGGCAGAAAGAGAGGCAGCAATGTCAGTGTGTGCTGCAAGCACAGTCCTGCTGCCCAGGTGTCTTTCACTGCCTCTTGGCAGAGGTGATTTGAAGGACAATGGCGGTGCAGCAGGGAGAGGCTCAGAGCAAGGGGTTGGACAAATCTGTCAACCAGAAGATTTATGATAAAAATGGCTTGTTGACTGACTTGGTCGTTGTCCAAAAGGAAACAGAAATAGGACAGATTAGCAGGAGCTGTGATGGGCCATGACAGTGGCAAATTGAATATTGGGTTTGAAGAAAGGAGAAATTAATCTGTGCATTATGTATGTGATGCGAAGCAATTATTGGGTGAGCAACTGATAGATACATCAGTTGTGACTAGTTGGAGTCTCATCCAGTTGCTTGATGAGAAAGATTTAATTTGGCTGCAGCAAGAGTTAGTGCAGCTACTCAAGAGATTGACTTTCAACTTGTTTTTGTGGAGGTGTGCACAGGGCTAGAGCCTTAAGGGAGAGTGAGGAGACTCACAGGTGATCCTCGTGGGCACAGCAATGAGCTTGCAATGAAAGCTGCTGAGCAAAGCAGTTGGCCAGTGAGTCAGTGAATTATACTTGGTGCAAATGAACCAGTAGTTTCATGCAGAAGCAGCTGAAGGGGATATACTTCTTTTCCTCTCTTTGGGATTCCTCCTGAGCTGATTGGCAGAATCAGGTACGTAGAATCAGGTACATATGGGACAAACCCTCACCCTGTCTTCAGGATTCCTATATATGGGACAAACTGTCCGGGTTCCTTCAAAGTCCATGGCAAGAGATTGGCACATCCCTCTTGTGAAATTAATCTTTCCTGTTTTAGACACATGGAATGGGGTGAACTTTTCCTCTGAAAGACATGTGTCACTCTCCTCATTGATTACAGAGAGACCCCCAAATGGCCAGCTTAGATGCCTTGTTCAGTGGGGCGAGGTGAATCCCGTAGTCTTGTGGATCTCTTACACTAATCTGGTCACCCTCAGCATGATCTGAGGTTGAGTCAGTGGAAGTGTTAGTGATCCTGTTAGCCTGTTATTTATTGGATAAATATCACACCCGTCTGTACTGTCCAAGAACTACAGAAATCACAATAAAAATGCAGTAATTTTATTAAAAGGAAATTGTTCAGATCTTTTCTATTGACAAAAGGTTTTGGAGACTCAGATCAGCTCCTACTGCTTTTCTACTTCAAACACTTAAAGTAGGTTTCTAATCTAGATCAAATGATGCTTTTAGTTGGTGTTTCTCTTCAGAGTTCAATCAGGGCATACCTCTGCCAGTGTGAGAACATATTTATTACTTAAACTGGGCTAAGATTTCCTAGGAGCCCACCTGAGGTCATGTACCAGCATGTGCATTTTTACTGCTTTACCATCCCGGAATAAACAAGGAACGAAAGGCTTACTGCTCCAGTTGTAAGCAGGTAATAACCCTTCTGCAGCAAATGTTGTTTATAAGCCAGAGCTTGGAGTTTATACTGCTGTGGCAGCTGCATAATATTCAATTAACCTTTTTAATCAATCATATCCCTTATGAAAACAAACCATCCTAACAGGTCTGATTCTGACCTTCTTTGGTGAGTGTTAACCTCACTCCACTCCCAAAACCAGTGGGAGCATAGGAAGAGTAAGATCCCACTCTGGGTAAAACCATCACAGCTCTTTAATATTGCACTAATATCTCAGGTTTTCCTGGAGGGGAGAAAAAAGCCCATAAAAGCTACTGTTGCTGGATCTGATTGCACTTACTGAGTACAGAGTCATTCCAACAGCTCTTTATTGCAGAGGTCTCTGTAGGGATGACATAGGGGCTCCTGTTCTTTACGAGCTGTTGGATCTACTTGGAAGCGCATACGTGTGGTAAACAAATGGTGTGTTTTATATTATTGGAAGGACAATTTATGACCAACCAAGGTCTCTTGCAGACAGCCATTTAACTTGTAAGTAAAATGACCTAACACTTAAGAAATTTAGAAGCTACAAAAACAATCCATGTTGTGCCCAGTACACTTATTTCTCTTTGATTTATGCTTCATGTAAAACTTGAAATGGCCATATTAAATATGTTTGGTGTAAAAAACAAAAAAGAAAGAAAAAGAACAATGCAATGTTTTCACATATGCTGAAGGTTTGTGACTACCACTGCACCAGCACTTCTGATTCGTAACATGGGTCCCTTTGCCTCCCTTATTTCCATTTTCGACACACTGTCCTGTCAGGCAGATATGTAGAGGGCATGGTGGCATGCCTACTGTCACCTTTAGAAGAGCTGCTGCACACAAATACACTGCACTTGCTGGAAAATCTCTCCAAGTGTCGATGGCTTACCAAAAAGCAAACTCTGTGGCTGATACCTCTGCCTGTCCCACCTTTACCATCATGTGTAGGGTGGGTATCAACCTGCAGCAGAAGATGTAGCAATAGACCAAAAGGCAGTTTCTGCACCAAAAAACAGGGAATGGGACTACATATATCTCTGATCTACATTCCTCTTTCTGGCCTTAACTCTTAGTAAGTACAGCCCAGGATAGTCTTCATAGAAAAAGGATGTTTAAGGAAGCACTCTGAAGCAGAAGCTTGGTCTGATGCTCTGAATGTCTTCTAAAGGACTCTCTTTCCCTTTCCTTTTCTCCATTCACTATACAGAAAGAGTACAGATGAAGAAAACCTTCACACATGTCCCCTCTCTTCCCTGTCGCTATCCCTTTTCTGTTCCTCTTTGGGAAGGACCCCAGAGTGCTCTGCCCATACAAACATCTTCTCTGCCAGGCTTTGACAGACAGACATTTTTTGACTCAGGACTACGAGGAACAGCTTTCCTGACACCTGTGCAGTGAACCATGCAGAAGAAGAGCACACATTTCACAGCTGGATGTTGGCCAAAGCACCAAGGTTTGTGTTCCAGTGTGGTGGTAGTGGTTAAAATAGATCAAATGAAATGAGGAGAGCAGCAGGGAAGGAAGTAAAACTCTGGACAAAGCAGGGCAAATTTCCTTCATGGCTTTGTGTCTCCCAGTGTGTCTTCCACTTGGAAAATTCCATGGGCAATAAGGTGTAACTGGCCATGACAAAAACAAAATGAAGTGATGCTTATGAGGGTGTAAGAGAGATCTGTTTTTGAAGAATTTAGGTCTGTAGAGCTTCACATAAAGGACGTCTGGAAGAAGAGCACTATTTTTAGCTCTGTTACCTCTTTTACCAACCACTCGGCCAGTCATGCAAGCAGCCATGCCCTGGGAAGGTGCTGTGACCAGAGAGCTCCAGCCACCTGCACCCATGGAAATGACTGTGGCAGTGACAGCAGCTGAGGAACGCAGCTGGGACAGATTTGCAGCAAGCTTGGAAAGGCACTCCGGCCCCAGGCCTGGAGTCTGTAGGTGGGCTGCCCCACCCTTTGGCAGCACCAGCATCCTGCCCTTGGCTGTAGAGCTCAGAGCAAAGGCACTCCCAGGCTCTGCGCCTCAGCCAAGCTGCAAGAAGCAAACGTGCTTCTCCCTTTCTGCCACTGTTACTGTACAGCACGAACTTGGAAATCTCCAGGTGGTTCCACTGGGCCCCCTTCCCAACTGGCAAAGCAGCCCTCTGAGAAGGTACCTGCCTGCTGCACTTACCCATCTGATTGGCATCTGAGAAAAGTGTCTCCATGGACTCAAAACTGATGTATTCTTTTTTTTTTTTTTTTTTTTTTTTTTTGAGCAAAATGTCTTGATGCGAATCGTTTAACCTCTGTGTCACTCATCAATAATGACGATAAGTGAAATTCAATGAAATGCACAGAGGATTAAACATCACTCCAGGCACACTGAAAGAGGGCGGCGTAACCATATCTGGGAGATCTTAAGGAGGGGTGAGAAAATGGGCTTTGCTCTGCAGTCCAAAAGGCTGAACACCCTGTAGCACCAGCACCAGCTGCAGAGAGTGCTCCACGCGGTGATCGTAATCACGTCCTGCAGGCCAGTGAATCTCCCCTGTAAGCAGCCATCCAAGAACCAAACAGGTCTCACCTTGCTTGAGGACCTCTCAGGAAATGATAGCTTGTCTTAGCAATGTCAGGAGATTTGTCAGAGAATGTGAAAGATGTTTTCAGGGAGTAGAAACTGGGACTGAGCCAGGTGAAGGTTTCTATTTAATTGGAAAAAAGAAAATAGATCCCAGCATTTCCATCATTAACTGGAAATAAGTGGGAGCATTTTGAACAAATCAGCAGTGGTCTATGTGTTGAAAGCATCAATGACACCAATGTGTTTGAGAGCCTTTTCTTAGAAACGAGAGACAGCTTTGTGGTCATTGAACACTTCCAAAAAATGGTCTGTATTTGCCCAAATTATGAAGGAAATTTAAAACCTGAACCCATCAAATGCTTTCCTAAAATTTAATATCTACTAATAATATATCAACAACTTTATCCTAAAAACCCTCCAAATCTAAACCTTGAATTTACAAGAGCATTGGGCTGAGACATGACTTCTCAAGTAGTCTTGTAAAAAGGTGACAGCAAAAAGATTTTCAACTAAACTATTATCTGCACATTTCTTCAATAGTGTTTTAACTGTCATTTATGTGTTTTTTTTTTTTTAAAGGAAGATTTATTCTGCAGAGACATGGGCTGGTTTCATCACAGGTGAATTAGTACCAGAGAAAGTTAAGTCTCTAAGGAGCTCACATGGAGTTGTTTTCCACTCCTGATCTTTCTACAGAGTTGTTTCACTTGCAGGAAGTTGGGATTGAGCAGACTTCACAAAAAAAAAAAAAAAAAAAAAAAAAAAGTGTAAAATAAAGTAAGGTGCTGAGGGCCTTTTAGATTAGCATCATTCCTCCTTTTAACAGGAAAAACCACATTTTTAGTGGTGTTCAAAATTATTCCAGATAACACACAAAATACTGTACTGTGTTACAATTAGATTAGCTGAGGTAAAACCTCTTTCCCAGCCCTTATTTAAGTGCTGACAAAGTCCTTCAGGCAAAGACTGGCCCACAGATGTTCCAACAGATTCAGCAGGGCTTAGAAATTGCTTTTTGTGAGCACAACTGG
The DNA here is from genome assembly GCF_024509145.1 of Vidua macroura. Classification (NCBI taxonomy): domain Eukaryota; kingdom Metazoa; phylum Chordata; class Aves; order Passeriformes; family Viduidae; genus Vidua; species Vidua macroura. The sequence goes on from NC_071577.1 coordinate 29,068,914, forward strand.
TGAACAAAAGGTTATTTTCTCCCCTCAGAATAAACCCCAGTGATAGAGAGGATGAGGTTTATTTTTTTTAAGGTATTTCCAATACCTTTAGTACTGCTGAAAAAAAAGGACATTTTTTTGAATAAAAATAGCAGGAGAACCATCAGGGGATTGCAATTGTAAACTAGGTCTTGTGTACATGCTTCAGTGTTCTCTATTACAGTAAATGAAAACCACTCAAATTAGGGGAAAAATCCTCTAATGACCTGGGGGTTTTTTGGTCATTTGTTTTTTCTTAAGACAACAAATTTTGAGCCTACCATTTCTCACAGTTAAAGCACAGAGCAACAGCACCCATGGGCAAAACTAGTTCAACCTCTGTCTCACAGAGCAACCTGCTGCTTCCTTTAAGAGTGGTCTGATTTTCTGAGTTTTCCTACCATGTCTTGGAGTTCTTGTTTTGGGGTTGGATGTTTGGGGTTTTTTATTTACAAACTTGCATATATTACTTTTCTCTCAGGGGAAACTCCCCCTTTACAAAGAAAATAGCCTTTGTCCAAGCTGCAGTCAGCAATGGGAAAAGAACAAACCAGCTTAGTTTAGGTCCAGGGCCCAAATAATGCCAGTCACAGGTGTGTGCTTTAAATGGAGAAGTCAGAGCTTTCCTTTCACCTCTCCAACTGCAGAAATCCAGCTCAGAACACAAAATTCCTGTGAAGAATGTGGCACCTGTTGAGAAAAGTCTTTTCTTTTTCACTGGAAGCTGTAATGAGAGACATGACCATGAGCATTAGAAAATCACAGAATCATTTAGATTGGAAAAGACCTCAAAGATCATGAAGTCCAACCATAAAACAAACACAGCCAAATCCACCCACCAACCATGTCCCAAAGCACCACACCTACACTTTTTTTTTAACACTTCCAGGGACGGTGATTCCACCACTCCCCTGGGAAGCTTATTCCAGTGCTTCACAACCCTTTCAGTGAAAAAATTTTCCTAATATCCTATCTAAACCTCACATGAAATGCAGCAGAAAGCAGACAAAGAAGCAGGGGTAGGGAGTAGGTCTGAGCTTAGTGACAGAAACGAGAAGCTGCATCCACTGAAGGACCACTAAGATGGACAGCACCATGTGTGACACCAACCACCTGCAGCCTTCACAGTGTGTCCAAGGTCACTCTCAAAGGACAGCTCTGCATGTGCTCCATGTGTCAGGAAGCAGGAGATGGAGCAAGTCAGAGTACAGCCCAGTTATATGGGACATTTAAAGACTACTGGAATGTATTGGAGGCACAATGACTTCGGGTAGGTTTTTTTTGGCAGCCACAAGAGATTATTTTTTTTGTTTTGCAATGTACTAGATGAGACAATGTGGGTACCATCAAGGCTTCGTCTCATTTAAAAGTTTATTCTAATGAAGTCACAATAAGGCCTCCAGCTGGAAAGGTTATTTATTAACCTCTTATTTACAAATTGAGCCCTGATTTGAAAATTAAGGCATTGTAATTTAATATTAACCCACATGTCAGAAAATAATGAGACAAACTACAGGGAAAATTGCATTCCATATTGCAAAAGACCCATTTTATTCATAATGACCAGTATTACAAGTCGTGCCAACATTGATGGATCATACTTTAAAAATCTTGATAGCTCATTCATTTCTATAATTATATTTATTACAAATTAAATAAGTTGCGGACACCCTTGATATACAAAGAGACAAAATTAATTTGTGAATCAGTATTAATCTGTCATCAAACTAAATGAACTCCCTTTCTGGCAGTCTACTGAATATAATGTAGTGTACCAGACTTTACTCAGGACATGAAAGCAGTGAACTGCAGGTCCAAGCTGTTGAAGGAACACCTCTTCAATTGGATGTATGTGAATTCTCAGTATGGCTTTTAAATCAAGAGATTAGACCACAATAGAAAACTTGCCTGACCAACTTTTGGAAAGAAAAACAAAGTCTGATGATTCCAATCACATCTGTTCTTTGCCTCCGCTCAAGTCAGTAGTAAGATGCAATGTGCAGCTCTTCAGGACTTCTCCTGTGATCCCTATGCCTACATCACACTGGAAGCTGAAAGGCTGGTACATTCCTGCTTCCTTTCCTGACCACACAGGTCCTGAGGCCCTGAGGCAAACCCTTGCACTGTGGTAGCAGTGAGATATTTGTGCTGGATATCAGCCTGAGCAGCACGGGAGGTGCTCACTCCCCTCGGCCAAGGGAGAAGGGGAATGCTCAGATGCTCCGGGATGAGATTACAGACCTTAATGTTCAACAACTGCTGCTGTGGTTAGCCAAAACCTGTGCCCATCTGCTCAGGGGTTTTGTGACTGGAGACAAGGAGTTCTGCCAGCTTCAGGAGAACTGAGGCTTTCCTCCAAAGTATAAATTTGGAGAGGGAAAAGGGAAGAAAAAAGGACAAAGACTCAATGCTGCAGGTTACAGCACATAGTCCCAGTGGACACAAGCAGAGATGGGGTGTGGCTGCATGTCCCCTTGCCTGCACCATTCCTATCCCAGCATCATCCAGACTCAGTGCTGACAAACTAAAGCTTGGCCGTTCCTCTTCTAAATAGGACATGACTCATCCTAAGGCAATGGAAGTGTTGCATGTCTGTGGAGGAGGAAATCATCCCTGTGTTTACAGACTCATTATTTTTAAATTTCCACTGTATTATCCCACCCCCCTTCCTCTTGAGTTAATCATCATCAACATCCCTTGAGTTTATCATCTCAAAGGCAAATTTTCAACTCTAGTGGGTTGGACCCTGTCTAAAACTGGCCAAAACAACTGAACTCCCCTGCCATAATATGCTGATCTCTCCATGTCATTTAGCAGCTAGGATCAACTAATAAAGTGCAAAATGTAGAAATGTCATTCAGAGTTACCTACCCGTAACTAAATAACTTTGTAATGAATGAAAGGCCATTTTGAGCTGCTGCCTTAAAGACTAACTCCATCTCCATAAAGAAAGAAATATGACTCAAGCAGAGACAGCCTGCATGTGGCATTAACAAACCCTCTTTGTGTTTCTGTAGGAAAGACTGACACCAAGTGAGTTGAGTGCTTGCATCGTCATCTTCGCCTTATTTTCCTTTAAAACTGATGACTCCACTTCAAAATATTCCTGCAACTTTAGGTCTGCTTCCAGGGAGCAGCTGGGCCCCTTCACTACGAAATAGAGATCTCTATAGGTGTTTCTGAGCTCAAAAAATTTTCTTACACTAACTTCAGCTAGAGAACAAGAACAGTACCTGTTTTAGTAATATAACAGTAATTAATTCTGTCTGTTTTAGAGGGAAAACACACTGTTGCCAGAGGAAATGATTTATACATCTTTATATGACAGTGTTTTTCCATTCACCCTTTTTTGGAGCATTTCCTTCAAAAGACATTAAGCCCATACATTACTATTTAAAGGGCTTAATTCAACCCAGGCAATAATGACCCATAAATATTCATGATTTTGTTTAACATTAAAATAACATCTGTTTCAAAACATCTGCAATCTGTTTTCAATGCTTCAGTAACATTTAAATTAACTGTAACTAATACAATAAACCACTATTAGGGATAATGATAATGAAGGATGCCCTATTAAGAGACATGAACAACATGGAACTGAATGAAAAACAAAACAGGGGGTGGAGAGAATGAACCCAATAGTCAGGTACCAAAGCTCCTTGGAACTTAAATCCACCATTATGGGAGAGTTTCCTGTGTGCAGGGCTATTGTTTAAACATCTCAGCCGCTGCATCTCTGCTCCGCTTGGTCTTGTTCAAATTTCCACTGCTAGAGCAGTAATTTATGATGCAGGCAGTGTGATTACTTGTAAGGCCGGGGTAGAAGGTAGACTCACTCTCTCCAGCTGAGGGGGCCTGCAGAGTGTTTGTGAGCTGGGAAAGCAGCTCACAGTGTGCCCAGGGCTCTCCCAGCCAGATGTGTTTAACAAGCCTATTGACCTCCCACCCACCAGTGCCATGTCCCCGTCCCCAGCGAGTGCCGATGGCCGGTGACTGCCATCATGTCTGTGCCGTGCTCCAGGCCATGGGGTTAACCAAAATGACTAACTTCCCCCCAAAAGGGGTTATTGTTTTCTGCTGTGATTCCTCGCTGTGGCCAAGACAGATGATGTCACTGCACATCTGTATATCATTGCAAGGGGGCAGGTGAAGGTCGGGCGTGTGACAGCGCAGGGGAGGAAGGTTCTCATCCTCTGCCGGCAGGCTGACACTTGGCATTCACCTCCCTGAGACACACATGGACCTCGCACCCACAGCCCCTGGCTGGAAAGTTTTACTTTCATGGAAAGCCTCAGTGGGTCACCAGTCATAAATTAAAAATTATATTTAAGGGGTTTTGTGGCTTGTTTAGTTTTTTTTAAGCCAGCCCTTCTTCTTTACTTCTCCCACATCCTGACAAAAATCCAGGAGGCATTTCTAATCTCCTGGACATAATCCAAAAGGCATATAGCAGCTGGTTTTGCTCTTATCTGATGATTTATTTAGAAATAAATTCTATGTTAAAACACATTTTTTCAGTCAAAACAAAGCCAGGACTTGCCACTCATCTGTACAACCTTGATGCAATAAGAGCAGCTGTTTACACTGTCAGAGTGACATATTTTTACACCAAAATGCCCAGGCAATCTGAAGAGATCATTGCATAGGTACAAAGAGCTCCAGGAAAACCCTGGAGGCTGTTCATCCTTGCTGTCCCGAGCACTGCACCCCTGGCACACACCCTGTGTCCTGGCTGTGCTCCCAGCCCCTGGCACCAGCTGGACCCGGTCCTGGCTGGCCACCACGGAGCCGTGCCTCTGTGCCTTTCCAGCAGTGGCAGTAGCCCGTGGAAAGCAGAGCATAAATCCAAACCATTTAAAGTGTGATTAAGACTTCCCCTGATTACTGCTCTGCATGATATTGAATGCTTTGGCTGCTGGTGATTTATTGAAGTAATATATAATATGCTGCATTCAGTTAACAGTCCCCATCAAGCACAATCTAGCTGAATAATAAAAAAAAAGAGTCAGAGAGTGAGAGAGTGTGCTTTAAGAGGAAATCTCCCTGGATTTAAAGGAAACTGAATTATGCACATGGTAATCTGTGTCCAAAGCTTTTAGCACTTTAAAAAGTGCCAGTTGCTAATACCACTGGCTAAAATCAGCATTTCTTCAATCGCTAATGGTCCCAGTGCCATCCTCACCCACTCCTTCCCTCCACCACCACCAACTGACTCCTTCACCAGAACTACTTTTGCTTTTTGGGTTTTTTTAAGTTTTATTCCAGAGTGAAGTTTCAGTTTCAGGTTCTTTAGCAAAGGGAAAGCTGTGCCACAGTGTTTTTTGTATCACCACCAGCACCAAATCAGGGAAAACAAGGTAAAAGTGGAGGTAACTGTAGTCTGAAAGGAAATAAACAGGCTGTCAATTAAAGGAAAAAAAAAAAGGAAAAAAAAAAAAGGAAAAAAATAGTAGTATAAGCACTCAGTATAGTTACAGTGCTTTAAATACTTCAGTTTTAATAACAAAAGTAGCTATTAGTTATGCAGGGAAGAGGTTTATTTATTTTCATATATGGTACTTAATGTATTACTGCTCCTTTAGGATCTAATTCAATGAGATACCTCCACAGTGGGCTAATTTTAAGATGTCATCTTCAATTAACACTGATCTCAAACACAAGCCTTCCAAAATAATGTGGCTGCCTTAGAAATTATAAGATTATTTTTAAAAAAGGTTTTATTTGACATTTTCTTTTGAGGGGATCCATGCCTCCATGCTGTTGTGCACTTTGTTTTTTTTTCCCCATGAAGGCACAAACTTTGGAAATTTCTTTTTAAAACCAGCAAGAATGAATGTGAGATACTCTCACAAAAGCATTCTTACTCTGCAGCCCGGGGCTTTCACAAAACCCAGACGTAATAGTGCACTACTCAAACTTCAGAAAAAAAAAAAAAAAAAAAAAAAAAAAAGCAGTACCTGAAAACACACATGGGGTTGGGTTTGGTTTCCCTCCTTCAGTTTCTAAAACTGATTAAATAGGCTCAGTACCAACCCTGATACTGATGATAAGGACTTTGCTTCAGCTCTGACGTTCTTCACAAAAGTTGCAGAGTTGTTTTTGTGCACTGCAGCAGAGAGCTGACTCACAGTCAGTGTGTGATGGACATCGGTGCCCACATGCATTTCCTTCTCAGAGAACTAATGGTTCAGGTGACAAGGGAGCACTCTTGGCATTGCCCTGGCTTAACTGGCAAAGAGCAAGACTTCAGCTCATGTCTTTAGCTGTTCTTCATTCTGGATGCCAGAGACACATCTTCCATGGCAACTGACAGAAGACAGTCACTGGAACAGGGTTCCTTCCCTCTTGTTAGCTGAGAACTCAAAAACTCAGAGTTTGGCTGTTGAGCTCTAACATCTCTAAAGTACACACTGACAAACAATTTTTTTTTTCCTGCAGTTAATGTGGGTGCATTTTGATGGGAGCAGCAAAAGTGCAGCCCTGACCTGAAGGCAGACACTTGCCAACTGTTGAGTTCTTGCTTCAAGGCCCCGGAGCCCTAAAGCTTCTCTCGAAAATGTCCGTAAGAATATTTTAGTCTGGGCATCATATTTTCCTTTAATCTCATTCTAACCAATGTCATCATCATTTTAGCTTTAAACTTTCCAAATTTAATTCAGCCCAAGGCACAGACTGCTGAAAGCCTGGCAAAGTTGTAGACTCCTGGGTCTTCAAATGGGAAGACTCAAGGCAGCCTTGCAGAGAGGTGGAGGTCCCAGCTCTGCTGATGAGCTGAAACATCATGTGCCTCCTGAAACCCAGAAAAGTAATGCCCAGAGCCTGGGCATTACAAACCTCAAAAATGCAGTAGCAAAAATATTGCTATTTCTCAGCCCAATAAAGCAAAAAATGCATATGCAATAAATTGCCTTTTTTTGTTGTTTTTTTTTCACAGTTTGATTATCCGTCATGATAAGACATTACTTAAAGCAGTGGTGACACTGTCTAATCATTCTTGTGAAATATAGACTTCTCTCTCCACTTCAGACAGAGCCGACATTAATACACATTTATGCAAAGCAGAGCTGGAGCTGTCAGGGGCTAATCTTTACAAGTATGATAAATGATGTTTATTTTCAGTGATGGAACGAAACACCCGGGCTGACAATAATTGTAATAAAAAGGACAGATCAACTTCTATAAAGTGATTGAATTACCAGTCTATTGCATTAATGCCTGATCTTGGCTCTGTCATAAACCTGCTTTAGGTTACCAATGACTGCACATTAGGAAACATCCACCTTCAAATCGACACCCTGCCCTTGACCTGTGGCAATGCAGGAGAGTCACTGCTGGATGCAGGCTTTGGCCATCCTTATTCAACATTTGTTTAAAGTAATGCTTCTTCATCTTAGGCCAAAAAAGCAGCAACCTCTGTCTCTTAAGCCTTGCTAAAGAGTTTCAAAACCTCAGCAGTTGCACATGCCTCCTCCACACACACACTCTGCCTGAGCTCCCACATGCAGGGATGCCAGTATTGAATTTAGTGCCTGCCAGTATTGAATTTAGTGCAGGTCAGATTCACCAGCATCCACAGGGACCAACATATTGACTGTGGACCACCAGAGTCCCCTCGAAGCAAAGAAATGGAAAGAGGTCAACCTTCCCCACCTTCCTGGGCACATGGATGCTACCACTAGATTTTCTGTGATTGCCCTGGCTGTGACATGAAAGAAAAATAAAAGGAACTTGAAGTCCCATCATCCATGGGATGACCAAAACCTCTCATGAATAACTGGGTCAATTAATTGCTTTGTAATTAATGCTATCATAGGAAGTAAAAACAGCTTCAGTTTACAGAATGAGGTAGATGCTGTAGGAAAAAGAAGAAAAGAGATAAATAAAACAACATACAGTTTTATCTGTGTATATTTATAAAAACATTCATGCATCTACTGCCTTGGATTTCACTCCAGCTAGGATTTCTGACATAAGACTAAAAGCTGAACAAGAAAGGTGAAATTTGGGTTTGTCAACAATCCCTTACAAAACAATATTCTGGAAACACTTCCTTTCAGGTCAACTGAAGTATTTGTTTGCATTTTTGGATTTTTTCTTTTCCATCCATTATGCTTATATTTAATGTATATTTCATATTTTGAGGATTCCATGTTTCTATTCAAGTACAGATTTGTATAGTATTATTCTGTTTTGTAATTCATTTTGCATTATTTCATGTAAGAATTTGTACTCTGGCATACATTAATGCACAGTGGTGCCAAAGAGAAGGCATTTGAGACTGAAAACTTGAAATGTGCCATTCTGACAGCTGACTGCTGACTACTCTGAATTTATTGAAATGAGTTATTCTGGGTTTTCTTCCCCAAAACTTAAGTTTGTCCGAATTGACACGCTCCCATGGGGATGGCTCAACTGTAGCAGAGCAGCGTTTTCTGACAGCAGACACTAAGCAGGAACTTACAACCTTTCTCAGCTGAGTGTATTTGTCAGGGTATGAGCGTGTGTGCTGTGCCCCAGGGCAGGACCCCACTGGGACTGGGAGCTGAAGACCACAGCTGGGCAGCCAGAGCACAGACCACAGCCCAAATGATGCTTTCCAACAGCCCTGGCTGATGCTGGAAGGGTGATGATACTCCTGAAAGTCCCAACAAAGAGAATTATGATTTTGAAACAATATAAAAAAATACTAAATAGAGCTGATCTAGAGAGTTTGCTGACTTTATTGAACAGCATCTCCTGCATGATTTTTTTCATGAAATAAACTTAATTTTGGCTGGATCTGTTCCTAGCATTGCTGTCACAAGGTTTCAGCCTCTATGGACGTACCTGCCATCAGGAATGTGACAGTCCAACGTGCAGTGTGGCTTCTGTGTGCAGACCTGGGAACATCTGGGAAGCCAACTTATATGGCAGGTTCCTGGGAGGGTCCTTCAGCCATGGGGAGCGAGGAGCAAGGTGGGTAGCTGGACTTGCTCATTCAGCTGGTGCCACACAGGGGGCTCGAGGCTGGAGACTATTCTGATCAATGGATTTGCATTACTCATACATGAGTGCAAATATTCCGTGTCCTGCACTGCAAAGGGCAGTCAAAGCCGATACCTCAAGTGCCTTTTTCTCCTTCCACTTCCTGAGAAACTCTGAACACTGAGATTTTCTAAATAGTCCACTGTTTTAATTATTAAAAGGGGGTTATGTGCATTGCATGTGCATCTCATAAAGAGGGCTGGAACTTCTAAATTACATCATACCTCAATTTCACATGTCACATAACACTATATATTCTACAGGGTGAACTATTGTCAGAGTGGAAGTCAACCTCATTGGCAGTTAAAGATTTTTTTTTTCCCCAGACAGCAGTGAGAAAAGATTCAACACAAAGTCCTGACCACTCAGCACTGCCTGTGTCTACACTTTGATGTCAGAAATGCTTGAAGGCTGAGTCAGAACAGCTTTAGCTGCTTCTGTCATGTCCCACACATCAAAAAGACATGTAGGGGTTTGTTGCCCCATCATCCAATACTGTCAGCAAGACACTGGCACCTCAATGTATTGCTGACCCTAAATGTGCTGGAACTCATGAACCAGCTACGCAAAGTGCACATTTTAGCTAAAAGAAAGAAAAAAGCATTTATTTTTAAAGTCATGTATTTGAGATTTTCTTCTATCTAGCCTTAGCTCAGTATTTCTGAGTGCACTGCAGAGAGCAGAGACAGACAAGGGGACAGGAGCAGCTAGGCTACTGCTCCCACAGCTTTGCCCAAAACAGCCTGACCCACTCACATTCCAAAAGTTACTGGTCCAAACAGACTTGGGTGAGTTTTGCCTGAGAGAAGGAGAAAGGTCTTGCATAAGCTGCTCCCCCAGCAGTGATGCAACAAACCTGGAAAAGAAAATCATAGGATCACAGAATTATAGAATATGCTGAGTTAGAAGGGATCGTTGAGTCCAACTCCTGGCCCTGCACAAGACATCCCAAGAATTCCACCATGTGCCTGAGAGCACTGTCCAAGTACTCATTCAACTCAGACATGGTTGGTGCTGTGGCACCTTCCCTGGGGAGCCCGTTCCAGTACCCAAACACCCTCTGGGTGAAGAAACTTTTCCTACTATCCAACCTAAACCTCCCCTGACTCACCTTCCTGCCATTCCCTTGAGTCCTGTGCTTGATCAGGAGATGACAAAACACAGAGAGCTCCTTCACTGGCACAGACCACAAGGACATTTCACTGCAGCACAGAGCAACCGTGTGAGGCTGGGAGAGAGCAGGGCCAGGGTGTCAGGGTGTGGGGGCACTTGCTCACAGGCACTGCGTACTGGAGGGGACATGTGGGGCTTTTGCTGGGACTGCCAGAGCACAGAAAGAGGCTTTGACACTCGAGAGGGTCAAAAAGCAGCGCCATCATAAAAACTGTGCAAACAGCAGGAACATTTCTTTAATAAGTCTCCAGACAGATAAATCACAGCTTAAGGAGAGATTGTGGTGCTATTTATTAGTCATTTGTGCATGATTGCACAAATTCCATTGGTAGTGGAATTTCTTTTTTAGGTATTTAATTTTCATCAGAAATGATTTGTGTGCTGCACAGTGGTTCATACCGACACCACTGCCCTGCACAGGCACCTGTAACCAGACACCTACAGACAGCTCCAGCCTCCAAGAAAGTGCTGACAGTGACCTCCTAAAGGAGATGCCCCAGTGGTTAAATGCATCAGCTTTCACATGCACCCTTCTTATTTTTCAGAGCCCTTAGGCTTCCTTGCATGGCTGAGCAATACCCACCAGGTAGCACACACTCCTTTGAGCTGGGCTCCTTATTTCCAGCCATTTCCACATCCCAGTTTCACACTGGAAAACAACATGCTGGGTGGTAATGGGTGACAAGGCACAGAATGAGTGTGTTAAAAGGCTAGTGTAAGGAAGACAGAAATCATTAAACACAAACAAATGACTTTCTAGAAGACTGAGTTAAACGCCACAGCAGTTTGTACCTGCTGTTAATCCAAGGGGTTAAGTCAAAGCTGAATTTTCTTCCTGTATGCAACATCCAGCAATAAAACAGTGACATGACTAAAGTGACAGTGCAGAAACTCTAGAGGAGTTTTTGTTGTACAGGACAGATCTTGCTATTTGATGGCAGTAATTAGCTGTCTCTCAGAGATACTCATTGTGGGACCTGATGGTTGGTTTGACTGCATATATTGTTGGGCAATTTTTACATTCCTACCAGCAAGAGGTAGCAAAGCAAGATCTTGCATGATTGCCAAAAGTTTTCAAGCTCTCCAGGACTAGCAACAGCAAAGACTACTTGGAATAGTTTAACTAATTAACAAGCAAAAATTATCTTTATTTCTTGTTTTTCTGATAGTTCAAGACACATTCACTCCTTCCCTCAAAACCCCACTTCTCAGAAGCAGCTGTTAACCAAAAGGTTTGGACTTTGGAAGCCATTAATTGAGAAGTATGAGGAACCCCAGAGAAAGGGTCTGCCCTCATGTAAAATCCACTTTTAACCTTATTCAGATGCACAGAGAAATTCAGTCCCCAGTCTACTCCCTGCCCAAGTCCTTGAACTAGCAAGAAAGACTAGCAGATGCTCATTAGTGCATTGGCAACTAGAGAATTGGAGGCACTTGTCAACTCTGTGTGTGATGAATAAATGCTGAAAAGTTTCTGCTGGGGAACAGTACTAGTTTGGGGCCAACTGGATGCACTCAAAAAAAGTGTGTGAGGGGCAGGGGAATTATGACCAGAAGTTCCACTTTGTTGTTCCTGTTATTCATTTTAATTATAAGTGGTAGCTGCCAAACACCTGAGGGTATCTACCCCCTACGTAAACTTTAGAAATAGCAAATATTTGGGTGAGATTAATGATCTTTTCGAGGTTTAATAAAGATTTGGCTGCTCGTGGATATGTGTATTGTGTTCTCCTGCTCCCTGGCACCACAAGAGCCTGGACATCACAGTGACCCCACAGAGCAAGAGCCAAGGAGAGCAAAGCTCACACGGGAGCACTGCAAGCACCAGTGTTACACAGGTCATAAAATGCTTTCCAAACCTGGCCTCAGGCTTGCATTCACCCAGAAAGTCCAGGATATTTTCCTTCCCTGCAAATACCCCTCCAGAGCCTGAGCTTACCTCCAAAATCCAGCAAATATTGCACACCCCAGGGTGGCTGTCACTCGCACCAAGCAGTCCCTTTTAAAAGGAAAGAGTTACTTTCCTCAGCACTGAACTATGCTGCAGTTTCCCAGGCTGGGATTGCAAACAAGATAACACCGCACAGAAAACTTCTGAACTGTGCAAGGAAACAAAGGCTTGGTAGCGGAGAAACTGCTTCACTTTGAAAAACCCAAATACTTAAACACTTCTTGGTAAAGTAATTAAAAAATGCAACAGTGGCCCAAGAGGAGAAAAGCCAGTGCTTCTCCCCAGGCAGCTGTGTGAGCCAGAGCTCTGTCTGTATGTGGGAGTGAGTAGCTCTGTTCAGTCTGTTAGCAGAAAAACAACAGAAAGTGATCTGTTGGAAGCTGTCTCCACGCACAGGCATGAGGACACACAGACACGCACACACAGCTTTGATATGTGGGTCTGACTCAATTATAACTGGCAAACACAAGGGCTAGATATGCCTGAGAATGATGCTTGACAAAACTATACCCCACAAAAGAGAACTTGGTTTCCCAGAATAAAATAAAGCAGATAGTGGCCACATCTGGATTTCTTCTCACTCTCACATCACTCTGCATTTCCTGCTTAGAACTGGGATCTCCCCAAGAGAGGCTTTTCTTGTGGTATTTCTAGCTGGGAGTGGATGCGCCGCAAATCTCCCGAGAAGGCCTTTCCTTCCAAGATTCATGAGCTGGAGGCTTGTGAAGCACAGATAGTTCAGGGAAGTGATCAACTGTGTGGATGCTTTCCAAGCTCTCAGCCTTTTGGGGGGTCCAGTAGCACTCACAGTGATAGGGGGTCCCCTCTCACTCCCTTCCCACCAGCATGGACACTTGACATCACAACTGTCTGCAAAGCTCCTTACTCCAAAACATTACAAGGAAGACAAGAAGTCCTGCTGGGTCAGAGCAGGCTTGGAGGGCTGCCTGGCTGCTTCAAGGCCCTGCAGCAGGAACCTCAGAGCAGCTGGTAATACACCAAGAGCAGAGGGACACCACCAAATCACCCACCTGCTGATTTCCATTTCCAGGGGACACCAGCTTTGCTCTGTGCTGGGAGGTGAGCAAAGTCCAGTAGGAGCCTCAGACCTTTCTTTGCAGGGGCAAAACCTTCAGGTCAACACGAGCTCTTCACTCCAGTCAGTTCTGGTCCAATCCACCTCCATAGCACAGATACCCCACTCTGTTGGTCTCTGGGTTTTCTGAAAAGGTAAAAAACAAGCACTTTCAATAGTGTTTAGTTGATTGTGCGTTACTTAGGATCTCAGTTCCCTATCCATAAAAACAAGAGGGAGAGAGAACCAGCAGCATTTCCTAGCTTCCCTGTGATCTTGTGAAGATTAATGCATTGAAGAACAAACTGCGTCAAGATTGTCCATAGGAAAAGCAAGTCAGGTCAGTGTAGCACTGAGGAGAAGTGTTTCAACACAAGGCTTATTTATTCTGTGTTGTTACTGTCCAAGGGAGGTTTGAAGGTTCAAATTAAAGCAGAACAAATGCAACTCTCTCTGTGCTCCAGAGGGGACTGCACAGTGTGTGGGTATCTAGGAATGCTCTCAGGAACAGGAGGTTTGGAAACTATTGTGAAAACTGTGCTCAAGAAGAAGCAAAACTTACTGAATTCCCCAAGGAGCCTTTGCTGCCAACCACTCAGAGTTCTCCTTGTGGAAAGAGTCTGGTGGTTTCAGACTTCTCTGCTCTTTGACCCAAATGCAAAGACTGGAGCCACGTAGTCTGAAAGGGCTCAGCCACCAGGTGTCAAATGTGTCCCAGGATCCTCTGCCTTGCTCTATTGTGGCTTCAAGGTAGCTTACACTGAACCCCACAAACCCAGCAGGCACCTCCTGGCACAAGCCTCCTGCAGGGTTGGGGTTAGAGACCCCTTTGTACTGTAACCCCACTCCCCAAGCACACAGCCCTCCTTCCTTCCACTTGGTCATCCTTCAAACCTGAAGGCTTATATCTCTGTCTGTCCTGCAGGAAATCTCACTCTAACAGTGTGTTTTGGCACAGTATGCACTGCCCAGGGTCACATCACATGGGGACTGTGGTTTCATATTTTAGCACAGGACAGTGAGGCTTCCAGGACCTCTCCTTTTCACACGAGGCAGCCACTATTCCAGAAGTGTGGAGCCAGCTGGGAGCTGAATGCCCTCCAGTTCAATCTGCAGCATCATGCTGCATGTTTATTTTCCTTCTGGACCCATGAGATGCATATTTCTGAAAAAAGACATTTCTCTCCAGGCAAGTTAACACTCTATGTTTGGGCCTCCTTCAACTGACAAAAAAAAGCACCTAAAATTCAGGTCCACCATTTCTCAGGCCCTATTAGGAAAATTTTACCATTCTCATGAGCCTATCTGAAGAAAAATGAGCTATTTCTATTTAAGCACTTATCTTAGACAACTCAGCACAGGACATTCTGCCTCTGAATCCTCGTGCCATGAAAACAACCACCTCAGGGCTGCAGAAATCTCCCAAAGTTATTGCAGGTACCTTCAGTTTGAAAGGCATTACTGGTCTTTTCAGCTGGGTCAGACCTTTCGTTGTATCCCATCCCAATCAAAACTGGTGTGCTTAGAAAAAGGTTATGAGCCAGTCTTGTGCAGTGCTGGGATCATGAGCACTCCAGGATGAGACCAGCCCTAACTGCTGAGCTGCACAGCTTCCATTCATCCAGTTTGACCAGAAGAGCTAGACAGAGTCCCCAGTTTCATGACATCACATGCAGTTCATCCATCTAGACTTCAGATACTTCAAAGAAACATAGCCAGCACTTCCATCCTCCTCTAAATTATCGAGGTGTGCAAATATAAATCCAGGCAGGATGTTTGAGTGATGGGATCCTGACACATCCCCAGTCCACAGCACCTGACACCCTTCATCCTTTGAACTATTATTTTAGATTGTGAAAAAAATTCCTAAGGTGAAATGTGATACTCCAGAGTCAGGGAAGGTCATGGAATGCTGAGGTTGGTGCCTCACTCCCTGCTTCAACCTCTCACTGGGGGTCCAGCTTCCACAAAGAAGCCTGGAAAGCACAAACTAAAGCAAGCAGGTACTGAAAATTCAAGCCAGTCTTTGGTCTAGCAGGAGTCAAGCGTCCTGGGTGCTGAGCTGCGATTGTTTTATCACTTTGCCTGGATCTGCTGAGCCTGAACCCCAAGGAAGATTTGGATAATGAGGAAGAGCACACAGAAGATGTGTGCAAGGGGTAGAGGTAAGATCATGAAATAATGATGTCTGAGTGCAGGTCTGGGACTGGGCTTCAGACATACAATAAACTATAGTCAAAAGGAAAAAAAAAACTTTTCCTGCCCAGGGTGTATTGCAAAAGAATTCAGGGGCATCAAGTGTGGCAAAAAAAGAGATTCAAGTTAGACAGCAAGAAAATCTCTGTAAGGATAAAGGTAATGCAGTCTAGGGGCAAGCTGCAGAATTACCTCATTAGAGCCATTTAAGCACTGGTCAGATGAATAAACACCAGTCTAGCAAAAGCCAGGTGGTTTTGATCCTGCCTTCAGGTGTGACTTCTTTAAGTTACTCCCAACTCCTCTGATCTTTCAGGATGTGGAAAAGGAACTCAGGCAGTCCTCTAGGGCATCTGTGAATCCCAGCCCTGGGCTGTCTCTGTGGGGACTGGAGATCTCAATAGGAAACCACTTTCTTGAGGTGTCAGGGCTCCTCCTGCCAACCTTCTTGTCCCTCTATCCAGGCTGGGCATGAATCCTGCCTTGGAATAACTCCTGTGCCTAGTTAAAACTGCTGTCAATGAAGATGTGTTTGACTTGTGGGAGGGAAAAATCAGGGAGATACAGGGAGTCAACATCAGTGGAAAACACTAAAGGTGTCACACACCGTCACTGCTATGCAGGCAGTGCAGGCATGTGAGCAAAGCTCACCAGCTCTGTGACAGGCTGGACTAGCATGTGCTAGATGAAATCAGCATGAACACTTCCCCTGCTCTCCTCTTTCTTTTATTAGATACAGCCCATTTCAAACCACATTCCCCAAGACCAATCAGTAAAGGGCCATAAAATATCCACAGATGTCAAAAAGAGTGTGCCACCAGTGCTTGGCATGGCAGTGGCTGGTGATGAGCAGGACCCAGTGTTTGCTGGGTGGCATCCATGCCCTGCTCAGCACCTTGGCCACCCCTCACCTCTCCCCCAGCCCTCTGCACTGACGCCCCTCTTACATTTGGGTCTGCTGGAGTCTCGGCTAAAACAGATGTCTCTGGTTTTATATAACCCCCCCTCTTTCTTGCTCAGCTGTGAAAAGCTGGAGGATTTTCAGCCAAGCTCTTCTCTACCACCTAGTGGGAAATGGGATTTTTCCTGTCATGATGAGCACAGAGCAGAGTGGGATCTCTGGTGTGATCCTGAGCAAGCCCTTTGCAGCCCATACCCACTGGGGATATCTCATTGACCCCAAAGGCCAGGGCAGCCAGAAATGGTTTCTTTCCTGACTCTCAGCAGCACCCTGACTTAGGGGCCAGAAAGACTTGTTGAGAGAAGCTGTTGCCTCCATTACTCACTATTTCTAGTGCAATTACTTGCACCCCAGACTGTCCAAGCCTATTTTCCAGTCAATCACCAAGAAAAAGGGCACCTAAATTTCCATCATCTCAATGCCTCTCAGTGCAGCACCCACATACACATAAAGCTGAATTTCCCCCTTGTGCATAAATTCTCCATGTTTTCCTGCCTCCACTCACCCCAGACAAGGTTTGGGCATGACCCACAAGGCCCCAAGCAGCCTCCAGAGCTGTGCTTGACCCCCACAGCACCTGAGCGCCAGCCGCCGGCGTCCGGCCCCATGGCGATGCTTGGAGGAGCGGGGCTCTGGCCAAACTCCAGCGCAGGTAATTGCAGTCTGTGCACTTAAATTCCCCCTGCAGATGCAGCCGCCTTCATTTCCTGTCCTGAACTGTAGGGTAGTGTTGCAGCGTGTTGTTAAACAGCTGCCACGCGCTACCCAGAGGCGCTTGTACTTCAGCAGTGGGTGGGTTTGGCACGCTCCAAGGACGGTGAGAGAGCAGCAACAAGGGCACTGGCTTAGGCTGCTGCTTGCCTCCCCACCTCCCCAGCATGGCTTAGGCACTGCTGGCTCTCTCTGCTCTTTCTCACACGGCCAAAATCTGCACAACACCTTCCCCTTTTCTGGTAAGCAAGCGCCCGCAGGGAAAGCTCGGCTTTCTTCCAGCAGCTGCCGAACAGAAGGAGGCAAAGGGTTAATGCGACCAGCGAGGGAGGGTTCTCCTGGCAAACTGGAGACCCCTGTGAGTTTTATGGGGAGGGCTCATGGGGGCGGAGGGACACGGCAGGGGGAAGAGAATTTGCTTTATGGCTTTGACAGGAACTCCCATCATGGTATAATTATGGAAGCGAGAAGTCTGTGTGTAATGAAGACCATATGCCGTGTTGAAACACACATGCACAAATATTAGGCTTCCGTGAGGCCTGTGGGGGAGCTGGGGAGGGGATTAGGAAAGGGTGGGGGACCCAGCCCTCCCCCAAGTTCTCCTTACAGATCTTCCAGCTTAGTCACTGCCAGAGCAGTGGAGATGTGGAGCAGCTGAGGAGTCCAGTGCAGCCAAACATGGCTTGTTTGGGGTAAGAAACATCCGGTTTAAATAACATTGGGTGGAAGGAAGAACCTCGATGCCAAGAAAGTGGGGTTTCACCCTACATTGCTTCAGAGAGTCTGAGAGCAAGGTTTTCTTCAGCAACAATTTTTCTCCAGCTTCTGCTACGATTTTCCCCTTTCCTTTCAAACTATGCCCTCAATGCTCTTCCCTCAGTGGAAAACATCTGCACACAGCTGCCTGTGGAGGCGACCAGCCCTCCTCCTCGCCTGATCCAGCTGTGCTCGTGGAGCAGCAGCAGCCATGTGACATCCCCAGGCAGCTCCTGGGCTGGGGAAGATGACTTCAGCAAGCACCAAGGCCACCCAGCTGCTGTTTGAAGACCCCATGCCATCCTCTCCATCACCCCGCCTACGCTTTATAATGTGAAGCTTTCTCGGCTGTGGCATATTAATCTCTCCTTTCCTGATCTCACATGTTCTCTGCTTCACATCTCCCGCTCGCTGTCTTTACGGGTCCTTTTGGCTTTTTGAGGCTGTTTCTTCCTTTGCTGGTCACACGTTTCCAAGATTACTTTGCTGCTCACTTTCTGCATCTGTCACCCTGCAGGTCCCTGTGACTCTCATGCCCAGCAGCACACACTCACCTCAGCATGCTCAAGTACCCACCACATCCCACATTCTCCATATTGACCTTCATAGGGATGGACAGAAGCTGTCCTTCATAAGTCTTAAATGCACTTACTATGTCCATCCCCCCCACTCTTGTCCATTCCTTTCCCTGCTGACAGAACAGACTCTGGCCTGGAGCAGATGATCCTGGTTTTCTCTACTCTGGACCATTTTCTCCCTGGTGGTGGTGGGAGTCCCTGGCAGCCAGCCTAGTTTGCTCTGCCAACTATTTTGCCAGCAAAACAGGAGCTGTTGCTGTTGTTTGTTGTTGCTGGAGGTGAGAGCTGTGCAGGAGGTGCTGTGGGCAGCGATGCTGCTCTCCTTGCCAAGCAGCATGAAGGGTGTCCAGCTGCAGGTCTGGCTGGGGTAAGCAGGGCAATGCAAGGCTATGGGAAAGCAAAACTGATTAGCTCAACATAAGCTCTCCTTGCATCAAAGGAGGGAAAAACACATCCTTCTGCCTCTCTGGTAGAAAAGAGAGGTGACAGGAAAAATCCCATTCCCTGTGGAAGAAATACGAAGTGCAGTGGACGATTATTTCAACTGTTTTCACTGGGACTGGCAATGTGCAGGAGAAGAGAGCCCATAATTTGTATTTTTCTTATCTTTCATACAGCCTTCACTTAAAATACTCTTTTCATTCATCTATACATATAGTATTGTCTGTCCTCCTAAAAAAAGTACTTGCTTTCCACCACCCATAGATACACTACAGATACAGGGAAGCACAACACCCATAGCACTGCCAGGCAGTATTAGAAGGTCATCCACTCCAGGAGAGAAGAGCCTGCGTTTCCCAGGCATGAAAAGGGAATCCCTCCAAGACTACAGCACAGAAAATGCCTAGATGAATGCTGCTGCCAAATGCATGCTCCTTTTAGGCTGTATCTGTCCCCCTCACTTTTTCAGTCTAAGTTCTTCCCTCACATTTCCCGCCTGCATCTGCTCTGAGGCAAAGCAATCATGAACATTCAGTGTCAGGAGCAAAATTTTTAATTGTTGCTCTGATTAAAAGTATCCCTGACCATGGTGGTTAGAAGCTGCTGATACTCAGGACTCATCCTCCTCAACGCTCACTACCCACATGCAGCAAATCCTCCCCCCTGCTGCCCCTATGCCTGATGAGAAGCAGAGCCATCCCCAGACAGGCCCATCCAGTCCAGCTGTGATACCGTGCATTTTCCAAGGTGCCTGCAAACTTTTACATCCATTCTT
This sequence comes from Vidua macroura, assembly GCF_024509145.1. Classification (NCBI taxonomy): domain Eukaryota; kingdom Metazoa; phylum Chordata; class Aves; order Passeriformes; family Viduidae; genus Vidua; species Vidua macroura. Next base: position 29,088,576 of record NC_071577.1, read on the forward strand.
ACAGGGAAGAGTTGCCACGTGGATGTGAGTCACAGGTGTAGTGCCACGGCCTCCCTCCGCTGGGGACAGCAGGGCGAGGAGCAGCCTCTTCCCTTGCCAGTGTCTGCTGCGATCCGCGATTCCCGTCATGCACAGTGTGTCATTTCCCATGAGTACCTGCCTGCTCCTGCCATCTGCCATGATTTATAGAAAATGGGCAGTGATTAATAGCCCAGTCAATGCCGAGTGAAGCCATTTTCTTTCATTTACCTGCTCCCTGACCTCCCCGCACAGTCCCAGACAGGGGCTGGGAAAGTGTATTAATCATGCACTTAAAATATATTTAAAAGGGGAGATTGGCTGGGAGCTTGGTGGTATTTATGGAGTAATTTTCTACAGAGGATGCAAGCTAATTGCCAGATAAAACAAATGGGCTCTTTGAAATGGAAATGAGTCACTTGGAGGTACTCGATGTTTGGTCCTTGAGTGATGCCCCAAACCCACACTCCTCCTGGGGCTCTGTCACCTACCTGAGTCCAAGTCCAGTGGCAGCTGCAGCTCTCAGACAGAAAGGATGGAGGTTGCCACACCAGCTCAAAGTGTGGGCATGGTGCTAAGAGATCCTTGGCACCAGAGAAGTCTCCCACTGTAGCATGGTCACAGCACTGGGGCAGGGAGCTGCAGGGGTACAGAGAGATCCTGCCAGGCTGCAGTCTCCCTGAAGAGTTCCTGCAACAGAAAAAGGCTGTTTAGGGAAAACACCTTGATTTCTTATGACATAAGCTGAATTACTAGAGCACATGGTGGCATTTGTCCCCTCTCTGGACCCACAATATTAACAGCCAGTAGGCAAGCTCCAGACCATCTTCCAAGACACAAGGCAGTCTCTCTACACCATCTTTTATGAACTCCAAGCAGTAGGACTGGGGCTCCTCATCCCTCAGCAGAAGCAGGTAACTTTTTGGGGGATAAACATCAGTGTCCCTTGCTTCTCCCAAGCTCAGAACTAGAGCCCATGTTCACCTCTATTGTCTGTGGCACAGAGCCATGATGCCACATCTGGAGTGGCACCCCACAGAATCACAGAGCGGGTGAGGCTGGAAGGGACCACAGTGGGTCACCTGGTCCAACCACAAGCTCAAGCAAGGCCACCCTAGAGCCACATGACACAGAATCTTGTCCAGGCAGTTCTGGAGTATCTCCAGTGAGGGAGGCTCCAGTCTCTCTGTGCAACCTTTTCCAGTGCTCAGTCACTGCACAGTAAGGAAGTTCTTGCTTATGTTCAGGTGGAACTTCATTTTCTTTCCTTGTGTTACAGCCTTGGAGCAGCACCATGTGCACTGTGTCCTGTCCAGTTTTGCATGACCTCCCAGAAAATGCTGCTGTGCCATGAGCCCCCAAGGACAGCTGGGGTTGATAACAATAAAAAAGAAAATCCCCTGTCAAGCCGAACAAAATTATTTAATTATTCTCACCAGCCGGAGACCAAAGGTTTGTTGACAACTTAATTAACTGTGTTTGTAATGAATTTTTGGCCACATGCAACAGACTAATTATCAAAGCAAACATTAATCTCTTTCTAGGTACATCAAAGTATTGAGAGCACAAAATATTTACATGAGTCTCAGATAAAATTCTTTGCATTAAATCTAACATAATTAAAATCATGTTGGGGCTAAGGTAATTATGCAAGGTGCTTATGTGACATAACAGTGTAATACAAGATGGTGCTTATTTTTACCTAGAGTCAATCAGCAAAGTTCTCAAACAAATGTAATGTCTTTTAAATATATTTTCAAGGGAGAGAAAACAGCACCACTTTTGAGCTCAGTTAAGGCATTTTAAATGGCCCACTAAGGCTGGATGAGATAAGCACCTACATTATTTGTACTGTCTGAGCTTTTCCCAGCAATAACTAGACATGAGTAAAATTGGTGAGTTTTAAAAGGACCTTGCAGCATTTTCAGCTGTCTCTGTGCAATAAGTGATGATTTGCTTTTCTTTGCTTCGAAGTGCTGATCTGAATTTGATGACTGAGAGGTGGAGCAGACTGTGTTCACCCATTATTTCCTAAGGGATGCCCTTCCCAAGAACAGGCTGCATGAAAGGAAAAGAGAGAAGAGCAGAAGGGAAAGAGACCTGTCATTTTCTGGCATGAGCTGTGGCAGGACACCTCTTTGCTCTGGAGGGGGAGAAACTACGCCACAAGGGAAAAGTGGCTTTCCCAGATATCCCCATGGCTGTAGAAACAACCTGGCCACAGTGAGCTCAGCACCTACTGCACGTGCCACCAAACAACTGCCTGCAGTGCACCAGCAAAGCCTCTGCCTGAGAAAATGACCACAAGGCAAGGTCATTGCCAGGTCCCACCTGCCATCTGTGCTGAGAGTCATTTCTACTGTCACAGGAGGTGACCTAGTTTCAGGCAGCAAGTCCCAGAGATGTTACCCTGCATCCCCCACCATGTCCTCCTGTCCCTGGGAGCAGCACACCTGCGCTGCTGTGACCGAGGGCCTCGTGGTGTGGGCCTTGCAGAGAGTCCATGGTGACCCAGAAAATCCTTCAGCTGATGAGAAGGCAAGTTGTCTGGATGCAAAATAAAAAAAAAAAAAAAAAATTAAATGCTGCCTTAGATCTGTGTCACAGAACTGCAGAGACATGGTTTCAGAGGTCCCTGACTTGCTTCTTCCCTGATGTGCTTGTGCATGTCTGCCTGATGCTCTGACCCATCAGGATGAATCTCCAGCACTGGAGGTGAACAGCTGGTCACTTCATGCTGGCACTCTCTTTAGAAAGTTGTTAATTCTTCTCATTTGTGTGTGATCCTGCCCTGCCCAAAGGTGATGGGCAGAGGTGGAAACCTACATGGGCACAGCAGCCTCATGGATCTCATGGGCATCTCCCAGGATGTCCATCTGGCACCTGATCCCCCTCCTGATCCACAACAAGGAGGGTCACCTCCATGTGGATTGTACTGGGCTAGAGCCTTCAGCAGCAGTTAAAACTGCCCATTCTTAACAAAACATGGGGCTCAGCTCCCTCGTGTCCCACCACACTGGGTAAAGCAGCAGCAAGGCCACGGGGACTTGTGCTACAGCACCATTCAGTAGCTGCACCCAGTCCCAACACCATCCCCACCGCAGATGTCAGGACATATGTTCCTGTTTTAAAATCAGCTCCTTACCATGGCCTTTGGAGATATTTGCTGGAGGAAAGGCTGCCTTTGAACAGATTTCTGCCTAGGTTTCACTTCATTAATCAAATAATTTCTTGACGCAAAGCACTGAGGACTTGCTGGGGGTGCAAGGCCAGAGAGTGGGGTCATGTCAAGTGGCTCCAAGGGGTTGCCCAGTGTCATTCCCATAGACACACAGCCTTGAGGAACATGTTAAGCTTTCAGCCTGATTTGCAGACTTAAATTAACAGGTAAGTTTGGAGCAACAACAAAAATTACTTTTCCAATACCAGCTGGTGTTACTAACCAAAAGACAACTAACTTTGCACCAAGAAACAAGAGAGCAACATAACAGCTCAAGGTCCTCAAAAGGTGACAGAGCTATAGAGAGACTATCTGGATTTCTTCCATGTTGGTGGGGCTTAGCCCAGAGTTACTCAGGAGACAAGCCCTACTGTTTTGCCCTATGAGTAACCAGCCAGCTAACTGGCCTGCTGAATCTGAGGGTGGGACAGAAGAAAGCCTCGTCATTAAATCTCTGTGCAAGAAACAGCTGTAACAGCCTTTCCTCTCCCTGACTCTCTGGCCAAACAGTTTTGGCATTTGTTCAGTATTTGAGTAGGTGAAGCCAATTCTAAACACTTGACAGACTCCAGTGCAGTGCTGCTCCTCAAAGTCCAATTGCCCAAAAGACAACTCTCACGTTCCTCAAGTTTCTGAGCAGCTTTGTGTCTGGGGTTTTCTCAAAACCCTCTAAAGCTCCTACAGGATTAGTGCTTGGCTTAAGTTCTGGCAGAATTGACAGAGGCTTTAGGAGCTGGAAAGATTTTAGGGATTTGTCCTTGGCCTCTCAGCAGAGGCCAGAACCTTTATATTCAGGTCACCTTCCAGCCACAGGGTTGTTGAGGGTGCTTTCTAGTAAGAGCCTGCAGAGAGAGGAGAGGAGCAGTGTGCAGATGTTACCCTCAACATCTGGAGCAGCTGAGATAAAAATACAGCTGTGGAGGGAGGCAAGCTTTTGAAGTACAGGGAAAAGCAGAAAACATTGGCTAGGGGAGTGGCGGGCTACAGTCTGGTATGAATATCTTGTGCTCAGGTTGCTCTCAACAAAAGGCGTAGTAATTAGTTGTCTAAAGACATTTGTCATAGCTGTTCAGCACATTGCTTTTTAGCTGCTTGCAAAAGAAAGTGCCCTTACTGTGGTAACTGAGCAGCTCCACATAGTTTTTAGGGGTCTTTTCATCCTGACAAAACTCTCTCAAGATTAGGGGGAGTTAGCCCCATTTTAGTAATAGGAAACAGAGACAGAGAGAGCTCAGGTGTCTAAAGGGTTTTTAGCGCTGCCAGAGAGGAAATTACTCAGCATCAGTGGAAAAGGTGCATGGACAGCCCTCTATATTTTAAGAAGTAATAAGAACTCCAAAATCTGGACCAGAGCATGGAGAGGGGCAATTTTAAAATGTACGTTTGTAATCTTTTCAACATTATCTTTCCAAGTTATGAATAATAAAGATTGGGAATTAAACAGACTCCTGACATTTTCCCACTATTTAACAGGGAAGTGATCTGAAAATCTGGTGGGAGAAGGGCTTGTAAAAAATGAAATTCAAGAAAAAATAAATGCATTAACATTTTCCACTTCACAGCTACAAAGACTTTTGGCCTTTTTTCAGAGGAAAACAATCTCACATTATTCCCAAGTTATCACTCCCATCACCCTGAAAACCATGGGATTTGTTTATTTGACTAAAAACTACAAGATTGCAAACTGGGGGAGAAGAAGGTCTGGTCCCATCCTCTACACCAGTCCCTGCCACCAGCTGTCCCCCTTTTGAGGCCATACATAGGAAAAAAAAAAAAAAAAAAAAAAAAAAAAAAAAAAAAAAAGGTCAGGGTGGGCTTCCCAGCCAGGATGGACCAGACACTGCATCTCTGGGTCCCAAAAAAATTCTCAGGGCAGTAATCAGCCATGTGCAGGTTCTGAGAATGCCCCGGACCCCCTTACCTCCAGCCTTCTCAGAGCCACAAAGTGCTGATCACAGCAAAAGCTGCCGTGGGGCCGGAAAAGATCTTGGCGGGCTGGGAGCAAGGCTTGGGCTTTCCCTTCCAGCTGAATCAGACCTCAAACTTTTCTGCCTGCTGCAGAACAAAAGCAAGAATCGTTACTCACAATTCCTCAAGCCCCTTGTGGCGAGCAGGCAAACCGAAGGCCAGTCCCTGTTGCAGGAGGAAAACGCCCGCAGCCGCGCTCCGGGACGCGCCCAGCGACAGCAGATGGAGCTGCGCGACCGCGAGTGGGACCCGGCGCCGCTTCGGCCGCTCAGACACCTCTGGCCTTTGAGGAGAGCTGGGAAGTGCCTGCTCCATGCGGCCTTTTGAAGGTCTCCTTCCTTGTCACAAAGAAAGAAAGGGAAATGTTTGTTTCTAAACGAGGGTGGGAGAGGGCAGAGCCTGCTGGTTTTTGCAGAAAAGACGGCTGCTCTGAGGTTGGGATGTGGCGTTCAGCTCCCGGCCCCACTGCCACCACAGAGTTCATCTGCAGCCTTGCCTGCATCTCTCAGGGAAACACCATTTTCCAGGAACTCAGGTAATTGCCAAGCAAATGGACTCTAGAGCATCCCAGCTCCTGCTCTCCCACTTCCCCTGGCAGCCCCCAGCCACCATCCTAACAGCTCCTGCAAAAGCTTTCAAAGGTCAGAAATGTCCTGCTTTTGTGACCAAAAGGTAGAGCCACAGCTTACCTAGGGAATCTAGGGATTCCTGGAGGCTGTCCCCCAGGGCATAATTATAGTTTGCCAACTCTGAGCCCCCTGAACAAAGAGCTCTGGTGCTGGCCCCAGTGGGTGTTCCCAGAGGTGCTTCTTTAGACACTTGCTTTGGTAGGTTATAAAACTCCCTTACAAAGTAAGTGATTACAATTAACTGAGGTTTTATAAATGTGGAATGCTCTTTGATGGTGTTTGGCTCACAGGAAAGAATTTAAAAAATGAATGATGCCAGTGTGCCAGGGCCAGCAAGGCCATGCTGACCTTGCAACAGATTCATTCATCTCCCCCACCACATGCTCAACACACCAGCACTCCAGGTTATTTTATAGAAGAATAAAGCAATAACTGAAGTGTAATAAGCTCACACACAGCCCTCCTTAGCTTAATTTTTAACTCTGAGAGTGACAATCAACCAGCAGAATAAAACATCTGGGGGGGGGGGGGGGGTGGGTGGATTTGACATCCTCAACCGATCAGATCCATGTCCTCCTGTGCGATTTTTCAGGAGTGGCAAACTCAGTTTCTGGGGCAGGCCTGGCTGACACCCCAGTATCTGACATGGGTGTACATAAAACATTTTTAAAAGAAGCCCATTTAAAGATAAGCTGTATGCATGCTGTTAGATGTAACTCACTGCTTCTGCAATAACTGCAGTGCAGTTACATGTACACTATGCTGAGCTCTCACACAGGCCTAAGAGCCTCAGCACAGGGCTGGGTCCCAGCCTGAGCTATCACAGCAGCCCTGCACAGCCTGGCAAGCTTGGATAAAGCTGTTCTTCAGGCCAGGCCCAGGCCATCCCAATTATCATCTAATTTATGGGCTCAGGGCAGCCAAAATGGGAGAAGGTTTTTGCTCTAGGCACATGTGAGCCAACATATGATTGCAATGGCTCCTTCTCACATTCACATCTCTGGAGTGCTTCTGCCACACAGGAACAGTAGGGAACTGGCTGTTTTCTCCATGAGCATAACCACAGCCTAACATTGCACGAAACACGTAGGAACAAAAATAAAAGCGTGTTCTAACCATGTTGCAGCTATTGTTCTTCTACAGGATTTTCATCTCGTGGCAATTTCTGAGGGAGTTGAAGCCTTTGTGGTTTCTTGCATTTGGGGGGAAAAGAAGATCAAAGCACAACACCCTCTGAGATCTGGCCTGGGCGACACTGTCCCCAGATGACTTGGTGTGGTGTGACATTGTATCCTGCAAAACAGGCTTTAACAAGGCAAGACACACAAGTGGCTCAGTGCTGGCTGCCGCACCGTGGGGATGAGCAGCAGGACAAGCTGTGTGGAGGCACCTGAGCCCTTTATGGGGTCTGGTAGAAGGGACAGCTGTGTGCAGAGTGAGGACAGCACCAATGCCCTAAAAAGCCATCCTTTGAGGCTTCTACCCTGCTGCATCTCAGTACCATCTACCCTGGGACAGGCAATTCCTTCACACCCCAGGTCAGCTCCCACTCACCAAGAAAGAGAGATTTTTGAAAGACTCTTGAAGGAAAACAGCCTGGAAAGTTGTGGGCTCTCAAGGTGGATGTCTCACAGTGCCTTGCCCACCTGCACAAGCTGTAGGCATCTGGCCCCTGCAGTTCTAGCACACTTCCCTGCAAGGCCCTAAGCAACCTGACCCAAAATCAGCACTCATTATAGCAGCTAGTTGGACCAGAGACCTCCTGAGGTCCTTCCAGCCTCATTTACTCTGCGATGCTACTTTTGCGTGCCACGGGAGGTCATCCCAGGCCACCACTACCTCTTCCTCTGCACTTGCCTTTAAGGCCACTTGGTGCTCCAAACCTTGACCCAGAGGCTCTGCAGGCAGATTTCTCCTGATATTTGGCTTATCCCTTCTGCCAGCTCAGCTGGTACAGATCACTGCCTGTGCTAGCACAGGATCTAGAAGAGCCATGCATCACAGCTGACTCAAGCCCAGCCTTCCCCAGATTTCTTCCATTTGAGCCAAACCAGAACAAACCCACATGCCCCAGAAACATTTTGCTACAATCAACCAAGATGATGCAGAAAATCCAGGGTTTAACGACTGAACCCCTGTTAAATTTGCAAGGCTGAAGCCTGAGGCAACAGACATTAAAACCCTTCATACAGCAGCCTCAAGAGGCAAAGCAGAACTTTGAGCCTGGGAACTTTGATCACTTTGGTAAACAAGCAGACAGGGATTGGGAGACTGGAGAAGGACTCCTCTAACATCCTGGTCTGCCCATAAAATGAAAGAATAGGGTGTACTTTTAAGAACTTTGCATGTTTTATGACATTATTGTCTGTAAACCTTCCTAGTTTCCTTAGTAATCAGAAAACCAACACCTTTAATAGAAAACGCAGTGTACTCGCCACAAGAGCAGAGAATGAAAATTGGTCTCCTATGCAAATAGTTCAATTATAATCAAGCAGAAACACTGGAAAAGGTCAGGTTCCCAAAAGGATGTATGTTTACATTATAAATAAGGAACTGGGAAACAGGAACAATATGATAGCTTTACTACATGGGAGCTGTGACTTGTAAAGGTAAACTGCAGTTTCACAAGGGGGCTCAAGGTGTGACAAACTCCCAGTGGTGGCACCATGCTGCCTTTTTTTCTTTTTCTTGTGAAAAACTGCAAAAAGTCTTATTCTTTTTCACAAAATCATGAGGCTGAATCCCAGAAAAGGTGGCAGGGTTTTTTTATTTGGATTTGTCTTGGGTGTTTGCTTAGTTGACCCAAAATCAACACAAACAAGTCTGAAGAAAGAAGAATTTGTCACGTAAATTCCTCATAGAAGATAAAATAGTATCAAAGATGGGTCCAGATCCTCAGGTACGAGGTGAAATCAGTTCCTTGTAACTATTTTTTAACTCCTTTTGGTCCCCAGTCATGGTTTGTTAGTACAGTCTGGCTTTAAGTCATTTGAGCTTTTTTGGAGTAACAAAACCACTAAATATTCTACTATTTATAAGTAATCTGTTACAGGCAAATAATGGAGTCCTACTATAGCTTTGAATTAATGTATAACTTAAATAATGGCTAGCCTAGTGCTGGTGTGCTGATTTACATCCAGGAAGGCTTTAGGCAAAAGCAAGGCCTGATGGAGATGGTTGAGTAATACAACAGAAAGAAAGAAAGCCTAACCTAAGAAGGAAAGCAAGCCCAGTATAGAGAGTTACAAATATAAGACAAGAAATACATTAAAAAAAAATATAAGAAAGCTTGCTATAAGCAAAGACAAAAATTTCCCTCTGTCACCTCCCAAGAGAAGCCTCAAGTTTCGAGGGCTGCAGGCTGAGCACAGAATGCAGCTCTCAACTCCCAGCTGCGGGAAGAGGTCGAGGCTGGAGATGATGAGCCACAAACACTGTGTAGGTGTACAGCACTCATCTCAAGAAACATTAAAATGAGCTCGAGTGCCCAGCAATGAGCCATGACTGCTCTGCTTCTCAGAGCAGAGGAACAGCACTCTCCCAAGCCATCCACATGCACTCCAACACACCCACTTGGAGTGGGTGCTCCCAGACACAAAGCAGTACCCATATTCCTCCTGTCCCACCATCCATGCTCAGCTCCTCAAAAACCAGGGATCTTTCAGGAATGTTGTATCTGTGACAACTTATCCTGAGGAAAGCAGCAAAACCCCTCCCATGGGACATGGAGGGCCCTGTCCAGGCTGGTCCAGCCTGCTCCTGCCCTACAGGTGGTATGTTGTCAGCTCTTTGTGGTTCAGTGTGCTTTGCAAAGCAAGACGGGTAGTGATTATGCATGGTTCATTTTATCAGCATATTTTCAAACTGCATTATCAAAGTATTTTCTACACACCATTTTACAGCTGGAAAAACTGAAAGAGAAACCAAGAATCTTCACTTTTTATATACTTTGCTTTTGATATACTAAGTTAGATATGTTCACTGATTTCAGTGTTTCTTTGGGAAAAATCCTTGTGAGGAAAAACTGTATGTAGCCAGTATCAAGTGACAGAAGGAGCCCACATAAGTCGGTGCCTCTAACTCCTGAATCAAGTCCCCTACCCCCAATTAATCAGCATAATCACCAAATTTCCAGCTCACTAAAATCACATTAAGCATTACAAACTTCCATGAGCACTTCCAAAGCTGAATATAATTTCCACTTCCAAACAAGCAGAACCAGACGTACAGTGTCTCCTGCCTAAGGCCAAGCTACCAACAACATTGTTCTTTTACTCCCCTAAACAGTTCAGGGTATTTTAAGCTTCAGGAGAGTTTTGGCCCAGGTATATCCCTGCTCCCAAATGCATGTTCACCTTGTAGCTCAGAGTGACTGCAAAGGTAAAAGGATACAGATCCACATGCCAGCAAGGCTCTGAGCCTGCCTCCTTTCCCCACACACAACTGCTGAGGTTTCAGCTTTCCCTGGGACAGGCAGGGATCAGCTGCATCAGGCACATTGGATCAGGCTGGTTCTTTGTCCAGATGCAAATGTCAGAAAGGGAGGGAGCACACACAGACCAAAACTAGCTTATTGGAAATGTAGGGTGGTGGGACAGATCTGTGAATGCAGAAAAACTCAAGCTTTGAAAATACCCAAAAGAAGAAAAAGGATTTCCTGGGGGGCTGAGTAATAGAGTGTCTTTTCTCCTCAGAATCTGAAGGAGAACAAACAGTTAGACAGGGGCAAACAATCTTGCTCCAGCTGCAAGAGGGATTAGGGACTGCTTCCAAGAGGAAGGACCCACCAGTAAATTCAAAGAGATTCAGCAAGGATCACAGAGCAGGACCTAGGTCACCTGGACTCAGTGATCCTTGTGGGTCCCATCCAATTCAAGATATTCTATGACTGACAGCAGTTGTTTACTATGGGCTCATACAAACTTCAGCAGGGCTCTGTTTACTTCTCCTCCTCTCCCACACATGACCTAACACTGCTAACAGTGCAGCATTTAGCAGCTGCCATCCCAGATCCCAGGAGGTGGCTGCACACCAGCAGGGTGAATATCTGCACACAGCACATTAAATGCACACGTCTCTGTCTGTGCATTAACCACTGCTCCAGGCTGGCTGCAGAAAAACATCTGTGTGACACTCGGTGCCAGTGCTGCACAACCATTTGAGTAGCTTGAATGAAGTAAAAGCACAGATGTTTTCCAAAATCCTTCAGGACATTCTGACTGTTACCAACAGCTGGGCAGGCTTTCCCATGGTAACATCACATGCAGAAGTAAAGGAAAAGCTGGGGTCTGAGCTGAGCTGCCAGCATTCCAGCAAGTAATGTCATTTCAGTAAGGAGCACAAATGTAGATGCTGTTTCTGAGAAAAGTAGAATCCTTCCCCACCAATTTTTTTACTTGGAGCTTGAATTTTCTACTATCTCTCCCCAGATAAATGAAGTTATTTGTGTGATTTTTGCCACTGTATCAATAGCCTCATGAGAAAGAAAAAAAAAAAAAAAGAAAAGAAAAAGTGCAGGCTTAAGTGCCTCTTGCACCCAGGTCTCTGCCTGACTGCAGTCACTTGGTCTCCACATGTAGTGGGAGATCCACAGGATCCACAGTCCATGGTGGGCCCTGTGCCACACAGAGCAGTGGGGTGCTGCAGTCAGGATCCCTCTGGGAAGCCCGGGGAGGGGAGCCCTTTGCATGTGCATTATAGTCACAGGTGCTCGCAGCAGCAAAGCTGTTCTGCAAATGCTAATCTTGTTTTCTCACACCCTGCCTCTCCATCACACAGACAAAGGCTTGCCAAGATCAGTGTGTTTGCTGAAATGAACCAAGACCTCAAAAAAACTTCCCACCAGCCACACAATACCAGAGGACCAAAGTGACCCCTCTCAAACAGGTCTTCAGCATTCTGAGAAATGCACACTGTTTTGCCACATCTTTTGGACAAGTTTGTTTTGAGAGGTGTGCAGAGGAAGGAGGGACAGCTACTAATGGGGTTAGCTCTGTGCTTGAAGAGATGTCATTAAAGAGTAAAAGCCAAATTACATCTCAGTGCCACATATTAACACAATATATTCAAAAGCCCGGAGGTTTTACCAATAGAAAAAACCAAATGTACTTGTAGCAATACAAATCTGTATTGTCACATTACCACAGCTTGTTTCCAACTAAGAAAAAAGCATGATAGCAAGTCAGTGCAGAAGAAAGCCTTTAGGTTTGATTTTGGTGTTTTTTGTAATTAATCCTGTCTTGCAAACAAACAAAAATAGGATTTGTCTGAGAGTAACGTCAGGGAACCCAGAGCTACACACTGCACCTGAAAGTCACTCTCTCTGCTTTTCTTTTCTCCTCTTCTTCAACTGCTGTTAAGATGCTGTATAGACAGCATCTTAATACAAATATTCATGTATCATTAATACAAATTTTCAGTCTACATATCGAGCTAGAACCTAGAAGTACTCCATCACAGGCAGTATTCTCACTGGGATTGGTGCTGTGGAAATATGGAAGCACAGACTAGTTCCTGATCAAATTAGAGGTAAAAGCTATCCAACATGAAAAGCTCTATAGGACCACCCCAGTCCCTATGGAGCGGAATCAGAAATAACCTGTATTCCTTCTCTCTAGTCCATGAGATCCACAGGAAGAGCACATAGGTCCAGCCAGCAGAGTTGCTTTTCTGGCCATGCCACGTCTCTCTGAGGTTTGGTCCACTGTCCAAAGTGCTTCTACTCTCTGTTTTAATTGAGAAAAACGCAGAAAGTGCCTCAGGCTCCGTTTGTACCAACCTGCAAAGCAATTCAGTTACAGTTTAACTTCTGCTTGAAAATGAGGTCAAGAGGTGAAGCCTGCAAGTCAAGGAGAAGTCCTCCAGCAAGCATATAGTTATTGGGTGTACCACATAAAATCAGCTATGCCATCTCTAAGCACAACCTTATGATTCATCACGTGCACAAGTCTTTGCAATCTATTGAAGACAGCTATTGTCCCTGGAAATACCAGCTAAATTGAGGAAGAATGTGATGACTTCACTGTATTCATTAGGTGCTTTCTCCTACCAGATGTGGTACTGGGCAGCACAAATTTTGACCCAAAAGAAGTCAAACTGGCACATCAAAGCTTGCAGAGATCTGTGTGCCCTCAGCTCAAAGCCATCACTTGTTTTCATTCTGCCAGGGCTTTTGGAGCTCTAAAAATCTCCTAAGGCATGCAAAATACAACTTCACAGACTGTGACATCCCTCTGTTCTCTACAAGCAGGGAAAGCCCTGTTGCCTCTCACAAGTCTCAGAACATGAAAAGCACAGAAGACCTCAGAGCTTAGGCAGAGAGGCACCTGCAGTTGGCTGGTTGAAGGGGAAAGGCACCATGAGTGACATTTGCTAAAGCAGGGCATTGTCCAGAGAAAAGAACAGTACCCACTCCCCTGCAAGAGACCTGGGTACAAGTGAAGCAAGCAGATGTGGTGGTACTTCCACAGGACTCCATACAGCGAGGGACATGTGCTGTCCTTGTTCAGCTGACAAGGGACATCAAAAATGCTGAAGCCATGAGTCAAGGCTTCATCTTTTATCTGATCTCACACTTCTGTCAGATCACTCAGTATCTTAACACAATCTCAAGCTTTTCTTGGTAAACATTTCCACAGAGCAGCAGTGGTATGTGCTAATTCTTTCCATTTGCCCTTTGTATTTCTCAGGGTTGCAGGCGATTTCCCATTCAGCGATGCTGAAGAGGCTCCCTTGAGGATATTGCCAAGCAGAGCATGTTTTTCTCTCTCTCCCTTTCCCTGTGGTGATGCTTCTGCCCTGCCCTTCCCATCCCTCTGGTCCACTGACAGTTAGACAAGTCAGTCAGTCTCCAGTCTGACCCTGCCCTGCCTCCCTCGCCCCTGCACATTACCTTCCAGCATTTACCATGACACAACAAAAGTGCATTTCTCCAGAAAAACTCTGCCTGACCCACACCTGCCCATGAATCCTTCTTAGAACCCATCTTCCAAGATGGGTGGAGGGATTTCAGTAGGCTTACAATGTTCATGTGACCTTCACCCACAAGATTGCAGAGTGAGCCGACAGTCCTTTGTATTTCTTGGGATCCATGGAAAAAATGGGGATTTGACAATTTTATCTAGATTTTTTACAAGATAATGCTACATCTTTGAAGAACTATTGAGCTTGGGGATTAGCTGTCAATCTAAATAACATTTAACTGGAAGATTTCTGTCTCCACCCATCTCCAAACATCTGGGCAGATCTTCAGCTGATGTAAATCTGTGTAGCTGTGCTCAGTTACTCCAGCTGAGAACCTGGCACGTCTTACAGTTCTTCCAATATTAAAAACACATTCCCTTTTTATGTAAGCACAATTTTTTATGTGATGTTCTTTGCACAATTTTGTGCTTTTTTTGGTGCAGCTTAGTGTCCCCCAAAGAGATGGGTAAGTAAAATGGTTGCAGCACTCAAGCTTTATTCAATCCCTGGGTTCTCTGTTTCTTCTGATTCTTGTTTATTTGCATCATTGTTTTAATGATGTGAAGGGTACAGGAAAAAAATCCATATATGGGAAAGGAACTGATGAAAGATCAAAAGCTGTTTACAGATGAAATGCAAAGTACTTAGTGGAGTTAATACCAGCAGAGCCAAATAAGGCCAGTTGAGTTACATGGGCACCATTCTTGAGTTGAGAAGCAGATTTTGTACATTTCTAAATATCTTATGTGCCAGGTCACTGCAGTGGAATATATTCACAAGCACTGAGATAATGGCTATATGCTCATTTACATAAGAGGATGAACTGACCACTTATCTATATAAGGAAATGTATTCATCTCTCTGAGATTGCCCCACAAATTTATCTTTAGACTTGAGTCACATGAAATTGAATTTAAAAGCTCTGTGTCACTGTAATACCTGAGTTGCTCAAAGGATAAAATCCAAGCCCTAATAGTCTTTTGCAGCATCCCTGCCCTGTAGTCATGCAGGAATGTGGGGAAATCTTTCTTCCCCAGCTGCAAACCTCTCCATCAGAAGACTTTTCTCCTGACTTTCACTGCTTTTTACAGTATTTGATGGCCATCCTGTGAATACAAGGGCAGACTTGCTTGATGACTTCTGAATCTTGACTGAAGTACATCACTGTTTTTCACAATGGTTGCTGAAACAGCTGCATGTTAACTACTACATAAATCTCCTATTTCCCCCAAACACAGACAGTTTGGAATCTTCTTCTGTGTGACTATAGATAGTTTTTCCTTCCCATCAGTCACACTAGATAAGTTATTAAAAACAGTGCTTTTAATAAATCCCAGAAAGCTATGTATTTCCTGTACATGCCTGGCTAGCAAAAAAAGGCTCCTTTTCAGCAGTGCAACATGCAAACCTTCCATCAGCTGCCAGGAAAACTATACCTGTACTCAAAGCGTCAGACGTGAATGAACTAAAAGAAGAACCTCTGCATATTTCCTTTACCAACCAACCTCCAGCTGCTTCAGAAAATTTACTAGGAATGAGATTTCTACGCATATTAAAGCCCACAGGATTCCTCTGTCAGCATCAGAAAAAAATCTTATTGCAAAACCCCTCTCCATCTTGTCTTGTCTGCCTACAGAATGAGCTGGCTAAGAGACACAGTTTACTTGGTTTGTCACAACATCTGGAAGTCATAGTGACACATCCAAGCAAGTGAGAGTTGGAGACCAGCAAGTTACGGACAGAATGAATGTGTCTGGCAGACCCTCTCCCAGAAACCGCAGTGTCATGAGGGAGGTAAAGGGAGCCCAACAGGGAAATGCAGGTGCAAGGAAAGGGTAATGCAGGTACACTCGTCTTCACCATGTCAAAGGTCTCGACTTTCAATTTGCGTTCAGAAGGAGAGATGAAAGTTCATACAGATCACTATGTACATTTCTGTGCAGGAGGTTAAAGGAGATATAGAGAAATGCTGTTAGGAACAATTAGAGAGGTAATAACTCCTAAGCTTTATTTTTAACTCATCAACTGAGTTAAAGAACAGTCCTCTCATTTGGCAGACTTTACTACCCTAGTAGTCATGGTTGCCGTGAAATTACTGGTGACAGCATCACACCTTGCAAGTAAAGCTCTGTTTGTACATGGCATTTCTTCCATAAAGGATGCCAACTGTCAGAATTTCTATATTTTCATAGTGCCTTTTTTCCCAGCTCCGCATCACACCATGTGAGATACTCCAACTTAAGCTTCATCATAATGCATCACAGCACCAGCATGAACGGCAGTTCTCACGTGATTTTATCTATATTACATCTTTTAGGTAATCTTTTTTGCTCCTGCCTTACTCATCAACACTGTAAACCTGGTGTAGGAGGCTACTGCATTTGTCAGGGCTCATTTGTCCTTAATGAAGCCACATTGGCTGTCACTAATGACCTCTTTAGTATCCACATGCCTTAGCCTAGTTTCCTGGTGGATCTGCTCTATGCTCTTGCCAGGAATAGAGGTGAAGCTCACCGGCCTGTAGTTCTTTAAGTCTTCCTTTTTTAATTTTTAAAAAATGGTGGTTATATTTTCCCTTTTCCAGTCAGTGGGAACTTCACTGAACTGCCATGACATCTCCAATAAGATGGACAGTGACTTATCTACCAATTCTCTCAGAATATGCAGATGTATCTAATCAGGTCCCAGGGACTTGTTCACCATAAGTCACTAGAGTGAGGCACTAGATTGATTTTAGGGCATTTGTCTTCTTTCTAAATGTGTTTTGGGATTCAAGTTATTTATCAACAGCTTTTAGGGTACTGGAAACAAAACTTGACTCAAGTGATGATAGGCAAATTTGGGATAAAGGACCAGATCCTGCCCCTGAAATGCTGTCTCTGAATTAGACTGGAGAGCAGCATTTGGATGGGGGAACAACCATCCCCTGTGCAGAATTTCCTTGGAAAATGCACATTAAAGTGATTGATTTATGGTGCAAAGTTATTTCTCCATACAGCTGTGGTCACAGAAAAGAAAAGTATCTCATTTGTATAGGTCTTACCAAAAGTTTATTATTGTTTATAAAGCGTCCACATCAGCTCCTAAAAGCTAGACAGGCAGCCTGTCTGCAGTGCAGACAAGTGGCACTGCCCATCTCTATGTCCACTGATCCCATATTTTGCCAAGACCACTATGCCCTAGTCGGGAATAATTTTAATTTTTCATACCCAAGGAGGGTATGAAAAATTAAGGAAGCAAGGAGCTGTTGTAAAGGCAGATCTGGGCCCATAGCATATGGCCCAAATTGCAAACTGTAGAAATTTTAAGGGCATCTCTCCATGGCAGTTACCCATGTCTAGTTATTACACTGAATTGAATTTAGGTTGCATTTCAGGAGCCCACCTGAAATGAATGAGTCCAAGAAACTCAGCCTATATACTAAAATAGTCAAAGAGCAAGTACTGCATAAAATACAATAAATTCTTTCAGTCAGATGGGCAACAGACTGGTCTTGATTTGACCCAAACTGTTGTACAGCTTTGTTGCAAACACTGTAGTTTGCAACATTGAAACAACATGCAGGAATTTAATTTGTTTTTACCCTTGGCTGTTATCATCCCTCCAAGCTGGCTCAGGCAGAACCAGGTCAGTTGGTTCCAGTCTAACCTATCACAGGGAGAGGAAGAAGGAAGGACCACTTATTTGCACTGCTAAGCAAAGCCAGTCTTTCTATCACCATCTGCCCTGCTCTTTTGCTAGATTTTTTTTTTTTTTAAGCATAGCTAGAAAGAAAAAAAATACATACACCACTCAGCCTGCCTCCACTACATAGCTGCCCTAATCAAAGGTTAAAAATGAACTCAGGCCAATGAGATGGAAATAGAGAATAAACATGCAGAAGCATCTGAGATTTACTACTCAGATAGGACTATTTTCCATAGGATTTGACTAAGAATTCCTGGCAGAGGAAGGGAAGGCAAATCTGTCCTTTGAATGGAATGGGGATTTTCAGGTCTTTCTCTGGCTGAGTAAGTGCAGGCATGTGCAGCTTTCTGTGGATTTGAGCAGATGTAAATATCATATGCAGCAGTAAAAGGTTCAACATAAGCTTGCTGCAGAGGTTCTGAGACTTAAACAAAGCCCATAAGGCAGTAAGGGCCTTCCTTGACTCAAATGCCTGGTCCCAAAGCCTAGGGAAGCAGCGTGTCACCTGAGTATGGATGTTCTCCTCATTCTGAGTATGAGAGCTTTCTCTGAAATTCACTATGAAGTTTGCAAGAAATGTTGCAATAATTGGGGGCAAAACGTGCAAATTTCCTTTACTGCCCTTCATTTCAGCTAAACAGCTTCAGACCTGAGCAAACTCCAGTTCTGCACCTGAGATCCTCAGGAGTTCTCTCTCAGCAGTCATAGACACTTGTATGTAGCTCCCAGTATAAGGCAAACCTATTTTTATGCAAGAACAGTTGTTGTTAGAGCAGTAAGTCTTTCCCAGTCTGGGAACACCATACATCCCTAATTGGCATGTCACGTAGACAGGACATCCTTAACTAAACCCCGTATAATTATGCCACTCCAGGCACCTGAGTGAGATCTCTGCAAGGTGTTGTTCTAAGAGACGTGGATGTACCCATCGCCCCCAGGAAGGTGTGGGTACCTCCAAAAACCCTGCCTGGCACAGACTGATCTCATTCCCACGCACCTTCAAAGAGGAGAGGCATCCTTTCACTCAGCCAGCCACATGCACTATGAAAGATTTCCTTGAAACACAAGAGACCAAGTCCTCAACCAGCATTGACTGGTATTAATGGTATTACCGGTAACTGGTATTGACTGGTGAAATCCAGTAACAGCATCCATTTATCTCACCAAGTTCAGTATATTCCTTGGCACTGCATCATGCTTGGCAATATCCTCCCTGCTCTATATGGGCTCTCAATCAACACAACTCATGTTGGATGGAGGAGACTTCCAGCCAGAGCATTGTTAGGAGTTTGGGATTTGGAGGTGGCTCAGCAAGTAAAACATCCCACATGACCTTGGTTCACAGCAGTGGTCACAAGCAGAGTGTGCACGCTGGCTGTGCCTGAGAAAATCCAGAGCAAACAGCAAACAAGCCAGACCTTGCTGAGCTCAGCAAAGGGAGGCTGTGGCTCAGCCTTTCACAGTGCACTTACTATGTGGCCATCTTGGTGCATCAAGTAAAGAGAGGGTGAGAGGGAGAAACTTCTTGAATGCTTTTGACTGAGCCATAAGGGATCTTCCACTTGTTACCTCCTTCCCTCAACATATCTAAATTCTTAATATGCTTGATCCTATCAAATTGTTCAATGGGGTAAAGAAACCTCCTATTTTCATAACACAATTGCATAACAGATTCACAATGTCATCTTGAAAGCCTTCAACATCTTAATTCTTATCAGTGCACCCAGATTTATACTTAGGAACCAAAATATCATTGTGAAATTTATTCCAAATTGACTACTTATTTTCAGACCGGCTGAGTCAAACATGGAACTAAACGGCCCTTTGAGCCTACTTGCAGATGGCTTATTCCTCAACCAAGGTGGATCCATCCAGCTTCAGTGGGTCATGCAGGGAAAAACCCAGGCAAAAAATCTCATGTTCCCACATCTGGATTCCTGCACAAAGAAAAGCCCTCACCTGTAGAAAGCTTAATTTGGTTTTTCCTGGAGGTATGCTTCCATCCAAGTGCCATGCAAACTGAGCTGAAGAACAAGCTGCTGCACCTCCTGTGCCCATCTGCCATCTTAAGCATACAAGTCCATCTCTTGTTCCTGGTCTTTTGCATCAAGTGAAGGTGAGGACAGAGGCAGAATTCTGCTTTTACCCCACCTCTGCACACACACAGCACATTCCATGAATGCCATGAGCACACAGTCTCCTACCTTCTCCACCATGTTTTGACAGAATTTTGGAAATTGTTTAAATGCAAGACAACTACTTGAACTCAATACCAACAAACACAACCAAGGATTATTTAACACCAGCATGGACATAAGACACCTACAACAAACACCACACCTTCACTAATTGTTTGGACATCCAGCTTCTGTTCAGGTCTGTGTCCTCAGAGACATCTTTGTGTTGCTCTGTAGCGTGTTTACACTGAAGTTAGGAGCTTTTGTCCTTATCAGTGTGCTGTGCTGAATAATCTTCTTGTATCATTGGTTTTCTTTGCAATTTTTTGTTTGTAACAGAAATTCAATATTCACAGGCATTATGAAAACAAGAGTGAGTGAAAACAACGATTCAAGAAGTACTACAGCTACAAGCTACTATAAGGAAGCAATGACCTGAACAATCTCTTTCAATTTTAGTGGAAATATTTAAATTTGCATGAGTAATAGGTCATCATATACTGCACTCAGCAACATTTTTGGGTGAAACTAGGGCAGGAAGAATATGGCCATAGACTCCTGAGGAATCTATCAGCACCCATCCCATGTTCACCCCAAAATATTTATCTATCAATAATAACTACTTTCTACTAAGATTACAAGCTTTTGGATAGACAGAGATCGACCTTTTGTTCCACCACAGTATTTTCTTTGCTGTCAGCCCAGCAGATCTTTCTGCATGGTTAGGAATCCTGACAGAAGGAAAAAAAACCCTTCAGTGTATGTCAAAATATCTAATAAAGGAAGTCAGTATCACAGTTCCTGGTTGACAGAGGGGGAAAGCTAAGAAGGAGAGGTCATGCCTGTCCTGGTTTGAAAGAGCAGGTTTGAGCAGCGCCTGCTCTTCTGTGCTTAGCTCTAGAAAACCCAGTTGGCTTTGCCTGGGGCACGATAAGCTGCTCTGTGTGCCTGGGTGGGTGAGATCATGCCTGCCCTGGATGATGCCTCAGGCACGGGTCACTGGCTGCTTGTACAGCAAATGAGAATGGCCTCGAGGCACACATTGCCAAGCAGTGAGCTCAGACGTCCCACAGACCGCTTCTCAGAGCTGGGAGAGAGACTTCAGGTTCCAGGTCCTGTTCTGTTTATATCCTTCAGTTTTCCAGTCAATAGGCATTTCAAGTATCTCCCAGCTAATTTAGAGACGTTTTCTTTTCAAGGTACTGATATCCAATCTGAGGATAATGGTTCTTTAGCAGCAAAGAAGTAGGTTAGAGTATCCAGCACATGTGATAGTGACATTTTTATGAATACCCTGAGTGCAAAGCAGGGAATGGGTGCTAAGAGGACAAGGATAACTTGCAGAAGGTCTCTAGTTCTCTGTAAAGCCAACCCTCAAGATGTGTGTACTCTGGAACAATGGGATTTAGAAGAACAACTAGGATTTACCAAAAAAGATTTTGCTTTTCCTTGTTTTGTAAAGATATCATGCACAGTACATGATGGGAAGAAACTGGGCCGTAGTATAACATGTTCCAAGTGCTTAAAAAGGGCAAGGACATCTGCAAAAGGTAAAGTCTGATGTTTAAATACCAGAAGTTATAATTTAGGTGTTCTGATAGGAATTC
The DNA here is from genome assembly GCF_024509145.1 of Vidua macroura. Classification (NCBI taxonomy): domain Eukaryota; kingdom Metazoa; phylum Chordata; class Aves; order Passeriformes; family Viduidae; genus Vidua; species Vidua macroura. Next base: position 29,109,844 of record NC_071577.1, read on the forward strand.
TAACATGACAGAGGCAGTCAGAGTACTTGTTCCAGCTTCAAGCAATGTTCCTTAGGTAAATGTCTGCTGGATATGCTACAAAGAATTGCTCTAATCATAATGACTGTGGGTTTTCTGTGCAGACTTTGAAGGCATATAAAAAGTCAGATGCAACCAGACTTCAGTCCCACCTGTGCTAGTGCACAGAACAAAGGCATCAGTGCTACTAAGAAACTAATGCCATGGCAAAGTAGGTATTTCACACAAGTCAGGTCCTGTTTCCTTGATATAAGGTGTTAGAAATGTGTCTATAATAATTAATGTCAGGTGTGGTACAGGACTTGAAAGTTCATTTGGTGTGAGCACCTTTTATTCCTTGTATATGTCCTCTCCTTGGATGAATCACTCTGAGCAAGAAGTCCTAATCACCCACCTCAAATCAGATAATATTCTTCACCTGGCTACAACCACATGCTAGCTCTTTCCCACACTGAATTCATCAAACTGCTAGTGATTCACCCACTACTGTAACTGGTACAAGTCAAGGGTAGAGCTTACTCTGACTCAATTCAATATCCAAGAAAATAAAAGAAGAAAATCCCAGGTTGGAAGGACAGCTATCAGGACAATATTCACTTAATTAGAACAAAACTAACTAAGTTTTACTGTAAGAAATTAGTCTTTTTGCTGCTTCACCAGTGTACCCTTCACTATTTCACCCACAAAAATGACAGCTTTTTATATAATTTTCGATGAATCTCAAAAGGATTGGGTTAAAAAATCCAAAACTTAAAAAGCTCTTCCAAGCTATTTGACCTTCTGAAGTCTGCAAAGTCTGGTACCAAATACTTAGTTATTTACATTTCCAGCCAAAAGCAGAAGTATAAAGACTCACACAGATGAAAAACAAAGGCGGGGAAGGGCATGCCTTGGTCACTAGAATTGATTACCCTGCTGATAGAGCTGCAGAAGTCACCATCCACCATTCCTTCTCATGTGACAGGCAAAGCTGTACACTTGAAGGCATGGGTGCAACTACTACCAAAGGGCTTTTCCAATTGGTTTCTGCCCCAGCTCTTTTTTTATATGACACTGATGTCTTGTCAAGGCTGACCTAGAACAGAGGCTAGACAGAGTTAAAGAATAGAGTAGGGATTTGTTAAAGGGCCTCAATGGATCCACCTTGGGCAGTACAAGAGCCCAGCCAGGGCTATACCCAAAATGGTCACAAAATGGACAACCAGTCATGGGGTCTCTCACTTCTATAAGTTCTGGTCCATTTGCAGTTAATTGTCCAGTTATACCTTTAGGTTATGAAGTCCTATCCTTCCTGTTTTTCTCTCTTCAGCCCACATTACTTATGCTCTTGGGCCTGAAATTTGGATCAGTTGTCCTCAGTCTCCAGCTAGAAAAGGAATTGTTTTGTCTAGCTACTCTGTGAAGAGAGCTTACCATCCCGTAAGGTGAAGCTCAGAACTACACACTAAAGCAATACAGAATCTGAAAAATATAAAAGCTAAAACCTAAGGCATCAACAGCTCCATCCTTTTTGGAAATTGCTCACAAATTTCTTCAAGGATTCCGTTGGGAGATGAGGTTTTCTAGGCTAAGATTCAACCCAAAAGGTTTTAATTTTAACCAAATTGATTTGACTGTTTTTGAGTAGTGAAGGAATGGAAGAAAATACTTATCCCATATGTTCCAGACAGAGGAGCACATTTGCTGAGAAGAAAGAATCCTTGAGGAGACAAAGGGGGAGAGGGGGCAAATATCTCTAAAGGATAAAAATATTGCCAGACACAACACCACCATGAGCTCAGCCGTAACCTTGCGTCAAAGAACACAGCAGCGACGGCATTTGTGTTTACACCAGCTGAGTATCTGGACCATAGGAATGGAGAAGAAAGCTTTCCATTAAAATCTTGGATGGGATACATCAGAATCTAAACAACACAGCAAAACCCTCATATGTGAAACTCCCTGTTATTTCTCAAGACCAGAGGACAGTGTATTCCAATGCATGGAGAAGACAATCTGCTGCAAGCCTTGCCTGGACATAATGAGTTTGTGCAGTAAGACATCCCTCCTCAGGCCTTCTGCAAGAGTTAGGACCTCCAGTGATCTGGTCTCATGAACCCCAAGGGTTCATTAATGGCTCTGTGCTCCTGGCAGATCAGCTGCTGAACCTCTCTGGGTCAGACCAAACCTCCCATATCTCATCTACTGCCTCTTGGCTAAAGTGAGGCAATATGAAACCCAGGAAGAAAATTAAAAAGGCCAGTGGTAAATACAACTCAAAATTAGAGTTGCCCTAAACTTAGCAGTTCCAGTATGAGGGAAAGACAAACCTTAGAACGGTCAGCTTCTTGTCCTGACCATGGAAGCCCATGGATCTATACCAAAAATCAACCCATACTGTAGTGCTACTTTAGGCAGAATTCATAAGGCTTGAGGCATGTCCTGTTATTAAGAGTGCCAGGTTCTCGCAAGAGCCCAGCTGCACAGCATGAAGCCTAGAAATTAAAAAACATGGTTTGTCTCTTAACTTACTCTCAACAGAGCCTCTAAAGTTTGCAGATTCTTGGTGTCATATGCCAAGTCCAAGACATTCCAGTTTCCTCGGCTTCCAAGGAGATTCTCATCAAGAAATCATCATGAAGCTGTGGATAAATGAGAACCTGCAATCATGACCAGCATGATAATTTTTATTTAGTAATAACATCATTATTAAGTAACTGTGTCCTCAGTACTTCATCAAGATTGACAGGTGTTACACAAAAATCTCTGCCTTGAAGAATTTACAATTTATAAAGATGAGCAGCAAATACAGGAGGAACTAGGCGAGGATATAAACAGAAATATATATAATTCAACATAAGTTTGCAGTGTGCAAATCTATAGGTATGCTCAATAGTACCTGTGCATTAACTCCATCTCTGCTGCCCTCTTAGCTGTTGCTAGTCTACTGGTTCTTATATTAGTATTTATTACAGACATAGACCTGTTTTTGTTCTCTGTTTCTTACAGTCTCCTTTGAAGGCCTGCCATTGAGCTCTGCTGGACACAGGCTTCCTATAAGGACCTGGAGGATGCTCATAAGCATTTGATGGGGCACAGATGAGTGGGGGGCACGAGGCAGGTAATGAAGTGGTAAAAGAGCAAACAAGGTCCAAAAGGCAAGACTCCCACTTGGTACAGATAGAAGTAATAATGAAAAAGAAGTGCAAATATCTACAACAACATCATCAATGCAGATTTTTTTTTAGTGGTGATCCAGTGTCCATACCTTTAGTAGCAGTAGTCTGTAGGAGGTTAGATGAAAAAAATTAAAGCTTGCAGGAGACTGAGAAGGAAGAGAAAAAGGAGAAAAAGATGGGAGAACACTTTCAAAATAATTAAAATAACAAAAATATTGGCATAGGTTATATGTGTGTAGCAGAAAAGAGTCATATAAACAAAACAGTAGTCATTTAATAGCCAGAAAAAAGGTAGGAAAACAATGGGATGGTATTTTAAATCCCAGCAAAGTTTAACAGTAGCTGGTCCATGATGATGAATAACCCATTTATATTCCATGCCATGGACACCCGGAGACATGAGTGTCTGTAGGAAGATAACACAAGTCTATTCAAAAAATTTCTCCAATGTAACTCCACTAGCATGAAGACACACGTGCAGACAGCTTACAAAAGCCCTCATGCTGGGGCAGGTTAGCCTGGGTGACACAATCATCCAAACAAAAAGCTTTTTTACCATCTTGATTTTTACACAGGAACTTTTGCCAGCACAGTTGCACTGGATTTGAACATATTTAACTTATAGTGGTCCACAGCCTAGGTAGGTTCTTGGAAAACACACCTGAGGTCCCAACCCTGCAACAGGATTGGCAATGTGACGTTCTAAGAAAGGTTTCCTGTATTGCAACCTGGTAATTTACCTACTATTGTCAAATCTTAGTAATTAAAGATATGATTCACACCCCCTAAGAGCAGTATGTTTAGGTTAAACATGATGGGGTTTTGAAAACATGTTAGGTAATAAACATTTGGCTTCTTTTTTAACTGCCTTTTGTTTAGGGTTGTCAGTTGTGCAGGTTAAAACTTTGATTACAGATAAAGGTGATTTTTTCATCCTGGGAACTGCAGCCAGAGCCAGGTGTGTAGGATTAGCTCATTGTATCCCTAGAGCAGAGCAGGATTGCCGTGTGAACCCATGGCAACACCCACAGTCTGCTCAACAAGCCACCCCTCCAGGTCCCGCCACTGGAGGGGACAGTGGCATGGGCCACACAATTACTGACCCTGAGTCTGAATGTGGCACAGCTCTCTTTCCCAATCAATTAGAGGAGTCCTGTGCCTGGATCAATGACTAGTGAGGACACTGAGCTCCTTATGTGGCCTTGACTCCTTATAGGACCCTATAGGAACTTAGTCATGTATCTGTGTGTCCAGGTTTCCTGTCCCTCAAAGGGGACACTAATCCCACGTGGGGCCCCACTTGTCTCAACTATTCAGAGCAGCTGAATAGTATGCAAAAAGAGGCAAGAACTTCTCTGCAAACACAATTCAGTCATGGTTATAAATTCTCTTTCATTTAATTCAACAGTATACTTAATTTTGGTCCAGAATGAGCACATTGACTTGCAGACAAGCACTGAGGTGTGATGGGCAGTACTTTGCCACTTCCAAAGTTCTCAGCCCTTATGAGACAGAAGTTGTCTCCACATCAGCTACCCTGAAAAGAAACAGGACAGTTCTGTACCATTACTGCAGGATCTGGGCTGTAGGTTGGTGAGGAAGTCCCTGAGTTTAAGCATTAGGAATACAGCAACCAGGAAAAGAAATCAGCATGAAAAGCAAGCCCCAAGCAGGAGAAAAGAAATAACTAATTTGCTGCAACACTGCAGTAACTATGACTCTTGAGCACATATCCTCTGAGGACCTCAAAAGTTTCTAGAAGAAACTGGTTACCATGAAGTTTGTGGGTGAAAAGGAAAGAGAAATGGAACCCATAAATGGGTGCACTTATTTGATGATGGGGCACACTCATCCCCACCCCTCATTTCCTGTACCACCAGCATCAAGGATTGTGTTGACCATAGAACTTCTAAGACCGATCCTGATATCCAGCCGAGATGTGGAGAAAATCTTCTCTGGTTTGGATTTCAAGACTTGGCCAGAAGGGAGCAGAAGAGTCCTGCAGAATGCACGCACTGGGCACAGTGTTGTCCTGCAGAGAGCCCAGCTTTGCTATCAGCGTGTGGCACCCAGGCTCCCAACAGATATGACAACTGCAAGATTAAGCAAACTCACCAACATCACCTCACAGCCTAGGAAATTGCAGCTTTGCAGTTCTCTACATGTGCAAGTTGTGTGCCTATAGTCACACAAGTCTGTGAAGACGCTAAAAGTTGTCCATTTCCTTTCCCACTGCTGATACACTTTCAGATTATAAATACATGTACACCAGAAGAGTTCAATCCTATATAAAAAGAACACAAACCAAGTCCAGTTTCACATAATTTTAGAAAAGTGGAACTGTATCTATGACTTTTGGAAGGTCAGGTTAAGATCAAATCTCCCCTTCCCTACTGACATGGATATCTAGATTCCTGTAATAAAATTTCAGTCAAGAATTGAAAAATCAAATCTTAACTGAGCACCATGAAAAGGATGGCAAGAAGGACTCTGTTTCAAATAATTTCTAGTTGGGAACAATATTTCAGAACAGGTTTCACAATAAGACAGTAGAGTAAACACAGAAAACCAAGGTTTTGCCTTGTCCAGAAGTGTTTCCTAGACAGCAGTTCACGAGGCCCTGTCTTGGACACAAGGCTCCAGTTGCTATCTGGCACACAAATTGCAGAAGCAGTCCTGCAGCAAGTTTTACAACTGGTTTCTTGGAAGACCAACATTAGCAAAACATTCAGTGTAAATATGCCAGTCTTTAACTGCTTAGAGACCGTACAGCAGATTTTCATCTGACAGCGGCTCCTCTTAGAGCATGACCCAGGTCCCTCTACACCATCACTGAAGAGTCAGTGCCTTACCCAGGACATTTTCAGACTTGTATCGGGGTAAAGGAAGGTCTTGTATTTCACACCTGGTCCAAATTCAGGGTCATATTCTTTGGAAAGGCTTAGAACCATGGGCTTTTCTCAACATTCTCCTATCACCTGTGTTAGTCACACGAGTGGATGTAGTGGCTGAGAAACCTTGGACACCCAACACAAGCATCAAGGAGCACATTATGGTCCATCTGCCAGAGAGCACTCTGACCATTCACCTGGATCAAACCATTTCAGAGGCAGCTCTGAGCCAGCCCAGCTGATTTTGCCGGTGTGAAGGAAGGCAGAATCACATCAGTACAGCTAACACTCAAGTCTTGACTGGGCATCCTCAGAAGCATGGTCAGGAGCCCTATGGGCTGAGCAGTGAATCCTGTTTATTCCTTAAACTCAAAGTGGAGTTAGAACACATCACACTTTTGTAGCAGCTGGGCTCTATACACAAAACTGGGTGCTGTTGTTTACAAGACCCAGAGCTCATTTCTGTTTATTTCTATGCACAAAGAACAAAACATTTAGCTACTTTTCCATCTAAAATAACTTTGCTCTTGTCTTTTTGCCTCAGCCATCCAAGAATGAGGGCTCTGTGCAACCGGAAGAAGGGAAATGCTTGGAAATCCATTTTGTTCAACTGCTGCTGTTCCTTGCTGACATTTAGCCCAGACAATGTGAGCACCACCCTCAGTTACACCCAGCTGGACTCAGTGACTTCACTGGGAAGCCATGGTGCAGCATGGCTGCAAACAACAGCAAACACAGCTAAAGCATTTCTCTGTGGAGCATGAGACTGATTGCTAGATTGATTCCTTGCTCAGTATATTTTGGGTGCAAAATATGTTGCCTTAACCTTGCTGCACTGCTCCTGATCCCAGGGGTAATGGCGCAGGGAAGACGAGATGGGAACACAGATTCCTTCTCTCTGGCTCTGCCCCAGCAACAGCTCTCACCTCTGCTCCTCTGTTCTTGTGGCTTTGGCAGGACCTTGCAAGCTAGAGATGAAAGAACAGTCTGAAGAGCTGTCTGCTGTAGCTGCTATCACTCACACCTTCCAAAATATCCACTGTGATAGTGAATCAGAGAGGGGTGCTTAGGGGGGACATAGTAGATCCTGTAAAAAATGAGCAGGGATTCAGACTGCTTCTCTGCTGATCAAGTCGTGCTGTTTCAGTGCTCCAAATACACAAATTTCTGAAATCAATCAGTGTGGCCAAAACACTGACTCAAACCAAGATATGCCCCAGCTGAACAGTAAAATGCAGCATCAGGTGGGGGATGAAGGCAGAAGAAGGGATCATCTCCCCACCAAGCACCTCTAGCCAGGAGTGAGCTGGAACTGGCTCGGCATTGCCTAAAAGAGAGCTCTGAACCCTGGTGCAAGAGCCACAAACACCACGTTTTTGGGGAAAGAAAACCCCATCTGCACCTCCTACACACCCCAGCCTGGTGAGCCTCCAGAGATCCTCCCACTGTGATGGGGGTTTGGTTCTTGCTATGACAACCCCACTCTCCACACACAGGTACCCAAGTCCTGGTCATGGGTCACTCCCTGTGCCTTGGCTTTGCCCCTTTAGGGCAGGCTCCTCGTGCTGACACTTGCAACACCCAGCATGGAGCAGGTCCCAGCCAGGACCTTCAGCAAAGCCAGTGCTCCTTAGGAGTAAGAGCCCATCTCACTTCACTTCGTCACTGGAAGCCCTGTTTCCAATTCTGGCCATCCTTGCACTGCTCAGCTTCATGTGCACAGGGCAGAGCACGTCTGAGCGCCAGAGGTCCGTGTGCATTTCAGCCTGCCCTGGCCAACAAGTGTCTCCCCTTGCAAAAATCTAGACATAAATAAAAAAATTTAACAGCTAGAACGTCCCAGTTAATGATTAAGCAGGGAGAGTTGCACAACTTCCCCTGGAATGTCTATGTTGATGGCTGCGGTACACTGACAGGCTGGAATGGCAAAAACAGTCTGACAGCGAGGACAGGATGGGGTCCAGGTGATGCAGCTGCCACAGCAAGACTCGGCAGGAGATGGGCTGTCCTTCTCCAACAGGAGGCTGCTCCCCTGTGAGCGTGTCAGCCCCAAACTCCAGGGATTTGGGGCACAGGGCTGGTGGTGACCAGCCTCAGCAGGTCATGGGAGTCCTACCATCACAAAGAGCAGGAAAATACAGCACTGCTGTGTGTTTTATACAGCTGGTTCATTTGCAGGCATGGGTCAGTGCAAAGCAAATGCAAACCTCATGCCTCAATGTCCTTATATATGAGTTTAAAAGCACACAGCACACTTATAAAAGGGCTGTGTCTCCAGGTCTAACCTATAAGTGCCAAACAAAAATCCATCAAGATTGATGAGTCAGGGTTTTTTTACAGCATTCAGCACATCTGACATTATATTGGACATTAAAAAGTCCTGCAAGAACAAGGGCCAATAAATATCTAGATTAAATACAGTCAAATAGGAGTTCAGACACCCTACTCTTCATTTGCACAGGCATGTCCTGTACTTGGAAATATGGTAAGCTTTCAAGTCAAGTTCCTGGAAAGATTAGCCTAATGCACAACTCCCAGATCCCACAGCTCATTAAGAAGAGGCTCTAATGCAACACCTTCCAAGCAGTCCATGTGCATGCTGGCAAAGCAGTTTCCTGCACACATTTGCTGGAGACAAAAATCTGCTTGGCTGGTCATTGGGTCATTTCAGCTTCAGAGACATCACCCAGCCACAGACAGCATCCACCCAGCGCTTCAGGGTGACAAGGAACAGAGGAACCTAATGTTGCTGCTAGAAAATGGGTTAGTGGATTGATTCATCTATAGGAATAATGTCCTTACAACACACCTTTTGCTGGTTCCAGCCGAGGGCAAAAGGGCACACGTGTAATGGCCAGCACAGCACGTGGGCTATTTAATGATGTCCCGCAAAGAAAACTCTCAATTGCCAGCTTACTTCATTACTGAAAAAGAATACATGAAATTCCCTGACACAGCCTGCATGAAGGCATCTGAAGGTGAATAGGTCATTTCCAGTATTAGCAGTTTTTTCCTCTAATAAATTTCAGAAGGGGGATTGCTGTAGAGGCTGTTGAAAAGCAGGCTCACAGAGAGCCAAGGCAGAGGGAGGGAGGTAGTCCCACTGGCAATGGTTAAGAAAGACCATTTTCAGGCAGACTCCAACTTGCAAGCTCAGAAACCACCCCATTTCACTCATGCTGAAGAAAACACAGGTCTGTGGAAGGACATCTGTTGCCAATAATCCATCTGCACTGCCTGCCATCAGATGCCTGACTCACCTTTAAATGAGCAACTTCTCAGTCTTGAGATCAGTTCTGTCTCTCAGCCATGCCTTGGCCACCCACTGGTCCCAGCCTGGTTGAGACTGCAGAAATGCTTCATAACTAACAGCAATTATCATTTGGTTTCATCACTGCTTTTCCAAGCAGCTTCTGTCTCTGCTGTTTGGAAACAATGCTCAAGGCTACCAGCACCAGATCAATAACTCATCTGGGAACAAACAACTGAGATGAAGGAAGATGGTCAAGGGAGGACCTTTTTGCCAAGGGAAGGTTTTCTGCCCCATGATAGGAACCAGAGGCAGCCGTGAGAACACAGGCACAGAGAGCAGAGCACCAACATGGGAGGCCAGACACAGAGCAAAGGGAGCATTGCTACATTCTGCTGACATTAGTGCTCCTCACCAACTCGTCTACAGTCAGCTGAGGAGAACACGTGGTCCTTGTAGCCATGGGGGCGTCATATGTAAACCCCAAATTTCCAGAAAGAAAGCTGATGCAATTCTCATTATAAGGAATTCATGTACACTCATACACCATTCATCCAAGTGTTTCCCAAAAACTTTTCACATGTTTTTGTTTCTTTCCCATGTTCTGAGAATTGAGCAAAAGGTTTTTCCATCTAATTTTTTCCTACCAGTATATATGAGGATTTTTTACCAAATGGACAATTAATGAGTGTGTTTGCCAAGAGGTGGAGTACAAAATACTGTACATTTGTAACTCTATTATTCAAAGACTCAGATTTTGACAAATATTCAGCCCGGTGTTTGCACATTGGGCTGATGTCTCATAGAAAGCTCAGCATGGGCCTCTGTCATGTATCCCCATCCTCACTGCAAGGCACATCCCTCTCCAAAAGAGAGGAAAACAACACAAAACACACATATGCATTTACCTTCCAGAAAGGATCAAAAGGGCCATATCACAAATTATATAACCGCATAAAACCCACTGAATGTAGCAGAAAGGAATAAACATCAAACATTCATCTTTGAGCATTTGGCCTTCGACTAGCTGGGTCTTTTCCCAGGACTGCACACTGGAGAAAGGTAGACTGAACTTCAGAAATGGCATGGCTGCAAAAAACAGCAGTACCTTGATAATTCAGAGAATTTAAAGCCAGAAGGAACCACAGTGCTTGTAAGTTCCCTTTCTATTTACTGAAACGGCTTCTTCTGTTTACAATAGTACTTTGGTATGACTGAAACATACCTTTCAGCAAGGACCTAATTCAGCAGTTACCAAGAGGCAGATAATCAATGCCATCCCATTGTAGTTTGGCTAATCACCCTCCCATTAAAAGTTATGCTTTATTTTTAAGTACCAGCAATCTCTCTTCAGCTGCAAACCCTTCCATCTTGCTGCTCTTTCCAGAAGAAATGGCATGCTGCTCTTGCTGCTGAGGCTGCTCACAGTGATAAAGTGAGCCTGCCCTACCTAAGCTACCTAAGCTAAAGACAGAGAGACTTTCTTACTTCTCTTAGTGTAAACGAAGAGGCTTCTCCCAACACCCCTTTTTGGAGCAATTTCTGTGCCCCAATAATTTTTAAAAGTTCTAGAGGTGAAGGCTCTGTGCCAGTGTCAATCTCACCTATACCTGATAAAAGCAGTGTGACCCAGCTGAACAGGCAAATGAATGATAGCATTAGAAGCTACAAATCTACTGAAATTTTAGTCACATACTTGACACTTCCCCACCATTGAAACACAGCCAACTTCCAAAAGCACTATTGGGACTTTAGAACTACACCTCAAATACACACCAGTTGCTTTGGCCGTGACAAAAAACACAAAAATAAAATATGACACAGTATAATAAAATATAATTAGTAGAACTGTGGAGATTAATATCCCCCCCATTTAGAAGAAGTTCCTTTTACAAACTTTAAGGACCATGTCTTAAATCCTTTAACAACCACTTAATTTTATGGTAGTGCCGCTATTCTGTGCTGCTGCACGTGATTCAGTCTTTCATAAGGCCATGTACAAAAGATAATGTTTTGGTTATATTTTAACTGAAGTAAAAATACAAGTCATACAGCTCTTTCATAAACGGTAGTATCTTGTTTGTGTAATGTAATTGAAGTGCACTCAGAGCTCTTATGCCTGTTAAAGATGTCTTTGGTCCGTAGATTTGGACTACTGGTAATGAATCAGTTATTAAAAAGCATTGTGGATGTCTATAGCACAAGCCACATTAGATCACAAAACCACAAGAACAATTTTTCTAGGTCACAGATAAATATATTTGAAACAACTGTTGGTTCTCCCCTCAAAAATGTTTGCAAATTCCTTAAGTATCTCATAAAATCTGTATTTCTCAGACTGCCCTGGCAGGGATTTCAAGTTTGTGCTTCATATCATCACTGAGGAGTTCATAAAAAGCAGACTTCCAAACTGGACATACTTTTTCACTCTCAGCTACACAGTGATCCTCAAGGCATTGCATTTTTTCCCTGGATCCACCATAAGAATCAAATCAAATAACTCACAGCTTGTCACTAGATTAGAAATTAAAGACGAGCAGGAGCAAAAACCAGACTGACAACTTGCTAATCCAAACAAGATGATCTGATCATATTAGAGGGAAGGTTTTTCTGGAAGCTCCTGCAAGAGCAAGGGTTTTCATTGCTACTCCAGACACTGCAGAAACACCAACCTTCAGCTAGGTTTGTAATTGCCCCTCAGCATGAAAACTGCTGTCAGCATGTGTAACTGGTGGAGCAAACTTGAGAACTCAAACCACACACCACTTTTGCTGTGGAAATTGATGTTGTCTTATACCGCCCATGTAAGGAGGAGCCCTGTAGGAGCGTGAGCATGTGTGTGCAAATCACGTCTGAAAACACAGCTGGCCAGCTCTATAGTCAATTTTTATTTATATTTTCTCAGAACAACTTAGAGTCTCTTCAAGCATGGCACATATGAAATTCTATTCATAGGTGTTTGAAGATTTAAAACTAGGACAGAGGAAATCTGTGTTTCATAGAGGAAGTTGATGCTCTGATAGGGATTATATATTGTTGAATATATTGATTTTCAAATATTTTCAGAACTTTTAAAAAACTTATTGGCAGGCCATTGTAAAACAAGCACTGTGATAAAGGAAAGAAGACATTTTCCAGTCAGTGCCAGCATCAGCACACTGTATGTCCTATCTCTAAAAATTAAATAATAAACAGTAATAAACTTCCAGTTACCATATCAATGTGAATAATTTCCATCTTGTCACTAGAAGAACAAAAGTCTATATAATACTGAGCAAATGACCAAGACAGCAGTCTTGGTTGATATTTCTATAGGTATTTGACAGCTGAAAAATGAGTCAAGATTATTTACTGAGAATTATGTAAATTAAAGTACTACCTATATGTAAGAACATACACATATGCATACATTATGTTCATTATGCAAAAACATACCCAAAATTTCTTCAGCCATGTTGGTTTGAATGGATGCCATTCCTTCTCACCATCTGTTCTAAAGAGCATTCCTTGGTGTTAATGTGTTTATGGAAAACTGGCTACAACCAGCTCAAACAGGTCAAAATTTATGTCCTTTCTATCAGCAATCAGTCTCTTGCAAGGAAAGCCAAGGGGAAATGATCCTTGACACACTGCTCTGGGTAGCTATGAAAATCCTTCTAATTGTACAGTACTCCCAACAGTGACAATAAGTAGATACGATTTGCCAATAATACTGATTGCCATCAGTCTGGGGTTACTATACTTTCACACATACAAACTGCATCTCAGATAACACATAAATAAAAGTATGAGTGTTGGGAATGTGTCCTCAGTTCACCTCAGCATTAACTACCTCCCACAAAGCTGGAGGTGGAGGGAGGTGCCAGTCAAGGGGTTCAGGCATCGTGGTGATGCAGCTTTCCCTCATGATGCACTTACATGTCTGTGGTTTCTCCTACTGCTAAATCACAGGGGCTTTCCTACAGGTGACACATGAATTTATGTGTCACTACTTTAAAATACCCATAAGATAAAAATCAGGGTGCCTGATGACATGTCTCTAGCTGGGCATGCAAAATCCTCAGTCACTTGTCACTCTAGAAAGTTTCCACACACTGGGGAAGACAAAGGAGTGCCACCATGCTGGTTTAGGTGGTCACAGGAGTGCCCTCTCATAGCTACACAGCAGGCATGGCTGCACCATGCAGCAGGCAGGGAATACAGCAGGCTGCAGTGACAAGCTGAATCACAGAATCTGTCATTTAGGTTGGAAAAGACCTCTAAGATCACAGAGTCCAACAATTAACCCAGCACTACAAAGTCCACCACTGAACCATGTCCCTAATCACTACATCTACACAGCTTTTAAATACCTCCAGGGGTGGTGACTCAACTGAAATGTCATGCCAAACATTTCCAGCAAACTTGAATCTCCACAGACTAGTCAAAAGCCTGGCAGAAATCCTGATACCAGGACTTTTTCCAAGGGAGAATCTTATCTGTGAGCATTAACTATAGTTAGAAATTAGGAACCCACTGGGCCATTCAGACCAATGGGCATCATCGGTCAAATTGGCAGCACAGGCAAAGACCTCATGCGGATGGAATAAGAGAAGGTGTCCTTCCTAGCTCAATGCACATGCAGTTCTTGGAGTGAGAAATTAATCTGCATTTTTATTTTCATTTCCTTGAACTGGAGATAATACAGCAATGATTTTGTATCAGGTGTATTTTTTACTGGACAAAGTTCACCTGACATCAGGGCTGCAGTCACATAGGTTACAGCTCTGCTGGCTTTTAAACACCTTAAGGTGTTGTTTAGGCAAATAACTGCTTGGCCTCACTTCTAGCAATCCAACAAGCCACGTTAAAACATTTTCAAAATAATGAAATAACTCCTAGAAGGATTTTGATGATGAATGTTTAGCCCTTCTAAGGTACATTTCTGTGAAACAGACATTTTGTGAAACACAAAGCTGAAAATAAAAATGCCTGGAACAGCAGAATCCAGGACAAAAGGAAGTCAAGATTTGTAAACATATTAAGAAACAGGTAATATCAAACTGAACAAGAAGCCTGCCTGAAATGAGGCTGCAGGAATGCTCCCACTTCAAGAGCATCACACTGACCCACCCAAGCATAGAAAACTGCAGCTTTGCACAGGGAGACACTCAGAGAAGAGTGGGGGCAATTCCCCACTTTCCAGAAAAGATAGGATCCTCATATAGATAGGGATACACCTAAGGAGGATTTGGCTCAACTAATTCACTCAACTACTTAGACAAGATACTTGACTTTTGGAGGGCTAAAGTTGACTCCTAAGCACAGATTGCCATTTTATCTGGAATGGTTTCGGCACCAGACAGTGCAAGATAGGCACTTCCTGATCTACTGAGACCAGGTCCATTTTTCTTTATTGGGTAATACCATAGCTTCCTCCAGGCCAATGCATCCAAGTTTTCTTGACATGGAAAACCAGACTCTGTATGTCAAGATCTTATCTCTGCCAGGCCTTGAGACACAGCAGGATCAGGCACTGGGTCTGGCAGCCACAGTAAAACTACTTTTGGTCCCATGCAGTTCCTAAGTCACCATCTATTTTAGGTATTTCAGCTTCTCAGGCAAGGGAGATGGCATTTTTCTGGAAGGCAGATCTGTATGGAGCTGCATCACTGAATACTGAGGGTTTCCTTCAATGACATCTGCCTGGAGTGACTCCTAAGTCCTGTTCAGCTTAGCTAAAGTTATCATCTGACTACATCCAAAATATCATAAATTCATCTTCAAGGAAACATTTGTTCTGACCACTGACAGTCTCTGCCTAATAAATGTCTTCTAGAAAGGGCAGAATATAGTACATCTCATAAAAATATAGGAGTTACAGACATTTAACAAATCTGGATCTTGAGAAAAATACCCAGTTAATTAAGTGTGTTTGGTAACAGCATTATACTGTCACATCCCAGCAGATACTGTCATCCACCACATGCAATGTCTGCATTCCCAAGTCAAAAAATTGGCATCTATTTTTCTCTGAATGCTTGAGTCTAGTGCCTCATTCCTCCCACCAACCACTAATTTCTTCCTTAATGTTAGGAGGCATCTTATTTCCTTTGCACACATTAAACTTTCCCCCCTTATTTTCTCCTCAGGAAGGCTTCACTCCTTCTGTATGTTGAGCTACTTTCTCTCTTTGACGTTCATCAATGTAAAAATCTCATTACCAGATACTCTTACATGAACAACCCAGATCATTGTTTTGCCTCACTATACTTTGCTATAATATTTAGTGCTTAGGACCCACGATCAGGTTCATTGCTGGTAGAATTTCCTTTTACCATTCCTAGTGTCTTTATGAACTTCTCTAATATCATTGCTCTTTGAAAGAAGCAGGGTTTCTGGGTCAATAATTTCCCATCTTTGGAAGCTCTCCAATTAATATTTTATTTCGTGTGGTGTACTTGCGACGATGTTGAGATGCTATTCCTATAACAGTTTTAGACTGTTTTAATCTTCCCCTCCAGAGATGAGAACACACCACATACTCCTAGCTCACATCATCTTGAATCCATTCCTCACAGCACGGAACACATTTTCAGCACTTTGCTCCATTGTAGCCCATAAGCCATAAGTTGTCATGGCTCATGAAAATCATTGGTATAACTTCACCAGCTGGTACTCAAACTAATTTCATCAATTGATGAGGCAACTAATCCATGCAGTCTCTTTTCAAAACTGTTCTGTCACTTCATTTTATTTTTTCATTTCTGTCTACACATCTGATCCTAATGTCAATCTACAAGCTGCCAGCTGAACTGTTCCCATTTGTTTTGATATCACAAACCCTTTTTGGTAACACTAACTATTGTCTGCTGGTCTGGGTACTTGGGTTATGCCTCTTCACTATTACCAAATTTAGCTTTGCTGTTATGTTGCAGCTGGTGGTTAATGCCATATGTTAACATTCCTTTCTAATTAGCTTATATGTTAAACACGTGTGACAAAAAGAAACCTTTTCTTTTTTAAGCACATACTGCATTGCAAAATTAACTTGCAGCATGGTCTTTGTGTCTTAAGTAAGAGTGGTGCGTTTGTGGCCAAAATACCAGCAAAGCTATGACAACACAACCCAGGTGATTACAATATGAAAGCTCCCTGCTGATGCCACAGGCTGCATTTTTTTAGCTTGTAACTCACCAATCTCCCCAAACCCAGGCAAAACAAAACAAAAAACAGAGAGAAAAAAGATAAAGGCAAAGACAAGATGAGATGAAGGAAAGGGAAGTGTTGTTTCTCCTCCATCCCAAGCTGCACAAGAGGGAGAAAGGCATCTGAACAGGTGACTCAGCCAGGTCAGGGAGAGCTATCAAAGGCTGAGAATGTTTGGCATCATGTAAACATTTTCCTCAGAGTTTGGGAGCCTAGAGCATCTTCAAAAAATTACAGACATAAGATGAGATACTATGATCCATTATCATGGTAAACCTGACCAGCTATATCCCAGCCAGACTTCATTGAAGACCCCTGTATGCTCTGTTACTTGCTTTCCTAAGTCTCCTGATCTCCAACACAATGACACTTTGCAGAAATGACATTATCAAATGTCAGAATGTGCTCATGAAAACCTTGTTTGCTACACAAAAGAGTCAGTGAGAAAGAGACATATGACCTTCTCTCCAAATTTCAGTGTTCAGATTAATACTGATGACCCTAAGGTTGCTCAAGTTATCTAGTGTGCTATGACACCTCAGTGAGCCCCATTAGCTAAGGACAACCAGGAACCAGGCAGCACTCAGTCTGTGTGAAGATGGATGGGAGCCACGAAATCTGGATGCAATCTCATGCACTACATGTCTCATGGATATATGTCTTTTATTAAGTGACATAAGGTGGCTAGACAAGACAGTCTGATTCCCACCTCTTTCATGTCCTGCAATAGTTTTTTGAGGTCTCATCAGTGTTGCCTCTTGCACAACCAATACCTGCTTCTTTTCCATGTTTAAGAACCACATAGTCCTTAAGCCAGCACTGTTTAAAGACCAGGGAGTCCCAGTGCTCTTCCCATGGCACTGGACTGTAGGCCTGCAGGAGCAAACTGTGGAAGCTGTGGGTGCCAGATTCTCTCTGCCATGTTAGCCCCAGCAGGCAGGACTCAGAGTCACTCCAAGTAATCTCTGAGATGCTGCAGTGATGAGAACACAATGACCAGGTTGGACAGAAAGAAGAGAAAACCCCCAGTCCAACAGAAACGGCAGGAGTCTGCAACACCAGCGCGGGTGCATAAACCAGAGCCAGCTGGAAACATGAGCTCAGCTGGAAACATGAGCAGATCCTTGCAGGAAGGCAGACAAACACTTTAACACCACTGCTCATAAAGGGCAAAGCAGAAACAGGGAGGTTAAGTAGTTTACTTAAGCTATGGAGCAGAGCCTAGTTAGACACCCTGGAGCTGGGCTCAAGCCACTGTTAGACCAGCAGCTTTCAAATAATCATTCCCACAAACTTCTTCTGTGGTGATATTTCTGAACAATACCAGGGAACATTCCACCATAAATTGTGCTGTGTTCCAGTTTCCACATTATAGCTGTGATGTAACTCAGTAACACTTTGTCCCATCAAGCCCAACAACAATAGATTTAATCAGAACATTTGTCTCAGAGAGACAATGGGGAGTTCTGATTAACCTGGCACCAAACTCTGGCAGTTGCCTGCAAGGGATTTTTTTATTTTTTTATTTTTTTTCTGAACGCTTGCCCTTGGCAGCTCTTCAGCCTGCAATACGCCAAGCCTGTGGCTGCCAGGAGAGCTGTGAAAATGCCCCGTGCCATTTGACATGCAAACAACATACTTCATTTCAGAAATGCAACATTTCTGCAGAAGCAAGGAGGAAGACACTGCTCCCCGAGCATCCCACCAGCCAACCACATGAGCATCAAGGACATCAGACCACTGTCAGATGCAAAGGGTCTGTCCTGCAAGAACTTGCTGGTGGAAACTGAACAGCAAGGCACTTCCCTCAAAAGAGGGAAGAGAACAAGGGTAGCACTGCAGCACTGCTCTGCAATGGCTTGGTTGGCTCCTATTGCACCTCTGTCCAGACCACAAAGCCTCTCTGCATTGCTGCAAAGTGGAGAGGCCCCTTCATGTAGAGTAGGTGCAGGTGGGAGCCAGGTGAGAAGTGAAAGCACAGGCATATTCAAACACCATGATTGAGAGACATCAGTCAGTCATCAAAAGTACAGGAGCACAAGCTACAGCCCAGTGTGACTGTGAACAAAGCAAGGCTCAGTTCTGCATCCAAGCAGCAAGTTGCACCAAGCAGTTCCCTGAGGCTTGCAGGGTGGGATAAAGTATTTTTTAGGTTTGTCTTAGGGGATATCCTGTATTGTCCCCTCACACAGCCCTCTGTGCTCACAGCCCATCCCAGACAGCTTCCTCCCTGGAAGCTCCCTCTCATGCTGCTTGCATGCAGCCAGCACCTCCACATCTTCCATCATCCACCTGTGCCACACTTGTGCTGCTCATATCCCACAGCCCAGCTGGTTCCTTACAAGCAGCTGCCCTTCTCCCTGGCAGTGCAGTCACAAAAACCCTTTACATAAGGGGCCAAGCTATATCAAGGCTGAGTCTCAGACTTGTCCTGGAGTGGATCACTGCTAGGCAACATGCTCAGGAGTTGAAAATGTAATGGGAGTGTAACTCAAACTAGCCCTTGGCGTTTGTGATCTAAGACAGTTTGACATAAGTTGGGGGGAATATGAAAAAAACCAAAAACAAAACAAAAAAGCCAGAAAGAAAATGATGAATAATAAAGAAGAAATGCAATAACCAAAGCCTGCAAGAAGATCCCAAAGCAGCTATCAGCCTCCAGCTCTTACTCCATCCTTTCTCCTGCTCAGCCTTGCTGTCATTGCTTTCTCTGCAGTAGCACAAAGGAAAGGGGCCAGTTCTGCTAGAGGAGATTTGGGTCCAGAGAAAAAAGGGGGCTTCCCCAGGGCTCCCCATCAGAGCAACTACAAATAGTATTTTAGCACAGCATCTTCTGCATGTCCTTCTTTCTCACCAAAAAAACATCAAGGCAGATTCTCCAATACTAGACAAAGTGCCAGATACCATTGTTTTCACCAACAGCCACTTCCATTCCCATCCTTTTGCATTTCTTATGGTTGGCATGAGTGGTGCTTCTGCAGTTAAGTTCTTGTGGGTGTTGAAGGAACTTTCTCTGGGTGGATCCAGTCAGACAGAGAAGTTTGAGACTTTTTGTAAGCATGTTACTCATCCTGACCAGCTCCTGCCTCCAATTCATTTCAGTAAAATATGTTTGTTTTGTTATAAATCTTGATTTGATGTTCACCACTGCCAGAAAAAAATTCTGCATTCTGGATGTCACCACTATGTTCTTCTCTTAAGAGCTTGATGTTGTGGAATTAAAAAAAATCAATTTATATTAAGGCTATATTTTTATCAGGCCAAACCTTTTAATGGAAGGAATGTGTGTATGGTAAAATATATTAAAAATTACTGTTACTAAAAAAAAACCACTAAAATAGTCACTGTTCAAAGCATGTAAGCCACTACCTTGTTTACTCTATAATTTATCCAAAACCCCTAGCATTCTTATGACAGTTTTACTATTGTTTCATCCACCACCAAAATAACATCCTGATTCTCAGATTCATTTCAATAGCTCTGCAATTATACAGCCAGATTGCTATGTGCGCACTCAGGAATTTAAAAAAAAAAATTAAAAGAATGAAGAACACCTTGTCTTGAGCTTTCTTAGAGGGCCTTAAGAGTGGAAACACTTTCATTTCTTAAGGACTTGGCTCATTTTAGGAATTATATTCCTTCCATGGAGATGTACAAATGTTTCCAGTCCAGAGTTTTTGGAGCTATGCAATAATTAAAATTGTTCTCCAAGCTCCAAATATTGGAATATTCTGAAGATACCCAGATTTAAAATATAATAAAATCTTCTCCACATGGTTTGAAAGCAGATAGAGAAGATCCAGCTGTACAAACAGTTATCTTCCAATATTATCTGGAAGCCATTCAGGAGCTGGTTACAGTGTGTAACCATTGCTCTGTTCTCCCACATCAGTAGGATAATTCATATGCAATTATATTTCCAACCATCATTATCTACATTCCTAATTCATGGCATTTCAAAGAGACTAATGTCACACTTATCCTCTTTGTTACTAACCCTATGATATTTTAAAACCATCTCTTCAGTTGATCTGTATCTTCATTAGAGATGGTTTCAAATCAGATTTTTGATTTTCAGGTAATTCATTATGTAGACCTCAGGTCTATCTCTTCCTATAAATAGGCCTATAAACCAGGGCCCAAAGCCAGTGATCCCCTGGCTAGTTCATCTTGATATGTTATTTACTCACTCCTCACTCCCTTTAATAGATTTAAATTTCTACCTCCAGATATTTTCTATCCATATGCATTTCTTTCTGAGTCTAGTAGGTTTAATTATTTACAGACCTTGCAGCCAAAAGTGAAAGAGACCTAAAACATACAATTAGAACATTTTTTTCTTCAAACACCACAAATAATCCATTACAATTATTTATGTCTTTGGATTGAGACAAAGAAAGAAAATAAGTATGCCATAAATGACAACTTGATGTATTTCAGTATGCTGCAGAACTGCGTCAGTGAAATTACTTTTAACTTGTTCTGTTGAGGTTCCTGAGAAGTCTTATCAGGATTATTGCTGAACACAAACCAAAGTTGATGCTGTTTGTATTTTGAGTTGCAGGGAAAACAAGAAGTGTTTTGTGTGATGCTTGAAGACAACCATGAAAGTGACTGTTTTGAGAAAACAGAAGTGGTTGTGATGGTGTAAAGGCAGAGGCAAGGCACTGTCTGTCAGGACAGTCAGGCAGTACTGCTGAAAATGTTCTTTCATGCCTCAAAACCTGCCAACTTTTTCTAAATATAATACCAAAAGATGATGTCTTTACCACAGATTTTGCCCCGATCACCTGTACCCTACCCTTCACCTACAAACCTTTGCATCTCCTCAGGGAATCCAATTGCTTTAGATCAAGTGGATATGAGTGAAAAATCAAGTGATGCATCTTGATTCACAATAGGTCATAACAATAACAGTGGCCACAGCATTTAGAAACACCTTTAGATTGTGATGTGAAGAACATCACAAATCATAGCATGTGCCTGCATCTCTTCCATAGCAAGAAATCATAGAATTAATTGGTCTTATTCTTGACTTTGAGTTTACCATCATAGGATAACTCAAACCACTTTCCTTTATCAGAAATTTTGATGATACAGTCAGTACATTCTTCTAGAAAGAAAATAGTCACTAATCAATTCTCATTCGCTAATTCTACAGAAAAAATACTAATTGCACTCAGCAAGCAATAGTCATACTAAAAAAGAAAAAAAAAAGTCATTTTTTCTGTTCTGAAAGACAATTTTTCAAATCCGGTGTTACTAGTAGCTTTCTTCTTCACATCTGAAAATCTACAATTTCTCCACCACTGCCCATATTCAGAATTTACAAGGAGGAATTTCTGCCTCTGCAATTGGAATTTGGGTTTGAAAAGGTCTGTGAGGAGCCTAAAGCAAACTGGTTCATTTTTTCCATGCTGCCCTGCAGAATGACAAGTGCTCTGCGTTTGGGGATTTTCCCAGTTAATACCTAAAAAAAAAAATACTGCAGGCTAAGGATTTGGTCTGTGCATCAACTACCTTGCTTTTGCCAAGCCACCACATCTCCCAGTTTGTTTTGTGCAGTGTTAAATCCCATGTGAAAGTAGTTTTGCCACAGCAGGTCTACCTGTGATGATCAACCAGCACATGCACTAAGTCTCCACTGTGGTCACGTTGTCTTGCTAGGAATTGATGCACCCATAACTCATCTCAAAAGAGCAGTTCTGAGTCAAACCTTGTGGGAAAAGTTGCATATAAGCATTTAAGCAAAATTAGTGGTGCTGGCATTTATATGGCATTGCAGGTAGAAGATCTTAAGACTTCTACACACTCCATGAACTTCAGTAAATTGACACATCTGGAATGCTTCAACACATCGTTTTGGTTGAAAGAAAAGCCCACATCAAGCTGTTTTGCAGCTTTATTCCTAAAAATCCATGACACAATGTCTTTTTTTTTGCAGATAAAAAAAGAGAGCTCTGTGTCAGGTTTCTTGGTTTGAGCAATCCTAAAGCTTTACATAGTGTGATGTTTTGAGAGCACTAACAAATTCACTGTGAGACACTAAGGGCTTTGGCCATTTTACAGCTTTGTCTCAAGGGAAAATAAAAAGAGACCATGAATTTGTCTTTTAAGGAGCTGTACTTAGTGGAAGCATGAAAATAGTGAGGGCTCCACTGGGTGATTAAATAGTAGCCCATATCAAGTAATAATGGTACTGACACTGTTTTTTAAAGGAAGTTGAAGTGTAAGGAGCTGGGGCTGCACCGTACTTGCTGCAGGAATCTACATGCAACTCTGGATCCACGGTGCTGCCTGCTCCCTCAATAGATTTTGGTTCTGTCTCTCTATGAGCCTGCGAGTATTCACTAATTAATTGCCTCATCCCTGGCTGAGGACCTCAATCAGATACACAAACCACTTGATGAGCTCATGCTCAACTTCCCTATGGAGCAGCAAAGAGTCAGGGTCAGCCTTGGCCTTCACAGGGCACAGCCAAGCCATGCACCCCAGCTCTTCCTGCTGATGGGCTTCAGCACCCTGGCATGGAGGCAATAAGGATCAGACCAGGCAACTGACCCTGCCTAAAACATTCTTCTTCAAGTGTTCACCCCTCTCACAATCCAGGTTTGACACCACCTGTGCCAGAGACGTCCTGGGAGATGACATGAAGGGACTGAGAGGGCAACCACAGCTTTGTGGTTGCAATGTGGTAGGAAGATGGTGAAGTTAAACCATCACAGGGGTTACTCACAGAGGTTGGAGACATGGCCCCTCATTCACACTCCACTGAAAACTAAAACCAGCCCCCCAGGGTGTAGCACAACTTTATTGCTGACCTCTCTGGTATTGTCTGAAAGAGGACAAGACACACACTCTTCATTTGAGGCTACTACTGTCATACTTGAATGTGCATTTTCTTTCCCCAGCCACTGCAAACACACTGTCTTGGACCAATATACCCATTGTTGTAGCTATGGGATGAATCAGATCAAGAAACTCTTCCAAGTCACAACCAGTCATTTATTTCTAACCTGGGTAGTCTCTGCATAGACACTGGCACAGGGCTTACACCACAGCCCAGGCAGAAATGGAATGCAGGGCAGGAATCTTAGTGGGTCAGTGCAGCAGCCAGACACGTCCTGGTGTGAGAGCCCATCCCAAGCACAGACAGCTCATCCAAAGACAAGCAGTGCAGGATCAGCAGCAAGAGTAGGGCAAATTACATGCAGAAAACCTGAAAGAATAATAAAGGGGGAGGGGGGAAACAAAATCCTGTAGAAGAGGAAGCACATGGCAAATGTTTTACCTACAAGTGTATCGTGAGCGGTCATTGACACACACACATCAGTTCCTGGACTGACTGGACACACAACACCTGAACACAGAAAATGTACAAGGCCAGGGAGGAGGAAAGGTTTGATCAGCAAAGCAGTGAATAACAGGCTCACTATGTCTACATGAGGATTTTACCCCTTGCTAGTTCACAGGATCACAAAGTCTCTGAATACATGTGGGGCACAGACAGGAAATGTCAGAGCATTTGCTGGTGACTGTCCATGTCTCCTACCTTACCTGTGCAGCAAGATCAAATATTGTTCTTGCCTGCACAGGGCAGGGAGTTCCACCTCTGAAATCTAAATTTCCATTGACAGTGGGAACAGGAGAAGCCAGGGTTCTCTGCTCCTTGTCCCAGGAGTGTCCCTGGCTTCATTTTCCCATGTGGAGGACCCAGCCTGTACAGTGTGATATGCTGTGACTGCTTGGTGCTGATCCAGCACTTCTCAGCTTCTCGTAGAGTGCACTAACCTCTATTTTTTGACCATCATCCAAACACACTCCTTGCACCACACTTTTTATCTCTCCAGCTGGTAATTGCAACAAAGGAGGCTCCCAGATAAATATCAGTAGTAACAGATTCTCCCTCACTTGTCATTGTACTTCCATGATTCAAACAGCTTCAAATTACAGGCTTGAAAAATGGCCAGGGCTTGCAAAGTGTGGGAATGGAAAGTTTCTGAATGCTGGCAAATGCTTATCAACCCCTACATCATAATATCAGCAAGCAACTGGCAACAGATCTGTGCCAAATTAGGTGGAAAAGGGGCACACACAAAGAAAGATCAATAGATCTAAAGACAGAGTTGCTATAAGCATGAGTACTCCTGAATAACTTCACGCACTTTTTGCTACAGCAGGACTTTCTCTTCAGCAGCATCTCTTAAGTCTTTTTCCAGTGACCCTCAAGAAGGCTGATACAAACATCCAAGAGTTTCAGCTGCAGTACAACATATACCTCATCCATTTTTGCAGCTGTCCAGCAAAACCAACCCTACAGCTCATAGTTTGTTGTGGAAAATATTTTATCAACCCATTAATTGTTTGAATCTACTTGTGAATATCTAAATACTCAGGCAAGCCCTTCAAAGAGAACTGTTACTGGGTATCAAGTGCTGCAGAAAAATTCTTACTCAAGAATATAAAGGGCAGATGTTGGTCAGTGTGGCAGGATGCACTGCCTGGCCAGCTCTGTAACACAGTGCTATTTCACTGACCACTGAAGTGATGCTTCTGGCTGCAGTGTGTGCAAAGCTCAAACACCGAGCAGTCACACCCATCCCACCTTCTCCCTGTGGTTTAGCCATGCTTCCCTAGTTCAGTGATGGCCACAGGTTTCTGACAGACCAAAACTATTTTTGCACTACAGAATTTCCCTCTTCATAAAGATTATTGGGGGGGGGGGGGGGGGGGGGAATCATCAACCCCCCCCAAAAAGTCTATCTGAACATAACAAAAGTGTAAAAAAAAAAAAAAAAAAAAAAATCCTGCCCTTTTTTCAGCAACTTTTGCAAGAACTAGAACATACCAAGCATGGCTGCCTCTTATATGCTGAGAAAACTCAACAACATTAAATTCCCCCAGACAAACACCATGTCTTTTTAAGGTCTTTTAAAGGCACTCCACTAAAAATACGTAAAGAAATAAAATGTTACAGTTTAGTTAGTGAAGGCTGGCCTTAAACCTAATTCTAAAAAAAGTTCTTATTAACCCTGTAGATCTTAGCTGAGCTGATCCCAGGGATGCTGCAACAATGCTCAGGAGGCATCCAGACCTATCAAACATAATTCCATGGATCTTGTGGTCAAGCCATCATGTCAAGTACCTGTTCAGAAAACAGTTTTTGTTCTCAAAGCAGTAAGAACAAAGTGTACAGGCTAAATAACTTGATAAATAAAAACGTACCTTAAGCAATTGGTGTTCTACCCTGCTCCGCTGCCTTTAATTTACTGAGGTGAACAATGAATTAAATAATACTCTGTCAAGGGGAAAAAAGTCAGTGTCAAAATATCCCATTTTGAAAATGAGGCAGGAGTAATTTTGAATGGCAAAACCTAAATTTATCATTTGTTGAATTGCATTTTTGAAGTAGTATTTTCATCCTAAATATCAATTACTCAAAAAAAATTACTATAAAACAGAATAAGTCTTCTCTTTCTCAGAAGCTTTATCAGTCAACGCAGATTGAAGGAAGTTTGAAATTAAATTCCATGATGCATTTACTACTGAACAGACCATAGTACCTACAGGTGCTCAGTAATGTTGGCAGGGATTATTCTGAGCAGAAAATGTGCCAAGATTTTAAATTGAGAAAACCTGAAATATATAACTGATTTTATTATTATCATCATCAGATTATGCCATTTTCCACATTTTATATCTTTCTAAGGTTAAAACCCTTTCTAGCATGTGTCACACATTCTTCTGAGAGAGTTGCACTTAGAACAGGACTCTTCAGTGTGAAGCCCATGGTCACGTCTTGGGTGATTTAGGAGTTTTCCCATCAAGTTCCTTCTAGAATTTGCCCCTTTTTGAAGGAGCACAGTGATGATTTTCCTCAAAGACACATGAAGGCGCCCATGTAATGCTTCTTCTGCTTATAGCCCATGATCCAGGCTCAGCTTGTAAGACTTAGTTTCAGGGTAGAAAGCCCTGCCAGTTGCAGCCTTTCCCTCCAAATTAAAAAGCATTGAAAACAGCTTACATCTTTATTCACATCAAGACTGTAACTTAAGGATAAGCATCTCTTATCCACCAACCCCAGAGCCATTTCTCCTCTTAATTGTGTGTTTTTACATCATGCACAAAAAAAGCCAAGTTAATGCAACCTCTCCCATCCAGAGCCATCAGAACAAGTGAACAGAGCTGAGAATCTGCAGCACACAACACAACCAATTGCACAAGAACTCAGACTGGAGATTTAATGCATTCACAGCACAGGTTCCCCAGGCTCCCCAAAATATAGACTGCTCTGCCAGGCACATGTGGAGCACAATGGCATCTGCACAGTATGGAAAAGCTCATCCACTGAAGTTTCACCCCAATTTAAAGCCTCCCAAACCCCTCACACTGCCAATCCCACCCATCATTGTGAAGCAGTACTGTTAGCAAGTAAAACATTGAGCTTTTAGTGTCCAGCTCCACCTTTAGCTGGCAAACACACCATCACAAGAACTGCCCAAGTTGGTAGAAAGTGGTTGCTAAGTTATATTTTTTTTCTATTTGCTGGGGAAAATTAATAAGTAAATAAATATATCCCAAGTAAAGTAAAATATAATTTTTAAATAGACATTCTTAATGGATGAACTGAAAGATAATTATGGCTTAGCACACCTATGTTGTTTTACTTTTCTCCCACCCAACACTGGAAAGACAAAAATATTTTCTTAGTGATTCTTAAGTTATCTGAGGCAAGAAGGGGATATTATAATCTCTGGTTGGATTTCCTGGCTAGCACTGGCCATAGGCTTCCCCTTGATGATCCTGCACAACACCAAGCAGCCTTTGGCCTATCCCTACTCTGAGCAAGGTCTAGCCCGGATGACTTTTGAAGACTCCTTCCACACTAAATTACTTTATGAGCTTATGAGTTTACAGCCTTTATCAGAACACAGGCTGACGTCAATTACACTTTCTGGCAAGATAGTGAAACCTGATATTAAGGCTGGGAGAAAGTGGCACCCATACTGCCATCTTTCAAGAGTAATTATTCCATTGAATGCAAAATCACTAGCCTGTAATTGATTTAATTGCATCCTTCTACAGCTCCCACCAGTGCCAAGCACTGCTCAGCCAGCCCTGGGCTGGCAATTCCTTGAGCACCTTCAGGTGAGCCCCACCAGGAGGGATCAGCACAGGTTACAGCTGCAGGTGATATTGCTGGCTGCACCAAGACTTTGGCCCTTCGATCTGAGGACAGATAATTACTTGCCTGTGTGAACATTTTTATCCCCTGGACAGCTCAGATGAGATGACTTTTGCTCTGAATTGCTCAGGATTTGTCTCATTTACACACCCAGACAGGCAAAACCTCAAGCCACACAGACCTTTAAAGAACACAGCAGAAAGATAACATGGAGCACCACTCACTAAAAAAAAAACATCACTAGATGTTCCCATCACAAAACTTCTCCAAACTATGCCATAGCTTCTTTCCCAGCAGTTTAACAGCAAAAACTTGTATCACATCTGGCATGAACCATGTACTGGTTCATGACAAAATGAGGGAGACAAACAGAGAAGTGGGGAAAATAATGTAAGGGTGGGAAAAGCATTAGGGATTTTCATGCTGCAGGACCTGGTACAGACCCTTATGGAGCTTTATTGCAGCTTTCCATACTTAAAGGGCAAACATAACATTTTAACAAGGCTCATCACAATGGGACAAGAGATAATGGCTTTAAACTAAAGCAGGTCAATTTATATTTTAACCACTCACCTGAAATGATGCCCCTGCTCTGCCCTCAGCTCCACCACTGAGGGAGAGAAGCATGTGGTTTATAAAGCCAGGTCCCCTGAGCAGGTGCAGGGAGGGTTCCTTGTCTCCCAGCTACACCTGCTGCCTCATTTGCACCTCCCAGGATATCCTCCCAGCTTTGGCAAAAAGGGTATTTTCAGACCTGGCTTCCTCGTAAGACCTCCTAAAAAGTTAAATGTGTAGGTGAAAAAGTGTCACTTAATTAAGGGCCATCAATTTCTTCCCCAACACTTGCTAGTCAACTCCTTTGCCCTCCACCCACCTGGCACTCTGCTTAAGGTGACAAGGAAGCATCTGAAAAAGGACCCTGTTAGTGTAGCTTTGACACTCTGTTGGGATGGGGCTTAGTTTCTTGTACTCCTGACTATCAAAACGGCCTGTTAATATTTTACTTAATGTCTGATCCATGCTTCAGCTATAAATCTCCACAGGGAGAATTAAGTTAAAAATCAGACACTGCAAACAACACACATGTGGCAGAGTGCTGCCATGGTATTTAAATTCTTACCATTCTTCCTGTGCTTAGTGGGTGTATAGAATGTAATTTCTTTTTTAAAATACATATGTCTTATATTTATTCCCTTCTCAAACCTGAAATCACCTCCCCACATATTCCCATATTCGTTCAACCAAGGGTGGTGGCCACCAGTCAGGAATGTACCAACAGTCCAGTGGTTTGGGGGTTTCTGAGTTTCACAGTGCTGTAATGTCATAAGAATTTAATTTTATAAGCAAGTGCCAGGCTAGTTTTGTTCCACAGCCCCGAGCCCTGACAAACACATCCATCTCTTTGGCCCAGGCTCTGAGTTTGGGCTCTTGGTCATGCTCTTTGCACCACTGGGGCTCAGGCGCTTTGCACTAAAATATAATTTTAAGGACATTTTCACAAAGGGAGACAGAGGGTCATCACCTGTGGCCATGGGAGACTGAAAGGTGACAAATTAACACCACTTGGTGGTGTTCACGAGAGAGAAAAAATTGTTTCATTGTTTTAAAGTGGAAATCTCCAATAATTTGAAGGTTCATTTTCTCAATTACTTTGCTTGTGTAGCTGGCCAGCAGTGAACTCAACCATCACCATAATTTCAAAATTATTGAATTATATGATGAAAAATTCAACTGTTTGAGAATTGAAAAGTGCAAAACCATTGGCAGGGGCTGGAGGAACCAAAAGGCAACCAAAGCTTTAGAAAAATAAGAATGTCTCTCCTTTTTTTCCCCCAGTAATCACTTCAACAATCACCAAAATTATCCCCATGTTTTCATTTGGGGATACATTTCTGTCTTCATTTCTTTCAAGCCATGCATGTGGCAGTAAATAACTATGGCTGCTGGAGGAACAAGAGTTGTGGCCTCGTAGGCACTGCCATGAAATGAGGTGAATCTGATGGAAAAGGGAAACTGTGGGCGGCTCTGGAATAATTTTGTCTGGGACAATGTTTTTGTCCTCAGGACAGCTGTGCAGCAGCACGCACTTGGCTCAATGTATGTGGCCTCCAAGCCTTTGTGCTGGGTTTGCTTTCCAGGGTGCTCTGGCCACGCACCCTCAGCCAGGATTTCCTACCTGCACTGAGTCATGGGTTCATCTTTTTACTTAATTTTTCCCTTATTTTACTATCACAAGTGAAACCATTAGGTGATGTCATGGACATTTAATTCCCAAAGTGGTGCCAACCTATCCAGGAACTTTCTTCTGGGAGATAGCAGAAAATATTTTCAAGGAGGAATTCCTCTCAGCATTGCCTTTTTTTTTTTTTAAGTCTATCCAACATAATATTTCTAGCATGTCTTCTCTCTACATCACAGTCTTCAGCATTTAAATTTTCACCATTGGAAAAATTATTTTTCAGTGCACTAATGTGCTCAGCTAATTCTGGATTCTTGCTAATCAAACTTTTTTCCAGCTGCATCATACTTGCTTATTATTTAATATCAGATAAATCAGAATTGAGGCTTTTCTAGACAGCAAAATGGATAGTGGCACTGTTTGAAACACCCAAAAATAGAAGATTTAGGATGGGATAGGATGAGACAGTCCTGTCTCCTTGGGCCACACATCTCTGGGGAGCAGGAGAGTCAACACTTGTCTGAAACTCCAGTTTGATCAGGACAACCAGCCTCTGCTGTAATATACTAAAAAAACTCTCAACAATTTAATTTATTGCAGGGTCAAATCTTTCCTACTCAGGTAAGCCTGGAAGCATTTAGCTTCTTTACAGAAGGAGTATGACAGGCGGTATTTCTCTGCCTGCTCCATAGTTTTGACTAATCTAGCTGAAAGACTGCATTGTTCTGGGAATTAGAAAAATAATTTTAAAATGTTTACTTCCTGTTGAGGATTTAGATGAGACTATGCCAGTGCTTTGACTAAACAACTCCAGAACTAAGTCTTGTTCCCTCACCCATTAAAGGCTCTTAACAGTTCCTATAGCTGCTGCTAACTTCTGGATCTATTCTATGTGTTTCCCATAGAGACTAAATCATGCAGAATTACCATTTTCCCAGTCCTTGAACACATTTTATTAGGTAAAAACCTTCCTAGCTTTCTAGTGTTCCTTTCTGCATTGACTAACCCCTGCCAGCACATGGGTCAAGCTTACAGAAGAGGGAGAGTTTTGTATGGAGTTTGGTAGGAACTATCCATGCACACGACACCCCCTTGGCACCCCCACCTTGCAGGACTCAGGGAGGGATTCACTGCCAGCTCCCAAGAGCTCCAGGGATGGCCCCTGCAGCTGGCAGGGCTCATACAGCCACCAAGTCACCAAGCATTTGCTACCAGTGACCCCCCTCCTCCAGCTAGCCCTGAAGAGCCCAAATCCCAGTCTTGGACCCTCAAGTGCCTACCAGCATCCTGCCCTCAGGGAACAACCCTCCCAAATTCCCTGTTGCTGCCTGGATGTGGATTTGAAGCTACACTGAAGCTGTGTTGAACCCAGCAGCCCTGTGGGACACAATGCTGCCTCACCATGCATGGAGCAGTTCAATGCAGTATCAGGCGTCAGATGGTTGGACTTCTGCCTCCAGAGCAATTTTAAGCTAATAGAAATTGGGGTAGACAGTCCCTTTCCTCTTTTCAGGGATGCCCAAGTCACTGGTAGGAAAAGATATTAAACTGTCTTAAACCTCTACCTAGGAACATTTTCTGTGCCCTTACACTTTGCATATGAACTGCTATTCACACCTAAGGCCCAAGATGTGTTTTCTAATTTTGAGATTCAAATACTTCTTCAGCAAAGGAAAGGAGCTGAAATTACTCAAGGTCAATTCAGATTAAGGAGCACCCTTACATGGGTTGTACATCCATTCTCAATGCTTTGCCTTGACATGGTTTGGCTGCTAGAAGAGTATTCTATCTCCAAATTGGGCTCCATCTTCTCTGACTGGAAAATTACTCTGAACATCTGCTAATTTCCTGACTATGTAAGTTACTAGATCTATGGTTTAAACCTTAGAGGATACTGGAGTTCTTCCAGCCAAACCACTGTGAATGCTCCACAATCCAAACCTCACTGCCAGCATGTGTCTCACAGCTGCTCAATGGGACAGAGCATTGCTGTGAGGCGGGACTCTGCTCATCTCTGATGTCAGCAAGGATCAGGCTCTGAAATGGCGGTGCCTTTTGAGCACTGCAAAACCAAAGCCAGCTGCCATCTGACACAGCTGGTGCCTTCTGTAAAGCACATGCCCATTGTCACAGCCCCTGCAGGAACGAGGCGCTTCTCCTCGTGCCTTGACCTGGATTAAGCACGAGCTGGTCACTGCATTGTGCTGTGGGGAAATGAAGTCAGTCCCAACTCGAAGAAAATGCTACAGGACATTTGGCTGCACCGATGTTCTTTGCCCAGCAGTTTGCAAACTCTGGTCCCC
The DNA here is from genome assembly GCF_024509145.1 of Vidua macroura. Classification (NCBI taxonomy): domain Eukaryota; kingdom Metazoa; phylum Chordata; class Aves; order Passeriformes; family Viduidae; genus Vidua; species Vidua macroura. The sequence goes on from NC_071577.1 coordinate 29,142,016, forward strand.
CACACCCCGAGATGGTGCCCAGCCCCTCGCAGCTGCACACTGAGCAGCAGCCGATGCCGAGGCTCTCCTGTGCCCAACCGCACCAAATAAACCAGAGACCAAACCCGTGCTTCTTACAAACAGATTTATTTGCATTTTGACTGGAGCACAGATTCTAAATACAGATTTCTTCTGCACAACAGTACAAGAGCCAGTGCAAAATATGCTTTTTTTTTTATTTATTCATGTACAAAAAACCCCAAAAACCAACAAACGAAAAGACGAAGAGTGTGGCAATATTTACTCACAACTGGTACGCCTCAGCCTCCCATCAACCCACCTCCACTGGCCCTTGCCCATCATGCCAACTTTATGGCCAGCACTGCCTGCCTCTAACAGCTGCATTGTCAGTGGAGAGAGGTAACTCCCCTTTGAAAGATAAACACTCACCCCAAGCAAACCGGAACAGCAGGCTACTTTAAAAAGTTGGGCACACCATCTGGTCACCAATGCATCCTCCACCAGGGAGCAGAATTTTGAGGGAATGGGGAAAAAAAAAGGTACAAATCAAAAATGCACAAAAAATTAGGCACTAGCTTAACCCATTTGTTAGAGAGAGCCAAGGATGTTAGATAAACCTCCAGTCTGCCTTCTCATATTCACCCACAGTAGTGATGATCAAAGCCAAACACTCCCCACTCTGAGTACCCTGTGCTGTCAAACAGATTATAATCTAATGAAAATATTTCTATTACTAGCATAAAGTTAAACCATTTCATAACTGGAGGAGAAAGAGAAGCTACAGTCTGAATATAAGCATTTCTTTGAGAAGTAAAAAAAAAATCCCAACAGATAAGAGACAAAAAAAACCTGTTTCAGTCATCCACCAGATGATTGTTAGAATTACAGCCAATGCTTAAGCAATACAACATTGAGCTAGGAAAAGTCATCGTATGGTTGTTCTGCTTATGGAGTAGCCTTACTAGTTCACCAAGCACTGGGCAATCTATTTCTCTGTTACTCTAACTAATTTTCAGAAGCTGCAATGTAGAACTGCAGTGTTAGTGAAAGAATATGCTCATCTTCACCAAGGCCTGGGATTTGTATCGCAGAAAGTCAAACTTACATCACTCCAAGTGTACCATGTCCAAATCACCTAGTTGCTACTATGGACTTTTACATTTCTACCCAAGGAATGGCTAGATTTTGAAGCTTGATCAACCAGAGTCTTTTACATTGAACTGCAACTAAACAAAGCAGAGTACCAGTTAAAGCCAAAGAACACATGTACTCAGCACAAATATGTGTTGATACAGTACAGTATGTATGTGGATATATATATGTATATATATATGCATATATATGTATATGTTACATTATAAGGAGAGTGCCATTCAGGGCTTCTTAAATGCAAGAATCCTTTCACCACCTCTGAGTCTTGAAACTTCAGCCCATTAAATTTCACTCTAAGACAATGAGAACTCCAGTATTTTCCATATTGAATGATTATTTCTACTTTAGCCAATTAACCATTCAGGGCCAGCAGAAAGAACACTAATTTAACTTTAATAGCACTTGTCCTACCACCTCAATCAGATGCCAAGATTTTATCAACAGGTCATTTGCCCTTTCCCTGCCCTGCAGTTGTGTATGGTGGGCATTACTGTGAGTTTTCCAGACATCACCAGAGTCATATTAATTGATCTCTATCATTTTACTCAATGATTGAGAAAATGCCAGAATTTACGAAATTTCAAACAGACAGTACAGATCTGACAAGAATGCAAGTTTATACTTTGCAGTACTGGGTAGTCATATTGGTATTAATCACATAATGATTCTGCCTTTTCATCCCCAGCAAGCCCACCTTTACTCTTAGTGGCTGTCATCATACACACAACTGAAGAGCTGGATAGCTTGGGAAACAGTGTTATCCTAAGCCCCAGTCCTTAAAAAGTTCTGCTGCACAAATTTCACATATAGCTGAAAAAAGTTCCAGTTAAATCACTTTGAGTAGGTTTTCTTACTTTTTAAGAAATAGAAGCAACAACAATTAAAAAGAGTAAAAATAAGTGTAACAGGCACTTAATAAAAAAGTAAATGCTATTTAGATGAGTGGGAGCTACTCACCTCCCTTGCCTTTAGTCTATCTAGAATTTAGGTATCTATCCCAGACTAAACATTTATGCTTCCTCCACTCTTGAGGAAACAAAAGCTTCCTTCTGGAGGCTGTCACTTCCACAAACGGGTCAAACAAGTCCTTCCAGAGATGGCAGATCCAAGGACAGTCAAGGATTACCTGTCACACAGGTGAGACAAGTCTCTCTCTCTATCTCTCTGCACCTTCCTCAAGGCAAGCAGTGGAGAGGAGGTGCTGATCTCCCCTCTCTGGTGACCAGCAGCAGAAGTGAGGGAATGGAGTGAAGCTGAATCAGGGCAAGTTCAGACTGGACACTGGAGAAAGACTCTTCACTGAGAGGGTGGTTGGCCACTGGGACAGGCTGCTCAGGGACTTCCCTTACCCCTGGTCATGGCACCAAGCCTGCCAGAGTTCAAGGAGCACCTGGGCTGCTCTGGATAACACTCACAGTCACAGGGATCAATATCAGGTACTCCTGTAAGAACCAGGGCCATTGGACTCTGTGACCCTTCAGGGCTCCTTTCAACTCAAGACAATCTATGATTCTAAGCTGAAGTAACTCAACAATCTCCTGGACACCAAACCAGCCATGCTGTGTCTTCATGGATGTGTATGTTACTTAACCACAAACCTCCAAATTTCTGTTGGAGCTACAGAGGTTAAACAAGGACAAGAAATACTCTGTCAAATAAGGGTAGGCATTACATACACACCCCTAAGCCATACAGCGTTACAACAGGCTCACACAGAGCCAACGCATAGGAAAACATATATAGTCTATGGGATTGTTTACTCTGGTATATATTTTTAGAGCATTGGAGCAAGATCTATTGTCAAATTCATCCTCAAATGATTTTATTTATTTTAAAAAATCTAAATACAGCAAGGCCCTAAGAGACTTTTGTTCAAAATTCATCAAGCAAGTGCTATTGAAACACTATGAGGACTTTGGCATATAATTCCTTACGGGCAAGAGCTGGGTTTTAGAAGAATCAGGAAGTTAGACATTTTATAACAAGCAAACAATTCTCAGTCCCTAACTCTGGCAGCAAAGCCACCTCTATCCTTTCTTCACTCTACTGTGTATCAGTATTGCTGTGTCCCCTCAGTTACAGGGCTATCACATCCAAGTGGATATGATATGAGACAGGCTATGCTCCTGGCAACTTCAAGGTCTATTTAGAACCCTTCCCACGATGTCAGATTCACCTGAGCTGCATGCCAGTGACAGCCATACCATGTACTGGGTCAGTATTACAGAGCAGGATGAAAAACCACAGCCAACATCCATCTTCCAAAGCACCTTCTAGAAAATTAATCAAGCATCTCCTGGTAAACAGGGGCACACTGGTCCCACCTGCTCACAAAGGCATCTGGAATTCATTCACTCTTTGGAAGGCAGCTGTGTGTGGCCACAACCTGGATTCCATGGCCAGGAGCTCCTCTTCACCTACACAGCTTGGTTTTCAACCAAGAAGCCTCAATTCCTTCATTTCAGAAGGGGGAACCTCCATATCCCAAAGCCTAGACATCATTTTTGCATGCCTACAATTCATGGAGCATCCAGGGCAGTCAATTGAGCAAGATCGTGCCTAAGTAGGCATTGCTGCTCAATTAGCTGAGTTGGCTGAAGGTTTTCCCATTGTAACACAAGTTTTCTATTCTAGTATTATTTTCGGTATTAAAAAAAAAAAAAAAAATCAGTGGGGATGGGTGGGGTTTTTTGCACAAAACTTGATGCTTTAATGAAAAAAAGGTTGCTTTTCTCAATATTTTGCTGTTTATTTCTGTTGGGAAAACTTGAAACACATAACTTTTGTCAGAGACATATCAGTCCGTGTCTGTCCGAATTCCTGCAGTGTCAGCTGGGAGCTGTAATTCAAGGGCTCCATGGCCCCCTCTTTCCCTGGGCACCTCTCCAGCCCTCATGACGCATTCCCTGTTTGACTAACCCAAGGTAGGAGCATCATGGGATCTGTAATTCAGCCAAAGAGCTCAGCCCCAAGGGAGACACAGCGTGCAAGGCACTTGAATGACAATTTCTGAGGGCTGCAACAGTAGCTCAAACTGATGCTGCTTTAAGGGCCAAATGGATTTAATTAAATGTTTCCATTTCAAAAGGCTGGAACATTTTATTCAGTGTTTTCCAGCTGACAATTTCTCATTTTTTGAAAAAAATTCCATTCCAGGAAAATGTTTGGTATTTCAGCTTTCCATGTTAGTTCAGGATGAAATGAAAACATTCAAGAATCAGATTTTGATGGTATATGGACACTCAGTTTGGAGAAACAACCATATTACTTAGCTGTCAAAAGTGAAATGGCTCAATCCATGCAAGAAAGGTGTGATCCAGTTTGCCTTTGACTTCAGTGGAAGCCACCTTTTTAGCTTAATGGAGCCTGGATGGAGTCCCAAAAGACCAAGGGAGGGTGGAGCTGATCATAGTTAAAGATATGGGAAACAGGAGTCAAAAGTGAAAGAGCAAGAATGTAAGAAGCAGCAACTAAGATGATCTGTTACCTGGTCTTGATCAAAACAGTTTTACTTCAGTAACAGGATGAAAATCCATTAAGATTATAACTTCTAATTCCCAGTTACAGTAAAGATAGCAGTTAATCACTAATTTGTAGAGTAGAATAAATCCATAGTATGAATTTTTCATGAGCACTATAGCTTCCAATGCTCAAAACAGTTCCTCAGAAAACCTTCATACGCTCCATTCAAGGAGACTACTCTGAAGCTAAAGATAATAATATGGTACTGAACCACTTGCCTCAAGTTGTCTGTCCTCTCTTGAACCCCCCCAGAACTGTTCTGCTGAATTGGTACTACAGAAGGTCTGTCAGGAGGGACCAGGGTCTCTGGACTTTGAGCACATCTGCAGGTGGAGAACAACTAAGTGTGGGCTTCCAGAGCTGATACTTCGGGTGAAGGCTGGGCACCAAACCCATCCCCTGCATTGCCCAATCTGTTCTGGCAGGTAGCCCCAAGCCCTCCACCTCAAAGAGCACAAGAGGAGCCCTGGGGAGTCCACGTCCATCAGCATCAGGGTGTGTGTTGAAAGCAAGAGAGCACTCAGAACTGTAAGTAAATCAATTCATCTGAACATGAGGGGTGAAGAGAATTGGGATTTGTTTATCTTTCATTTCCCTTTAGTACAAGGCAGATGTTTCTAAGTAATGAGCAGAAACCTCTACAGTTTTTAAGACTGAAGAGGAAGGGAGGGGAGCAAAAAGCATGTACAAGCTTTGAGGATGTTCTCAGATCCAGCTTAAAAAAACCAAAAGAACCAAAACAAAAATCAAACCAAACAAACAAAAAAAACCAAACCCACCAAAATCACACACCACCAAAAATTTCTATCTGTAAAAGCAAGTTTTTTCTTAAGCTGTTTGGTAATTCTTAGTTCACAGGAGCATTTATCCAGAAGGTTCTTCATGTTTCCAGTCTAGCTTGTAGCAATCTCAGTGAGGCACTAAGTTTTAGGCCGTTAAAGTCCCTCTGTGCAGCATGGTCATTTTAAAATGATGTGGTAGCCATCATTGCTTTCAGCTGTAAAAAAGAAACACAAAGCATATTTTCATTGCTTTTAAGAAACACTAGAGATACAGAACTTCAAATTTTCTTTCTAGGTATTTTGCAATAGTTCATACACTTGTTTCACAACCCACTAATGAAAACCAATGTTGGACATCTAAGTCAAATAATTTACATTAAAAACCCTACATACTATCATATTTTATCATTTTACTCGAAGGCTTCCTGCTCATTTAGGTCAGTGGTGTCAATGGATTTATGGAATTTTTGTAACAGTGTAACTGGGAGTAAAGCACTGTGTAATCAACAGCTTGACTTACACTAGATTAGATTACTTATCTTTTCAGGATAACAGCACTGAGTTTGTGATAACGTTTAGTGCAATTGAAAGGAGGAATTATCTTTAGAGTAACAGGTAACAGCAGCAGCAATACACACCTTTCAATGTACTGATAACAAAACAGGATTCGTCTTGGAAGTTTTGCACCATCTGAAGGGCAGAAGAAAAAAAAACCAACACACTTTTAGCAATTAAATTCACATTTCTTTCAGGGCCAGTATAGACTTAGAGGAGAGGTATTAAACTGCATTTGGTGTCTAGTCCTGCACAGTCCTGAGTAACCCTGCCCACGAGATTATTAACATGCATGACTGATCAATTAAGGTCCTTGCAGTTGCTAGTGTGTTTAAGGTAAGCTCACACTGAATGTGCTTGCTTGAAACTGATCTAGCTTATTCAACATTTTGCCATCCTCTTTGCAGCTCTTGATCCTGAAGGTTCCCATACCACTGCAATTATTCTATTAAAGATCATGGTCTTTGTTGCTTTCAGTGAAGCTGTACTAGTTTAGACAGGATTAAGGTAGTCCTTTTCCTAAAAATCCAACAGTGGTAATTACATATTCAGCTAAATGAGGGAGCTCAGCTGAACTTACATTAGCATTTAAAGAATACCTGGAAATAGTAAACACCAAGAAATGGACTCCCTGCTGAATAAAGGAATTGCTACTGACAAGCCACCTCAGCAGCATCCATCTGGCAATTTTGATAAGACATTAGTACAGATGCTGTGCTTGCAGCATTAATTTACCTGTTTGTATTTTCTCAAGGAACAAGAATTGTAGTGAAACTGTTATGAGAGGCAAAGCAAATCATGGGAAGGAAGACTAGAAACTAAAGCTATTTGAGCTATTTATGAGAGGCAACTAGATTTTCAGAAGAGGTGCATATTCTAGTGACACCTTTATTTAAAGAGATAAAGACTATTTCAGTTCCAATATGAAAAGCCCATTTAAGATTCATCCTTAGTCAATGCTTCCTCCCATCTTAAGAGTAGCTATGTGGGACAGAGGAGGTGAATTACCTTCAGGAGGTGTCTCCTACAGTTGAAGCAAATGCTGGACACAAATTCAGAGAAGGGAGGTGTGACTAGAACCTCTCTGACCAGTTCATGAAATCCAGCTTTGTGAAAAAGCCTTCTCCTAGCTACTGAGTATCATTCAAGTAGTGCATTTTTCAACTGCAAGTTCTCACATCAAAATACCCTTTTCAACTTGGACTGATCTCCCTATACTCTTCTGGATTTAAGATCCAGCCGCTACTCCTTCAAATCAAACTTCTCTGGCCAGTTTGTGTCTCTTTGCCTAATGATGCATGAAGTACATTCACAAAATACCACACTCTTGCCACTATAGTACTAGAACAAGAAAAAAAAAAAAACATTAGAAAAGCAATATAACTTGTTAATAATTGACTTAAACAAATACTTAGAGCCTTATACCCAGGCTGGTTCATGCAATTCCCCTACCAAGAGCTGCCTCCAAGCACTTTGCATCCATAAAGCATCAAAGTTTCAGATTTAATCAGGCTGGAATAGCAAGTAGACTTCAGGAATAAGCATTACAGCCTTCAATTTAGGCTCCAGTTGAGACCTATGCTCTGCTTCATTTGTTTTAACAATGCTTCTTATAAATGAAGCTCCTTAAGTGATTCTGGTGCATGAATGAGTAAGTAATTTAGTAGAGGAAAAAGGAAGAAGGGCAACTCACTATTAACCTGTAAGCTAATGGAATGGACTAAATTAAGGCATCATATAATGGGACACAAACACTAGCAGAGGTCCATAAATTATAGTGTGCTTACAGTGTATATAGTGACAGACCCAGTGCCTGGAAACATGGGCCAAGATGTAAAACTAATTGCCCTACAGATTTTAAAACTTACCTTCCTTGGGCAACTTACCTATTTAATTTTAAAAGTTCTTACTTTAGGTCCTCACTTCAAAATGTGTGTAAGTAGCCAAAATGAAAAGAAATTCATAGAATCATTTAGGTTGGAAAAAAACCTCTAAGATCATCATGCACAAACATTCACCTGGCGCCAGCAAGCCCAACACTAAACCACGTCCCCAGGTGCCACAGCTACACGACTTTTAAACACCCCCAGGGACGGTAACTCAACCACTTCCCTGAGCAGCCTGTTCCAATGCTTGGCAACCCTTTCAATAAACATTTTTTTTCCTAATATCTATTCTAAACTTTCCTTGGTACAACTTGAGGCCATTTCTTCTCATCCTGACACTTGTTACTTAGGAGAAGAGACAGAGTCCTACATTGCCACAACCTCTTTTCAGGTAGAGCACAATAAATGACCAATTTTGTTTTGTTTTGCTCTAAAAAAGCAAACAAGAACCCCAACATCTTTTACAAAGAAAAGGTCTTGAAACCACACCAAAATCAGTGCTGGGCAAGCTGATTTGCTACTTTAACTTGTTGGAGTTAATGGCTTTACAATTCTCCCTTGAAGATGGATTCCGTAATTTGGAAGCTCATTGTAACTTCAAGAAGCCAGAAAACTGTTCCATCTCTGACAAAGATGCAGCCCCCTTTATCCCCCTTACCTCATTGCTCACTAACACGTGGATCCCCGTGGGTCCCTGCCGGTAGATCCGATTGATCTGCTGTGGAGAAATGCTGTACAAGTTTGCAATCTTCTCCAGTAATTCCAGCGTGGTCAGCTCTTCTAAGAAGATTGCATGATACACTGCAACAAGTGGAAAGCAGCTACAGAACAGCAAATACAGATTGCACCAAGACACTCAGCATCAACAACCAAATGGGTTTAAGATGAAGGTTCAAATGGAATAAACAAGATTAGTATTTTAAAGCATCCCCCAAATATCTGGCTTGATGATTTGCAGAGAAATACTCATTATTTGTATGCAGCAGGCAATTAAAACACACACAACTTTTACCCAGAGGAAAACATGGGGACTAATTACAACTTGCATTATGAGGCACTAAAACAGCCTTCTCACTAAGCTGCTTGTATTTTTGGATAATCTTTTACTGGTTTTTGAAGTTTTAAAAAAGAATTCAATCAAATAGTAAAACACATGCTACGTCACACAAAAGCAGCATTTTATTAGATACCATTCACTGATCCCATAGGCACAAACTAAAACATACAATGTATAAGGTAACACTATGGATGACAGTATTAACAATATTAGAAATATTAACAAAATTAGAAATCTAATCCAAATTATAGCTACCAGGTAGGAAAGCTGTGCCTGTTTATTACTAAATGCAAGATTTAAGGATAATCTTTGTTCTCATTTGCTTGTACATTGTGAAATGAGGGATGACAAATTTCCAAAAGCTTTGAATTTTCAAGAATTATAACCTCACTTTAAGACCTACCAAACTTCCATTTCCCTGAATTTTTTCAAACAAGACATAATCTATAGAAAATTGTGGATGGAAGGGTGGTTTTGTAATGCTGTTATCCCTCCTAAGAACTGAGTAGAGATTTTGCTGTGGCATTCTGCAGATAATTTGTAAGCTGGGTCTGTCCCCCAGGCACACATTGCCATTTGGAATCTGTAGCCATGAAACCATAACCAAAGTGGCAAAACTGGGATAAACAGGATCCCTTCAAACACTAAGGACACCATGCTGTCCCACTCAGGAGCTCAGGCAGAAAGCAGCATTCTCACCAGGTAAGTGTTTAGCAAAATCCATAAATAAGAACTTACCACAAAGACTGCCATCTCCATTTTCTCGTTTTTGGTGGAGATGGGACCTGTTTTGCTCTGGTTCTTGACAGACATAAATTGTCATCTTGGGCCTCACATTTCTATGGATTAATCAAAAACAGTATTTAGTAGATCTGAAATAGTTCCAAGTCAGCTATCAAACAGTAAGAGATGGAATCATTCAGGCCATGCAAAAGTAACAAACTACGGGATAGCCTTGATGTTGGTGACTAAACAGCTTAGGATGTCTAGCAAGAGACCCCTGGGAGGTGATGCAGAGAACCTTAATCTTTTCAAGATCAGGTAAGAATAAACAGTTTACAGCACTTGCTAAGCAGTTCATCATACTGGCCTCTACTGATTTAAATCCTGCTCACTTGTAGAATTTATGAACATCACAGGGTTTTGTAGGTTGTGTATCTCGTGAAATGGATGCAAGCTATCAGCTGGTAGCAAATAAACCACTAGAGATTCACATTATGCTGCTTTGTTTTGGCAACATTTCTGAGCTGTGCCTGGACTTGAATATCATTGGGATCTCCAGTCCCTGAGAAAACCTCTCCGAAGTATTAAAAGGTAGTCTAAATGCTACAGCTCCAGGATTAACTTCCAGTTAAAACTGAAATTATCAAGGGATCATAAAAAAATAGGAAGGAAATAGTACAAACCTTCCTTTAATTGCATTAAAAAGCCGAATTCCATCAGCAGGCCCACAGATTTGAACAAAATCTTCTTTGGACATCTTCAGTAAGTCGGCACCTACATATTTCAAATTGATTTTCCTTCAGAAGTTAAGCAAATCTTAGCTTCCAAATAGTATATATGGGCAGCAGAAAAGGGCAGGGGTAGAGGGTGTAGAGAATCCACAAAGCTAAACCAGATAGATTTATACAGAGAAGTTGCAAATTCAGAGAGGTGTGCCCTTTAAATCAATCACTGTGAAACAAAGCTGTAAGCTGCCAAAAGAACTGTGCTGCACTGGAAATTTCTCTAGCCAACTCATAAACAAGCTAGATATTTCACACTGGCCATTAAAATGACCTGGTCTTCTGTAACTGTCACATTCACTGAGTTATTTAATCATGTTGCAAATCAGAGTGTCTCCTCATGGTTTCAGCACCTCTAACAACTGCCCCTTCCACCATCTTACTGGTGTGCACAACTACTTAAATGGGAGGGTACAGTGAAGGTGCCAGATGCTTCTTAAGCATGCACAGGGACAGGATGGGAGGCAGCAGATAGAAGATGAAATGCTGATTAGATGCAAGAAAAAACATTTTCACTGTCAAAATAGTTAAGTACTTGAAGAGGTTGTTTAGAGAGACAGTGGAATTTCCAGACTTTGAGATTTCAAAGGCAACTGCACAAGGCCCTGGACTTGCTTCGAAGTTGCACTTCATGAACTTAGGAAGTCCCTTCCATCTTAACTTATTTCATTCCAGTTTTACTTACTCTGTAGGTCTACAAACTGTTTTGACAAATGGTAACTAATCTAAGAACCAAAGAACAACCACACTGGATCAGACCAAGGATCCCATCAAAAGTGGCCAGCAGCAGATGCTACATGAGCTGCACTTACAGAAGAGAAAACAACCAGAATATTTGGGACTGTTTAAACTCACCCGAAAAACTTGAGAAGAGTCTACAGAATGGAGAGAACCTATTACGATGAAGCCACTGCTGGGCATCTTGAATAGAAGCAGAAGGAAGGAGATGCTACATTGCAAAAAGAATAAGAAGGTCTTGAAATGAACTGTTCACCAGTGTCCTAAAAGAGAAAAGCACCACATTAACATGATCTCAAGTACTTACATCATTGCTGGGAGGCAGGAGCTCCATTTGGTGGGTTGGAGAACTGTTGCTAAAAGAAATTATATAAAGTTGGAAGAGAAAAAAAACACATTATTTTAAATTTTACATTGCAGTGTCCATCCTCTTCCCCCTCCTCTATTTGACTCAATTTCCACAAGTTACATCCAACTTGTCTATCAGATCTTTAAAAAGGTGTTCAAAATTTGGAACAAGAATAAAAAAAAAAAAAAAACCACAAAAAAACTCTCTACCTGAGTCTTTTGTTGGTCAGTTGAGGTCCTCCTCAAAACTGAGATGAAAAACTCGGGCTTACTGACCTCAATCAAGCTTTTCCATATGGTTGACTCACTAATGTGACATAATCTAAGCAAGAAAACTGTAACCTACAGGGTCGCTGAACTTGAAATTTCTATGAGCCAGAAATATCCTAACTAAATCCATTGTCTAATAATAATTCTTTACAAAAATTGAATAAAGGACCTTATTATTCAACCCTGGTGTTATCTTTAACATAGTCAAGTGCCATAAATCATGCAAAACCACATTTCTACTAAATTCTCCTAAACACAGACAGGACTCCTAAACATATCAGGGATTTTACCAAAGGGAAAAAATACTCAGATTTCTCTACTAACACAAAATTTTGTAATTTCAGTGTTTGTTTTTTTTCATAGTTTGAGGGGATTCATTGAAAATTAGTGATACAACATGGATTAATACAACATGCTAATTAAGTTGTGTGGGAAGGGAATAAGATGGCAGAGTCCTACCAAAAGAAAAAGACCTATATCTAATTCCTAAGGGGAAGTATGCAGAAGGGAGGACTGATAAGTACTGAGGGACACTGCTGTATCTTTCTGACACCAGTTACCATCTTCAGCATTTCAGAATCACTAGAGCTGTCTTGGTATGATGGCTATTTAATGAATTAAACATTAGTCTTCATTAGTCCTTTGTTCTGAAATAGCATCTCAAAACCCAGGCTGTTTTGCCCCAAACAGGATTTCTTTACATGTCATTCACCTAGGAATTGAGCACCCCAAGCTACCTCAAGACAGAAAGTAAGGAAGAAACACCAACTCTGAAGAGGTGCTGAAAGCCTCTAACACACTTGTGAGAAGGTACTGGGGATTGGTGGTACAGGGCATGCTGTGTTCTTGCCAGGAGTTGCCCTGGAGGCCCTCTGATGCTCCCCTTCCAGCCACCACATAAACAAGGCACATACAAACAGTACTCTGCATTACAGGGAATTCCTGGATGGAAGGTTTTAAAGGCTTTTGGAAAATACTTTCTCCTTGCTAGAAAGGGGGGAGGTCCTTAACATCATCTTGCAGGGTATGAAATGCATGGACACACAAAGGCTACCATATCAACAGGAAAGATAAAGCATGTATTTGTTACATACCCATCTCCGAGGTTGAAGCTGTTGGGAGAACTGTTGTAGCTTGGAGATGGAGCATTGTTCATTTGATAAGGCACATCTGGCCAGGGAGAGCACTGTTGGAAGAAAGGCAGCGGGGAAACTTTCATAAGGATGGAAATAAAGGATTTGATTCTCCTCTAATACCACATTCATGTTATTGCCACACCACTAACTTCAGCTCATCACTCCTGCTGGGAGGAGGAGACAGGCCATGGATTTTCTACACTGCTCTCCAAGTGGGCTGTCAGGGGGCCAAGATTGATTCCAGTTGCGCATTCCACATTTCTTTCTCCCATTTCACAAAGCCTGTCCCCAAATAACACTGGGCCAAAGTGTGCACAGCTGTAAGTCAGAGCAACGCCAGTAAGTCAACTCAGACTGAAGGCAGCAATGATACAGAAATACCCCTGGTCTCAATTATAAATCTCTAATTAAATCCAGGCAAGAGACAAAAATGCTCCTGTGGCATTGCTTCAGGTTTATACCAGCAAAAGAGCAGAATTTGAACCAGCCTGCTGAAACCTCTGGCTATTAGTCAAACAGCTCCAGTCATAAACGGGTACTAAATGGAGAAAATTTAAGATAGGCAGACACAAAGATACTAAAAGCCTTCACAAAATATAGGTCAGACACCACATTCCATGACAGTAGTGTAAAACCAGAGTAACCCAGATAGAATTGGTGACTCTGTTCTGAATTTAAGCCACAGTAATCAGCAGGAGAAATCTAGCCCTGTTGAACCCCCCACCACCAAGAGCTCAAGAAAATACTCTGTAGTGGCCTTGTTTGCAATGATAAAAAGACAGCAAGTGTAGCTTTGGAGCTTTATCATCTCCACAAACACTAGCAAATATTTTATGATCTCCACAAGCACTGGCAAATATTTAACTCTTTGGCAACCCACATTTCCCCACGCAATATGTCAAAGTGCATTAGAGCCCACAGGGAGAGTCTGAGATCTGCCAACTCAGTAGAATTAGGTCTGTCAATCAGAAAACATGCTGGTTGCTCCTGGCAACATGAGGAAAATGGAGTGGGAGAGATTGGATCTCACAAATAGGAAGTTGATTTAAATTAAGAATAATTAATATCATTTTTGGAAGTTCAGCAAGCTGCTCTAAAAAGAAAAAAAAGAATGCAGATGCATCAGGATATAAGACACAAGATATTGCTAGAGTACAACCCAGAATCTTACATGTAACAACAGCTTCATAGACACATTCACAGAAAAACAGATTAATAATTTAATCAGACAGCCTATTCATCTGCTCAAGTGTCCCATCTCCAACATGAGCTTTTGCCAAGCAGTTCTGAAAAAAAATACAGACAACCATATTTTCATACAACTGGCACCTGAGGGCCATGACAAGTGCCCAGGAGCATAGTGGTGAAAATTGAGAAAGTTGTTGGGTTTTGTTTTTTTTTTTTTTTTAAAGCAGGTTGCTGAGGGTTAGTTTACACCCCAAGACATAAGAAACTTTGGCATCTTTCATAAATTTCAACAGTGAGTCATTTTATAATTTCACTCCACTCTCAGTTTCACTCAGATCTGAGCACACTTGTCTCCACAAGGCAATCTCCAGGGCTCAGAAGCTGTTTTCTTTTAAATTTATCTCCCAACATGATGTAGCATGATGTGTCTATAACACTTTACCTCTGTGAGAATAGTTGTCTCGTAGGAAGGCTGATACTTCTCCTTCTCTTGGGTGGTCTTCTTTTCCATTTTTTCCCTGTCAGTCTTCTGCTTTCTGTCTGCTCCTTTAGGCTATAAGTACAAGCACAGGCTCTCCCTTATGCCAAGCATTACAAGTTTGGAGACAGAGGCCAACAGATTTATCTAATCTGTTCACAAAAGCCTCCTTAAGTTTTATGGGAATTCTACATATGAAACAAGATCAGATCTGCATTTTCTAGACAAAAGAATTAATCAAGCATCCCTACTGTTTCTGTACATCCACCACTAAGCCTACTGCAATTGTGAAACAGGCTGACCACAGTCCTGAGATACAGACTGAAATAGTTGGAATCGCAAGTTATGCACCTCAACTGGCATTTGTACTATCTTTCCAGAAACAAGAAAGGTATTACTGACAGAACAAAACTAGAGCAGCAGATCCCTTGAGAAAACAGGCCTATGGAGAGTTTGTCGTTAAGCAGCTATAGGTCTGCCATGCCCAGATTAGGAGCTTCTAAGATGCTCTTTCTCCCAGTCATTTTCTCCTCCAGGTATCACAGAGACAAACTCTGCTCCAACAACAACAACAAAGTATTTAAGATCTCCATAATGAAATCTTATTGTTCATGGAGGGTTCAATCAAAGAAACTGAAGATGCCCTGATGTCTTGATTGCCTAGGAGCATCAAAACACACTGGATACCCTAAATATCTCAGTACTTTTGCAGTGTTTGAAGTACAATGGACTGGCACAAGTCTTAGTGCAACACTTTAACTGGAACTGCTGTGTAGTTCAGTGTTTATACCATCATGTGCACTGGAGTCTGTTTGAGATCTTAAGGATTCCCAGTTAAAAGTCCGTTCTTTTACTCCAATATTTGCATCGCTCCTATACCATCTTCAATCTTTGCATGTTCCCGTGCCTTAATCTAGTTGATGACAAAGCCAAAACCACCTCATACCTTGAACACTTTGATCTGGCAGCTTGCAGAATGCAAGTGTTCTGTGTATTCACCATTTTCATTCTGCTTAAAGGTGTCAATTTGCACTCGGAAGGGGACCCCTTTCTCTCCTCCATGTTTCCGTGGAGTAAATTCTGTGCTGATGCAATGTACCTGGCAAAACAGAAACTGTGCTCATCTCTGGAGACAGTTGGAATTTGTGCTCATCTAAATTTCAGATACTGCCTGAACAAGAGGTTTTGGCTCCTCACAAAAAACTAAAAGACGCAGAAGAGTTCATATGTTTTAATTTCTGTTCAACAAAATAATCAGGAGAACAAGCAGTTCAGAAAGAAACAGGGCATCAGGAAAAGCATCCTTTGATTTAAGTAAATCCTTCATTCATATTAAAAACAGATCGCTGATGCTCAGAATGAGAAATAGTCATGAAAGAGCAAAGCAAGGAAAAGTAACAGGTTATAAACATTTTCCCCAAAACAAAACCTATGCTTAGAAAGCAACACCCGTGTCCGAGTACTTTTTTAAAGAAAATCCTGGCAGTGGCAGGTAGCACTCCAACATTAACAGGTAGCCAGCAAATTGATTTAGTGAGTATCCTACAAATTAATGACACATGATTATCATGAGTTAGTAATTATCATTACCATCCTTCTCTCTTGTTCATGTACTGGCTATTTTGTCTCCCCAGGTCTTTAAAAGGTATCTAACCACTGTATCTACAACAGAAATATGACTTATCTCTTACCTGAATGAATGCTGAAGCCCTCTTTGACGGATCCCAGAGAAATTCAACGGTGTTCAACTGGGTTGGGCTAGCCCTGGGATCCAAGATACCAACTGACAGCGGGATATCTGTAGAAGAAAACCCCTAAAATTTTAAAAATATTAAATTGAAGAAGAGAAAGCATTTCCATACAATCAGAACATGCATGTGAAAGCGAAGCCATCAAAGACATCTCTACTTGGGACCTATAGTGCTAGATCTCCTTCCCTCCCAAAGACATACAGGATTCCTAAAAAACCTAAACACACATGCAAACGCTCCATGCACCACTGATCTCCCCAACACTGCAGAGGTGCCACAATGAAATAGTCTCACCTATATCAAGGATGCGGTCCCCAGGCCGACTCCACCTCCAGCCCTCGAGCTGCTGATGCTCTGTGTACTGCAGGCGGCGGTCATGGAAAACTACACGAATTATACTCTGTTAAAAAAAGACAGCAGTATGAACAATGGGATCCAGATGACTGGATGTCTCAAGGTGACTTTGGTTTTCCAGAGTAGAAGCAAAAGCTGATCTGTTATGCTTCTCACCCTCATTGATGAGGAGAGTAGAAGGGTCTACCTAAGAGACCCATCACCATGTGTATCAAATTCCTAAGGGACCCTCTGAGAGAAACACACTTCCCCCTCCACAAAAAAGCTCATAGGGGGATAATATTTAATGCAACTGTACCATGTCCCAACCCCAGTATTATCCCATTCTGATTTGCAAATGTAGAAGCCAGCTCACCTGTCCCTGCCCCGGTGGAGCTGACATGTCCAGACACCCTGCCAGTGGGAATTAAACTTTATTCCAGCCATTAAGAGCCAGTCATTGGATTTGCCCCAGAGTAGTTAAACAAGAGTAGGTAGAGTAGGAAAGCGTCTGTAACAGCAGGCTGGTCTGCAATGGTGCAGCCATGCCAAAAACTGGAGAAAAAAAAGGCTGGAATAAGGGCAATCCCCAGGGCAGACAAGTCCTAAGTACTCCTAACTAATATGTTCTTTTGTATATTCACAGTGCTACACTTACATGAGTTAATGACCCCTAACATCCCAGTTTCTCAAGCCCACACTCTTGCTGGGGACTTCTGTATCAAGTGAGCAACTTTTGCCAGTGAACCTGAGAAATGCCCAAATCAAACCCTAGCTTCCAGATGCAAACAAGCCACAGTGGGAACACCTGCAAAATTGGAATCCCAATCCACATACTACCTGAAATGGGCCAAAAGACAAACAGGGAACGACCTAAACTTGGACAACATTTGAAATCTAAATTGGAATACTAATTTTGCAACTAGTTCCCACTTCTCAAAGGAAATCCTGAGGCAGAAAGTCAAGAATTGAAGTTTGGATCCAGAACCAGGGTCCAGACCAATGTTTTTGAATTTGAACTGTTTTGGCAGTGGAGGAAACAACAGGAAAAAGTCCCCCAAACCAAATGATCAAGTTCTGTATGTTCATTGTTATGCCCATTACCAAAGTAAACTGAAGCTATACAGAATCTGCCTGGCAGAACTATGTAAACACCCGGGCCCTCCATTTGTCACATAACAACCCAGGCATGTTGCTGCAATTCAGCAGGGAGACAAGTCTGCCTCTCCACAGCTTTGACCATGTTCACCACTGAACTTTGGGATTCCCCTGAACCCAACATTCATAGTGAAACTCTGGGGTCACGATCACAAACAGAATAAAGGTTCCCCTGAAGCTCTGCAAAGCCAAGCTGCATAGTCCCATGAAACTAGCACTCAACTCCATCACCCCTGCTTCCATTAAAAACAATGGCAAAGTGTTTTCCATTGTCTCAGTGGGAGCAAGGTCAGGCCCTTCATTAAAGGCTGTATGTAGTAGCAGGAATAAAAGAAATCTATATTTCTCCTTACCTTTACATATTTTGTGTTTAAATCTTGAAACTCTCCCAATTTCCTATTCTCAAGTAGACGGATTTCATAAGACTGACCTAGAGTTTAAGGAAACATTTCCAAGGTGTTTAATATGTTGTAGCAATGAGAGAGTCATGCTGGCATTTATGTGGCTGATAAAGCATACGTTTGATCAGGGAAAGCTTATTTTTGCTAACATAACGCATTTGCCCCAGTAATCGATAGGCACTAAAGCACAGCAGAAATCTGAGGGGAAGGTTTGTCTTTTGGCAGCTAAAAGCTCTGCATTAGGGCATCGATTATAGCTGTCTCCCAGGGCTGCTATGGTTTTCTGGTCACCCTCCAGAAAGTCACCAGGGTGCTTGAGGCAGCTGTCCCCCCATGCCACTTGGCTGTAACAGCGCTGCCTTTGTCTGTCCCTTCTGCTAAAGCAATTCTGCCAAAGCAATGGTTGTGTGAAGAGGTGCTGGCACAACAGGTCCAGAACAATTCTGCAGAGAATGGCAGCTGGGGAAAATCTTGCCATCTTCAGCGAGCTGTCAGGCCTGCAAGGTGTTTTGGTGAACCACAAAAACAAAATTTGCTTTATAAGGCCTGGAAAGTTGCTGCCAAGGGCATAAATATTCCTTCAGACGTGTGTGGAGGGAGCAATGGGGTATTACAGCATGTGCAAGGACCAGCTCCGGGAAGGGATTACACACTCCACCACCCCACCACCATCCTGACGTAAGGAATTTAGTCAATTCAACAGAATTCAGCTAACTGCTTTATGAAATAACATCTCTTCAAGGCTGACAGCAGACAAAGGAGACTGATGTCTCAATACCTTACACACAGAAATGACTAAGACAGTACAAAAGCTCATTGTACTACACCGAGTCTTTAAAATAAGACTGCAACCAGTACCAAGGCAGGATAGGATCATTAGGATTAATGGAGCATATGTGTACCTTATAGCTAGCTTTTCTTGTTCATCTTGCTATCTTTATCTTCCCTTTCCCTGAAAAATGCACAGGGTATGACAAGGCAAGCACCAAGGAGGAGATTGGTTTGGTTTTTCTGGCTCAACCAGCATCTCTGCAGAACTGGCCCTGCAGAAAACTGCAAAGCAGATCTATCTCCCTCTAAGCAGCTTCTACCAGCAGAGACAAAAATGCTACATTTTTGGATCTGGATTTAGAAATGGAAGACTTATGACAGCAGATGTGTCAGAGAGGCAGAGCACCTTTTGAGAATCCCATCCACATGAGTACAGACCGTATCCACAGAGCACAGAGATAACTGTGCTTATTCAGCTGGCTGGCAGATAGGAAAAGGAAAAAAAAGGAAGGACAAGACAGGCCATACTGAAGCCCCAAATGTTTGCAAAACAGCCCTACTGATGTTAATAGGAGTTCTGCAAACAGGAAATGACCCTTGAATCCAGCAAGTGACTTAGGGCATGGGGAGAGCAGAGAATAAACCATATGAAGTACCAAAATAACCATGGCAACATGGACCAATCTTTACCCATCTCTTGGCACATAAGTAAAACAAAATTACAAAAGTGAGTTGCCTTTGAAGACTGCTAGACAAAAGTGGATGTTGTTAACCACAGTCCTGAAATTGAGGTCTTCCACACTTAAACTCACAAGACTTCCTAATGTTCCCATTGACACATGTTACTATTGTTCACCTGGCAAACTTTAGAGATATGTACATCATCAATATTGCTATGTTAGCATAAAAAAGATCAAGGTCAGGTTAAAAAAATGGGTTTTCTCTCAGAATCATAGAAAAGACCCTTTAGACCATCAAGTCCAACCATTAACCTATGAATGCCAAGTCCATCACTAAAACATGTCCCTAAGTGCCACATCTGCTGTACATGTTTATCAATGTTGTACAAATTGGCTGCTCAGTGGTTCAGCTTGGAGATACACTTCACCAGCTACAGAGTGATATAGTTCATAATCTTGAACCCATTTATATAGCCAAGCAGCTCTTCCACCTACAGTTGATTCCCATGCAAATATGAGGCTAATTAATCATTACAGAAGATTAATTTGGGTTTTGAAAGCAAGAGACAGTAAAATACATCTGTGACTGTACTCAGGGGTAACAAGGACAGCAAAATGTAGTGGTATGAGCTATGCTATGGAGGAAGGCAATGGTCAAACCAGAAGCATTGTCAGCCATTCAGCAATTATCTCAGGAATGAGCAGGTTTTTGGGACACCCTTGTGCACTGATAGACTCTCACACTTTGGTCAGCCTGATCTGCTTATCTTCAGTTACAATGAGACAAAAGAAAATAACAGGCATAAAAACATCATCCATGTTCCTTTCAAACTAGCATCAAGCACTCAAAAACTCTGCAGCATGCCATTTCTGACCCCCTTGCAGGGATAGGGGCAGAATTGCAACCTGGCAGGCAGTGGGCACCATACATCTCCACCTGACAGGAGTGATTCACCTCAGAAGGAATCAGAAACAGATCCTGTAGACCAGTGAAAAAGAAACTGCAGTGTAGACAGAGTTAATATTAAACAGAAAGCCAAAGAGGAAATAACATGCTTTGATGAAAGATATATGGGTCATCTGATGGAAGCCCTGGAATGCAGTTTATGCCACAAAAAACCTCAATCAAAATGGTATTTTATGCTAACTGCTTTTCCCTTGAACTATGAATGTTTAACTTGAGTTGCTACATGATTATCAAACAAGACTGCTCCCAGCCAAGCTTCAGAAAACATGAGGGTATTTTCCCCTCTCTGTGAAACTGTCAGTGAGAATTTGGTCCCAATTCCTCAAAGTTCCCTTATATATCTATCTTCTGGTAGTGGTTTTTAATTTATTCTCCTTAAAGCTTTCTAGCAAATTCATTGCTTTGTGGTTTATGGTACCCAGAATTTATTAGCACGGACAGCATTCAGATACTTGTACTTTTATAGCACCAAACTGCTTGGATTATACTTTTTCCTTGGAAAATACTTTCCAAACCTTGGTCACTCTGTATTTTCCACCATTGCTACCAGCAAAACAAGTGAAATGGTGAATTACAATCTCAGCCCTGCAATTATTACTGTAGAGAAAAAAGGCTCTAAAGAATGACCACTTGGATGCTAGAAAACAAAACCTCTCTGTAAAATAAAGCAAATAATAGCAATCTAACCTGAAGGAAACTGAACTCCCCCTGGCGTCAAAGAGGGCAAATAAATCTTTGGCTGTGATACACAGATCATTTATGAATCCTGCATCACTGACTCACCAGCATAAGCAGGCACACACTGACAGTTTTCTGCTAAAACTAAATCAGTAACAGATCATTCTTAGTCAGGTGTCCAACTCTGTAAAGAAACATGTCTGTAAGTGTGACTAAACAATCTGCATTTCCAGTTCCCAAGTTAGACTACAACTAGCTAAGCCCACAAGAAAGCTGGAATACAGAGTTCCCCCATACTGAGTTTTTCCATGTGTCTCAGATGGAAACACAGATTAATACAGGTCAGACTACAACTTTCCAAGTCAATATGTGGTGGTAAAGTTGGAGACAGGAGCAGAGGATACCACTGCTGAGACTACAGTGATTTGATTGAATAGCCCAGGTCAGATGTAATACTGGGCACATGCACAGGGGCACCTAAAGCACTTCCGTCACCACCTGAAACGAAGGCAACACTTTGCAAGCAATCCCCAGCACAGCTGATGCTGCAGCAGCCTCCGGCACAACTGTGTGACCCAGTGCTCCCCTCACTCACCACAATCCTTCTTCCCCACCTCAGGCAGAGAACAGGACAGTAATAAATATTCAGAAAACCACAGCACATTTCCTGAGATGCAGTTTGTCTCCCAACTTCATAGAAAGCTTCAGGGGCACCAATAAATACCCGGGCAGGTGACGATATACTGTAATTTCTATTTTAATCAGACATTCTCTGGGCAAAAGGAAATTCATGTAATCTCCTCCTAGGCTAGAGTTTGAGCAACTCGCTTTACAAACAAAGTAGCACCCAGTAAAATAGTAACCACCCAGGTCCAGAGAGTTCCTGGTTCATAATTCATGAAGCAATTCCACCTATCTGAAGGAGGATTTATAGACTGCTTATTTTTTTAAACTTGCATTGTCTTTGATAATTAGCGCACGTTAAATATGGGCATGGCCACTTGACGTGAGGCCAGCAGAATTTAAAATCAAGCACTTACTACAGATGAAAAATAATTTAGTTCAACACAGGAATGATTTCACCTGCTCAAAAGGTACAAGTTTATCAGCTTACTGATTTCCATTGAATTCAGACAGCCATAGAAATTTTAGGTAATTTCTGAATCAAAAGATTATCACTATTTCAAGCTCAAAGTTACATTTTGTTCAAAGGTCATTTTACTACACAACCACAATATCCTGTTTGCTTTTCTTCGTTTTGGCATTACATTTCAAGGGCCACTTGCACTATGCATTTTGTGGTTTTCTGCACAATACACCAATACAATGCACTAATTTCCAATTATGATGTTGATGTTCCAGGCTGATATGACTCAGGCCTTACTTAATCTAACAAAGTAGCCTTTCCAGAAATTAATTAAACCCTAAACTTTGAATAAGCAATATCCCCAACACAAGCCTGTGGAAAAAGGAAAAAAAAAAAACCAAAAACCAACAGTGTGTCCTCTTTCTCAGAATGGATCCACACAACACTAGACAGAACCAGCCTGGAAACTGTTTGATTATTAAGCCAAGCCAATAAAAATTCCATTTAGCAACTTTATATGGACATCCTAAGGAGCGCACAGATAAAGGCAAAGGAATGCTGACAGTCAAATGCACCATGCAGAAGGAGGGGGAGTGAAAAAAAAAAAAAAAGAAAGCATTTATCATACCAAACCAAAGAATATCCAGCAGGCAGGAGGATCACCTTTGAAACAACCAAACAATTATTCAGGGCATCAGGCACACACAAAGATTTTTCTGACAAAAAAGATTAATGAGCCCTCAGGGTAAACAGACAAGAGTGGCAGAGCTGGCATGTGAACTTGCACGCTTGATGACACACACCTTTTCCGCCAGTCACAAGCAAAAATAAAAATTAGCATAAAAGACTTGCTCAAGTGTCCCATGTGTGGACACTGCAGGACAAGAAGCAAAAGCAGAAACCTCAATCCCTGAACCACAAATGACAGTGAGATATTCTGCAGTTGCTTACTGTAGCCTCATTTGACAAGATGCTGTAGATGTTTATCCAGCGGATATTATGAATTCACCAGCTACACAATAGGCCACCCTGGAAGTTCCCACTATGCTAGGAACATGGAAATCCTGCAAAGGAGGACAAGCTGTGGGCCAAGAAATGCAAAAGGAACACTAGAGTTATTCTAACACTGCAGGCCCATCTTGCCCCACATCCCATCTCCAACACAGCAGCCAGAGAATGGAGCAGGGTCAGTAAAGCCAGCATTTCCTTCCTTGCCATATCGTCACAGTTTCTGGTATTCAGTGTCCAGATTGCATCTACACTAAGCTGCCCAATCATGACCAATGCTCATTGACTCCTTTGTGTGGTCTCCTTCTGAATTTGCTTCTACAGTGGCAATCAGAACCACAATTTACACATACCTTGCTTTAGCATTGACAGTCTGGGCCTTCATCTGCCTCCTGCCTCTCTCTCCTTGCACAAAGCCCCCTTAGCTCCACCATGTTTTGGCACCCAGGAGTTCAACAATGAGGATTCCTGCTCCGCTTGCCCCTACCAACAGGGCAACAACGCTACAGGAACACAGCACAGCAATTCAACTCCTAATTCTACCACCACACCACAGAGCTTCATTGTCATCATGTTGCTTTTATGTTTTTCCTCCTTTTACAATGTGCCCCCAACTCAAGGGGGGTTTTTCTTGCCTCCTTTTTCTACTTCCCTACCTCTTTCTTGTGGGAAAGCCAAAGAGCTGCCTCAGAGCCAAGTTTGCTGCAGGAAAATTTCACTGCTCATTTACTATATGAACATTTTTCTGAGTCCTACTCTCCACAGACTTTTGAAGATGGCCTATTCTACAGTGGTGACACTTTATAGCTAACAGGCACTAACAGCAATACTCCTCATTTACAATGGTTTCCACTCAAGAGAGGGAGGTCCATTTAAATCCCCAAAGAATACAGTCTCACTTTGAATCAAGGGCACAAAACAAGCCAGCAGACACAAAAACACTTCTAGTTGCTAACTTCACTGTGTGCACTTGGGTGTCTTTTGCATAGACTTCCACTTGATCTCACCTAAGCTAAACCATGTTATGAATGCTGATTTTTAATACAAATTAATCAGTGAAAAAAATTATGGACCTCCAGTGGAAAGCTGGAAAAAGACCTACCCTGTGAAAATAATTTCTTCCTGTATTTCCATTTCTTTCGCATGTACTTGAAACACTCAGGATTATCTTAGTCACATCTGTCTAGCTCAGAAAACCTCAACCCTCTCTATGTAAGTAAAAAATACAGGTTTTTTCTGGTTTCAACCTGTTTTAAGTCAATTTGGACAACAGGTTTTATAGCTCTGAAGGAGTAGCTTTGTGTGTAATATTTACTTGAGTTTCAGATAACTAAAAAGAATGGCCCTGGGTGAGGGTGCTGACGAGGGATGCAGAAGAGCTGAGTATGACTCCTGACCCCACCTAGCAGCTCCCTTAGATGCCCTCAGGTTAAGTCCCTTCCTTCACCACATTTCTACAATAGGAAACTGGGAGAATCAAGTCCCACTCCCACCCACGGCTGCTACCACAGGGCAGGAAAGGAGACGGGAACAAAACTGACTGTTCCTTCCACACCAGTCACAAACGTGGCACCAAGCTGGGACAGGAGCAATTTCACTGCTTGCTGTCTAATTTCAGAGACACAGAATAAATGCTTCATAGGAAGCAAATAAGAGGAAAAAAAAAAAAAAAAAAAAAGGTGCTTTCCGCCCTACCTCTTTAGGAAAAAAAGTATATTCTTTTATAAAAATGTATATTATTCCTACAAAAAAAAAGCTAATCAGGTCAAACCTGAGTATTTCTCAAGCTTCTTACTGCTACTTAAAATGTGATCTTTTAAGGCACAAATTAGAGGAGGCTAATTTTCTACATCACCTCACACTGACAGTAACATTCACACAAACATCAAATCCTGTAAAATCACAGGCAAAAAATTCTGTCATAATTAAAGGAATCTCAGATATGGATAATGACGTAAAGTAAAAAAATTATGTGAAATAATCAGGAAAAAATCCTCCCAGTATTTTCATACTTCTTACTACACTCTGAGGAACTTCTGAGCACTCCCTTTTTTCACAGATATTGAAGATTTATGGGGAAACAAAATGCAGTCTAGGGGCTTCCAGTAGGATTTGTGCACAGGCTACAGTCCAGCAAGCTCACAATCCCATTTGAATTTCATCCAGATGTTAGCAACAGAAGAAAGGATTACAAAAAGAATAGAAAACAGCCTCTTGGTTAAAAGACAACTGAGATTCTAGCTTCCTCGGGACAACAGAAGTCAGATGCTCTACTTACACAGAGGTGCCCTGTCATCTGAAGCAAGATTCATAGTGAGCTTTGGGATGGTGTGGTTTGGAGACAGGGTTGTTTATCCTGGGCTGCCAAGTGAAGACAGAGTTGCCAAACATATGGGGAAATTGCTTCTAGCACAATTAATGGCTTCAGCTGAGACACCAGAACCTACTCAGAGCTGTCTTCAAAGTCAGGCAGGAGGACAAATTCCTTCTCCAAAGATGAAGTGCACCACAAGAACCAAAAACACCAAAAGCCACTTTCAGAAATGGGAAAGACAAATTAGAATTGTTAGCCATTTCATTTTTAAGCCATCTAAACCCAAGAACAGAGTGGAAAGGGCTCAAGGAGCAGTATGGCATCCCATAATGATTACAGAAAAAGGATACATGGGTGGGTAGGCAGGAACCAGGGAGCACCTGGTACTCACAGTCTCAATGGCACAAAGCCACTGTTGTGCCTGTGATCTCAGGCAAGGGTGGAGCGTTTGTCCACATGGGAGAAGCCACCAGCAGCGGAGCTCCTACATATGCCCAGGGCCTGGTCAGTGATGGCAGTCACTGTTAGGAAAAGAGGTAGCTCCTAGCACGGGACAAAGCAAAAATATCCCCATAAACAGAGCTATAATTAAACCAGAAGCACACCCAGCCAGAGCTGGTCACTCAGCCTTCTCTACACTTCATTTAGGCAAATAAAGAACCATTCCAGGAAAAGTATAAACATCCAGGCAGTTGTGACCCCATAAAAACTCAATTACGTAGGAGTTAACGTCAATATAAAACAGCTTTTTTCATTTACTGTAAATCTCAGTGTTTAAAACTGGGTTCTCTTGCTGTGGATTAGGCAACTAAATTTGAGCTTTAGAGTTTTTAAGGGAGGCAAAGGCTCTCTTCTTCCCCCTCCTGTAAGCAATTTCATCTCCTACCCAAACAATTAGGCATCTACTCCAAAGCAGCCTCTTGCCCAGTGCTTCCTGCACCTTTCTTTGGAGAAGCAACCGGAGCACATCTGCACTTGAGCTGAGGCAGGACAACACCCAACAGATTTTAAAGGCAGCACCATTTAAAATGTACCAGTTTATGCACACATATCTTGAACCTGGATATATGCCTTGGCACCCTGGGGTTGAAATTTGGGCTTTTGTTAGGTGTGACCCAGACTCAAGTCCATCATTAGGTTTATGAGGCATTGTTTGCTAATGCACCTCTACAGCAACACTCCCAAAATCACACGTTCTCTCAGATATTAGTGGTTTTCCCTCATGGCCTGGGTTTTTGGCTTGTCTTCTGAACCATCTAGGACTGGCGCTAAGGCTGACTCCTGGAAGACACCATAAAGCAGAGGTGTCCAGCCTTCCAAACTCTAGCCAGCTGTACACTAAAATCTTTGCACAGCCAAGAACCACAAGTCACACACTGCAGATCGGGAGAGCTGAACAGAGCCCAAGAACACTTTACAGGCAGATGACCGCAAGTTACTCTGAAGTACCACTGGAACACTGGGCTGGATCTCTCACACAGCTCTCAGTCACCCTCTGCCACCAAACTTAGCCTCCCTCTAGCTGAAGTAATTAACAACTGAAGTTCTGAGCCAGCCCAACACTGGTCATGAAACAAAATCATGACTTGAACAGCTCACAGTCCACATGTGGTTCTGGCACTACAAGCTGAGTCCCTTGGGCAACGACTTTCAGGTTTTTGTGATTTTTGACATTTTGTTTTTTAAAATAACTACTTCATTCCTCACATTTATTAGCATTCAGATCTACTGTACACAGTACTTGTTTCCTCCACATTCCTCCTGCTGCAATTTCTCGAACCACCTTTCCTTGCATCCATTTGTGTCCATGTTTGAAACTGGTTTCAACCAGCCATGGTCAAGCCACACCCCATATGACTGCAGACCATGAAATATGCACTGCATCAAGCCATCTTGCTGAAGCAGTGGTTTGTAATATGGTTGCTGGTTGATTGTTTGTTTGAAAATCCCTATCCACAAGAGACACTGAAACAGTGCAAAAAAGGCAGGCTAGTTCCAGAACCGTTAGGATGTTTGTGCTGCAGACTTCTGGACAGTGTAGTTCTGTTGACAGATGTGATCCCCGACCAAAGGAGAAATGCCAGCAGCAGCTTGCAGTGCAAGGACAGCACCTTTACCAGTCTCATAGACTGAAGGTGGAGTGGTATTGAGACACCATACTAATAAGCCTGTACTTTGTCCCATCAGATGAGTAATCCTCCTGAGATCCTGTAAAGACCTCTAAATGAAGGAACTGCCCTAAGGATCAACAAACTAATGCTGTGCTCAATTTGGCTCCAGTTTCCCAAGGAATGTGGGAAGGCAGGAGAGGAAAGAGATTGGGACTGACAAGTGTAATGAGTCAGTCTTTGGAAACCAAGCTACAGATTTGACTCTAGTTACCTCATTTACAGGCTGGTTCTAGAGTTGTGGCCAGAGAACACTCATGGTTTCAAACTGGAGCAGACAAACTTGGGACTCTGCCACTGTTGAATGTCCCCAAGTCAACTTAACAGCTAAGCTCACTCCATTATGCTCCCTCGCAAATCCTTCCCCTGCCCCTTTGTGCAAACACTGGTCTCTGGTTTCCAGCTCCAGAGTCCTCTCAGCCCCCATCCATGAGGAGAGTCCAGGCCAAAGACCTCTTCCTCCTCAACACCACTGATAGACCTCTGGGTCTATCCTGCAAGAAGCAAGGCTCAAGAGAAGCCATTATGCCTCACATGCCTGGAGCCTTCTTCCACCTGTACACAAACACAGCCACTTGGACAGTCCTCCTTCCTAGACCACATGAAGTCTTTTCAGATCTCACATGAAACTCTCCACTGATTCCTCTTCTATCTCTGCTATGCAACTTGGCCTTCAATTTGCTACCCCGTACTTCCAGCTTTCCACAGCCCATAGGCCAGGTCTGACGGAGCTTTCTTCCATGCAGTCAGTTCTGCATATGGACATTCCTGAGCTGGTCCACTCATCACCACTGAACCAGTCATGTGTGGAGAATGTGTTTCAGGGCAGGAAGCAGAGCTGCTTCACAGTGACAAAAGGTCATAACTGAGTGGTGAAGAGCTAAAGCTGAGAAGGAAGATTTGAACGGCAAGTGGCAAGAATCACCCAGCAAGGAGAAAACACCGAAGTCCTTACTCACAATTTGAGAAAGTAACCACACTGGATGTGAATTGCTTTGCTGGTGCTGCTGGGACAGCCACTGTCTTTGTATCTATCTTACTACAAGCCAGCCATGACTGACACACAGGCAGGGCAGAGGGACATTCATTAATGAAGTTACCCATTTGCTAAAGTAATCCATCACAACACTCAAGAAGGGAAGTTTTATGTAACAGTGCTTGGCCAATCCATGATAAACACAGAGGGAGGTTAAGGTGCAAGAGGTGTCCAGCACAAACTGATAAGGTATAAGGAATAGTCTTAAATTGCTTCACAAGATGTGGCATTGTAGCTAGGTCACAGTGCTTTGGACTCAGCCAGTTCTTCTCCCATGTCACAAGCATTGGTTCCAGAAACCTCAGTTGCCTGAAGGTCCCCTTCATGCACCTCCTCAAACTCATAGAACATAACTCTACTAAGGGGACTCATTTTCTGACAGAGCCTTTAAATCCTCATCCCTTTTTGACCCATGGCAATGTTCACCAATAGCCCACTAACAGAAACCAGATACTCCAGCTTCCCAACTCAGCCCCTCTGCACAGCTCCTGCCAGCCTCATCCCTGCTTTGCTCCTCCAGGCCTGCCCAGCTTCATGCTCTTCTGTATTCTGCAAAGACGAGGGATGAAAGATAGATGATATCCAAGAAATGACAATGAAACAGGAAGCAGTGTCAAGATGTAGCAGTAGACAACTCCTTGCAATAGTAAGCAGGACAAAGCCAACACAACATGGTCTATCTAAAAGGCAGTAACAGTCTTACTTTGCAAAGGAAAACATGGATTGCTCCAGTCATACAGTTTTTTTAAAAATCTCATGGTATTGCATTAGGAGTTGTCTAACTTTGTCCCTGCCAAGGTAAAAAAAGTAGGCACTGCTTCTAGTATGCTAAAATACTTGGCTGTCAACATTTTAAAAAAATCTTTTATTCCAATACAGGAAAGAATTGTGTTTCATAGAAGGCTCATCTCAATCTCACAATTGATATTGCCCCATTATAACCTCCTGGGATCTGCTGTGTTTAGATGAATAAACTGAGATGACAGTCACATATCCCAAGCATTTTTTAATCCTGAGAGACAGAACAGTGCCAGCTTACATGACAGAAATACCTGGTTCCTTGGGTAGAGCCTGCAGTACATCACTGATCTTTCTGTGGGGGTTCTATGGGTCTACCAGCTGTCAACACAGATCCAGCAGCCAGCTGCACCTGAGGTCAGAGTCCAAGGGAGGTCAGGGCTCCGATTTCTACCAGCGTTAAGAGAAACCTATCCAGGGAGGCACCCAAGTGAGCATCCCACTCAGTGCATGAAACTTAAAGAGATTCAGCAGTATCCTGAGGCAGGAGAGGATCTCAGTAAGAGGGCAGACAGCCTTCAGCTTGTTGTTAGGCCCTTTTTTTACAGCCTGGCAGAAACTGAGTGAAAATATGTTTTAGCGTAATCTGTGTATTGAGAGGTCTGATCCCCTCAAGACCCATGCACAGGAGGTCCTGCAAAGTGACAGCCAAACACCAACAACAGATGTGTCTGCACAAATGCTGCCAAAGCGGGGAAAAGAAAAGAACACAGAGAAACAAAGTGTTTATCCAGGAGTATGAACTATTCTGTGAGGTTGGCTATAGAAGACCTTGCTGCCCTGAACCCTTGCAACTTGTCAAGTTAGGCACTGAGCAGAGCCACCAGCCAGCCTGTTGGAAAGATGTCACTCTGCCCAGACCTCAGAGCAGCCCTTGGATACCTGCTAAATCATTCCCTGGCTATGCCCTCCAGCAGTGCTGGGGGACCTGCAGTGGTAAGAGCCCTACCCAGTCCAATCTGCTTCATCAGTCTGGCCTTGTGAGATGAAGGCAGGAGGCTGCAGCTTAAGTTGTCTGAGATCAAGCCAGTACTTTGCCAAGGGAACTGCCTTAAGTCAACAGTTAAATCAGTGGTATTTCATTATTTTAAAATAGTTGATAATCTGCTATCTAAATGCAGAAAATTAAATATTCCTCCTTTCCTCCACCCCCCTCCCCACTTCTATCCCTCTTTTCCAATCCTACTGCCCTCCCAGTAAGGCAAAGTATGGGATCAAATCTCATGAACTGTTCCCAGGAAATATCCTCTCCTTCAGTGCACTGCAGACCCTACCTTGGTTGAGGTAGGTCAGAGTTTCTTCGTGCAGTTTCACGGCGGGGGAGGTGGCTGTGCAGAGGACGTACTGGAAGGGTGGCAGTTTGGCATCGTTCTCAGGAGACAGCTGCGGCTCTTCCTGCTTGAAGATCGGCAGCGCAAGGACATCTCTGCAATGTACAAGTTATACACAGTCAAAAAAAGTTTATGGACTATTCTAGCCTCAATCTGCATCTGGTTCTCATTAGCTGAGACAATGGGGGTGGTCTCTGGAGAAACACCTGGTTAAAATGGCTAAAAGAGGAAGAATTTGGCCTGTTTAATGTAACCAGGCAACTTCTGCATCTAGGGTATCAGCACTGCACACAGAAGAACATAGCCCTGGCAAAACAGAGTATGTCTGAGAATTAATGCAAGTTTTTAAGAAATAAATCAGATTTACTTTTCAGTTAAGCAATCTTCTTGATGAGGAAAAAAAAAAATATCAAAATAGATCCTTCGTCCTAGTGGACATATTTGATAAAGAGTTCTCAGATAAAAGCCTTAAAAAAAAAAAAAGGCAGGAAAAGGCACTTTGACAGCCGAATGTCAGATCAGTAAAAGGTCTTCAAGTAGCAGCCATGGGTGAGAAGTAGACACAGCTCTGGTGTACAAAGGAGATACTCAGGTAAATGATGGCATGAATGGCTGGATTAATTTATTCATAATATCTCCCTGCATTCTAGTAAACCTGGTCCCAAGGAATCACAAAGCTCTTAAGTCAGCACTGGGCTACCTTTGTAAAGGCACACACAGGTGCGTGGGAGCAGCTTCATTAGGACCTGCACAAAGCCCCAGCTCCCACTTCTTTACAAAACGCTGATAGTGGCCTGCCTGCTGATTTAGTCCCAGGCTGATCCCAACCCACACTAATCCCCAAGCAGAACTGGTATTAGCAAGGCTGAGAGCTCAACAAATGATGAGTTGATTAGTACAAAATGAGATGCCAGGAATAAGCATCTTTATCTCAGCCTGTCTGATACTGAAGAACCACATTAGCCTTCCTATGCCACTAACGCTGCTGCTCATTGTGTCCACCTACTTAAAACATTAATACTCTTCCAAATTAGGAGGATTATACTGAACACGGTGACAATTCAGAATGAGTGATTCTTTTTCTCCTCTATTTCTTCCACATGTGTGAAGACTTGAGATTATCTTTACACAGGCTGCAGTTCTGCTCCTTTTGACCACCCCATACACAAAATGCTCTAAGAAAAACCATCCAGCACGTACAGGCACGCAACCCTGAAAGGACATTATGAATTTTTTCCTTGCCTGTTCAGTTAATGATCCATTCATAGCACTCACAACCTTGAAGGTTACCCAGGTCATCAGTGAAACAGTGCAGCAGTTTAGAGTAAACTGCTCAAGTGCCTGGTTCAAACACAGTTACTCCTGTTTAATGGAAAACAATGACAGAGAGCAAACTGTGCCGTTTTAGGAGCAGATAGAAGAAAAGAAACACCCATCTCTGTTTCCATTCTCTCTTCCAACCCCACTTCCCCAGTATTATCAGCCACTCGAAGGCATCCAGCCCCATTTGCTTCCTGGCATTACTGACATAATCACAGCTCTTGCCTAACTGCTGCCACAGAGAGGGTTTTTTTCCCTTAGCGATGATTTACTACAGCAATGAAGTGACAGAAATGCCTGCAGTAGATTTCTGAAATAGATAGCATTGCTCCATACACATGCAGGATCTGATACTGCTCCGGAGTCATCTCACTCAGCCTGGAGTCATCTCACTCAGCCCGGATGCCAACATTTGCTCCTAAGGATGCCAACATTTGCTCCTAACCTGCTCTGCACAATGTTCTCTGAATGCCTATGGCTTTACAGATGAGAGCAGGTCAAAAACTCCAGCGCCCGAGAACCTCTGCAGTTCAGCAGAAACAGTGCACAAAATCTGGCCTGGGTTTAACAGTTAGGGGCGAGGAATTTGTACATACAGTCACCTGAAACAGCCGAGATATTTAGGCAAGGGGAAGTCAAAATTTAAATACCATATTTCACATCAGGTTCTTTGCACCCCTACACCTGCCAGCACAGCTGTCTGATTGCTGAATTCTGCAAGCATGGAGGAATCCATGACTTGGTTTCTGGAAAACTTCACCACATTAAAGCTCTAACAAAGCCACACAAGTTAATAATATTTTTATTCCTAAAGCATTTAAACTAATGGCCTGTAGTATAACTGCTTTGGGTCAAGACCTTCTTAAGCATTCAACCTTATTATAAGTGTTGGGAACTTAGAATAAGGTCAAAAGAATTTTTAAGTATATAAGCCATCACAACACTTATTCAACTCTTCACTCAAAAGTTGCAAATCAAGTTTAGGGAAAAACAGGCTTTTACAGCAGTTCCTATCCTTAAAAGAAATGAAACACTGAACTCCTTAAAACTCTCCCAATTTTCACCTTTATGCTAAAAGATTTACAGTTCTGGACTTAAACAACAATTAGTTTGCATACCTGGAAGGAAAGGAAGTTAATTGAGAGTTCAGTCAGCTGACAGAACAGAGGGTAAAACACATACTGCATTTCCATTAAAAATGAATGAAAATTTGCAAGAATTTTTCTGTAGCATCATCTTGCTCCAGCTACAAATACCACTGAGGTACAGCAGAACTTACACAGATGTCTCAAATAGACAGAAAGCTCTCGATCTCTGCAAAATATAACTTACACAAAATTTTCTTACAGCAACGTCAAATATTGTACTATCTCAGTTTCTTGTACAGTCACTACAAGGGGGTATGGAAAGCCTTCAGAAAGGCATTGCTCAGCAGAAAAATGCCCCCGTTAAAAATGCATGTCTTGACACAGTCTCATGGAAAGTAAATTGGCCAGAATTAGCCATCTCTACATAAAGAAACAAGGGTCTTGTTCAACCAACCTCCCCTGAAAACACCTGGGGGCATTGTTGCCATAAAAGTAGTTATAGGGATTTTAATCCCAGATCAAACCCACCATGTTAACAGAGGCAGATACTCACTAAAGCTGAAGTTTGTTCCTGAAACACCAACAGGTCACCTCCATACCAGCAGCTTTCCTGACAGAACAGATAGCCTTTACCTCCCAGATAGCATCAAGCCAGCAAAAATAAGCCAATATGTTTTCTGGCCCATTAAAGAGAATTTAAACTGTGGAGTAAAGCCTGACCTAGACCTAATGATCTTGTAGCACTCCTGCTACAAATCCATGGAGTTAATGCAGCAGCCTGACCACCGTAAACACTCTCTAATGGAGAATATGCTGATGCTCCTCTGCTCGTACCATTTTCACTGTCCTAAACTAATCAGATTTGCAAGTGCAAAGCAAGAGAACAAGACTTTTGCCACATACATGTTGTGAAACTGAGTTATTGACATAGTGGGAGGAGATGAAGAATCTTCTACGAAGAAATGAAAAAGCTGCCAGAAGGCAAGGATCTCCCAATATTATATCATTTGATAATGGGAGATTATTATTTAGTCCAAAATAAAATTCCTTTGCAAGTACACTGATAGGCAGCAGGAATAGTCAAGATAGCATGTCTCCTTGAGAGAAGTATTATCTGCATTCAAAGTGCTTCCCCAGACAAACTCAATGTTCTCTCAAGAGTGGTTATTTGGGGGTACATTTGAAAGTCAGGGTTCTTGGGCCACAGCCAGGTTCTCCACTGCCACAATTCAGCAAAATCCCACTCCAGCAATCGCCACCAGCTGACGGCTGAGCTTTACATCTTCAGAAAGGAAATAATTCACAAGCACTCAGCAAAAAGGGAACTCCCAAAGTTGCCTGCTTTGACATCGTTTGGAGGGAGGAAACACGGGTTTGCGCTACACATGTCACAGACTATTGTTTAGCAGCCCTTGTACTTAAATTAGGCACATTTAATTGAACGCAACTGTGCGGAGGCAGGAAAAAGCTGGTTTAGGCAAGTTCAGAAAGTGAAATTCTGCGCTTTTCACACATCGTCCTAAAACGCAGAGAAAGAAATCCCATCCCCAGAAAACTGGGTGCCTTCTCAATTTGCCAACAGGCGTTTTCCTCAGACCTTTGACAGCGCTCCGCCGCTGCCGCACCTCCTCCCCTGGAGCTGCGCTACCCAGCCCGGAGAAGGAACCGGGCACAAGCAAAAAAGCAACGCTGTAGAGAGCTGCCTAACTAGGCGCTAAAATAAATAAAGAAGGAAAAAAAGAAAGCAAAAAAAGGAAAACGGTGTCTCAGACAGAGGGAGCGGCGCGGCGGGGCACCGGGAGGGAAGCCGGCGGGCAGGCGGCCGGGGGCACCCGACCGAACATCCACCCCGTGCCAGGGCTGCTGCCGCCCGGACTCACCGCAGGTAGCTGCCGGTCGAGTGCTGGTTGTAATGCTCCGGCTGCGTGTGCCAAAACAGCATCTTGGGGGCGGCCGGCGGCGGTCCCTGCGCTGCGGAGCGGCGGCCGCGCTGCCCACCCCACGGGTGCCCGGCACGGCTGCCGCCAGCTGGAGCCGCGGCCCCGCCGGCTCCCGGCGCTTTTATGGCTCAGCCCCGGCGGGCGCGGGTTGGCCGGGCCGGGGCGCCGCAGCCGGGCGAGCCCTCCCCCGGCCCGCCCCAGCGCCAGCCCCGGCCCCCGGCGGGCACGGGCCGCGCAGCCCCGGGGCGGAGCGCCGGCCCCGAGGGACGGGCCTGGCGCGGAGCGAGCTGTGAGGGGTCGTGGGGGGCCAGGGGGGCGGGCACGGCAACCCCGGGGCGATCCCCGGCTGTGCTGAAGCTGCCGCCTGGCCTCTGAACTGTGATTAAAACAGAGCCGCTCCATCCTACACCAGTGTGAAAGTCCTGCTCAGGTTCCTCGGAGGTCCCTGTTTTCTTTAAATGAACCACAGTTGATGGCTTTAGCTCCCTGCTGTCTCTTCCTCTCCCCTGTGCCTCATGTTAACCCCCTTTGTGTCAGGGGGTATTTTCCAATTGAGAGAGCAAGAGGCAAAGTTTGCCAGAGGAGGTGGATGAAGAGGAGAATAGTGTCAGAAACTAAGCTCACCCCTCGCCCATTGAAACCCTCCTGTCCTTTCTATCTCAACCCCCACACAGTACGGAGAAATCTGTTTCTTTTCCATTTCAAATTGCAGATCCTGATCCTCACCCACAAAGATGCCCATGGCTGTCATTTTCCTAACCACGTGCTCTCAGGGCACTTTCATGTCCCACCAGTCGTTCTCTGGTCTGATAGTTTGGAGGTGGGGGGAACAAAAGGGTAGAGGGACTCCCTGTTTAGTCATTTCACACTGTCTATCCACCAGCAGAAATTGAAACAGATCCTTAGTTACTCTGAATCATTAAACATCTTTCAGTCAGTTCTTTAGGAGAAGGCTTCCTATCCCTGAGGTTCCTGGTCAAATTTCAGCTGAGAAAAAGGCACTTTACTCATAGTACTTGTCAGCACTGACTGTCAGATTTCACCGTTGGATGAGTTTTTTCAGACAGATGAATTTTCTATTCTTCTGCCATGATTATAGAATATTGCTATTGTCATAGCATTTACAGATCATAGTTAGGTCAAGCCCAATAGAGTCAGATGCAATATAACTAAAGGCATTGGTTTTTTTGTATCTTGAGGTAAAGAACAAGGTAGCCTGAAAGGTAACTAAGCAGCTTTACAGAGATGTTATGAGTCTAAAAGTTTTTAGGATGCATTGCTTATATCTGCTTGTCTCTATTAATTTCAGAGTAAGAAATTGCACAAATCAATGTCCTTTATGGTATCCTCGGTTACTACACAGTTAGACAAACACTGGCTCTAGCAAAGCAAAATGGCTGGAGTTATCTTTTTTATACTCGAAAATATTTAGCTCTGCTCACACAACATCTGAGACCTTGATTAAGCAAAGACTATATATAGCTCTTGGACAGAGAAACAAGGCAAAGTTTGCAGAGCCGTCCAAGGACTTTTCTAAATAGTAAATATCCTTCCACAGTTTAAGTAGTTTGCTGCACCTACTGGGGAAATATGAAGTCCAATGTAAAAGTAAATTGCCACACTGTATGGAACAAAGGATCCCACCAAGTCTGGTATGATATATTTTCTTTACTATCCTTCTAGAAAGTACATATGTTGGAGTGAAAATTACTTTAAAATAATCTCACTCATTTCCTCTCTAGCCTGTTGATGAATGCAGAAAATAAAGTGAAATCTACTAATTAATTTTACAGAGACTCTGGCAGCAGCTCTGTCTTCTAAACATTCCTGTCCTTCCCATTCCTTTCTAAGCCAAATCTGATGAAGAAAAAGACTTCTTTTTTCCTTGTCTGCCTCTCCTGAAAGAAATCTCAGCCATTTTATGGTCTAACTGCTGCTCGTCCCCCAGTGCAGAAGTTTGTACCACAACATCAAATAGCTTCTCCTGGCCTTCAGAACCCATCACATCACAGAGGCCAAATCATCCTCTGCTCCTCTCTGGAGCTCCCAGCATCTGCTCTTCCTCTTATCTTAACACAACCCCTCGGTGAAGAAGTCTTCTCCACCATGGCTTTGTCATCCAAACTTCCCTTTACTCTCCTACTTCCTCCCAGATTAAAGTAATTTCTTTCCTGTGCTGATTGCTTTTCATCTCTCATTTTAGATGTTTATTCAATTTGCCGTGGTAAAATACTTTGATCATATGATTAAAAGGGATTGATTGACTATTTTGTTTGATGGATTTTTGTACTTGAGATAATGCTATGAAGGGACCTTGGGATACTTTTTGTGTTGAAAAAAGGTATTTTTTAAAAAGTGTCTTTTCTTGTGGATGTTTGTACCTTGAAACCCAAGTAGTGTGCCAGTGAGTTCAGTCCAAAAGTTCATTCTGCTGCTTCACTGTTCATTGGAATCCCTTTTGCTAAGCACTGAGTGGGAAATATCTTTCATCTGCTTCACTGGAGAGTCAAGAGGTTTTGATCAGCTTTTCAGCACCTGGAACCAAACTAGCGGAATTTGCAGTGAAGTGACTGAGATATAGTCACATATTCAGTTCCCTTTCTGCTCTGGAAGAACAATGTTCCCATTAGCCAAGGGTCTAAATGGATGTGAGCATTATAACACTGTAGAGATGGCTACAGATCTGTAAAAGAAGTGAAACACTTCACTTGCATGAAACTGAAAAGAAACAGAACATCTCTATACCTTTATGACTTCCATCACAAACATCCGGCAAGTCTAACAGGATGTTCTATATCAGTTTAGCAATTTTGCGTTCACAAAGCCCCAGATAAAGGATCAAGGGTGAACATTGTACTGTACCAAAGCGCTCCCAAAAGCAGCCAGTTATTCAGGGATTACTCCATCTCCCTCCTGATGCACAGACCATAGAATCTGGATGAACTGCAGGGATCTGAAATGAGCTGCAGAGACTTACTGAGATGGTCACCAAGCACTGAATATGCTCTTACAAAAAATAGTCAGCATGTGCCTTTTGTGTTGCTTTTCTGTATATTTTAGCTCACAGGTTTCCAGCCTTTGGCTTGGGGATCCTTGGGGAGTTATATTGAACGAAGCTCTGCAATATAACCAAGAAATGTGACTGGGCTATAACTGGCTAAATTTGCTCAACTTTCCCTGGAAAATACTGAAGGCACCAGAAAATAGAAAGGACTGCAAAGCTGAGGTTTTAATCAACTGCGATATTATGAATGAAGAAAGGAACAGCTTTTACACAGCCCTTATTCCTTTAAATTAGGAAATACATTGCTTTGCCTTTGACAGGGCTTGGGACTGCTTCCAGTTGCAAGTACAGGCTTTCACAGGTAGCCCACTGACCCTCAAGGTCTCCTCATCTATTCCATGCTGGTTCACTTTTCAGATAGAAACCAGCCTAGATGTGTTCCCATTGCCCTCTACTGAACAGAAGCTCTGGGCAGTGGCTATCACCAGGAGTGTGAATGTAGTTGTGGTGTTACAGCCAAGGAGGAGGACACTGAATTGGAAAAACTGAGATTGAAAAAGGTCTTGAAAGTGTGCATTATACTGACAGAAACACAGAACTTATTTTGGTTTTACAAGAGGAAGATTAACAGGTGACTCAAACATAGTTTATAAATACTCACATGGAAAATCAACATTTCATAAAATATGCTCCTGAACCTCAAAACAAAGATACAAGAGCCACAGAATAAACACTGCAAGTTAATAAAGTGAGGCTAAGAACAGACTGCAGTGATGTAACCAACCATGAGTATAACTTTCCCAAACTTTGTGGTTAAAGCCATCTCCCGCCATCCCTATTTCCTAGATATAATTACAATCTATTTTTTTTCACCCAAAAAAAAAAAAAAAAAAAAAAAAAAAAAAAGTTGAACAGAAAGGGATTCATTTAGGTCCTGTGGCCAGTTTGACAGAGGAGAGCAAAGAAGCTCACCAGGACTCTTTCTATCTTTACAATCTCTGACTTCTCCTGCCAAAGGCTTCCAAAAGCCATCCTATTAAAGTCACCTCCCTGCTCTACCTCGTGATTGTGGAGCAATGTGTCCCCTTCCCTGACAGTCAAAATGCCCCGATGCTCATATGTTGTGATGTGCTGTCAACACAATCATCCTGACACAATGAGAACCACATTAACTGAACTTAGTAGCAAAACAAATATCAGGAAGAATACCACACAGACTGGCTTATTTTCTTATTCAAGTCATTCAGTAAAACCCTCACCATTTTCTTACTTATCAGAGGTCACCATCAAATTTCCAGCTGCCACTAAATTTCTAGGCACAACATAGCACTGATGTATCCACGAGGAATTTTGCCACAGAAATTAAGCCTCATTTGCAAGCTCTCCCCAATGTCATATTAATCATTTTGACTGTCCTGATTTTATCACCAGAATCAAAATTTTCTTACTTCCTGGTGAACATTTATTTTAAAGTAATTTTGTTGTGGAAACAAAAAAAATATGAGGAAGATGGATGATTGGATGACAAAATAAGTGCTTTTTAAATGCTCATTATACATCTATTGGCATTGGCTGTCTCATTGTGAGCTACAGGCTGCAATCGTGGGGACACACAGTAGCCGTGTTTACATTGCTGCAACAGAGACCTCTGGAGCCAACAGCACAAGTAAGAAAGCAGCACATGACTTAGGGAAAAAAAAAAAAAAACAACAGCAGAAAAATAAATGTACTTTTTGGCCAGCAGCAGACACTGACTCTGCAAACAGCTGTGCCCAGAACATGGCTGGGGGTTAGTTATGGTCCCTCCGCCCCAGGTCACCGTCTGTGCTGCACTCCTGTCCTGGCTGGAGCAGCATGAATGCATCACACCCTCACACACCAGGGTGGCAGGGCAGGGCAGACTGTCACTGCCTGGTGCTTTGGGGGGAGCAGTGGCAGGAGGTGAAGCATTGTCACTCAGAGCTGACAACAGCCCAGCTTCGCTCACAGCTCTGCTGCCTGAGGAAGCTTTGCTTTATAGCTGAAAAATTGTAGCTGGGCCAAAAATATCTGTGATGGCTGAGTGTATCCCACATCCGCCCACCAGCCTGGTCTGCCACCCTGCCCCAAACACTGGTGTCAGCAGGGAGAAGTTGCATGGAAAGGAGAGGCCAGGAGCCAGGCTGCAGCAGGAACTGTCTGCTTCAGCCAGCTTTGCCAAGGGTGGGTGTGGGAAAGCAGAAGAGGTACCAGAAGATGTCTAGTCCATAGATCCCACAGACCAAGGCTGTGTCCTCTCTACTCATGGAAAGGGAGTCCTAAAAGCCTGAACAACAGGCAGAAGGCTCCCTCTGGAGATTTGCAGGCACTGCCAAAGTGGGTGGGGTGGTTGGTATACTGAGCACCTGTGCTTTGATCAGCAGGACCTTGGGAAACTTGAGGCCATGAGAAACCTCACTGAGTTTTGCACTGCACCATGCTGGAGTAACCTCAAGCATCAGTTCAGGCTTGGAACTAGCTGACTGCAGAGCAGCCCTAATGAGGAGGACCCAAGTGTTGTTGAAAGATTAAGTACAAAACAACAGTTCCCCCTTGCCACAAATGAGGCAAACCTTTCCTCGTAATGGATGAGATCAAGCAAAGCTATCGCCCCTTCTCCTTGGTGCTGGTGGAACTGCACCTGTATTGAGCCTCCTCAAGGTGGAGAATTTGGACAGATCCAGCAGGTGAACTGCTGGAACACTCAGGGCATAGACCACTTCTCCTGTGAGGAGAGCTTGAAGGCATTAGGCTTGCTGGGTCTGAGGATGATGAGGTCAAGACAGGTCCTAATAGCAGCTATACAAAGGCATTAAAAAAGGTGATGAAGTCAAGCACTTCTCATTAGCAGCAGTGATCAAGGCAATGTCCACAAGCTGTCACTTGGAGATTAGACTGAGTGTTAGCAAAAACTTCTTCACCAGAGGACGGGAACAGGCTACCAGAGAGGCTGTGGCATCTCCATCCTTGGAGGTGTTCAAGATGACAGCAGCAGAGCCATGGTTGATGCAGCCCAGTGTAGGTTCCAGCCCTGTTTTGAGGTGGAGTTTAGATTAGAGACATTCAGAGGTCATTTCCCACCAACATTTCAACAAGTCTATGAAATCCTGCAAGGGGTACTATGGTCCTGACCCAGGTTTTAGTGTACATGCTCCATAATCCCCTTCCTGTTCAAGGCGATGTCCAGGTCTTTACCAAATGTGTAATGCCCTAGCACATGTGGGATGTCCACAGTTCCTACTTCGTGAAGAGACTCATGGTAAAAGGTCTGCATGCTGCTCTACTGCATGTGCTGTCCTGCCCCAGTGAGACTTCTGTGTAAAAGCCAGCTGAAAAGTGGTTATTTTTAACTCTAGAGGAAAGGCTTTATTATAATCTGGAGTTGGCAAAGTAACAGTGTCAAGTAGCCACATCCTCTCCAATGTAAACTCTTCAGACATGAAATAATTCCAGGATAATTACTAGACACAGTTGAGTACGTAGAAAGTACTCAAATGCTCCACCCCAGGGCATTTATCTGTTGTAGGACAGCACTAAGCATGAAATACATTACAGTCTCTCATTTTCCCTGAAACACTTTAGAGACATTTTAAATTCTTTGAGAGGAAAACAATTAAAGATGCTTCATGTACTCAAAACACCTTTCAATAGTTCCTAATTCAGAGAATGCTTAGTACCCCAGCAGAATCACAACTTACAAGATCATAGTCCTTCACAAACCCTATGTTTAAAAACTCAAAATACAAGAATACATTGGCAATTATTATAATTATTATTATAATAATATTTTTTCTTAGCTTCAAAGTAAAGCTTCCATCAAATGAGGTTTTTCTTATAGAAATGCTCTAGTTAGATGATTCACACAACAAATTCATAACTAAGAAGATAGACTGGAAAAGGGGGTGTGGTTTTCTTTTATTAGCTACATGTAGTCTGACTGTAATTATTCCCAACTGGAATATTTGTACATAAAAGCAATTTTGCAATGACAGTAATTTGTACAATTATTCTAATAACACGTTACTCCCTTAATTTTTATAAACAAATTCTAGGACTCTTTTTTATTCTGTTTGCAGAGCAATTCCCTAGTCAAATAATGAAGCCTCCCAAGTTCCCTACAAGGTAAGGTAAGGTGAGGTGAGTGGAGACTGACCTCTACTGCTAGTTACAAATGCATTTATTTCCTCAATATTTCTTTCTCCCCCAGGATATCCCAGATTTTCAGCTTATACAAGGTGCCATCTCTTGTCTCTTCAAGTCCTGTAGGGCAAGTTAACACATTTGTATTGATGAGTTAATACATTTGTATTAACTTCATATGATGAGACAGAGTGTGGATGCACCTTACACATGCAAATATCCCATCACCATTAGGTAATGACCAAGTCATCTCACATTGCAGGAAACTTAAGGGCAAACTGACATCACCAAGACAATGGTGGGTGTGTGAATAAATCCCAGGGTGATGAGGCTCAGTCTAGGTCTCCTTAGCAGCTATACAGTAGGACCAGGGAGAAGCCATCTCTTTCAAGGTGGGACATGCAGTACTGAAGTCTGTAATTTCACTTTCTTCTTATGCATCCAGGGATAAACTTAAGAATTGTTTGACAAAAAGTAATGGAGTTACAGGAATGTCAAAAATGTGCACGTGGAAGAATTGCAGAAACACAGAATATCCTGAGTTGGAAGGGATGCACAAGGATCATCGAGTGTAGCTCCCGTTCCTGCAGAGGACATCCAAAGAATCACACCATGTGCCAGAGGACATTGTCCAAACACTTCTTGAGCTCTGGCAGACTCAGTGTTGTGACCACTTCCCTGGGAAGTCTGTTCCAGTGTCCAGTCACCTTCTAGTGGAAGAACCTTTTCCTGATATCCTAATATCTAATCTAGAGACTTTATTTTCCACATAACAGTGGGCACGTTGATATAACTTTAAAATAACCTGCGTGGGACCAATAGAAATGTGACAATTTCAGCACAGGTCTACACAGGCCTACACAACCCAGGGCAATGGTTTAAGATACTGTAGTTTCCAATTTTTTAAGACTGAAATCACCAATTTCAAGTCTCTAATACACAAATCATCTGCCCACTGAGGTACTCTTGTGCTGTGGATAAAGACTTGCCAGAAAGGAATAGGATAGCATCTGAGGTCACAAACAAGACTATTTGAATGAATACCCTCAAATAAGACAATCCCAGTGACCAAAGCACAAAATTGCTGCACCTGCACTTGCAAAAGAAGGCTTGTGGGTTTGTTTTCATAGTGCAATAGCTAACCTCACTGCACAGCCCTCCTGGGGGCCATTACTTCAGTTTTTCCCATGATGTAGTTGGGGGAGGTCAGCAGCAGTTCAGATGCACAATATTCAGTACTGCTGGCTACAGCATGAGAAAAATGACCCATTTCTTGCCTCCTCTAAGTCTGACTGTCCAACAGCAGTTGGACTAAAGAGACAACAAATACCAAGGATATAATTAAAGCTCACTGTACCGAGCAGAAACTGCTGTCTTCAGTAGGATTTTGTCTCAGACTAGAAGCACTCCCGTATTTCATAGCAAAGACAAGCGCATACTTTCAGAGGAAATTTTTTCTATTGTTCTACTTTAATCAATCAGTGCCAATTAACCAACATTTAGTTTCAGCTTGAGGAAGGAATGACAGAAATAATTATGTCCTGAGACAAACATCCCATCAACTTCTCCAAATCATTAACTGCCTCAGATGAATTGGCAATCAATTAACTGAGATTAAAAAGTCTAACACACAAACCATCTTCATTCCTCTCTGTAGAACCAGGATGACACAAAGTTACTACCCAGCCTCTGCACATGTTCATATAAATGCAACCTTACCCTGTCCATAAAAGAGTTTTGCTGGTTCATCTCAGGACATGAGTTCCTCTGACACTGAAATTCAAGGTGGATTTGCTCTCAGCTGACCCTGAGCAGGGAATGGAATAGCCACTCCTGACATGTCTGTTTATAAGGCATCAGCTAAATAACACCGTTACTACAGAATAATTGAGTTAAGAGCCTTGTGCTATAGATACATGTTGCCCATTGTAAAAGAAATTTGTGGGCTTGAAGACAGGTTATTGTAGATAGATTGAAGATGTAAAAAATATAAATACTAGTGTGAAATAGGCTAAGGTTGTAGTAGTTTCAGTGTAGCTCTGCCTTCCTTATTTGACTTTTTATAAATATTTGTTTGGTATAGAGTGCAAAGCATCCTAACTCCCTTGGTTGTGCCAGTGTGATCCCATTGCTGTAAACACTGGTGAATCAGATGAATCCTTCCAAACATCTGCTTTCATTTATCAAAACAAGGATAAGAAACCTGGTCACAATTTATAATCACCTCTTGAGAAGGGTCTTTTCTTGACAC
Organism: Vidua macroura; assembly: GCF_024509145.1. Classification (NCBI taxonomy): domain Eukaryota; kingdom Metazoa; phylum Chordata; class Aves; order Passeriformes; family Viduidae; genus Vidua; species Vidua macroura. Next base: position 29,186,875 of record NC_071577.1, read on the forward strand.
AAACAGTAGTGAGGTGGTAACACTGAAGGGAAAGCTGAGTGCATCCAGCAATGTCCAGCTCATAACACCTAGTGTGAGCAGTAGCAGTCATGGAGATTATTAATGGTGAGACAGGAATGTTATTTTTATGATAAATAAATAGAATAAACCCAAAGTGACATCATCTACTTAGTAGTGTCAAGCAGTCAGATTTATATCGAATCATCATAGCTAGTTTTCAATAGTTTCCATTTATTTGAAGTGGCTAGCATTTTGATTTTATCATTATACCTGCCTCCTGTGCTTTTTTTCTTCAAAAGCATAAAATACATTATTCTGAAGTTCCTCTTCCTGCAGGTTTCTTGTTTGGCCTCTTCTAACTTTAGCAGTGAGTAAACTTACAAGGTTTTAATCCAGCAATCCAAACATAAGCAGCATTGAAGAACTGTCCGAACCATTGGTGCCAGCAATGTACAGCAGGACTGGGAATCCATGGGGAATTCCAGAAAAAAAAGGCCAGATTGTGATAATATTTACAAAAGGGGAGGGATGGCCTTCTTGAGCAGCTTGCTAACTGCCCAGATCTAGGAATCAAACAGGAAGGAACACGATGATATGGGGAGATGTCTCTTAGTGGAGGCTGTGGGTGGCACACCAAGTGTTATCCCAGCTCAGCAGCAGGGAGCTGGGAATAATCAGACTATGACCTTTGAGTGAAAAGAAATGTGATTTTGTAAAAGGTAACTTCTTCCCCTGCTGTCACCCCTGTGATGGTCTGAGGCTCTGTTTCAGCCTGTGGGCTGTCCTTTGCTGTTGGTCATCCCTTGTTTGCTGGATCTGGCCTGACAGTGCATCTCTGCCAGGTGCAACCCAACACAGCTGGGCATAGAGAAATGTGACCGGAGGAGTTTTCCTCTGCCCCTCACCTGTGGGGATTTAGATGCCAGCAACTGCAGATGCAATCCCATGATCCCATGGCTCCTCCTGGATGAGGGGGTCATGCTGCAGCAGGCTTCATTCAACCGGTGACCCAGAGACACTGCAAGGGCCCAGGTTGCTCCTTGTGTCATTTCCTCTCCAGTGGAATGTGATTGCTCTTCACAGGCCAGCTGGCTATAGATGTGACTTTTGGGGGATTCCCATCTCTACTGGAAATAAAAATAATGGTTGAAAATCATTGAACTACACAAATGCAAGAGCCTTCCAGTGGCCTTGAATATGCTATTCATTGAGGTCGGAAGCTGCTATGGAATTTTTCAATACATGATTTAATCTGGGCAGCCTGAGCTCCAGAAGCAGAGGGAGGAAACCCTTCGACTCTGGAGCCAGGGGCCCTCGGGCAAGGAAAGGGAACATTTTCAATGGCTTTTAGAGGATACATTGGCCAAGTCATGCATGTTCCAGCAGTTCACTGGCAGCACTATAAAGCTAGAAAAGAAGTGTCAGGTGAACTTTCTAAACAGGCAAAGATTGCTCCCTACTCTAGAGCATGCTAACATTTGGACATTTGTGGGTTTTAACTACATCATGGTTTGAAGGCAACCACTTAGCATAGAGATTTTTGGTCACCCTAAACAGAGTCAGCAGAAGCTCCTCAGCAGGCAGAAACCTGCTGTGGCACCCACTTCTCAGCAACCGAGGTGTCCCTAGCGGGTTCTGGGGTGACATAGCCCTGCCCTGAGAGCTGCACTGCCTCCCCATGCACTTCCACCCACCTGCAAGACACAATGTACCTCTTCCCTCACCTGTACCAGCAGTGCCAGGAGGCGAGCAACTCCCTCTGGGAATTGTTCTTTCTTTGGGAGAGGGAAAAAAGCCTTTTTTTGGTCTTCAGTTTGCTTCTCAGATGGATCAATCCCTGGATCTGAGTCCCAGTGTGGAGCAGTGGTGCCAGCACAGTGTGGGGAGCAGGGAGGGAAGAAGCCAAGGGAGGGCTGGAGGTGGATTCTGCTCTCAGCCTAGTGAGGTATGAATACCACTGAGGGTACAGCATGGTCTCAGCTCCAAAGAGACCAGTGTCTAAACAGCTTTCCATGAACCACTTCCACATCTTCCTGCCTTGATGGCATTCCTTCCCTCCTGACAAAGTTTACTGACATTTTCTGCATACGGCATCTTCTTTTCTATTCCAGAAAGTCTGGAACCTTATTAATAAAGCAAACAAACGCATGAGTCCTAACCTTCACTGTTTTCTTTCATTCAGTCGCAATAACCCAAGGGAAAGTAAAACACAACATTCACTGACTGGTTCCTGAAGGGTGTGAGGGCAGCTCTCAGTAGGGAGAGGAGACCCAGAGCTGGGGAGTACCTGAAGGACACAGACTGTCTCTCCTCACCCTGCACTACACAGCTCTTTCCAGGCCCTCTGGTAAATGTGTGTTGGCACAGAGCTTCAAGGGTGATGTCCTCAAGTCAAGGGAGCATCATCACCAAAAAGGGACCTATTCAATTTTCTGTCCTTCAAATGCCAATGGCCTTTTTGTGGGTGCCTTTGATTTTAGAGACTGGTCGAGGGATTTGTACTTCACACTCAGTTGCATCCAACTGCTTTTAAAGAGCATTGCCAGCCCAAGAAATACAATCTTATCCCAAAGCCTTGAGAAATGTGGTGGCTGTTTTTAAGTGTCTTCCTCCATCACAAGCAGCTCTTTGTCAAGAGCAGCCAAGGCTAACCAACAGTGATAAGACGATCACATCCCCCGCTGCTGCAAATGGTCCTGCAGCTCCAAGGGAATCAGGCTCTAAAGGAAAAACCAGCCCCTTGAAAGGCCTGGTGCAGGCAGGGCTGAGGCAGAGCTCCCTGCCACTCCCAGGTACCCTCGCCACCAAGGGGTGGCAGTGCTCGGTTCATGGCACAAAGCCTGCGCGCTGGCTTTAGTCCCAAGGCAAGTGGCATCACCCCACACAGGCAGGGACCATCAGCTGCATTTCCCATCTCGGGGCCAGTTACCTTTGGAGGGCCAAGGGGAGGGGAGGCTCCCCCTGGCAAAGGTGCCTTCTGTAGCATCCATGAGATCGGGGGAACCTGGGACATAAGGTTAGAAAACAAACCCTGACACAGAGCTGAAGGGATGGTTGGATAAAATTTGAATGTGTTTCAACAATAGAGGAAGTCCATGACTGAACATATGTTTTAACTCCCTGCAGATATGTAGGAGGGATCTGGAAGTGCTGAGAAACAGCAGAAAAGCATAAATTCACCATCCCCTTGTTAACAGGAGCCTTGAAGGAAGATGTGCCCCATGTCCCAAAAAGATCTCCCAGTGGCTGTAAATTGCTTTGCTAATTTTTTTTTTTTTTTTTTCCTGGATGCGCTATTTGCAAGGCTTTCTTCTGAAAGGGACCCTGTTAGTGCAGCATCCCATGCCTCTATTTCGCCACCTGCACATCCAGGGCAACTGGGCTGTCACCACAGGAGCACTGGGAAGATGGATTAGTTAATATTTTCTTAGTGCTCTGGAGATAGCACTATATAAGTCTAATTACATTTTATGCCCTCATGTGATAAGGATGTCATCTTGGATTAGAGGGGATTAGTTGTTAATGCCATTCCTGTACATACCGGTCCCCTCCGGGGCTTTGATTTCTGCTGAGAAGGTTATTCACCCTGCTTTCAAATCGCTGAGGTCCCTCTAGTTATGATAATCGTGGAAATCAAAGAGTTTTGGTGGATGAAAACAAGACTTGGTGGATACCTGACTATGTCATCAGCCAAGCATCGGTGTGTGCTCAGTGAATGACAGTGTGCACTGAGTGACTCTTGCTTTGGCATCCCTAAATCTTTGGCAAGGCCAGGAGAAGGGGCTTGAGGGTATCCCCTCCCTCTGCACTGAGTTCCCAAACACACCACCAAGTTATTAAGTACAAATCTAAGTTAATGTTTAGTGCTTTCCCAAAACACGGTGATTGCCAAAAGCCAAAACAGAGTGAGAATACGCATGCTGGTAATGACTGCAGGGAAAAATGCTGCTGAGAGGACATTGCCACATCCTAGCAGTGCTGCCCTCCAGGGAGTGCTCCAAGCTGGGGACATGTCCCAGAGGGATACCAGGGGACTCTGGCTCCCATGCTGCATGGCAGGAGCTGGGCAGCTTGCAGGGATTTGGCTTTTTGAAGCCTCTTGCAGTGAAGCTTGCATCCCTTCCCCACAGTGACCCTGACGGCTCTCAGGGGACTTCCTGGAGAGCCAAGGCCCTCTGCCCTGGTTGCAGAGGTATCACAGATTAAGCCAAGATCCCTTTCAAGGTTGCCTTTGCAGCACTCCCAGTCACTCCAAGTATTATTTTGGAGCAGGCTGGATATCAGCTTCCAGCTCAGAATGAAAAGGGCTGTCCTGTCTCCACCTCCCACCAGCAAGGGTTTGTCCCAGAGGAAACCCTGGATCTGTCACCTATGGCTGACCACCCAGGAATAGCCAAGGGTAGGGCTCCTCTCAGCAGCAGGACACCACCTCCTGGCTCCCAGCCTCCAGCTGACAGGAGCAGTTTTGGCTTACCAGCATGATGAAGAAGCTCATTGGAAAGGAAAACCTCCAGGGACTTCCTAAAAGCTGCATTAAATTTTCAGAGATAGATCCCGCCATGGTCCTTTAGCAGGGACCATTCTGCAGCCAGGTATAAAACAGGGAGCTGCAGCAAGAAGTGGTGAACAGCAAAAGGAGCCCTTTGAGGGCTTCGTGGGGAGCTAAGAGGGCACAGCTGAGTGAGGACGAGGGTGAGGCCTCCACCTCTGGGGAGCCTGTGAGGGCTCAGGTGAGTACAGTTCAGGCTGATGCTGCTGGGAGCCAAAGTAGGTCAGACTGGAGGTGCTTCTCCATCATCAGTGGAATGCAAAAGCAACTGGAGCTTTCTACTTACTTGGGTTGGCTCTATAAGGCAAATACCCACCTCCATTTATTTCTTATTGTTGGCCAGAAGAGCTGGTCTTTTGCAAGGGAGGGACTAAATTACCACCACTGTCACACTGGGTAGGTGTTCTCCATCCTCCCAGGGGAAGAGGTGCTGGGGTGCAGGTAGAGTGCAAAATGTGTGAGGAAAAAAAGGTTAGTTTGGTGTCTGAAACCAGAGATGTTCCATGGAGGACACCCCATGGCCCAAGAAGCACCAGGGGCAGCTGCAAGGCTGCAAGAGTGCTGGGGGACACGAGGCTGAAGATGCCACCAGAGTGCCCTGGCTTGGCACAGCCTGTCCAGAGCCTCAGCAGAGCCATCACCCTGGGAGCCCTGAGCATCACATTTCTTTGGCTGCCAAGACTAACCTCCCTCCCAGCAGCTACTCCAAATGCAGGGCAGGGAGCCAAGCTGTCAGGGAAGCCAGCAGGATCCCTTAGTAATTTTATCAAACTCAGCATTTTTAGGGAGAACATTTCCATTTCAGTGAGTCAGCAGCCTTGGAAAGCGTCTGTCTGTTGGCAGCGATGAAGCTCGAGGTGGGCGCACAGGGAAAGGCCCCTGGGACATGCACCTGACCCGGCATGGACGCTGCTCAGGAGGAGACATGCAATGGACCTCCCGCTTTTTGGCCAATTTTCCTCCAGTCTGTTCCTTGTCCATCAACAGAGAAGCTTGCCCAAGCTGTGTTTTCAGGTTTAAGTGGACTGACATGCAACAGGTCAAAACAACAGGATTCATTTCCTTCACATGCTGATCATATCATCCCCCTGCAAAATTAGGTCTGGAAACAAGTTAACTTTATTACTTTGATGTTTTCCTCATCTAAATTAGTCTTGCTAAACCCAAAATGTCTTGCCCTATCCAGAGAAGAGATTAACTCCCCTGTGGAATTGCTTCTTGCATATTTGAGGGCTGCTCTCGTGTCTCCCTGAGCCCCTTCTGTTGCCTGTTATCCAACCCAGGTCAATCTTGCTGGGAGTCATGTCCTTGCTAATCTCTGGCCTCCCTCCAACCTGCCCATGTCTTCCTCACCCCAGTGGGAAGCCAGCTTTTCCTCACAGGCCTTCCTTGCAAACCCCCAGTCCCTTCTTCCAGCAAGTCCCCACAAGGATTTACAGCCTGTCGCTCAGCAGGGATGGAGTTGTTCTCCTTGTGGGAGAGATGGAGGAGATAGGGCAGGGGATGCAGGCTTGGGGGCAGGCAGCAGACTGGAGACTTGCAAAGAGACCAAAACTGCTGTCAGCCCCCACTCCCTGCTCCCTCTCCACCAAAAGGGATTTTTCACCCAGGGAGCTGAACCAGGTCTACGACATCAGCTTGCAGTGCTTGAAACAGGGCTTCACCTGTCCCAGAAGGGGATGGCTCTGGGGCAGCTCTGGAAGGGCAAGGCAGGGAATCAAACTGGACTGGAGACTCTCAGGACAAACCAGGATCCTGGAGTCCCTCCCAGGGCAGGCTTTGGTTTCTCTCCTTCATTGTTTGTTTTTTTTTTTGGTGGTTTTTTTTTTTTTTTTTTTTTTTTTTTTGGGGGGGGGTTGTCTTGTTTTGCTTTGGTTTTTTTTTGGAGGTTTTTTGTTTGGTTTTTTGTTTGTTTTGATTTTTTTATTTGTTTAGTTTATTGTGTGTGTGTGAAGCAGCTACTTGGTGCTGTTTAATATCTTAAATGACTCCATGCCCATAAATCAGCCAGACACACGAGTCTCATCGGGCAGGACTCAGCTGCTCCTCATCCTTTCCCAGCAGCATTTGCAGGGCTGCAAACTGTAGCAGTTGCAGGTACCTCCTTGCAGGAAAAAGCAGGAAAAAACTGGCAGGGAGTGGAAACAAGTGGCAAGCAGATTAGAAACCCAGCTCCTATTTATAGACCGGCAGTCAAGAAACTGCCCCTGTGACAGGGCCATCCGTTTAACCCTTCTGGTCCCAAGCACCAGCCCACCCAGAGACGCTGAGCCCACACAGCCTGTGCCATGAGGGAGAACTCTGGCACAGGAGAAGCAGGGTCCTGCACCGGGGCACCTGTGGAGGGGGCAGAAGACAGGTCCAGGCACAATGGAGCTTACAGGGGTTATTCCTCAGCAAGGCAGTGAGGAGAGAGGCGGGGTTATGGTTGTTAAGAAGCTGGGTCACCAGGACAAGGAAAAGAATATCCCAAGTATCCTGCTGCATGGCAACAGAGAGAGACAAAAATATTTCCTCTAAGAGGGAGGTAATGAACATGTTTTAGGGGCAGCTCCAATGTTTCCAGCCTCTTATGTCTCCCCTGGGCTTTGGTAAGTTTGAATGTAATGGGGACCATCCCTTTGAGGGTCACTGCGTATCCCTTGCCCAGGAATGGTTGCTGATGCTCACACAGAGCTGCTGCATGCCACAGGAGTGCACTGTGACCCCTGCTTGCTGCTGCTCCTCACCTTGGTCTCCCCAGAGCTCAGACACTTCACCGCCCCCCTGCCTCATTTGCAGTGATTTGTTAAAGGTATGGCTGTTACTCTACCTGCTGTCACTTATGTGTCTTTATGCCATACACCGTTGTTTTATACACTGCCATGACAAGACTTTCCAGCTGTTCCCCCACTTGCTTGTGTCAATGGCTATTTTTACAAGATTGACTTTCTTTACTTCTTAATTGATCTAAATCCTTTCCCTTAGCTTTCTTGTTAAAGGTGGATTTAAAGAAAAGGACTTCATTATCTTGGACATTTTTGAGTCATTATGAATTTCATCCCTCTCTTCATTAACTACTCATTACCCCTCAGGTCTGGAGGGCTGCTTTGTCCTCAGTGTGTTTGTGAGCAGCTTCCCTGGCACCCTGTAATCCCGCCAGCCCTGCGTTAGCTCGGTCTGGTTTACGCTGCCCTCACCATCCCCTCTGCTGCTGCTCCTGCTCTCCTCTGCTCCCAAACCAGCTCCTGCCTTTGTCTTGTGCCCCGCTTGGTCTCTGCACAATCCTGTGGCTCCGGGCACCTCAGTGGGTTATAACCCATGAGCATCATCCTGTGCTTCCTGCCTGCCCCAAAAACAAGCACCCACTCCCTCTGTCCCTGAGCCGTGCAGAGAGGAGTCGCTGGCTCCTGGTTAATGGGCTGGCACCCAAGTCTGGATGTAAATAGCTGGGTTTTGGAAAGCTGTGGCTTTGCTGGGCCTGTTTCACTACATGCCAAGTTATGACTAAGCAGCATGGAGAACAGAGTAATGTTGTGTTACCAGCCTTGGGATTAACAGGCCAGTATTTCCCAAGACTTTGGCTGCAGTCAGATCCCCAGGGAGAATCTGAAACGTGAGCATCTCCTGTGCTGCAGTGGTCCAGGGGGCACAGTGGCTGCAATGGGTGTCACTGCCCTCCCATCCTCCCGGCAGAGGAAAGCCGCGCTCAGTCGGGCACTCGAGTGAGCCCACTACTGAGCCAACCTTCTCCAGCCCATTTACATGCGCTGGCATACTGGCTGTAATCCCGTGTTGTCCACAAATGGATCCATGACTGGGATCACAATCAGAGATGGCCTTTCTCTGGGGCTACACAAGCACACAACCATCTGAGATACCCCCTCCATCCCGGTCTCATGCTTGGGTTGATTTCCATGCCCCTGCTGCCTCAGCAGCTTCTCTAAAGCTTTGCAGGGCTTTCCCATGCCCCCACCACCAAGAACAGGGGATGGTGGTTTATGGTCTGCCCTTTCCTCCCTGAGGTCAGTGTTACATCCATTTCTGCCCTGAGCCTCTTCCAGCAGGCTCCTTGCCAGGGCTGGAGTGCAGTTGCTGGGGTGGGCCCTTTCCGTACTTCATGGAAACGTATGAAAAAGCAAAGCAAGAAAATGTGTTGGGTTGGTGAAAGGAAGAGAGTGGTGTGCAATATTTTCTCGGAGAGGGTGAATGAGGGTTGCACAAGTAAGAGGTTGGGTTGCACAATCAGAAGCAGTGGAATTATTTAAGTTAACACTGATCAACTGAGCTGCACTTTCTCAGGGGGTTTAAACAAAAATATCTTATTCTTTAAGTGGAAAAAAATTGAGATAAGACACCTACCTGATCCAGGAGTGCAACTCTGCTGACATGTCCTGAGCGGCTCCTTGGCACATCCTTTATTGGGAGGGAAGGGGTCACAAAATCATTTGAGGGGGAATGCAGAGGGAAGAAGCAGCAGCTCAGACTCTTCAGGACAGAGAAATGAATTGAGAATGGGCTGTGAGTGCTTCCAGCAAGTCTTCACACTTGCCAGGAATCTGCTACCTACCTTTAATGGCTGGCAGCAACTCCAGTCCTCCTCCATAGGGGTGAGCTCAGCAAAACCCTCTAAACCAAGGATTACAGCTATTCCTCATTCTCCATGTGTGAAGCAGTCATGTGGCTGAGGACAAGGGACTTCACCACAAAGGGGATACAAGGGACAGATACTTTCAGATGGTTCAATAAACAAACTCTTTTCTGTCAATGCGCTTCTGTCTCATCCCACATGAAAATCCATAGAATCGTTTAGGATGGAAGAGACCCCTAAGGTCACCAAGCCCAGCTGTTAAACCCAGCACTGAAAAGTCCACCATGAAACCATGTCATAAGTGACACATCTACATCTTTTAAATACCTCCACAGATGGTGACTCAGCCACTTCCCTGGACAGCCTGTTCAATGCCTTACAACCCTTTCCATGATTTTTTTTCCTAATATCTAATCTAAACCTCTGCTGGTGAAGCCTGAGGCCCTTTTCTATAATTTGCTACTTGAGAGGAGAGAACACCTCTCTACAGCCTCTTTCAGCTGGTTGTAGAGACCTGTCCCCTGAGCCTTTTTCTCCAAAGTAAGCATCCCCAGCTTCCTCAGCCGCTCCTTGTAGTATTTATGCTCCACGCCCTTCCATAGCTCCGTTCCACATGCTCCAGCACCTCAATGTCCTTCCTACTGTAGGGAGGTCCCCAACAATAAACACAGCATTTGAGGTGCAGCCTCACCAGTGCCCAGTACAGAGGGACAATCACTGCCCAGGTCCTGCTGGCCACACTATTGCTGATCCAGGCCAGGTGCTACTGGCATCCTTGGCCACCTGGGCACAGCTGGCTCATGTTCAGTCACTGTTGACCAGCACCCCCGGGTTCTTTTCTGCTGGACACCTTTCCAGCCACTCTGCCCCATCCTGAGGCACCGCCTGGGGTTTTGTGATCTAAGGGCTGGATTTGACACTTCACCTTATTGAACCTCATACAATTGTCCTCAGACCATCAATCCAACCTGTCCAGATCCATGTGCAGAGTCTTCCTGCCATCCAGCAGCAAAACTCCTGTCCAACTTAGCATTGTCTGCAAACAGATTGATGGTGCATTTGATCCCTTCATCCAGATCATTGATGGAGACATGAAACAGAACTGCCCCCCAACACTGAGTTCTGAGGAACACCGCTGGTGATCAGCTGCCAATTGGATTTGACTCCGTTCACCACCTCTCTGGGCCTGGCCATCCAGACAGTTTTAAACCAGCAGAGAGTGCACTTGTCCAAACCATGAGCAGCCAGTGTCTCCAGGAGGTGCTGTGGGAAACGGTGTCAAAGGCTTTACTGAAGTCCAGGTAGAAAACATGCAAAGCACTCCCCTCATCCACTCAGTGGGTCACCTTGTCACAGAAGATGAGGTCAAACAGAACCTGCCTTTCACAAACCAGTGTTGGGTGGGTCTGGCTCCTTGATTGTCCTGTACATGCCTTGTGATGGCACTCAGGAGGATCTGCTTCAAGCATTAAGTACCTCAACCTTTCCCTCATCCTTTGTCACTATGTTTCCCCGTGCTTCCAATAAAGGATGGGGATTCCCCCTCTGGCTGTTAATTGCTCATTGTCTTTTACAGCAGTAGCCAGATTAAGTTCTAGCTGGGATTCAGCCCCTCTCATTTTCTCTCTGCATAACCACACGGAAAGTGCTCTGAGAAGAAGCCAGGGTCACTGGGCAAGGATGGACCTTCCCTCCTACTGTTCTGACACACAGCAGAGTCAAAAAAGACCCTGTCACCACAGAGCAAGATCTGCAGCAGGGAGAGCCATCACTGTCCCTTGCTCCCAGCCCAGCCCCTGAATCTCAACGGAGAAGGGTCCCTGGGCTGACATAGGGCAGGGGCTTGGTGACAGCAAGGAGCACCTGTCACCAGCTGCTAGTGTTCATGCTCTGTGACACTCTCCATATATTCTTCTGTCTAGGAATATTCAAACCAAAAGCCTCCCCTACAAGATCTGAACCTCTTGTGCACTCCTGGCTTCCTTGGTCCCAGCACAAGGTATTTTGAGGAGCTTTTGCCTTGATCATCAAGGTAAAAATCAAACCTTAGGGAACTCATTTCCCAAGTGCAGAGCACAGCTTCACTACAGGTTTTTAAATTGTGATGAGCTATTATTCCCACAGGAAAACACACAAGTGCTTGAGTGCTCAGGCCATCCAGACACTTCAAATTCAAGTTCTTTGTCATTTGGTACCAGGCACAGAGACCTAGTTCTGCTGTGCAGTTCCCAGCATTCCTTCACTTCCCCAAATACTTCATCACCCAAATATCTACAGCCATGTATTTTAAAACCTCTCTAATTCTCTCAACAAGCTTCAGAATACAGTTATCTTTGGTGCCCTTCTTCAAGTTACATGACTTTGCACAAGCATCAACTTTCAAACACAATTGTGACAAATAACACCAAATCATTTACAGCATAGGTTGGAATAAGGAGCTGTGTTGGACAGCGAATTACTTTGATGTTTCTCCCCCAAGAAGAAACCCAACTTCCACTTATTCTAGGGCAAACTCAAAAGGTTTTATTTTAATTTTTTTTAGCAAATTCTATCACGTAAATGTTAACAAAAAACATCTGTACAATTGCCATGATACACTCAAAAGTGAAACAAATAAGATATAAATACAGATATGGATGTAACATGACAAAAGCGGAAAAAATAGAAAAAAATACATGCGCATGAACACGGTGCCAACAAAGTAATTTCTCATGGCTGGCATTTTTCAGAGTGTTTTTTACTTCCCATTTAAAACATTGTTAGCAACGTACTGCTGTGTACTACAAAGGTCTATTTTTCTGTCCCTTAATATGTAATATTATGCTTGATAAATAAAGGGGTGGGGAGAAAAGGTTCTGATGACAAAGATGCAAGTTACATTACTTATACAGGTTATTGGTAAGCTAGTAATAAGCAATTAAAAAGACAGTCTTGTATTGTATTGTAATCCAGGCAAGCACACATAGTGTACCTTAAGAAAGCCACATGCCTCGGTATTTCTGAACTACATGAGAACTACAGTACGTAGACCTGTGGGGCAGATGGAGCCGGGATTTGCCCATGCCCACGGAGCACTGGTGCAGCCAATGGCAGAAAAAACATCCACATCTGAGATTTCGGCAACCTTGCAGCCAAGAGCTGCTGTCTGCTGAGAGTTTTCTCCCATTTAGATTTTTAAAGCATGGTGGGCAAAGAAAATACTTTTTTTTTTTACTTTTTTTTTTCTTTTTTTTAAAGGTACGAAAAATTGAAGCCCTGCATAATGGGCAGCAAGAAAAAAAAAGGCAGCTGCAGTAGGTGGCTACTGCCAGGAGAAGGTGAACACAAGCTTCACCGGAGCAGTGAGGCACTGCAGCATGCAGACCTTCCTCTGCAAGCGTGCGTGGACACTGATTTGTAGCCAGAGAGACCTTTATGCTTGCTGAAGAGAAACAAGATGATTGTACAGCTTGTTGAAGTCAAAACTGGAGATCAGAGAGGTGACATTCAGAGCTAGCCCTTTGAGTACTTCAAAGGAAACACAAAATAAAAACTGGGTCATGTTCAACATACTAAACAACCCTACTATGTACATTATCCGCGATGATTTATAAATACCTAAGCAGAATGCTCCTACTGTGTACAGGTAGAACATATCCTAGAGTACTCAAAGAATGGACAGTCCTCAACTCACGCAATGAAATTAAGTAGCACATTAATGAGCATCTGTTGACAAACAGAACTGAATCTGATTCAGGAAGTAAGGCCTGATTCCACCCTTTGCAGCCCCTTTGGTGCCAGGGGCCTCGGGAAGCGCAGGCTGGCCGCAGGCGCCTTTTCAAGGACGAGCTTGGACCCCGACGGAGGTGTCAGGGACGTTACAGTGCGTTCACTCTCAGTGCATACCAACAGGATTTTATAAAGCATATAAAATCATTTGAGAAGGAATTTGATTCCTGGAGATTTGCTACAGTGTGCCATTCAATGGAAAGGAAAAAAAATCAAAATCAACAGCAAATGATGATAGACCAAGCTCCATCACAGCTGAGAGGGACTAATACCACCTGGTCAGCTGTGCTGACTTTCTGAACCCCAGAACTGGAACAGAAGATGCTGAGCTGAGATGGGGAGAAAGAGAGGCATAAATACTAAGCAGTTAAGAGCACAATTAAAAAAAAAAACAAAACAAAAAACCAACACCGCCCAAAAAAAACTACCCCACTACTAAAAATTCAAACAAGACAGCTTAACTGCTGCCAACAAGTCAACTGAGTATTTCCTCAAAAGGAAAAATAAATTTGTGTTAAAATCAAATTTGAAGCATTCAAAAAAATTAAAAAAGAGCATTCTAACAAGCATACAGAAAGATGTTGAAAAAGAAATGGTCCACAGAAAGGCAGACACAAACCATGAAGCAGCCAATCCCCCCCTTTAGTGAGGATGGCTTTTCTGAGGCTGCAGAAAGACCCTGGGGGAATCCCCCACCCCAGGAAAGCACATGGTTTCTCCTGCCATAGCATTACTGGTTGGGAAAGATGAGGGAATTAGCCCTGCAGCCAGCCTGCACACATGTGCACCAGGAGCAGGTCACCCCCCTTGCTCTCAGGTGAGCAGGGAAAGGACCAACAAGCTATGCAGCCCACTGACACACAGTCCCTACCAGCCCCAATCCCTCCTGAGGAGAGAACTGGGAGAAAAGCTGGCACCAAGTGTCAGCTCCCAGCTTAACTCCTCAGGATGAGGCTGAAACACAGAGGGATAATTGATGGAAGGGGCTATACCCTCTCCTGCTGCAGTAATGGAGTCTCATGTTCTCAGTATGTTCCCAAGGTGTCCCCTCAGCTCCCTAAAGGGGAGATGTAGGAAGCTGGAGAGACTCCAGGGCACTGAGAGCAGCCAGGGAACACACATCCATCAGCACAGCTGCAGCCATAAGCTGCAAGTCCATCATGCTCTTGCATCACTGGCACTGGAGGCAAAACCCCAGCTGTGATTCATGGCAGGTTTGGGGTGGGCATGCCCATCAGCCAGGATCCAGCCCAGGCCAAACACAGCACATTAATTAGCAACCTCCTGCCTTCCCTGGTTACAGGCAGAGCCAGGGGGAGTTCCCCCTTTGCAAAAAGAAGGGTCTCTGTTCAGGGAAGGGCAGTGCTCTGGGGTATTTGATTGCTGCTGGTTTGCCTCTGACCTGGTCTGTGTCATTAGGCTGCAAACACCTCACCCAGAGCACCCTGCTGCCAGCAGTGCCCAGTGAGGGACCCCCACTCTTCTGAAATGCAGAGCACTCAGCAAGCCTGTGCATGGCGATGGCAAAAAGGAGGCTTCTAAGGGCTGTTAACAGCACTGCAGGGTCTTCAGGAACAGGAGGGCTGTGGCAGGCAACCAGCACTGTCCCAGGTGGCTCAGAGGTGCTTCCATGTGGTATTTCTGTTCAGATTCAGACACCCTTTCTGTCCTCTGGGATGAACATTTTACCCAAAGTGCAAAGGTATGATGACAAAGCCATCCAGCATCAGTGGGTCAATCAGAGCAGCAGATCAGCCCTTTGATGCTACAGATTTCAAGGAAAACAGCTGGCATTGAAGTACAGCTCTGCCAGCTCCCACTGCCCACCCAGTGACACACTCAGAGCCTAACCCAATCCCACCCACCTAACTCCACTTATCCTACTTGCAGACGTCGGTCCCAGAACTGGGTCTCAGGTTCCCTTTGGGCAGTAACAGGTAACCTGGAGAGTCTTTTGAACATATGAAAGAGCCAAATGGGCTGAGGGGGCAGAAGTATTTACAAAGTCAATGAAAAGAGCAAGAGCCCAGCTGTTATGCACAGCACAGCTGGCTGGATAGCAGTTACAGAGCGATCAGCCCATCCGGGGTCTGTCAGAACTATGTACAAAACTCAGATGTTTAAAAAGAACCTTCTTTCATTACTCACTTGGTATCTCTCAGTATTAAAGCATCTGAGGCTGGAATCACAGCCACACCTGCCAAGATCTCCCCATGGAGGGCCCTGCAGGTCAGGCAAGCTGCAATAGGGAGTACAGAACAGGAACAGCAAACTTGAAAGAAGAGAAGGACCCAGCCAGAACGGTGAGGGCAGAGAGCAGGTAACTAGCACACAGAAACCAAAACTGGGAATGAGCTAAACCAACAAGATTTGTTTGACTTTTATATGTGTCCAGGTTCTTGGACTCAATGTTAGAAGGCTAACCTAAACATATTTCTGAGATTTCAGCAGGCTATACAAATATGTTTAAGTATGGCTTTCTGATGTTCACTTTTAATGAAGACTGCGACACAGACCTTGCTTCCTTTACATTCAATACCAGTAAGATTCTACATAAAAGGTTTTAAGGGACTAAAATACTGATTGCAATAAATATCTGCATGGCCTCCTTAAGCTGATGGAGCACGCCAGTGAAGAGTAGCAGAAAGGTCTCTGAGAGGCACCGTTGATTGCTTCTAAGTCTACACACATGTCCACAGATCTCCATTAACTGTGCGTTGAAACATCTGAAGAGGAGCTGCTGTTGCTGTTGGTGGTCTGTGCCCTCTTTATATACAAGTTTAGTAGCTTCATCTGAAAGAAAAAAAGAAAGATCAGAAGATGCCAGAAAAAAACAGGTAGGGAAAAGCTGACTGCCAATGTAAAAACTCGCATTCCGTGGTGACTCATTTTCGGGTGAGCTGACACTGGGCACTCTGGAGGAAAAGCAAGAAAACTGCCCATATTGCAGAACAGAGACAAGAGGCTATGCCCAGTCCCATTGAAGTTACAGACACATTTAATGGGATTTAGAAAAACCTCTTGCATTTCACTTCAGAAGCCATCAGTTCATAGACCTCAATCCTGCAGCCAGGTCAGGTCAAGCAGGATTCCCACAGAGGTCAGTAGGGCTGCAAGCACACTGGTGATCCAAGAGCCACAGGTCTCCCTCCTAGGAAAAACCCTGAACTTTCCCTGTTTTATAAAATGTTCTTTTTCAATGACATTATATCTTCACTGATGTGTGCACTCATCCAGTGCAATTGCAGTTGTTATGACTATATACTTCCCTCGCATGGATTTGTTTTCTTTTTGCTCTTTGCCACCTAAAATCCAGATCCTGTAATGACTCATGTCTACATTTAACTTTAAACAGGCAGGCAGTCTGCATAAACCCAGAAGAATTACTTACATGTTTATAGTTAGTGATGTGGTGGACCACGTTTGTGGCACGTGGGATACTGGAATAATAAAGCCTCTACAACATTTTATAGGGGGACTTCTTAACATCCCAAATACAAAGAGGTAAACCTCAGCACACATACCTGTCTCTCTGCAGAGCAATTTGAAGGCACAATTGTAATTTGTTTAGTGACAAGACAGAAATAAAATCCAAGTGTTTTTAGTCTCAGATTGTTTTGGCCTATACCACACTTCCTTACCCATGAAAGAAATTATGACTTCAAAATGACAGAATGAAGCCCTCTGAACTAAGTAGCTATTTATGTGCACAGATTTGTTTCAGAAACAAAACTTGCAGAATTCATCTTAAAATTGCATAGAAATCTTGGGAATGAAGACTTAAAACAGCAGAAAAAAAATCTGTGGTGGCTTGTTGAGCAGCTCTGAAAAGCAATCAAAACACCAACACAAAATTCTTGTCTGAAGGCCAGAGTTGAATTAAGGGCTTGGTTTCACTTGCAGCATCAGGTCAGAATTTGAGTTTTGCAGCTAGTCTGACGCCAAGGTACAAAGTCCTTTGAAGGGTCATTTGAGCTTGCTGTTGTCCCAGAAGGAAAGGGATACATGTGCCCTGATGTTAAGAGTGAAGCTTTACCTGCATTTCTACCAGCCCCAATCACAACTTGCTGCTGAGAGGACCTGCTCTCCCACCATCCCCATCACTCTGCATGAGGATGCCTGTGTGGCCACAGAGCAGACTAAAAGCTATTTAATTTGTATTGCAGATCTGGTTTTCAGCCAGAGCAGCCAGCTGAGCCAGCTCACTGCACAACCACCTCTGGATGTAATGCCAAAGGAGGAAGACAAACGTGGCTGGAGAAGGACCTGCTCAGAGGCAGCCTGCAGTTACACAAGATCAAATGTATCACAAAACCAATCTCCAAACACCATTAAAATTTCCTAAGTGGGATTTCAAATGCTCACATTGCTGAGCAAGTGCAGTGCTGCTCCTGTGGCATTTGTCAGGGTGAGACAGGATTTAACAGAGTTCAGGGAACCTGACCCAGAGCTACAGTGAAGCCACTGGTCTTGCTGCTAATAATAGCCAGCAGAATGGCTTGCACTACCAAAACACCAGAGACACATCACTCTTGTACCTTGCTTCCTGTGAGTTGTGCGAGATGAGGTTTCAGTTCTTCTCCAATTACTGAATAAATAGCCACTAGGCAAAATACACTGGCTTTTCTGACACTGCTCTCTGTGTTATCATAACCCTGGAAATGAGAGAAAAAGGTCAGAAGACAAACAGCACTCCCCAACACCCTTCCTGAGCAATACACTACAGAGCTGGTGTACATTTTGCAAATGTGGCTGACCTAAGAGATTAATTAAAAAACCTCTGCTTAACATAACAGTTTGCAAACTGAATACTCAAAGAGCAGAGAATGCAATCACCCTATCTGTTCCTTTTGTTATTACTTATTACTGTCATGTTGTAAGTTATTAATATCTAGTTATTTATAGCATTAGATAACAACACATGGTTTCCTAACACGAGCTCAAGACTCTATCAGATACACACACTTCTGTGTCCAGTTCAGATGACCATGAACTGTCCTGAACAGTCAGGACTCTTTGAAGGGCTGCTTACCTATCAAGTAAGAAATACCACAGGAAAGAACACGCTGAAAGACCCCTGCACATATGCTGATCTCTGGCAGCTTGGGCAGAGCTCAAACTAGCCACCAGGTCACTCAGCAGCTATGGACACCAGTCCCAAACTCAGGCAGAGATGCATCACTCAGCAGCCATCCCACCCCATGAGAAAGGCAGACATCACTTCAGCCTGCAGGATGCCGGCTCCTCCGGATGCAGGGTGACCTCTGCTGGGAAAGCCAGAGGAGGGATGCAGCACAGCTGGGGCTGTCCCAGTTGCAGGGCCCAAGCACAGCCCAAAATGACAGCCTGCAATCCCACAAAGCACTGAGCTAGGAAAGCAGTAGACCTCGGTGAGCTCACAGAAACACCAAGCTATTAAGCATTAAGGTGGAGAAAAAGGCCGAGCCTCCTCATCAGGAGCAGGGCAAGCACCACAACTCTGCCCTGCCAAGCCCTGTTCTTCCATGGAGTCCCCATCTGTTCATGGAGAGCCTGCTCCAGGCTCTTGAGCTGCACACTTGTGCCCACACTGCTGCTGACACTCCTCGCCTCCTCACCACTCTGCGAGGACCCTCAGCATGGTAAACAAGCACAAAGGTGATTCTCTCCACACACAGTCCTTCAGCCAGGATCCCAAAATACTTCCCAAATGTAAAGAGTAAATTCCTTCTATCACTGAGTTTCTAAGGTAAGGAAATATCTCAGGCAAGCTCTACTCTGAAACAAGAACCATTTAAAGTAATAAAGAAGACAAATAAAACTGCCTTTTTAAAGGCATGGTGCTCTCAGACTTTTGCAGTGCATCAAAGCTTCACTTTTCAGATTGTTGTCTCCAACAATGATGGCTAAAACCATTTTTCAACAAAAGTTTAGATGAATACAGAATTGTCCAACTCCCAGAAGCTGAGATTTAAGAATTGCAAGAGCTGACACTACAAAGTTGGTATGAATGCCAGGATGCATAAGGGGAATTTCTGACTTTGCCCTTGTCCTTCCGACATTTTAAGCTCACAATGAGGAGGCCTCTTTATCCCAGTTCTCATGGAAGTCTTACTCACCTAAACACATTTCCTCCTTTCACTCTGACTGATGTGTTCCTGTCACAGTCTCTCCCCACTAAACACACACATTTACTCTCCTCCCTCAGTGCTACTTCATGTATTTCCTCCTTGTTTGCAGCTCTATCCCTGCACCGCCAGCTGCTTGTGCAGGTGACCAAAAGACAACACCACTACAGCCAGTGCTCAAAGCTAAATCCACAGTGCACAACTAAGCCTTAGCAGTGGCAAAAACACAGCTCCCCACCCAGCCCGAGTTATGAAAGAGGCTGAATAAAGTCAGCAAGTAGTTTGGTCCTAATTTCAGAGAGAAAAGAGGAAAGGAGCAACCTGCCTGCTGGGTTTCAAATTCAAGAGCAAAGTAGCATCAAAGCACAGAACAGCTCAGCAGAACTAAAGGGGAATTAAAGGGGACTACAAGATGTATAGAGACAGTGTAAAATGTAGCTAACTCCTATACTCAAATTTATTACATGGTTGCTACTGGCTTATTTGGGAGTCAGAAAAAGGCATCCAATTATGGAATATTCATGTAAGAACCTGAGCTCTTCTTTCCTTAACATTAAAAGGATCAAAAACTCATATATAAAAGTCTTATTTTACCAAAAATTAAATGGCTTAATTTACCAAAATCTGGCCCCTTAGGATTCATCATTCTCCCTCCCTTAGGGCACAGATGTCACAAATTAATGGTGGCTTGTGCTCAGGATCAGTGACATGGGATTCTGTACCTGTAACAATCCAGGAATGATATCAGGTAGGAGCTGATGCAACGATTCCTTGGAAATCCTCTCAATGACTTTCGTTTGCATTTTGATGGCAGCTAAATTAATTGGATAATCTGCAGTCTGAATGATGGGACAAAGCACCTTGATGCACTGCTCGGGGTGGATGGAACTCGCCAGGGTAGAAGCAGCTTCTTCAGCAGCTCTGACCACCTGAAATGAAGTAGAGCAAACCCTTAGGTTAATGAGGTCACACTTGACAGCCAACACTGCTGGTGTGTGCTAGGAATGACTGCCAGGAAATGCTTGGGGATGTTCATTAACAGATCTGCAGGAGGCTTTGTTGAGGGGCAACTGACTCTAAGACTTCACATCCTGTGTCTCCAGTGACA
The DNA here is from genome assembly GCF_024509145.1 of Vidua macroura. Classification (NCBI taxonomy): domain Eukaryota; kingdom Metazoa; phylum Chordata; class Aves; order Passeriformes; family Viduidae; genus Vidua; species Vidua macroura. The sequence goes on from NC_071577.1 coordinate 29,206,977, forward strand.
TCTTTGTTTCAGCCAGTGGCAAGAAGTCCTTCCTGCCTAATATAACTGTGTCAGGGTTGTGGCTAGGTTGACAAAATGATCTGTCATCCAAGACAGACAGGCACTCCCATCCCAGGAGGAGTGAGAGGATGAAATCTCTCCAGCCACTGCCAAAGAACCCAAACCCACCAGCTCAGACTTACACAAAATGTTGTCTCCTTAACCACGAATGGCCCTGTTGCAGCTTCCAGTGTGCACCTCAGTGCTGAGTAGCACGTGCCCATGCTGGGGCACCCATGGCAGCTGTGTCCTGCCCCTTCCCAGATGAACTGCACTGCACTCAAATCCAGGTCACAGACACAAATGGGCTTTAGGGAGTCCCTGACCAGGCAGCTCTGCTCTCAGCACATGTAACCCATCAAGGCAGCACTGGGATCACCATACAAAATGGGAGGAAGAACAAACGGAAACAGCAGCAGCACCCACCTTTTGCAACAAGCCCACACTGTAAAGCAGTGTACACATCCTGTAAAGCAAGGACGATACTAAATTCAACTCTACACTGAGAGAAAGCAGATTCACAACTTTCACTCTTCCCCAGCAGGTAGGACAGCTAGTTCAAAGAAGAAAGACCCAAATCTGGTCTCTCCTCCCAAGAGAATTTATTAATTTTACATTCTGCAGTAATTGGATAAAAAAGAACAGGATGGGAAGGCAGGTTTTCTTTTTTCCAAGTGTCTGTGCTAATTGCCAGGCAACAAAATGAAGCTTCCTCTTGGCTGCCCTCTTCCTGGCCACAAATAACACTCTTTGCTCCCCATGTTCTTGTTACAACACGAAAGATGGAGGATGCTTTTCTCCATCTTCTCTTACTCCCCTCTTCTCAGGGCTTACTTTAAAGGGAGGGTAAATCCTGAGTAGACAGATGCCCATGGGCAGACTTAAATCCAACACCTCAGCTTTAAGAAGAAAGAAGCATTCACAAATCCTCATGTTTGGGATCCTCCAGCTAGTCCCTCCAGGCAGTCCCTAACTAAGCCCAGGAACATTAAAGCACCCTTCTTTCCTGGTTGTGTGGGAGGCTCAGGTGCCCAGCACCAGTTCTCTACCTCCTCCTAAACTGAACTACCTGGGGTTGTATGAAGTCAATACTTTGAACCCAGCACTAGGAAATCTGTCCCAGGCAATCTGCAAAACAGCTCATAAATCAAACCACAGGTCTCCCACTTAGACTGAAGCCATGGCTGCTGAATTCCTGTTGTTCTCCTCTCCCACATACTGTGAAGGCATCAAACTCAGGGATTTCTATTTGAGTAAGGCAACCTATGGACAAATGTAGCTCTATCAAGCCTCAAAAGAAGGTGAGCTTCCATTATTTTTAAGCAACTACTGTGGATAATGCATGAACAAGGAGTGGCTGGAAGCTTATCTTAGTCCATTTACTACAAAACACAACTTTTAAGATAACAGCAATTAAAAGTGACCAGAAGGGATCATCTCCACCTACAGAGCCTGCTTCACCCACAGTCAATAGTCATATCCATGCTACTAACATTTATCTTCCACTCATGCTGAGAGCTACCTTCCTGAAACAGGAATGGCACAAAACACTTGTATTCCCAGGAAACAGCAGAACTCATCCACTTGGCTTTTGCCATTCTCTAAGGCAGATCCAACAGTGAATGTGATCTCAGACACTTAACACAGCACAAATATTGCATGCAGGCAAGATATGGGCAGGATGGTGAAGCAACCTGAGATTTTGGACTGCTTCTGTACCAGTGCCCTATTTACAGAAATAAAGCTGTCCAAGTGCTCCACTTACCTCAAGACTTTCTCAGAATTTAATTATAACATTAAAACATATTCCAAAATGAATGGCAATCCACAATGTGAAAAATATTAAAAAAAAAAAATTCTTCCTGAAAGATCTGTGAATGAGTAACTATACAGAACAGAATGCTTGCTTTCCCACTTACAGCAAGTTCTCCCTCTTCCAGCTATGTCTTTGCTAATTTCTCTTCAATTTCACACATGAGAAGCATAAAAGTTAGTATTTTTCCACATAAATTAGTACTAGCTTAGGAGCCAGGACTGTGTGATTTTGTTGGGAAAGAAGAGAAACACCCAAGTACTTAAGGGAACCTAATGCCAGGCTTTAATAGCACAGGGTGGAATTGCTGGAACAGATTAAACCAGGAGCTCCCAGAAGGTCTCTAAAGGAATCCACTTCCAGGCACTGCAGTTTCTGATGTTTGCTTTCCACCAATGATGGAAAGCATGAACTTAGAGGGCCCTGATACTTTACCATCAATTTAACTATTCACTAGCAAGCCACTAGCTAATAAACCCCCAAATATTAGTATTTGAACACAGGCCACTTGGGATTTTGTTCTGCAGCAACACCAAACACTGTTGGGAAGGTGTTTTCAGACACTCACTCTCAGAAAGAAAAGCTTGCACATATATCACAACACACTAAAAGAAAATTGTAAAAAAAAAATTAAACCTTATATCCTCTTGTTATCCTACTTGATAAAAAAAGCAACAATATTTTAGTATAAACCTATGGCTAGACTCTGATCTTGAACACATTACCATAAAAAAAAAGCAGTAGGTGAAGAGATTAATTAAAATGAATGAATTAGAATGAATATTATTAGAATGAATATTCTATCTGGGTTTCAGCTCCATATCCTGTTTGCACATAGTTTACTGTGTCTATTAAGTTGAAGGTATGAAGCAAGTCCATGAGACAAAAAGCCTATTAATCAATTCCAAGCAGAAGGAGCATTAAAATACAGTGGCAATTTTTCACAAAATAAGCAAGAGTTCAATAGCAACAAAGGTCACACATATTTTGCCCATCAAAAGGTGAGCAAGGGAAGTTGTGAAGGTACAGAAGTTATTTATGCCCTGACAATCCTGCTTTCAGCACTGCTGCCCATGTCTAGCATGGATGTGGCTACATTTAGGCAGTGGCTGGCCATTTCATATCCCTTCCCCCTGTACACAGGAGGATGCATTACACATGTCCAGCATGATAGGAGCTTGTAAATGTGACAACACCAGGGAGACTTCCAAGCCTCCCATGAGCACATCTGGCAGACAACGCCTGCATCTCAGGCACACTTCAGCAAACCCCCTGAGCTGTGATTAACTTTAATAACATGCTCAAGTCTCACACCCATCAACTGGATTCCAGCATGTGCTTGCATGCTTGTTTGGATGAGAGCCTCTGCAGGTAACCAGCTCCTGGCTCCCTGCGGAAGCACCAGCAGGTGACAGGGTATAGGAAGGGGTAGGGCAATACCAGCTGATGGAGAGTCAAAGAGAAAAACTCATCCCTGCTGGCACAGGAAGCCAAATGCCACCATTTTGCAATGCAAGTACCAGCCCTGTCCTTCCTCCTGGCTTTGGCAAAATAAAACATTCAACCACCCAGAGAGACTCTGGATCCCATGAGGGGCTCTCAGTATTTACCCAATCAGCTCAGAGTCCCGCTCACCTGGCACTGCCAGAGAAATCAGCAGCATTTCCAAACAGAGGGAAGTGCATTATCAGAAGGTACAACCTGCCAGGTCATTTGGCAACAAGAACATGAAGCTGTAATAGAGTTTAGCAAAGACATTTTGCCATGAGGCACAACACTTGTGCCTTGCAAATTGTACATACCTTACAGTATCAAAAAATCAAGTATCATTTTTAGTCAGGGCTTTAACCTGACCAGCAGAGTGAAACAACCTTAAAAGGAGTGGGAGAAATGAATAAACAGGATCAAGGAACAGGTCTTCCTCCCAGCTTTGAAGGCAAGATCAACAGATACACATCAAGAAGTGACAGAAAAGGCTCGTACTAACAGTGACACCACAGTAAGTAGTGTCTATGTAATCTATCCTTTAAGCCCAAGAAAATGAAAGGGCGCTGTTTGCTACGTGCTCAGACTGGGGAGCTTGCTGTCACAAGGGGATTAGAAGTTAGACAAGTTAACCAAAGGAAAGAAAAAAGCCAACCCACACAGGGAGGCAGGCAGAGCCATTCACACGGAAAGGCTTTAAGACAGCTGGAAGGGGGAAGCATATCCACAGGGAAGCATCACTGTATGCTTGCTTCTTGCTAGTGAGTCACATAGGGTAACAAGCAAAGCAAGATTTTTGTTCAACCTAATATAATTCTTCTTAGGAATCTCAGAGATACAAAATAAAAGTAGAAAGGCCATCAAATGATGATGGCAGCTGTAAGCAGCAGATTCAAAAGGGTGGCTATGAAGCAAGACTACAGAGAGCCGGCAGTTATTTAAAAGCACAGACACTAAGCTGTATGTAAGGTATGTCACAAACATGATTTTACCTCCCAGTAAAACCTTAGAGCAAACCATGGCTTGAACTGGATAGTTTGACATCGTTCAACACAGGGCAGGTAGCCCTGGAATGCAGATCTAAGAGATAGCTCTTGGCCTTAAAGCAGCAGGTTTTTCTCCTTTCTAAAAGCTTACCTAATGCTCTACACACTGGAGACTAGATTCAGCCTGACTTTTGCTGGCATAACATAAGCTCTGTGTGCTGGAGGGTTCCTTGAAAGACATCTGTGATGCATTAAGACTTTTCTAGTGAGTCTCACGAAAGAGAAGTTTTTATACTTCCACCCAGTTTGCTTTAGGGAAGGAGCCATATTCACATGCACAAAACCAGCAAAGTGTAGTACACAGAAAGCTGTTTACCTCTAGCAATGTCTTCCTTAATGCTACCAAGGAGTAAACTTCTTGTTAGGCAGTCACAGGCAGGCAGTCCCAGGAATATGCATGGGAATTGCTCCCCGATTTCAGTGTGAGGGGATATGCTGATGTGCAGTATCAGTGTGATCAAGACTGACCTGTCACAGAGCCTTGTCTTTAAACAGAAAAGCACACTGGAATCATTAAAGTTCTACAAAATTTGCTGGACAAACTTTGGATGACAATTCCCACTGGTTTACCTGGCTCACAGCACACTGCAGCCACAGGATCCTATTCACTTAAGATAGCCGGAGCTCAGACTCCATCTCTTCCACTCAATTTCTTCTGCTCAGCTATCACATTTCATGCATTAACATGTTGCTTGCTGCCTGATGGCTGCAACAACCAGCTTATGAGTTTTGATAGTTTAATTTCTGCTTTAAAGAGACATACAGTACTGGAAAATAAGGGAAGGAAAATGTCCTGAGTCCCCTAAGGGAGAACATGCAAGGTTCATAGGCTACACAGGGCATCAGTGTAACATGCAGGGATCTCAGCAAAGCAGCACCTGAGGCACCTGGATGAGAGCTTCCCACAGGAGCTTAAGCTGGAGTACTTTGCCATGATTGCTAGTTACAGTGTCTCTGCAGAAGGTTGTAGAGGATGAGGCAGTGCAGGGAAAGCCCCACAGAAAGTTTAGAGGCTTTGTACACCACTGTGAAACATGAAGAGCACCAGAGAAGTTTATTAAGCAGAAGAACAAGGGTTTGCTTTCAGGCTTATGAGGCATGTGGCTGTGCTTTTGAGCCAATTTTTGCCATCTAGAGGTGGTTACTTAAAGCCTGGATAATCTATGCTGGAGGGGATGGAGGCTTACCAGTACCTACTCAGGCAACCTCCCATCCCTGAAGGCTTTACAGTCTAATTCAGACAGGAACAAACAATTATGGACTTGGTTTCAAAGCAGGAAGTGGACTCAGCAATGGGGAGTGCTAAGCAGATGAAAAAGCAGTGTGATTTTTATAAGGACTCAGAGATTAAGTAGATTAGACTGCTTCTCCTGGGCACTAAATATTTGAAACTTATTGGGAAACAGAAAAGGCACATAAACATGTATTATGAAACATCAGTGACTGCCCACTTGCAGCACTCAGTAGCTTCCAGCATGGACTGGGTAATTAATCTTCAAGACTATGATCATTTAGTGCTTTTCCTTTTGCAGAAACCTATACAGATCATACCATCATCAGAAGACAGTTACAATATATAAATGTCAGAGGCCAATCTAAAAGCACCTCAGCAAGATAATAAAAATTATCTACAGGTAATGGGTAACTGATTTCTTCTTCTGTCTCTTTCAGAGGGTTGCTACAAAGAATGTACAATAAGCATCCCAATTATGCTTATCGACCTTCTATATCATAAAATACAGAAATTAGATATCTCAGATATGGCACAGGATCCTTTTCTTACACATAGAAAACAGACATCAGTTAACTCTACAGGACTTGTGCCAGAGACAGAAGCAGGGAATTAGCTATCCTATGATTTCTCACTCTGCTGCTGATTTCCAAGATATTAAACTATTTCTGTTTTAAAATACTCAATAATAAGAAATTATCCTCATTTGTCTGGCATGAATCTGAAGCAATGTCATTATCAGTGGTACTGGGTCAGCAAGCAGCATCTCTCCTTAGTTATGGGTGAGTAACTACACTGGAACAAATGAGTTAATATTAACTAATTGGCAACAGAAAGATGGTTCTCTTCCAAATAACTACAAACAAAGATTGATAAAAATCAACAAGATTTAATATCATCCACAACTTCAATTATGTTCTAATGCTCCAAAAGTAAGTGAAAGGCATGTCAACCCCCCTAAATGTTTCCAGTTATGACCAAAGCGGGCTTGACTCTTCACATCACCCCATTAAATCAACAGCATTGAACAGACTGTTGTACTACAAACAGTATAAAAACAGGACAAAGTTAAAAAATGCAAACTAAACATGAATCCCAACCCAGAGCCCTCTAGTCTGTAGCCTGGGGTTACATTAATTTTGACCTGCTACTAAGGTCCGTGCTTTGCCAATCTCCTGCATTTGTACTCACAACAAGATGTGACTCAGCTCCAACTCCATGTACCAACTTTTTCTCTCCCATATCCCTGGGGGGAAATGTGGTGTTCTCAGCTGTGCTGCTCTGCTAATCCCAGACCTTGCCTTCAGCAACAGAAGGCAGACGATTTTTAGCCATGGCAAAGACCCAACTGTCTGAAGACTTCTGCTTGGCCTTGAAAAAACAGCCAATTATCCAGGCATCCCAAAATATCCAACTATGCTACCACTGCTTTGATATTTCCAACTATGTAATCTGGAATAAAGTCACAGGTCTTTCTTTTTTAAACAAGAAAAGAAACTTTAACTAGATATCAGCACTCAACTGGGGGAGGGGGTGATATCTGCTGGTTGGTGAATATGCTGTTTTTGACATTTGATGTGTCGTGGTGATGCTGAACAACAGCAATATTGGAATTTGTGTAGACAAACAAACCTTCCTGATTTCCAAAGAACTGCCTCTTACTATGACTTCTAGGAGACAGTACCCAACCTTAACAGTTCTGCTCCTGTTCAAATTCCCTTTGCTTGGTCACTTTAGATTGAGTCTCTGTGGGTCACATATAATTGAAAATGTGAGCAGTAGCTGGAAGCAATTAGTATTCCCTGTGCTGAAGGGGAAATTCAGGTAAAAGAGACTGAAACAGATACAGCTTGCTCAAAATAGACATTTTCTCCTAACTTTCACAGTCTGTTGAGACACCAAATTATCAAATCATAACCAAGGATCACTTCTGTCTTCTGCTACAAGGCAGAAGCAGTCCAGAAACATAACAAACTGGAGTGTCATCTTATCAGGACATCACTGACACAAAGATTAATCATTTCCAAACTAAATTTCATACCAGCTTTTCTTGAAATAGTTCTTACAGTCTAGAGGAAGATTTGATTTTATGTAGTTTAAGGACAGTGCACCACTCCCTTTAACACTGCTGTGACAAAGTGAGAAAGAAAGCTGTAGAACAGACTGCTCAGAACTTCCTTTCCCTCTTCAGCTATCCTTTGAAAGTGCCCTTCACTCACAAACTGGTGAATCCTCATTTAATCTTCTGCTCAGTGGGATCCAGTCAAAGGGTAGCTCCTCCTCCCCTCCTAGAGAGAGCAGTGCCGCAAAGCCAGCAGTGGGAGCGAGCTGGAGGACCAGCTCAGGAAGGGAATTTGTGACCTCCTGGCTCTAGGCTATGAGTTTGACCAACTGAGCCATGCCCAAATGATCTCTCAGTTAATTTTTCACAGACTTAACTGAATCAGCAAGTCCCAACTACAGGTAAAACTACTTTGAGCATATTCCCAGGTATGTATTTAGCCTAGCTCATGTGGACACGCAAGTGCAGGTACCTTTCTTAACTTCAGGAATGCCGATCTCCTCAAGCTACTGACAAACAGATGATACCTCTCCTGGGCTGCATCATGGTTCTGAGAGCTTCATTTACACAGGGATCAGAAAATACTCATACACAGAGTGAAAAATCCAGAACCAGTGCCCCCACTTAATACAGCTGTGCACATGCAACAGATGGCAAAACAAGAACATACCTGCAGTGTCCTGCTGTGACAGCTGTCACCCAAAGGTCCCACTGCAGCAGCTGATGGCTCATCATGAAGCTGCTTGGAAAACCATGGCAAATCAAAGCCACACTATGTGCAGCACAGCAGCTACTTGCTGAGCACAGCATAGCTCAATTAGTCTATAAAGAAGTGCCAGAACTCCCATCTCTCATTCCTGGTTTGAGTTTATCTTTTCCCTGTTTTTGAGTTATCTTTTCCCTGTTTTTTCCCTGGGAGGCACCTCATGCAAACCCCCAAAGAACCTTTCCACACCACAAGAATACAGAGGCATAAAGCATGGTGTTTTCAACATCAGTCTTGATTTCTGTAAAACCCACCAGTCCCACAAGGACAGTGAATTCTGATGGGCATTAAAAACAATGCCAGGGCCAAAATGGAAAGGTCCTGCTAGAAATGTTAGTTCTAGAGGATTCTCAGACAAAAAATACAAAGGGCACTGAGTCAAGGTGAGCTGAGAAGTATGCAAGCAGGAAAACTTGCCAATAAAAGGCACTCCTTCAGAACATAATGTTTTGTCTGACTCCTTTATCAGAAAATCAATTTACAACTGCTTCTTACTACTCTGAACTGAAAAAGACAGAGGTGCAAAGGCTCTAAATCAAGAAGAGGAAGGTAGGCAGAGTAGGGCAGCCCTCATTCACTAAAGCATTAAACACTTTCTACTTTTGCATTTTAGAGAAATCCAGATTGTTATTTTCTTTCCCTAAGAGTGTTTTTTGTTTGGCTGTTTTGATTTTCGAACAGTACAGTTTCTGCTACCCATGATTAAATTAATCCTGTGTCAGTCATCCAATGCTCTGGAGCAGTCTGGTCTATTTTAATCATCTTTTCATGGCCAAATATCTTCAGAGATGCCTAAAATGGCTAATTTAGAATAATCCTGTGGTAGAGAGGAATAAAGGCCTTAGATTTCAAACCAAGGACTTTGGTAACACAACCATCACAGACTGATAGGGAAAGTCTGGTAGCACTTTCCAGAAGGTTTAGCTCAAACTTCCAGCATGCACGAGGTAGATTAAAAGATCCAACTTGGAAATCAATCTACAAAGATTGACTTTAAATGTAATTTGAATTGATCTACTTAAAATGTTATCATGTCCCTTTATTGTTACTTTACTTCAGAATACTTTCAATCTTGTATAGGACTTCTCTCACAAAAAGGCAAATGCAATTCACCCTCCCCTTTGCTTCTTCCTCTGCCAGTGTAGCATGGCCACTTTGTCCATTTTCTCCTGTTACTCACCAGTTCCCAATTTTCCAGCATGGCCCATTTTCACCATTCAGTTTTCACACACAATTCTGCTTGAACACAGCCTTTGTGTTCTCCAGTACATTTTGTATTCTTACCTGTACACACAGAGGCAGCACAGTGCCCCCAGCATGCTCTAAAAAGTAATTAAACATGCACTTTTCTCCTACAGTTCTCAACCTCTCCCAGAATGAGCAGGAAAATCCTGGGAAATTAACAAACAGTGGCATACCACTCCAAATAGCTCCAAGTCCACATAAATAACTCTGACAGTCTCCACTTTTTTTCCTCACTGTTTCAGCATGTAAAAATCCTGTCTCTTTATATTTGGGAGACTTAATACTGATTTGCTCCACTGTCAAGATCGTTCAACACATTTCCCTGTTAAGTCTCACAGGTCCTACATTTCTTCAGCAGGTCCATATTGCTTTTCCAGTAGCTGAAAGGCTCACTCACCTCCTTGTGGGAATCCTTATGTGCTTCCAGTGTTTTCATGATAGTCAACTCCGCGTAGTTCTTAAACCTCGCTGGCTGGTTCCGCAGGATCTCCCTCAGGACTCGCAGCGCCAGGGCTCTGATCGAATGCTGTGTCGGGAAAAATAGACATTAGAAGAAGATTAGAAAGAGTCACTTCTCAAAATTGTAGTTGGAAGTGAATTCTCATGGCTCATAAGAAATTTGCATGGCTCCCTACGCCACCAGCTCCAGTGCAGTGAGCAGTGGAATCAACGTAACAAAATTCAGAACTGGGCTCCTTGCTTGCTCTTGCACAAAAAGCCACATAAAACGACTGTTCTCACATATACAAGAATCAGAATGATTACTTTCCCGAATTCCATATTCTTTTGGCAATGAAGTAAAAATTTGTACTCAGAGCAGGACATCTACATTACATGAATTTACAAAGAAGGTCAGATCATGTATGTTTTGCCTTTCCTCTTTTACGCAGCTTGGCAGATACCAAACTGGGCTTCATCCATGCCACAAAGCTTTTTTTCATGTACTAAAGCAGTAAAACTGACTCTTCCTGTAACTCCTGTGGAAATTACTTTCAAGGACATAAGTTACTGTAGTCAACACTGACCTATGCCTTCATCCTTCGTATCAAGAGATCATGAGCAGAAGGGATTTATAACACTTGTTTCAATTTCATAACTTATATTAAATTTTTGACCTGTGGCTACTCCAAATAGATGTCATTATTTCAGCAGAGGAATACATACTTTATTTCATCCTCTTCAGCCTTTAAAATATGTGATTTGCTATCCATCTGCAAAATTCATACAGTAGCACAATTCCTGTGTACTTAAGATAAAGTCACCAGACTTTTTGATACTTGTGTGATGGTGCTACCATTAAACATGTAGGACTACAGCAGTTCATGCTTAAACTAAGAACAATGACTGAGAAAATGTCAGCCACTTACTCTGCTTCAGAATTAACATTTCTGAGAGCGTAACATATCTTTCACAAGGAGTATAAGAAATACAACAAATTTTTGAATCAGATGAAAAAAAAAAAAAAAAAGAACTGTGAGTGCTTTGAAGCCTCAATACTGTAACATTCAGATGGAGCATGGCTCTGTTGTAAAGGTGCAGTGGGGTGTTGAGCCTTTACCAAATATCATTGTGCTGCTGAACAAATATCTGCAAATCGAAGAAAGCCTGGCCTGTAAATTACCACTTTGATCAACTACCAAACATAAAGCTGTGATAATAACACAGCTTTTTTAACATTTCAAAACAAGATCCCCTATAAAAGCAGCTTGTTCTTGATGACATTTTTACAAGAGACAGAGACTCATCCCATTAGATCTAATACCCTGGGTCTTTAAACCACTTAGGGAAAAAAAATTAATTGATTCTAGAATGCCTTTATTCTCCTTGCTGGGAGTGGGTATAATACAGCTAGGAGCTTGTAACTTCATCCTAACTCAGAAAAGAGTAACTGAAGTGTTGACAGTTTTTTTACTAGACTAGCACTCCTTTTCTGATTCTATTTCAATTTCCTAGCTATTTACTAGCAACACTTTAAGGAGGGAGGGGGAAAGACTGGGACATTTTGGAGTAACTTAAAACTCATCACTGAACAGAGTGAAAACTAAAGCAGAGTTGTCAACCTTCAAAAGAAAAAATGAGCAGTGCAGTATCACTGATGAGTGGTAGGTTTCATTTAAACTGGTGTGTAGGAATTATTACCCAAGATGAAGCAATGTACAGGAGAGTTAAGACAAAATCTACAGCTCACATCTTTGTCTCCAAGTGTTTCCAGCAGCAAGAGCAGAATGGTTTTGAAATGCTCCTCCCAAACTCCAAGATTATCTTCCCTTGTAATCTTTAGCAACTCCAGGAGAGCTCCTTTCCGCTCCTCCACCCGCTCGTTGTGGTTGGAGAGCTCTTTCAGAAGATCAGCCACCAAATCCGAATGGTCAATGGGTACTTCTAGGACAAATGGCAACAAATCATTTGGAGAAATGGAGAAAAGATCAAAGGTGCCAAGATTTTTCACCCTCTACAGAACAAGGTTAATGTAACAAGGGGCCCCCCAAAAATGCATCCGCTTCCAGGTGGTTTCAGTCAAGCAGGCAACAGAATCAGACTAGTCCATAATTTAACCTGAGTTCATAGCATGGCTCATGCATCTGCACATGGCTTCTAACGAACCAGGAAGAGATGACAATTGGATTTCTTCCAGTTCCAACAATTACTTCTACAAGATGAGAACTGCCGTGGTTTTTCCCAGACATACACACCCAAAACCAATGGTCACATGTATGACCTTTAGATTAAAGTACAGTGACTCATCAGTGTACTGCAAAAGAATAAAGCTGATGTGTAGCTGCACTTAAATGAAGTCAAACACTCAATAACAACAAGCTGTTGAGTGAGGTGTTTCAGCCAAGAGGAGGGGAAGGTCCCAAAGCAGTGTCCCTACAGATGCATGTGGATGCTTAAGGGAGAAATTTGCAGGAAACCCCAGGCAAACAAGAACCAAAACCACAGTATAACATTTTTTCTCAGTAGCCACATATGAGGTTCTGCTGCGACATGAGAACAAAGGGTATTTCATACCAAGCCTCAACTCAGATGCAATGTAATACACAACACATGCACAGGCAGGCACGCATCTGAGGGCACTGCCCATACACAAATACACCAGAGAGGCAGCGAGCTGCCTGCAGTGTTACGAGGTGAGCTGATACAAACCATCCCGAAGCTGATCCATGTCATCATCGAACACTGCTTCCTTCAGGGCGGTCTTGTCGTAAGTGTTAATGGTGTCAGTGTAAGGATAGGGGTTGTATTCCCGAGCACGGGGCCCTGAAAAGGCGCGGGGAGGCTGGGTGTTCAGGAGGGAGGTTTTGTTATCCAGCGCCATCCTTCCGCCTTCCACAATGTCACTGCTTCCACGGACATCACCACTAGGGAGAGCAAGGCCACCATCTCGAGACACCTAGGGGAACCGAACAGAGCGAGAAAAGGTATGTTCAAAACTCTATGGAAACTGAAGCATTTTCGAAGCTCACCCACCAGTAAGAAAAGGTACAGATTTACATGAATTATTTATACATAATACTTACATAAAACTTTGATTACTACCTCTTTCTTTCACACAACTACACCTGCTCAAAAATATCTCACGATCACAGTTTCTGTAACCAGTCTTGCAGCACAAGATGCTGTATGAGCTGTACGCTTGGAGTGATCACAGGTCCTAAGCCTGTGAGGGAAACCATCCATGCATTTTAAGAACTAACATTTCCCATTACAGACATGACTACACACACTCCATGCAAAAGCCATCACTGAGCCACGCTGAGCCTGAGGAACACTAGCACTGTTTCCATCCTTCATGGCACTCACACAGAATCCCTGTGAGCACATTCCACAGGAGGCCAGAGTTTAAAGGGAGCCAAGGGAAACAGTCAGTGAAACCCCATAATTAAGATATAAGAAGTTAACAACCAACAAGCAGACAATGCCTGTAAGAATACAGCAGGAATAACTGGATTTTGTACACTACCAATCCACAGACAGGTTTGATCACAATGTTTTAAAATTTCATCTATTGGGGGAGTGAACAACGGAATACTTACAATGTCACAGTCCTTCTTTCCGTCACGTTTGATTGGCTCATTCAGGTCCTCTTGACTACGGAAACTAAATTTCTCAATCGCTTCTGTGACTCCACGAAGAGAGCTGTAGATTTCATCAGAGTTTAGGTTCTCCGTGTCATAATCCAGCATACTAAAGACCAAACGTATATGAAATGTTACAAATGAAACTGGAATCCTCTTCCGACTGTCAACAAAAACAAGCTGGAGACATATGGTTTGGAGTACTCTTTCTAACAGTGACTTGTAACACAACAAGGATGGAATCAAAGCAGAGTTCAGGTCTGAGCTTCCCCTCAAATGGGGCTAAAACAAGGAGAACACTTTGCTGTAAGTGAAGGGAAAACAAGTCTACTGTTTCTTACATTCAGTACGTGTGCTACCTTCTGTAAACCAAAAAACCCTATCCCCACTGTGGTGTATTTTAAAAAGGAAAATAGTACTAATCACTATAAGAACTCAAATGGTTGTGACAGCTGGTGGAAATTGCATCAGTGACATTTACGTTTAATAATATATGAAACTATGACAGATTTAAATGGAAAGGAAAATGTAACTTGACATAAACCTTAGTCTAACATGGCCCATTTTAATTTATAACGTAGTAAAACCTAACTCACTTGCACAGTGCCTTGATAAAAACAGCATTTCAGTATTTGGCCTAAGTTTGGGAATTCCCTCACTCAAACCTGACACTTGCACTTTATCAGTTGTTCAGAAATTTCTCAGCAAAAAGTTTTGGGATTCCTTGAGGAGTTATCCAAATTTAGGCCCCATGATAAAATGCCTTACATGCAAGGGCAGATGATATTAAAAGATCTGGCTAAAGAGAAGTTCCTACAATCTTTGAGAAAATAAAAAAGCATTATTGGCAGGGCTTTGCACTATCTAGGAGAAGTTGAGTTTCCATGACAATCACTAAATTAATAGATCCAGCAAGAGAGAACAATTTCTGGAGGAGTGTCAGATCTCAGTAGAGCCAGAAGCAAATAGATTGAATCAGATATTTACATCAAGTTGTTTGTCAATAAATGGCAAGAAGTGGCTCCCTACAGTGGTGAATTACTATTTCATAACATTTTGGGAAGAATGACAGGATGGGCTTGGAGGCAGATGGCTGAACTGCGTTGTGTTCCTTTTCCACAGAAGAAAAATTCCCTATGAGGTGGGTGGGGGAAAAACCCAAACAAACAAACAAGAAAATCCCTTCTGAATTCTGGGTACACAGCTGTTATTTTCAATGGAACCAAAAGTAGGATATTAAATATCTATTAAATATCTAGAACCACAGCTTTTTTTTTCTGGAAGAAACTTGGGAACTTCAGACAGAGGATAAGATGGGCTGCCCAATACCTTTGGGATTAACACACTGAAAATAGCCATAATCCCTGGCTCCCAAGCAACGTGTTCGCACTACACTCACACAAGCATCAGCACCATGTATTTTGGCAAAGAAACCAAAGAACAATTCCCCAGTGTCTGGCAGACCAGGGAGAATGAGAAATCATTTAACAGACCAAGATCAGGAAACAAAAGCTTTGTTTCTGTAGGTTCATGAACCTGCAGAAGTTGAAGTATTTAAGGCTTTTCAGACAGCTGAACAACAGTAATGCACAGTAGTGCAGTAATGCACTGTGATGGCTTTCCAGACAGAAGGCAAGGCAGTTTTTAGGGTCTTTAGACATACCAGTCAGTAACAGGAAAATCTTTGTTTCATACAATCTCAAAAATATACATTTTGAGCTCAAGCACCTTTAATTCACAGGTCTTAAAGGGTTTTTCATACAACTTTGAAGTGGGCAATGAAACCACCATTTGAAAAGGTATACAAGTGAATGCACCTGTGTTCTCACACCAAGAGATGACATGACTTACCAAAGGCCACACAATTAAATCCATGGCAGAAAACCCAAGAAATAATCACAAATTTAATACTGACAATAAATCTGCTGAAGTCATCACTTCTTTCCTCAGGGATGAATTTTGCCCTACGCTGTTACCAAAGAACAATGAGAATACAGACTCTTCAGTGCAAAAGAACTAACGTAATTTCTCAGAGCCGCCAATCTGATACATTTGTCAAAGCACAAACCCACATTTTAATAAAAATCTAAAGACTCCAGTAATTTCATATGTCAGGAGTAAGCCTGTGTAGGAGGTCACATTATGGCTGTGCTCTACATGAATGAAAATTCTACAATGTGAACACACGTCTCTACTGACAGTATGTGCACTGGAATACTTCACAGACAACACAATGGGGGGAATAAAAGTAAAATGGAACTACACTCACCTTTCAGGAAAAAAAAAAGCACAAAAGGGAAAAGAAATTATGACCCATGCAGAAAACTAGAGGAAAGGCACAGGATGAATAAGAAGTGAGTAGAGATGAGCAGTGTTTAGGGATGTCACAACATTATTTTCCATCTGCTGCACAAAACCAATGCAGCTGTCTGTAAGTTTATAAAGATACAATTTGGTAGTTTTCCAGTCTGGCATGAAATACATTTTGCTTCCATAAACTGTTATTCAGTTTCCAATCCAAACTATGTGTAAGTAGTTCACAGTTTAGTGTCTTCAAGCAGTACACAGTAGCTCTAATCTTTGCACTTTCAGGCTCTGGACTGGAATATATGTTACATTATTCCAAACCTTATTATCTGGTGTCAGATAAAAGAAGACAGAAAAAACACTCTCAACTAGTTTTATTTCAAAAATCAGCATGGATCCCCTCCATAGATATCTCCACTGTCTCCTAGCAGAATCAGAACATTCATTTAAAGTTTTTAATTCTGCAGGTATTCACAGAGGTACCTACCACTGTATTCTACTTTCTCTCTCAGATGTCACAGGTTCTCAAATTTAGAGCCCTCAAACAAAAATTTCTTTGCTTTTCTTCCAATAGTTTTTCATTAGGACCTTTTGCTTTAAGCAAAGACTATATGTAGTCCTTCCTCAGGTAACAGACATATCTAAGTCAAAAGAAACCACACTTACAGATGGTTTGTTGTCATGGTTTAAACTTTAAAAAATCCAAGGAATTTAACAGAGATCTGACAAATTAAATTTGTATTCAGGTTGGGGTTTTTCTTAAAACCAGCATATAGCTTTAGTCTACCATATTGATCCAAGAGCTGAATGCAGACTGGAACAAAATGTGAAGGCACAGGAGGAGGAATAGATGTTGAAATTGTGACTGATAAATGCAAAATCTTGTGGTAAGGACAATTTTAATTTCAATACTACAAATTTCTAAGATGTTCCAAAATCACAATACACAAGCAAAGTTCTATGTGAAATCACTCCTGAGCTGTATGTGTCCATCTGAAGGTCCTCTAGTGCCACATTCACAGTGCAGCCAAATTGAAAGATCCTGCCCCAGTATCGTGACACAACCAGTGCCTGACGAAAGTGCTCAGCGACTGTGTTCTGGATTGGAAACTGACTGTGAAGCATCTTCCCTGCCATCTTCTTGAATGGGTGCAAGAGTCTGGAAAAATCCACTTTTTTTTATCCCCACTTGCATGCTGCATCTTCCTCAAGCAGTGAGCAAGTGGCTGGCTGTCACCCCTGCTCTCTGAAAGCTATCATCATCTCTTTGCCTTTTCCAACCAAAGCCTCTGCAAGTCCCACATCTGAACAAATCCCGTGGTGTGAAAGGTAAATAATACTGTGACACCTCAGACAAGTTGGTTTAACAGGTAGCTTGTTACCTGGGAGAGTAAGAGCGTCTGAAAGTCTTGTGGGAAGGAGCAGTGGGGATGGAGTTAGGCTGAGAAAGGGGAGGGGGGTGCTTCGAAAGCCCATCTGCACTCCAACCCCAGAGCCGACTGCCGTGACCAGAGGAGAAACAAAAGAGAGAAAAAACAGAGAAAGGAGAGGGAGGGAAAAAAAAAAGAAACTATAATCTGAGTGGCTTAGTGCTGTCATGCTGCCTTGGAGAGAGAAAAAAATTAATAGAAACAAAATTAAACAAGAATACTCCATTGTGCCTCACAAGTCTTTGTTTTGGCCTTTATTATTCATTTCCATTTTTATTCCTAACATAATATGATTCACAAAAAATCCAGTCTCTGCTTGTACTAACCAGTAGATTTTACAAATGGATATAGCCTCTATAAACAACTCCATTTATAATGTTCTATGCAAACAATCCCTGGCCACACATGTATTCCAACTCTACGCAGGTGTTTCTAAGCAACAGGATTTCCATGGAAGAAAGAAAAATTGGAATTTATTTTTTTTATTAGACACCTGAAGGTACCTTGTAAAGTTTGTCTCCTGGTGCCTCTATATAAGCCTGCAGTCTGGCCCTACACAATCAGAAAACCTTTGCAGGGCTTAAGATCTGGTCCTATTTCACCAGATTCAAACTGAACCCAAATATGCAGCAAGGGAAAAGTCAGCCTGGAGTGTAAACGTAACCTGGCCCAGGTCTCAGCAGACAAAGCTGGAAAGACTGGGTGAAACCAGCCTCTGAGTTGATTCAGATTGCTCCTTAAACTTTCACAGGCCTCTTTAAGTTATTGCATAACCTTTGGGTTAAGACATCCATTCCTGTGTCAATTTGTCCAACCTCTGCTTTTGTCCTTTTCTCATTAAGGTACATGGATTTTCAAAACCATCTTCCAAATGAGAACAGATGCTTGAGCTGGTGGAGTATTCATAACACTACTTTGTTTCTATTACAGTTCAGCACATTGTCTTGGATAGTTGTATTTGTACATATGCAAGTGAAAGATACTTTCACATGAGAAGTGACAAACAAGTCAAGGATTGCTCCAGGGCAAACAGCAGCAAAGCCAGTTAAAAAAACTACTCTGAAGAGCAGTGTCAAGAATTTCACTCATTAACCAGCAATCAAATCCCACAGCTATTACATGCCAGTATTATCAAGGAAATACTCGACTCCCAGACTGCTGATCAGAAGTCTCACAGCTCAGGTATCACCTATCTGAACACAGGACACCAAACAATGCAGGCTTGTCCTTACTGTATAAAGTAAGTGGCTTATTTTAATTCTGTTTCCATGCCTTTGCTTGCTCAACTTAATACTGAAAGCGTCAATCAAATTTTGTTTTTAATGGTCTTTTTTATTATCAGTGAAATAGCAAGTATGTAAACTTACATAGCCAGATAAAATTGTAACCTTTTATTCTGATGCATTTCCTCTAAACATCTTTGAAGGACTAAATTTTTTTTTTTTTAATTTTGGGTGATTTTTGTTTATTTGTTTTTAATAATAAAAACTAAGCACAGGTTTCTGGGCTACTTAATAATGGCAGAAACTCATTCCAAATGTATTCATTCAATTACTCCTACAAAATTCTAATATGTGAAGTTCCAAACCTGAATGTAACATTTAAGTTTGCAGAAGTTGATTTACCATTCAGAACAGTATTCTAACACCAAAGGACTTCACAACATAGCGTTTGCCATTTTGTACCACAACATAATTTATTAAATCTCAAGAAGATTTCTCTGTCCTACACAAACCTGAGACATTTATCTGTGCTTTGCCTAGGAAACATTTTTCTTTTTCAGCCTGAAGTCTGTTTTTTTTCCTTATATTCAGTCTTCTCAAATGCCCTTCTCTGTTTTCTTTTTCAGAAAGCACATCTCTCTTCCATAACTCCTCTCACCAAAAACTAAAACTGTTAAGGAAAAAGAAAATCAGATACAAATGCAGAAGTAACTCACAGATGTAGTGGATATGTTAGAGTGACCATGAAGCAGAACTGGAGGGAGCAAATGAAGGCAGGAGAAAGGACTCTGTCCAAGACCCTGAAGCATGCTACCCTCCTAAGACTTCAGGGGATACTTAAGCAGATGTTATCATCTGGATAGGCAAATCAGCTGCTTGCAGAGTCCATTTCAACCAAAGCATTCAAAATCTATCCAGAGAGCCCAAATACATGTACACATAAATACACAAACACACAAGTCCCAAAAAATCAGTCACTTGGAATACATACATAATACAGTATATCTGTATCAAGGAAACCTTGCTGACTAATGTTGAGGATATTGGCCACAAACCATTAGTAATAAGGGAGAACAGCTATGCTTAGCAGCATTTTCGTATTTCTATAGGACCCAATCACCCTTGCTACACATATTCCAGCTCCAAAGACATGTATGCCCCTGCATTTGACTCCAATCTGTGAACCAAGAAAAAAAAAATACAAGGAAAGCATGATCTTCAAAACCAAAACTGGCATTAAGAACTGGAGATAATCCTTCCACTGACTACACTCAGGCTGACTGTACAAGACATGGGCAGGGACAAGGTAAGCAGGGCCTGCACACAGAGCACCCCAGGAGGCAATGGGAATACACAACCTAACTACAAACCTTTGGCAGTAGGCCCCATAAAAATGTAAAGACAAGCCTACTTTTGGAGGAGAGCTACAAAAGAAACTGGGAATCTTTATCCTTTTACACTGCTATCAGAACGACCTGGAGAGAAAAGTGATATTTCACAGCAAGGCTGAACAGTAAACGTCAAGCATTTGAAATGGAAACATGACACTGAAGCACCTACGCCAAAGAATGTAATACTGCAGCCTACCCTACTTACCACAATCTGTCAGCACATTTTTCCAAGCCTCTTCTCTGAAAGGACAACCAGAGCTAAATTCTCCCTTTAAGTCAGGACCATGCCCGAACTGTGCTACACAAGACGTTTTCAAGAAGGATGCAGCCCAGCAGAGCTTCAGAAGCTAGTGCCCCTATTTGCAGTACTTGCCACTGCCTTTTCTACAAATGCAAAAATCTGCAGATACTGTTAGAGCTCAGAGGGCATTCACCACAAAAAAAGTACAGTTTCTCCCGTCCAAATATTTTAAAGGGCTTTCAAAGCAGCCTCCACCTTTACCTATCACTGAAGAGTAACTTTTAAACATCACTCTTGAATAACTAAATCTAACAAGGAAGCAGGACACACTTCTGGAAAAGTCACCTAAATTTTTGATTAAACACCTGCAAGAACTCTATAGAAAATGGAAGGAATGATTGTTTTCTAAAGGAGATTCCTGGCCAACTGCATCCATGGCAGAGTGCTCTGGAATGATATGCCCTCTCAAACTAGTCCTTGAGAACAAATCACATATAGAAGAAACCTTTCCGTTTCTAAATACAAAATGCTAGAAAGCAACAGCAACAATGTACACTGGACGCTTTAATCAATACTTTGATATTTGCCTCCTGACATCAAGAGGTGAGAAGAATGCAAAGACAAATAGAAAACAGTGAGCGAAGTGGCAATAAACAATTGTGTCCCAATGGCAAAACCCAAAAAGCATGGCAAAAGGTTGTGGAATTACAAAATAAGTGCCACATGCCACCATGGCCAACAAAACCACAACGTAACCACAGGGAAACACAGTCAATAATTTCCCATGACAGAAATCAGCAGGGCAACAATGCTCAAGCTATTCAAAAAGGAAGCAACATAGTTGGAACTGTTCCCCTGAAACTCTACCACTTAATTTCTTAATGAAACCTTTGTGGAAAAAACTCATAATAGGCAACTTGGCTTTGGCTTGCAAACTCTTGGTTTAGTTTTGAATTACAGCAGATTTAAAAGTCACAAAGATGTATTCAGACACCCAAAATTTTCTCAGGAAACCCCAATGATTCCTGTGCTGCTGGAATTAGCATAATTATTCATCAAATGCTAAAGGCCTGTACTTTTCCTGACACACTGCAACTCACATGTCTAAGCATCCCTTCAGAGAGAGTTTTGCAAGTAACATGGATAGATCAACAGATTTCAATGTGAACTACTACACTGCACTATGAACTGCAGTCCTCACCCAACATGGTTCCTTATGTTTCTTCCACAACCTGTCATGAAGAGGACAGGCAGACATGGGCAACAGAATTTAAGCTTTTCCAGCATGAACCAGAGCTTGTCCAGATAACAGCTTGCTACTTTCCTCTAATATTTCTATCGTCCCAGAACATACTGTCTACAATGCCATCTCCCCTGCTCTAAGTTTTAATGCTGCAAAACATCCACATTCCCAGCAGCTGAAAGTCCATGTTGGCTGAATACAAGATTTTGGAGTGGACCAAGATATTCTAGGATAGCACCTGCAGCTTCAGCAAAACACCTGGTTGCAACAGACCTGCTGCTCAAAAGACCAGGCCACTGCTCTGCTGGTGAGGAGCCAGGTGAGCAATTTGGGAGGTATTCAGCACTGAAACACAGTCACCACTCCTGCTTGTCCTGCATCCTCACAAAGCATAAGAGTGGAACAGCAGATACAGCACTTCTCTCAGCAGCACAAGCCCTGTAATAGTCAGAAGAATTACTGATTACAGGTCCACACCTAAAAAATGGCACAATCTGAAACTCATGTTCTGAGAGTCATCATAGACTTTGTGACATATGCAATCTCAACAAGACATTATTTCTAATGCTGCCAATTAATATTACCTTTATTATCCACAGATGTAATTCTGAAGAAGGCCACAAAAGAAAACTAATATGATAAGAAAAGACATTAAGATTACACAGACAGCATGAGGACTGGAACACTGAATTCAATCAGCAGCCACATATTATCATGTTCAAACACTGCTTCTCTGCAGAAATCTACTGTACACTTATTGTCTTGTTTTTGCTTTCAAAGTGAGTCATATTCTGTAAACGCACACTTGGTGTTGAAATCCTTTAGTATTTTGCAAGGGGTTTAATTAGCCTACCACATTACCTTGGAGACAGTCCACCATGGGAACAGTTGGTAGGTGAAGTTAAGGGGCTGGTTCTGCTGCTGGAGTGCCGGGAAGGAGTCCGACCAAGGGTATTGCTGGGGGAACCCTGACACAGAAGCAGGAAGACAGGGATTAGCAATGTGTTGCAATGCACAGCCAGGAATACAAAAACAGGTCCAAACAGTGCCTCTGTTTGCTCTAGACAAGCTTAGTGCAGTTTTGATTATGCCTCTTGACCTAAAAATCTGCAGCCATGGTTCATGTAGTCATTAATAGGCTCCTGAAAATATGACTCTGAGGATAAAGAAAGTGTATGTGCACTTCTCTACAACCCACAGTACCTGCAATTTACACAACACGTATGGCCTGCAAATATTGCCAGAGAAATGGTCAATCAATCCCACTTCTCAAACAAGATTTGCAAGGCTCCAAAATATGCTCATCATTACCCTGACAATTTAGTATTCTAATTACACAGTTATTTTCCACATTGTCTAAAGCATTCTGATTATGCTTGTTAGGAGCCTAAGTAAGCAGTCTAACTTTGCATTTTTCCACTAGCCTGAACAATCTTTTATACCACAGCAAAATTAGTAGAAATTGCTCTCAATTCTGATACTTTTCACATAGAGTCAAAAGTATTAGAGAATCCAGACCATTTGCCTGGAAGCCTAACACTGCAGTTCTAGCTTACACTAAATTCTACTTAGCCCTGTGGAAGTGCAAAGACAGGAGGGTTCAAATTCCAGCAAGTTCACAAGACTTCCAGCAAGTTCACAAGACTTCCACATTAAAAAGACAAAAAAAGTTCCCTAATCCTTGCTGCTCTGGGAAGGGAAAGAAATTTCCTATTTAAATCAACGAACATATTCCTTCAGTGAAATAAAAATATGTAAGAGCTTCATATAAAAGCAAAACATCAGGTAATAGGCATAGAGTGAGGTGACCTTGTAGGTCATATTAAAGATCTTGCAAGCTTCTTAACAGACAGTATAACTGTTATTAAATTGATCTCAATAATAGCCATAAGCCCAGAAAATCTGTGGTATCAGGATCTGTTTTAGCCAAAAAGTCATTACTGGCAGGACTTTCAAAAGCACCACCAACTTGAAAGCACAAGCCACACCAATTTTAATGTACTTCTCAGTTGTTTTTTAATCTCTTCTGGTTAGGACTATATTAAATTTTAAAATAACTGAGTTTCTTATTTTAATGGTCCCTATTAAAAGCAAAATCAAACAAAAGCCTCTGTTGCCATATTGCTTCAAGACAACAGTTACAGATAATTTGAACTGAACATCTGCAACAGCTTATCAATGAACTGCTGTCTTTGGGGCTCTGCTGTTTGCAAAGGCCTCTCACCATACTGGTGTTACTGGAGTTCTTGAGGTGGTTGTGCAGGAGCTTGGTAGCACCATCCTGGAATGTTTTTGGCAAGGCACCAAGTAACATGGTAAACTCAGGAGTGTTCAATTCAAAGAGAGAAATCAGGACTATTTGTGCTGCCTGAAAAGAAGAAAAAAGAGACCATCAGTTTTTGTTCTTTGAAAAGAGCATGCATTCTCTTGGTAGTGACCCTTACAGTAAATGATGTGTGTTTCATTCTAAAAGAAGACTCCCCTACGAGACAAATCTTTGAAATGTTCTTTGTGATATATCATAATGAATTACTAACAGCAATAGTTTTAGTTCTTACAGCTTAAATATATTTCTGCATTTATATCATTATTATCCCAGATGTGAAGTGTACAGATATTCATAGCCTAGTGAGAAACTCTTACCATTGTCCTGTCCAGCACATATTTCAATTGAACAAGTTACTGCAAAGATTTACTGAAAACAAATAAAACTAGAAGTTCAAATAAGTATGGATACTCTAGGACTGCAATTTGTCATTCCCGTGCTTTTTATTTTATGTGTGAATGGGATGAATTCTCTTCCCACCCAACCTCTTCTACTCCTAGGGATCCCAAGTTTCTTTCATCAAACAGATAATCCACCACTCCTTTTAAGTCTTGACCGCTTTTTCAGCAATAAAAAACCTCAGGGTTTTTCAGCAATAAAAGACTCCATCTGAAGTGGAAGACTTATGAGGATGGTGACACCACCATTCTCTTGACCATGGACCAGCTGGACTCACCACATTTCCTAAATTTAGTAAGTGAAACCGAGGTACCACTGAAACAATTGAGAAGTCTACCATTAATTTTACTGGACAGGGCTTGCTTTATGTGCCTCAGAGAAATCCTGCCAGAACAGGATCTCCCCTAGTCCATTAGCAAACATACTGCTCTGCAGATCCTGAACTAAGACAATGGAATCAAATGGGAATGGAAGCAGAATAAATCACAGTGTGCAGACCTGAAAAAGTAAATTAACATCACATGTTCCTAACTAGACTTCCCCAGCAGCATCCAACCTGTGTGGACGCACCAGTTTTGTGGGCTTTTTCTCTGTCTTTACCTTGAAAGTGTACAAACATCGATGAAAAGAACAATCAAAATGAAGCTCTGATGAAGGACCGTTGGTAGCCTGCAGCAGCACCTTCTCCAAGGGGGGTGTAGCCATTGACACATCAACTTCCAGAATACATATCTGGACACAAAGCAGTGGCTTGGGCTCACAAAGTTAAGCAGCAAAGCTACACACGCTCTTATTTTGGAAAAGCGTACCCATATGCTTAGGAGAGCAGACACTTGGGTTTGATCCTTTCATGAACTTTCTAAAGTCTCCTAAAAATGAAAACTAACTTTGGAAAGGGTACAAATGTAATTCACTGCTGTGGGGATAAATGTACATTCATCGTTCTCATCACTTTAAAGAAGGGTTTTTTAGTAAGTAACGTGCTCACAAACTTGCCATAATTAATCGGGTCTGCAATTCCCTGTGGAGTGGAATTCTTCACAAATTATGAACTTGGGTACACAAGCACCCTTCATAGTAGAGGGGAATCACAGTACACCATTGTTTCAGTGTGCAAAATGCAATTCAAGCTATACTGTTTTTTCTGCCATCAGCAACAACCAGCACAACTTTGTATATAAAAACATTTTCCATCCATGAAAGTTTGGTATCATCCTTTTCATATGGCCAAAGGAACCAAGGCCCACAACACTCAACAGGCTTCCAAGGACTGCAACAAACAACAGGTCTTCAGACTTCATACCAGATGCTGCCTCTCCTGCCAAAACTCTTACTGACTTGAACAGAAACACAGTATGCCATTATTCACTCCCTTCTATAGATATAAGGATGAAAGAAGTGGGGACATAGTTTCCCTGTGGCCTTCTCAGCTCCATTGTTTACCCTCCTCTGACCTGAAGCTTTGGACAACTCTGCCATGAAGCCTGCCTGGTATCCAACAAGGAAGTGTATTTCTGTCCATTTTGATCCAAGAACTTTTAAGCTTTCACCAGCACAGTATTTTCTGTAATAAAAATATTACTGCACACAAGAGATCTCAGAACAAGGAACAGCAAGTTGAACTGAATGCAAAGTGACAAATCATGCCAACATTCCCTCTGGTGAACGGCA
Organism: Vidua macroura; assembly: GCF_024509145.1. Taxonomy (NCBI): domain Eukaryota; kingdom Metazoa; phylum Chordata; class Aves; order Passeriformes; family Viduidae; genus Vidua; species Vidua macroura. The sequence continues at coordinate 29,232,974 of NC_071577.1, forward strand.
TGCGTATGCTCGATAGTTAGGAGTGGACATGCAGATCCTCTGTGTCAGAACAGGCAGATCTCACATTCATTGAGATAAAATAAAAAAAACCAACAAAACCAAAAATCCCCAAACCAAACCCCAGAAAAACTTATCAACAAGGTTCACAGACTGAGAGATTGCTTAGAGATTAGAATGTCTGGAGTTATCAACTGGTAAGTCAGGAGCTGCCCAACAGAGACTTTTGAAATGCATCTCAGAGATCTGAGAGAAACCTCCAGCAAAGCTCTACCACAAACACTAAGAGCACAGACATTGTCCTACAGGAGTAGCTGAGAGAAGTTTCAAGTCTCAGAGGTCACTGAGAGGTCTGAGAGGTCACTCAGTTTTGTTCCACTTTTGCTTTTTGACTTTTAGTAACAACAGAACTATGTCTGCCCTCTTTCTTTGCACAAAATACAGCTTGTCTTTAGGATTTTCTGCCTGAATTCTCTATACCCAGTGCTCTTCAACAACTTTCCTGTCACCTGTTAATAGTCACTGGGCTTTGAATGACGTGCTTAACAGTAGCTCCCAATGCTCACAATCTTCTGTGGCCTTAAAGAAAACAGACCTATAGTTTATGCCTTTTGAAATAAAGCCAAGGACTACTACATCCCAAGATGGCAACACTGGTGTAACATGGGTAAAACCCTATCTGTGTTCTTTCTAAATTGTCCTCAGACATCCAACAGCACTTCCAGGTTTATTTCACGCAAAAGTCATTATTTGAAAGTGCGCCCATAATTTCCTACTTAATATTTAAGACACAAAGGTCTTGATCCCTACCACTGTAAGAGCAACACTGCTACTTACTGGCCTCAAAAGCTGGAAGGTCTATGCTAGCTTGAAACCACATTTGTAACATGCTCCAGGTTTCATTCCTGAAATGTTTCTAACACAAGTAATTTTATTTCAGTAATGAAGAGCATCAGGAGCAGCATTTACACATCTGTTGTAATAGTTAGATCTGGAAACACTTGATAATCCTCTAAGTTTCACTTATCTAGCATATTTTTACCTAATCAAAGGACATCTTCTACAGATAATGTTTCTAAAAATTTTAAATCTGTGGATTTTCAGCTTGTGACAAACCAGAGTAATTTTCATAATCTCTGAACTTCTGGACGTCTTGCTTCATTAGATTACTATCAGAGTAAATAAATATAACAAGCAATAAAAAAACTTGTTTCTGTACACAATGTACAAACATTCTCCATGCAACATTCATGCTTGATGATATATAGTCTGAAGAAAGTAATATCTGAATTTTCCCTTGCCTTTGTGTCCCAGTACCATTAGTACAGAACACTAATCCATCTCCTTCAGCGACATATAACGTAGACCCTACAGATTATCTAATCTTAATGAAGCCATTCTCTGCTGGCTTCAGCTGGAAAAACTCCAGTCACTTCAGAGCCTGACTATGCTAGAGAAGGGGTCTGGCTCAGTGTCAGGTTCTTGAATCATTTCCAAAGGATTACTTATGTCACTTTATTATTTTCCGTATCACAATGCAGTGAGAGATCAGGTTCCACGAGCCAGTAGCAGCTCCCAAAGTTTCACACTTAGGTCATTGCAATTCCTGCTGTCCAACAGTGTCAACTGCTAAAGGGACACAAAGGCTTCAGCAATATCTGTTTTTTGTTTTTACCTAGATGGTGGATGATAGTCAGATTCATCCAAATCTGTAACTTTTTCAACTTGGCTGAATAATAATAAAATTTCCTGGAAATCTTTTGGGCTTATTGAGCAAACAGACCAAGGATAAGTGGAAAAATCCATTGATTTTAGAAAGGAAATGTGGTTAGTGACCTAAGGTTAAAAAAAGACTTATGACTGCTGCTGCTGCTGCTCCAGTGGACCAAGCAGAACAAGCAGAGAGTTGCCTGAGTACATGAAGGCAGTTTCCAAGTTACTCAAACATCTATTGGTGATGGGCTCCCAACACTGGCAGCCCCATAAAAGAAGGGGACTTTGTACCCTGATCCTTTATGAGAAACTACAACAATAGAGTTAACAGAAAAACACATCAAAGCCAAAAATTACTTCAGACAGACACACTTTTTTCAGGCTCTCAGTCCAGGTCTCTTTACACAGCTAGACAGTTGAGTTTAGACTGCAAACACAATTAGTGTGATTAGTGCACAAGGCTTTCAGTCTACCTGTTTACATTTCTCTTCCAAGTTTCCTTCACCAGGCCCTGAGGAGGCTGTAGTTGTCCTAGCTGGCAAATCCTCACCTACCCAACTATGCATCGTCTGGGTTTGACAAACAGGAAAGTTGGTATTATTCAAAGAAAACATGGATTTCAACTCAATCACCTAAACAATACACATGGTATCCTTCTGCAGAAGAATTCTGATCAATTTCTTGCTTAATTCCAAGTAATGGAACCTAATAAAAAAAACATTATTTCACGTAATCAAAAGAGCATACCTTTCGGCAGAGGGCAGCTGAAATTAAATTCAAAATTAAATTTGGCCACAGCTCTCAGGCTTAGAGATCATCCCTTAGTTCTTCTACAAGCCATTGCTTTGGCAACCTCCTGGTGGCCTCCACAACCACTTGAAAACTTCTGCTGAGGTGCAGAGGCTAGGCAATGCTGAATTGAGATGGCACTTGCATCTGGCCAGCCAGGAATGGAGGAATAGTTGCATCTCCCTGTACCTGCCCTCAGAGGTATCTCTAAGTTCAGAGGAAGTTATGGTTAAAACTTGCAAACTCCTGTCTCCAGACTGGACATCAGTCTGATGGACCAACACTGCCTATAAATGCCTTTTATCAGTCTAGGGAAGAGCCTCACTAGCATCTACTCACTTTTGACAAACAATTATATTCTGAATGCATCACCATCCAGTCTAAGAAAAATGTGGTTTTTAATAACTTAATGCACAATGGAGCAGAGAAGCTCTCTCTCATGTCACTTTGATTTATGCTAAACTGCAGATCAAATAGAGATCCACTGAGATCAAGGGGTAGCTCTTGCACATTAGGCAGCTTGCATTAGCACACACTGGCATACGGCTTCAGTTCTCCAACGAGTAGCTGGTGTTAAGTGAGAGTTACTGAGAGTTTGCAAGCTCTAAGCAAGTGTTATTTCAGTGTACTTTCCAGCAATTAAGTATTTGCTGGCACTGAACTAACTATCTACCAAACCTTCTGCTTGTTCCTTTTTCAGGCCTAGAATCAGATGAGGAAGGACATCCACATTACAGACATGGCAATGCAAAGCACAGTGGCTTTAGCAGTTTATACATAATCCAAGCACATTAGCTTGAGTACAAGTTTTTAAACACACAGTTTTCCCAAAACACTTGTATTAGCATATGCTGTTCATATCCACATCCTGAAAGGGAAGAATTTGTTTAACAGATTTAAATACAGAAACAGATTAAATCCATGTTGCTATTCTGTTTTACATAGTACATACTTTATACATCACAAAGGGCTTTTATAAGTCAGAGATAGTTGCATTACAAGTGTCAAAGACTTCTCAGAAAAGTGACAGCAAAAAAGATGCAGCACCAAATCACCATATGTTTGGAATACTGTTCTATAGCAGATTATGACTTGTGTGCTGTTGTTTCATGACCTGGGCACAGAAATGACCATGGCAAAAATGTTCATTATTTCTTGAGAACCAGACATGATCCCAGAAATCAAGTTTGATGAAGGCTACCCTGAGTAACTTTGCTTATTACAAAATGGCAGTTGTTGCAAAAACAGGTTTCAGGGCTAGAAACACATGTTTCTAGCATAGGGCTAGAAACTTTGGGCTAGAAACCTTTCATTAACAACTGAGAAACTTTACTTATAAACCTGGCATGATAGAAGTCTGAATTCTCAGGCAAAAGTTCCCACACGTAAACTAAAAAAGAAGAAGACCTACTGAAGTCATATGGTTTGTAATGAAAACATGCACTTAATCTGCATGGATTTTTGAAATGCTAGAGGAAGTACAGCAGAATTATCTGTCACACTGCAAACAGCTCTGCAATGCATCATGTAAACATCACCTCTAGACTTGATTTTCAAAATAGAAACATCACCTATACCTGTGTAGGCGTGTGAGTGCTTATATAAATGGCACGTACACACAAACAGATACATAAGTGTGACTATGCAAATTCTGGGAAGCCACTTCTTCTCTCGTATTACCACACACCAGCTCTTTAAGTGCAGAGTATGTATATTCAAACTGCTTTCAGTTTAAGGAAATCCACCCCAGAACCATGCTCCCAACAAGCACATCCCCATTTTCAGGCCACTAACATTGGGCGAAAGCCATTTTCCTCACACTGCGTACACTCAAAACATTTGGGCTCTCATAGCTCTGCAGCACCAAATTCAAAACAAACAGAAAATGAGGGATACTATTATGGAAACACAGCTAGGACATAGAGATCCTTTTTGTTCTAATAGCTTTAAATCAAGTAAACACTACAGTCCACCAGGTGTCATTTTTATGTATTACACTCTTTTTCCTAACACTGTTTTAAATGCTTTATAGAAGTTCCGCTGGGCACTTACACCGAGTTTGACTTTTTTTGGAATATTCTTTGCAAAAGGCTGACCTCAGCAATATGGACATAGTCCTATTTAAGATTCCATAAGCCTGAAATGAAATCCTAATATCCTAACACCCAGTGCTCTGGTAACTTGGCTCATCATGGAGTCCATGAGATGCACAAGTCTGGTGTAGGAATGGTGTAGGAATACTGCAAGAGTGCTAGAGAAAGCTCTGACCCAGAAAGGCAAGGGCCTGTGGCTAGAGAGTACCAAAATAATTTGCCATTCAAAAGTATTTCTGCAAATGTCCTCTTTGCCACTGCTACTGTAACAGGCCATGACCAACACTGTTCACTGTGTTCACTGAGTGTTCACTGCTCAACACCAGTACAAATAAGCAATGCCATTTCAGCTGACTAGGAGGCTCTGAGAGTGCTCTTACACATCTGTCCCAGAGCAGCTGAAATCAGAGTGATGTTGGATGGATGATTAAAACTTCCAAGAGTTTTTAGAGGTCTCATGGCATCACATGCAAAGGAGCCTAATTTCCTTTCCTGTCACTGGTCCTCCTAAAAGTGTTTGCTTTCCTGTCACTGGTCCTCCTACAGATATCAGAGAAGTATTTTATCTAAAGTTGCTTGATCTATCTTCACTGATAGATAGGTTTTGCTGATCAAAGTGACAATATTAGTATTTCCAAGGAAAGACCTTGAGGATTACTAGTTAAAGAAGTAAATGCATCTTCATTGCCTGCTTCAGCTTATGAAGTGTCTGTTGGCCTGCAGTTTTCTTTTTGAAATGTTCCTCATCTTCTTCGTAATTCAGAAACTGTTCCTCAATCAGTTTTGTGAAAAAAATCTGATCCCAAATTCATTTTCTTTCAATATCCTTTGACTTCACCTGCAAACCAGTGGTAGTAATCCAAGGAGGGCCTTCCTCAAGCCCTAAGGAGGGCTTCATCTTCATGAAAATTGGAGCAACACAAGCACCCTCCTGGTTTTTTTGATTCAGTGCAATCAATTTGGTTTTTCTTACCAAAACCCAGTTGAAAGAGGAAGTTTTCCCAGTTACATAAGTGGAAGGTAGAATATGATGTACACGTGACACAAGGCTGCCCATAACCTGTAAAAATGCCTTCAGGCTTGTAAAATAAAACCACTGTAGGAATGTTTTATCAACAGAGAAGCCAGTCAGGATATCTGGAGCAAAGGAAAAACTTTCTGCTGCCCTGAGATTACTAGTCCAAATACCAATCAGGCAATACAGATCATGTTGTTTATCATTAAGACCAGAGCTGGGCTGATTAACAAGATGGTAAGAATTGTCACTGGCCCTTCATCTGAGGAGGCCTCACTCCCCTTCAGCCTGTACAAGGTCCTCCTCAACACTAAGATCCTGTGTGCCCTCACGGCTGATCCCACACCCACAAATTCTCGGCACTCATGTTAAACAAAAATTTCCATTCAGACAAGCCTTGGACATGAGGTTTCTGTAGGCTTTGGCCAAAGTCAAATTTCCATTCTCAAACTGATGGCTCTTTTCCAGGATCAAAGTATTTTCCCACACAGAGCCTGTCATCCAAATTCAATCAGCACTTTACCTACGTAAGGATTGCACAACAACTTTGCTGGCAATATCACTAATAGGATGGTGAAGTTACTGACTTACAACGTCCTCACAGACCAGTCATCACAGTACTGGCATTGTCATTGTGTTACTTTTCTGTGTTGTAATTAACTGGCTTTTGTAAAATTATTTCATCAAATCACCAAATCAAACAATTTCGAGAGGAAAATCGGAATTAACACCCTGCTACAGCAGGAAACAAATCAGTGCAGAGGAAAGCCAAGTACCTCACACAAGGTTAGATGCTACTGCAGTCAAAATTACAGCTCAGTTATCTGGAATCCTGATCTATGCCCTGCCCACTGATAAGCTCTGCTTGGGGAAGAAGCCACGAGCTGACTGCATGTGCAGGAATCACCAACAGGTGCTCTCCTCACACTGGAACCACATCCCATCCAGGTCTCCACATGGCACTGCAGGAGCTGCTCCTACCCTGTGGCTTTTGCTCAGCATGGAAGGCAAATGTCTTCACCTTTCTTCCGGCATTGCTTGCAGGAAGTAAATCTCAAGCTGAATGCAGGGTAAACACCCACAAGTACTAACAATCTTTAAAACAAGACAAATATTTACCCATAACACACTGCAGATCACCCTATTTTAAACCTAAAGCTTGACAATAATTATAACTGCACATAGTTCATGGCTACTATCAGCAGTTTAAATGGTTTCGGCCCTGAGAGGGAATCACAACATTTTGTCAATGCACACTTTAGTATCAACTGCATGCTCCTCACAGTACATCACATTCTCCTTGTGATAACAGAGCTTATGTTTTAACTACAGATGTCATTCCATACAGGACCATAAACTGCTTTATGCAAAACAGCATTTGACTTTTTCTTATCTCACTAGCTACAAAACATGAACTGTAGTTCAAGTTGTGTCAGATTGGTTAAGTGTGCTCATTAAGTGTGTTTAAGTGTTGTCGGAAGAAAACACAAAGTTATTAATAAAACTGTAGCATTCAGCTTGAAAAGGTTGTTGGGCTAAATGACATTTTTTGTTCTATTTTTCCCCAGTGCCTTAACACTATGTGGCTGGGACCTCCATGACCATCACACATAGTAAGTAGCAGTAATGGACAGACTATCACTAACAAAAGGATAATCTCAGTATAGACTGAAAATCAGTTCTGTTCTTGAACAGATGCATTGATTGCTATTACAGGATCAGATTTGCATGACTAATTGCCACGTGCACACAGCAGCCACATGCCTTCCTCACTGACAGACACCACCTGTGTGAGGAAGTTTGCTTTATCTGCCTCTGCTCAAAGGTAAAACCCAGACAGAATAGCATGGCCACCAGATGTTACTTGCATTATGGTAGAATTCAGTAACTCAGTAACCCAGTAACTTGGGTGAAGAGGATATTGGCTGTAGGACTCCATTTCTTGGGGGAAAAAGTCCCTGGCTCCATGAGCAGCTGAGCAGCAGCATCACTGTTCCACCAAGTCAGCCACACCTGTAAACAGGACTGCACCACCCAGGAGCTCTTTGTCACTTGCAGGAGCTGAGTTCATTGCACTCGTAGTCTTAAGACCAGATTCTATTGAAGAACTATTTTTACACTTTTTACAGGCCACTTGTGGTACTTCAATCAACTGAAGATAAAACTGATTCTTCTACTTCTCCCCAATAATCTCCACCGCTGTCACCATTTTCAGCTTGTCACAGTATTTACAGGGCATGGCCTGCTTTGCATGAAGAAAACCACAAATCTTGAAGGCCACCATAATACCATCCACAAGGGTGGAAGAAGATGCTTAAATGAATCATCTTGATATTAGAAAGGTAATACTTTGTTTCCCCAAGTGCCAGAAAAAAACACGGCAATATTTAATTGTGTTCTTCAGAACATTTTACCTGCCTAGATTGGCTCTTGATAATCCAATTCACTATTGCATAATCAATTCATAAGTCTGTTAACTACAGTCCTGACAGAGATAATGGCCAATGATTGCTTATAAATCCTTAGCTACACTGTTTCTTCTAAAGTCTCTGGTTTGTACTATGTTCTTAATAAAATCATAGTACAGCAATGGTATGATTAAATAAAGGTCACCTGTGCATTTGTTTTTAGTAGCCTAAATTAGCTTAACTGTATAATAATTTATTTGGAAACTACTGGCACCAAAGGCAAATCCAAGTTATATGCATGTTTAATAAAAAGAATTTTGATTCAGTAATCTGCCAGCCCCAAGGCACTTGCCCAAGTACTACTCAGGTAAAGTCTGCTAGAAGTTTTGCCAGAGCTGTGCAAGCCAATGGAACAGACAGAAGAATGGACACCATGCAGTGAGCACCTGTTCCCCACAGCCCACAGGGAACAGCAAACATCCAAGTTTTCAGCTGCAGCAGATACTCTCTGCTTCCCTTTGCACGCAGCAATGATGACCCCTAATGGTGGAATGTTTCTCCTACTGAGCATTATGAGATTTTGCTTTTCAATGCATATTTCTACTTAAAATAATTACAACTTCCCCTCATAGCCCAGCAGCCAAATAAACTGCTTGAGATTCACCTGAACTGTAACACAGAAGCAGCTGCTTTGCCTGATCAATTCTTTCTGACTTTGGACATGGAAACATTAAAATGCAAATCCATATTCCAGGTCTAAGTCCAGAATTTAAAGTACCCCTTTTTCCTGAGGGAGACTATCTTACAGAAGCAAGTTTCAGTTACAGTGCTGTGAATAATGCCTGCAGGAAGTCTTCAGAAAAGAGCATATTCCTTTTTCCCCCAGAACCAATTATCTGTATGTGAGCAAGCAAACAGCACACGCCCAAACAGCTTCTTTGAAGCCTTCCTTCAGCTGCTGGATAATGCTGGATAATGCAGCACATTTGATACCCAGCAATCTTTTCATCAGAATCAAATAAAAGTGATTTTAATATTTCCAAAGTTATAAAATTGCATGTTATTCTAGTATTAAGTCAACATTTTATGTGCATAGAATGTAAAGTTCTCATACAATTTTTACATTCTGGAATTATTAAAATTTGGCTGGGATTTTTAAATCCAAGTACATCTCAAAGCCTTTAACTCCTACTGGAAATAGAAGGTAATTCTAAATTGTGTTACAGATGCCAGGTACAAAAAACTAAGTCTTGCTTTTCTCTTGGGAGAGATGAGTATCACTACCTGTCCCATTTTAGCTTGCCTGACACTTGCATCGAGAGCAAGATAAAGAACAAGGTAACTATTACCCAGACCTGACCTAATTGTGTCAGTTTTTTCCAGGTAGAGATAAACACACAGCCCTTAAAAGAGAAGGGTTGAGAGCCCCTGGCAGCTTACTGATTTGTTTACTTTCTTTTAACAACATTATAACACTGAAGTTGTGCTAGCTTTCAGTCTACAAAGCACAAAACCTTCATCTAAACAAAACACAAACCTAGAGATATTCCAGAATGCTCAAGAAAAAGCACATTTTCAAATAATTATCTCTTTTTGTACGGTAATAGTAGTTAAAGTCACACAAGTAAAAAAATATCTGAAGACATGCTTCAGAATTGTGTGGGGACTGAAATGACAGTTTTGTTTGGACAGTGAGGTATGTAAAATCAGGGCTTTTTTAAGTTTGAGTCTGATCAGTGAACTTTTCATTACCTTTATGACAGGTTTGTTTGGTTTTTTTCTCCTTCCTGAAGAGCAATAATTACTGCAAATACTTCATTGTCCTGGCTTACCTTTCTCACATCTGAGCTCTTTGGTTCTGTAGTCCAAGTTATAATTCTAGATACAGCAAGTCTTGTCTCACTGGAATTCACAAAGTCTGTTGGATCCATCTGTCTTGCCAAGGACTCAATATACTTCAGGATAGCAACCTTGACCTGAGAAATGCAAAGGGATTTGTGAAGCTCAGGATGTGGCAAAGATGTATTTTTCCACAGGAACAGAGCCCACTGCAGATTGACAACACTTACATCACATGGTGGGGAGGAAGTATTCCTGGCACATGTCTCCAAGTTGCCAATATAGTTTCTATATCATGCACATAATACAACAATTACCTTCTCATGAGTTCCATGCTTTATGGCATGCCTGACATGACAAGCTAAGACAAGCACATTGATGCTTTAGTGAAATGGCTTTTGATACTGACCTTCAGGTTTGGTGTCTGGGTCTGATCCACAATAAACCTCATCAAAATGTTAAATTGCTGATCAAATGGAAAAGAATCCCTGTCCAAAAGAAACAAAAGCAAAAATGTAAAGGAACATAAATGAAGTTAACTCAATACCTCGAAGCTTACAAAGCAGATTTCAACACACTTTTCTTCTTGTTAACTTTACCATCAATAAGAGAAACTTTAAGCTTAAGGATTAGCTAGTTATTGACACAATACTGGAGAAAACGGCTAAATCAGTATCTTTGCACAGTGTTACTCTACTGTCTGTACACTTCTGTTGGCATGGCTGTCTATTTCATTTCAGACTCTGCTTTGTTCCCTTATCTCTAGAAGCAGCTTGGTTTATCTTGTCCTTAGGGTTCATACCTGGTTTTGATCTCTCTTCTCTTTTTCCCCCACTATTTTCTCCTAGATTATCACTACTTTTTATTTTCTTTTTTAATTATCCTATTTCTAGAATGAGCTCAACTTTACTGTGATAGTGTCCTGTGCTGGACATGGAGTACAGAAATTGGTGTGAGCACTGCAGCAGCACTCAAGGTCCTATTCTGACCTGTTATTTGTGTTTGAACAACATAAAAGAGGTGCTGAACTTTGTGGTACAGCACCATTCATAGACTGAATACTGCAATTTTTTGGGTACCTGTCAATCAACAAACCCTGATATCTGAGCATATACCCCACAAAACCCTAAAATTAATCCGGTATATATTTTTAAATTTATGCTTTAAAGTTATTTATTTAGAAGAGAGACAGACTTTTTTAATTCAATACTTGAAATACTGTGACATAACTTTGTTCTCCTTTATTTTTATATTCATCAAGAATTGAGCCCTCAAAATCACAGCACTACTGATTTCTAAAATCATACCTTCCTGTATCCCAAAAAAACTCCACAACATTTGCCATCTGAGTACTCTACCTGGTGACATCCAGAGCTTTCTGGACTTTTGCTTGCACAGACCCTAACAAATCTGCTCCCATCTTCTTTAGCAACTGGGTCAGGAGAACAAAAAGCCAATCCTGCAAGTCATCTTTATGAATGATGATGAAATCAACCAGGGTTTCCAGAAACATGCTGAAGACCTATAAACAAAACAAGTGTCAGAAAAAGAAATACAGCTCTTAAAATAAAAATATTCAAAGGGGAAAGGGGTTTACAGTCTGAGTTTCAGGATGATTTTGTTATAAAAGTTTCATGAATGAATGATTTTAGTGACTACATAGCTCTGGGAAAAAAATCAGACAAGACATGTCTAAAATGTGTTGTATTAAAATACCACATGTAACGAATGAAGGAAGGAAGGGGCAGAAAACACTTACTCTCTGTTGTGAATTCCACGGCAAAGCAGGCCATGCAACAAAACAAACCACTCGTTAGCACACAGAGTGATCAAGGATGCAGTTTCTCAACATATAAAAGACACATACATTGAAAGTTTACATTTTCTTAAAACACAATCTCTTCTCAGCAGAGTCACTTAAAACATTATATGCCTTGGATCAGATTCAGTCTCCTCAGTCAGGAAAGTAACATGTTTATATACAGTTATATGAACAAAGCTAAGTGTGTTTAACACCACAACTAATGAGTTTGTATCTGTAATTCTACAAAAGCAGTGAAGATGACTGATCACTGCTGCCAAAGGACATAGTTGAGCCCAGTGTGCAATAAACTCCCACCTTACTCAGAAATTGCAATTATTTTGCCAACAAATAATTACACCTTCACCCTTTCTACTATACAAACCCTGAGGAACCAAAGCATTAAGAACTTACAGGTAGGTACTACAAGCTTGGTGAGACCTGTGGGACAGCTGGTCCACAGTACAATTAAGGCAAAAAATGCACATTTTGAGCAGGACCTGTGATAGGTTATTCTGCCTGCCCATGGAATTTCCACCCAACAATCATTTATTAAAACTGGTTTACCAAGAGGTCTTAAAGTACAAAGATTTATACAACTTATTCTTTCTCACACTGCATTTAACCCAACTGCTGATGTTTTTAACACAGCCATACTGGATTTCCTCAACTAGCAAAACTCAGAAAAGGGCATGAAATTCCCTGCTCCTTTCTCCCTTCTCCTCCTTAGCTCTCCATAGAAATCCAGTAGTCTTGAACATGCCTATGGGCCCTACCTCCCCATTCTGTGGCCCACTTCTTCTTAAGAAACGTCTGTAAATTCATGCCACAGCCTTTAACTTCAAAGGTCAGTATTTTAAGGAAGGCAAAGTAGCTATATTAGAGACCTTGATTATGAGATTTAGAATAGTGTCTTGGTGAGACACCTGCTCCCAGGTGTACACAACACACAAACCCCAGTGGCTGTGATGCTCATGACCCCTTGTGGACCACTCTTCCCTGAGTATCATCAGAAATACACCCTAAAGAAGTGCAATCAAACTGAACTTTTGCCTCCAGGAGGTGATCTCTGAAAGGCATTAGGCTGCTCCTCAGGAAGCAAGGAGTAACCAGTTCCTAGCAACGTAAGAGAGACTGAGACACATCCCCTCCTTGTCAAACAAATGCAAACCAAGGAGAGTTTTAAATGCCAGTTTTCCCCAGCAGATGGCAGGGGTAGAAATACAAACCATTCATCTTGGACCAGTGTCAAAAATGAGAGCGAGCCAAGGCTTTGTGATCTTACCTTGCTGTGAGGGTCAGCAAACATGCGAGTAAATATTTCACACAGCCTTTTTAACTCGACTCGGCTAAAATACATAAATAAAACACAATATTAATGCCAAAGTTTTAGTTGCAGGGGAAAAAAAAGCAGCTAATAAATATTAACAGCTGAAAGATCTAACCTTTTTTATTTAAACGTTACTTCAGTCACACTTCTGAAAACTTTGTCATATCTAGGCAAAGCCTTTAGAGGCACTTCAGTTTAACTGCTGGGATCACCAGTTTCACATTAAGAATCTAATAAACTTTTTTTTTTTTAATCTTAAACCAGACAATTTTATTTTCTGCTGCTTTTATTTTCTTCTCTATTCTGGACTCCAGAAGACAACTTGAAATGTGCACGTTTGTGAGGCACTCACATAGTTTATATCTAGGTCAAGGTCACTGAATCATGCATTTTTTTCACCTTAAGAATAGGTATTTCAAGTCTCCTTTGTGTCAAGGATTTCAAATTTTCAAGTAAAACCAGAACTTTCTGGTTATATACTTATCAAATCTTTTGGTTTAAATTCCCAGTTGCTTCAGTAGTATCAGTCTAGAATTACATATTATTAACAGATCAGAACTGACTCCAAAGTCTGACAGCAGGCAGGCGCATTGAGAAGCCAAACATATAGAAATGGAAGAGACATTAACAAATGGCCAACTATTAAATCAGAAGATAATTACATCAAGGAACAAACTGACTTCCTATTCGTAAGAGATTATTAGGTGCTCAGTAGTGCTCTTTTTATGGCAGGGGGAAAAAAGAATGATACACAAGATACTGAGCTGGAATTAAATGCAGAACTCTTTGGTGCCAAAGCTCTTATCTGCAATGTATTGAGAAGTCTTAGCTTTCCTGCAAAGCAAACTGGCAAAAAATACAGAAGCTCTTCTTGTTTATGATGCAAACAAAAACAGAGCAAGGCGGTTAGGTTACATTTCCTGCATTCTACAGATGTGAATAGACATTTTTCACAATTACAATGAAACCAGAGCAACTAGTGACATGAACACTGCTCAGAGAAGAGTTACTGAAGATTTTGACTACAGGGAAGGTATTTCCAGACCAACATTAATTCTACAATCCACCAACTTTTCTCTTTCTAAAAATAATCTCTGAACAGGCCAGAATAAGGCAGTAGTCTACAGATGCTTTATGTTAGCATGTTAATGTTTCTAAGTAACACAGGACTCTTTTTTTCCCCAATAAATCTATGCATGAAAGGCTGATTAAATTTTAAAAGGGCACAAAACCAATGGGTTTAAGAGTCTGGTAGGGAGGGAAAAGTCTTTGTGACAACATCACAGTAAGCTGTCAGCTTAATTCAGGGTGAGGCTGCACAGGCTCAAAATGACTACAACACTCTCCTGACATCATGCAGATTCAGGTCTCTGAATGAACCCCTATTTATTACTCTAATGCATTTTCTTTCTGGACAAAGGTTATATAAAGTCAGCAAGTACATCTGTTTCCAAAAGCTCCCAGACCCAAGGTAACAATGCAAGTACTAAACTGCAACAGGCATTGGAAGAACATTTCCTTAAGGGACTCGTTGCCTTGTTTTATTTAGGAGACCTTATGGGGATCCCTTAAAAAAGGTCACATGAAGCTGTATGAAACAAAGAGGATGGGTAAATGCCATTCCACTCTGCATTGCACATCTCTGGATATGCAAATCCCAGCTAACACAGGATCAGCCACCTTTCAGTTCAGAATACTTAAGAAAACCCAGCCACATCACTGCCTCTATTATTAATGTGTTACACCACAACAGAAGGCATCAGGTTTAATTACAAGACAGACTTGCCCCTTGGACTAATGACCTTGATGATGTTCTTAAGATGCCGTGGGAACAAGCAGGATGATAAAATCTAATCATTAGAACAGGCACCAGATCAACTCTGAACCAAGGAGGAAGCAGATCAAAAGAAAACCAAAATGAAATACAGAGAACTAATCACAGTATCAAACTTAAAAAATAACTGCACAGAGGTGTCGTTTCTGGGAAAGATTTAAAAATTATTCAGGATCAAAGCTAAGACAACTTGCTAGCTTGAGGGACTGGTGACAGTACAGTTCAAACACTACAACCAGCAGGGTTGAAATCAAGAGTTTAATTCCACCAGTATTTCTGCTAAGATCTACTGACCTGGATAAACAGCCCATCACCAAAACTTGTCAGCGCTTCCTCCCTTGCAACTATCCCCAGCAGCACTCTAAACCTTGCTTATAATCCTCACACACTTTTGTAGCAAAATCAAAATCTCATCCAACTTTTTCATACAAGCAATGAGGTGCCACAGTTTTTCCAGACACTTTGTTAAAGAGAAAGAAAAAAGACAGCATACATGGTGGAACTATCTTTAAAGAGACTCAGAAATAGACCACATCAAAAAGCATCTCTGATCCAGAGACTGTAACTACCCATTTTAAAAATCTGTAGCACTTTCCATTTAAGGCCTGTATCACATCATGTGAAGTGCTAGAATATTTTTATAATGGCAAGAAACCAACTTTCTCAGGCCTGCCCTCAGTATACTTTCATTCAGACTGTTAACATGAACCATCAAATTATTTTCAGCCAGTGTGAAGCCCTTTTAAAATAGAAACAATTGCACAAACCCAAGTAAGGAGGCTCTAAACAACCACTTTTAAACTTGGCTATAATTTAAGTACATATGATTCATAACAGAAAAAGAAAATTGTCACAGGTATTTGTGAATGTTACCTTCAAAGGAGCCAAGAGATAAACAGCTTATTTCAAACACTTTCTCCATAAACTAAGGGTGAAATGTCTATGGCCTGAGAGCCAGTTATCTAGTTAACATGACCTATGGCCATAGGGAGTTCCCAAATGACTACTGGATAATTCTGAGGCCTAGTGGGTAATTCTAAAACCTCTTTAAAGGTGTGATGTGCCAAAGGTGTTTGAGGGGGTTATGTGGTTCTCAGCAAGGGGAAAAGGTCTCCCTCTCCTACCATATGCAGTTTCAGAGTTGGTACACCTACTTCACTGCCTGAAGAAACTTCCCCCTACATACATACTACACCATTTATAGCACACAAGTTTCTGATATAAAATTTTTCAAGAGTTACAAACAGGATCTGTAATTACACCTAACACAGCTTTCATAAAGAGTCAAAGTACAGCCAGCACAGCACTGTCTGATCTCAGCTTTGAAACACATACCCCAAGTCATTTTACAGTAAGTGTAATGTTTGCTTCACCAACTAAATTGCCATGGGAAAAAATACTGAAGGTTCAAACAGACTAATGTAAAAATGGCACCACCCTTTGAATATGTTTACAATAGCACCACTGTGGGAAATCTCACTGTGCTACAACAAGCACCTGCCACTGGAGGTCTTCATGAGACAGATGAAGGCTAAGAGTAGACAGCATGCCTATCTGAGCCCTTTCTACACTACTGCCACAGCAGAAACCTTTCCAAAAGTTAACTGCAATCCCACATTGTGGAGACAAAGCCTTCACAGCCATGGAAGACACCACCTGTCTCCATAAGGCAGGTACATAATATTGCCTTCTGGCTGTAGCCATCCCTAATGAATTACTGACACCAGAAAACTATGAAGTCACCTCAGTGTCCGTTGGCTTTTCAGTAAATTCTGAAGACCTATGAGCCCTTCTTTCCTTTCAGACCAGTTGGAGCTGGCACAGTGGTTCAGGACCTCAGCCACATCTTCAGTCTGCCGCAGGTAGTGTGGAATGCCCCCGTTCCTGGAGCCATAGGAGCGCTCCGAGCAAGCGCTGGAAGCGTCGCTGTTGGCGTCGTCATCGGAGTACATCCCATAGGGCTCATACCTCCTTCTCACGGTCTTTTTCTGGAAAAGGGGAAACTTGGACTTATCAACTTATATATGTTACATCGATGCCAAAGAAAAACATTCTATTTGCAATCACTAAAAAGAAGATTAGTGCTACTGTTATAGTGACTGAAGTGTTTTAAAGGTGTCACCATGCATTGCCTGCTTACCTCTCACAGCAGAGCAAGACAGAGCCCACTGATTTCAATGAGACTGAGTGACTTGGGAAGAGAGCCTGCCTTCCCCAGCATGAAAATGATGTATTTATGCCCAGTAGAATTAAGTTACTGGTAATGAAATTAAATACAATAAATGTTCTATTGGCAGTAATAGTCAGTTCCACTGTTACAGATACTATGATGATACAACCTCTGCTTTAAAATATAAAAAAAGATAAGAAAGAAATAGCTGAAAGAATCTGACCTGGCATACCCAGTCACTTTGAGATCGATACTGAAGTGACTCTAGAAATGCACTGGATATGGGAGATGGCAATTTCTCTTTTAGTTTGGGCTAGGATTCTTTCTAGAGGCTGCTAAGGGAGTTGAGTACTCAAATCCCACTCATTTCCATAGCATGGCATTAGGGAACCTAATTGCCTTAGGTACATCTTTGACTGCCTTGATCCTTACAGAAAGTACAGTAGCATAATTGGCAGCAAAAAGACCTCTTAAATAAACCTTAAAAGAACAGGGTTGTCAAAATAATCTATAAAAAAAAAATCATCTATATTTTAAGTGTTTGCTACAGAATTCCTTCCAGTGTCCAGTCCTGCAGGTCTTGGACTTGTGAAGTCAGCAGAGTTTTGCTTCCACTAGGACTGGAGGATTGAAGCATAGAAATTAACTCACGTGCAGTATCATGGGCGTTAGCAACAGGGTGGGGAGAGTTGGAAAGTAGAAATAAAAAGTCAAGAAAGCACTAGTACCTTGCTCCTGGAGTCTCCTAACAGCTGTAGGCAGGAAAATATTGAAGGGTGGGAAAAAGCATAGAGAATTATGTCAGAAGCTTATGTAGGGTTTGTTTTTGCAACAAAAACGTATAGCAAATGTGTCTTAGCAAATTAAAAAAAATACAATTTTTGCAAAATAAAAGTGGGTATAATAATGCCTGACTTTATCTCCTAACTGTTGCACTACTCATACTGGCTATTCCTTCAGGGATCTCGGAAGTGAAAATATCTGTTAACCAACTTTTTTAGGAACAGTCAGCACCTCTTTTCTTACTTTTAAGAAATCTACAATGAAAGATACCAGGGATTTTGGTAGTGATTTCTCTTTCCCCACATATTACTAGCAGCTTTTCATTTTAGAGTCTTGTAAAGAAATTCTGATGTGAGGAAGCCACTATCTACAGTACAGCACACTTAATCTACTTCACTTGCCAAGTTCTCTTTCAACCCACAGTTCTTTTACCACACTGTTTTGAAGATTAGCTTCTTTTAAGACCCCCTGGTTGGCACCACTGGCTTAAAGGCCTTACTTAACAGCAAAGGTTCCATTACCCTTTAAGCTCTTCTAACAGACCTGAGCACTGATTTCCAGTATAGACACTGTGGGTTTAGGCCAAGTCCAGCTCAAACAGAAGTAGTGGATCCAACTGGAATTGTACAGAGGGAGTAGTGGTCACAGAATGACCCACCATGTTTTGTTTCAATTGAGGATCTGGCTGAAGCCATCTTTGGAGAAGTTCTTTTCATTTCTTACTACATGGAAAAGACAAGCCTCTGAAAACAAGGTTACTGGGTAAAAGCTGGCATCACAACACTCTCTCAAAAGGAGCCTGCACAGGCTTTGTAAGTTGCCTGATGTCAGAAGGCGATGAAGAGAAAACTGGGGTGGTGGGAAAGAAGGGATCAACAAGATTGTGTTGCATCTCCTGAAGCTGTACAAATTCAGATTGATCAACCCAGTCAGCAGCACCAGCTGGTTTCCAGCTAGACTTAAGTATTTCCCTTTTAAGTGTTCAACCCTTCAAAATTTTAACATTTCAGCTTAATGTTACTTAACATCAAAGCTGGAATACTTAAAAGAGCACTCTTTAAGTTCTTGCTGAAGATTAAGTCACACCCAAAGAAATCTCAGGGCTCAGCAGACAATTGAAATACTGTGACACTCTCCTCCCTTAAGAAGCCTGTATTCAGCAGCTGCTCAAATGCAGGGATAAAGCCTGATTTCATTTACACAGGCAAACCAATTGTCTGTAGTTATGTCTTGAACTGCTCTGGTAGCAAATTTGAGGTGCTGAGAGCAGAAATGGGCTCACAAGCTGTTACATTTGGTGATGAAAATGCTCACTAGTGATTCAGTCCACTAAATGCAAGAGTGCCATCCATTATACACTGTTCTACCTTATTTTGTTCACAAATGCTTTCTTTGTTTTGAAAGATAAATTTTGTAAAAAGGGCCATTTTTCTAGAAGTACTCTAATAGGTGCCATGAGCTGAGTGGTAATCAGACATAAAAAGGAAAATACTAGCCATCCGTGGGGAAAGTGAACTAGGAAATGGAGAAAGGCCATCTACCACAACATGGTTCATCTTCCTTAAAGTGCATCTGAGACAAATTCTGAGAGATCTGTTTCAAGATACATCAGGAAATCCTTCCCTCATTCAGGTCTACATCTGGAGAAGACCAATGGGTAACCAGCTAGCACTGTACAATAATTTCTCCTGCTTCTACACATCCTTGCTCCCCCAAATATTCAAGGTACATACAAAGGCTTATCATGTGCCTTCTGAAAAGCAGAAGACACTTTCTGGGTTCTATCCAAGAGATACCATAGTACAATAAGATTATATGGGACAGTACAATTTTTTAAAATGACATAAAATTTACTAGGAAAAGCAATGAATGTTTGAAAGTATTAGCAGCAAACTAGACAAATACAATTTAACTTACACCATAACAGCATGAAATGGTACAGATTCCATGCAAGCCAAGTTATGAGCTCTCTGAGGTGCAAATAACACAGGGCAGAAACCTGTTCTTGCTAAAACCTGGTCAGGAATTGACACTAACAGAGAACACTGTTTTTCTGACAAAATCTTCATGCAGGTAACAGGACTGATGGAAATCTCTGACCCCATGAGTGCCAAGCACCGTCACAGTGCTGGGCACATCCTCTGACAGCCAAGTGAAAGGCAAACAGCTGATTCAACCCATCCTGCAGCTGTAGTACCAAGCCACAGCACTCTGTCTGATGACAGCTGCAGAGAACTGACATGGAATAAGGAAAAATATACTGCTGCCAGTATACCCAAAGTCAAAACAGCCAAAGGTAACTCTACAGCATCAGACACTGGCACAATCAGAATAAAGCTACTTAGAAAGAGGAGAACATACGTACAGGTAACTTTAAGCCACTTTCCGGTGTTGGAAGCATTTTGTATTTTTCCTCTTACCAGTGCATCGGCCACAGCAGCCTCCAGATCTGTGCTGGTGCTCAGGACTCGCATGGCATTCACAGAAGCAGGCATCCTGCCTGGCTGTCCGAGTCCAAACCGGTCTGCACAAAAGACAACAGTGAAAGGGATTGTTAAATGAATTCACATTCATTTGGAATCCTAATCAGGTGCCTGAGTAGTTCTCCCCACGGACTCTGGGAACTCACAGTGCTTTTCCATTAAAAGCCCTTTTACCCAGAGCTCCAGAGAGTCTGCCATTAGGTAAGAAATAAACTACTGTTTGTTGGGTGTTGGAGGCAATTTTGGATCCTCAGGGCAACTTTTCATTTATTTACTTTAAACAGGGAATCTATTTTCTGTTTCCTTTTACTCAGTTGTCTCTGAGTTTTATTTTAATGTCAAGAGGCAGACATGCCCATCCCAATCTGGCACTCTCAGAAATCAAGAGAGCTTCTCATTAACCTCAGAGAGACAGAACCATGCCCAGTGTCAGAACATGTAAATACTCGAGCACTCATCTATCCTGCAGCCTTCTCCCTCAGCCAAGGATGTGAGACTAGCAGCACCAGATTAGTCTATTTTATGTCTCAAGGCTTGATTAACCAGTAGAATATACCCCTACACCTTCACAGTATAAAAATTAAGTTAATAACTCACTTGTGAAGTGACTGCAATTTCTGGTTCTCTTGAGAAGAAGTTTAAATTCCAGAGCTCCATATCAAAACTGGTTTTGAGCAGAAAATATAATCTTTTTTCCCTTTGAATTTGATGGCAAAGCTCTCAATGGCATCCAAAGCAATGGCATTGAGTCTAAAATGCCATTTACACTCCTAATATTAATTCGTTTACTTTATCATTTGCCCAGTTTACCAGAAATGTTATTGAAATTAGGTTTTTTAGCAAAGCCAAATTCAGAAAGGTCCACTAGCAGAGCTATGACAGAATCAGTAACTTAAGTATCACAGGCCAGGTTCTGGCAGCTGAGTCCTTCTAGAGGGGGGCAGATCAGATACCAGATACTGGGATCTTGGCTCTGGTCTATAAGCAGAAAGATTGGTTATGACATTCCAAGTTTTTCCGTGTGGGCTTGTGTTTGCTCATGGAGGACTTAAAACTACCCCTCCTGGAACATACGTTACACCTCTGTCCCTGTACCCACACATGCCAACAGGAGTTTTGCCAGCAAATTCAGCGGTGCATGGATCAAGCTGCACAAACACATTTAAGAGACCTTCAGCTGATCCACATTGAGCAGCAGGAGAGAGGGGTCAAGTCACACAGGTCTTTTAATAGTTCATCTATATTTAATTTAACAGTGGAAAAATACTGCTTATCAAATGGCTGAACCATATTGTGGATTTGCTCAAAACTGAGGCCAAACATGGTATTCAGCAGCTTAATGTGTTTTTGGGGAAAATACTGCATATCACAAAATTTCATTGCTTTCTCTTTTATGCACCTATCTTTTAGGGATTAGCTCACGCTGATATGCATAATTTATATCAGAGATTGAAGCTGGCCAGTTCTACTGTCCTAATTACAAAGCTTTATTCAAGATTAAGCTACTGTGGAGAAATAGGGAAGATTTTTAAAGTCCAAAGTATTTAGAAAAGAAAAAAACCCTGCAGACTAATATTTATTTCAAACAGAAGTGATACCTATAAAAACTTACTGTTTCTTAGAGTTACGTACCCAGACAAGACATTTCTGATTTACAACAAAAGCACATTTTCTACAAAACACATTACAAGGGAAAAAAAATAAACAAACTTCTTAGAACTACTGCCAAAAAGTAATCAAATAATGACATTTCACGAAGAAATAAAAGTTGTATGTGTTATTACTATCCCCTTTTTTAATGCACTTGGGTTGAAGAATAACTTCAAATATGAAGATGAAACAGTGCTTTATTCCTAAAAAGGAAAAATCTGTGCACTCTTAACAGAAGCACAGATATGATAATGCAGTAGGTCTGACTGAAACTCAAGTCACCACTACAGAGATATATATATATACACTATAAAGTTGTACAGACGACCAGGATTTTCCTAAGCATAAATGAGATCTGGTACAGTACAAGGGCTGTAAATCTTGAAGTAAGTTCTGGACTTGTTTTATATTTATATTTAAATCCAACCCAATTACACTACTCAAGTGTTACTGAGATCAAAATTTGGCTTTAACTTTTGAAACTACATAGCATGCAAAATACCACTGTCATTTGTTTTTGAATAAATTTAGTATTACATTAGAAAAGGGAAGATAGTTTTTTTTTTTTTTTTAAATGAAGAACAAAATGACAAAATAATTCAATTGTAGATAATTTTAAATACCCAGCATAAAGAAACAAAACTGAGCTTTTTTTAACACATTAAGTACAGTGTGGCATGCTAACTTCTATCTCCATGGCTATCAGGAATCTTCTGAACTACTTTGTTCCATGATTTTTAAATTTACAACACCCAAATTACTCCAGGCTTCTCTCCAAGACTCTGCTGCCATCCTGGAGTGCTGAAATAAGACCACAGGAGAGACCTCAACGTATCTCTGATGTGGGGCTGGGAACACACCTGGCTCCAGGAATAACCAGTACATTCAAGCCCAATGTTACTGGGCAAGAAATCTGCAGATTATGCTCTGACCACGTTCCCTTGTCTCCCTGGCTAGATTCATTCATTATACTTCTTACAAACTTAGTGAAAATTTGCAACTACCATTATTAATCCTATTCTGCCATTTTTTAGAGCATTTTGGCCTTCTGTAGTACACAGGTAACCATACAAAATTTGATTATGCTTTGTACCAAACCACAGCAGCCAAACATGAAGTGACTATCACAGGAAGCCAAAAGCAAACAAAGCTTAGATCTGTATCACAACTGAGCTATTTTAAATATTTTTAATTATTTGAGTTAAATATAAATTCAAATTGTTATCTGAAAAATGGCAGTCAAATCAGCTTGCATCATTTCTGTCAAATAACATGATAAGGGAAATGTTTTGAGAGTTTTAGTTAAGTGATAGCCATTTAACTAGACTCATGAGAAACAGAATATTTTTCACTCCCTATCTGAAGGGTGTTTTAATTAAGTAACTTTCAGTATAACAAATTCCTTATAAGATTTTAGCCTCCAAGAAAACACTGAAGCCCTCATCTTCTACATTATCTTTGTCCCCACAATTATGTCTCTGTTGTCCCAAAGCTAACCCTCATTCAATTATTTTTAAGATTCCCTGTAAAATATCCTTATTTCGAAAGGAATTACAGGTTCTCCATAACTGCAAATCCAGTACAGGGGAAGGACAGAAGTAACTGGAATCTGCAGATTTTTCTCATTACATGTCACATTATGCAAAGCCCAGTGAAATTAAGGGATTTTTTTTCTTTCAAAAAATTCCACGTACTTTGGGACAAGGCCCTGAGAATTATATGAAGGATGGATCAGCATGTGTTATGCTCCAAAGTTCAGTCTGAAAGCTCATCAGGTGCTTAATTTTTGTTGCTTTTGTGTATTTTGGAGGGGATCCCACAAAGAACTTTCATGAATAGAGACAGGAGTCCAGAATATTTAGTAATAAATGTGATGAAATCCATTGGGATCCTGTCCTAGACACTGGAAAGTGCTACACTGCTGAAGAGGAAAAAGAATTTGCAAGTACTCTGCATCAGTCAGGATTTAGCCCATGCTGCACAACTGATCCAATTTACAGAACTGAGAAAGCCCTGGATCACCCTTTGTTTAAACACTGTTCACAATGTTCCTAAAATACACAAAATTAAAAACATCCAATAAATGAAACTCAAAACAAAAAGCCATGTTGAACAAAACCAGAACAGAAAGCCCCGCAGCGGTGAGAAGCACATGCCAAGTGCTGGCTGATGCACACGATGGCAAATGTTAAGATGGTGTAAAACAAGACTACGTATAAGAAGCGGATTCATGCAGTTAGCGCTTGTTCACCTGACTGCCCAACAGAATCAGCAGTGGAGAGAGCACTAGTGGACCTGGAATGACGTCGAGAAGCTGCAAGTAGAAGGAATGGCAACACCCACAGGATTAACACACATTGAACCCAAGACAGAAAATGCCACAATCCAAAGGGGATGCGTGTGACTGCTACCAGCAGAGTGTTTCATAGTGACAGGGAATGGCGCTGCATGTGGATGCGGAACAGCTACAGTGCGAGCCCCACAGCGACGCCTCCGCCTGGAGCTTCCCCCCTTCCCCTCATGACCATTAACATGATGCATGACAAAACTCATTTGGAACAGTCCCAAACTGGGTGCAGCTCAGCAAAAACACCCCGATGCACATCAGTCACGTTCCAGACCTGCAGGTCTGGCAGGCGGCCATCACGAGAACGTGGAGCATGTAACTACAGAGAAGGGTTTAGATGTCTCTAAACCCCAAAGTGAAGCCATGAGGAATGGTTACGAACTGTGCTTGCAGGTATTTTTCCACAACATTCTAGCCTATACATAATAAAATCAACGTTAACAAAGAGAATGCGTAACCACATAAGTAGGAAGAGTCATACAGGGAGGTCACCAACCACTGTAGAAGTCCTTGGGTTGGTTTCTTTTCCAAATAAACACACGTACACACATATTCAGGTGTTGCTCCTTCCAAAGGTCTCTTGCTTTTAACAAATTTTGCATACATGTTTCTTGAACCTCAATATGTACATGCAGAGCTAAGGAGAATATGCACATCACACACCCATCTAGAACGACACATGTATACAAATTGTTAAAAGCAATGGAGCGCACACGGTAGCAGAGGAGCCTAAGCCAAATATAGCTTCCACTTTAATTCCCAGTTGTTAGCAGCACATCAATCACAAAATGCCTTTGGAGCGGTTTTCAGTTCTTGGCTTCAGCATACACGTGAATTCTTTATGAAAGCAAATGAAAAATGGGCCCAGTCATTCCCAAATTACAGAAATTTTGTCTTTTTAAAGAAGTTTTCCCTATGTCTAGCAAAGACATGCTCACCAGCTCAAAGCAACTGACCCAAGAAACCGATTGTTCATTTAAGCAATTCATCACCACAGACTCACTGAAGGCCTTGTTGCTTTAACATCATAACTAGTACTGTCAAGAAACTGAAAAAATAAAGCAGAATCACCTTACAATAAAAATAGGCTTTGTCAATTACGCACATAAGTGTGCACCAGAAAATTCTAAGTCTTCTGTTTAAGGCAAAGCATTCATAAACACAAATATAATGAATAGGAATCAGCAACGTTGAGAAAAATAAAATTTTGGGGTTTTCTGACTTTAAGAGCTTCACTAAAAGCTATATGCAATATGGCCTTTGGACATGGAGAACACACGCATTTTTTCAAGAGTACTATCCCACTGACATTGTAAGTAAACTCATGAAAGATTAGCATGATCAGTGCAGGATTATGGACTGAACTTCACAATTAAGGTTTGTAGGTCACAATTGCTTTCCCCCAAGCCATCCACTGTGCCCCTATGGACACCACTGCAAGATCAAGGCCCAGGGAGAAACAATAATAACAAAAAAATTTCAAACACCCACATCTCTGCAAGGAGGCTGAGTACAGATTCACTCTTGACTGTTTTTACTAACTTAGGAAGCAGGACTCATGATACACAGACATGCATGCCTGCACTGCAGCCCCAAAACAATAGGATGTCAGTGCTGACGCTGACCATAATACCATTAAATGCAAGAATCTTGTCATTACCATTTAGTTACTCTAAATATAATTCACAAATATACAAGTTAATCATTATAAGCAAAACCAGACTATGAACAGCAGGATTATATTACCTTTGCTTTATTGTGAGATTAACTGGGTTCTAGAAATACTGTAAAAGAACCACACTGTTTTGGCTTAAACTGATATATATAAATTTCTTTGAGATGAATTACACACCACATAATTAACAAGTTCATGAACACATTTGATCTTAAAGCATTTCAATGAAAACACAAGAAAAAGGTAATACGGTAACAACTACATTGGGTTACTGTTGTTACATTGATATTTCCTCCCCATGTAACCTTTATGACCTACTAACAAAAATCTAGAAATGCATTACTCTATCCTCACAATTTCCTCACAATAAAACAGTATAACATATCTGTAACTGAGATTTTATAGTCAGTGTAAGAATCAGACTCAGCATCAGTGGAAGTGTATAAAGCTCACACCAACCACGGTTCTGATACACTGCATTTGCTTTTCAGAACAAGGGTCAAGACAGTACTTCAATGACTGTATTTTCAATAAAATAAACAAAACACAGCACAGTGACACAGAACACTGACAAGCTAACACTGAAATCCAGCCTACTTATACGTTTTGGCTGGAGGAAAAAAGCTTCATCCAAAATTGAAGCTAGGCAGGTTAACTATAAAAATAAGCCACAGTTGTGGATCTACTGTCTTTTTCTAGATCTGGTATGAAATCAGCTTCATTTAATCAATAAAATGTTCATCTATTTATTTTAAAGAGCTATGAACCAAGTTATGAATGCAAAGTTGAACTCCTTCCATTTTTCACCAGAAGTTGAGATATTAATGTAAACAGATTATTTTATAGCTCAATATAATGAAGTCATTGAACCCAAAGGCTTCTCCAAAATTAAAACTTGTGCTGTGTTCCATTTACACATTACATCACACAACTGTATTTTGTCACTATGTGCAAAATAGATACTGTAACACCATTCTTTATTAAATTACTACATAAAGGAAGAGGGCCTGGAGATAACTGTATTTCATGTCTGAGATGACAAGTTTTGATACAAGAAGTAATGTATTTGGTTGAACATATGATATGGCATTTGATCAGAAACATTAACTATCTTGCTGTATTCAGCATTGTGCAGAAAAACTTCTGCATAAGGTAAGTGTAATAAGATTTTCTATTTGTACTGTACACCTTAACTGCAGTTTAATGATGGTCCTTTAAAATTTCAGTCTTTCCTTGGTTTTACACTGCCTGACAAAGTTTCCTACAGCATGTGCAACTTAATTGACTGTCCTGTAAAACCTCTACAAAAAGAGAGCTGCTATCTCCACTGGAGGATTCAGAATAGAAATTATATACTGTAACTATAGCTAGCTGTAAGAAAATCGAATCATGAATAATTGAGTCACTCAACAACAGGCTACAATGCTACAAAACTACTTCACTGAGACCTAGAAAATCCAGGCTTGCCCTCCCATAGATTTTCATCAGTGTTACTAAGCAAAGCAGCACAGCCCCATACAAGCTGATTCAATGAAACTAAAAATTGCAAAAGTTCAAACTAAGCTATTTCCCTACTAACAGAGAAATGCTGAGAACCAGAATTGAAGCATGCAGAAGAAAAACAGAAGGGGAAAAAAACCAGGGTTGGAAATGGGGAGTGTCAGGAATTCAGAGGACAGAAAAGAGCTCATTCCACCTAGCAGTGTCTTGAAAGGGCAATCACAACAAGGGAAAAAGGAAAAAACATATTGACCCTTAAAGCTCCAATGCCTACTCACCAAGTGGAGGGAAGCCCCGAGCAGGGCTTGTATCTCGACTGCTCTCACGGCTGGTATCACGACTGCACCCCTGACTCATGCTGGGTCGGGGGATACGACTGCTCCGTGCTAGCATGCAGCATGGAGAGTTTCAGAGAAGGTGAACAAGTTTAATGAGGACAGAAAGCTCAAAGTCAAGTCACAGTTCTGTTAGTTATGGTAATTATTACATTAGTAATTACAATTTGCAGCAGCCTGCTCAGGCTCTTTACAAACCAACTACCTTACATGCTGAGCTGTGTTTGTGATGTGAAATTTCAGCAGCATTAATGTCTGGCTGACAGTCTGCTATTTTCTTAAGCAATCCAAGTTTTGTTATTCAAGTAGAGCAGGAATCTTCAATCATTTAGGGAAGCTCTACTGTTGCAAAACAGATGAGGCTGAAAGAAACCCTTCCAGAATATTTCTTCCCTAATTTTAAAATAAACATCCCTCTGGAACAAATCAGCAGACAAAAATTTCTTTAAGTTAATACTGATATAAAGTTTTTACATATATTTGTCTTTCACAAGAAGAGTTTTTTGAACAAACATCCTAAGGAAAAAAAAGGTGTACTGCACAGACTTGCATAGATATCTTTCTCCAATGAAAGATACTGGGGAAAAAATATTTAGAACCTGAATACCTGAAAGACAGGTTAAAAAGTGATTTGAATTTGAAAAGAGCAGTAGCTTCAGATATTTAACAGAAGCTAACTTCTGCTCCACAGACATTTCTAGTTCATCTTTATGGTTTTATATGCACACTTCAGGGGAGTTTTAAACTATATTCTTTACTTGTACAAAACCCTACATGCTTGCAGATGTTTGAGACCCTGAATGTTTTAAAAATGTTTGCAGAAAGTTATTTAGTAAGCTTTATGCCTGATGAAGAATACAGTATTTTCTTAAGGCAAAAACCAGCAGTTAATTGTCAGGAGAATTTAATGACTGTTTTTAAAAGGCAGTAGCATAATTCAAGTGTTCAGGAATCGCCGTTGATGAGTTTTCTCAGGCACAGAGTAAAACCTAACCTACCAGCTTTGGTGACAACACAGCAGAGGTACATATGCATAACATGAACGTGCTAATACTTTGACTGTATCCTTGTTTTTATAAAAATAATGTCATTTGCATGCTTCAGTATATATATATATTCTTACAAATCTCTATCGGTTTGTATACAGAACTTAAATGCCTAGACTCAAGGTGAAGTTCCTCTACAGTACTTCACTGTCCTCACATAAAATGGATATATTAGCATCCTTCAAGCAAAACAGTACAGAACAAAATAGAAACCTTCATATTTAGGTTTTAAAATTAAAATAGAGACTTCTGACAGATTCTTGCTTTGTCAAATCCCTCCCAGTTTTGCAAAACCCAGTTCATATCTCTGCGATGAATTAATGGTTCTGATGGTTGATCTCTGATGTCAGACAATGTGAGATGAGCTATCAACCAAGCTGATTAGATGACCATAATGTCTAATGGTACTGAGTTAGATGGTCTTACAATAAATAAAACAGACTAATTTATAAGAACTGGATGAAATTAGGGTCCATGAGTACAATAATCCCATCTCAGATATACAAGGGGAAAAGCTGAGGTGAACAACAGGTAAAAGTAACATTAAAGTTCTCCACACAAATACTTGGTTTGAAATTGCAGACTCTCTAGAAGCAAACTTCTCATTCTTGGGTCTCATGCTTAGATGTAAATAATGGCAGCCTTCACATAAGGTTTGCACAAGCAGTAATTTCTCTTAAACAGAGAAGATCTGCCCATCTTTTCTATAATACAACCATACTAAAAACAGTAAAGGCTCTTTAGAGAGGGAGAGATGTGAATGATTACAAAACTTAGTGGATGCACACAGCAGATTCTCCTTCCATACCAGCTAAGAGCAGCAGCATGAAGAAAATGCATTTTAACAGCATTGTCCTACTAGTGTAGGACAATGCTACAGATGAAGCATAATACTGACTTTACAAACAGAGCACTCAAAGCCAAACACTGGGTACTTCAGGATTAATGGTCAAATAAAAGTGTTGCGTGTTACTGGATACAAAAGAAAATCAAGAAAAAAAAAAAAAAAAAAAAGGATTGAAAAGAACTGAAGGATGAGTCTGCTGTGGACTCCCAGGCACCTGCCTCACATTTTCACCATCATGTTGTGTAGAGAAGATTTTTTATCAGCTACTCAGACTATTTCCTTTAGACACTGACAGCAGTAAAGGCCAGCAGTGTTGTCATTTAGCTAAGTCTCTCACACTGTGACAGCCTGTCTCTGCAGTGCAGGTTGCAAAAGCAAAGAAAACAGACCAAGTCTCAATTGGAGAATTCTCAACCCCCAAAAGCTGGACAGAAATCAAGTGAACGAGTAGCAAAATGGATTAAGAGGAGTAGGCAGCATGAAAGCAGACAGTGTGTCCACAGCCAGCTCTGCTGTGAGAAAGTCTAGGACAGGACAAGAATGGGTTGTTTCCAATAATACTCCAACTTTGTAATGTGTACTGTACATCCAAGTTTTACCAATTTTATCCGGAAAGTCACTTAGACATGGCTCACACCAATATTAAAACACACTATCAAGCAGTCTTATGCCAGTGGAACCCAACAGATACAAGTATCACCAGCAGAACATGAAAGTGCCCCTGTTTACCAATCTACCACTTGGAAGAAACTGGTATTTCATTAGGGTGTGAATTTTAATGATTCTTAAGTGGAGACTAAAAATCAGCAGACGCTTTCTTACATCAATACCAGCATTTTAGAGTCTGAAATTCTGCCAAACAGCCAAAGGAAAGCTCTGTAGTGGGGAACACCCAGTCAAGGCAAGTCAAGAACAGCCTGCAGATTTCCAGTAAATGTACACAGCATAATCCCAACAGAAAGAGTGCTGCTGCTGAAGCTGATAGGCAGCTGTACTTGCTCCATTTTTTGGAGAATGGCTGTCTTGCATCTCTCACTTCTTTCAGAACCAGCTGTGCCACATGATCTGCAGAGGATCCAACAGAATTAACTCCAGGCTGATATTTTTCAATCCATAGGTAATGGACATCACCTGCTTGAGCACATGATCTCCTTCAAGGAGCCCAAAGAAACGCTCAAGATTAAGTGGACTGCACTCCTCCTTCCCCAAGAGGATATCACCACTCGTAAAACTCACTGAGCAGACAGCAGAGGCAGGCTTAAAAATGAAGTGTCACAAGCAGAGACATACAGGTGACCACACAGGGCCTCAGAACATTGAATGTGCCTCATTGTGCTGCCTCTGGGGAAACAAGATCTTCAAGTTTCCCAGCACATAGAAGGAATCTACTTCATGGATACCTGTAGTCATCGTGGAAATCAAAGCTAGCAGCAAGGTACTGATGCTAACAGACATCCATATGCAGAGGGCTCTATTATTGTTACTGCCTCAGGAGAGCCTGAAAAACTCCAGGGGATGGTTTCTGTATTTGGAATCAAGGTGAGTGGGAGTTTATTTAATGAAATGAACAAACAAAATAAAATATCAAGAAAATATAGAGACTGAAGCAGCACAACAAAAAAAAGCATAAAATACTGTTAGCTACTATGCTATAAAGTAATAAGTACAATGGAATAATGGTATATATAGCTGATAGCTCAAAAGCTATCTCCATCTGGGTCAGTATTACAACTTCCAAAATCCAATAGACAGAATTTCTGCAACTGAACAGTAAAGTGTCAGACACTCCTGTTCCCATAACAGCTCAACCCAGGCTGTGTCCATCAACCTGGGGGGAACATGTGAAAGCCACACATCTGATACATGTCAGATCTCTCTCCCACTCTCAAAGAACAAGCACTGATTATGTTCTCAGGGAGCACGTCAGAGAAATTATACAAACTACTCTTTCAAAAGAATTCAAGGCTCCTGTAATATACCTGAAAGCAGGCAACCCAAGAGTGAGGATTCTACACAAGGTAATTTCCCTTCAGGTGCTCAAGAATGTTTCAAATCAGACCACATAGTATGATGATCAGCTTAAACGTGTGTGATGGTACCATCCACCATTCTTTGCTTCCTCCTAAAAAACAATGCTCTTATACACAGTGATAGCAGAACAATTACCTCTAGTATTTGGGAGGCACTTTACATTTTAAAAGCAATGAACAGAAAAGCTTAATGTATTCATACAGAGCCCATAAAATAGATCAGACATGAGAAGAACACAGAATTTGGAAAAGCAGTCACAATGAAGATGCAGTATTTTTTATGAATCATAATGGCATATACACTCAGGTGCTTTAAACTCATTTCAGTATACTGGAAAGAATCAATAAAATAGTTCTTTATTAACGACCTCCTCTAAATAAAGATGCAGCTCAAACATAAAATATAAAACTATTGCTAAGGCAATAGCTATCATTTTAACTGCCAACAGTAGGGCTACAATTTTAATTCATTTCAATCTACTAGCAAAGTCTCTGGAGATAAAAATAATTTAGAATCAGTATAATTTAAAATGTTTTTCTACATTAGCTTCAAACTTATAAAATCATTTATATTAAAAAATGAAAATGTTCAGACAGCACACTGAATACCTTTTCACTTCAATTCACATACACAAAGTCTTATATATATGATATTTACTCACCTGACTTTAAAAAAAGTCTGCTGATAAATTTGAAAATATAAACTATTACAGAATATTTACATAACAGTCACTGAGACGAGAGTATCAAAACCAGAACAATTACTACATAAATTTAACACGTGTTCTAAGAAAGTGTCTCCAGGATATTAAGCATGAGAGAAGCAAACCATTTAAAATGCAAAATTTCTAAAATAATCCAAGAAGGTGCTTTTTGCCTTTAGTTTCATGTGACTGTAAAGATTGCTCAACTCATTTTAGGAATAAGCTTAAATGAGGTCTTTTTGCTCTGATGGTTATTCTTGCTTCCTGATCTAATAATATTGCTCATGTTGAATTTCAAACCGAAAACATATCATGACATCTTTAGGCTTACTTTGAAACCATAAGCTCAACCTGGAAAATTGAAATTATTGTCCTACAAACCACAGGCACATGAACTTGACAGCTGAGAAACTCAGAAGAATAACAGCAACATAAAGAGTTTCCCAGTCAAGAGGAAAGCCCCTCCTTCAAGCACACCAGCCAGCACATCCCTGCAGTGACTGTTCTTACCTAGGCCTATTCTGTTGGGACTCGTCTCCCGACTGCATCCCTGGCTCCGAGGAATCTTGCTGCGCTTCTCTGAGGATGATGGCACTGGCTGGACTCTGGATGTTCCACTGCTCAGGCCACCATAGGAGCTTCCTAAAAGCTTACCCGGAGAACTAGACCGGCTACCAGCTAGGAGAGAACCAGAAATGAGGAACAAACAATTAAAACCCCCCAAGATTTTAAACACACTGGCAGCAAAACTGGAACACAATCAGTTCTATATAAGAATCTAATCCAAATCCCTCAGAATACTAATGGGAGTGTTCCCTATAAGCTTTCAAGAAGACTGAGGAAAGCCCGTGGACAAAGAACACTGACATCAGCAACCCTCTGCTGCCCCTGGAGAACAAGCCCAAGCAGACACTGCAGTGTATGAACATCCAAGTTGGCTTTGGGAAAGTTTGTGGAGGTGCTGGGGCAGCCTTGCTGCAGCAGCAAGGGATTTCCAGGCTGCCTCACCTCCTCATAAAGCAACACCAACCAGGCTGTGTGCAGAGCTGTGCTGCAGTGCCCTGGCTTATGGCACAGGTCACCTGCTGCAAAGCAGCTCAGGCAGCTTTGTGCTACACTGCAGTGGTGGCACTGCTTTTCTACAATAATTCAGTGAAGAAAAATAAAAAAACCACCAGAACTGAACAGATCAGCACAATAATGAGTAAATCCCATGAGCCTCACACTCACAGAGATGCTGGCTTACTTAGATCTGGCTGGTTAAACCTAAGTTATTTTTCACATGATGAAAATTTTAGCAAATTGAATAGTTGGCCTGTTTTACATTTCCTTGTCTGTATGAATAGTCCATGATAACTTCCCATTTCTTCTAAGAAATGAGTATGTGAGTCCCTCAAAATCTGCTGTTGCCATACTATTCCTGACATTAAATTTATTTGCTGAAACACCAGGAAAAGTATATTTGAAAGGGTTGCAAGAGCATACTCAGGCAAGCTTACATTTTGAGCCTCTATTCACAAAGATTTCTTGTTGAAATGCATCTCACAAAAATTTCATTTCCAAATACTTTTACAACTAGAGTACAACAAAAGTTGAAGACTGTTCTTCTGTCTTAACATATGCAACTCTATTAGCCTCATGAACAATACCATAGCACACGTATAAACTTACTTGCCCCGTCCAATTTCTTGGCCAGAGCCATTCTGAACCAATCAAATATACTCCAATACTGTACAAGGTGCCAGCTCCATTCTCCCCAGCCCAAAGCGATAGGTACCAGTCCTCCACACACCACCATGACCTAGAAGTCATCTCACTGGTGTCAGCAGGGATGTACTGAAGTAACTGAGAGAAGAATTCAGCCCCTAGGGTTTGAGCTGCAGCAGTGAGCCAGCTTTGACATC
The DNA here is from genome assembly GCF_024509145.1 of Vidua macroura. Lineage (NCBI taxonomy): Eukaryota > Metazoa > Chordata > Aves > Passeriformes > Viduidae > Vidua > Vidua macroura. The sequence goes on from NC_071577.1 coordinate 29,267,267, forward strand.
AGAACATACGCTTACCATATTTGATTAGTGGGAGAAAGCAAAATCACCTACCATACACACTTTGATTTATGACTTCAACAAAATGTTTTTTAAGTCTTATAGTTAGGAGAGAATGAGGAAAGCTAAAAGCTTAGCAGTTAAAAAATGTGAAGGAAATAACGTGAAAAAGCAAGAAAGGGAAAACGTTTCTTACCACCAGCAGGATTAGCTGATCTGGATCCTTGATTATGAGGGCAGACCAAGGGACAGGCAAAAAGTGGATTAAAAGACAGCAAGACAATACAGCGTTCAGCATGCGGTTTGTGCTATACACAATACAGACAGATTTATTTACAAACATGTCACTCCTAAAGCCTCTGCAGAATGCAGTGAATTAATGTGCAGATGCAACTAAACTTCCCAAGGCTGACCAACTTCTCAGCAAAATGTCAACCAAGACCCAAGTTCTGCTCTAAACTGCACCCCAACCCAGTCTGCGAAATTGCAACATGCTTATCCACTGTGTGGGCATGGAAAATCTGGTCCTGTGACCAACTCATTATATTTGAATTTGTAAATTATTCCATGCAACATGTAGTTTAAGGATAAAAATCACATCTGGTTGGGCTAGGCTGGAAACGCAACAAACTAGACCAAGGCAGCAGGTGACCATCCTAAATCTTCATCAGGCATTCTATAGAAAAATTAGGTCCATAATCTTTAAAGAAAAACTACTATTTAAATACTTCTGAGACTTGTCTCATCTGGTCTGACCATTTTTCACCAAACTAAGTTTTGGGAAAAAAGGTGATTTCTGGCTTTGGATAAGTTCTAGGTTCAACACTGAAGAAATCAATTTACATTAGCATCCCAAAGGCCAAATATATCCTTATAACCTCAATGTAAAGATTTCCATTTGGCCCCATGTTCAATATACTATGTCTTTATGCAGATCTCCCAGTCTAACACAAGGCTATAAACTGCTTTTTCAACCCTCCAGCATGACAGAGCAAAGCAATGAAAGAATGAACAGAGAAGGGCTTTCAAATGGGGGTACAAAGCAAGACAAGTCCTCAGAACAAACAGATCCTTCACAAACCCAATCTCCTATTCACAAGGCTGAAGGTCCTCATAACAGGGAGTTTATCTCTCCCCCCAGTTCCTTTTAAAAGTCTGAGTGACAAAATTCTCCTCAGATACACACGACAAATATGCAGCAGCACCATATGCGTGGCTCCTAGGAGAAAACCATGTCTTGTCAGGAAGCCAGAGAGCGCAGATGTGTCATGTGAATCAAAGCAGAACCCTTTTTCCCATGTCTACACAAAATAGGTAACGTCCTATTTTCAACTGATGCCAAACCCCATTAATTTTAGACAACTCACGTGTTCACACATGCAGAAATAGAGTCACATAAGCAGGAGAGTCTTGGCAGGGCAAGCAGTCAGCTACAGGCACAGGGGGTGTCTCAGCAAGACACAGTGCCAGTTATTTAGAGCTACACACCACAGTGACACGAAATTCTGCTGCACAACTGGTAAAAAAAGGCCACAACTAAGCACTCGGATCTGGGGCCCCGTTTGTCAGCAGGAGTACACACTGGCTAGGTGGGGATTTGTTTTATTACATGTCCAAAGTGAGCCCAATTCTCTGATGGTGCTACTGCAATTCAAGAGAAACCCATTAATAACTCTTTGTTCTGTTCCCCAAGAATAAAGCAATTCTTACGCTGGGACTGGGACACTACTTTAGCGCGGCTGCGGCCCCGAGTATCAGCAGGCGTTGAGGTGACACTTGTGGCACTGCCAGAGCTCTGCCTCCTGGTGCGGATCCGGCCTGGAGGAATGCAAAGACAATCACACTGTTAACAAGTTTCTTACAAAGGCAGCAGCAGCATCTAACATACTATACACACAATTATCAAGGGTACAAAAGAAATTTATTGGGAGAGGCAACACCTTTTATTAGGCTGGCTGAGATGCAGGGGAGGGAGTGGAAACAGCCACAGCCCATAGTCCAAAAACTTCTTTGCTTTCTGTATTGCTATCAGCCAGTTTAATTAAAAAATATTACCTCTCTATAGCCTTTGCTCCTGTTCTAGAGTAGCTTCTTTACAAAGGATCAACAACAAAAAATTTCAAGCCTCCTAAATGCAGCTTCCTGTATCAAATTATTACTTTCTGACAAGGTGATCACCCTTTCAGAGACAGGTGTGACAGATGTCCTCCCAAATTCCATCGCTGGGATTTCCAACTAGCTGTCTGGTGCTTTATACCCTGCTCCACCTGCACAGGCTGGCAGGCACTCCTGTGACAGTCTGTCGACGCAGCCTGACCACACTTCTATTTCAGGCTCATTGAATTTTCCCTGCTGTTTACAGATCCCTCATATTTATCCAGAGATCAGAGCTACTCTACTTGTAATGAAGAGCCCTATTTAAAATAATCAGTGTCGAGGAAAACAGATTCTGTGTGCCTTCTCTTTATTTAAGCAGATAATGAATATAAAGTCTCAAAGTGTTCTCAGTCCTTGTTCTATCCTTTCCTCATGGAAAAGCCAGTGAAATTTGAGCTAGGAAAGCTTAGGGGGTCATCAGTTCATCCCTTTTCTGGGGTAGGGTTGTTTCCTACAGAATGCCCTTTCCAGTGCTAAGCTTCAATTATCTGTCTCTAGTTAATGGGAAAGAAATGATAATTAAGAGTAACCAAAGAAAGCCTCCATCAATACTTTTCAACACATCAGTTCTTAGCCAAGACTGAAGTTTTTTTCTCAGGGCTCATGCCAGTGCTATCCTGCATTCAGAGGGTGACTTCCAGTTTCAGGCACAATAATGAAAGGAAAAAACCCACAGCAGGTAAGAGAAGTCTAGACAACTGCACCCACTGGTTATAGATACTCATCTCCTGCCCTCTGTCTCCACCATAAGCATACAGAGATATATGAACAGGGAAACACACACACTTCCCACCCAAAAAAAACCACTTCACATAAGGCACACATGCAGGACAAGACAATGGCAAGCAGCCCAGACAGAGCGATTGGGTGCTATGTTCCTTCTCTGAGCTCTCAAAATATTCATAACACAGTCTGAAAGCTTCTGCTAGACCCAAAGTGACAAGGAGATGCCTAACTTTGAGAAGAAAGGGCAAATTTGTTTGCATGAGAAAAAGCCTACAAGATAGCTCTACTTCAAACCTCCACCAGCACCTAGTTTTAAAACAGCTCAGTAGGCAAAGTACAGGTAAGTACATTCAAACAATTGTTTACAGACGAGACACGGAAGGAATCATTAGCAAAAACTTTTTAACCACTGGCTCAACTGAACAAGCTCTGAGCACACCCATGTGGGTCCAACAGCCATAAAACTGGCTGCTGATGTCTTCTTTACCACCAGCAAAGGCTGCAGACTCCTCTGCTGTAGGGCATTCTTGCGTCTTACAAAGGATCAGCCTGATGCACTGCTGGAGGCAAGCTCTAGAGCTCTCTGCCAGCAGATCCCACCCCATGCAAGTTTGGCACAGCTCCACACAGGTGAGCAGAGCCACTCTCTCACTTGTTAATGAGATGGACACAAAGCCCGACACAGGCTCCAAGGCAGGCTGGCATGGGGAAGGAGGCAGGCAGACATCACACTCCTCTCAGAAGCCTCAAGGCTTCCCTCCATTTCTATCAGGAAGGCATCACAGGAAGACAAGAATTTAAACCTGACCAGTCTTAGGAACCAGTAATGGAATTCATTTACATCCTTCCAGAAGGCCAGTGGGAGGCCTTGGCATTGCAGGAAGTCCTAGGGGGAAATCAAGCTGAAATTCAACACTACACACAGTAACAGGCAGTACTGGAAGATACATTTAGTGATGTGCATGGGCCAAGAATGGGTGAGAAGGGACTGATGTGTCCTCCTCTTACACAAAGGCCACTTAAGACCCTCAAAATTTTCTGGATTTTTCTGCAGCTACAAAAGTTGGGGTTTTTTTTTCTTTCTTGTATCTTCATCAGTAGGTGACTAAGAAGGGGAAAACTGGGATAAGATGTGTGACTCTTCCAACTTAAGAAATACAAAGTCTAAAATAATATATAAAGTGAAACTGAGATTAGCTTCTGAAACCATTTCTAGACGCTTAAAAAATTAAACAGAACTAACGCAAACTTAATTAACATGTGATTATCAACAAGACTGGAAGAAGAAAACTCAGCCCTATTTTGAAACCCCTAAGGGCTGGTAGGTAGATTCCTACCAACTTCATCAGTTTCTGAATGAATGAATGAATGAATGAATGAATGAATGCCCAGGAACAAAATTCTGCTTCCTTTTGCACTGGTACATTTGCACACTGATTTAAGCCTATTGGGTGTCAGAACAGTGTGAGAGGAGAAGTTGTTCTTCCACAGTAAGAACAGAGCCCTAACACTGATACAGATTTTCTCATCCTTTAAAAAATGCTGATAAGCATTTGAACTAACATTGCACTGGACTTGCATTGTGCATATGGATTTTTAATATATATTATACCAAGTACAACATGCATATATAGTAGTTAATCCATACAACACAAATGTGGCTTCTACATTCCCCCAAAAATTTCATTTGCAAACAAGAATCTGCACTCATATCCAAGACTTATTTGCACATAGGACTATGTGTGTGGCTTCATCTCTATCATTCTAACCCAGACAGAAAAATTAATTTCAAGCAGGACTGGAAATATAGTATCAAGTAAGCTATTTAGGCTTTTTCTTGTTCTTGTTCTTAAATTCAAACAAACACCTCCCCTCCCAAAACTTCTTTGCTTTCAAGTGGGTTTGTCTCCATATCCAGTTCAAACTACAGATGTAGCAATCCATATTTCACAACCATTCTTTTTATGCTGCTTTTGAAAGCATTGCTGAATCCTAACAACAGCAGCACAGCAAAGGAACAGATAAAGAGTGCCCCAACTAGTTTCCAAAAACCATGAAAGTATTTCCATAAAAAGCCCTTGATCTAAATTTGACATGTGACACCCTGTTGTTAGTACAGAAAAGATTTTGAAAGACTCCATATAAATGCATTGTGTTAAGAAATCATTTCTGGATTTTTAGGAGGTTTTGGTTTTATTTTTTAAAGTTATTGTCATTTTTACAACAATGGTTCAGAATCAACTGTGAAATGTCTAACAAATGCCTAAACCTAGAAAGGTTGTTTTGTTGTTTTTTTTTTTTTTTTTTTTTTTAGAAAAGGAACAAATCAAGGAAGATTCTCTAATAATATTTGTGCTTTACAAGAGGCTTCACCTGGCAGGTTGAGTCCTCTGGGTGGATAATGCAGCATATCCCCACCGCCAGTCATAGGCTTTATGACACTCAGTCTGCATGTCACACTGAAGAAAATGGTTTTCAAATAGTCTAGAAATGGTATGCAACAGCCTCACAACTCACTTTAATCAATTCCATGCTGTGAATAGGGACACCTACAACCACGCAAGTTATATGTGGATACACTGGGACAGTGATGCTCTCTCCAGGGATCAGGTTAATGCAGTTAGGTTACCCAGCACTGGGGTTTTTGCCCCACTTGGAGAAAAACATTCCTGAAAGAGCCTCTAGCCCTACCTGTATCACTGCTAAATAACACATGGACACGGGAGACATACAGAGATCAATTAAAAACATAGATAATATTTAAAGAACTTTTTACAACCCCATCAAAATGGTTTCCATGCATATTTAGCACTTCTCCAATGTTAGAAAGACCTGACTTTGCACAATGATTTTTCCTCAGAGGCACTTCATCCTCATTGGAAACCATCAGGATGTGCTGCCTCTGGGTTTTACATGAGATCTCCCGCCAAAGCAGAGGGCTCAGTAAACACTCCACTTTGCCCTACACAAACAAAGCCAAATCAACTCAGCACTTGCAAAGGGATGGAGCAAGAAAAGCAAAAAACCTACTACCTAAGCAGTTCTGTGTAAGGTACCACTGTCAGTCATGACTTTGAATCAAGCCTCACTCCTAAGGACAAGGGAGAGTTTTAAGGCAGAGAAGAAAACAGGAATGGCGATTTCTTTAAACTTGTGTTACTCCCAAAGCCTTTGATACTGCACTCAAGGTGTCCACCTGAGCCTAAGTTATCTGAAAACTGTAACAAACCCCATTTTATTGCCTTTCTGGTGAATACTAAAAGCTATTAAAAATTGTGCCACTGACTGCAAACTGCTGATTTTGTTTTGAATTTGCCAGTTGCAGGTCAAATCAGCATTTATGCTTTCCCTTTTGGAGAAAGGCTTTGTCTGAAGAGCTTTGACTTCCTCCTTGCTTTGAAAAAAAGGTAACACAAATGTTCTAAACCATTCCAATTAATGAAAGCATTATGCACCCTTTAAAAATATTACTTGAAAAGCTGTTTCATGATAAGCAGAATTTTTTTTAAGGTTTCCTTTTAATCAGGTATAACAAACATGGCAAAAGTGCTACCTCCCAAGCACTAACTGTGATGATCAAAACTGTAAAGGTTTATCTCTTTTGAGCTTTCTGTGTGTAAAGCCTTAATGCAGTTCAAAAGATCCCCATACATGAAGGGTCTGGGCAATCAAGGCACATCTGTGCACTGCATGAAGAGCTGCACAAGCCTCACTGGTATACAGACTCACCCACCTTTCCATAAGGAAGTGCATTTCTACAGCATTTGCCAATTGTTGGGATGTCACAACTTAAAACCAAAGGACTGATACTCAGCTCTTAGTTGGCATTCTTGCACTGGCATCACCTACTCTATCTTGCTCCTTTGTTTGAGCTGCCTGACTCCAAACCAAACCATGAGGAGAACCAAGGGCAAAGCAGATGGGAACTGCCAAGTCTACACAATGCTGGCTCCCAGCTGAGGGGAATGAGCAGAATTTTACAATGTAGCTACAGAAAGCCATGATGAAAACCAGGCTGCAGATTTAAGGTCAAGCTGAACCACACAAAAAGACACAGGAATTTTCTCTTAAATGACTTACTGGTGACCTGCAAAAAAACCCAAAACAAATCACAGGAGCACACTGTAGATGACATTTCTGCTTTATGTTATGTTTCCTTCTGTGTCTAGAACAAGAAGATGTTTTTCTCTACCCCCACCCTCTTAATTTTTACATTTATGTCAAGAATACAAAATTTTATGTTCCCCGCAGTTCCTGACTCAATCTGCAAGATCACAGAGTTGGCAGAAGACCTTACTCAGTTTCATTATTCAGTGAAGGACACACTCAGTCCTCAATAAAAGGGTTTTTGCCTCAACTATCTCAGAGGAAAAAGATGAAGAGTTTCAAAAAGTGATTAAACTCATTCTTGAACTACTCTGGCTACAGTGTACTGAGTTTTCATTTTCCTGACCCTCTTCATCAGAAAAGAGAATCCTACAGCAAAAAGAAGGTATAAGACTTGGTATTTAAAACTGAGGGGATAGCAAACTCAGTTTCTGAAAGTTCATCTCAATCATCCCTGCCCCAAGCAACTTGCTAGTTTCTATTACAGATTTTTACCAAATCCAATCTGCTCCTAATGTAACTGTTTTCAATTGAAAACAGTAACCAAATAAAACACCCACCCTTTTGCATCATGACAATAAAGTATTTAATAAACTAAAAATAGAGGTATTGCACAGGACAGCTGTTGTAACAGGCCTCTGCAAACATTATTACATCCAAGGAGAGGACTGAAAGCTGGTATTTCATATAAAACATTAAACCCTCAACATTTCAGATGAAGGCCAAAAAGAGACAGGTTTGAGAACTAAGATGAAAGAAAGAAAAGTGTCAACAATTAAAAAAAAAAAGAAGAAAAAACATCAGTTATTACAACAACTTGGAATTTTCATCTAACTCATGATTTAGAAATACAGGTCTCAGGTCAACTTCATATTCCTTATCACTGACAGATCACAAAGCACAAATACTTCTCTCAACACTAAGTACCATTTCCAAAAATAGTCCAGACCTTTTCCTCCAAATAATAAATCAATGTGTCACTAATTGTAAGGAAAATAACACAGATGTCACAACAGCACAGTGGCACTTCTCAGACCACCACATCCAAATACAAGCAGCCATCAAAGATATGAGCACAGTCCCACAAGACAGTAATAGATCCCTTGAAAAGAGACTTGCACTGGAAAAAAAAGGCTTTGCTGGAGAGTGTGGTATCTCCATTCTGTGTAGAAAACATTTTTGTTTCCAACTTCTGTCTACCTCAGAAAAAATTATTTCCCAGTGATCTTTTTTTGCTGAAGAAATAAGAAATAAAGAACAAGTTTTGATAACAAGCCAGAAAAACAGACTGGGATCCTTCCCAAACTAGCAGGCTCGGTGTTCTAGTAAAAAAAGCCTTTCCTCCAACTGTCTTTGGTGTAAGCCATCTCACTCAGACAGTTAACAACAAAAAGAGAGAGGTCAGGTTTAAAGAGGTTGACTAAGTATTCCTTCCCTAGAGATCATTGTTTACTGTCCTCATTTTTCTGCCATGTGATCATCTCATTCAATTCTCTCACTGCCCAGTCTCTTCCCAAAAGCATTTGGCAGTTGTGACCTGAGCTTTGGATGGAAAAACACAGCAAACCTTTATACATCAAGGAGAAAAGAAATCACAAGCCTTCTGTTGTTTGGGAGGTTTTTTTTTGGTTTGTTGGTTTTTTTTTTTTAGTCTATACACAGGTCACCTTCAACCAAAAGCAGTGCTTTAAATAGAGAAACCCACATAGCAACTTGGTGACCAGAGTCACAAAAGCAGACTAATGGTTCTTAGCAGGGAGGAGCTCAAAGAGAAAGTGAAGAATAGCCCATGGCATCAAAATGAGCAGGACAACCATGCAACACTTCATGCAGGTCACCAGTGAACATGGATGAGAACCAGGTAACACTTTGAGAACAGAGACCAGGTAGGGTAGTACGACTGTGGACACACCTCAGTTACACAGAGAGACTGCTTACCCTCAGTTTTACTGGTAGTACCATCTTTAGGCAAATTAAAGAAAAGTAAGGACAGGGTTAATAGGGAAAAATCAGTAACATCAACAGAAGTGGGCACTGTATATTAGCTAAATAAATATGAAAAATAAACCAAACAAAAAAAACCCCAAAAACCCACAATTAAAGAAATTTAAAAAGTTGGACCAAGCAGCAAATCAAACCTTGATGTATCAGAAGAAAACACTTGCAGGTTTTCCCTCCTGCAACAACCAACCTTTGCCCAACTCCATTTTCATTGTTTGCCTCACCATTTCTCTCCTGGAAATGTGCAGGTGATAAATGTCCCTACTAGCTAAAAAGGAAGCAGGATCCTTCAGGAGCAGCCATGTTTGCATCACTTAAGAGTGAATTTGCTACTTTTCTCCTAGAGCCTGGTTAAAGAACAAGACTGACACTGTATTCAGTCTCTAAGCTTCAAGGACCAAGTCAGCTTTAAGTAGATACTTCCTCCCTCTTCATTCTTCCTCATGACTAAAACTGTTTGATGCCAGTTTAGCCACTGAAGCTAGAGTGCAGCACAACTCAAAAGTGGCTGCATCTGTAAGCCCACCATCATGTGATCAAATTCACATTCTGTAATTATACTTCCACTGCAATGTATCTACATCTTGAACCAAGCATGAACAATTTAAATCATAGTAAGAATTCAACTTCTGAACTGAATACAACCAACACATCTAAGCCAAAGTAAAACATTTCAGATATGAAAGAAACCTGTCTGAAAATGGAATCCATAAGAATCATCCCTATATAATTCACCACTTATTTTTAATAGGTTAAAGAGCAAATGCCCTACATTAAAAGAAGAAACTCCTCAACCTAGTCAGTGAAGACAATGTACATGGCTTAAATCAAGAGCACAGACCCCTGAGTTTCTTCCCTGCTGTAAAGGTAAATCGATGACAAGTCTGGGATTAGATTAATGTGAAACCAGCAGAATGAGAAATGAGCTCAGATGATCAGCTCTGCTCACAATAGAGATGAAGCTCAGCAAATACGGTGTCAATCACTGCCTTGCATTTCCTCCTCTGTGACTCCTTCGACGGCAACTCCAGGAGAGAAAGATCCAATGCAAAGTTTGTTTTAAGAAACCCTGAGACACCTGAAGGCGAAACACAGTGCTCTGAAGGAATAATGTGACACGTGGCTATAATCCAAAGAGTCGGCATAAGGAACAGATACTTATATCCTGTCTGATATCATGGCAAGGCCGACCTCCTCTTTGCTTATCTATCTCTCTCCTTTGTGAAACAGAAAGGGAGCAAACTCAACTAAGATGTACTATTCAAAGCATAAAACAATGGAAAAGCAGTTTCAGGAAAGGGGGAAGGAAAAGAAGGAAAAGAGACAGGGGAACATATCAAAAGGAATTGAGTAGCGCTGTCCTCAATCCGTGAGACGCAGATTATTACACAATTCAAAACTTTTGCTTCAAGTCTGTTCAGTTGTATTTTTTTTTTCCTTAATCGCAAAGGGCAAGAGATCACACACTGATCCTGGAGAGCTGGTAACTATCTCAGAGGTACATTCTTCTAGTCAGAGTTTATTATTCCAATAAATCTGCGAGGCATTTTGTGCTACTAAAGGAAGCTAACTGCAAGAGTAGAACACGTAGATTTACCTAGTGATGCGTATGACCCTGGGGGCAAGGCTGCAGCAGAACTGAAGGGGGTGGATGCTCCAGAAGACGTCACTTTTGACTTGGCACTAGCTGCTGCATTCACATCGACGTCACTGCGGGATCGCTGCAGAGATCCTGGTGTTGACACAGATTTTGTACTTACTGTAGATGCTGCAGATGGGAGTGGGAGATCCAGAATAAAGAAGATTAATTTTTTGAGCTGTGTGCTTCAAAGAGCCTGACAAGCAGTTTAAAGTACTATTTTTAACACTCCCTGCTGGCACTGAAATACCTCAACTAAGAATGCTTTATCAGGGCAATGTGGGCTTCCCCACACTGCCTGCAAAGATATTTCATCAATGCTGCCCTGATGCTACCTCTAAGAACTATCAAGTTCTAAAAGCTTAAATGATAAGATCAAAAAGGCTGTCAGGCCAGTAAAAAGAAATTTCTAACAGAGTTTAGATGGGAAAGTTCAACCACAGTACCCATCACTGGCACGTGAGAGTTGCTGGCCAAACCAGACCTGCAGGTCCTTCAGTCCAGGTTCTAATAACTTCCTTCCCAACACCTCATCTTCTCATGAGGATCGCTGTTCCCATCACTTGTTGATGCTCACCCTCTTAAGCATGAAGCTTGACTACTCAGCTGCAAGCAAACATGCATTTGTGTGCACAGTCAAGTAGGTTACACAACAACATCTCTTTGAATCAAAGGTCTCAGTTACAGACAAACCAGCCAGAACCCAATCTTGGTCAGGTGTAAAAGGCAGCTTATCTTTTAAACAAAGTTTTGTCTATTATATTCTGTATTAAAATGTATTACTTAAATTATTGTATGCATTTACTTAGGACAGAAAGGCTGTACCTAAATATTCCATCTGACAAGAAAAACAGATTAGCAATGAGATGGAATTTAACACTGTAGGACTTGTGTGCAGACACCTCCAGTAAGTGCTGAAACCACAGGGAATAAATAACAAAAATTGCAAAACTGAAGGCACTATTAGACTACATAGCTGCATATCTTAGCATCAGCAGCAGTTTATTCAAGTTATTACAAAGCTAAACATACCTTGGCTACAATTTTCAAGGCTTTTTAGGCTTCCCTTCAGGTGTAAGAAATTATTGATTTACTAATTTCTTTTAAAAGCATTATTTTATCAGCAGCCAATGCACAGAATATGGTGTAAAATCCAAAAGTAATTAAAATTTCCACATTCTGAGCTGCTGTTTTAGGGAGCAGTAAACAGTGATCAAAGTTGGGTTTTGTGTATCACAATTTCACACTTCTTTAGCAACACCTGAGCACATTTTTCAGCTCCTGTTCTCACCTCTTGATGTTGTACTTCCAGTAGGACTTCTTTTGGCAGACAGTGGACGGCTGGAAGTTAATACAAACACTTATTAAAACAAAGCTTGTATTTCAGTCATCAAGAGCAGTACAATTCTGTTGCCTCAGTACACAATGAAGTAAATAGTGTAAATAGGAAATTATTTATATGCAGGAATAAACTAACAAAGCTTGTTGTTTAGCAATACAGCACCATCATGAAATTATTTATAAAAGCATTAAGAAATAAATTAGTATTCACATTATTTGTGCAAAATGAGATTTTAAATTACACTTTTTGTAGATTTAAAAAGTTACACCAATAAGTTATGGGTATTTTTCATATAGGTTTTTACACTTAAATCACAGACATTTGGATTGTATATCTGAGAGTAGGTAAAATACATACATTCAACATAAGAGTTACATATTGACTCTGCAGTTACAACTCAAGTTTAATTTAGTCATTTTTTTCTTTTATCTGGCAAGAGAGACTTACACCTCTAGGAATAATGCTGAAGGCAGAACTTCAATCTAAGCAGTTTTAAGCACCTGAAAGGAATAACTAACACTATCTGCTGAGCACAAATAACTTCCTAGAAAATTATGTATTGAGTCAAGATAATGATTACATTTTAAAGCCAGTACAGCATTTTGTTGTTAACACAAAAAAGCACGGGGTAAAAGTGTTAGGTAAAAACAAACAAATAAATAAACAAATCTATTTTGGAGTAACCAAGTGTAGAATCCAAATAATGACCAGATGAGTCAAAGCAATGTGATGGTTCCCTTCAAGTTAATGGAGCTGTCTGTCAGCAGTTGTTGAAGTGGAGAGGTAGTGACACAGAAAGCCTTACTTGAGACTCTCCTGGGAGCTGGAGGAGGAGCGATCCGACTGTGGCAGGGACACGATGCTGTCAGAGTTCTTCAAATGTGACTGCAGGGCCTTCTGGTAGGAAGACTCCAAGGTGTGGTACAAATGCTCTGCCTCTCGGCTGAAGTGACTGTGGAAACCCCAGTAGCACCTGGAAATGATGCACAGCACTATGAACACACCCTTGTCACATTTTAGGGGGCTGTGGCACAAAGGCACAGCCAGAGTCCTTCTCACTATTCCCATCAGTGGGCTCCGTAGCCCAGGCATTTCAAGCACCTACTGCCCTGACATATTTAAACAGCTTTTTCAACCATTGTATTATTAAAACAGCTGCACAAAAGACAAACCAAATAAAAGAACCATTTGGTGCATTTGTTATAAAAACAGGAATAGCCAACAAAGTTGCATTAGGGAAGAAACCCTCATCCCTCCAGCTATCTACTGTACATGGGAGACTGCAGGCCCACCAGACTGACACTAGTGTGGGACTGGGTGTGCAGTAGCTACTTCAAAAACATGCCAAAGGCAGAACACACATGAATGAGCCTGATTCAGGAAAGCACCAGCTGCTGTCTTCTTCCTTAAGTTTAATCAACAGGTCTCCAAGAATGCTGCAGAGACACGTCTCTGTACTGAGTTGAGGCTGCTGTCTTTTTGGAAAAAAAAACCCAACATGAAAAAGGAAAGAGATGCTCACATGGACTTCAAATCAGTGCCATGATGACAATAAAAGAGCATTTTAAGATGAGGGAAGAATTCCTCTATGGTCCAAACCTCCTGGCTGATGGCTAAACACCATTCACTCTTGAGGCACAAAGGAGATGAAGACTCTCAGTACTTTTCAAGGGGCAACTAATGGGCAGTTCAAGAGTAAGAGCATGAGCTCAAATGAATCAAGAATTGTTTGTGCATGACAGCCATTCCTCAGAGAAGCCACATGCACTCTCACATCACAAGAAGAAAACAAATTTCTGTCTCACAATCAGCCACACTACTATTTAATAAACATAGCAAGAGAGAATTAAGCATGCTCTCTGAAGTCCCATGCCATTCTCCTTGCTGTCTATTCAGCTTAACTAGTCACCTGCTGTGAAGTCTCAGTGACTACTTTAATTTTCAGTGATGGACATGCTGTCTTTCAAAAGGATTTAAGCATCTTACTGTGAAACACCACTGCTTAAAACACAGCATTTAGATTAATAAAACTTATTATTCATTGTTTTCATGTTTTACACCATTCTCTTTCTGCAGAAAAATGTTCCTGTAGTGTTCTGTTCAGAAAAGCATGATTCTGGTACACAGCATACTACCCCTAAGTAAGATCATATTAATGGAAATGCATAACATCTTCAAAAGAATAAAATTAATTAAAATATTAAAATTTCCTATAAATAGGCACAAATTTTTTTTCAATGTCATAAAATACTACCTTAATTTAGGATACCATTTAGCACTGTACTAGCACATGGCCTTTTATTTCAAGAGCAGCAAATAACAACAGAACAGGCTACTTCAGTGGGATGGGACCTATAAGAAACATCTAGTCCAGCTGCCTGACCAAGTCAGAGCTGACCAAAAGTTAAAGTCTGTTGTTAAGGACATTGTCCAAGTGCCCCTGAAACAGGTTTGGGGCATTGACCACCTGTCTGTGAACCCTGTTCCAGTGTTTGACCCCGCTCTTGGTAGAGAAATATTTCCTGATGTCCAGCCTGGAGTTCCCCTGTCAGAGTTTTAAAGCATTCCCACGTTTCTATCACCAGATTGCAGGAAGAAAGGACCAGCGCCTTCCTCTCTGTTTCCCCTCCTCAGGGAACTGTACAGAATGGTCACCCCTCAGCTTCTCTCTTTTCCACCAACTGGGAAGGCAGGAGAATGTACCTTGTCCAGATTTTTGTCTCAACCATGCAATACCACTGACTCACAAAACAGGGGCAAAGAAGGGGAGGAGGAAGAGACACCAACAATAGCTTCCACTTACTTTCTTGCCTCTATCCTAGCTTCAGAGTCTGCATCATGAATTCCCTTCTTTATTGTTTCAGCCAACACTGATATGTGTCTGAAATAAGAAAGAAAATATTATCCAGCAGTTCAGAAAGATGTGCCACACTTATGAACAAATGACTAATTTGATTTTGCCTTGGTTTCTGAGAACAGTTTACCACATCCTTTCATTTCCATCAAGGATCTTTTGTGCCCTTTATTTATTTAGTCTTACAAGTCAGTTTTATTTTATCCACACTGCTGTCTAGGAAACAGCAACCAGCATCCTTCGTAGACTTTTACTTAGCTATCCAAACTGCCTGGATTCAAGAACAGTCTCCTAAGCCCTAAATAGTCTTGTACAGTCTAGGGCTAAGGAATTGTGTCCCAGTCTCTCCTTGCATAATTACTTCAACTGGTAACTAGTTTGAAGTAATGTAGACGTCTCAGAAGCTCCTGATAAGACATGCAGCAGACTTCACCTCATCATCTCACTTCAGGGTGCAAAAGGGGGAAAAATTGTTAAACAAAAGTTATTGAGTTCAGGCATTTGCTCAGCCAGATTTTCCAAGGCTGGCATAGGAGACATACTCACCAAACTCTGACAGAACTACAGAACAAACAGCGTATTTGCATACATGCTTCTTTTGGGTGGCAAAAACATCTCTAGTACAGCTACCTAATATGATCTTCTCTCCTAAATGATCCTTTCTGCAGAATGAGCCAGGAAATAATCTCCTTCTCCCCAGATCAGTAGGAGAGAACAAACCCACTTGTATTCAGAACTTACCTTTCTAAGGAGTGTGTTTGCCACTCCTGCAACAGCAAGTCTAAAAATTCAAAGCAGCGCCTGAGAGGAGAGAGAAGAAAGAGAAGAAATGCTGAGTTTTAATTGGGGCACACTAGCTTTGCCATACCTGACTCTGAAAGACAGCCATGTTTGTTTAGGAAGCATTTTGGGACATCAAAATTCAGTGCTGACCTCAATAAAAATATCAACAGCTCTAAAAAACCATTAATAAACAGACAGAAGTATTAATTGGAGGCAGCTTGCTATAGGGAAGCCTGAAGAGAGGGATTGCCATGAACAATCCTGGAAGCTTCCTTTTTCATTAAACAGGATACAGACTCAGAAGACTGACACTGATACTCTGTACCTGCCAGTACAGGCTTCACAGAGAAACCCCACAGTTAACCTCATGTGGGGACAGACCTTCCAACTTCAATTTCCCTTCCTCATTTCAAGAACCTTAAGGCACAAGTGTGCTGAAATGTGTTCAAGTCTTGTCACCAAATACAGCAACCACAAAGCCCTTCCTTTTGTCTAACTCAAAGAGAACCAGTTACAGTATATGGAGGAGGCAAGAGTCTCCCAGTGAGATAGTGGACTGAAGCACTTCGATTTTAAGTGCAGACAGGACCATTAGACCATTCAGTCCAAGTTCCCTTCCAGATGATGCTTTCATGTAAGACTTTTACTGGCTCAAAGAAAACAAGTCACTGTAACAAACAGCCAGCAGTGGGGAACAGGAATGTGTCTGTAAAAATGCCAAAATAATATGCTGTTATAACAATATATAAGGACAACAATTAGTTTAAAAACCATTTCTCCTTGTGGAAAAATGCTTTTTCCTTTCTGCAGTGATGCAGTTTATGCACGATAGTTGACTTTGAATTTGAACTCAAATAATGGAGAAGAATGAGATTCATTCTTATATTAAGTGTGTTTTCATTCATTCTTATATTAAGATTCGTTCTTATATTAAGTGTATTTTCAACCCTTTTCACAAATAACAACAAATACATTCACATTTTCAGAAAGCATCTATTTACTAGGGAAAACCAGTAAATACAAACTAAATTCTCACCTTCTAACTGCAACAGACTTGGAGGTGCAATTACTGGTTATGATGGGTATTAACCGAGGGATGTGCGTGTGCTGGAAGTAAACAAACAAGAACAGGAAGAAATCTTTACACAACAATTTCATAGAATGAAAGACCATCTCCTTCACCCACCTGAGCTCAGTATTCAGATCCTTATTGTTGCTCAATACTTAAAAACAGAACTGCTAGATAAAGGAACACTAACAGATATAGACAGATTTTTAATATTAAAAATATTTTACAATTTATCAGCTAAAATACCTTTAACAAATACTTGATTTTCTTTTATAATTACACTCTCTAGTGAGTCAAGTAGCTGAAGTCACTGCAGGAGGATCTAAACTGCCAATGGTGACAATTTTAGAGACATTAGGCTACCTACAGCTTACCCAATGAATCACTAGGCAGAAGTCACTAATAGTGAACTAATAGTTTTGAGAAACATGGACTGTCTGTGAAGTATTTTAGAGCATAATTAAGAGGATGAGTCTGTGCTGCAAGGTTGGTCTAAAACCATTTCAAAGAAAAATGTTTGCTCAGCTCTTAGAGATTCATTTTTTGTCCTGCAAGAAGAAACATTTCCTCTACTATTTTGGCAGAGCTTAACAAAGCATCATCTGCACAAGGCTGCAGAACATCTGAGACAGCCAAGCCCAGCACTATCAGAAAAGTAGATTAGGCATTAATCTTATTTTTATTGCAGCAACATTCATATTTCATCAGAAAGACTGCAGTGTACGTAAATTTTAACACTGTTCTCTTTTGATATATACTTACTCGAATGATTAATCTAACTGCTACAACACCAGAAGTGGCCATGACTTTGGCACTATTTGGAATTAGATTAAAAATTGTTGGCATGATGGCTTCTGCCCCATGGTCAAACTTGTTTCCCAGAACTGATGACAAATGTCTGAAAAACAGAATGAAGTCATGCTGGTAAGTGAGCTGAAGATAAAGCAAGTCAGACTTGTACAGAATATGTGACATAAGCACATCTGACATCTCAATCTTTGCAACTGTCACCTCCACTCCAACTCCAAAGGACAGATAACACCATGTTTCAAAAACAGTTCCTTTCCTTTCATTTCAAACTTGTGTCCTATATTCATCTGAACCCTGAGAAACCGTAAGGTCAGCATAAAATAACTAGCACAGCTAAAAATTTATTTATCAAATAAATGGAATCAAGGTGAGAAAATATTTTTTGTTAGTTTATATTACAGCTTCTCTGAAGCTCCCTATTTAAAAAAAAAAACATGTCAGAAACACTGCAGCACACTTTTTCTTGAAGTATTTCACAAAGGATAGACCATCAGAAATAAAAACTAGCTCAATCTGAACCAGAACAAAACAAACATTTTCAGCTTTATTGTTCAATGCTTCCCTCCCTACTTGTGCATGAAGGCATGGCTTGCTCATTCACTCTGTGCATCCCACATCAGCATTATTTAATACTCAGGTACATGGCTTGGCAGAATTACAATTAGTGGCCTATATGATGGGGTTTGAAACAGATGCAGAAAAATCATGTTTAACTATATACATGCTTTAACTGTATAGCACCACAGCACAAGCTGCATCCTAATTGTGTTTTAATCAGTGCCTGCTCCTTTTCTTCTACATCATATTTCAAACACACATAGAAAATAAACTTACCCCAAGGTGATACAAGCCTCTCTTACAACTTGAGACCGCAGGTCTTTAGCAGATAATTTAAACGCTCCGTCCAAAAGTCTTAAGTGTTGGAAGAAGTTATCGTATTCTGCAGCTCCAGCCAAAAGTAAGGAGCGGATCTTTTTCAACTGTTAGGAGTATAAAAGAAAGCAGTGACTGTTAATGAGCAGCAAATATAAGGACAGTTATGTCTTTATACCTAGTTCCAGGTTTCTTGTGCAATTATTCATCAACATGCATTGAGGAAGTTGATTCTTGATGCCCAAGCAACTTTATTATTTCCTATCTTATATTCAACCCAGGGCTAGTTAACATACTAAGTACAATAAGCCAAACATCCTTGCTAACTTACAGAAATCCAGAAGTGTTGCACACAGCTACTCAAATTGTATAGTTAATAACCCAAACAATTTTTTTTTAAATCAAAAGCTATTTTAAACATTCTCCTTTGTTCCCCTATTTACAGCAGCTTCTAATGTTTAGGCAATCTCACAGCTGACTCTCGTGTTAAAAAGATATCTAGACTTAACGGACCTGGTTCACACTCAGGCCTGGGTAATAATGACTTATATCCAGAATGTGTCCATTGACTTCATTAACACAGTTATCTGGCTCTAGCAGAAGTGGAACCCTGACCCCATCAAAATGGGAAATTTCCCATTAATATTACAGGGACCACCATCTCGTCCTACAGACAATCCTCTGACACCTTCACAGGCCCTCCCGTGCACCACTGCATCTGCACATGGCCTCGATTTCAGCTGCCTGTTACTCTGTACAGAAATAAAATTAAACAGAAGTAAGCGGAATCAGCCCAGTCTGACACTCAGATCTGTAATACAGGGTTTGCAAGACATGGCAAAGCTGCTACACCAGTGATGAAAGTCTACTGTGCAGACAAGAATGTGCACCTATTTGTATCATGAAAACACAGCTCACCTCAGTAAATAGTATTTGGTCTTGACATGCATACAACATCCAATTTTCCACTTCCACACTTCCCAGAGGCATATTTATTTATTCAAAACTTAAGTGTGTAAATTCTTGCTCAATTATTTTATACCTCCCTTTTGTAGAAGTATAAATAAATTCTCTGTAAGCAAAGTAATTTTCTGCCTTATCAGGTAAGTTTTAAGATACTCTGAATAAAACTTGACATTTTGATTTTAGCACCTGCTAGCAAATTTCTAGCTTTGCAACTGGATTTGCTGCACAACTTCCAATTCAACCTGATGCCGTCTCAACAGAATCTTGTACATCAAATAGCAATTTCCTTCACAAATGTGGCTTAAAGTCAGTCTCACAAGGAAACGTTTCCCTCAAATTTGGGGGAACATAATATAACAGGTGCTCACCACTAAAACTACATTCCAGCCTTAGTCTGAGGTTCTCCCAGTACCCTCAGTGGGATTAAGCTTAGTGTAGAAAAAGCTTGTATCAATAGAGATCCTATCTAAATTCACTACTTACCGCAGAAACTCTCTGTTCCCAGTCGTGTTTATCATCTGATAGTATCTCTCTGATCTTGTTTATGGATTCCTCAAGATCCCGGCTGGAATAAATCTACAAATTGAAATACAGAGTAGCACTGTAATGCAGGATTTACTCCATAAAATCAGATCACTTCCCAACTACATCCTTTTGTCCTTTGCACCTCAATGCTTAAGCATCATGTGCTAGTCTTGGACACAACTGGCTTTGCATAATGCACAGAATTTACACCCACTGCCTGCAACCAAAAATTTAGAAATTATCACAAGATGACTGAAGGATCATATTGCATTATTTTACTATAGTTTCACAATTTTAAGCAGCATTCCTGTAGCTACTAGTGCCTATATTAATCAAAACCTACAGAAGACCATGAGTGGATAGATGTGCTGTTCAGCTGTCCCAAATACAAAGCTCCAGCGAAGGAGAGGGGATACATGATGCATCTCAGCTATCCAGCTAAATCAGCAAACATGTACGGTCCAGTTGTCACACTCACAACAGCAGTGATCCCTGAGACACAAGTCACCTTTGCTCCTTTCAGTTCCCAAAGGGTTTCATATAAACTACTAGCACACCTCACCATTTAAAACTTGCCTCCCTTCAACTTCTAATCTCCTTCCCCCTTAAAGATTTGCCAACATCACAATGAAGCACAACTTGCCAGTGATTAGCATGAGATCCTATAGCCACCTTCTGCTTTTTAGTACAGCATGGTTTAACAGGTAACTCTACTTACCTGAACTGTTGGGACATCTTCAAATGCCTTAATGAAGTCTTCTTCATCCACAGCACCTGCTCCCTCTTTGGCTGCTGACACACAAATGAAAAAGCCTTTCAATCTTGTTATCAATAAGAAACCACCAGCTATCAAGGCACTTAATCAGGAGAAAGTTCACTACCCATGCAGCCTGGGAATGCTGCAAATGTAACGAAAGCAGAGGCAGGGAAACTCAGTGCCAAGCACTGGTGAGACATTCATGGCATCCTTCAACTCATAGGCACACAGGGCACATTAGGGAAGTCATTACAGTAGTCACTCAACAGTTAGGGGACACAGTCTGAAAGATGAAAGGGAATACTTACTTTAATTATATGGGAGACTTTATTTTAAAGGATTTAATCCCATCTATAATAGATGAAGGTGGAGATCTGACAGGTGCACAAACAGACGAACGATAAGGAAGATAAATAGTCTCTGGAATACTAATCAGATTAGAAACTGCCTGATACAGGGAACTTTCTCCCTTTCCCTAGGACACATACAGAATTAGAGCTACATGTAGAATAATTGCAGAATGTAGAATAATCAGAATGACTGATCAGAAATCTTTCTGCACCTTCATTACCAGCAATGCCCAAAGGTCTTAAGCCAGTGTGTCAGGTTTAGACTGCAAGGGCTGAAGGGTGGCTATACAGCTTATGTAGCTATAAGCAGCCTCAGTTCAGATAGAGATGGAACTAAAAAGGCAAAAATCTACACACTGGAGCACCAACATGATTTACTCATAGCCCTCAGTGCACAACCACACAGGTGCAACCTCTCACAAAATGCAAAATAAATTATGGGGATGTGGGGATTGCTTTGAGATTCATCCTAGCAGACTCTGGTTATGGCATGCAGAGAACACAGACATAATGACTGCATAGGAAAAAATTTGTTACTGGATTCTTGGGGCCAGTCTGGAAGTGCTTGCGAGAAGCTCAATATGAACACTGTAAATACTTCACAGATACATCAATTTATACAAGCTATTGGCTTACTTGAAGACTTGGAGCCCAGAGATGCAGAGCCAAGTCTGCGGGTAGTGCCCATCCCAACTCTGCGTGAGTTTGCAGGGGCCTTTGAAGATGTAGAGGAGCTTGCTGAGGAAGGTCTGTTTCCATCCACGGAGTCTTCATCATCAAAAATTTTATCTGCCAAAAAAACCACACGCAGCTGTAAGACCAATGAAGCAAGGGGGTGTCCCAAGGAACATGCTCGTGTTATGGGAAACATGCTACATTTTCCAGCCTGCTCTGCCAGCTCCCATCTCAGCAGTGTCCTCATGCTAAAATCCAGTTAGTCATGGAATACCACCAGCTCACTGAACCCAATCCTTTGCTATTGCAGCCACTACATTATAAACCCTTTCAATGAATGCATTCAGATTAAAAGAATGAATTTCCAATCTACAGGAGAAACATGCAAGCCCCAGATAATTCTTGGGGTGTTGACAGTCTGCGTCTCTCACGTTTATGCCTCCAAGAGCTCTTTTGACATGGACTGTAGTGAAACTAAGACCACAAGCAAATCCAAGATCCAGCAGCAACTGCCTGCACCAGACCAAGGATAAACAGTGTCACCCAGGGAAGTTCACTTGGCAATGCCCATGCTGTTGATGGACCACAGACCATTAATCATAGACCCATCTGGAGCTACAAATCTCCTTTACCTCTTTAAATTAACACCAGAGATTCCTTACAAGAAAATACAAAAAGTTTCCTCAAATTCATAAAAACATAAATATAAGGTGCATGAAACCTTATAGAACCTTCCATGTACATCCAACTTCAGCCTCTACCACCAAACAAGAACATAAATTAATCAAAAATGAATTACAGCCACTTTGATTCTCAGTCAAGGTTACTTCAATTCCAAAGGACTGCTTATATTGCAGTTTTACACAGATTAGCTAATTCACTTGAAAAAAACAGCCTTAGGTTGAAAGGTGACAAAGCAGTTGGGCAGCTGATATAGATGGAACACGTAATTATTGAGGCCAGAAAGCCAGCTCAGCCCCCATCACTCAGCTTCTCCACAGGAACACTTCATCCAAGATTTGAGACCAGCTTCATGCCCATCCCTCTCCAGCAGCCCAAAGTACACACTCACTCTCACCAGATTAGGAACATTTCCTTCACAATTTTCACTTGGCAAAAAGTCAAGCAGGTGCTTTAATCCATCCCTGCTCATCAAAACATCTGGGAACATCTAGTAACAAATACAAGCTCCTAGTGAGACACTAATGAGTGAAATTTAATACAGGCTGAGCTTTCTGAAAGTAAAAAAAAATAACTTGGTAACAGTATAGGCATATTCTAGGGGAGGCAAAAGAACAGGAAGAAAAGCCCGTTTTGTTCTCAGCTCAATCACCTTCAGTTTTCTCTGCCCTAAGTGGCACTGGCTCATTAGCACCTGGACACAGGAGAATTATCACAGATCATCTAAAAACCTACACACCCCATTTTTTATATGCAGCAGTGCACATGATGCCATTCTCCAATCACAACGCAATACTGACACGGCAGGTACACAAAAGCATCCAAAAAGTGAAAAAAGGTGAACAAGGACATCTCGCCTCTTCATTTTGATGCTTAAGATGTCTTGAAATATGGGAAGGGCTAGAGAAAAAAAGCAACTCTAAAGGAAAGGGGTAAAATACTAACTGGTACTTGTACGGTTGTTCAGGAGAAAAGTGAACAAGACAGAAGTGAACAGAAGAAGTTTAACTTAGATAAATTTCAGGTCACACAGCTAAAGAGAATATAAAGCATAATTAGGATGTGGGCTGTCTCTTTAACACGGTGCCTGAAGGCAGCCATGGAGACCGTGTTATCTCCCTGTTGACACTGGTCTTGTTCTGACATATGTAATTCAAAACTAATTTGAAAAGAGCTCAGGGAACAATCATGAGAACGATTAAAGGATTAGAAAATATGCTTTTAATTCAATTAAATGAAAATTCTCTGCAAGAGATTGTTTAGTCTAGCCAGATTCCTAATAAGTTGCTTGATTATATTCTGTGTTAACACAGCTACTGAAGATTTATTAAAACAGTTTTCCAATGTGATTTATTAATATTGTTTCTCACCTAATAGAAAAATATACAGCAAGACAACTGGCTAGAGGTTAAAAACAAATTTAATTCTGAGTTGCCTTTTTTTCCCCACTCTTCTCTCCTGCTCCCCCCTCCATTTTTTGCAATAATCACAGGGCTGACCCTCTGTGAGGTTAGGAGGTGCATCACCCAGTGAATTCTACCACAAGCAGTTCTTTAAAAAGCAAAATTGAAAATTTTCCCCCCCAGAAGACACAGTCTAGTTCAAACAGGAATTATTTCAAAAACACTACTTGGTGTGAGTTGCACCAAGGTCAGGGCAGATCAAAATAGGCTTTAAAATGTTTAATCTCTGAAGCTTCTAGGACAAGGTTTAAGTGATTCAGAAAGACTTGGACAGCCATTCAATCCAAAAATTTCTAAGCAAAACTTCTTCCAGTTGCACTTATTTCAAAAGCTCCTATATAAATATTTAGCAAACTATTATTTGACATATGTGTACTAACAGCTAGGAGAAAGTCAGTCATATTTGAAACAAAAGGTACTTTTACTAGTTCATAGCCTCTTTCATCAGGTAATAAAATTCTCCATCAGCTGCATTTCAGGCTACCTAGATGCAGCCTTAGTTAACTCACTTCCTCTTCTATATGCATTTTCAAAGCCTCAGCCCTCTGAAGGGAGCAGAGGGTGTGGTTTGCTATTTCATATAATAAATCAAAAGTAAAAAATCCAGGTATTAAAAGCATTGCACTCCTGTAGCATTTTAGCAACTAAATAGACTATAATTTCTTTCTTAAACAGACTTTTCTGAGCATTAGCAAAAAAAACAACACTCCAAAAATCAAATCAGCCCTCCCACAGTTCTGGGGATGACTGGATTACAATCATATCTTCCTGTTCATTAAGTCTGCAAACTAAGCACTACATATTTATCAAACCAGAATACCCCTTCAATAACCCATCAGCATTTTCTCATCTGAGCAGCGCAGAATGACAGCACCACATTCAGAACTGCACATCAAGTCTGCCAGCAGCACGTGTGCAGAACAGAAAGAGAAACAAAGAACAGAAAGGAACCTGGACACAGGAGTACAGAAAAGAACAGAAAACCAAGCTACTATATATTATTGTTACAAAACCCTTTTTTTCTTTGCCACCCATTGATTCCTGCTCATAATAATCATTTGAACCAGGATCATATTTTTCAGCATATCTGCAAATGGCAAATTCAGCATGGGTGTAACTCTCAGGCCACCAGCTGAGGTGCACTGAAGTGGAATCAGTGCCCCACTCTAACATTAAATAACCATTGACATTCTCCCATCACAAGACACCCCCAGTGCTCATTTATAAGGACCTTACAGTACTCTCTGTCAAAGACATGCCCTTATAAAAGAGGCCTTTGTCTGCTCGCCACTCTGCTGTCTCAGAGACAGAGAGAAGACAATCTGCTTTACGTTTTTCAATTCCTTTACATTATTTAAGAAGAAGAGAAAATTGCTTACAAGTACATATCCTTCTGCAAATAAGCTTCCTCAACATTCCTTCATATTTTCCATAGCGTGCCCAGAGGTAAGAGTGCTTCACGGAGCGCCGCGGCTTTCAGTCCAGAACATAATCAATCACTGCCCCTCGGATTCATTAAGCATGCTGTCTTCACACGTGGATTTAAACAGCCATGGCCTCTGTCCTCTCTCTCTCTACGGCTGCAGATCTGCACAGTTCTTATTATCAACACCCATTTCAGCCCAGGAAACTTCGGTTCACTTCTAGGGAGGAAATTCCCTACTAGCGAGGGGAACCCAGGACAAATAATCCGGGATGAAGATGAGCTGAGTCTGCCTGGCTCGGCTGGCTTGCACTAGGAACCAGCCTGGCTTTATCCCCTGGGAAGCGCTAACAGGAGCATCTCAACAGCTGTCATCATTTGTCCATGACGAATAAATTTAGTCATTATTCATTTTAAAACGTAACCCCTTCAGGTCTGGGCAAGGTGGAAAGTGGGGAGAAGAGACTGCACCAGCTATTCAGGAACCATGGTAAACAAAGGCCAGCACTTCCCTTGCCTGCACCACCATCCTGGGACATTTAAAGCAGAGTCTCAAATGTCCTTTCCAATGAAAAAAGATGCTTTCTGGCTTTAAAAAACTTTAGTATGTCAGATTCAAATATTTTGGTTATTTGTTTGTAAACTTTAGAGAAGAAGTTACTCTGTAGTGATGACAGACTGGGCAGACAGCTTTCCATCATATCTGTTCCTAACAAAGATGACTCACTATGGTCTTCACATATGACTCTGTAAAGGACTAAACTTGTCCTGGGCCCACAGTGCCCACTCATATCTGTTCCATTTCCAAGCATCAGAGCAGCTGAAACAGGCAGGATGGGTACCTCTTGCACGAATCACCTGCAATACTCTCAGAAGAATCTCTCTTTTGGGTGCAGATCGATGTGGATGACACCAGAGGAACCTGCCCCCCACCATTCCTATGGCATGCTCCACCAGGAGCAGACAGGTAGCTGCTAAAGCTGACAAACATTACAGCACTTCCAAATTCCATACTCAACCCCTACTAGGTGGACAAAGTCCAGCCCTCTGAAGGTCTGAGAGCCCTGTACAAGCCAAGAACACACACAAGCAAAACTAGTGATGCCAAAGGAAACAGGGTGTGTTCCTCTTTACTCCTTTCTGCCAGGCACACATCCATGAGCACTGGACCATATTTTTGAGACAGACGTCCCTTTGACATCTCAGGTCATGCCCTCCCCCCAAGGCAGCATCTGGTACCCCCATCTCCAGCTGTGACTTCTGTTGCCACCCTCTATTGGGCGTCCAAGCGAGACAGCTTCAGCTGAGGTTAGAAGCCTCTTCCCATTAGCACACATGAAACCCATGCATGGCTTAGCTGCAAGCCTGTCCAACTCCAACACAGGTGTTGTAGAGGTTTCTCCAGGAAAGTGAGTTTATAAATCCACTAAAGATAAAGGACATGTATATGCTCCTCAGCAGGATTAAGCTTTTAAAAACAAAGGAGTCACAGCTACAAGCAGAAGTCCACGGGCACAGCACATCATTAAGGTTTCCTGCTTGGCCATCTCCCAGCGTCCCAGCTGCTCTCCCTGGCCCCAGACACAGCTCTTCCTTCCCACCCTCCACACCAGGCAGTGTTTTGCACCTAAAAAGCCACCTACTTGTCCTCAGTGACCCTGGTCAGTCCTGCCAATGCCACCTGCCCCTCTCTCTCCCATCACATCCAGTTATCCCAGGTCAACCCAGTCACCAGCTCCAGTCCCAGCCCACCCCTGCTGCTGCCTTCTGGCACTATGTGCTGAGCCACCTCATCATCCTTCACAACTGGCTTTGAAGTAGAGTCCCAAGAACCTGCCTTCAGCATGAACTGCTCCAAGGGCTGAACAATGACAAGGACATGCTGGCATATCAGCAAAACCTTGGCTTTTTTTCTCTTATCTCACATATATCACCCTATTTAAACTACAATCTGCATCATTATGGGTGGAAGCTTTTCTGAATAAGGTTTCAACAATGCAAATCTAGTCGATGTATTTGTGGCCATAATAAATACAATAAACAACATGGTTGCCATCAGCCACAGGTAAGGCAGTGCTTAGAGATCCAGGCCAAGAATGTCAGGCCAGGTAGGTGCAAAATGTTTTTACCTTTAATAATTCTTAAACACCACATGCTTTTCTTTAATCCCAAATGCTTCAGTTTCCCCTCCTTAGCAAGGAAAGCCATCATCTTGGCCGCTGCCTCATTCTAATCACTAGCTAATGAACCTAATAGGTCTTCAACTTTCCATTCACAAAGGAAAAGAAAAATCCTCAAAGAAATAGCACTTGGAATTGTCTTCTGCTCCAAATACATTGTATTTACATAGGCTGTTGTTCTAATACACATACTGCTTAGACCCAAGCACCCACCTACAGCAATTTCAGAGTATTCATGCCTGTCATCCTTCTGTAAGCAGAAGAACATTCAGGCATAGAAGAACATTTAGGCATAGGAATCATTAGAAAAGCATATTCCTGTTTGTGAGGAACCCTATATTTATTAAACCCATACCAGTAGGATAAAATTAACTTTACCAAACTGGTATGAGGAAATTGTACACTTTAACCTGACCACAACCAACATCAGACTAGGCAGCCACAATAAGCATACAGAAAGTAAATTCCAACTTCAATCTGCAAGAATAAGCAATAGCCCAGGCAACATTCAAAATCTGCTCTCAGGGACTGGCCTGGTAAGTCAGACAAAATCATCCTGCAGAAGACTGATCTGAAATCATGCAATCTATGATGACTTAAGTTACTTTTCTGAGGGACATTAGAATTTTCAATCCTGGAATCAGATGACTCCAATTTAAGATGTAGTCGTGACAGATGGCTGCAGGCATCATTGAGAACAGGAGTTTTAAAGACTTGAAAACAAGAGACAAATAAAAAGGATTTAATGAGGCTGTTTACTTCAACACAGAACTTTTTAAACCATTATGTTGACAGTATTAATACCATCACATCAACAAGTCACAGCATGTCCCCTCTAATAGCATCTATGAGCATTAGCACAACTAAGAACACAGCAAACTAAAGTTTTAAGAAACTTCTCTTCATGAAACTAACACACCTGGAAATGGGAGGTTTTAAGAGTTAGTGAAATTGTCACTTAGCCAGTTTTCAGTCATATGAAAGTTTCCATCAGCTTTAAGTACATTTAGAAAAGAGGTGGTACAAATGTTATATTCCTACAAGCTTTATTAAATTAAATATCAATAGCAGACAACATAATAACTATGATACTGAGTGAAAGAGCACCAGCTCAAACAACCAAATTAATTCACAAAAGCATCATAAACTGAAATAAATTCATTAAGAGCTAGGATTTATAAGTTTCACCAATTTCTTTACTACGGTTCATACAGACACCTAAACAAGAATCAAACACTGATGTGCAAGGAGCTGCAGACACAGCCTTTACCCCCATAATGATTTTTAAAACATTAAATAACAGAGACAGACACAGACACGTACATAAAGCAAAATCAAAGTGGAGAAGAGACAGAGATAAGGATTTACTTTCCTCAAAGTAATCCTTGGAAATACAATATTCCCACAGTGCTTTTTCCAGCCAGCCACACAGCCTTCTCCCAGACCTCAAGAGCACCAGGAAATCCACAGTGCATACCTTGGAAAAACACACCCTGCCGGAAAGCCCTCGCATTTACATAAAGTTTCAATTTAAAGAGCAGAAGCAGCTTTTCCCTGCCCTGCACTTACCCCTGTGGTTTCCCAGAGGTTGGCCATTATGTCTTGTGGGACACCCACCCTCCATTCACTGCCAGGCTGTCCACACATCTCCCCAGCCTTCACAAACACCCCAGATATTTTAGCACCTGTAACAGACTCCGCACCAGGGTGTTGCTTCTGTGTTTCACTGCCATGGCTTTCCCTGCTGACTGTGCTTAGGGGTGCTGCCCCAGTTTTGTTCTGGACCCTTGAAAATACCCTTTAAATTGCACTGCCTTCTGACTTCCTCATCACTGTGCTCTCATTAGCATAATCCTCAGAGATAAAAGGAACAAAGTGGGTCCCTGAGCCCTAGAGATACCAATCAATGAGAAAGGCTGTTGATGCAGGATGGCTCAGGAAGATATTTGAGAGTCAGAAAACATCTTTTGACAGAACTATGGGCATGAGCCTTGTTGCAGCATCCTGTCATACCTGAACTGCAGATAAAGCACACTATTTCCTACTTTAATATTAATCCTCCATGCTGCACTGCAGTGGCAATGTTAAGATTTTGCCTCAGCCTTACTGAAGTTTAATTATTTATGCAATTATATAAAAGAAAGTGAATTCTTCTGCCTTCATTCACAAGACAGAAAAATTCCATTCTGCAGAGGCACAGGAACTCCCTCAGGCGCCACTTCCATAGCAGGGATGTGTCAGATTAAAGAGCAATCAATGAAACTTTCCCCTCCTTGCTCTCATCTCCATCTCTGCATTTGCTGGAAAACTTATGGCAACACCCTGGACTCCCTGTTGTTTGCAGCAAGCAAACGTCAGGATTCAGGCAGCAAAGCAGGCATCAGCATCACCCAGCTGCTGGTCATCCACACTACATCCAGCACCCCAGGCAACAGCCTCCCTTGCCAGGTCTGTGATCAGCTTTGCACATTATTTGCTTTAAAAATTATATAAATGTAACTTAAAGGCAGAGCCTTTCAACAAGAGCAAGAAGTATTTGCTGTTATTTTAATGTGTGAGTAAACTGAAACAGAGCTGAGGGACATTCTCAAGGGTGTGAAGACTCCCAGGCATTGCCAGAGTCTAGATTAAGCTCCATTCCTGAACAGTTTTTTGTACTGATCCCCTTCTCTTCCTTCTAATAAAGATGCAAGTAGTGCCACAAATGTTTTCTTATTTTCCCAATATTATCTTCAAAACTGCTCTATGTATATTCAAAAAAGCACATTTGCAAACAGCTTGGGAAAAGTAGAAATAATACGTATTAGAATCAACATATTAGGAAAATTAATTTAATTTAGCTGTTCTTAGAGGTTGCTTGAAGCTTAGCCACACCTGAAATTGAGTTCTCTGTATTTCCCAGAGTTGGCACTACAGGAAAACAGCAACCAAGATTAAACCAAGCTCCCAGGGAGACACCTGCTGGCAGCAGCCTGGGGCTTATTTGCCAAAACCTGAAGGAACAAGGAGATACCTGTGGAATCGAAAGGTGATATTTTGTCTTGCCTGGACTGCCTGCACCCTATGTAACTTAGTTAGCAGGCATACCAACAATCTGAAGCCTTCCAATGGACTGTATTTTTTCACCAGTGAATGGCAGGAGCCACATGATAGGTGACTCCAGCCCCACAAGCAGGTCCAGACTTCCAGCTATTTGCACCATCTGCTGCCATGACATCACAGGGTGAGGCACTTCTCCAGCCTGCACTCCCCAGTTGGCATTCCCTGCACAGATCCTTCTGCCTCCTCGGGCAATTATGACCAGTGCAGGTTACCTCGATGCTGACTGCCCCAACACCCATCATTGTCAACACAAGGAAATTGCAGTTTCTACTGTTAGCACTTATCACTTCTTGAAGGGATGCCCATTCTCAACACACAGAACACCGAGGTGTAAAGCACTGACAAGAGCATGCAGAGTTGTTTTTGGAAGGAAAGAGCATCCTGACGTTTTTAGGACAAAGCACTGTTACAAAAAAAGCAAAAGCATCTTATTGCCTCCAGTTACACAGAGAACATTGAGGGGGACAGAAATGCTGCAGATCCCACTTCCAGCCACCACAGAACATCCTGCAAAGCCTGCTAATGCACAGAAGTCCTGCAGAAGAAAGCTTTCCAGAGATATCTACAAGGAGATAAAAATGCCAGGCTGCAGCTTTGTTTCCTTTTGGGTTAATTCTCAGAGGATGGCTGGGTCAGCGAGGTTAAGCCAGTAAGCTGTGCTGGAGGGACCTGGGGAAGCTGCAGAACCAGCCCTTTCCAGTACCTTCATGTATGTTTATTTACAATCACTACCAGGGACATGTTGCCCAGCATGTCCTGTGAGATGGTGGGGCATCCTAAACTTTCCAAGCAGCCACTTCTGAGCCAAGAATCAAAATAGGTGCAGTTATCCCAGAACAATGAAGGAAAAAATAAGGCTGTCAGCCTACAGCCTGTACAGCCACAGAAAACAGGAGCCTTCTGTCCCAAGGCATTATATTTGTCTGGTTAAAGGCTAATGCAAGAACATGGGTACTACACTGGCAAAAAACTGTACAGTGCTACACACATCACACATCAGTGACTCCCATCCAGAATGCCTGGCCTGATGCATAATTAATATACTTTAATTAGATGACCATTTAAAATACTGTCAAATGCTCAGTGGGCAATAATCATGAGATAAGAATGTCTTAGACTGAAGGTGGTTAAGACAAAAGAAAAACCACAGAGAAAACTACAGAACAACTCCCCAGCCTACATGTCTTTTGAGAAAGATTATCAACTAGTAAAACAGGCACGACCAGCATGATAACCAGGAATTTATACCATAAATTAATGTTTCATCTTTATAAAGATGCATATTACTACAGACTGTGAAGACACATATACCAGCAAAGTGTACAGACAAGCTTTGTTTATTTAAGAATAATTCAAAGTTGAATTTTATGATCCAGGCTATGCTCTATACCCAGAAATGGTTACCAAACAGTGGTCTGAGATGCCTCTGAGCTCCTGCCACAATGGCTACTAAGTTAAAGAGTTGGGTCTGTGATCTCCAGAGCACCCACTGCAGCTGTTAGCAAAGGAAAGGGATGGGGAACCAGACTTGATGCTGACACTTCTGTGAAGTATTCAGGAGCACTGCCTGCCTGCCACAGCACTCTCCTGATGCACCAGAAGGCACAAGTTTCTGCCTACTCCTAACTAATAAAAGCAGGACTTAGGAACATTCTTGTCTCCCCACCACTTCAATACAGCTCCCTGAGAGCAAGCAGAGCCTTTGAGAAGCTGCATGCACACAGGATCTTACAAACCATGCTTCAGCACCAGTACACCAGTGCCAACGTTTGCAGCCCGTGCCAGCTTTTGCAACACCTGCATGAGCACATTCGACTGCCACCAGAGCTTAGAGCAGCAACTCCTTAGAGCTGGGGAGAAATACCCAATCCCCACTCACATCACCCTCATTTTGGCAAGCCCTGGCAGAGGGAAGCAATGGTTTCCTGATAATCAAGCCCATTTGGTTTTTATCCCCGGTGTCTTAAAGAGAATAAACACAGTAAATGAAAAGCTAGCATTGCACTTTTCTCAGTTATCATTTTAGAAAAATCTTATTGTATTTATTATGATCACTCAAAACCAGTGACTCCAAAGGTAGCATTGAAAATGTTTAGGGTTTTTTTAAGATGCAAAAGCAGAAACTAGTAAATAATATGAGACAGGTTTAACTTTTAGTGAAAAAATGCTTGTTCAGTAATTTTTAGAATGCATGTTCACTGGCAATAACTCATAATACTACTCTGCACAGATTTGTATATGATCTAGATAGGATTAGTTCCACTTTTTTGACACAGTGGAAGCAAAGGCCAAATACACATGAGGAAGTTGACTGCAGGTGGTGCAGAAAAAGTCAGAATTAGAGCACATGCCAGAAGATGTATCAGAGTATAGGATTTCCTTTATTTAATCACCATCACATTAGGGTAAATTCTGCTTCCAGCTCTATACATTTGGGGTGAAGGTGAATCCAAAAGCATGAAGAACTTTGCAGGATTTTTGTTTTTTTAAGTTGCTATTATTTCAGATTTTCTTCTGTATGGTTTCAAGTGAGCATGGACAGGTTTTAGTACATCAACTAGTAGCCTATTTGACAGATACTTCAGTACAGCATATGGCTTCCAAATGGTTGGCTAACAAACAATTCAGACTGATATTTAATACAGCTTCAAATAAATATAAGCACAGTCTGAATGCCTGATTTACAAGTGGAAAGCTCAAATTCCTGAGATCTGTTTCTTGGGCCTTTTTCATACCCATCTTTCAAAGCCTCAATTTAAGAAAATCATGGGTTTAAGGAAAAAAGTCATGGGAGAAAAACACCAAAACCAAAAATGTGTCACAATTTATAAAATATTAATACTCAGCAGGGCTTCTGTTTTCCTGAAGCTTGTTTCATCCACTCCCCAACATCTTTAAAACAAAAGGTAGATCTATGCTCCTTCATCCACATTCCTCCCCATAAAGAATCATCATTAGGAACAGCAAATAGAGCAGTCATACTCAGAGAGAGAAAAGCAGACAAAAAGGTAGAGGGAAGACATTGCTGAAACTTTCCATCCTTTTGTCATTAATTACTTCAGCCTACTAAATTTGGTATTCAAATTTCAGAGGCAACATGAAACCCTGAGCAAGCAGGGGAACTTTAATCTGCTACAAGGAAGAAAGCATCTTTCTCAAAGTGCTTGCAATATAAATAATGCAGTCATAGCACAGATAAAAATAATTACTATTATTCGACTTTATTATTAGACTTTATAAAAAAATAAACACAAAGATCCCCCTCTTTCTTTTAAAAGAAAAAGGGCAGATAAAAATGCAAGCAGTTGTGTCCTAATCAGTCTAACATACTCCTGCCTCAGTGTTGCTGTTCACTTTCTTCCCATGGCTCAGCAAACTTTTTCAACCATCCTCAGGTCCCTGCACCTAGGTAAAACTTAAGCCTGTTATCCAGCCATCCAAAACCACCTGCCATGACTGAAAGTTGGACTTAATAATTGATTCTGATCACAGCTGGTCATCTGACTTCTTTAGTAACCATCCTGTTTTCTTCCCACATACTATGTTCACAGTAGAAGACTTCCACAGCTGGTCTGTCCAAGAAGGAACAATGAAAGAAATCCATTTTACCACATAAACCCACTTTCTGCATATAACAATATGTCAGGATCAAATAGGAAATTCAAATTGAAAAAATGTGTTTGGCAGACCAGTAAAATCTTGATTCATCGGATCTGAACTCTATCGGTTTTCTCTGCTGTATCTCCTGTACCACTTTAATTCTGAGACTATCTCACCCACAAGAAGAACTAAACAAAGAGACTAAGGGCAGACTAGTTTTGACCTTAATATCTTAGTTTTAATCAAGTTCAAAACTTGGTAAGAGTTGGTGGAAGCTCTGAATAAACATTTACAAGCAAGCAGATTCCCTCTGGTTCAAGGGCAAAGTCTGTCAAGTGAAAATGAAGAATGAATTTGCCTCAGGACTCAGACACACGATCAAATTATTGCTGCTTAACAAGTTATAAGACACCAGCTGAGCCTAAGGAATGGCCCTTGAGATGCTTACATGGTAAGTGTAAGGTAATATAATTTAACTTAGCTCTAAAGAAAATTAAGCCAAGCAAAATCATTCACATTTACCACAAAGAACACAAACACTAACCACAACCCAGCTGAACATCTTACTCTGGATCTGCTCATTAAAGACTTCACAAAACAACCTAAACAGAATTGGAAACATTAAAAACCAAAGAGGTTCCCATTCAAAAGCTGGGAATGCCGACTGAAGAAAAAGCCTGGCACAGCCGTTTTCACCACTACTGGGGAAAAAAGAAGTCAAAATCACTCATCTGTCCTTAGCACTGACATCTTCTCACACGTGATTCTGCCAAGAGAAGCTGATGTGGAACAAGACTGAGACAAGGTGGTGAGCATGGCTGGTATAAGTCCTTCCTCATTCAGAAAAGTTACTGAAATCATCATCATCACAGGATACTAAAACCCAACTGATTTCCACCTATATAGATTTCTGGTTTCAGACAGGCACAACTACTGCCTCCATGCAAAAGTTAAAGTCAGCAAGTCAAAACTAAAAAGAAAACAACACTTTATTAATACAAAGAACTGTTTTCTAAGCAGCTTGAGATCTCTCTTTTCCCTAAGGCAAGTCTGGCTGGCACAGCGACTTTGTACATCTGTGACCCTGAAAGATCACTGCAATGATAATTCAAATGGACAAATTAGAGAGCAGCTTCTTCCCTCTTGCACTGCTTTGTCTGTGCTGTAGAGAGATATGTCCCTTCATACGTGACATTTACACTTTACTCCTAAACTGCAAGCTGTAAAGTGTAGTCCTTGTAAAGGCTCAGCTCCCAGAAGCAAGCTGTCCCCTTTTCAGCAGGCTGCTTATGATATAAACATAGAAGTCACCAGGAGAACCAGACTCCACTACACTGTGCTTCTGCTTTGTTAAATTGTGAAGATAAACATAAATATACATGTTGAGATGAACAGTTCCTACTTTTACTTTAGTTCTAGGATATACAATTCACTCTAAAGCTTAAACTCAATAACCTTAAAACTTAGGAGGATTTTTACTGACTGTCTGAAACACTGATTACCCAAAAGAAACAAAATCTAGGTAACCAGAGCTTAGTATGATACTTGATGTACACTGCCTGAATTAAAGTCTGGGGAGATGGAAATAAGCTCTGGAAAGTACAGAGGAGAGGTAGAGATTAAATTTCTACAACACACAAGGAAGGACAGCTATTGAGTAGAGAAGGGAATAGAGAAATTCTTGTAAAACACACATGACAGGAATTCACACACTGTGCTTTGTGAGCCATCCCAGGAACTGGTGCATATGCAGCTTCTTACTTGTCAGATCAACTCATATCATGCTCAAAAAGCAAGAGTCAGGCATCCCTTTCAGTCCAGCAATTCAGTTAAATACTTACTAGTGACTGAAGCCATGATTCCTTATTCCCCATTACTATGAAGTCACTCTCCACACTTTGATGTCAAAATAAAATATTACTAAAACAGTATCAGCCCAAGAGATAATTTAAATGTCTAATTTTCCCCACTAACAATCACTTCTTGGGTGGTATTTTTTAAGTTGCCAGACAAGCTCAAAGCCTAGCAGAACTATCTAGGGTGATTCAAGGATGACCAATTCAGACCTTCCTCCTGTTCAGGCATGTTATGGCAGGTACTGTAATGCAGGAGGACTTTTAGATCCACCTGCTCTCTGGGACTTAAAGGACAGAAAGCCTTGTATTCAGGGGGTATGGGAGAACAGACAGAAATTGAGATTAAATGGATTCATATCATTGTAATATCCTACCACTCAGGAATAGAAGAGAGCACATGGGCAACCAACTGCAAAACCAAAGAGCACAACATTTGAGCATAAATCTTAATCAGGAGTAACAAGAGAAATTAATAGACTGCTTCAATTCTGAAGAGGCTTCTTTCAAGGTTATTCAACAAAATAAAATAGGGATGAAGTCTGAGACGTTTCTATTTTGGAAACTCTGCAACAGGTTCCCAGGTTGCAATAATGGTCTTCAAGTACTTACTGGGCCTTTTACAGTGCAATAGCACTGATGAAATCTTTCCCTGAACCCAGGTTTACCATAAGGGATGACTGGGAAGAAGAAATTTGTTTTCTAAGTTTGCTCTAAAGGTACTGATCCCAACATAAGTATCTGTAGCCATCAGGTCACAGAGGTGGCAAGAGCTGAGAGAAGGAAAGCTCTTTGAAGCACCTTTGAAATCAGAGTATGATGCATCCTCACATTTGCATGATTTCTTATATCCCCATTTTATTAAGTCTTTATTTTTAGATCACTTTGTTGTCATCTTCCACTCAGTTCACATTCTTGTACAGGAGAAAAGGCATGACTCAGAGAAGAGGAGGTGCAGAGGAGCACCATTTCTCTTTCACAAGAGGCAAAATGGATGATCCTTCTTTGTAAGGGTGAGCCCATTCAGTGAACTCCCTCCTGCCAGTCCTCACTCAAATGACAATGCTCTGTAATACAACTGTGTACTGGGTGACAAACAAAAAGTCTAAGTTCAGGTTTATTAAAGGTACTTTGTCTCTCATGGGTTGTAAGGTGTCCAGACACACCTAGAATTTACATTCCAGAGAAGGAACAAAAGAAAATAACACATGTCAAAGAATTTAAGTATTTTATTTTAAACACATTTCAGACACAGGAGTGAATTAAAAATATGGGACTAAGTTGTTAAAAATGAAATGTGTGTTAGAGAGTAAAATCTAACAAGGAAAACAATGGCTCTTCCACATCTTTCATTTCACAACAGCTTCCCACTCACATGTGCAAAGCAAAATACACTTGCATTATATACAAGTAAAATATATTTGGTGGTTTGTATTCATTGTGTAGCAACATCAGGATTCCAGGTGACAACCAAGACTTCCTTCTACCAGCTGGAAGAGACACTGAAACCAATCTACAAATGAGAACAACTAATCACAGACTTTATCTGAGAGTTTCCTTTCTGAACCTTCAACTTTGGGGCTTTCACAGTGACTCACAAATGTGCAAATACATTTGTCCAAAAGCACACTTAAACCAGTTGTAAAAACTGAGAGCTACGATTCACTATTTCTATTTATTCATTCATCAAGTAAAAGGATCTTGACACGCAAGTAAATTATTTTGAAATTATAATGCTGTTTAATATCAACAGTCAGATTCCAGACTCTTATGCATTTGCTTTACATTTTCACAAATCAGAAGCAGTAGTGACCATGTGTTGCACTCTACGTAACCAAGTGTTAATACTCACTTTGACTGGCAGGATTACTATCTGTTGACACACTGAAAAATGTTCACAAACTCCATAACTGAAACACTATCAGGTATGGAAGTGCTAATAGCACAGAGGAGGTGTGAAAGCAGAGGCTAACCAGCAAGTTTTCATTATTAGCAGGTGTTTCCAGGTATTGCTTAGACTATCTGAAGAACCAGTATGAACATTAAAAAAATTTGCATGAACAGCTGACTATAACACAAAGAAAACAAAGAAGTGTATCAGTAGTTGCACATCAGAAAATGTCAAGCAGACCAAGTTGCAGAAGAAAAAGCCATATAAATCTTTCTCCACCCAGTTCAGTAATTTTTAGCAGACAATATAGGCTGCTGCTGTTTTGTTGTTTAACACAGTAACAGGGAATGCTCATAGGGCACTGCCATCTGCCAGCAGTTGTTACTAAAAACTAAACACAGGGCAAGTGAGCAGTTCACAGCACTCTGCCTCCAGATGTAAACAAAAATCAGAAGAAATGGGAATAAAGGGTAGGGGAAAATAATGTTTTATCAAATCCCTAAACCCAAATTCTATGCTCAAATGTACATAAACCTTCAGCATTTCTGGAGAAGACAAGTACCAGTCACAGCTTGACCACTTCATTCCTTTCACAAGAAGGAGTGCTGAAGGTCCTGTACACTTGCAGATACTGTAGAAGTAAGAGATTTCTGTCTAGGCATAATTATTCTTCATATGTGGCCGACTGCTTTACCAAGTACCAGTTTACTCAGATAGAAAAAATATTTGAGGCCTCCCAAAATATGAGAGCAGGATCAGCCTGGTTCATCTGAAGCTTCCACCACTAACCATCCTGAGCCATCTGAATTGCTCATCTCCATTACAGATCACTTACCTTCACTTCAAGTAGCAAGAATTATTATTTTGTCCAGACTGGAACTGAATGGCTCAGTTACACAACAGCTCTTTACTATTTGCACTGTTGTGGCAGCCTGCAGCAATCAGTGACCAGCAGCATCCTGGTTCATTGGATATAGTGCACATCCCATCAGCTCCCTAGATGTTGTCAAACACTGAATCCATGCTCAGAAGCCACAAGCCAGCCAGGGAAGCAAGCTTTGAACCATTAGTCTGCATATTAACCAGCACCCAGGGGCCTTTCAGGCCAGCTAAACTATGTCAGTTGAGCTAAAAAGATGAAATTACACTCACTCTGCCCCTCTGGTGAGAGTCTCTTGGCATGATTTAGTCTGAAGTCTGTGAAGGGATGAGAACAACTTTGCCTCCTGGCACTATGGAGAAAAGAACCCCTACATCTCTGAAAGAATTAACGCATGCCCTACATGAACTTCTCTGTTCATGTCTTGTTTAGACTCAACAGTTAACAACCATGGCTTCTTAAAAACAAATGACTGAAAGGTCAGCAAGCATCTTGCTAGAATTAAAAAACCCATAAATTAATCATACCACAAACTAAAGATTGTGGCAAAACTTAGGAATTTTAACTTTCTAAATGAAAATTTCAAATTCAAAGCAATGACAACAAATCAGCCTTAGGCCTGTCCAAGTCCACTCCTGCAACCACACCACCATGCTGGCAAATCATCTGGTTCTCTTTAGCAACCACCTGTGCTTGCCTTCACTTAAAGAAGAATTAGCAAACACAGGGACTGGCACATGTGAAACACAGCACGTAGCAGACAACTACATATTCACTTTTAGTTTTGCTCAGAGATTGAAAGCATGTAAGATCAGGTTTTTTTAACTGGGAGGCAGGAATTTCAATAAAACCTTTACGTAAGGATGTCCATAAGAAGTCAATTAGCATAAACTCAAACTGTCTGCCTTGCCTCTTTACCCATGCAAAGCTTCAAGGGTCCCCACTACACACTCCCTCCTCTTTACAACCTGGAGACTGAATTGATGAAGTCTTCACTGAAAAACAGAACCAAGAAGATGGGCTGGAGAACTTCCAGTCCCTCTTTTTTAATAGTAATTTTGTGTTTAGTTTTTAAAAATTTGAAATAGGATCCTTCTAATTCATCTGGAAAGCCTCTCCCACCGACACAAAGAACTACTGGTAATTCCTCATTGGAATAGGAGTGGGTTTGTTGAGGTGATCTAGGTTAGTCATTTGGATTACATTTAAACCAGGCTTACTTAGCTTCCTTTTCCAAATATTACAAGGAAAGAAGGTAAAAAAAACCTTACTGAGATGAAGAAAATTAATTCAAACATCCTGAGTTACAAGAAATATTTAAGTTGTCTACATAGGGAAGAGGAATACAGAGCTCTGTCTGCAAAATAAAGCTTACCATTACAAGTTAAGTTTAAGAAGACTCCTAATAATAGTATTTTGAAGAATGACATGAAGATTAAATGGATCA
Source organism: Vidua macroura (assembly GCF_024509145.1). Taxonomy (NCBI): domain Eukaryota; kingdom Metazoa; phylum Chordata; class Aves; order Passeriformes; family Viduidae; genus Vidua; species Vidua macroura. The sequence continues at coordinate 29,307,418 of NC_071577.1, forward strand.
CCTACTAATTTGTAGCAAACTGCTCTTCAGATAAACAATTAGAATACATCCACATTTAAATATCAAGCTTTAAATTCTTAATATTAAAATCAAAGAGCAATCTGCATCTTAATGCTTCACTGAAAATGCCCATGTGCACCTTGACAGTCACACTGATGACAGACCAATAAAACTAAAGTGAAGCATTATCACCCATTCTAGCATAACACCAAATCAGCAGAGGATCTGCATTAAATGATACCTGCTGCCATTTATAGAGGTTCCTCTGTTGTGGCTTGCAGCCTTTTCATGCTGACATCAGGTTGTGTTGTTAGCTGAGGTCACATTCTCTTCTGCCTTTAGCCCTGTTACCACTCGTGATAAACTGAAGAGCTGAATATCAGACACAATCTCAAATGACACTGGCAAACCTTGCGTTCAGCTTACTGACACACACAGCTAAAAAGTACTGAGTAAAAAAAAAAAAACACTGAATCAATTTGAAGATCTTCCATAACTACTACGTCCTACAGGAAAAAAAAATGAAATAATGGCATAATTTAGGTTAAAGGGGACCTCTGAAGGTCAAGTAATTCAACCTCCTTTTGAAAGCAGGGCTGACAAAGTTGCATTGCTCAAGGCCACATCCAGACTCAATTTAAAAACCTCCACAGATGAAAATCCTCTGAGCAACCTCTTCCAGTGCTTCACTCACTATCTTCAAAGTGAAGAAAAATATCAACTCATGGGAAGAAACCCAAGCATAAGGCTGTCCTCTCAGTCCTTTAATAACGTGGACTACTGGAACTTGCATAAAACAAACTGAAAACCTCTTGATGATAAAAACCTTACTTCTAATTCAGAGGTTTTCTGGAATTAGTGGTCTATGCATTATAGGTACAGGAAAGTCAAGATCCTAGCCCAAAATTTACAAGAGGAGCTGCTCATCATTACTGGCATTTGTCCTGTGTGTAGTTTCACAGAAACCCCTTGCACACCATGAGGGAGCAGAGACCACCTACTTTCAAATACCGGTCAGACCATCGCTGGCCAAGGGTGCAGAGCACCATCAAATACAGTTCAGGTACATTCTCACCTCTCACTGGAACTATTTACCATTTCTAGGGCATGGTAAACACAGTGTTTCAGATGGCTCTGTGATCCAGCTTTCTTGGGAAGAAGCTGTGGAAAGGACCAAACGTAACATGCTCACACTGGAGACCCTGAAGGGAACATTCTGCTGCATCTGATGGAGCACCTGGCCCGGTCTGTACAAAAGAGACAGGACCTGGCACAGTCCAACTCTGTCACAAAGCTCCCAGGGCCCCAGTATTCTGCCACATCTCCCACACTTTCAGGCAGAGTGAACAGAGCTCCTTATGATGTGCTGCTACAGACAAGAAATAGTTAGGACAAAAATAGGGACAAGACTGCTTTAGAGCCCATGATAATAAATAGGCTTCAGGGAATGCAGTGAAGGGAAGCAGTATGCACAGAGCACAACATGAATACAAAGATTCAATACAGAGTCTTTGGAGAAATCCCACTGCAGTGAGACAAAATCCAGCACACACATCAAAAAGAAAGGAAAAAAAAAAGACATTTAAGGAAAGCACTAGAGACAAGTATGGAGCTTCTTAAGGGGGAGGGAGCAGAGAATAAGTTTCAGTGTGCTGGTGCATAAGTATTTTGCCTGTGGAAGCTTGGGATCAGATCTTATTTAAGTCTCCAGTGAAAAGGAGTGTGACTGTCCCTCTACAGCACAGAAGCTCCATGTGATTAGAACCCTCTGCAGATTCAGCTCCTGCTCAGCACAGAGCTCAAACAGCAGAAGCATAAATCGGAGCACTGGCAGAGCTGCAGCAGGAAGAAGTGTGCCCAGCCCTGCCTCTCCAGGGCTGCCTCCGGGATTGCCCCTGATCCCAGCAGGAGCTGGGGGGAGTTCAGGGGAAGAAACCTAAATGATGGAGAACAGAGTTCGACCCATTCTTCATAAAGCAGCCCTAATTAGAAATGTCAGGCCTCATTATGAGCCAGCGCTCCACTAGACAGGAGTCCCATTACTCGGCAGAGACGTATGTGGGAGACAGGCATTTCTTGAAGATGAAACATCTTGTACACATCTTTCCTCTACCCACCCCACAGCCAAAGGGAACAGCCTCACTACACGGAGGTGAAGGCAGCACCAATGCTGCCAACTGCATAAACACTCGCAGAAGCAGTGCCAACACTGTTTCATACCTAAAGCTCCTATCTCCCCCTTCCCTCTGGAAGGCTAAGAGCAGTCATGCCTAGAATACTCAAACAAGGCTTTTTACAACATAGTCTACCAGAAATTTACATAAGGGCCTGTTCATTTCCCATGGAAATCATTAGAAATAGTCCAAGAGTATCAAAGGGAATAGATCTGGAGTAAAAAAAATAGTGTAAATTTCTCTCTTCTACCTCTGCATTCAAGCATTCATCTCCAAAGAAGCCCAGATATGTCTCATGTTCCTTAGACATCAGCATCTGCATCTCATACCAGAAACATCCATGTCAAGCATGTACAGGATTTTGTTGTGCACTGACAAGCTCTGAGGGAAGGCAGGTTAGGTGTATCACAGGAAAGGGAACAGCTCAGGAAATGTGGTTGCTATAGGTTTTGCCATTCTTGAAAAAAAGCAATTCAGGTGACACTTCACAGTGAATGAAGGTATTCTCTTCCTCTGTACGGCATTGCTTGTGATAAAATTCACCTGGCTTGACTCTGAAGGCCACCTGCAAAGCAGCAGCCATTAGCAGCTTTCCTCATGAAGATCTGTCTGCAGTGAGATCCCTGCAGGCTACACGTGGGGTGTAAACCTAGCCAGGATTATTCTGGGCTCTCTGCAGCTTTGGGACTTCAGGGGAATAAACAAAAAAAGAGACTCACACTGCTTAGCACAATGCAACAAAAGGATTCTTTTGACAGAGCAGCAGGGCAGAATTAATTCCTTCAGCAGGCAGAAGAAACCCAGTCATTATGCAGTATTTGCTGTCTTAATACAAAAATAGGATGCATTTACTTATTTTAGCTCAGTTTTGTTCTATTTCACATCACTATATCTGAGCTACAAACAAAATACTTCAGCCAAACATAACAGAGGAGGAAGGCAGTGTAATGCCCAACCAGGGCCAAGTACAGACAATGCCTTCCCTGTACTTCCCTCTGGAGTAACAAACCAGCACTTGTCCACTCCTGCATTTTGAAAAAAGCTCCTCTTCATGCCCCCCCACTAACATGTGGCTGTAACAGCAGGTTTTGTTCTACCACTGCATGTTAAAACTGGATATACCATCTGTATTACTAAGTCTTCCTCGGAAATGGGCTCAGCAGTCTAATCTCATCCAGCCTAAGGTCAACGATCTGAAAATGAAAAATAACTAGGTACAAGAAGACCTTCAAGCTTCCAAGCATTTGGTCTCAGGTTTTTTTTAGAAATCAACCAGGTGCTCTTCAGTCTAGATGCTTCAATAAAACCTCACAGTTATGGAAGCTGCAGCTACTGTGGTTACAATATACAAGGACAGGGATGTTGTTTGTTGCTGGTAGGAGAAACACACGTATCGCGTACTTCTGTTGCCCATAAAAGCCTGTCCTGTATTTCACCAATTACTGCAGTGACTGCTGTGCTCAGAGGCTGCTAATTACAGCAGCTAAACCCAGTCCACTTGTTACACACTCAACCTGAAAATACATCTCATCAAATAAACGAGAGCAGCAGCACAGAATTCATCAAAGTGCTCCACAAGAGGTGCAAGAAATTTCATCTCTTCTCCAAGCAGTCTTCAGCCACCACTGAGGCAGCTGATTAAGGATAGCAACTAAATTCTAACTGGGACAGTGATTCTATATAAAAACAGCCCAGAGCATTCATTTGGAAGTAGTCATTAGGAGACTACTCTCCAGCATCCAGCCAGCATACAGAAAGGGAAAAGAAAGACACCTACTCTTCCACTACTTTCTTGGAAACTGAACTGTTTGTGAGCCTCAGGCAAGGACTTCTATGTTTTTAAATTATTGTCATAGGAGCAGAAAGTTTGTGATAGCTTCACTTGTGCTCACTGAAGTACTCTACTATGTACCCCCAACAAGTGTTGAAGTCAGTGTGTGTGAAACACAAACACAACCCAAATAAACTTCACAAATCAGCACAGTGCACAACTATGGGATACTTTTTACTCCCACCAGATTGCCCTTTAGTGTGCCAGTTTTCCTCTACAATATTTGAATAGCTCATACTCCCATCTCTCAGAGAATTGCTGAGAATTAAAAGGCTGACTTAAAATCACTGCTATGTTCACAGTGATCAATGTATGTGTGCACAGGCATATGTATGAACCATCCTAATGATGAACTTGCTCCTGGAAGATTCTGTGTACCATAAACAAAGCTAAGCAATCAAATCCGTAAGATTTAGTTAGTCCTTTCATGTAAAAATGTCACTGGAGTTAATATTGCTCCAGCTTTGACCGCAAGCTCTTTCTGACAGAACAACTACAAAGTAGAGCCAGCTGGGAAAAACAGCACAGTTTGGTGCAGAGATTTAAAAGAAAAATGACCACTGCAAATTTAAGGCTTTGTTTTAGAGGTGAAACCAACCTGACATCAAAACATGTGAAAGAATTTGGAAGAAAAGATCATATCAGAGAAATCAGCAAACTACTAAGCATTCCTGAACTGTGATCACCTCCGCCAGCTGTACCAGATGTTACTGCAGTTTCCATGGGAAGGAAGGGTGTAGGATTTTTTTCATTCTAATTCTTTATGAACACTGGACTATAAATTCGTCCTTGCCATGTGTTCTAAGTTGCATGTGTTCCCTGAGGCAAACACTGAGGTTGCTCAGATACACATGGTACTTTACCAATGGGGGAGAACAGGCCCTGCATTAAGAAATTCATCTCCAGATATGCAGGACATTCATGCATTTAACTTCCACCAGTAATAATGGAATGGTGCACATTAATCTTTTACTCATGAAGCCCACAGTAAACAGCAGCATCTCATCCTTTAACTGCCCACTCCTTCAGCCTGTATTTTATGCATGTCTGTTAGTGATGTTGGTAGTAAAGTGGTTCTGCTTAATTACACCAAAGCGTTGCCAAAAGAGCATTTGTGTGTTCATATAAAACCATTGGGCTTAGGGGAAGTGATGAAACAACCAGAGTAACTCTGGTCTTCTTTGCAAGGAAATCCTGGATCAAGGTACTTTGGATTCAATCCAGAATTCACAATACAATAACAACATACCCACATACTTTTCTTCTGACATTTACTACTGCTACAGTTCAGACAACCAACAGTGACCTGGAGGTCAGACATTTCCCAACTGATAAGATCAGCCAGACCACTGCCCCAGGCTCTTCATTCCATCAGCTGATCTATTAAAGCTGAGAGGTTCCCAGTATGATGAAATCATCACACTTCATTGACAACAACAAATATATGCTTGTTTTCTGCAATAAGCAATGAAGTACGTTAATTATTCAACATAATTCCAACTTTGGAAAAATCATGGATTATTTTCAACTCCTCTTTTGAGAGACAAGAGGAGCCAGAGTGCAAAGGTCTCTCAGCTGTAGATGGTGACACTATCCACTGACAGGTGATGCAGTTCATGAGGAGAAGAACCAGCCCAGACAGGCTTCTGTATTAATTTCCTGGCATTGGGAGGCATTTAGTGATGGTGAACAAGGAACACCACATACATGTATACACTGCTTCCTCTGAAAATACATGCAGTAATTGTCTTGGAAAACAATGTCCCAAAAGGATAAAATAAAGATCTGTCCATAGAAATGGCACATATTGTAGCATGCAGTATTCATTCCACAGCATTCAATTTGCCCAGGAGACTTCCACTTTCTGTTACAAAAAAAGCTGCCAATTAACTCACACCTTGAGAAAGTAAATATCAATAAAAACCCAAGGTTTATAGAATTTAGATACTGACTGACTCAGACTTCCTAAAATTAGACTACATCCACAGTATAGTAAGAATTTCAAAAAGACAACAGGTACACTGAATCAAGAGAAAAGGGGAAGAAAGGAAATGCAGTTTTACAAAGATGGCTAACAGAAATCATCTCTTCTGAAAGCTCAAATGAAAAGCACAGGCTTCTTACGTACCTAAAATAAATGCAATAAATGCTTCCCTCCTGTAAATTAATTCTTCACAGGTGAATAGATACAAAGCTCCTCTGCCTTTCCATTTCACCCAAGTCCCAATCCAGCCTCACCGACTACCACAGACATCCTCTTACAGAAACGCAGTTAAAACACACAAATACAGGTTAAAAAAAAGTGATGTCTCTATTTGGCACATTCTTGGAACTGTGATTCAATGCTAATTCAGAAGTACTCATAACCAATTTAAATAATCTTCCCAACTGATACTGCAGAAGGAAACAAGTTAGGAAATGGAAGTCTTAATGATCACTCACAAACAACACCGATCAGCAGGATTTCTGAAAATTCATGTCCTTCACCTCTCTCAACCTGTTCTGGTCCCTTACATATGCACACATTCTCTTTCTTCATCCCATCACACAGACCATTTATCATATTTTATAGAATCTTAAATTGAGCTTGATGACACCAGGCTACATATGCTTGCAGACTATTTTTTTAAGTTCCACTTTTACTGCAAGATTGCTTCAGTCTCTACACACCGTTAAAAAGAAATAGAGCAGTCAAATACTCAGACATTTACAAATAAACACATCCACCGGTGTGGCACATTCATTAGCACCTACCTTTCCCTGTAGTCATTATTCTCTGCAGTGCTGGGGAGCTGCTGGGGAAGGGCACTGTGCTCGGGAGCAGCCCCACAGTACACGTCTCTCAGTACATGTTTCTCAGCAACTAAATCACCAGCAAACTCACCAGCCTCCTACACCACTTTGCTGTGTGACCTAGCAGGCGATTGCCACCTCTCCTCCAAAATAAAAGCCTGTTCAGCATGCAGCTGAGCTCCATGTGCCCCCCTGTGCCTGCTTGCTCACACCCCTCCCCTTCTGCATTTGAGAATTTCAGCAATATGCTTATTTACAAAGCTCTTAGAAAGGGAGCAGAGCTCCTCTTGTCCATTTATACCTTCCACAAGGATGTACTATTAATTAATGGTGTTCATTCAAACATGACTCGGACATTACTGCTCTCTCTCGGCCCACACAGGTGAAGAGGCATTTATTTGCTTTTTTCATGCCCTAAAAATGCTGAGTCAATGAAACCAATCTTCTGTTTCATTTTGTATTTCAACTTGGGAACTATATTAATAGAGAGCAAGCCATAATGGAAATTTAATTGCACCAGGAGGTATGAACGCAAAAAAGCACAATGCAGCATTTACTGGTTCAAAATATCATTTATCTGGGACAGTTGTCGCTCCTTCCCATCTGTAATTCAGCTGCTTGGATGTGTGTTGACAAACAAACAATATTCCACCCTCAGATGCATAGCCTCACTTGGCAAATGTGGGTGATTCGCCTTCATATAATAAATATCAAAATAGCTTCCAATGACTCAGTTTTATTACCAGCAAAACACAAGAATTTAAAATACCTCCAGTTTTCATCTATTTAACTCCAAGTTCTCAACTTCACAAACAGAATTCATTTAGTAAATAGCATATTTGTCTTATACACCCTCCCAAATATAAAAGTAGTTCTACTGAAAAGTAGCATTACTCCCTCTTCATAGGTTTTCAGTAACTGAAATTACCATGTCTTTTTTTTTCAGCACGGTTTTAATTAACTTGCTTACTCTTAGAACACACACTCATGCAGTCAGCTACCAAAATTGCATCCTCCCCTCACCTTACTCCATAAGTACTGCGGGGGAGAGATCTCAGCTCCAGAATTCTGGCTTTAAGATCCTGCTTTGATTTCCTTCCAGCCCAAGATCACCACTACCATCTCCACTATCCCTAAATCTTGCTCTTCTGAGTCAAAGTTCAGCATCAACAAGAAAGTACAATGCCCTCCTTTGCCACAGGAAAGCCACCATAATATCCCTTCATGCACAAATATAAACGCATCTCACAAAAATTGTGTGACTTACATTAAAAAAATGAAGGTTTGCATCATATTAGAATATCACAATGAAAAGCATAAAAAACACACCAAAATATTTTGGTTGCTAATAACTTTGGTTTGGGTCATTGATTCCTATCAGCCTGTATTTTTTCAGTAGATCATTTATTTTATTCTTAATCTTTACTAAAACTTGATTATGGAGTCTTCTGGAGTGCAAGTCTGATTCAAAGTCAACTCAAATCCATGGAAAATCTGTACAGTTTATGCAAAGGCCCTTACAGATAATACCAAAGAAACTCATATAGCATGAATTTCTTGGAGTCTCTGTCCAATAGCCTCTCTCTGTATCACATCCAACTAAAGACCATCACACAATGCCACTCAAACACAGCAGCTGACTAGCTGGCAATTACTAGCTCTTTCATGCTGAAAATGTATTTGTCCCAGGGGAATAAGGCATCTGCATAATTAGCAGAAGCAGTTACACAGAAAATAATTAGCTTGCTGAAAGCCCAAAAGGGGAAAAACTATAATTTTTGCTTCAAGAGGCTGACTAATTATATGCCAAATAACAAAACAGAGATTCACTGAGAATCATCAAGAAATCCAGCATGGATTTTAGCTTCATATTCTAGCTATAAGGGCTGCTGGTAGCCTAGCAACAAGCAGCATACTTGGGCATGCCAAAACCTCCTCTGACTTAATGAAACACCTCCGATTACTATGCAAACCTCACCCACCCCAATAAGCATTTGATTCTTGTGTTACTAAATGATAAAAACAAAGCCTAGCCAAAAAAAAACAATCAAGCAATTCAAGATAAACTCAAACAAGCACTAATGGACTACAATATAGAAAGATAAGCCAAAACAAAACACAAATTATTTTCAGAGACTTGAAGTTCGCAGTCTGATTAGAGTTGACTCATTAGATTTCTTCTTTGGGTTAAGAAAATGTCCTATTATTTTAAGCAACTTTTCTAGTAGGTTTGTCTAAGATTTCTGTCCGTTTGTGTCTTGGGAACCACTAGATAGGAAACCTTTAACAAGTTACAGCAACTCACTAATCTCCAAAGTACTCCTGATATACTCAGAGTGCTGCTGCAATTCCTTCCTTTTACTTGAATCCTCAGTGAACTGGTAGAGGAAACTGTTATCCCAAACAGTACTCTCAGAGCCAAGAGACCAGTTTTTACTGTGTTCCACCATTCTAGAAGCCACAGCTGCTGTCCTAAATGCCCAGCACCACTGTGTTCTGTGCTAACAGAGGTTTGACAACGACTTTCAAGTCTCGTTGTGATTACCACAACTCTGGTGCTCAGTTATGAGTGACCTTTCTACCAACAGCCTGCTCTTGGTTATCCACAAGAGAAGCACATTCACATAGTCACCCATCCAACCACTCTGCCAGATTCCAAGGGTTAACCAAGACTGAGCTATTTCCACTAGTTCCTGAGAAAGGCAAGTCTTTTGCATGTGCAATATCTATCACCATCCTCCCTGGTGACTCTGACAACTGCTGAAAGTGTCACCTTTGTTCAGAAAGTGTCAGGGACACAAGAAACCTGACAAATTTAGCTTGTCTTTCTCTCACAGGCCACAATAAACTTGTGACTGTGGGTGCAGATAAGCCTCCTTTTGCTGGCTTAGACAATCTCAAAAAGATAAACTGAAAGTTGCACAGAGCTGTTGACACACAAGATAGGACGAGCATGTAACGCTGTATTTGTGCTGTGCTTGGAGGGCAAGGAAGAAACAACAAACAACCTTATGGCACTAAGGGAAACTGAACCTTCCCCTCAAACACACAAAAAAAATGTTAATAAGTAACACTATAATTATCACAGACTTTTTTATTTCTAGGGAAGATGAAACGAACAATAGGAGATCCTTTCTTTGCTCTCTTTGACCCTTAACCCTCATCCACTCTCCCTTTCCCCCAGGCTACCTTTTTTTCTCAACATTCATAGAGGAGATTCTACTGAGGAGCAATCCTACCACACACAGACTCCAAGGATTGCATCCTGCCACAGCACAAGCAAGAGCAGGGAGACATCAGAAGATCAGGTTAAACAGAGTGCAGAATACAGGAGTACTTGTGTTGAGAAATACTGAAAGTCTGTCCATGGAGTCAGAAGATGGAGATCATAATGTCTCAGGACCTCAAAGCACAAAAAGGGTAAATCTTTCACCAAAACAGTGACAAAGGGGTATAAAAGAAAAAATAACTTTCAAGGAAGCCTAAAAGTAGAAGACCTGATACACACCAATGCTTCAGATGTAGCAATACATCTCAAATCACAAGTCTGCCTCCTAGAAACACCAAACAACAGCAAACTACATAGTACAATGATGCATCAAATTGCTTTTTCTTTTTTTTGAAAGTTCATTCTATTCCACTGCTAGCAAGACAAAAATTCCACCTTAGTCTAGCCAAGCGGAAAGCAAGGAAGTTGAATCAGCAGTAAATCTCTGTTTCAGTTTGAGTGGGGGTTCCAGAGAAATCACCTGGAGGCTGGGAACCTAAACGAGTTTGCTAAGGGATTAAATATTTACTTCCCCTCCCACCTGTTAAAAAGGAACAAGGACATTTGTTTCTCAACTACACTTATTTACCCCTGTAAGCCTCATCCACCCGGACATACAAAATAGTCCCATATTATGCAAAAGCGTAATTTTAACCCATTCCATCACAGAGGAACCTGTAATAGGTCTTTATCATTCCCAAACATACAAGATAATACATCACATTTCTGAATAATCCAAACTATAACTTCAGGATTTTCAAATCAGTTAATTTTATTGTTTCTGCAGGGATGAAGTTTACTGTGCTGTAAAATGGCTGTAGCAAGAAGAATGGTGCCCAGAAATGAAAATGGTATTTTTTCCTATTTAAAAAAGAAAATGCCTCTCTGCTCTCTTGACTTTGAAGAGCATGGTGGGAGTGACTGGGACATCATCTCCCCTGCTCCTGGCTTTGCAGAGGGTTTGAGCTTGATAGGAACACACAGTGTTGAACTCAGATTCTTCATCTGCTCTACTCAACTGTCAGCAGAAAGATGCATTTCCTCACCAAGAATTCTCATAAAAATCTACTGTTAAACAATACCTATTAGATTTATAACACCTGTTAAAATTACTTCCTAGCTCATAAGCTTATCTGTAAACACAGTAATAAACACTTCTTATTACAGTAAGCAAAATACTAGTCTCAGACAAGACAGACAGAATTAAGGCTCAGATAAGGGTCTTTGGCTATCAGTCCTAAACATACAAAAGATGCAAATTTAGTGTCCTGGTTTGGGACAGACTTGGGAGGAATCCCAGGACACTTAGGAACTGCAAAATACAAACAACACGAGCTTTAAACAGAACATTGCTGCATTATTGTGTACACCCTCTGTGCCTTTTAGGACTCTTAACTGAAGAGGCAATTATTCTCTGAAATTACTATTTAATTAACCTTATGAACAATTTACATGCACGTGGACTGGAGAACAGGAGATGCATTTCCCTAATGTAACTCAAGAGGAAAACAAGACAGTTATAGCACGACCTTCTCTTCTTGAAACTCAGGCTTCCTTCTGATACTGCAAAAAGACAGCAGACAAACTAAACATCCATTTTATTTGTTGCAAAAACACTGTATATTTCTGAACAATCACCATACTTGCTTCCCCTAACAGAATGCTTGCTGTATATCTATTTGAATGCCTCACCAATTGAAAATTGCTAAAAGCACCAAACAGAGAGTACAAGTACTTCTACTCACCAACTGAAGTCTGGACCATGTTTCCAGATTTTTGGACCTCATCGAATTTTGTGAAAATTACATTCAACCTGTTTGAAAGTTTAAAAAAATACACAATGAACAACTGAATTTAAATTTTAGGAATATTAGAATAATAAAATTACTAAGGTTGGAAAAGACCTCTAAGACCATCGAGTTCAACCTTTAATCCAGCAATACCATGTTTACCACTAAACCATGTCCTCAAATGCCACATCCACATGGCTTTTGAACACTTCCAGGGATGGTGATTCCACCATCTCCCTGGGCAGCCAAATTCTAACATCTCATGATCATACAGAAGAGATTTGGCTTCACTCAGGTCTTTGGGAGCACTGTCAAAAATGTCAGCAGAAAATGTCAGTGCAAGGAAGTTATTTTAAAATTAAAAAAAAAAAAACCAACATCAACACACAACAGCTGAAAGGAAAACCTGAGATATAATTGAAAATACTATATTACTGAAGATGTGATATGGCTAATTGTAGATGCACTTCCAGTTCATCATCACTTTTTCTATCTTAACTATTTGCAGAAATACCACAAAACACACTCCTAAAAACCAACTTGACACAACATTTGTCTTTGGCCCTGACACCTTCCCATTTATGTCACAGGTCTAGCAGAGCAGAAGACTCTTACCACATCTCATCATTCCTTCCCAGCGAGTTTATTACTTTAAGGCACATTTTGGGAGCAGATGTTTCCACTGGAGAAGAAGAGGCAGCAGTGCTGCCTCCACCTGCATGTACCCCAACTCTAAAACCACCTCTTCCCTCTGAGCACTGACAAGCTGCCATCTACTCCATCCTCAGGGCTAACCATGCTCTGCCCTGAGCACTGGAGGCAAGATGCAGAGCAGCTTTCTAACACACCTCAAAGGGCAGAAGCAGAGGGACATGGCTTTGGTTTTAACATAACTTTGGTTGCTTTTTATTTAAGGTTTGGATGGGTTTTTTTGGGGGGGAAGGGGGCAGGGGAGGGAAGCTGGTTTTTTTTTTCTGGAATAAAATCTTAAAACTGATTATTTTGTTTGTGAGTTTTTGTTGTTTATGACAGCCTAAGTTGCATAAACACAAGCTACTCTGATGTGTCTCCTGTCTACATATGCAGAACATACAGGAAAAATGTTAATTCCCTTAATTTTACATCAGTTAACTAAACATCTGTAATAATTTTTGTAGTTTTCCAAAGATGCTGTGGCATACCTGGGCAAAGGTACAGGATCTGCATTAAGTAAATCTGAGTGTTTATCAGATTAAAAAATAAAAATAAAAAATGAAACAATGATTCCAGGAAAAGGTTCAATCATGAGCTTCCTAAAGTCTCCTGAAGGAAGGAAGGGAATAAAAAGCAGCCCAAAAATAGTGAAGACCTAAGGACATTCTCAACTTACCGAGACTGGGGTAATCCTTTTTTACTGAGATCAGCCCTTACTCGTTCACCAACGTGTCTGTAAATTTCCACAAGGCTGTTTATTGCTGCATCTCGAACCTGGACACGAGACATGAGAGAAATCAATCATCTTTATAATTTAAATTAATAAAACTCTAATAAGTCCTACATTAGGGAACTAAATTTGTCAATTTCTCAGCAACAACAGCTGCTACTGTACACATTACGACACAGTTCATGAAGGAGCTTCCAACCCTGCCTTTCACATGTTAACAGTATCAGTGGGTAATTGCATTGAAAAGGCAGTGAAGGTGTAAGATGAAAGGTTTCATGCAAAAGGAGCTGCTTGGCTGCCTCTGCCAAACTCCCATTGTATATAACAGGTACATTTACTAGATGAAAAAAGGATAGAGACACAAACAGACCTTATATTACTGGGATATTATAAAATAAACTGATTTTTAATGCTGTCTTAAAAACTTACATTTCTATGTTGATAGCAAAACAGGGAGGAAGGGAGGAGTAATCAATCACTTGAGTCACCATGAATTTTGCATATTTTCCAAACTGATTTGCAAGAAATTGCTGAGCAATCCTTCCTTCCAGCCAACAGAAGAGACATAAATCTGATTAAAGTGTCACCTTTCTGTACTTAAACCCTTCCTCCACTAGACACAGCAGGCAGAGAAGGTAAACAAACAATCTGCTCTGCCTACAGAAACACTGACAGAGCTGAGCACTTCTGCTTCTCAGAAGATGGCCCAGCAGCTACCCCCCCCACACACCCCAGGACTAGACATGGAATATCCTGAGACAAGCTAGAATTGCCTATAGGTGGGAGTCAAAGGGCAGGCACACATACCCTGCCTCCTAGCCAAAGAAAACCCTAACACTTGACTCACACCCACCTCAGCCCATTCTCCTGCTCCACAGCCTTCCTGCTCAGCAGGTCACTGCCAGCCTCCAAACCCCCACTCATGCCAGCCCTTACTCAGCACTCTTGCCTCTCATCTCCTGCCCCTCAGCCCCATTTGCTACCAACGCTGCTGGGCACAGCAGTCTGTGGGGACCCTTTGGTGCCCCCAGGTTCTGGGTACACAGACCCCAACCCAGCCTGAGCACAGCAAGGATTGCCTCTGTGTGTACAGATAAGCAGAGGCACAGCTGCAGGACTCTGTAAATCCCAAGGAGCAAGGCAAGGAGCCCCACCATCATACTTGGTTTAGTCTACCACAGCAATAACAAAGCTTTAGTAATTTTATTTTTGAGAAAATTATCAGAGCTTCAGGACTGTTGTTACACCAGATGCACATTGGGTTACTCAATCTCATCAGCTGAAAACAACAAAAGCATTATTTCTGAAAAGGGCTCTGATGGAACAGCTTCCAAATCCACAACAAAAGAAAAAAAAAAAAAGTGGACTTGACCTGGAATTGTTTCTCGATCCTCTCTCCAAGAGGGGGCAGCAGTGACCGAGCCCAGCGCGTCTCCCAGTGCTCAGGAGGCACCAGCAGCACAGCAGCAGCTCCAGGGGAGCCAGGAGCAGCCCCTGCCCCAGGGCAGGCACCGCTTCACCCAGAGCCACTGTCACAGCGATTTCTGTCTGACCAATTCAGGCACAGGCTTTCTGGGGATGAGGAACCAGACCCAGGAGAAAGGGAAAGAGATCAGCCTTGCTTCCTCCTGCAGTTGGATACAGGACAAGGAGCTCTGCCAGGCACAAGGAAGAGGCAGCACAGAGGAAAAATGCCTCAGTGCCCTCACCAACTTTCCAATTCAGCTCACCTATGGCAGGACCAAGGCACCTCTGTGTTTAACAAATCCAAGCCCTAAACTCAAGATTTCCTCGGAGGGTAACAGCTTGCTTAGTCCCAGCTCAGAACTACAGAGGATCCTAAACATTAAATTTCTTGGAGTAATGGTTTTAGCATCCTGCACTGGCACAAGCAGCAAGGGAAGGCTGCTTCACTCTCAGTCCTCCTCTTAGCAGGGGAGACCCTGACAGCCACAGAAATATGGCCAACTCCCCAAAGCAAACAAAAACCCATTCTCCAGCTGGGCACCCCACACGTCCTTCCAGCTGAACACCCTCTCCAGACCTGGATCACAGATGTGTCACCCATGATGGCAGAACAATCAACAGCATTATTCAAAAACTGCTAGTACACATTACACAACGAGTTTGAACACTACTTCTCCACCTCCCTCTTCTCACTAACCTCACATACTTGCATCTAATCCCAAACAAGACAAAAAAACACTTAGGAGCAACAGATTTTATTCCACTTGTATTTTCATTTGGGTTGCATTGCTGATTAAAAGTTCTGGTACAGATTGTCTTCACCCCCTATTCAGCAACTGCCTGTACAACTTCTGGCAGTGTACATGGCCAGGCTGTCTGACTGGCCCCATTTGCCCTCCCTGCCCAGACTGGTTTCTCTCTGAAGGTGAGGGGTGTTGCACTGAGCCCAGAGGGATCCCTGCAGCCTCCCCTGTATTCAAGCTCCAAGGCACAGGAGTTCCCCTCCCACAAAGGTTTCCCTCTTCTGTTCATCTCACCTGGAGATTCATGTTGTTCTGCTGAACCCTTGGAGTAACTGATACGATGGTTTAGACAAACTTCAAATTACACCTCTCCAAAATCAGCCAAGGGGTCTGTGTGTGCAGCATTGTTCAGAGCTCACCACCAGCAGCACAATTAGCTCATTTACCAACAAGGAAACCAGCACAACCTTTAGATGTGACTCACAGCAAAAGCTCACCTGGCTGTTTGGATCTCCAAGTAAGTTACATATATGTGGCACTATCTTACTCAGTGTTAAACTCTGAGCTCCAGATCTGGGAATAAAGAACAAAAAGCACCATTATGAATCAGAGCAGGCTCATGTACACAACACAGGTTTGCAGAAGTTTCTGACTTACGCATTGAGTGTTGCAATAAGGCAGAGGCAAATCCCTTCTCTTGTCCGAAAATTCTTGTGTTTGAATCCTCCTAGCATCCTGTCCCACACGTACTGTGGAAGACAGGAAAGAGAAAAAAATGAGATGGGATAAGAAACAGATTCTGTCTTCCAGCAGACATATACCACACCACGTCTGGAGCTCAAATATAAGCATTACACCCATACAAGCAGAACAGGGCAAAAAGGAGCAAGATACTTTTAGATCTGACTAATTCTTTATTTTGTGCTGACTTCACAGTAACTCCCCACTACCTAAAACAATACTCATTCTTAGAGAGAGCAAGTACCTTCCAAAAACCTGGAACAATAACTCCTGACATATACCCATCACATCCTTGGGAAATGCACTGACACGCTCTCATGTGGATCCTGTCAGGCAATAGCCTTCCCAAGTGAAGTAAACATCTTATAAAAAGGTTTAGGGAAATGAAGCCATTTCAGACAGAAAAATGGCAGAGAAAACCTTCTGAAAGAAAAAAGGTTTCCTTTTTTTACAAAGCCAGTCATTGATGTTGTGGACTGCTGAACATACCTGAGGGTTAGCAGCTTGTTCCATGATTTTCAGCAGCAAGGTCTGATCCTGCTCCCTCACTGAGTCCTTAGAATCTCCCAGCCTATCAAGTAAACTTGGCAGCACTAAGGAAAGGAAACAGGAACATTCAAATAGCTCAGGAAAAAACTGTAACAGTGGCAGAGCCCCTCTGGTCTTCCCCCAAAGCCCAATGGAGGCACTGGCTTGCTGCCCTTCAGCAGAGCATGAAAACCACCAAGAGCCTTCCAAGTGCTCTCCTGGGAAGAAAGACAACTCTGAGTTGTCAGCTAGTGCAGGTGCTGGCAGAGTGATGGTGACACTCACACAGAGACCCCTCACCTGTGCCAATCTGGGCCTTGAAGCGATCTTGCAAGCGGGACACCAGTGCGGAGATGATGTCAATTCCCAGGAGAACCACCTGCAAGCACAGAACAGGCAATGAATTAAGAATGCACTGCAACTGCAATTGCTGCTAAGCACTAAATTCATGTGTATAGATGTGCAAGGTACACAAACCATGTGTATAAACCATTTCAGTATTTGCTGTAACTAGCATTTCTAATTAATTGCAATTATTACAATTACAATCAGTAAATGGTACACACTAAGAGTTGCTTAATTATTTACTGGCAGAAATTAAACCAAACACTTTTATGACAGAACTGGAATTCAAAGAAAGACACCTAGTTTGAGAGAAGCTTCATGACAGGCTGCAGATAAAACCTGCTCTGATTAACTAGGCTTACTTACTAAAAAAAGGTACATCACATACTGAATGTACTGTGTAGCCTGTACGTGAAACACTTCGTAAAACTCTACAGATCATAATTGTGCTAGTACGAGACACTTCTCCCTAAATTTTTGGATAAGCACCAAGGTTAATCACACCTGGAAGTGTTAGGGACAGCCAGGCTTCTGAGCCGGTGCCACCGGGACTGTTCCAACACAGCCCAGCTCCCTGTACATACACACAAGTGTACGTATATACACAAACAACAGGACAGTGGTCATGGCCCCGAGCCCTGGCTCAAGGAGTGTTTGGACAAGGCTCTCAGGCACATATGGGATTGTTGGGGTTGTCCTGTGCAAGAGCCAGGAACTGCAGCTGATGATCCTTGTGAGTCACTTCCACCCAGGATATTCTATGATACTGTCATACATACATATATTTATACTCCCGTCCATTCACGCTACACACGTGTACAGCTGTACTCGTTGCACACACACACACACACACACATACACACACAGGTGCCCGTGTAAAGGCCTATCCGTGCCCGCTGTCCCTCCCTGCAGGGGCGGGGAGCACAGTTACCCCGCACCGCGCGTTACCTGCGCGCTCACCGCAGCGCTGCCGAGGCCGTGCGCTGCAGTGCCGCGGCCGCTCGGCAGAGGGCGCGCTCCGTCGCCGCTGCCGCCGCACGGCGGCCCCGCCCTCTATGCAAATCTGCGCCAGCCAGGCGCGGAGCACTCTGGGTAGCGCCGCCACCGAAGGGCTCGAACCTGGGTCGGAGCCGCCCGGGCGCGCCGGGTCCCGCGCGGTGCGCGCCCCCGAGCCGGGCGTCGGGCAGCGGGCGGGCCGGGGGCGCGCCGCCCCTCGCCGGGACCTAGGGGCGGTTCGCGCTCCCCTACGGGCGCCGCGCCCCAGCGGCCGCCAACCGTCCTTATCTGGGGGTTGCGTGGCTGCTCAATGAGCGTATGGCGAGAGCAGCCCTGCTAACGCCTTAAACAACACAGCAGCGCCCGCTCCGTGCGCGGCGCAATTTTTGGAACCTCGCACCGCGGCGTGTGCGCGGCGCGTTCTGAACAACGCTCACGCTGAGCTCCATCGAGCACCCCACGGCGCGGTGCGGGACCCGCGTGGTGCTGTGACCTCTCGGCACCGCTCCCGTCTCCCGGCACCGCCCCCATTCTCCCCTCCCCCTCCATCAACAGCGCTGCTCCCAACAGAGCCCGTGCGCGGCACCCGCGGGGCTGCTCTGCGCTGAGCCCTGTACGTTACTCGCGCAGCGGCCGTCAGCCCACAGCCCTCAGCTTGTCAAATGGATTCACTCCAAATTCGGCTCCGGAACACCCAGGGAGCTATGCGTGTTGTGGCAGGGGAAACAGTCTACTACTCCATGCCAAGCATTCTGTGAAAAAAAACCTTCCTAAACACAAGCCCCTGGATCCTAACTTCTCCCAACACACAATTTCACCACACCTTCTCCAAAGAGCTCCTGAGGTCTTCTCCCCTCAGAGTAACAGACCCTTCAACATTGTCAATTTTTAACTGACATTTATTCATACACCAAAGGAGATGTTTCCTCGTGTTTTTATTAAGCTGTGTTTCGTTTTCACATTCATTTCGCACACTGGATTTAATGTACCATCGACAAATGCTCAGCCAGCTGCCCTAAGGCCTATCGCGGCCTGTGTCTGCCAGCTCACTGGGAGCCTCCCGCCTGGGGTCTGGCACCAGAGCCCCAGCAAGAGGGTGGGCTCCGGATCCTCATCAGTGGAGAGATGCTTTTAGGGAAAAGCAATGGGACTCTGAGTGCCAGTCACCATTCACAGCTGCCTGATCCGAGTCCCATCAGAGCAGCATCCTGCACAGAGATAAGTGTGCTGCCCGCAATTACAGAGATGTGCCCCAGGGATAAATTCGATCCCGGGAGAGGAAGGAATCCATCTCTTCTTCAAACTGCCTGAAAGCCAGGAAGAGTGAGGGGAATTCATCACTCAAACATGAAAGCCAACACATGCACAGTGCAAACATACCCTGCAGTTCACCCCCAGAATAAGGCCAGGAGGATGAGCTAAGCCTTGCACGACTTTTTGTTGTTGTCCTTATAAATTAGCACAATGATTACGATGGTGCTTGGACAGATATTGAGGAAACAGCAATTGGGGTGAGCAAATGTTACTCCCAACTATGCTGGATTCATTTATCAACCCCAATGTGACACCTGCCTCAGAAGGTCAGAGGCAGAAAGTAGAAATCATGTTTGGATTGACAGAGTCAACAGATCCGCTACAGACAGATAACAGACAACTGAGGGCATGGCTGGCAAATGAACAAAGAATTAATTGAATGCCAGCCCTGGCTACACTGGACTGACTGCACTGAAGAGCCCACCTGTCCACTGCTGGAACAGTTACTGAAGCTCGGCCTGAATTAACACACACCGAGGTCCAGGAGGAACCTCGGGAGCAGCGATGGGCCCTGTCAGCAGTCATCCCACTGCCGTGATCCCGATGCAGGCCTCTCCCCAGGGAAGCCAGCTGGAGGGCACAGCTCCACACCAAGGCACAGGAAGGGCAGCTCTCCATCTGAAATTCCAGATAATGCTGCAATGCTGATAACTACAGAGCTATTCCAGGCCTTTACATCAGCACAGATCGTTTCGCCTCCTATTTACATGGGCCCCCAAAAGAGTGATCTCAGAATCAGAAAGAGAATGACAGTCCTAGGCCTGAGGGTCTGCCTCTGCTCATTTGACTCCTGAGGTTCCCCAAGACAGTCAATAAAGTAAGTTGTGCCACCCAGTATTCAGCTCATTTGGCATCTGCTGCTGCTTTGTCTTGTCTCAGAGTACCTTCTGTAGGCGCCAAGGGCTGTCAGCAAACCCTTCTCCTGCCTCTCTCCAACTGCCAGGTCATCTCTCCCAGCAAAGAAGTCTCTTGTTAGTTCCCAGGAAGCAACACAGCCTTTCCCAATAGAGACAGTACTTTTTTCCAGAGGTCAACAAAAACAACTCAAAGCATCTGTCCTTTAATATCTGGGTGGTGTTGAAAGACTTGCAGGCAGTTCCCCATATCAGAGCAGACAGCCCACCGTCATCTGTTCCAGCAGTACATGGTCACCAAGCATGGCAGACAAATAAATCAATCCAGTTTAAAACAAGACACACCTAAACACACTCCCATAAAAGGGTAAAGAAGCTGCACAATCCAGCAACATCTGATTGAGCACAAAGAATCCAGAGTGAATCAGCTCCAGGCTACCCCGATGGCCTGGACAAACTGAGGCGGGGAGACAAGCCCTTCCCTCCACTCACTACACCATGCCACAGCAGGGATGTGGTGGTGCCTGCAGGAACCTTCATCCCCCCTCTTTGCAGGGAAGCAGCAGTGGACTGAGCAGTACATCCCCACAAAGTCACTGCACTCTGCCGGCCTCCTGCTGAACCTTCCACGCCTGGCAGCTTGGGACCTAAATGGGAATGCTGGAGAGAGCTTCTACAGCAGCTGTGACACCAGCTTGCTTCATGCTGCTTCAACATGCTGATTGCCATCACTGGTGACACAGCTATTTCACTTAGAGGTCTGAGAGGTTTTCTTTGGAGAAGGGATGGGAAATGGAAGACAAGACTACTAAATCTCAATATGAAAAAAAGAAAGAATTGTAAGAGTATTCAATTCAACCATGGTTTTTTTGAACAGTTGCTTAGATAATCTTAGATAATCTTTTGGATTCATAAGCAAAAACATGGAAAAGTGCTTCCATACTTTGAGTAAATTTAATACACTTTTGAAAAAAGGGTAACACATCAGATTACACACTGAGAAGTCCAAGGCAAGCATTGATAGCTCACATCACTGCTGGTCTGATCAGTGCTGATCAGTCAGAGGGAGCAGTTCTAATTCCTTGTGACATGAAACATCCACCACAACTGAACTTGGGCACTCAAGACCAAGCTGAAATTAGATGCTATTGGCAAATTTAGTTTTGAAGTCAGGTGTTTTGGGTCAGCACAGCAGTAACCAGTCTTGTCAGAAAAACCTGGAATCAGCTTCTGAAATGCCGACTGCTGTATCCCACCTGCACAAAACTACAACCATATCCACCCTGGAATAGTCCATCTCCTTCTGCCATTCCAAGAGTCAACATTACATTTTCCAAGGCAGCACCACATCTGCACTAGAAGCATGAGTCCATCTCCCCAACCTAACAATCCTCACACAGACACAGACGCTAAGTTTTTTTGTACAACACAATTTGCAAAACCCAGCAAACAAAAAGGCAGCAACATTAGCACAACTGGTTTTACCAGCATGACTACAAGCTATGGTCAAAGAGCTGAATGGGGGAAAACTTTAAATATATATTCTTGGGTTCTTTCTCTAGATTAATGAGATACCATCCATTCTGTTGCAGACATCACCTTTAAAATCCTCAAATTTCCTGATGGAATTAGGTGAACCAAAACACCCAATGAAACCACCAGCACTTGTAAAATAAACAAAATCATGGTTATTAAAAGTTCTTCATTTACAAGCCTGGTAACAGATGAACAGCTCAGTAAAAAATGCATAGTTCTAAAGTGAAAGAAATTCCAGAACTAAGGTCATTTAAATGTTGGGAGATATTAAGAAAAGGTTGTCAAAAATGATCGCTACAGAGATGTATTTTTACCACTACCATTAGGACACAAGGGCACCTTTCCTGTGCTAAAGCAAAAAAATTCCAGTGAGTATATTCTGGATGCAGTAAAAAAAGTCAACAAAAGCCCCTCAGTTGTCTCTTGATCTAAAAGCTAGAGATTTGGTAGAACGCATGAGAAATTCAAAGCAATTTAAAGAAAATGCACCACAGAGAAAAAAGTTATCATTACAAAAATTCCAGAAGAGCTAACAAGTATGTCCCAGGTGAAAGACCTGGACCAAGTCAGCCCTCAATCACAGTGCTCCCTACCCTGCCTCTGCTCAGGTGAACTGAAGGGAGGAGTTCCAAAGAATAAATTCACCCTGTTTTGCAAAGATTCTCAACTGGTCCTTGAGTGGTTGTGTATGATGAGAAGAGAAGCAGCCACTGGGCTTTCTCCAAAGGACATAGAGGGAAGCAGGAGTTGCAGAGTCACTGCTGTGGAGTACAGGAGGCTTTTCTACCCTGAGCAAGGTCAAAGCTCCAGACAGCACAGCAGGTAAATCACCGCTGACACAAAATACAGTCTGCTAAGTCTCCAGGGAAGCAGCACTCATGGTAGTACCACAGGAGACTTTGTAGTTGAAAGCAGAGTTACAACTTACTTCACACTTTCACATCTCAATTACCCCAAACACTGCTGGAAAAACAGCAGCACCATCATTGTTTCAGAAAGGTGGTCCTGCTTATGCAGCACCTTACAGGTATGGATACTCAATGCTTAGTGTCTTCACATGAAATGACATCAAAACAAAACATCTGCACTACCAACTGCTATTACCTTTGGTTCCTCACCACACAATAGTTAAATATCTTAGTCACAAACACTGCCACTATTCCTTACATTTCCATTGCCCCCAGCTGAGCATTTACACTTACAGCCAGCTCCTCACCCAGGAAGGAAAAATTAATGTAACTCTGTGAGCACTGATGAGATCTTACCCGGGGATCAGCTTGGGATCAGGACCCTGTAGCTTTGGTAACTAGTTGCATCCCAGAGCTCAAGGCATAATGAAGCCTCATACAATGAGGCTTCATTGTATGAAGCATTCCTTTCGCTACAGAAAAGCAAAAAGAATATGGCAAGGAAAATAAAAAGGGCATTGCATTGCCCTGTTTAGTTTTTTGTAGGAAAATGGAAATCCTTTATTATGGCAACTAATCAATTGCCAGCACAGCAACATGCCTTATTAACAGACCAGGCTGCTTTACCTAATGACATTGCCTTTCCCTCCATTAGCAGCAAAAGGCTGCTACAGTGCACAGAACCAAGTGAGAAATCACACTGGGAATCTGCCTGCAGGCATATTAGCTGGAGCACCTCAAAAGCTCCTAGCACAGAAGCACTGACCCCAACTCCATCTCTAACACTACAACAATAGAAAGGGTCAACACATTTTAAAACTGGAACAGAAGTGTTTCTGAGGGTTTAGACAGCATCTGGGAAAAAACACACAAACCTAGGAGATAATCACCGACAATCTTCTGCTCCCTTAGGACTCGCAAAGCCTAGTAACAACTGTGAGGATGTTCAAATATCCAGATACTCCCCTTGATCACTAGTTCCCAAGCTTCTGAACATCTGCACTTCCAGATTACACCATTCAACACCAGCTTTTATGAGGAACAGCAATGCTGCAATGCAATGGATGACAGGATGCATGGTCAGCCTCATGAGGAGGGCACCAAAGGGGTGCAGACACAGCAAAGTCCCACCAGCTGTTGGCAATGTGAAAAAGCTGGGGATCAATCAGGGAGGGAGAGCAGCCACAGCGATGAGGAGTAGGCAGCAGCCAAATTGAGTAGGAAACTTACTAGATGATGACAGCTCTTGCTAGATCGTAGCTAATGAAGCTTTTTTCTTCTCTTGTTTGGGAAGAAAGGAACACACACTCAAAAAAGCAATAGCATTTTCAGTAGCCACAGTCTTTATAACACTTTGAAAACACCCTAAGACCTAGAGCTTTCACAGCACCTCCCACCCTGCACAGACAGACTGCCTGCTCAGCATGTACCACGCTGTCCTACGCATTTGGAAAGTGTCTCCAGACACAGTCAGCAACAACTTAATGGTACAACAGTGAAGAACTCCATTCAGAAAAGAAGAAAGGTTCAAGATGCCTTTGTCAGCCACAGAAAGATACAAAAGCCCAGGAAAGTGAAGAGATGGGTGCTAGGTAGAGAAAAGGGTGAGAGGTGGGAAGAAGGATTCCACAGAGGAAGGCACCATCTCAGCCAGAATTCTGCTCAGACTCTTTCTGACCCACTCGGGAGAAAGTCCAGAGGATGACCCTTAAAGGCATGGGTTAAAACACTTCCCAGTCTCACCAACGCCAGTGAGGGGTGCAGCGGAGCTACATCTAACCCAGCATCTACAGCAGCCACAGGATCTAGCACAGCCCATACAGCGTGGATCTGGTGGAACCAGATCACAGCAGATACATACCAGTGCCCATCTGCAAGCTGGGCAGCTATCAGCATGCACTCTGCTTGAGCTGCTGTGTGATCCTGCAAGGGACAGGGATGTTTGAGTGAAGTGACACCAGTGGCCCAAGCCTAGCACTCTGCAGACCTTCTTACACAACTTTTGACTCAGCAGCTTCAATCACTCTGTAGCCTGTACATGCCTCTTGCAACTATGTCTTACATCCAGCTCTTAGCACAGTTCTCAATCAAGTCAAGCATAATTTTTAATATTGTTTAACTTTTGGCAATTAGATCTCTTCCAAGACTTTGATCTATCTGGTCTAGGAAACCAAAGAAAAAATAGTCTGTCCCTGTCCATTTAAAAGTTAATTCTAGCTTACAGGGTAGTGCTTTCCACATGCTTCAGAACCAAACCCCACATGTCACTTAACACAGAGGAAATAGAAATTATTTAATGTTTATCTCCTCAACTTGACTTGTATGTCTTTCCCTTTGCCTTTTTGGCTGTCATCATTGAGATCTGGAGCAACAGCTGATGCATCACTGCGAGCTCTCACAAGAGAATAAAACATCTGTTTTCCTCCCTCAGACTGAAAACAGATGCCTTTTTAGTTGTGTCCAACAGATACTCAATTATATGACAACATAGTGAAGCACAATGCATCTAAATCAGGGCACACCCTCGGGCCACATGGGCGCCTGGCATGTGGTCAGGAACCCAAAAAGGCTTTGCAATCTCAGGCAGGCTACCTATCCACAAGTATCCAGGGTCTGGGACACCTGCACACATCAAGGGTACTTTTCTTGCCGTGGAAATGTCTGCAGAACTGCTCTGGAGCAAACATCACATGCACGAAATGCCGTGCAGTCCCACTGCGGCTCAGCAGTGTACTTGGGGCTTTTCTAATAAGCTGTCTGGAAAACCCAATTCCAGACAAAAACCATTCCTTATCAACCAACTCACCTGGCATTCCAGATCTGAAAGAGGGGATAGTAGTCACCATGGGACAACTCTTCAACAAAACCTGCCTGGAGAGATTTTTCTGGCTACAGTAGTCACATTGGCAACTCACTGCTATGAAAAACTCCTGCAAGTGGCACCTGGGGAAGCCCAGCCACAGCAGAGTGAGAAGAACAGCCTGGCAATCATTGGTTCAAGATTAAACTAAGACAGCTCAAGCAGTGCCTGTTCCATGTCTGTTTCTGTGGCTGAAGCAATCCAGCCTCCAGACCTGTTCAGCTGCAAGCGTTTTACCAAAAAAAAAAAAAACCACCAAAACAAAAAAAACCACCAAAAAACCAAAAAATCAAAACAACAAAAAATATTAAAAAAAACCACAAAAAAAACCAAACAAAACAAAAAAAAAACCAAACAAAAAAAAAAATCAACTGCAAACAAGGGAAGAGAAGAAAGAGAAGAGAAGGGTATTCTGCATCCTGTACAGCTTGAGGGAGCCAGCATTTTGCTAGGGAAAAGAACAAGCCATCTGAGCAGCTGACAGCACAAGTGGAAAACCAATTGGAAAATTATAGGGACAAACCACATACATTCTGGCTTCTATATCCAGCCCTAGAAACACATTTAAACAAGTCAGGCAAATAGCTCCTATCAATGCTCTAGTGCCACAGCTACACAAACAAGCATCTCTCATGTTGAGAGGTTTCCACAAATTCTTGTGGATTAATACAAGTAAAGTATTAATTAAGTGTTCAACTAAATCATTAGTTCTTGGATTAATTATCTTAAACGGAACTCTTTAGAACTGAAATAGATCAGATGAACAGAAGCTGTAAGTGTAACAGAAGAAGCCACTCAGGGTTCAGCACAGGTACACAAAGAGCTGACACCCCAGGGGAGCTCAGCCAGACCAAGCAGGTACCTCCCGGACAGGCTCTACTCACCTCTCACAATGCTTTTACTACATTTTTCTCTCCTTCACAACTCTTATTATTTTCAACATAACAATGGCTAAGCTAAATCAAGTGTTTAAATAACCTCTTTTTTTGTGTGATTTTAGAAGATTGATGCCTTGTTTTGTAATTTTGTTATTTTCTCAGAGGTTTGTTCTCACTGGACACTTGCTAACAAGATCAGCATTCTTGCTTTCTGCTGAACAGGTTGGAAGCTATGCATATAGCTCCTGAGCTATATACATATATATACACATACACATATATATAAATATATATATACACACACAGGAGCTTCCGGCTCCTGTAACGTCAGAAGTGGTTTATTTCCTTTGAGACACCTATTCCAAACTGAAGTATCCCATTAGTATTTTTTTTTTGTTTTAAATAAAGCAACAAAACTTTCACACAGATGGGAAAGCATGGTCTTTTAGAACTCCAAAACCCGGTGTCTTGTGAATTCTGAAACAAGACAGAATGCTGGATGTGATAGTGTGCCATTGTTAACCTGAC
Source organism: Vidua macroura (assembly GCF_024509145.1). Classification (NCBI taxonomy): domain Eukaryota; kingdom Metazoa; phylum Chordata; class Aves; order Passeriformes; family Viduidae; genus Vidua; species Vidua macroura. The sequence continues at coordinate 29,334,395 of NC_071577.1, forward strand.
ATGAAAAGGATGCCAGACTGCTTCCTCCCATCCCAGTCAGCCTTAGTGCATATTCCAAACCGAGTAAAATGAAATAGTAACTCTTTACTTTTAGCATAAGAATGGACCTCATCAATAAACTCAGCTGAGAACTTGTTTCCAAAAGCCAGTTAGTTCAACACCATCTCCCCTCCACTGCTCAAATTAGATCAGTCAGGGCACATTTCTACAGAAGGTGTTTTGTTGTACTTGATTCTTAACATATAGGTCTTCAGCTGTAACTGACTTCTACTGTTCATTAAAACCTGCAACACTTTTCTATATTCTAGTTAGAAGCAGCCCTGTCAATCCAAAACCAGGTTTAATGAGCTGTTGTGTCACGACCTGTATGACCCTGCTGACAGACTGTGAAACAGCAAAACTTATTTTTTTAATCCTTCTCTGTGTACAGTAGTATAAGCCAGGCAACATTTTGAAGCTCCCAAAGACTCCCAGCTACATGATCTGACCCATGACAATCTCAGACTTCAACAGTGTTTCACACAGTTAATAAATGATCTGCAACACAGATCAGGGAGCAACATACACACACACTTCAAGTTCAAATACAGCAGTCATGACAGGAATTGAGTTATTCTTTTCAGCAAAGAAATGACATTGGGCTTTTGGTTCATTTATCGAGGAGGTTTTAACTTGACATCATCTGATAAAAGTAAAAACTTCAAAGTCACACAGCGATAGACTTCAATTACTATTTTTCTATCAGTCTGTCAGTGGCAATGTGATTCAGGAAGGAGGAGGGATTGCTGCTGGCAAGTCTCTTGCCATCTGTGGCACAGAGGCTATTTGAGCTGGATTGGAGATTGAGTTTCACAGATAGTAACTATATCAGGTTAGAAAACATAATTTAGAGGATTTAAAATATGACAATGCCCAAGGATAACACAGAAGCATAATATGCTTTTGAGATAACACTGCTTGTAGAACAGGTTAGAGATCAAGTGGTTGCTTTTTCTTAAGAACAGACATTGTAAGAGAAATCAAGCAGATAAGTTGCTAAGTCTTCCACAAAATCAACACCACAAACTGATTCAGAAGCAGATGCACCTACAGTTATGCCTCTTCTTGCCCTTGATCCTTTTCCTTCTGTAGGTTAATAGCACTTTCCTGCACCATAGCAAGACAGGAAATACAAGGTAGTGTTTTTCATTAGTTTTCATATCCTCATCTAGAACTACAGAGAATTATTATTATCATAAACTTGTCACACTGAGGTCTAGCAGTACTGTATACTGGAAAGAGGCATTATTTGGCTTCTTCATATACATCTGCCTGCAGTGTTGGGACTTTGCCAGCATGCAGTCCAGTAACAAATGTACTTCAGTCTAAGATCTATAGATGCAGGAAAAAATATCCATGCAGACCTACTTGTTATACTCACATCATCATTTAAAGAGATTTCTCCTCCATCTTTCAAAGGACTGGGAATTTGAGTGTGCACATATACATTCTGTTCCTTGTCTGCAAATTCATACATCAAAGAAGATGCCACAACCACAAAGCAACACAGAAACAAAGCACAGACTCTTTATTAACTCTTTCTTTTAAAAAACATCTTCAAGATATATGTGGGCCCTGCAGTAGTTTCTGCTGTATCTTGACATTTTCATCAACTAAAGTAAGGAATTTGGATTGGCTGCTAGAGGTCAGATTCTGACCCATCAGACTAACACAAAACCAGAACCTTGAGCCAGCTGTCTGCATTCACATTCTCTCTGTCCAGAAACAGGACAGGGAAATCAGCTGTCACTGCAAATTTCTCTCCTTTTGATGACTTAATTCAGAGTCACCTAAATTAAAGTCACCTAAATTCTATTAGGTAGGGAAAAAATTCCAGAAACAGATTTTTAGCTACTAAGCTACTTCAGTCTAGTACAGAGACCACATGCTCTTTAAAGAGTTGCCCAATTACAGGCTGACCTTACATGGGCTTTAATGTTTTCTTTAAGTGACTCAAATAATCCAAGATAGTGAAAACTTTATTTTTCAAGACAGGTTAATGCAGTTACATTATTTTTCCATAAAATTCTTCTTGATCACTAGATAATTAGGATTAGGAGTCAAGATACGGCAGCATTAACACCTCCCTTTTACCACTTCTCTCCAGCGAGAAATACAAGGAAAAATACCCATGGAAAGCAATCCCAAATGCCTCCTTATGAGGTTTGAGAAGGCATATAACACAAATCAACACCAGCACTGGTTTTATTGTTCCTTTCATCTGTACAAAGCAGCATGCAGGCAAACAGCACCCTTCCAGCCTACACTGTCTCTGTAAGAACTTGAAGAAATACTCTGACTTTACAGAAAGGAACTGCTGTGCTCCCAGGTGACTCTGAGCACCACAGAGCAGAGTTGTTGTAGCAGAGGTAGGATGGGTCTCCCAAGTCTGCCCTCCGAAGCCTTGGGTCTGGCCACAGCTGCCTCACAGCCACACTGAGCAAAGAGCAAGCCCAACACCAGCCATGCTCAGCAGGGAGCTGAGAGACAGCTCTCTGTCCCCATCAAGTCAAAGAAGAGCAGCACAAGTCAAACTAGTTTTCTGCTCACATAATAGCAGCTCAAGAACTTCTTCTGAGGCAAGCCTAAGAGCCATTGCTGGCTTCTTGCAAGCCCTCACTACAGCAGCACACTGCAGTGCACGTGAAAGGCATCCTATTCCTCAGGCTGCAAAGCTAACCAGGAATACCAAGGGAAACTACAGCCCAGCTGTACTTGTACAGGAGATTTCTGCTGCAGCCTCCAAGACTGTTTCTCTTCTCTGCTGTTGCTTTTCAGGCTGAACATGCAAGTTCATCCAGAGCAGACTGATTTGAACCCTCTGTCTCCAAGGGCAAAACTCTCCATGCACAAAGATCAATACTACCTCTTCTACAGGTTCTCTTCCCAGAAATGCCCTTAATTCATATCATCACATTCTTGATCACAGCTGAAGTTCCCAAAGTGACATATCAACATTGTGACCCACTTGTCTGCCACAGCAAGAAAGCCTCACAACAGTGTCTCCCTGGTATGACTGTAGCTGCACTCACCCAGTCTGCCAGCGTTCTCTTTTCCCTGCCACATGCTGTGCCTTTCTAGAGATTACAAAAACTATCTCTGCCCATGACAATTCCTTTAAAGCTTCATTCCACATCTCCCTCCAGCTCTTTGTTAATGACACTGCTACAGAACTGGAGCTGGAAACCAGAGCAGCTACCATAAAATGGCTAAAGAGTTCTTTAGATCTTCATTAAATAATGAAGATGTTACACCTCCAAGGGCACATGACCCCTCAATGAAAAGGAGGCATAAGCAAGGCCTTTGCCTTTGAGCACACCTACCTACAGGCAGAGAAGTTCTGTTCTTCTCTACCCTTCAATTATTTAGCACCTTTCTGGGATGAAAAGAGTGGCCTGCCCGCCCCACAGAATCCCACCAGATCCAGCAGCACAGACAAAGCTCTGCCAACACACTGCAGAACAAGGCACAAACCACCAGCCTCATTTGGCACATATTAACAATCCTAGTGAAAACCACATTGAAGAGATTTTGCTAGAATGGACTTGAACAAAGGTGGTGATCATCTTTTCCCATATCCTCCAGGAGAAGGATAAAGAGAAATCCTCTTAGATTAGCTAGAAAGAAAATTAAACATGCAGAGCAGAGGGGCACTGGAGCAGACTAATTCGGGAGATTGTGAAATCTTCAAAGGATGTATTTTAAGCATAGGTTGGATAAATATCTGGTAGAAGACATCCGGGTACATTCATTTGTCTTCTGTGAACAATAAACTGGATTTGACTGTTTCCTGAAGTCCCTGGTATTACAATACCTACAAAGCCTCAAAATTTCCTCCCTTGCCATTAGAAACACATTATTAGCAATGTAAGTTATTAGTTAGTAAGCATCCTTTATGAACAATAAAAGGCAGACTGATAGACCTTTATTAGCAATCCTCTGTAGAAATACACTACACTGGCTAATAAAAAGTAACTCCTCACAGTAAGGCTGACACCGTGGTTAATCAAACTCTCCAATATTGGCTTAAATCAACATTAATATACAATTGTGAAGTATATAAAGACTACACTGAACCTCAGGCTCCCTCTCCTATGTCTGACACTCAAACCATATCCATCCTTTCTTCCCCTGCAGGATCCTTAGCAAATTCTACACTAATTATGCCAACTTAAACACACACAATTTTCTTCTTGACAAAACTTACTTTGAGCCAAGCTTTGAGAAATACGGAGCATATACATCATGAGATTTCTCAAAATAACATATTAGAGAAGGGCTCACTCAAAGAACATGAAAGAGCTTTCTCCTCACTGCAAGTGAGATACTTAGAGTCTATCATGCTGAGCTGCTCCAAGACCCTGTAAAACTCCTCATATTTGTGGCATTCATTATTCAACAGCAAACAATACATCTTAACAAATTTTTGGCTGTTCAAAACAACTTTCTAACCACCCATACACCTAACTTCACAAAACACACATGCTGGACTCTGCATGAAAAGAAAACAACCTCAGCATATTCAGCATGCTCCGTCTTGGGTTCTATATCAGCATAACTCAGTTGTGCTGCTTTGCAAGACCTGCTACCAAAGCCAGAGTAACACATAGACCAGCCCTTTCCCGATTAAATCCAACTCATTTATGCCACACTAAGTGAGTTAAACCTTGTAAAAACGTCTCCAGGCCACTCAAAGTAATAGAAGATTTACTTTATGCTTGCAGCATTTTACTTATTAGGGAGAAGTTTAAACTAAATTGCATGAAACTGTGTCAAAAAAGAGATTTGCACCATTTCCCAGATCATATGGAAATTGTCTTACCACCATATAGTTAAAAACCACATCTTCTTTAGCTGTTGGCTCTGGAAGGGTCAAGAAACAAGCTGATCTTAAGTTAGACATCCTTCTCCAACCTCAGATGTCTTGACACTGTCCCCATTTTCAAATCACTACAATGGGCCAGTATCCTCAATTTAATAAGCACAAACATTTTCCCTAAAGTACAGATAAGAGACTCAGGAAGAAGGGAAGACCTGACAAACTTGGATACTGTATAGGAATCAGAGTCCCCAACAGCCCAGTTTTTGTGTGAAGCACAAGCCCTGCCTCTCCACTGACTCCAGCTGTGAGATTCACAACTTGTGCTCCCGGGCCTTGCAAATAGATTCACTGCTCTTCATACAAGAGAGGATATTAAACAGCCCAGGTTACCTGGAAATAGAAACTTTATTTTAAAACCTTATCTTGGGAGATTTTTTTTTCTTCTGTGGATAGCCTGAATACCATAAAGACCTCCAAAACACATTAGTTACTACAGGCTAGTCTTACATATTCATGTGTAGAACTCATATCACATTATTGCAGTCTATTTATCCTAAAACCACAGGGAAAACACAGCCTAGCTTGCAGTTAGGGTTTCCTAAAAATTCACATTCAACCTCTGAAACGCCTCAACAAATTTTCTTCAGAGCTTTCCCCTGAACACAGATGAACAAAATGGGCAACCAATTTCCAAGTGGGGCACTCTGCACTGCTGCTGCACCTGTGTCCTCTCTTGCAGCCTTTAAGCAGAGCATGACCTCCTACAGGCAGGGAATGCATCTCCTTGCTGACTGCAACTTGCAAGCAGGACAGAAACAAGCCCAAAAACTCTGCTGGTGTCTGCAAGGTATCTAAAGCATCATCTCATGAGCCACCTGCAAATACACTGAACTGCTATTCTGACTCCCTACACAGAAGATCTTGGTTGTGGTGCAGACCTGTGGTTTGCAAACCTGGCTTTTATCACTACCACCTTTTACAGCCTCAGCACCCAGTGGAGAGAGAAGGGTTTGCTGTAAGCTGAGTCAATAGCAGCCTCTTCATTATTAACCACACTTCACTATCGCTGTACTCGTACTGACACCAAAGAAAATCCACACAGCTCCTTCATTGGTCAGACTGGGAGCAGCTGAGGTTGGTTGACAAAGATCTGCAAGAGGAGTCTTCTTTCAAACATGGACTATACAGTATTGCTTGGGAAGGGGAGATGGCAAGGCTCTGCCCTCCAGTCATTTCCCAAGAGCACAAAATACTGGAGGCACAATTGCAATTACCTGCTGCTAGAGCTGCCACCTCAGCAGCAACTAAGCCCTTCCCATGGCTCCGAAGTGAACTCACTGTGGTGGTTTGAGGAACTGGGCAAACAAACCAGACTCAACAACTGAATTCTGTCAATACACTTCTCTCTCCTTTAAACAACCTCCTTGAGACCCGGGGGAACAAAGCATCATTAATCTGGAACGAGAAGCATCTGCATGTGGCATTAGCTAGAACACCTGCATATAGCAGCAAGAGAGAAAACACCTTTTCCCCTGGAGCTAATCCCTGCAAGGGCACCTGCTTTCCCAGCAAACCTTTACACCAGCAGCAACCCAGTTCCCACTCAGCTGATCACCATTCAGCAACCCAGACAGATGGTCTTTAACTTGTAATGGTAATCTTCTGACACACACAAAACCCACCAGCAGTAGTTTAATCATGTTTTTACACGGAAGGGGCCGAGGCTGGCAAGCAACTCACCTCGACTCTTTCCCACACAGTGAGGAATCCTTTTCAACAGGAATTTGTGGAGCAGCCTCCATACTTTGGGGAGTGACTTACAGCTTCATAGAAACATAAGGCAAAAAATGAAGAGCGTGAAAAATATCCAGGGATTTCCTCTTCACTGTGGAGTCACCTTGCCTGCCAGCCTATTTCAGTCATGCAGTCAGAGGAGGTCTTCCTCCCACCATGCCTGGTACAAGCATATTCCTAACACTGCTTCTGTACCTCTCCCTGTGACAGTACTGCACACCAGGTTCTGTGCTCAGTGACACCAGAGCAGGCCAAGGAAGCTCCAGAACAGTCTTGGCCCCTAGAGCCAAGCTACCTAATGCACCTGCTGGTGCAGCAATCAGGGGAGGGGGAACAGCTCCACATGAACCTCTACCAATGTTGCAGTAAATACACTTAAATCTTCAGAGCAGTTTCCTTCCCATTCCATGGGCAGAAAGGAGGCAGGGTACACTGCAAGCCCATTTCCAGATTTTCCCTGTAGTATTGCCTCACTACTTTATCTGTGAACTAGGAACCAAATACAATCTCTGCCTTAATGCCTGGTGACTAAAGAACATAGCATCAATATTTAAACCAGTTGAATTCCCTTGACAGAAAGCAACACATTTATGCCACGTCTATTGTTCAGGCAGGTAGGAGCAGCAGGCTTCAATGATGGATTTAGCCATCTTGTTGGTCTGAAAAAGTAATTCCAGATACTTTCAGATGAAATGCACTACAGAATTTTAAAATTTATATTAATCTCATTCTTCCAAAATAATTTTATTTTCTTTTGATCCAGCATCAAAGACTTTCAAGATATATATGTCATTAACTATGCCAATCAGAAGAGCAGTGAACCTTCAAACCAACTATTTACAGTATATGTTGCAAAAACCATGCACTAAGTATTTCTAAATCAGATCTCGCAAGATCAGGGGAGAAGCAGGGAGGTTCCTCACAACAAGCAGGAATTTCAGGAAGTTTTATACAGATTAGTTCTAGTCAAAGTTTTAGACATCAGGCATCAAATAGCATTACCTCTATTGAAGGAGTCCATGCTCCAGCCCAAATACTCTGGACAAACAGAGTCCCTGCTGAAAGATGGCACTACACAAAGCATGGGCCACCACCACAGCCTGAGACCCACCAGGCCCAGAAAATGACAAAGAATGACGTGAGGCTCAATTGTCCGCAGTGCAGCCAGATCACCTACTGCTGACCACTGACAAAAGAGCGTAAGGAAACAGGGAATTTACAGCTCCCCAGGAACTGAACATTTATCCCCCTGTGACTCTCCCCTTGTAGATTCCTGGTGCATGTGCACAAACTTGCTTTCAGCAGCAACTTGAAGCTCATAGCATTAAGGAGAAAATTAGCTGTGCAAGTCAAATAAAAGCACGTATGCTTCTTTTCAAGTTTCCTTTTAATCTTTTGATGCTAGATAAAAGGAAAAAACAAGATTCATCTCACAGATATGCAACTGTTCCAAAAATGAGCATTGAACAGCAGAGATTCAAAACAGGCACAAAGATGAAAACAATATCCATATGCAGGTTAAGCATGTCATCCACAAACACTGAACCTGTCAGTGAGAAAGAGAATGCTTATGGCAAAGAACCTCTTTCAGCTCTATGTGGGTTCACTCCTTATCTCCCTCCCTGCTAAGCCTCAAGCCTCACAGGAGCAGGATGCACCCTCAAGTTCTTTCAAGAATGTGGACGCTACCACAGGTTCTGGGACAACCAAGTATCTGCTGATCAGCTTTTCCAAATACCTCACTCTCAGCTCTTGTATTTGCTACAGAACAGTAACCCTTTCAATACAATGACACAACTCCCAACTGATCACCCAGCATGAACCGAAGCAACCGATGTCTTGGACAAGGACAGCTCTTGTGACTGAAACCTTAATTCCAAATCACAATCCAGCTTGTAATGTTGGTTGGTCAGCAGCTCTCCTCAGACGCTTATACCTAGAGTGATTCTATTCAAGTCAAATGAGATAGCAGATTTCCCACAAAATAACCAAGAGCAGATTTCAGGATTCAAAACAAACATTGTCTGGAAGCAGAGGGAACCTCACACCACTGATATAGGAAATACAAAGGAAACAGCAAGAACAAGAGAAGAAAAAAATGATTGAAAACAGTATCTGTCTACCATCACACTACATTATTTTAAAGAATAGAGGCAGCAAAAACTATGACCTCTTTATCCTACATTATTTGCACCAGTAACAGATTTTTAGAGGCAGAAGGGCCTCATTAGATCAGTTAATCTGATATCCCATGTAATAAAGTCCATGAAATCCCAAGCAGTTCCTTCTGCACTGAAACCAATTATTTTCTATGAATGAAGTATTTCTTCAGAAACAGTGTTAGGGTTTAACCTGATTTATTATCTTCAAATCAAATAAAGGAAGAAAATCAGAACTAAGAATTCTGACCAACAATTTGGTTTTTGTTATAGATACAGACATCACCTATACTACGGTAAAATGCAGAAAAACATAAGCATCCTTGTCATCTGCCAAAAAAAGGACTCCCCACTCCCAATTCTAAAGCAACAGTTTTCAGCCCTCTGAAACATACAGAGATCTACATACTTTCTAATAAGGATGTGGATCTCTACAGAACAAATGGAAGCCCACAGACAACAGCCTCACTTCCTTCGAGTTATCTTTTATAGCTGCCTAAACAATAAACCAAGTTCCAGGTGGCTGAGAGCTCACAGCTTCGAAATTGGTGCGCTCCTCCCAGTGTGCAAAAAAGCAGAGGCTGGGGTTGTTCACATAACCATTCCTAGGGCAGTACAAAAAAAACTGTAATAGCCCAACATTTTCCCCTATCTTCTACTGTGTAAGCTTTATACAAAATAGCACATTTAGAAGATGCCACATTCACAAAATACCAAAGTAACTAGCACAGAAGCCAAAATTTCTGATATAAATTCACATATAATTGACTAAAAAAAGAACTATCAATGTGTTGTTACTTTAAAATCACTGAAACTATCACATGGAAATACAGATTCAAAAGCTTGAAATAGTGGGAGTGGAAAATCATAAATTTCAATCACAAACTCTGACTTCCATAACAAAAGACTAAACAAGATTAGTTATCCCCTCCCTTCATTACCCATTATTAAAGGTAAGCCTCAAAGGAATGTCTCCCAGAAAAAAATCTCCATAAGAAACAAAATTCAAATGTAAATTAATCCTTATATACATGCACACAAGTAACACAGGCATGTTATTAACAGCATTTGAAGAGCTCAAACTAAAAATAAACAGAGACATTAAATGTCCGCACATTAGATGTGGTGTTCATCCAAAATTCTCTCCCATCTCCAGAGATGGCACATTGCAGCAGCTGGGGTCAACTTGAGTTTCTCCAACTTTAATGGAAGTAGGATCTGGCTCTTAATTAAGTTCCAGACTTCTCATTGTCCCAACCCTACCACACCTTTCCTGACTAAAAAAGCAGGTTTTAGAGCATTTTTGTTTTAACTGTCCCTCAGCCAAGTTTGGCTGCAGAGCCATTTTCCAGCACATGTTCACTTACCAGAACTGCTTCTCTCATTTATCACAAGTGTCCCTCTGATCTCTGGAAAACAACCCCCCAGTAACACTTTATTTCCATCCTCCCAGTCTGAAGATGCCAGACTTCAATGGTGATAGCCATGAAGAAAACAGAGGAAGATAAACAGGCTCAGGTCATCTTCTTGACGTGCCACAAATTTTTCCTGGCTCAACTCCCACCCTGATGAACACCATCTAAAAGTCCTGCCCTTGGCCTCTTCTCTTTGCCTGTGATTCCCTTATCCCAGTTTTAAAAGACACACCAGAATGTCTCCTCCTGCTCTCTTCCTCTCAGACTGCCATGTGAGAGTCACCACTGGATATCTTCCCACAAGGATAGCAGAGTCTATCGCACACTAACCTTTCCCCACAGCTCCATCTCTTCCCAGATCAGCAGCTCCTTTCTCCTCCAAGCTCCTGGCTCATGCACACCTTCAGATTCCCCAGAGGGCTTTATCCAAGCCTTCTGAACTGCCTGCATTAAGCTGTCTGCACAACTGGTTCTTTGAGACGGGGACACTTGCACAGCTCCCCACTCTTTCTCACTCCATGTTTCACCCATCCAAAGCACGGCCTCTGCTCAGCAGTGTTTGAGGGCTGTAGCTGCACCAAATAAGCCCCCTCTGCCTGGGAACATGAAAACAGCAGGACAACCTGAAACACCCTTTGTGCCAACAGACTTACACTGATGTTTGACCAGTGATCTTGGAATCATCATAAAACACACTCCTGCAAAACAATTGTGATAAATATGGATTCTAGTTAAAACACAGAGAACACTACATGGAAGTCTGGAGTACCCATACAGAGTATAAATAAAGTACATATTCCAGCAATTCATCCTGGCTCTCCAGTCTAAATCAACTTTCCCTTCACCTTATTTCCCTCCTTTACATTAGCTGAAAGAACTGGGGAGCCCATGGGACTCATGTGACCTAGACAACCTCACTACTACATCATGAGAAACCTGCTTTCCACAGACAAAAAAGCCAGCAAGCCACCCTCACACCAGCTTTCACAAGAGTTAGTTTGGTAACAGAGCTACCACCTAGAAAAGTCACCGACTTTCATTCTTAAGTGTTTGCCCAGCTGCAGCACACTCTGCTACAACTCTCATGCACTACTTCCTCCTGAAAATGGCCACCAGAAAACTCAGAGATGCCTATCAGAGAGCCATTAATTAGCATCAGCCCCAGATACCTCAGTGATAGCACAATGAAGGATAATCAGCTAAGACCGTGTTAATACCTAGTACTCAAGATCTCTCCCTGATAGAAATGTGAAAGATACTTTTCAAGTTTATTAAGTCTCTAAACTTGCAGTATTTCATGCAGACCTAAAATCCAGCCCATCTCATCTGTATTAAACAGCTTGAAGTTCTCACATGGTTCTCAGCAGCTCACCTTTCTGCTATTACATAGCCTCTCCCTTCCACCTTTTCCAAATGTATGCCCCATTTGTACCACTGTTCCTGTAAGGGAATTATCTTACAGATACCTTTTTTCATGGATGATCCTTCTTTTCACACCACCATCACTCTCTAGCTGTTCTGCAAATTGAACTTTCAGATCTCCACCTTCAAAGCACTGTCATTTGGTCCAAGATGTCAGCTCCTGCCTTCCCATTCATGTGTAGTACCAGTTCCCATCACACCACCTCTAGGTGCAACTTTTCACAGCACTTTTCTCCACACATGCCCTCCTACTTAGGAAACCTTCTCATTAGCTTTCAGGAGGCTTATAGAACAGGAAATTCCAGAAGGAAACAGATGAAACTGCAAGTAGAGAATGAGACCTGACCAACATAAAGAAACAAGCAGAGTTCTTTGAAGGCAACAAGAAAGTTCAGATCTTGATGGGGATTGAAGCTAGTAGTCTTTCACAAGCAGACCTACTCACATAACTTATTCATATTCCAACAACATTATGCAGGTAACAACTTCCTAAAGACCTAAAGGGAAAGAAAGTAGAAGAGGCAGACAGGAAAACCAGGAAAGCCACCCATACGGGCCTGGAAGAAAACCTCTAGCCAGACAGACAAAATATTCCAATCTGTAAGAGCATGCACCTCCTAAAACCTGTGTGCAGTTTCAGCTTTCCATACCACATCCAATCATGGTGTGAGAAATTCCTTCTGGAGGTCAAGCAGTTCAGCCCCGCACACAACAGCAGCACAGCGATGGCATCCTTCATGCCTCAGGATACAGCTCTGCAGTGCCCCTCTGAGCATCTCAGAGTTAATCAAGGTACACAACTGCCTTCTCTGAGGGCTTTATTTACAAAAGTAGGAGTGCACTGCAGTATTTGCACAAGGATTGTTCTGTCCACAGCACTCCAACAGATGAGAGCACACGCAGATACACAGTCTGTTGAGGAGTATTGGGTTAAACAATTTGGTGCATCAGGACAGACTCCATCAGCTACAAGCAAACAGAATTCCCTCCAAAACTGGAGGTGCACTTTTTATTCCAATATGAAACCTCAAGCTGTCTATATTTACAGAGCTATTATGGAAATTGGAATATGAACAGGACTGGCTCTGTCAGACAACTCTGGTGATGGGTATACATCAATAAAAGCCTGTAAAGCTCAGCTCTTTACCACACTGAATTAGTAACGACCCTTTATTTAAGCTCCCAACAGTGAGACATGAAGCCCTCCCAAATTGTTAAAAGCAGACATTTGTTCCATGTCACTGTACAAGCACTGATGCCTCCATTTGCTGCAGGATGTCCAATTAGACCCAACACAACTATGTCACTTGATATTAGTCAAATGGAGAGTCATGGCAATACAAGGCAAATTCGGTGTCTTTTAATAGAGTATAGCTCTAACAGACACAAAGAAAATTAGTACAAAGAGCTGATTCCTAATATACATTTCACAGTAAATGCAGATATTACTCAGACAATATAACTTCATAACACACTGAACTGAAGCAATTTTAGGTTTCCCATTTGCTGTTACCAGGTTCTCAACTACCAGCTGACTGGCACGAACACTCTTAACACTGGCAAGGCGGTACCACCACAGTTCACCTCACAGTGCTTCCACATCCCAAAGAAATCTTGCCAGCCTTTGTGCTTGTGTGCACGTCCTGCCTGTAGGAGCAGAGCTGCCACACAAAGGGCATGGCCAGGCTGGATGAGGCTTTGAGGACCCTGGTCTAGCATCTAGTTGAAGGTGTCCAAACCAGTGGCAGGGGAGCTGAAACCCGAGGATGTTTAAGGTCCCTTCCAACCCAAGCCATTCTGTGTTTCTATGTCAGAATGGGACTCTACTGTGCAATTTTTCATCATTTCCACAAACTTCTCTCCAGGAGGTTACTTTTAGAGATGAGAAAATATTAGTAGCCACAAAAAATTTCTTATAATTAATGCAGATTCAATCCTATACATTCTTTCCTCTGGCCAAAATCCCAGCCACACTATAAAAAATTATCAGGCTCTCCACGGTCTGATAACTGCACGTCTTTGCTCCAATTCTTGAATACTCAAATGTTGTTTTGTTTTAAAGTTCCATTTTAGCACAAATGAAGAACTCAGTAGGTTTTCCCTAGTTAGAAAAAAGAGCTCTCATCTAGAAAGAAAGTAATGAAGGATTTGTGGAAGGCAGCATTCATTTGGAAAAATTCAGACTACATGTCTCCACTGTGTTCCCTCTTACATTTAATGATACAGCCACAGACCAGACGACACACGGGATACAATTACATGAGGCAGCTTCATACAGACTCTCACAAAACGCAGTTCCAGCCATCAGCTCTGAGCAAGGCAAGCTGACTGTGTTCAGCCTCAATTAAGTTGTCACTGGTACCCTGGGTGACTCAGAGTCACCACACGAAACTGCTGGCATCATTGGCATCCCAAAAACATCTACATGGGAGTCAATTCATGTAAGCACCTCTGACACTGGGACACTTAGCACTTACCAGCTAATAAATTCTGCTAAAAAACAAAAAATAACTTTTAGGGCCTTGACAGTATACAGTGGTATGGTGGATGAAACTAGATGGTGAGTCCAAAGGCCCTTGCAACCTGAGATACCCTGTGACCCTAAGGGCTGATCCAACTGCCGTATAGCTAATGCTGCCTTCCTGTTCCAAAATGCACCTGCTGAAAAAGGAGGGCTGCCAGAGCCAAAAATGCACATCTGAAACACAAAGATAAAACCCTGCAGCAGACTACCTAGTCCCATGGGCTGGTCTTCCAAAAAAACCCATAGGTGCACTTAATGCTAAGAGCACAATGGAATGTTTAAAAAAAGCATTATCGGGTATTTTAATTACTATTTTTAAGAAAGATATCATTAAATTGTTGATCTAATATTTATCTATTCTTTTTTCACCCAACTTCTGAATTCTTTAGTCAATTTTAGCAAACTTTAACCTAATGTGGCAGAGAGAAGAGAGATACCAAAGATTATATGCAAATACAAATACAGTAAAGAGATTCCACTGAAACATAGCCCTCAGTAAGAGGAAAAACAAAGCATGAGATACCAGCAAATCTACAAAGAAAGAGGCAAAGGAAATGAGGCTTCATACAACTTCCCTACTTACAAAATGACTTAAGTAAAACTAGACCAAGTCAGAGGCAACTAGAGCCCACTGACAGTGGGACTTTGAGTATACAATTTTTTCATGTGGAAGTTCAAAGGGTGAGACAAGGTCAGCTTTTAAGACAACTTCAAGGAATATCCCACAAAGAAGACATGGAAGAAAGTGCATACTTTCAATAGAGAAGCTAACAGGTTGGTGCTGGTAGGAGGACTCTGAGGGCTGATGAGTATTTCTTTCAGCATCAAGAGGACAAGGAAACTCCACTGAATAATTTAGAGACTAGCAAAAAAAATCAAGGTGCCAGTAAATCCAGCGCTGACACTAACCTTCCACTCAGGTCATGTCAGGGAAAGTGAGGATTCACTCCTACTCACCCTGTTACCTACTAAACATGAAGGCAGATGGGTCCCACATGCATATAAATGACTGCTAATTTTACTCCAGAGGTAACAAGCACAATTTGAACAGTCTAAGTCACTTTGGGATTTCTGAGGACCAAAACCAGTACACTGTTTAAAATATTTTATTTACAGTGTTCAAGCAGTTTAAGGCACAGTATCATATCTGTTCTACCTCACAAAGGACTGAAACAAAATTGCCATGCCACTATGCATAATCCTGTTACTCTACACTGTACATGAATGATTCAAAATCATCACAAGATCTATCCTAAAACCAAATGTCTTGTCCTTATCTGTTCATCTCCAGGAGTTTTCCAATGTTCTTTCTGCAGGCAACTTTCATCTGACATGCAGTCTAAATTTACTCACAGCCAGTTTATACCCATTTGTTCTTGTGCTAACCTTGCCCTTTAAATCTAAGAGTTCTTTCCCATCCCTGACGGTCACCCCTCTGATGTATTTATGGACAGCAGTCATATTCCCTGTAAGCCTTCATACTGTAAACTAAACAAGCCAAACCTCTTAGTGTCCTCTGGTTAGGCAGGCTCTCCAATACCCTAAACACCCCACTAGCCCTTCCCTGCACCTGTTCCAGCTTGAATTCCTTTCTTGCAGACAGGCAACTAGAACTGTACAACACATGCCACAGAAGGGCCCAGTAAGGCACTCTACAATAGCATTAGTACACCCTTATCCCATGAAAATAAATCCCCAATAATCTGCCTTTTCCACCAATGCATCAGCTGTGACCCTTAGCCTGCAGTGAAGCAATACTCACCAAGGTTTTCTGAGACCTGGCTAACTCTGTTAGACCTCTAATAAACCCTAGTGACAAGACTGAAGTGCTGCAAATGAAACACTACACCAGCATTAAAGGAATAGCTTTATCCTCTCAATTTAGTAACCACAATGGTTCAGTCTGTTGTGTGTTGACCCAGACTCACAGTCCCAAAAAAGAGCCTCTTGGCCTTGCCAATGCTGAGGCAGTCACTCTACCAAACACACAAGAGAAAACATATCTAACATAACAAAAACACCCAAACAAATACACACCAAAAAACACCCCCCAAAAAACACACACCAAAAAAATCCATCAAAACCACATGCACACAAAAATTAAAACACTAAACAAAAACAACACAGCAAACAAACAAGAAAAAAAATAGCCCCAGACAACTTTTGTTAGTCCCAGGACTAAAATCCTATGAGAGCTTAATTTGGTCACAAACAAAATCAGGGAATCAAATCTGGACAAGCCAGAGTGATATGCAAGGGAGAGGTTTACTTTTTTCCATTTATTTCTCACCATCCACTATGGGCCACCAAGAGATGGGATATCAAGCTGCCATTTAATTAAAGTTCCATGTAAGTGTTGCAATTAGGCTGCTTTGGTCAAAACAAGAGAGATGGAAAACGGCTGGAGGAGTTTTACTGAATGCGAAACCCTTGGTTGGTTTAAAGCATCTCCTTATGGTTAGTAAGGTTGGTGTGTTGCATACACTTCTGGGACACCTGAGGACTCTGCTCCAGCCTTCAACTACTTCTGAAACGGGTGACCCAAAGGAAATACACTTTGGTTTACGAAAGCTACCTTTCTTCTCAGGGATAGGGCTTTTTCCCCCCCTCTATTTCATGAATGAGCTTTGGATATTGATCTCTAAAGCCAGTGAAAAAGAGGTTAGACCTTGAATGTGCCACAAACTTCTGTCCTAATTATTTCAACACACTGTCTCCACTCTGCATGCCCCCTTGGGATGCTGTAGGTTCTCATTATTTGTATTTGATTTGGTAATACCTTGGTAAACAACTGAGAGATACTGTTCTTTGGCACACTCAGGCTCACAAACCTTTTGTTTTATGCAACCAGTAGCACATACACTTCATGCATAAAACAACAAGAAAGTATTACTCCTCCACTAGAGTTCTTCACACTACAACCAGAAAAGGACAATACTTCCTGCTACACCAGTCATTATTACCTTTTAAGTATGAAGAAAAAACTACAGGGGAATTCTAAATGCTGACTTGCTAGAGCAGGTAATTTTTCCCCTGCCCTGAATCCAAAGGTCTGAAACTAGCACTGAATTTCATCTATTCCAGCTGCTACAATCTTCTATTCTGCACTGCACCCTCTGTGGCACTCCCCACACTGCTGATACAATAGAGGTAAGAGCTGCACCATAATCTAATCAAATTACCATACAGAGCACTTAAGTGCTGGGAAGGCAGGTCCAGCTATTACAGCCAGAGAAAAACAACTGATCAGCTGGACTGGGAATTAACATCAATGCCTACAGGAAACTGGATATCCTGGAGCCAAAACTCTGCTCTTCCATAAGTTTAAGGCAGGAAAACCCACCTATTAGGAGCATGCCAGCACAGAAGCCTAAAAATAAGGACTGGGCACACTCCACAAGTGCAGGTCAAATGGAGTGAGTCTTTAGCCCTTCCTAAGGTAACTCTTCTCCCCACAAGGGAAATCAACAACAGTACTTTCTGCCACAGTCCCTTTTGCAATATGGGCATATGCAAGGAATGGGCTGTACTCTCAAGTCCAGATCTCAAGATCACTTTTCCTCCACAGTCCCTTTCTCATGTCTTTTGTACATCAAAATTAATTTAATTCATCTTTTTTAGCAATTTCAGCTTCATGGTAAAGAGGGATAAAAGTAGTAGCTGAATGTATACATTACTGATCTTCATGCACCCCCAGCAGCTCAAAATTCAGCAGCTAACAGCAGCTGCTTGGAAACCCTTTACAAGTCTCTTTTTCTTCCACAGATGGTGAAGTCCTTTCCTCTGTGCATTAAATACTCAACAAAACACACTCACCAAATTATCATATCAACCCATAACCATGCATGATAATTATGTCTTAAATCAAGATTTCTTCTACCGAATTTCAACCAAAATAAACATGGTATAGAGAACAAATGTATGCTTATAGTGAGCAACCATTCATCAGCTTAAGTAACTCTAATGGATGTCACTTTAAACTAAGCCTGCACCATCTGTTCTACCCCTCAATTAGCAAGCAAAAAAATATTATTCGATACACAGTTTAAGAAAGCCAGCTAATTTCTGTAAGTTTTATTTCTCTTCAGCTCAGTGAAACATGCTCTTGTAAGGCTTGATATTCAGAAACAGATCCGAATGGAAGGTTGCTTTCTCTCACGTTATTAGGAATTTTGTCAGGGGAAATAAAATATCCATGCAATATTTCACCATATCAAAAAAATGCTTGTTAACATCTTACATTTTACTTTAAAGAGCATGATATCTCAGTACCAAAATCAGCTGGGAACTAAACAAATCAAATCCAAAGTGCTGCATACATGAACACAAACAAAGCTCAGGACACAGCCTTGCCCTGACAGACTGAGTCTACCAGCACAACAGGAGGCTGTGGATGTGTCCTCAGACCCAGGGGTCTGTTAACCATGTCAGTTCTTAACTCGCCTCTCAGAGGCAAAACCCAGTCCTACAGGCTGCTGGGCACAGAGCCTCACACAGACCTGGCTGCACCGGGACAAAGGGACCATTCCATGCAAGGTGAGATACTTTACTTTCCTTGGAAAGCAAACCCTGTGCAGTGAGAGCAGTGCAGTGCCAAAAAAATCACTACTTGCGGAAGTGCATGAAAAAAATATAAAGCTGCATCCAATTCCTTACTGCAAACCTCCATCCAGTTTCATTTCAAGCTGGCCTCTCCTACCACTCTGCAACAAGTGCAAACACTGAATAGAATCTCTCTTCAATATGTTGGACCCTGACCTGTTTGAAGGTTCTGTCACCACCAATCTCCCTCTTGGATGTTTGTCTAAAAAAACCCTGCAATAACAAGAGCTATTTCCACTGGAAGCCTCAATGCCAACAGCACAGGCAACACATCCCAGGGAAAAACGTGCAAGAGACCGCATCTCCCAATACTGTTGAGAAACAGGCAAGAGAAGGTCACTGCCAAACACTCTCAGCTCATCTCTTGGAATAGCAGGCTGGTTGAAAACTAAAGATCCTGGACATATTACTTTCCATTACACTTTAATTTACATCACAGTTTGGGTACGGAGAAAGGCTCATCAGCCACAGATGAGCCAGGAGATCCTGCACACTTAACATCTGCATTACTAAATACTGCAGAAGCAGCTCAAAGCGAGATGGCTCACAGGGGATTACTGCTCTCTCCCCTTGCCATAGGATTGTGGAACCTGAGAGGACATGCTGAAGCCTCTGACACTGCTGTGCTGTTTTGCCTCATGTTTTAAGACAGACAGCTCTGTGCAGGCCTTAATTATTGTTGAGAGATTCAAAGCTCAGCAAAATAACTCCCTTTTATGCTTAGTAGGGGAAGAAAAGGAGTCAAACAGAACCACCATCCTGAAACAGCACAGACCAAGCAAACAAAGCACAAATGAAGAAACCGACCAGAGGCAGAATTCCTCTTTGGCCTAAAGCATCCTGCAATACCTTCCTGAGCCCAACCTCACTGGTGTAATCCACAGCTCCTAGTGCTCACACAAACACAGGCTGTCTTCTCTAAGCAATGTGCTCCAAAGAGGAGTAAGAGCTCTCAAAGGGAATTCATTTTATCACTCTGCACCATTCTTATGTCTTCTACACACCTGTAAGTACTGCTGAGAAAACTCAAGCCTGCAATGGCTGTTGGGTGCAGTTCAAGCACACTCCTAGCAAGCACAAACATGCAAATGGCTTTGCACTGGACTTCAGTGCCTTGTTTCTTACAATCACTTGTATGTTGCCTTGACTTGAAAAGCATCCTGAACTATAAAAGTGCCTTCGGCACCTAAGGCATCTGTCTGTTACAAAGCAGGAACCAGTGATCAGGTCACAAGATGATTTGTTAAGGAGTTTTAGAGTACCGAGTGCTATCAGAAGCATGTCAGGCCTCACTAAGTTTTACACATGCTATTTGTAACAGACTTGAGACAGCACCAACCAAAGAAAAACATCTCTACCCTCCATCATTCTTTTTTTTCCTGAATCTCTTAAAAAAGAAGACTCCATTGTCTGCAGTCATGGTGCTGAGGTCAAGGACTTCACAAAGTAGTGTCATGAAAAAATAGAAATAATGTACAGAAGAACAACAAAGCCTAAAAAGGTCAATGATGGCCATGACATACACAGATCAGGCTTGGATGCCAATGAGGGAGATAGCTTGAGCCCTTCCTGTAAAGCTGCAATTTCATCATCAGTTCAAGCTCATTTTAAGACAAACTAAACTGGTTTGCCTTAGATGCCTCTTTGGTTCACTGTTGTTTCCTCAGTGATAACATATAAGCACAAGTGTTTAGTTAGAGGAGTCCTAGACATGAATCAACTGGATGCTCTCCCAGTATAATGGCTCTTGTTATCCACACTCAGTCTTATTCTGAGAACACACACTTTATTGGTGAAGTGCTAGGAAATTTCAAATCATGCAGATGATCTCAATCTTTGTTTTAAGCTGATTTTTCAAACGAAGAGACTGAGGTGAGAAGAGAAACAGACTACAAATACTTCAGCTTCTTCCACTGTGAGCAGACCACTGCAGTTTAGCTCTCCAGATGGCTATCCTAGGGCAGTGATGCTTAGTCTTTCACTCCTAGAGTTGACACACTAATCCATGAACTGGATCAGATGACACCGGCTCCCCTGTGCTCTCTCACACCAGACAAAGCTCAGCTTCTGAACCCCTATCCCAGAAGCAGTCAGGAAAAAAGACAATAATGCAGATGCAGGCATTAAAACACAAGGAAGAGATTGGCATAAGAGGGTGCACTAAGCCTTGGCTGAATCCTGAAGCAGACTTCACCACATCGCTGACCTTCACACAGCCAGCTTGCCCCACTCAAAGGCTTCACATCTCCTATTATACTCATTCACTGAGAAAACACCCTCCAGACATCTGAGACACGTCTCTGTTATGCTTACTAGAACTTATTAATCAAATGCTATCTACAGAACACACACATTAAGGAACAGCCAGCTCAGCAGCATGAGTTCTGGAACAGAGTCACTGCACTACAGAAGTGCCACAAGTTTGTTACCAGAAAATGAATACCTCAGATCATTTTAAGCATGTAGCTCAACAGACAAAAGATTGGGAAGACAAGCAAGTTATCTGAATAGAAATTCTGCAAACCAAGTGTGATACTGGGATTGCAAATCACTGCACAGCTCCATGATCCATACCACTTAATGAAATCCATACAAATAGCACATTTTGTAATAATTTCAATTTTACTGTGCTTGGGTTACTCTTTCACTGAGAATCATGGAAGTCTGTAAGAGAAAGCCAGTTAGCAAGAAAAGGGGCAATAAGAATATGTAATACTCTCACAAAATTATTTGTACACTGCTTGTTCGTAACAGCAAGCTAAATATTTCTTCATGTGTTCCACCAGAATGGATTCTCTACTGAGACCATATTAGCTTTGGTGGTTTGTTGATAGTGGTTTTAGTGTTTGGTTTTTTTTTTTTCCCCTGCATGCCAAACAGCTTCTACAACAGCTGCTTGTTGACAAAAATGAAAAGAAAGAAATGCAGTTGTGCAGAACACTCTGCAATGTCACAACCATGTCCCAATCAAAATTTCTGTTTAAAATAATTTTAATGGAGTATGCTGAGCTCCAGAGCACTTACAACCTATACAGCCAGTCCCTCCTTCACTTCTACAGGTGTGAACTCCAGTAAAACCCCCATCTTTAGGCCCAGCTATGTAGGAACTCTGAGATTCCCCACCACTTATCAAAAAGGAATATTATTACATCCCATACAATAGCTTCAGTACTTTATTAGACTTTTCAGAGAGCCTCATGAACAGACCAGGACAAGAATTTTCCACGTCACAGCTGAGAATCCCTCTCCACTCCCACAGTACCTGGCTGTGGTAGGACTTCCTCATTAAACCTGAAGGGAAATGAAGTACCATGGCAGGGATAACAAGGCAGTGGAGTTCCAGGTCTACCAACTCATCTCAACATTATCAAATTCGACAGAAGACACATACACACATTATCTTTTTTTGAGCTAAGTACAATTGATCTACTATGTTGCCCACAGAAAACAGCAAAAGTCTAGCAAGATCTAATGACAGTGAAAACAAATGCAGTTTATATATGCTTTTTTCAGTTTCATAAACCTTTTAGCATGGCAGGAAATCATGAACACTGCTACACTACTGGGATGATCAAAGCATGCCACCAGCCAACAAAGTACACAAAGAAACCAGGATATCACAAACTATGAACACCAAATGTAAATCCACTTGTGCTTAAAACACCATTCACTGAATTTTTACTGCCTTGAGCCCTCAATATCATAGCAGCTATCAACCACAACAATCACTGATTCAGTCTAAATACCAGCTTACAGAACAGTATTATAGAATGTCTACTATACAGCTTTCATTCAAATCAAGTAGCATTTGACATCGAAACTTCTGACAGTAATCACATTCCACATGACAAAGTCTTACCTTATAATTGCTGGAATTTACCCAAGAAGTGGCCAGTCCATCAACCATTTTATCCAGCATAGTCTGATCATGTTCAAGATCAGCTGACTTCTGTTTATCTGAGAAATAATCTATCAATTCCTGGCCAACCTGAAGTCTTTTTCCAACATCCTTCTGCAGCACCTGTGCTAAGCAGTACTCCATACTGGGCTCCATAGTGTCTCAGAAATACAGCAGCAGCCAGAAAGCCAGAGGGCAGCAGGGCCAAAAACTCCCTCTACAAATGTACGCAGGAGGTCGCCTCTTTCTTCTATGAAGGTTACTGAGGGCCTGGGTTTCAAAGATGCAATTCTGAGAATGGCAACAATGCACCATGTGTGTGTGGACAGCAGCTGGCAGGATATTAAAAGTCCAATTTAAATAACTAGTAATAGATGAAGCAATGAGCAGTGCTGTACAGTTGAGTCTGCAATAAATCCCAATTCAGCAGTCCATTCTGAAAGAAATGAAAAAGAACAGTATTATAGTTTAAATTAAGACTGGAGGAAAAAAAAAAAAGATCGAAAGCATGTCACAAAATAGGTTATTCACATACAGCTGTGAAGCTGTGTAAGTCAGATATGAGCAGCATTGGTCTATTTTAAGGAATCAAACAAGGTAGGTCAGGACAAAAACCTTATTCTTTACAACAACAGTTATCCATCAGTTCCCTGGAAGTTTTAGTGACAGACAGTAAATTTGTGGGTTAAAGTAATAGCTGATTAATAATCAGTATTATAGCAACTGCCACCATCCACCCAAAAAGGTGGAGACAAAATCCTTAAGCAGGTCACCAGGAAAGCCAATCTACTTTAAGTGAAAGCAGGAAGAGGTCTGGATCCTGTTTTGACTGTTGGCCTTCAGCAATCAATGTCATCAGCTGGTCAGCAAGATAAAGCACTAACACAGGGCTCCAGGAATGCAAAATGATCAGTTTTCAAAAACTAGGTGCTCAAGCTGTTTCCAGGCTGAATTCTGTTACATCCCAACTACACCTGCCCAGGAAACAGCACTCACTGGCACACTCTAAATGCAGTTCTGACAACCAAGGCCACACACAAGAAAGGTCAGGCCAAACTTTGCTGCCACTCCGAGGCACAGCATCACCTCAGAAGTGTTCAGCTTATGCAAAAAAAAAAAAAAAAAAAAAAAAAGAAGAAAAAATTTACTGTATGTTTGGGCTCTGTTTATGTTCTTGAACCCTAGGAACTCTCCTGTCTTCTTCATTAGGGATTCTTTTTGTCCCTCCATGTGCAGCTAAATTAATCCCTCCAGGCAGCCAGGGATCAGACTAAGGGCCTGTCCTCCACCTTCCCACAGACCAAGGTTCCTGGCATCACCACAGTGCTTCCTGAAGCACTTCCTCATCACAGGTTAGCTCTTTTAGGAAGTGGGTGATAAGAACCCAGGGTGTCTTTGTTTCCTGGCTAATAATATCCAAAGCTAGAAATCTGCCCTACTTTTTCCACCAACATGAGGAAAGCAGGTCAAGCTCAGAGTAAGGGAAGAGGTTGTGCAGCGGACACCTGGTTCAATAAACAACTGGAAGGAAGCTGGAAGGAGGCACAAGTTCGCTAATTGGAAGCACTGGGGCAGCAAATAAATACCTTCTGTTTGAGCAAATAAGGCCTTCACAAAGGTCTTAATAAGGCAAATAAGCAGATGAGATGCACACAAGGACCCCAGCCTGGATACAAAAGGACCCTTTGCCCAGCAGACAATTCAGTTCATTACCTCAGCCCATCTTTCCTAGCCACATCTAACCACCACCAAGCACATCATCTCGATTCAGCTCTGAGGGCCCAAGCTTCCCTAACCCTGCAAGCATTGCCACACATGTCCCAGCTTCCCACATTGGTTGTGCAGGAGTCACCAGAGTGCAGGTCCCTCCATTCCAGGCAGTGAGTTCAAATCCCTGCTGGCTGATGGGCATCAAACTAGTTAAGTAAACCAATGGATTCACCTCAACCAACTGCCAGGCAAATCCTACCCTCAGCCAGAAGGGATTGCTCATGTTTGTACACTAAGCTCCCTCCTTGTCAGCAAAACCTCATCCCCAGAGCAGCACGGAAGCCTTGGCTGCTACTGCACACACAGCACCTCAAGCTTTGAGTTAGTGCTGTGAGAGATTACTGCTTGTGACCCCTACCCCAGTCTAAACCATCTCAAGGACACACAAAACTCCCACCATTTTGTTTCAAGTCACTTCAGGAGGGATTTGATTTTAAATTCTAAGACTGTCAACATCCCCTCCAATCAGT
The DNA here is from genome assembly GCF_024509145.1 of Vidua macroura. NCBI lineage: Eukaryota > Metazoa > Chordata > Aves > Passeriformes > Viduidae > Vidua > Vidua macroura. The sequence continues at coordinate 29,359,310 of NC_071577.1, forward strand.
ACTCTTAACACCTTTTTTTCTTTCTAAAACAAAGTTCCAAACTAGAAGCTTTGCCTTTTTTACTGCAGTTCCTACTGATGCTACAGTTTCTCACTTGGTCAATTTAGCACCAAATCTGAAAGAAGCACCCTGAGCTTTCCCATCCTCAACCAAAAATGGTTCATGACGTGGCACTCACTCCCATGGCAGCACAGGCACAAAACGAGAGCCACCTCCACAACTGTACAAGCTCAGCAGATGCTTTCATTCAGGTCTCCCTATCTGCAGCTTTGAATACCAGCCCCTGCCCTGCCCTCTAGCACAGGCTGGTCTTGCTCTTTGCTGCAGACACTCCACTTAAGGGAGACAGTCTTACACACAGCAGTGTCTAAATATCCAGTGGATGGATTTTCACATAGCAAGGAAGCATTTCACTGGACACCTCGCTAGCACGGAGCTACTGGAGAAGGGACGGGGAACTGGTATTAAACTGCTACCACATTCTAGCTGAAACCCTTCAAGTTAGCTGGGCAGTTTGTTTCTGGACTCCAGAAGCTGCACACATGTTCAAAAGGGGACTCTTCTGTTAAACTGGATAGATAGTGAAGAAAGTCTAACTGCTTTTAAAATGGAAATTTAGAACTTGCTTAAACTTGAAAATTCAGATTACAGAAGGGTGTAAATGAGTGGTAGTTACCACAGAATAGCCATTTTTTATTAACATCACACAGAGGCATGTCCCAACACGTCCAGAAACAATTAGCTGGCCATACTGCCATGAGAAATGAGCATTCAAAGTTTCAGGTTTGTCTTCTATGTGGTTTTCATTAAAGAGTTTGTAAGTCTCTGCCTACAAGCACAGAAACAATCTTTAAAGCAAACTAACGTAAATAAATTTCTCTCCACTTTCCTTGCTTTTTAAACACATGAAGGAAAGCATAGGATAAAAATCATGGTGCACTATAGAAGAACAAATTTGTGTCACAACCTTGAGGACTGTAGTCTAAAGAAGATCCTCTATACATTATGGCACCACTATATGGGGAAGAATAGCCAGAAACATCTTTGAATCCTGGGGAAAACAGTAATAGGAAGCCAAGAGGAAAAGCTCAATGTGGCTTGCATCTACCAGTTAACAGGTGTTTAAGTAGCACTTCTCTAAAAAAAAAAAAGCTATCCTACACATGTTAGGAAGTCTGTTGACTCCCCTCTTCCCAAAAGGAGGAAGTGGAAAAAACACCACCTGAGAAAAACAAGACCCATGCTGACAAAAAAACTAACCTGCCAGACAATGAAGCATATGGCTGCTGCATCCCATCAAGTCTGCAATCATCTGGGCAGATGCTCCCCATATAGGTTTTGAAAAACACAAAGCCACAGTTCTCAGCCCCAGTGGTCTGCTTCTTCTGTTCCTGGACTTTTCGGGTAGCCAGTGTTACAAGACATAAACAACTTTGGATAGGGATGTTGAGTACAACCTCTTCCCACAGAAGAACAGTCATGCAGAACTCAAAATTAATAACTCAGTGGCACAGGTCCTGTGTTTGGAGCTCCTCCAAGTTTTGAGAAGGGTTGCCAGTATAAGCTCCAGAGCAAGGGTTTTCTCCAATCCTCCCAAGCCTTGTAGTCTGCCCTTGAAGAGACAGGCTAGGCTCAACTCGTAGACAAAATAATCCAAGAGAAAAAGCTACCCCAGTTCTGTCATTGAAAAAAAGTTCTTTGTTTCACTAATCAGCCATCAAAACTGTGTGCTTCACAAAACCCAAATTTTCCCTCAACAGCTATCTAGCAGAAAGCCACTATACAAAGGTTTATGTTTAATGCCACCTTGGAGCACAAAATAATGAATTTGAAGGGGAAAGCTGACAGAGTAAACAGCCCAAAGTTACTCAGCTTAGATACTACCACCATAACAGCATAAAAGCTGATATAATTCACAGTAAAGCAACTGGCTCAACACATAGAATTAATCCAAAATGCTGTGGCACTATTAAACTGGGTACCTAAGTCAATGAATTTCTTTTGGCACTTAGGAGAACACCACAGACCTCAGACTGAGTGAAAGTGCATGAATTGCAATTCTCAAGTAAGATTTTATCTTAGGATAACTTCACAGGAAATTTTGAATCCTCTTCCTCTTGCAAGGAAAGGAACCTGAAGCACATAAAAATGCACTATTACTCTCTTGATGTCCTGCCTATCCTTGGGAGTTCTTACAATATAAGTATTTGATTTTAAAAATTATGCTCTACTCTTCTGCTCTAGACATCAGGTTATCATCTTTGTCATGTTTCACTGTCATCTTCATTTGCCAAAAAGTCAATGCAGTCCATAACTTCCCTAGACAACTGCTCCAGACTCAAGCATGCAGAGACAAGACTCTTGCTGCCACTCACAATCACTAGAGGCAAGAGCCAGCACCACTCAATAACCAGTCATCTTCCTGAAGGTATCTCTCAACTTCCAGCCATTGAGCCTAATTTGTAACCAACTTGTAAGCATGACCACACTCCTTTGGTGCCTTTTTTTTTGTATATGTGGTTAGCTGTAGCCCAACATCTGCAGAAATAACACAGCAACACAATAGTACCAACAAGTGTCCTTCTTCACAAGTCTCAGGACCTAATTGCACAGTCACTTCAGTTTAAAATTAGTTTAAGATATATTTGACAGACATCTGTCAACAAACCTAACTCTGATCCTTGAGCAGATCTCCACCCTAGCCAAATAAAGCAATTTTTTTCAAATATAAAAGCAACCAGGCATCCAACCTGCAGTAGTTCACCACTTCTGCAAGGTGGGCAGTGTAAACACATAACTAACTTGGTTTGCCAGCCAAGCCCCCTTGGGCAGGAAATTCAGAGCACTAAGAACAGCACGTGGAAACCACGTCCTGCAAAGACTAAGTGGAGCTCTCATCGGCAAGGCAGTGTCAAATTGCAGCTCTGCAGGGTGGAAGTTCCCAGCCCTCTGTCCGCTTCTCTATTTTTGCTTCCACCAGAACAGCTATACCCTCCCCAGAGGGGACTCATGTCAGACCTCTACAAAGTATTACAGTCACCAAGCACTCAATCAAACCTACTCTTCCCTCGGGTCTGCAAGCAGCCATTACCAAAGCAGCTCAAAGCGTTCCTACTCCTTCAAACTCTGAGAGAAAGAGGTGGCAAGTACAACACCAAGTGTCCTACTTGAAGAAGAAAGCAACATTTTTCTGGAGCCAAAGGGAGTTTGTAGGAAACACCCACCAAGCAACTGACAGATGGGCTCTCCCTATTGTTCACCTGTATCCATAAGCAGGTAATAATGTTTCTTTAGTGACAGGGAATATTACACAACACTGTGATTGTTTTAAATCAGTAATTAGTGTTGCCCTGTACTTGAGACTCCTCCTAATCCAAAGATGGTATCTTAGATTTCCAGACTGACAACTCATGCTTTTCTAATTAGCTGGTGTGACAGCCCTGTGCTTATCTCCCTGTACCAAGTGTCTCTGGTGGCACTTGATGCACTCCTTCCACGCCCCATCCAGTAACTTTTAACTGTCCTCAGACAGTGCCAGTGCCACCACTTCTCAGTCCAACCTTGCTGATAAGCAAAGCACTGCCTAGACGGATGCAGTTTCTTTTCCAGAAAGTCTTCAAAGGAGGGTTTCTTCATCTTCCCACAGTGCCAGCTGCACTAAAGCAGTGTAAAACTCTACTGCTGCAGGCAGTTCATCCTTAGAAGAGCCAGGTCTGGCTGAAGGCTTGCTAGGACTCTGCTAAATACTGGTTGGTTTTCAAACTTGCCTGGAGTCTGTTAAGTGGCTCATCTTCACAAGTACAGACAGTGACCAACCTGCAGCAGGGCACAACTCCACTGCCATCAGGAAAGCTGAAGCAGATTTCTAGAATGAAGACGGCTGAAAGATTTCCAGGGCTTAAGCTAACCATGGCCTTCTCCCCCATACACAAACCTTCTAGGCCAGATGCTGGCTGTGAAAGTTCCATTACCTAGCTTGGGTAAGATGAGAGATAAGCTTCAGATAACAGAAATTCTTATGCCTCTACTAAAGATTTACACTGATGCCTGGGTAACTGAACACCTCACACAGAGCTACCAATTTCAGCAATGCAACAATCTTCCAAAAAATCTCCTCAGTAATGAAGCTGCAGCAAATCAAGACAACTCACAGGTCACCTCAATGTGACTCCAATACCCTACACTAATGAAACCACTTTGCAGAGTGGGAGTAACCCTTGCAGAGTAGGGTAGAAAATGAGATGAGCTTTAACATCTTTTGTTTTCCTAATACAACCCCTCCCTAAAATTCATTTGGTTTTAACTTTGTCTGAGACAAGGACAAGTCTAAAATGAGCTTTCAAGGTCTCCTTCCTTTTTAACAGTTCAAGTGCCAAGACACAGCTCAAAATCCTACAATGGCAGGAGCTGCTCTCCATGGACTCCCTCTTGCAGACATCTCAGTTCATGGCTCCAAGGAAATGTACAAGCAACTTACTAGGGGCCTATGGGACGAGTGGTGGGGGGGGGACTATCATCATGACAATTCTGTGAATAGTTCTCAAGTTTTGAGTTTATATGTAATAAAATATCCTCCCTGTCCCTTACTCTAGAGATCTAACCTTATCTCAGAGCCTGCAGCCCTGACACTGTGGGACAGTGGCACACAAACCATACAGCACAGGCTCTATGACTTCCAGCTTGGCTCTGCAAGGTGCCCTAGCCACGGGTGCACAAGGTTCCCCCCAGGGGGCTGTCTGGCATCCCAGAAGAATGAAAGTGTCATCAGCCCCCTTTCTACAGCAACTAGGAGAGCAGGACAGAATTTTCCAGTCACATCCTAACCTTCTCCTCCACAATCCAGCAGCAACATTGGATCATCTGGAAAAAACAAGGGAAGAATAGACTTTCACCTGTAGCCTTGAGGGTAAATTGCTTATTAAGGTTTGGAAATAGAATGCTACTGAGAATTAGAACAGTGACCCATCATCACTTGCAGTTTACTGGCACAACAAGTGGCTTCAAAGAACATCTGAATCTTGTAGTTTGTCTTTGCATTGTGATTGATTAAGTCCCTCAGGCTAAGATTACTAATTTAGGCAGTCCTGAAGATGGAAAGCATCTACTTTGTGTACACCACTTGAAGAAAAAAGTAGTATAATACCACCTTCCTATTTTACAGGCAGGTATGGGGTAGGAATTCAGTGCCTTTCCCAGAGTCACTCTAAAGTAAGTCTCCAGTGGCAGTGGTAACTGAGGGTAAGATAACACCTTGGGAAAAGAGAAAACCAATACCATCACATGCTGGTAAAAGATCCAAATAACTGAATTTTAAAGAGAGCAGTGGGTTTGACATAAATTTCTTACTCCAGTCCTCCAGGACCTTGCTATTCCTATTGATACATAACTGGCTAGTGACACAGAAGTCAGTTTTTGTGCGAAAGTCCAAGCCAGAACTACCCCGGAAGGAAGCACTTGAGAGACAAGTGCTTATAGTAAAATGACAGGTTGGAACAGGAAAATAATACAGGAGATCAAACCCTGGGTGCAAGCCCTCAAGGGACACTGGCTGTGGGGTGCAACAGCAGCAGTTTGCAAGTCAACAGTTTTAGGAAAAGGTTATTATCTTGGTCTCTTTCAGGCTTCCCAGCTAATATCCATCTCTCTTCCATAATTCCAAGCACAAGTTTTTTGCATGGCAAAACAGGGGTCTTTGCCTACCCCTGTTCTCCAGGGCTGCCATGGAAACTCCTGGCCAAAGAGAGGAGAACTCAGCAGCAGCAGGATTTCAACTGCTGCTGGGCTGGGGTGGGGGGGTGTAGAAGCCAGCACCTAGAATCAGTTCACCTCCAGGAGGGGAAAGAGGGTTACCCTCTACACTCAGGCATAAGCAGATTCTGCTCAGCCTGGCACTTGCAACTGCACAGAAGTGGACAGCCAAAGAAATCCCTCAGCACAGACTGCAGGGGAGTGCAGAAAGCCACCATGACACTTTAAGGTATATAAAACACTGGGTGGAGGAAACACAGGACAAGGAGGAGCAGAAGGAGGTTTTATTTGACAGTACCATGAATTGGGCTGAACCCCAGTAACAGTTAAGGGAACTTCTGGGCACAGAAACCACCTGCATGTAACAGGCAGAGACACACCTGCAATTCCTCCCTTCTGCTCAGCAGCACTTTGAAACACCTGTCAAAAATTGACTTTATTTTGATCAGATCTCTGCCTCAGCAAATGTTGGTTCAATTTGGCTTTCTGAAATATCTTGGAATCTGAAGTATCTACATGCAAATATAAAGAAAGGGCCGCAGACTAAACCTGAAATACTGAAACACTGCATCAGGAACTGGCCTGGTTAGGCTGTTCAGTCTGTTATCCTGCTGGCGGTGGAAACAAATTAGAGATTTTTAAATCTTCCCACTCACAATAAACTAATGATGATGACACTTCCCTAATAATTAATTTTGTGGCTCTTGCTTGGCATACCTGTTTCTGGATGCAGAATTGACATATTCCTCCTTGCAGAGCCAAACATGCAGAGATTTGATTAAGAGGCAGAACAGGAAGCCAGATGAACTCAAACACTAACCATGAACTGAGATCAAATCTCTTGTGGAGCACCTGCAACCTCTCCAACAAAATCCATTTATTGCCCTTGTACAACTTGAACAGTTACAACTCCATCCAGTTCATTTGGGTTTTGTGGTGTGGCCTTTTTTCCAGGTGTAAGAGTGCTAATGCTCCCAAAGAGAGGAGAAAGTGAACTCTCCCATGTATGACAGAACCAGACACCAGTGCAGTGCAGAATGCCAAGGAACATGTACGTGCTCGGCTCCTCAGCATCCCACTGTGCAAAGCTCATAAACAGCTCACATCATGCTTTTACATAGCTTTGGGAACTGGTAACAGGTTGGTCCAATGGACAAGATCCAAACCACTGAATGAGCTCTAAAGAAACACATAATGCAAGCTTCAACACTGTAGAGTGTGATGGAAATGGAACAACTGAGCAAAGCACAACATGAGGTGGACACCATCAAACAGCGAGGTAAAGCTAAAGCTGCACATCACTGTCACATCAGCCTTCATCAAGGAAAAAAACAGCCAGACTGCTTAGAGTTTACTCAAGTCGCAGTCTGAAGAAATTAATAGACATGGACAGTCTATTTTATTTGCTCAGGTGATAGACCTTTCTATCCTTGCCAGCATTTTCTCCACTGCACTGGCAATCACTGCTCCAAGGTGTGCTGGCGCTGTCAGAATCCAGGAGAAGCTTCAATTACAACTGCCAGCCAAGGAGGCACAAACAGCAGCAAGCCCCATCCAGGCATGCCAACAAGATTTCCAGCCCTAGTCTAGGCAAGGCTTGAGATAATGAAACGCTCAGGGTGACACATGAGCCTGATCCAAAGTCATCTGAGGTCAGAAGAGACCTGTAATGGCAGTCCACAAGCTTCAAAGCCACATTACTCTCACAGAAATCCAGGTGTATGTTGAAATTGTGAGGTACATGCAGGAAAGGAAGGTCACTACTTTATCCCTCTGAACATTTAATGTCAACCTCTCGAAACATTTTCTGACCTGTTCCTGACACAAAGGTTGTTGAGGGCTCCTCTGTAGAGGACATTTTGCCCTCATCCTCCTCTGTGATGTTGTAAATCACTACAGAAGTGGCCAGACTTGCTGTCAACTCTCATCCTCTAAACATCCAATTTCCCTGACCAAACTGCCTGATGGATAGAGAAGGATTAATTAATATGGGAGAAACAGAGAAATTTCATTTCAGTTTGACTTTTGCTGTTTAAATATATGGTTTTCTTAACACCTAAGCTGTAGCATAGATTCAAGATTCCTATAGAACTTCAAAGATGCCTGGAGGACCAACTCATTCAATCAGAGGCACTCTCTCCAGCTGTACTTCTGGGGAACATCACGTGAACTAGAAAAACATTTCCACTTCCAAAATCTGCTGCTCTATCACTTTTAACACAGTTTGTTATCAGCTAAGTGAGCAAGGCTGAAATGTACAATGCCATGGCATTTTTCTTCTTGAAACAGAAAGTTTTGAAGCTACTTGACAAATTCTAAGGACTTCACAGGAATGTCGCAGGCATCAGTATGAAAAAATCTATTTGTGTTGGCAACAATTAAAAAAAAATTAAGCGAGACTATGAAATACACAGAGAATTACCCATGGTGATATGTCATTCCTCTGTCCCTCTCCTAACTTCCAAGTCCCACTGACAGGGTTCAACAGAGAAAACAAGCAAATGCTCAACTTTGACAATGCAGCACAAAGGCTTGCTCCACACAGCAAGCTGTGTTGCCACGACAAGGAAGACCCTGAATATGACAGTACTGCAGTTCCACTCTGCACTTGGGTGTAGTCCTTTACTCAAGAGAAAGCTGACTCCTATTGCAAGTTGTCAAACATATCCCTTCACCAGCTGCAAAATTCTTAAATCTAATTCAGAATTCAACATGGAAACAAATACTTGCACTTCCAACACCTTTCCAAGAGCTATCTAAGCACTACTGATCTAAATGATGGATCAGTGTCTCAAGGTGTCAAGCGACAATATTTTGATTTGTCCTCAACGGTGCCCCGGGAGCATCAAGAGGAGCAAAGAGCAGAGATGCAACTGCTCAAAAGATGCAGAGAAATGAGCTATGCTGTTCAGCAGCAAAGTGGACTAAGACAAATTTGTCTCTGATGCTGGCACAAGTGCTGGGCTGGAGACCACATCCCTGCCCTATTAACACTGGCTTGGCACACACTACTTTACTTAACCCTAGTCTCCTTTACTAAACAATGACTTATGAAGCAAGTCCCCATGGGGCAGAGAAATCTATTGGTCAGAACAACCCACACACCTGGGGAGCCTCTGTGCTACCTATAATCCTGCCTCAGTTTCCCACATCCTTCTCAAGCTGCTGTGCAGGTATTGGGGAAGGAGGCAGCCTTTCCCTTCCTCACCAGTATCTTTAGACATATAACATTAAAAATACCTTAAGCGGAGCCCACACCGGCCTGTAACGCACAATTACACTTTATTTACTCAGACCCAGTACCTCTCTGAAGCATTTCTGCAGGATTTTCTAATGACCGACCCACCTCTTCGCACAAACTCACGGTTTTGACCCAAGTTCCATTAAAAATGCTGCCAGAAACAAACGAAGCAGAGCACGACACGTGCACAAAGGGGCCAAGCACAAGGGCTGAACCCACCCAAACCACACGATGCTTTCGGAGCACAGCAGCCTCAGGCGTTAGCAAAGCCCCGCGCCGCTCGCAGAGCGCGGCGCGGCCGCACCTCTCTCCCTCCGCCGAGCTGGCTGTTCCAGCGGGGACCCTCGCCGGGACCCCCTACTCTGATGCGGCCCCGGCACCGTCGCTCCCGCACGGCCGGTGCTCGGCGTCCCCGGGGCGGGGGGCCGAGGGGCGGCCCCGCGCCAGGCCCCGGCAGCCCCCGCACCCCCGGTCCCGCCGGACCGCCCTCCCCGAACCGCGCCGCTGGGAGAGCCGGCACCGCGCTCCTCCCGGCCGGTGCCGCGGACGGGTCGGCCCCGCCCCGAACCGCGCTCCCCGCGGTCACCCGGCGGCGGCGGCACCGCACACAAAGCCCCCCGGCCGCGCTTCTCCCCGCGGCCTCCCCCCCCGCGGTGCGGGCGGTACCTGCGGGGCGGGGGCCGGGCGGACGCGCTCCCTTCTCCCTCTCGCGTCTCCCTCCCTCAGTGCCGGCGGCGGCGGCGCCCGCTCCGCTCCATGGCCGCGCGCGCGCCCCGCTGACCACGGGAAGAATGGGGGACCCAGCGCGCACGCGCCGCCCGTGCCCGCCCCGCCCCGCCCCGCGCGCCGGCGCGGCGCCGCCCTGCGGCCGCTGGTACCGCGGTGAGGTCAGCGCGCGCCGTGCGCATGCGCGGGGACCGTTACCGCGCGCCCGGTCGCCATGGCGACCCCGCCCGCCAGGAGCCGGGCCCGGGAGCGCGGACACGCGCGTTCCCGGGAACGCGAGTGGCATTCCCGGGAATACGAGTGGCGTTCCCGGGAATGCCGCGGCCCCGCCCCCGCTGACCGGCCCTCAACCAGTGCCGCGCCCCCGGCTGCTGCTCCGATCGGGGACAGGCCGAAACGCTTTGAGAGGAGTCCCCCAGGCTGCGCGCGGAGAGCGTGAGGGCTCAGCGCTGCCGCGGGCTGTGACCGCGCACCGCCCTCCTCCGCCGAGCCCCGGGAGGAGCTGCTCCACAGAGCCACCGAGCGCGGCAGCCTGAACGGAGCACGGCGGGACACCTGGTCCGACCTCCCTGCTCCAGCAGGGCCCTCCCAGAGCACATGGCACGGCTTTGTGCCATGACAGCTCTGGAGTCAGGGAAAGTCCACACTGTCTCTGGACAAGCTGTTCCAGTGCGTGGTCACTGCACACTGAAGAAGTTCTTACTCACATTTTCTTCAGGCGGAAATTCCTGTGCATCAGTTTCTGCCCGTTGCCTCTTCTGCTGCTGGGCGCCACAGAGCAGAGCCTGGATCCATCCTCTCGACATCCCCCTTTAGATATTTATACACATGGATGAGGTCCCCTCTGTCATCTCAAGGCTGAACAGCTCCAATTCTCTCAGCCTTTTCTCATAACAGAGATGCTCTAGTCTCTTAATTATTTTTGTTGCCCTCCCACCAGACCCACTCCATGTCTGGTTTTTGCAGCCTTAGTTAAAAAGCTGCATTTAAAAGCAACTACTTCTTTCTCCTCCATGGAAAAATTTGCAGTACCTCCACTCTAAATGAGGTGAGAATGGGAAATAAATGCCCTGTGCAGAAGCTCTTTACCAACATGTATTTGGCCATCTTGTTCCCTGGGCTCATGACTGCTGTTCTCCTGTTGGTTGTGGGGAATGAACCTCCATGTCCCCTCAAACCACCACTGTCCTCATCCTCTGTGCTGAGGAAGGCAGCTGACCTCCATAACACTGCAGTTCCCAATGAGCACCCAGTCTGAGCCATCATAACGTGGGAGAGCAATATGTGGAACAAAAGATCGATTTTCATTCATAACTTCAATAACGCCCTTCTCCTTGGCTCACAGCTCTGGCACAGCAATGACTTTTGGCAAGCTCCCTCCAAATAATCCAAGATTTTCCAGCTTGTTCTCTTTTGCCATCAGGTTGCAGAGCAATACCTAACTGCTGCTTTGAGTGAAGCCATCGGCACAGGCTGAGTGTAGTCTGGAACAGGCTGCACAGATGTCAAGAGAAAGCTGGGGACATTAGTGCTCAAAAGGATGCCAGGTCTGAGTAAACTGAAAGCAGGTGATTACAAACCAGCTTTAGAAATTACCATGGTTCTCACCCCCAGGCAGTAGCTAATCTCCTGAGAGCGCTAACTGGCTAAGCGTGACCCACGGTAGAGACACAGTAGTAGAGCTCTGCTTCAGTACAGCCCATGTGCCCAGTGTTTCCCCTCCCTGGCTGGGCACTTCTGCAAACAGGACTCCTCCAGTGTTTCGCCCTTCTCCTGTTTTGCAGTCTCCCAACAGCAGCTGAGGACAGAGATCATGGGTACATTAACAAAGAACCAATCATTCCACTTCATCTGGATCCGCTGGAACTACAGGCAAAGCTCTCTCAGAGAGTCTTCATAGTTCCTGCTCTGTTCCCAAAATACTTTCACAAAATACCTTACTCATTTTGAGCAAGAAAATGAGATAAAAACTGAATAGTAGTAAGTTAGGTGAATTATGATAAGCAATATTTTGTTTAGTTTTAGTAAGAAATCAATAACTTTGTATCACACATTTATTATTGTGCGTCACACATTTGCTGTGAATTTATTCTCTTCAGTATTACAACTAAGAGGCATTTACTTTGGAAATCTCCCAAAGCTGCCTTCTGATATAATTGTATGTTTGCCCTTTTTTCACAGATTCTTACTTCTGGTGATTCTACATTCACTGGCAGCCTAAAGCTTTGTAAAGAAATGCTGAGAAATGCAGCTGGCATAGGTTAAAGTATTCTTTTTCTCCCTCCTAGGTAAAACTTGCACAGAAAATATTAGACTTTTATTCTCTCTTTTGTTGCAAGATTTCGGGGGACAACAACTGCACAAAACCTAGAAGCTTCCTTGTGCAACTGACAGATTGTGGACATGGCCTTTATGCATTTTCTTCACATTTTTATTTTAAAGCAGGTAAAGTCTGTGCATAAATAAATTTGTCACAAAATCAGCTCTAATATTTGGAATTTTTTTCCTGTTACTACATGACTGTTTCCTTGTTCCCCACAGAGACTCTTAGAACAGTTTATGCCTATATTCAAGACATTGTTCCATGAGCAGCAGCACTAATGATGCCTGGTTTCTCACAGGTCTGTGTTCTTTGTCCCTCTAATCTGCCCTGCTCTCTCAGCAGCCCAACCTTCCTCTGTGTGTCCTGTGCCACTCCCCTCCAAGGGGACACTGTGGCACGGTGGGGTTAGTCCAGGGCTGTATCCCCATGCAGATGGAAGGGCAGGCCTCCATCACAAGGGATCACACCACACCCGAGCTCCCTCCTGCTTTCCCCTGAGGCTGGCAATGATTATTTCTCTCTTCCATTCTCATGAAACTTGAGATTGTTTCCTCCCCGATAAACACTAAGAAGGGAAAGGAGGGGGCTAGCCTGACAGCTGAATAGAAACAGACAGACAGACTGGTCACATAAGCCTCATTTCCATTAGGAAAAGAAGTCAAAAATACATCGTAACCTGCAAGTTTTCTTCCAGCTTTTTAAAAGTAGGAGGTGAAAGCATTCTTCTGATTCTTGACCTTTAGGTTTCTTAACATTAATCTCAGTATTCTTTAATCCTGCTCTCGATTCCATGGCACAATCCATCAGCTTTCCCAGGGCCATCACTCTGCATTAGTTCTGGCACACCTGTGACAGAGCTGCACATCCATCGCCTGCGACAGTTCTCAATGGAAACCCACCGTGAACGCACAGCAGGATACCCCACGGCCAACCAGATCTAAGCTTCTGGATGGAATGCAGTCTGCAGGGATACCTCAGCTTCTCCAAAGTTATGGTTAGGTAACAACTGTGCTGTTGCTAAGAAGCCCTTGGGGATTCATCCTGGGGTGCAGAGAGGACTCTCTAAATGAAGAAAACTCCACTGGAGGAGCTGCTGCCATCTCATAAGACTGCTTGACCAGGCCTTCACTACCAGTGGCTCAGCAGCAGGCATTTGGCAGTACCTCTATCCATAATATACCTAAAAAAGGTACTTTTTACTATGCTCTCATTTCTGAAAAATCTCCATTTACTTACCTGTCTCCAAAACAAAGAGGCCAGTGCAGCCAAAAAGTCTCCTGAGCGGATACTGTTCCCAGTGAAGCTGCAGGTATCTCTCTAATCAGTCCACTGCAAAGTATTCTGTTCCCTGCTTGTTGAGAAAGGTCTGGTTGGACACAAGGAGCTGTGTGCTTATACACATGCAAAACAAAGCACAGCCCATCTGCAGGGTGAAAAAAGAGATGAACTTATGGACATCTGCAGCAAGGGCACGTAGAGCTTTAAGTAAGGGCAAAGCAAAGCCAGAAAGCTTTTTTAAATAAAGAAATGTAAGGATAGTCTAGCTTTCAATTACCAACATTGCTCTTTCAAATAAAAACACATCAATAAAACTAGTGGGAAGCAGATGGATGGACTATTTCAACAGAAACACTGACTATACCTGAATGACTTGCTCTTCTCCTTTCCTTCAGGGCCCTTTTGCACAACATCTGCTCAGGAATCTGAGAGTCTAGTGCTTCAAGGAGAAATGTTTTTATTTATGAATGACAGTATGATGATGCAGCTGCCCATAACAGCAGAGGACAGCAGTGTCAAAGCCTGGCTGTCCCTGGGTTGCTTTCCTAGAGTTGAGCACAGTGTCATGCAGACTTAGCCATATTTCCTTTATGTGCTGTCCCAATTTTACTGCTTGCATGGCTAAGGGAGAGAACAGCTTAGCTTGAATCAATGTACCAATGGATCTCTCCTTTTGCTATCTCCTGGCACATCTGCTGCACACATCACCTGCACAGCCTTGTGCCATGATAAGGAGAAGGCTGGACTGCTGCTGGCACAAATACCATGGGCCAACACGAGGTGAAGTCCAAGTACCCAACTTCTGAGTGCTGCTGATCCTACTCTGGCACAGGTCCCCTGTGTGACTCACCTCTTCTACTCCTCACTTACCTGGGAAACAGGGAATAAACTCCTTGTTCATGATGCACTTGAGACAGGGAAAGCACAAGTACTTCAGATCAACATGAAATTTAATAATTCCTCGTTCTTCCCTTTGCACATGGCAGTTGTCACAGCCCCAGATTTGAGCACTTTCAGCTCACACAATGTCCTCCGCACTGCTATCTTTAATTGGCATTTTCCTGCCAAGCTTCAGCGTTTTGCATCGGACATTTTCCACGTAAGAGCTGCCACGAACAAAGCATCCCACTGACCCACTTAATTCCCACGTGAAGGCACATGAAGCTTTGCTTCAGTCACCAAACAGAAAAGAAAACACAAGAGCAGAAGGTTTTGATTAGAGGGGAATGAGCAGGCCCATCGAGTGCACACTGGCTCGTCTACGTGTGTTCACTCCTTGCAGACATTTGGCCACCCAAGGAGAAACATCCTGTACAAAGCAGGTAGTCCTCAGGCAGTGTGAATTGGGTTGGATTTGAGATTTCCCGTTGGCAGGAAGGTCCTGTCAGCCATGCAACATCCCCACAGGCTTCTTCCCCTGACCTGGAGTGACTGCCTGCAGGAAGGCAGGGAATGGTTCATTCTCCCTGACCAAACATCAAGGAAAGTACCAATTAGTGTTAATTGTGGCGTTCTTTGTTTTGTGACCAGAGCCTGAGCTGAAACCCCCCGAAATTAAACACAGGCTACTGGCAACAGTTTTCTATGCTTTCTGAGCTGTGCTAGATTTAATGCAGTAGCCTGGAAGATCAGCTCTGGTCTTACCAAGGCATGGGCACCAGGTATCATATTTGCATCAGAGACTGTATTTTTCCTGGCTGCCCTCAGGCCTCTGGGAAGAGACATTTACAGGTCAAACTAGAGTCCTATTTTTCTTGCACTTAAATTTACATTAAACGACATTTCATCCCCATTTCCGCTTCCCTCATTGTTTCCCAGTTACACTGTTTCAAATGGATTTACCTCTTCCTGTGCTTATTCTCTATAGTCATCTGCTGACACTATTTTATCTTTTTTCCACCATCCAAACGCAATTATGCTCATATCTCCTTTTTGTTTAATACTTGCACATTGCATGTGCACATACCTTACCAGCATGGGTTCTTTTAATATTTGAAAAACATTTCCTTTTATCCTTACTCAAATAATTAAGCCAACTGGAAAGTGACACATCAAGGTTAGGAATGCAGCCTGCTCCTGACAAGGAAAAAATGCTGAGCTTTGCAATAGAGGCTAAGTGGATTAAGATCCTTTTTAAAGATTGGGTCAACCTTCACCCCAAATACAGATTTCTACTGAAATTAATGGAAGCTCTTACAGAATGCAATGGGAGGGCTGACATTGAATGGCAACACAGCAAATATACACTGGCCGCCCACCCAAACCCAAGTGCCCAAATCACTAACTCCAAATGAGTCTTAACAACCAACTGGTTGATTCTGTACTGTATATTAACAAGCAGGATTTAATCCTGTAAAATTATGAGCTGATGGGAGAAAAAAGATGAGGTAGTAGTTCTCAGGATAAAAACTTAGGCTATGATTCATCTGATGGAGCTGCACTGACATTACACCAACAGACATATTTGCCTTAGAGGAACCCATACTGCCTTTGAAGCTAGTCCTTTGCACTTGCATAGCTTCTGCCAGACCAATCACAAAGCTCCAGCAGTTCCAACCTGGGATTTGTTTTTAAGGATACAGTTCATTAGAACACACTTTTAGCACTGCCCTGTTAATAAACCACAAACAGCATGTCTTTGTGTGGGATAGCTGAAGGAAAACTTTATAGATTTGTCTTACATTCCCTCTGCCATCACCTCTGGGCAGATTAACCCAACCCTCTTCTAACAGGCAGACCTGCAAATGCAGGCCAGCACCAGAAAATCACACCAGAGCCCTTCCAGCTCTCACATCAACAGAAATAAAAATAGTGCAGGCGACAAAGCAGCTTTGCTGCTGCTGCACAGCTGGCACAGACCCTGCTCACTCCCCACTGCACAGCTGCCTTGTGTGAGAAACAGTAACTGTGCAAACACAGCAGAGAGACAAGTCCTGCCTTCACCCTCAAAATGCTACAACGCTCTCAGCCTTACAAAGCCAGCCTGGCAGAAGTAACTCTACTTCCCTGCTTGTTTTTAGAAGAACAATACACAAGCAAACTGGGAGTTTGTGCAAGCCCTTGTGGGAAACTGGCAGCAATGCCTCACTGCAGAGCAAGCAGCCCGATTTCCACAACTGCACCTGCTCACCAAGGCTCCCCTCAGTCAGCACTGGAAAAACACACAGAAAAGAACAGGCCTTTCCAAAATCACTATCATAAAAATGAGATTTGTTTCTTTCCTTCCTGTTCTTTAAAACAACAAGTTTCAAATCCAGGCCAAGCCCCACTCTTCACGTGAAGTATCAAATGGAGAGACAGGGAAAGGAAGCGGCTCCAGTGCCACTGCAGACCCCACCTCGCTGTCTCAAAGACCCGCAGAGTTAGTCCTCACAGTTCTGCCTCTCTTCAACAACACGTTTGAGGACTATCAAAAACCAGCATTTTCTTCCCTGATCAGAGCCAAGATTTGTGTAGGAGTTTCTCTGCAGCTTTTCCTTTCCCAGCACAGGAGAACCTGTGGTTACTGGCCACAGACACACAGGTGTGTAACTACTCCAAGCCTCTCAGGACAGCCAAGATCTCTCTTCCTGCCATATGTTTAATTAATGCTGGGTGTCAGAAGTGATGAGAGCCTTGCTGCACCCTGCATGGAAGAAAGCGTTTCACTTTAGGAATTCTCACTCACACAGTTAACCCTTTCCCCAGCTTGCTCTGACAGCTGCTGCCCTTGGGCAGGGAGGAATGTGCCTGCATTAGCAGTGCCAGCAGCAGCCTGACACACAGAATGTCCTCCCCACTGTTCCAGCAGCACCCTGGGGTGGTCCCCAGCACATCTCTGGCTAAGTGCAGATTATTGCTGCCTAGAGTTAGACATTTCAAGAATCTGGGAGTTAGATGGAAAAGTCAGGAAAAAAGGATGTATTTGAAGAGCATCTTGGACAATGAAGGAGTCTGGTCCAAGAGGATTTGTGGATATTCCTGGAAAACATGTAATGGAGATCATATTCACTGTACTCCTGTTACCTGCTCACCTAGCTTTCACCTGCAGCATCCTGCCCAGGGCAGGGATGTGCACAACACCTCACACAGCACAGCCCACCCCAGCTGGCTGCATCACACTGCAAAATGAGAGCCAAATTCCCCAGCACTCTGAAGGGAAAGCTGGGAGAGGAGAATTTGCTGGAGCTCCCCTCTGCCTCACTGGTTAGTTGGAGAGGAGAGCATGTCACCCTTCAGAGCATGCCTAAGTCCTCCCTTGCACCATGAGCCATTTGCAGACAGGTTTTAACCTTGTTCCCCAGGGCTGCAGCCATTTCCAAAGCCAGGTATGCAAACAAACAGGCTTGGTACTGGCAAGAGCATGTGTCACTTGCCCAGCCTGCTCTCCTCCTTCACTTGGCTCATGAGCAAGTACCAGCACTTGGACTGTGATGGCAGCACACTCCTTATGCTCCGTGCAGCCTGGGCATCCCACAGCACATCCAACATGCAAAATAAGTAGGAAAACATAAAACTTCATCTTGAATTTTGAACAGTCTAACCCTGCCACATTCACCAGTATCTTCGTCTTGAGAGGTGAGCATTGCCTTCATCATTCCTTTCTCCCTTCTGTCTTGCAGCCAATTCTACTTTTCTCCTCCACCCTCCCTACCCCCCATTCTTCTTTTATTTCCAGTATTTCTTGTACCAGGAAATGGTGAACACTCTTAAACCCTGCTCCCTCCTCCAAAACAGAGAATTTGTACTAAATTAGTGTAAATTAGCAGGCTTGGCTAGCACCTAAGTTTCTCAAGTTTGCAAACAGTAATACATACATGAGTGTTCAGCAAAACAGCTCCACAAAGTCATTCATAACTGAAAGGTAGAGAACTTGCAAGTCATGCCTTGAAACCACAGCCCCAACAGTCCCAGAATCCCAGTAAAAACAACTTGGAGCCTGCCCTAAAATCAGTGGCCAGGAGGTTTGTGTTTGTCCAAGATGAACAAACAAATTACTGAAAAAATGAGAAATAAAAATCAGTGCAGGGGCTGGGACATAACTCATGACACAGCACATCTGTCCACTTGCTACGGAAAATATGTTTGGCAAGTATCAGGTGTCTGAATTTCTGCTTACGTACATCTCCCTGGACAGCAGTGTATTAATAACATGGGCAGCCTAAAAACAGAAACTATCACCAAGAAAAGCTGCCCTTCTGCCGAGAGCTCCTTGCTGTAGCCTGGGTATTGTTGCGCTTTCCTCAAACAACACAGAATTTTGCTTCCTTGCTGTTCAGAGTTGCCATCTAAGCTGATCTCAATTGAAGGAAGATGAACAAACAAAAGGAAGGGAAAGGAAAATTACAGCAGGAAGCAACCCTTATTGTGAGCAGTTTTCTTGAACGTCTTCCCATCAAGGCTCACACTGCTATGTGACTCTGGAGAGCCAGCAGCAGCCAGGGGTTCAGCTTAAAGGCACAAACCTTTCCAAGAGACCTCCAGAAGCCAAAGCCATGCAGAAGACATGCAGGAGCTCATGCAACCAGACACGACAGCCCTGGCACTGCAAGGAGCATGAGAAGCCACTGAGTCAAACATGGAAGAAAGCAGCAAGTGGACACAGGCAGGGGCAGAACACTGGGCACAGAGAGGAGCACAGCAACAGAAGCAGAGTGGGAAGAAACCAACTCCATGTTCAAAATTCAGGCCAAGGCATTGGAATGGGAAGCACAGGAATGGAGATACTCAGGCTTTGAGGAACGTGGAACTGCACCAGAGAAGTTATGCTGGATAAACTTAGGTTTTCTAAAGAGCAGATTTAACTCGGCAGCCTAGGAAGGATCACTTGTGGCAGAACCACAGAAATGGGCAATTTTCGTTAAGATCAGTATCAGGTTTCTCATGTATTCTCAAACTATGTTAGAGACGTGAGTCACACCAGTGCAGCCACTCACTCCTCACTGCCTGGAGCTTTCCTTACAAACTCACGACGTCGTTTCCCAGGAAGGAACCCTTGTGCGGCGGCATGGCCACACAGCTGAGTCGTGCTGCCCCCCAGTGTCAGGAGATTCAGCTCCCACCAGGAGAAACGCAGCCACATTTCTAGCTCATCCTGACTCAACGCCATCTTTATGTGCCCAACACAAAGTCAGGAACAAAAGAAAGTTGTCTATTCCGGCAGATACATCTTGCTTCTTTTCCATTGCTCTCTGCTGTATGATGTCAAGGTAGAAGTTTTTCAGAGCTGCACATCAGATACAAACAGATAAGCAATTTCTACCATTGTGGTGGTC
This sequence comes from Vidua macroura, assembly GCF_024509145.1. Lineage (NCBI taxonomy): Eukaryota > Metazoa > Chordata > Aves > Passeriformes > Viduidae > Vidua > Vidua macroura. Next base: position 29,378,880 of record NC_071577.1, read on the forward strand.
GTGTGTATCTCAAACCTCAACTGAGCGTGTATTTCCCACGGGTTTGGGGTGCAAGCACTGCCCGTTCCTCATCAAACAATGCACAGGGAAGAAAGCCTGCAGATGTACACAGCAACACTTCCATTAAAAGGCAAGGGCTGTCCATGACCACTGGGCTGGTGAAGAGATTCCCCTGGCCTGCCCAAGGAGACAAGCATTTGATATGAAGATGCACTTGTCCAAGTGGCTTCCTCAACAAAGGAGAATGACCTAATCTGAGTCGCCTAGACAATGTCATTATGACCCCATGATTATTCCAGTGATCAGGCCAGATAGATCAGAATCAGCAAGGCCAATGGTTTAGATTAATTTTTCTCTGCCAGGACTTCAACTAAAATAGCCAAGGAATTAGTGCCAGCTACATACCTACCTAGGTGGTTATTATCACCTGGGCTTTCCTCTAAAATCTTCTGCCAAGCCTGACCAGCAGCCAACAGCACTACAGTGTTTAAGACAACAGAAGATGAAGGCTAAGTATGTGCACAGAACCCAATGTGGGATTTCTACAGATCTCACACTTGCATTAAAATCCAAATTCTAACTGCACAAACTGCCTGTTCAAGCAGGACTGGATACCTGCCATCTGCAATGACAAGCTAGTTGGAACAAGAATGAATTGTAATGCATTACAAAAAGTTACACTCAATTCTCTGAACTCATACTACTGCTGACAAAAACCTGCCTTTGCACTCCTGGTTATTACAATATTTCAATGTGCTTATCACCCACTGGAGCAGAAGATACCCTTGGTTTCATGCAAGTAGTGAAACTAAAATGCAGTGACAAAGGACAACAGAACTGCCAGTAGAACTCAGACTGCTCTGATTATTGGTGCATCTTCTCGGGAGCCTCAATCGGTGCAAATATATGAGAACTTTCACAAAACATAGACATTCAGTTAAACAGAAGAACCATTACCAAGAGCAAAGAAAGTTGAAAAATGGTAATTTTTTTAATAACCTGTCATTAATTATAAATTTAAAATACAGTTGCTTGCATTAGCAAACTCTGAATGGACAGCCTCACATTTTCTTTCCAAAAAGGGAGCACTAGACATGAGTTACAAAATTAACTGAAGATTCTGAAGCTGAAGATAGCTGGGTCACAGCATGGGCACTTGTGAGCACAAAGTCAAGAATATCTTCATATGTCCCTTGATGGCTAAACCAGAGGGACAAGATTTGTGAACAGAGTCGTTGCCTAAGAAAACCTGAAACAGTCTAGGCAGGATGAACCAAGCCAGGGCGGCAAACCCAGTAGAAGCTCCACCTCAATAGTTTTTTAAGTTGAGAAAAATATGGCTACAGCCACAAAAATTTTAAGTCTGTTTCTGTTTCTTCAGGCTTGGCCTATGCCTTGGCTGCTTCTTTGGTCTCTGCACAGCGTTCTTAACGCTGGCAGAGGGAAGCTTGAGAGTGACTTCATCATCCTCTGTGTCATCATCCATCTGAGCAGCTTTCCGGCGCTCGAGCACTGCTGGAGTACAGACTGGAGTAGGATCCTGAAGAGATCAGAAAAACAGGATTCACTGCAAAGCCATCTGTCAGAAAAAGCTGTCACTGTCCCTGTGGTACCACAAGACACCTCAGCCCAGCTCTCCTTCAGAAAATTGTTTACATTTTATAACTAGCTACTTTTGTAGACATTATTTTTTTGGACAGAAGCATCACCTTCAAAGAAGTGTTATGTGAAAGGCAAATGGAAATTCATTCACATTTTTAATGTGTTGTTATGCATATTTGCTTTTTAAACTTTGTATTTCCTGACTCAAAGCATCACAAAAGTCAAGTGGGATATAATCAGGGCAACAGGGCAGGGGGTGAGGGAGTGTTTTGAGACTGGCATACAGAAATGCCACATTCAATTTTACCACAGAGCTGAAACATCCCAGCTTCATTACATCAGTAAGCCCAGAACTCAGCTGACAAAATGTATTAGTTATCCTGTCTTCCTCACAACAAGCCATGCCCCAACTATCACAAGTAAACCCAGTAATAATAAAAATCCCCAAACACTCACCCCCCCAACTCACAACAATGATGAAACAGAACAGAAATGTTAATGCCTTACAGACTTTTTAGACTGCCAATATCCCAAATCTCAGTCCTGATGACCTGAACTTCCCTTTCATCCTACTGCTACTTTTACCTGGCATTTGTTTCCAAAACAAATGCTGTGCCTGGAGAGCATGGGGTAGGAGGGACAATACAGTACAGAAATGAGGAAAGACAGCACTAGACTGTATTAACAATTCAACTCCCTTTTTATCAAAACAGGCTGGCATTGAAACACAGTCCAACAGAAGGACTCCATCAAGGAGATCAGGTCACCCCAGGGTAAAGCACAGGTGCAGGGGGTGTACAGGTGCCTGGCCCCAGCACTCTGCACTACTGCAGCCTCAAGGGAGTGCTGAGCAGCAGAGGCTGACAGCAGACACACCGAGGGACAGGCACTGCTGGTTACAGCGTGCTGAGCAGAAGCCTTTGCTGCTGAATACTTTCACAGGAGAAGGAACCACGAGGATTCCCCCATTCAAGAGTGTAAATACATCTCAAAGGAGCTGCTTCTGGCACAAACATCTCTCAAGCAAACAATGTTAAGGTTTTTGTGTGTTGAAATCAGCATTAAGGTGACAACTGAAGACTTCAAACATCCGCCCCAGTGTGATGGTACTGGACACCACTAGGACTGGTCCGTCTTACCTGACTGCTCAAAGAAATGTTCAGTTTTGATTTCTTGGATGTTTTAACTTTTTTTCTCTTTTTGGAAAGCGGCTGTGCAGCCTAGGAAGCAAGACAGATCAGATGGATCACTACACACTTGTGTGAAGATGCAGTCACTTAAGAGTTCACAGATTTGTTTCATAACTACGAAGTATTTGCTACAGCAAATAGGTTTAAAGTAATAAACTGACTGACACAGAGGTGATTGGGTTTGAACAAAAACACCGAAAGCAACACAAGTCTGCATTTTTAAAACATTCCATGTTAAACAGCATTAACTGCTCACAACTCAAGTACTTGACCCAAGCACTCAGCAGAGGAGGAACATGCAAGGGCTGTGGATGAAAGTTCTGGTCTTGGGACCTGCCTTCAAACCCCCACTCTGCCAAAGCCTCCCACAGGGCTCAGGCAAAGCCCCTCTGCTCTTTGGTGATCTGCACTCCAGTATTAAACCACAGAATATCCAACTGCTTGTACCAACAGAAGAAAAGGAACATCGGCCCTTTGCTGCTACCTATTATTTCTCTACAAGTGAACACACAGGCACATGGAGTGCAGCCCAGCAACAGGACCACACTAAATTCCTGGAGCTTCTATACAGCTCCTAACACAAGTGAGCCTCCCTGGGGCTCCAGGACTTTTGCCAGTTCCACACAAAACACATGATTTCCATGTATTCAGCACAACTCTAGAAACACATCTTGTTTAACACACTTCACTGAAACAATGCCAAACTTACAAATCCTGGGAAGTCATACTCGAGCCCCTTTTCAGCCAGCTTCTTCCGTAACAACCTCTCCTTCCGCAGCAGGCGCTTGGTCATCCTGGCCTTCTCCACCAGGGAGCGGATCCTGTTGTAGCGCCGGATGGCCGGCTGAGAAGGCTTCCGAAAGATCTTGTCACAGTCTTTGAAGAGGTTTTCATGGACCTTTTCAGGAGGCATGAACTGACCTGTACCAAACACAGGACACGGGGTTACAGCAGAACTCCCCTTCCTGCCAAGGGCACTCGTACAACACAGCTCACAGCTACAACACCGTGCTGGCGCAGCGAGTCAGGAGCACAGAAAAGGTCACTGCATCCTCAGCCAGGAAGAGAAATGGATGGATGGATGGATGGATGGATGGATGGATGGATGGATGGATGGATGGATGGATAAAACACTTTAACAGTTTCACCCAGAAAGATCAGAAAAAATTGTTTTATAATAACACGTCAACTCATAATCCTTTACAAAGCAAGTTCTACTGTTACCATGACTGAGAAACTCAGTGATTTCAACAATCTTTTACTCAAAACCCCCTTTTGTCAAACCCTACAGACAACAACTGCAGCAGTTACAAATGCCAAGGAGTTTCCAAATGAAAGAAATTATCTCTACAGCAAACCCAACTTTGTCCTGAGATTTCACGTTACACACTCACTAAGAGCAACATCAGCGTAGAGAAAAAACCAGCACCAGTGACCAAAAGCCTGCTGAGCATGTTCTTTACACATGATGAAAACCTCAGGCCCACAGAAAATACTTCTGGGACAAAACTTCTTTTTAAAAACCCTAAGATTCTATGCTCAGTCAAAAAATGTAACTGAAATAACTCCCAAGTTTCCTTTGCATGCTAGAGGACTTACACTGCAGCTTATACTTACACTTCAGCAGTCTCTCAGAAAACAGGTAGTTATTCATTGTGTCTGCAACAATCTTGGCCACATCATCAGACTCAAACTCCATAAATGCATAGCCTTTGCTGGCTCCAGTCTGTGAGTGACAAGAGAGAAACATCAAACAATGCTTTGCTACCTGAAGGGCTCTATTAAAATAATTTTATTTTTCCAAAGTCATAGGCTGTCCTCAGATAACCACAAGTAATTTCACAAAGATGACTGAAATTGTGAAAAGCACCAGATTTAGTCCTAAATTGGTATGACATTATTTGTAAAATACGTATTTGCACACAAAACAAACTGCTCACAGGTATCTACTTGCTAAAAAAAAAACCAAAGCTGCCCTGCATTGCTGCTGTTCCACCGTTCCACGCTGACAGCAAACCCAGAAGAAATGAGATATATTGAACACAACAAGTACGTTAAAACAGAATCGTGGCACTTCAGTTGTACCTTGAACTGCTGCGCTCCGGCACTCCCCACTGGAGTGACTTTACTCACGGAAAAAAGGAGCACAAGAGCCGCGGCCCAGCCGCCGCCGCGCAGTCGGGGACAGCCCCCGGCCCCGCCGCTCCCACGTGCGGCTCCCGAGGGCCTCAGGGCGCTGCGGCCTCGGCGCGTTCCGAGGGCCCTTGCTGGGCAGGGGGGGAGCCCCAGAGGTCACGGAGACTGCCCGGCCCGGCCTCGGGCACCGGCTGCGAGCGCTCCGCCACATCACGGCACTGCACGGGCCGCAGCGGCCGGGGCCGCTCCTCACCTTCTTACTCCTGGAGAGCCGCAGCCGCGTCACCGTCCCGAACTGCCCGAAGTACTCGCGGAGCTGCGGCTCGCAGAGGCCCCGCGGGAGATGCCCCACGAACACCACGCCCGGCGTCAGCTCCTCCTGCGGGCACAGAGACCGCGTCAGCCCGGGCCGGGACTCGCCGGGCCGCCCCCGCCCCGCCGGGCCGCCCCGCTCACCTTGGCAGTCCGCTTGGTGCGGGTCCGCTGCACCTTCTGCTGGAACTGGCGCTGCAGCCGCGGCTCCAGCGCCAGAAGCGGCGCCGCCCTCACAGCCGGGGCAGACGCGGGCACCTCCGCCGCCACGGCCTCCCCCTCCGCCATGCTGCCTCCCCCGACCGCCGGAAGTGCGTCACTGCCCTCGCGCCGGCGCCGCGCGGCCAGACGCCGTCTCCCAGCAACGGGGCGGACGGGCCCCCGCGCGGCCCCACCGGGCCCGGCCCCACCGCACCGGCAGGGCGGCCTGGGACACGGACACGGCCGGGGCGACAAACTCCCGCCTTGGGAGAGACCGGCTGCCCCCACCCTGGGCGATCAGCACTCTCTGGGCACCCTCCCAGCCGCCCCTCCGTCCATTCCTGGCTGCTCCGGCCGCTCAGGCGGTGCGCGGGGCAGCCCGGCGCGGCGCGGGCAGGCGGTGCGAGGGGCAGGCGCGCGCCCGCGGCGCGGAAGGCCCCGTGGGCGGGAAGCGGCGGCACCATGTCGGTGAGCGAGATGTTCGCGGCGCTGCAGGGAGCGCTCGGCCAGGACCAGGACATCCGAGAGGTGCCGGGGCGGGCGGCACGGGCACGGCACGGCACGGGTGGGAACGGGGCGGGGCGGGGCGGGGCGGTGCCTCGGCTGACGGCGCGCTGTGCCCGCAGGAGATCCGGAAGGTGGTGCAGGCGCTGGAGCAGACGGCGCGGGAGATCCTGACGCTGCTGCAGGGCGTGCACCAGGGGCCCGGCTTCCAGCACAGTGAGTTCCGCGGAGAACGGCAGCGGAGAACAGCCGGGGGGCGGGAGTGCCCCTCGGAGCACGCAGGTGCCCTGTCCCGGGGCCCCTTTTCCAGGTTCCAGTCTCTCCCGGGGCCTTCAGCGTGGGATTCCCGGAGGCTGCTGGGAAGAGGAGAGCGCAGTGGGAGATTTCAAGCCAGACAAGTAGTAAAGCTGCCGTTCAGCATTATGGACATCGTTCTGTCCCTTTCTCCCCTCCCCAGCGCGGTGCTTTTCTGTCTCGGTGCATAGCAGCGTGTTCTTCTCCAGGTGTCACGTCCTGGGCTGCTGAGTTGGCTCTTAGGTTTCCCTGTAAGTGACTTGCACATAGGTTGTGTTATCATCACTTGTTGGGCCTTTGATCAATGTCCCCGTCTCATCTCTTCACCCCACACCCCAAAAAGCTGTGGTCCTGAGCGCTGAGGGGGTATTCAGGATGGACTGGGATGGGGAGAACACACTTCAATCTGGTTTGTACAAAACAGATTCTCTCTGTATATAAAACCTGCTTAATGCAGCAAAATGTAGAAAGAATTTGCAAGGGCTGGAACAGCAGGACCTGCTCTTGATGTCTGCTTGAGTGATGGGGGGAATTGTTCTGCAGCTTTGGAGGTTTGGGTTGTCATCAGCCTGGTTCCAGACTTCCCAGGTGTTGGACAGAATGTTTCTGGGCCAGCCCATTTCCTCCAGGCCACAAGAGCAGCTCTGCAGACCCAGGTGTCAGATCTGCTCTTTCTGCCCCCTCATTTCTCAGCTTACTGGTAAAACTACTGGAATAAACTTAAATATGTCCATTAAGAGCTGGGCTTTTTCCAGTCAATTAATATCTTGTGAGAAAAAACAAACATTCTGACTTTGCTGGAAACTCTTGAGAGGAATTTGTTCGAGCCATCCTCCCCAGGTGCTGTTTTACTCCCTTGCAGAGCTGACTGGTTGTTTTCAGCCTGATGAGGTTCCCCAGCACACTGGGGCTGGAGCTGGAGGCCTGGGCTGCTTCTGGCCTCGGAGAGAGTCTGTGTTCAGCAGTGAGCAGCACCACAGGTTTGAGCTGTGCAGGCAAGTGCAAGTTCCATCTGCTGGGAGACCCAGCAGTGCTGGCAGTCAGAGCTGCTGAGTGGTTATTTGCACAAGCTCAATTCTCTAACCTGGGAAAATACATAGAGTCGTTTTCAAGCATGTAGTTGTAGAGGCCCATGTTCAGATCAGTGTATTTTCACTTGATTTCTAATTCCTGGAGAGAGCTTGTCCTGGAACTTGAGGAGTCTGAGAAGAGATCTGGAATAGTTAAAGAAAAAAAGAACAAAACCAACTAAGAAAATGTAAAACAGAAAAAAAATCAAACCAAAAAAAAAAAAACACAAACAAAAAACCAATCAGACAAAAAACCCAAAGCCTCATAATTCATGCAAAAAAAAAAGATTTCATGCTTAATAGGTCAAGAGTTAACTTGTGATAGACCTGTGAATTTGTCATCAATTTCAGCTGTTAGTCAAACCACGGGATAATTGGGAGTTTGATGGAGGACAGCTTCCTGTGCTAGCCAGTGGCTTTTAAAATGTCATCTTGCAGAGGCTTCCCTGGCTGCTTGTCCCAAATGGAGCAGGAGGACTGCTCAGAAAGCCGGGCAGGGCAGCGTGTGCTGCATCCTGCTGTTGCCTGAGAGCAGTCAGGGTGACAGGCAGGGCCTCTGCGGCCTGAGAGCCAACTGGGTCTTTGCTCTTGTGACTGCAGAACATCAGAGGTGGCACCTGGGGATGTGCGAGGGTAGTTTGAATTTGGGGGTTGTGTGTGTGTGTCACTGGGCATTGTTTGAGCCTTTACAGTAAGGATTGTTTCTTTTTGTCACAAGTGCCTCTGGCAGAATCAAAACGCGAATGTGTTCCTTACTCTGTTCCCCCAGCCACGTGATGCTCACATGACTGAGGCAACCCTGTAGCTCTCAACAAGCTTCACACAGCTCCTTCATCCTGGCTGCCACATGGAGCACTCTCACATTCTGCTTCCTGAAGCTTTCATTTTTTCCATGTCATTCTCCCTCTCTTTTATTTTTTTAAACAGAAATTATGTGTTATTAACAGAAGTTTTATAATCACACTTGAGTGACTCCTAGTAGGTGTTGTTTGGTAAAAACCATCTCAACTTTCAGATTTAGCTTCTGTGAATAATCCTGGCTTCTGTACATGAAGATGCAGGAGGGCCTGTCAGGTTGATCTTTATCCTTCCTTGGGCTGTGACCAGGCTGTGGGAGAGGGCTGCAGGGAAGCTGTGGCTTGAGCCCTTTGGTCGGCCGCTGGCACTGCAGGTGCAGCGGGGCTGTAACTCTGTCCGCGAACGGGAGGTGGCAGTGGCTGCTGCAGGAACAAGAGATCATTTCTCTGCAGAGCTGTAACACACACTTGGCAGGCTGGAACCCAGGCTCTGCAAATACATCGTAAAAAGCAGGAAATGCAGTTTTCTGAAGGGATGTTGCACCTCACGTAACCAAATTCTGATGGATTAGGAAAAAAAAATAGGATAAGTTTTTAATATAGAGAAAGAAAAGTTGCTTTTCCTTTGACTGTGAGAGTTGTCTGGCAGCAGTGCTTGGTGTGTGCTTCCTTTGGGGCCAGCTGCTGTGTGCAGTGCTGTTCCATTGCTTGGGATCTGGCTGTTGCTGGAACATCTTGGTTCAAGTTCAAAACAAGGCCCAGAGCAGATCAGACAGCCTGGAATTCCAGAGTCTTTCTGCTTTACCTCTATGGCTCATGGTGTCACCAGGAATATTTCTCAGATTGATTCCAAGTGTCAGTAGCCTTTCTTGAACAAGAAAGAAGTGTAAATAGCAGTGTCTACACTGGGAAACTTTGTTTACAAAGCTCTGCTGCCTATCAAATATACATTTCCTGAGTGTATTCATTCCCTGAATGCTGTGCTGTTTCTTTTTCAGTTCCAAAGAAGTGTCAGAAGGCTCGTGAGCACTTCGGTACAGTGAGGACACAGATGGAGTCTCTGAAGACCAAGTTTCCTGCTGATCAGTATTACAGGTGTGCAGAGTCACACAGCCAGACACAGATATATATGGGAATTGCTTGGGCATCATTGCTTTGGAATAATGATGTAAAGGTTGATGGGTTGAATGCTTCTTTCTCTTTGAAAAGTAAATTGTGGTAGCCAAGTGTGAGATTTTTATCAGCATAGATTAAAAACGCTTTTGCTCAAACACTGTAACTTTTCACCAAAAATACTCAGTATTGAATTATTTTTCTGGAAATTTTCTTAGAAAAAGGGAAGCTTAAGAAGTTGGTGTTCTGCTGGAGCTGCCCTTGTATCTGGGGGCAGGGCATTTGCTGCTCCATTAATTTCAGTTAAGTTGTTCAGTTTGGGGCGTTCCTGGAAGCAGAGCTCTAAATCTGTCATGAAATGGCTGTTTGGTTCTGCAGACACTAAATGAAGTTGTCACCTTTGTGTTCTGTTGCTGCCAGAAGGGGACAGTGCCTGGCAAGAACATTTCAAAGAACAAGAATCTTGTCAGCTCAGATCTGCTAAGGGAAAGCTCTGGCTGTCTGTGGGCAACACAGCCTGGAAAAGTGTGGGAGCTGTGGAGGTGTGTGAGAGGGGCGAGCAAATGTCAGTGTCTGGTGTGGTAAGCTGGGCGTGGAGTTCTGGAGTACCAAGGAGATGTCTTTTAGCTGGTGTCATTTTGATAAACCAAAAATACTGCAAAGTGCATGTGTTAAGGCAGAAAACACAGCACACACATAATGTGTGCTTGTTGCCTAACGCTCCAGTAATAAACATTAATTATTTATACCTTGACCTGGTGTTTCTTCTGCAGGTTTCATGAGCACTGGAGGTTTGTGCTGCAGCGGCTGGTGTTCCTGGCAGCATTCGTAGTCTACTTGGAGTCAGAAACGTTAGTGACCCGAGAAGCTGTTGCAGAAATACTTGGGAGTAAGTTAAGGTTGTAACCAAAGAGAAAAAGCTTGTGACCTTAGACATTGTAGCTTTCAGAGGTACAGGGAAAAGGCAGAACTTCATTTCTTCCTGAGAAATCAGTTCCAGAGTTTATCTGGTATTTGATTTCATTATACAAACAGCAGATTCTCAGAAGACGGAAATTGGCAAACCTAATGTTAACAAAAGTATTTATTCATTAGTAAGTTCTTCATCAATGAAGGTCATTCATTCAAAGTGTGCAAATGCACCAAAAGCATAACACAAAGGTGAGAGCTTGTTTTTATAACTTCTTGCTTTTGGTATTTAAAAAGTGTGTAAAACAGATGAAATTCTTGCCATGAAAGAATTCTATCTTCACAGAGCAAAAGATTTGAAAAAAGTAAGGAAAATACATCCTGTCTGTAGATGTAAATCCAGTTACTCTGTTGGATGTACAGTTGAGGATGTACAAGATGCTGAATCAAGAACAGAGAGGCTGTAATTACATCACATACAGGAAAAGGCTGACTTATTTTGTAATAGTATTTCATAAATTTGATATTTCAAATTAGCACCACTAAACAAATGCAATTTAAGGTGGCTGGGTTTGCTCATGCTCAGCACCACCTTATCACTGCTCTGGTTTTTTCTCAGTTGAAGCTGATCGAGAACGGGGCTTTCACCTGGACATTGAAGATTATCTTTCTGGTGTATTAACTCTGGCCAGTGAGCTGGTAAGAAAGATATGCATGCATGTATTTGGTTTGAAACTGACCTTGAAAACTGAAGTAATGTGTTCTTTAGCTTTCCTGAGTTGTTCCTGGCAGTTATGATACACAACACCTTGATCTGAACTTGTAGCAAGATGCTTCTCTGCATGTTCTTCAGTGATACTTTTAAGATTTAAACTAGTCATTTGATTGAAAATCCAGAACTATGCTCAACAAAAAGGTAGACCTAAGTACAAATAATCAGCCAGGAACACAAGTGCTTCCTTGGGTACAGTAGCTGATGGGGACTGTGATGTGATGTGGGTGCTGTGCTCTTCGGTGTCTCCTCTTGCAGGCCAGGCTGGCAGTGAACAGTGTCACAGCTGGGGACTATTCTCGCCCTCTCCGCATCTCAACCTTTATCAACGAGCTGGATTCTGGCTTCCGCCTCCTCAACCTGAAGAACGACTCCCTGAGGAAACGCTACGATGGCCTGAAATACGACGTCAAGAAAATTGAGGAAGTGGTTTACGACTTGTCGATCAGAGGACTCAATAAGGAGGCAACAGTTGGTGCAGGAGGGGAGAAGTGAAGGATGCTCATTGGAACAGCATCATCGATTACCTCAGATGGTTGCCAATTTAGGAAGTACCTAGAGAAGCCTTCCGACAGTAGTTTAGAAGAACTGCAGCTCAATGCTGCTCTCTATTTTCTTACAAAAGGTGTAGTACAAGTGTTAGATGTTTTGTAAAATCATGTCTAGATTAGGACAGGAGACTGTTTCCGGTGGAATTCCTCTGTCAAACACATGGTGCCGTTCTCTGCACAGCAGCAATAGTAGTCAGTAATTCCCATGAGCTGAGATTCCCATTAGTTGTGTAGTGTTGCTTCCCTGCTGTCAGGGAAGTGCTGTGGCTGTCTCTGCTCACACACCCTCAGAGGTGTGTGTACAGCACGCAGCTCAGTACAGACACGTGGGATCTTCTAAGAAACACAGTGTGTAAATACTGACCTTTTTTTAAGATACATTTTTTTTCCTTTTTTTTTCTTAAATTTTCATCTATGTAAGTTGAACAAATTTGCATAACTGTTTATGAACCAGATCTCTTTTTGAATGGTTTCTGTTAATGTACCCCCTGTAATTGAGAAATTAGTGAAAATACTCCTGAGAATTCCTCTATTGGAACTGGTGTCTTGCACCCCAGCATATCTCTTTTCCCCTCTGTCTCTCATATTTTTTTTTTTTTTCCACCAAGATTTCAGTTACCAGGAAGAGCAAGGTCTTCTTAGGCACCTGCTTTCTCTGTCTGGTATTTGTTTTACTGGCATGAGTAAATGCAGAGTTTTAAATGATGATTTGCCTTGAGAACTCAGTGTAGCCAATTTTTATGTTTTTTTAACTTCCAAGTTTTCTGAATAGAGAAGTGTAAACTGACAAACTGCAGGTGGTGTCTGAGTTGTAACAACCTGTACAGGCCAAAACTGTACCTGTATCATGGGATTAAAAACAAAAAAAACACCACAAAACTATAGTTGGTGTAATAAAATGTTTATATCTCCAGAAACAGGGAAGTTACTGCTTTCAGGTAAATATTTAAGATGTTTGCAAATACCTACAGCCTCTTTTACCTGTGTAAGTGGACAGACTCATGCCTGCCCATGTGTTCATTCTCTTCTCCTAAATGACTTTGAGTTTTGCCATTCTCCTACTTCTGGTGGCGCAGGAGGGTTAAGGAGAACAGCTAACTTAGGAGGAAGAGGAATACTTCAGAGGGTGAATAGGAAGTCAAGTTTATACGGGGTTTGTTCATTTCGGTTTCTTAGAGAAGATTTACCACTGAGTTAGGGGGTTGTTTTGTTTATTGGAAGAAAATGGTTTCTTGGTTATTTTGGCCAATAAAAGCTGTTCTTTGATTATGGCCACTTGGTACCTCTGCCTGTTGTCTGATCATCTGCTGTTACTTGCTTCCCTTGCTGGGAATCTCTTCTGGAATACCAGCATTTCAGTTCATCCTTCAGCTGTCCTTGGACAATAATGGAGCTCCTCCCCTTGGCTGTAGTTGTTCAGTGGCACGTTTCTAAACACTACCAAGTTCAAAGTCAAGCTGCAAACAGATTTCATAGGCTTTTTTTTTAAATATTTTTTTAACTTTGAGCAATTTTGCCAAGTAAAACAGGAGAGCTATGGCGTTTATCCTTAACAATCCAAGAGTTGGCAAGACTATTTTAAAAGCATCTCATAATCTTTCATGTTGGTCCTCATCCTTTGTATCTTATGTTTCTTAACACGGTGAGATGGCAATATCCCCCTTTCACAACTGAAGAAAATGAGGGTGTCATTTCCTGAGCCCTGTGGCAATGTAATAGCTTTCAAAGTATTTCTTTGTTCTTGCCCTGTGCCAGTGTTTGCTCATTTCTCAATGCTGTGGCAGTGGGAGGAAGGAAGGAGCTTAAGCCAGTTTTACTGCCCAAACCAGAGATGGGGGGTGAACCAACACCCTAAGGCTGTGCAGTCACAGCTGTGTAACTTCAAGGTCACACAGGAAATTTGAGGGAGCAGGAGAATAGAGAAGGGTTACCTGAGCATCAGTTTGGTGTGTCTTCGGTTAGAGGACTCCTGGCATGTGGGACTGGGACGTGAGGCCACGTGTCAGGGCAGCTGCTGGTTAAGGCTTTGCACTGACTTGCATCCCAGGTGCTGCAGTTGCATTTGGTCAGGCAGCAGGTCTGCTTCCTGACATGGGATCCTGTGTGCCTAATGCAGCTGTTCACTAGATCCCACATCTGCCAGCTCTTGCTGGTGGGTTCTGAGAGCTGGTGGAGATGAAGCAATGCTGTGCCACAGGTGCAGGTACCATGGGAGGGACAACTGGAAGAGCAAGGTTCTTACTTAGGGCTTACAGAGGTGCAAGGTGTGGGATCCTTCTGTCTAAGGCTCTGTGAAGAGCAAGTGCCCAAGAAAGAGACACTCAGTGTTGTGTTCTTGGAGGGTGTTTAGCAAACAGCTTGTTCTTTCCTGTTCTAAGTCTTGGGAGAGCCTAGCATCATCCTCTGGAAAAGCACTATTTGCAAGAGCCAGGCTACACAGCTCATTCCTAGTGTGGGTCTGGAGAAGGGAAAAGAAAACCACTAACTTTCTCCCTAGGCAGCAGCAGGGGAAGATGGGGATGCTTTTGCAGCTTCCTCTGCACTGCAGTAGCCTGTAGGACCTTGTGACCTTTACAAGGAATCTGCACATTTCTCTGATCCTAATTGGTAAGTTATGTTCCTGTCCCAGAGCTGGGAGTAGAGGGAAGAAGGGAAAACCCAGAAGGACTTGAGTAGGGAAAGGGGAGCAGGGAATGGCAATGGACTGCAGGAGCTTGATGGCTCATGGTGAATCAGATGCACTTGAACTCTAAACAGTTGGTACTGTTTGGACTGCGCAGCGTGTGCTGGCAGGGGATGTGGGAGGGGAGTGAGTCAGCGCAGGAGCACTGGAGAGTCTGACTCAACACCCAGCACAGCTGTTCCCTGAGCCACTTCAGCCTCAAGTGTGTTCGTGGCAGTGCTCTCTTGGATCGTCTTTATATTCACTAACTTGTTTGTTTGGATTTTTCACATCTTGATGTCATTTCTGTGTGTTTTCTTTATTTCAGTAAAAAGGGTACTTAAATAGTTGATTAATGGCTCTTTATTTATAGCCCTGCCTGTTGAAGCCCAGCAGATCAGCAGATCAATGAAAGTGCTGACCTGAAACAGTTCAGGAAGCGAGGGTGAGCAGGATGCACAATAGACCTTGGGGCTGGCTCTTGAACTGGGCTCTGCCTGCTGGAATTGATTAACTGCAGCCAGCCCAGCCACCTCTTTAAACTGGCACTTGTGAAAGGACACGTTATCACCTCCAGGCTGCCCTTTCCTGGTGCCAGCAAACATCCTTGTGCAATGAGCTGGATCAAGGAGCTGATTTAGCTGAAACAATCTTTATTTTTGAGCAGTGTTTGCTCCTGACGTGGTGCATCACACAGTCCCCTCTCCATGCTGTGCCAGTGGAAGGAGGCTTCTTCCTCTCCCTGTGGTACCAGCTTTCAGTATTCTCTGAGCTGTAACACTGTGTGGTAAATGGTTTGATTTTTCTTGCCATAATTTAACTGCTTCCTGTTTTGAGAGGATTGCCAAGGATTTTCTCTCTGAACAAATAATTTGCCTTCATTTCACTGCAAAGTGAATGAGCTACGGAGCCTCACCCAGGTTTTTCAGCCAGCAAGGTCATTACACACCAAGGCAATTAAGGGGAGCAGAAAGTGAATGTGGATCATGCTGGGGGTCTGTGTGTGGATCCTGACCCATCACCCATCCACAGTCCATCTTCTCTAGTTCAACTACTGTCGCAGGATGCAGCTCTACTAAAGAGAGCTGCACTGGATGCATGGATGCAGCTCTACTAAAGAGTGTAGTGGTTATTCAGAGTCTCCTCCCTGCTGAATTCATGGAGTGCTGTGAAATGAGTGGATTTCAAAAGGAAGACTCTGATCTGTTTTGTATCTCCTGTCTGTGTGTTGTAGGTCAGGCATGAGTTAGGTAAGATGGGTATCTCCTTGCAGGCTTCATTGCCTGCTTATTGTCACTTCAAACTGGCACTTCTGGTTTGCATTGGTTGGTCAGCACTGGGGGGCTTGCCCTGCCCAAGGAGAACATGGCTGTTTGAAAAACAGCCCTTTCTTGAGAGGAGGAATACACTCCTTGTCTGAGTGCTCGCTCACCTGCACATTCACCCTCTGGGTGTACAAACACCTATCCTGGGGAAAATGTAAGAGCCTG
Organism: Vidua macroura; assembly: GCF_024509145.1. NCBI lineage: Eukaryota > Metazoa > Chordata > Aves > Passeriformes > Viduidae > Vidua > Vidua macroura. The sequence continues at coordinate 29,394,483 of NC_071577.1, forward strand.
AGCTCTGCAAGGTGCCCTGCTCCCCTGGAAGTCTTCCCAGGGATGTGACTTTGGCACTGCAAGGGAAGTTCCTGTCCTAGGAGGGAAGGGTTCAAGCCACCTGGACCCCCACTGCAAACAAATCCTTTGCCTGATTCCATGCAGAGAACCTTCCCTGAGAGGGCTGTTTGCAGGCTGGGTCTTCTCAATTGCAGCTGAGATAATTTCTCAGGGATGCAAAGGCTGCACTGGTGGAGATCACACTGGGGCAGTATTTGAGCTGGAAAGTTGGAAATTATTATGTTAATCCTTGCTAATGGATCTGGAGCCTAATGCCATCTTTTCAACTCTTCCAGCTGTGTAACTGCTCCCAGTCAAGTCTGGGCACAGACCAGTGCTAGAGGATGCTCTGCCTGTGTCCTGATTGCCCCACAGTGTTGTTCCATCTCTGCTGAAGAACAGGAACTCTGTTCCTATCACTCAACCTTTCCATCATGTTGTAGAAAGGTTTCCCTTAGGGGATCACCTTCAGCTTCCCTGGGGAGGTGTATTCTTTTCTAATGAGTGCCCTTAGGGCTTGCCTGGAGTTTTTTGGCAGTACAGTGTTACTGTAAAAACTTCCTTTTTTCTTAATTGCTTGTACCTGTATCTGGTGAGACTGCTCCTCTGCAACAGTATGTGAGAAATAAAGCAGTTCCTTCATCTGCCTGATTGTAAGACATTTTGCTCCTTCATACTCCACTGTAGTGACAGGTCACTCGATGACAGAGAGCGCTTTGAATATTTATCTGATCTCTGGGAGGACAGTTTCCTCTGTTGCTTTCAGTTCCAGGTTTTTCCAGTTTCAAGTCAGAGAATGTTAGCCTAGTTCCAGCTAAATCTTACCCAGTTCCCCAGCACACATATAAGAGGAGACATCACAAAATGAGAATTACTACAGCTGCCTCATCCATGAGCACTGAAGGGATCTTTGATATGGTGCTAGAGGATTTAAACTTTTTTCCCTTTGAACACATCAGGGACAAGCAAGACAGTACAAGATTGACCAGAATCTGCCGTGGGAAAAAAAATATATCTGGGACTTCTGTTACATTATAAATTCACATGCAGCAAAGTCAGGAGAGCTGAGAGAAACTCAGAGCTTTTTTCAGGATTTGGGGTGTGCTGAGGTCAGTCTCCAATGACAACTCCTTGCTGCCAGACCAAAGCTGGTTTTCCCTCTCAGATATGTTCTTGCTCAAATAGTGGAGACCACACGGAGCACCCCTTCCCCATTTGCACTTCCTTTAATGACAACCAGGAAAGTACGAGGACACCATAAAGGAGAGGATCTCTATTCACTAAAGCAGAAGTGTCTGCCCTCTGAAGTATTTGCTCTTCATCTCTATGTGTTTTCTTCAGGCTTTCCCATCCAGCCTAGTGACTCATAAACGAGCTGTTCCTTCTTTCCTTGGCACCTGAGCTCATAGAGGGCTCTTAGTCCAGTGTTTTGTTGTCTTGTGTGTCTGCCTTCAGAACACAAAACTACATGGACTCCAAAAATAAAGACTTTGCCTTTTGTTGTTTTCCTGGTAAATGACCAGTAAGGCTTATACAAAATTCTTTTTAAAGGTCATTTAAGAGTTCTGGTAAATCAAGGGAGCAACCAATGTTTTCTTTTTTCCCCTGACAAGGGGTACTTCCAGAAAGGTCTGCTTGTATTACTTGGATAAGTTCAGTGGGCAGGAGTCTTGAAAAGTAATCTTAGTATTGTCAGTCATGACAATGAAAGGCATAAAAATATTACAGAGACCTAGGACGGCCAGCTTAGAACAAATAATTGCTTTCTTGGCTTGCAGACAACCCTGTTCCAAGTACCCGAGGTTATAATAGCATTTTGTCAGTTTGTTAATCAGAAATGGAAAAATACAGCACGACTAATCTCCATGGCTGCCAAGTAAGATGTGCACATGTGATACTGAAAGACCTGGAACTTCCCAGGAGAGGGATCATCTAGTTCAGAAGGGTGCCTGAGGATTATGGAAATCTACTGCCTTGTCGGTGTACTGACACTCTTGCCCTTCCTGTGCTGCCTCACCCCACACCACAGGCAACTCACAGGATTGTTCCCTGCTCATGTCCCCTTTCAACACCTGTAATTTACAGGCAGGTGAGCAGCTGCACACACCAGGTACATAAAAGTAGCTGGAAGTGTGTTGGAAGCACAACCTCTGTCCAGTCTGACAGGTTCAGCAATCCCACTGGCGCTTTCCGTAGCTGTCCCAGATCAAAGGGCTTGTACTTACTGTTCTTGGCCACAGGTTCTTTAGAACAGGGCTACAGCACCAAGTACACGTCCTGCTCATAACTCAATACCCGGTGATTATTCATGGACCTTCTTCTGGGGAGAGTTTGGTTCAGAGGAAATAGGCCATGATTACAGGAGCCTGGCAGGCAGGTGCTTCCTGTGATACCTAGAAAAACCCTGACTCTGACAAATTGAACAATCAGCCAAACATAAGATTGATGCTAAATATCAGATCTTTTACATACTTATTGTTCTCTAACCTTTTTGAACAGCCAGGCTGGCTGAAGGTATCTTGATTTAAAGATATGACTGTACAAATGGTCCACTAGTGGTTTCGAGCGTGAATTGAGGTGGAGAAAATCACTGTGCTGGAAAGTAATTGAAAACTTTCCAGCAGGCAGCAGCTTTGTGGCTCTGAAAGCCACTCACTGTTTGGATAAATTGGGTTGTTACCCCAGAGAAATGAAGAGAAGGTGGCTGTGCCATTGTGGTCTTGGGAGAGAAGACAAAGGTGCTACAAGCTGTTGCTTTTTGCATGTGAGGTGAATAGGGCCTGAAGGCTCCTAAATGAGATCTGTCACAACAGCATAAGAGAAATCTTCCTCTAGCAGCTGCTCTGCTCAGGCATCTATCTCTGTGAAAAACAAATGGCAAAGTACAAGCAATGCCTCGTGCTCTTCACTGGCTGCTCAGTGCATATTTTGGGGGAACAGTTTATTGTCTAGTGATTAGAAAGAGCTGGAGGGAATTCCAGCTCACCTGAGGGAGCCAGGCTGCTGCCCTGGCAATCACTTTGACAGCTATTGCTTGCTACAGAGCTCAGCTGTGTGCAGCCACGCTCATGTCTTGGGTACCCTCCAGATGATGCAAATCTTCCCATTTCCTCAAGGACAAGATGCAGCACTAAAATGCTGGATGGTGCAGAACAAGAGAAGATACAGCCAGTAGGCACGTATCAGGGGTGTCTGCCACAGTGCCTGGAGCAGTGCAACAAGCCCTGGCAGCTGTGGCCAGAGGACAAAGCACTGGGCAACAGTTTGAGGCTTGCTCAGATGCTGGGTCAGTGGTGACTTTACAAGACTAGGGCTACCTTTGTGAAGATGTCTTCTGTCTGCCTTCATTGGTGACCTTTGATACTGGTTGATCTCTGGAGAAATACATAAATGTGCTTGTGTGAATCCTCTTGTGAAATAAATGCCTGTAACAAAAATATTTTGCTGGTAATGAATTAGTACTGATTGGCTTTGCCTTTACCCTGTGGGCCTAAAAGAACATTTACAGGCTGTCCTCCCAGATCCATGGACCAAAATTTAGGCTCCTTTAGTTTAGCTTCCAGGCTGAAATCTGGCCTTTGCTGTGTAAGTCACAGTGTGACATTTTGCAAAGCAGCGGTCAGTGTTAACGTCAGGCTGAAAAGGTTAAACCCTGTTTGCTTTTTTACCATTGTTCAGCTTCGAGTCATTTCCCTGCTGAGCAACTGAGAGAGGCTGGATCTTATGGGGCAGTTATTTGTGGCCTCAGTTTTGGCTCTAGAGCAAAAGGGTTTGTGCCAATCTGTTATTGTCTAGTGAGAATTTGAGTAGCAGGTTTGTACCATTCACCCAGTCTCATTTGGAGTAGCCCTGAATTCTGTTCAGGGGATCCTCAGAGCAGATGTAGGCACATTGCTCATCTGAATGCCACCCGTATGAAGTGAAACACATACTCCATAATACAAATATTAAAAAATATCCACCTAAAGTAATTGAAACATAATTATTAAAACATTTTATGTTACTCTACAGTACAATGTAAATTGTTCCTTTCAATTAAATTTTGAAATACACTAGATTACATAATTTAAATAATTGCAAACTCTTAAATTCACTATCAGTGGTAGTAGAGCTGTATTTACATATACTTCTGAGATATTTCAGATGCAGCATTATGTTCCAGACCCTAAGTCAGTTAAATAACAGACTCTCACTGGGAGTGTGCTGCTCTTCCACAGGTTCTACACATATGTGGGGTTTATGTGTTTGCTCTTTTTTTTTCTTTTTCTTTTTTTTTTTTTTTTCTGTGTGCATGCAGCTGAATCTGAGCAAATTGATACCTACTTGATTTGGATTAAAGATGAAAGGCCTTTCTTTTTAAACAAGTGTTTTGACTGAATATACAGAGGTGAATAATGAAACACAGTCCTTAGGAGTTGTGGTGGAAAACAATTTTTTCCAGCTTTCATCTCTGTTGCATAATACTGCACCTAATTTTGCTGAATACCCAGACTTTACCTAATGCTGATGAAATACAGTCAATAGTGGAAACCTCTCTCATTGTCAAGACTGGCTTTCAACACGATCCATGCAATGGCAAGCATCATACATCATTCTCCTGCAGTGCAACATTAACAAGTTAAATTATTATCCTTCGGTGATGTCCTCAAGTGGAGCCCATCTCTGTATGTACATGAGCCACGAACTATTGTGAGTCCAGAGGTTGGAGTTCAGCACCAGGCTGTGGTGTTTGCTTCCAGTGCTAGTAAGAGTCTTTGGGGACCAGGCTCCTCCCTGTGTTGTCCATGGAGCAAGTTCAAGCCAGTGGGGCTCTTGATGGTCTTTGCATGCGGCACTGGTCAAGCCAAGCCTGCCCGTGCAGGACTCAGGGCCTGGTGTGAGGAGTGCTGATCATGATGTTGGGCAGCGCATTCCGCCGCTTCTTCCAGGAGCCCAGCTCCCTGGAGTAGCGCCTGATCTGCCTGAACCAGTGGTGAGTCCGTGCCCGGTCGCTGTCCCGGAACACAAACGCCTCCCGCCTGATCTCAATGAGTTCGAAGGTGTCATCGCAGTCAGGATCAGTGGAGACGATGCAATTACTCAGCCTCAAGGGCTCCCTGAGCAAATGGAACTTCCCGTTATTTTTGTCCCTGATGAGTACCAGCACTGCGTCCTTCACAGGCCCTGGCTCAGCTGATTCCAGGCTGGACTCAGACACACGTTTCATGTTCACCAGGAGGAGGACCTGCATGTTCTGGAATTTCAGGGTCTTGCTGCCTTTCTTCACCCACTGGCCATCGGGGGGCTGGGCCAGCTGCAGAGACCCTTCCATCACAAACCGAGTTTCCTCCCGCAGCCAACCGACAGTTTTGAGGGCAGTTTCTCTCATCTCGATGTTGATGACTTCCCTCTTCTTCTTGCTGTCCTGGCGAAAGGATCGGAGGGTCCATGTGTTCCCTTCCTGCTTGGTTTTCATGTTGATGTGCTCCAGGTGGGACTCAATGCGGCTCTTGGCCTCCCGCAGGCTGCCGTAGTCTGGGTGGTACTCGGTGGTGGCCTTGATGATTCTGCTGAGCAGCAGGGGATACTTGGTGACCCTTTGCAAAGGGGCCATCAGGAAGGACCTCAAGTTCATCCGCCGCAGTGCTGTGTTGTCATTCTGGGAGACATTGAGGAATATTCTGCAGGGATTTAAGAAGACAGGATGAAATGCTGGTTGTTCTGCTAGCAGATGCTGCAATCCTACATGCAAATGAACAGCGTGGTGCTGACAGCTGCTGGGCACTGCAGCCCCCCCATTTTTAGCAACCTTGTGAATTCTGTCTTATTAAAGAGTAACAACCATTTCTGCAGCTGTGCTCAGCTGCAGAATCCTGATGAGGTGCCTGGGACACTTGCACATAACATCCTTATGTTATAAGGATGTATGTATAACACCAGTCTTCTATTAAATCATAAAATAGCAAGGGTGTGATCTTTCTCTGGTACCTACTGACGTAAACATGAGGCAGACACCAGTTTATATCAGATTGCATTAACAGTAATGCCTTTCATCATTAGATTACAAAGCATATTAAACAAGAATTTGGCTGAGCAATGGAAAGAGAAATGACTTGCCTGACATTGCCCAACAGACCAAAGCTAGGAATGGGAACTAAATTCCAGTCATGTGTGCCACAAAGTGGCTTTCTGCAGTGGAAATCCAACCTGGGCTCCAGCACAGGGACTGAGAGCTGATCTCAGCTGAGTATTATTTGGTAACAGTTCAGTGCAGTGGTCACTGGGTAGATACTGCTAGCATAAAACACAGAGTAGAGCTGGGGACCAGCTGGTTGATGCCAGTGGAGATACCAAGGATTGAATATTTTTTGAGAATAAATGACTGTCCTCACCCCAAGAGGGAGCAGCGATAACTGAAGAACACTAGCATCAGACTTTGATCTAGATGGGCTGACAAAGGCTTCACCCTCAGCCTGCTACCCTTCTGTCGCCAAAGCCTGGATGAATATGCTCATCCCCTTTCTCACCTGAGCAACTCCTTCTCCTTCTCCAGAGCGTTGAGCATATTCACAGAGGAGGACTGCTGAAGACAGTATGTCTGAAAGGCTGGCAGCATGTTCACAAATTCCAGGAATATTTCTCCGATGCACACGGTCATCAGGTCATCGTCCCCCTGCAAGTATGCAATAGGGCCCTGCTCAGTTAGCTCAGGAGAGGCACAGTCACGGGGCCTGCCTTCAGTCCTATCAGCATGAACTGCTGCAGGATCAGCTGAGCACCAGACCAAAGCTAGAGCTGGGCTCACCCTTCCCAGTCAAAAGGCAGGGTCTGGGGGCAGTCAGTGCCTGGGGAGGGGAAGGAAAGCTGGTCTAACTGCTTGCTCTTCCACATGCAAAGAGCTGTCTGCTCTCCTCCTGTGGGCTCAGCCAGCTCATCAGAGCAAGGATTTGAAGACCAGACTGAGCTTCTTAGTCAAGAGGATGTATTGTGTCCATGCTGGTGGGGCAGGAAAGCTTGTTATGCAAGGCAGGGTGCATCAGTAGAAGCGACCATACACAGCTGTAGAGCAGGGAGCAGCCTCCACTGCCTGGCCTCACAGACAGCCTAGAGCCAAGCTGCAGTAAACTGCAAGCCAAGGCAAACACAGCCAAGCCATCATGAAGCCAGCCAGCTCAGGGCTGGAAGAGCACAGCCTGAGAGACAGAGCAAGCTGAGCTCTGTGCCCCCATGGTAACATTCTTACCAGCATCCAGGCCAACTGGCCTGAAACTAACTTTGATAATGGGACCATTAAGACCTATTAATGGGATAAATGAGCAAGACTGATGATGTCAGTGGCATCACCACAGCACAGTGAGTCCAACACCTGTGACCTGGCACAGAGCTCCTGATATCCGAATAGCTGAGAGAGCAAGGGACTAGATAGCTGATAGCTGACCATAACCCAGGAGTTCTACCTCCTGTTCCTCTGCTCCACCTATGCTGCCCGCCTAATACAAAACTTATTCCAGTCTGCCCAGTCCAGCCCCTTTAGAGGGCAGAGGCAGCATCATACCTGATCAAAGGCCTGATCAATCTCTTCTTGAAGTATCTCCAGGAAGTTCTCATTGAGGTCAATGAGCTCCTGGATGTTGCTGAAGATGCCCTGGAGCTGCTCCTGGCTCAGCAGCCCAGCCGCCTGCATGGGGAGGTAGAACTCCTCTTTGATGATGCGCAGGTCCTCTCCATAGCTGGCCTCCGTGTTGACAAACTCCAGCACAGACTCCTTGCGTTCCGTCCTGCACTTGCGGCACTTCTCGCAGAGATCAGCCCGCCTCTGGTTGCAGTTCTGAACATCTGTCTCCACCGGGAGGTCCCTTTCTCCACAGTCGGTGCAGGGTCGGTGGGCTTCCCAGGCCTGCAGGGAGCTCAGTGTTTCAGATGCCCGGTTCCTCCACTTCCTGGCTGGCATCTGGCCAATGCCGCTATCTGCCCTCTCCACATCCGCTGACTTGGTCCGGGTGGCCGCAGTGGGATCCAGGTCATCCCGGGCATCATTCACACCAACAATCCCGCTGTCCGTGCTCAGACTGCTGACGTTGCTCCAGTGACGTCTGGAGCGGAGGGAGCCCCGTGGGGTGCGTCGGGTCTCATCAAAGCTGCCACCATGGCCAAGGTTGGCTTTTGCTACCACTGGACCTGAGAACAGACACAAATCATTACAGGCACTGCCAGCTGCACAGAGTTCACCCAAGGAACTCATGCTGGCACAGCCATGAATGGCAGGAACCCTGGGGGGACAGGCTGGTTCTGGTGATGCAGGGCTGTAAGCTGCCTCCCATTTTGCTGCTGAGACTGGTGGGAGTCAGAAGTAAACAGCTCCCAGGTGAAGTCTGGGATCTGATATCTCTCCACTGCCCAAACCTGTGAACTTATTTGGGCTGCCTCTTTCCCTGCCATCTACCACTCAGGGACAGAGCAGAGCAGATCCTGATTTCCTGCACACCTGGGTACAACTCAGGATGCTTTCTTCCCCTAGTTTATAGAGTTACTCCACATTTACAGCAGCACAGCAGGGTGCAGCATCTGGCCCATAAGCCCCCAAGTGTGCAGTGTGTGTACCACAGTCTCGCTCCTGCCGGCGCTTCTGCGCGTGCTGCCGCGCTGCAGCCGCGATCTTCAGCTCCAGCTGCTTCCTCTTCACCGAGTCTGTCGGCATCGGGTCACTGAAGTGCGGCCGCAGCCGGCACTCCCGCTGCGCCTTGGCACCATCCGTGCTCTCATGGACAATGTCGGAGCTGGATCGGCGACAGGCAGGACTGGGGGTCTGCAAGAAAGGCAAGAAAGGGTTTGGAGCAAGGCTGAGGTCAAAGCAGCACCTGGTTTTGCAGAAACTGGACTTCAGTTGCCAAAGGAGGGAAAAGGAAACTCATCAGTAATGGGATGGTAAATGTAGTTCTGCTACATGATGATTAAGAAATCTGTCTCCGAGTCCCTCTGTTTTGCTCAGCCCTAACAAGTTAAGGACCCCTCTCCCTTTGGTGTTGCATAGCTCTGAGTACAGCAGCTCTGAGGTGGTTGGATCATGGCTGTCAAATGACCATGAAGAAGTCAACAGCACAGCCCTGGCTGTGTGTGCTCACTGACCTGAGTTCACCTGCAGCTGCTCTGTGAAGGTTTCAGCACTGCAGGGCCAGGAAGTCCAGTCTCCGTGCCCCACCTGCACCAGCAGCTTGCCCAAGGGGGCACTAGGAGGGAATCTGTCTGAACCCCCAGACACACTGGAAGCCATGAAGGAGTAATTCCTGAACTCCCTGCATGAAATGCAGCAGCATGTAGGCAGAGGCAAAAAACTTACTCCTGTTTTACTGAGTGTAATAAAAAAGCTTCTTATGCTTCTAACAGCACTTAATCACTCACGGGAGTTTCCCAGATTGCCATCTCCCAGCCTGCCCAGTTCCTACAATGAAGGGATCCTTCAGAGCTTCTAATAAGGGAAAAATCCTAAGCACACGCATGAGAGGGGAATTCCTCTCCCTTACATTCCCTGCAGGTGGAGTGTCACTGGATGTCTCATTGCTTGGCTTGTCCTCCCAGGTCTCTGTTGCCATGGACATCGCTGTGGGCTGCTGGCTGTCCTCCAGAGGTGGGAGATCAGCTTCCCTCAGATCACACCGCCCCTTGGAGGGGGATTTGGCAGCAGTCTCAGCATTGCAGCTGCAAGGGAAGAAGCAGACTCCATTGAACATCATGGATGCAGTTCTCCCGCCATTTCTGACAAAGATGAGACTGAGCAGAGAGCTCAGGTTCAAACAATGATCTGCAACAGTTCAGGAAAAGTGCAGGCAGGGATCGTGACTGGTCAGCATGGATGGCTGTGCTTGTGTTTCAGGGGTTCTAAGCACTGCTCAGTTAAGACATTGCAAATTGGGTAACTGCACTCGTGCCAACATCAGTCTGGGTTATCAAGTCTTGGCTGTTCACAGGGCATTTTTGTGTCCATAAAACATGAGGTGCTCCACGGGGACCAGAAACAGTCTTTTCTAAGTAGGCTACATCCATATTTGCTGCTATTTAAGGAGATGCTGCCAACACAGAAACCATATTGCTCATCTGGAAGAAAATCACCTGCTATAAACCATAATACTTTGAAGGGATTAGAGGATTAAAGGAGTATTTCCTCTGCTTTTCATCTCATATGATCCCAAGCCCACTGAAGTCACTGGAAAGATACTATCTGTTTTCAGTGAACTCATGATCAGGCCTTTTGGTGCACTTGAGACCTGAAAAGACTGGCAGTGTCTGTTGCTCTCACTTGGCAGTTCTGGGATGCCCTCATTCACGGCTGCCCGGTGCTAATTAAGGGTCTGGCCTGGCTGATACAGGCAGCCTGTCCAACCCCACGTTCCCCCCTCTGTAGACAGCATCACTCTCCAGACAGACACAGTCTGGTGCAAAACCACTGACTTGACAGAGTAGTTGACAGGCTGTTGTTTGTGATACTATTTGTGATACATTTTTTTTAACAGGCTCTCTAAGACATCTTATTTCCATGCATAATGAAGCCTGTTGGGAAGAATATAATTTTTTTTTTTATTTTGGGTTTACTTAATTTTTATGGACTTGGATTCCTTTAAAAAGGAAGGTTGTGAGGACTGAATATGGATGCTTGTATATACAGGAAGCCAGTGTCTGGAACATATTTCAGGTTCTGCATGTATTTTATGCTTAACAAAAGTCTCCTATGAGAAAAATCTGCCTCTTCTTAAAGGCTTCACTTGTGAACTTATGCTGGTAGGTCACACTGCTAATGTGCAATTCCAACAGTGTCAACTACAAGCAAACACATGAGACAGATGGGCATTCTCCTTGCAGTGAATGACAGTTGGCTCCAATAACATACCATCAGCCAATACTAAAATGACTGAAGAGGGAACAAATCTCCCAGAACACAAACTGGCTCTCTTGTCAGGCCAGAAAAGTTGGTTTGCATCTCTTCAGCTGATGCTTTTTCATCTTCCTCCATTTATGTTTCCAGGTCCCTGCTGACACAACCAGTTAAAAAGAGTTTATCTATGGCTACGTGACAATGGCAACAGTGCCAACAGCAGGCTCCTGGCATTTGCTTTTTGTTGTCCCACTCCAGGTCTCTACTGTCCAGCCTGTAGAAAGGGGATACCAACATCACTGCTGGCACAGAGAAGTCTGTGGCACTTACAAGGCAGCAGTAAGAGCAGCACAGGCACACAGCAAGGCTGCAGCCCCTCCATGGTACTGGCCTGGCCTGGTCTGGCTTGAGAGATTCCTGTCTCCTTCCTCCCTCCTGTCCCCAGCCATGCCTGGGGTACCCCTCCTTAAGTGTGTGTAACTGTCTGTGTGGCCACGTGATCTAAAATCAGTCTTGAATTTATATGGGTTTAAACCCACTCCCTCATGAATTCTCAGACAGATAATTTCATTGGTGTTTCATTGAGTTTGTGTAAAGTATGAACAGATCACCTGGGCAAACCCATGGGAGGGAAGGCACAGGTTAAGGAGCAAGAAGACTCTTGAAGAGGATGTGCCACTGCTGAAAACCACCCTTTCCAAAAGCTGCTCCTGCTCAAACAGTTCCTGGTTAAATAACTCAGAAAAGAGACCATGCTGGGGCACAGAGAGGCAATGGGATGCACCCAAGGTTAGTAGCAGAGCTCATAATTGAAATATTATCTTCTTGATCACACCAGCTCCCACTATACAGAACATACTCTCATGAGAGATGCTGAGCTTTCATTTGTCATTTTCACAGTGCTTCAAGATCATCCACTTAAACATGGGAAGCACTCCAGAGTATTGCAGCTCCTCTAAGTGAAGCCGACAGCAGCTCTCTGCTGATAGGGTCTACAGACCTTATTGTGGTTTCCTTAGCCCAAAAGGGACATTTAAAAAAAAACTCCAGATGTGGTCTCCAGTGGGAATAAGAGCCAATATTACCCAGAGAGCTGAGCTAAGGAAACATGACTGAAGATTGAGAAATTCAACCCACCTCATGGCTGGTCAGCTGGAGGTAAGAAAGACAGTGATGCAGAGCCCACATTGTGTGAAAGGAGGTTTCTTCTTGTCATGATTAGATCCGTCCTGCTTGATGAACTGGCCATGTGGTCTTGGGGCAAGTGCTGCTCCACACACCACTAGATCAGTGCGTGATAAGAGGGATGTGGGCAAAACAGGGAGGATACAAGCAGTTTTGTGAAACAACATCTTAGGGCTGTTCCTTTAACCTTTGCCTCTGGCTTAGGAGGAAGAGGGGACATTGCCAAGAAAACAGGATATTGCCCCTTTCTCTAGACCCCTCCTCCTGGCAGAGATCTGTGCTGCCAACAAGTTCACACCATTGCCTGCTCAAGTAAGTCAAGTCCCCTCTGCCCTCACAGAGGGGCGTAGAAGGGGGGACTCCAGCATCTTTCCTTCTGCTGGATTAAATCACTTATTGGGACAGGAGTTTGTGCCTGGGGTTGGTGTCAGTTTTTCCTGTTCTCCCCAAGAGAGGTGATGCACTTGGGCCAACACAGAGAGGACCAGTTCTTTTTCAATGTATTTTTAAACCTCTGGCCATCAACTCTGAATTTCATGGAAGTGGAGGTACTGGGGATGAGTACAACTGGAAATGCACCTGCTTTCCTTCACTGTCTCTATGGGCCTCTTCATGGTTTTATCATCGTCCAAGCCAGCAGTTCTCAGCCCTTTCCACATGTTCCTGACTCTTTCTGACTAATGGAAACATTTTTGTGCATGCCTTCCCCGCTGTCACCTGCCTTTCTGACTTGGTGTCAGTCCTCTGCTAGGGGCAGTTGATATTGTACCCACTGTCCTGTTGTCACCCCACACACAGACCATCACTCTTTTCAGGAAGCCCTCCTTCTTAGCCATATCCTTGGCTAAATTGTGCAGACTTCTGTTGTCACCATGTCCCTCATTTCATAGACACAAACCTGAGGTATTTGCATGTCCTTATCCTGAACAATTCCCCACTTAAGCAATTTCAGAAGGTGGACTGTGTACTGAAAAGCTTACAGGATTTCTACCTAGATAGCAACACCCCTTCCCAGCCAGGGCTACAACCTAAGTTAAGGGTATCCAGTGACCCATGAGGGGGCTAAAGCCACCATAATTATGAGATTGACAATCTAATCTTCACTGACAAAATATTAAGTCAATTGACTGAATCTTAAGTAATTAACAATGAATTACTATGGAGACTGCTAAATTACAGACAAAACTGCTTTGTAAAACTGACACACAGAAGCACTAGAAAGAGAAGACAATTTTAGCTATTTTACTCTGTGATGCTCCATCACAACATCTCTATAGAGGCTTGCTGAGCTGAGTATCTGTGAAAACGGGACCAAATCCCCAGCTTTCAGCTAATTTCATTTGAGACTTAGAAAGAATGTAGCCTGGATGCCAGCAATCATAATTTAGCAAAAAATACAGACAAAAATCTCCCACCTCTGCAGTGAAAATCAGCTGAAGTAGTGAATATTCAGGGACATTATGGTCTCAGGTGAAAATGATAGAAAACTGATAAATTTCAAAACAAAGGAAACTGGAGTTTCCCAATAAGCAGTACTTTGGTGATAATAATTACCATTAATTATTGTTACTCTGAAAATAATAAGGCCAGGGTGGTTCCTTCACATATAAAACTACTTCTCTAATACTGGAACCATTGTCATTCACATTTTTAGATCAATTGTCATTTTGGTGTTAATAAAAATTGCTTCATAGATTTTAACAAATCCAACTAGGGAGACTGAACCCATTCACAGAAACAAAAACCACTGTGGATATTAAAAGCACAGAAACCACACATAAAGGCCGTGGGCAGGAAGTGTTTGGAGGCTGGGAGAGTAGTGGGAAGGAAAATCATATGCACTCCTCATTTCCTGTACTTTGCTCTGCATGCAGCTTGGGCTCCAGATAACAGTAAAATAATTGATCTGCAAAGAGACAGCTGTTCTTACACCCTTACTGCTTGTGCCATTCTGCATATTTCATTTCACATTCATGACAAAAATAGCCTAATCCATTAAAATGGTTGTTTCCCATAACTTTCTCATCTACCTCTTCATTGGGTTTTCATACTGTAGAAGAAAAGCACAAGGCTGGGCTGGACAGCTGAGGGAAGCACTGAGGGCTCTGACACCACCTACCTCCCTTTGGACTATAAAGTTGCAGAATTATTTCTACTGTCACTCTGGCTTCAGCCCCACTTAAGTTCTTTCAGACAACTCTCATTCCTGTGCAGAAGTCACTATTATCTCCTCTAAAAGCAGAGTCCAGTCTCAGCCCATGCATTCCAGAAATAAAAAGACAGCATACAAGGTTGATGCCCTGGCATTTCACACACCCATCTGCGGATTGCAGAAGCAGCCAGGAACCAAGTCTAATGCAATTCTTGGCAAATCCAACCATGAAAGCCAAGTGCATGGAAACCACTCCACCAACACTTACTCCTCCTTTTCCCATCAGCCTCATCTCATGGTAAGACAGTGATAACTGCTCCAAATTCGTAGCTTCTAGAACTTTGCTGATTCCTGCTGTGCCACCCTGCATAGAAAGGGATCCCCACTTCTTAGGCAGGAGGGAGGTAACAGGACTGCAGTGTCCAAAACCAGGATAGAGAAAGCAGTTGTTGTGAACATTTTACTCAGAGAAGGGGAAAAACCCTGGATGGAGAAGGAGGAAGGCTCTACAGAAGTATTTTCTCTGGCTGCCTACACAGAGATGGCAGAAGGACAGTATTTACAAGTACTTTGACTCACTGCCTGTGCAGGTCTCCAAGAGGGGGTTAAAGACTCATAGCAGCCATCTTACCCTTGTGTGCCTGTTCCCTACATTCAGGCAGCAAGTGAAAGCACAAGACTCTACATCTTTCTTCAAAGGAATCATATCAGTACTTTGGTGTCTTCTACTTTTAACAGATGCTAAAAAAAAAAAAAAGACATTCTGACATTTTAATACAGAAATAAAATGGGTGGGAAACTGGGTGTCAGAACTACTAATGACTGTTGTCTTTACAGGATTAAGGTGCACAAAAAGGCAAAGTCTAGATGAAAATGCTTTTTGATGTTTAATCTCCCACAAGGTGGAATTTAAGCTGAACAGCTTTAAAGACACATCCATGTGACTATCAGAGACTCCAAGATGAAAGGCTCTGCCAGCAGCACATTTATGCTACAGGAATTAAATGTACCTATCAGGAGAAAGACCAGATCATTAACAAGGGAACTGCTTTCAGGTGACCCCACGGAGCATGTTACCTTTTCTTAATAAGTTCCAAGGCCGAACCTATGAATTCATCCTTCATTTTTTGTAGCTTAGCTCCATAGCTGGATAAATCTGTGGCTTCTAACAGCAGCGATGAACAGCAAGAGGACTGGGCTTCAGAAGCCAGTGACTGTCCTGCAAGGTGGAGGACATCATTTAATTGTCTTGTCTCTCCTTTCTGCTGCTCATCACTGAAGATCTCCTGCCCAGCACTGTGTATTGTTCCTGCCTGTAGAGGTGATCGTGGAATAGGACTGGAGCAAATAGGGACTGGTGATGTATCTGGGATGGAGGTCTGGAAGGTTCTGTCCTTCACCTCAGGACCGCTCATCTTGAAATCATCCCATGTAGCTGGGTTTTGGGAAAAGCCAGCAGAGGCGTGGTTTTCATGAAATACATCGTCATCCTCCTCTGCTCTGACAGCAGATTCATTCACAGCTTTGGTCTCTAAAGCTTCTGGACAGATATTCTTACTGTTTTCCTCCTCCAGTGTCTGGTTTGCAGGCAGACCCTTTTTCAAGCAATCTGCTGGCCCACTGCTGCTGTCAGATGAATTTCCCTCCTTACTTCTCATTTGCTTGAACTCCTCAAAGGTGGGTATGTAGAGCCTCCCTTTGCAGCGGCCTTTCTTGCTCTGCCCCAATGTGACTTTGCCATCTGTTTCTCCACTGTACTGTTCTAGGGTCTCTGCTGTTCTGGATTTGCTCATTTCATGGCTTTCCCCAGAGTGCTGAAGGGGCAAATTCGGGGAGCTATTCTGCCTTCGGAGCTGAAGCCTCCTCTGAGCTTCCTGCTTGATGTCTTCTGGACTGATGATCCTGTGTGCAAAGCACAGTCCCTGTCCCGCTGTGAGGCTGTGCCTGAGAGCAGTGTGTTCCACCAGAACCGTGCAGCAGTTCACAGCACAGCCGTTCCTGCTCTGCCGGCACACCTGGCTTCCAAAGCACTCCTGGGCCATCAGCTCAGGTGGGGCCACCTGTGGGCGCACTGGCTTACAGGGCTCTGCCACCTTACTGCTGTGCAGCCTCAGCTTCTCCTTCAGCTCTTTTCTGGCATCCCCGTGTAGGGCTCTTTCCTGTGCAGAAGGGAAGAGCCTCTGAGGCACTTTGGCAGAGGGAGGCAGGAGCACATCCTGTGCTGATCGAGATGTCTGTTTAGCATGGGGAGAAAGGTTCCTCACAGAGTCTGATGCACTCTGTACTGGGGCCACATCCACACAGCCTTCTGTCCACTGACTAGTGTCTCTATAGCGAAAGATGATCTCGTTATCCAGGCTCCGGCAGTGAGAATACAGCCCACAGTCAGCAACTGCTGCCCAGTGTAGGTTTTCCACACTCCGATACATCCGGTTTTCCACAGGACTGACCAAACGTGCCTTGCCTGTGTGGCAGGCAAGAGTGTGGAAGTCCCCAGAAAAAATATGAGTGTCTAGGTTCTTTAGTGGATGCATGCTGCTAACTGAAAAATCCTTTAAGCCATGTTGTGCACAGAGCTGATTATTTTGGCAGCTCGAGATCACCCGGCAGTGTTCCTGTCTCTCATCAACACTGATGTATGTCATAGCAAATGCACATGGAGGCTCTAGGACAGTGGCGTCTAGGGGGAGAGGAGGGAGCTGGGGTGTCGCTTAGATGACGGTCAATGTCCACAGACCACAGACAGCAAAGTGTGCTGCTGGGCACTCACATAAGAGAGCTCTCACATGGGTGGAGTCGCCATGCGTAGAAGACCTGTGAATGGAAGGAAAGATGAGTTACTGAAGCAGCTGGGTGCTGACTCGCAGGATGCAGCAGCAGGTCTGCTTCCAGGGGATGCAGAATCCAACACCAATAGCTTGTGCAGGAGCAGAGCAGCATAACTGGGCGATGAGCTGTGGGGAAGCCTTTTCTTCTCCAGCCAAGCCAACAGTGACCTTACACTACCTGTCTGAATTTGGAGAAGTTTTTCCTACCTACCCTCAGCAACTCCCTCACAATAACATTGCTCAGCTCTAGGGACAAATGCTCAGAAGTGCTTGCTGCAGGCTCAGCTTACTCACACAGCAGCACTACGGAGACGGCAGGTTTACAAAAGATAGTGAGGTTCTTTCCCTCAAATGGGGTGGAGACAAGAGTGTATGAGTTAAGGGGGATGCTGGGGCCAGGAAAGGATGACATAACTGTGGTGTCCTTGAAGACTCAAGTAACAAGGAGGAAGAAGAAGGCTGACAGGTGGTGGTTTTGTGCCTGACAGTCACATTGCAGCCCCTTATTGCTATGATTCATCCTTCACAAGGAAGATACATATGGTTTACTGATTGCATATGGTAGCCAAGCATTGCCAAGGCCTTTCCAGTGCAGAGACAAAGGTAACTTACAGACTTTCACAAATCACCCTCCTGACTCCTTAGCCACAGGCTCAAATGATCATCCTCCCACGACAGCTCAGCAGGGGCCCCAAAAGAGAAAGCTATGCTTTTCAAGGCTCCTCCTATGAGCTGTGTTCAGCACTGAAAGGCCCAGGGAATCTAAGTGACAAAACAACATGTTCAGAGTGGAGAATTAAATCCCTAAACTCCAGTTTAGGCCAGCAGGATGAAGGCTAAATGACTAAGTCCTTGCTGGAAGTGGACAGAGCTTGCTTACACTGAATGGAGAGACTCTAGATTTCTTTTAGGGATTTAGGCCTCATGGACTTGCCAGCAGTCACACAAGACATCAGTGTCTGCTACAGTCTAGTCCACTCCCTTCCTTTTCAATCAGAGGCAAAGGGAATGAGTGAGTGCCATACGTAAGAGTAAGATTGGGCAGGGGATATGGGGTTAGCCTGAGATTCGTAAGGGCAAGATAGAGGTGGGATGGTGGGGCATGAGTCTTTAATAATAAACCAGGCAAGAACCAACCAGGTTGAACACACAGGAAGAGGTCTTGATAAAGCAAGACAGAATCAGTTACAGCCCAGACTGTTTGTTCTATAGAGCAGCTGGATTCCCCACATGTGGCCAACTAGTCAGACAGCACAGCCACCTTGATCAGGAGGGGAATGAAGAGGTTTGTTACTCCCTGAAGGCTAAGACACCACAGGCACCTCGCCATGTGATGCACCAATAGACAGCTATCTGAGGGGAAGTCTGAGGTACTGTATTGCCTGGAAGACAATTTTGCTAACACACTATGAGCTTGATTCACCCCTTGCTTAGAGTGGCTCAAATTGGCACATTTTCCCTGCATTAATGAAATTATGTCTAATCTCATCCCAGAGAGGGAAGGCAGAACTGCTCCTGTAGTTCACCACTGAATGAACAACATAATTTCCATCCTTCATAACTGCTATAAATATAAATTAAAACTAGCTCTCAAAGTGTGCTGTTCCCCAAAACGTCACAGGTACTTCTCACCCGGTCTTGTCATGATGGGGCTGGAGTTCCCCCTTCTTCACGGCTCTGGAGGAGCCCACAGGTGACAGCAGAGAAACATGAGGATCAGGACTTTCTGTGCTCATAGGTTATAACATAATCTGTCAAGAAAGAAAGAATTATATGATGTGAAAGCCAGGCACTAGGAGAGAGCATGACTCCTGGTAGTGCTGGAGGGCTCCTGTGAGAAAGCGTTGTTAATAAAGGATGCCATGCCCTGTCAGGTTGGTCTGTGATCAGGTCACAGCCACAGGACTAAAAGCCACCATGTGCTTTTGGCATTATGCTTTCAGAACAAGAAGAAAGAGAAAACAGCCCTTGCTGCAGTGAGAGCAGAGACTAAAGCTGCCCCTGCCCAAAGCAGGGAGTTACACAGAGTAAGGCCTGAAGAGAAAGCAAGGCCCATGTGAGGCAGGATCCTGGGCTGGACGCTGGCTTGGCAGGCTCTGCATGTGTGCATGTGACAGCAAGGGGGCCAGAGGAGAAAGTGCACAGGCAGGGGCAGAAGCAGTCAAGAAAAGAGCAAGGAAGCAGAGACAGAGAAACAACAGGGTGGGATCTGTCTGTTGGTGCTCCATTCACCAAAAGATGGGCAGCACTGAGAAGACAATTGATTTTTGCCCTCGTGATTCCCTTCAGGTGAAAGTTCACTGTCAGGGCTCATACAGCTGACCCTTCTATGGGCTGCAGGTCAGCTACGGTGATGCCAGGCGTGAGAGGTCAGGGGCCACTCTGTCCCTGACTGCTCAAGTGCACAGCACAGGCCATGCAGGGGGGTTTACACCCCTCCATTTCTCAGGGGAATGCCTCAAACCCTCCAGCAGGTGAAGGTACCCCTCTGCACTGCAGAACAGCACAAGCCCATTTCCCCAGCAGCCACGGAAGGTATCAGTGCTCTCAAGTACTGCCAGGCAGCAGGAACCTGCTGCTGCTTTGTCAGGGCAGGATTTTCCAGGAAATGTGCATGAGACAGCTAAAGTAATTTTCAGGGAAGGAGCAGCTGGAAGAAACCTCCTGTGGGCACAGTGGGGCAGGTAGAGTGAGGGATAGAGTGGGAGCCAGAGGCAGGTTTGCAGAGGAGAGGAGCCAGAGAAGACAGAGCTGGCTGTGAGACAGCAGGGGACAGAGACTTTCCAGAGGAGGCTGTGCAAAGTTTGCTGACATGTAGGCAAGAACCAAAATTTACTGTATTAAGTGCAGAAAGATGGGAATTTTGTTCCCAAATAATTTATTTTAATATTTGTCACCCATCAGGGGTGAATTTTCTTTCTCTGAACAGTGAGTTTTTTTTGTTTAAACACTTCTAACACAGGAAGTCCCTCTGATACTTCCAGGAGAACTAAGAGCAAAGGTGCACATGGATGTAGCTCACAGGTGGGTAAGCAAAGGGGTCTTGTGTCCTGGCTGGAGTGAGAGGGAGTCTCAGAAATCTGTGGGTTCTGTTCCCCCAAACACCTGCAGGGCAGCTGTGGAGATCTTGTAACAGCCAGCTCAGGCAGCAGCACCTTTGTTCCCTGTTACTCCACTCTTGGAAGGACCATCTCTTTCCAGCTGAACTCTTGTGATCTTGTCAGTTCCTCCATGTCACTGCCCTGAGGGCTGTGCACAGCATGTCAGGCAGCTAAGCTTAATTTCACTGAGCACCCAAGGCAGCTGCTGCCCGAGTCATGACCTGGACAGAGGACTGGCTGAGGCACAGCCTCCTTCCCCTGCTACTCAGGGATGCTTGGAGCAGGAGAAAAGCAGTGGTCTCTCTAAATTACCAGGTAATTTGTCCCTGGCTTGTAACCAAGAAACACCAAGTTTTTCTCCCTCCTTCCCCTGTTCTTGTGCTCCATGGCACATGGCAACTGCATCATAGTTTCAGCTCAGATGGCTGCATTTGTCAGGTCATTGACACTCCATGATATAAAACATGTGCCTAAACACTCAGCTCCCAAGTAACATGGCCACAAGCCTGTTGTAGGCAGTCTGCTGGAGGAGAGCACAAGATGGAGACAGGAAAAAAAAAAACCCAAAACAAGTTAATATGCTTCTGGTTGATAAGCTAGAGATGACCTCTGAGCACATACTTGCAGGCCCATGGCACATACAAGAGTATTTAGCTGCAGTCTTATATGGTCACCAACAAAGAAACATTGGGAACCACAGCAAACTTGAAAGTTTGTCCTCCCACCACCTCAGAGCTGTAAGTGCACGCTATAGCTACAGCAGGTGATTCCAGGTATTGACTAGCA
This sequence comes from Vidua macroura, assembly GCF_024509145.1. Taxonomy (NCBI): domain Eukaryota; kingdom Metazoa; phylum Chordata; class Aves; order Passeriformes; family Viduidae; genus Vidua; species Vidua macroura. The sequence goes on from NC_071577.1 coordinate 29,415,420, forward strand.
AAACCCAATGAAGTGTGAGGGGAGTGAGGGAGGCGGGTAGTGAGGGAAGGAAGGAAGGGAAATGGTAATTCTTTACATGGTGACCCAACTCTGGATCCTAATTTACCCTCTCCTAAAGGTGCACAGCAGCCCTAATGTATCCTCTGCTCTCCCCCAGTTAGACCAAGCACTGCTCTCTGTGGATTGAGGCTACGTGCCTTCGTTTACTCCCCTGGGTACTTCAGGCAATCCTGTCCACACTTACCCAAAGTTCAGGCTTTATTCTAGACCAGCAATCCTCCAGGCCAATGGTCACTTATTCCAAGCCAAATAGCAAAGCAGAGTTTAGTGTTGGCTGCTGCTGCAGCACATCAGTGCTCCTCAATCACATTGTCTGTGAAACATTTTCCTGTTCCCTGGCTCAAGGACTGAAAAGTTTCTAGTGGTTATGAGCCTCATGCCTTAAGTGAGTATAAGACTAAAGGGACAGCTTATTTTCTATGTGATTCTGTTTAATCAACTTCTCCACTACTCTGATAAGTGCCTGCTTGGAGACTTGCCATTAACCTTAATTTTCCTGTAAAATCCCCCCCAAGAACTTATTTCTAAAGGATTAAAGCTTGAAGGATAAATTATTTCTTCCCAAACACATCAGAACTGTTCTGCCTGGCTGACCTTCCCAGCAAAGCACGAGACAAAGTGTCAGGAGGATGAAGCAGGCACGCACAGGGTAAGTAGCTCATTGCTGATAAAAAACACTGTGGAGAAGACCAGACATGTTCAAGGACTCCAGGAATACCAGGACAAGGGATCACACAGCCTCACACGGCCTCAGGAAGAGAGGCCACCAAATCTGGCAGGGCTAAGTAGGTTTACTCAGTAGGGCTGGTGGTGCTTTGCAGAGGTCACTGCAGCAAGATTTACTCTACAGACTTCTCAAACATGGACATTTGTTCCATTAAATTGTGGAGAGCAGCCTGCTATTGTCTAGCATCTCCTGCTTGATCAGAGACATCAAGTGAGACTGGTACATTTTCCACTTTCCACATTTACAACATTTCAGTCACAAGCAAATGAGCTTCCAAGTCATGGCCATCACAGCAAACTCCTGCTTCCAAGGGAGGGGAATAACTGCAGATCCTTACTCCATCTTGAAATAAGAGATTACACTAACCTTTGGGTTTTATTCTAATGTCTCTGCACTAGGTTTTGCAAATTGCAGCACTGAACAGAGGTTGGTTTATTCTGGACTACAATCACCCTTTTATTTCAGAGATCCAGCCAGCTAGAGGGATGTGAACAGCACATTTCAAAGAGCTATATAAGGGATTTTAGCAAGCTATTTTACTGCTCTGAGTTTTGTGCTATCTGATACAGCAAACCTCATGGTCACAGCATGATCTGCTTATTGATACGTCATGCCCATCACTTCAGCTGCCTAGCAGAACACCAGCAGTCTCAAGGGAAAGAATGCCAGATGTTTTATTTTTTTTGTATTAAAGGTTAACAAGAAAAAGAAAGGTGCCTTGGCTGTATTTGCTTTCTTAGCTGTTCTCTTAACCAGTGCTGTGCTGCAAAAACTGGTTGATGAATATAAGGTCACTGTAGTTAAATTTCTTGGAGTTTTTTTTGTCTGTTGTAGCAGCTGAAACAGGAACACAGCTTATATAGTGTCTGTTAATTGCAGCAGGAGAGGTACAGCCATAGCAGTTCTCTGAACCAGTACAATTTCCTGGGTTTCTTTCTCCTTCCTAGGGTAAACAGCTAACCATAACTTTGCCTGAGTTTACAGTATTATCACTGCTTTCATTGTCCTCTGTATGGCATAAATCAGGATTGCTAATAAGAGGAACAACTGCCAGATTTATTTCAAAACCAGGTAATAATGGGAAAACAATAACCTTTATAGTCTGCTCACTGATTTATAATCCCTCTGTTCTCACCTTAAGCATAAGCAAGAACCACAAAGTCTCAGAGACAGTTTGGCATGGGGAACCCCTGAAGACACAGTACAGCCCAGCGTCAAGAGGGTGCTGAGAGCACAGGCAATGGCATTAAATTCTGCTGTGTTATGAGCTGCTTGCTTCACCATGTGATATTGTCAAGCCGTTTTCCTCCTTTCACATATCTTTTCCTAATCCTTTTATGGATTTTTTTTCCTGATTCTCCAAGTCTTCCTCCATCCCACTGCATTCAACACAACACAACAACTTGTTAACAACTTGTCCAGAAAAACTGGTCTTGGCCACAGTTAGGGCTGGCCGGTCAGAGCAGCTCAAAGGGCACACGTGTGCAAGCCAGATGTGTCACAGGAGACTCTGTCCACAGTATCTGTTGATCACCACAGGAACATCCTGCTCAGTTCCAACAGGGAGAGTATAGGAATCACCATAACTTCATGTGAGTTTCTATTTGGGCCAGATTGGCTCTGAAATAGTCTCAAGGCAGTGGAAAAGCTACTCTCAAAATTTTATCTACTCACTTAAGTATTCTTGGCTCCTTTTCTGTAGGATTTTTAAGCTGTTTCGGAACTATTTTTATTGACATAAAAGGTTTCACCTGAGAAGCCCTACTGCTTCACACACCTGTGCACTTGGTAGCACTGCCCTTGATGAATTTTTCTGGCTGCTCTCTTAGTCTGAGCAGCTTCTCCTTTTTGACACCCATCATGGTTTTCCCCTTGCTCCCCTTTCAAAAAGGCTACGATGAGATGATGCTTCCAGCCTACCTCCAAGGGCAGGCATTCCAGCACACTGATTTCAGGTAGCATACTTGCAAGGTGACTTGTGTTCCCTCTTGATTCCCTGCTTTGGAAAATGGTACTTCCTTTTGTCTCAGCAATGCACCACTCAGTCTCTTGGATAATATTGCTCCAACAGTCCTGCTGCTGATGCAGCAGAGGGGCTGGAGCTTCAGAGGATTGACATTCATCTCACAGCAAAGGAAGGCTGAGTAAGTTGATTGTGTAGCAAATGCTCCTGAAGACATCAGTGTGACACCCCCATCAAGTGCCCCAGCTGGAGCTGCTTGTCATCATCAGCTGTGAAGCATCCCAAGAGATGGCAGCACCCACCATCTGCCAAGCTTTCAGTGACTCAACACCCTGGTTGACCCCAAAGCTCCTTTGGATGACTCCCCCTCAGGAGAAGCAAGTTCCATTTGCAATGAAGTCCTCTTCTGGGAAGACCCCCCACAGCACCTATGAACCTGCAGGGTGCATCTAATTGACAGATGCTGCCCTCGTCTGTAACACTGTGAGCCACTCTGCTCCCCTCTTACTGCTGGAGAAGGAGTCCGCAGGGTTCTAACCTGCAGAGACAATGCTGAGGCTTGAGTTAGCTGATGTTTAGGACCCAGGTGGTTTCCCCTGATCTGTGCAGACACCCTGAACCAAGCATTCCCAGGCCTTCGGGTCAGGCAGAGCAGATCTTGCCGACCAGCCCCCTGTCTTGGCACATACACATATCACTCACTATTGGCCTTATGAGGAACAGACATGATCTGAGCACAGGCTCTGACCTTGCTCCATACCTGGCAAAGATACACGCAGTTCTCAGAGGCAAACCTGAGCCAGGAAAACCTACCCACCCCCCTGTGAGATCTGGGAATTATAAAGCCATATGTTAGCTCACTTCACAAGCTGGCACCTCCACTTCTCCTTCAAATTCCCACTCTGCATAGGTATAACATCAGCACTAACTGCAGAAAATGGTTCCAATATGGCTACAGGTGAATTTGTTATTTCCTGGGAAGCGGGGAGAAGAAAAGGTTAAGGCTGTGACTTGAAGCTCAGTCTCAGCAAAGCGTCCAGCATCAGTTGTGACTTCCCGGTGCCAGCTCCAGACCGTTCTCCTCTGGCTCCCTGCCAGAGGTGTGCTCCAACCTAGCCCTGATATGCTCAGTCAGTGACTCACACGCCTTTGTGAGGCAGCCCACTACTGCCAGCCCAGCGCTCTGCCTCCAGCTGTGGTCAGCAGCACATCCTTTTGGAAAGAGCAACACAGATGGAGCACGTCTGCAGCTGAAAAATGATGAAGTGGAGAACTACACCTCAGATCATCTAAAACTGTCTTGATCCTCTCTGCATGTGTTTGAGGAAGGCAGAAGGGACAGTGCAAAAAAAGCAGGGCACAATGGATCAGTTGAGTATCAGAAGTGACAGGGAGAAGTAAAACAAGTCAGTAGCAGGAAAGGGCTGGCTGCTCCCTTCCCCCTGCAGCATGTGAGGAGGATCAACAGAGCCCTCACCTAAGCTGAATGTTGTCATCTTTTGTGCATTGAAGACCGGCATTTCAACTCACCATTTTCATTTACTTCCTGGCAAGAAAGAGGTAAAAAGCCAAGTCATGCTTACTGGGAAAAATAAAATCAAGTCATTTTTTAATATTGTCATTTCACTCATGATTTAATCTCATGATTTGCAGGGCCTAAGTCATGATGCTGGATTTCTTTCAGGGTGGAAATACCCCTGGCTGAACAAGCAGTACAAGACCATCATGGCACACAGAAACAGCACTTCCCATGCCCTATTACATTGCTTCCACCAGTCCCAGAAGGAAAACAGAAAAACAGTCCTATGCAGTTGGCTCTCTCAGGGTGGCTGAAGGGTATTCCTTCTTCCTTGTTCTAAGATTGTCCCCAGAGTCTCAGCCTAATCCTTAAAATGCATGGTGTACAGGAAAGAAATCACACCCTAGTTCTAAGAATAAGCTGTACATCCAAAGTTCCTCCTCCCTTCCTTGTACTAGGAAAATGATTTTTTGCAGTGCAGCCACAAATGTTAAACTTTGAGTGCACCAGTGGCATACTGCACCAGTCTTTCCATGCAGGCAATATGAACCTTGGCTCCCATCTCACTAGTGGGGAAAGAAGCCCCACAATTTAATTTTGTTGACCCCAGTTTGTTAACTTTGCACTGGAAGCCACTCCAGCGCTCCCCAAAGCTTAGGGTAGGTGGATGAGCAGAGCTCTTCCATGCCAGCACACGTGCGATCAGAAAGAGATCTCGGGGGAGGAAGGGAGTGTTGAGGATGGTGAGGGACATGTATGATCTCATCCTACACCTTGCTAGGTTACATCCCAAAGCTGTCAGGCACTGTGTCATACTGCTGGCAGAGGCAGGTTTGCCATGAGGAAATGTGGATGACAGCAGCGCCAGTAGTCCTGGCCAGGCGTGGATGGCCATGGGCAGTAACACTTTCTGTTCCTTTGGCTCTGGAGGCACTTGGCAGTGCTTCTACAGAAAACCAGGCAGGACTGTACCCACCACCTGTCTCATTTGAGGGAGGTATCCTCAGATGGTCCAGCACTGCATGTTGCAGGACTCCCACTACAAGGCAGTGGGAGTCCTGACAGGGAGCTGGTGCAGCTGGCCAGGCTCTGCCTCTGCATCAGTCCCAAGGAACATCACAAGCTCTTCCCTACCTACCAAAGAGAATTAATTTTCTTCTTTTTCACAGATTTTCAACTCCTCTCATGGACATCTCTAAACAATCCCCTCCCTTTCAGATGCTGATGCTTTTCAGCTGATTAAACTGTGGACCAGACCATGAGCTGGGTGTAAATCAGCATTGCTTGTCAATGCTAATTTACACCTGCTGAGAATTTCCCTTCCCTCACCATTTAGCAGAATTATATGACATGTCTTTTATCTCTTCTCACAGTTTAGCCTGCCATTCCCCCTTCCTGGCCCCCAAGTCTCCCGCTTTGCTCTGAACTCCCTGGAGGTTTACAGGATAAGTTGCTTATTTGCAATGTAAAGTGTCTCTCAGAACCACAGCCCCATGCAAACAAACCCAAGAGAGGCACATTTATCCCTACTTGTGCAACAAATCTAGCCCCATCTTTTCCTGGCAGCAGTTCCCTAAGCACACATTGCACAGAACTTGCTAAGGGAAGAAATATGTCCCTTATTGCCATTACACAATGCAGGACTTCTCTGGGGAGATGCAGAGAATGGAGAATGAAAGGATTGATTCCACAGAGACCCTGAGCTCTTTCCTTTCTCATTGAAACTGGTAGTGATGTCTTACCACCCAGATCAGCACCCTTTAGATTCTGACTGTCAATAGGCAGGAGACCATTAATGACTTTTTGTTGCTATGGTGATATTGATGGATACTCTGTGGTGTTGATGGGAATCCTGTGAAAGCTAGCAAAAAATAATAAAAGTGGGTCAACAAAAATGTGAGTTTGCCTACAAATGGGCAGCTATGTGACATACTTGATGAATTCAGTAGCACTTCACACCTCTTGCCTCCTCCTGCCTCCTACAAGAATGGCACAGTGTTCCCCAGAACCAGTGCAAACACTCCTGCTCGCAGCAGGGCTCTGGTGCAGAGGTGCAGTGCTGCAAGTGGATTTCATTACTAGGCATTACTTTTGCAGCTTCACCCTGGCGATTCATTTCACATACAGACTAAAAATCTTGGCTCCAGTGATATCACTTGGACCTGTGCCAGTGGGCACAGAGCCAGGATTTCCCCCAGCTCTCAGGATGCCTTATCACAAGTGACAATTTCATTCAGCTGCCTCAATAGCCCCTGGGAACTTCCTGCCTCTCCAGAGCTGTTTCAAGCGTGGAAAAGCCACTGCTGCAGTTTTTTGCTCTATTTCGCTGAGGCTCAGTGCTGTGCTCTCTTTGAAGGTGGTGCCATGGGCTCTCTCTTGGCTTCCTACTTTGCAATGTGCAGTTTAGAGCAACCATCCCAACCAAGTGACCACTGGAAATGACAGACTGGGCTCCAGTCACAATTGGGTCTTTGCACAAGTGTTCTTGGGATTTGGGGCACAAGGAACCATCTTGCTAAAATAACACTTCTCTCTGACCTTGCTTTCTCTGGGAAAATCATTCCTAATTCATGTTGGTGTCACATTAATGAAGAAGTGATAAAGCTCCAGTGGAACTCCTTCTTTCTCTACAAATGCTATTTATCTAAGCCCACCAAGGAGTGCACAAACTGCAAGATGCCTTGTTTTGGGGAAGATTTTAGTATGATTAGCAAATTTTAGACTATGCTTTTTGTCTTAGCAAAGACTCTTATCTTTTCTGCTTTATGTCTAGGAGTACATACAAATTTACTAAAGAACCTTTTATTCCTAACAATAGTACCACTCCAGGCATGTATCACTCCATCATCTGACAGGCACTCTTAATCCAGAAAGTTTTTATTTGTTTGGATCTGTTATTACAGAATAATTATATTCACAGGGGTGCATTATCTATAGCAATACCATTACATGGATAGTTTTGCCAATAAATGCTCCAGTGCAGATCAGATCCAATGGATGTGTCAGTGTGTTCAGATCCTTTGCCTCCATTGAACTCAGGAACTGGAAACAAAATTACCCTGCCCCTATCTTTTGCATCTTTTGATATCCCTAGCTCTAATGGCCTACAGAGTCTGAAATCACATCAGGAACAGATCCCAAGAGGAAAATTCAGTTTCTTTCTCTACATTACATGTAGCTGTTCATCAAATTTACCGGGCAAAGTTCCTAAGCACATGGAGGCTGGACCAGCACTGACAGAGGGTCTCTCTTGTATAGCAACCCTTTGATCAGACTGACAGCATCATTTATTTACTTTTGTTTCATATTCTTCAATGCTCCAGTAAGTTATTTTTCCCAGTTGATTATCAAAGGCAAAGGCTGCCCTTTCAAGTTGGATTTGCACCTCTTCCCTTCCCCTCCATTTCAATTAGCTATGGAAATTACTTGGATTTTCTTTTTCTATCTCCTCTTGCCTACCTGTCTATACAAGAGGCTTTAGGAACGCTGATGGCTGGAGAAAACTCCAGCTGATGTCTTCCCTGTAGGAAATGTTGTGACTTGCAATTAGCACATCTAAGTGCTCTGTTTGACCTACTGCTGGCCAGGGTGGAGAGCACAGAGACAGCTGCAGTGTCTGCCTTTTCCCCAGCTAAGAGCAACGGGATGGAGGGCTGTGAGTGCTATGGATGGAAGAAAGGAGGTATCACCACAAACCAGTAGGGACAGACAATGACAGGAACTGGTTTACTACACTGGAAGACAGAAGGTGAACATAAAAGCTTCATGAAATAGGATCTCTGCCTGTGGGGAACTGCTGTTCCGCTGTGTTTGCAGCTATTACTTTTCTGCAAACAATTCTGTGACTGCAGAGACACAACAGGCAGTGAACTGCCCGGAGCAGCTTAGGGCTGAGCAGAAATGGCATTTGGACTGGGCTGGAGCTCTGGGCTCCTCCACTTGGAGGTGCATGGATAAATGTCTTTAGGCACAAATCCCAGCATGCTGGGAGGAGCACATATCCCACAGGGCAGCTTTCCAAGTGTGATTTGCCCTAAACAGCTGGTCACCAAAAGTTTCTGAGATCCACAATATCAAGACTTAAAAACACATCAGATGTGTTCAAGATAGGGGAATAACTCTGGGCTGTATTTGACACCAGCATTAACATGTAGGTGACCCCACAGGAACAGGATTTGGAGAGATCAGACTGGAGGCAGTACAGATCCATGGGATTTCTCACCACACGTCTCCCCTAGACATGTCATGTCATGGTTTACTGGAGATGTTTTAAAGCCATCATTAAGAAACAAATTCTAAGACTGATTAGTACCAATGCATATACTCTTGGGATGTTCCTAACCACATCTATATATTCTAACTTACCAACATTGCTATGGGACTCTTCCTTTTTGGTTTTCTGCCAGACCTTACACTATAGTGAAAGGTGACGGAAGAGGAGGCAAGACATGCCCCTTTGTTTAAAGCCAGATGTAAGAAAATGTTTTTATTTGCTCAGATGTACTGGATACTTTGTGCAAGCTGCATCTTCATGCAGTGCAGGTTTGCAACTGCACATGTAACATGGTGAAAAAAAGAATAAATGCAGCAATTTTGCAGCTCTTCCTAAGAGAGTGAGAGAGAAGGATAGTGAATCAGATTCCTTTTCCATGTGCTGCTGCTCTTAAATATTTGCTACATCATATAGACAGCATTAAGTGTGATGAAGACCCACCCTGAACCAGAATCACAAGACACTCCATGTCACTTCTTATGCCAGTAGGGTCTGAAGCTGGCAGTTTCCAACCAGCTGTGGATTCTTACAGCTTGAGTTAGGTATCATTACTTCTATGCCATTTTGCAAAATATTCCAAGAACCTAATGAAGGTCACTACATTCTTGTTAACACTTATTTTTTTCACAGCTGGGAAAAAATAAGACACAGATCATAGCAGCTGATGAGAGTTCTTGCATGCACATCTATTTTACCAAAGTAGTGCTAAAAACTAAACCAAGAGCATCAAGGCAGAGTTGGAGGCAACCAGCCAGGTTTTTTTTTTTAATAACACAGCACCCAGTGTTTGCAGCCTTTGTGGTTGTCACAAAGTACACACACCTACCCAAAGCTGCATAGCAAGGAGGCAAAACCACACTATTGATACAACTTCACAATACCAATCAAAAGAGAGGAAGCATTGTCCATGCAGACATCTAATCCCTCAGGGGAAACAGGCAGGAATCCTTTGTAAACACCTTTTTTAAGGAATACTCTATGAAGATACAGTGGAGATGCTGCAGCCAACATTGTGGTAAGAGTCTCATGCAACACAGCATCTCAGTAAAGAATTTAATCTCAACCTCGTAAGTACTGTCCATCAACAATTCCTGCATGTATCTATAACACCTCAGAAAGTTTAATTACCACTTAAGAAATGGAAGACTAAATGAGCTATGTGACATTTCCCACTCCAGACCCTGTAGGTCAGCATTATTTAAGACAACTGGGAGTTTGAAAAGCTAAACATTAGGGTTGGCAGATGAACAGATGGATGGATTGCTGCCAACATAATCCATCTTCCCACTTGCCTCCATAGGGCTGGGTGACATTCAAAGCTAACTACTTCCCTATGCAAAGAGAAATGCACGCGATGCAATGAGTAGGCTTTAAAAAGGACACATCAGCTGGCATGACCAGTGGCAAAATGCTTTATGGCTGCTGTTTAATGTGCAGGTGAGGCTGTAAAAAAGAGGCATCAGGCTGTGACAGAACAGGGGACTGTAGTAACTAGAGTGGATTAGCTGTAAAACAACCTCTGAGCAAGTTGCAAAAATCTGTCAGGATCCTGTCATTTTTTCTTTGCGCATAAGACGTCTAAATCTAATTAACCTTTTAATCAGAGCAGATAAAATTGTGGTATTATCATTAAAGGGGATGCCTTATCTACAGCTTCATGAAAAATTTCCATCTCTGCTCAACTTGGATTTTTTTTTTTGCTTGAGGCTCTATGAGTAAATTCCCCAAACACTGAAAAATAAAAAAGAGTAAAGTAGGAGATGGTTTAACACAGCCAGTTACTATGCAGATACCAGCTCATCTGATGCCAGATTCATCTCACTGCAGAACTGTCAGATCCAGCTCAAATACCTGTTGCCTGAACACAGGGGAAGCTCCTGCTCCCTGACTGGGGCAGGAACAGCAGGAGCTGTGACACACTGTGCCAGTATGAATCGTGCCACTCTCCCTGACCGAGGACACTGAAGCCCAAACTCCAACATACCCAAGACTTGCTGGTTTTCTGCAAGGATTAAAAAAAAAAGTAAAACAATCTCCTACATTTACTAGCTATAGCAGGCTGTTCTGTCAGCTACTAGACTACAACATAACTTTTCTAAATTGATGCAACTACCTCTGACGTGTACCTTTGTACCTACAGGACCCCAAAGAACAAAGGTTGCTGTCTCTGACTGGTCTACAGTATAACCCAGATCACACTGTATGCTGTGGGATTTTTCTTGCAATGACTGAAGTCTTCAAGTTTTCTACATCTGCTGGCAAACATTAGTACTGCTGAAAAAATCAGCCAGCACAAGCAGGTGCAGAAAAAACCCCAATCAAAATCTGAACCTGGGACTCCAGATAATGAAGCTTCCTAACTAACATACTGGTGCATCTGCTTCGCCGAACTTGCCTGTGTAATCTGAACCAAAAACCTTACTCACTTCCATTTACTACTGCCCATATGCCACCTCTAAATATACTTGCATACTAGCATTTATGCAACGTTCAGTACAAAATCCATATGGCTCCTTTCAGCAAGCAGCAACAAGGATAAGTTGCAAACTGAGTCTGGAGATGGAGCTTCTAAAGATTTCTTTCTAAGCACCATACAACACTTGCTGTAGACAGACACTGGTGGAAGAGTTGTTACAAACTGCTCTAGATGGACGACGTTTTCTTTCTTACATGAAGCTAAAATGGATTTATTTTCTATTAAATGTCTCCCAGTGATCCCTCTGGAACAGAATTTGGGTAGCAGAGCAGATCCAAGCTTAGGCTGAGGAGTGTTGTACAGCTGCCACCAATTACTTTGACCAGTCTCATCTGCGACCTTCACCCTTGCTCCTCCCACCCACTGGCCTGGGAACTGCATTTAAGCCCTTGCCCTGCCCCTTACTTGGCTTATGCTGTGTGTGCTTGTTCTGACCTGCTTGGCTTTACTTCTTTGGTGACATCAGAGCTGTGTTGGAACTATAGGTTTCTCTGTTGGATGAGAAAAGATCCCATCGTGGAACTCACTCTCCCCTTCCTGTTTAGGTGCAGTGGGACTGTGCCCCTTTTCCAAGGTTCCTGTCTCAACCTGCCCTGTTATCTGGCTTCCACCTCACCTTCCTTCCTGGCAATGTCCATCCTTACTTGCTTCCTGACAAGGATTTTCCCGAGCCCTTGAAACTGGTGAGCATAATCCACAGTTAAATAGAAGAAACAAGTATTCCCATGGAATGAGTGAGCAGAAAATCAGGAGTTTTTGAAGCTCCGCTGCAGTGACCACTGCTGGGTTGCCTTCCAGGATGTAGGAGCAAAGCAATTCAAGCCTGTCCCACTTGGCTTTCTGACTATCAAAGAGAGCCTCTGAATGTTAACAACTTGCTGTAACAGATAAAGGGTAAATATAGGCTGGCTGTCACTGCCTGAATCGCAGGAATAAAATGTGGCAGCCAATGAACTTCTTATACTTAAACCATCAAGACTCTAAGACCATTAAACTTTCCCATGCACTGAAAGAAAAAGGTTCCATGTCTCTAAGAGACTGCAGTCAGAGCAGTAAGTCAGGGGCCTTGTGCTGCTGTTGCTCTTAGTCTTTTAGATGATGGGTTCTTAATTCCACAAATCGTTGTATCCCTTGTGGACACATGCTGTGTTAGACTTAATCTTGACTGATAGCAAGGAATTGATCACAGAAATAAAACATAACTGGTTGCTTAGTTACCAATGATCACTACACAGTTACATTTGCTGTGAGCAAACAGAGCCCCGTGCAAACCAATTACCCCTCATTACAACTCTAAAATGTCAGCTTCAGAGAGCTGAAAACAACTGAGCCAGGTAATAAAGGGAAATTTGAGTAGAAAAATACAAATGATAATTGGGAACTTTTTTCCTCCCTAAATGTTCAAATAGCCACAGTCCTGTGGCTGAGGAAAGCAAATATATTGGTTTGAAAAAAAATAGGATTCTTGTTTATTGGGAAAGTGAAAACAAGCATGTTACATGTGTAAACACTGGGAAAGTAGAAAGTAGTAAATAAAAATGACAAGCTAAGAATTGCACAAAACTGATCGGGGGGAAAAAGACATAGGGAGAATTAAAGAGCTTCAGGATTAATGGTGGTAATAAAGGAGCTGAAATACTTTGGGTCCAAAAAACAGCATGGTGTAATTCCAAAAATGAAATGAGGGGTGTGATGATTAGGGGGAATGGCTTAGGCATGGGAAACAGCTCTATGTCTGTGTGATGCAGACTTAAAGAGCCAGCAGGTGCAATGGTTGCAGGATCTGCAAACATCCTTCCCACTTCTTGAAACACAGATATATGGCTATTGCTATTTAATACACTGTGAGGAGCCACCCTCATACTTCTCACAATTAGGTGCTATTCTTTTATGGTCCATCCCCAAAGAGCAAATCAATAAATCTCTCATAATTGTGACCTTCTTTTAGCAAGGTCTGTCCTTCATCTATCAATCAAACAGAGCTTTGGTGCCAGCTCTGTGGACAAAATGCTTTGCTTGGATGCCTCACCAGCAGCACATTCATGAGAGGACGCACCACAGAGATGCTGCAGGTTAGATACTCATGGACTAATCCATGCACTGAATTTATCACCAGAACTGTAAACAATTCATTCTTAGCATTGCTTGTGTCCAGGCTCTCTCCTCCTCAGCAGTTCATCTTCCCTCTCCTAAAATACATGATAATAAAAGCACCAATGGAGATGTCTGCCTTCCTTGCATGTGCTGTAAAGTGCAGCTATCTGATTGTGTCCTCATGACAATGTAAGTTCTCTGAATACAGGAAGAGTCAGAGCTGGATGCAGCCACAGTAGAAATGGGTTTGGGCTGAGTGCTCTGCTCCGCTCCAGTAAAAACTGCATGTCTTGTGTCCAGGAGGGATAAGGACCATAAGTGCTAAATCCTCTACAAAACCTGGGATGGAGCAATACCCTACCCTGGGCGACCTGCAGTTTACAGAGGAGAAGAAAAAGACCCATTTCTTCCTTTCTCACCTCTTTATGCAGTGCAGTACAATGTAATAAAAAATTCTACAGGGGACAAAGAGCACCTTTTTGCCTTTGACTCCATTATGAAATTGGTTCCTGTGTGGCCAGGAGAGAAGTAAAAAACAGAATGAGCAATTCTGAGGTTGATAATGAACAGAGAGAAGTGTGCTCCTGTATATTCAAGAGATGTACAGAAAGTGTTACAAGTACTTCAGTGTCAGGAAGCATTTTCTGTTGTTGAGTTTGAGCAGAAGCTCAGGGAAAGACACTTTACAACAGCTCAGCTCAGTGTTGGCTGTAGGAACTATTGCTCTGTGAAGTAGTTTATCAGCAGCCTGGATGGCATGTCTGCAGTGTAGGAGAGGTGCTGCTTGTGTTTACATAAATAGTTGTATGGGGCAATGTGTGCATGTGTTACATTGATGGCTGATCCACAGAGGTGCGTCCTAAATGGGATTGGTTCATAAACATCACAGTGTGCCTGCTCTGGAGAAGTATTAGAGATGTAGGAACAATTCCATGAGAGTGAGTCCATGTGAAAGATGGGAAGTGCCTCTCAGCTTCTGTGGTGTCCAGGCCATCTGCCTGAAGGGTGACACTCTGCTCTGGGGGTCAACATGTAGCAGCTGAGTCTGTTTCTGTAGATGCAAAGCCAACTTCCCTGTGCAAAGACAGAGCTTTGTGATCTCCTGAAAGATGGGGAAGTTCTGTTGTCTCTTCTGCTCACTGTACAAGTTAGCACTGTCTGCTGCTAATCCCTTGGTTATTATCAAGGCCCTCAGTTATGTAAACCTGGACCAAATGAAAAAGGCCTGAAGAAATAATGGGCTTACCTCATCATATTCCAGCTGGCAGCACTGCTGAGGACATGGTGAAAAACTTGATTTATTAAAATTGATGAAGGAACTGGCTAGTCTTGAATAATTCATTACATATCAGCTGCTGCTGAGGTAATAGGAGCTCAGCAAGATCCTCTTTAGCACTGCACAGTGCCTAAAATCTTTAAATAAGATGAAGTCAAAGATTGGCTAGTTAAAGATTGAAGGGCTTTCTCCATGTGAAGTGAGAGGCCCTGGCTCCTGGCGCTGAGGTCATCCAGCTGTGAAAATCACCCAGGTCTCTCAAATGGAAGCCAGCCTGCTAATGTCATTGATATTTGCCAGGGCATGAAACATTCTGCCTCAGCCATCAACTTCTGCAGAATATAATGGCTCCATTTTTCACAATTCTTACTGGAATCAGGTTTAGTTTTCAATATTCACCACAGGCTAGGGATGTCTGAGGGTGTTGGCTTGCTTTTCTGATCATTATGCTTGAAAATAAATCAGCCTGGTACACTAAGAAGTAGGCACTACTATTTGAGTACACAGATCTTGAGGTGCAATCTCTGCTGCTGCTCAGGGCTTTTGTCAGCACCAGCAGAATCAAATTATCCACAGCCTGGGCAGTGGCCGGGCTGGGTTTTGGAAGGATGTCAGAAGCCCTGGAACAGAATCCTGCTAACTTAATCTGGTCCCACTTGATGAACCAAGAGCTCTTTTTAACTCCACTGATGCCAATGGTAAAACCTTTGAGAAATATGTAAAGCAACAGCAAAATAAGGCACTGTAATAAGATGGCTGATACTCCTCTTCCTGCATGTCTTCCTACAGAGGTCAGAGGAACTGTAGTTAATAAACAAAGAGGAAAAAACAACTGATGTAATGAACATATTCCTGCTTCTC
The DNA here is from genome assembly GCF_024509145.1 of Vidua macroura. Classification (NCBI taxonomy): domain Eukaryota; kingdom Metazoa; phylum Chordata; class Aves; order Passeriformes; family Viduidae; genus Vidua; species Vidua macroura. The sequence continues at coordinate 29,430,669 of NC_071577.1, forward strand.
AGTTGCTGGTATGAAGTCTCCACTATCCACTGTTATAGACCCCCCCTGAAGTCCATTGATTTCTCTCTTTCCAGCTAGTGATGATAGAAACTGGCCTCACAGCCCTTTTCCCCCCACCAAGCACCTAGGAATTTGTGAGGTGCTGATGGTACAGCACCTCTAGATCATTAAGACAGCTGGACACAAGACAGCCTTTGACTTAAGACCCTAATGAATACAGAGATTGTGATGCCTTGTTGATTTCCTCAAGCCAGATTTTACTTCCAGATAACATTCCTGCTTCAGCCAGAGCAGATGATTTTAGCCAGTGTCTGAAGTATGTTGGTAAAGGTACTCTGATGTACCACTGGCATCATGAGACATCTGACATACCACCAGAAGACTGTCTGTTTCCTCTCCTCTCCAAAAATACTACTGCATCAATCACTTGTGAAAGTGTTTTAAAAATTAAAGCCAACTCGCCCTTGCCTTGAAATGCAGGCAGCACTTTCTCTTCCTGCTGTCTGTTAATAGCCTTTCTGCAGGAGGTCACACAACACTGATTTATACTCCTGAGATTTTTGTGGACATAGGTTAAGATCATTTGGAGAAACCACAAACTGAAGTTGTGACTTTTCACCCTGAAGTATGTGAATGAAGCAAATACTGTAACTCTCACAGCTGCAGAGTGGGAGATGCTGTGAACAAACTGCAATGTGGTAACATATGAGACTGATGTCTGCTCCCTGATCTCCTGAGACAAGACACTCCAATTCCTGTCTTTCAGCTCCATTACCTGTAAGAGGCCAAAATAAAACTACCTTCCAGCATCTGCAAGGACTCTCCTGGCAGTCTCTGAGAACCAAGGAAAAACAGGTAAGGTTTCCTAAAACTGAAGTGTAATTACTTGAAATTAGCTTAATTCTGAGACCTGTTATCAGATGTAAGAGGTCCAAGCCACTGTCTGAGCACAAGCTGGCATGTCCCAGGGACATGTGCCCTGTGGGACACTGTGCCTTCCCCTCTGAAGTGGCAAGGACAGGACTATGGTTTCAGAAGACCAGTCCATGACCTATACATGCCTCTCCTTACCCACCACCAGCATAACTCTGTATGTGGTTCTGTCCTTGTAGCTGCTTTTGATCTTTCAACATTGTTTTCTTCTCCATTTCCTTCTTTCTTGCCTTTTTTTTTTTTTTTTTTTTTTTTTTTTTTTTTTGGAGTCATCTTTTCTCTTCTGGAAAGGGCACCTGACTAGGCACAATTGCCTTGGGAGCTACTTTAGGAGGCACAGTGCCCCTCTGACCTGCCAGACAACAGCAATTGCTATGTGGCTTCCTTTGCTTTATTCCTGCAGGAGACCAGCTGGTAGCATTTTCTCTAAGCAAGGCAACATCCCTGAGGTACACTCAGGTGAGAGTACTTCAGGGAATTCCCACTGGGAGGTGAGAGTAAAGGATTTTATTATTAAAAAAAACCCAAACCAAAACCAAAAATCACAAAATCCCAAATACTGGAGGAAATGCCATTTCCTTTCAAGTGATTCTGAGAGGTAGGGACTGCAAGAGAAGTAGGGAAGCAAGAGTTTTACCAGTTCCAACACAATTCTATTTTTTTTCAGGAAGATATTAAAAGTCCATTTCAATGCAAACCCTTTTGGGGAAGGGTGGAAGCTGAAGCCTGTTCAAACATACAGCTGGTTTTAGCTGGGATAGAGTTAATTTCCCAGACTAAACAGTGGAAAAAAGGTTAAGAGAAGGGCACAAAGCAACCTACTTCTTATTCCAGGCAGAAAGGAAGGCAAATGGTATAAATCAAGAGTAGGAAAACTCAGATGTTTTTCTTAAAGTTTGTTTGTTGTTTTGGGTTTTTTTAACCTAAGAGATATAAAATAGATGAAATTGAGTTGGCTAGAATTTTGGGGACACTGGAGTGGCTGGGTTTGCAAAAGAGTTTGTAAATTGCCTGAAGAGACACATTTGTTTCTCTGGGGTACAAGTGAAGGAAAGGGCCTTTCTCCCAGTTCTTTTCTTGGTGGTGGTGTGCTGAAGGTACACTCAGTGCCACTGATGGCCCGGCTAAGTGTAAAACCTGGCTTTTTCTATACAGCAAAAAGAAAAAGAAATGTTAAATGCTTTTTTAATTTTCTCTAAGGATATGGTGGAACTAAGCCAAAAACCTGTATTTGTACTGCTCTGCCTAAGGCAGCATAAGCACCATCTCTGGTGAATCACTAGGCCCCAAAGCTTTTACTCCTCCTAAATGAATGCCAATTATCCTGGGGAATTGCTGACAGGTACAAGGACATAGTGACACTGCTGGGCTAATGCATGATGGGTGTCCATGGCTGAGGGTCTATAGGATTCTGCCCCAAACTCTCCAGGATGATGAGGTCTGGGATCTAATCCTCTGTATCTGACTTTCACTGTGCCCCAATTCACCTCAGTTTTTCTGCTTAATGCTATTTCCTGATCTTCTATAATGCATTTTCCAAATATTTTGCCCAGTATCTTTTATGAAGCTGGTGAAGAAGTTCCTCGCAGTTCAGGGGCCCACATGAGCAGGATGTTGGCAGGTAGGTGCACAGGATATCTTTGGAGATCAAGGAAAACAGAAGATTGTTGTCACCATGCTTCTATGGACAAATTACACACAGAAAAGTTTGGAAATGCATCTTCTGCAAGATGGAGAGAAAGGGTGCAAGGCAAATCCACTGAGATAAATTTGAGGCTTCCTTTGCAGCTAAAACAGCCATGTTGACACACATTAGGTTAAGACCAGACTCAACTGTTTTGATGTAAAATGCCTGGCTGCTTTAATTGGCTATAGGCTTCTAAGTCCTGAAGTCAGCTGTGCAACACAACCAACTGATATTTACCTCTTCACTGCTTTGTCTTGCCCAGTGCTGCAGGATCAGTGCACATGTTCCTGTGCATGAGAGTTGTTCACTGAACTGGTGGATTACTTTGCAAGAGAAGCAAATAACATTTCACATTTGAAGGGACTGTTCAGACTTTCATTTCAGGCAAAGCTACTCTGGCCTAGGTTCAGTTTCTGCTCCAAGGAATGGCTCCAAGGCACTGATAACCATTATCAGCAACTAGGCTATAATCACTGAGCTGTTGAGCTACTCACTGGCAGTGAAATGACTGCATTTGGATACCCCAATGGCCTCTGATTGGTGATGTGACACTCAGGCAATGCAGTCAGTGTCCCTCTGGACTTGCTGAGGGGCACAGAGGTCTCATGCTCTAAGGACACACAGAATTCCACAAAGTAGTGTTTTGAGCATGGCTGAGGATAAGGAAGCTTTTTAAGGTGAGCCTTGGAACACCATGCTTCCTGCTGCAGTCTGTGCCAATGCGCTGGCATGTGGAGGGATGCAGGACTGCTGAGTCCAATTTCTGTCTTTCTTCTTTGAATCTCTCCCATCCAAGATGATGTAGGATAGGAACACCATAGGGGACAGAAGACGCTCCTACTGCTTCCAAGCACTGCACTGCCCTGTGAGCTGACTCAGTTAGGTGGAGCACCAGGTCTTCAGCCAGGCCCAGAAAACCACCAGCAGCTGAAAGCAGCAGGTTGTGTGGAGCTGCAGCAGGTTGTGTGGAGCTGCAGCAGGTTGTGTGGAGCTGCAGCAGGTTGTGTGGTGCAGATAGCAGGTGGTTCCTGGCTGCGGCCGGTCATGCACTTGCACCAGTGCACTGGCACACCCAGCCTGGCTCCACTGAGCCAGGGGTGTCACTGAGCCTGTGGAGCAAATTCCTGCTAATGAGACTGCAGATCATCTTGTAGTCATCCCTGTTACAAGCAGCAAGACACTGTCTCAGCCTCCTGATGTCAACCTCTGCTAGGGTTTTGTATTAAGAGAACACAGGCCCAATTTCTCATCCCCATTATAACTTCAGTGACGTAAGAGTAGAGGAAAAAAGACATTAAATACTCTGCATCAAGGCATGCTGGGTCTTTTTCCAAATAAAATGGAGGAGAATCCCTCAGTAGGGTGTAGTCCCACACAAGAAGTTTTACTATCAGGTTCCCTCACTGGGAGGAAGGCTATGAGGATAAGCATCTTCCTGCTGCTCCACACACCCACAACTATCTTGTGGCCATCAGTCATGCTCAGCAGGGATGTGGGCATGGGGAAAGAAGGCTGGTCGCTGCCAAAGGCTTCCTGGGCAGCTGTGTGCTTGGAGGAGCACTGCTGGAAGACACCTCTGACTGCAGCTCTCCTCTCCCTGCAAGACAGTTGTGGTCCCTGAGGACCATCCTTGTGTGCTGGGCCTAGGAGTAGGCTCACTTGCACCAAATGACCACTCATGTGTCCTCACAGTCAGTACATCAAACAGAAAGGCAGCTGGGAGACCCAGACTATTGCAGTACCACAGGCTAGTGTTTACCCTCATTTGCATGGATGTAAACAACCTGCTTGGAAGCAAGCAAGGATACCTGATTTTGGCTACTGCCAGCGTGAGGGGGACGCTGCATGGGGGGTACAGAGCTACCAGGAGAAGCTACAGCGAAATCAACCCACTCTTCTTCAAGCCATTTACTGCAAGATGAGGCAGGAAGAATCAATAATATGTATTGAGCTGGGAAAGTTAATCTGCATCCAGAGCATCATAACAAATTAAAAGGAAATAAAATCAGTACAATTCCACTGGCTCTCATTACTATCACAGTGGAAAGTAATTAAAATCTATGGGGCAAATTCAACGCTGTAGGAGCTCTCCTGAAGCCAAAGGCACTGTACAAGGGCATTGCTTTTTCCAGATGCTATGTATTTCCAACAGCAGCAGGAAAGGCAAAATGGGCAGAGTGGATAGGACAGGCTAAGAGCACAACCTCTTTAGGAGCCAGGAATTCTGCTGCTTGCTCTTCCTTGTGTGGAGTCATGCTGCACGCCTGCTGCTTTGGTGCCTGATGTGCTGACTTTCAAAAGCTCCAGGCATTTGTACGTGGGGCTCCCACTCAAGGACTTCTCAAGCCAATACACAACTTCCATTCATCAACTCTGGCTGTCACCTCATCCTGCCTGTTCCCTGCTCCCCCTGCATTATCCTGCTGCCTTTGCACCCCTCTCTCCACCCCGCGCCTAAGCACAGCTACCCGTGCTACATGCTCTCTTAGGTGCTAAAGAAATGCCTTTTCCTGCCACAGAGCACCTTCTGCTATCCTGTTGCCTGATAAGACTCTCAACCCATCTTTCTGTGCTTTCCTACAAACTCCTTATCCTTTGACCCACACACATCCCTGATGAAGAAGCTGAAAGAGGACTATCACCTTCCCTAAAGCCACAGCCCCTTGCACTCCCATTACAGCTCTGCTCCAGTCCTGTGTTAATTATGAGCTGGAGCTGTGCTATAAGGCAGGAATTCAACCTGAAGCAGCATTCACTGCCCAAACTTTGATACCTTGACTCTGTGAGAGGCCCTACTGCCCCACAGCCGAGGACTCAGTCACACACCTGATTCCACTGAGTGGAAGGAGATGCGTGAAGCACAGGAAGCACATTCCTCATCACTGCACACAGCATTGTGTCCAACTACCCAGCACTGCAGTGTGAAGCAGCAGTGCAGCCACCACACTGGCACCCAGAGAGGCAACTGATGGTGACAGCCAGTAGCATGGGGCTGCAAATGCAGTTTGGTTCATGGGGCTTAGGAGCTAGAAACCGCCATTAAAAGAGAGAGGCACTGGATGGAACAAATCAGTCTGGGGAAGTCCTATAGATGGTGTGTAGCAAAAGATTTCATCTCAGCATGTTTGTCCAGCTTTCACCTTTATGAACCTCTTATCTCCTGACGCTCCACCCTGTGCGTGGCTTCCACCTATGGAAGCTATGCCAATGGCAGCAGGATGATGAAGCTACCAAATACCATGTGTGGCAAACACCAGTCTGCACACACAGAGTGCTGCTGAGGGCTTTTCCACATGGACATGTTTACCATATAATAATTATGGTAATCTACAGAGATAAGTGGATTGTTAATGCTGTTTTACAAATTGGTGTACTATGGTCCTGCAGGTGGAGCCATGGACTGAGCTGTATTTCCCGATATACCATGATCTTGTTCACTGTCTGGAAAAGTGGAGGTCTCACTTGACCTGGCTGTACCTCAGTATGCCTTTCAGAAGTTCAACCACTTTATTAACACATATCCACATCTGTAACTATGTTCAGATTCACCAATGACAAGTAAAAACCCCATTCTTAAAAGTCTTCAGTGCCTTAAAAGTCACAGCTGTATTATCATAGAATGTGTTTCAACATTTCACCAAAAACAGGTGCTTGCATCTTTCAAAACAATACAGCAAGGAAAGCAAACAGAAATCTGCCCCTTAATAAGTACCTATCTAGTGGCCAACCTCCCTCATTTTTCTAATTTCCATCTCAAAATAGCAGACCTTCTCTCCAGATATATAAGTCTCATCTGCCTCTATTACAACAACTTTGAGTTGATGTGTATGACATTTATATATTCTTCAAAGGGATTGCTCTTTAAGGTAGTGTTAGCTTGAGGTACAACTGGAGTTTTGATCTGAATATTACTTAACTCAAAACAGACTGTGCTCTGATGGTCTTTATAGGAGGTGAGATACAGGTAGAAGAATGGATTTTAGGCAAAGAGAAAATAAAGTTTCTGACTCTCATCCCTCTGTACAGGCCAGGGGGAGTAGGGATCTTCTTCCTTTGGATGTCAAAAGCTATCCTAAATGAAAAAAAAATCTAAGGTATGCACTAATACATGCTGCACTGCTGTAAGTATGAACAGGATTGCTGATGTGGTTGTGGGCTATGCTAGTGCCTGCAGCTGCTTCTGTTTTATGGATTTACTTCATGCTACTGCTGTAATGAAGAATAGCCTGAGGAATGTGCTGAGAGCCAGAATAAAAAGCATTGCAGAGTTACTGCTCCACTGTCTGCATGTGACCAGAAATATCGCAGTACTGTGTAGACAAGCAATGACTGTCACCCTTGGGAAAATGGCTCTGTGGTACCCAGGTAAGAACAGAACCCAGAATAAAGGGCAGAAGATCCTCACTGAGAGACAGGACTGGCTGTTGAGTTAGCAGACCTGGTTCTCAGAGCCAGGAAAGAGACACTGACTTCCTGTACGTGTTGGAAGGTGTTCTGAAACTCCAGCGGCAGATCAAACAAGCAAGCTATGCACCTTGATCTTAAACAGCTGATCAGCTCAGAGGCTGCTTATCAGTACAAAGGAGTCCATGGCCTAGCCATTCCTCTTTCAATAACTGATTTTCTTTTTCTTTCCTTTTTTCTCCTGTGACTTTGGCTGATGCTTGTTTTCAGTAATACTGAGTTTTCAGGGAAGCTGAAGTACTGTGTTGTGTGGTCTCCCCACTGCAGGTATGGCTTCTGCAATCATAAAGCACCAATTTCCAAAGCTGTATCTAGCCCTTAAATAGGAGGAGAAGTGCCACACTGGGGCTTACTGACAGGTTATCTTGTGTTGTGGAAACCTGAGCCCTGACTGTCCACAGAGAACAGAGCTGTGGGAAAAAATGGGGCACATCAGTGCAAAACAGTTAAGCACCGCAAACCAGGATTCCTGAGGGAGTGCTCTTATCTGCTTGTAACTGAGAGGTCTCAGCTCAGGCCTGAGGGTTTTTTTTTCAGGTTAAACTACCACAGCACAGATTAGCAGTGAAACCCTATTGATCCTTTATGAGAAGCAGTTTCCTCCCCGGCTCTTCCAAGCCACTTTCTTGGAAAGGCTCTTCCAAGACAGACCTCCTCTTGGAAGGGGTTGCTTCTGTCCACTCCTAGAAGCAGGCTGGAAGGATCAGCCACACCACCACAAACAACAGCAGTATTTCAGCACAGAGCTGACTGATATTTCCAGGCACTGATATCCTGTTGGTATCAAGGGGGGCTCAGCTTCAATCCAGTACCAGCCATGGCTAGTGCTAATTCCGCTCCAGCCAGACTCTGACCCACTGCTCTGTCTCTAGACCTCTCTGCAAGGTGTGTTTATTGAGAAAGATGCTTGAGATGTAATAATCCTTAAGATAAGCAAGGACTTGAGTAGAGGGAATGGTAGGGAAGTTGTCCTTTCAACAAGCTAGGAAGCCAGCAAATAAATCTGACACAACAGCTCCAACAGGCTGTGACATTAGAAATTAATGTGTATCACTTCTGTGCTAGGTCTGAATGGAGCTGCCTCTGCTCATTATCTGAGGGTCTTTAATTCCCTTTTTCCTCAGGGAAGAACCTTGCATGAAAAGTTCAGCTGTATGTACTCTGAGTCTTGTGAATCACTTGATTGTGGTCAAAGCCACTGTCATCTTTCAGTTGCTAACTGGCTTCCTAAACATGCCTACAGAAACAGTAGGATTGCTGTGTGGTAAACAAATTACTTTTGACAGGAGACTGCCAGCCCTGCTCCCAGACGCCAGGGAAGCCACAAGATGGGCTGCACAGTGTCTGACTGGAGCAGCTCTAGCATTGCATCTACAGCTAGTGCAGTGTCAGGCTGCTTCTGCAAGCACTGACAACCGAGCCTGCAAACTCCCACCACCATCTGCTGAAGCTTCACATCCCAAAGGAAAAATGGATTTTTGCTTACACGTATCTTTAAGCATTTCAACAGCAGAAAAGGCAAGGGCGTAGACACTCTCTCTAGCTAAAAACACAACTTTTTTTCTTTATAAGAAAAAATTGACTGCTGCTCCTTGACTTCCCATCTAGGACAGGGTTTCTTTCAAAAGCTTTAGAACCTTTAGTCCCTTTCTGGAGAGAAATCCTTAGGACAGGTACCGCTAAGCTCCCAAACACGTTATTTCTGGAATGTGAAGATAAACACAGGTTCCGAAAGGTCTGCAATGGGCCCTGAGATGTTACACAGCAAAGTGAATATCAGCAGACAGTGGAGATTTTTTTCCCCTTGTGCTTCACCTTGAAGCAGCTGTTAGCAAAGCCAGAAAACTCCTCTGCCCCTTGGTGTATTTAATACAGCCTTGGCAAAGGGACTGCAGTCAGCTCATGAATATGGGAATTGCCTAATTCTCCAGCTATTCTTATTACCTCAGCCTGAGGATCCCAGCTTTTCATAACTAATTCCTGAAATCACAGACTTTCCACTGTCCTTTCTGTCCTTGAGCAGCAAATCACTCCTCCGCATGTAACAGATGCTGGTGCCTGCTGTGGTGCCACCGGTTTTCCCAGGGCCCTTCCCTAGCAGGGATGATACTGTGGACAAGGTTACTGACCCCCACACTGTTCCCTGAGATACTCACCCTTTGTTGCTGTAACTTACAGGAGGATGCCTGGAAAATAACAAATGCTGCACAGCCCTGTGCAGTGGCTCGGGCTGGCTGAACATTCTGAAGCCTGGGCAGTGGGCTGGCAGCTGTAATGCAATCTGTCTCTGGCAGCAGAGATCTGTCACCCTGCTCCTACAAGCCAACTCCCTCCACATTCCACCTCGTCTGTGACTCCCACAAAGACTCAGGATTTGCAGTGCCTCTCGCCTGTCACTTCATTTTGCCCTCACTGTCATATACATTCTCAGTCCACCTTCCCTCTCTGTACCCATATACCTGTTTTCTACCTCTTTGTTATTTTTCCTTATCTCACTGATTCTGCCATCCCTGTCCATCCTCCCAAGACTCAGAGCTACTGAAAAACAGATGGAAGCTGAGACTGGGCTAATTATGAAGTTGGGACCGCAAAACTTGTGGAGATGTTGGCCAGACGTGCCCAGTTTATTCCCAGAGACAAATGGGTACATCCTTTCAATGCTGACAGGTGACATGGGAGCAGGAAACTCATCAAACTTTCCAATCCTGGCTATGGAGTGCTGTGTGTGACGCCTCCTCATCTCACTAACACCCACGACTGCTGCTGCCAAGCTGCTCTGGACACGGAGAATGTGCTCACTGCAGTGGCATCTGAGGAAATCTCCAGGCTGGTTCCAAGGGCTACACTCCTGCAGGGCACCAGCAGATTCGATCTTTTGTTGTAGGCCAAGAAGCAGCTACAGCAGCACAGGTTATACTGCAACAGGATCTTGGCAAGGTGAAAAAAACCCGTTAAGATCTTCCTGTTTCTTTTATGATAGAGGATTTTTTTTTTCCCAAGAGCTTGCCAAAAGAGTAACTGCATCAATGGAAAATAAAAACTAGGTTATGTCCTCTAGTAGTTCCAAACGGGCCCATTCAAAAGCTGCAGAAGAAATCACCTCCAAAGTCCATGATTTTCTAATCAGACCTCCCTTTCAATTAGTCTTGTTATAGGGCTGTAAACACAAGAATTCCATCAATACTATGGAACAGTCATGTTGCATCTGTATTAACATAAATGTGTGCTGATGTGCCATAGAGCTAATCTGATATGACAGTAATTGGCTGATGCCCAGCCATGGAGGCCCTGGAGCTATGCTTCGTGTCTCTCTTCTAAAAGAACTGTCCTCTGAAACACTGGAAAGGAAACCAACTGTGATGCTATATCTTGCCTGCCATCAATCACCAATGCTTCTTGCACCTGCATCACTGAGGTGTTTGAGGTTGGGTAGTAATTGTTTAGTTGGGGGAGCTGTATTTGAAGTGCAGCTTGATCTCCTACAAACTTAAATATTAAGAAATCAGGATTTCCAGACTATCTTGTTAAGACTAAATCAGACTCAGCAAGCTCGCAATGGATAATAAACTCAGAAAATCCATAAAAGCATTCCTTTCCCTTTCCTCTGTGACTACTGGGAGCTGTACATCATCACCTGGTCTGCAGTAGGCTTAACTTACACAGATGAAGCTTAAGGAGCTTAAAACTTCATAAATGCTTTGAGGCTACCGATGTTATCTTGTACAGTGCTCTACAGAGGCAAGCCTTAAATCTGAGACTGCAGCTGGGGTTCTCTAGTTAAAGGCCTTAAAGGAGATCAATATAAGCAATGCCTAAGGATGTGAGCCAGATCTCAAACACAGTCCATCTCCTGTCTGGGCCATGAAAGCAAGTGGACAGACTCAAAAACCAGGCTAGGATCAGGAGTCTTTGCAGTTGCAGTCACTTATTTTGCTTTTGGCAATATACCCTTTGGCAATATATATAAAAGAGCCTTACTGAGGAGAGACCATGTCTCTTTTTGAGAGAGGCTACCAAAGAAACCACAACAGACACCCCGGCTTTCTGTACCTGGCTCATCAGTTCCCTGTAAGCTTTGCTGTCTGGATGCACAATGCCTTACCTAACGCGTCCTTGTTCATGATTGAGCTCTTGGGTTCTACCTCAGTACAAACCAAATAGGAGAGACTTGTTTTACTCAGAAACCATTATTCTCAACAGTATGGCACTAAAGGCGCATCACTTCTGGCAATATGCAAGAGCAGTATCTCAAAATCCCAGAGCATACACAGCTGACAGTGCCCAAACCATCTCATGGAGCAGCCAGTGAAATTAGGAGAAAATTTTTTAAAGTAAGGTGGGGAAGAACACCCTAAACAGGGGATTTTAAATCTGTGCTTTGGTTCTGAATTTGACTTAAATCTTTCTAGGTCTTTTATCTGCTCCTTCATCTGTAAAATGGGATCAATAAAACCTCCCCAGATTTGCAGCAGTGGTCCCAGTTTTAATTGATGTCTGTGAAGCATTTTGAGAACCATGAGTAAAAGAAACCACTACCAAGCCCTCAGGCCTTACTATACTACCAACAAACAAGCAGAGTTGTTTACAATGCCTTTCAGCGCCACAATAACTAGGAAATGAGAAAAGGCTAAAGTGTAGATGCACCCAGTGCTGCCTTGCTGCAGTGTGAATGTAAATGGTAGGAACAGATTTTAGAGATTTCCCTCCAGGGAATTCTGTTTTCAATAATGCAGTAAAACTTCTATCTCTATGGATTCAAACAGATGCCCTTGCTGACACCTCAGGTATCAAAACCTAATAGGAATTTGGGAGAATGTGTCTTGGAGCTGAAATCACATGGAAATTAATTAAGAAATTACTCACTGGGACCTCGAAGATTTAAAGAGCCAGGTGCTACCCAGTCACCCCTTCCCAACGATTGAACTCAGCCTAGTACCGTACCAGCACACGATATCCCACCTTGCACGGGACAAAAAGCCCCCAGGCATCTCCAAGGCTCTATCCTGCCGACTGCAAAGCTCTCTGTCCCTGCGGGTGCCGTTTTAGGAGCCAGGAGCAGCGGCCGGGCTCGCCCGGACCAGCCCACGGGCAGAGCGCTCCGGCCCGTGCTGCGCCAGCGGAGCCCCCGCTGCAGGCGAGGAGCGAGCGAGTGCGGGGTGCGGGCACATGCGGGACCGCGGCAGCGAGCAGGTGTCAGCCGGGGCAGGCGTGGAAAGGCTTGGGAAGCGCGCGTATCCCCCCGCTCCCGGTCCCCGCGCTGGGCGCCGAGCTGCCGGTAGGACCCGAGGGGCCCCGCTGGACCCGGAGAACGAGAACCAGCGCACAGATAAATCATAAAGCGCTCCATGAGCGGTCCTGCAGCTCTCCCCGCCACGCAGCCATTTGCCTTTGTTGCAGCCCTGCGCCCGCAAGGTGCGGCGGGGCCGGGGCTGAGGACGAAGAAGGAGCTCGCTCCCCGGTCGCTCTCCCCTCACAGCAGGGCGGTGGGGACACGTCCTGCGGGACTGGCTGCCGAGAGGGACCCGCCCGCCGCCCGCACCTGCCTACCTGCGGAGCCCTCCCGGGACGCGTCGCCCGCCGCCTTTGTTGTGCATGCCCGCCCCGGCAGCGCCGAGCCGCGGGCCGGCTCCGGCCCGGCCCCTCGGCGCCCGCCGCTCGTAGGCCCGGCTTAGCCCGTCGCCACGGCAACGGCGGGCGCGGCTCGGGCGAGGTACCGGCCTCAGCGCCCCGCCCCGAGAGGGCTGAGGGGACAGAGCGGGTGGTCCTGAGGGGACAGAGCGGGGGGTCCCCGAAGGGCCCCGCCCCGAGCGAGGCTGAGGGAAGAGAGCTGGGCGTCCCCGCGGGGCCGGGAGCGGGCGGTGCTGAGGAGTCAGGGCAGGGGCGTCCCCGCGGGGCCAGGAGGAGACGGCCCTGCAGCCTCGGCTTCAGGGCGCTCGTCTCTCAGCGCCCGCCCTTCTCCCCAGCCCTGCGCCCCTCCTTCCCCAGAGTGCCGGGCCGTTCCGAGCGCAGTTTAGATTAGCCCTCGGCTTCCTCTTACGGTGCTTGGGATCCCTCATTTTCCATATCCGGTAGCTTTTCTTTAGACTGGCCACCTCGGGAGTCACTATCTCCGGTCACAGATCGCACGTTCTTTTGTCCTACAGCAAGCACGGCTCTGGTGACTCTCCTGACTGTCTTCCTGCATCAGCCGCCACAGGCTCTACACGTGACGGGCAGTCTCTCTGGAAAGAGGGGAGCTGCTGTGAGAATAAAGCCAAGGCAGTGGTAACGCCTCCGTTTATCTCTGTTCCTGGGCATAGGAACGAATTGTATCCTGAATTTACTTTACCATTCATTTTAGGGATAACCATGACAGCTTGAACCTCTTCCCTTTTCAGTCAGTAAGAACTTGACAAATTAATAGTTATGTTGATTGTTTCTAGAATTAAGTACCACAGTTCATTGGCTCTATCATATAATGCTAGACTGAGCTGGGTCTTGTTACCACAATTGTACGTGTGTGCTTGTGTTCATCTCGTTCTGAACAGGCAGGTTCTGGACTGGTGAGACATGTTAAAAGGAGGGTCCCTGATCAGAATCGCTCACAGTCATGAGGTTTGTTAAGTGATTCAGCCTAAGTAAAGGCATTGTTTCTGTTTGAGGATGTTAATTAGAGAACTAAATTCTGCAGAGAAAAGTTGATTGTGGAGAGAAATAAATGGCATAGCAACCCTGAACTCTTTCTGTGTGTTTAACACCTGATTATACAATTTTTTTTTTTTTTCTTTCTGGGGTCTCTCAAACTCCTATTTAACCTTAGTAGAAAGGGATTTCAGGGGCACTGGGCTCAGGGCATCCTCCACTTTTAAATTACAAATAAAACCTCTTCAGCAAGCCTCATGTGTCAGAGGAAAAGACAGAGACAGAATGTGCTCAAGGTTACAGAGATGTTCTCTGGCACAACTGGGAAAAACTGCCAGAGCTGTGGTGTCCTGTCCTTGGTCTTCATCTGCCAGACTTTGCCATTCTGTGCCAAGAAGGTACCTGGGGTAAACCCAGCCCTGCCTTCAGGGAGAGCAGGGGAGAGGGGACAGGAGGCAGCTGTCCTTTAGTTCCCCTTGGCCAATCTGGGCCCATATATTGCTCATGTCAGTGAACAATCTCCTTCTTAAAGGGTTTTTGACTGGACACAAGGACGCTTGGAGGATGACCTGGTGTTATTGTGCTGTAAAGAAGGATGATAAGGAGAACTTGGAGACCTATTGTGATGGTCTTTGCAGCTCCCCCTGCAATGAGCTGCTTCCTTTTCTGTTGTGTGCTAATTTATAAATAGACCAGATTCCGCTACTCAGAGAAAGCTTTTGTCTCTCCTTGTACTCGATATATGTGATACTCTGCAGTGGAGAGCAGATGTTTGTACCAGATTCTGCTCCCATGGAAATGAGCAGTAGAAGACTCAGAGGCGAGGGGTGAAATAGCATCAGGGTTATCTCTTGTCCTCAGCTCAGAGCTCCTGTTACAGCCAGCCTGAAAGGCCAGAAGATGCCCTTGGATTTAGCAGCACAGTCTCGAGTGTATGCCCATGTCTCTGCTGGAGATGGACATCCTGTTGTTTGCAGAGTCCAGTACAGCTAAAGCTAAAAAAAAAGCATCTGTCTGCATAAACAGGAATTTTCCTCAATTGCAGGAGCTAGCAGAGGACACTACTTTGTCTCTGTCTCTGAAAGGGCTGAGTAATGTTTTATTTGTTTTGTTATTTTTGCTGTCTTCTTCCAGCTCCATGACTTTGGTGGTGCCTTTGGCAGAAGAACAGTTGCCATTGTTCCCATTTTATCCATATCCACCAGAGGATTTTGTTTTCCAGATTGTTTGCTGCTGCTGAAGCCATAGCAATAATGCTCCTGTATAGCTTTACTTAAGGGAGGGAAGAAACAAAACCACATGACAAATTGGCCCAATTTATCACAGCAACAGAAACCTGCAATTCAGCTCAATTGCCCCCACAGGCCAGCTTAGACAGCATCAATATTTAATGACCTGAGCACCACTGCCTTCACAGGTTGGGCTCCACCTCTGCCCTTTCCTTGTCACAGGTACCCCCCAGGAATGTTACCCCACCAGTGTGGAGAGCACCCCCAGAATTCCTCTGGGTGATCAGGGTCTGTCTTCAGCCTGCCAAGTCAAGCCTGATTGCTACCCAAAGGGGCACAGTCCAGACCTGCTGGGTATGGCTAAACTCTGCCCCTTTTTCCTGCCTGGCTGAACGACCCATGCCATAGGTTTATGCTCAAGTAACATCTCCTGGCTTTCTGGGCATGCCTGTGGTCTGTGGCAAACAGGAAAGCAGGAGTAGGACTGCACCATTGCAGCTCATGGCCTCTCCTACAGTCTTTTTTTGGGTAATTGTTTAAACCAGACAGGACTGTTCACTTGGTAGCAAGCTGGAGGTGGCTTCTGTTCAGCTCTCTATATCTGTTCCCATTATTAAGGCAAGAGTATTTTATTCCAGAAGGAGCTGCAATGAAATAAAATGCCAGCAACATGTCCAGCACATGGTGCAGGAAGACTTGAAAAGAGGAGGAGTCAAACTATGCCAAATTCCTCCCACTGTGAGCCAAGCAGGCATCAGAGGAGGTTAGGAATCTCTTTTACTGAGCCCAGGCTCTGAACTGGCCCTGAACAGTAATTGGTATCCAAGAACATCTCCCAGCTCCATCCCAGCATGTGGTCCCTTTCTGGCTTGCTCTGCTTGGGACAGTAACAGGAAAACAAGTGACAGGTGATACAGCTATTTACAGCCATAGGCATGTTCCCTCATGGCTCTCTTGCCTCAGTTTCCCTGGTCTGTAAAATGGATGTGACCACAATCTCCTGGTGACAAGCACAAAGTAAAAAAAAAACATTTTTATCAGGGCTGTGTTGGGGCAGAGGAATTTGTGCTGCTGGACCAGCAACTTGAATTCCTCCAGCAAAACAGCATCTTCCACTAGGTTCTCTGCTGACTTGAAAACCCCCATGATTTAGCAAATTGCATATTCCAAAGGGGGAGTTCATTATCCATTCCACTGGCAGCAAGTGACAGAGGCTATTACAATAAATGGCATTTTGGGAAGATAGCTCTCTAATTCACTTACTAAAACACTGACCATTGGGGCTCAGCTCTTTATGTGGGATACATTCAGCAAAGCCCTTTTGTGACTATCTCCCTGCACCAAGGAGCTGTTAGGATAAGGGTGATTAGGAATAAATGTAAGAGCACAGGTTTCTGTATCAAAATAGTTTGGGCCAGAGGCTGCATGGCTGAGGGGACCATGATGTGCACAGAGGACTCAGGTATTTAGAAGGGAAAAGCTGGCTTGCTGCAGTTCATCCAGAGATGCTGGGCCATTTCCAGTGCCAAAGCTTGGCTGCTGAGGGATAGCTTCCATCCCCTGGAGCACTTGGTGACTGCACCCAGACCCTCTGCTCTTGTAGTTGTAGGGCACCTCTTTTGTTATGGGCATGGCTCAAGACTAACACAGCAGAGCTGTGCAGAATAATATGTAGCTCAACAGACATCTGCAAGTGCCCTAGAAAATACTTAATGGATTGTTCCATCAGTTAACTGTCCAAGAAAGGAATTGTGAGCCAATTCGGTGCATTCCAAATCACAGTTCTGTGAAAAAAAGTTAACATAGAGCACAGCTCTTCCCCCTGGCAGCCATCCAGTTATTAATTTCCATGTATTGGCTGCATCTGAATGGGCTTGGTCTTCCACCCACTGTTTCTATTTATTTGTTTTCCATTCGTCTCCACTAAAATTAAAACTCAAAGCCTTCCAGAGAGAATGGAAAACAAACATGCTGAACCAATACTGCTGCCCACATACAACCAGCAGAAAACCCTGCACTTTTTCCTCCTTTGCACTGAGGCAAGATCTAAGTTTTAAGACTCTGGCCTTTCACCTGAAAAATAGCACAGTTAGATATGCCATTAGCACAGTCTCAAATTCTTGTTTGAGACACATCAGTAGGCAGCATCCTTCAGCTCTTGGTTGTGGGTGCTCCAGGTCATAGTGACTGCAGAGACCCAGTGCTGGAGATCTTTCTGGATGAAGCAACTTCATCATGAAGCACGGTTTAAGAAGACACAGCTGATGGTCCAGATGGTCACATTGGCTGAGAGTTTATGGGTCAGGATTAAAGGGAGGGCAGGACTGGTGACATTATAGTAGAGGTCTGCTTCAGACTGCCTGAACAGGAAGATGGAGCTGATAACATCCTCCACAGACAGATAGGAACAGCCTCACATTCACAAATCCTGGTCTTTATGGGGGACTTCAACCACCCCAATACCTCTTAGAGGGACAGCACAGAGGGGACAGGCAATTCAGGAGGTTCCCAGAATGCACTGCTGATTACTTCCTTCTCCAAGACACAGAGGAACCAACAAGGAGAGGTGCAATGCTGGACCTTGTCCTCATCTACAAGGAGGGGCTGGTGGGGAATGTGAAACCCAAGGGCAGCCTTGGCTGCAGCAACCATGGAATGGTGGACTTTGAGGGTGGCAAGGAGGGTGCACAGCAAGCTCACTACCCCGGGCTTCAGGAGAGCAGAGCTTCTTCAGGGTCCTGCTTGGTGGAGTAGCCTGGGATAAAGCCCTGGAGGGCCCAAGAAAGCTAGTTAATACTCAAGAACCACCTTCTCCAAGCTCAGGAGCAATGCATCCTAACAAAAAGGAAGTCAGGCAAAACCACCAGGAAGCCTTCATGGATGAGCAAAGAGCTCCTGGACAAACTCAAACAAAAGGAAACCTACAGAGGGTGGAAGCAAGGACAGATAGTCTGGGAAAAATACACAGAAAGCACCCAGCCTTCCTCACATTTGCATGATTTCCTATTGGTGTCTTAGTTTGTTCTGGACACATTTATTTCAAAGCACATCACCTGATAAAATGGTTTGCTATAAAATCCCAGGCTTTTACAATGGCCAGATTCTTTATGCATCCCAGTGTGAATAAGAACTGAAAAGCCAAAGGTTACTTTTGGCTAAAACTTACTTTTACTTAAAACTTATTTAAACTCACTTTTAAAGTTATACAAATTATAAAATACCTTCATTTACAATTACAGTATTTAAATCCTATTTGCAACAGCACAATCAATAGGATCCAACTCTTGATGTACAGGAAGGGATTATTACTAAGTAAAATGCACTAAAATAAGGCCTTGGTCTTTTTCAAATGTTTTCCTTCCTTAAAAACATACACAAGTGACTGCATAGTACTAGTTATGAGTCTGGTTGAATATGAAATTCTTCTGATTGTTACCTAAAAGGATTTCCTTCCTCCAATAAAGAGAGTTTCCAGTTCTGTGTTTATAGCATCGTCAGGAATTACATCATCCTCCATAAACTCATCTCCAAGCTTCTTCCACCATGGCCAACGAGTGTATTTTAGCATAGTGTTGTGGGCTTGTCTTGCCTTGGTAGCTACAGGGATTGATCGACTCATAAAGGCACCAAAATC
Source organism: Vidua macroura (assembly GCF_024509145.1). NCBI lineage: Eukaryota > Metazoa > Chordata > Aves > Passeriformes > Viduidae > Vidua > Vidua macroura. The sequence goes on from NC_071577.1 coordinate 29,449,237, forward strand.
TTTTTCTGTAGTCTCTGCCAAACCTGGAGCATCTGCAAGAACAAGGAGAAGAGTTTTCTGTATTTTGTTTGTGGTTTTATAAATATTAAAAAAAAAAAAAAAAAAAAAAAGAGGAACACTACCCTCCCACTTCCCACTGTCCTAGGCCACTCCTTTCCCTGTGCTGGCATTGCAATTTTACGACTACATGATAAATCATAAATCTGGTTGGAGAGGCAATCCAAATAAAGGATAATCTGAAAAAAGAAAAAAAGAAATACATAATGGAGTAGAAAGAAGAAAGGGGAAAGATGGACTACTTCTTTCAGGTGCAGTGGTGGTATCCACCAAAATGACTTCTTGTGGAAGTATAACCTCAGAGGATCTCCTGGTCACTGCTGTGGATCAGTGCTCCTGGTGCAGGGTGACATCAGCTTGGTGTTTCCACTGCTCTGGTGCAGCAGCCTTGCGGTTTCCCTCCTTGGATGACCCAGCACACTGTAAGTGTGTTGCTGATTTGCCTGCTCAGGGAGTGATGAGCTGCAGTGACACAGCACATGACAGACTAATGGAATTCAGTAACTTGCTGAATTCTGCCCAGCTTGGGTGCTCTCTGGTGGCTGCAGTTTGCTACTCTTGCTTTTTCATGCAGCCACTTGTCTGGAATTAAGATAGCACAGTAGTGAATTCTGTTTCACTTAAAGCCAGGCCAGAGAAACAGAAAACATGGAAATCGCAGCTCAAAGATTTCCCCCTTCATCTGGAAGGGGTGAGAGTGTTTTAACCAGCAGCTTACTCACAACACGAGAAAACAAATGTGGGTGAGTAGGTTGTATGATACCCCCTTTTTAAGAAATTCTAATGCCTGTTACAGGGCTATTGCTTTTCTTGTGAACATATCAGACAGAGACTTTCAGCAGAAGAATAAGATGCTCCTTGAAAACAAGTGTTTATCTTTAACTTACAGCAGCACTTGGATAATCTCTAACAAAGCCTGGATCTCAAGATAAGGCATATAGCAAAGGAAGAAAGATATGTCAGTTTCTTTCTAAATTGGTTTAATCCAAATGGTAATCAAAGCCATGAGCAGAGCAGTCACATACTCATTAGCAGTTCCACATCGGTGTTGATCTGAGCCAGCAAAGCCTCTCTCCGCTGCGCTGCTCTCTGATCCAGCCTGTTCCTCAACAGGAACTGTGCCAGCTTTGCCTGAGCCTGCATATGCAATTCTTTACTCATTTCTTCTGTCATTTGGGAAGCCTGGAGGAAAGTAAGTTTGTTACCATTAGGAGCTGGTTATTTTAAAACTTCTGGGGGCAGAATAATGTCTAAACAAGGAATGCAAATGCTGTTCCGAATTGTTAACTTTGTAATTTTGCTTCCTCTGCAACTCTCTTCAAAATTATCCATCATCATGTATATAAATTTTCCAATTACAGTTTGCTTTGACACTTTTTATTAGATTAATGGTTAAAATCCCCAATATCCTAGCACCTTGCTGTCAAACAAGCAGGGTTAATACATACATACCTCAAATGGATTATCTTGATCATAATTTATGAAGCTGAATATATTTCATCCCTACAGTATTTTATGTTGCATCATTAATGCAAATTATGAAATGACTAAGAAACAGACCGGATGCAATTTGATGTAGTCATCCACCTTCTGCTGCAAAGCTAGTCTCTGCTCATCAGTCAGTCCCTTGGGTTCTTTCCAAGGAGAAAGAGGTCTCCTCCTTCTTCGTTTCTCCAGGAATTTACAAGCCTTTGTAAGGAACATATGAGAATATGACAATCACAGAGAGGAAGTTTGTCTTCCCACTTTGTTTGTAAACAATCAGTGAAAGTGTTTCAGTGCTGCATCTGTTAAAGCCTAAATGCAGCCAGGATGTTGAAAAGACAACATACAAGGTCAGCATGAACACTAAATAGTAACAACACTCATAGTAAGTTAGTGACTCATCTGTAGTATAGTGACATTCCAATCCTGAGTTTCAAAGAAGCAGCTTTTATATTTTAGTTGCAAGACTGTATTAGGCTTTGTAGCCTATACGAGGTTTAACCCTTTAAAGCAACTTGTGGCTCTAGACTATCACCCCCAAGTAATTTTTAATAAATTATGGCTACATTGACAGTAAGAGAATACACAGAGTTTTATGGGGCTTCACAATAATCCACTCATTCCTATCTACTGTTAGAACAAAGTATAAATACTTACTGCTCTTTGAATAATAACAGCTGCTTTATACTCCTTAAGAGATTGTTTTTGCTGATGAAAAATTCTTCTTGCTCTACACCCTCGCCAGAATCTCTGGATAGTTAATGCTGATTTCTCCTCCATTTCCTGCATGTATTTATTCACCTGGCCTACAAAGGTAACAAAAATCCACAGTTAGAAGACTGCAGGTTAGGTTCTCTTAACAATTTACATTGTTAATCCTCAAGCTAGAGAGTACCAAAAAAACTTGGGTGCTCTCAGTTAAAAGCCCCTCTTTCCCCAAGGTGTCCTGGCTGTGGGTGAGGTCTTGCAGATCAAAGCAATGGAGCTTTGTAACACAAGAAAAATGTCTCTCCCTTTCTCCTGCACCATTTTGAAGGCACCAGATCTTGATCAGTACTTACTGTGCCCTAGGGGAATTAGCACATTCTCTTTCAGATAATTGGGTCAGGAGAAGAGACAGTAAGACTACAGTGAAAATAGACATGCAAGATTGGGAAATAGATTTGGGGAAATTGTTCCTAAAGACACCCAGACATTTTAATCTTCTGCTATAGTTTAATATAAATCATACTGGCATGGACAACTTCCAGTAAGGTCAGCTGTCGTTCATGGAAGAGTCTCATGGCCCTCTGTCTCTGAAGTTGCATTTGCAGTTTTAGAGCTTCATCTTCCTTCTGTTTTGTTAAATGCTGCAGCTCCTGTTCCCGTTTAGCTCTGCAATACACAAATACATTAACAATTACCTAAAGCTGTACATTTCTTTAAAGTATCTCTCCTTTTCTTTGTGTTAAGTGGTCCAGCATTGAGAAAGAAAATCCACAAAACAATCTGCTATGTCAGCTGTTGGCTGCAGAATGACACCAAGCAATGAGAAGTCTTCTGCAAACTAATTACCATACTATCTACAGCCACGAAAAACTCTGAACCACTCTATGAAATCAAAGTATAAAGTTCTAAGGACTCTGAAGGGAATGATGCATCATGTGGGACATTCACAGCCAGAATGAACTGGAACAAAAATTTTGATTCCATCATCTGCTCAAGAGGTAAAGCAACATTAGCCATCTGCTCCAGTATCCACCTTTTCCAGTTCATCCAACAGCATGCATGGCACCTGCTTCCCACAATACATACAATTATTCTTGTACTGACTGCAAGAGTAGATCAGAATGTTGGCTGCCAAGCCTCACTTCTTAATTTCTTTTTCTCCAGGAAATACAGACTGACACATTTGGTCCATCAACTTTGTTAGAGAACACTAGGAAAGAATTTTCTTGCAAATTCTTCCTGTTCTAGATTTGATATTAGGATGTTGCCCTGCTGTGCACTGAAAAACCTGCAGCAGAAGCTTCACAGATGAGACAGCTGAAAACTCTGCAACTGGCCCTGGAGTATTTAAAGCTAATAACAACATGTACATCAATGAAATACACAGCAATATATCAATATAGAGACTAACATAAAATACTTAATATACTGATGTATTGATACTAATAATTACTGAGACCACTTGGTTGTGGTCTCAGTGAAGCATGAGGAGGTGTGAGCTAAAGCTCCCTGTCCCTTCACTGCCCCTTCTCATCCCCATGAACCCAACCTTGTTAGCAGCTTAAGATGAGAATGTACAACTTTAGCCCAAAACAAGGTAACAGTGGAACTTCTCTGCTCCTACTGCAGCAAAATCACTTCCCCACTCAGGACCTGAGTACCCTCACTGGGCCCAAAGCCCAGAGTTCTGCTCTCCTCTAGCAATTTTCTGGGGACAGTGAAAGAAGTGCTTTAAGCACTAGGAAAGAAAACCAACCAATGGACAAAGCAGAGGTATAAGGGATGCCAGAGGAGGAAAATGTCCACAGACTAGATCTAATGTCCAGCTAATTCTGCTATTGCTGCATGGCACATGCCTTTAGACTCACAGTACTAATGAGCGATTTGTGTTTCCCATCACTAGTATAAATTGAGCTATAATTTTTCCACCAACCATACCTTCCCTTTAGTCTCTAAAACTGGTTTGGGAGAGATTGGGATGGAAACTGTTGTGTAAAAGAGATGCTCTGGATTTAAAGATCTGACCTCAACAGATAAAAAAGCCTCCACCACAATCTGACAGACCATAATCCTTTTACAACTGTAATGCAGACTTGAGGTGTGCCCACACACCTACCTACAGAGACAGAGCATGTTACATGTGATTATATCAGAATGGTTTCAAGGAAACTAAAGGTTTTCAGCCCACACATTTCTACAAATTAGAGCTGTACATTTTTACATTTTTAATGTAGGTAATTAATATTTTTAATCCAAATATTATATTTCTAAGACAAATGAAGTCACAGGATCAAACAAGACTTTTGTTCACATTTTCTTGATAAAACTTTTAATATTTTGCCCATCAATTTTTATCAGCTTCACTAAGTTGAAAACTACAAAAATGTTTCATGAACTTCTCAGATGCACATCTGTGAAACCAAGAGCATCAGTCAGGTATTTAAATGATTCTTTAATACTGATCCTTTCCTATGTAGTCTGCAAAACACATTCATCCTCTGTTTCTCCTAATGATAAGATATATTTGCTTGCACAAGACCACACTGTGACAGGGAACTGCCTCTGAACTAAAGTAAAACATACACATAGTAAGATCCAAGCTTCCTTCTGCAGTTCATGGCACAAAGCAGCCTCCCTCTGGTCGTCTCTTTAGAAATGTAAAATGGCTTCATTTTTGATGCATTATTAATAAAAATTATTGCCATTTAAAATGTCCTACAATTAGCTATGCAATAGCTTCAAGGAGAGACTACAGGCTTTAACATTCACTGAGGAGTTATTTCTGAAACCACAGTTTCAAAAGTTTATAACTTGCAAAGTTTAAGATCTTTCTCTGCAGCTGCAGGTGATCAAAGTTTGGAGTTTCAATCTCGGCACTATTTAACCACACTTGTTCTAAAATAAATCTGTGACCATAACCAGAACCTGACAGCTAAAAATTAAAAAGTCGTCTTAAAAGCTCTTCTGAAGCTCTCAAACACTATTTTTCAGTGTAATGTTTTGAGGTAGACAGAAGAAAACCAACACTGGCACTGTACAGTTACTGTATTTGCTCAGTACACTGGGACTGAGTGAGACATGAACACACACAGCTGTAAGGACATTTATAAGTTTCCATTCCTCTCAATATTAAACAAACACTTTCAAAAGTCCATTTAAATTACTTTAGAGCTATTTAAAAGGCACACACTAATGCTTACAATATTGAAACTATGACACAGGGAGTCAAGCAGCTTGGTGATTGCTGATAGTCTCATCATCCTTTCCTGCTGCTTTTCCATCTTAGCCCATCATCCAAATTTTCTGGGCTATAAGTTTAGCTTGCAGGCTTGCAAGGTGCCTTATGAGGGAAGGAATATTGGCTTCAAGTGCATGGTGGAGTAAAAAGGAGTGACAAGGATGTCACTGCAAATCTTTCAGAATTTAAAAATTACACCTTAGATAGTCCAGTATCCTCTTAAGGCCAGTCTAGACAATAAAGCATAGTTGTTTGCTTTGTATTACTTTGGTCACAATGCAATGTGATTTGACAGTGATTTATAAGATCTACTTTTGACACAGTAATGATCCATGCGCAAAAAAAAGTTTGAAAAAACTTGCTGTGGAGTCTAAACTTGATATTAATCCCTTAACCTATGTTAAATTCAAACCAAATTTCTCAAAACAGTTAGCCTAACACATGCTAACATTACTGCTGCAATCTAATTCAAGTGAGATGAGCATTATTTACATAGCTTCCTTCTTCTCTGCTGCTCCAAGACAGAGGATACTATTTCTAGGTCACTGAAGTAACTCTGCTTCTGAGAGCCAAAGATTTAAAAATTAATGAAGAACAAGGTCTTGCAAACACTACACTGGCACTATGGGCCAAGCACTCTGGGCCTTGGTTTCTGCAGCACTCTGGCATGTGGAAGCTTCACTACAGCTCCAATGTAATTTACAGAGCAATTCTGTGTCAAGTTAACTGTTAACCAGTTATCTGTCCTACCACCAGTACATCATCTTCTAGTGCTATTAGTGGAATCCCATGCCACACTTTCAGTTTTCCATATGCCACAAATTTTTACAGAAACATGAAAGCACCGCAGAAGTAAGTTTTTTTTCATGGTGAAGTCTGGCAGATTGGAAAGGTACAGTTGAAGCTTTTGGCACCAGAAGTGGCAGTTTGGTACTGCTGATAAAACACATTGTTTGGATGTTTCTACTAAAAAAAAAATCTATAGTGAACAGGCTCACATTGTCATTACATTACCTTTATGTTTAAGAAATAACAGCTGGAAAAAGGCATCTTCAAGAAGAAGGAACACTTGGTCAACCCAAACTTAGGGCCTGGGACATGGGAACAAATTCTCAGGGAAGCTATATCCAGGAAGGACAGGAAGGTGAATGGGGATAGCCAGCATAGATTTATCACAGGCAAATCACATTTGAGCAGCTTGATTGCATTCTGTGATGACTGGCTCTGTGGATGAGCGGAAAGCAGTGGATGTCATTTTCCTTGACTTCAGCAAGGCTGTCATCACAGCCTCCCATGCAAGGCAGGGCTGACACGCAGAGAAATCTCCATAAACACAGAAAATGGTTCAATAAAAACCACATGAAGTTCCAATGGTAAATTCCACAGCTGGTACTAAATAACCTCATGAACCAGCACAGGCTGGGCACCAATTACCTGGACATCAACTCCAATGAAAAGAGGGGACAGGCTGGACACAAGACAGTAGCAGCCCTTGCAGGAACAAAGGCTACAGCTTAGTTGGAAGATTATTTGGCTTTACTTGGCACACCTGGAGCATTGGTCACACTCTACTGGGACCCCCAATGGAAGAGCAATGTTGACAAATGGGAGGGATAGAGACCATCCAAACAGAGAGACAATTATGGCCATGGAATGTAGGATATATAAGGACAGACAAGGTGTGTTTAGCCTAAAAGAAGCAAAAATCTGTCTCACTACCTAAAGAAGTGTTAGAGAGCAGACACAGCCAGACTCATGGGGGTGCTCAGAAAAAGGACAAGAGGCGGTGATAAAGAGTGCAACAAGGAAATTCCCACTGCCTGTAATGAAAGAATTCTTCAGAAGGCAAATCATCCAGCACAAGGAAAGGGATCAAGTCAGATGGTAGGATCTCCATCCTTGGAGACCTCTAAAACTGGATGTGGCCCTGAGCATCCAGATGCCATTTTGAGGCGGAGCCTACTTCAAACAGGACACTGAATTACATGACCTGAATTTTTCCTCTTCCTTTGTCACTTGAAAAAACCCAGCCCAACTCAAACCATTGTACTAGATCCTATTCTTTACTGTTTTTCACAAAGTCATACTGTTTACCTGAAGCTTCTCTGTAAAGTGATCACTGCTTGGGGTAGCTTTTTCAGCCTTTTCCTTGTCTGAAATCCCCGCCATGCTGCCTGGATTATACAAGCTGCTTCATGCTGCTTCTGAAATTAATAAAACAGTTGGTAGAATATTTTCTATGCATATAAAAACACTTTATTTACTGCTTGCATAATTGGACCATCTCAACATTTGGCCAAACCCCATCAGTTTTCAAACGCCTTAAATTGGAGAATTTAAGGTCTTATGAAACGGTTATTATCATGAACTCCACACTTGCCCCAAAAGCAGCTAATCTGGTCACCTGTATTGATGCTGTCTGTGATAAACAAATGAATCTACAGCACAAATATATATATAAAATCAATATGAGAAATTTAAATTTTAAACACCTGAAGCACTTGGTATTTCAAATGGTAATTCAATCAAAATGCCTACACTAGAGAGGACAGAAAGACAAGTTTGGAGAAAGAGCAGCAGGAAAAATGTTACATTTGCAGTATGATCAGAAGTCACTGAAATGCAAACATGAAAAAAAATCTATTCTGTTCTTAAATGGATTTTTTAAAAACCCCACAAACAAACTGAATCACAAGACACCCAGCTCTGTTGAAGATGAAAGCAGGTCTCTGCAAACATAAGTGATTTTCATTGAAGTATTGTCTCTGAAAAACCTGCATGTAAATTTTTTTTAAGATGCTTATGAAACATACATTGTCTCTTTCATTGGGGACACAGTCCAGGTGGTGTTCTTAGTGCACATTTTTTGTATATGACTTAATTCTATGTAAATGCTGCCTAGAATTCAAGGATCTAAATTTGTAACACTGATGTGAGAAAAACAGATGCAGTTATTTTAATCTGATAGCAAAAAAATTAATTATTTTCCCCCTATGGTTATATTGAAATCTATGGTGAATCTGTACAGAAAGCCAATCTCTCGAGTCACAGTCCTGTATTTTAATGACTGAGCAATTTCTTATGTTTTAAAAAAACACAATAAAATAATTTCAAAAAGGCAATTAAAAATTAATTACCATAGTGAAATAATAACACAGGTTTTCAAAAGTGTCTACAAAGTGATATAGTAAATACCTTCTAAACATACACAAATCACATGTAAATAGGATTTCACATCTGAAAGTCACATTAAACTTAATCACCTGTATTTCTCCTTTTCCACTGGATTGTTCCAAATACAGCAGGTCCAAGAGTTGATTGACCTCCCTGTCAAATCCTTTGCCAGTCCACTGTTTGCTTAAAAGCCCTTTTAATCCTAAGAGAAAGAAAAGAAGCTAATTCAGTAATGTGAATTTTTCCTTTCAGGCTTTCAAAGTAACAAACTGCGAATCAACAAATCAAATCTGATTCTATGAGCGAAGAAGTGTGAGAGCTGAAGACCATCAACCATCTTTGAGTGTCAATGCATAATCTTATCAAAGCATGTCTAGTGCTCCAACTATTACAAAGAAGTATTATCCAGTGATTTTGTATGTCCAAGTCAACATTGTGTTTATATCACTGACAGTCAAATTGCCAATGTACTTTCAGTGTCTTATCAGTAAGTCATTGTAAGGTGCTAAAAAGAATTCAAAGCACCACCCAAGTGCTGGGTGTTGTTAACACTCTTTTCATATTTTTCGTAATAAAATTTATTTATATCCAACTGGAATCGTTTGATGTCTTATCTGCATAGCATCATTTAACTGTGAGTACACGTGCATCCAATCCATGAGACAAAAAAGCTTTTTGGGTTTGCAGTAGCTAAAAAGCACCCTTGTGCTCCCTCCACAACACACACACTCCTTATGCAACATTTTAGTGTGCTAAAATGTTTGTATCAGACAAATCCCAGAGCCTAAGGGCTCTGCAGGGAATTGGAGGGAAGAGGAAGGAGGGCAGGAAGTATGTGTGTGTTTGCCTCCTGAAGAACTGCGCATTCAAGTAACTTTTCCATCTTCAAATCATTGTCCATAAACATATTCATACACTGGGCAACTCCAACACAACACTCACATGTACTTACAGGATCTGGAGCACACAGAAATGGCACCTCTGTGGCACCGTGTGCACCATTTTAGAAAAACAATGACAGTTAAACACTTCAGGAGAGACAGGCAGGACTCCAAATGGGTGCCCCAAGGCTGCCTGAGCCCTGCAAAAGCAGGGAGCCAGGCTAGACAAGAGAGCTCCCTCACAAAAGTGCTGTGGGTCTGACACAAGCACTTGCCAGTCTCTGTACAGACTACACAGCCATATGCTCCTTTTGGCTACTGACAGGGAGTACCTCCAGTGTGCCTCACAGATGTGTCAACCCATGCAGGACAAAAGGCCAGGCCCTCCAGGAAATGTGACACAGGGACTATGCTGGTCTTCGAGATGCCCTTACCTCCAGCAGCCTGCCTACACCAGCAAAGCTCACACCAAAGCACCTCACACTGCCAACAGCTCTGAGCCACTGTGAAGCCAAGGGACTTCAGTGAGATGGCCAGATGGTGGAAATGCTGTAATGCTTTCTCTGTTGCTTTTATTCCTCAAAGTCTCTAAAGGATTTCAAAGCCCAAATTAAAACTAACAGAAGGATTCTAACTCAAAACAAACAAACAAAAACAAAAATAAGCAAAAACCCTAAATCAAAAACAAAAACAAACAAAAAAAACCCCAAACACCCACAATTTTTTTTCTTTTCTTAGTGGAAAGAGGAAATATGTACAGGAGAGAGATGAAGAAGAGAGAGAAGAGAGACAAGTGGCATACTGTGATTCTAGAGCAAAATAAAGCATCCTTTGATGGAGATCTACACAACTTCAAACAAGTGAGCATTCTACAGCCAGGATGATCAGACCATCAAAGCAGCTTCCCAAGAACCCACAATGTGATACCAGACTTAAGCACATTATACTTAATTCCACAATACAAGGAATCCCTCCTCTCATTCTGTAGGCAAAAGGGTGGCAAAGCTTTTCATCTGGTCCAGAAATCTATCTGGCTGATACTGTATAATAAGTAGTCAGCACAAGTGCAAAAAATGGGAATTGGACATTTTGCCTTGCATTTCTTCTTTTTACTGTCTTTGTCCTCAAAGGACTGAGGCTGCTCACAAGTAGTTTTGACCCACAATAACATCCAGAACATAAAAGACATGGCAAACATTATGCCTGTTCCTTAGTCTCCATGGGCATGATAGAGTACAAAGGAGTTTCCTGGAGCTTCCTGCTATGTTAGAGACAGAAACATTAAATGGGACACCTCATTGAGGAATTAATAAATTATACACATAGAACAAATTATACACATACTCAGCCTTATCATATAAAGGCATCAAGACAAAATGATAAATTAATTTCATGAATTCTTGGAAAGAGTTCATTCCAATTCCTTGTATATCAAAAGACAGTCAGCTCCTAGATAACTAAACAGCCCCCTATCAGATGATAGGGGGCCCTATCAGCCCCCCTATCAGACCTGCAACAGCCAGGGTCACCAGGTCACTCTAAAACTTTCATGCTCTGGATTAGTGAGCCTTAGCACTATGGTAGATGTGACACAGGGCTCTGTGACTGTGGCAGTACAGGCATCCTGCCAGTGGATCCCTCAATAGCCAACCTGCACAGGGAAACAGAAAGAAGCAAAAGCCCATCAGGTTGGAAGTGACAATCAACAACTTTAAAAGACAAGTTGCCACATGCAGAGTGCTCAGTACACAGAAGAAAATAAATCTAGGAAACAAAGAGGTGCAGTACCTTAAACTGCAATGAAAATGAACAGAAGGGGGAAAACCGACAAAGCAACATGGCACTGCAGTTTCCACCCGTACTACAGAGTTATTGAACCACAATGGGAAAACTCTGTCTTTTTATTTTCACAGGGGATGTAAGAGGAGGCTCAGTCATCAGTCCCATGCATGTTTACAAACCTTTGTAGCGAGCTGTGAATAACTGCACAAGCTGTTTGCAAGATTTTGCCACTAACAACAGCAGTTTTGTGGCAGCACTTCCTACAGCAGGATTGGTGGTAGAGGAAAGCTTATAAACAAGTTCATCCAAAACAGAGTGAAGGGCTTCTTCTTCAACTTGAAGCAAGACAGAACTTTAAAAAGAATAAAGGAAAAAAAAAGGTGAGTGGGACAGAAGTGTTCATTGAAAAAAATGTTCTTTTAAACAGTGACTTATTTTTAGCTATGTCAGGCTGTATACAGCAAGCCAAGATGCCCAGCTAGCTGGACCAGGAATATGATCCAGACAGTACTACTGTTTCAATCAACCAGTTACCACTCCCTCAATTTAAGAAGATTCAAAACCCAGCTTTTTAATGTTTTCAATTTCTACTACAAAGAATAGGGAAAAAAAAACCCAAACAATAAAACACAACAATGCTCGCATATGAAAATATGTTATTTTACCAAGCAGTAATGAACAACCTTTAATATTTATTATTAAGAAAAATAATGACACAAAAACAACCAACCTATTGATCCTCAAAATACTGTGTAACACAGACATCATTATAATTGCTGTTTCAACATCATCTGTTATTAACAACTGCAGGAAGCGATCATTTTGTAGTGCTGCAAAGAAAACCAAAAACAAGCAAACAAGAAACCATGCAATCAGAACCAGACTTGAAAATACCATAAACCAAATAAGTCATAGCAAGTAAAACCAGACACTGTCTCTGGAACAAACTTCCTCATTTATAATTCTTACACTGAAACTTACTGGGATAACTAAACTACTTCAACCTCCAAAAAACATGCTGAATCTTGTTTTTTCTGCCTTTAGACATCCCTCCGGCACTGATGTTGCAAGGGAATGAAAGCTTTAAACCCCTTTATGTTACAACAGTACCCTTTTCTTATAACAACAGTGGAATTAACACTGGGGCAACAATATCCAAAAAAGTTAAGGACCTCAACCTTGACAGTTTGTTACCCCAGATTATTTAATGCAAGTCCACTGATGTCATTAAAGCACCATCTTTTTTATCCCAGTGTTTCACTGGCTACGTATTCAGTAATTTTGCTGACCACGTGTGTTTTTAGTTACACATCTTATGATCCTTAGGTTTTTGTCTAATACTAGAAACAAAACCAAATTCTGCTTTGCAGAATCAGTGTGATTAGCATCAGTTTAAATGAAAGCTTATTTTGGTCAGAAATATATAGTGAAGTTTGTTAGATGTTTGTAAAATTTCTTGTCATGACAAAAACTTCAGAAATCTGTCTCCCAAATCTATCTACTTATCAGGGCTAGCAATGTACTCTGGTCAAACTTCTCCATATTTTAATCACACACAGGAAAAGATCCATTGTCTTTTATTGGGAAAAAAAAAAAACCCAACAACCTGATTTTTAGAAGGTATAGACTTAAAAAGAGAAATTATAGAATGACACTTTAAATATTCATATCTGAAAGATTAGAAGGGGAACTCTTGAGTATTTCCCTTTAGTGGATATTTACCATTTTAGATATTGCTGTTGAGCTGACTACTAAAAGAGACTGATTTAACATCTACTCCAGTTTAGAAGACTAGGTGGAGATTAGCTTAAGAGTAAATTTTGATACTTGTAGTTGACATAAATAAAAGTTCAGGAGTTGTGTGGGTTGTCATTTCCCTTACCACATGCTGCTAGTTGAATATGCCCACCGAACAGCCAGCAGATGGCATCAGTTACTATTTGGAACCAGTGTAAAAAGTCTTGTTTTTCTTTATCCTAAACAAGAGAGAAGTAGGTAAAAACATGTGTATGTAACTTCATTAAGGACATCATCTTGATGTCATGGGAGGGTTTGTATGCCTCAGGAATTTGGCGACCAAACTCCACCAAATTTCCAAATGAAGTTGGCAAAACTGTAGAAACCAGTTAAAAAACCCAACTTATGAAACTTTTGAGGTCAGAGATCAATCAAGAAGATCTGAAGATACTAAAAAAATAAAAGCATCCATTTGGGAAAAAAAAATCACAAGGAGAGAGATATCTTGTTTACTCCTTAAAAATTTTTGATAGCATTGGAGGGATAAGACAAATAATAGCTCAGCAAATATGCATCACAGATTTAATGCACTAAGTGGGAAATATATTGCTTTAAAGAAGAGGGGGAAAGTAAAAAAAAAGTACAAAGTGGCCAAGGACACAGTCAAAATGGAAAGGGTTCCTGATAACTGGTATGGTGAAGCTTCAGAAGCACCTCCTAGTTGGAAGTGTGGGAGCAAACACCAAACCACTATAAAGGTGAAATTTGATCTGTTTGCCAAACAGACTACATCATGTGCTTGCCTGTGATAGCACTGGACTGGAAAAAAAACATAGAATCAATCATAGAATGGTAGGAAAGGACCTAAAGTCCATCTTGTTCCAGCCCCGCTGCCATGGGCTGGGACACCTTCAGACCAGATTTCTCAGAGCTTCATGGAACCTGGCCTCCAATGCTTCCACAGGAGCATCCACAGCTTCTCTATGCAGCCTGTCCCAGTATTTTACCACCCTAACAGCATAGAATTTCTTCCCAATACCTAATTTAAACCTCCCTCTTTCAGTGTACAGCCATCACCCCTTATCTTGTCACTACATGCCCTTGTAAAAAGTCCCTCTCCATCTTTCTTGTAGCCCCTTTAGGTACTGGGAGGTGATATAAGTTCTCCTCAGAGACTTTTCTTCACGCTGAACAACCCCATCTCTCTCAGCTTTTCTTCACTGCAGAGGTGCTCCAGTGCTCCTCTATGACCAGTAGAAATTCAGGTTTTAACATGTGAATGCACATATGGATGCACATTCCAGTCTGTATTCCAAGTGTGAGCCACAGACTACTGGAAATCTGGAATCTTGGTGTGTGGAACAGCAAAAGGGTTTTTGACAGTACCACATTGCTGACAAATGTTACAAAGCACACGGTCATACATCCCCCATTAACTCAGCCTCCACAAATGAAACCCTGGGAAGCCTATTCCTAGATCCCTGCTGGAGCCCCAGCCCTCAGTCAAGATTTGACTTTGTATTTGGTCCAGAATGACAAGGAGAGATACAAAATAACAGTAATATGTTACACTGTAATATTATCTGTTCTGTGTTTTGGCAACATGGCAGTTTCTGAAAGCTATTTCACTACTTCCTTGACTTCAAAAACTTGTACAAAAAGCAAAAGAGAGCAGAATAAACTTCAAATCCCCACTGGTAGAGTGGGATTTCCAAAATTCCACTGAGCAAGCATCAAGTCTGGGTGCCCAGTCACCCCTGAGACCATGCAGTTTAAAAGCCAAAGTACTAATTATAATGTAGACTGCCTTTGCATTCAAAAGAAATCTCTGCCCACAAGCATGACTCAAGTAGCATATAGACTGAGACATAATAAGAAAGTATGGGGGAAATTACACATTGTGGATAAGAGTCTCCTGGGATGTCATTTAGGAAGCTTTCTTGTTATGCACAAAATGCACTTCTCAAGTACTGCACTAACAGAAACTATGTTATTGCACTGATGCTTTCTGAGAATTGATTGTCTGTAGTGTCTATCACAATACTTTGTAGGAAAACTTTGGCTAAGTACAAGAAGCCAGTGACCCAAGAAATGAGGTAGGATGAAGAAATGAGGATATTAAAAGAAACTGTCAGAATCTATGAAGATGGTCATCTAAATTACTTGTGGGGTTTTTTTTGTTGGGGATAGTTTTCCTTCTGATTCTAGAACTCAAAATACTCCAGAAGCATGAGGGAACCTCACTGAGCAAAACCCTTCTTCATTGCAAAAAAGGAGGAAAATGTGAGAAAGTGTTTAAATCTATAAATTCATTAAGTCTGCCTTTGGCATTCTCCATTTGCAAGTTCAGAAGCAGTGAGCATTCTTGGAAATTTTTTGCCAATTATGCAGCAGGAATTGAATGACAAAACAAACTTCAACAAATCTGATTTAAAATTTTAGGACTCCCTAAACCATTTTTTGGTAAAGCTGAACAAAGCTGAGTGAGAACTAAGTCATAATGAAGGCTGAACTAATTATATGCAAAGTTAAGACACTACCGTGACTGGGATGCTATCTTTTGTAGGGCTTTTTGCAGTGGCTTTGCACAAGCCATGGAACAAATGCTGCACAGTGACAGATTTCAGCTTCAGAGCTCGGAGGCATAAGAAAAGCTACTGCAATTTCTGGAAAATAAATTTTCATAATACCATGTCCCTAGAATAATATCCTACTTATCCAATATGCAGAAAGTTTGCAGGTGTTCTCTGCTCTTTTAACTATGAAACTTAAATACCTTGATTGCTCGGATAAATCGTGCTTGCAAGCGTTTTCCCAAAACCAGCAGGCTGTCTATAACTGAAGGAAGAAACTTCTTGTAAAATTCCTCAGGATCTTCTTTCACCTCTAGCCCTATACAACAATGACTGAAATGGAGCAAAACAAAACAAAACAAAAAAAGAAAAAAGAAAAAAGGGAAAAAAGTCAACCTGAATAGTCAAAGGCCTGTTTGAACAACTTTGAATGAATGTCACGTCATCAGAGAAATGCTTCAGTGGCATGGGACAATTCCCTCTGAACAACAACACTGCTGTGACTGGCTCCAAGGTGGCTGCCTCCAAGGAAGAGCAACATCTCACAGGTTAGAGACCACATTACTACTTATTATGGCATTTCTCAGTTAAAAACATATCCAACACACTTTCTCCTTTAGCTTCATAGAATCTGTTCAGGCTTGTTCCATATTCTAGGGAAGAGCCCTGATGGTCATAAAGAAGGAAAAAAAAAGGAAAAATAGAAAGGTAGAAAAAAAAACCTGATAAAGTAAGCCTGGTGATGAAGGGGGTGCACATCAGGCAGTGAAAATATGTATTAAAATATACCACAAAACCTTCAGCAAGCCTATCTACAACTTTTCTTAAACTGAGGAAGGCATGTGAGCTAGAAATCAGTTCCTCAGACCTAAACTCTCTTAATTTACTCACTGCAACACGTCAGTTGTTTCTGGAAGACTTTTTACAAGAAACTGCATGTTTTACAACTGCTAAGTTGTTTCAATTCTGCACTGATACCAGTGCAACAAAGAGTCTTCCTGACTTTTTATTAATTTTGCTTTCTGATATCTTACCCAGGCTATATTAACATTTTGGGAATGCACACACATAAAGCTGTCTACCAAAGCCCTTGGAAAACAAATTCTAGGCATGAAGCTGAGAGCCATCTAGCTACAAAAGGACATTTTTAGAGCTAAAATAAATTTCAGTATTCTCTGCAAATGAAACAGCTTTTAGGGGATGATTTAAGTATCACACTACTCTGGTGATAACTCTTGCATCCCTTACTGAAATTCCTCGCATTAAAAATTCATACTGCAGATACAGCATAAATAAAAGACAGTCACATAATTACTTCATGCCTTCGAATTTTACTCCCTAGTTAAGCCAAAACTAAACTTGAGGAAACTTCAAAATGTATTATTTTTCCTGACATTTAAAATTGAGATTGGATCACTGGGGGTTTGAGTTTAAATTTTTCTTATTTACAATGCCATTCTCACAATATCACTAGGTCAGGTTATCAAGTCTGTATGAACTGTGTCGTCTATTATATTTAAAAATGTAAATAGATACTTCAAATGGGTATATTCAATAAATATTTAACTATAGTCAAGCCAAGCAGTGAGTCAATCAGGCTGAAGATCTTTGCAAGATGAAATCTAAGCAAACAAAATAACAATTTTTAAATTACTACAAATCAAAATTATATAATTACTGGGTAAGAACTGTTGCACTGGTGAGTACTGTCCACAAAAAAAGGTAAAGCCAACACAAACCCTGTTCCCACCATACAGTTCCCCCAGCTCAATGAAACACAATGCAAATGAATTAAACAGGACCAATTAGGCTATGCCTGACCTCTCTGCTCTTGACTGTTTCCCTGCACTTTAACCCTGGCCTTTCCTGAACAACAAGCCTTGTTCTGGATGGGAGCCAATGTATTACAGCTTGAAAAGAGAAAGAGCAAGATGAAAGGACAGAAAGAAAACTGGAAGAAAACTTCTTAGCTTTTTTTTTTTTTTTTTTTTACCTTAGTATCTCTGCTAGCTGGGCAGCAGTAGCCCAGGCTCCATGCAGCTGAGAGTGGTCTTGCTTAAGGACCAGCAAGCAGTACTGAGTAAGACCATAATCATATATATCTTGCTTAATTTTATTTGATTCTTCACATCCTAAGGAAGGATTGCTTAAAATTCCTGTGGGAAGAAAGTGGGAGAGAGTCAAAGAGGAACATAAGATTCTGATGTGCAGAGTTTTTTTTTCTTTTTCTAAAATGTAAGAAGAGTATATGTACACAGAGCCAGGATCCAGGATTAAAGTAATTGTAAAAATGCTAACAATAGCATCAAATATTTTGTCAGCAATTTTTGCTGCTACAGCTACAACTCATTTGTAAGATAATATGACAATTGGTAAGGATAGCTAAACTTAGGTTTCCATTTTCTCTCTACATATTTAGTAGCAAAACATACATTACCTGGGATATGAACCATTTGTATGAATTTCCTAGGCTAGATAAAACCACAACCACTGGGAAACACATAGCTTCCTTATAATTACATCCCAATTTAGAACAGGACCTGACCTGTTTCAACCATTCCTATGAGCAGTGGCAGTATAGCAGAAGGAAAGACAGGGAAGTCACACAGGAGCTCATGATTTTGTTTCTATGTTAAGATTTAAAAACGGAATACTGACAACTACCCTGGCTTTCTGCCCAAAGAGCACTGAGAGAAATGATTTGACCAAGTGTATGATCCTTGCCTGTATCAGCAGGGAAAGGGCCCACATTATAAGGGTGACAGCTGAAAAGCAGAAAAAAAAAAAATCTATCCATTTGCTTCTCAACTCCTCCTCCTTATTTTTGCCAAGTCAAACGCCACTCTCAGGAAAAGCTGCCATATCAACCTTCCTTACAGAGTTTCAGAAAAACCTTCTGTATTTAAGGAGGTAGACGGGAGAGGGACTGGCCATAGTTCACCAGATCATAATTTTATTTTAGGACCGGCATTAATTACCCTTTAACTTCAGCAGCAGCAGGGGGATGTCCTGTTCTCTGCTCTCAGTGATCTGAGCAGCCAAGGCCAGGACCTGGGGGTCCGTGGCTGCCATAGGGAACAGCCAGAAGCGCACACCACCATCGATTCCAGCCTCTTTCCTTTTCACGTTAAGGCGCGGGGTCCTCACGCCACTACTTCACCCCAGCTCCTGCACCACCAGCTGGAAGCCTCGGGCCGCAGGATTCCCCCTGAGAAAGGAAACAAACATGGAGGAAGCCCCACTCGCGCTCCCTCTTGAGGCCGCGGTCTGCCGGACCGGCTCTGCCGGCAGGGCGCACCTTCGGCCGGGCAGCCTGAGCGCGGCCCCACCTCACCCAGAGCCGGGGAAAGGGCAGAGGGAGCGGTGCCCTCTCCCACCGGCGTCACCCTGGTGCCCCCACTGTCCCCGGGAGCGGCGGCGCCGGTGCCGCGAAGCCCCCAGGCCGCGGGGCCCCCTCGGGGCGCTCTGAGGGGACCCACACGCACCCCCGACCCTTCTCACCGCCGCGCGGGGGCTCCCCGACTGCGGGGGGAGGGAGGGGGGATTGGAACGCCGATCCCGCCGTCTCCAACGCGACGGCTCCCCCACGCCCCCCTCCCCTCACAGCTGTGTGGTCGCGGCCTCTCTCCGCCAATCAGCGCTCTCCCCTGAGGGAGGAGGGTGCATTTGCATATCCGCGTGCGGGCTGGCGCCTCCGACACCCCACTGGCGGAAACCTACATGGGGACGCGCTCGCTGGCCAATCCAGCTCGGGGGGGCGGGGCTCTGCCCGTCACGGCCTATCGGAGCCCGCGTGGGCGGGTCCCGCCGGCCCGGGCGGCGTGAGGGATGCTCGGTGCGGGCGGCGGCGGCGGCCCCAGGGCCCGCCATGGTGTGAGCCGCTGCCGCGATGAACGGAGCGGTCCCGTCGCTCTACGACCCCAAGGCGCGGGTGCTAAAATTGGGGGAGAGCTTCGAGAAGCAGCCGCGCTGCGCCTTCCATACCGTCCGCTGTGAGTGCTGGGGTTGGGGCAGCTCTCGGGGGCTGCGGGGGTCGAGGAGGGGTTCGGCGGCCCCCGGTCCCCGCAGTCCCCTGAAGGGGTGGTGGTAGCTGCGGCCACTCTTGGTGGCTGCCTCTGTCCCGGGATCCTGGCGCGCAGCTGGGCGCTGAGTGCCATGGAGTGCTGGTCCGGGATTTCGGGAGCAGTGCAGGTTTCAGTCCGTGCTGGGAGCACGTACGGCCATTGTATCCTAGAGCTGCCCCTTGCTCTCCGCTGGGCACTAACTTCGCTTTTTATGCCTTTTACATAGTGTCTCCCTGCGGTTCTGCTGGAAACCGAGCTAAGCTGAACCTGTGGCTCTATCTTCTTTCCTTGCGCTCAGTTTTTAGAAGTTCCGTGTAATTCTGCAATCAAAGGTTAAAGGCAGGCAGTGTTAATCACGGAGCCAGTACGCCCTCCCTGAGTACATAATTACTATCTAGAGAGGTGTGTGCTCAAAGATTCTGAGGGTAGCTAGGAAACAAATGCTCTCAGGATTATAGTCCTTGGTAATTTAGGACTGCAGCTTCTGGTCTTGTTGTCTGGTTATTTATAGACTGCTATCCCCAAGATTCAGAGAACGTATGTTCTCTGGAGAGTGTCCGGTGTGCAAGATGGGTAATGTGCTCTCTGTGAGCAAAGGGAACGGCACTTAGGCAGATTGTCTCTAACTGTAGAAGCGGAGGGGGGGGGGGGGGGAAAGCTATAAATGGACTTAAACAAATGCTGCAATTTGAAATTTACCCTAATTTTAAAGAGGACTAACAACCCTGTCTGGTACCTCCTACACTTAAGAGTTTCTTGCTGACTCTTGTAATGTGATGATTTATTCTGAAATCTGTTTTGAAATCTCTGTTCCTTTCCAACAAATGAGACATAGAAACTGGTACGTTCATCAGTTCTATCAAATGCACACACAGAAGAAATATCCTCTGACACCTGACTTTTTAAACTGTTGAGTAAAAGGGAAAACAGCTGTTGGTTAGAAGTTAAGATTGGAAGTATCAATATCTTCATTTTCTCAATTATTAACAGCCCAGTGGCCATATATAAAAGTAAATATTTCTGGTTTGATGAGAAACTTTGGAACAGGTGTATGCTTATTCCTGTAGGACATTTAGGGGTTTGCCCTAAGGAGGGTTAGCAGGGGCTGTCACCTGTGTCTGAGCTGCGAGCCTCCTCCTGCGCGCACAGCCCTGCCCACCAGCTCCTGCAGCCTGGTTTTCCTGCCCGGTTGGTGTGCTGGCTGGAGCCGTGCTTCCCAGCTGTGGTCTGTGCCGCCTGGCCCGTGGCTGCAGGCCGAGTCAGGGAGCTGGGAAGCTCCCCAGCTGTAGGAATGCTGCCGTCAGTGACCAGCAGCGTGAGATGGGGCAGACAGCGAGGCGAGGAGCGTGTGCCGGCCGATGGGTCCCCTCCGCGCCTTCTCCGGCGTGCGAGGCAGGGCACCGGCATCCCGGGGTGCGAGACTGGCGCTGCCTTACCTGGAGCCGCGGGCTCAACCCCACATATGTTATCACAGGCCCTGAAGAGCCTCTTGTGCTATACTGTCTCCCTAAATCGGCACAAGCAGAGTTTTGGCTGTAGCCTTTCCCAATATATTTATGGTGGAAATAATACTTTGTGGGTAATGGTATGTGACAGAGCTGCCGTGCTGATGCCTGAACACATGCTCATTTGCAATGTCTCGGAGTTTTGAAAAGGACCAGAAATTGATACCTTCTTTTGCTCGAAACTTATTTTAACAAGTCCATTAGATGCTGAAAAAAAACCCAAAATGTAAATCAATGTTAAATTGGGAAGGAATTTCACTTTTAACAGAAATAACTATACTGAAACACCAAGTTTTTGTCAGGTTCTGACATGCTTGTTACAGTAAAGTTAGAAACAGAGAAATGCATATTGAGGGTTGATGTTGATGTTCTTTTCCTTTTCAGTCACTTGTCCACATCTCCCATGTTTAGGATCAGCATTTTCAAGTATTTATTGATTCTTCTGAAAATAAATACATGAGAATATACCTTTTGAAATATAACACAGCTTCTCTGGCTTTCTAATCCATTAAAACCTAAAGGTGTTTTTCTAATTTTAACCAAAAGATTTAAACACTTATTATGAGTCCTGAGAAAAGCAGCTTGACTTTGAATTCTATTGACTTATGGAATGATCTGCTCAGGGGAATGCTAGATGATACACTAGCAGAAAAGGCTTTTACTTAATAGCCTCCAACTGCAATTAAGTGGTGCCTACATTTATAAGATTTCTGAAAAGCCTGTAAATAATCTAGCTTATTTTTATATTTAGATGACTTTAAGCCTGCATCTATTGATATGTCCTGTGAAGGAGACCTTGAAGTTGGCAAAGGTGAACAGGTGACAATAACGCTACCAAATATTGAGGTGAGTTGATGTGGCTGAAGAGTGGTAGGCTTAAAGGAATGATTTATTTTGTTGTCCTGAGTATATATCCTGATTATGGAAGGGTATAAAGTTTTAGTGCTGTTTCAGAGCTGCCCGAGCGATTTTTAGAGTAGAAAAACAATCGTTCTAAGAATGTAAGATTACAAAAGACCCAAAGGTTAAACAGCTGCACTGTAACTTTAAGTGTCTTTGCTACACTGGAAATATGCTGTAGGATGACCCAGAGGTGTTGCGTACACAGAAAAGCTTCATGTGTATGTTGGCAGTGCAAGTTTCCCCTTGGTATTTATTGCTCTAGTGCAGTTCTAAAGCAGGAAAGACTGGAAAGGGAAAATTTACTACCTGCCATGCTTTACTGCTGTGCTGATATGGGAACTGAAACCCATTTTGATGAGAGGAATCCTAGAGAGAAATAAGGAAATACTGGGAAATAAGCATTTAATCAGTTTCACACTAAGCTAAGCGAGTAGAATCCCATTCCAGTCAAACACCAGCTGCTTTTGGACATGGCTACTGTGAATCTAATTTGAATTAACCAATAACATTTTTAATGGCTAGAAATGATCACTTGTAATGAACTTGTCAGCACTGAAGGATTGCTGTTTCTAAGAAAAACAACTACAGGAGTAACACTTACTGGACTTCTGATTTAATAGGGTTCAACTCCACCAGTGACTGTGTTCAAGGGCTCAAAGAAGCCTTATCTAAAAGAATGTATCTTAATTATCAACCATGATACTGGAGAATGTCGCCTAGAGAAACTTAGTAGCAACATCACTGTGAAAAAAACCAGGTGGGTGATTTACAGGAGAAACAACTGTGCTTTACTCATTTTGAAAATCAATATTAATGAGTCTAAATTGAGATGCATAACTACATATCACTATTTTTAAGAAAACGTAATTTTAGAAATTACCTAGCCTTGCTCAAAGGAGTGAAAAGCCTGCTTTCTCAGCAAACTGACTTCACATCTTTTGAGTCGTGACTGCAGAAGAAATTGAAATGTATTTTTTTCTTAACCAAAACATGTTATATTATTGAAAGAAATAGTAACTATTTTCTGGTGTGTTTAGAGGGAGGAAAAAAAGATCTGTTTGGCTAGTAGCTTGCCTACAGTCTTCTGGTTTGTAAATGAGGAAATTAAAGAAAATTTTGTGACAGGTCTCAGTAATTGTAATAGCTTGGTTTTTTCATACCAAGTTTTTAAATATTTTTTTCTGCTGCTAAGTCCACATAAGTAACTTCCAGCAGAATTTTTATTAAGTGATCCTGGGTAGCAAGGTATAAAAACAAATCAATTGACAAAGTCTTATGAAGTTATTAGCACTGTATAAAAATCATTTTAACACACACATATATATATATACAATATTAACATTATAATATTAATATATTATGTGTATTAGTATAACAACTTACCAGTATAATAATTTGCCTAAGAATCAAATGATGCTATTTAGAAAGGCATGAGAAATAATTCCATGGTTCCATATCCTCAGTGTTCTTGCCTTTTTCCTTGCCTCTTGCCTTCTAGTAATTTAAAATCTTTTCCTTTTACACACAGAGCTGAAGGAAGTAGTAAAGTCCAGTCTCGCATTGAGCAGCAACAGCAGCAAATGCGAAATGCAACAAAGGTTCCAAACAACGTTAAAAACTCTCCATCAAAAGAGAAAACGTTTCCATCTTCTCCTATGGATGATATTGAACGGGGTAAGCTCCACTGGCACATAAGTTTCAGAAATTTTGCTGTTAACAAGCAATTCATTTTTAAGAGGTTTTTGCATGTGTAGGTTTTTGTTTTGTTTTATTTGAGTTTCACACTAGAAGCTGATTGTGTAAGCAACTTTACACAGATATGGAGATGACCACTCTGACTCAAGTGGGTAAACAAGCAGTATTTGTAGCTTATTACAGTAAAAAAAAAAAAAAAAACAGCTGAACCATTAGGCTTAATAATGCCAAGGGTTCTGCTGCTGTCTCCTTGACTCTGTCTTCCACAGCTACTTTAATCAAGTATATGCTTGGTTGTATTGTGGTATTGGAACTAAGTCACTTCCATTTTGATATTGCTCCTTTTTCTTTCTGTGCACGCAGCAAATATGTTACAATACTTTACAACTCAACATACACTTTAAATTAGCAGATAGAGCCTTGTGGAAGATGAGGTTCTAATGAAAAAGACAGCTGAAAACTTGCATAAATCAACCCTTGAGCAGTGCTATGTACTGTTTCCTTGAGAGACTCTGGTTTGGTGTGACACTCATATTTCACTTAATAGGAGGCCTTATTTCCTTTGGGAGGACAAGGAAGATGGCAGGTGGTAATTACTTGCTACAGAAATGCTGACAGGTGGCAGTTTCATTGACTGGAACTGACATCTGCTTCCTAAGTTGTTCTGAATTCCTTTAAACAGATTTTTTTTTAGAGGTATCATTATGAAGATGGTTTTTGTTTCCATTTTGGTCTTAAGCTCTGACCAGCAATCTATATTGCAGAAAAGTCCTAGAATTCATCTAATGTTGCAAAGAAGAAGGAAAACTTGAGCACATGAAATAAAATTATGCTTTTTATACATGGTCTGTTCTTTTGGGGGGAGTGGTGGAACCAAACACTAAAAGTCTCTAAAGTGACTGCCAATATACCAAACTCTTGTGTAGTGCCAGTCCAATTTTGAGTACTATTTAAAATGCTGAAAATTTTAAAAGGATGGTAGAGATTATCAAGTCATCTAGTCCATCTTTCTGTCCTAAAGTCAGATTTCTGATGTAACTTTTAACCTGTTCTTAGAACCTTCCAGTGACAGATCCTTGTACTTGCTGGCAAGCCATTCCAGGGCTTTGCTGTCCTTACTGTTTGGGTTCTCCCATATAGAAAGTCTGACAGCAAACCTATTTATCATGCAAGTACAGAGCAGATTACTGTGCTGCTTTTGAGCAGTCCTTCACAGACTCAAACTGCTCTGTCTTTCCCATTCTTTATGCAAAATGAAACCAGTTGGTTCAATCTTTCGTTAGAAGTTTCCTTTCTAAATCCCTGATTTGTTGTCAATTTCCTTTAGCTTTCTTGCCATGAGTCCAAAAACTTTCTAAAGTATAATCCCTAAACACGGCTACTGAAGTTTTGGCAGTGCTGACGTCAGCAAGAAGGCTTCCTTACAGGCTCTATTCATCTTTATACACAAAGAACAAATAGTATCACGTCTATAGTATCACAAGACCAAGCAGTATCAAGTCATTTCCGCACAACATGGAGTGGCAGAACAGTGTAGGGATCCACTGTAACTCTCAGACTCTTCAAAAGTGTTGCCTGCTTAATCATTCTTCATCCCATGGTTGTGTAACTGACTATTCCTGCTTAAGTACACTACCTGGAACTTGTTACTAACTTTGTTTTCTGGGCTGGAGAGGAAGCTCATCCTGCCATTATCCTCTAGTATATGTACTGCTCTTCCTTCACTGGTTAAAATGACTTAATTTAAATTATGTCTGATTAAATTACATAAAAATTCAAGGCAGAGATCTTATTTCTCAGCTTTTAGTATTGGCCATTCACTTAAATTTTTTCTTATATTAGACATTGCTTAGGAGGGAGTGGAATTGAATGCTTAGGACTTGAGTGGTGCCTTTCAGTAGGTGTCTTACAGCTCCAGATGTGCTCTCTTATACATGTCCTTAGTAAAAGAAGGATGCTTATATGCTTCCAATTCTTATTTTCTTTCTCCTCCCCTTCATTTTTCCTTATATTTGAATAGTTCAGTCTTTCATTGTTCTTTCTTTTCTTTCCTAGCATTGGGTTAATTTGTCCCTGTAGCCATAGCTGCACTCTTTCAGGTGCCATTTTTCAGACTGGCCTTTGATAAAGATGGCCTTTCCTTTAGACTGGCCTTTGATAACTTAGAGCCTGTTTCATGGAAGTTTGCGTTGAAGGTTAATCTTTTTATTCCTTCTCCCTTCCTCTCTTAAGCTTTGCACTGTCTTGCATCTTGGTGACTTTCACCTTCAACCTGTTCTGTACTGGGTAAATTTGAAGAGAGATGAGCTACTCTCCCTCTTGCTTTGTGTCTGCTATATCAAAGCTGTTCCTGAAGTATTCTAAGAGCTTGTAAGACCTTAGACCTAAGACCATCTTAAAAATGTCTAGGTAGTTACAATCTTACATAGTGATGAACTTCTGCACCCTGTATAACTCCTCAAGTCCTCCCTCCACCATGATTCAGAGGTCTGTTTCGGACTTCTCTCAGCACTCGTGTTTTGCACAATTATTATGTGTACTGTTCTGCAAAGATTAACTTCCTCTGTATGTTGAACTTATGTCAGGAATGCATACTGTGCAGCATTATTTGCACCTCCAAATCTATAATGAAACAAGGATTTGGAGAAGTCTTCCTAATATAAACTTTGGGTTGCTCTTTTGGACATTCGTCATGCTTAAGTTGATTTTGGGCAAAATGTCACATGGTCCAAACAAGTGTATTGATTGTAATGGTGGCAGGCATTTTGGGTGCAGCTGCAGACATCTTGCAGTTACTGACCTGTGGATTGTAACTGCAGTTTTTAGTCAGTTGAAGCCATATTTGGGGTGCTAAGGAAAACACAGAACATTTTCTGCTAGTTGCAGAAATTAAAGGCTATGTGGGATACATTACCCCATGGAATGTGGGGTTAAGGATTTGTGTTCACAGTTACCCTTGTTCTAACACTTGGCTTGAAAGGGAGAAAGTGCTCAAGCTATGAGAATAGAAAACCACATGACAGGTTGGATACTCACTTGTGCCCTCTTCTTTCTTCTGGAGAGCTTTGGTGGGTTTGGTCTGGGGTTTTTTAAAGTTGCTGTAGTGTGTGCCTGATGTGTGTTTATTTTTTTTTTCCTTTTTTCCCTCGTCCTTATATTTCAATTATGATGAATATAAACTGAGAAACAAATCATATTGTTTGCAGAGCTAAAAGCAGAAGCCAGTATCATGGACCAGCTGAGTAGCTCTGACAGTTCATCTGACTCTAAAAGTTCTTCGTCCTCTTCATCAAGTAGTGAAAATAGTTCTAGTGATTCTGAAGATGAGGAAATGAAGCCCTCTCTTCCTATGTCGATGCCGTATTTGCAGCCTCAGCCTACTGTGTCTGCCATACCACAACAGGCTGTTCCTGACAAAGATGCCAGTCATAACAGATCCCAAGAGAGCAGTGGTCATATGATGAATACACTACGTAAGTACAAAGGCTGTTCTTTTCTTAGTGCACAATTCCAGACATCAAGATTCTGAAAGGAAACCATATTGTTTTTAAGTATGTTTCTGTTATAATTAAAACTGTGGGAAGTGATGCTAGGGTTTGATTGTTCAGCAGCAGGCTGAATTCGGGCTAGAAGGTTCATGGTTCACAGAGATATTAAATTAAAGCTGAAGCAGTTGAAAATATTTCCTAAGCTGTTCTGGCTTCCTCCCAGTTCTATACATTGGGACTGGAGAACAGTAATTTTGTATTGAAAATACTTGAATTAACAGGGCACTCCCTAAACATAGGCTTATCATTTCTTGGATAGAACTATGGGAAGGATACTTTGGTTGCAATACTCTGAGCTACAGAAAAGATGGTGTATTCTTAGCTGTGTCAGTTACAATTATTCATGGCAGTGTTCCACTGGCCAACATGGCAAAAATGTCCCTTGCATATAAGGAAGGAGGTGATTTGCTTTCACGTGGTATTATCTTATTCCACACATTCAGGCAACTAAAAATGTAATTTGAACAGTAGCTGTGATGTTCAAGAGGGGTTGCTGCACAGCCTGGAATTGAATGCTCAATGCATTCAAAAAAAAGGAAAATTTGGAAAACTCACATATAATAAAATGCCACTAGGTAGAGAAACTTAAGTTCACTGCCTAAATAACAGGAGTAGCTCAGACACAGAAGTGAGTATTCAGCTATGATAACTCTTCCAAAATGGTTGCATTTTTAATTAGCTGCTTAGCTGCCAGATCTTGTTTGAAGAGATTTCCATCAACCCTGGTTTGCAGCCTAAGATCATCATCGTTTATCATTTATATGTAAACTTGTTATACTGAAATTTTAGA
Organism: Vidua macroura; assembly: GCF_024509145.1. NCBI lineage: Eukaryota > Metazoa > Chordata > Aves > Passeriformes > Viduidae > Vidua > Vidua macroura. The sequence continues at coordinate 29,477,377 of NC_071577.1, forward strand.
CTCTGGCAGATCTACTTTTATTTCAGCTCTCAGTGGATAACATGAACGTTCTTTTTCTTTTCTCTTTTTTTAGCTAGTATTTAAATACTTAAATAACCTGCATTGATATTTAATTATGTACTGCATTAACAGATAAGATCAGAGTGAAAAGTCCTGTAACTTTGTGTGCAGAGAACTAAATGCTGCTTTCATTTTACTGTCACTGCAGAGAACAATGTCTTCATGTTTACCATTTGTGTAACATTAGAGTGCCACTTATTTCAGCCCTTACTGACAAACGCAATTTCCCATTCTCCACACTTTAAATAAAACTGTTATGAAAATTTGATTAAGCTTTATCCCTAGTGACAGAATCTCAGGTGGCAAAGCTTCTAGTGAGAAATACAAGTACAGGTGTCCAAGTCTACCAGTTCCAGTATAGGGAGAAAATGCTGCTTAAACCATGACAACATCATGACTGTTTCAGGGGAAGTTGGTGGCTTGATGTTGCTTGAGAGGTTGACCAGTAGAACCTCTGCCTGTAACCTTAGGCCTCTGAGCTTGCCCAACTCTTGAGATTATTGCCATTTAGTTCTATTATAGTTACAGATATGTTACTGCTTAAAACAACTCCATCCCCAACTTCCAGTGCAGTTAACATTTACATGACACCTCCACTAGTTAAAGATCAAACCAGCTACTTCCAAGATTGCTCTTCTCTAGCTCTGTTGCTGAGGGAATTTGGCAGGAGAGTGAAACCTGGAGAAACTAAACGGATAGCACATTGTTCTTCTTTGAATGGCAAGAGTTCTCAGTCAGATTTTGTACAGTCATTTCTTCCTTCTCAAATAAGGTTTTGCAAAAATAAAATACTGAATCAACAAATGTCAGCACAAGCTGCTTGCTTGTCTAATCTTGCTTTGAGGTGTGTGCTTATGTCTGTGACTAGTTTTGTGCACCTCTGTAGAATCAGGGCCATACCGGGTAATTAGTGAAGTTTTTCTTTGACTTTCTGGGTGCAGGGAGAAGGTTGGGGGAAGCTTAGACAGCAGAGTTTTTATGTTGCATGAGAAATTATACAGCTGAGATTTTTATGTTGCATGTAGAAATTATACAGCTGAGAACTTGAAAAATGGAGGAGGTGGTGTCTAGAGCATGGTAACTAAATACTTCTGTGAGATACATATCTACCTCTTCAGGAATCTGGGGCTCAAGACTGCCCCTCACTCCCAAAACACTGCTTCTTCCCCTTTCTACCTTGAAAGCTGATTATACAGGCTCACAATTTGCCTTATAACAAAGTCTGTAAATGGTGGCACTAATGAATCTGTTCTTCATGAATATTTGATCATATGTTGCTTTCTGTCTACTTTTTGTTTAAACAAGGGTTATATTAAACAAAGTAACTTTCCAAAGAAAACCCAGCATAGATGGGCTATTCTGTGGCCTTGTGTTAGGTACTCAGTATTCAGCACAACTTCAATTCTTTTGATGTTTAGTGCTGGTACAAACATAGCTGTTTTACTTTGATAAATAATAATTTTCTTTTGTATTAGTTTGGTGTTGGTGTGACCACTAAGATTTGTGAAACAGTGATCATTCCTATGAGTTTCCCTGTCTGCTATAACTAGCAAGCATTCAGTTGAATATATTACATTCATCAATTTAAAAACATAGGAAATGTAATTTGCAGTGCAATCTATTTCCCCAATTAATATTGCTAATAAGCAGCTGGCACCATGAAAACAATTCATCAGTTCTCCCTCACTTCATTGCTGCATTATAAGTACAATAGTCTAGATGTTTCTTCAGGGTCCTCATTAAATGAGCTTTCTATCTTGGCACCAAATCCATCTGAAAGCCACCAGCTCTAGATTGTGCTATTTTGCCCTCTCACTGAAGGTGTTTTTTGGAGATAGGATTGCAAAAATGAGGCGGAAAGTTTAGCCTGAAGTAAATCCTAACATATTAATTTTTACTCTGGAACTTGGAGTTCTTGCTTTTCCCATCTGCTGGTTTTCACAAGCACTGGTATTTTTGGCTGGTGTTACAGGGTTTGTGTAATTTCTATTAACCATGTTGAAATAACTTTTGAAGGCTGCAGAAACACCATTTGGAAGGTTATCTTCTTGTTCACACTCCCTGTCCTCCCATAAAGTAGCTAGTGCATAACAGGGCTGGGATTTCTAAGAATTCACTGTAATTCTCCTTTGAGTGATAAATACACGAGTTAAATTTACCAACACCATTCTCTGTCTTGAAAGATATTTTAGGATACTACATTGTTCTGAATAATTATTGACAAATAACTTGATTTTGTTCTTTCTAAAGTGCTTTTAAAATTTATCTTAAAATAATATGGCTGTATTTTTTTCTTTATATAGAGGATTGGAAAGAAAAAAAAATGTCTCCAGTAATACTTTAAACATTTTTGGAAACAACCATCTTCACTATTCTTATATAAAGTGTTTTTGTTTTTGCAGAGAAGTGTGTACCACTTTCTAAGCTTTATTGATGATACAGTGGAAAACAAAGGAAGGCTGAATGCAGCCATGTTAAAGACTCCAGTGTTCTGGCAGAAATGATGTGCCTGAGAATAAAAGATCCAATCTGAGTCTTCTGGGGTTTTCATGTGAAAATAGTGTGTTGACTCAGTTTTCTCAGTTTCAGTGATTTCTTTTTTGTTTTAGGCCATTTCTGCACAGCCTGAGATTTTTTTTTTCTTTTGTAATGGTTGTTTGGCAAGGGAGGTGTGGGTAAAAGCATACCAGTTGGAACAGACTCCTAAAAACGTGTGGGAAGTTGTTAGATGTGATGTAGATTGTGTAGAGCATGCTGCTGTATTTTTTGTTAGTTATCTGTCATCCTGGGAAGATTCCCTTCCTCACAGCCCCTGAGCTTATGGACATCCACAGCAACCACAGGATAGCCTTTTTGCTTCCTCATTTTGAAATATATAGAGAGAGCCACCAAATTAAAGTGCTTTGTAAAAATTCTTTTGATGTTTTGTTTGCTCACTTGTTCCAAAACCAGTTTGAAATAGTAGGTCACTGATACATCTTTAAGTGGTATGTCAAAGAGCTGCTCTTCTTGATTGAGACACCACTTTGTTTTCAAGCACAGCTGAATAGCATTCAGATGTGTTTTCAAAAAATCCCAACAACTTGTTTTTCATAAAACTGCACTCACCAGCAGTTTTTCCACTTGTGAAGCATGAAAATGTGGGTGGCAGAGATAGCTAGGTGTTGTCTTTTGTGATCTGGTGATGTTAAATAAATGCCCTTGTGCAAATAGGCTAATGGCTTCCTTGCCAAGATTTTAAAATTGTAGAAAAGTGATTTCTCTAAGGTTCTGTCACTGTAAGTGCCTACTTATTCTTTTACCATAAAATAGTTTGGGTTAAGAGAGACTTGAAAGATCATCTGGTCCAGCCCCCCTTACCTGTTTGCTATTAGCTTTTGTAAGCCTTAATTGGAAAGGGAGTATCATGAAAGAAGAAAATTATTTCCTTGAAAATGACTAATATGTTGACTCTTTCTCTTCTAGGAAATGACTTGCAGCTGAGTGAATCTGGAAGCGATAGTGATGATTGAACAACTTTTTGGCCTTACATGTATCACCTTTTTTGCTAAATATGTCTTAGCATCTGTTTTGCACTAAGATTAGATTACCAGAGACTGGAATGAATGTCCTCAATTTTGATAATAGACATCCTAATTTTCTACTGACACATCATGTCTATAATACAGCAGCATTGATATCCTGTCAGTGCTATGGTTATGTGTTTATCTTTCAAATTACTGTATTTACAGTAAAATTGTGTATGATCTGATTTTGATTATTTTTGCCTCAGCCACCTGTTTTACTTGAAACTGATTCGTAACAGCTAGTTACTTTATATAAATAGCTATGGAATGGAGAAATTTCTGATATTTATGGAGGCAAGTTTCCTTCCTATCATTTAAATGCTGATCTCACAACTTTGACTTGGAGGGCAAGAACGGGAGAACAGCTAAACGAGGTCTGCTGTGTCAGCTACACTTTTAGTTCAGTTCACGGTTCATACCTTTAAGGAAACTGCTGAATAATGTGGTCCACTAGTGCAGTTACAATTTACAATTGTTCAACACATTGCTGAATTCTTAATTTCATTATATAATGGGACTTTATATATTTCTGAGCCTCAAGATTCCTAAGGGACCTTGTCTGTTCTCTGCCTGTTTTATGTAACTTGAATAGGGCAGTCTTTTTACAACCTTTTTGTATCTAAATTTAGGTAACTGCAGAGACAGCAATGAATTTCCTTCATTTAATTCTGTAACGGAAATCAGAAAATTTCTTTGTAGAAGTATAAAAGTAATTTAATAAAGCAAATGTTTATCATTTTCATGCATCAGAATCTGTTTTTATTGGTTAAGAATTCAATTTTCTACCTAAAGTAGTCATGCCAGTGAAGGGGTCAGGCAAAAAAATAAAGCAGTGAAATAATAGCTAATAAGGACTCTCCATCCTGTCTACAAGACTGAAATGTTTGTTGCTTTTGTTACACTGAGGTGACCCTTTGTAAGAGCTTGCCAAAAGTTTATGGTGATGCAACAGAATGTTTATTACAGATTACATCCAATGCCAGTGGGAAGTAATACTATATTAGACAAGAAAAGGTCTTACTTTTTCCACATTTGAAATTGTACTTCAAGATCTGAAGAACTGAGGATCAAACTCCAAATTTCATCCTGTAATTTACCACTTAAGAGTTTTGTAAGAAATGTCGGTAGGGTGAGTTCTGACATGATAAGTTTGTTCAGTCTTGCACAGAAGTCTCCTTTGCTGGATTGCAGTGGTTGGATCACAGCTCTGTATCTAAACTGTGAGGACTGAATCCCATATGTCAGCCTGAATGCGCAGACATGGAAAAAACTGCACACTCAGTAAATGTATACAATAGATGGTACTAGAAAAGCTTATTCTCTGAACTCTGCTCTGATCAGCCCAGTGAAATATGGGAAATGAAATGAAATATGGGAAATGTTGCTTTCCAATGTTTCCAGACCTCATGCTCTGCACCAAGTCACAGCTCATTAATCTTCTGGCTTCCTAAAGCTGGTATTATAAGAAGCAAAATGTTCCTGTGTTTGTACTCAAAGGAAAAAACTCAAATTAATAGCCATGGGTGAGCAGGTGTTACAAAAGGGCTAATGCACAACCTTGAGGAAGGATGTATGTAATAACCCCTCTAAGACATTGGAAACTCTTGAAGGAAAGAGGGTTGAGGTCTCGTAGACCCTAGCTGTTGGTGTGGGAACTGCAGCAGAGTACCTGGCTCTTGGCATGTACTGTTGATAAAGTCAGCTAGGGCAGTGTGAGGAGCTGAGATGTTGCACCTTAGCACTAAGGAGCAACCCTGTGTGCTAAATAAAGGGGTCTATGATAATGCAGTGTCCTGAGCTGAAATGTCTTCTCTTTGCCTTCCCTCTGTCCCCAGTGGTTCATGTGCATCAAAGTCTTCCATTAGGATGATGCTAAATTCTGGTTCCAACTAGAATGCTGCTGTTTTTTCCTGAATAACAGGGCATTCAGGGTGTACAGAGTGAGCAGATGTGTAGAAGCACTGACCAGGCCACAATCTATACCATGCAGAGCACATGTATTCATGGATTATAATCACTCCTTCAGTGACAAACTATTGAGTGCAGTCTGTATATAAGTGTGCACACATGTATACAGGTGCTTAAATATAGCTCAGGGAGTAAAGCAGATTTCCAGGTTCCTGGGCCTCAGGACTGTAACTAAGCCTGTGCTATCTTTAGGATTTGATCTTTCGGTTGAAAGCTTTCTAGGAAGGGAAGAATGTTATTGAAGCTTTTATGGTAGTACAGAGTGGTTAGTGGCCTGTCAGGCATTTTGTCAAATGCCCAATTGTGATAATGCAGGAAAGCTTCCCTTTAAGTAACACAACAGGAGATAAAATTCTCCAACAGTTCTTGGAGATAACATGTAAATGCATTAAAGAATAAAGCTCTGCATGCTGTTTCCAGCCCAAATATATGTGATTGGCTCCTCCCTTATCCATGTACCTGTCAAACATCAGCAGGTGAGCTAAGGAGCTTGTGCAGCCTCTTCTCATGCAGAAGACTTGGCAAGGGTCTCATTTATGACTTGCAGGGGGCATTTCCTCCCCTAAGGCTGGGGCCGTGTGCCCCAAGCAGTGCTGAGCCTCCATATCTCCTAGTGCAGGTTGTTCCCAAATGGCACAAGTGAGGAGGGAATTGCATTGAGATTTTTTCAGGCTATTTTCTTTTTTTTGGACCAACCCTGATTTGAAAATTCTATTCTTCTCCCTTAAAACCAGTTTTATTCACGTGATATCAATTTAGCTAGAAAGTAATAAAATCAGTAACAGCTGTAAGTTCCATGACCACTGTTCCTACAACAGATTAAAGGACTTTACCAAGTTACTCTGTGCTAACAGACTGCATCACCTTAACAACAGAACCACAGTATTTTTAAGAAGAATTATTTGTTTGTTTTTTCTTGATTGATTTATGGGGAACCAAATATGAACAGATCATCTCAGATAATAGTTTGATTTGGTAATCAAGATGTTGAGCCACAAAAATCATAATTTCTGGCCAACACTTTTCTTTAGAATTTCTACAGGATGGTTTCTGAGCCCAGCCAAGCAGATGGTTGAATCCTCCTTAAACAGAAGAGATGAGGATGCATAAGCTGGACAGAAATGAAGAAGCTCAGAGGAAGAAAGAGAAGATAACTTGGGTCATGATAGTTGCTAGGCTGAATGCTTGCAGTACATGTGAATTCCTTCTCTCACCACTTTTTGAGGTCATTCAGCCAACCACATAAGGTGCTAAGGACAGTCTTGATACATATGGGTTTCAGACCAGCTTTTTGAGGACACGTAAAAAGAAGAATGAGGAAAAAGAGTTTTGAATATTGTTAAAATATATATTCCTGCTGCTTTGATCAATGTAGGGGAAATGCAATAAGAAGGCGAAGACGTGCTGAAATGAGGAGGAAAAAAGTGAGAAATGATAATGTCTTTCACAGTTTAGACCTCAAATATGATATAAGTAGTCATCCACATCTGAAGGGGAATAGAAAAACTTCTGTGTCTCAGCTATTACTCTGCCTAGTTCAATGAAACTAGAGTAGCTGCTTTTCCTGGCTGTTAACTGGTTAGCAGTAGCAATCCCAAGGCAGCAGCTCCTTGCTTACCAGATATATGCATAGGAGTGGGCTGAAGTAATGGAAGTCCCTAAAGCATCTGTTATTATGGGGTTTATTTCCCCTCTAGCAGATTCTTATGATGGAGACAAGCTCCTGAAGGGCAGACTCAGAGGTAAGGCTTGTGTTGGCATGGAGAACTACTCAGCTCCAAACAGAAATCCCAACTTCATACAGGGTTTGTGTAAAACCAGTGCCACATCTGCTAGGAACAGCAAAGGCTTGGGCTCTAGTTGTTTCTGTGGTTTTCTGAATCCATAGAAGAAATGAGTATGTTCTCAGATTTTCCTTCTCTCAAAAGCAAATCCCTCTGCTGTGGTCAGGAAGGAATGGAGGTTAGAGGCAAAGATGAAGGAGCCTTTCATTCAACAGAGAAGGCTTTGTTGATGTACAACACATACCTGGTGAGTTAGCTGCTGAGACCTCTCTTGACTCGCTTTGAACAGGGGCCCTTATTACAGAACCTGTTCTCCATCTCTCATCTCCCATGCGCTGAGCAGCTTGGCTTGTTCTCGTAAGTGCTTACACATGACAGAGGATTACTTGCTCCGTCTAAGAGATGAGGCCTTTTTCATGCTGTTTAAGTTTAAAGAAAAGTGGAGTGTCCTAAAAAGTTAATTAAAGAAGACCCAACAGCAACCTAAACTCTTCTTTAATATCTTTAGTTTCACTTCCACATGCTGCGTATCTTGTTCTACCAGTTTCAGTGTTCTTGCAGAAGAGTTGCACAATGGCTTCCTTTTAGCAACCAGCAGAATTAAACTTGAGCTCTCCTAACTGAATTTACCTTTTCTAAGATGTGCTGAATTTCCAATAAACTCTGCAGACCCCTCTTTTTCCTTGTGCCTTTTCACTGCTACAGATTTGGAATAACTACTCACGGACATCCTGATATACAGCTCCCAGAGAGACGTGGGAGCAGGTTGCAGCATGAAAATACCAACTCATCCCTTATCCAATTACCTTTTTTTACACCTGACTCTCTGCACATTGGCAAATTATCAAAAGATTTAGGCTTTTACCAGAGTTTTGATCCAAGTGTTTATAGCAGTATTAAAAAATCTACCACTCTGAAGTGTTCCTAAAAGCTAAGGCTATTTTAAAGGCCAGTGTCTGATTGAGATTTCCCCTTCAAATAAAAACATGTTTGTGCCAGTTTGCTGCAATGAGGGCACAACAAACTATTTTGGAATTATCTGTCCTTCAGCGATTCTGCTAGAAATGTTTGTGTGCCTTATGATCCTCTCCCACCACAGTGTGGGATAACTTCCACTCCCATGCGGCATGATGACCTGGGCTTTTGGGCTTTTTTCTGGTTTCTTTTTTTTTTTTTTTTTCCCCCAATGTGTGAGAATTGACATTTAGCTAACATTTTATAACTGTTTTTTGTTAGAAATGCTGGTCATCAAAAATGTTTGCCAAATGTGACCTGAATGCAGGTGGGGAAAACTCCATGCAGATTTCAGCTACACTTGTGTTACTCCCTTATTTGTGCTCTATCCCCCTTTACAAGCCAGACTTTTCCAAGTAGCCTTCACCAACATGGCATTTGTCAAGGACAGTGATGATCAGTGGCTGTGGCTATGTTTAACTGAGGATGCAAGACCGTTAAACTATTTAAGAAGTTCTTTCCACAATGACTACATTTTAGAAACTACCACCTGGACGGAGTGTACTGAGCTTAGTGGGGACTTTTTATCCCCATTAATTTGTCAAACAAACTGACTACTAAAAGATTAGAACTCATCCCTGCCTTTGTACTTTTCATTTGACTCCCTCCTGGTGATGAAACAACAGCTACTCACAGGTGAATAACTGAGGGCCCCAAGAGAGAAACTTGTTAAATTTTTAATAATGTGTTGCCTATATTTATAATTCTGTAGAGCAGAGCTGAGTGAGCCAAGGAATCTACCATGTTACATCAGAGCCTTTGATCCAAATCACCACCCTGTGGAAAAAGTACATGCTCATGCTGCACAAATCTCCCTAAACCAAACAAAAATACATGTGAGATTATCTGTGCCATACAGGAGAATGACTTCTGCCAGGTAACTTCAGCTGCTGTTCAGTGGGAGAAGCTCTGTGATGGGAGGCTGACAAACAGGCACTGTCCATGGGATGTGTGTGAAAGCAATGATGGATTGATCTGATGTTTTCTGGGACTTTGAGAGCAACACCCAAGCAGCTGGTTGGAAGTGCTGAGGCTACAAACTGCTCCCTGCTGTGTGGTAGCTGTGAGTCTCCTGGGTCTTATCAGCAGCTCACACCATACAAAGACCTCCTGCCTGATAGAGATGTTCAGCTGCGAGGGGCTGCCTCACAGCTGTGTTTTCTTCACCTTGTGCTTCTTTGACAAGAAGGATGGGCTGTACAGACAGTAAATTTGTTTTCCCAGCTAAATGAAAACTGTAATTTCAAGCTTGCTTGCCTTGGCACTTCTCACAGTTTTCCAGTTCGCAGGAATACTGGCAGGGTGCTCATCAGGGAGGGAAATAATTTGGTCATCCCACAATAAGTAAGGTGACTGTTCTGGGCAGTGAAGTGGCTCAACAGCAGGGATCCTCACTGCTGGACTCTGCTCAGGTGACAGAGACACACAATTTAACACCCAATCAGCTTGTTGTGCTACTACAGTGCTCCCAAACTGCCACAAGCCCAGTTCCAGTGAAATCAGGACACTTGGCCTCACAAGTCTCTTTTCTACCATGCTAGCATGAGCTTCCCTCCTCCCTTCTCATGGCAAGAGAGTATTTATGCCACAAGTCTCTCACTCTACTCTTCATGTAGCTATTCTGTATTGTTTGAGTTGATGCAAGAGTATTTTACATCATTACTGTGTCTCTTCTGACAAAGGAATGAGGCCCAGCCTTCCTAAAAAGGTGCCAGTTTCGAAGCATAAAGACCATCTTAGAAGGGAGACAAGCCTTGGAAACCACACCTGGTAGCCTTTTTCCCTCTGGGTCTGAGTTAGTCACACATCCAAGCTCACAGTCCTGTCAGGACATAACCCACCCAGCAGCATGGTCTCTCAGCCTCCAGCACTACTGTCCATGAGGAAAGAAAAATCATGAAGTGTAAATGTTTGAGTCACAAACAAAGAGTGGGTGAGTAGGATTAGGTGAGGCTGTGCTGACTAACCAACCTCAGCAATAGGCAAGTATTGCTCCCAATTTGTCCTGAAGGAAATGGATCTGGCTGTGTTAAAGCTCAAGGTGGCGTTGAAAGGTGCAGAAACATCTTAACTCTGATCGTGAGCCACCCTGCCAAAATGATATCCCAGGTCTGGATCTGTCTGGATTTAGACAGAGACATCACAAAATCAATGACATAAAGCAAACCACGAATATATCATTGTTGCTATTGCATCTGACAGTCAAATCCCTTGAGGCAGAAATAATTTATGTGTGGCCCAAAATGACTCATTAGGAGCTGTTTCAAACTATTGGTGTCTTCGTATTGAAAAGGCAAGTCCCAATGAAACTGGCAAGGACACAATTTCAGATTACTTTATACTCTGCTTTGTAAAGCTGTATGCAGGGTTAATGACAGTTTAGTATTAATTGCCTATCTCTGGCAATTTGCAGACATTTGTCTGACTAGAACCTTGTTCCTGCTTTTAACATTTCTAAGCTCTTAAACAACAAAACAACTGGAAGTTAGAGCACTGCTTTTTCAAATTACTTTATCTGGGCTTTCAGGGTATGATACAATTAAGTATTTAATTGTGAGGCCCTCTATGGACAGCGTAAAATTTATGTATCCCCAACTATGGTGCAGCCTCCCTAGAGTGTGATGGCTGTTTATTAGCAACCAGCAGTGCCAAAATAACTCCTTGGAGTAGCAGGCTGACATGGGGCTGGAAGGAAACGAGACGGTCAGGGCACCTTTAGCAGTAAAGCAGCTTACCTGTTCAGTGACGCTAACAAACAGATGCAGAAATACAAAAGTGCGGCTTCTTATCACAAGCAACACGTGTGAGCAGGGTCTCAGACCTGGCTGCTTTGAATTTCCAGGAATTAGCTGGTAATGCATTAGCTGTGTTAAGATAAACTCCTGTGTCAGCAAGGCCTGCTGTTAACTCTCCTTTGTGTGCGTGTGTGTGTGCTGAGATGCACTCTGAAGAAAGAGCATTTGGTGCTGTAGGTTCTGGTCTCAGCTTCAGCAAGATAAAGACAACTCTTACACAGCAGTTGTTCAGTGAAGGCCACTTGTTCAGTGCAAGGGACAAATGGTTGATAAATTTCATTTTTCATTTACAATGGCTTTAAATGCCCTTGAGTAGGAACATAGATTTTAAATTCTGACCATTATTTAAATTATTTGTAAAATTCTAACTTACTTCCATCCGATTAAAATGACAACTTGAATTTACAAATATCCAAGTGGCTTTCTTCAGGGCATGGAAAATTAATTTCCAGGAGGATTCAATAAATGAACAATGATGTCCGCAGTCCCTGTTCTTAGCTTATTTTGAATGACTGGTGTGGTTTGGTCTTTCTGCACTTCACTCTTCTACTGATGGCCAGCAGTACCATTCATCCCTATGCACTAGCACAGCTGGATTGTCAGTGGGAAGAGAATAAAGGCTCTGGGAGCCCCCCTTCTCCTGGAGGTTTTTGGTGCCTGGACATGGGTTGAGCTAGAGCTACTCCTCAGATTTTCTATTTTTTTTTTTTTTTTTAGTTGCAATTAGAGGACACCCCAATTGGTAAACATTTTTGTATTTCATGTGCTTGTAGGTTTCCAAAAGCCTAAACTTGGCATGCTGAATAGTTCAACTATGTGACCAGACTGACCCCCAACTTTGATTTGTACCCTCTCTGGGCAAACCTTTGCTTAAGCTTCAGTTCCTCCAGATACAGAAATTTCCAGGAGCTTGTCTTTTCCCAAAGAGCTATAGTCAAATACTGGTGACATGCATATATAACTTCCCTTAAAACTGGTGTTTCAGCACATGGCACTGGGGGAGCAGTTTGTGGCATTTGTGTGCAAGACAAGAGTTGGTACTGTGTTTGGGAATAGTTTGACTCTCTGGACTTGTGGTCTGCAAAGAAATATGAAGCTATTTGGTTTGGGGCCTCTTCCCACAATTTTCTCAATTTTTTTTTTTTTTTCTCAAATCTGTTATTTTTACATGCTTCATGCTTTTCTTTTTGTGCAGCCACAGCTTGCTGAGGAAGGCAGATCATTCTTCCACAGCCTCAGACTGAGAGTGACAGAACCTCTGGGGCTTGGGATGGGAAGCAGCCCCATGAGAGCCGGTATTGTTATTGATTAGAACTCAGAGAGCTCACAGGGCTTCCCACAGTTAGTCCATGGAGCAGTCCAGAGCAAGACCTTTTACTAATGGATTTCTTAATGACTTCCTGGGTGCCACCAGATCCTCTATCCAAGACACTGAGACTGGGCACCTAGAAGAGGACTGCTAGCAGTGACAGAAAAAAGAAAGACAAATAAGAGTGGAGGTTTTTGGAACATGTTTTCCCCGGGGGAACTCTGGAAACAGCTGTACAAACACTCAGATGGCAGCTGCATGTGTCCATCTGCAGTGGGCTCGACTGCCTGCCAGGTCACACTGAGCCATGACCGTAAGCTTTGCTACTCTGCTTCTCCCCAATTCCTACTCAAGGACCTTCCCCTGCCTTTCTCCTCCAGTGGGGATAACAAGCCTTGGTATTCAGGGCCAGGTGCCAGACTCAGGAGTTGCCCAAAGTTTTGTTGTATTTGAAGAATGCCATGTTTGGGATCTCCAACTTCCTTTTTAAAAGCACTCTTGATGTTTCAGTTCATCTTGTGATATTGTTTGCCACTGCTGAGAAATTAGACCTTGCTGTTGATTTAGACATGTATGTCTACATATGGGCGAGATGACAGTAAATCCTGAAGGGAACTACTTCCTTCCTCAGTTCCACCAGAGATTGCCATGAGTCCCAAGGACTGCTTTTCCAACAGAAGCCCTGAAAGAAAAACATATTCTAAAGAAACAGACACGTAAAACCCCCTAACTTTAGCCTGGAGAGAAAGAAGCTCCCAGGGGACCTTCTTGCTCTCTGCAAACAACCTGAAGGGATGTTGTAACCAGGTGGGGGTTGGTTTCTTCTCTCAAGTAAGAAGTGACAGGATGAGAGGAAATGGCCTTATGTTGTGACAGGGGAGGTTTAGGTTGGATACTGGGGACAATTTCTTCACTGAAAGGGTGGCCAGGCATTAGAACAGGCTGCCCAGGAAAGTGGTGAAATCGCCATCCCTGGAAATGTTCAAAAGGCATGTGGATGTGGCATTTTGGGACATGATTCAGTGGGGCTGGGTTAACAGCTGGACTTAGTGACCTTAGAAGTCCTTCCCAGCCTTAATGGTTCTATGATTTTACTCTGCATTTTTGTTGCTTGTAAGAGGAAAATAATTCCTGCAATTCCCAAGATCTGCTGCAAGCACCTCATCTCACAGTCACCCTCACAGAACTCCTGACACAGCCTGAGAGCACCAGGTTGGCAATGAAGCTGTTTTGCAATGGCTCAGCAGCCATTTAAAGAGCTAAAGGTAGTGACGACTGATGAGAGCGGCAGGGAAAGTGCAGAGAGCCCGGCCCAGAGCAAAGATAAACACCCTCCTGGCCGCAGGTCCTGGCACCCGCGGGGGCCCTGGGCTGCTCCCTGCTGGTGCTCCAAAACTTCAGCAGCAAACGTCCGGCTCTCCTCAGGCCGCTGGTCAACCCTGCCCGCTGCAGGCTGACACAACCTGATGTTTCCCTGCCGGGTGAACCCATTCACTCCCGTTCCCAAGCCCCCTGTTCCCGTGACAGGGGAGCCCTGCTCTGGACGTTCCCGTCCCCCGGAGGCCGGGGACAGGCCGGGGGCAAGGCGGATTTCCCCGTGTGCCGTAGCTCCGTGCCCCGCAGGTGCAGGCGGCAGGGCGGCCATGGCCGAGGGGCCGGCGCCACCTCCTGGGCACGGCTGAGGGGCCACAGCCGGGCTGGGAAACACCTGCACCGCGGCTGCGAGGGCACACCCAAAGGCAGTCGGTGGTCGGAGACCAACCAGATAGATTCCCTCAGCCTGCGAGTCCCGCTGGCCTGCCAGGAGCTGGGAGGAGAAGCGGGCACTCAGAAACCCCCTCAGTGTTGTTCTGTGCTTTGTATCTGTGTATTTGTTCTGTGTTTTGTATCTGTGCTCCCTTCCCCTTCCTCACTTGGTAATGTGGGCTTTTGTCCCTTCCAGACTGGTGTTTCTCAACCCGCACGGCTCGGGGCAGAGAGCCCAGCGTGGTCCCAGGTTGCTTTGCCAGCTAGGCAAAGCGCTGAGGGCCGACTGCCGGCTCTGGCGTGGGAGGGCCTCGCACGGGGCAGCGTCTGCCATGCAGGCCTCGTGGCCTCGGGAGTCCCGGGGCTTGTTCTGCTCAGCAGAATGCTAACGATGAGAACACAGGCAAGAAAATGTACCAATCTCACTGGTGTCGGGAAGCCACGGAAAGGGCGCTTTTCCTGGGCGAAGGTGGAGGGATGTGCTGCCCCGTCAGACACGCGTGCTGAGGGCCGGGTAAGTAGCCGGGCTCTGTCCCGAGCGGGAGTCCGGCAGTGCTGCGCTCCCCCTGCTCCTGTTTCCAGGCAGGATTGGGCTTGCGCCTGGCAGGTCAGGGCTTGGGACTGGTGGGACCTGCACCTGTCTATGCAGTCATGCCCACAGAGTCTGTGGAGGTATTCAGTAGAGATCTTATTTGCACTTAAGAGCCTCCCGAAATCAGTGCCTCTCAAGGAGGCTAATCTCATGCTGAGATTTCACAGAGCTGTAGGAGTTAGGAAGAGGCATGGGGCACTGCATCCTTGTTCATTCGGTTTACTCAGGGTTAGCCTCAAGAGGTTTTCATGGTTGTTATCTGATGGATCAAAAAGAAATCTCATCAGTACATCCTTGCTCTGATAACTGCTACTCTGCATGGGTCTTCAATGAGCGAGGCAGCTAAATAACCAGTGAGAAATAGGAGACTTACACAAATGAATTGCATTTCTTGGCTAATATACACTGATGATGAAAGTCTTGCCTAAGCATAAGCTTTGGATATGCTACTGTGGGAATGCATAATGAATATAATGGAGCCATTGCTTCTGTGCCTTTGGAAGGGACTAGCACTTCCCATCCCACCCTTCTGCCATCTTCCCGCACTGCAAGCCCTCTGCTCCGATGCCTGACTCTCACTAGGTGAGGGGATGACATCTTGCACAATGCAGTTGTTGTATCTGGTGCTTTTAGGCACCAGAGAGCATTTCTGCTGGTGACTATTCCTGGCAGGAACCCCTGTGGTGGTGCTTCTGTTGAAAAACAGGAAACTGTAGAAATAAATCTCTTCCTCTCTAGGGTGTTTTGTGGTTAAGCAGAGTTGCAATGCAAGGGATAACTTTTGCCTTGCCATTGGCTTGGTGTGACTGTAGGCAAGTAATTTCTTCTCTCTGGAATAACTTCATGTCTCTGAAAGTCTGAGAAGCCTGTTTCTGACATGAAAAATTGGATGTTGAATCACTTGTGTAGCAGTAAAGGAGTGTTTTGTTCTTGTTCAGTTGTCTTTTATTACTTATTGCATCAAAGAAGAAAGTGGTGGAGGTGATTAGCATAGGGGGAAACACCTTCTGAGGAATATGAATTCACTGAAAAATACAGTTTTGCAAAATAAAATTATTTGTGAGTCTGGGTCGAGTTCAGTGAATTGTTTTGGGCAAAAATTAAGATGGAGAACTTTTTCAAGGAAGGGTTTTTCTGATAGCCTCAGAAGAAAATGTGACACATTTTGTGGAAAGTGATGTTTGTTTAAATCACTGCAATTTCTAGGAAAGGAAAATGGGACCTGTAGTGTGGCCTGGAGGATGGAAGGATCAGAATTGATTGAAAGAGCCTGAAAAAAAGTCTTAAACTGTCTGAGGTCAGACTAATATATGGATTATGATAATATTTTTTTTCTCAGCCATCATTCAATCCTCTGTGTCCTCATCCTGATAAACTTGAACTGATGAGAGGACTTCCTGACACTTTTCTTATTGTAGAGTTACAGTTTTATGCTGCTCCCACCCGCAGGAAGAATTTGGCTTGCACCTCAGTGAAGAGCAGTGGAGTGATAGCAATTTCTAAAGAACTATTTGAAACTGTTGACTGTATTCTGCAGATGGGCTTTAGGATAGAGAGCAAGCCCCCAGAAGGGGCTGCCTTCCTTTCCTCATTGAGGAGGAAGTGCTCAGCATCATCCTCTACATACCTCTGACATACAGCTTTGTGTAACTCCAGGACACTGGGAGGGAGCCCTGCTTTCTGAGGCAAACAGTGCCAGACTCAAGCTGTTTTCAGTTGTGTTGTGTCCCTGCTGTGTTCTAATCTGTTTGAACTGCAGATAGATTGTCTTATGGGGAAAAGCTCCTAACAGACAAATCCTATCTATCTGTTAGTTTGGTAATGAGCCCTAAAAGTCTTGGAGGATGACGGAAAAATTGCTGCAGCTATGCTCCAAGATTTGGTGGTGACTGTGAGGTCTTTATGTTGGGAAGCACTGTGTTTTTTTTTTTTTTTTTTTTTTTTTTTTTGGTGGTTTTGTTTTGTTTTGTTTTTTTGTTTTTTTTTTTTTTTCCCTTAAAACTGAGGGACTTGGCTTGGTGGCTATAGTTGTTTATGTTTCAATGTGCTGATGGGGAAATTGAGGGGTCCTTCTGTAAGAACTTGATTAGTAAGGGTCAGGAGCAATCTGGAAGACATGTATAACATCATCTTAAAAGCCTGGCTTAGCCATCAAATGTGGATGCCAATGAAGAAGCATTCTCTCCTACGTGCTGGATAGCATCCTGGGTGTCCCTGATGCAGCAGTGACTCGGGGTGAGCTCTGCAAGGACAGCCCGAGTGACGCCGCTGCTGCAGTGGGCAGACGCGAGGCTCACGGAGCACACGCCAGTCCCCGGGCTGGCCAGGCAGTGGCACTGAAAGCAAAGCTAAACCCCAGCCGTCAGCCCTGGCAAGGTGTGTGCTGCCACACGGGAGGTGCGGGGCAGGCTCTGTGCTGGGAGGCTGGAGCGGGGATTTGGAAGCAATGTCAGCTACTCTTTGCAGAGCACAGGGAACGTTCTCCGTCCCCTGCCATTTGGCAGTTTGCTCTGTGAGCCCAAGTGCTCACAGTGTGCATCTGCATCCCAGCTGGTTTCCTGGAGCTGTAATTCACCGGGGCTGTCACCAGAGGAAAGCGAGGGTCTTTGTTAGTTGCTCAGTTTGCCCTGCAGGATGACAGACTTCAGGTTTCCCTTCTGGAAGAGAGGTGTATTTTCAACCTTCTTTTTATTCTGCCTCATCTGTCCCATGAATGAAATGCTGACTTGGCTCTTGAGTGTATCTGCAGAGTGTCTGGGTGCAAAGAGAAACTGAAGGCAGAAGTGTTGTTAAAAGCACATGAAAAGAAGGGAGTGTCTGCATGGCAAAGGTTCTCACTGTAGCTAGTGACAAAGGCAAAGATTTCCTATTGATTTTCTAAATTGCAGTGTAGGTACAATGCAAAAAATAGTTTTGAGCTGTTGTACTTGAAATAGCTGAAAATATTTTGATGAAATAATTTTGTTCAAGCTTCTTGCAAAGGATACTTCTCAAAATATATTTCTCAAAAGGGGGGTGGTTTTGATTAAACTCTACTTGGATCAAGGACGTAGAGAGAAATTATTGCATGCTCTATTGCAGTACAGAGCACAGGAGTTAACAGGACAGCAGGAGTTGAGAGAGAATGCTGGATGTGAGTTTGGATGAATGTATTCCAACTTTGTGTACCAAGCTGGGTTTTTTGGGTCAAGTTTTTATTGATTAATCCTATTGAAACAGTTCCACTTTGTTGAAGAGAAGTATTCACTAGCCCTGAAGGAGCTGGGTTCAAGTCACTGGTTGAAGCTGTGATGTTTATGCAGTGTGAAGAAGCTCCAGCAGCAAAGATGGTGGCATGCCCAGTAGCCTGCTTGAAGGAGACCTGCTGAAAAGTCAGCCTGGACTTGAAAAGTCTCACCCTTTTCCAGCTGATAGCCCTTCACCACTGGGGTACACATGCATTTCTTTCAGAAAATATTTGAGAGGCTTTGTTTTTATTTTAAAATGGGATTTTTCAAAGTTGCAAAAATCTCTCTTGGGTTGGTAACCCATTTTCTACCCAATACTTGTTTCACTAGAACAGCCACAGGAGTGAAATGCAGGATTTACTGTGCAGTGTGTTCATATCTGTGCAGTATCTAATGGAATAGGACAATTAAACTCCAACTCAGCAGGTTTCTCTAGTTTCCAGATAAATTCTAAATTGGGAACATTGCCTAGAAGGCTTGCTAGAAATCTTTGAAAATATGTGCACATAAGTTTCCTTTTAAACTGTATTAGATATTATCTGTGAAATAACCAGGTGAGCACAGAGCAAGCTGAACCCCTGACCTCTTCAAATTAAAAAGTCTCTTTGGGTGAATCTGAATTAAAATAACCCCACTGGATGGGCAGGCTCCCTTTCTGCTTTGGCTTTGCAAATCAAACACTGTGGAAACAAACAATCTCTCCAACCTAGTGCCCTGTTTCAGAGCACCATCTGCCTTGTTCTTGTACAATACCTCCCTCACTGGTACTACAGCTATTCTCCTCCCATGTGCAGGGACAGAAAGGGTGATGGACCAATGCAGATATACTGTGGGTTGCCAGCTGACTCCACTGGTAGATCACTTAGTGCCTCAAACTCTCTGAGTTCATGTGCAGTGTAGTTCATGTTGTTCGTACTGCAACATCTGCTTGCCCACCTTTGGTTGCCTTTAAGTGCTGTTCTTTCCTCAAGGTGTCTTTAAGGAATGCAGTTACTGCAACTTGACTTCCTCTGGTTTTCTAACCTCTGAACAAGAAATCGATTTTACCTGGTGTGTTTGGCCTATAAATGAGCAGAGGACTCACACGGATTTCAGTTAGCAGTGGTCTGCACTCTGCATCTACCACGTCTGCAGCAGTGAGGGACTGTGATGTGCAAAAAGACCTCAAAGAAGCCTCCTCTTTGGCCTGTGGCTTTGTGTAAGCAGCTTGTAGACAGTCCCTGAGACAGGAAGGGATGGAACTAAAGGGACTCAGTCTGACCTAAAATACAAGCCAAACCTGCTTGGGATACAGAATGCAATTTCTCTTTTACTGCTAGCTCCACGCCTCTTGCCAGGTAGGAGGGTTCAGGCAAAAACCTCAGCACCTGGCAGTCCCAGCATGGCTGCCTGTGCCTTATATCAGCATTCCCCTCACCTAACAGGTATATTGCTTTCCTTCTCTGCTGTCTGTCTCTGATTGATACTGTCATTTGTGTATTGAAACAACCAGAGCTTATAAATCCTTCCAAATACCCTGTTATTAAAAAGGGATCTCACCTTCAGCTTCAGGTGGTGAGAGGGGCTCATTATGCTTCTGTTTGTTAGCTGTGCTTGTGCAGGCAGTGTCTCTTGAGGCTGGAGATAGCACTTGGGTGTGTGGTATAACGCAGTCAGCGAGTAGTTGTGTGTGTCAAGAGGCATCTGGAGGGCTGGCAGAGGTTTCAAAGGCAGCAGCCTGCAGAAATTGAGATATTTGCACCTGCACAGGGAGGGCTGGCAGTGTGGAGACAGGCATTTGTGACTTCTGAGTGACTGCTCTCTCCAGAGCAGTTCAGAGTGATGGCACCATCCCAAGGACCCTTTGTTGTTGTTCCTTTCCTGTGGCTGAGGATGAAGATGGGTGTAAAACCAGAGGTTCAACTTAGCAAGTGCTAAGTCTGCCTCACAGAGCCTGTTTGCAGGGTCAGAAACAGCCAGGATGGGCAAGGCAGGCACTGCTATGAACAAATGAGAAGCTCTTCATCCTGTTTCTCCTGTGTCCTAGGGTCTCTGCTTCTGTAGGGGAGGGCAGGTGTGGACTAGCCATACACCAAACCTCACTTACAGGCTGGAATACAAAGATATTTATGAGAAGAATCATCCATGTACAGATTTAGCAGTATTGACTGTCTACTTTATGTCACCTCCAAAAAACTCATAAAGCTGAGGCAAATGTCTGTCTCTGTGCCCAGGTGGATTGAGTTTTCCTGCATTCTGAAGGTTTCTTCCCCAATTTTTATTATTTTGCCTCAGGACTGTTTTAGGGACAGTGCAATAACTATCATAATTTTGTCAGGCTGACACATCAGTATGGTGCCAATCATGGTTATAGAGACCCTGGGACCACTTCATCACAGCAGCTTCACTCCAAGGCTCCTTTTAATCTTTCCTAATAAAATTTAAATGACAGTAGCTGTTCCAGTCATGAACCAAGAAAAACCTCTGGTATTACTTCCTCCTTGCTTTTTTTTTTTCCCTATTGTTGGATTCTCTGTTTTATAGTGACTAATTTATATGAGAGCTTACATCTTCCAGAGATGGCTATGTGAGTCTGAAACAAGTGGCACTTCTTTTTAGTGACTCTCTTCTCAGCAGATAGAATTTTTCCAGAAGGATGTGGGAAATTGTGTAGTTGGGCCTTTGCCATCTTCATCATAATCCAGGCTGAGGTTCCTGAGGCTTATGGGTGGTTTTGACCAGGAGCTGTTATTGAGTTTGGATAGATATTTGCTGCAGGTTTTTCTAATCAGCCATGAGAGATCTGACCCACTAGTGATGTAGTCCCACATTAAATGAGGTGAGCCAATTCTCCTCATATGCTTCCACTTTTCTCTGCTCCCAAGCAGAAGATGGTAGAAGGAGAAGTTTAACAAAGCTGCACAACTGTTTCTTTTTAAGCATGATGGCATTAATTGGCCTGCCCTACTGGGAAATGGGCCTGCCGCTTAGAAGGAGAGTAGGGTGGTTTTTAGCAGATTTTTGGATTTTGCAGGCTGCACAGTCCACAGACTTGGACCAGCCCCTGAGGAAAAAAAAAAATTGGCACTAAAAGTCAACCCACAGAAGACAGTCTCAACCTTCCTAAAGTGTGAGGGGTCAGGGAGCTGTTTGGAAATCCTGTGACTTGAACCTCTGTTTGAGCTGTTTCTAGCATTGAGCACAGTGGGATTGGAGCAATAATTTGGATTGTGCCCATGCCTTTTGCTTATTTTTCATTTAACCTGCTGATGGCCTATGTCTTGTATTGCTTTTCAGATCCACTGAGAGTAACTGCTCATGACTGCATTAGTGGGAATGGATGTTTATGACTGATCCCTTGGTGGTTGCAAAACCCATCATGCTTCATCAAAACATAACACTCGCTGTGGTTCAAGTAAGTGTTTTTTTCTGGTCTGTTCCTCAGTCTGTTTCTAGCAGAGAGCTGGAGAATGACCAGAATCACTGAGGCTGTCAGAGTCTTGGTGGGAAGAAGGAAGGATGCTGATGTGTGTGGGGGTGTCAGTCTGGTGGGGTGGATGCTGCCCCAGTCCAAACACCCCATGAGCGATGAGCTCACATGCTGGAGTTTGTGCTATGGGAGGGGAAGTGCAGGGTTGCTGGGCCAGATTCCAAGCATTGCTGTGTTCCCTCCATGTCATTCATAGGTCATGAAGCTGGAGGGAAGGCAGGAGACTGTACTGGTAATGTGAAATCCAGGTGTTGTGGCAAAGAGGTGGGAGATGGGGACTGATGTTATTAATCATTTCTCTTAACCTCTCATCCAGAGAAATTTCACTGGTCTAGTATGGGGAAGACCTGCTGCAGGTTGTTCACCAGCACAGACCTCCTCTTTGACATCAAGAGTTTTTCTTCCTTTCTTTTAGCAATTGGCCTAGTCACACGTGTAAAGAAAATGTCAGTGAATTTAATCAAGGTATGTTCCATCTCCTTTCTGTATGCACATCAGGGAAGGTGATATCTGGGGCCTTATTAATACTGCAGCAGTGAAATGTCACTGACTCTGTGGCACAAGCAGGCCTTGATTTACATGAGTCTGATAGAGCTCAGACTGGGATCCTCAGACTTCAGCATCAAAGGCCTGCAGAGTTAGATTACATTTTCCTCCCTGGTGATGGAAATGCAATCCTGGGGGGAAATGAGTTGTTTGGTCTCATCTGAATTCTTTCTGAAGTAGTGTTGCCTTCAGAAACTCTAACTGGCAGCCAGTGCCTCTCTTCTTGGCAGTCTTAGCGGGAAAAACAAGGAATTAGTGATCTGGGAACAACATTTTTGGCATTTCTCAGCCATCCATGTTATCTCATTTAGCTAAAAAAGGGATTGTTACCAGGAACATCTGTGGTGTCTGGGTGGAGGATGAGAGAGCATTTAGGAGACACACTGTGCATCCCAACCTCTGTCACTTTCTGGAGTCAATCCTTAACAGGTTGTCTTTGAACTTAAACTTTTGTTTAAGTTTCCTATCTTTACTCAATATCCATGTCCTTCCATCAGCCTACACCCTTCTCTATGACTGTTTGGCCCATATCCACTGGCATCATGGTCCTCTTGTGCAGATACCCTGCCAGCATGCCTTGCTTGAGATCTGGCCCTTTAGCAACACTGCATGTTCTAGGAGACTTGCCCTTCAAAGACTTTTGGCCAAACTGTATCTGTCTCAAGAGCTTGGATGTTACAAGGCATCATCAGCTCTTTATCTCAGAAGTTTCTTCCAGTTGGCTCATTCAGAAAATGCTGCCTATACTGGTATTGGCTTTGCTGACTGTTTTCAGTACTTAGTACTTCTCAAGGTTTGGGAGTTATGGGGGAAAGTGAGCTAAGCTCGTATGTCTAAGGGATCCTTATGTGAAGGTAGGTATCCTGATCCTTTTGCCTGTGGAAATTGTTTTTGTAGTAAGATGGGAGTTCTGGCTGCTGCTTTTGCAGGAGATGATTGTGAAGACTGTGTACATGGGTGCCTGGTGGCTGGACAGGCCTTGGCTGCTTGTTCCCTTGTGTGTCAGTGGTTCTCACCTATTTCTTATTACAATGGTGTTCTTGGGTACCATTTATCATCACTTCTTTTCTGTAAGAAACTTTTTGTTTTAAATTACAGCAGAAACTAAAAAAATTATGGGAAAGTTGGCCTAGTTTCTATTTTTCCTCTTTCAGGTATATGTTCTCCTATGGCATATGTACTTGCCCCATTCTAAACTGAAAATATCCCCCTAAATGTTGTCTCCCCAAGGACCACCTTGTTCCCATTGAGGCAGAACCAAAGTCTCACATGTCATATGGATTTCTGGCAGCAGTCTGAGTAGTTCAGGAGCTATTTGCATGGTAGATGGGGACCTTGCTTCTCATTTTCAAGAGACCAAATCCTTTTGAGCTCAGTCGAACCCATACAAAGATTTTACAAGATGCCTAAAGTTTGCTACAGACCAAAGCCATGCAGAGACACTTTCTTGAGTCTGTTGCTTTTGGTGGATCTCCAAAGAACATTATAAATGGTCAGTTTTGGAGCCGAACAGACCCCTAGGGGGTAACTGAGGCTCAAAGAGATACAGTAGCTCAGGCAACACCTTTTAAACCTCTTTTATTTTCTCTTACATTTAAAATCCTGTACCCCTGTGCCTTTTATTACCATGTGCAGTTTCCAGCAGAGAGCACACAGAATTCTGTTTATAGGGGACTTGGGTGTGAATTATTACCTGTGAAGCTTGCAGTCAAAGTAGTGGATTATAATACTAATTAAGGCAAATGTCACAGCAAGAGCATGCTGACGTTGTCAGAATTAATGGCCCAGAGCATTACTACTTAGCACACCTTTTGAAGTTAATGGAATCGTATTAATTGGGATCTTGGAGGGACTGAGGGACACAGAGTACATCACTCCTGAGCAGCACCTCTGTTATTACATTGGAACTGGAATAGCATCCAAGTTCCTCCTGCTTTTTAGGCCCCTTTTGCACAACCATTTCACAAGTGGGTGTCTCTGATAAGGCCCAGGGGAAGATTGTTTGGTTCCAGGGTAAGAGGTGGAAAAGTCTGTTCCTGCTGTGGTTGCAGAGAATCACTCTGCCTCCAGAAACCAGTGCTGAGGACTGCCAAAATGCCTCTGGCACAATACTGAGGGGACAAGGAAATGTGTTAAAAAATACTATGTACCATTGTCCCTGAGTCTGATTCTACAAATTCATCTCCCTCCAGAGCACTTATTCCAATGGGCACAACCAGGGTAGTGGTGCAAGACACATTGCCAGAGCACTAAAACAAAAGTGTCTGTCAGCAATTCTGAGTTCTTTTGGATGTTAGCCAGCTGTGGTAGCACCAAGACCACCTCAAGGCATGGTTACACCTAATGCCAACAAAATTCTAGTTTTGAAATAGAAAACAGCAAATCATGGAGGGCATTTGCTTTCCTTGGGAAAAAAAACCAAAAAAAACAACCTGAAAAGCTGATACTTACAGAAAACTGAAACTCAAAACTTTTAATACAGTGCTGTGAGCAGATGAGGAAAAAGAAAAAAGCCCAAGTTTTCTACTGAGGATTTTGATTCTAAAGCAGAATGTTCTCATTTTCATCCAAGTTTTCCACATGGGGGAAATAATTTTTAAGCATCTCTCATGTAAAGTAATTAACCATAGATGAGAAATGGATGATTTCAGAAGAAAAGGAACACACACTATCTTTAGATAATGGTATTAAAATCCATTGTGCACTGGAATGGAAGTCTTTATGATACTGTAGATTTTCTATGCCATTTCATCCTTCTGGAGCTTAGATTTTAAAGAAATTACTTAGCTGTGTTAACAGGAGTACAATTATTAATTGTCCTTTGCAATGGTTACTGGTATGTAGGTTTGTGATTACTATTGACTAAATTTGTAGGATTTCACATTCTCTCCTGTGTTAGCATAGGGGAAACATTCATATTTGCTAGAAATGATGATGATCAGCTGGTCAGCTCAGTCACCCTCTGCATGGAAGTAGAAACAACAGTGTGGTTGAGCCAGTGCTGCCCAGATGGGAAGATCCCTCTTAGCTCCAACCTCAGAGGCTTGACTGCAGTATCTGTCCAGAGCTCATCCCATATGGTGCTGGTCAGCTGAGCAGAAGCTGTAATATATGAGCCCTAAATCTGTTGCAGGCTTCCTGCATCATGTTGGACACACCTCAGCCTCACTGCTCTGCAGCCTGTAACTGGCTGCAAGGGAGGTCAGGGTTTTCCAGCAAAAGCCCTTCTGCTTAGGGCAGTTTTTCTCAGGGCTTGTTGCCCTGACCTGAGGCTGCAGAACTGCTTTGCTCCCAAGCAAGCGCAAAGCACTCCTGGCTGTTTAAATCTGTCATGGTTCTGTTTGAACTGAAAGATTCCTCTGTTCCTCAGAGGAGTGTGTTGTAAAACAGTGACATTTGTTAAATGGAGAACACGTAGGGCAAGGACTCCATCAGCTTCAGGAGACAGTGAGTAATGATCTCTTAATATCTGAGAGCTTTAAAGCTACTATAATATTCTTCAAAGCCAGGGTAGCATGGTGGGGCCCCACACAGCTGTCTTGTGTTCAGGAGCAGGTCGCTGGTGAGCATGCAGCCAGACACTGTTCTTCAGCATCATCTCTGCAGAGGAAAGCATTAGTTGCTGTGCAATGTGCATCACAGCCCAGACAGATTTATTATTTACTTGTGAATGTTCCTGTAGCACCCATCACTCAGCTGGTTACCTGTGCCTGCCAGACACTGCTTTGCACTTGGGGTGGTGTCTGCTCTGCCCTCTTCCCAGCACAAATCAATGTGCTAAGCCTCATCAGTGCATTTGGGAAGGAGGTAAAATTTGAACAGCTGTCACCACAAAAAGAGGAATGGAGGGGAAGATCATGTCTGTGATTGAATAGGAACCTTGGTACAGCTGAATGTGAGTCTTGCTGTTTTGGATCCCTCAGACTTGTGATACCAGTGATCTCTATGTGGTGCCCTGGTTTCATGTTACCCCCTGGACAAGGTCCTGGCTCTGCAGAGCTCAGAAGAAAAGACAAGGCAATAACTTCATTCAGGCTGTCTTTTCCCCTCTTGTGTTGATGTCTTGAGCTGTCCCAGGCACATGCAGAATCTGTGAAGGCTTCCTTTCAGCCACCATGACCTCTGCTGCCATGCACAGCACAAGACTGAGCTGATCCTCGTCTGTCACATGAAGATGTACATTTATGCTATTTGAAACTCAGCCAAATAACAACTAAGTGGTAATGAACTGTGTGTTTTTGGCTTCAGAGTCTCTGGGACAGAGGGATGGAAGCAGAGAGACAATTTATATCCTCAAGTCTGTTATTTACAAGCAGTCATGCTCCTCATCTTTCTGTAGACAAATGGAAGGAGTTGTAAATTTGCCATATACAGTCCCTTGAGCTAATGCTTATGGGAAATATAATTTAAAACATTCATTTGTCCTGGAGAACTGAGCCTGAACTGCACTGCCATGGAAATAGGTACGAAATCCAGGAGCAGCTGGATGCACTCCATACCAGCCTTAGTATAAAGAATTTGCTATCCATATAGACACAACAGAAGAAGCAGGAGGGAAATTAAGTCTTCTGAGTCACAATTCACCTTATTAATTACTGCAACAGATGACTAGTTAAGGACTAATTAAGGGCTAACTGTGGGTCAGGAGATGTGAAGCAGCTACCAAACAGACATGACAGCATTGGGCATTTGTTCCCAACAGATGACATAAACCTGCAAGTGTACTCCCTACTTTTAGTAAGCATGGGACTACTCACATTTTAGAATTAATCTGAAAAACAGTTATGCCTTGTTTCTAAGGAAAAAATCTTGTGTGTATGTCTGTGGGAATACAAGCATTACGTGAGATAACTATAAAGTGTGTGTGTCAGGATCAGGCCTTAGAATTTTTGCACTTCTTCCTTTCTGGACACTTTTATGAGGACAGTGTTGTTCTGTAGAACTCACCCTATGCAGAAGCATTTGTTAGAGCAGGGGTGGTGAGTTTTGTTTGCAAATAGTCTGGTGTTTTAATATCATCACTCCCCCATGCCTGTGCTTACCACCCACATCAGTAGTTTAAAGATGAGGTGAAATATAGCTATTTTGTGCACTTTATCTGTTTTCCTTGCAAATCTTCTTTCCATCTGAAATGGGGATTTTTGAGGGCTAATGTTAAAGTCAATAGATCCAATAAAATGGATTAGATTCCCTTTTAAGTCTAGTAATTCTACTGGCTTGACTGGAGTTGTTACTGATTTATAAGGAATTGCCATTTGTGCCATGGACTTCTTTAGTGAAGGATGAAGCCAAGCCTCTGTAATACTTTATGTCTCAGTTTCCCCTCTTCCTCCTTCACAGTCTTTTTCCTTGGTTTGAGTGGAAAGAACCAAGTACAGTGAATGCCCAGTGTCTACTCTGGCTCGTGGGTAGAGCTAATGACAGGTCCTCAAAGTCCCAGCTAAAGGCTGTGGCATGAGCCTTCAGGCTGTCGTGCTTAAGGCTTCCACTCATATCTGAAGCACATCATTTTTTTATACTTGAATATTATAATGAAGTATGGGGATAAGACTTTGCCTGTTTGTCTGGGACTACATCAAAGTATTGTTACAAGCAGATTGCCAAATTCCTTTGTGCTCTGGATCTGCCATTCTTCTGGTGTGTACATGGCCTTGGAGCTCTGCATGAAATGGGGCTTCACAGGGTAGCTGCAGCAAACTCATAGTCCTGGAGATGTCAGGGTTCTGCTTGCCTGCTGGTTCCCCTGATCCTGCTTGGGTATCTCAGTGCTGTGCTAATATGCTGTGTTCCTTTGCTAGCACTGTTAGCTTCCTTAGATCTGATGCTCCATTTAGGCTGTTATCTCCATTTCCCACACAGCTGTTTAGGTGCATTTTCTCTTTTAACCGGGTGTTTCATGTATCTGGCAATGGTGAATGCCCTGTATTTTCCAGCACCACTTTTGTGGCTATCTGCACTTATTTGTTTCTCTCCCTCCCAGATATATTGTTCTGTCATGGCATTGGGTTCTCCCTCACTGCAAAGAGGCAGAAAGAAAAAAAATCACTTCATAAATTCCCCCATTTCATCACCTGCTGACTCCAGTTCACCCCTAACATTTTTACTGGAGTAATTTTCTTGTTTACTCTCTTTCTGGTACAGACTTGTCCATAGTGCATTATGCTTCCTGGGAACCTCTCTGTAAGTCTGGTATCCAATATCTCTTTCTGGTTCCTTAATAATCCTCCTAACTCACTTTGCCTTGTTTTTATAGTCCCCTTCTAGTCCCCTTGCAGGTAGTTCATATCTTTAATACAATTCTCTTTATTGCTTGTACTCCTTTTTACCTTCTGGCCTAAAAACATTGCCCTCTAATGCCTTGGGTTTTGCTCCTAGTCTAGACTCTTGTAATTAGCACTGAGTTCACAAAAAGTGAAATAGTAATTTTACAGAGCTCCCCATGAACCTGTGCATGTGAGAGCCCCGCAAACTCTGCCCTCCAAACTGTCTGCCCTGGATACTCCAAAGGCCCTGCTCTTCCTTTCCTTTTCTATGGTCTATTGTTTTTTCAAGTAGTAACTTTGACTCTTATTAGACCTGTTTGGCATTTACTATAGTGCAGCTTAGCCTGCAGGTGTCTTCTGCTTGCAGATAAGAAAGATACTTCTTTGCCAGTACTAGGAGGGCTGTTATCTCTCATTTTTAGGCTGATATCTGCAGAGAGTCCAGTGCCAGGTCAGTGGATGCAGAGGGGTGGATTTGACTGGGTGCTGTAAGGCATATGGAAATTAACACTTGTCTCTCTGCATGGACCCTTTTCAAACTTAAGTGTCTAAGTTAGAAAAAAAATCTAAGGGTATTCCAGTATTGTACTAAAGCTGGAAAGAACTCAGGAAATTCATGACTAATGGAAATGGATGCCAGGGTGTTCTGTAGATCAGGCTCCCTCAAAGCAAGCATGGATCCTTGTGTTAGTTTGTTCTGCTTCATGGTCCCTTTTATATTTGACGTCATTGATTGTGTGTGCAGTTCTTCAGATGGACTTGGGACTGCTCACAGAAAGGGAACATCTCTACAGGCAACATGTTAACAGTGTGAAAATAAAACTCCTTTCTCCTTCACATTGCCAAGATAAAATGAAGTGCTCTCCATGTCCTTGACCTGTCACCCAAATTCCCATCTTGCCTTTTTGTCTGTGGCAGTAACAATAAGTGACCCAGCAGGGTGGCTTTCCATTGAAGGAAGGACCTGATAGCTGAAATTCTGTGAGGTTATTCAGAGAAGCAAAGATCCTGAGGAACAATTACATCTTTTCCTTAATGGCAAAAAAGCTATGTCAGTATAGCTTTATCTTCCTGCTGTGCAAAAGCTACAGATGTGCTTTTAAGGCCCTACAGGAGCTGGCATCTGCACAGTATGTCCTGTGCATAGTATTGCTCTGCTTTGGCGCTGGAACTTTGAAACAAAAAAGCTTGTATTAAAGTGAGGGAGACCACAACCAAATAATACATAAGGACAGTACAGTGAGGATGTATGATTCTGGCATAACAGCAAGAGGTAGTGAGGGCTTTGGCTTTGGAGAGGAGAATGGTACAGAGATCTCCGGGATACTTTTGTTTTGAGAACCAAAGTATACCATGGAAACCTGTTTGCCTTTTTCCCTGGGTACCATTACAAAAATTAATAGATATAGGTACAAACACAGTGTGTCAAATGGAGTATTAGAGACACTGTTTCATAAGAAGTTACAAGCAAAATTAATTTCAGTTGTCTGGGAAGTAAATGATACCCCAAGGCTACAGGGACACATTTTGTTTGATTAGAATATGAAATGCATTCTCCTGTCTCAGAGAGGGGGTATGTGTCTGATTTTCTATTATTGATTATTAACCTTTATGTTTTCTTTGTCCTGCTGAAAGAGACAAAAACAGAAATGAGGAATATTCTGATTAGTTTCCCATGCCTGTATTTGTGCAGGACTTGGCACACAGCCTTCTGAATCTTTGGGGGCAGAGGTCCTTTCCTCTCCCAGTAAGTCATCTAATGACAGGCTGAGAAGACTTCATCTCTTCCCAAGGAAAGGTTGGAGATGAGCAGGTAAATTACCTGCCAGAAGGCCTGGTCTCCCTCTGATGATTAGAAGAACTTTCTCAGGAAGAGTGGGTCTCATTGGATTAGACTACAGGTGTCACTTTTGTTTAGCTACAGGTATATGAGAGGTATCCCACACCTGTGGTCGCACTTGTAGAGATACATAGTGGGAGTTACCTGACTGCCTCTGTGCTTAAAGACTCTGAGAATTCTTTTATTCTGTAGAACACAAGGGAGTACTGAAGGAAAAAAAGTACTTTCCAGTTTGAGCAGTTGAGGAATTAAATGATAAGATAAAATCCCATAATTCTGATTTCCCTGTTAGCTTCCATCTTCTGATATTAAGCATATTCTGACATCAGTCATGAGAACAACTGGCTGTGGAGTTAATGCTGCATTATGCCTTGGAGCAGGGCACACCATAATTCCTTTGCTGTCTTTGTTTTGAGGATTCATAGAAATCTTGGACCTGAGCTACAGTCTGGGAGTAAAGCAAGACAGGCATCACAAGGAGATGATCTTTTTGAAGGGATTATTATTTTTTTTTCATTCTCACTTTCAAAATAATCCATATTGTCTTCCATTCCCAATTCCTCATCAGTTTCAGAACATTTAATTAAAAAGTAATATTCATAGTTTCTTCTTCCACTTTAAAGAGAAGCTAAATTTCCCTAGTGAGGATAAATGGGGAAAATATTAAGCCAAAGTGGGTAGATACAGTTTCTGTGGAACACGTGGAGATGGAAAGCATATGTAGAAGTCACATCTCCTGACAAGACTGCTCAGGCAGGACATTAGTCACAGGCTGGGAGTCAAACGGCTTCCTGAGTAAAACCAGGAAACAGCAGTTTTCATCAAATGACGCATCACAATGTGATAGTTTGGGGCAAATTGCTTGATGCATATGCATTTCAGCTTAACTCACTGTGAAATAAGGACAACACAGTGTTCACTCATCCCAGAAAGTAAATACGTAGGGAAGGTAATAAGTTTGCCACATATTCATGTAATGGAATGATTCATTGGAGTGTACTTGCTCTGAAGCTTATGCACTGCTGCTTGATCTTGACAAACTTATCATTTCTTATGGAGATACCTGGAAGCATCTACTTAATCATCCTGGATTGAAGAGGTTTTGCCATGTCCTGAGGGGGAGGTTCCATCCTGTTCACAGGGAGTGCTCCTGCCCTCTGATACATGACAATGAAATTTCTGTACTCAAACACTCCAAGTACCAGATACATGTTTTTGACGTGTGCCCTTGTGCCCATACATGGGGAAAACTAAAGAGGCTCCATTAGTCCCTTAAACAGAAGGTTATTAAAATGTGAAGTCCACAGTTAAAGCTGTAAAGCCAGTTTCATAACTCATGTAGTAATGTTCCCTCTATTTAATAAAGCTATTTGTTGATCTGCAGCAGCAAATTGTACTTTTTGAGCATTTAAGTAATACTTCCACTTGGCTTCCAGTTTACGAGGCAGTTTAGTATTTCCCTGGGCTCACAAGTGCTGACTGTACACAAATTCTGGCGTTGTGCATTTAGTCAGCATAGAAGCTTGAACAAAGTTATTGCTATTTTGTGCACAGTATGGGGACATTTCCTTTTAGATATCTCCCCTTTGCCCAGCTACCTCCAATACCATTGGAACGTACCCAATTCTAGTAAACAAATCCAAAAGGAATGGGTTAATCCAAGTGAGTTACCTAGGCAGCCAACATCAGGAACACCTGGCCCAAAGAAGACCTGGTGTCAGGTTTCTAAAGCTGGCCTGACTGGTTCACCCTCTTTTCAAAGGCACCAAAGAACCTGGTGTCTCATCTGGATAATGGGAAGAATTCAAACAGAGGAATCAGGTGCCTTTAAGAAAACTGTTCCAGAGGATCCATTGAACAAGAACTGGTGGTGTTTTTGTTTAGCCCTAAATGATTTGAAGACGATTTTTTATTATCCTAAAGCTGTTTTGGTTTTCTTTTTAGGTCAGCTCATGTAATGAGAGATATTGCTCCCATATACAAAACTCTCATGTATGGTCTTAGACCATACATGGTTTTAGACCAGGTATCTTAGACCATACATTGGTTTTCTTTTTAGGTCAACTCATGTAATGAGAGATATTGCTCCCATATACAAAACTCTCATGTATGGTCTTAGACCATGGCCATCGGCATGGTCACAGCTGGAGTCCTCTGTGGACAGCAGAAGTTCCTTGACCTTATCCACTTGCCATCATGGCTGTTGAAAATCTGCCAGCACGCTATAGCTGATTCCATGAGACAAAAATATCCTTCTTATAATAGTCCTTTTCCCAAATGGATCCTTCTTCAGCTAAAAGCTCGCTCTAGCCTGCATTATTTCAGAATATTTCAGAACATGTTTTTTCCAGGATATTTCTGAACATTTTTGAGGCATTTCCTTTAGGTGGCAGTAGGAGTACAAGAATATTCAGCATTCACGGTCCCCTTCGCTACTGCGATGGCATAGCTTTGTGCTCAAGAATGTAAACCCAGTTTTACCACCCTTTCCTAGCCTAACACTCATGAAAGTTTATTTGCATTATTAGAGCAACTTGCTGATGAGCTGAAATAATGAGTCAAGGCCCTGTTACCTGTCTGGGCCGTCCTTTGGGTCTCTCCATGTAACTGCTGTAACAATCTGGACACTTAACAATAATGGAAATGCAGGCCCTGCTTAGGGGATCTATCTGGACTTGGTATTGTCTACACATAACATTGTGATGGAGTGTGAAAGGCAAGGAGATGGGGAGGAGAATGCTCAAGATTGTGTTGCATGTTCACCTGTTTTAGGAGTTGAGGCAAAACTGTCAATATGCTAAACAAAGTTGCAATAGTGGCTAAACTGCAGAATTCCCCATTTCTGGGATAGCCCTACTTTTTGCTTATCTGCTGGTAGGCTAAAAGATATCTCTCTATTTTCAGACTCTCTTCCTTCCTGTTTGCTTTGGAAGGAAATTCCCAGCTGGGGAAATTTCCTGGGAAATGCTTTAAAGTTTGTCATCTGCTTGTGAGACAAGGAAATCTGCAACATCATTTTGCTTTGAACACCAGTATACTATGGGGTCTCTCGTGATGAGGAAGTGGGACCTGGAACTGTCAACTGTGAACTCCATAGAATGCCATTCAGGCATTTCCATCCAGCTGGAAATGAGTCAGTAACTCTCAGCACTGAGGGGGACTTGTCTCAGGGCACTGGCCTTGGGCTCATGGGAAGCGAGGCAGAGACTGAGCTTTGGCTGTTGTCTCTCCCACACCTGAAGTGACTGTGGGATCCAGCTGGAGATCCATGGCTGGGGACCTCAAGCGATTGCTTGTATGCTGCTGTATAAGAGCCTGCTCTGGTTCAGACCCTTGTACCTTCTGGACTTGTTAGCCTTAGACTTCATTTCTCAGTGCTGCTGCAGAGGAGAAATGATGTTTCTCCTGTATGTTGGTCCCCTGCCTTCTCATGAGGGCCTTGAAGTGGCCTCACCTTTTTGAGGAACAAGCAGATACACCTGTTGCAGTGACTCGTGAAAGCTGTTGGTATAGCTCCCAGTATCCTGATGTTCTCTGTCTCGCTCAAACCTCCTTCCATTCATCTGTCAATGAACAACTGCTGTTGCCTCACACCCTCCTGGAGCCTGGCCATTTATCTGGCTTTTATAGAGAGTAAATAATATGCTCAGTTATATGTCTGGAAATAGTGTTCTGTACAAATTCCTGGGGCAATCAATATACAGAGTCATTTTATGTTAGAAATAGCTTGTTCCAAATGGCCATATATATCTTTATTATACTGTAAATTCTCACACTGTCACTGAAAGCCACATATGCCTTAGTGCAGAGCTTTGGCTGCAGAACAAGCTCTTTTACTCCTTCCATTCCCAAGCTTCTTTCTGTTTCCTCCCATCCACCTGGATCAAGGCTTAGGAATTGACTGAACTCTCCAACGCACCTCAAAATCTCCTTCTCTTTCTAATGCAAATGTGCTATTAGGATATTTTTCTTCCCTTTAAGGCCCCACTGAAGCTCTCTTCCAAAAAAAACCAAATTAGCCTATGAATGTCCATGCCCTATAGCCTTACAATTTTGGTCATGTTTCTTCTGTCAAAATTAATTCTATGGCAAAAGCCTTGAGAGCTCCAAGCCTGCACTGAGCCCTGATCTCCCAGGTGCTGTATGCAGAGCACAATATGGCTTTAGTCATCTTGAACCAATAAATCTACCAGAGGGAATCTGATCCTCTGGTTATGGTCTCTCCATATCTGGGGGCTAGTCTGAAAGGCTTGTGAAAGATAAAAATATGGGACCTAGGCAGTCAGATGTAGTGAGGACAGTTCCAGCCACATCATGGAATATAAAATGCATTCGCATTATGGGCAGGGGTGAGGAGTTTGGTGGTTACTGCCCCTCAGCTGCTGGGGGGCTGCTTCACAAACATGTCCATTAGCTAGAAAATATCTGGCACTGGTATAAGAAGGGATTTTGGTGAGTCTTCTCTAAGGAAAATGTAAAAAAAAAATTATGTGAGAGGCAGGGTGTGGTGATACAGATAGAGAATGAGAGTCTTCACACACAGACACAGATGCTGTTCCCCTAGAAGCACTCTCATCTCCTTCCTGTGATGGGGAAATGAAAGTTATTCGCAGGGTTAAAGTTATGGGCATTGGAGACAGCAAAATAAACAATAATGGCTTGGAGAGAAGACAGGAAGATGAAGCGTGGCTATGCCTTGGGGACAGTTACTGCTTGCACAGCATGTCTTCCTGCTGTACACCATCTCAGAGTGAATCCCACCTTCAGAATTTGAATTACTTTAGGGGAGATATTTCTTTTTTACTGTTTTTAGCCCTGTTGTGCCCAGAGAAAGTGAGCATGGCTTGTCCTGCTCTGGCACAGCTGGAACAAAGCTCTGGCTAAGTGAGAGCCAGAAACTGCCATAAAAGAGAGGGATGATTCTCATGGGGCTGAGGAACATGGGTTGTAGTTTACTGTGGGTCTCAGCTAAGCTCAGAAGAAAGAAGTTTCTTTGCAAGTCCAGCAGATTTGAGCAAGTTCTGAGGAGGCATTAAAATGTCTTGCTGGGAAACAGTTTTTGTTTTTCAGAATGAATGTGGCTATCAGGTGCATCCACTTTGCAGGGCTGGACCTGGGTGGAAGGGCTGAAACATGGCCCACAGGTCTGAGGCCGAGAAGTTTCTTCCCATCCAGTAAGAAGTCCCCTTGGAATAAGGGTATTTCTGTATGCCAGGAGCTGGTGCTCTGCTTAGCACAGAGGCGCCACATCTTCAGCTGTGGAGTTAGTAGTTATGACTGAGTCATGACCTTGGACAGCTGCTCTCAGGGAAGATGTGCTGCCAGCTCCATGGCCTGACAGAGAAGGGATTAGTGAAGCTGCTCAGTGTGGTTATGTGACATGTTTGGAAAGGCTCTTTGTAAAGTCCCGACCCCTGGGACAAGGTCCACATCTCTGTGAGCATTGCCTCCCTAACCTGGACAAGGCATGAAACCCCACCACAGCTCCCTGAAGGCCAGCACTGCTTGTGTGGGGAGGCAAAGCTCTGCTGGAAAAGCCAATGTAATCCTGCACCATGAAGTCACAGCTGGAGGCAACGGGCACATCCTTTGGCAGTGTAAATTACCATGACCTGATTGATTTCAGGGCCAGCCTTAGTATTGAAGATGTTGCAAAAAGTTCTTTTGAAGGCGTCTTTAGAGAAATGTTTCCCCCTTGGTCTTCTGTTAACTTGCCTGTGATAATACATCTGCAGTTGCTATCACTGTAGAGCCTGCTCAGAAGAAAAAGAAAGAAAAAGAAAGAAGAGAGGCTGCTGTTCATCTTATTGACCACTTATTCACTTCTTTAAAAGTAATTAGGAGTTTAATCAGAGTTTCTATGGATTTTTGGGGGAATCTGTAATTAAAATCTGCACAGTCAACTTGCATTATATACTTAACCCTCTTCCAGAGCTGCTCAAATATCTTTAATATTCTTATGTCCTCTAATGAAAACTGTACCTCAACATAAAAATGAGCAGCAATTCCCCTGCAACAGGCTGCCAAACTGCAGCCCCCAACAGTTTTTTGGTGTGAGGAAAGGTCTGCTCTGTGATAAAAGCCCAGGCTGTAGGTTAACAGGCCTGATCGACTCCGAGCTGATTTTTCTCTAATGAATAGAGATGTTTCTTTTCATCAGCATAGAGTGCAGTGTATGGAGAGGGGGAAGGGAAGCAGAAGGAAAAAAAAGCTGTCTGACTGTGTAGGGATGGAGCCAATCTCTTGATAAGCTTTCAATTAAGAGCAGATTAAAATTAGGTTTATCTTCTCCTGAAAATGGCAATGACGTTAATATAATAATACAATGTAATAACTTAATAACCCAGTTGGAAGTGACTCATCCATATTGGAAAGATCACATTTTTGCTGCCTAGTTCTGGGAAGGTTAAGTGTGTCTATCCCTCATTCCTACAGGTGTGCAGGTACTCATGGGGAGAGGGAAGGCTGGACAGTAGTTCACAACCTGGCTGCTTCTCTCCTGGGAGGTTTGGTGTGACTGACAAGGGAGATTTATGGTACAGAAGCGTGTGATGGGTCCATTTGTAGAAACAAGTGTTGAGGCTCAGCAGAGTCCTCCACTGCTTGGTCCTCTCTGCTTACACAATCCCATTGCTCCACTGGGGACAGGACAGAGACCCAGAGCTTTGAGGTGTAGCAGCTGGTGTCTGGCCTTGCTAAGAAAAGATCCAGAATCAAACATTCCCACCTGACTGCTCCTTACTTCTCATTCCAGCCCATCTCGTGTATTATGGACTATGAAATCTACTGGCCATAGTTGGGGTTTATTCCTTCTGTTCAGGTAAAGGAAATAAGTTTTCTCTGCCACAGGAGACTGTGTGTGTAAGCTGCCTTGTGTAGTGTTTGCTGCCCCAAGCTCAGGTGTTGACCCTTGAAATTAACCCAGATTTTCACCTGAGAAGAGCCTGACTGAACTGGTGTCATGGGAGAGTGCAGCTGCTCATTCTGTTCAGGCTGGATGATCTCAGATGTGCCATTTGGCTGCAGGGACAAAGCTGGTAAATCCTTTCCTTCAATCAGGAGATCTGATTTGGCTGAGGATGATTTGCTCATCTCATTTCATGGGATGATCAACACTAGTCTGTAACTTGTGTGTTGGATGAAGGACTTGTGTCTGTGCCCTGTGAGGTGTTTTATGGAGGAGGGTATAAAACACTCTACTCTCTTGTCATGAAGGTTGTCATCGTCATCTTGGTCCAGAGCCTAAGCTTTACCCATGAGAAGTGATCAGATTAAATTAATTGTCTTACTAGAGCACCCAAGACCTCTAAATAATAAAGTGTAATGATATAGTTATTTTCAACTGACAACGCTTAAGCATTTGAATTAGTTATTGTGATTTTGTGTGTTGGCCACTCTGTTATGTGCTGGAGATTTCCTGCACTTCAGCATGTCCGTGGCTTGCTTGTGTTCTTTAGTTTATTTAGCTGAGAATAATGAATTAAAGCAGCTTCCCAGTAAAACAAATACCTGTGTCCAAATACAAAACCCTTCAGGGCAGTATTTACTCATTCCTGACCTGTAATGTGGGTTTAACCATTTACCTTTTTAGTTGAGTGACTCACTTGATTGACTGCAGCATGGATCTGCTCAGTCCAGTCCAGGTGCAGGACGGACAAGTTCAGTGGTAAAGAAAGTGAAAAACAACAAAAAGCAACTGAAGTAACAAGGAAGTGCCAGGAGAAAAAGGAAGTGCCTGGAGAAAGAACACCTGGTTTCTTTCCCTTGGCATTATGGTTTGGGATTTTTTCATCAAAGAAACGGAGTGTGTAAAAGTCTTTGGTGTTAAAACTCTAGCATTAATTCAGAAATGCCTCTAATGCACTGAAAAGTCATTCCATGGAGAGTGACAGCCCAACAGTAACATGGCCATGACTAATCCAGTTCCTTGTGGTCTTCCCTTTCCCACTTCTGACTATGCAGCTGGGGATGTTAGAATGGGAAAAGAAAACTTTGCAGCCTGTCCAGTAGTGCTTGAATGCTCTTCTCCCTCAGTTATTTGAGGATAATGAAAGTAGCAGTTTCTTCTTTGGATTTATGCTGCTTTAGAACATTAAGCTATGGGCTGCTTTTGGGTACTTCTGTGTCCCTTCAGCCATGTCCCATGTCCAGTAGGACAACTGCATAAATTTTTTAACACTGTCAAGGGAAAATTAAAAACATGGAGTATTTTGCTATACAACTCTAATTTTTGTTATCATAGCAACTCTAATTTTTGTAATCATAGCAATGATACAGGCTATTTTCTTAGGCTTTGGCCTGTATTATTTTTGCCTGAATTTAAAGCAGTTATTTTTAATAGTTTTCCATTGACTGACACAGGAGGCTACTTATAAAATTATAATAGAGAAATTCAAATGTCACACTTTATAGAACAATAAGACATTCATGTTGAATATCATAAATAGGGAAATTTAGCCTGTGACAGCAAAAACAAGCTCAGCTGATTGTGGATGTTTCTGAGGATGCTTTTTAGCTTTGCACCCTTTCAACATCATAGTCAGGACTGAACTTCCTACTTGTGTGTGTGAAAGCTCCTTGTCTCTATTCCTGAGCAGCCAAGGCTAGCTAACTGATAACTGTATTCAGTATTCAATAAATGGTGTTTATTGTTGTTGGAAAAAAGTAATTCCCCTTCTGGCAGTGAAGAAGGTGTGACTTGTAAATAGAGGTCTGGCAGCAGTGCTGTGCCTGCAGATACAGCAAGGGTTTGACAAAAAGGCAGCAGAGCTGGATTAGGTACGTGTTGGTCTGCAGGAGCAGAACAACCCTGTCAAAATGCAGACTCTGCTTGCTGGAACCACCCCTGGATGAGACCCTGCAGAAAGGAGTTACTGTGCAAAGTGGCTCAAGTGCTAGAGTTCCCAGCCATGCTTACCAAGAGGGAATTCTCCAAATTATATGGGACAGGAAAAGCATGCTGCCTAAAGCTTTGATAAAATTTCAAATGTGAAATGTCTTTAAGAAAAATGTTGTACACCGGCCATGTCGTGAGACTGAGATGCTCACTAAGGCTTGTCACACAGGTCACAGCTGTTTTCCTTTGAAAATTACTTTTACACAGAGATCAGTGTTCTTCCCAAGCATCACTACTCACCTGGCACACTTTTGCAGGTTTTCAGCTCTCAGGAGACTTTACTCTGCTCTGGTCTCCCACCTGGGGTTCTCTTTGTCATTAATTTCCTCTGGAACAGAAGCACCTGAGCTACAGATTCAGAAGCTGGAAGAGCTGGAGGAGCATTTGGGATTGTGGCATTTGCCTTGTTGATGCACTTTTCCCTGAGCATCTTTGACTGCAATTGGAGGCAGGCTGTTGATCAAAGTGGACACACATGTATCCTGGTAATGCTGGGGTTTTTTTTGTTTTTTTTTTTAGTTATTCTTCTTTTTCTAACCCGCCATTTTACTATCTGGTCTCTGCGCTGAGAAGTTGATTGAGGATGTACCTTGGTCTCTTCCCTAATTTAAGCCTGGCAGCATCTACAGGCAGGATGTGGAGAGGGCAGTGAGCATTTCAGGTACTGGTCCTTGGCTGCCAGTTTATGCATCAACCCCACTGGAGAAGCCTCCTTTTCTTAAATATAGGATTCTCACAGTAACTGCAGATATAGTGGATTCTTCCTTGTAGCATTTATCTCCCTGATGTGTGCAGCCATCACATCCCTGCCTGGAGCCTGGCAGTCCCACTACTTAGTTGGGATATAGATGTTTAGTCTGTTTTAATCTGATCCTCACAAATCAGTCCCAGAAGCCATTTCTGGTGCTTTCCTCCCAGTGTCATGCAGTTTGTCAATACCCAGCCTGCTGCTGGGGATTTAAAAATGTGTATGTGTATTTTTAACCAAGCTCTGAGCTCTTGGAGAGCGGAAACGGAAGGCTGCGTACAGGGAGGCAAAGCTGGAAAAAGGAGGAAGATCCACCAGGATGCTTGCTGTCTCTGAGTGACCCCATTGAGGACCTGCTCAGAGCCCATGCCTTGTTTGGAGCCTGTCACCTCAGTCATTGGGGAGCTGTTGGAACAGGCTGGGAACAGGCTGTGCTAGTGCCAATGGCACTACACAA
The DNA here is from genome assembly GCF_024509145.1 of Vidua macroura. NCBI lineage: Eukaryota > Metazoa > Chordata > Aves > Passeriformes > Viduidae > Vidua > Vidua macroura. The sequence goes on from NC_071577.1 coordinate 29,517,657, forward strand.
AAAGGCATTCACAAATAACGAAGCTCTGAAACACCCTGAAAATAAGTGTCAGCAGCTTGAATTGGGGTCAGTTGTGCTGTGGTGAGAAGCAGGCCAGGCTGGGGAGCAAGGAAAATATCTCCCCTTCTTCTGCCTGCCTGGGAGAAGGGGCTTCCGAGGCAATGGGGAGCACACCTGTTCCTGCTGACTGCCCATGGGAAAGCCAGGCACTGACAGGGTCCTTAACCCTGCTGCAGATCACGGTCTGGTCATCCTGGTATTCTTCAGGCCTCATGTAGATATCCGAAAGAAGCATCCTTCCATCTGCAGACCTTGGTTTCCTGAGGCTGCAGCAGGCAAACAGATGCTGCCCACAGACCAGCAGTTCATGTAGCCTCCTGACTGTTTGCAATGCTCTGTGCAGCCATGGACAAGTTGCCACCTCGCTCTCTGCCTCAATTTCCCCTTTTTATATCAGGATAGTAACACCATGGGGAGGAAGGAGGTGATAAGGGGGTTTTGTGTCATTATGGCTGTCACTGCTGAGGGGCTGCTGCTGCCAGAGAAAGAAAGGAGGTTGGTTTTGAGACTAAGGCAGGAGGATATTTGCCTTTGACATTAAACTAGTGGCTGTCTCTGGCCATGTGACAACACCTCTTAATGCTGTTCCCTTAAAACAAGAAGGAGGATCCCCACAAGGTCCAAACTGCACCAGGGCTCTTTAAGCTTAGCTCTGTACCAGCCAGTCCGTGGTCCCCTGTTGAAGATGCCATGTCTCTGGCTAAAGAACACTCTTCACATCTAGTCCTAAGGACCCACCACAGCAGGCTGTGTAAAACCCTGGCTTTCCACAGGCTTTACTTGCTGCATGAGACACCTTTGAAGAAAGAAGATAAGATTTTTAATGCTGAACTGAGTGGTAGCAAAGCCTGCTCCTCTCTCCCAGGTATTGAATAGCAACTCAGCTGCTAAAGGACTTTGCTCTGAAGTGTTGTATGTAGGCTAGAGCCACCAGTCCTATCTGCTGTAAGACATGAGGTGCAGACCTGAGAACATATGGGATGCAGTGTTGCTGTTCCCCACACTGGAGTGGTTAGTAAGTGTGCAGATACCAGCTGGACAAGTGTTCAGGATTCTTACAAGTGCCATCACCAAATGCTGTCTCCTGAAACCCTGGGGCTGCTTGGCAGCAAATTAAAGAGAGCAGATGCCTGTGTTATTTCACTGGTCAAAGTGGGGAGAACAAATTTAAGTGCCTATTTTAGCACACTGAGACAGCTGCGCTCTTCTCAAGCCAGTTCCTGAGGAGTCACCTATCCATGCTTGATGGAAGGGAAAGCATCTGGTGTAGCAACAGCCAGTTAGCCAGAAGTGGAGGAGCTGGCTAAGGCTTCCTGCTGTGGAAATCTTTGGATGACACCTTGGCAAAGACCAAGGGACAGATGGGAGCCACGAACACTTCCCCCTAAGCAGTGTCAGGTGCCTTTCATGGGACTGTCAAGTGCCAGGTGAGTGGGGGCTGCGATCTACACAATGGGGCATTTTAGGGCTCAGCTGCAGTGGGTGTCAGGTTCTGAGTAGGATTTGTTCACTGTTGATTATGACTCTGAGTTACCATCAGTTCAGTAGAGTGAATTTGGCTGCAGGAACAATCTTCAGCTGCTTCCCCACAAAGGCAGTCAGTTACTTAAAGAACCTGTAGTGGTTTTTAAACAGTACAGATGTATTAAGTATATCATGTTACTGTTAAGCCTTGGTGCACTCTGGAAATGTCTGGCATTGTTATTCTTCTGTTAGCAAAATGAGGCTTAGGAAGTTTAAGTGACCTGAATCCCAATGGATTCTGGAATGAAGAGAAAGTGGAAAGGTAGAGGTGTTGTCATGCCTTACCAAACGCATTAGAAATGATGGGTAGGTGTTCTTAACTGTGTTTCCTAATTTCTAACATAGCTGTCATAATAGAAAGGAATTTGGAAATTGGAGAAAATGATACTTTAGTGTTAATAGATCCCAATAACCAAACTGATTGGAGGATGCAATCCCTCCCCATATATCTACATAGAAGCTGAGCATATTTCCCTGTTTCAGCATCCAAAATATTGTATAGTGATTCTCAGTGTTTTCTTTTACCTGTTACTTAGAGTGGTTTATATTTAACATTATATGACTTAGTTAAATTAAACCACACCAAATCTAAGCTGAAGTTTCCCTTATTTGATGATTAGGAGCTTACACTTCGGAATAAGTTCAGCCTGTGATATGCATGTTTGGGTGCTCCTGGGCTATTCCTCCGTGGTCCAGAGCAGGGAAACATCACTCAGATTTTAGTTTTCCAAGCAGTATGTACCTGTCTCCTGAAAAAATTCTTATGGATCCACAGTCAATAAAAGGTTGCACATGATTGTTACAAAGTACTGACTGCTTTAAGACAAAGAATAATTCCTTTTCTTTTCCAGGTGAAAACAGGTCCCACAGATGAAGTGCTTTGCTAAAGGTCCCTCAGAAAATGTAAAGCAGACTCAGGAGATGAACCCAAGTCACCTGACATCCCACCTTAGCCAAACTGCCTACTTGGTAAGGGTAATGAAGCTGCCCAGCTGCCTGGAAGAATGTCTCTGCTGCTATACAGCAGCTAATCCTTTAGATTTAAGAAATGGCATAACTTTTAAGGAGGAAATTTACAAAATATGTCATCTGAAGACATTGCCATGTTTAATGCATTTGCTGCCAGTGATTTTCTTTCCCTTGCTATACTGTTTACAGAGCAGCTGGTGCAGAGCTGTTGAGCTTGCTATTGAAGATGAAAGGCTGGTTGTTTTTCAAAGTCTTTTGTGCCTGTTTGCTCCTAACTGGAGCTGTCAGTGTAGATGTTTTTTATTTCCTTTATCACTATAGGTCTGAAGTCCCTTCTTTAAAGATTTCCTCAATTCAAAGAAAGATTGCTTTAGCTCTAAGTCCCAAAAGACCTGAAGGGTCTTTGCTCTTTTGTTTGGGGTGAAGACTCCACAGGCAATGCCAGTGCTTTCGAAGGGTTGCTGAAAACCTTTAACCTACAGACAGCCAATGTCCCAGCTGAAGTCCTTTGAAGAAGACATGAGCAATTCAGTCTGTTCTACTCATTTCTGTGGCCTGGAAATGAGAACAGCCCTCTTGAACTGTATAGATGCAATGGAAAACTTCCAGTGATTATTAATTAGTGGTGTTTACAATAGTACATAAAGGATGGAGCTTTTCCTCTCAAAACAGCCACAAAGAGTGTGTGTTAGGTACTGTACAAACCCCCACAGAGATGCTCACTCAAGTTGTTTAGAAGCCAAGTAATCAAGGCTGCAGAATCTTCCCCATTCTAAAACGGAGGCACTAAAGTTATGGGAAGTCAAGTCATTTGCCCAAGATCATGACAGGAAGATGAGATAAAGCTGAGAACTGAAACTAAGGTACCTTAACAACCTGATTTTCCATTTGTGTGTCACCTCTCATGTACTGAAATAGGCTGAATTATAGGATTTTCTCTCTCTCATACAGTCTGTCTGCTGGTAGTTCTGTTACTTTGGTGAGGGAGTTATTTTAGAAATCTCTCTGATCAGTCATTTAATCTTCATGGTCTCACTTTTTGGAAATGTTTTAGCCAATGAGTTTCTCTCAGAGAAGATCTGATCTACAATGGCAGTCTGAAAGGCATTTCCTGTGATGCTCATTTCAAGCATGCAGCCTCCCCATCCAGCCTGCACCACCAGAGTTATCAGTCACTCAAACCAATGCTCCTACCCAGCAACACCACCCAACTGGAAAGCAAGTCTATACAATCTCATAATGAAGCTGTACTGAAAAGAGCTGGATCCTGAGTGCTCTCCAAAGTGCTCCTCGTCAGTGCATTCAAGTGACTTTGTGACTGATGAAATGTTCTTCTGCTAAATGTGCTTTTCATTTTTAAATGTGTTTTCTGTAAATGATCCATAAAAGCAATTCCAACTGGTATTTTTCATGTTGCCCTCTAGTCCTGCTGCCAACTCCCTGTTCTTGCTGACCAGAGTGCAGCTCTGAAGAGGAGCTGCAGCTGAGCTGATTGTGAGCTGTGTAGGGCTGAAAAGCCCACACTCCAGCCACTCTAATTTTAGCTGAAGGAGAAACAGTTGCAAAGGCACAGTGTTCACAATGGCCAGAGCAGATCTTGCTGTTCTTGTTGAGCAGTTGCAATACTGAGCAAGGACTGAATCGATACTGAGCCTGCTGAAACCAAAAGAAGAATATCTATAAATACATTTCCAGTTTTAATGGTCTCAACATAGCAGAAGTTGATGGCACCTGGACACTGGGAGATCCAAGCCACTCTCTGCTTGCTTATATGAAATGTTTTCCTGGTTTATTTCTTAGTATAGTGTACACAGCAAAGCCCATGCAGAATGCACACAAACATCTTCTTTCTTTGCTGGTTGTAGTTCATTAGAGAATTGAGATTAGGCATGCATGAATGTGAGGAGAGTGATACTGCTGCCAAAGAAAACTTGTGTTCTACATGTTGAGTTTCAGGTTACCAGAGAACTGTGTAAAGAGTAACCAAAATGCATATAGTCATCACTGAAGGTGACTGACCCTTAGTAGGGCATGTAGTTCATACTCTCACTGTTATATTTAGAAAAATTGCACAATATCAGTGCAAAAAACATTCACCAAACCCAAAAGATAGCTGCAGTCACATGATAAGTCTGCTCAGAACTGGAAAGTTAATGTGAATCTTACATTCTAGAGCACTGCTCTCACTTGGCTTTGTCAAACAGCCTGATCTAATAATGGCATGTATTCTTAACCTGATTCTGTTACCAACTTTGCTGATTTCTATTCTAAAAAAAAAAAAAAGTTTGTTGATTTTTAATTTGTAAATTTTAACTTCTTCAAAAAATATCCCAAGAGCACGAAATAGATCTTTTGCCACAGAACCCTTTTTGGCTTGATAATTAAGAGATTGATCACCGCCTGCAACAGACATAAACATTTAAACAGTACATAACTGTACTTATGCTATAAAAGTGGGTTTACTTTTACAGTGATAATTTCAGCAGCAGTCTAAATCAAAACCCTGTTGATAATCAGACAAATCTTCCTTTAAAGAGAAATGCAGTGCAAGTGAGCTTGTTAGTATTATGGGCACATTATTGTCTCCACTCTCCTCAATCAGCTTTTATTCATGCTTTTACAATAGGTGTAAATTTTTATATTTCCTTAGGCAAGCAGAAGAATGAACTGAACATCTAGAAGATTACTTAAAATAGGTTATGGTGATAAGAAATAGACAATCCTGTACAATGTTGAAAAGGTCAGTGTATTAGAGTGCTGATTTCTGCAAATGGGCAGCCCTGCTCTGCTGGGGCTGGCAGGCAGCTGAAAAAGAAAAAAAATTGACAGGGGTGGTGTTCAAAATCTGGTGGGGTGTTTTCTGTATGGATGTGTTAGGGAGTTTGTGAGGGAGAATTTTGGGGAAATATTTCTGCAGTATGAGGCACAACCAGTGGGTGAATGGTGTCTGAAAGAGGGATTGTATTGTGTGAGGTTAAGGACTTGCTCCTGTATCAGACCCAGGCTGCCTCAGATGTGCCTTGTCTTCATCCCTCAGCCCTGGTCTGCCTTGTAGGTATAGGAGAAGTGAGGAAGTCCAGGGAAGTGGCTTTGTGCCTTTGTGAGCGATACAGTGACAAATGCTGCTCTGGGTTGGATGCTCTCAAGCAGTACTAAAAATGTAGGGCAGTCAGTTTTATTTTTCCATTGTCTCGACAATGTTGCTTAAAAAAGTTGAAATAAATCAGTGAGATATTTCTGGGCTAAAATTTCATGAGTGCTCCTGTCAAGGACATGCTTGCTGCTCCACATGACTATTTCCCAGCTGCACTGGCTCTGACAAGTAACATGGTGGTTGCTCTCACTTGCATTGCTTCCAAGGTGGAGCTTTTGTTTTTGCTGTTTTTTAAGTCCAGCCAAAGGAGCCTGGGTCAGCCACAAAAGGCCCATCAAGCCTCTCTGTAGAAACTCTGGATGGATATATCCTTGTGGTTGATCTGAGAATTACCCCTTTCCTTATATCAGGACTGTAATTCCTGTTTGCTCCAAGGAGAATCTGTTCACTTGAATATATAGAAAGACATGCTAATTATGATCCTTTCTGCTCCTTTAATATCTGAATAGTACCTTGCTGTCCTCTTTTGAGCCAAGACCACTTCTAACTCAGTTTGGATGCTCCATGCACTGTGTTGCTCATGCCTGACTAGGGACAGCTGTTCTGTGTGAATGGCTGCACAGCAGAAAATGCCATGGTCCTGAGGATGCCCCATCTCAGACAGGAGTCACTGTCCTGTGTTTTCCTCCCATCTGACTGCTGTTTTGTAAACTCATGAATTTTGGTTGAAAGTGCTATCATTCCAATTTTCAAGCAAAAGGAGAGAAATGGTGATGCCAGATTCAGTGCACCATTAACTGAAAGTGGTGATGTACATTACGTTCTTGTTGGCCTTTTTATCGCTGGTCCTTTCTTTTGTTTTATGACGAGCAAGATGACATTAAGTCAGCTCGGGTTGACTGCTCCTTGCCTGAAGGGCCATGAGAGTGTTTCAAGAGATGGCTTTGTGATGGCTTCTCAGACATTTTAAATGTTAAGCCTTTTATGTTTGCCAGAATGCAAGATTCCTCATAAATTAGTTCTTAACAGAGCAAGTTCAGATCCTATGATAGGAACAGCCTCTTTTCAACTAATAGGTATGGATTCAACTATGATCTGGCTCCTCAGGCCTGATAAAATTTGCATGGATACCCATTCCTTGAGCAGAGCCTGCACCTTCTTTAGTTGCTTAGTCAAATGGTTCTCCTAGAAATTATAGGATGGGTGTAGCAGTCTGGTTTGCTTTGTTCTGGAGAGCTGTGTCTCCAGACACTCTTACCTTTTATTTTTTGCAGTCAATGATAGATGGGCATGGCTTTGATATCTGCTTGTTTTTTTCTTGGGAAGTCGAATGGAATCAGTAGCTCATTTTAGGTGGGCTGCTGGATTGGTGCTGAAAGACAGTGCAACTGTCCTTTGTTTCCAGTGGGGAAATGCAGGGTAGATTACCTTAGCCATCAGGGCTAGAATGAGCATGAAGACTTCCACAGCTGACAGGAAGGAAAAAGACCAGGGAAGGAGAATCTCTGGATCAGTGACCTTTCCTATACCAAATAACAGAGAGGCAAATCCATCTGTCAGCTGATAGCCCATCACCATGGTTCTGGAGTGACTCAGAGGACAAGCACTCTCCAGATGCATGCTGGAAGCAAAAGGTTCATTGAGCTTCTGTTGTATGCCCTGAAGTCAAAGAATATTTATTTCATGGACAACTCTGTGCTAGGATTGACCTTTTGTATCATATCCTTTGGGGCAGGTGCTTGGCTCTGGTGCTTTGTGTAAGCCCATCCTTTGTTTTGGTTTTGGCTTTCTTTTGCCTTTCCATTTCTGGCTCACCTTGGTTCATCACACATCAAATTACTTTCATCTTTGCTGCCTGCCAGGGTGGGGTAGGGGCCAAAAATACAGTAGAGCAGAAGGTGCTGCACACACAGCTTTTACTGGCAGATACAGCTGTGCAGTCCAAGCCAGTGGTCCCAAATGTTTCTCCTTAGCCTGTAAGTAGGCATGGAGCCTGGTGTCTTCAATGGCTCTTGCCTAAGAAAGCCCTTTGTGACTTGTCGTGCAGCAAGGTGTTAAGTGATGCAGACTTGCCTCTCTCCAGACCATCCATCCAGCCTCAGATAGAGAAGAGCTGCTTACTGTGCCATCTAAGCTATGTTTGGTCATTCTGCCATTTGGGCAGACCTGATGCCCCTCTCTGGCTTGCACATGAAAACCAACTGCCTCAGGCAGTCACCCAATGCATCTGCCACAGCTTTCATTGGCATGGCCAGAGTCATCTGTTCTGCATGAATGGGGCTGACCAGCATCTGGCAAATCTCTGTACCACTAGGATCTGTTGTAAAGGGCAAGTGGCCAAGTACTCCAACAGCATGCTATAGAGCAGAATTTAAGCAATGGCTCTGCCCTGGTATGGTTGCCTTTGAGCTTTCGGCTCGAAAGAGTTGGGCTCCTTCCCCATTTAAAACCACCTGAATCCACAGTGTCCAGCAGAGTCACAGTATCTGTGACATAGACAGTTTTTTGGGAGCCCATGTCTTCAGATTCAATGGCTCTGGCAGCCAGCACATAGCTGAGGTATCTGAGAGTGTACTGCAGCAAGGCAGGGCTGCATGGGGTGCACAGTGCACAGGTGGGGCAGATTTGGCCCATGCAGGTGGGAAATAGCCACTCTTTTTTTTCCTGCCCTTCCCTAAAGCAAACACATCTCCAGAGCTTGACCTTGGCTGACTGGAAAATGAGCTGTGTTCACTGAAGAGGCAGCTGAGGCAGTGTAAACCAGTGTTGTCACTCACTGGCAATACCCTGCCTCACTGCACATGGTTTGTCTGGGTCAGCGCTCCATTAGTGAGTGCAGAAGTGGAAGGAATGTACACTGGCAATGTAGTTGTCAGTTTCTAGAAGATCTGGAAATTTAACAGTCTTAGAGAACTAAAGATGCAGATTTCCACCTCACCAGAATGTCTGAGATTTAGAAAATCTTCCTATCCTGAGGCAAACTGCCTGTATTTCAAAAAAGAATGAAAACATGAAAAATATGACTTGAGTCAGTCAAAATGTTTTTGACATGTTTTGTTTCAATTGTTCAAAGCTTTTATGATGTGTTTGCAGATTTTTTATCTAGATCAACTAAAATCTTTGAAATTACATTTGAATAATGCTGAAATTTCATTCTCTTTCTGATTTCGTATATAAAGACAACCTTTTCAATTTCTTTACCTGCAAGCCCATATTTTTTCACTGGTTTAAGTGAATGCCTACTTTCTGCTTAAAAAAAAAAAATCAGTTTGGTGTAATATAAATCTGCTTGATTCGATTAGAAAGAGCTTTTGAGGAGCAAAGTCAGGGAATTTATCTCCTGTATGATAAATGGTGTCAAAGAGATTACCACTGGATATAAAGTTAACCTGGGAACTAGTCTTTCCTATCTTCTAGCTCACTTTTAAATGCTGGTAATTCTGTCTTTGGTTTGAGTCAGGAAATCAGTGTAAGAAGCCTCACAAAGCACTTAGAGATCATTTGAGCATGAGGCAGCAAACAGAGATGAACATCCTGAGTTTTTGCAGTCTTAACTGCAAGCAAAGATGTTAGCTTCTCATCCACTGGCAGTTGATTCCAGATCCCTCTAAAGGGATTCAAGAAAACCTATGTTACTGAGCTCTATCCTCAGCTAAGTCTCCCCACCTGCTAGGTCTCGTAGCTACTTGACTACAACGTCATCGTGTGCAGGACCTGCTGCTGGGCAGGACGATGCTGGCACATTAAACTGTCTGGATGTGCACATATTCATATGGATTTTGATGACATGTGACACCTGTAATTGTTTGAACAGTTTACCCTGAGGAGGGTTGAACTGAGGTGCAAGGGAAGTAACCCTGCCTGGCCAAGATACAGCAGAGGAAATCTGCTGCAACCAAGAGTAACAAACCACAGCAATTACCCAATTAAAGCTAAGTCCCTCTTTAATCAAGACAGTCAAGTTAAGAAGCCCTCGGGATTTTTGTGAGAAGGAGGAAGCCCTAATCATTGCAAAGGGAATTGCTTCTTTTTCTACCGGGTTTGAAGTCGCCCCCAAACTTGCAGATGCTAATTTCGAAAAAGAGAATCATTATTTTTTAGTAAAGAATTTGCTCCTTGGGAGTTGTGGGGATGGACTGAAAGCATTTTGCCGTACAGTTTAGAGTTCATTAGTGCACCCATCAGGGAAAATGTGCGAGAAAAGTGAAATCATATGAATATTCCTTATTTAACCTCCAAACCAGTAATTTGGGGAAAAAAAAAAAAAGCAATTTCTTCTAAATCTGGGTTCCAGGTGACTGCTTTTTATCTGAGCTCCATTAAATTATTCCCCTGCTAAATTTTTATGAAATAGGCTTTTTGCTCCAGCAGACGCTGACTCCCTGAGATAATTTTGAAAGCAAAACATTCTGTTTTTATTAGTAATGATCCATCTTCCACCCTGGTGCTATGAGGGGCTTGAGGAAGATGTTTGTTCCTAGGTGTCAATTTTCTGCACTGAATCCTCTTTTTTTCACTGACATGGGGATGGGCAGGATGAGCTGGTTCCTGTTTATCTCCCTGGCTGTGGGTAGCACCAGGGTACAACAGAAAGTCATGAGAGCACCTGGCAGTGATTCTGCCTCCAGACAAGTCAAGAGGCAGCATCCCTGGTCTCACACTCGCTGCTCAGGCTTGTAGCTGGATCCCTCTCACCCTCAGTCCCACTGCAGTGTGAGACTGCAGAGAGGAGATTCTCTTCGGGCTCAGTTATGGCAATTTCTTCCTTCCTTGGTTGTCCCATGTGATTAATTCCCAGCTTTTATTTCTGTGTGGCAACCACCAGACACAATTTTTCTACAGGCTTCTGTTTTTTCTGGACTTACACATGGTAAGTTTCCTACACAACCCTTTTTAAAAACACACATTTATTTGCTTTCTGGTCAAAGCAGCTATTCTGAAATCCCATAGGGATGGAGCATTAGGGGCAGACAAATGTGATGAGCTGAAGCTGCTCCACATACCAAATGCAGCTGGTTGAAAATAGCCTTGACCTTTTTATAAACTGAAGTGTTGTCCAGCGCTGTTTTCACTGACCTGACATATTAATGTGCTGAGGGGACTGGGCAGAACTGCCTCAACATTTCCCAGATGGTCATTTCTTGGGGCATTTTTGCCTTGACAGATTTCTTCCTGTGCATGAACTCTGAGGCAGAAGGAATCTTTTATAAAGATTTTGTACTACTGTCTATGATTTTTATGGCAAATTGAGCTCCCTTCATGATGTTTTGCTTCCCTTCTTTCTTCTCCTTGGTGACCTCATAGCCATTAGTGCCTGAATTGCAGCCTTTATGTACCTCATTTCCTCTATCTGCTGTCTCTGAGGGAGAGCTCTGTATCCATGACCCAGCCATATGAGGCTTGCATGCTTGTATTGCAGTCTGAAGGGCTGTTCACATGGCATGATCAGACTGGGACCTATCTAGGTGTGTAGAAGACCGCAGAAGTCTGGGAGTCCTTGGCAGACACAGCAATGGAAACAACAAGCTTGGTTTGGGGCTTCCAGGCTCTTGCCTCTATGCTGGGAAGCCTGGAAGCCCCCATACTCCAAGGATTTGCAGGGTCCTCACTGTGGGAATGAGCTGGGTTCCCTCGGCAGCCAGAGGCTACTGAGGTCTGTGACCCAGATATCCTCACTCCAGTGGAGTCCTGTCAGCATTCAAGGAGGAGGTTCTTCCTTATCAAGCCATTTTACTACAGGTTTGTCTTCACAGGCAATGCAGAGCCTAGGTGAGAGGAGAATCAGGCCTTTAATCTGAAGGAATGCAATGGCATTTTATCATGTCCTCTGAATTATTCTGCCACAAGCATCTTGAATGTCTGGTTTATCTCCTCTAAAATGATCTGTACACTGCTCATCAATCATCTTTCTTTCACAACTAACATGCCACAGATGGTTCAGCAACCTGAGAATTTGGACTAAAATTATTGTATTTTTTGGAGCTCTGGGCCTGAACCAGGGGAAAGTTTCTGGTGCATTTGTGATGTTTGGGTGCTGTGGAGATGGGGCATGGGGTGCTTGGGTGGATGGCCGGTCAGGCTCTGTCAGGCTCTGTCCTGTCAGGCCCTCCATCTGTGTCAGGCTCTGTCCTTCTGCATGCCAGCTCTCCAGAGCAGCAAATTTCAGCTTTGCAGTAGATTATGATGGCAAGACTGAAGCAAATGAAAACTTCTTTTCTTTCTCAGTTAAAACACTCAAGGTTACTTTGCCTTAGGAACATGGGTCTACCTGCCTGGCTTGCTCCTATTTCACTGCAACCTGGACTTGAATGGCAAAGTGATCCTTGAATGAGTAGAAATTGGGGGTGCCTGAGAAATGTTCAGCATTCACAGGAGGATTGGCTTTTTGGAGAAGTTGTCAATAACCAAAGCCTAAATCTAGTTTTAGGCATTAAGCTGAATATGAGCTCTTGGAAACCATATGGCATCAATTCTGCTGACTAATCAGTTTTGATAAGTTAGCTTAATATATTAAACCCTTTGAGTTGCTTTCCATTCCCCAACAGGGAATGTGAAAAAAGGAGGAAACTCTAAGGCTGAGAGAGACCAGGTCTGGCCAAGCTAGGTCCAATGTACCTGTTCTAGCTGTCTATCCTCTCTGTATGACCAGCTGTTTATTCTTGAGCCCTGCTCTGGAAAATGTGCAGGTTGGGAAGGGACCTCACCAATAACTCTGCATTCACAAAGCCACTGAGTGGTACAGAAAATACAAAAGACTACCTGAAACATGAAATGATGAAGTAAAGAGTTAATGAATCCTCAAGAAGTTTTAAGTTTGCATAGAGAAATCAGAGAGGGAAGGTTCACCAGTACATTTCTCTGGCCAAACCCACAGATGAAGATTAACTGAAAGTCTCCAGGGACAACAAAGAGAACAATGTTCCTGTGAGGCCAAGAGTTTGTTTTGCCATTTGTTCTCTGTGCGTTACCATGGAATACAAGTGCTGCTGTGAGTACAAGAAGAAATAACTTCATACCCTGCATTTATCTCGGACACATCCTGAAGCTTAAACAGGTCAGAGTCCTCTTCTTTTGCACTGGATCACTTCACTGCTTTCTCCATGGAAATCCCTCTGTCTGGGGACACTCCACCGACACCTTTGTGTGAAACTCTCCACAGAGATTTCCGTAAGTAACGTGTTTGGATTGTGGTCCTGTTCTTTCCATGTTCCCTGGCTGGGAGTGCTGGAGCAGACAGACATCATGTGTGGAATGTTGGTGGGAGTGGGCTGTTTGGAGGCAATTGTCCAAAATATCCATGCAAGAGCTTCAGAATGAGAGTTGTGCAAATCTGCACTGCAGACCTGTTTCTAAGAGGTATGCTCATCCAGGTGGAAATCTGGGAAGTGTATAATGCAACCTACTGTCCTGTTGTGCCTGTATTGCAGATCACTAATGCTGTTAAGTACCTGAAATGGTTTGCAGAAACTGTGTGACAAATTGTTTTGAAAAACAACAAAAAAAGCCTAAGGAAAAGACACCCCTGTTCATAGGGGGAAAGAAAAGCAAAAGGTGGAAAATGAGCAAGCTGCTATTAGTTTTTATGAATTGATCACCCATCTTCAGATCTGACTAAATACTCAGAGGAAGTTGGAGTCTCTTTTGCTCTCTTTTCAGCTGGTGATTGAAGCAAACGTGTCAGAAATCTCTCTGCAAAGCCTGTTCTGATGAGATTTCCAGCCAGTTTCATGAATGAAGCTGGTTTGGATTAACTGTGAATAAGTTCTTGAGCAGAGAACTAGCAAAGCATGGGTTCATTGATCACAGACACTTCTGTGAATGATGTCTGACCCAACTCTCAATAAAGGCATGAGAAACCTACTGGGGCAGCTTATCCAATAGCTGTGGAGCCACTTTGCAGTTCCAAAGCAGTTGTTCCTAGACACTGGCAACTGGATGAGAGGGAAATTCACTTACGGTCTATTCACCTGATTTATGGGGGTTTGCATCAGGCCCAGGGACAAGTTCTTTACACCATACACTGCTCATTTACAAAACTGGCGTAGCAGAGGAGACCTAGTAAGAGTCAAGCTCTCATCTTTTCCTCCTCCTGCTCTGATGCCTTACTTCCCAGCAGTAATTAACAGGGATGGATGCCTACTTCTGGGATTGTTTAACTGTGGGGACAGTTCCAGGGCTGTCCCCTGAGGCTGTCTCCACAAGTAACAGGCTTTTAAGTTATGCCTCTCTATTGATCTCCCATCTGAACAATTAGCAGTGGTGATTGCACTGAGTCCAAAGGTGTCTGCAATCAACCCCACAATGATATTCAAGGAGAGCACTGTTTTAAACGGCTGCCTCTCCTGAAGTGTGCTGTGTGTTTTAAATGTGACAGGGCTACACGACAGGACCTGAAACAGAGACATTTGAGGAAGCTTGGGAACTTCTGATCCTTGAGCCTGAGCCAAGCCATACTTCCTGAATTTTTGGCCTGGGAGTCTCTGATTCAAGCACAGCATTTTCACCTGCTATCCATAGCTTTATCATTCCTGCAGAATAATCACTGTTTTTAAGATGCCTACCTTGATATAACAATGCAATTCTCTGCATGACAAAACCCTTAAAAATCTGGTAGCTGGTAAATAAAAATTATTGAGAATGATTGTTTCATTTTGGGCGTCAGTAACTTCAGCAGAACTGTAAGGAGAACAGCTTTCTTGAAAATTGCAAAGGAACTTTTTTTTTTTTTTATGAAGTTCACTTTGCCTCCTCTGCAAACTCCAGCTAAGGCTCCTGGGGGTCAGATTTTCTGGAGGTGGAAATCCAGTATTGGGTGTCTGATGGGGCATCAGGGCTACCAATTCTGCTTGTGAGGCTGTGTGAAAAGCTGATATGTGCGTTGAGAAGTAAAAGCAATGACTGAATGATCTTTCAGGAGTTGTGGACTCAGTTCTTGTTTCTATGCAAAAATTCAATGTGTGTGTTTTCTGCACAGCCTTGAGGTGGTTGCTCTTCTCCATGGGCTCAGTTGCTAGACCAGTCTTGCAGTAGGTGGAAGAGAGTAGGAGAGGTCAGGCCTCCCATCTGCTTCTTTAAGCAGCCTGGACAGCCCCACGGCTGGCAGGGCTTCTGCCTGGAGTGTCTGGAGTCAGCAAAGAGGTGAGGCAGCAGGGCACTGCCATCCTTATCTCGTGTGTGCTGTCCCTGTGCCCCCATGCAGCTGTGCCACCAAACCACCTGTGCAGCCAAGTGCCATACAGGAGATGGGACTTACAGGGAGCATCCTTCAGGCCCTGCTTTTCCTTCACAGCTTTTCTTTTAGAAAGCGGATAGTCCTCTGTCGCTTCTCAGCCTAGTGGCAAAGCTGCTGCGGCTGGCAGCCCTCAATTTGAGGGTCGATGCAGGAAGACAGGTTGGAGTGAGTCTGCTTGAAGAGTTTGGTGCTGATTAGGGTCAGATGTTATTGCCATAGGGGCAGTTAATTGAGGGGGTATCAATAGACAGCAGGCCACCTCTCTAATTTTCCTTCCCTCCCTGTTATTTAGCAAAACTATTGAGAGAAAGGCTCCATTAACTATATTTTTGTCTTTAATTTTGCAACTGCAGTAAAAGCCAGTATAGGAGAAGCCACTGAATACAGGATAGAATTGGTTCTGTAATAATGATAATAACTTGCTTTCCCTCTTTGAAAATAAATACGGTTCTTAGTAGAGAGATTTACCTGTTGCTGGCAGTCAATCAGGCAGGACAATTTGGGCTCTGAGTACTTGATTAGAATAACTTTAAGGAAAATTGCCTTCCTGAATCAAGTAAGGATCCATTAACCTGATGAAACAGGGTTTGCTTATCTGAGAGGTTAAGACTCATAACACAGCTTGGACTGCATTAGATGAGGTCTCTTTTAGAACAGAAAGTAATAAAAACACCATCTGTCATGTCTAGTCAATCAGACCTTGTATAAGAGAGGAATTATTCCTCTGACTTTACCATTATAAGATCATCTGTTTGTTAACAATGGGAAGTGTCAGGAATGCTGAAAACTGGATTTATGCCCTCAAATTATTTCTAGCTGCCTTTATCTTGGAGAGAATTAATATTAATCGGAGTTTATACAGGAAAGAAATATTTCTAGATGAATACAATGCCAAGCCATTCCATGTTGAGTCTCTTGTGATTTATTGTTAGAGGTAAAACTGAATGGGAGATAGAGGAAAAAATGCCATGTACACTTTTCTTCTGAAAGTGATTATTTCTATAAACAAATCTCTTGCAAGTTGCTGAGCACTCAAAGGTTCTTTGAAGTCAATTGAATGTATTCAATTCACTCAAGTGGCTGTCTGCATCTAAAAGGACTGGCATGGCTAGACCTTTTCATGTAGCATAGGCGTAGCTGGAGGTTGTGGAAGAGGTGTTTGCATTTTTTGGCATGGATTTATCAGTTATTAAATGTTCTCACTAATGGATTTCTCTGACAGTGTGGTCTCCTCTATTTACTAAGGAGTACTTGGAGACATGTAAAGACTGAATGCCAGACAGCAAAGATAGCTGTGGGCACAGGAGATGGAAAGAGTGGTGGAAAGCCTGTACCAGTGTATCACCAGCACCATTATGCACCAGCTGGGGTAGGAACACCATCCCCACTTATCACACATCACAAGTGAGACTGCAGTGGATGCATTAATATACACCATTGCCTGCTGCTTGGGTATATGCCATGCTGCTGCCCAGTGCATTCAGCACTGCTCTATGGCTTCTGGGTGGTCACAAGCTGGAGAACCAGAGTGGTTTCTGTGTGCCCGTGGAAAAACCATTTCTTTGTTCAGGGCTGCTGTTTGCACAAGAGAAGCACACAGAGTGTTTGCAGGTATGTGATGCAGAACTCAGCTGTTGTGTGGTGGGCACAACCCCATGCAAAATCCCAGGAGGAAGGAGACAGGCTGGGGTTAGAGGAGGAGGAGGATTAAAGCAAATGCCTAATCCGTGTTCAGTCACAGCCAGAAGATGTGCTCCAGTTAAGGTAATGTAGACTGGAGATTTGGGAGAAAGATGGTTGTGCAAGAAGAAGACATGTGCTCTGGGGTGGCGTCAAGGAAAGGCTGAGCACTCCTGGTCCCACTGATGTCAGGTGGATCAGATGTCACTCATCTCCTAGGAAAAAAGGACCTTTTTTTTGGGAGTTAGCGTAAGGATGAAGAGTCACAGATGAATTCTTCCTTCTATGAGAATATAACCCTTATCCCTGCCAAACTCTGAGGGGATTTGTCATGAGTGCCAGTGGAGAACAGAGTGCCCTGGACACAGGATGGCCAGAACAAAAACAATTGTGCTACAAAGTGTTAGGGTCCCTGGAGACCCAAACTCTGTATGGTTAGATCAACATTAAAAAAAGCAAAAATATCTCCAATTCTGTGCCAGTTCCTCTGGGACCTGATGCAGGGAAAACCCACATGAGTCTGTTTTCCCCTGGAGCTGGTGAGAGCTGCTCCTACTCACTGTGTTAGCAAATTGATCCCCCTGGTCACTGCAGGAGGAGACTGAAAAGAATGGATGGCACTGCAAGCTCATTATGAAAATGCAGGGAACCAGAGTTAATGAATCTTGGATGAGCCCCTAATCTGCCTGGCCCTTGGTGTGGTGGTAGAGGAAGCTGGGTGGGGAGGATCTGATTAACATCTCAGTGGAAATGACAGACCCTCGAATGCAGAAGGTCGTATTATATCTGTCAGTGCTTGCATCTGGGAGGGGCCACTCAGTCAGAGAGCTGAGATCTCTGTGGATTAGATAAGAAAGGTTTTTTTCATCAGAACAGATATACTTCTTGGGATTTACATCTTTTCTGTCCCTGGCAGCTTGCCTTGATGAAATACTGATTACACAATTGCAATCTGACTTAAACCACAGCCAAAAAATCAGCTGTGTGCTGGGTTATGGTGAGAATACCCTCTCAGAAATGGCAAAGATTTGAAATTGTGCAGTGCATTATGTCTCCTGACAGAGGAAAACTTGCAGAGAACAACAAACAGGCTGTTTACTGTGGGTATATGGAAAAAAAATTGGAAAAACTGGAATTCCTGCCTTCTCTGACATTATCTTAGTCCAGTAGCCAGATTAATGAATGAAACAACTTGCCCCAGATGTACAGGAGATTATGCTGCTTGATGCTTGTTTTATGGGCAGTGCAGTTAAGGTTAGGAAACTTGAAATAAGTGCTCAAGAGCCTGACAAGCAACGCAGTCAGAACCAAACCCCAGGGTCCTGCTGTCACATCCTGTAGCCCCTCCTTCACTGCCCAACAGATGCCCCTCCCAGTTCCAGGCATCCCTGTGAGCTGGCTGTGAGGAATAGAGTAGTTATAGGATTTCTGGTTTCTCAGCGCCAATTGCCTCACTGAAGCCAGTAAAAGCGGCATTTTACTCAGGAGCAGGGTGGGAGAGGGAGCAGGACATACCACTAGAAGAGAGCTACTGGTCAGCTGAGAGATCAGTGCAGAAAGAGAAATTCCCACAGCAGTATCTGTCCCAGAGGCTGGAAGTGAGCATGGAGAGTAGGGCAATGCACCCACGGGGTGGCTGAGACACTGGATACAACTGTCTTTCAGCATTCCTCCAGACCCAGGCTGCTGCAGACTGTGATGTCTTCAGTGGCTGAGCTGTCTCTCAGAGCCTGTGGCACAATAAATCAGTTGCTGTTTCTCAGTTGTTCTGATAATACTGCAGGCGGGGCAGCTTAACGGAGAGACTGCCGGGCTGGCATGCAAGAGGTTTCAGAGGAGTCTACCTTCATCAGGATGTTTCTTCCTTCTTTTGCTCCTTTTTGAAATGGAGGTACTGATATCTGCTTGCTGAGATGCCCTGAGACCTGCTACTGAAAGGCACTATGTGAGATTCTGCTTCTGAAACCACCAGGGAGAAAATGTTCTTGGGACACCAAATGGTCCTCAGATGTTTTCCAAAGTTCTGCCTCACCACATACATCTTTCTTCCAGCTTCAGGGAAGCACCTCCCATCTTGTCACACCAGGAAGGGGATGACCCAGCCTCAGCTCCAGGCAAGTGGACTGGGTAAATGTTTAGATTTTTCTGTTTCCAGGCTCTCTCTGTTATTCAGGAGTTTTGAACAGAGAGCCTGAGTTGAGCCTGACACAGACAGGTATCTCGGTACCAACAGGTGTGGCACTGGGACCAGCATACCTTGTGACAGTCAAAATTGATCACTTGCACCCAAGAGAGACAAACAACACTGAGTTAGAAATGGAGCTCACATGTACTTGCACACCTATCTTGGCTCTCCTTTTCTGCGTTTTTTTCCAGAGCACTGTCTCTGTTGCTGACTTTATGTACCTATGTGAACACTAAAAATAGCTATTGTTTCAACTAGGAACTATCTCTAAGCAGTGGGCAGCATTGCTAAAATGCCTTAAATTTCTATAAAGAGGGAACAAAGGACTATCATGAAGGGCAGAACATAGAAACATCCCAGGGACTGGACATGTTCCCATTGCCTGGAGCACCGGTATATACATCTTCTCTATGTCTTGAACTTATTGAAACCAGTGCTACCAGTCAGTGCATGGTACCTTATACCATAGCAACAAGTACATCTTAGAAATGGTGGGGAAAATAGCTGGAAAATTATTCAAGAGGTCCCATAGCCCATTTCCTTAGCGACAGCTTGAATAGTTAAATTATTCCTGATTTTCTGTGCAATATATAGCTTTCCTTGGTATTCACTTGCTGTTAATCAGTGGTCTGTTTGGAAAGACCACAAGTCTTATTCTGGAACCAACTTTTTTTTCAGTGGTTTTGTGATACTCTCAACTTAAGAGCCTAGAAAGTAATTTAAATTCATGGTTGTATTTTGTTTGTGCTGAGTTTTCTTCATTTCCTGCCTCAGCTCTCTCATGCCCTGTGTTTGGCTTGAACATTCCCTTCAACGAAGAAAAAAATCCTAATTTTTCCTTGCTATGATAGCCTCTTAAATAATTGTTCAGAAATAAAAGCCCTTCCTCATGTGTTCCTCGTCTCTCCCTGCTCCAATCTTCTAATATAAGTCACAAGCATTACCAAGTGAAGCCTTTTATTTTTCCTAACAACTATTCTCCCTCCAGCTTTTCTTCTCTGTTGCATTGTCTGGCCTGTAGTGCTCATATGTCTTTTCTGCTTGTTTTTCACAGTGCTTGCCCAGAGTCTCACCCTGCTGGCTTTGCCATGCTGTGTTTTGTACTTATCTATGCTGTATCTTCTTATAATATGAATAACACTCCCTGGATCCTGGCCATACTTCCTACATTATAGATTTAAATTCTTCTTACCATCTATCTTTTCTTTAATATCTCTTCTGTGCACAGCCTGCTCTTTTTTAGCCATTATTAAAGTTTTGCTTCAATCCTCCTTTCACAAGCCCCTCACAATTTGCCATCATCTTTTTATGAGTTGTTCATGCTGTTCTTCATATTTTACTTCAGGCTTTGCATCCCTTGTTGATCTATCAAATGAATCATCATATGTAGGAATTTATTCCTCATTTCATTTTGGAGTTTGATTGTGAAGCTTAGGCTTCTCACTATTGCACATTGTAGGCATTGTTGTATGCTTCTTTTCACTCTTAAATTCAGGTGTCTTTCAGTGTTTCACTAGTGCATCTTTCTAGTCCTCTTGCCCAATTCCACTGGTCACCTATGTCCAGCTAATAGCAGAGTTCATCAGGAACTGACTGCCTGTTTGTAGCCTTGACTTTATCTTGAGGTGATGATGATAGATATGGGGCCTTGAAGCAGATGGGACTAGAGTGCAATAAAAAGCTGAAGGATGCATATGGCTTCAGAGCCATGATGTTGGGTGATGGAGACCCCATTTTAGTCTACTGCTGAACTCATTCTAAACTACTTCTATGTCTGCAGAAAATATTTGGGGTTTTCCCCTGCAGAAGAGTTTCTCTAAAGCCTCTCTGAAAGAAAGTCACATCAATTTACAGGAAGTTATGGGGGAAAGCAGAAAGGAGTGGAAGTCCAGTAGAAAAATTATTGATTCTCCTTCAGGCATCTCATGGCTTGAAGGTGAAAAAGGGTCTGGGGGAACATCTTGTCAATGTTATATCTGCTTTCCTGTGTGGTATGTGAAGAACTGGGAACTGAAGCCAGTCTGTCAAAAGTTGGTGAAACTCTGTGTTTTCTCAAAACTGTAATCTTCTCACTAGATGCCCCATCCCCGGAAACATTCACAATCAGGTTTGACAGGGCTCTGAGCAACCTGATGTAGTTGAAGATGTCCCTGCTTATTGCAGAGGTGTTGGAATGGAATGGATGGACTTTGAAGGTCCAGCCCTAGCTGTTCTGTGATTCTACGATAGTGAAAGATATGTATCGTTAAGACCAACTCTGTAACTGGTGTACAGTGTCAAAAATTTGGATTTATGGCCAGCTGTAGATCCTGTCTAGTTACAGAGCCAGTTCTTATCCTCAACCAGAAGTAGTAATTTTATTGAAAGATAGTGTAGCTGCAGTGCGAAATGATTGATCGTGAACATCCACGAAAGGTGCTATGCAGCCTCAGAGGCTGTATTCAAGAAAGGCAGATTCCCTATGACATTTGAGAGATGACTTCAGATCAGAAATAAATGGAAGTTTAACTATTTTAGTGGTGGCCAAAGGACTGCTGTTGAGAAGTGAAACATTAACAACAGGGTGAAAGAGAGCCGGGATTGCTTAACGAGGTTCATCTTCAGGCACAACGAAGCTGGGGACGTCCAAGGCACGGAATGGCAGAGGGGGACTGCACACCACAGCCTGCAAAGGAAGCCCAAGCTGGTGAGGAAGTTTTAAAAAATTTCTTCTTGCTGATAGTAGGAGAAACTGAAGGCAAAAAGGCACGAGGAGGGATGAGAAGTTTGATTGTTACAGGTTGACTTGTGACCAGATGACAGGGTCTTAAATGCAAATTAGGTACTCAATATTGTTAGTGGTATTGATCTAAATACCTTCACAATTTTAAGTCTGTAATGGCTGGTGAATAGAGGAGAGATGTGGGTTTGAAGGCTTCTGGCATATTTTCCTGGTTGCTCAAATGATTTGATACATAATTTTCTTAAATTACTTTGAAGTTTGGGAGAAGTCTGCAGGCAATGGAAATCACTCTTGATCTGTATAAATCAGTTAAACCCTGCTCTTTCTTGCGATCAAAGAATTGGAGAAAATAAGCCAGAAGAGACCTCCAGAGGTTATCACATTCTTCCAGGGTCTGGTCATTAAGCCCAAAGTGTTGCTGCTGCACATTCATCTAGTTTCTTAAAACCTTATCTCAGAAACAGAGAAAGAGGAGAGAAATACATATAGGTAAAAGGGCTATAAAAGTATGGCAGGTGTATATGAATTAAAAATAAGACTCATTATTAAACTACAGGTGTGGCTGAGCTGAAAATTAGGAAGCAATTGTACCACAAGATGAATGCAGATAAAAATGAAGAGATTAGTTGAGTATAAACAGATTAATGTGGACAGTACTGCAGCAGGGAGTAGTGAGAATGTGAAGATTGTAAAAGCAACGTGAAAATGCAGATTCTCTTTCTGAGGATTTGGGAACCAGAAAAAAATTAAATTATGAACTGAAAGTCATAGCAAAATGTATTAATGGAAACTTCTGGCTATGCAAGGCATCTGGTAGCTGAATATAACATGTAAGCATGAATCATCCTACAGACTCCCCAGTTGCATAAGGGATAATTCAGAAAAGAGGAAATCTTACAGAAAGCAGTCCTTGCTTTCATGCTTACCAGGTGAAGTTGTTTGGCACAAGATTTTCACAGAAACTCAGGAGGGCACCTCATCTATATGCCTGCTCTGGGAGAGGACCTGATATTTATGTGGTCCCTAACCTATTCGTATATAACAGACATCATGGGTTGTCTGAACCCTGCAGGCCAAGCCACACCATCTCTATTCCAATGCTCATCTGTCCTCACTGACAGGGACATTGGAAAAAGGAGCTCCAAATATTCTTTACTTAAAAAAGTCAGTGATTTCTCGCATCTTATCCTCAACAAAAATGGATTATAGTTCATCTCTCTGGCTGTTATTCCTGTCAATGGAAAGGAGTGGCATTTGGTATTCTTCTTTCCCAAATTTCATCGTTTTCATTCCAGAGTCATAAAACAGTTTCTCCCATTTTGCAACACCATTTTGAGTTCATACCCAGTTGTCTCCCAGGCTTCTTCACCCTGGTTTCGAGTACGAATGAGCAGCATGCTGGCTGTACTGAAGCTTTCTTTGATAATGGAAAAGCTAAGGACCTGCATGTTTCATGCTTTCCTGATGTGATGGAAAATCATTGATACTATTAGAGAGATTTCCCAATTGTCCACTATTATGAGCATTTCATATGGACCCTATTACCTTGTGAGAGATCAGAGGCACTAGAGTTAGGATATATCACATACAGAGCTGCTCTAGTTGTTACTCCACTTACCAAAGAATAAGACAGTCTGGTTTGAGAGCATATTTTCCAATCTGAAATGGCTGGTTTGTAATCCATATTCTCCTTCTGGTGCTTAGAAGGGATTATCTGATCAAGCATCTCTCTCGTTATGGAGGAACACTCCTGGAGGAACAATCTGCTTTTTAAAAGGCAGTGATGATGCTTTTTCTGCTTTTGCCCTTCACAAGGGAAGTGGCTCAATGTGGTATTCGGCACTTGAAGGTGAATTTCATCAGGCTCTGATGATCTGAGCACATTTGAGATATCCAAATATTATTTAAGCAGTTTTTGTCTCATTTCACACATACTCCCACTGGTTAATTTCAAAGGTGTTGCATACCTTTGTTGCAGTTTATTTTTTTAGTAAAAATAACAAAAAGGACATACGTTTCCTGGCTTCTCTGGATGATTGTTTTCTGGTTTAAATAACAGCTTTTCATTTTCCTTCCCCTTTCTCCAATATTGACAGCATTTCTAGCACCTTTTCTTATTGTCTTTTATGTCCCCTTGCTAGCTGTAGTTCATTTTCTGCCTTAGCTTTGCAGGCATACATCTACCTCTCCATGTTTGATCTGTTTGTCTATACCTGTCTTCAGAAATGCCACCTTATTTCCATTTGTGGTACAGTTCCTTCCTGATTTTCAGTCCAGTCGCACAGGTCTCTTTCTATCAAGTACCATTCTGTATTTGTATCTGAGGTGCTTGCAAATTTATTCTCTTAAATTTGTTTTTGCTGTTTGTTACAAGTTACCATTTATTGCCAGACATTTGAATTCCTTTTCTTCCTTTCTGTCTGAGAAGACCTTCTGGCAGCTAGTGGCCTAAACAGCTCTGCAGTGCATTAGACAAGTAGTATGTTAATCCTACTGACTGATAGGGTTTTCCATGCTAGTATTAAAAAAAAAAAAAAATCATCATTTAGCTTATGTGACGCACAGGGCTGTATATACACAGAGGAAATATAGCTGCAGGAGGCTGAAAATATTAAGGCATCACACTGCAGCAGCATGGGAGCATGTGCAAGGGATGGTGAAACCTTTCCTGTCTTCCTTTTTTATTATTCCTTTAGTAACTCTGCTGCTGTGTTTGCTCTGCTTGCCTGTGTATGGCAGAATAAAGCAGGTTTCTACTGGGAGCTGTATAGAAATACCAGGGGCATGAGATGCCAGCAGAGGGCTCAGAAATATTTCTGCTGCCTCTAGCAGGGGGTGAAGACTTGCAGGACTGGAGTAGGTGCTCTCCTGGTGTGTAGGGGCAGGATCCATGTGAACTGTTCTGCCCCCAACACTGGGTCTGCTTTTGAGCACTCATGCCCATGGAATGGGCTTGATAAACTTGAGCTCCCTGGAGGCTGCACCCAGGTGAAAAGCAAGGCTGTGCATGTGTGCAGGTCACTGGGAGGGCTGAAGACAAGGAGCTGGTTTGTGGCAGTACCAGAGGAGATACCAAACTCTTGTTTTGCTACTGCTGTAGAGGAAAAAAGGAACAAAGAAGGGGTAGAATTTTCTGGCACCATCTGAAGTTTGGCCTCCAAGTCAGCTGACCCCATGTTTAGCTGCCCAGTTAGTAGGAGTGAAATGGGATCTCTGGGATTTTCAGAGGAAGCAATGAGTACATGATGGATAGTAATTATACTTCCTCTGTGCAGTCCATCACATCTGATTCCCTTGTGTAAGTGTTCTCCATGTCTTGTTAGCAATAACTGAAGCCAGATTAAGGATCTGTGGTGTGGCCAAAGGCCTCTTTCCTAGTTTATCAGCTGCAAACCTGGTTCTTGTGATAACCAAGCACTATCAGCAACTCAGTACTTGCACTAAGGATAAGTTTATGTAGACTCCTTGTACCAGCTGTGGATTCTGGGTGTGGTCTATGCATTACTGATAAGAGAAGGGAGAAATATTTGGGAAAATTTTTTGAGCATTTGCCTTTTAAAGAAGCCAAGTGTAAGAGGAAGAAAAAACCTCTGCACTGCACTAAGGATACAGCAGAGCCACAAGCACTAAGATAGTGTATGGGAAGGTTGTGAGTTTTGCTCTGCAATTGCAACTGGCACTGGAAAAATGCAGATGAAAAGCTCAACTATTGCCATGGGCAGGGCCTGGAAGGAGGGACCACAGTGTACCTGCAGGGAGCTGAGCCCATGTAGCTGCAGGGGGAATCCAGGGACTCCCAGCAGAGATGAGCTGTATTTGTCACATATGGAGCCCCAAAGTGGTCTTCTTGATAATAGAAAATAGAGAGAGGTGTTGGGGCTACTTCTGGGTGCTGGCTGTGCCCACTTGATTAAACTGTCCCATGGGAAAAGGCAAGGTCATTCTAGGGAATTGATGTGGGAATGAACCCTGGGTCACTTCACTCCTGCAGTAGCAAAGAAATGATTTATCACAGTGCAGGCATCTGTGACATCCAGCGTCCAAGGGTTTGGTGTGATGAACATTTTAGTAGTTATGTCTTGGAATGTGTAGCTTTCCAGTGAAATGAGATCCCTGCAGAGTAAACCTGTCATTACCACACTGAGAGGGAGATACACACTCTGCTCCTAAATCCACAGGCAGTAGGTGTATCTGGGACCTGGGATATTTATTCAGCTCACATCTGTGCAGCATCCAGCACCGTGCTGGGCTGGTGCACGTAAAATAGCTGGGGGCATGCCAGACAACGGGGAGGTCTGTGCCACAAAGTGCTGACAGCCTCAACCTGGGACTGATTTAGGCTGTGTTCCCTGACTCCTCTTGAACTCTGGAGTTGTCTTTCCTGGTAGCATCTCCCTCCCCTTTCTGCCCTGGCTGCACAAATGTGCTCAATTAGGGTTAACTCAAACTGAATCAAACTTCGTGCCTGAGGTTGGAAATCTTCCCAGTCAACTCACCACAGCCACATAGCATGGTGGGAGACAAGGCGAGAGGGGAGATGAACGCTTTTCAGAGAAACGAATCCAAGGAAACTTTGTTCACTTTTATTTCTGCAGGAGATGATCCCCCCAAAGGAGATTACCCTCTTCAGAAAAAATCTCCGGTAAGTGTTACTGCTGGTTTCCTTTGCTTTGTTTTGCTTTCTGCTCAGCTTGTTTTAAACATTGCAAGATCTCTCTGTTCTCGCCTCTGTTGTGCTCTGGCTAGAGACAAACACCCTTTCTTGCAGAGGGTTGAAATAAGCCTTAACAACTCAAGGCAAAAATCCTTCCACTAACCTGATTAAGTTAAGAAAGTGCAGCTTAAAGGGAGAACACAAACTGTCTGAATGTTTGGGGAAAAGGGTAAGGGATTTATTGCCTTTTTCCTGAACACTACTTTCCTTGTGGGAAAAAACTTAGATCTCTGAAGTGGATGGGGCTGTTGTGCTTAGGAGGGAGGGAGCTGAACTCTGTTTAGTGTGATGAAACCCACCAGGGAAGGGTACCCAGGTGATGAAAAGCAGAAGGAAGGACAGGGATTGAGGACAGGCCACTGGTGAGTGTTACAGAGCCCAACTGTAGTGCCAGAGCCTTGGGTTTGCATCTTTGCCTCTGATTTGCAGCCTGATTCAGGTGAATGTGTTGCTGCCTTGCAGCTTTGATGTTTGTGCAGGTTTTCAGGCTAATTCTTGTTGAGTACTTGACCCCTAAAAACTGTTCACTGCATAGGATTCAGGAAGAATTTGGCTTATGTTGCAGCTGCTTTGACTTGCAGGATAATATGTAATACTTGGTCTTAAAACTCACAGTCATGCCATTAGCAAACCAACTATTTAACTCAATTTTAATTACTGTTCAGACATTAACTATTGGATATCCAGAGCTCCTGGGAAATATTAATCTTTATCCTGTTTTGCCATTAGTCAGCAAGAAGGAGAGCTGAAAACAAACGTCTCCTGTAGTGGGTATTTTAAATGAACTTTTTTTTTCCCGAAGACACAGTCTGTCAGCTTCCACAGTATCTTTAAGAGATCCATAATCCCACAGATCCCAGGTTTGCTGTGGCAGCTAAGCACTGCAGACTATCTGTGTGTTCATGAATCCAGGCTTAACCTCTTTGCTTTTGCTGGGGCTGTCTGCTGAGCACGGTCCTCCTCCGTGAAAGCGAGCAAATCTGGCTCTCCGCATGGATGAAAGCTTCCCACTTTTGGATGTCCAGGCAGGCCACAGGCAGGTCAGTGATACAGTGGAGAGAATACATGAGGGTTTCTGCACGTGCTGATGCCATCTCATGACACACAAGCCAGATGGAAGTACCCTTGCTTGTAAGTCCTTGCTCTATGTTTGTAAGCACTTACTCAGGGTCGTGGCTCAGGCACTTGGGAAGGTTTAGCTGGGAAGTCACTGCCCCCTGCTCTCCTTTCCCTCCTTGCCCCTGCTTGTCTGTAGGAGGTGTCCGTTCCAGAGCAGGAGTGGCTGAAATGAGTCACTGCACCTTAAACCAGTGCAAATAAATCCAGTGGAACTTATGCACTGGGTGTGGAGGGCTGAGTTCAGGCAGCAGCGCTCCTGCCACCTGTCCACTTGGTTTGGACAGTCACTCTGTGCACCTTATTAAATGCCATGAGTATGTATAGTAAGGTCTGGGAAGAAGACGAAGAAAAAAATCCCTGTTGTACAATTTTAATTCTAATTTCATAAAACACCTCCCAGCACAAACATGAAACATAATCTGCCTCTTATGGATTTTCTTCCATTATGAAAAATTTGTTGGAGAAGAATATTCTGTGTGTGCATATGGTTGTGTGTTTGTACATTTACAGCTTATATATGCCACCATCTTTAGGCTAGTCTAAAAGCAGGAGGCCCCAGTGCAGTTTCCAAGGGAGCGCATTCTTTCTTACAAGCCATGTTGCTAAGCACAATGGTTTGAGAGTAAATCATACATGAAATGGATAATTATGTATTTACTCTAGTAAAGCAAAAAGGTTAATGGTTTCTTATAAAAAGGCAGCCCTTTGATGCGAAATATAAATATATATATATGTTATATATAAAAATGGACAAAAATATTTGTCTTTAGAGGATTAAGTAATGGAAAGTAGAGGGGAGGTGGGAGTTGTGGAGTTTTGATTTTCTGTCTGTTTTTTTACTCTTTCATAATGTTGAGGAAGACAACGCCATTAAGCTATACTCTTCTAAACTCGATGCCATTGCTTTGGGAATCCAAATAAGCTTAGGTCTCTTGGTGGTAAAATAAACCTGAATAAACACATCTATTTTGGTACTGTATTTGCATTTGGGACTCTGGGAAGAAATACAGGAATTCATTACTTCTGACATGAGGCACAGAAATGCATGTGAAGAGTTCATCTCACTGGCCCATACCATGGCTGTTTAAATCTATAAGTATAGTTATATCTGTTAATATCACCCTCCCTCCAGATTCCTCACCAAATCCATGGCCAGCCCCTCTCCTGCTAATTGGCAGAGGCTGGGCAGTGCTGTGTAAACCTGCTTTCCTGTTGTGAGGCAGTGGAGCCACTAAGCAGCTGGAATCTGAAAGCTGCTTAGCTCAGACCACGGTGGGGTAGCAAGAGGGACAGAGGCCCACACAGGGTCATGCCAAGACTCATCTGTTTAATGCATTGTATTTCACTTGGGAAGTGCTGATGTGAGCTGCAGTAAAGCCAGGCTCAGAGAAAGAGTGGCCACACTTAGGTTTCACAGTCCCATCACTGGCTTTACTTAAAAATTCTGATTAATAAATTGAATTATCCATAGCTGTGCCAGTAATCTTGGAATATGAAATGGATGCCATGCCCGAGGGAGTGCCAGACAGAGGGCTGATGCTCTGCTTCAGTGAGTGGTGGCACAGCTCAGCACAAGTGAGGAGCAGAGATTGAGAGAGGTAGCAGCTTTACACACAGAAGCAGACAGCAGATCCCTGGGGTCTCCAGTTTCTGAGGCAAGGTCTGGTACTAGAAGAGGGAGCAGTTTTGGGGCAGGGTGATAGCTTTATATGAAGTGCAGAAGAAAAGGCATCCAAAAGTGTTGCTTTGGTCTCAGTGATGTTTTAGCATTGCAATCAAGAGTCAGTAGCACCCTTCCAGTGGAGTTCCTGGAGCTACAAGCATGGTGGGCTGCTGATTGCCCACGAATCCCCATGGCAGTCCTTACTGGGCTCATGTCAGCCGGGCTGATTCACTGGGGAGCCTTAATCAATGCAAGACTACTGTGAGGTCCACTCTCTTCTTTGAGTCCAGCTCACAGGCCAGTCAAGCAGCTGTGGGCACTTGATTTTTGGACTGAACTCCTCTACCACCTGGATACTGTGGGAATATGTTGCTGGGGTGAAGGCTTTGACAGTTGATACATTCTTGTTTGTCTTCCACAGAAACTCTGTGGCTCCAACTACCCCCTGAGCATTGCCTTCATTGTGGTAAACGAGTTCTGTGAGCGCTTCTCCTACTATGGCATGCGAGGTATGTGGTCTGTGACTTTCTTGTCCTGAAGTCTTTACACAAATTGCATTGGTGTTTCTGAGCTGTGCTGTGTGTAGTATCAGCTGTATTTCAAAGTTAATTGATATTTTGGAATGCACATATGAACAGTGTATCTTAACATTGTTGCTATATCTAAGATGAGAAGAAGTTGGGACTAGAGGGCTCCAAATGTACCTTCTAGTCTAAATTATTATACAGTTCTCTATATCAAACCTGGTTTTCTACTGTGTGATGTCTTTCATAGTTGATGTGCAATCAGTGTGCTTGGGAATTGAATCTTACAGGCACCTAATCTGCAAAAAGAAAAAGTGCATAAACAGAACTACAGGTTAGGGTAAGATAAGCTAGAAAATACATTTTTCAGGTAAACGTAAATGTTTATGAGCAAAGGATGTCAGATACTCATATATCTCATTTTAGCTTCTCCTGTGTCAGAGATTATGAGGAACAGGTTTGGAAACACAAATCTTTCCACCACACTGCTCAGTTGCTAGAAAAATCAGTAGTTTTCTTGCCACCATGATCCTGCTTACCTGCTGATATACACATTAATTATCTGATATGATTCTTTTTTTGTTTCCTTTTAGCTGTCCTGACACTGTATTTCTTAAGTTTCTTCCACTGGGATGAGAATCTCTCCACTGCTGTGTACCATGCCTTTTCCGCACTGTGTTATTTCACACCTGTCATTGGAGCCATCATGGCAGACTCGTGGCTGGGGAAATACAAGTAAGTGAAGACATCTCTCTAATTCAGTCAGCATGCATTGACACCATGCAGCCTGTGCAAGGACAGTGCTGTGTTTGCTCCCAGTTTTGGGCCAGCTCAGAGTGCAGCAAAGACACACTCTTGAAGGTCAGCTCCTCTCTTTTAACAGAGCTGATCTGTTTGCTCATGCTTTTCTGCGCTTGTCTAACACCCAAAGGCCAATAGGCAACCAAGTTGGGACAAATGAAATGTTACAACAACCCTTTTCCTCCACTGTCCTTCCCTACCTGACTTCAGGAAGCTGAGGTGTTCGGCAATTAACCCTCAGTTTGCTAAGGTCTGCTTCTGAGAAGGATTCAAAGATGAGGAAGTGAGGAAGATGATTCAAGTGAGGAAGCAATGTCATCATGTAGATCTCAGATTCAGGTGAAATGTCACTAACTGTAACGTACTTACTTACACTTCTCACAGCATAAGTAATGTATCAGCACACCCACTTTTATGCCTGAGAAACCTGTGTTCTCTGAAATCATCTCCATCAGCACATAACCAGGTAGATGCTTCCTCAGTAAGGGTCCTTAGGCAGTCTTCCCTTCTGATAATAAGTTGTGGAGCCAACATCTGCCCTAGAGTGATGATGAGCAGCTGGATATAGGACTTTCTTTGCTTGGCACTGTTTTTTCATTGTTTGAGGAGTTTGCTTGGCTGTCAGGGTGATGAAGTGCAGCTGAACTTTTCTCTCTAGGAGAGAAAAGAGAAACTTAGAGAGAAACTTTTCTCTCTAAGCCTATCTGGCAGAAGAGTCTCAATAGGAAATAAACAGCTGCCATATGCCTATCCAGAAGAAATTTCTTAAGGAACTATCAGTGTCATTTTTTGTCTGTGCTCAGTTTTAGTCATTTTCTTGTCCCTTTCAATGAAAAAAATAACAGTGGGGCTTTATTAAATTCATAATTTAAGGTCACGTAGCAATGTTCATTAGTTTTGAGGATGTTTATCTGGCAGCATGATGTTGTGAGAAGGTAAATCCTTATACAGATGATCATGTGTTAGGCAAGAGACTTTCCTTGGAGTAATCCCTATAATTTAATGGGAAGTGGCTTTTGCTGTAGTAGCTGGACCTTGGCCAATATAACAGATTAGAGGGGCTTTTAGGAATGATCTGATGTAGTGCTAAATTAGCTGTTGCAGCCAGGGTTTGAATGCATCAGGGACCTCTTCCATGCTCAAAGCTCACAGGACTTGTGGTGTTTCTGTCCTTACAAGTCCTTTGATTCAGCTCTGTATTTGTCTTCAGCACAAGAATACATAAATTTCTCTTAATCTAGAAGGTGGTGAAGGAATAGAATACACTCAAGAGTCTGATCATCCTGCTCATATTTCTTCTTCTCCCTCACCAAAACATGGGAGGCAGGTAGATGAGCTCAGTCTTTCAGAGATACTTGGGACCCAAAACAGACTTACGATGAGGAAACCACACTTCTAATACAGGTTTGTTGGTTAGGTGGGTCGAATGTGGGCAACAGTCTCTAGGCATCCCTTCCAGTCAAGGGATTCACTTATGCACATCCTACAAAATGCCAGTTATTAGTAATCTGGAAACTGAGTTGGACCTGAATAGCGCTCTTCTCTTTGCAGTCTTCCATGCGTGACAAGGCTGGAACACTTTTCATTTATTCTGCTCAGTAATGTCTACAAATACAGCAGGGGCTATCCTTCCTTAATCTGAACCCATTTGCATTTCTATTCCTTCTAGTGCACTCAGTGTTGACACAAAGGAATTACAGCTGCCCATTGTACCACTGGTAGAACAAACCAGTTCCTTGTGTGTCAGCCAAGTAGAGCTGCCATATCAGGCCCCATGGGCACACTGGTTTCAGATTGTACATCACCCAGCACCTTCAGTCACTGCTGTTTGCTTTCCTCACAGGACGATCATCTACCTCTCCATTGTGTATGTTGTTGGCCATCTGATAAAGTCAGTCGGTGCCATTCCATCCCTGGGCAACCAGGCAGTTCATGTGTAAGTAGCCCTTGAAGCCACAGTGCTGTAGAGGTTGTGATGGTAGTTAGTTTATCAAGTCTGTAATTTGTTTTATCTCCATCATACCAGCATTTTGGGGGCTGTGCATGGATTACTTTCATCAGGGAAGGGTTAGAAATGTCTGAGTAAGAGCAGAAGGGCAGATCTAGTGTGTGAACATGCCAGGTGGAGTTGGAAATCACCACACAGACTCTAGGCACAGGCATTGGGAACCACCCCTCACTGCTATACCATGCTACTGGTTTGGTCTCCTGTATCCAACTGCCTGTACCAGGCTCCTTCCTCCCTCATTTCATCAGCACAGCTGCCCAGCTCAGCAAGGTTCCCCCATGTGCATGGGAACACAAAACTGAAATACATTTCTGATGACAGGGTCTGTCTCTTCCACAGGATACAGTCCTCTATATCCTGAACTGATAGGCTTGTCAGAGTAGTGTCTCTGAAACCACCAAGCTGGTTTTGTCTGTGTAGTCATGGCTCAAAAAATATGCACATGCAGGCAGGGACACATGTTGTTTACAGAACAGTTTTCTTTTGTCCCAGACCTGGTCAGTCCTGATACTCTTGTTCCCTAGAGACATGATCTGTCAGGCCAGCAATGGCATTTTGAAAACCACTGGGAAGTAGAAAACACACAAGAATGAGCCTAATTCAAACAGTTTGTCTGCTCTTACCCAGGCTACAAGGCTGCAAAAAGTACTCCCCTTTTTCTTTTTCTCAATTGATCTCTGACAGCTTTTGTTGTCATATAAGTAAAAATAATTCCACAGATCTTTGATCTCCTATATGTCCATTGGACCTCAGAATAACAAGAAACTGACAAAACCAGTTTGGTTAATTGACTGGTATGGAATGCAGAAATTAGGGTAATTAATTTGTTTTTCAAATTATTAGGATATTTAATTTGTTTGTTTATCTAGCTCATCATCATTACCCATGTGCAAAAGACAACATTATCAAAGGAATTGTAATTGGGTGACACTAAAATGCTCTCATAAGCTCTGGAAAGGTTTTGCAATGGTGATATTTTTGTTCTTATATAAAGGGTCCTGTCTATGGTTGGTCTGTTTTTGATCGCCCTTGGAACAGGAGGTATCAAGCCCTGTGTCTCTGCATTTGGTGGGGACCAGTTTGAAGAGGAACATGTAAGACTTCTTTTCTTTCCTAAAATCTGCAGTGTCTGCTTACTTTGTGAGGATGTTTATGTGATCAAAATCCTGTTGTGCTAGAATAAGGGCCAGTTTGCTGGAAAAGACATGAGGTAGGATGGTTTGCATAAGACTTGAGAGTATCTTGATGCTTCAGGAAGGCAAAATGTCAGCAGAACAGGATTGATACTGGAAAGGATAGGTCATAATTGCATCAAATCATCTAAATGTTAATTGGACATCAGAGTAGTTGAAAAATCCTGTCTTGCATATCATGGAACTGTATATATCACGCATCAGCTTAACAGGGGTGATTATAATGCACTGCAGTGGAATATGGCAAATGAAAGAAAAGACTGTATCATCAGCCTATGCTTCGGTGGGACATTTCCCTCAAATCAGTCATAGTCCATGTCTCAGATGTTGTTCAGAAAGAACTGCAGGAAATTCTAGTCTTTTGCAAGTAATGCCAGAATGTTTTCTGGATATTCCAGAATGGAAAGTTCTGAAGACTTGAGAAAATGCTTCTGTTTAGCTGTGTTTGTGTTGTGTATCCTGAGAATTGTAGTCCAGGTGCTTTGTGTCCTCATTCTCTGTCATGAGCGCTTAGCCCCTCATCTGCACTAATCTCAAACTCCCATTATTCAGAACAGGGGCTAAACCAGGGATAAGGTAGTGCTTAAGGAAGCAAAGCAGGTCAGGAAGTGCTAATCCTCAGGCAAAATGCTAAATTTTTCAATTGACTTGAAGTTAAATAGATTTGTGTTGACACACAAATAAAAATTTCTATTTTCTCAATGACAAGCATTCAAGTCACCAAGTTGTGTGCAGGGCATAAGTCCTCAAATATGTAGAAGGCCACTGCTACAAAAAAGAAAATAAGTGTTGGGGTCTGTGGTGAGTAGGCTTAAACTCAAGGACGATTATTAAGGACTAACAGTGTGAAATTTTTTTTCAGAAGTAGATCAAGAGAAATACTGGGAAATAATAGTGCCTGTGGGAGATGGAAATTCCCATCGATGGAGGCATTAAAGAAGGACATTAGACTAACAGTGTGTCACTGGAAAATTTGGATAAGAGTTGGCCTCTTGGACAAGGAGCCCAGTAGGGCAGTTTTCTCCTTGTCTTTTGCAATACCCCAGTATGAAGTCAACATGTAATGAAATAATATAGGCTAAATTTAAAATTTTGCTAAGAGTTGTGCTTTCTGCACATGAACTGAGTGATGCTGAAGTGATGAAGCTTATGATTACTAAGAAGTAACAAAACATGGGATGTTCTGTGGTCACTTGTCCAAAGTAAATCCTCCTGCTGCCATGTCTACATGCTGTCAGTTGCACCTGGTGCTTTAGGGGATGTGTCAGAAAGGGGATCAGCAATACTCTGGTGGTCACCAGCCTCCCCAGCTGGCACAACTCTGACCAAAAGCAGGCTGGCAGCACAGCACATATGCTCTGGGATAGCTGCATGCATCCCAGTGCATGAGCGTCCTGGCTTGCTGCACCAATAGTTGTCCCAAAAGAATTCGAAGAGGTCCAACAGCAGCATTTACACAAGTGCTACTTCTATGAATACTGATGATTAATAGTGTTTATCCAGCATCTTTCAATTACCACCTAATTACAGTATGATAATATGTAACACTTATCTTCAGAGTGTTTTATAGACTTCAGCTAATGAATCTCAGCACCCCTCTCAGGCACATATATATTATTATTCCAACTTTACAACTGCAGCTGCAGAGAGAAAGCCTGAACTGCCTGTGGTTGTGTGGGCCTGTACCCATTCTCCAGCATTCAGACTACATCTCTCCAACAAATTTATCAAATACAAAGGCTCAAACATTCACCTGTGTGCTACCTTCAAGAAAAACTAATTTAGAGAAAGAAAACTGTAAAAAGCATTCTGATAAGAACAATGTGTTCTGCTCTATTCGTTCTTTTTCAAACGTTCTTTTCAAAATAGAAAGTTTTCTATTTTACCATTTTGAAATGACTTGGCCTTTCAGAAGAAACAAATGTTTTATGCTATGTGATAGGAAGTTTAAGTCATCAGAATTTGAATGAGAAGTTTTGATTTTGTAAGGAATGAAAGGTTTGAGGCCAACCAGAATATTTCTTTCCTCTGGAGTGCTGTTTGAGGGGTCTTATGTTTTATTTTCTTCCACTCGAGGTAGGCTGAAATAAGTTTTAAAAATTCACTATGAAATGAAGCATTTGATTCCCCCTTAATTTTCAGGACACCAATAAATTTAATCTGAGTCCTTAAGTGCACAGGCTTAGTTGTTTTGTCTGAAAACTTGGGATGAGGTAGTTCTGTGTATAAATAACTAAATTACCCCTGCTATTCCTAGAGACAAGTTTATGTTTTGAGGTGAATGCACAACATCAATCTGATTCTCTTTTAAGTAGTTCAGGAGCATAATAGTCCTGGATCTACCACTTTGAGAATGGTACTACCACAGACAGTGATGGGCACTGTTTTGGTGGGAGGTCAAATAAGGAAAACAGCCTTATCTGCAGGAGATTTCCAAATGCTTTTGTCTGTGGGATTAGAAGTCCAAGTTAAAAATGCCTGAACACAATTATATTTAAAATATGCTATATGAATGTGAAGCTGCTGCACATATTAATTAGGGACCAAAGCTGCTTTCAAACAGTGCAGTATGGTGTTTTTGGTGCTAAATAGCTTTCCTTTGTTTCTTTATTTTCTGGTTGCCAAGGAGATCAGGATTATCATGTACAGTACCTATTCTGAAATTAGCTAATCCAAATCATGTTGTTGTTAATGTATGTCTGCTCTAAAGCTTAAGACAATAGGGAGGAAATTCTTTATTCCAATCAGTATAATTTGCGAGATGCTGGGTCATTATTTTTGTAGCTATTTCAGCTTTTCTCTGACCATTTTTCTTTCCATCACTAAAATCTGAAAATGTGTTAAATAAGATGCTCCAAATTCTTTATGCGTCGCTATCCTCTTCTCTTACTACCACATTCTTTTTGGTAACTGTTGCTGTAGACTTTATCATGTCGATAAACTCATGCTTGAGTTTATCACAGCTCTCAGAAATTCCGATTTGCTCGGATATGAAGTGTTAGAAACATACTGTGACAATTTGGCTAGAAGAGGGCAGGACTGTGAGGGTTCTACTGCACCACCCTCGACAAGCCATGTGAGGGCTATCCAGGAATGGGGAAGATTGCTGGGGCTGCTCATTTCTCTAGTTTTCTCTATGATGACAAATAACTAGTCACAAAGGTAGAATGAAAAAGAAAATATAATTTTACTAGTTAAGCAGTAGAAAGTTCTGTTATCAAAACAGGGTTATCAAAACCACCAGCAAGGAAAGGAATATAACAGGTAGTCAGACCCACTGCTGTTTTCTGTTAACCATGAGAACATGCCATTGAGATTATTTTTATAAGGCTTTCAAATCCTTTAGTCTAGGATATGTAATTTAAGAGGAATGTATAGGTCAGCCTTGAACACTCTAGGAAATAAAATTGTGTAAAAGCCAAAAGCTTAGTTGATGGGGTCTTCCTAACTGTGCTGGGTCAAGGCAGAAAGCCCTTAATCCAAGTAAGGAGACCCCCAGACTCCTTGGTGGGTGGCAGTGAGAGGTGATGGGGCTCTCACCCTGACCTTTACAAGGGGCCATAAAGAGAAGCCCTCTCATAGTCTCCCGCCCCCCTTTCTTCCCTGCAGTAATCCCCTGTGATAAGTGGCTTCTTGCCATACGAAGTAGCAATATTTCCTGTTGGCTGCACCATCAGTTACAGGAAGTACTGTTACATTTTTGGAGCTCAGGATTCATTACTTTACAGCTGTCCTCTTTTAGCTGCCTGCAATTCTTCACGCTTTCTCCAGTTTTCTAGCCTTGTGAATATTGTTGTCTCAGGGAGCAGATGGAAGCAGGACACGTTAGAAGGAAAGGAGACAGAACAACAGTCCCTGAGGAGTTTTCTAGCACTCAGCTAAGTTAAAGCTTTGCATTCAAATGATGCTCAGGTCATAGAGATGAGGCTCAAGGTGCCCTGAGAAGCTCTCTGTTGGGCACCATGCAATGTCTGATGCAATTTTCTCCGCTGCCTTTATCAGCTCAGGTGTCCCAGAGCTGCTGATACACATGAGCATGGGGTGGGTCAGGTAGCCTGCTTCTGTTTCCCCTCTCTGCTGGCCCAGCCAGGCACAGGGAGGAGATTAACACTGTATACAGCACACGTGTGACTGTGTATGTATGTCCCTTCCACAAGCAAGGAGAGACTGCATGCACATATTACTTCTGCACAAAGGACCAAACTCTGCATCAAATTCTTGATTCCTTCCAAATTATGAATTATGCAGGAAGAAAGAAGATCAGCATGAATTCTTTGACTGTATAAACTACAATATGTTACAGCTTAGGTCAAATTCAAAACTCTTTCTCTTAGAGTTCATCCCTCCATCAGGCTCTTGAATTTGCTCCCCTAGATTTAATTTACCCTATTAGTTTGAGGTTGATTGGCCTCACCTTGATGGTCTCCTCTTTGATGGATACTTCGCAATTGCTGGCACTCTTTCATCTCTGCTGTGATTACCAGTTCCTTAAAATATACAGGTTTCTTTTTCTACACAGGAGAAGAGAGGGGAAAAAAAAGAGCTCAGACACGGAAAGAAATTATGAGCTTGTCAAACCATGCCAAATTGGATTGAATTGTTGACAAAGGATCTGAATCATGCTACTTGTTCTGAATAAGTAAATGCTTTCCCCTCCTTCCAGTCTCACAACACTCTCAAAGCAGCGGCTTTTCTTCTGAAATGCCAAAAAGCCCCAAAGCACTTCTCGAGTAACGTGAGCTGATTTGTGTGAGCATTTACCATCACCTGAACACGAGCTTGTTTGCTTAACATTTTATGCACTTTGTGTCAATATTTACCCAGCCTTCCTAACGAGAGAATTGATAGTGTTCAATTTGCAAGCCCAATGCTGTGTATTAGCCATGACATTGACATTGTCTTCTCTTGTTTTAGACCTCAGAGAGAAGCAAGTTTTTTTCCATCTTCTATTTATCCATTAATGCTGGAAGTTTGATCTCCACGTTTGTAACTCCTGTATTAAGAGGTCAGTGTGGATTTAGAATAAAACAATAAATTAGCTGCCTTCTAACTACTCTGCTGTGCATAGTTAGACTCTTATGACAACAGAACGGCAGAAATTATATTATCTGTGGAGTGGTCAGTGTATTGCATTTACACCTTGTTAATCCTGCTGTAGCAGCATAACAGATTTATGATACAGGCAGACAAGTCACAGAAATTATATTCCTGGTAGTATTTCAAAGCCAGTTTGAACTACAGAATTAAAACATGAAAGGTGGAAGGACCTATATGGTCATCTATGCCCCACCGCCAGTAAAGGACTTGGCTTCAGGTAAACTGTGGATGGGAAATGAGCTCTGCTGTCCTGTGCAGTATCAGGGCTGAAAAAACTTAGCAAGGCTGGTTTTACAGTCCTACCTTCTCCCTCCCACGGGGTGCTGCTGACTTCTGGAGGGCTCTGTCCTGGCACTCAGGCTTGTCTGCGTGGGTCTGCTTGCAAGATTGCTGCCCTGAGCAACTAGCTTTGAAGACAAAGCACAGGCCTATGCCCCATTTAAGACCTACTTTATATTCCAGCCTGCTTGCAAAACCCTTTTTAGTCCCTGAGCCTTGCTGCACTTACTTCATTGTATCGCAGGGTTTCGAAGCCAAAGGGATTGGCACACTCTAAATATGGGCACAGAGGCAGAGCAGGCCATAGGTGATGGGGACAGGGACAACATAGTCTTCACATTTAGTTGCCATTTTTTAAATCCCATTCCATGGCTTCCAGAAAGCTCTGTTTGTTTGGAGTGTCATTTTAACAGGCTCTTGTCTCATGTTTACACCACGCACAGGGACAAAGACAAATGCTGTATCTCTTACTTGCTCATTCTCTGGTGTCTCTGGGTCAGCATTCAGTTGGGAGGTGTTTTTGCTTAAAGTCGTCAATGGGCAGATGAAAATCCAGTCCCTTGGAGCATCAAATCATGTGCCAGTATAATCTAGTTGCAACATGGAACTGGAGAGGATGGGGAAAGTCATATTTTTGCTAAGTGTGAAATCTTTTCTTGGAAGAGCAGGAAATGCAGTTTGTAGTAA
Source organism: Vidua macroura (assembly GCF_024509145.1). Classification (NCBI taxonomy): domain Eukaryota; kingdom Metazoa; phylum Chordata; class Aves; order Passeriformes; family Viduidae; genus Vidua; species Vidua macroura. The sequence continues at coordinate 29,557,208 of NC_071577.1, forward strand.
TTTGGTACAAATACGAATTATATACTTTTAGGTAGAGAAGTCCAACTCATTTAGCATGTTAAAAGTTCAGTGTGCCCAGAGAGCCCATGCTCTCAGCTTTATTGGATTTTAGCTGTTTTGCTGAAAATAAGTAAATAAATGCTATGCATTCACACAGCTGTGCAGCTGGGATTTTCCAACTACAACAAACAGGAGCAGCTGAGGGCTTCATGGATTGGTCTCCTGCTAACTGTTGGCTTACTTTAGCCATTTTGTCATTATCCATGTAAGAATGCAGTAATGTCTAGCCCCTGGCATTCAAACACAGAGCCCATTGCTGGTTTGCTCTTTGCAGCCGGACCGCGGTGCAAGAACTGACCTGGTCCAAGAGGCGCAGGTTTCAGAGACTCTGAGCTCAGATTGATGCAACCCATGCTGTAACACAACGGGTTTCCTAATGGGTTGCTGCAAGACCTGACATTTGAAGCAGGCTGCCCCTAGTGAGATTGGTGGTGGTGGGAAAGGGAACTGGAGTTCTAGGGCTTATCCTGAGCTCCCACTTACGCAGTGCAGGCATTGGCTTCCACTTTGTCCACTGTAGGTCGCTATGAAAACAGATTCAGGTTTTTCACACAGGACTGATGCAGCACAGTCCTGGTTCTTAAGATCTAGTCAAATACAGAATGGCTTCAGGTTATTTTAAATGTTGTGCTTTTTTTTCCCCAATTACAGTTCCTAGTACTTCTTTATACCTATTTGTCTGCCCCCTCCCTTCTACCATTTGCATCAATATCCCATTATCAGCTGCTTTTGCTGGCAGACACTAACCCTGCTTCCAAATTGTCTTCATCAAGGGAGGACAACTGTTTCAAGGAGATTCAATTCACAGTGTCAAGCACCAGCAAAGAAGATTTAAAACCAGGGGAAGTGACTGATTTAGGGAATCAAATCAAAAGCCCCAGTAACATAAGTCTAGATGTAATAAGCTGCTTTTATTTCTTTTTCAGGAGATGTGAAATGTTTTGGAGAGGATTGCTATGCACTGGCTTTTGGTGTCCCAGCGGCACTGATGGTGTTGGCACTTGGTGAGTGGAAATAGTGGTAATAGGAGCTACCATTTTTGAGTCCAATAGATGGACAGATGAGAAAATGCACAAATTCACTAATTCTGGATGGATACTGTGACGGGAAATGAAAGGGTTCAAGGTCACCTAACAATTCCCAGTTCAGAACAGCAGTAAATATCAGTAGTTGATTGATGGTGGGCAGAGCATGGTTTTACTGCAATCTTTTATTGTGATACTGTTAAGGGGATAGTCTGATGGATGTTTCAGAGTATAATTGCTTTGCTCTCATGTAAAGGAAGGCACCAAACTGATTCTCCTGATGGCTTGAAGCTTTGCCTATGAGGAGACATGGCCTTTGAACTGCAGTCTGAGCAGTCCTTAGAGATCCCCAGCTTATAGAAGAAAAGCTTAACATGCCACTTCTAACCTTTCCACGGGCTTCCTGCAGCTCAGGGCCATCTTTAATGGCTCAGACTTCTGCTGCTGAATCTGTGTGCTGCAGAAGGAGCTAGATGAGATGTTAGTTTGTTCTGAGCTGTCTTACTTTGCTTGGCTGAAGTAATTCCCACAATTGCAGTGACAACTTATTATTATGTTGCAATAAAAAAATCCTTATTATCCAAGTGTCAGGAGACAGCTACAATCCCTGTGCTTCTTAACTCTTGCATCTTAGCCCCATTAATGTACTTGTCAAGATTTCTTCTTCAACCTTTATAAAACATTCAACAATCTCCCCATTTTTAATGTTACTCCTTGGTAGCCAGTACAGAGGACACCCCATTAGCTTTAGTTTCACAGCTGCAAGCTGCTGAGAAGAGCAGTTCCCTTATTACACTGCATGTGTGAGCTTTTGACACAGCATGGGGTGACTTCTCATTCAGCTTGTTACCTTCACTGAGAGACCAAGCAGTTGTGTGATTTCTTTGCAGCATCTGAGATTTTGAAAAGTCCCCCAGAGAATGTGCATGTTGCTGTCTCCACTCAAATTTCCATCAGGGAGAAGAATCAGGAAACTGAAGAAATATCATCAGGCCACAGCTAATGTTGCAGCAATTATTTTCAAAAAAGTGCATAGTCACAGGCCTAAGAAGGTTCTATTTTCCCCTGCGGCCTGTTCCTATCAGCTTAGGGCCACACTCTGTGCACACTCCATGCTATGATGAATGTTTCTAGCAGAGCAGTAGTTGCCCAGGGGAAAATGAACATGTAAATATTGCAGTTTCAGTGAGGGCATTGGTGGAAATGTGTTTTTAGCTAGTGTCCTGCTGCCAGATTCCACGTCCTGCCTGGCAAAGCAGCTCTCTGTTCTTTGTAGCATGCTGAAATGCTCTGGGAAGTGATATATTTGACTATGTGAGTAGCATGCAGAACTGGAGAAAATACCCTTTTGGCCCCGACTGGCTCTCTCCCTGTGTTGGAAAGCAAGGATAGATTTAGAGTGAGATTTTCTGGGCTGCTAGGATTTCTGAAGGATGGGGTAGATTGATACCATTTAATTCCAAATGCTAAACCTAATGCAGGAACATCAGCTCGCAAAGGAGTCAATGGCATCACCAAAAGTTATTTCAGCAAACCTAATGAATCACGTTTTTAAAAGCACCAACATCTTCACAGGGAGATGCTAAAAATGAGGTAGTGCAGCTACCCACTCTGGGTGACTTTGCACAAATGCAAAGTGCTACTCACCTAAACTGACTTCAGAGGTTTCTTAAGTTCTATAAGTTGAACCTGGATGCTAAAGGCCTTCATAGTCAGATAAAAGCAAAGGTGAGTTCCCTGCAGTGTCTCAGGCCTCCTGTGTTAGGATGGAAGTACCTGCTATTCTCCACTGCCTGTGGACTGACCCAGACAACTGGGTTAGTTTTAAAAGTTCAGGTTATTATTATTATTATATGGATTTAATGCTCAGTATATGGATTTCATGCTTAAGGTGCTTCTCCTTACTAATCTCTTTGGAATTCCAGTGTCCTCGAAGACTCTTAGAGAGCAGGATAAATGATACATAATCAGATAACTCAATCTCTGACAGGATTTTGAAGTCTCATTCTGATATTCTTTGTGCTTTGAGGGAGAAACCCAAGATAAAACAGTATCTTAAATTGTATATCCCTTTGTGGAAACCATAAATGGAGGTAATTTCTGTTAATGTCTCTGTGTGAGGCAGGGATCTTTGGGCAGTTTCCATTGAAATGTGTGTAAAATGCAAGTGCACAGAGCCTGTGTTATATCTGGATTAATCCTCACAGGTTTCCAATGGGTGAGGGTTGATTTCCAACATCAGGTGCAGCAATTCAATGTGGATTGTACTATAAGTTTAGTCTACAAAAAGTATTGACAAAGTGAATTTTCAAAGTTTTAGTTCCCAGAGTGAATCAGATATGGATGTGCCTGTTGTGCCAGAGTAGATATTACGACAGTGATTTTCTAGGGATCACAGTGCCTCTTGTAGGATGTTGCATTTTCTTCCATCTGTAGGCATTAAAGAACTCTTTTATATTTATTTACTTAGAAGTGCTATCCTGTGTGCCCCGAGGGCAGAGCATTTCTTTTGAATACAGGGGTGGGGGATCCTTCCCAGAAGCCAGTGCAGGATTGAGCTTTAGCCATTTAATCCCCATTTGGATAATAATATTTTTTTCAGTTGTGTTCATTGCTGGAAGTGGACTGTACAGAAAAACACCACCACAAGGAAATGTCTTGCTGGAAGTGTGCAAATGCATTGGTGTAAGTGTGTGTAATTTTCTTTTTCATGCGTGAGTCTGATGTTGCAGGACAAAAAGGTGCAAAGGGAAAGGGGAGGTGACTTTTGGAGTTCTTCTCTACGCTACTATGGGATTTCTTGCTGATGAGCTGTAAGGAATAAGAAAAACGTTTAGGTACTGGTTTATTCTTTCAGCATTTCAATTATTTCCCCTTAGCTCCATGAACTGTTCAGTTGATGTCCATGTAGCAGAACCACGAGTGGCAGAGGCTGGTGGAAACTGAACTGAAAGGAAAATTCAGAAACTCAGAGAGTATCAGATTTTACTCCATTTTTTTTTCAGTTGAATATTTTTTCTGAACTTTATCAGTTCAGCAGACAGTAATAGCACACATTCATATTATGGACATTCAGCATGTTCATGTAAATGCAAGAGACACTTGCTGAAGTTGCATTAGAGCCTTATAAATTGTTTTTCATGGTGTGTGAGCTGAATACATTATGTGAAAAATACTCTCTTATTATTAGGTAGATAATGATGTTTCTATTTCAGGAAGCTGTTGCTAACAGCAGATGTTTTCTCTTTATCTAGGTCAATCCTAGTGCCAAATTTACCTTGGGGAAACAGGCGGGATCTTAAAGACAGGATTTCTAAGTGAGGTCTGCCACTTTTTTTGACAGTGTGGCTCAGTGTGTTCAGTGACTGAAGCACACAGCATAAACAGGCCAGGAGCTGGACTTCAATGACCCTTGTGGGTCTCTTCCAGCTCAGAATATTCTAAGATTCAGTGATTCCATGATTCATTTCCCCATCACACCTTTAATCAACGGTGTCATAGAAACTTCCCTGCAGACAATTCATCATAAAGCATCCAATCTGAGATTTTAGAAGTATCCAGCAACCCACCCCCCTCAATGTTTTGGAATTACTTATATTCAGAGATGGGGAAGGTAGCCTTGAGTTGGGAATGTGACAAGGGCAGGTATGGCATGAGTGAGTTACTCACCCATTTTTCTCCCTAGTTTGCTCTTAAAAACCGGCTGAAAAACCGCTCCCGTGAGATTCCAAAGAGAGATCACTGGCTGGACTGGGCTTCAGAAAAATACTCAGTAAGTGATGCTCTACCTGGTAGGTTTGGAGTGGGAAGGGGGAGATGGGCAGACAGACAGGGGAGACAGTAAGTCTGGTGTGGCCACACTGTTCCTCACATGCATTTTCCTGTCCCTTCCCACATCTGTACTCTCCTGACCCTTAATGGACAGTTTAGGTGCTGCACTGAAATGTAGAAATGCAAGCATATCCAATGTCACAAGGAAGTGCAATGAAGAGCTGCCATGCAGAAAGAAATAGGACTTATGCTTTGTGGCTTGAATCATCTGTTGGCTTTACACCCCTACCTTACCTTTTTACCTGTTCCCTTTTAGAAACAGCTGATTGGGGAGGTTAAAATGGTGACTCGTGTTCTCTTCCTCTTCATACCACTGCCAATGTTCTGGGCCCTGTTTGATCAGCAGGTACAGTACCGTGGGTACAGCTCTGCCTGCCAGCCTCGGTTGGCACCTCTGTTGCCAACAGAGTTGCAACAGGTTGGCACTTTTGGGGCAATGTCAAAGCATCCTGGGGACATAGCGGGCCACACTCCTACCAGGTGTCCAGGGCCTTCCACCATCACTGCTGGTCAGCCCTTCAGAGTCCTGCCAGGTGTCTGGCACAGGAGAATGAAAGGGGAGAATGTGCCCTGCCTAATGACAGGTGTTACAGGGAAGGGAAGGAATAGATGGGAAATAAGACCTCCATCACTGTCATCTTCTCTGTCCCCGTGTTTTCTAGCCCCATAGAACATCTTGAAGGCTTCACCGCCATCTTTTTTCTCTTTAGGGATCCAGGTGGACTTTGCAAGCCACAAAAATGAATGCTGATTTTGTAAGTACTTAATGTCATCAGGGCTGGTAAGACTAGTAGTAACATCCCTGCTCTTGCTTATTAACCGGAGTCTTGCAGTACTAAGAGCGTCTGCTTGGTGAATCTGGGTGAGTCTCACTTTTGGTGATTAGAAGCCAGAGGCTCTGTTCATGCAGCCATGTTCAGTTCATCACAGCTCATCTCAGCTAGAAGTGAGGGCTGGGGAGCCATCAGCAGCCTGCAAGGTCAGGGGTGCTGACCTGCTGGCAGCCAGTGGCCCTGTGACCTAGGGTAGGTAGGATTTTCAGCCTGCTGCCCCCATGGAAGACAGACAAGTCACTCAGCCCTTTTAAGGTGTGACTAAAGCTGTTGTACATTTCTGCACTGGATCACTTGGTGATACATTAATGGAGTCTCTTAAAACCAGCAGGAATCTTGTGTATAGGATAAAAATGTGATAGGGATTAATTGGCTATGTTCCATAAAGTTCTTCAAAGGTGTGAATGGCAAATGGTGCAGGCTACAGTAGCAGATAAATGTAGATCAGCTATCTGCCCGAAGGTGTCCCCACACTGGGCTGTTTTTCAGACATATATGTTTTAACAGGCCATCTAGATCTTGCCTGCAGATGCTCACATCAAAGTCTAGGATTGTACATGTCCATTTTCCAGTTTAAAATTGTCTTAAAGCCACAAATTTGAGACCTTCTATGTCACTCCTGTTAAAAATTGGGCTCTCAATATGTGATAATCATTAGGCTTAATTAGTTTAAATGAGGCATGAAAAACACTACACCTTGGGTAATATTTATCCACCTCAGAAAGACAGAACAAAGTCCATGCAGTCTATGTGATGTATATCTAAAACATTCGTTTTCTGGTGTTTTGCTCACATGCACTTAGTGATCCATTAGCAGGAGAGCTAAGTATCACCAGGTGTCACTACTGGACTCTCCCAGGTGAGGAAAGATAGATTCAAGGCTTTTATTTTGTCACACCAACTTGGATAGCTCCTTGGCTTTTGTTTCAGTCTCCTCTGCTCTCCCCTCATGAGCTGCCCCACCTCAAGAAGGTGAAAATTAACTGCAACATCAGAGTGATGCCACTCTTAGGCTTGTTGGAGTTCACGTTCATAATACTGTCTTTCTGTTCAGCGGACGAGGGCTCAGCTAGGAAGTCTGGAGTCAAACAGGGAATGATTTAGTGTCAGATGAAGTATTTGAAGGCTCATTTCCTAAAGGCACATTTCTATAGTGTGTGCAAAGTAGCAGGAGGGGGTATTTGCCTGGTATTTTTTCACTGTCCCAGGAGGCAGCTGTGGGCAGAGACAGCCAGTCTAGACTCAGCTCAGGACAGGACTGGCAGACAGGAGACACCTCCCCCCCCCCCCCCACCCCAACCATTTTCTTGGAAATATGTTACTTCCTTCCTCATTTCTTCCCTCCTGCACCCTTCCTCCCCGCCACCGCAAACCCCCTTCCCTCCCAATCTTCTTCACCTTAATTTCAAATGAAAAGCATTTAATGGAGTTCAGAAAACCACCAGTCCCTCCCTGGAGACAGGTCCATGGTTCCTTTTGGAGTCTGGGATCTCTCCATCCATCCATTCCTGTTGACCTTGCCCGTTTGTGTGAGCTGGGATAGTGATGCAAGTGTGAGGCACCTCTTATAGCCTTGAGGACTCTTGGCTCAAACCAAGAAGCTGCAGTTGTCCAAAGCCTGTTAGATGAAGATGGGGGAGGAAAGAGGTATTTGTGCAGCGCACTGGCTCAAGGATGGTCTTTTATTATTCTTTTGGGAGCTTGGGAAAAATGCCAACAGAGTTCACAAGGTCCTGAAGTTTGGGAACACTCACTTATAGGGTTGGGGCTTTTCACATCATAGAAGCAGGGAGGGAAGAAGCTCTAAGCCTGCCTCCCAGCTTGGACACTAACACCCTCATCCTTCTCCACTCACCTGGTTCATGGCTCAGCCAGCCTGAAAGATGAGCCTCAGTACCTGTCACGAGCTGGGTCACAGCTGCCAAATATCAAGGATTGAGTGCAGCTTCCTTCTGCAAAATTATCTTATTAAACAGTGTCCTTAGACAAAAAGTGTCAAGAGCACAATATAAGCTGCTAAAGCCAACATAAAGCATTTGAGGAAACCACCTTGGCTGCAAAGGCCTCTCTGGGACTGATTACTTATTTACCATATGCACTGATATGTTATAGTGTTTATGAATCACTTGGAATATCTTTTTATTTCAGGGAATATATGTCCTTCAACCTGACCAAATGCAGGTAAAATATATTACAGGGTAGGAAATAACCCTTAGAATGTATCTTCTTCTTTTCTCTCATTTATATTTTTCTCATGGGACCAGTAGCCATTCTCTGCTCCTTTTCAAAGTAATAGCAGTGCTCCTGCTGGATGCTGTGGTGTGGCCTCTGCCTTATTGTTCACAGGCTGTTTTGCAAGCTTGGGCTTCAGAAGACCCCAAGGATGTCCTAATGCAGAAGTTGACCCCTGCAGAACAGTGCAGAGGTGTGGGGTAACATGCCACACAGTAGTTCTTGAACTAGTGCTGGCATGTAGAGAATACCACCTGTATCTCCTTTTAACAGGCTCCTGTCCTGGGATGAACATAGTTCTTGAAATATGTTTGGTTCCTCCCTTTCTGCAGGGTAGATGAAAACATGAAAGCAAGATGGTGCTATGTTGTCAGAGTTGATTACAATTCTTATGGTGAATAGCTCTGGAGAAATTCAAAGCTGTTCTGTTCCCTGAAATCTTCCTTTGGAACTGAAACAACACTTCTCCCTGCTTGTTCTTCATTGCTCTCTATTTTCTTGCTTTGCCACTTCTGGCTGGCAGACAAGCTGTGCTCCTATCAGGAGAAATTTTGTTCCTGGGGGATTACTTGGTTGTGTTGAAGTGTGAGAAATTGCCAATCTCACAGAATAGTGCCTGTTCCTCTGGGATTTTGCTGAAGTCCCAAGATGTTTCCATTGTTGCTGATTCGTTGTAAGGTCCCACCACAGCACCAAAGGTCACCTGTCTCTATTGTCAGTGGGGTTTGTACTCTTTAAAAACATCATGTTTCAGTTTTCTCCCCAGAGAAACTGGGCCAGTGATGCTCTTGGATGGGAGGATATGAACAAAATGTATTCATGCCTGTGAAAACTAAATAGCAGAAGCTGTTAAGTGCAAACTGTGATTATATTTTAAAAGGAGGTTTTAAGTGTTTGTCCATGTCTCTTCTGTAATGGAATAATTTCTGGAGGACAGTGCTTTATAGGTTTAATTACTAAAAGTTGCTTTCTAGCCACTGAACTTCCATTCTTTTGTATTGCAGTTCTTAAACCCACTTCTTATTCTTGTCTTCATCCCAATTTTTGACCTTGGGCTCTACCCCCTGATAAACATGTGCAAATTGAATTTCACGTAAGTACTTGGGGACAATGCAGATGCATCTGTGCTTTTTCTTTTGCTGTAAGTGTGCAGAATACCTTTTAAAGAAGAGAAACACAAATTTCCATTCACCTTTCCCAATGTTTGAGTATACTTCAGTCCCAAGAGGCAGCATCACCCTCTTCCACAGAAGGAAGTGACCCATTTGCTCATGGAAATGCCAGAGGGTAAAACTCAGTGATGTTGGATTCTGCTCTGTACAGATTTTTCTAAAAGTAGATAGAGTAGTCTCACTTTGAATTTGATCAACATGTTTTCCACCTTGTTTCCCAGGTCATGCCTAAATAATTCCCTCCCTGAAAAGTCCCCGTGAGACCAAATTCATGGTCACATGCTGGCTAGGATCTGAACCAGTGAGTGCATAAGGAGATTTCTATATAAGCCAAGCATTTTATCCTTAGTCTATGTTAGCAAAAAGTGCAGTGTAATAGGAACAGACCTCAGGTTGCTTATGAGACCCGCTTTATGCAATTTGTGTGAATTAAATTCAGAGTTATCTGTATTCTGCCTCTGTGGACTGATGCCCTGTAGCAGTGGAAGTACATTATGTGCACTCTTGGAGTGCCTTTGTCAGTGGAATTTCAACTGAAAGGAGACAAGTTTCTGTGCCCCAGTACCACTTCTGCATGTGAACCATAGCATAGGAAAGGGTAATGAGTGGGGCGATCGGCTTAAAAAGCACGTTCCTAATCCAAACTATGGACAGACAAAACCACATGAAATGGGGGTGGCAGGTGCCTCAGAAGCCTTCCCCTTTACCCTGCTGGTCCTTTCCCACTGTGCTGAATTGCTTGCACCTGAAGACACATCAAAAATATTGTCCAGCCCTGCAATGGTGCCCCTTTTGGAGGATACACATCAGAGGCTGTGCTTCTCCCTGATACCATTGTGAGCCCAAGGCCTGGACTGTGCCTTGACTTGGCAGAAAACTTCCTGCCTGATGACACAGAGTAATGACCCAGCTGCACAAACTCAAGAACCAACTGAGACTGAATGCCAGGACTAAAGACCATTACAAAGAGTGGAGATCACTGAATCTAGAACCAGATTTGTCTTAAATCTCAACAACTCAATACTCAGTTTGAATCTGCTGTTCTGGACATGTATTATTCTGATTTATATCAGATTTTCTCACCAGTAATTCTGGTAAAGTTGCACTAGCTTTGCCTTGAGTTTAGAAGAAAGCTCTTTATTTTCTAGAAATGTAAATGTATTGGCACGAGAAATAATCCAGAATGATGCTCCAGATGGTCAGAAACATTGATGACATAAACTACACATTTTTCTATTTCTCATTCTCACTGCTAAATAGAATGCTACTTTTCTTTTGCCTTTCCCAAAAGGGACTTGAAGATGCATAATTTCTGGTGCTCCTTCCAACATCATGGATTAACATAATGTCATGAGCTATTCCCACCAGAAGAGCTGGGAAAAAGATAATATGAAACTTGCAAGGAAAGAACTTCTTTTCACGGCATATCAATTTTAATTTGCCTCAGTTCTGGCCTCATGCAGAATAATAAAATAGTTTTAAGTTAAGAGATTGGCAATTTTAAACAGCCTGTCATCCTGAGTGCCACCTGTTGGACAGTTTATTACATGGTTCTGGCACATCTTTGGCTCTGAGGAATGGTATTCTATAGTTTAAATTACTTTTTTTCCTTAATGGCACCTCTTTCATTTGCTCCGTAGACCTATTAGGAAAATGGCAACAGGTATGATCCTTGCAGGGCTGGCATTTGGACTTGCAGCTGTTATAGAAGTCAAAATAAATGTAAGTAAAGCACAAGGCATTCCTCAGAAATACTTTCTTTCAACGGGATGTTATTAGTGATGATCTGGTGATCCTTTAAGCCATTGTGCTCCTTGATCAAAATTTGTAATATTTTCTTTACAACTGAGCATAGTGATCCAGTTGCTGATGATAATTCTTACCTTGTCTACTTTTCCCTCTCTTTGTCCCTATGTCTTTCTTTCTGGTCTTTGCAGTTTTGCTGTGCTGGTCATCTGTATTGGTCTATATTCTAGATTTCCATCGTCAAAGTGCTTGACAGACATCTAGTTAATGCTAGTGATTAATTTCCAAAAGGTAGTTTGTTCTCTCTCCTATTTCTTGCTGTAGCTTGCCTATACTTTTCTGTTTGGGGTCTTTTATGTGTGTATGGTGGTTTCAGTTTTTTTTTATTTAATAGTTTTAAAATTTTAAAATTTAATTACTTTCCTGCTTTATGATGGGGATGGCTTTTTTACAAGCCACATTATTTCTCTGGGGAGGCAAGTGAATGCTGACACAGGCATCAGGGACTGCCAGGCATCCCCAGAGAGGATGGCAGCACATCTCTTATAAATTCCATGTTAGCTCCTGCAGATTTGTGCTGTTTGTTTCTGGCTCATGACCAGCATTGTGTAGACTTTGGCTGACCTTTGTCTCACAAAAGTTACTATAGGATTAATTTTTAAAGCTTCTATGTATACTTCAAACATTCTGTTAGAGTGGCTGGCTCACAGCCCTGGATTAACATCTGCTGGTTCCTCAGGTGAATCCCCTAACGAGCCTCCCACTGAAAAGAGACTGTGTGGGTTCAGGTCTTTTTTCTGATCTCTTTATGTGAGCAAAGAAATGCTCTCATTGCCACCACCAGAATCTCTGGCCAAGCACCAAAGTCTGCTCTGGCTGTGGGTGCTCTGGGCAGAGGCAAGGGGAATTAGAGGTTGCCCCCTGCCTTTGCATGAAAATTTTACTCTAAAGGGCATTTTAGGATCTAACAAAGAGGAAGATAAGATGGTCCACCTTCATTTGTCTGTGGGTAGCAGAATTGAAAAACTACAGTAATGGAATGTGCTGGATAATATTAGCAGGCCTGTTGGCCCAGAGCAGCATATGGATACAGGGAAATCAGCTCATTCTGACTTCTTTGGCAGTGTGTCTCCACACCCAGTTAGGTTCAAAATGCCCTGCCTGCAATACCCAAATTATCAGATAAGATAGAAGAAAAATAAATAGCTCTGCAGTATTGCTGGCAGCTACTTGAAAATAAAACAAGAAAAAAAGAGAAGTTAAAAAAAATATTAGCTCTGCAGGTAGTACAAGGCTGACACTGATTGATGTACTCTTCCTAGGAAATGATTCCTGACAGAAGGAGATACCTTAGTGCTGGAGGCATCAGCTTACCTCTCTCAGAAAACAAGGAATAATATCTATACAGTCAGCTGTAGAGATAGCAAGGTGTCCAGTAATGTAAAAGCACTGATTACAGATATAAAGCTGGACTGGGATTTTCAAAACTACTTAACTTCTGGTCTGATTCTTTCCCTAGTCACTGACTGTGGTGGAAAATAATTATTCTGATCACTGCTTTTGAAAGCTAAGCACAAAATTTTCCATTCTGATGTGGCAGTTGGTTAAATCCAGGCACAAGGGAGCTGTATAATGAAAGCTGTGACATTGTTCTACCTCCTCAGTGGGTGCGTAGTCTATACACTTAGTGGTGTGATGAGCAATTTTTGGGAGGAATGATGGGTTGGTCATTGAGCTACTATGAGGAAACCTCCCTAAAAATGATTTATGTTCAGTTTTCTCTGAGTGCAACTTCTGTTGAGGAAGGGATGGAAAAGTGTCATTACAGAGAGGAAGACTATTATGGCTAAAAATGAAGAGATATTAAAGTGCTAATAAAGCATACAGATGGCACTTAAAGCCTTTTACTTTAATTAGGAAACCGATATGCCTCGACTTGTCCCAAAAGAAAGTTTAATACGGGTCCTGAATTTGGCCAAGAACCCTGTTCAAGTGACAATCCAAGACAAGGACCTATTTCAGCAGCCTGTGGAGTCTTTTCAGGTAAGCATATATTTGGGACTGAAAGGCCTGACTTGCATGTCATTGAAGAAAGGATGGAGTTTTTTTCAGGCATTTTCTAATATAGCCCACAGATGCAAAAGCTTGTTCTGCTCCATCACCTCACAAGTGCATGGGAATAGCTTTACAAATGAAGCATAATATCTCTGTTATATGAAACAGAAATTGAACATTTGGAGAAGAATTTCCCTGGCAAAGGATGCACCTTACATTCACCTGTAATTAGGAATAAAGGATAACAGGATTACAGTCTCCCTTAAAGAGGGGATAGTGTTACACCTGGTAGGAAAATACAAATCCTTTCTTATCTGAAGAAAGTGTAACCAAGTTTATTTTCTTCCACAGAACCCAGCTGAGTACTCAAAATTAATATTGAATGGAGAGCAACAGAGCCTTAACTTCACCCTGCAACATCAAGGATTGACTCTTGCTTTTAACTACACCGTGAAGGAAAAATCAGTATACAGCTTAATTGTTTTTGAGGCAGAAGGAAGCCTATCAAGCCGCTTAGTGAGTGTGGGAGTGAAGTGTAAATACAGTATTAATTCAATGGCTGTGATGCTACAATGGGGTAATAGGCTCATTAATTCATTTGCTCAGTTGCAATGTCTGTCTGATTGCTCTCAGATGCTCTAAACTTCATTTCTTAGCTAGAGGCACTGGATCTGTACACATTTCTGCTGGTTGATTAATAGAGGTGTTGTGGCATCTGAGAGTTTCTGGGCACACTTTAATCCACTGAGTGCTGCAGTGGGAGAGCAGAGTCATGCCTGCTAGGCAGCAGAGCTGGAGAAAGCTGGGGAAACAGAGCCAGAGGTTTTCCCCCAAAGATGGCTCTATAAAGCAAAGATGTTAAAGAGGCTCCAGGGCTGGCCATGGAATAAAAGCATCAGAGGAATGATTCTGGAATTAGTTATTGCAAGTGTTTAGTGAAAAAGCACAGAAGGCCCATTTGTTTTGCTGAACAGAATAAATAATTAAGCTCATTTCAGGCTCAGCAGCAAAGCTGGCTGTATTTGGACTTTGTGTATTTCTGCAACAATCAGAGAGGGGCATATGGGATGTGTAGGGCAGATTCTGATGTCTTTTATGCATAGCTGTATCCTAAGAAGCTCTCTTGAAATTCATGGTGTTATTGCACATTGTGGCAGGTGTGTAAATGCCATCAGAATCTGTCCTCATGCTAAAAGATCCATTCTCTTTGCAGTTCCTGAGCATTTTACCTTGCAGGGTACCCACAGCATGCATTCAATATTACATAGTAGAAACCATATAACTTTTTTGAAATTAATTTGAAGAATTTATTTTGTCATAGCATCGAGGTTCTTTGCTGATGATCAAACTTTATGGTTTGGAGTCTGGAGCTCAGTATCACACAAAGTTAAGTTTCTCTGTGATCCTGAAAGCTGTATGCTGTTTCCTGAAGAAATGGATACTTGTGATTTTCATACAGTCCTTAAGAAGCAAAAGCCTGCAACAGGCTTGGAGCACAGCAATCTTAGAGCTCCAGTACATCTATGCTGCCCCAGCTGTCTAGACTGTGCTTAAATTAATGCCCACCCTGGCACAGGCAGGCTCTCATGTGCTGGGAAACATCTGTGCTGTTGGGTGATGCTATTGACCTGTCATTCACAGCTCTAGATAAGGGAGATGTGGAAGACAGCATGGTAAATGATACTTTTCCAGCATTGCAACCCAAGGAAAGCAGTGCCAGCATCACTGCTGTGCTGCAGGGCAGCACAGTTACCTCCCCGAGTTACCTCCCTCACTGCTGGGTTTGGCCCTCTCACTCAGGTGGGAGTGCTTTCCTGGAAGGATCATATCTGAAATTGGTTTCTTCTCCTTTGTGGGCTGTTGAGTAGGCAGGAAATGAATTTGAGAGCTCTGGGGATCATCAGTGAAAATGAGTAATAATTTGGCTGGTCTGTCTGCAACGAACTAGAGTATTCATCCCCGTGTGTCTGCCATGGAAAAAAAAGTGATGTTGCTGTTTATTATTTATTGCTCTGACATTTATTGTTCACTGTGGCTATTTATTATTTAGGGCATATGTTATTTGTGGGTAGCATATTACTCTGAAGTACAATAGACATTAATAGATATACTGAAATTCTGGATCCTTGGTCTCAGAAACTCATCAGAGTTTTTGCATCAGAGAAAAAAGTGTGGAGAAAGGGCCAGAAAATTTTGAGAGAGAGCCAGTTTCTAAAGTCCCTTTTGGCTTGACTGGGTTCCATCTGTGGGCAGTGCAAGTTGAAATTGCCCTGCCATCTTCAGTGGACATGGCACAGCTCTGGATTTCTACCAGCCAAGAGCTTTGCTTTGTGTTCTTTTTTTGTGACAGACAACCTCCAGGGCAGGGCTGTGTCTTAACTGTGTTTTTTTCAGTGTCGTACACCAAACAGGTTTCTCCAAATGAATGTTGATTTTCTATCTAGCTGCTGTTCTAGCTGTGGTCTCCAGGAGAGTCTCTCACTCCCCAGTGTGCCCATCCAGATGGCCATTGCAGAGATCTGTTTGTGATCTTGGTTTCTCCTGCTCTCTGACTGCACATTACAACAGTTTAATCTCTTGAGGATTGAGGATCAAGGAAAGCATGAGTGATGCATGATCAACAGTATAGTAACCTAGCAGTTCCTCTCATCTTTAGGCTTCTGTGAAGTCTATGAATATGACAAGTATCGGGGTCTGAAAGTTAGGCATTTGTAGATTTTGTAGGAGTAAGGCATTCAAGTTTAATTGTAACTAGTCACTAAAAGATGCTAATGTGGATAATGCTCTCTTGCTATCTCAATATCAAGAAAAATACTTGTTTGGGGGAGTGTTACATGCCTCAGTAGAAGGGTGACTGGCTGAAACTCAGTAGCCTTTGTTACAGAAGAGATGAGGAGAAAAGGTATGATCTCATCTTAAGCCCTTGGAGGAGATGAAATTTTGCCATTGGCTTCATTGTACCAGGGCTCCCCAGCTGTGGCCTGATGTAAAGCTTATGTGAGAGTCCAGTCGATTTCCACAGGCTTTGCAGCACATGTGTAACTCTGCAGACACTATTGTCTGCTACACATTGTAAGGCAGCATTAATAAATATGTTTGATGGTTTTTTTCTTCCTCTCTTTAGATTACAGACTTGGAAGCAAAGCCAGAAAATGGTTTGGCAGCTGTTAGGTAGGAATGGCTTTTTTTGAGGATTTGGCGGTGGTTGGGTGAGGGAAAGTGCTTTTGTCTAATGCATCTGTATGTAACATAGCCCAGATGTTCCCGGGTTGGAATCTAGTCCACACTTCTCGTGCAAGACTTGGGTGTCAGCTGTGGAGGCTTGACAGAGTGTCACCTCCCACACATGCCATGCAGAGCTGAGAACTATTGCTGCTCACTGCCTGGGATAGTCTGGGCTGTGATGGCAACATAAAAGAGTTCCTTCCTTGGAAAAGTGGCAAATTCATCTCACTGATGAAAGGGAAGCAGCAATTTGGATAGGAGCTGTTGCTATGTCCTTTGCAAATTGGACAACCCATAACATTCACCCAAACTCATGCACAAGTGTCAACTAAATTGGATGCAGCAACAATTTTACATCCTCTTAAACAATTCAGCTGGGCATTGGGCTCTGCTTAGTCCACTCTTCCTAATTTGAGCTACTCCATTTAGTCCATAAACACTCCTGTTCTGGTTTGTGCTGGCTGCTGAGGTGCAGAAGATGCAAACTTGTAGGAGGAGGGGTTGGGGAAGGCAGTCTAGGGTTGCCATGGGAAACAGCAGTTGTATGAGTTCCCCACCCCCTTTTGTTAGAGAATTGTACCCTCCCCCTGTCCTGTCAGTTACTGTTCAAGTCTGCCCCTTAGCCTAGAATCTTCTCTGTTCCACGTTTTCCCTTTGGTTCTTCCACCAAGAACACTCCTTTCCCTTTTCCCCAGTGGTTAATGTTATATCTCCCCTCCCTTTAGCCTTTTCCCGATTGTTCCCTCGAATGCTAAACCCTCCTACCCTTACGCAGTTAAAAGATCCCTCACCCCGCCCCTCGGGGCTCTCGGAATCCGCCTCCCTTCTGCTTCGTGGTCTCCCTGTCTGCCTCTTCTGTGACCCTTCAATAAACGAGCAGGATTTCAGCAGCCCGAGTGTCCCTCCCGTTCTTCTGGTGGACCCTCAGATGTACCAGCTATCCGAGCTTCGTGCCGAGAGGCTAAAAGCCCCCGCAGCTCGGCACAAACTTGCAAAAAAAACCCAAAAAACAAAACAAACAACCAAAACAAAACAAAACCCCCCAAAAACCCCAACCCCCCCCCCCCAAAAAAAAAAAAAAAAACCAACAAAAAAAAAAAAACAGGATTCCAGATAGACTTTCAAGAGTATTTCGGCAAGGTGTAATTAGAAAAAAAACAAAACAACAAAATGAACCCGCCACAAAATAAAACCCCCAAAAAAATCAACCAAACAAAACAAACCTTAAAAACAATGTCCAACTCCTTTATCTGAAAGCCTGTATAGACAAAGTAGGAGAGCAGTATCTCTTCATAGCCCTGTACTTGTGAAGGTTTCTACTGACTAAACACCTTGAAGACTTTACTTAGTCAGATTTTTTTTTATATTTTCTTGTGGAGAATTTTGAAAAAATCCCCAGACTTTCCATTTAAGAATTTGTAAAGAAGTTTCACTGGGAAGAAAATATTTTTGCACTAAAAATTTACTTTTGTTAAGCACTTAACTAACTTCGGGGATTTCACCCCCATTTAAAGAACTGAAAACCAAAATATCTTAAAATATAGGTCAAATGAAAACTGTTTCATTTTACTATCAATTTTTGAATTGCCAGAAGGAAAGTGTCTTTTGTCTATGAAAAAACACCTAACAAACTGTTCCCATATAAGTTTTAGTTTTGATGAAGATATCTTATTGTGCTAGAAAACCCCTTGCCACTGGTAGAAACTCTTTGCCAGCATGGTGCACCTGCTCATCAGGATGCACAGCTTCAGAGTTTCCTGTGGTAGGCTGACACTCTGCCCACTCACACAGCCATGGAACAGTCACCATAGTGTCGTAGAACGGTCTGGGTTGGAAGGGACCTTGGGATCACCTTGTACCAACACCCCTGCCATGGACAGGGACACCTCCCACTAGACCAGGTTGCTCAGAGCCTGATCTGACCTGCCCTTGAACATTTCCAGGGATGAGGCGTGCACAACTTTGTTGGGCAACCTGTTCCAGTGCCTCACCACCTTCATAATGAAGAGATTCTTCCTAAGATCTAACAAGATTTAACCCTATCCTCTTTCAGTTTAAAGGCATTCCCCCTTGTCCTATAACTCCCTACCCTTGTAAGAAGTCCCTCTCCAGCTCTCTTGTAGAACCTCTTCAGATACTGGAAGGTGCTCTTAGGTCTCCCTGGAGCTTCCTATTCTCCAGGCTGAACAGCTCCAACTCTCTCACCCTCTCTTCACAGGAGAGGTGCCCCAGTTCTCTGATCATCTTTATGGCCTTCTCAGAATTTGCTGCAGTCTTTGTTGGTCTCTGAGATTGGATTGCCAGGAGGTTCTAGACCACAAAAAGTGAGGGTCACTTTTCAAAGAAAAGAGAGTAAGAGGGTAAAATTATGCAACAGGGAAAATAATCTTGTATTGAAAAACTAGGCAATGAATCAGACAAATATTTTAGTAACTTGCAGAAGAGACTCTCATAAACTTATGGAAGTACAGAATGTTTTGAGAGAGTATGCAAACTTCTACAGTGTCTGCAATTATGCTTCTTTTGCTCTGTGTGACAGGTAAATGAAATGCGGTTTCTTTGCAGATTCATTAATGGTTTGAGCCAAGATGTCAACCTCACCATCGATAGCAAAAGGTTCATTGCTGTTCAGAAAAACTACAGTGCTTCTGAGTACTCACTGCTGGAGAGGGACATGTAAGTCTCTCTTCCTGAGCTGAAGGTCCTTGCTGAGGTATTTCCTTGGGTACAAAGAGACTTTTTTCAGCCTAATAGCAAAACCTGCATTGCTATTGTCTTGGCATGTGGTTGTGGGGGGCAGATGTTTGTAAAAAGCAGGATTATCAACGCAGTGCAGAGCAGGTGCTCCAGGCCACTCATGTGTGTGCAGAAGTTTTTATTCACGTTATGTGGGGGCCTGGAGGGAAGAGATTGGCCATTCCTGTGCCAGTGGAGTAAGGTGGGACATGGTAAAATGTCCTCTGCTATTTAGTGCCTGCTTTATTTTGTTATTCTCTCAGGCCCAAGCTCCTGGTGTTAGGGTGCTCTCAGGGAAAGGCCAGTTCATATTCCATGCTACCAAGTGTTATATGTGGGCTGGTAACATCAAGTAGCATTACATGACTTTGCAGGCTGGGCTTGTTAGACAGGGGCTCCATATGGCCATGGTTTGGCAGCACTGGAGTTGGCTCTTGTGGGGTATTTCTAGCATTTCCAATGTTTCAAAACAAGCTTCATGGCTTTTCTCTGCATCAGCTCCATCCAAAATATTTATTGCTGCAATTTAGTAGGATGCAGCCATTGTGGCAATGCTGCTGAGCCTCTGTGCCATCTCACACATCCAAAATCAGAAGAACAAATATGAAGGTAATTTGCTCTATTGAAAGGAAACAAAGTTGCTTCTGGGTCCACATCTCTGAGTTCCTGTTGACTACTTGTCTGGCCTACATTTCTGGAAGAAATGCAGCAAAATTTGGGAGGAAAATAGACCTAAAGGGGAGAAAAAAATTACATCAGCACTAAGAAAAAACAGAAACCATTAAAAAATGTTAGCAATGGCCTGGGTCATTAGGTAAATTCCAGTCAGTGACTAAGTGCTTCTGGAAGGATAAGATAGTAAGAACTCCAGTGATTGTCTGATGTAAATGCTACTGCATCTTTACATCTTGCGTCCTCCCTGCTCCATTTCAGGGGCACATTTGATAGCTCTGCTCTGTGTTCTTTGTTTGTGGAACTAACTGGGAAATACTGTCCTTCATCCTTTTATCTAGATATAATAATGGAAAATGCATAACTGAAACAGGAGAGTTCCCCCTGGAGCTGGGGCTGCTTGACTTTGGTGCCTCATACACCATTGTGATAACTAATGTAAGTGTTCCTATGATGGTAACACACTCCTGTTCTACTCTCTGGTAGTGCTTTTGTTCCTGTGTTGTTGGCTCTCCCTTGCTTTGTCCACTCTCTGATCCCTGGGCAGTAGCCATCTGAAGACAGTCTGTAATCAAAGGGATAGTAAAAAGTTTTGGTACCTATGTAAGCAAGGTAGGTGTGTATTTGTTCCACCTTACTCTGTGATCATGTCAGATTGCACGGGTTAAAAAGAAATAAAATCTTTTCCTTGATAGAAATCTTCCATAGAAAAACATGTGATCTGTGGTTTGTGCTGGTCTCATGCCATCCTTGAGCAGTTAACATTGACCCAGAGCACTGCACAGCGTTATTACCACCTGCCAAGAGCTGACTCTGCTTGTGGTCTTTAAAATATTGTACCTGGTAGGGCCTCACACTCAAAAAATTGCAGAAACAGTCTGCTCTATCCTTACATTTAGCTTACTGAACTAAAGTCTGATCTTCCAAGATTTTGTAGATTATGCATAGGGAGAAGAGGGACAAAGTCTTGAGGGAGGATGTTGGTGAGGTTGTACATCTGTTTCCTCCTCTCACTGTCTGTACAGCTAATTTAGAGCCTAGTGTAAAGTCAAGGCATAGTTTTCTGAATAGCCTAGCTCTGATGGGGTCTGGGCACTGCTGAGAGGATGGATTCCTTTCCCTGCCTGCCAACCTCTCCGACACACTGCTTCAACCCTGGTCCAACTGGCTGGAGCCATGGAGATGAACGTGATCAGCTTTGTTCCCATTTTAACCTTTCCACCACAAAGGCACACAGACAAACTGGGTCTGACAGGACACACTGCTAAGCTGCCCTCTGGGACTTTGGCTGCTGTGTTGTGATGAGCAGAGCAAAGTGTTGTCAGCTACTCCCTGGCAGTAGCTTCTCCCTGTTGGGCAATTAATGGGAGCTGTTCATGTCTGCAGAGTCCAAATACATCAGGGGAAAAATATAGCTGTGAAGCACCTGGCTTTTTTTTTTTTCCAATTCCAGTAGCTGGAGTGGGATGTACAACCCTGGAGGGAACAAGCAGATGCTGCCATCTGTGAGTGCAGAGATTTATGTACATAAAACACACACACTTGAAGTGATGTTGGCCAGACCCCTCTTCCATGGCTCCAAGCCTCTTTCACCAGATGAGAAACCAGATAGAGAACTTGCATTAAAAATATAACACTAAGAAAATTGCCCCAGAGCCTCTGATAACAGGGCCAGCTGAGGTAAATGTGTCCCATGTCACTGTGCCAAGGATTCCAGTTTGTGGTCCTATCTGCATGAGTCCCTGCTGTAGCTCTGGCTGCTCAGGGTGGCTCTGTGCCTCAGCCTTTCTGAACCCTGTGCTAGTACTTTAATATTTTTCATCCTCTGTTTTTCCACCTCTCTCTCTGTGGTTTCTGCCTTCTGTAGAGAGTTAGTTTGCTTGAGGCCAAGATCACTTTTAATTATTGCAGTGATTTGTACTGAGCCCCGCTCCTCTGCCATGAGTGCCATATAGAAGAACCAAGAATACAATATATTAGTCTGCTAATGTAGCTGAACTGTGAAACTTAAATCATGGGGATGCTGTCTTCTTCAGTGTGCAGTTACAGCATGGTGCTTGTGACATTTCTTTATGGGCTAAGGAGCAATGCACAGCACTCCTCTCACCCCTTTTAGCCTGCTGAAATAGAGTCTCTTGATTTGCCTCCCTGGCAATGATTGGTGATTAAGAACATCTCGTAAACATCCCTTGTATTTTCCCAAGTACTCTCCTTAAACACAGGGTTTTCTGCCTGAAGTCATTTCAATTTAGTGTTTTCCTGGCTTCTAGTCAAATCTCTCTCAGCCTCTGAGCCTCTGTGCATCACAGGCAGTATTAATTACACCTGGGAAAAGAAACAAAAAATAATTAGGAATACAGCTACCATAACTATCTGAATAGATCTAATATGGAGCAGTCTTTGCTACTCTTGGCATTCCTGAGCTGAACTTGTTTGAGTGTCAGTGATATCACAGGGAAGTTGTACAGCGCTGATAAAATGGGAGTGGTGACCACATGGATTCAATGAGCGCTTACCCTCTCATCCTTTTCTGACCTTGTGGACAGCAGCAGGTCACAGGCTCTGTACTGGAACCTCACAGGCTTTTCCCAGCCCCACTACAGAAGACAACTTGTTGGTTTGCAAGAATTCAGGGAATTCTTGTGGTACCTAAATGAGCTGGAATGCTTCCATCCTGCTCTCTCTGCTCTGTCCAGCAGGAGTCACCCTATTCCCAACAGGCTTGGAAATGGCAGGGTTGAGAGCCATAGTTTGCTTCAAAGGCAGAGCTTTTTTTCAACCTCTGCTTAAAACTTTGTTTTTTGGTAAATTTGCTGCTGTTGTCCAGACTAAGAAAGATCTGATCTTTCAGCAACTAATCAGTGTGCCTTTATTTTCCTGCTAGATTTCTGGAGGTGCTGTTGAGAAGTGGAAGTCAGAAGACATCAAAGCCAACAATGTCCATATGGCCTGGCAGTTACCACAATATTTATTGATATCTGCTGGGGAGGTGATGTTCTCCATTACGGGTCTGGCCTTCTCCTATTCTCAGGTACTCCACTTAAAGATAAGGGCCTTACAATTAGACTTAAAGATTTATTTCTGCATCTGTCATTGACTTGTCATACTTTCTTTGACATGACACTAACAATGTTATCTGTCCTTCAGCTGAAAGTGGGATTGTAACACAGCTTGCTGGGTGCCCTCAAGCTAAATTAATTCATATTCTGAAATTAATTCATATTCTGTTCTCGGTGATACTTGGAAATATCCTTTTCTGGTAAGCCTGAGAACACAGAACAGAACTGGATAATTAATGGGAAAACTCTGAATATTTTTATATCAGGGTTTTCTCCTAGTGAAGTATTTTGTGCTTTGTATTTTTCAGTGATAAAAAGGCAAGGTATCTCAAGAGCTACAAGGTGGCATGAGGGCTTAGCACTTGCTTTAAATTGAGAGACTGAAGGACTCTAAACATGCAAGGTTGTAACAAAGGAGCAAGGGGTAATGAACTCCAAGGGATGATTTGATTGTTGTCCGGGGAGGTTGATGAGAAGAGAGGACTGAGACATTACATGGTCAAACAGCTACTGAAGCTGCTCAAATCTATCCCTGGAGTAAGGTGCAGATGTTTATTAATGAGGATGATTAATGCAGTGGGATGATCTGTAATGGGATGTGGAAAATTTGTCCTCAGCAGGAAATTTAACATCAAGATCCAGTCTCTTTTCCAAAGGTATACAGCCACATGGCACCAGACTCCAAGCTGCAGGGCTTGTGTGGCTCCTTGGACATCCTGATGGTACCATTTCAGATGATGCAGGTTGGGGATGACCCGGACTCAGCTCTGCAACAACAGCATCTCCTCCTTCTTCATGTGTCCTCCTGTCCATGTTTTGAAAGCTCCTTGTATGCAGATGTTGAGATTAACCACAGATTAACCACTCCACACAGAGGAAATTCCACCATCTCCTCCTAGGCTGAGCCCAGCGACACCTACACTGGGCAGGACTCCAGAGGGTGAAGCAGGGCCGAAGGGCACAGCGCGATTCCCACTGATCAGGCCCTTCTCCTCTTTTCAGTCTCCAGCCAGCATGAAGTCGGTGCTGCAGGCAGGCTGGCTGCTCACCGTGGCTGTGGGGAATACCTTTGTGCTCATTGTTGCTGAGGCTGCACCAATGGCACAGGTATGGTTTGGCTCTTAAAACAGAGGTCATGCTTTACAACAGGCTTCTGGTGCTTCTGGATGGCCGTGTCCTGGTGCACAGCTTCTCTGCCCAGCCCCAGGCTCCTGCACCTGAGCTGACAGCAGCTCACTCTGAGCTGTCCCCCAGCCCCTGCTCTGTGGGGCCCTCAGTGGTGCTCCCCTGGGGAGCACTGGCCCTCCCTGGCCCTCACAGGGACTGGAAGTACCTGACTAGTGCTGGTAACTCTGCTGGAGCTCAGCTCTAGGCAAGCTGGCTGTGTCTGGACCTGGAGCCTGGACACAGTGGCAGCCACACGTTGAGTGCTCACCAGAAATGAGACCAGTGGGCACTCAGTTCTTCCTCAAGGGTCTCGCTTGGGCAATCCTGCCAGGCTGCCTGTGGCATCCCTGAGATGTCAGGCTTACAGGGGGAGGTTGTGGAGCAGAGATAGTTTAATTCAGACAGTGAAACTTCTGGGATGATGCCATGAAGGTGTGAACTGGGTCTTATTTCTGGCCATCATGAATCTACCTCTCTCAAAAGAATCTTGTAGGCAAAAAACCCAGGTGGATATGTTCCAGTCAGATTTGTAAGAAAAGATTTAATGAAACCAACTCAATCTAACTGTTTTGTTTCAAGAGGTGTCACATATTTGTAATTATATTATGTGTACAAGCATTTACCAGAAAAACAGGATGAGAAAGTTTATATCTTGTGAGCCATTTTGGAAACTAAGAAATAACTTTCACCCAGCTCTTTAAAAAGCACTTGAAAGTGCAGAGATATCCTCCAGACTGAGAGTCTAGGGTCTCCTGACCTGCTGTTCTTTTTTCTTTCCTAGTGGGCTGAATTTGTCTTGTTCACTGTTCTCCTCTTTGCTGTGTGCATTATTTTCTCCATCATGGGATATTTCTATGTCAGTGTGGATCCAGAGGACCTAGAAGAAAAGGAAGAGAAGAGAGAGACCTCAAGCAGAGGAAACATGATTGGTCTTGTTACTCAGAAAACAAAGCTCTAACACATCATGGGTTGGGATTTTTTTTTCAACTCAGTTATGGGAAGGTGAAAGACGGGTGGGGACAGGGTTATTTTATTTTAGAGCATTGCAGTCTTTGTTACTCAAAATGTAACCACCTTATAAATGGGACCAAATGGCCCTCTATAAAAACAATGGGGGTCCTGAAATCAGAGCAAAACTCCCTGGGAAAGCTCCTCAGGTATTAAAAGCCCTTATTAGTAATTACAGTGTAATTTAAAACCTGCCCACCTTTTTAAGCATGGAATGCTTTCCTATGATTTTGCCTTAAATGTATATTTAGGGCAGCAGGGAGGAAGGGTGGAAGGAATGCCATATGATACAAAAATCTGGAAATGTTACGAGAGAAGAAAGAGGAAAAACTACTGTAGGAATTAGGGAAGAATAGATGTTAGCGACAGAAGGATTTTTAATGCTATCATCAAGGACTGTAAGGGTTACACACAATCCCAGAGGATATCATCATGTAACTCTCCTTATGAGTATTTCATCCCATTATTGCATGTTATGAATGGTTGTGATTTATGATTTTCACCTTCAGGCTCAGAAGTAATAACAGGGAATTAAATTCTGCAGGCTAAAATATTCCCAAAACACTGCTGACGAAGACAAGCATGCTACCACCTCTCCCATTTTTTTCCCTACAAGTTTTTAGCAACTGATGGTGTTCTTTGATTAGACATGATTAGAGAATTGGTTTATGCTTTCTTATTTCAGAATTCCAAACAGTTATTTGCCATCTTCCTATACATTAAGGCTTTATTGGGCATTTCCTTTTACAGCACCTGTCACTGCAAGTTAGGATATGGCTGATTTCTTATCTCATGCCTCAGTTATTCCCCACTGGGAGACAAGTTGCAGTAGTTTCTATAAAATTCCAGGCATCCCACAGTGAGTTATTTACAAGGATGCACTTTATCATTTTTTTAGTTTACAAGGGGAGACCATGGCATATGAGATTTTTCTTTTTCCTCCTTGTTTTTCTGTCTCAACCAGACTTTGGATATAGCAATTTCATTGGAATTGTGATATAATTGTCTGATTTTCCTCAATTGCGTGAAGCTGTGATTTTATGTTCTGCATAGGAGTAATTCAACCACTGCTGATCTAGTAGAACTCCTGAGAGAGTCCTGCCTTCCTCTGTCACTTCAAGGCCACAGTTGTAACAGGTCTGGCCTAATTTAAAACAAGGTTGTCAATACGATCTTCAGGTTCACAGAGAATATATTTTAAATTTGGCATTGGCCATAGGTGGTCGCTGATACTTGGATTCAGGAGATCACAAAATACATGTTTAATTCCTGTTCAGGACAGTGCTAGGAAATACACTTAGTTTGACACCTCAGCTCCTTTGATGTGCTGTGTGTATGTATCTTCTTGAGTAACACTAACAAAACACAGCTTTTTGGTTTTAACTCAGAGCCTAAGATTGCTCTCTCTGCTTCCTGTCCTAAGTGGGCATGGGCTTTCACCACTAGTTCTGCATAAGCTCCTGCCTGCTGTGAAGTAGCATCGGGGGTTGTGCCAGAGGGGGACCATGGTCTCATCAGATAAATGAGAAGAGGCTGCAGATGTGCACGCAGGAGCACTTGGGGTGGTTCAGTCCATGCAGAGACATTTATTAAGCTGTGGTGGCTGGATCCAGGCAGCTGAACCCTGTAACTCCATGCAGAATGGAGGACATTGAAAGCCACCAATTAGGTCATCCAACCTGCTTCTCAGAAGCCAAATGAGGATTATTCCCCTCTGTTCTTTCTGGTATTGTTCTCCTGCTGTGATTTCTTTGTGTGGGTTCTTTCTCCTCCAAGCACTGTTATTTTCCTAATCCCATTTTATGACACACTGTGAATCGGCTCAGAGGCTGCTGAATCACTCTGCTGTGATGCTGTTTGACCAACTTCCAATTTGAAGCACTAATAGAAAGCATTTCTTCCTCCACCTAGTGCAAACAAAACAAAAATCCCCAAACTGAAGGAATGGCCAGACTCCAGTAACACTGAAAAAACATAATTTAGAATTATTGGAATATTTAATTTTTTATAAGCCTTGAATTTAAAAGTATGTTGGGGTTCGAGGGCATATGTGGTTTAGAGACAAATGAAAATTATTGAAGCACTTTCCTTGGGAAGCATTGGTAAGCAGTTCAAAGTTGCATGAGGGAAAGCAAGGTATCCAGATCTCTAAGACTACATATGCTTGAGAACCTCCTGATTTTTTTTTATTTCCTTATTGGTGACACTACCAGAAGCTGTAACAGACTCTGAGCTTAATTTAAAGGAATCATTCCAAGCTCATAAAAGATACATTTAGGATGTCATCTGTATCTGCTTTTTAGACTCTTGATGCCAAATTGCCCCTTTCCAAACATCTCCATGTTCCAAACCATCACCATAATGGTGGGGGAAGGAAAAATTGCAATACACAGTTGGGAAAATTATTAACAGGAAGGCCATGCTAACATGAGGCTGGGGCCTGCTCCTGCAGCCCCTACCAGGAATTTCTTGGGGGACTGTAAGGCTCTGTTCACATTTCTCTCAGAGATGAACCGGTTACTTCTTCCCACCTGCTCATCATCACCTATTGGAAGCTTTTTCCTTCTCTGATCTGCCTGCTTGGTTGCTGGTACGATCCTTCCCCACTGCTTCAGCTGCTGTTGTAGCTTTGCTAAATTGGACCCATTTATATGGAATGCACTAGCACTTTGGAGGGATTTCCACTGGCATGCTCACAACCAGCCAGGAGCAGGCTGGGGGCTGTAACAATGAGCTGCCCCTTCTGTTGCTGGAGAAGGTGGAAAAATAGCACATTCAGCATAGCACTTCTCCAGTTTTAGAGCCACAACTCCATCTTTGGAAGCCTTGCATCACTTTCAGATGGACTCAAGACTGGATCAAAGGGTTGAGACTTGATTCCATGGAGTAATGAAGTCTCTGGGTTTTTCTTCCATATGGTCAGAGATGGGGCCATGCTCAGCTCTTTATACCCAATTTTAGAAAAATATTCTTTATTCCTCACAATTCTTTGCTTAAGGATCACAGGGAGGAACCAAAGTAGTCACAGTTCATGTAAAACTGAATGAACCTCTACAGAGAAATAGCAACCTGCTGCCTGTCCAGCTTCACCTGTCACTGAAGATTCTCAGCTGTTGATGAAACTTTCCCTGGCACAGATTAGGGAAAGCTCACTCCAACTGACCTAGAGGAATTATCCTCTCTAGCTGAGGGACAAGGATGAAGTGGTGGGGAGCTGTAGATGTGTTGCAGCACAAACCTTCATGGAGATTGCAGGGGTTTGGCTTTGCTCTGTAAGTATGTGTGTGTTTATCTGTTTCTCTGAAAGGTGCTTTCTGAGGAAGATTTTTTTGTGCAGAAAACTTACCTTCGTTTGCACTGGCTGTTGCCATTTTTCCCCTTAGCAGGTTGTAAGTGTGACCAGTGTTATTTCCAATTTTCCATGAGATAAGCATAAAAATGAGATTTCAAAATGAGCAAAACAACATTGCTGTCAGTTCCTTACATTTACCTCTTTCTGAGGCAGTCAAATGCCTTTAGGTAGCAAGTTCTCTGTGCAGCTTAAGGGGCTTGCATCTCTCTTTGCTTCCATCTTCCTTTCACTGCAATCCCAGAATTCCAGAAGATGAGCCCTGGGAGGGCTGCATGGGACTGGCTTGGATGCAGCTGGTGTGTGCTGTCACCACTGACTGGGAAGCAGGAGCCTGGCCAGGTCAGGAGCTGGTTCCTCTCTGGATACCCAAATGGGGCCTGGCAAAGTAGACTGAGGCAGGGCTGGCCCTGGTGGAGGTTGTGATTCACTGGGCAATGACCTAGGTGTGAGTTTTAATGTGAAAGTGAAATGTAAGCGAGTGAAAGAAAAGGTTTTCACTTCATTTGGCTTTGGCCTGAGGCCTGAGGCAAGGAAGCTGCAGACTGATGGGCAGGGAGGAAACAAAGGGCTGTTTGGTCAAGGTCTTCCCAATTCCTCAAGGAACAGCTGAAGTTACGTTGAATTAATTGCAGAGAATATGAGATGAGAGAAGAGGAAAGCTCAGATGATTAAACAGTGGATGAATTCAGGTGTTTAAGATGAGCACTCTCCTAGCTGGTGGTGAAGGGCCATTGGGGGAGATGGTCACCCATGGTTTGAAAATGGTTTTGGCATTCCAGAGTACTGCAAAAACCAGCATGAAGACTAGCACTGGTGGATCTGCACTGACCAGAGGAGGAGGTGGCTTTACCCTGGCAATGTCCCCACCATCCATGGGAGCCACCACCTTGGCATAGCCATTGGGACAGGGCAAACAGCTGAATGTCATTACAGATGTGATTAGCACAGGAGGGAGAGCTACAATTAGGGATGGTTAACAAGTTTTAGCCAGAGTCATACACAGAAGGATAATCTCCATTTTTCTCTCTCTGCACGAATTTCTTTTCTGAGCTACAAGAACCACTTTCTAGCAAAAACTGCTTAAACGTGGGAGATCAGTGCCATGGCAAATACCACAGCTGCTGAATTTTGGATGGTACCAGAGTCTGCATTTCATTATCACTACATTCGTTATTGTGATACAATTTTAAAACAGCACTTAAGAGATGCATCCAGTCCCAGATGTTGACAGATCTGGCCAGGATTTTGCATGTTGATAGCTGGATTCACTAGCTGTTGATAGCTAGTCTTTCATGCTCATGTGTGTGATAAACCTCTCATGTACAAGACGTGGGGCCTTTAGAGTTCTCCAGCAATTTAGAAAAAAAGCCCTGAAGTTCCACATGAAGCTGGCTAGACATGAACTGGGGCATTGCTTCCTTGAGGGAGCTTCCCATGTGCTTTGTAAAGCAGGGACCCTCATTAATCTCCTGCAAAGTGCTCCCCAGAGAGACAAAAATGGGAGACACAAACATTTTGTCTTGAGAAGGGCTCGTGTTGCCTAATGGAAATTGCATGAAAGAAAATAATTGCTTTGCTTAAAATCCCTCCTTCCTCACCATCTCACATGGACAACAAGGAAGGAAACAGTTTCCTACTGAGCTTTGTATCAAGGAGCTGATGCATCTTTTCAAAGGCTTTCATGCTGTGTTTTGCCAACAGATCAGCATTAACCTGGCTCCAGTACCTGTAGATCAGAAGACTGTCAGGATGCAGAACAGCCACACAGCAGGCTCCCACAGTCTGCTGATCAACTCTGATCTCTTCATTTTTAATGAATAGTTGTAGCAGTTAAACTGCAGGGCTCAGTCAGTCAGAATTGCTCTAAAATTAGGCCACAACTAAGGACCTGAGAGAACTGTAATCAACAAGATAAATAGCTAAAGTCTCAAAAACCTGCTAAACCACTGACTTAGTGCTTAATTAAAATTTTAATATGCTTACAGAGAGTAAAAATGTAAACCTGAATTTAGCAATTCAGTCAGAGCAATGAGGAACTGTAGCTGGAATCCACCAATGTGACAACTGGCAACCAAGATGAAGATACACAAATCAAGCAAACATCCCTCTTTAGATTATTTCTTGTCATTGCATACATTGTACAGTCTGCTTGACCTGTCCTGTTGCATCTACCCTTGTGTGTAAGGAAAAGAACTGACTTGCCATGTACCCCTTCCAAGCTGCAGCTTGGTTCTCCTCTTGTTGAAGACTCCCAAGTTAGCTCCAAATGACTCCCTCTGCTAGCAGTCAGCCCCCCCAGTCCCACATGCTGATCTTCCCTCCCCACAAGTCACTTCTCTCTGATGACTTTGCCAGCCTTCAGGACCATGCTTATTCCTCCACTCATGCAGCCTCTTTGCTGGCAGCAACAGCGTGTTTGTTTGGGAGCTGTCCTGGACAATGCTGCCCACTTTCCTGCATCCAGAAAAGCTGCTGACCCACAGGAGAACTGTGTCTGGGCAGAGACCACGCTGAGCCAAATGTCTGGGTGGTAACAGCATCTGCCCTGGCTGCTTTGCCTCTGGCTTTTTGTCACAGCTTCGTATGCCCTGACACATCTTCTGTAGGCAAAGCAGTTCAGAGCACAGGGGTTGTCCAGCATCTCCCTCCCACCTATCCTGTGCCTGGTTAGCTGCCCATAGTCAGCCTTTGTGCTGTGCCAAGTCAAGACACAGGACTTCTGGACTGACACACTGCTTGCTGTCAGCAGCCCTGGAGCATCCATTGGTGCTGCCTGTGGCCTCAGACTGCTTACACATTATTTATGGCCCAGCCCTGCCCTGCCAGCCAGTTTGAGAGTCTCTTGCACAGAAGTGAGAGAAAGCCACACAGGCTGTGTCCATCTCGGCAGTGGTGTGTGGTCAGTGGGCTGCCTTTGCAATCACAGACCTGCCATCAGCATGGAAACAGCAGCTGGTGGAAAGGGGCAGCTCCTCTGTCACCAGTGCCAGCTGGCCAGGAGGGCTGGCTCTGTGGCCATTCCAGGCTTGGCCTTTTAAAAGTCAGTGTCAGTGTTCTGCTGAGAGCCCTGTCCCATCACTGTGTGTTACCATGTGCTGCCAGGCTTCAGCTTCTGAATCTGCATCCTGGCAGGGCACTTTCTGCTCCTTCCTGGTCTACTTGTCCATCCCCAGTGACCAGGTGTTGGGTAATAACTGGCATCTCCCAGATCTTGCTGTTCTGTGTACCACTCACAAATGAAGTTTCTTCAAATGGAAGTGAATTTACTTGGAGCTCTGACTCTACCCAAGTCTGCTTGGAGCTGCTGAGAACCTTTGTTCAGGCTCTTTCTCTGTTTAACCTGTGCATCAAAACACTTTCCAAGCAGCCTTCATGCTGTCCTCACCGAAGCAAGAAACCTCTCAAAGTTGCCAATATGGATTTTTCCTGCCCAAGTTAGAGGTGTGACAGGCCAGCAGGAATCCACCAGGCACCAGGAGCTGCTGTCTTTCAAAAAGACAAACTGCTGTCAGTCACAGTGGCTCCCCACATGCAGTCCAGCTCCTGCTGTGCCCTGAGCTCAGTGAATGCTCCGATGCCTCTTGGGGGCTGCAGCTCCCAGGTCCAGCACTGGCCAGCACATCTGTGTGCCAGTCATGGGCTGCCAGTGCCAGCTTTGCTTCCTGACACTTTATACAGCCCAAAATCTGCAGAGCAAAGAGAAGACAGTTCCCTCTTTCCATAGAGTCTATTTAATTTGCACTGCTCCTTTCTCACCACAGCCAGCATCATCAACGCCCTGTTATTTCAGGGATGGCCAAGGAGCTGTGCAGTCTCCCAACTCACCACTTGGAGCAAGGGGACGTTTGGGCTTTCCCACTCTGCCCACCCACAAGCACCTTCCTGGAAGCTCTCCTCAGATTCAGGTCCTCCACCTCTCCAAAGAGCACCTCCCTGATGAGACCAAGGATTTGACATGTTTTTAACCAGTCAGTCCTTTGTGGAGTTAGCCAGCCTGGGTAATGTTTGCACTTTACCCTTTGCTGTCTGCTGGTTGTGGATTTACTTTCGGAGCTAATAGCACTGTTTTTCTTTACATTTTCTCCCCAAAGGTTGTCCTGAACCACCTGCACTCTCTGTATAAAATAAAGAAATGGCCTTGGCTGTTTGCAGGTAGATGTTTTATCCATCTTCCACCAAAACTTTGATAGTGCCATGAAGAATCCCTCTGCACTAGTGGTGCCAGCACAGTCCTTTACATCCCTACTGGAGGATTTCTTTGTTCCTTCCTTATACCATCCTTTTGCATGTGCTGCTTGTAACCAAAGGCCTTGTGCTCCATTTCTGACAGCCCACAGCACTCCTTGCTTCTGTAATGCAGGCTCCGAGTTCCCTCTTCCATTTGAGCTGAAAACTATTAAAGGCCATTGAGAGCTTCAGAACCAGCTGGGTTTTGTCTAGCAACATTTTTTTTTAAATTATTTTTTTTCCCCCCACTGTGTTCACATCCATCACTTGCAGCTCGGGAGTGAAACACTGCTCCAGTCTTGTCCTGTCAACTCTCTCAGGAGAAGGCTGGGCTTTTAGCTTTTCCATTAAACTCTTATCTGTGATGTCTTTGGTCCTAATGTTCTTTGTTCAGCATCCCTTGAAGCCAGGGATTTTGGTTTCTTTCTTTGAGTTTTTACTTCAGTTTGCTCAGCATTTTTTAGCTGGTGTCACTGTATTACACCTTCTGGGGTCCACTGACCTGTTGGGCTGAAAATGAGCAGAGAAGTCATCCCAGTGGTTTTAAAAGGTGCTCAACTCTGAAAGATTTGAGCTTCTTTAAAGCTTAGGGAAGAGCAGGCACTTTTTCATGCAAAGGTGTGTTTTTCATGCTTACTGCATCCTGCTCTGTCTGGGAGGGGATGCTGCCAGGTCAGAGCAGCTCCACCATCCACAGCACTTTGTGCCTGCTTTCCTCTGGCTCTGTAATTCCTAGCTTGGATTTCTCTGCTCTTGGCCTCTCCTTGATGGGTCTCTCACAGCTGTGATATTCACTCAGAGGTAAATATTGCCTCCAGCAATTTATTTTACCAGTCTCATGTTGTTGCTTGTGGTGACACCAATCATGGGATTTATTTTGCGTTTTCAGTCTCCACTCTTTTTCCAGGTTTCTGCTGTGATTTCTCTTGATCCAGACTGTCAAGCTCTTGCCAATTTTATCTTCCTCCTCATGGCTTCTCATTAACAATGCTGTACTTGGAGTCCAAGTGCCCTTCATGCCCCAAATCTGCAAGATAAGTAAACTTAGAAAATCATTAGGGCGGACTTTGACCGCTCCTGTCTCCATCAAAGACTAGGATTAAATTAAGTCCCTTTGATAAACCGAGCTGATGGGCCCATTTGGAGTGCACGTGTGGTATTATGAGCCTCGTGGGACATATGATTAAAAGACGAGAGAACACAATTATTTAGAGAGCTACCAGGAGATAGCTGTACCTCACTAGTCACTTCTTTATCAGAACAAAAGAAGAGCCCAATTCTCCAGGGCACAGGCAGCTCCTGGGAAGTGTCTGTGGGTCTCTAATTGCTGCAGGAGGTGCAACTCCCGCTTTGATGTGTGCTGTAACACTGCGGGAGGGTGCTGGGGAGAAATCCACTCCAACCATTTCTGTCCCCAAGGCACTTGGTCCAGGACTGAAACCTTCCACACAGCTGGCTTCTTTATCTCTTTTTATGGTTGCTTGTTTGTTTTTTTTTTCCCCACCATAAACTGCAGTTGCTTTTGCAGCAAGATTGAGCTCAGCTGGGTTTCTTTGCTGGACTGTGATCACATCCTGACCAGCACAGGGAGCTCGGTGCAACCAGGGCTGACTCCCTGCATCAAATCTTCAAGGCTGGGCTGGGTCCTGACCCAACAGGAAAAGTCATGTTAGCGTAGGCTCTGCAGCAAGCCCTGGAGATGAGCAATGTCTGACTGGACACAAATACAATTTTGGCTGTTCTTTTTTTTTTTTTTTTCCCTCGGGGTCAGGCTATTGAGTCAGGGCTGGATGGCATATGTAATTGCAGCAAGGCTATTTTTCTCAGGTTTTTTTTTTTTAAAGGAACATTCATGCTGCATTTTAATTACAACATTTAGAACATGTCCAAATAGCTTGAGCTCAAATTGATCTTGTTTTTCAGCCAGGAAGCTTGTTTTTCATCTATTATTATAATAAATGTGCTATTGATAATAGTTTAGGTGCAATACAGCAAAGCTTTGTGTTATGCATCAGGTCTGGAGGCTCAAAATTTTCTTATTATCCATTACTGACATGACAGTTTACAAATATTTAACAAAGAAATTACCAGGTTTTCCTTGTTCCTTCTTAGTTTGCAGTCTCAGTCCTTTTGACAGCTGAATTCGGGATTAATGACAATCTTGTTTAAGATGATTGTTTGCTAGCAAACAGGTTTATTCTCTAAACCTACAAGTACAGTAGGAGAACTAACACTGACACTTTGAATTAAATCTCATCCTAAAAGCAAATTTTTTAGCTTTATTCCATCCAGTTCTCCGAAGAAGAAATTGGATTTGCCTGGTAAAGTGCTTAGACCTGTTAATAATTTTTTAGTTTATGTAGTAATTTTAAATATAGACACTTAACATGAAGGGCTGACAAAAGCAGTATTTTTATTCTGCCAGCCCTGAGCTTGCTGGGTCTAGTCAGGCTGTAAATGTTTTAAAATCCTTTCTGAGCACAAGCAGGGGAGCAAAGAGACCACCTTGACCCTCCATGGAAAAGAGAGATCCAGAAGGACAAGCTGGATATGGTTCTCTGTAAAGCACTGGAGGCAGCACATGGAAACATTGAGCCCAGGTCCTGGGAGTGATAAAATACATCCCTGCTTTGCAGCAGCTTCTTCTCCACCTGCTCCAGGTCCGAGCCCGGGGTGAAGGGCATGGAAAGGGGGGATGGCCAACATCTGCCTGGGAAGGTTGCTGCTGCTGTGGATGGCTGCAGGTGAAGCAAGGAAGGTACTACACCCCCTGGGAAAGCCTGATGCTTCCCCAGGGGAATCAGGGGCATCTTTTGGGAGAAAGCACAGCACTGGAATAGAGACTGAAAGAATGTGTGAAGCACCCCCTTCAGAGCACGTCCTGGGCACTGGGCCATCCCTGCCCTGTGGTTTCTGATCTTGGGCTTTGCATGCACAATACAGGAATTCACTGGTGTGTGGGCCTGGCTTTGGAGATGAGAAGTGAATTTGTTCTTAAGAAAAATCACTCATTGTTGGCACAAAATCTGTGAGTTGGGTTCCCCAAGGGCATAGTGTTTGAAAATCACAGATGATTAAAAGATAACACATTTGAGGGTTAGTTTTGTTTTGTTTGGCGTTTTGCCTTTTTTTTTTTTTTTTGGCTTAGTTTTTGTTGTTGTTTGTTTGTTGTTTTGTTGTTGTTTTTGTTCTTGTGGAAGGTGTTTGGTTTTTTGCCTTTTGGGTATGACAAATTGAATGCCACACTTAAATTTCTCCACAACTGACCCGGCCACAAATTTTTTTTGTTTTAACGCAAGAAAATCTGAGACTCTCCTTAAAAGAGGAGGCCTCCCACCTGAGTTCTGAAATACCAAATGTCACACTAGCAAAAATGACTTGGCAAGCTTGAGTGTAGTTTATCACATCAATCTTAAACAAAGATAAACCAAATCAAATCAGACTTGATGAAACCAAATAAAAACATGCTTGGCTAGAAATAATGTGTTAATAGAGAGTATTTCTTATTCTATTTTTTTTGATAAGCATACAGTGCATACGGTCATTTGCAATGCAAGCACTCATTACTGACTTCCCGTGGAACCAGTTTGGCCAGCATGGAGCAGCAGGGTCAGGGACAGGGGCACAGCTGAGGATGTCAGCATCTCTGCACATGTGTTTTCAATCCTGGAATAATCCCATAATATGGACATCTTAGCCTGGTATTTAAGCCTTCATCTCACTTCTTTTTAAGGCTTGCTTAACACTTTTCCAGTTGATTGATACAGCATCAATCACAGTAATGTGCCAGCTATGATGTTCCTGTTAATAACTCCTGAGGAGATGGGTGGCTCAAGGCCCTGAGCTGAGCACAGGCATTTTCCTTGCAAATGCCAGGGAAGATTCACTGACAACAGCAACTTGTAAAATGTGTGGAGCAGCAGCAAGAAACTGCCCATCATTCCACCCCCAAACACCCCCCAGTTTGGAAATATGACTGTCACTGAGGTTACATCTGCAGCCTTTTTCTGCCCAGGGGTTAAGGCTCTGAGGAAAGTCTGTGAAGCACAGCTACCAGCTGGACACACCAAGGGTAAACTGGCTCCAATTACCTGCTTTGCTTATGCCAATTGCCATGTATTACAAATCAAGCCACTCACAAGGAAACAAACTATTAAGCTACTTTCTCATAATCATTAATTATAAAGATACCATCACTCGTATTTGTAAAGTATGAACTATCCTGTGATAGCTGATTTACTTTTTTTCAGTTCAGTGAATTGTGATGGTGAGGCTGCAAACAGTGTTGGCAAGTCATTCCCACAAGGATCTGCTCCTGCAGGTCTGAGCTGGTGAAACCCCCCTGTTCATGACACAAAGCCAGCACAGTGACCTTGCAGGTACAGATTTATGCTCCCCCCATCCTCCTGGCCACCTTGCACAGTCTCTGGGAAAATCTCAACCCTGCAGAAGAAGGTCAGGTAAATATTTGATACCCTGACAGCCAATTTAAGGAGAAGCTTTCAGGCCAAAAGGATGTCACCCTAAAGTCTTTCTCTGACATGCTGAGCACCCCAAAACTTTGCTGTGATCCATTACTGTGGGTACTGATTTCTCTTCTGCTTTACCATCCCTAATGTGTTTAGGTTCAGAGTGGCAGCACAGTGAGAGGAACTCTTAAACCCCTCTCAGGGCAAAGGCAACAGTTCTGGGGAGACTCCATGTTTTTTCATCCCTCTGTGAATTCATCCTGCTGGTGTTCAGCCTTCCTTACACACCTCTGCCATTTCCTGCTGCTGGGTAGGGCAGCCAAATGGGTCATAAGAAGAAAAGCCCTTCAAAGCTGCTCATCCCACCAGGGCCACTTACTGCCCAGGTTAGTCATGGTCTGAAGACTGAGCTTCCAGAAGGATTTGCCACCATGGCACCTGGGACAGTCCTGCACAGTTTTCAGCCATTGCTGCTTTCTGGACAGATGTGTGCCAGCTGCTTGGTCTGCTCAGATTGCACAGGAGTCCGTGCATGATCGGATCACTGATCGATGCTCCACTGCCATCTGGGTCTAGGGAAGAAGTGACAAATCTTCCCTCCCCCCACAACAGCCATACCTTCCATGAGATTTTGATGAATGAGATCTTTATTGGCTGCTGGGCTAATTAAATAGAAGTTGCATCAGCTTCTAGCTGACAGGCTTTAATTGCTTCTGAGCAGATTTTGAGAGGACCAGATGAATATGAAAATAAGAGGAAAGACTGTGGTTTGGACCCAAGGATGTCTCTGACTGCATTGTGCTTCAGCTGGAAGTTTGTTCCACCTTTCCCTGAGGAACTGGAAGGGCACAGGGGGCTCCTGCACTGCGAGAGTGCTGTCAGAAAAGCAAAAATTAACACAGATAACAAAAAGGAGAAAATAGTATCCTGGTTTTAGATAAGAATTTCTGAAGTCTTATCTTTGCCCCAGTCTCCAGCTTTGGCCTTTAGCAGCTGGTACCCATCCACTCTGTGCTCCTGTTCCCATTTGTCACACAGGACTAACAACACCTGCCAAGGGCTGAACTGCCTGGGATGCTCTGACAAAATATGTATTCCTGAGACTGTTTTAGTCTTTTTTTTTTCCCCCTCCTATTGCTTTGAAGTCCAAAGACTGCAAAGGGTGTGTCAGTCATCCATCAGCCCCAGTAGCCAGGCCCAGCCCTGTGCAATTCTGCCGACAGCTTAGGAGAAGGACACTCCCCTCCATCAGCAAGGACTTTGAGCCTGGCCATTCATTGGAACAGGTCCTTTGAAGACAAGAGGTGCTGTGTGTGTCCCACAGTGTGTGCTGGCTGCCAGCAAGGGCTGCACAGCCCTCTCAGCCCTTGCTGCCTTTTCCCCATGCAGGAGCATTCCTCCAGGCTCCTGCCTAAACCTCCAAGTGGGGTATGTGCATGGCTCAACAGGAGAGCCACTGACAGAAGAAGTTTCTGGGTACCTGAGGTTCAGGTTGGTGCAGGGCAGAGACAGATCTGGTACAGAGCAGTAGATTAAAAAGTTAACTGAAATTAATGACCAAGCCCTCAGTGACTTCAGTGGTGTCATGTTTTTCTCAGTGGACTCTGCAGTTTATATCTGGGCACATCCAACCTAAGAGGCTTGTTCCATGTTTAATTTATGGCATGATGGATGAGTTCTTAGCATACAATGCACTTAATTCCATTTTGGGCTGATTTATGGTGTGATGTGAACTGCAGGTGCAGTTTTTAATTCAGTAGGTGGTGACTCTGATCCAGTATATGGAGTGTGACGGAAGAGATGATAAATTTGATTCCAAAGGTGATGCATCAACTTCAGTGTGAAGTGCATCAAATTTCTCACATGGCACGTTGGTTTCAGTGCATGACACCCCAGCAATAGCAGTGCCAGGACAGTTCAGTGGGATACTTTGCATCACCAGTGGTCCCCCACATCCACCAACTCCTCTGAAGAAAATGGCCCTTGCTGTTTGTCTTTCATTTGATCTTGCAGGTCTTGAAGAAAACCAGAAAGATGGCCCATTAGGTGCTGGTCAAAATATTTGTCTTCAATTTAATACATGCACCAGGTAAGGGCTTTTGATATCCCATCTAATTTCAGGTCTCACAAAGATACTGATGTTTTGGGGAACCTCAGCACCAACCAGCAAATTGGGTTAATTTTAAGTTAATTTTATGACTCAGTATCTTTGCTTTTAGCTCAACAACTGGCTGACCCACACTGCTGAATGGGAATGTGGAGTTTGAGTCCTCTCTGGGAGGACTCTTGGGCTCTTCAACATCTGTAACTTCTGAGAAATGTTTAAAAACACCTCTGGAGAAAACCCCTTCTCTTCTCCCTCACTCCTCACTGGGGATGCTTTTGGGTTAAGACTTCCTGGCTGAAATAACTCCATGTCTTGATTGGGAGTTCCTAATGGCATTCACACATCAGTTTTTTGGGACTTGGTGCACACAATCTGGACAGCCCAGGCTGTGCTGGGCACTGAGGGGCTCCCAGTACCCGTGGTGCCCAACTGCTTCCCCATCCTCACACTCCATTACACCAGCACCACTGAACCCAGCTGGGCACTGCAGAGCACAGCAAATCACTGAGGCAGCCAAGAAAGACATGAGAGGACTGATGGGAGGATTTGGTGAGAAGCTGAGCAAGAAGTAATTATTTTTCTTCTCTCCTTCTGCTGCCACAGCCTCTGTGGCAGTGAGGATAAATGCAGTGTATTAGCAGCAGTGAGTGGCAGATTCACTGGTCTGCAATTTATAACATTGTCCTCCCCAAAATCCCACTGGAGGGCATTATGAAATTAGCTAAATAAAGGGGGATAAAATTGTGAGAGGGTCACTGCGGAAGAGTGGTTGGAAACCCTCAGAAGAGAGGCTGTTTTCTTCTCTCCAACTGTCTTGCTGAGCTCTGAGGGAGGGTTAGTGCTCCTACACCAGATATTAAATTCAATCCAGTGAGAAGGAGCAGATGTTGATGTGCCAAGCCTGTCTGCCACCACATCTAATGCATAAGGATGGATGAAAAATCTTCCATCAAAATGTTTTGATTTTTCTTGAAGCAAAAATAAACTTCTGCTGGAAAAAAAACAACAACAAACCTTCAGGGCAGAAAACTTTTGGCTGAGAAAACTTTGTCTTCAGACTGTTGATAAAGGGTTGCTGCTGTCAAAGGGGATAAAGAGGAGGATGTTTTTCATCAGTCATGTTAATCTGATCTATCCCTGCATGCAGGCTTGTGCAGACAGATAAAATAAAACAGATCCTGATACGCTGATGAGCCAAACTCTATCAGTTTCCGAGGGACTTTGAGCTGTCTGCATGGAGAAGCAGGGGATGGATTTGCTTTGAACTTAGTCCCTGGTGAAGGGTGTTAAGCACTGGGAAAGGCACTCAGGCTAATGTGCATCTGGTCTGCCTGGAGGGAGCTGTTTGCAGGCTTGGCCTGTGCTCTGTGCTCCCAACACCTCTCTAGCAAACAGATCCTGCTCTCCTGCTGCTCACAGCCCAGTCCCTGCGGGAAAGGGAAGCTTTAAGCCCAGTCTTCCACTCTCCAAAAGGGTTAAAAATCCCCAGAAAATTATGGTTTAAATGGTTTAAAGAGTACAAGGGATGGGAAATGCTAAAAATAACTCCTTTCAATAGCAAAAAATTGTTCATGAATCTGAACTATTTCAGCACCACCTTGCAAACAGCTTTGTTCATGACCAGGGTAAGAAACACTGGGTTTGGGAGGTTGCTGTGCCTGCTCCTATGTCCCTCAGGGACCCCTCTGAGGGGAAGCTGGTGTCCCACTTAACCCTGGCCAAGGGGACCAGACAGGTTCAGGGATGCTCCACTGCTGCCATCCACAGAGAATCTCACTGTCTGGGTCTGCTTGGAGCTGGCACCAGGAGAAGGGCAGCAAGGAGCATCCCAGCTGAATGGCATGGATCCTGCTCCTGCGTCCCAGCCCACTGAGCCCTTGGCACACACACTCCTGCAGGACCATGCAGGAGCCTCCCATGTTTAAGCTGTGGAGAGAATTTATTTCTTCATTTATTTGCTTTGCATGGGAGACAAGGCTGCTGGTTTATAATGTGGAACAATCATTTTAACTGACTGAAGTCAGTCCTGTATATCAGTTGCTCTCTCCAGAGCATTAACCAGACCCAGAAATCAGCAGTTTTATGATACCTTTCCATGTTACTCTGGGTGGATTCTGGGCCAGAGTCTCAGCTGGTGTAACTTGGTGTCTGTCACTCTCCAAATCCAGGTGATTTACACTGTCTAATGCTGCTATGAACTTCTACAAGTTTGACAACCTCAGGTCCCTAGTTTTCACTGAAGAGTTCATATGTTGTTTCAAGGTGTTTTAAAATACATTTGACTGAGAGAGAGCACACAAGTCAAACTGTATATCCCAAACACAAATGTGTTTGTCCCTTCAAAATTAGTCCAGGCTGAAGCTCTGGAAGGAAGGTCCCTCTCCAGTAGTATGTATTCCAAAGGCTGCTGGTCCCAGTTAGCCAGGCCTCCTGGAGCCTCAATTCCCTCCTCTTTGCATTGCTGAGGCTCTCAGCAGATTTGATGGTTTTCCTCCAAATCCTTTGACTATCATTGACAATGAGGCTGCTGGCACTGCAGGCTTACAGGATGGCTCCTGCCTCCTCCTTGGTTCACCCTTGTCCACTATTTCCATCCATCCATCCATCCATCCATCCATCCATCCATCCATCCATCCATCCATCCATCCATCATCATCTTCTATTTAGAGTGCAGGATCCTGGGACAGGGAGTGTCTTTCCTTTTTCTCTTTTATCCCATTCCTTGAGCGGCAGGTATTTATTGACTCACAAATACACAAAGGGAATTTCTGCCCATGATAGAAAGGATGTGGTTGAGTGAATCTTTTTCCAAGCTGCTTAAGGGTGAGTCCTCACTTCTGATTTAAACTGCAGTTTTTAATTTCTCATAGCTAAAATGAGGGTTTGTGCCTTGTGAGCCACACTGGGCGCCCACATGGCATCTCCACAACAGGGTGGCATCACCACTGGGGAATCTCTTCCTAGATGCAGGATCCCTCACATCTCTCATGATTAGATGGTCACTCTGTGCTGTTGGA
Source organism: Vidua macroura (assembly GCF_024509145.1). Classification (NCBI taxonomy): domain Eukaryota; kingdom Metazoa; phylum Chordata; class Aves; order Passeriformes; family Viduidae; genus Vidua; species Vidua macroura. The sequence goes on from NC_071577.1 coordinate 29,599,201, forward strand.
TTTCCTGGGGATGTTTGACACCTGGGTGATTTGCACCATTTTGTCTCTCTCCATTTCCCTATGCTGCTCTGCTATTATTTTTTTTTTTTACATAGAGAAGAGGAAAATAAGATCTGAGAACTCTGAGGGATATTCATCCTCTGCAAACAGAGTGCAGTGCACACTCAGATGGACATGGGCCTGTCCTGGCTTTTGACATGTTTTCTTTGCAGATAGAGCTAAGCTTAGTTTCACCTGTAAAACTTGCCATTCACATGAGAGGATGTTTCAGTTAACTGATAATCCACGGTGATGACTTATCTCTGAACCTTAGGTCCCAGGAGGTGTGAGGAGAGTGTCTGTCTCTCCCTTTGACATGGGGCATTTGGGAATGGCTGAGTTCTAGGCTGTTTTCTGTACCTCAGCTTTAAAAGAAGTTATAAAATTTGGGCAGTTCCTTATTTGTTTTGAATCAGCTTTCCCCAATTTCCACCACCAGCATCTCATCTGGCTTTGGCACGTTTTTAAATGTATAGCTTCAGCTTGCACACAGAATTGAAATTTTCAGTCACACGGTGCAAGATTTGTAAGTGGTAATTGCATCAACTTAGGATCAATGGAGCAGAATAATATCTGCCCACTATTAACAGCTTAATAAAATTAATAGTGCTGGCTCTGCCATGAATTACTTTAAAATAGAGATTGTAGGATAGTAATGTAAACAATCATTGATTTTTCTTGGGAGAGTACTGTGAATTAGATATGACTCTCTTCAGTACGTAGTTGATACCAGACAATGCAGAAAGTGTATCTGAGTACCTTTAAGGTGGGTGGAGAGGGAAAAAGTGAAAGGGCCCCTGTGGCACTGGGAAGGTGATTAGATAAATGAAACCAGCCCAAACTAGAAGATGAAAGCTCAGAGCCTCCTGGCACTCAATATTGCTGCCATCCAACCTGACCCAATTAATAACACATTAGTGCAGGACAGGTCTGTTCAATGGTTCAGGTCCGTTAATTGAAATAGTGTGATTAATGGCATTGGAGGGGATGAGGAATACTTAGAAAAATGACAGGATTCTGCAACCCTGCAATGGAGCTGATGCATTACTCGAGGGTGAGGGAGATGGGAGGTGGCTTTTCTTCCCACTGAGATCCTGCCAGCATCCCGGCACTGAGCTCAGTGTCAGTGCCAGAGTTGGAGGGCTGGCAGCTGGAGGAACCAAATCCACCCTCACCCTGCCCACAGGCACAGGGGAACAGTGTGGGCTGCGTGGGCCTGTGGGGTTCCCATGCTGGTGTCTGGCTGCATCTGGATCTGGGGCAAAGGCATCTGGAGTGAATGTTGGGCTGGGCATGGAGGCACCCATCTCATGGGGGGCAGCACCCACTGCTACCCTTTGGGGGACACTGGGGCCCTGGCAGCAGTATGGCTGTGTTCCACCACTCACACACAGCCAGCATCCCTGCTTCTCCTTCCAGAGGCCAATTTTCCTGTTGATTCCAATTAACCCCAGTGCTGACATCCCAAGGACAGCTCCGGAGGTGGCTTTGCAGAGGAGCAGCAATTTGGAAATGTGTCGTGGGGCGGAGATGGCACTTTAGAGCCCAGCCTTAATTACATCTAATGTCCAGAAAGAGCTGTGCAGTGGTTTGAGCTATTGCCATTTGCAGAATGACTCTGCTGCAAGATTCCCTTCAGTCCTGCTCTTGTCCTGATGTCTTTCCTTTACATCAGTGCCTGTGCTTGAACTCCGGGCTCAGCACAGAGGCAGGTGTGTGTGATGCACACCCTGGGTGTTTTCCTGGCAAAAACAAGCCTTCCCTTTCTTCTCCCTGTTCAATATACACCCTGCAGCTGGTGCACAAGTGTGTGAGGGAGGGGGCCAGCAGGCTTTTCTTCCAGGGAGGCAGGGCAAGCTAGCAGCTCATCCCAAACAATTGCCCCTGGCTGTAAGGAATGAAGCATCATTTCTTTAAGATTTACTCTGCCTTGGTCCTTTCTGCTGTTTCCATCAACCCCATGAAAGCTGCGGGGGAGCTCTCCCCCTGTGTTTGGGTCAGCCATGCTCCCACACCTCCCTCCTGGTGCATGTGTGGCCCTGAGAATTCATGCCCTGCTGTTTGAAATACCCAAATCCACAAGCTTTTGAAAGACAGTGTGGCTAATGGGGACAGTTTGGGCACCTTCATTCCTGGCAGAGGCTGCAAGAGCAGCAGACATGCTGTGTTTGTTTTCCAGTCCTCAGAGGAAAAGCGACAGAACTTCAAGAGCAGCAGCAACATCAGGGAGAAGAGGGCTCAGAAGGACAAGCCAAAGCACAGCTTTTAACATGGGGAATAACAAATTAATAGAAAGACCCACAGTACCACAATAAAACATCCCTTAAATCCTTTGTTTTCATTTTGGATGATAAAGGAAAACCATTAGGGCTCAATTAGTCACGAGAGACAGGGGTCCTTCTGCATTGCACCGGCTTGAGAAAGCGCCTCCTGTTCAAGAGCGCTCCCTCCCCATGCAGCAAGGGATCATTAAATATCAAACACTTTATTTGTGCCATTTGCATTGCTCAGAGTGCCCTTGTGCGGGATGGAGACTTGGCAGAAATAATTGATGTATGTGGATTTAAAGGTGCCTGGATCTCTTAAAACAGGCAGGGAAATGGAGAGGCTCTAAGTGGCAGCTGCTGATTCTGCTGCAGCAGCACAGTGGGGTAAAAGAGGAAATAAAAAGGGGAAGGAGTCACAGATGAGTTTAGCTGACCCTGACATGAGGACATAAGGGTTTTGGGTACATTACCTTTCCATTGGGAGTGGAGAGGAGGGAACCAGGTGGGTGGGTGACAGCCACTGCTGGACATGATGAGACAGAGCTGTGCCACTGGTCCCAACTTGGCACTGGGGTGAACTGGTGCTTCCTCCCTGCTGTGCTGCCTGCAGCAGGCCATGCACATGCACAACACCTTTAAATATTTATAATGCAACAGATGACAGTGAGATGCTGGGCAAGAGGCTGAGTATTGTAAAATGCAGGTGAACCCAATTGGAAGAAATTATGATGTCCAACATCAGTTCAGAAGGCTGAATGATTTATTATAACTATGCTATATACATTAATATACTATATAAAGGAAGATACTAAAACTACATACCTACTTTCTCTATCATATCTAACTACTTACAACTTGTGACCCTGTTTGGGAGAGTCCAGACACAGGTGGATTGGATTGGCCATCAGGCCCAAACAATCCTCACCAGAATCCAATCAAGCAATCACCCCAGGTAAACAATTCTCCAAGCTCATTCCACATGAGAAAAACAAGGAGCAGAAATAGAAATGGTTTTCTCTTTCTTTCTCTCTGTGCACCTCAATGAAAAATCCTGAGAGAGAGAGAAAGCTGAGAAGGTTCCCAAAGCCCTCTGCACACTGGCCCTGCTGCAAACTCTTGTTTAGTGGCTGCTGGAACTCTTGGCAATATCAGCAGGGAGCTATGGCTTGTACTGAGCAGACAGAGGACACCCCAAGAGGAAAGAAAGGAAATAGTCCATTTAAAAATCCTCTGCATCAGAGCAAGCTCCCCAAACCCCTCTCTCTTCCCAGAAGTGCCTGTGCTGCACAGAGGCTGTGATTTGTTGGTGTCACCATGGGAAATGTGAAGCACAGCAGCTGATCATCACTTGCTGCTTTATTTCCCTTCCTGCTCCCTTCATTTCTTTGCCAAGACTGCAAATAAAAGAGCAGACAAGTGGTGGCTGTGCCACTGTCCCTGTCCTCAAAAGCAGGGTGGGCAGAGATGGCCAGAGAGGCAGAGCCCCAGGATGTCCCTGCAGAGAGGAGCTGCTGCCAGCACAGGGCACAGAGTGGGGACAAGCACATAGGGCTGTGCCTTGTTTTGGCCCACGAGAGCCTGTGATGGGCAGAGAGAGCAGCTCCAAGCATCACCTCAGGGACAGGTCACCCTGGCACAGGGTTACAGCAGGAGCAGGAAGGACATGGGGTGGGGTCAGGCACTAGGAAGAAAGATGTGCTGCCACAGGCACATGGACAGCTCTGGAAGGAAAAGCCTGACTGAACCTGCCCAACCTAAAGCAGAAGGGACCTGCTGTGGCTCTGGGACTCAGGGATTTAATTTTTTCCTCTCTGTGCAATTTTTTCCTCCCTGCAAGCAGAGACTGCAGCAGGCTAAACAAATAAGGGGCTGTAATGTAATCTTAGACATATGCTCTTGAATTCACATTTAGAGTGCAAACCATAATATTTTGGTTTATTATTTAATTACAGAGCTTGTAAATGTAAATGGATTTAGACCCTTAATTTTAGGAAGCTTGAATTACCTTCCATTCCTTGTTTAATATTCAGGTGGAGAATTTCCATGTCTAGCTGCAGCATGTTTGGGGTGTGCAACAGAGCTGGGTGAGGCAGGCATTTTCACCACTCTGTCTTCCCATTGGTAAGAGTTGGGCCAAATTATGTTTTGCTGTAAAGTGTCTAAAATTAATTAAGTGGCAGAGCATAAGGAGTTGGTTTCAGTCCTTCTTCCCCCAGCAGCACTTTGCAAACTGTGATAACCTTCCTGGTGAGAACCAGGAGGAAATTGAGCCCCCACTCACTGTTTTTTCTTATGCGCCTGAAAAGAAAAATCCTGTATTTCTGGAAATGTTCCCCTATTAAAAATTGTTTGCCTAATATTAATTGTGTCAGACAAACTCTCCCCAGCTTGAAATGTGAGCTCTGTTCCTGCCCAGTACTGGGAGCATGAGTCTCATTTTGAAATTTGTCAAAAGGCTTGAGCTCGTGTGTGGGACTGGTCCTGGAGTATGCCAAAGAACTGCTCAGTATGACTGAAGCTTCAAATCACCAAAACCTGAGCGGAAACTGCTTTTGAGGCCTTGAGTCTGAGCCCCCTGCTCTTGGGGCAGCTCCTGCAGGGGCTGGTGGGGTCACCCCCACAGCAGGAGGGCAGCACTCACATGGCCCCAGTGAGCCCAGGGTCCTGAGCCATGTGTCCCCTGCCACGCCTCCTGGACCTGCCACCATACAGCGGGAGAGGGGAATTGATTCCTTGCCTAAGCAAGGTGCCAGCAGGAACACTGCCACCTGGGAATGAGGTAGTTATTTAGAAAACTCCATTGCTGGGTGTTTGCATCCCCCTCCCTGCTCAGCTGTCCAAGTCAGGTATCCTGGAGCCCCTGCTGTGCAGGCGCTTGCCCCAGGAGGCACAGCATTGCTCTGAGGGTTTGGGATGTGGTCCTGGAGGTCCTTCCCCCCTGCCTCCCTGGTGACCCTCTGGTGTCTCCACAATGGACTGAGGCAGGTTTAGGGATGCTTTGCTTGTACCCCATGAGAAGGGGCCTGAAAGCAAGCTGCATCCTTTCCTGCTATGACCAGAGGAAAAAAGTTATTAGTTTTATCTATTTGGAACTGTATTTAACTGAGGCTGCTCACCCCGTGCAATTCTCATCTCCTCAGGCTGCCTCCCAGCATCAGTGGTGTCTGCAGGCAGCTGGTCAGAGCTGTGAGTGACTCCACAGGGACACTGCACATGGGCACAGCTAAACCTCATATTTGCTGCGCAGGCAGACCCCGGCCAAAATCGAGGAGGGGGGCTGCAATCAAATCCATGCCTTATCAGGCATGTGCCCACTCCCACCTGGCTTTGGACCAGCAAGTCATGGGTGGTGTAACCTCCAGGTCAGCTCTTGTACACAAAACTCCTGCTTATTCCCTGCTGAGTAAATAATTTCTCCATGAGAAGAGTCTGTGGAGGGCCATGCCAAGATCAGTACCACATTCTCTGGATGTACACTAAAGAATAACTGTGTAACTTTTCTCTGTTATGAACATCAAGTTTTAGCAAAGCCTGGTGGTAGGGTTTTTTTCCTTTGTAATGTCATATGATTTTAAACTGCTGCATTCAAGCAGATGTGCATTTGGCATCTGGATAGACAACACCACATAAAGTAACAACCATCTAATTCCTATCCATCTGGATTCACCACATAAATAATCAGAGTAAAGCACCTGGAGAAGGGAGGTGAGGGGGCTGAGCCCATCAGCAACAACGTGCAATAAACAGCATAAGAAGATGTCAGACCCACATGATGGGTCAGTCTTGATCCCTCCCTGCAATTCTGTGACATAAAAATTCCCCCCATTTGAGTCTGGACTGTTTACACAGCTGCAGCATAAATATTTAGATTTGGAAGAGAAACGCTTGCTCAGCCAAAATCGCTGCGAGATCTCTGGAGTCAGCGGTGGCGGGGGGGGGGGGGGGGGGTGGAGAGGCCCAGCATTTCCTTGGAAAAAAGAGAATCGATAATAATTAGAGCAGGGAGCTCTGTTTCCACAGAGAACCCAGCACTTCTGTAAAACTAACTCAGCTCAGGTTTTTTGGGGAGTCTGGGAAACTCCCTGCAGGGTGGGCGAATGCTGTGGCAAAGCTGCACAAGGGCCACACGTGGGGACCTCATGGACACAGGGGTTGGTGTGTGGTGGCGTGGTGGGGAGGGTGCTGATGTTGCTCTGATGTCGCTCTGAGGGCTGGAGGTCCTGGGGGAGCCACAGGCACCTCCATGGGACAAGTTCAGCCTGTGGTACAGCAAGGAGTTTGTCCAGTGCATTTTGTGTCTGTCAGGTGCTCTGTGAGTGATGTGTCTGCCATTGCCCTCGCCAGGAACCATTGTATTGCCATGAATTTCTTTTTTCCCCTTGCCTTTTGCTATCATAAATTTGGCTGTGGACCCAAGTTCATCTTTTCCCACCTCTTGCCAGGAGAAAGGAAGGCTTTCACTGCTCCTCTGTATTGCACAGACAGGTAAAGCATCCTCCACCCCAGGGAGAACCAAGTTGGCTCCTTCCCACTGAGTGATGACAGCCTCCTTTCTAGAAAAAATGTTTAAGTGGATTTTTCATCAGGTAAACCCTCACTTTAGGAAAACCATAAGGTATAGCAGTTATTAAAAAGATGATTTCTACTAATGCATCTGCTGCATCTTCATTATGTCAGGGCATCTCCATGAAGGGATTTGCAGAGGAATCCAGCCATTCATTTCCACACATAATTCCTCAATAGCCCATTTGCTTCAAAGACTTTTATAGACTTTTACTACTCCATGAATCCCCAGATACTTATTTTTTAGGCTCCAGGGGATCCATTGAAAAGAAATTTGTTTTCTGAAGTTTTATGACAAAGGTTTTGCTCCGGATAAAAGCTTCCCATTACTTCCAGCTTCTGTTCTCCACAAAGATGACTTTGGCAGGTCTCTTCCTATGGCTGCCACAGGGTGTGAGGCATGGGTAGAATTTTAGGTCCCATAAATAAATAATATATTTCTACTGGAAAAGAGTCCTTCCTTACCCTCACTGCTTTCAGTAGTGTTGACATTTTTCTACAGATACACAAATGCACATGAACACCTGGGAGTGGGAACCCTGCTTGTTTCCATGTTCTTCCTAGCACCATTATCTACCTCATCACCTGATCCATCTGGCACAGGCCAGCCCCCCCAGGGATGGCCAAAAATGCTCTCATAGATCCCCCTTGTGCCCTGAGTCCTGCCTGAGCAGTGGTGCTGGGGAAACAGCAGCGAGCAGCGGCTGGTGGAAAAACCCAAGGGTAGGTGGGATGTTGGCCCCTAACCAGCAGGATCCCACCTGGACAGAGAGGCTATGGAGATGGTGAAACTTAATAAGAAACAGGCAAAACTGGTAATAGTAAAAACCTCTCTCTCCATTTCCATGATCCTAGTGCAACATTTAAGCCACACAAGGGCAAGGCAAACTCACAACACTCAAGGAACATTTCATACATCCAGTGCTTTTTTTGGGAAGGAGCCAAAGCTCTTCTCATTTTGTTTTCCTAAGGATTGGGAATTTCCAAAGGCAAATCATATGCCTTGAAAAATAGGCTAATGTGAGTGTGGGGATGTCACACACATCCACTAGCAAAACAGGCAGTCAAGGGAGTCCACAATCCAGGTGTCCCAGGCTTGTGTAGCTCCAGGATAATGGTGATCTGTGTAAGCTGGAGCAGTCAATGTGCCTTGTTTAACAAAAATATAAACTGTTTGGTGCAATCCTGCTCCTGCTGAAGTCCATCAAGATGGCATTTCACTGCCCCAGTCTTCAATGAGACACTGAGTGAAACAGGGTGATGGAGATGGGGCCAACAGAGGGTGAGAGGGGAGGATTAGAGGAGAGCAAACATGGCAACACCAGCAAGGCTCCAGAGGCAAAGCCAGATGGTTACATTGCAGCAGCATTGACACAGCTAAAGGAAATATTTAGCTGAACTCATTTGCCATTAGGTGTCACTGGAATTTAGAACCAACATGTCCATCAAAGGAAGGGGTGCAGCCAGCATTGGGGTTTATGAGGGATACAAGCCACCACACTTCAGGGAGTGAGCCAGGCATGTTGGAGGGAGGGGAGCAGGAAAGATGCTGTGGGCAGGCAGGCAGTTTCTGGCTTTCTCCATGGAAAAATGTGCTGGCAGAAGCCATGGCTAGGTTTGGTGTTAGTCTGTCCGTGCGCTGCCATGGCAATGCACCAAGGATCACCGCTGGCAATTGGCTCCTTATGGAGCTTCTACATCAAACCAAGCTTCTTCCTCCATCCTGCTGGCTTGGTCTGTCAGGGCCATGTCCCTGTCCCTTTGCCTGCCCTGCCCCAAGCATCCTGGCAGGACTCCATGAGCAGCAGTGGGACTGCAGTGAGTCCCATGGAAAACTGGGCAGCCATTTCACTCTCCCTGTGCCTGTCCAAAGGACATCTCCAGACCTTCACAGCCCAATAGTTCTGCCTCAGAAACTGCAACTGGCAGCAAAACAGGGCAATTAGCCATAATCACCCTGAATTATCACAAGTCCTCCTCCGTCCTGGCTTTTCTGTCTCTCCTCCCCCCAGAACTTTGCTCTCTCATTAATCGAAACAGAACCTTTCTGTCACCACTGATTGCATCGTCCAACATCAGCTGCCTGGAAGGATAAAAATAAAAGATGGAAAGTGTGTGCTCTTGGTACAAATAAATAGGTGCCAGAGAAGGTAATTTAATTATGCAGTGATTGAATCAGGTGGAAGAAACTGAATTGTGCCCACAAAATATCTGCTCTGATGATGGATTGGAGGCATGGTTGGCCAAATGATGGGGTTTGGTTGGGAGGGCTTGGAGCAGCTCCCATCTGAGCTGTCTGGAGCAGCATGCCATTGGGACCGTTGTGGATGCCTCATCCCCCTTTTTGGCAAATCTGGCTGCTGGCAGAGTGAGGCTGGCATTAAAATGCTCTTGTTGTTCACTACAGATTTTCTGTGCAAGGAAAAATTACTTTAGAGCGGATGAGCCTGATGGCTGGGCTCATCCATTGATGTCCCTCCATTACTGCACCTTCTGTGGAATTAAATGGAACAAAATGGAGCAATTGATGGACAAAAAGGAAAAGCTCATCATGGATGTGTGCTACTGAAAAGTAAAAGCTATGAGGAGTTTATATGGGAGGGAAAATATGGATTTATAGCCAATAAAGGGTTTCAGGGAGGTCCCAGAGCCAATTGCCCTCATGATGTGCCACAGCCCCAGCACACCTCTAATTAGGATGAATTTCCCTTCTGCTGAAGTTAATGCATTATGTATTAAAATAATTTGTGTTCATTTGTAGCAAATAATTACTTTAAAATGTTATCATTAATTTGGATTATTTGACTTCTCTATTAATTCTATAAATAATTGTTTAAATGATTGTGTTGAGGTTGGTGGAAGGCATTCCTGTTGTGTTGCTGATGTGGTGGAGCAGCTCCCTGTGGTAAGATAGCTGGTGAATGATGTGTTTGCACCTGCAGAGACCCAGCCTGAGCCCTCCATCCCAAACAGTTTCCCAGTGCCCCTTGGTGACAAGGAACACACACCAGATCAATGCTGGAAATCACTAGGTGCCTCAAACTTGGTGCCTCTCTCTTAATTGTTAGGAAATGCTCTGATTTCCATGTAAAGCTGCACTCCTGTCCTTGCTTCCCCTTGCTGTAAATTTTCTGTCCCATGACACCTAAAAGCAAAAGCAATCTCCTTAATCACAGCAATTCTGAGCACAAACAGAGGTACAAGGTAAGAGGGGCAGGGCAATGAGCTCCTCTGTTGTGTGCCTTTCAATCTGGCTTGATAAATGGAGATTTTGCCAGGAGATTTTTCATGCATGAGCATTAAAAGGGAGCAAGGCTATTTTCTTTCCTTGCAAGGAGAAACAAAAGAGCTATGCTTTCCAACTCAGCAACATTAGTCTTTATTTCAATGGGGGAAATTAAATAAATGAATCTGAAAGCGGGAAGGAGGGAAAAGCCTTCAGAGCAGGATTTAAAAGAATTCTTCCTGGGGTTCTTCATGTCCTCCTGCTGTTTCAGCCAAGTCCATAAAGCATTAGGGAAACACATGGACCCTGAAGGCATCCCACCAGCAGCTGCTGGCTGGGCATGTGACGTTCTAACCCAGCAAGCTGCCAAAATTTTTAAAAAGTAACCTGTCAATTAGCAGATTCTCTCTGAAGAATTTAGTCTGGGTAACTTAAAACTTAAAAGCTCACTATGTTTAATTTGATCAAGGCTTTAATAACATCTGGCTGGATTAGTATGTGGGTACTCCTGCTCCCAGCAGTGGGGCTGGACCTGGCCTCCCAGCACCCGTTTGCTGTGCTTGTTTTCCCCCCAAGCTCATGTGTTTGCAAGTTAAGAGGGTGTTGTGTGGTTTCAGTTGCTGGGAGCTGGGGGTCCTGCCAGCACTGACCCCCCCCACTGGTGCTAAGAGGTGCGAGGAAGGTGGAGAAGCCAATCCTGACAGAGCCACTGTCCCGACAGAGCCACTGTCCTGGACTGGGGCAGGATGGGCTCTGTGGGGTGGCTGAGGGGCCAGTGGGGTGAAAGGGCAGGGGATGAGGTCTCAGCCCCTCTTGCATCTTGTGCCATCACGTTGTCTTTCTGTGGTGGGGCTTCTCCGGGGAAGGCATCACACACCTTGCACCAGAGAGGGATTTTGCCTGCCCTTAAATCACGCAAAGATGATTTAAGGAACTGAAAGGTTCAAGCCAGGGCTTCTAACTGAAAAGACACATTGATTTTCTGTAGCTGATGGAATAAAATAATTACTGTGGCAAAAAAAAAAAAAAAAAAAAAAAAAAAAAAAAAAAGCAAACTTTCAAAAAGCCACCTTGGCACGTGCTGTGCATCAGCGGGCTGGTGTTCCTGGGACAGGATCCTTCTGCAGCACCATCCTGCACTGACATGCTGGCATGGTTTTGGGTGCCCTGTGGTGGGAGCAGGCAGGGCCCAATGCCCAGAGGAAGGCAGGGCAACGATGGGGAACCAGGTTCCTCCTTTGGGGAGCGCAGAGTCTCTACCCCACTCTGGCGTTTGGGGACCAAACTGCATCCCTTAACAAAGCGATACAAAGGGCAGTGGAATTAGGATGGGGAAGCAGTGAGCAGGGGCTCTCTTGCTCCCAGGTCTCTCCAGCTGCTGGCAGCAGGGTGCTGGAAGGCTCTCCCTGCTCTGGTAGCCGCTCCCTGGGTGTGAAGAACTGGTTCTCCCCCGGCCGTGCCCCAGTGGCCCCGCACGGAGTCATCGCTGCCTTTCTCGCTCCCTTTCCCGATGAACGCTTCACTCCCCGGCGCGGCTGCGGCTCCCCGGGCTCTGGGCAGGGTCCAGTCCGCCCGCTCGGGGGAGAAGGTGGGAGAGGGCAGCACATCGCACAAAAATGCCCTAAAATGTGTCCCCAGGGCGCCCCTGGCGCTGGCAGCGATCCCGCTTTGGCGGCTGCGTCTTTCAGAGAAGGTGGAAGGCAGGAGGGAACAGCAGTGGGAACAGCAGTGGGACCCGCAGGCAGCGGCCCCTTCTCATGGCCGGGCTGGGGAGCAGCCGCCCAGGCCGGGGCAGCCCCTCTCCCACATCCCCTGCTGCCCCTTGGCTGTCCCACCCGCGCCCAGGAAAGCCCGAAACAGCATCCTCCAGAGCCCGAGGAGCTGGCAGCGTTCCCTCGGCCCTCCACAGAAGCACTTGTTAATTCTCTATTCTCCCTTAATTACACGAAAGCAATGACCGTTCCATCATCGCTTTACAACGCTTCAGCTTAAATCCACTATAAGGCACGAGTGTTGTGGCTCAGACACTTTAATTAACAAGAATGATCTCACCTTTGTCCACAGCATCTTTTTACGTGTTATTATCTCAGGTAATTGTTAAACTATTCACTGGTTTGGAGAGGTCTATGCTTTCATTAAAATGTCTTGCTTTTTCTGACCCGCCAGATTACCCACATTTTTACACTTAGAATTTTCAGGTGATTTGAGTTAAATCAATCTGCAGGAAACCAGATGAATTATTTAAAGCACTAGTGGCCTCACACTAGGAAATGGGATTTGGTCAATGCTTCTCCAAATTTTAGAAGTTTCAAGGTGTTCCCAGAGCTGGCTGGGAAATCAACTCCCTATTGACCAAAGCTATCAAAAGAATGAACTGAATAGTTTAAATTCATTTGAAAACTCCCCACACCTGTGGGAAAAAAAAAAGGCATTCATTAATTTTTAACATACCCTTTCTTGTTTCTTCTCTCACCAGAAAAAAAGGCTGGGAGAGAAACCAGGGGCTCTTCCCTCAGGAAACAAAAGCCCTTCCAACTGTTTTGAGCTTTTCAAAAATGCTGCTCATGTTTTTGTTGGGTTTTTTTTTTTTTTGTTTTTTTTTTTTTTTTTTTTTTGTTTTTTTTTTTTTTTTTAGGTGAAATTACACTGAAAATGTGGAATGATGAAATAAAACCCAGCCCAAATCCCCAGATGATAAGTCCTTTCAGGGCACACTCTGACGTGGATGAAACTTGCTACTGACCAATTTCGACCACTTGAAAATGTCTATTCTCTAAAATCAGGGAAAACTGAAATAATTTTTGTGTAAACAATCAGGACTGGCAAAAGCATCTTGCAGCACCCTGTGTCAGCCCTGAAGGTGGGCAGTGATTATGCTTCTCTGCTAAAACACGGCCCAGGGGGCTGCAGGAGGCCTGGTCCTTCCCAAGAGCATCTCCAGTTGCCATTTCCATCATTTGAAAGATCAGGTGAGAGCAAGACTGGAATGCAGGCACAGGATGAGACTTCTGCCTTAACTCTTCAAGGACCAAAGCACTGGATAAACCCTGAAATTTGGTCTGAACACCTGAACCTTCATTTCCTCCTCTTCCTCACCCTGAGTTCCTCCTTAGAAGCAGCAGCAAAGCTGAGTTAGGACAGACAGGGGAGAAAATCCCACTGACACTGGCCTTCCCCATCAGCAGCAGGAGCATCACTGTCCCCAGCACAGATATCACAGGAGCACCTGGGGGCCCTCATGGCCTTGCCCAGACTCAGCTGGGACACACACACCTTCCCATGGGCACTGGAGCCTCTTGCAACTCAACCTGGCCTCCTGTCCTGGCTTCAGCCTTTCTTCAGAAGGGCCTTGCCTTGTATCATCCCATTTCTCCAGCCTGGAATCTGCTTGCTCCCATCTCCTGGACTGTGGTGAGCTCTGGATCTTGTTCATGTCTCTCTGTGCGTGGAGGTGTCCATGGAGACTGGTCCCAGCCCTGCAGGGCTGCCCCGGTGGGTGAGGATTCCCAGCTGGACCTGCTGCTCCCCAACAGTGAGTTGTTGTGCTCTGGGTGGTGGTGAGGGCAGAGCTGTGTGTGAGCACATCGTTATGCTGGCATCAGCCTGGGAGAAAGGGCGGGGGGGCACCCTGCAATAAGGGACTGGCTGAATTCTGCCCCGTGTTTGACCCCCACGGGTGTGCGCCGTTCCCAGGGCTGGGGCAGGTCTGCTGCAGCATCACCCATCACTCTGGAGAGGCGCAGCTGAGCCTTGGAAACCATGCTGGGTGTCAGGGTTCTTGTGCTGTCCTGCCTCTCAGAAGAGCCTCTGGCACTGCTGGGCTGGGGGGCACATCTGTGGCTCCCAAACCCACCCCCCTGAGGAGAGAGGATGGGGAGGGCCGCTGCCCCTCAGCCCAGTGGATGTGGCTGAGGACAGGGCAAGGGCAGCCTGGTGTGGCAGTGATGAGAGCTGTGGTTAAGTGGGTTAATTATATTCATGTTGCTAGGAACACGGTGAATTATGTTAATAGCAGCATCTGGGGAAATTACATCTTCATTAATTGGTCCTGATTGCTGTTTGGCAGATGCGAGATGTTTCTGACTTTAACATGCAGGACAAAATTTATTGTAATCAGCGCAAGCAGTGACTGCACAAATACTGTTACCATGCCTTGCTAATTGACTCTCTGAAGAGGAAGGGATGGAAAAGACCTGCATGGCCATCTCATCCTTGCTCTTGTGCCCCAGCCAGGACAGGCTTGTCTTCCACCGATTCCTATTCTAGTGCTTCTTCTGTTAGACCTCTGAACATCTTTTTGAGTTAATAATGGTAATAATATGGTTGACAGACACAGGACAGCAGTCATGGGGCTGCGGATGCTTCTGTTGATGTGTTGTATCCTCGAGCTGGCCTTGCTCTGGCCTTGATCTGCCCACAAGGCTCCTCATGGATGTAACTTGGGGGCAATCGAGTCTATTCACATGCTTGGAGTTAAATGCGTTGGTGATTGGGAGACCTTTGATCCCATCAAGTCCCCAGCAGGATGGAGAGGAGGCTCACCCAGGCAAGGCTGTCCTCAGGGCACCCCTGGGTGGGAGATGGGGCTGATGGATGTGGAGAGATGCCAGTCATGGCCAAAGCAGGGGTGCAGTCTGTGGCATCGATCTTTGCAATGCTGCAGCTTTCAGTCAAGGGAGCAGCAGCAAACAAGGAATAAACCACGTTGCAGTGAGCTATCACACCGTGGCAGAAAGCTCCGTTCTTAACCAGGGCAGAGATCCTACTCCCTTTGGCTAAACCCCCAAAGCTCCAAGCAAATGCAGAGGTAATACATTATGTCCCTGGGGAAGCATGGGCTGAAACGCAGGCGAGGCACCGAGTCCCTCATAAGTCATGAGGCTTGTCTGGGGACAGCAGTAAGTTGTGTTACAGCCTCACTTGCTTTGCCTTCTTTTTACACAGCACCATCTTTCATTTTAATATTGGGTTTTCAGCCAGCTTTGTTAGGGCTGCTGCTAATTGGGCTGGATTCATGTGTCCCACCAGGGCACAGGACAAGCCTGGCACTGCTCAGAAGGGAAGGGTTTTACTGCCTGGTGCTTTCAATGGGCATGGCCCAGCCTCTGGGGAGCAGGAGGAGGGGACATGGCTGGGGTGAGAGAGGAATTCAGGAACAATTTTAACTCTTTACCTGCCCTTGAAGCTCATATACCCTCCCTGAGGCAGTGATGCAACGGAGAGTGACTCTGCATGATTCAAATATCTGCCAGGGAGATGAAAGCCTGTTTTACAATCAACCTTTCTGATCTGAAAAGATGTGGGGCCACCTCTTTTGCTGTGAAATTGGGTTTAAAAGTTCTTCAGTGCTGAAAGTATAAGATCCAGACCTTCACAAAGTGGTTTTCATAGGTCATCACAAGGAATGAGAACTCATTGCTGGGACAATACCACCAGAGCTTTGGAAGCAGCGAAGTCTGTGCCCTCAAAACCTAGAGTTAGGTTTCACTAAGAATCTGTAACAGGTGCTGAGCAGGGAGTTGGCCGAGTCTTTTTCATGACACTGACCCTGTAATTAAATGCAAGGACCAGGAGAGCTGTGATGCCTGTGAGATTTGGCTGCAAAGCAACACTTCTGGCTTGTGAGACACTTTCACCAGCTCCAGGGCTCCCCAGGTCCCTCAGTACAGGGGCACTGGGAGGTCAGAAAGCTCCAGGGTTTCTGCTTGTGTTCTCTGAGCCTCTGGGAGGCTCACAAAAATCTTCTCCCCATCACTGTTGCACAGCACTTGCCACCTCTGTCCCCACTGCCCTACAGTCCCCCCTGGGGGCTATGGTCCTCCCAAACTAGCTGTTCCAAGGTGACCAGAACTTCCAGCTCCCAGTCACCCCACTGAGGTGGGCAAACCCCACTAATTAGATGGAGAAATTAATGTTTAGTGGGAGCTTCCTGTTGGGATGTCTCCAAAAACACAGCTCTGAAACATGTGGCTCTTTAACCAGAGACACCATCATCCCATTGCCCCTTCAGCCAGCGTGGCAAAATGTGTCTCCATCTTGCTGTGGGCCAGATCTCTGTGTCTGGAGGACAGAAGAATATGGTACAGGAGATCTAGGATCCTTTTCCTCCCCCATCTGGATGAACCAGATGGTAAAATCAGGCCACTTGTTTGCAGAGGTCTTTCCCCATCAGCCACACAGGAAATGTCCCATGGAGGAAACTCCCATGAGTGGAAGTCTGCTCATGCCAAACACCAAACAGTTCACATTTGCAGCTGAGAAACACAGCAAGGAGCTTACTAGTTGGCAAACAGACTGAATTGTAGCACTACTTGTATTTTAAAGGGCAATTAGCACCGTGGAAGGATTCTCTCTGCCTCTTCAATATGCCATGTTTGTTAGTTAAAAGCTCAATTTATGGTTAATGTTAAATGATAACATATGTCACAGCTCTGCAGTTGAGCTGCTCTGTGGCATTGAGAAAACTGTGCCACAGCAGAAGTTCTGGGAGAGGCAAACGGTGGCAGTAGCACTGCGAAACCCAGTGGTACCCACAGAAATTTCGTGGGGAGGTTTTCCAGAGAAGACTGAAACTCTGAAGATGTTGCTATTTGGGGTTTTCCTTCCTGCTCACTTGAGAGCTGAGACTGTCGGACTTGGGTGTGGTTTCTGCAGATTCCTTTTAGTGAGGGTGGTGCTCAGGACCAACAACTAGCAATGCCAGTCAGTCCAGGAGAGATAGCCCAGGCTGGCCCATGAGCCACTCTGCAAACCTGGTATTGAGGCAGGGAACACACAGGGTCTCCACCAGCCAAGTAGAACAGCCTGGATATGTGTGGGGAGATGAATGTGCTGGTCCATCCCACTGCTTGGACTGGCCCTGGGCTGGAGCAAGGCTTTCACTTCAATACCAGGCACTGCAGCATCCATCTCTTACTGTCACTCAGCTAAAGCAGAGATGACAAGCATGTCACCACTGTGACCACCCTAGTGATGGCTCCAGCCTATGATCTCAACTGACAGTGAGTGGGAAATAACTCTTTCTTGGGGGAGAAAGTTTCTATTAGCAGTTGCAGAGGGCTAGCACTGGGTTCCTGCTCTTCTTGGAGACAGGCTGTCACCAGCGAGATCAGGAATAATTTATTTTTAACGCTATGAATATGTAGAAACTTGTCTGAGCTTCTGCACGCAGTGGCCATGAATTTAGAAACGGCGTCAGGAATCGTGGCGTTCGGCATGCTGCGATCGGGTCAGAGCTATAAATTTCTCTTACTGGTGCACAAGCCATTTGCCATACGTGACTTGCTGAATTTGTGGTCATTTCTCTCTCTCTGCCCCTGTGTGCAAAGTGTACGACTGAGATTTTATATTGCACCTCTGAGACACAAAGTCCTTCTGGTGCTTTTGCCTTGCATCCTAAACAGCCTCACTCGCTCTTCTCCCTGTCCCCTTGGCTTAATGGCTTCTGGCCACAGCCTGGCCCTTAAATCATGAGCTGCACCTGGACAGGCATAAACTGTGACTGTCCCCAGACAGGGAGGGTGTGATTGGAGTGGTGAGGGATGTGACTCTGAACACAGCTCAGCCTTGGGAGAGTGCTGCTCCTGCACTGAGCCCGAGATGGGTCCTCTGGCACAGGCACCGAAGGTGGTCAGGGCAAGTCCTACAGAGACCCCTGACATGTTCAGTGAGCCTTTCCAAAGACAGTCATTTGGAATACAGAGGGATGAAATGTTCAGTGTGGATTTCATGGGGTATGTTAAGATGATCTGTGTGTTGGGAGGAAAGCTTAAGCTAAGGAAGTTCACTGTGGGGACTGGAAGATGATGCTGCCATCCTCCTCCACTTAACTGCCTGTGCCTCTCCTCCCCCACCTCTATCTGTTCTAGACATAAAAGCTTTTTTATTGCAAGACTATTTTTGCTCAGTGAATTAAAATGAGGCATTTGCAACCCTTCCTTCCCAGTGCAACTGCTCCCAGCAGCAGTGCTCTCCAGCTGGTCCCAGCCCCTCTGGTCAGCCTGGGAAAGGCAAGCCCAGCAGTAGGACATGAGCAGGGTCTTGCTAAAGCCAGCTCTGCTGAGATGTGCCTGTGCCTCAAAATGGCTCTGCCCTGTTCCACAGACTGTTCCCTATGAGCCTGGTGAATGAGTACAGGCAGCAGGGTGACCAAGATGTTTCCTAAGTGATTCCTAACTGAATCCCTTTGTCGCAGCAGTGCCATCACACAAACAGGAACTGTATCCACAGGACTGTTTATTAAATTCTGGTCTGGTTGCAAAGGTGCAACCCCACTGAGACCCTTTGGTGTAGAAACATGAAAAAACAACAGTGGGTTTTCTCACATTGCTGAGAATTGTATCTTGCCCTTGAGGATCATACAGGTGTTATCAGGGTCTGAGCACAATTACCAGGGCAGAGCAGGACACTGGAAACTGCACATTTGTGGGTCAGAGATGGAGCTCGTGTGGCCTCTGCTGCTAACTCACAGCCACTCTTCAAAGCCAGGGTCTCCAGCAAACTACATACACAGCTCTGTTTCCATCAGAGTAAGGTTTCTGTGCTTGTTAAATGTGAACCTTTGAGCCTTTTCAACTTAATCCTCTTCCAAGTGTATTAGGTTTTTGGGGAGATTTTTGAAATGGCAAGGTTTCCTGAATTTCTGATCTACTGGTGCATATCTAAAGCCCTTAACATAATTCATCAGGGCCCTGCCAACATGCAATCTGAATAAAAGGAGAGAAAGCACCTTTGCAATCAGGATTTTTCAGCTATAAATTAGTGGAAGGTGATCTTTGTGAAAATAGCACTAGCTTCATGTATTTAGCAGGGAACACACACCGAGCAATGGAAACACCAGCTGGAGGGCTGGTGGTGCAAGATTACAGCCATGGGAACAGGCTGATGATAGAAACTGGTTCCTTGGTCTCTACCAGACACAAGAAAAGAGACATTTTAAAAGCAAAGGGTTCACAGGAACTGAAGCTGTCTCTTGAAACTGCAGTTAGGAAAAATGCCTCTGTTGCCACCACAAACAGAAATCAGAGGAGGTGAGAGCATCCTGGAAGATGCCAGCAGCTTTTTTCCCAGGTTTTGTTCAAGCCTCCATGCATAGCTTCAGAGTTAACAAATCTCTTGCCTATATTTCATGTTCCCTAACTTTTCAATTGAAGAACAACCCAGCCTTCAAAAACAAATCCAAGGATTACTATCCTTTGAAGAAAGGAAGATCTTGTACAGCAAGCATTTACAACCAAAACAAAAGAATTAATACATTTTGATTGTTATGGTAAAGAGAAGGACAGAGGTAAAAAGTCATAGTTTTGTTGCTTTGTTTCTTAGATAGGGGACTGTGCACATCTGGCTTTAAATAAGTAATAGCAGCAACTTCCCAATGGCCCTTAATCTCCCACCTTCAAGAGTTTCTGAACTAGCTAAAGACTACTTTCTTGCTAAGGGCTTTTATCTCACTCCAGCCTAGAGCTTTGTGACACAACTGAAGTTATTTAGTGGAAGGGAGAAAGTAGATGCATTAGTGAGTGCAGTGTCTCTTGGCTGAGGTTTAGGCTTACCTGAATTTATTATTTCTAATGTAATCAACTGATTGCTTATTGACCATTTTACTTTAAATGTAGTCAAGGACTGCAGTCTGCAGTCAGTCAATCCATCTACTCCCACCCTTGGTCACCCTTTGCTATGACCATGTCCCAGCACTCCCTCTGTTATCCATCATCAAGCCATACTTGTTTTTCAGCTCAGAGCTGTAGAAAACTGTGAAGATCTCACCTGCACAGTGTGACTGTGTGTGCTCCCTCTTTTTCATAACATAGAGCAGCTCCCTGACTGAACACACCTTTCTCTTCCCAGCCATCACTAACCAGCTATTCTTCTTTCAGCTCAACTTCAACCTGCACTTAATCATTAACTGTGTCTATCTGTACCTAAAAATTATTTGAAATGGAACATTCAATTATTACAGATCTTAAACACACTTCTGCTGTTTGATTTCTGTTTCAGCAATGATAAAGCACTCCAGCATCACACTCTCATTTTCTCCAACAGCAGCTGAGCCACTAAACTGATGACACGAGGATTAACCAGACAGTCTAACAAGTCATTGGTAGAAAGGGCTGTTTGTGAGGTGCATGGACTGCAGTCTGAATCCATTTGATGTGCAGCTGTCTCACAGTCATTACTCATTAGCAATCTCTTCCTCTTGCACTGTAATTTTCCAAAATGTTCTCCTTCATTTTCATGGAGAAGATCTCCACTGTCACTTTCAACTGTGACTGTACCCATCACGCTGGTTTTGTGAGACTGTGGTAAAACCTGAATAAGATGAGGGCCAAAAGGTATTTTCTGCAGCTCTTCTGCTTTGGGTGTTGGAAAGTCACATTCCTGGGTAAGTAATGTGCAGCTCTCTGGTTCACAGCCAACTTCCCTTCTCTTCCTCTTGCATGAGGCGTTTGTCCTCTGCTTTGCACCAGTGCTGCTGAAACGTGCCTGCCCTGACGCCCTTGTCTCCTGACACTTGAGGTATGCAGACACTGCTTTATTCAGGTACTGAAGATTGATTTCATGGGATGTTGCCTCAACCTAAGAAAACACCCAGAACACACTCAGTTAAAAGGAGACATGTTTCAATTCAGCCTTGCGTGATTATCTTCCATGAATTACTTTTGCTACATGAAGGGATGGAACTTAAAACTCTTTTTCTCAAAGCAGCATAAAGACTCAGGGGGAGCTAAGCAAAATGTCAGTAATTCTTTGTTATTGCTGCCATAATGGGAGCAGTAAGAGGGCTTACCTCTGTAGGATTTAGCCAGAGATCTCCATCACTGGGATTTTCTGCTGATTTTATGGCGCATACCAGCATTCGAGTTATTGCCTCTTCTACACGGGCTTCATGATCTGCATCCTGCCTCAAGAGAACAGAAGGTTTTAGGGGATAGATTAGCTCATGAGTCTCTGCAGAAAGCTGAAAGATCTTAGGAAAAATATAGATGGCCTTAGTTTGAAAGCCACACTCAAGTATGTGAAGTCAGTGGAAGGTTTCAGACTCTCTTCCTGTGTACAGCATGCAAACAGGTGACAGCACAGGCTTTGGTGTGACTGCTCATCTGAATAAGGATTTGCAAAAAAATAGTATGTGTATATAATCTTTTCCCTTATTAGTGTTTTGTTAATTGAATCTGGTGCTTGAAATTATAATGCAATATTAGCATTTAATTAATGTGTGCATTTAAACAGCTCTTTAGGACTAGAAGAGCCATAGAAGTATATGGCACATTTTTATATCTACATATTAAGTCTAATTTAAGCAATTAAAACACACAGGATGTTATAGCAACGCAGCAGCTATCTAAGGGCTACACAAGCACAGAAGTGAATCTTAAGGAAATTTAGGAAACATTTTTTCATGCAACAGCAGCTGACAAACTACTGCACTTTTGAACATCACTAGAAGGAAAAGCATGTTTGCTCTGAAAACTGTCCTGCAAAACTAAAAACTAACTTACTAACTTAATAACAGGCTCTTTGTTTCAGGCCTTCACTTCCTGCATGATCCTCCTTGGACAGCTGGATACTAGCTAGGTTAGGATAGCAGAAAAAACTTTATAGGATCTTGGCTTTCTTTCCCATTTGAGTTTCTTGTACATGGAAGGAATGGTAGACTCTCCAGACAGGATGGTGGTTTTGTTATCTCAGTGACAAGTATCTAGAAGTGGATGCATAAATTTACTTTAATTGAGATGCTTAGGTGTATTAATTTTGGGAGGAAGATGCAAAATGGTCAACCTACAACCCTGATCAGTCTAACTGTGGCTCCAGGGAACCTGTCAAGCAAACCACACATCTGGCTAGTACGAGGGCTGAAGGCAGCAATTTGTCCTGGAACCTTAAGCAGAATTTGAGATAGAAGCAGGGGAAAGTGCTCTTGGCATTTTGTGGGTTTGGATGCTAGGCTTTTTAATAGCCTTGTATTAAAAAAAAAAAAAAACAACAAAATACAGAGTTTGGTATCTACATGTGGAAATTATTTAAGGTGTTGCATTCTTGGTATTCATCCTGGCCTGCTGAATAACAGGGCTGTACTGATTGCACGACAGTATGTTAGAAAGCAAGGAATACTTTTGGGTAGCTCACATCCAGCTGAAAACAAATTAAATTTCTACTCTAAACTCTTGCCAATATAATTACTGGTTTCACTGGGACTGTAATTGTTGGTGTGATTCACATCTGTCAATATGAAAGCAGCTGGTAACAGCTGCGAGCAAGAACTGCTTGGTTTGGTAATGCAAATGTTCTCAGAATTGTCTTTTAGAATCCATGTCAGAATTTATTTTATAGATGGAGTGCCCAACACCGAACAAACAATGCTGCATCATCAGCTGCAGGGGTGATTTCTGTAAGGAACTTTCACCTGGGCTGCAACAGCCACGTCTGCTCATGGCAGGTACTGGTATCTGGGGAGGGTGTGTGTCATGTATCAGCAAGATCCAGCAAACACTCCTCTGCTTATGATACCACACAGCCACTGACTCTTGCTGGCACCAGACAGGATCTTGGTGACTTCTGCTGCAAGACCTTTTTGACAGAAAAGGGTGTAGAGTTTAGCTCCACTTTTTTTTTTTTTTTTTTTTTTTTTTTTTTTTTTTTTTTTTTTTTTTTTTTTTTTTTTTTCCTTGCAACACATAAGAACAGCTAAAAATGCTCAGGCTCCCAGCACCTGGGAGCTACCAGCCAAGCTGATCCCATCACAGCCTGCTCCTCCAGAGGGGGACAACTTGTGAGGCCCAGCTTAGGGCACAAGTGTGTGTGGTGACATCAGGGCATTCCTAAGCCCAGGGCACACAGCCAGTTCCTCTGAATTACCTCAAAGGCTCAAATTCAAGGCAGGCTTAAGTGGCTGCAATGTAATTGGTGCTTTCTCTGGCACTGGAAAGAGCCTGAGTGCACTTTGGGCTATGTAAGAGCCTGGTCTGGGCTGTGGGCCTGCTGTCCTTGCTAAATGCATGAGTTTCATCTCGAAAATTTCTCCATGAGGGAAATACCCAAGTGAGTTCCTCTGCTCTGCTTGGTTTGATGTTGGTATGAGAAATGCATCGTGTGGTCTTGGAACAGCAGCTGAACACCTGTGTTCTTTCCCCTGCAGATTTCCAGTCTAATATAGGTTTTAGAAGTAGGAAAAAAAAAAAAAAAAAAGCAGTGAGTATTTTAGTGTGGCAGCTTTCACAGGCCATTTCAAAAGGTTTTTTTTTTGTTTTTTTTTTTTAAATATTAACCTAGGATTAATAATAAAGTAAAGTAAATCAGAAAACCTTCTGGAGTATTGAGATGATCTAGTGGAAGATGTCCGTGTTTCTTGTAGAGTGATTGGACTAGACAACCTTTAAAGGTCCCTTCCAACCTGAACTAGTCTAAGATTCTATTATTCCCTGGAACCATCCCATGTATACTGGTTAACATGAGCAAGAAAAATCAAAGCCCAGGGAAAAGAAAATTAATTAAATACATGAGGAAATCCAACTTCAGCCAAATCAAAACTATCACAGAGGAATGAAAATTCAAAAATCCTCTTCTCCTCTCTTCCTATTCACATTAATCTGATTTAAATTCTAATTTAGCTTTGCACAAGCTTGTTGTTGAGGTGAAGTTACTGTTTTTTTTTGCTTTCTATTCAGCACAAAGCTGGCTGGCCCTTAAGAAACTAGGCATGAAAATTTAGCTTGTGTTTAATTGTTTACCTGATTGAAGTAAACTTGAAAGGGGATTTCTGCTGAACTGGGGCTTCAGATCTGGAACCTTGAAAGGTTCTTCTGGAAAAAAATTTATCCATAAGGGCTCTTCCCTCCCCAGCCTCTGAACACAACACACCCAGTAAGACTGAACCTGGCAGGCAAGGGACAGAAATCCCTTGGAAATGCTTACACCCCCAGGACATTAAAAGGAAAATACCAGTTCAATCCAAGAGTTTATGCTGACAGTCACAGGATCAATGGATTCCACATAGTGCCACCAGTGCCTTGGAACAAACAGGACCTGGAATTGGAGACACTGCATTAGGGTATAAGCAGAAGCCTGAAGAAAGACACAGTTTTTAAATTTAGGTGATGTGGGAAGTAGAGACAGAACTGAGGCAAGGACACAGGTGAAAGGTGAAATTTATTTCTCTCATTTAAAGAGCCTTTTCTCAAGACTTAAATGCCCACTCTATCAATACTATCATGTAAAAAATGGACATTTTGTTATCTTTTATCCAAACTCCTTCCCATGTAGTCCCAAGCAGGACTATAACCTTTAATTGCTGAGGGTAAGCAAAGTCCAGCACTACAGAGGGGGTACAGGTGGTGCAGCAGTACATCAGGACTTCAGAGGGAGTCTCAGCCAAGCAGGAATTCTTTTGTAGACTCTCCAACTGAGCAGACTTCCCAGTTCCTGTAGAACTGCCAGCTGGTTTTCCCAAAAAGCAGGCATCTCTATGCTTATCTAGGTGACTAAGTGACAAAACGTAGCTTTAATTCTGGTAAATAATCACCAGTATTAAATTTGTCACTTTTAGAAGACAGGTTTTTAAAAGAAAATGTCATGATTTCTGGGACAATCTAGTTTAGATCAGAGCTTTACAACAATATCAGGATGATAGCTGTGACATAAAATTGATTCCAACCCATAATTTTTATGGTACAAGACACTGACGTTGTTTTGATGATAGAGGACAAGCTTTGCAGATTACTGAACATTAGAGTAACATGGAGCTATCAAGGAAAGCATAAAAGATATTTTTTGACAAGTTATAAAAATGGTCAGAGACAGATAAAAATATATACTTGACAATGGGGAAAGTGAAGCAATGATCTGTGTCTGAATTGCAGACAGTTCTTTCTCTTGGTAGACACAAATTACTTAGAAGAATGTTCTGCTACCCAGATAGCCCTGTGCTTCATTATATCAAAACACAGCTAATGAGAAAATGTCTGTGGGGGAAACAATGGCACCAGTCCTGCAAACACTTACAGGACACTTGGAACAGTCTCATTTTTTGGGCCAGATGACTAAATGTTCTCCACAGGCTTAAATTTAAGTCAAACAAAAAGAAGCACTGGCTCTCCAAAGGTCAAAAACATTTGGAAATTATTCTTTAATCCAGTACAGCATACAGAACAGAAATCAGTCAGTGGAGGGTCACTATTTTAAAAATATCACTAGTTAGTCCTGACATATAAGTGTATGAAACCCTACAGACTGCAGCCAAAACATGTTTTCTATGCTGAACAAGTTTCAGAGTTTTGTTTTTATCAAGGAAACATCCACTTTAAATGAACAGTGCAGTTGCATTAGCAGCAATGGATTTATCTGTAAGGAAGTGTTTTCCAGTTTCACTGACTGCAAAATCATACAGACCCCCTCTCCCCCTCCCCAAATGCTCATCTGCTCTACAGGGAATCTTACACTGAACTCTGCTAAAGGCTGGGTGTCCTCCAAGTGAGCAGGTGTAATGATGAACCCTGGCAAAGTTTGTGTTGCAGCAGAAGAAAGCAGAGCTCCCGTAAGCGGCCGTGTGCACCCAGGGGATCCTTCCTGTGAGCCTTGGGAAGAACAGCGAGCTCCACATGCTGCAGGAGGGCATGCAGACACTGGGGAGCTGGTGCAGAGGGACTAGGCAGCAAGGGAACACGAGCAGGAGACAAATTAAGGGAAGTGTATAAATTTTTCAGTAAGAGATGCTGCCTGGAAAACCAAGAAGGAAATTAGGCATAGAACGCGCTGGCTCCACATGACTCAGTGCAAAATGGAAACAGAATTACTTTGGAGAGAGCAGGTACAGCCACGAGGAAAATACAATCCCCACAACTTGTCCTGTGTTTTCAAACCAAAGAGGAGGAACTTGGTCCTTTAGAGCCTAATCAGATTTCCCTTGCCAGCAGGTTAAGTAGGTAATAACTGCAAAGTTGTGTCTTTCTGCAGCTGGCACTGTTTGCTGATGCAGTTTATAGAAGAGCTACAGAGCTGTGACTCAAATAGGCAAGAGAGGGTCCATAAAGACACTTGCTCTCCCTCTTTTATTGTTGAACAAGCTTTTCTTGTTAAAATTAGGATTTATAGCAACAAGACAATTGAAATTATCAAAAACCAAAAGGACTAAAACTTTAATAAAGATGAAGAAATGGAAAAAGGTAATTAAAACAAAAAAATACATCTGGCAAGAGAGCAGAGCTAACAAGACCAAAAAAAAAAACCAAAAAAAAACCAAAAAAAAAAAACCAAAAAAACCAAAAAAACCCAAAACCAAAAAATCCCAACAACCTAGAAAAGAAAGGTAGGATTCTTCTACATTTACAAACTAGTATTCTTTTAGGTTTTCAAATTAGAAGCAAACAGACTAAACAAAATGAAAACAAACAAAAAAAACCACCACCGCTGCCTCCAATGATCAATTTCACAATTATAAAAAGCAGACTTCCATATGTTTATGAATATGGGACACAGATTTAGCTACATTCCTATAGGAAATGTGAAAGTAAGCCACAGTGAAACAACACACACAAATGCAGCAAACATTTTACAGGGAAAATGTAAAGTGCAATAGCAAGACAGAACTACTCCAAGCTAAGAGATAATCTTGTGCTAGCCTGCTTTCTACAGAACTTATCTAACTTTATTCGTGCTGAGAAGATACTGATCTAAACACTAACCAATCAGATAATTTTAATATTTAGGCTAGTGACAGCCAAATATAGCAAATGAAGTTAAAGTAGGACAGAAGTCCCAGAAAAGATAAAATGAGATGCTGTAATGGGAGGAAAGAAACCAAAGGAACAGTTGGGAGAGCAAGTGGAGCAATGCTGAGGATTTGTACAGCACAGAGAACAGAGCAGGTTTGAATTCTCAGTGGACATGATTAACTTGATACAGTGCAAAGGTAGGGCAAAGGTGGAATTGCTTCAAAAAGAGAGCATACCCTGAAGTGAAATATTATACCAAGAAACTTCTGCTCATTAGAAAAAGATATTTAGGTAAATGCACCCAAAATGAAACCAGTGTGATGGGAAGATAAAGACACTGAGCCACGGGGGGACCCAAGGAAATCCCAGAAGTGTTTGCAACCATGGCAATGAAAAATAAAATGAAGTAGGTGCAGGCATAGCCAACTCTGTGGGAACACCACCTGAGGACTCTGTGTGAGCACTGCTGCCCCAACCTATGCCTCATCCCAGCTGGTGCCTGGCTGTCCTGGTGCTTGGAAGGTGCTTCTCATCCTGCCTCCTCCTCCTTCCTGGTATCTTCCCATCCACTGAAACGGAGCTTCAAGGGCGACTGGGGTCAGGAATACAGGCACAGCCATGGGGAAAGGCACAGTGAAGAGGAGGGAGTGGGGCTGCATCAGGCTTCTCTCCCATAGTGACCCGGGTGAGAGAATGAGGGAAGCTCAGGGAAGAGGTGGAGAAGCAGAGTCAGGAAATTGCAGTTTTGACCTTTCGTTATTGAGGCATTCATAGGGCTCTTCATATGGGTTGCAAGTTGAGCAGTGTTTTTATCACCAATCCTAGCATAAATTCAGCTCCTGGACTCTTCTGCTTCTTCTGTGATGGAAATCATAGTTCTGGTGTCTTGCAGTTGGGTTGGACTGTCTGCCTTCTCTCTGGGGTGACTTGGGGCCAGCTCTGCAGTCTCCCACATGAAAACTCTTTATTCCTTCCTCAGAACAGAATTATCAACCATCTACTATTGGTATGGCCAACTCTGAATTTTCTTTTAGTAAAATCACTTAAATTCTTCCCCAACAAAAGTAGGTTCTTCTACTGTAACCCCTTTTAAAAAGTCTTTTGTATACTTTGAGCTGGAACATTACACTACCTTTGAATTACTGCCTTTCTTGACTTACTAAAACACTTTTCTTAGGTATCAATTATATTTTTCTTGGCTATCTGAAGTGTGCGTTCTGCTGTTCCCCACTTTAAGCCCAATCTGATGTTCTCACAGCAGAGAACATCTTTAAAGGCAGCACACAGGGAAATCCCTCCCTAACTTCATGAAGATTTCTTCTTGCTCAGGGTTAGGTTAGAAGTCAGAGGTTTGCCTGCACTGTTGGGAGCTCTGCTGCTGAGTACGATTCCATGGTGTGTTAGATTCTACAGCAGAAGCCCACAAAGAGAAAATCCTGCAGCTAAACACAGGAACTGAGTATTTGTGGCTGCAAAAACGTGTTTCTTTAGACTTTGAGAAAGCAGGAAAGCAGAAGCAGGGGAGGGGAGCTTCTGAGCAGCAGACCATGGTGAGAACCAGCAAGCAGTAATGTTCATCTTTTTCTAAAATAGTTTTTTCCCCATGTAGTGACAATATTTTTCAAGGCGAGAGGGAAGGCATCCAAGAGGCACCCAATGTGCCTCTGAGGCTACCTCAGTTAGGTCCTGCCTTGCACTCCTGCACTGCAGCTCCTCTGGCTCCAGGCTGCACTGGGGCACAGGAACAGGCCCAGGATAGGCAAGCACTGCCTCTGACAGCACCTGCCTGGGGTGGCAAGAGGGGGAATGGGATTGCTCACGGGAGCCCAGAGTGGCAGCTGCTTGCTCTCCATACCTTCAGATAAACTCAGATCACTTTGTAGTCTCTCTCCCATTGTCTAGTTATGTGGACATGGATTAACAGGGAGATGGATTAAGAGCAATTACATTAGAGAGCAGGAAGGAAGCCAGAAGTCAGTGAGAAGTGGGGCAGAGGAAAGAATGATCAATGATTTATCCTTGTACAGCATCTCAGTTTTTGTAGCTTTTTCAGGTGGTATTCATCTCTCCTATTTTTAATCATCAAAAAAGTTAAGCATCTATGTATGTAGGCTCCTTCTATAGACTGTGCTGAAGGACAAGGTGGGATGAATGTTCCTGCAGGACTGTAATTGTGTTAGACAAGAAGGATGAACCACCTTGTTGAGGTGCCAGGTGCCACTGATGGCAGATAGGAAACCTGTTCTGAATAGGATTTAAGCTGAGGGTAACAGATCCCCAACTCCCTTAACACTTGTCCCAGAGCATGGGTAGAAGATACAAGAAAATATGTGTTTTGTCCCATTTCTGGTCTTTTAGGGAGTATTTGTATATTTGAGAAAAGAATCTTGGTTTACTAGAAATGCTGCTCCATACTTAATCCTCAGCTTTGCAACCATCACATAGGTGACCAGGTCCAAACATTTATAAGGAACCCCTACATTTGTGTGACACAACTTGAGCTTGTAACTTCTTGGATATAGAGGATATAGTCATGTACTGCTGCAAGGCCTTCCACTACTCAGCTGCCTATTTGAGTAACCTTGACATCTAAATGTTTTCATAATTTGTTTCAGAACAGATCACTAATGTATAACCAGAAGTCATGTCTGTTGAAATGCAGCTGACAGCCAGTGGTCAGGTACAGGATGAAACTTTATAAAACCTTAAGTCTCAATCAGCCACCAAAATTCATAATAGAGGTTCACCTCTGAACAATACAGTGGAAGGGCACAAAGGATCTAACTGAAGTACACTCTGTGAACTGGCACAATGTTACATGAAGGAATTCTGCTTTCAGGCAGAAAGGGTATAGAAAAATGGCTGGTAGCAAACATCGACCAGAAGGTGGCATTAGACACATTAAGTTTTTGACATTCAAAGCTGTGCTCACTCTCCATGCAGCTGCTCTCCTGAATACCTAAGAACACCTTTGTCTTCGTTTTTTCAGCCTTTTATTGTTACAATAATCCAAAATGTTCTGCATACCCTCTGGGAATGAGTGGAGATGCTACATTTTATCACAAAATAAAGATGCCTACAAATTCTGCAGTAATTGGGCTAATTCTATGTGAAAACTACTGTTAAGCACATATCAAGACATTATTTAGGAATTCTCTCCCTTGTTAATAAAGGAGTTCTTCTAGATCATTCCTTTCCTCTCCATCAAATGTCAGCAGCTCCCAGCCACCTGCCCTGAAAGCTTCTGGATGAGATGCTGGCAAGCACCACCCAGAACACACTGATAAAAGGGATGAAGGCAATACCTCACTGCTCCATCACTGCTTCTACATTACTTTCCCCCCCAAGAAATCCACACAGTATCTCGTTCATGGCAATGCAGACAAATTGTATTACTGAGCTGGCTCAAGATCTTTATTCCTAGCAAGATTAATTTGTAATTGCTTTAAGCCTAATTAAAATTAAGATCATATTAAAGGTTCACTAGTACACTTGATCATTGCAAAGGAGATTATAAATTCAAATAGTATTGGGGATCAGGGATAACGCAGTGCTGAATGGATGTGGCATTTTTATCAATAGTAAAAATTTGTTCTTTGTGCTTTAAATTACTGACTGCTGCAACCTTACAAAGTGCTGACTGTGAAACTAATGATTTGCTTTAGGAGTATGAGTATGAGCTAATGTAGTGCAAACAGTAAAGGCTGATCATAGATTCGCCATTTGCATCTGTACCAACTGCAGAGCATACACTTCCAGTTGAAGGGTATCATCCTTTTGTTGCAAGCTACTATCCTGCCCCACTCTGCCTCCTCAAAATTAACTTAATTAGCAAAAATCCACTCTTTAAATTGTTGAAGGCAGCTGGGTTTGCCAGTTAGGGACAGGGGAATGCTCATATAAGTTGTTGAGCTGGCAGGTCAAAAGAGGTGACAGTATCTGGTAGGAGAAGGGCAAAAGGGCTCTAGAAGCAGCAACTCCACTCTCTGAGCAATGACCATTGCAAAATTCCTTTGGAAAGGCCTGACAGTTTGAGATGCACAGCAGTGCCTTACCAGGACATGCATGGCTGAACAAATGAAAAAGGGTAATTGAGACTCCAAATACAGACCTTGTTGATTAAATAAAGAAGGACACTATTTACAGCAGGAGACTGGGAATCAAGAGTCCTGAGCCCTGCTCTCACACTGCTGCTGCCTGCCTGTGTGACTGTAAGCCAGGCACTTACAGTTGAACCATCTCAGTAAAGCAGGATCAAAAACATCCTCACAGCCCTGTAAAGCACCATGAAACCTGTGAATGGTGTGCACTCTAAATGCCAGTATCATCATTAAAGTATTTATTAAAGCAACAGGTGAAGGCTGTTCACTACCAAAATATGAGTTCCTTTGCTAGCTCTATATACTTATTAACCAAATGCATTTTATGGAACATACTGCTGTCGGAGTAGACAGGTCAGAGTTCAAGAAAGTTATGAAGCAGACAAATTTGAGGTACTTGCAAGACAGGTGGTTGTATGGAATCAGGCAGCTGATTGAACTCTGATCTATGAATCAGGCAGCTGAGTGATAGCTCTCCAAATGTCTGCAGTTTTTGTCCAAAAAGTCTAGGCAAATAACTGTCAGCAAAGAAAGTTTCTGTGCTGAGAGAAAATCTGTAAGGTATGAATGTGGAGTGAAAGAAGAGGGAAGTTCCACAGTCAATTTGTTAAGATTTCCTAGCCCTTAATTAGCCAGTTAAATAGAATATTAAGTAATGTAAAGTTGGTATGTAAGTGGTACCTGTCCTGGACTGAGTGTAACAACATGGGCTGTTGAGTTCCTAAACTCGGGAAAGCGTTTCAGATCAGGGTTGGCAATGTTGACTTTGCTGAATATGCTGGATTCCTCATAAGGGATTCTGGTAGGATAAAGGAAACTGGTGTCACCAGGTGGGAAGAGGTGCCATCTCTTCCTGAAAATAGAGAGAAGATAAGAATATATTCAGTGCATGTCACTTGCAGTAAAGAACTAAAGGCAGTAGCAAGGTTTTCAATAAAACATAAATCTGCCTCGCTGTGTGAATCTCCTACGCAGTGAGAACACAGCCAGTGCTTACAGGCTGTCTCCTGAAAGTGTTTTTAAAATATTCCACTTTTTAATTTTTTAACTGAGAAGATTTACAGCTTCTCACCAATCATTTTTAAAGGCAGATAAAATTTAAAAAAACTCTCCCGTCTGGTTTCTTCTTCCTCCTTTTTTACATGCAGCATTTACAGATGCTCAGAGCATTAAAAATTGCTCCATAAACTGGAGGAAATAGTTTTGTTACAGACAATGTATTTTTGTTCACTGAATGAAAAGCTTTCAAAATCTGTATTTGTTTTGAAAGGAGGGCATTGTGTGTTTAGGATGGCAACAGTAAAAGGGTATAGACATTATATTCTGTTTGCTGCAGTTCTTACATGGCTCTTAGTCATGAACCCTCCATTCTTAGTAAAAATCACCTTGATGTTCCCATGCCAAAGATGTCATGAATAAAAACCAGATATATCCATAGACATAAGCATCCTTAAACATCTGTATTTTTTTCTGTTATCAGTACCACATGATGAAAATGTGGCTGGTTGTGCATTTAAGAACTCACTGGTGTGACTAAATGCCAGGTGGAGCAGGACAGGGCTGTTCTGCTCATGAGAGCACTCATGTGCCAGGTTGCTCTCTACATGCCCAAAGAAGCACATGAATGCACCACAGTGCCAAGGCCAAGCAGAGCTGAGACCACACTTTGTCCTCAGGAGCTAATGTCTCTCTTTCACTTACATAGACCAGATTAAAGAGAAAAAAAAAGAATATGCCAGAACTGGTGGTGCCAGTTTCATGGGCATTATAAATGAAATATCTTAGCAGGTACATATGGTATTTAGAAATAGAAGTTTTATATGGCAGCACTTTAGGTGACAGAAATAACCAGAAGGAATACACAAAGAGAATTTATTACATTTAAAAGGTGCCAGACAAACAGTGCAACATGATCAATGCAGTAAGCAATGGAAAAGTAAAGGCAGCACTTTACAGCACAGCTGGAGAGCTTGTTTAACTCTTCTCTTTTATTTTGGACTCTAGGAAGGGTTTTCTTTGTGTCCTTTCCCTTGGCACTCCTTGAATTTTGTCTACTGCTTCTGGTTGTCAGTTCTAAGTCACAGATCTGGAAATGGGAGCAAAGCAACCAAAACCAAAAGGGACAGAACAGAAGAGACAGGAATAGCAGGATAGTCAGAACTACAGAGACCAGCATAGATGCAAGTGCCATAGGCTGCTGATGTTTCTTAGTAATTACCAGAGCAACTGCAGGATGCAAGCACAAAACCACTTCTCCTGAAACTCAAGCCTTATTGCAACTTTATTTTGCCCTCCAAGCTAGATCCTCTGAGGGGGCAGAGAATGACTAGGTTAGGAGGCTCAGGGTTAATCCTGCAGGCTCACGGCAATGCAATATCATAAAGCAAAAATTAAGAAGCCTAAGGGATGCAAGGAGGAAATTCAAGATAGCAACAAAGGGCTAAGGAGCTGTCCCTGGCTTTCCTGCAAAGGCAAATCTATTTAAGTTTAGCATAAGCTTATATTCTGTTACAAAGCCTGTCTTGTTTGTGAGTCTCCAAAGGGAATCTTTCTGCTCTGAAGAAGCACAGGATTCACAAGCTTGTGGAAGTTTGCAATCTATTTACAGGCTTTGTTCTGAAGAGGAAAACAACTTTGTCTTTTCAGCCTGTGCAAGGGCTTTGGATTTCTTTCCCTGAGAGGAACAAGGATTTTGGTCTACTTGAGGGGGAGGAAGTGCCTTGGGAAGGTGGACAAAATTGCTGCATGATGTTGGAACTCTGGCTCGAGTTCAACATCCGAAGGTACAGATCAAAGAGGCTTGGCAGCTATTGTGTCTGCTGCATCACTGTACTAATTTAGTACACCCAGTATTTAAGTGGATCCTCAGAAGATTATGGCATTTAATTCTCATGGTTTTCATTGAGGTTTCTAGCTCCTGAATACACTAAAGTGTCTGGACTTCAGTGCACAATGCTTACTGATGTGATCTGAAGGATCAGGATTAGCTGCAGCTCAGCAATGCTGAGGGAGGCTTCTAGAGTTTCTCTGCTGCACATCCACCCAAGGACCTCAAGGCTGTTTACAAACATGAATGAAAACCCTACACAGAGTTGCCCTTCTTAGGGATAAGATGATAACAAATTCATTTACCTCAGGCCTTAAAGCCAGTCAGCATGTGGCACTGCCCAGCTAAAAGGCAACACACCTGACTTCCAATCCTGCACCTTAATCACACCACCACCACAATCTTACCGTTCTACAAAATGACAGAATAATTAATCCCATTGAAAAACCCCTAGCAAATTTCTCCTTCCACTCTATACTCTCAAACATAGAAAGTGTGTGCAACTTGTTCTGTTACTCTATTAGTATTCTAGCAATAATAGATAACAACCCAAAAACCAAAAGAAACCCACCAACCCTGAGGCCAATATGCAAGGAAAGGAGAAAAAAAAAAGAATGGAAAAAAAAAAAAAAAAGACAGCATGCAAACAGGCAGAAAGATACAGCAACAGCCACATGCTCCCAAATGAGTTTGGAGCCTCAAATGTCCCTTTCAACTTTGCTCACAGCTGGCTGCTCCCATCCTTATGGTCCCCTTCTAAATTAATTCTAGCAGGCTATTAGAGGCTCTTGCACAGACAATATTGTAAAAGTCTAAAGTAGTTTATTTCTATTTTGTTTGGGGAGTTTTTATTTTTAACTCTTTTATCTCCTAATTCCAAATTCCTGAATTCATAACTACTAGGAAGATTAAAGTGTTTATAATTGGACCATATTACATACAAACTAGAAAATAAAATTGTGTCAATTCCAGAACGCCCTGAAGTTCTGCCACTGTAGAACAGTTAGGGTGCTCTTCAGTCATTGAGAACTCAGAAAACTGAAATAATTAGGACCTAGAATTAATACTAAAAGAGTCCAAAACTAACTTTATGCACAGTATAACTCTCCTCTGTATTTCCTGTATGTATGTGCACTTGTTACCTTCCTTGTACTTGCAACACTAAGTTGCAGCCGTAGGAGTCCAAATGGCAGGGAGTGTTTGCTCCTTCAGAACCAATCCACAGCGTGCTCTCTTTTCCACTTCTTCCAGGAAAACCAAAGTCAGACCACCTTACATCCTACAGCAACAAAAAGGTTTATTTATGTAAGCTGTTGAACTGATTGACATCCTATCCTTAGTTCTGAGAGTCTCCTTCCACTGCTCTTTATCCACTGCACCTGTTTTTCCTTGGTTGGGTTCTGGAGCATGCATTGTCTGTTCCCCTTCCTCCAAAATTCTCATCTCCACCTTACATATCACTCAAGTTACTCCTTTGCTCTACAGAAGGGCTGCCCAAATTCTCATGGCCACATGGGGCTTCTTTTCCTTTTCAAACACTCTTTATCTTTCTCCACCCTTAACCATCCACCCAAGCTCAGGATTGCTTTTAGAAAAATTCTTATATATGGTATTTAAAAAGATAATGAAAGGAAAGAATGAAAGAAAAATCCCTATTCTCTTTTCAAACAATTGATAATCTATGTGGAATTTTTGCTCTCTCCTTGCTCCTATTTCAGCTTTCTCCACATAGTCTGGGAACACAGACTTTACCCCATCTGTGACCCAGTGTTATGCCAGGTTAAGTTTCTTATTATTTAATTGACATATTTGCAACTGCAGAGGCAGTGAACTTAAAACAACTTGATGACAGGGTGAGAAAGGGCAGAACAGGTGTACACATATTATGAACACAGTGCTGGATCTTTCCAGTCCGTTGATCCTCCCACAAACAATCCCTTGGGGCTGACACTTGGAAAGAGGCACAGTGAGATATTTTGCAGACAAGCCAAGGGTTTTGCAGAATGGTTCTGTGTAGCTTGGATAAAGCTTTCCCATGAATCTACATCTCTCCCTTGCCACCTGCAGGGCCTGATCATTTGTTTATTGGAAAGCACTTGAGGAATACTGGCCAGAGATACTGGCACCTTTTGGCTGGAGCCCCAGACTGAGCCTTAGGAAACAGAGATTAAATTTCTGGCTTCCTGAGGGTCTTGGGCAAATCACTTCATCTCTGAGCTTTATTTTTCCCATCTTGAAAAGGAAGATAATGGTATTTGTTCCATTTCAGTAAAGCACTTTGGGGTCATTCACATCACCTAACTTTAGGAACCTAATTTAATCTTGGCTCCTGCTCTAGTCAAAGCACTCTCAATCAAGCCTTGGAAAAGCCTCTCTCTTTCTGCTGCCTATAAAGAGAAAATAGGAATCTAGGAGTCCTAATTTAAGTATGTAAGCTTGCTGCTTGAAGACAAGTGGATGACTATCCTTTTTTAAGATCTATGGATGAAGAAAACTGCAGCTAGACATTATAAGGATGACTTCACCACGACTCTGCATCAGGAAACCCTCAAAATGAGCGATAGCCTTCCCAAAAATTAGGTGTTGCTAAAGATTCTGAATTTCAGAGTTATTGATTTTAAAGACATCATTTGAAAAAAATGCAGAAGTGTAATATAAACATTTGTCAAAGACAGCAAAAGATCAAAAAGAAAAAGTTGCTCCTATAGATTTCAGCAGGCATAAAATTTGAAATTCAATACAACAATTTCAGTGAAAAAGTTAAGCGTAACACCATTTCTACACTTTAATCTCACACCTAAATAGTTTTTATATTTTGTTACAATTTAAGTGAAAAGAAAGCACACATAATCAATATTAGATTTAAAAGAACTTTTTTGAAAATGCTCCTTCTGTAGTAAATAGTTGAAGCGATTATGGGTAAAATAGTTTTTAACCAATGAACTGAAAAGGAACTGGTAGTATTACTGAAATCTTGTCACACTGGGTTCCTTTTCTACAATAAAAAGCCACAGTAAGAAGAAATGCACTAAAAGGTGTTCCAACCATAACAGATGGCACATTACTTGTGATATATATTTATTTCATTTGCTGGTTATAATGAAGTTAATCTGTACCCGTATGTCACTTTAAAAGGTCTCATTTCTATTTAAACTTCATGCATGTATCTTGCTCCTGATTTATATCTCAAATTCTGTAATGAAATATCAACTGAACAAAAAATGTAAGATGCTAGATATTGCTCATAGATTAGAATAATGGAATCATTACCTTAGCCCACACAACTGTAAATGATAAACAGTGCAATCTAAATTTCAAACAACTTCTAAATGGCCCTATTAATCACTATAAATAACAGTGCAGTTGGCCTTCTTTTCCCCTTCAAATAACCTCACGTAAATCTAAATAAAATCTAGAAGAAAAAAAAGGAGTTCTCATCAAATTCATACAAGAAAGGAAGAGAATTTCTACAAAGAACTCCTTTGGCAGCTATAAATTGTGCAGCAGTGTTTCAAAAGCCATATAAGTGTGGAACTGATAGATGCATTTCTCTCCCATGCCTGTGAAAATGGCAGATGACACACACCATATTTGCTTGCATAACACCACCAATTCTTTCCTTCCCAGATTCTGCTTTTTAAAAAAATCCATGGCACAACCATTACATGTGTCTATTCTAAAACTGCAGTATAATCTGTTGTGTGTTAGGTCAGGTGATCAGGTTGTGGCATGACACCTGCACAGAAATGCAACTCCTGGAACCTCAGCTTTGCTCTTGAATGGGGGCAAGGGAAAGAGAAAGGTAGAACAATGGTTGTTTCCTTCAAGTGTGAAGGAAGCAGTAGGATATTCAGGACTTCTGAGCTGCTATTGGCTTGTGCTGGAAGACACATGGAAATGCTCTCTGTGGAGGTAGAAAAAGACAAGACCAAGACAGGACCACAGAGAGAGTTATGCAAAAATCTGGGGAAGCCTCAAACATCCCTGGAGCTCCCAGTTTAGTTCAGACAACACGAACCAGCCCAAGGTTTCGTGATCCTGGTTATGTTTCAGTGTACTCAGGAAGGGAAGGGGAAAAGAAAGGGAAGATAGTCTCTGTGCCCAATCCTTACCTTCTGACCCAATGGAAAGTCTGAGAAGTCTGAAAGTCTGAAAAAAGACTGATCACTGAAAAACACCAATTTTACTGGCACAAAAGAATAACATACATATGAGGACCATGGGAAATTCTTTCTGAGGAAATAATTAATTTGAGGTGGCTTATCAGTTCATACTCATTGTCACCCCAGTGATACAGTGATTTTACAGGGAGTTATGATTCCATTTTCACCTTCCAAAATATAGAAATGAGTAAGGCTTTACTTACTCTTTCTTTATATCTTTTGAAGAAGTACACCTTTTGTATAGCTATCCTTAATTTTGCCCTCTTAGAATTTGCAAGGAGAAATAGCAGGAATGTAGATGAAGCAAGACATTTAAATAGGAGATAGGCACACAGAAAATAAAAGGAAATACCTTGGGTAGTTGTCCTACTGTGTATGGTAATTACATACTTCCATGGACAGGTTACTTCCTGTATTTTACTGCCTCCACAGAATCTCCTCCTCACAAACAGTTAATCTAATTATATTAAGGAAAGGAGCTGAGCTACTTAAGAAAATGAGCCACAAGGCAAAACATGGAGCAAAGCCATGTTACAGCCCTGTTACTACAATGAAATACATGCCATCAATCCTCCCTCCTGAGTGGAGCTGTTAATTTGGGCACCATTTGGGTGTAAGATGGATGTGGCCTAAATGGGAAGGAGAGTGATGCCAGCCTGGTAGTTCTTTTTTGTCAGCTAGGGTGGTGTTTCTAAATTTGTAAGGAGACTCAGAATTTTCATGGCTGCCACTTGGCAGATTTCAGTTAGCCTGAGAGCTAATAGCTTTTATTTCAGAATTTTAAAATAAGTGGCCAAAGGAGCAGAGAGGGATAGCAGTAGAAGTTTCAGAAGCTACATTAGGAAGCTTCAATTAGGAAAACACAATATTAATGTTTTACCTGGAAAATTTCTGGCTTGTCTTCAAATATCCTGGCAATGTACTTGTAGTCAGCATAAGCCCAGTATTTGGAGTAATCATAACAACTGAATGGTCCAGAGAGACAAGAAGGCTGCCCACAACTCCAAGCCAAAAACTCCTCAAGTGTAGCTTCCACGTAGCTACAACTGGTTTCAAACTGGGGAACTAGAGCAACAAAAGAAAAATCAAATATTACATGAGCACTGAGCATAGAACCAGTAATACAGTTTCTCTCAGCTCTGGTTAAATGCAACTTGAGATACGAATCTGACTAGGTAGCTTGACTATGGTCAATAAACTGACCAGACTCATAAGTAAAGTCTGAGACTATTGCTTTTTCATTAAGGTTTAATTGAATGGCTGTTACCTTGAACTTGCTGTGAGACAATAGCAGACCAATAGTTAGTGTTGTTCTTCAGCACAATAACTCAATAACACACCCAAATTCACTAAACAACTTTGCTTCATCTCCCTTCCTAAGTATGAGTTGCAAATGTGCACATCAAATATTTCTGTATCCTTTATTTTGCCTCCATAGATTTATGCAGATGGGCATGTTCATCTTACCCTTTCCCCAAAGCAATCACCAAACCAGTTTGGTCATGCATAGAAAGTGAGGTATGCATGCTGCCAATGATCTATCTAAAATGCTGTGTGCCCTTATTTTTCATTTGGGACTGACAAAAGCATATTGCAGTGTTCCTTGGCAGACACAAAAAGTGTTTACCAGCAGGGTTTTGCTCCCAGTATGCTTTGGTCAGGCTGAATGATACAGCCTTTCAGCTCAAGGTCAGGTCACTTGGAAGGTCTGTAAGATAACCCACATCACAGTATACTTTAATTGCAGTTAATCAGAAATCTTCATTTCCTGCTGCCACTAATTGTGCCATCTTCAAAGAGACTTATCCAGTGTTAAAAAAAATATCACTTTACTATAACTACTACTGGGGAAAAATTACTGCAGCCTGCATGAATGACAATGAAGAGCTGCAATTAAATCTTGTGTAACTTGCACAGAGCTGCACAGAAATGGGATCCTTTCACTGCTGTGCAGCAGCAGCTCTTCATTCTTTACCACTTTCATTTTGTTACTGCAGCAATTCTCACAGAGTCTCACACAGCTTTTACAAACCTTTACCACTATTATTTTCCATTGTAGTAGCATAGGTAGTGGTTTCCTTCCCACTACTATCAAATCATTAACTAAAAATGTCAGTGGATGGGCTCCCTACCTAA
The DNA here is from genome assembly GCF_024509145.1 of Vidua macroura. NCBI lineage: Eukaryota > Metazoa > Chordata > Aves > Passeriformes > Viduidae > Vidua > Vidua macroura. The sequence continues at coordinate 29,639,228 of NC_071577.1, forward strand.
GGACTGCATACAAGACATATAAATCACTTACAAGTCACAAAATCACAACCAAACCCCTCTGTATTGGATCTCATATCTGTGTTGCAGTCCCTCTCCCGATACCCAGTTTTTAATGCAATGTTTATCATTTTACTAAAAGCTGGTCTGGCAGAAAGATTAGACAAAAGATACGAGCACTACTGAGGGTCCCTCAGTATCTGTATTACTTTCATGAGAAAAAAGAGTGCTTAGGACACTGCCTATTTTCCAAGGCAACTCAGAAGCAAATGTTTTAAAGGCAAGAAATACGCTCTTTCTACCTCTCAGCATATTTCATTCTGAGTTTCATTTAAAAAAAATCCAACTGTGAAAGGCAAGACTATCTTGTAGAATACAATCTTCTCAGGGCAGGGTTCTTGGTTTGATTTACACCTTATTCAGTACCAAGGTGTGGATGGTTATGGAAAAATAAATAGTAATAAAAAATATATTTGGGCAATCTAGACAGTTTGCTTAGATGGGTTTGTAGGTTGTAGGCTGCAACATGGGTAAAAATGTTAGCAATGAGCAACGGAAAGCAAGAAAATTATTAACAAGTTTGCTAATACTTAATGACTTAAAGCTGAGGGTGTTTTGTAATTGACAAATTGCAGATTAAGCCATGCAAGTCTAAAGTAGGCTGCCAGTTCTGTCTGATGACATGGTACCTGAAGGCATAACAGTGTTCCTCTTTCCCCTAATACTACAGGAAGAGGGGAAAGTGGGTTTTAGTTAAGGTCTGGTTCTGACAGTTGCCAAAATCTGTTCTTCTCAGAGTGTTTGCAATGTGTACTAAGGAAAATGTAGAAAAAAAAAAAAAAAGGTGCAATAGCCTTGGAAAACACCTAAAGCTCCATTAAGAATGCAAGTGAAATATCTTCTCCATTTCTTTAAAGAAAACCAAACTCCTATTCACAGCTGCTGGGGAATTAAACAAATAATCCAAGCAAGGAATAGCCATTTCATACTATAAAAAAGCACAGGCATACTCACAAACAAAAAAAAACCTGGCCAACTCCAATAACCACTTCAGATCTCAGCTTTATGCAACATTTAATCAGTGTACAGTACTTGTACTGTATTTTCAGCCTCCTATTCAGCTACTCATTCTACAGCCACCTTTGCAGTCTCCCTCTATATCAAACCTCAGAGACCTGAATTCTTTTGCCATCCTTAGTGGTAAAACCTCTTGGCAACACGGTCAAGTTGCAGCCCTTTCCTATCCTACTGCGCATCTGACAGCATCAGCTCTGTCCAGCATTAGTAAGAGAAACATCCTCCAGAGATCCTGTGACTCAGAAACTGATCAGCATGACAGCTTCTTGTTCTCTCCAGCTTCTTCACAGTAAACTCATTGTTGATTCATTTTAGTATGCAACCACCAAAAATGGTCAAAACAAGAAATGGCTGCATACAGAAGTCAGTTCTCTGTAAGTTTTCTTCTTACTTGGTGCTGGTGTCCTCCAGGTAGCCATCAGACACAACAGCTGTAATGCCACATCTCTGTCAGAAGCAAAACTTCTGAAGCTTTGGCCTATCCCTTATCCCACATCAGAAAAATAAATCTTTTGGTGTGGCTGGAACCAGATGGGTAGGGATTTCCGGATTAATAGCATCTTCACTGTACTTGTGATGAACTCTGGTACTCTCTTTTTTCCCCTTCTTATGGATACAAACTCTTCAACTTGTGTAATCAGACAGAATACTATCAGACAGAATACTATCAAACACACACTTAGGTACAAATAATATACACAAATAATACTGCTAGCTCTCACATTTTTCCATGTTTCAAATGTGCAATCCACATTGATATGCCTCAGGAAGTTACAAACTAGTAAGAAAAGCAAATATAAAATCCTTGCAACTCCCAGCAAGTTGCCCCATTTGCAATTCTCACTTTTGTACATTAAGGAATCTTCAGCTTGGGAAACCCATCCAGGCTGCAGATGTGGCACTAAAGAAAGATGAGGAGTTGCTGTAGTAAGAGGTCTCCATGAATTCTGAGTTTTCCAGATGAATCTCATGGCTTAAATAACCTCAGAAACTCTGAAGGTGCCATTTCAGAGTGTCACCAGAATGTGCCTTTAAGCAGGAGAGTGGATTTTTTCTTCTGCATTTCCAACTCCATAGTAGGAATGGTCCCACCTAGTCTTAAGGCAATAAACCTCTTGTGAATGTGGAAGGAATATCCAGAAAGAGATCAATGCAATTTTAGTTGTATTCTAAAATAAAAATTCTGTTCTCTCTCTGAGCAGATGACTGGCTCCATTTCACCTAGGAAAGTTAGCAGGAACAATAAGAAAGAGAGAGAGGCCCTCATTAAAAGTAGTTTTAAGCATGCAATAGTGAGATCAACCACCTTCCAAATGACAGTGGCACATGGAATGTATTACATTATTTCAGACTCCGAGATGGCTTGGATAATGGCTTCACTAATATATTCTTATATTGAAAATTCTTTATGGCATCACAGGTCTCATTCAGTTACAATATAACCCCTGAAGGCTGTACCAATCTCCTTGAAGACAATTCTAACCAACATTACCACATAATGGAGGATCCTGGAGACAAACTGATTGCTGCAAAGGGATAAATGCCTTTAGGAAAAAGCAAAATGCAGTTAGATGCTTCAAGATATAAATTCCAATTTAAATCCACTCTGTATCTCTAGTGACTACAAGTTATTGTTAAGTGACAACTCTTATCTACTCAGCTGGTGGCATCAATCTGTGACTTAGCTACATAACACTCCATCAGTCCCATCAGAAACTCTGCCAGCTGGAACATCCATCTGGCTCTCAAAAAGTGCCTACTAATTAATGGAGAATAGGACCAAAACTACTCTTTTACCTGGTAGGCCCTGTATGTTACAACTCAGATATATTAACAAGGTATACGGCAACAAAGTATATAGGTAACAAGGAAAGTATCATATATATATATATATATATATATATATATATATATATATTCATATATATATATATGCTGCACCTTCTCTATTGGCAATGGGATGCATTTCACACTTAGAGAAAGAATTAGGTGGTACCTCACTGAACTACAGAGATACTTCTACGAAGATGTATACCAAGGTTTTAATTCTACACCTCAGTTCTCCCATCTGCAGAAAGTAAGTAAATAATATCTGTTTCCCCCCAGGAGCGGCATAGAAATCATTAATCCATGCTGGTAAAATGCTTTGAAATCCTAACACACCAAGCATTTTCCCTCTAACACTTCTGTTTCATCACTTCTCTTGCAAAAATGGAACGTGAAATAACATGGTCATGATGCTGTGAAGAAAGCAAATTTCACAGTGTTAAGTAAGATAGCATGATGTAATCCTACCACTTTCACTGGAACTGGCAGACCCTCATCTGGAGTCTTTGTGCTGACTCCACATTCCAAGAAAGAGGAAGTTCAACTGAAAAAGGTTAGAAGACTACTGAAAGAATAGTTGTGTGGGGTCTAAAAGACCATGACATATTAAATATTTTTAAAGTGGATTTTTCTGGCCTAAGGGTTAAAAAAAAATCCTAAAGGTAGTCAAGATACTTTATAGGCAAAATGGAGAAAGTGCATGGCAAATTGTATTTTGGTATGTTGTTGGGAGGGCAAAGGATGTTAAGGGCAGGGATAAAGCAGTGCAGAACCTTTCAAGTAGATAGCAGATGGAAAATGTTTCTTCTATCTTCCCTCCATGGTATGAAACTCAGTCTGTCCATGGACACACTACTGTGTGACTACAGAGATGAAATTGTAGCATTTAAAATCAAGTTGGAAAATTGTCTTTCTCCCATGGCATGTTCCAAGATGTATGAGTGAATCTGGAGGTTTAGCAGTGAAATTACTGCACTGGTGTCAAATTATTTTCTTAATGTTTTATACTTCCATCATGTCTTTCATCACAGGACCTTAAAGTACTGAAAACCACCTAAGTCTTAAAAACATCTGGAGGAAGGTGAGAATTACCACCATACAGATAAATACCCCAAGTCTGGCTAACTATTTAGCTAATTCCTTAACAGAGGCTTATGGATATGGAAGCTCAGCTCACCTGAACAATCTGATCATGGGTAAGACCAGGACCAAACCCACACACTACAAAGCAAGGAAGGAAAACTGAGAGACTTGGTTCTTAAATGCTGGTGTTACCCACCAGACCTCCTACTAAGAATAAATGCATGAGAAAGAGAAGGGAGAGTTCTACTGCTGGGCAAATCCCATTCCTAAAAACAAAGCCTGCAATGAAAACCAATACATTAGAGAAAGAACAGTTATAATGAAAAGGCAGATAATTGCAGGACCTAGAAAAGAGACTTGTGACATTAATGCCTGTCCACCTTATTCTCACCTAAATCCACCGTCTTCAGGCCCAGCCTAAACTGGACTGTCTTTCCCTCCAACACAGCAGAAAGGTATTTGACATTCCAGTGCAGGGCTGGCCAGTTGCCAACCATGTTACAGAAGACTGCAGGTTGCTGTAGAGACATCACAATTTCCTTGGTTTTCTCAGGAGTAAATGGTTTGACATCTTCATCTATGTAAAGAAAAAAAAACCAAAAAAACAGATGGAGAGAGATGATTTATCATAAATGAAGTGTTACCTACCATCTTCCATGGGACAGAAAACAGTAAGAACTAAGACCTCCTGTGTTTATAACTGATTGTTTTATTGCATTTGTAGATTTTTTAAAAATCAAAGTTGTACTGCAAACACTGGAAGAACTAAATTAAAGTTTAAAGTGGCATATTAGCATTTAAAATATAAAGCAAAAAATAAAAATAGGCACATGTTTAGAATTTTCACTTGTATCTTAGGCAATAAAACACTGTTGCCAAACTGCTTAGGAATAGGCTAACAAAAAAATAAACTTGTAAATAATGTTCAGAGTTTAGAGAACATGAATATAATGAGTAACAGTTTTTCTGCATGGGATTCTTTCCAAAATTGTAGTGTATTGTCAGAGGTAGCAAACCAGCTCTCCATGTGTTCTCTTTAAACTGAGAAACAGTAGCACAACGAATCAGCAGGTATTTTTGAAGTGTTTTAAAATTTCATCAACAGAATTTAGAAGAAGAAAATTATGCCAATCCAAGAAGTAAACTAACCCAAGATTTCCATTTATTCCTTTGCTGTTTAGAGATCTATATGCCCCACTGAAACTGTCAAGCTAAAATGCTGGCAATCTTGAATTAACTCAGCACTTTCAGAACAACTTTTCTTTAGGGACATATTCAGAAGGAAAATCTGGAGTTTTTTTAAAAAGAATGACATCTCCATAGAGCGGAAGAGGCGGACTACAGCTTCAGATCATAAAAAAATCCATTCATTATTTTAACCTCAATTGAAGTTAACTCATCCAGAATTTGTATCTGCATAATGGCTAAGATTTAACATTAATTGATACATGTGGCTCCTCCTGACTTCCAGCAGTTTATTTAAAACAAACAAACCAATTCAATCATTGTATTTAGGGGTCAAATGATGGTCTGGCATACATGATGAGTTAAATAAATACAGGCCAAGAAAATTTCCTTCATTGCTGGGTGCTAATTTTGCCTGTCACTTCTCCCCATATGTGAGAGATAGCAGAGAACCACCCAGTGGCACATGGGGCAACCCTGTGGAGCCAGCTAGGGGAAACACAAGATGACCCACTGGGAACAATGTCACTGAGAAAAGTTCTTCAGGATTAATTTAAATGCAACAAAAATCCAAAATAAATCTTTGAATTCTGAAGTGGGAATAAGAGGTGTCCTGTGCATGCTGTGTGCTGTATCTTGATGGTAACTTTTGCCAAGTCCCTCTTCTTTCGACAGGGTTTATACTCCCATATAGCTGTGCATTTTTTCTAAATTAGAAAAAATGCACAGCTATATGTTTTCTAAATTAAGCTGCTATCTTCACACAAACTCAGTGGGAGGTATTGGGGCTGGGGTTTCCTAGAGTCAATGGGTCTCTTATTCCACAGACTTCCAGGGAAACCAAATCCCTCACTTTTCACTTCTGAAAACTCCATTGTGAAGCTTTAAAACTAAAGACCTCTGGTATTTTATCTTCATGGAACATAAAAAATTTAAATGGCTTCTCCTTCCTAAGGCAGACAGGAGGGAGCTTGGATTTTGGTTTGTTTTCCACATTTCCTCTCATACGCAGAGCAACACTTGACGGGATGGTGTTGCTGTGACACAGAGATGTCTCTGACACTTGGCCTTCAGTCTCACACCCCAGCAACTTACACAAGCAGGACATAAGGAGGCCTCACGGGGACCGTATGTCTCAGCATATGGTGTTCCCTACCCCGGGAGGAGGCTCTGGGGCTTTCCAAGGAATAGGTTAGCACACCTAGGGAAGGCAGAAGGACCATCTGCAGACACAAGGGCACGTGCTGGTGCAGCCACCAGGAGCTGGCTGGAGGCATGGCAAGAGGTGAAAGCTCAGCATGGCTTTTCACAGTGATTCTGTTCAAGAGCTAACGCAAGACTCGGTCCAGATCTGAACACACTCAGGGGCTTTATAAAACTGTCTTTCACCAGTGCAATTATAAAATTGTACAGAGGTGGCTTTCACCATGTGGGAGCTGGCAGGTCTTACCTACCTTTCAGATTTTCCAGCTCATAAAAATGAAATTACTTCTGCTTAGGCCATGTTTATCACTGCATGGCTGTCCTTTTAACTACTCAGATTTTTTTTTTTTTTTTTTTTTTTTTTTTGCTTTAAGGGCACTACATTTAAGTATTTTAGAGGATGTAAACGTAACTAAATGCAAGAAACTGGTGATACCTTTTTGGAAGATTTTGTAAAGCTGACTTTTATTGCAAAAGTTTCAGGTTTATCCTGTAACTTCAGTCAACAGTTGGGATATGCTACAAAAGCAGAAATTTTACTGGAAGAGACAGGAAGGCTCTTTGAAGCCAACTGTTGATTCTGTGTGGCTTTCTAATGTGATTACCACATGCACATCATGCTTTTGCACGGTGTGGTTTTAACCACAGAGCATACACACACAGTGGGAAGCTCAGAGCTGAAGCTACTGGGAGAGTAGGCCACTGCCAAACAAAAAAACACAATTAGGCTAAATAGCCTCTCCTCTACTGAATGATTGTCATGTCACCATGTTCAGCTGTAAACATATTTCCCTATAAAATCAAGAAAACATGAAAGAGGACAGTCTGTCTTACTAAGATGCAAATAATTCCTATCTTCAAAAAGTATTAAAATCTTCGTTAGGTAAGTATATATCTTCTCCTGATATAGATAATCACATACAATACATATAATGCACAGTGACATTTGAAACATTTTAGAAAATGTAAAGACTTAAAAAAATACACATTACGGATTTTTGCAAAGACAAATGCAGATTCTTGCTAGATCTGTGTCTTGATTCGCCTTTGTATATTTCTTGGTGAGAACAGAGTCAGCTAAATGTAATTCTTTCCCTATAACACTTGTCATGCATATCTAAGTGCCTGCTAGAGAAAAGACACATGATAAAAGGTAAATATCATATACTACAGCAAATAGATATTATGATAATTAGAACTCTGCTCAAGACCAACAGAGGTTTCTGATGGAACCATATGCTGTAGGAGTAGGAAAAAGCAGTTTAAAGAGATATCTGAAGATAGAAGAACCAAAGAGAGATTAGAAGGATTATAGTTTAAAATAATCATTTCCTCAGTTATTGTTATCATAGTTTCACAAAAACCTTATAAACTGGGCTATTGCTTCTTGGTATTTTATAAACTGAGATTGATGGTAATTGAGTTCAAGGGAAAACCTGAGGTTGTGTAGCATATACAAGCACATACACTTTGGATACAGATGTGCACAAGTTAAAGGGGAACAAATAAAATGTGTAGCAAAGAAGAAAAATATCCATTGCATATCTTAAGCATTAAATATCAAATTCCTCGGGGAGATTGGGTAGCAGGAGAGAACAGAAATGCATATTCCCTTGAAAAAGAAAAGCTCTGTGGGAGTCTTCATTTTCTCAGCTGTACTCTGATCCACAAGAGAAAAGGAATACTTCAGCTTAGTTCTTTCTACCAGGCTCAACAAATGGTGTAACTTCACAGTACAAAAGGAAGCAGGAATAATTTGTCTCATGTTTTGACTTTACCCAAGGCATGTACAGAATCCAACCAGGAACTAAAAAAATGAACCAAGTTTTAGCTCAAGTTTTGTAACTGTGGCAGCTTATATAATTGGCAAAAAACATAGGTGTTCTTTAGAAACGCAGCACCTTGCAAAATAGAGATCTCCCAATTAAAAAAAGAAAACTCTCCAGTTGTCTTTACACAAAGTACTGTCAAACATTAAGCCTCATCCAGACTTAGCACTGAGGGCAGGTAAAAGAGAAGTAATGAATTGGCCAAGTACTCTCCAGTAGACTTTGTGCTTCTGAAGCAGAAAATAATTTAATGTTTCTGATTAACAATTTTTCTGAATAACTGAGTAGGGTTTGGGAATTAAGAGTTTAGCACAGCAGGCAGTCTAACTAAAAGTGGACTTGATCAAAGTTGTTCAGAAGTTAAATGTACAGTCATTAAAAAGCTAAGTGTACTGTCATTCATTTAAAATAATTTAGCAAATTATAAGAGTTCATTAGTGCATGGCAGTTGGCTTCTGCAAAAACACCCTGCTGCTTAAATATGAGATTTAATTGAGAGGTATTAAAATTATTTTCTAAAATAGGGAGTACAAGGAAATCCTGGTAATGTATTTGGTACATGCATCATCAAATTGTTTCTCCAGCAAATCTGTAATGCTCCCTTTTCCTTACTTATTTTATTAAAAAAAATAAAAATAAAAGAAAAAAAATTACATTTTGAATACATTAATACAGAGCAGACAGGCGAATAAAAAAAAATCACCTAACCTCCAGAATCTTAACTATTCAACAACCAGGAGTGGGAAAAGAGAAGGTATGGGGGAAGGTGAGCAAACTCCCCAAAGCAAGTATAAGTGACTTGGTTTGGAGGTCAGACTTAATGGTTTCACAGTACATTAACTCTGTAAATTAAAAAACCGACTTTAAATAATCTGCATGTGATTACAACACTATGCACTATAATCAGCCTCCCCTGGGCAAACAGAATGCCTCTAAATATACATGTGTAGTTTTCAGGATAGGCTGCACCAACATCTAGGTATTACCTGCTAGCCAGCTATTGCTGTTGCTATTAGTTTTGACTGTGGGAATGTTAATGCTGTGAACGCACACAGCAGGCAGCTACCCCAGATTTGCAGATGTTTTGGTTACTGAAGGAGAGGTGGTAGTTGCATGGAGACTCTGGACAGACCAGTCTGCACTTGTAAGCTGGCAGCCGCAGCTCACTCTGGCAGCCTGCAGCCAACACAGCCTTCCTCCTCTCCATGTGTGCTACTGCAGAGGAGGGCAGCCAAAGGAAGAAAAGAAAGAGGCTGAATGAGGAATTTGGACTCACTTTCCAGTGCTCCTGTGGCAGGGCTGAGCATCTTACAGTTTTTCTTACAGGAAGTCGAAGTGACTTCAGACGTGAAGTAAGACAGGAGTGGGAGCCATGGCCAAACCTCATCTTGTCCTTCTGATAAAGCAATGGGAATTGCTGCCAGACTCCTTAGGGAGGGGCAGGGGCTGAGCCCAGAACACAGCTCTGGAGGGACTTCCCCCCGCCGCTCTAAATGACAGTGCATTATCTCAAGCACACGTTTAGGAAATTCTTGCCCTAAATCCCCTAAGGCTCTTCCTCGAAAGCTCTTCCTGAACCCCTGGCCAGCTTCTGCCTGACGTCTCTCCTCCATCCTGCCGTGCAGGTTTAGGATGCAGTCGTGCCAGTTTTCAGCTCATGAACTGAATGCTGAATGACCTCAGCTCCTCTGGTCTCCACCAGTAGAAGAAATGCTTGAAGGAAAAGACTGTGGTCTTTCACCAAAACCTTCCACCAGGATATAAAAGGATAAGACTATTCTTCCTTAAGCTAGGCTGCCAAAATTCCACCTGTTAGTCTACGGGGTATAAATTAAACAAACCTGCTACTGAGGAAATTCAGTAGCCAAACCTGTGTTCCTAGTAGCCCACTGGCACTGATACACATTTCTGACATTTCCCAATAAACAGAAAATTTAATACAAAATTCTATACTAATGTAACATTATAATTGAAGGTAAGGGAACTGGCATGTCAGGAAGTTAATGTGTGTATTTTGAAGAAAAAAAAAAGAATTTGTTCATATCATAAGCAAAGTTTATTTGTATTTCTTTTTCTATTCCTTGTCAGTAGTAAGTATGAAAGCACTACTCTTAAATAGATGAATACACCATATAAAATTCACTGTCAGAAACTGTAACCAATTGGGACTTTATTTTTGCTCAGTCCTGCAAACTTGACTGACAAGAATTTCAAAATGGCAGCAACAAAACAATCTAAATCTTCTCATTTACACTATTTTCCCATAAGCTATTGTAAATAGTCAATAGTATTCTCCAAATACATGCTTTTTTTCCTACAAGCTATTGTAATAAGTAGAAATTAATACAATGGAGCCTTTTGAATTTGATCTTCACAGGGGTTATGATGGTAGTATACATGACCGTGTTCACCATCATAATGCACAGGATACAAATTATGATTAATGACTGAGTCAATTAGAGGTATAATTAATTGTCAGAATTAAATTATACTTGAAAAAAAAAGTTTTTGAATTACATAAATTATAGACTTGAAAGAGATTCACCATGTGAACCTCAAGAACAGTTTCTGAAATACACAATAAGGGTATTAGATTTGGGGACTGCCATTATTATAGGAATACTAAAGAAATGGCATGGCTATTATTCCATTGTTTACATCATTCCACTTATTTCAGCATGGCTAAAACAAGCAGAAGTTAATCTTTGCTTCAAATTTCTATTTCTGTTCATAAAAGTTCTCATGCTGCAACATGAGTTTAGTAGGTGAAAAACTGTTAACAGTGTATGTTTTGAATCCTGGGGTTCATATAGACTGTAAAAATATTGCTTTGACATAATGTCAAGAATACACTTGACCAAAACAGCCCACAAAAATGTGAACTACCAAGGTTTTCTAATTTAATTTTCAACCTTAACATGTTCATGTTAGTTCTGTTTTTTAATATAACTATTAAACATAAACTCTTCTTCTTTTTAGCTGAAAAAGCACAGCCTTTTTACATAGAAGCTCATATTTCACAACTCTGTAATACAACAAACTGCTGCTAGTGATGTCAATGTATCTTTAGCATTTTTCCTCCGGAGATTTCCTTTATCTTTTCTTTTTCAAATAACAACTGCCTGTGAAGTTTCTGTATCTGTAAACACCAAGACTAAATATCAGAGATCAAGGACTGCAGGCCCAAGTTTCTACTCAGACCTCAGTTACAGCAGTTGTAATCAGTTGCATCTGCATTTCTGGAGACTGAAGGTGACCTTTAATTATACAAGAAACTATGACAGTGCTGCTGCTTTGAATTTTGGAAGTTTCTTGCAATATGCAAAATCTACCAAAACTCAGTATTTTTCAACCTATCAGTAAATAGGGAAAACTCCTTTCAGTAGAAGAGTTTCAGTATTTTCATATTCTTTTTAAACATTAACATCACTCTACTCAGCATTGTCTAATATAATACTAGTATTAGAAGGAATGATGTATTTTATGTCTGGTCTTCAAAAGCATGAATTTTACATAGAATTTTAAGATAACACCCTGAACATTAGCAAAATAATAAAACTGCTAAAGGTTAGAAGTGCACTTTTATACCAAGACATCTAAACTACCTTACCATTGCTCTTTTTTCAAATACTCTTACAGAACCCAAAATCTCATGCTACTATATCTACTCCCAAGAATTTCATTGTGTCTGTGATCACAAACCATAGAATAGTTTAAACTTTATTCATATATGTCCCTGTTGAGAAAAGCACAGACAAATAAATAATCCATTCAGCCTCTTCTTTCTATATGGAATTACATGATAGGTTCACATTTTCAAAGACACAACATTTTGTGAGCTTTATGTCCTCAATATGGATTTGATCCCAAACATCTACCCAGACAATCAGGTCTTCAGACAATTCATTTGCAGAGCTCACAGCATACCTATTGTATGACAGTTAAACGTGACTAGACCAACAGAAACAAACTCCCTAATGTCTACATTGTTAATTATAGAAGAGAGGTAATTAAGTTACCCCATGCTGCTTGGATGTAAGACAAGAGGAGAACAATGGCACAGTCTGATAAGAAATGAGAAACACATGCACCAGAGACACAATGGACAGACCAGTACCAGAGCCCCATGACTATCTCTCCTTGCTGGCACCAGAGACAAGAGCTGCACTGAGGCAGTCCTAGCGCAAGGAGACGGTGGAGATTTTTACCCTCTATTTCCCAATTCAAGCCTAACATCCTCCACCATCCCTGTGACTCAGCTCATTTGCATAATTCTCAGGTTTTCAGGAAGAGAGGAACCATCAGTCTTTGAAACTGAGTTTCCTTAACATAATTTTGGGGTGTAAAAATCTCCACTGATGTCATTTGTGGTTACTTGCACATGGTGGTCCTCAATAAAATGAGACAACACAAGAGCAGTAGTCTGCTGAAACTGGAGTTCCAATATAAACTCCCTAAAATGTCTATGACATGAAGCCTGAAGGCTAAGTGAGGTAGGGAAGTAGCCAACAAAATTGCCTTGATGAAAGACATCATGTAGCTTCTACCTCCCCCTCAAAGAAGATACAATCATCACTTACATGTTCATCATTAAGAAGGTGATGAATGGCAGAACAAGCAGAAATGGAGCACAGAATGTTTTAAATGTGTGCAAAGCCCAAGTCAGATGTGACTTTTGCATATTCCTTTTGAGAGCTGCAGTAAAGAATCTACAGTGTGGTGTATAGGGAATCTAGTGACATGTCTTTCATCAGCCAGCCACAAAGGTAGACTCCACAAGAATGAGGAGCTATCCCACCTCTCCCTAGAGAATCTAACAATGGGCTCTGGCTCACCACAAACCTGGAATCACCTACACTACAATGGTCACTCTGCAGTGGGAATATACACAGGCTGCAATCAAAAGGTATAAATGAATTCCCCGCTGGAAAACACTGAAGTTTGAATTTAAGAATAAAACTGTTCAGCCTTCATAAGCTAAAGATGTGTCTGGTCTGAATTTTTGCTTCTTCTTGATACTAGAAAAAAGGAAGCACTGTAAAACTGAAGGACCAGGAAATCACTGTATGATGTTAGAGCTGGAATTTACATACTTCTCAATAAAAAAGGCAAGAAATATGCTGAATGAATACACAGATTGGAAGGTGCCCAAACCAAGACAGAGCAGATTACAACCAACCTGTTCCTGAGCAACTAGAATAGAAACGATGTCAAAACTTGAGGAAGGAAGAATGGGATTTGCTCACACCTCACAGGCTCACCTTCAGAGGTGTTTTACAAGATGGGGTGAAAAGAACTCACCCATTACAGATCCCTGCTACACCAGTGTTTATGGCAGCTCTGAAACTGCACTGTCACAATTCCAGCTGAAGTTTGGAAATTGAGGGAAATCCCTGGTAAAGAGAACCTTTTTTAGATCCTGGAAGCAATTTTCAGAATCTGCAAAATACTATTTTTCAATCTTTGAATTAATTTCAGGTTCTGCCCATTTTGTACCAAAAAGCTTCAAACCTTTACGGGGTATGCAACGGCTTGCTGCTTGTCACATTGCAAGGTATGAGATGATAGAAGAAAGGACAAGATTGTATACATGACGTTAGGAGCGGTTGGGAGAGAGGTGTAAGAACCAAGGGGACGCTGATGTTCATTGAATCTCTGAAGAATATCACATGGAGAGCAAATCTGTCAGAACTGTGGTGACAGGAAAGAGCACATGGCACTTCCTAATGTGCTAGGAACTGGGGGTTGCCCCAAGGGGAGATGCTCTCCTGGACTGCTGAGCACAACCATTACATGACCGATCTGTTTTAGCTGAACTAGACTCTCCAGATGCCTCAAGGCTGCAACAAACCCATCAAAGCCTCAGTTTATATTAATAAGCCAATCTTAAATCGGCACACTGCAGATGCCAACTTGTAAGCAGATCTGCCAGGCCTGCCTCAGGGATGGCAAGAGCATTTGGAAGCAAGAACAGCCTCAGCCATGTAATTTTTGTCTGTCACCACCAGTCTATCAGAGCTCCAGGCGACCAACTCCTCCTAAGATGAATTCCTGGATGTTTTAGGTCAGACATGGGCAGACAGGCATGAATATGGTCACCCAACCACCACAGAGCTTGTAGGTTGGAAATGAAGGCACCTACCAATGGACACACTATTGTGCTTAGGCAATTAGTACCTGCATGGGCACCTGTATCACAGTTTTGGATCTAGGTGTCATTCTGTCCATGCAAGACCTGCTGTAGACATGAAAGTTATGGGCCAGGAGAGAAAATAACCTTTCTGCTTGCCTGAATATATGTGCATTTCATCTGATAATATTCAAATCTCTTTAGGTACATTATAATGAGGTTAAAGCAAGAAAAATTTCCCCACCTCAAATATTACAAATGTCAGTAATGAGAACAGTAAAAATGTCACCACACGGAGAAAAGAGTGAAATTAGCATATTTAGAGGAGTATTATACCCATGAGTGAAATAATGCAATCAGCTAGCTGCAAGATAAAGCTAATTTGGTTTCCAACAGTTTATCAACAATACACTGCTCCTTTACATTAACAAATTTAACCAATACCATATCCTGCAAACAAGAATAATTCACACGGAATATTACACTGTGTTAATTAAATAGCTGGGATAGAAAAGGTCAGGCCATGACTGAAAGATGCGCATATGGGTTGTGAAGCTATGAAAAGATGGAGCGATTTCAAATCAAGCAATTCAAATTAATTATTTAAATCATCATTAAGTCAATAATAAATACACTTAAATATTTTTGAGCCTATTTTGACAGCCCCTTTAGTTTGTTGCTGTTTCTCAGAAATTTTTCTTTCCTGTTGACCCATGAAAGAGTCAAAATATCTTGAAACCCATCGTAAGATGAAGTGTCTTGGATAAGTTATCAAAGAGTTATCCTGCTTATATTCCAAGTTTTCATTTCACCATGCAGATAATATGAGGCATGAGACAAGTTTTGCAGTTAAAAAGGACACCACAAAACCCCACTTGCCTTATTTCTGGATGGGTTTCCTGCCACTAGAACCATGAAACCTCCACAATTACTACAGTTAATTGAAAAATGTTCAAAGAGAGAAGTACTTTTTCACATTGTTTACTTCTGCAAATAGCAGCACTTCGTCTTTGGATGAATGCCAGCAAATCACTTAAATTATAGTAGTAACATACCCTTTTTAAATTGAAAGAACATTTTGGCTTAGGCTAAACTACGCTGAGGTGGTAATGGATGAAAAAGACTTAGTAAAACGGGTAATTAATCTTATTTGGAGCTCCAAAGCACTACCAGAATATATATCAGTCACGAGCAAGTCTGAATCTCACCCTATGTTTTTTAGTGTACTTTTGTCACTACAGCTGTACACAGCAGCCTCAAATCTGAGTTTCCTTTATGTCCCATTATTTAATTGTCCGTGAATTTTATTTTTCCTCGGGCATTTCCTGAACTTTTGTAGACAAAATACAATTTTCTTTCGATCATAGTTCTGCTGATTTCAGTCAGCATATACTTCCTTGTTGCACTTTCAGTCTAGGAAACTGAGCTGCATGGTCTAAACAAAATGCGGTGTCTGTTATGTTCTGAGAAGAATTTCATGGGAGTCTGTGGTTTTGGCTGCAAAATTGTGGGATGATGGCCAAGTGTAAAATTCAGCTGTGCACTGCCCAGCACATCAACAGTTATGACACTGACACCAGACATAAAACCAGTCTGTGGGGATCCCACCGTTCAGCTCTCCTCATTTAATTACATGGGCATTTATCAAGCCAACTTCCAGACTTTGTGACAGAATGCCTAATCAAGCCACACTGAAATACTCAATTTTTTAGGGCACATGAAGCACTATGCAGCATATGAACCATTAATTTTATGACAAATACAGATGGTTGATATACAGATAAATTCTCACGTAACCTAATCTAATGAATATATACTTCAATCTATTTAAATTATAATACTAATGAGCATAGTGTTCCCCACATGATGGTATATTCACACGAATTATATTTAAATGGATTTCTGTGCGTGTTGTATCTGAACCCTGCTATTTTTCCCCTCTCAATTCGGACCACGGTTGATTTGTATCCACCACAGCAGCATGATTTCCTTCTCCCTTTAAGAGGATCGATACCCGATGCCCTTCTGCAGCACCTCCCTGCGCGTAGGTACCACACTGCGGTGAGGGGCCCGCGGCCGATAGGGACGCGTCGGAGGAGGAGCTGATGGAGAGGCTCGGCGGGTCCGGTCACGGCCTCGCTTCAGCCGCCGCTTCACCCTCCCCATATCCGCCCTCGGCCCGGGCCTGGAGCCACGCCGCGCTGGGGTCCGGGGCGGGCCGGGCCGAGGGGCACCTACCCGGCGCGGGGGGACGGCAGCTCTGCGCCCCGGCCATGCTCCGGTGGCTCTGCCTGCGGAGCGGCTCGGGCGGGCCTCGCTCGGCACCGCCTTCGGCGGCGGAAGGGGCAGCGCGGCCCGGGAGCCGTGGCGGGGCGGAGCCGGTGGCAGCGTGACGGCCGGAGCTCCTCGGCCCTGCCGGTGACACCCGGGCGGCCGCGCCCGCGGGCCGCCGCGCTCCTGCCCCAGGCTCTTCTCCCCCGCTCCCCGCGGGGTGGCGGCCCGGTGCTCTCCCCGTTCCGCACGCCCCCGCTGCCCGCCGGCGCGGCTCCCTCCCCGCGGGCGGCGGGCCCGGCTTTCCTCCGCGGCGCCGTTTCCCTCCTCCCCTCGCCGGCGGAGGAAGGAGGCGGCCGCCGGCCCTCCCCGACCGCGCATGCGGCAGTGCCGGGCCGGGGCAGCGCTGCCGCGCTCGGGGGCTGAAGTGTGGGTGTCCCTTCCCCCGGCCCCGTCCCCTCCTCCCCTGCGGGCCCCCGGCAGCGCCCCCGCAGATGGGCTTGGGCTGGAGCAGCGCGGAGGAGCGGCGGCCCCTTCTGCCGCCGCCGCCGCAGCAGCCGCGGCCGCAGCCGCGGGGGCCGGCGGGGGTCCCGGCGGGGCTGCTGCCGCCGCTGTCGGGCCGCGTGTACGGGCGGCGGTGGCTGGTGCTGCTGCTGTTCTCGCTGCTGGGCTTCGCGCAGGGCCTCGTGTGGAACACCTGGGGCCCTATCCAGAACTCGGCCCGCCTGGCCTTCGGCTTCAGCGGCTGGGACATCGCCCTGCTCGTCTTCTGGGGGCCCATCGGCTTCGCGCCCTGCTTCTTCTTCATGTGGCTCATGGACAAGAAGGGTGAGCGGGGCCGGGGGCGGCGGGGCTGGTGGTTCGGGACTCCCCGACCCGCTCCTGTGGCTTGCCTCGGGCCAGGCGGGGACGCCGTGGCCGTGTCCCCCGGCGCCGCGGTCCTGTGGCCGGTGAAGGGGACGCTGCCAGACTGGGGACACTCGGGCCCAGTGGCCTCGGCCTTAAAAAGGGATGACTAATACTTAAAAGGCATCATGACTGCTGTTTTCAGTACGCTGCCCAAACGAAGACACATCAAAGTCCATTCACAAGGACGATACTTAAGCTAAGCGGAATTAGGGCATCTGACGTCGCATGGGAGTTGTGGGTCTGGAGGAGTGTGCTCCAGTCCGGCATTGCCATCCGGCTGTTTGACCTGGAGATGGTCGTGATTTCTGGTTACCAGCTCTGAAACAAACACGTGTTGATATTTCGATCAAGTAATGCCATTGCTCAGGGTGGCCATTGCGTCTTCAAAGAAGTTCTTCATTTTTAAAAGCAGGCTGGACATGAAGTCTGTGGTTTTCTTTTCATTGTGCTAGGGAGATACAAAGACAGGGAACACAGAGAAGTTGTGCTTTGGTGTTTCGAAGAGGAGCAGAAGGGAGAGTTTCCTAATTTGTGTTCAGGCTATTGCATCTTCGTAGCAAACTTACAAAAATGGTGTTTGTCTCTGGAGAACTTCTCCAGGGTCTGCGTGGTTCCTCTGTGGTCACCCAGGGGAGCATTCCAATGAGGTCAAGTATCTGTGTTTGCAGATTTCAGCTTTTGGCCTAAATCCACTGAAGGGATTTCTTTTAATTCCTGTTTAAACAGACCTCTAAACAGGAGATAGGCAGTGGACCCTTGTGGCTCCTGATCCTAAGTGCTACTTATTCCATTTATTTAGGAATTAATAGCTCATTTGTGGGAAAGGAAGGGGAAGAGGAAGGGAAAGTGAAAGCAGGCAGGGAGAAAAGTTGTATTTAAAGGCCTGTTTCAAAACTGGAATTACTTTTCCTAAAACTGAAGAGGCATTGAGGGAATAAAATTTACTGGGCTGAAAGTACATTCTGGAAATGAGTCCATGGTGGCTGTACATCCAGTCTTCTCTCAAGCAGTTTAGACTTAAGTTGGCAATATCTGTCTCGACTGATATATAATAGTGTTGTTAATGATCTTAAAATTAAAGCAAGTTATTCTTGTTTGTACAGTGAAGACTGCTCATGGCATGGAGGAAATAAAGGTAAATGTGAACTTGTGCTTAGAGAGCTGTATTTTTATTTCTGCATTTTCTATGAACTTGATCCCGAGCAATGCAAATTAATAATGGAAAAGTTTTGAAGCAATTAATGGGAAAAAAAAACCTTTAGTATTTTGTTGTTTTATATTATTATTAGTAGTGTAGTTGTGGGATTTCTTGGTTTCATGTATAGGTTGTTTTGATGGGAGTATGTATACAGGTGTTTGTATAATTTCCTTAACTGATTGCTTTGGATGGCTTTTGTTTGTTTATTTGTTTGTTTGGGGTTTTTTTAATCCCCATGTTTGTTGGAGGTGCAGATATGAGCAACCCCTTTGCTCTTGGTTTGTTGCTTTC
Source organism: Vidua macroura (assembly GCF_024509145.1). NCBI lineage: Eukaryota > Metazoa > Chordata > Aves > Passeriformes > Viduidae > Vidua > Vidua macroura. The sequence goes on from NC_071577.1 coordinate 29,658,228, forward strand.
CTTATTGAGAAAATGCTGGTAGGTATCCTGAACAGAGCATCTCAGCTCATTTGGCTGTGTGAGTATGGAGTACATACGGGCACTGGAGCAAGTTCTTTCCAGATCAGCAGATTTTATGAGGGCCCTGATGGCTTTCTGATATTTGTTTCATGCTGTTTTCTGAGTCTGGGTGATTCCCACAGAGAATATGGTGCTATTCACTTTGGAAGTGATGGTGGAGTCCTGTCACTTGGTTCATTCATCATGGAGCAGAGAGAACTACTCAGTCCCAAGTCAGCATGGGGCACACTTCCACTGGAGGCATGTTGTGGGGAGTTACCTGCTCTTTGGAGTACATGTGTTCCAGGAGGATCTTGACTCTATTGTTTTGAAGCTGTAAAGTTGGTTGAATCTGATCTTGCAAGGGTAGTATTTCACTTGCTTGCTGTTACACCAGATTTACTGTGGAGAAGATACACCATTTACTCTTTGACTTCAATCATTTGTCACTGGAGTTGGCTAGTAAAGGAGCTGTCAGGAAAAAATGTATTTGTGAAGTGTCAACATGTAAAACCTGGCAAGTATCAGAAGTATGACACTGTAGATGAGGCATGTCAGAATCTGAGAGGAGATTGTGCTGTTAGATAGTCCTATACTTCACAGTCAGAGGTAAATCTAACTGATAAGTAGCTGCCTGCTGTCACTTAATCTGATTTTTGTTATGATGCTTCAGAAGAAGTTCAGAAGTATTGGTCTTTTTGGTTTTTAGTTGTTCATTTGCAGCACACAGTTCACAGCATAAATCTGTATCCATACCAGACTTCTGTTGTGCATTTTGTGCACCTGCTCCTTGTTTCAGTACTGGTTGTAAAGGTTTGGTCACTTTTTTCTTCTTTTTTTGGCTTCTTAACTAATTGGAAGTTGAAAGAAAAAATATTCATGAATAGGCATGTTAATAGTTACAAGAAGCATTTCTTGGATTCTGTGATCCAGTTCCATTATAGCTTCTCAGAGAAGTGTGGGGCCCTCTTGAGAAGAGACAACAGCAGTGTTTATTTTTAGTGAGATGTGTGCTAAATAAGCTTTTTTCTTCAGTTCCGTACAGAAGGGTTCTAGGAGGGAGGAATTAGAATTTTTTGGTTTTCTAACCTCAAAAGGTTTATTGACCTTTGTGACCTTTTTCTTCTGGCCTGCTGAGGGTAGCTCCTGGATTCATTCTGAAGGCCTGGTTGCAGCCAGCCCAAGCTAGGCAACTGGGGAATGGCAGGAATACGTGGACTGGGAAAGGTGTATAGATGGTGTCACTTCTGGCTCCCCGAGGAATACTTCTAGCAACTGTACGCCTCCCCAGAGGATGACCCAGAAGGGATCTTGCCAGAAGCAGCATGACAAAAAGTCTTGGTTGACTTAAGGCTGTGTATAGATCCCTATGGATCTATAGGGATATCATGTTTTTTATGAAGATGAGGATGATTTTTCATCAGGAAGGTAGTGATGGTCTTCACAAGGCTTCACAAAGAATATCTTACTTGAAGATCTGAGCAGACTCAGAGAAGACTTTTTTTGAAGGGTGTTCAACACTGTGTTAAAGGGTCTTTGAGGTGCTGGAGGAAGCCTGTTTTTAACCCATGTCTCTGTAAAGTGTGTAAACTGAAAGCTACTTTGTGGTTTTGCTGAGCTCTTGTTCTCAAAAATACATTTGTTTTCAGATGCTAGTGAGGTTCACATATCACAGCTGAAAGTTCTTTGGGGAATGAGCTCTGTTCCTGTTCCTGCCTCCCAACTACTCTGGCTGAATTCTGCCAGCCCTTGGGCACCCCTGGGGGTTTCCATGTTCCTTGGCTGGGTGCTGTATAAGGACAGTGGTGGCATCTGTCACGTTTCTTAGTCCTGTTCTGGGATGGGTGCAAGCTGAAAATCAGGAATTATATTTGCATATGTCACTTTTGAGTATGTGCCATTTTGGGTGGATTTGAAAACTCTTTTCTGTGTGTAGGATTAGAGGTGTTGGTTGGTTTCTTAGTGAAGAAAGCTGAAAAGATAGAGGGTGCCATGGAGCTACGTGTATCTTATTTGGTGCATTTTCTTTAGCAATAGGATTAGAGAGTCCTTGTTTAAATTCTAATTATCTTTAGAGATTTAATAAGACTGAAATTAAATGGGAAATTACTTCAGTGTGCTATTGGATGGACCCTTGTTGTTTACATGATTAAAATTAGCTACAATTTGTCACATGATGCTTGAGTGTTTATGTACATTTTGTGCCTTGAGTGTTTCATTTCCTGAGAACTGTAAATACAACCACACAAGTCTGTTAGGATGTTTATATGTCTAACTTGAAATCAAAAGCTTACATGCTTCTCTGGATCTGGTTCACCAAGGGGGTTTTATTAAGCTCCTAGTTACAAAGTGAGACCTAGAAGCAATATATGTCAGTCTTCATTATGTTCCCATATAAGCAAGAAGAGGCAATGAAGAATGAAATATTTTATGATAGTTTACATTAAACAAATTGAATAGAATGGTGATATTTTTCATTAATTTTTGGAATACAGTGAACAATTTTATATTGAATTTGAAGATAAGACATATTACTTGTAAAAGTGGAATGTAATCTATTTCTTGGTCCTTTTTTATAAAATTATATATGCTTATGTGGGTTGCATAGACAATCTAGTAACTTTATTTTGCTCAAATTGAATTTACGCAGCAATGTTATTCTAGTGATTACATTATGAAGTAGAGAGGAAACTTCAATAATCAGATTCTGGTTTTAATCAAGATTGGCTTGTCCATTGACACCATGAAAGTTTTTATTTGTAAAAGTAGTTATTCCTTTCCTGAATACCAAGCGCTCTATTTTATTGCTGTCTCCTAAATCATGCATCTTGGTTTCCTTCTCTGAAGACATTTGATAGTTCTTTCTCTTCCACTTGGGAATTTTGAGATTAAATCCTTTAATGCATTCTGACAAAATTGTCATGAATATTGAGTACAAGTACTAAATCCGACCTTACTAATATAAATGTTCTTAATAACTGTTCTCACTATAAAATAAACTACACATGATACCTAAACAGAACTGTGCATGGCAGCTTTCATGTTTGGAGTTCCTGGATTGTCACTTGGTGCTGTGTGCATATGCTAGTTTTGCTTTCAGGGGACCTTTGGATACGTCTACCTCACATATAGGGTCCCTGGGACATAAGGGAGGTGACTCCAGGTGAACTTGTTTTCTCCTGAGTTTTTTGTCTAGGAGGTGCTTGTGAAATGCCTTTGTGTTTATTTTGAGAGATGTGAAAGTGGATACAGAGAGAAAACAGGTTGTTGTTCTACAAGCTGAAAGCATAATGGCCAAGTGAATCCAACAGGTGGGGAAGATTTTCTTAAGTGTTTCCATTATGCTTGGCATTTCAGAGTCCTCTGTCATTTAGGCTTTTGAACAATGTAAGTATAAATTGGAGCATGTTACTAATAACGTAGAAGAATTGCTGCAAGTGTAGTTGCTGATAGGTTCCTTTGTTGATATAGATGGATTATGTGAAATAATTTCCACTGTGGCACTCACGAGAAAATGGGAGTTTTTGATGGAAGTATTCATAGTTCTGTCATGCCACAGGTGCTTAACAGAAGGACAGAAGAGGTGACTTGTGAACCTTGAAAGTCTGAGAATTTTTCCCTTTGGCAAAGAAATGCTTTTCATCTCCTTTTTGTCATGATTTCAGAAACAGACTTTTCTTATCTGCAGTTTCATGACTGCAAGATGAGTGCCCAGTATTTCATAGTGACTAATTTGATAATTCATGTGCTAAGTTCATGTGTGAGCCTCAGCTAAAAACATCTGGGATAAGACTTGGCCTAAGGCTGTAAGATTTTAACTTAGTGACATCAAGCCAAAAGGATTTACACACTTCAACAGTAGAAGTTTTTAGGCATTCTGACTTTGGTAGGTTAGTACAGCCTACAAGAAATACCATGGGAAAACTTACAGATTCAAAAATGTGAGTAGAATGGTAAAGGAGCAAGTAAGAAAGGCAAGTGTGATACAGAGATTAGAGAGTAGCCTCATAATAAGCAACTGATTCTACTTAGTATTTATGGTGTTAGGATCCAATAATTATTATTATTAGAGAGATGCCTCTGCTGAAATTAAGGTGCAAATGAGACCATATGTCCAAGTCCACAGTAGGGATTTTATTTAACATAAATATGAGGTAGAGAGAGCTAGAAATAAGAAAAAGAGAGGGAGGAAGGGAGTGACAAATTAAGTAGTAAGGTATCACTACCCACAGATCCAGACAACATCCCGTGGGTCCTCTTCTTGTCTTCTCAGTGGTGGGGGTCCTGAGGTCACTCCAGACTTTCACCATTTATACATTTTAGCAAACACAGGAATCAGTGCTCATTTGGCTACGCAGTTCTTTTATTCTATTGGTTAAATTACTCCCTCTGTTCCAATGTTAATTAGTCACATATTCAGTCTTTCTCTTTAGAGTTGGTGGGCTTCCCAACTTAAATGGGTGGGCTATGGCCTCCACCTGCTGGACCCAGTCAGAACTTTCAGCCCAGTTGCTGTGTTGGCTTTCAGTGTAGATTCTTTGTGTTTATTACCAGTGCTCCCCCAGCTTGTTTTTCTCTTCTTAGTCTGAGATAATCGGAAAATAGTACCACCTTTATCTTATCTCAAGTTCCCATCAGGTGGCATAATTTACTGTCCAAATTTCCAGGAATTCATACTCATATTCATAGGGGAAGGGGTAGGATGGGGAGCTTGGTGGTCACAGATGAGCAGTTGCTTCTTTATACAGTTTGCCATAGTGGGCAAAGTCCTTAAAAGCTTTTCAGGCTATTATGACCTCTATGTCTTTTACAGATGGCAAAGGTTTTAACTCCAGCAAGAGCAGCAAGAAGCTCTTTGGGATTGAATAAAAGTTAAATGTGAACTTTGGGCTTCAGCTAAGGAAGGAGCTGGGGGAGAATGCCTTGACTCAAGAAGTGAAAGGTGCATGTATTTTGTGAAAATGCAAGTGGTTGAGGCACTTGAACCAAATACAAAAGAAGTCTGAAGGAAAATACCTGCTTTACTGCAGTCTCTCTCTCATGCTGTAGACAGCTACTGCATGCTATTAATGGTCCATATTTCATTATATTGTAAGTGATACTGATAGACACCTATCAAATCATGTGAATGAGATTAACTTTCCTATGCTAACAAATCTTGGAAAAAATGAGATGAAGTGTTGCTTTTCATGTGGAGAGATGAAAGAAGCAATTAGAGAGCTGAATATAGGTAAATCCCACTAGAGCAGGTATTTGATCAGCTTGGTTTTACAAAATTTATTTTGATGAGTGCTAGTGTGCATATTTGTATACACATACTTTCCCTCTGTATCATCAGAAGAAAAGAAAAAGGAAGACTGAACCAAACTTCGCTTTTGCTGCTAAATTTTATATACTGTGGCTACATGAATGTCCACAGAGTGTTTGTGCAATTGTTTCCAGAAGTGAGACTCATTAGAGAATTGATTGGCCCACCCTCCTTGGAGTACAGCATGCTGCAAAAGACCACTTGATACACAGTGATTAGCAACACAGAGTGCTTAAATTATGAGCTGGTGAATTGTATTAACTTGATGCTGCTCTGGTTCATCATAGCAATGCTAGCTTGATTCTTAGTAGTGCTTCCCATAGCTCCTGCTGGGCCAGGTTGAATTGAAAATCATCAGTTGTGGCTGTAGAGAGATGTCCTCTACTGGAGCTAGGTCTTTCTGTTGGGTGGGGTTCCACCCCAGCTCTGATTGCTGCTGTGTTTCCATATGTCTTCTGTTTTCCATGTGTCTTCATCCTGCTCTCCTATGCAGCTGCTGTGCCCTTTGCACTCTTCAAACAGGTCTTTGCAGCTGTGTAGGGGTACTGGGACAGCTGTTTAAAGACCATGTAGTGAAGCCTATCAGGAGGGTGCATGCTTGATTTGAAAGAACTTTTCCATGGTGGAAAGTAAAATAATTCTATTTGCATATAGCTCATGTGACAATAGTAATGGCCATGTTATCTGGGGATAACAAAGCTCTTGGGCTTTGGTGTGCTGCACATACAAGCACAGCAAGCATGGGATGTTGTCCACAAACTAAAACACAAGGAGTTCCACCTCAACATGAGGAAGAACTTTGTTGTGGGTGGCAGAGCACTGGAACATGCTGTCTAGGGAAGTTGTGGAGTCTCCTCACTGGAGACACTCAAAATCTTGTATAACCTGCTCTGGGTTACCCTCAGCCTTGGCAGAGGGGTTGGACTAGAGGGTCTCCAGAGGCCCTTTCCAACTCTAACGATTCTGTGATTCTGTATGTAACTTGATATACCTTGATGTTGGGAAATTGATGAATAGGGAAATAATTTACCAGTGTAAAATATGATCCCTTGGTTTTCTTATGCAGCTGCTAACACAAGCAGAGTTAAAGCACTGAAGCATCCCTGAACTGGGTGAGGACATAGGTCCAGATAGGAAGATACTTTATCAACAGTAGCTTTTAGAAGTTGACTACAGAAGGTGTAATACCAGGGCAGCGGTGCACTGATACCTCCCTTGTTGTATGCTTACATGTTTTTACTACTCCTCATAACCTTCTCTTGACCCAAATTCCTTCTAATCTGACTGCTTCTTCTCTACTTCCTACCTCACTCTCTTGTGGTATGCTTATCTTGTCCTCCTGTTTTCCTCTGTTCTCCACTCCTCTTGGTTGTTGAGGAGTAGGAGAGGTTGGATGCAAGAAGCTCAAAGGAGTGAGAAAACCTTGTGGATAGATGAGAAGAGGGAGAGAAGGGGAGAGTGTGGAGCAAGGTAGTGGATGACGTATGGGAGGCACAGATGCAGAAATAAGATCTGGAGCCAGAGGGCAAGAAGTGCTGGGAGCGGGAAAGGTGGAGGTAGGAACACAGGGCAGTGGATACTCTGAGGGGCAGTAGGAAATGGGAGTGCAGCAAATGGGGAGGGGGCAGATGCCTGCACAGCAGTGTAGGTCAGCAGCATGGCTTCTGTGAACTGTCTTGAGAGGTGCTTTTAAAACCAGCAGTTGGGAATCTCTTGGGACACAACTGACCTTTTTGCTTTTTCTTCTCTCCAACAAGGTCCTAGTGTTTTGCCTCTTCACAGCCAAACCTCTGAACTCTGCCTGGCACTGTCCTTTGTCAGCCAGAGGGTGAATTGGCCTTTCCTTCAGCCCTGCCTCCCCTGAGGTGTGGTGGGCCACAGCTCCTGCTGTGGCTCCCTGCGGGACTCTCTGGGCACTGCTGACGCACAGGAGGGTGGCTCTTCCTTCTTGTGTGGCTTTGGTGGTGACGGATGTCTGGCCTCGTGATGGAGACACCAGTGGGATGCAGAAGAGGATGTAACCACTCTGGCTGGTATCTCTTCCTTCTGGAAACCCTTGTGGAATGGGACAAAAAGTGCTAAAATACTCTTTTGTTTTGCACTGCCTTGCTGCATTTTAAAAACATTGAAATTTTGCTGGTCCCCTTTTTTCCGAGAGTTTTTAATAGTGTGGCATCCATGCTGCATAAAGGTAGCTGGTACTAACTTTTATAATGTGAATGACAACCATAATTTCTCTATTATCAAAGTCCTGTGGGCTTTTTCATAGTTTTTTATTATGGAAGTAGTACAGTACTTAGGAAAGTTGTATTGCATTCGTTTTGCTGGCTGTATGTTTGCACTGTATTTATAATCCCAAGCTACTGGTTCAGATTCTATTAAAGAGAAAAAGAGTAGATCAGCTGTTGTTCTGCAAAAGCTGAATCTATTTCCTTTAAAGAAAACTGAGGCTTTTCTTCAAAGAATTAAATGAGATTTATTTTTTCTATCAAGGGAAACTAAGTAGGAACAAAGAAAGACCATTTTCACTTGGTAATGCTAAACTTACTGCACTTTACTAATTTCTGAATTCTAGTAAAAGCATTGCACAACTGCATAAACAAAATAATTTTTATTCATTATTTTCAGCAGATGTTGTTTTTAGGAGTTAGTTTCGTGTTACGTTTTAGGACTGAAAAACAAGTCTGAAGTAAACACAACAATGAGATTCATTACTCGTTAATAAAATTTGGATATTTTCTGCATTGCTGATTTTTCACCTGTGCTTTTTTAACTTCTGGTAAGAAATGCATTGTTTGGGGGAAAGGAGCCATGTAAAACAGGGGTATTTGCTTGCCTTTTCAGACTTAAAAAACAGTGCATACATAACACAGGTCCTGAAATAAGCTTCCCTGTTGTGAAAATCTGTAGTCTGACATTGTCAAATAAAAATATTTGGTGTATATAAAATACTTGTTTAAAAACACCCAAGCTTGCAAAACCATGGTTAGTGCTGAAAAGAGCAGAAGTAAATTGAAGAAATGTATTTTGGCACCAGTTTCATTATTTGACAAATTTTCTTGGAGAGTATTTAAATTCTTCCACTGACAATGTGGTATTGCCTTAACTGAGCAGACCAAAGATGTTATCACATCAAAATCACACACAAAAATTCTTTAAGAAGTTTTCTAGTTACAATTATATGATTATATATTATAAATTATATATTATAAATAATATGTTCCCAGTGCCAGGGAAATTGGGGTTTGCCTTGCCTTTCTCCTAGTGGTGACATTCAGAGCTATTCCATCACTTCCTGCCATAACTTTGGTTTTTTAATGCTTCTCACATGCCTGTGCTATTGCAGCTCTGTAACTGTGCTGTAGCTGTAATTGTGCTGCAGGAGCTTGTGATCAATGCTCCAACTTCCTCAAAACCTGTAAATTAAGCTTTCTCATGCAGATTTTTAGTAGAGAGGGTTTTTTAGATTTTTCCTGTTTTTAGAGCTGGAGATCTGTGACTCAGCCAGAGGGAGTGATGTATTTTGAAAGTGAGAGGTCTTCTGCTTTTTGCAGAGAATGCTGGTGTTTTTCTGGAATACAGGACATAAGTATAACCACAATTAGAAACTTTTTAGTTTTGCTTCTTTATCTGTTGATGAGAGCCATCCCTTTTAAATACTTGAGAAAGGTGTTGGTGTTATAATTTTAATTAATCACATGAACCTAAAGAATTGATCAGGACCCTTAAAAAATATGATGGGTTTAGGACTCATTATAGTGCATCTAAAAGATGTCTTTTAGAATGAACTATGTACCCTAAGTAGTGCCTGATGCATTTTAATGTTCAAGTAACACCGAAACTGTTCACACAGAGAAAATCCAAAAGCTCACTTCAATGACCTTTCCTATAAGTCACAAGACCTGCATGGATATTACATTAGGGAAGCTCTTGCAGCTCTTTATTTCCCCCACTCGCAGCAGGGATAATAAAAAGAAACCTTCTACTTAGCGTCCTGCTTAGCAGATGCACTAGGCAGTATTTAATGTAGCTGCCAATCCTTGCTGCATGGTTGCTTCTTGATACTCTGTTGAGGCAAAACAAAATGCCTTTGTACTTCTTAAAAAGAAGAGTTTCATGCGCCATTGAGTGGTGTGAGTAAGTACTATTAAGGTAACAACAGAACACCTTCCCTGGTAGATATGTGTAAGAGGGATTGGTTTTGCTCTCTGTTGGCACACATAAGGCTCTGTAGTTAGTGGTGTGGTAATTGAGTTTGCTATGCAATTGGGAGTCCTTGAAAGGAGTGGAAAGAGAAAAGAAAGTGCTTCCCTCCCCTTGTGTGGTGCTCTAAGCACTTAAGTTGTTGGTGTTCATTCAGGAGAGTTAGAGCGAAGGCTTCTTGCCTGTCAACTTGTTAGTGACATTCTTTCTTTAGCTGCAGAGTTACTGAGGAGGTTTAGCCCCCAACTGCATTATTGGCCATTTTTGTCAATTGCTCTGCATGTCTCTCTTTGTACACACTAGCACGTGCCATTATGTAGATTTAATTTTATCAAATAGCAAAGATGGATTCAATGATTCACCTAAATTTTCATAGTTTATTAGATACTAGTGTTGAGAGTAGAAAGCAGCTACCTGTGGTGAGACAAGAAAGAACAATTCATACAAGTGTTTGTTAACGTCACAGATTTAGAAAGTACTTAAATAGCTCTCTCTTGTTGTATCCCAGCGCTGCTCTCACCTCAGGTGAAGAGAAAACCTGATTTAACAGACTTTCTAATACTAATGGTGAGACTGGTTCCTGTTTCCCTGTGTTCATAGCCTGAATAAACAAGGCAGAGGGCAGGGGAAAGAGAGAAAGGGGAAGCAGAAGGGAAGTGGCCTGCACAATTTCATACAACGTGTTGAGAGATGCAGGTCCTGCTGCCCCAGGCCAGTGCTCTCTTCTCTCAGAGATGCTCTGCAAGCATTAGGAAAGGTTCATTGCACTTGGATTAGTTGCAGATAAAAGGGATGCTTTCTGCAGTAAAATGTGTAATAACAATAATTGGCTACAATAATTGGTCTCCTTTGAAACCAGGAAACGTGTTATTAAAGAATAGGAGACATTTTAATAAAGGGTCTAAAACTGATTCTAAAATCGTCGTTTTGATCTTCAGGCAAATACCATTCAGCTCAGCACTTTGTTTATCTGTTCAGGCAAAATGTCAGCCTCTGGATTGCTGAATAGAATTTACAGCACTTGTATAAACTTGCAATGCAGATGCTAATTTACATATTTTGCCTTTTTTTCTTATTGTTGATGTTAAACTGTTAGGATGCTTCAAAATCCTTCACTGCCATGTGGAAGGAAGCTTCATTACTTGTAAGCTACCTTATTGTATATCCAAAAGCTTAGATTAAGACTGTTCAGTTCTTAAAACCAGGACTTTTTTATTTACAGTATCAGACTCTTAAATTGCTGCACAAAATCTGAAATATTGCTTTGTATTTACATGTGTAGTGTGTCACCAGCCATCGTTAAATCTGTGCTAGTGGAGCCAACTCTGTAAAGAATTTGCATCATTAAGTCTGTAATAACTAAATGTAGAGGAGTAGAGAGCAGCAGAATTAAGTGATACTTTCCTTGACGTATTTTTGGAGATTGATTATGTGCTTGCCTAATAGCAATCATGTTAAAAACAGTATAGGTCCACTGTTCACATGGGCTTGGCTTCATCCATGCAAATGAGATAAAAGCACCCTGCGGCCTCCTGACATGGTTGTTCTAGCTTGTTGCTCTTTCTAACAGGTGCAGTCAAGTTCTTGTATCTAGAGTAAACAGAAAAATAAGGACTTTAATATGCTTTAATGAATGCTGGGGAGGGGTGTATGTGGAGAAGAATAAAAATAACTTAAAAACAGGAACAGTATTTACAATACAAACCAGAAGCAAGCCATGCAATTAAAGCGTATACTTAAGTGTCTTGGTTTCCTTACAGCTGGGGTACACATAAAAAAAAAATGCAGCAGCTCAGGAATTGTGGAGTGGTTATGTCATTGTCATAATAGCTCTCAATTGCATTCTGTTCAGTTTTGTTTCTCACAATTATGTTCTGTCAGCTTCCATATCTGTTGTAGTGGTTATATGTGTTCAGTTATCTCCCTCCTGATGAGTGTCCTCTCTGTGAAACACTTGACAGGCTAAATTTTGTGCTTTGAGTCTCTGAGCTATACTGTGGTTTTTTACAAAATTCTTAACTAATCTCAGAATTTGGGAGGGATACCCTCCTTACAAGGATGCACATGATGATGTTTGTGCAGAGTGCATGTTCTTCACCTGAGAGGTACACTGGAAAAAAGAAAGCTTGTGTATTGGCCCTCATGCTTTCAGTTTACACACAGCCTTGCTACATCCGTCCAACAAGTGCAAGCAGCAGAGATGACTTTATCTTTGGGTCAGATCTGGTTGTTGGCGCCCATCTGTCTTCCTCATTTGGCAGGGACTTTCCTGTGGGTTCCCCCCACAGTGGTGATGACACTTCTGAGATGTTGGCTCTACTGAAATTCTGACGCCCAGGAGAGAGTTTGTCCAAATCACAGGAACTATTTTACTTCAACTTGTTGTGTTTTTGTACAGAATTTGCTTTCTCAGATTTAAATTTTGCAAGTAAATCAATTTAAATAGAAACGTCAAACTCCTGCTGGATAGCCTTGCTGTTAACTGGGCAGCAATTGCTGACAGATTCGGTTGCAACAGCTGTAAGATACTATAAAGAGAAATTGCCCCTCTGAAAAGCATTACCTCCTACGTCTGTATTTCAAGAAATTTCTAGTACATATTTCATATAAGTATCTTAATCTGCCAACTGTTTGTGTTAGACAGAAGTTGGAGTAGTGTCAGGTGGAATCTGCCCTGCAGCCCTCCACTGAAAGGTAGAACTGGACTGTGTTGTGGATTAGTACAGGAAAAGATTTTCTTGTGCCCTAGACAAGACTGAGGATTGAAATGTAGCTCTGGGCTTAATTTATTTCAGACAGGTTCTGTTATGGTAGAGCTTGGTTCTTACATTTTGATGCCAGAAGGATGCTTTCACCTGTCTTGCAGAATGTTTTGAGTTACCTGCATTTTCAATCAGAAAAAAAAAGTACTCGGGTCCTAAATCTTTCCAGTTGAAATTGGGATGCTGTCTTGGCAGTGCCACATAAAGCCAGGAAAATGAATGGAAACACTTGGCTTCAGTTTATTTTAAAAAGAGAGGTTTGAAATGGGGCAATAACAGAAGCATCAGCATCAAGTACTTGCGGAGAAAGGGAGGTCCAGGTTGTGCTTAATAGCACCCAATGACAGAAGCAGCAATTACAGGCACCAGTGATATGTTGGCCTTAAAACTAGGATTAGAGCATGCTGTTAATGGTGCTGATAACACCATGATGGTAGGCTCAATCACTGTATGGGCCATTCACTTAAGAGTTGGACTCAATCCTTGTGGGTCCCTTCCACCTCAGAATTATCCATGAATCTGTAATTTTGGATTAGCTACATATGACATGGTAGTTGTTCTCTCTTGCATGCAGTGTTTATATTTGGTTCCTAGTTTTTTATTGATGGTATTCTTGAGAATATGTTTATTTTCCATTGAGTTTCCAAACATAATTTATGCCACCCTGCAATCAAGTGCCTTTGTGGAATCTGAGGCAGGCCAGATATACTGACTTTTCAAGTTTATTTCATGTGTTAGCAGAAAGACTGGGATCACATCTCAGCTATGAAATATTTTTACAACAATGAAAAGGTTCTTTTCTTTTGGAAATTGTATTGCTTGATGCAAGGATGCCTCTTCTGAAAGAGGATTGCCACTTATCCTCCTTAATGGCTATAGTCAATTTGGCAAAGAGCAGGCACAGTGAAAGTTTTATTCACTGTGTTTAATAGAAAGCAAATTTTTTTGGTATTTTAATCATGACAAAGATAATTGATGTTATCAGAGTAAATGTTGCAGCTATTAGTATGCTTTTGCTAGAGTTACATTAAAAATCCAAGGATTTCTGGAGGATGGCATGTATGTGCAGTGCTTTGATGAAGGGAGCTGTTTAATTAAGCCTTTTTAAAATTATAGCTAAATGTATAGGGATATATTAAGAAGGGAGAAAAGCAGACCCATCATATGAAACAGAGAATTGGTATCCAGCAAAGAAACCCATTTAAAAATAATGCTTGAGCGGTAAGGAGGGCATTTAAACAAGACATAAAAACAATACCAAGTCCAGAGAAAAAATGTGGAAGACTTGGAATTCAGTACTTTACTTACTGAACCTAAATGTAAAAGTTGTTTTTTTATAGGTTAATTTCATAGAAGAAAACATGCAGGAACTGTGGTTTGTTTTGTAAAGAAGGGCAAAACAAGAACTTCTTTGAATTTGCTTTAAATTGGGAGGAAAAGCACAATTAACAGTGAATTGTTGAAACAGCTAATGCAATTGGTGAGTTTTAAATTTCCTGGTGTGTGTGGACCAAGACAGACTTTTACATTCTATTTTCTCTTAGCTAGGTATGTTTTAGGCAAAATGATAGGGAAGTCAAGCAAATGCTCTCAGTTCAGTGTCAGTAGGAACAATTTGTGCTTTCAGCCTGGTCTTTAACTGTGAAAAAGTGCAGGAGGCTGATGTCACTTGTTTCTACTCAGAGCCTTACTGTGCTTGGTATTTGTGAGAACTGATTTTAGTATCTGCAGGGGAGGTTAGGAAGCCCCTCAAATGTTACTGCATCTAAGAGCAGGGTGTGTAAGCTGTATGAGGAAAACCACTGCTGCCATGCCAGGGGAAGGGCTGAATCCAGCAGCCTTTCCTCTGGCCAAATTTCTATTAAAAAAAAAAAAAAAAAAGGAGAAAGGTGAAAACTTGTCTGTTCTGCCATCCAACTGGGATTTCCCCTAGGATGAATGCTTCATTGTAGGGGGGAAACCAGACTCAAACGATGTGTGCCATGTGTGTGATGCTCTGAGCTAGAAGAGGCTGCTTGCTGTGCTCTGTAGCAGTAGTGGGGAACTGAGGGAGCTGCTGTGCTGGGCTCAGGTGGGGGATGCTCAGGAACCAGTTAATCACATTCTCCTGGTGAATGACAAACTAATGTATAAATTGTTGGAATGAGGACAACAGTATCGTTTGTTAAGTTTCTTATTAAACTGGGCATAATAATTCATTCATTGGGCTACAAGTCAGTAATGTGGGGTGTGGGGGAATGCATTTTCTTTTCATACACTTTGAAAAGCATCTTGAAAGTAAGGTATGCTGGAGGAGTTGTGGGGGATGAGCACCCACGTCCTGGATGCCCTTGCTTGATGTTGCTGTGAGGGAGCTGAAGAGCAGCTGGGTGCCACTGGCTGCTGCTGCCCCCACGTTGCAGCATGGTGGGGTTCTGCTCGTGCTTTGTGTTGGGCTGTGGGTTGTGGGTGATTGTGGCTTGAGAGCTTGTTGAGTCTGTAACAAGTCTGAGCTTGGACACAGTTGTTTTAAAAAGAAATATGAAACAGCAAATGCAGCATTGACTGCTGAAGTCGTAAAGCAGATGGTGTTACGAGCCACAGGAGGGTTAAACAGTTGAACAATATCGACTGTTACACTCATAAATGATAATTAAAACATCCTTTTTATTACTGACTCAATTTCTGCTGCTAGCTTGGACTTTTCTGTTGCTGTCAATGAAGTTTGGTTGTTCTGAACAGGGCCATAGTTTGCTCAAGAGCCACTGCTGCCTGTGGGGCCCAGAAACCTCCTGCAAGAAGAGGATGGGAAGGAGCAGCTAAGGAGACAAGGTGCAAAGAACACAAAACTTCACCCACTGGCAGAAAATCTTGTTTAAAGGAATTTCTTCCCCTTCCAGCCATGTGTCAGAAACCTCTGATAGAAAGGAGTAGAAACTGAATGATGGATTTTAAGAAGCTGTACCCTCCTCCCTCCCTCCAATTACTGCTTGCATTTACAGGGTAGAATTAATGAAGTTAATTACATCTACACAAAATCTCTTGGTTGAGTGAATTACTTAGATCTTTTAAAGTAGAGACATAATTTTCTGCAAGGTTCACAGGCTGTTTTTCAAGCTTGGTTGGTTACTTTGGTTTATAGTCCCCATGATGCATGGTTGCTATCTTAAGCACTCTGGGGTGCACCTTTTAGAGTAATACAAGATGTCAAATTCAATGTAGCAACAACTGCAGCATTCAAAACAAAAATACTGAAATAAATAAAAAGACTAGTTTCTGACAAAGATGAAGAAGAGTTAAAATGTAAAGCAAAATAAGGTGACGTGCTTACAAAGTAAGACTATATTTTGTAATTAGCAAAGAAAATGTCTAATATGCTGCTTGTCTGACAGTCTTTTGTTCACTTTAGTGTCAAAGTGCAGCATTAACCAAAGGAATTTTCAGGGATGTGTTTACATGTTAAGGTGGAAACAGAAAAAAAGGACAAAGAATAATCTGAGCAATCAAAACATTTTAAAGGGATACCTTACAGCAAATAGTATTCAAGATTAGGACTTCAGATAATGAAGAGATCAGGCATACATGTTTGTGAAGCTTTAATAGATAATTTTACTTCAAAATTATCTGACATATGAGGTTGACATTAAAGATAGACCTGAATTTAAAGCTGGAGGCAAACTTCAGCATCTAATTAATTTTTTACCAAATTGCATGTTGGGGTTTTTTTAAAGGAAATTTTTGTGCAGATTTAATTTAAAAGTTTCTTGGTTTGTATATATTTTGGTTTAGGGATTTTCTTAAAAATTAGAAATCAAGTAGGAGTTTTTCTTATGGAAACACTCATTTTATGTCTTGCAGTGATTTAAATTTAAATTTCTGTTTCTCATTTACAGCTATATCCTGGGCTTGCCCCTGGCTTACATTTCAAGCACGGCCCCATGAGCAGCACCGTCCATGTTGTCCTTGTCCTTGTGTCTCTTGAAAGGCAGAATGCACTGTGTTCTGTGAAATGTAGTTCAAAAGAACCTAGTTTACATGGAAAATAAGTATATTATTAGAGCTTCCATGAAAAATTTCTATAGAATTTTTTAATGGAAAACTTCAAATTTTTCAGATAAAAGATTTGTATTTCAGTTTTCCATCAATAAGATTCCAATCCTTACTGCATACAGATTTTCATTCTACACAAAAGCAGTGCTAACAAAGATTAATTTCCAAGAAGAAAAGGCAGAAGCATCATGTATGCAATGCAGATATGCACAATTGCCCCAGCACAGCACAGGCAGTAAGGCAGTGTGGAGTTAAATGTTGCATGAAGACTTGTGGTGGCCTAGCAAACATAGGACCATGAAGGTTTGACCAGCCATATTAAATGGGAATTTATTTAGGGCTCTCTGAACACACTTGAAAGACCAGTTTAACAGCAGCATTTGCTGGTTGAGCACAGAGTCAAGCAACTAAGTTGGGGGAGGCATTGGGAAATCGTACCAGGAAAGAAATATTTTTGGCTGATGATACTCCTTCAGGGCATCAGGGATGTGAGGTGTCCTTTGGAGTCACATCACTGCTGCTGGCATTCCTTGTGTTAATGACTGAGCCTTACCAAAGGAAGTCTCACTTCCATTTCAGGAAACTTAACTTACTAACTTATTTTTGTTTGGATTATCTTGGGCTACGCTGGTTGATAAAGGAACTTGCCTTTGGTTTGGTTTGGGCAGCGTCCAGCACCAGGAGTTGCATACCCGTGAGTGAGGTTCATTAAGACCTGTCACAAAATTATGAGCAAAATTATGTCTCACCCAGTAAAATCACATTTTAGTAAAATACATGGAGACAAAATATTTAATGCAATTATTGCTTGAATTGTACTGATTACAGGAGTCACTAACAGAGGGAGCCCTCCTCTGAAAATAGGCAGCTTTACAAAGAATCAAAGTTGTTTGTTTGATGGGTGACTTATCATAGGACAGGTTCTTTTACCATCTGTATTTTGGGTAATTACTAGTTTTACCTAAATGTTAGCGGTATTACATGTTTGTCATCATTAATAGTTCTTATTATATTCTACTAATAACATGGAAGCCCTTTATTTTCTATTTGTTGCTGTGAAATTGTTTTGGAATTTACAACTCCAGAGATGCAGACTCTCTCTGTGTTTTTTTAATTGTGAGTATGATTTTGGTGTTCTGCAAGATTTTGGAGCTTAAGCCCCTCAGCTGTCACTGTTCTCTGCTGCTGATGGAAACACCTTAACAGCAGCAAACAAACTGCTGGCAAAAGGAATTGCAGCACAAAGATAAGGTTGTTTCTAATCTAAGCACTTCTGAGTTGAAAATTGCATAAGGAAATAACATATTCAAGGAATCAGTCAATTGTGGCTTTTTTCTAATGTACGATATTTACAACCTCTGACAATTGCAGCTGAGAGCAGCAAAAATCTGCCCTAATTGCAAGGACTGCAAAAAAATACTCGCACTTTTTTTTTCCCCTGAATAAATGGTTGTTTCTTTGGGATGAAATGCATATCTGCATTATGAAAGAAAACAATAACAGTGCTGTGTCTGTGCTCATTAAGTGGTTGGAGAAGAATGAACAAGTCCAGATTTTTCTTTGCATCTGCCTAGATTTCAGATAACACAGTAGAGCATGTTCCCCCATGCCTCTTATTCCAAAGGGAATATTGTACATTTTGATGATACTTTTATTACTACTTTTCACTTTCAAGAATGTCTGTAAAGATTTTGGATACACTCCTGTGTGTTACTATGCTAAGAGTAAGCTTTTGTAATTCTGGAGTGTAAGTGTAGAAAATAACTCAGGATTTTAAAATGTGTCTGGAATTTATATCAGCACCAAAGTGCTTAAGATTTGAAAGAAATGTGTTATTTCTGTGAAATTGCATGTAAATATATATATATTTTTAAGCAATGTTTCTTTTGCAGCACTACTGATTTAACTTATAAAATACTATTATTTTTTCATCTTAGGTCTGAGGGTAACAGTGTTACTAACATCATCCCTCATGGTATTGGGAGCTGGCCTGAGATGTGTTCCAGTTTCAGACCTAGAAATTAGGAAAAAGTAAGTGAATTAGTTATTTTTAATATACGTATTTTATTCTTTCTGCTAATATAATTTTTGCTGCTACTACAAAGAAATGTTAGTACAAATTTTCTGTGTGAAGTTGATACACCAAATGTTTGTTGTGTGGCCATGGGTTTACATGCTTCTTTGCTTCTTAAATGGATTTTTCTAGTCCTTCTTCTCCATAGTATCTGAAGATCAGAAAACCCTTTACAAGCTTGAGTTAATTTAATCTCACCCCATCCTGCATAACTAATATTAATCTGCTTTGCAAATAAAGAACTATAGATTTAGCAACGTTCAGAAACTGGCCCAAGATCACACAGGGAGCCATGCCTCAACCCCCAAAAATCAGTAATTTGTATGCAAATGTTAAATAATTAGTTCATTTTCTCATATTGAATGTATGGGATCATGCCGTGAGACAGATGAATTTGTGCAAAATGGTCTTTTTCATGTAGGCTCTTCCAGTCCATGTTACAAAGTAGCCTTGCACTTTTTCTGCAGTGAAGTGATTGTCTGCTCTACACATGCCCTTTATGAATTTGTGATAGAAACAGATTCCTTCCTAAAAATCCCACAAACCAAACAATTGAATTGTTCCATCAACATATCCTGAATCTAGGAATCATCAGTGAGTACAGCAGTAGTGCTCGTTTTGTACAGCCAGGGAACATGGATCACTTGTTCACTTAACCTTCTTTTGCCTCTTAGTGTGAAGGAGGTGGGAGTATGTAGGCATTACTACTCTTTCCTGCTACTTTGAAAAAGCAGCAGCACTGGTTCTTTGCTACTTATGCTTGCATAATATGTAAACACTAAGGAAAGATCTTACAAATAAAATGTTTTATGTGGGTTGGGTTTTTTCCCCCTTGAATTCTAGTCAGCTTGAATTCTACCACGCAGTCTTGGTATTACTTCAGCAAGTTATTTGGGTTTGGGGTTTTTGGTTTTTGGGGTTTGGGGTTTTTGGTTTCATATTGTTTAACCTGAAAATCAGCTTGGGAACCTTTTAAGCTGAGAAAGAAAATGTTTGGTGTGAAAGCTGATGACTGGGTACCATAGATAAAACAAAGAAAGAGGTTCAGAGAGAGAACTGAGAATGTAAAAAACATGAATTGTAAAACTAGCCTTGATAAGTAAATTAAGAGCAGAGTGTCAGGTATGAAATCATGTAATTTCAGTTCTTAGGTGCTTAGTGAGCATATAAGGAAGCACTCAAGGTGCTCATGATGTTGGTTGCCTAGTGTTGCCCATTTTGACAGGGTCTTCAAGGACTCTGTAAGCAGGGCAGGCTGAACTAACCATACTGTGCTACCCTTCACAGTGACCCTTCTGAGGAAAATGTACTGTTTGGGTGGCCAGGAAGAGCTGCCCTTATTTTACCCTTGGTTTACATTTTCTTAAAATGTCAAGGGGTGCTCGACATTCAGTTTGTTCATTCTCATCAGTCTTGGGTTAAATATCAATAGCTTTTAAATGGGATACATGGCTTAAATGCAATGAAATGTGGTGTGTTATGTAGCTTTTCATTTATGATGTATACCAGAAGACATGTGCTGCCCTAGGCTTTACCAAAACAAGGATGAAGACTATAAATACCTTGGAAGATGAAAATTCACAGGTGAGATTTGGATGTGAGGTATCATTTGGGGAGTGGGAAGGAGAGTTTCCACCTTTAAATAAGATTTTCCAGTGTAGCTGCAGAAAGCAGGCCTAGGAAAACAATGAAACACATAACTAAGGAGAAACATTCAAGGAACAAAGAAGGCTTTGGACTCCATAGTCTGATGAGTGAGATGTATAAAACATGATATTAAAATTTATTGAAAACTATATAGGGGAAAAAAGAGTATGGGCAGAATACTGATGGAAAAGTTTAATAATTTCATATATTCATGCTGTGAGAATATGTATCATCTCCAGCTGGAACTGATAAATTTGCCTATTTATCCTACTCCCAAAAAAGAAATTTGCCGGAATTGTAGCTCTACATGAAGAAGTAGCTTGATCCTTTGCACAGTTTGATGAAAAAAATCTACCAAGAATTAATTATGGCCAACTGTGGGAAGCAAAAGAATGGTTTTCAATGAAGTTTTGTAAGACTTCGTAAATAATTGTACCCAGACTGTGTGATGCTATACCACGTAACTTCCATTGTTTTTTGGGTTAAGGCTTAAGGCCAGTTTTCATCCATTATTTGAAGTGTGATACGAAATAAAATAATTTTTTTTGAGATGAGCATTATTGCCTGATGCATTGGCCACAACTGGCTGAGCACCAAATTATGCACTTATTCTGAATGTGTATGTGTGTTAATAGAACAATTTGAATGTTACAGAGCCTGTCAGAGGGACAAGATCACATGCAACCTAATTGGAAGCATCTCAGAAGCCAGTGTTACTGGAATTTATTTAAATGCTTTTGTGTGTTTTGTTGCGTGTTCCTTCAGTCTGAGAGTAATCTGTGGGAATATGGTGAAGATTTCCATGGGACAATTCTGTCCGAGTTAATATACATAAAATTATAAAAATGTTCATGAGGTTTGTAAGGCTTAGATTGGGGGTTTTGTACTTCGTAGCAGTCTCTGCTCCTTAAGCTCCTGTGATTAACATTAAGGAGAGCTACTAAAGCCCACCACATATCAGAGCAGGCATAGACATAAGGAAATCACTGTTAAAACTGGCATTTAATCCTGGCTGCTTTATGCTCCTTATCTCAAACAGACCTGTAATATCCAAGTGTATTCTTAATCCCCTTTCTAGGCCATAATTATTCTTTTGGTTGTAATGTGTAATATCAGACTAAGACTATGCCCAGTCCTCTGAGTCGCGTTTTAAACACTGACCTTGACCTCTCTTTTCAGTACATTTGATGCCTGTGGATATGAGGGGAAATTCAAGTTGCACGTTTCATTGTGTCTCTTGATGCAGCTGTGAATTTTCTATGGTGAATTTTTGTTCTCTGCCAGTGTGTGACCTAAAATTGTACTGGAAATCCATGCCAGAACTGCATAAATTCCATGCAGGCGAAGTGGGAGTACATGGTGAAAATGTTGAAGTGTGAACTTGCATGTCAGATGGAGGATCCATCCTTTACATGGACTAATAAAGTCCCTCTCATGTACACTTATGCATTTACCTGTTTCCCTCCCCAGCCCAGTAACCTAAGAGGTTAATGAGTCTATCATACAAGGACATTAAAAAGAATTTTTCTTACCTACCACGTGCTTCTGGGTTTGTCAAATGTGCCAGATATATGACTGTAAATTTGACCCCAAATTTATTATTCCTTTAAAAATGTTATTAAAACTCCATTTGCCACACCTGTTTATATGTTTACAGTTAATATACATTATATAGAACATAAAGGAAAAAATATGTTACCAAATTGTACCTTTCCTGAATCTTCCCTTCCCTGGAGGTTACCAGAATATCTCTAGTGCTTTCTTGCCTGCATTTTGTCCAGTCCTTTCCCTCTGACACCTGCTTGTCACTGGACTCTTTTAGGGTTTGATTATTTTATCCTGAACATTAACATTACTGGGAGGCCATTTTTTTATAGACTAAATCAGAGTTTATCTTTTCCCCTCCACATTGCATTCATATTTACCTTGTATTTTGTGTTTAGGAATAGATTTACATACATCTTAGGTCTTAAATCTAGGCAAAAAGCTGTATGAGCCGAAACGCGTAAAAGAAGGAAATAAAATTAAGAAATCAGCCCATAGCCATAAAACTTTGTCTTTTAAGACTGATTGTGTGATGTAAGACTTATTAAAATGTTTTGAAAGGCAGGATAATTAAAGACATGGAAGTAAAGGATGTAACGCAATTTGGCATTTGCATTGAACACATTAATTAAGCAATTTATTAGAACTTCTTATGCTGTGGGCTGGTAGTGTTAGTCCTTCGCATTAGATTTCACAACAGAGAAGTAGTTATTGAGGACCTTGAATCATGGCAGTGAGAGGATGCTCCTTGGCAGTAAGTACAATTAAAATGTTTGTTGGGAATCCAGCAAAACAGCACAGAGAATTACAGTGGAAACAGAGAGGTTGTTTACACAGTCATTTATAGAAGACACACCAGTAGCTGGTAGATCCTGTAAATGGGTCTTTTTGTTAATATTACCAGTTCTTAGGATTTTGAATATTTCTCTTTTATATATGTATTGTTGTGAACTCTTTCCTTTACTATATTTGAAGATTCACTCTTAGCACATCTTTGGTACATTTTGTTTCTATTAGGTAGTTGCAACCTAGTTTGTATTTTACTCTTATTATACTTACCCTTTAATAATTCCACATTTTCCCCTTTTCTGTTGCTTAAAGCCTAAAAAATTAATGGGATCATCTAATTTTTTTTATTTTCTGATCTTATGGCTGCCATAAGCCACCATTCTTATGCATGAAAAATGCAAAGGAGCATCTCGGAAGAGGTTATTTCAGTAAAGGAAAGGCATACTAGGATTCCTATATTCTCTGGTAATACTGAACACAATTCTGTGCTCAAAAAACCCAAAACAATCCAAATTGGAGCATCTGTGGAGAAGAGGAATTAAAGTGTTCTAGGAAGTAAGAAGAGCCTGTTAGGAGAGGATGGTAGACAAATTAGCCTGTAAGGAATAAAGACAGAGTGTGCTGAATGTTTTGTGCTCCCTACCTCAGTGGGGAAGAGAAATGAAAAAAGGATTTAATCTAAAGTGAGGGTCTGGCAGTAGAAAGATGAATAAACACACCTGTTTGTGTGCTGTAGCTCAGCAAGTGGAGGGGGAAAACATTAAGACTGAGCAATTGCCTGGTGCTTTTGGTGCTGATTTGTGCTGCTGTGCTGGGGGAAGGCTGAGTTGGGTTAATCTGTGGCATCAGAAAAATAGGAAAGTGAGGAAAAAAGGAAACAGGTCATTCATGAGTAGGTTCACATGGGGGATACTTATTTTTTATGCCTCTGTAATGTAACAGTTTATCTTGTTTTTATTACTTCCACCAGTTTCATCTTGTATGCAGGGTTTATTTTTTAACCTCTGCTCCAAAGCATTTGTTTTAGATTAGAGGTCCTGTGTTCTTAAGTGGTTATGATTTTTTCCAGCTTTGCTTATTTGTTGATGGTAGTGGGGGGTGATTTAGTGTCCCTCTGGCAGCCCAGTGGTCCCTCCTGCCACTGCTCTGCCACGTGTCCTGAGATGCACCAGCAGCTCCTGATCAGCTTGGGGGGCAGCCAAATGGGTTTCTCCTTCAGCTGGACCAGCCCTAGTGGAACAAGGAGATTACTTGACAGCTCTGGTCATAAAGGCTCTTTTCCTTTTGCTCCTGTCCTGGACTTTGGCCATGGCACTGTGGGCGTCATCCACCTGCAACCAGCGTGCCTAGTAATTTACAGCCCCTGTGTAAATTCTTGGAGTACATTAAAATAAACTCAGAATGGGCTTGGTATTGCCGCAGTATTTAGTGAGCAGCACTTCTGCAAGGCCTCACTTAGTGCAAGCCTGTTCTTGGAGGGTAGAGAATTTATATTCTCTGTGGGATATTTAGCTTCATCTCATATAATGGCAGGTGGTATCCTTAACTGTAGAACACTTTTATTTTTCAATCATACTGAGCTCTTTGGCTTAGTTTGTGACTCATATTATGGTGGCTAATTTCTGTCCTTCAAGAATTCATATTAATCGAATTTATATTGAAGTTGCTGCATTATAATCAAAACATCCTCTTGCTCTTTCGCTTAAGAAAAATTATTCAGGAATATTAAAATAGGTCTTGTTTATCTCATTCCTTAATTTGCTGCATCACCTGTACACTCCTACTCTTTTACTAAAAAATCCTACTTAGAACCTCTTTTGTTCTAAGTAATCTTAATCAGCCTTCTCCCACAGCAGCCCAAATAGCAGCCAGTCCTGGTGCACTTCCCTGATAATTTTTTTCAGTATGTTTTGCCTCATTAGCCCATAATGTAATTGCCTACTTCATGTTTACAATGTGTACTTTGGGTCTGTTCGTATTTGATGAGCATGTCCTCTATTAGTGTTGCTTTAAATATTTCTTCTTTTAGTAATGGGTTTGTGGAGTTGGTTAGTTTTAAAAGAAAAACAAGAAAACAGAACTTAATAAAAAAGCCCCTCAGCTTTGACTTTATGTGCCCTTATCTTTCAAACCTGGATAAAGTGAAGAACCTCCCGCCCCACCCAAGCTGTGTGACAGGTGTGATGTCTGCACAATAACGCAGTGTGAGGACGCAAGGGAATTTGTCACCACAGTGCCAGGGGGGTCTCACTGTACACCCACCTCATCCCTTTCCTCTGTCAGGATGTGTGATGGACACCTCAGGCTCTTTGCCTGAGATTGCTGCTTCCTCTCCTTGCAAACACTTGTCTTTCTCAGCAGGCTCTCAGTAATAAGTTTTGGAGTAACTCTGGTTTTCCAGTCCTTTAAATTTAATCTCAAAACCCACTAGCTTTTAGACCATTGTAAATGTGTTTGCTATTTTCTTTAAATGTGGGAGAAGAGACATGAGGCTGGAATGCCTGGGATGGAGATGCTGTGGTCCTTCCCAAGTCCTCTCCCATAATGGTCTGACTGCCTGTCAGAGGCCATGGTTCATACAGGGGTAAAACATGAGCCTAATTCCTGATGAAAATGGCTAAATGTGCATTTCTAAGTTTCTGTCTTTTCTTTTTCATTCTATTTCTGGAGATAATGTAGCAAACAATGACTCAGGCTTTCTGCTTGTAATAATATTTCTTACTGATGGGGGAAAAAACAGATTTAAATTATTCCACATATCAATGGTCACATGAATCAAAAACAAGCTAAAAAATGCTAATGGCCTCAATCCATGAATATCCAGAAGGCAGAAAGCTTTTGTAGTATAAATATATCATTTAATGAAAATATCAAAAGGAAGTACATTTCCATGAAATTCATCTATAGAATGTTATTTTTAATAGATGAATTCATTGCTTTACCCGGAGGTATTTTTCTTTCCAGTCTTTTTCCAGACATAGAGCCTTGGTGTTCTCTCTTTGGGGTAAAAACAAAACATCATTTGCATTTGCCATACTCTGTAGCAGTGAATTGCAGTAAAGCATGAATTTGACCTCCCTAATTCTTTTTGCCCTATAAGTGCCTGAAAAAGTTCCTCTTACTAGGAGGTTCTTTTGTTATATTTATTTTTGTCAGTTTAAAGGAAAAGCTCTGTCCACTTCTAGTAGCTTGATTGTGAAAAATCAGAAGTGGTTCTTGACAAAACTAATGTTGGTTCCCTCTGAGGTATAATCAGTCTCCTAATATATAATGTGGCTTTATATAAAGTCCATGGCTTTTCATGTGCTTTTTCCTGGGCAAGCAGTTTGCATCACACGTCAGTATGGACACTCTAGAGTAAGGAGGTATTTGCTTGCTTTGTTGCCATGTAGTGACGTTAAGTTCAATAGCACTTCAAAGTTCTCTGAAGTCCTCCAGTGCAAGGAAGGGTCTCTTTCATTTGCTTTCAGGAGTTCCCACAATGAGCTAATCACTACATAAACCTATTTGTCTTCCAAATTAGCAGGAGCTGAACAATCCACTTGTTTCAGTGAATGAAATTGTCAGGCCATGTGAAAGAAATATTAGCCATCCATTTTTATAAAACATCAACTTCTTTATCCAGAATTGCTTTTTGCTGTAATTGTTAGGATCAGCAGCTCACGTACTAACCTTTTCCACAGTAAGTGGCACACTGTAGCCCTGTCTTCCTGCAGAATAAGCACTCTCTGTGACTTCGTTGCTCCTCACACTTTGCCCAACGGTGGCAAAACTTATTTGCAGTTTATTTTTGTTGTATTTGCATAGAAGTTTCAAAAGTGACTAAGTGGTCAAGTCTCATGGCAGTGAGTGGGGAAAGCATGGTAGAAGTTTCACGAAAAAAACCTGCACCAGAATCTCCTCAGGGCTCTTGAAACGAGCTCTACTTCCTCCTAAGATGAAAAGGAATTGAATTTTCCAGTTGGGCTGGGGTCATTGTGTTTAGAGAGTCAGAGCAACACCCTGGGGTTGGCAGCCCTGCTCTTCGCTGTGCTGTCTGCCAAAGAAAAGGTGAAAATGCTTTTTCCACACTGTGAATCAGGTAAAATACTGATCCAACTTCTCCAGTCTTAGCCTTTCCAGAAAAAGTTAACTTAACATATCTTAGAACTGAGCTTTGGATATTATTTTAGTGTTGTGGGTTTTAAATCCATTGTATCAAAAGTAATTTTAAGTAGTTCTCATTCCAGTTGCCTTTTTTTTCCCATCTCAGAACAGAAACTAATGAGATCTTCTTTCATTTAAAATTCTCCAAAGTCCAGGCATTAGATACACAGTGGTAGGAACACAAAATGTCTGGATTTTTTACCTAGAAAAACTACTTATGTGCCACACAGCTTTTAAGTAGCTTAATAAATCCAGTACCTGATGTGACTGTGACCATGCATGCAAAGTTTCAACTTGTACAAGGAGAAAAAGAAAAATAAAGCTGACTGTAAATGGAAGCTTTCCCATCTTAACTGTATGGTATTATCATCAGTCACTAGAATCTTTTTCCTGTGTAATCTCACTTTTTTCATACCCAGTTTGCTCAGTGATATTGTAATTCCAGCATTTATAGCCTTACGTGGCTTTCTTTGTTGCTGCCTGTTAGGATATTTCAAGAGTGACTGCAAGAAGTGAGTAAGGCAGGTATAACCAGGTCAGTTCCAGATCAGTACTAGTATCAAGTCTTCTCAAGGAAGTAGTGAAAACTTCATAATTAAAGTTATTTATAATGTGACTTGATAAAAAAAATTGGGTAAGAGGTGACAGTAGAGTACAGTAAGAGTTTTTCTTCTCTAATTTCTACTGCTGTATTTGAACTGTCCCTTGTACTATATTTTTGCAGTTCAGAGGCCAGTTTAGGAACAAATGTGATCTTTGTTTTGTGCAAAAGTATGTGTGTGTGTCCGTATGTGTATTTTCTTAGATAGATACATAATGTATATATGTAAGTTAACTCATTACTGTGATGCTCTGCCATGTGATATTTCACACTACCATTTACTATCAGTCCTCAATTTTTTTTTTCTTTAAAAGGGCTCATAAAGGGCTCATGTTCAATTGCAAATTACAAGTCTGGCAGAGCACATAAATTCATTAGCAGTGAGGTCAGATGTGCAAAAACCTTGACATATCAAAATGAGTCCTGACCTGGTCACTTGGACAGTTAGAAACAAAATATTTTAGATAGATGTTTACTTCCCCAATTTTGCTTTAAGCTACAGTCATCAATTATTTTGTAAGTTGAGAATGAATTTCTGGTGTAACTTTTTTCCAATTTTCTCTTTCATTATTGTGATTAAAAAGCCTTCTGCTCATGTTATTTTCTATCATTTGACCTCAATAGCTTTCTGCTTTTTGATACATGAAAATAATTAAATGATGATTGGATAAATAACACATCTGAAAACAGCGCTGGGAAAATAACAGATGAACATTACACTTGATAGTGCAGTGAGACTGAAAAATGTTTTTCCATCTGGGTAAGATCCTGAGCTAAAGTTATATTTTCATCCCTTTCCTCAGGAAAGAGAAAACTTGTTGTGTAGAATGAAATTGGAAGAGTGATGAGGAAAACGCAGTTCCTCTTTGCACCTTTTCAGTAGCAGAAACAAGAAGAAAATCAGGGGATAACAGAAACAAACCTCTCTTGGTCTTGGAGCAGTTTTTAGCACTGATGGTGTACGAGTTCACAGGCTGAGAGACCAAAATCTAGTGCAGTGCTGATAAGATGTAACAAACAGCAAAAAGCCACCAATACTGTTATGTTCATATTTCTCTGTCAGGTGGAGCAGCTGCTACATACATCTTCCAGAGCAGCAGCTTAGTAAATGCTCTGAATTGCATTTTGAATCTCTCATCCCTGCCTCTCTGGGGAAATGAGTTAAGCATGTGCAGAAGAACCATGCAAATAATCTTTTTCTCAGGAAAAAGTAGCTTAATTCAAGCCAGTATTGAAAAAGAGATAAAATAGGGTTTAAGCTGTTATCATATGCAGAGATTGTTGAGGTAGTAGTCTGTATATTGATGGCAATTTAGTCTGAAAATAGTGTTTATTAACTCAAATATGTTGGAGTTGAGAAATTAAACAATATGAAGATAAGAGATGCGCTACCCTGGATGTCAGGCTTAGTAAATGCCAAAAATGCAAATCTGTGAACAGAGCACACCAGCCAGGACAAGGCTGGAGAGAGAGCAGCCAAGAAAACACCAACCAAAGACACCTTGAGAGAGGCAAAATTGGCTCACCCTGTGGGGAAAAAAAAAAAAAAAAACAAAAAACAACAAACCAACAAAGCCAAAACAAGAAAGACAAAAAGCTAATATAGAATTAAAATTCTGGATTAAGTTGCTACTTTCTCCCTTGGGATCTGCAAAGTAAAATTAACATTTGTTTCTCTCTTTGAGTATAAGATCAGTTATAGAGCTTTATTCAGATGATGGACATAATCTAAATCTGAAGTGGGAAGAATATGTGTGCGTAGTCTTCACAATATATAAACTGGGGGCTTTTTTTTGATGGTTTATTTAGGGTTTTTTTTACAAAACTTTCCTTCTTCTGTCAGATGAAGTGCCTACATGACCACAGATGCTGTAGAGCTATTGTACTCTTTTCTGATTTTTCTGAGTTTTATTTGCCTTTAGGATGACTACAGAGGAGGCAATTGTAATTTGAATTAAAACAATAATACCAGAGCGGTGTCAGTGAACAGAAGCGGTAGTACACCTAAAGCTATAAAGATTATTTTGTGGTGACACAGTTTTCCAAAGATACAGTAGCAAGAACATAATTTAAACATTAAATTCACTTTGGAGCAGGAGGAAATACTAAAATAAAATCATTATATGTTGCAGTAGTTACCTCACTTGCTACTGAAATGCAGTGGTTTCTGGGGATGTGCCATAGCTCTGCAAATATCCTGGAACATTTTAGAAGTTTGAGAATAACTTACTGTAGTGAGATAAGGAGAATGAAAATACCAAAGTGCACAAGGATACCTTGGTTTGTCCCAAGTACACTGGAGAGTAACCACAGGGAATTGATGTAATGTGTCCTCCAGAAAAATACCAGAGCATTGTTTATATAGTACTTTTTCTTTATTAAAAACGATTTCATTTTGGTTTAGTGTGTGTGACAGTTTAACAAGCATTGACAAGGCCTGACCATGCCTTGGTGATGTCCATCTGAAGCACACCACCAAAACCTGTAATGAAATCTGTCATTTCTGTGTGAGGATTAAAAAACCTCCAGAAACAGTGAATTGCTTATAAGTAAGAGTGGATATTATTTCTGTCCCAGCTCAGAAAGAGTTTTCTTCAGATGATACATAATAATGCTTCTTTTTTGTATATTTTTTATAAATTTTGTTTAAAAAATTAATTTCCAATCCACTGAGAATCAGTGGCGTCTATTCCTTTCTATTGCAATCTATCTTGTTAATTCGATAGAGTCTGTAGGCATTTCTTTTGCATATTGTGTTCCTTTGTGTGCTTTAAAAAACTTCTGCTACACTGTATATTATTCAGCCATTTGTGGCTTGAAACAATGCCTAAATGCTGGCTTATGTTTCCCCATTTTCAGGCTGTAGCTTTTTATGTCTCACAACTCAAGTCTTACAGCAATAACACTGAGTTCCTGCTATGGTTAGAAAAACACCACCCATTTGAAAATATCATCTGCCACCACTTTATTGCACAATGAATAGATTTACTTTGGAGGGTTGCAATATCTCATGTGACTCTCTAGCTGTTTTTTAGACATGAAGATTTTATATAAATTCCAAAAGAGTTTTGCGTTCTATGGCTGATTACTTTCTGGAAAAGTCAAAGTGGAAGATTCCTGACTGAATTCCACATGTAGGAGAGCCTTCAAAAAGTCCTTTCTGTATTTGTTCATTGTACTAATATTAAGCCAAACTTTGCAGAGACTTCACTGCTTGGAAGTACTATCTCTGTTCTGTCACCAGCCTTATCTGTTAAATCCTGATGAGTGTGAAAAATGAGAAAAATCTGGGTTTACTTGGCTGTTTCAGCAGTGTGTTGAGAATGGCCAGATTGCTGGAGAAGATGACTCTCTTGGAAACCCTAACAGCCCGGCCTTCTCATCTGTAGGCACATAGAGCTCATCTGAGTGTGTAAATAAAAATAAATAATGCAGTGAAAAAATATGCAGAGTATTTTGCTGAAGTGTTTCAATTTTGGATTTGCCATAACTAATTTAAATATTCGGTTGGGATTTATGCAGGCAGGAGGGTCAGGTTTACCATGTTTGTAATTTAAAGCTTTTCTGCTGCTACACCTTTTCTACTTTTATATCCTGTCATGTTACCTTTTCCCTGCAAAGAAAGTCCCTTTTATTCCCTTTTCTGCTTTGAAGAGAACATTTGCTTCTCCTTTTATATGAGGTAATGAGATCAGAGTAGCTCCGGATTCTTTAAATCAATCTAATTTGGTTTCTTTTAGTGTATTGAATATCCTTTTGCACAGGGCTTTCATTTCTTTGTGCTCAGCTCCATCTCCAGCCCTCGGTACCTCACGTGCCTTTTTAATTAGCAAACCGCAGCCAGCAGCTCTCACGCAACCGGCCGCGCTGTGCTCTGTCTTTCAGGCTGATCCACGGCGGGCAGCTGCTGAACGGGCTGGCGGGGCCCACGGTGATGAACGCGGCTCCCTTCCTTTCCACCACGTGGTTCTCTCCGGACGAGCGCGCCACGGCCACGGCCATCGCCTCGCTGCTCAACTACCTGGGCTCTGCCGCCGCCTTCCTGGTGGGGCCGCTGGTGGTGCCGCCTCCCAACGGCACGGCTCAGCTGCTGGCCCTCGGCAGCGCCCAGCACATCAAGGACCGCATCGAGGCCGTGCTCTATGCAGGTGTGGGTCAACCGCAACGCCTAAAACCACAGTGTTCGTGCTTGCCTGTGTGCTTGGTGCTTGAGAGCCGCTACCCTCTAGTGGCTGGTTTGCACAGGACCTAGCCTCTGGCGGAGAGAAAATAATTAAGTCAGGAGGATTAATTTTTTTTTTTTTTCCCCTTTTGTGTAGGAAAGGTTTGAAAATAGCCTTTTGTACAGACTGACTTGAAAAGAAGTAATTCTGTTGTTTGTATTGGCTGATCTTGGGAGAAATGTCTTAGAGTTTCCCTGAGCTTCAAAACTGGTTTTTGCCTATTGAATTTTCATTAAAAATATGTTTCCATGACAAGTTGGGTTTCTTTTACTGTTTCTGTAAGGATGAAAATTCAATAGTCTTTTAGCATGAAATTCAATTCTGCATTAACTGAGCCTTAATGTATGACCTGCATGTGCCTTTCAAATGTGATTAGATAATTAGTATTTCAGAAGCTGCAGAATCAGAAAATTGAAATTAAAACACAATAGATTTTGTTTTTAGCTAAAACCACGTAATTCTTACTGGTGAGCAATTTCAATGAAGTGACAAAAGTTTAGTGTAAAAAATCACTGATCTAAAATTCACCTGATAAAACTTGGATTTATTATCCTTGCTCTTTTTATTGCAATGGCTTCTATGCCTCTTCCTGTCGCTTAGAAAAATTAGCAGCAAACTTTAAGGAAACAGAGTTGGTTAAGCGGTTAAAGTGTCTACAATCTAATTTTTAGTGAATATAAATTGATACAGCATTAAGAGTTGCACATCTGATAGGGGTTTTCCCCTCTTATAATTGCATCCTCTGAAATCCAGCCAGGAGTAAGTGTTCCAGAAGTCCTAACATATATATACTGTGTAGTTTATGTGGAGGTTTAGTGGATTGAGTTAGCTGGTTGTGATCATTTGTTCCTGGACATTATCCTTATGGAAATTTGTCAAGTTAATATTCCTGTTGGGTGAGGGCCAGTTTAATGTTTGTTTTAAAGAAAGTGTAATAGAATTTGGATCATGACTTCAGCAAGTATTTCTGAGTGAGCTACTTTTTACCGGACTCAAATGGAACAACAAGGAAATTCAGGTTTGGCTAAGCCTTTTTCACAAGTAAATATGGTGTTAGGCTCTGAAAATCTTGTGGTAGATGAAAATGTCTGGTGTGAAAGAAGGAAAAATGAAAGCAAGTCAGGTTTTGTCCTGAGGAGCAGTAGATAAGGGGAGGAAAACCCTAGAAATTTAAGAAGTGCTTTAGCTCTCCCTCTGCAGATTTTCCATGGAGAGGGAAGAATTCATCTGCTTAAGGAAATACTGTGTTGTTCTTGAAACGGCTGTTTTGAGTCTGGTCATAGTAGAAATGTTGCCTTCAGCAGTCCATTAGATTCCCTTTCTCTTTTGTTTTCTTTCAGGAGGTTTTCCTAAGCATTTTTCTCAGAAACAGGGATGGATGTTGCCACCAAGGTTCAGGTCTTGCCTGCCTCACATCTCAGCGTGGCTCTTTCTACCTTTGTGAGCTGGCAAGGGTGTGGGAACACCCTTGTAGACCTGTTTGGGATCACTGGTCCCAGCAAACGATGATCCTACAGTAGCTCTTCAGCTTCCTAGGAATTGTGTTTTGTGGCACATCTGTATTTCTCTCTTAGTATTTGAAAGTGCTTTGAACAGAGATAGTTTCTTTGTGCTGGTGTTTGTGTCCTATGGGATGTGTATTTTCAGGAACTGCAAACCCTGTAGCTTGTAGTTCAGACAATGACAGAGGGCTGCTTTGTGAACATTGCTGGCCTACAGTGAATCACAGTAATCATGGAAAACCTCCAACTGGTTTAAAATTGCAAAGAACTGTCAAAGAGGAGTCTGCTTTGAATCCCTCATGGGATGTGTTCGTTCTGTCTGTTTCCCTGGAGAGCTGAAGGTACAAGGTTCCTTCTGACTGCTTCCCTGTGCTCTCTGTGCCCCATGGGGTCCAGAGGTGGAAGGGCAGCTGCTCCATGGTGGGTAATAATGAACAGATAGCTCTGTTCACCCATGGGACAAAAAATACCTGGCAGGTCTGGTAGGGTACTATTTGTCCCCTTAAACAGCTGTGCAGAAAACTAGGCTCAAATTGACTTCACAGATCAGTAGTAAAGGTTTTGCAGAATGTAGAAGAACAAGGAGCTGCACCCAAATGTCCCACTTCTCCACTTCTTCAGCAAGTGGTCAGGTGGTCAGGTTTGGTGTGACTTGTTCTATCAGATACTATGGGAAAACCAGTTTCACAGGGTAAGCATTCTGCATTTCTAATGAGCTTGTTGCTTTTGTGTGAGCTAGCGTTAAATAAGCAGCCTCCAAAAGTTAGATGATGTCTTTTAAAAGACAGTAATGATGTGAATTATTAACTTGGAATCAGTAGTGTGCCAATGGTGTGCATATTTTCTAAGGACTTAAGCTCAAACATGATTACGAAGCAATTGCTTATAAACTCATTCTGAAATTGCTCTGTTAACTCCAGTCTCTTCTGTGTTTTAATAAGTTACTGTTCCTTTATCTCAAACATGGACTCAGAGCTCAGCTGAATTGCCATAGCCTCTTTCTGTGTCGTCTGTGTTGCTGCACATTCTGGTTCACAGCTCAAGTAGTACGGATGTAGCAAATCAAGATTGAATTATGTTACCTGAATTGTGTAAGGAAATGAATTATTCTGGACTGCAGCCAGAGCTTCTAGCCTTGTGCTTTCCTAAATATCAATGTAAAATCATTATTTGTTAAAAAAAAAAAAAAAAAAGTGTGTGTGTAAGGGGTCCTGGAATGCCTCCTGGAATATTCCCACAGAACAAGGTGGGGAGGAGGATTTCTGGGACTGAAAAGGTTTTTGTGCTATGAGTAGCCTGTCTGAAGGAAAAATACTTGGTTATCAAGGAGGCTTGTGGCTCTGTGAACCTCTTTTTTTTTTTTTTCCCTCCCTCCCTCCCTCTCTCCCTCCCTCCCTCCCTCCCTCCCTCCCTCCCTCCCTCCCTCCCTCCCTCCCTCCCTCCCTCCCTCCCTCTTCGTCTTTCTCTTTCCTTCTTTCAGGGTTTACACAAGCATCAGGGTGCCTGCTTCCTACGCTAAGATGCAAGCATCTCTCATGTCACAAGTCACTGTGGTGTGGTACCCAGCTTTTGTGAAGCATTCCAGTTTCACTCCTCAACAATTACACTGATATGTACATATCTGTGTCTCTGCACACTAATTTATGAGTTGCCCCATTTCATGTGCTTTGCTCTGTTTGAGAGCATCCATTGCACTTTTGAGAAGCTGGCAGATTCTAAAGAAGAGTCTCTCTTGTGACTGCAGCTCCCTCACATTGACCTATTTCTTACCTTCTCGATTTTACTTACTTTCACTCACTACTTACCTGCCCAGGAAAAGTTTTAGATTGTATTCCTCTACTCTGGTAAAATAAATGATGGAAATAAGGGTGTGGGTTTCCTATTGAGGAAGGATTTCAATAGGTGAGAAATCAGATGTGTTTGGCAGTACCTGGACTTTTGATAGAGATGTATACAAAGCTAAGATGGCACTAAAAACTCATATTCTTCAACAGAGGAGATGCTTTTGTTTCCACAGTGAATTCGTCACCTTTCATTTGCACACAGAGCAGAGCTGTCTAGGCAAATTTGTTAGCCTGCAAAGTATAACACTGGGAAACATTAAAGAGTTGCAAGAAGGTACTACAAGGACAGCATGCTGAATTTAGTAATTAAAAAAAAAAAAAAAAGAAGGTTACTATACTGCTCCTAATACAGTAATTTGACTGGTAGAAATCTTGAGGCAGTGCATAAATGAGACCCCAGATGGGCACCTGTTATGAAATACTTCTGTGATTTAAATATTTTTGTGATTCTTCAGAATAAAACCTAGCCTTTCCCCTTATAGCATTGCAGTATGACAGTTAAATACTAAGGACCTTGGACAAAATTGATGGGATTGTGTGATCACATTCTTGATTTGCTATCCTGTCTGCAGTCTTAAACCTTCCTTTAATATGTGATTAAAATGTGTGTAATATGTATGCCTGTAAACCTATATGTAGACTAGAGGCAGGAGGGGGGATAAGCATCTTTTACTAAAGAGCTGTGTGGAATCATCCTGTAGTGACAGAGCATCTCATCCCTTTCTTAGGTCTGGGGTGATCAGTTACCGCCACTTCTTTATTCACTGCTCATGGGCTGCAAAACAGTGTGCACAAAGGTAGAAATTAATCTGTTTTCTCAAGAGCAGAGGAGTGAGAAGGTCTAGTTAAAGTGCGCTTGGCCCTTGAAACATGCAGTTACACCACAGCAGGAAAAGAGACACCACTTAATTCAAAATGAGTCTTTTCGTATTTGATGATGAAAAATGGCATTGTCACACTCCCGATATGCCTTTTTTCCCATATGCCAAATAGAAGCATTCGTTTCCCTTCTCCATATCCAGCTGATCCATTTAGACTCTGAGCGTTATTTACTTTTCAGTTTCCTGAATTTATTTTATTCTAGTTTAGCAGAAGACCTGGCAAAGTGCCAGGTTCATATTGATTTATTAAAAAAGAGAAGAAAAAAGAGAAAATTAAGGCAATTGAGTATCCAGCTCTGCTGGAATTTATTTGTGCTGTCAGTGAACACTTCTTTGTTATAAGATCACAAGTTCTTTTAAGATAACACACTTCAGCTATACATTTTTCTCTCTATCAGCAAAGAATCTTGTTTTCAAAGGGGATAGGAGAAATACTGAGATTGAGGACTGTGGAGAACATGATATACATTGTAAAGGCCTGTAAAACAAATTAATTAGACTGACTGTGGGTAGAGTTGTTTCTCCTCAGAATGTCTGCTCATGGGACTTACTGTTTTCTGTGAAGTGTTCGTCACTTTTCAAGCTCGGGTCCAACCCTGTGCTCTGAAATTTTTCAAAGATTTTTAAAAGATTTGGAATTCCTGCTGCTAAACAAGCAGAGCATCCGCAAACAGCTGTATTCTTTCTTTTTTCCCCCTCTTACCTGTACTTTTTCTATTCATGAGCCATGGCTACTTCTGCACTTCGCTCTTTATAGTCTGTTGCCATGTAGTACTGTTTGTGCCGGAACTGCTGCCTTGCTTGACCTTTTGTTTGCCTTCATCATCTTATGCAATGAATAATTGTTATTCCATGCCCTGGGGCTTCCCCAGTCCCATCTGTTTCAAGTCTCTAGCATGCTGTTACCTGCACTGAGTTACTTCCATTGAAAGGAAACGTGGCCAAATCCTCATATTGCAGTTCTCTCTGAAGAGAAAAAGCAAAAGCTTTCCTTTTGCTTCAGTGTGTTCCCTTGTTCTCTGCAGCACCTATCGCTGGAATGGACTGCCAGTCTCACTGATTCTCCATCTCAATTTGAAATCTTGTTTGGGGAAGGAGAAAGGAATTCCTCCTTCAAGTTATGGAATTCTGTTGTCAGGAGCAGTCAAGCGCTTGTGATGGGATTTATGTCTCAGAGGCTGACTGGTAACAGCACTGCAGTGAAATAAGTCTTTCAATGCTAACATCTGTTCTTGGTTTTGTTTTTCTTTGCCCTCTTGTTTAGAATTTGGAATGGTTTCCCTGATATTTTCTGCAGCGTTGGCCTACTTCCCCTCGCGCCCTCCATTCCCCCCCAGTGTGGCTGCAGCAAGCCAGCGGCTCAGCTACAGGAGAAGTTTTTGCAGACTCTTAAGGTAGGACCTCATTGGGTTTCCACTTCAAAGCAGATCAGTGCCTAAGTAAATAAAAACAAGTGTGCTTTAATCTTCTCATTCAGCAAACAAGTTGGTTTGTAGTACTTTTAAACAAAATAAAATTAAATATTAATGTCAAGACATAAAAGGATGCTAACTGCTAAAGAGCAGACATTAAATTTTAAACCACTGTGTATATCTCCACTCTTCATGCCAGTCCTTCAGCACCAGCAGTGCTTTAGTCATCCTGTTAGCATGGCTTTTCTTATGCAATGCTTCTGTTACATCAGGTTATACAAGATTGTTAAAACTGACCAGTGAGAAAACAGTGAACAACACTGGGCAAAACTAATTTCTAAGTAGCTTTTTTCTGTGCTTATTATATTGGAATGAATTTGGGGTTTACTTGTCTTTTGAAGGATTATTCAGCTGCTTTCATTCAACCATAGAAGCAATGAATGAACTATCTAAAACTGTTACATGATTTACTAAATCTCATTAATTGTACGTTAAAATATGAAGTGGGAATAAGAAAAATGTCTTCAGGTGTGTTTCTGGATAGGCTTAAAGGTGAGCTAGCTTGCTTTGAATTTTTAGATTAAATAAAAAGAGAGGTTATAAAGAAAGTGACAGTATTGCAGCTTCTCCCTCTTGGGTTCTTTTGCTAACACATAGTCCCACTTCCCCCAGTGTTGTACAGTGTCATGTGTAATGCAAATATGATCTCAGAGGAGCAGCTAAAGCAACTGTAATATTAAGGGTGAATAATTGTGAAGGCCCATGCCCTGTGATGATACTGCACAGAGGAACTCTCTGGGGCAAAGAAGAGCTGCTCCCTGGTACAGAATATGACTGACTTCACTGGGAAGCTTCTGACTCTTGCTGTAATTGTTTGTTGAGTCATGTAGGAGCTGAATCTGCATATAAAGGGCTGCTTGAAGCTCGATAATTGTGCAGCTTTAGACATTTCGTTCTTACAGACCTATTGTGGGCTGTACTTTCAATAATTGTATTTAGAGGCAGCGAAAACAACTCATCCCTTGTCACTGGGTTTTCTTCTCTTTTGTTTTTGGAGGCTTTTTTTTTTTCGTTTGGGGGAGTAGATAGTTGGCAAGATGCTTAATCCTGTGTGTTCATCCTGGAACAGGCTGGCACTCAGGAGGTGTGAGTACAGCTGGCTGGTTAGTCTGCTAAGTGACCTATTCAGGGTATTAAAAAATAGCAGTTCCCTTAAGGACACTTATCACACACAATAATGCTGTTCTGCACCCAAGCTGATGTGCCGTTAGACCCTGCCTGAGGGTTGTGTTGTAAAAATGTTGCTGTTGAACAGAAATCCAAACAGCAACTGGCTTTGCAGGTGAAATATAAAATTTTAGTTGACAGTGCTCCATTTGGGAGTTTTATAACCATTAGATTCCATGTTCAAAGTGTTGTAAACAGTGGACCTTGAGATACTGGTGAGGTCAGGATGTAAACAGCAAAGCTGGCTTACTGTTAACAATAACCAATGAAACTTAAGAAAACAAACTGGACTTTTAAATAATGAGTATAGTTTACAGTGTTTCCAAGAACCAAGAGGGCTTTTTGAAAATGTAGACAGGTAGATAATTATATCTCTCTTCCCTTGGGTCTTGCATTCTTCCATGCTACCCTTTATCAAAGGCACTTCTTCATTCCTCTGTACATGAAACAATCAACAGTTCATCATTAAACCCACTTATCTTGGGGAGCTGTTCAGTAACAATCTGTCATGTGAGGGAGTTTTATAAAAGAAAATGGTATCTGCCATACTTCAAGAGAAATCCATCATCTGGTTCATTAGGCTTCTAAGCTCTGTTGCCTGCCTAATCTAGGCTTCATCTTTCTTTAGACTTGGTGGTGTAGACTGAAGGTAACCAGCAGATGAGTACCAGGAAATCATTATTTCCTTTTATTGTAGACTTACCCTTTGGTGTAAGAACTGTGTGTAAGGCATTCAGGATGTGTATGAGCTGGTGGGCTGACCCAGCAGTGCACCAGATACACACATGACAACTGAGATGTTCATAATTTCCCTGTCTTCTCCACCAGGCTGCAGTTTTATTACTTCAAAATAAAGCAACATAGCATAACTTTACCATTGAAGTCACTGACCTTTTCTCCTTGGACACCAAGGGGATCTATCACGTCCTTGCAACTCCCACACTCCTTCGTGCTGTCAGGTCCTTTGGCAGTCTTCTACAAGAGCTGCTTCTTGCAGAGTTATTGCACCATCCACAGAGGTCAGCCATCCCCTGTGGGCCCTTTCTGGGGGACTTTCTTAGGAACTTGATTCTTCCTTCTGATTTGGAGGGTTCTTCCTTCTGACAGATTGTAACAATTAGTTGATGTCTGCTTATCTCCTGATACCAATTCTCTCAGCTTGCAGTGGGAGACAACAGATTGGTCATGGTTTGGGAGCTAAGCCCAAATCTTTTAACAGTCTATCACACACTGTGACAAGTGTAGTTTGAATTTCCATTAGAAAATGTGTGGTGCCCTATCTCAGTTTCTTGGCTGAAGCAAATATGACTTGTTTTTATTTCCCCAGTTCAGGATATTCCACAAACTTCAATGGAAAAAAAATTCTAATACAAGTAAATGGTTGATAAGTCTTAAAACATGCATTAAAAAAATGCATTGTGATTTTTGTTTTGAAGTAATAAGATACTTCTAGCCAGGCTTTTCTATTTTCTAGGGACTATGAAAGCAATTTTGAAATTTTGTGTCAGGGGTTTTATGCGTCATTATTGCTTTAATGACACTTTCATCAACAACACCATCTAGTAATGGAAACTGCTCAGAATGTGCTTGATGTTAATAGGCACTGTCAAAGTTACTCTGAAAACGATGACTGACTTTGATGGGGCTCCCCTCTGAACCAGCCTGTCTTACAGATTCTAGTGGCATTAGGTTTCTAAGAAACAGAAGAAAAAATCAATTCATATTCCAACAGAATGGTTTAACAGAGAGGCTAATTCTGATATCCTGTCATTGCTGATAGGATAGAAAACAGTGTGGGTTCAACAGCTGATGGTGTGACAGACAGAACATTTTTCTACTTTCAGTGGAGCAATTGCAAAGGCTGTGCACAAGTCACTGAAGCCATGAAAAGTGTAGCTGCTACTGAAAATGTGTGTTTGGAATGGCTTTAGCCAGCACGAGGTATTGCTGGGCAAGGGGGCAGAAT
Organism: Vidua macroura; assembly: GCF_024509145.1. Taxonomy (NCBI): domain Eukaryota; kingdom Metazoa; phylum Chordata; class Aves; order Passeriformes; family Viduidae; genus Vidua; species Vidua macroura. The sequence goes on from NC_071577.1 coordinate 29,698,426, forward strand.
GACACCTGGTGATCAGTATCTCTGTCACTGCCAGGCTCCCTTTCTCCTGGTCACTTGCCTTGTTGTGGAGACTAGGCAGGGGAGCAGGCTCTGTCCCTGGAGATTGTCATCATGCAGAGCTGTCACTGTAGGACTGGTACTAGGGGTTGGATGTGGCACAAAGCAGCTATCCCACAGCACAGTCTGCCTTGTTGCTTGAGTTACAGAAAACAAATACACCACAGAAAACGCTGATCAAGTAAAGGACAAAATTCTCCCTCAAAAGTAGCTCTTTAATGAAGTTGAGGTCCAGGTAGCCAAAGATTTTGAATATTCAGCAAATGTTATTTCAGAACACTACATTCAGACTTGTTTCCTCTTAGCAATCTACAATATGGCTCTATGAGGTCCATGCAAAATTCCCTTTTATTTTATTTGACAAATGTTGAAATGGCTTTCACATGGATAGTATTAAATAGCATCAAATGCCAAGGTGATACAAGATAGACTAGGATAAGAGTATGGCATTCTTAAAAAAGGAAAAAAGTTATCAGGAAGACAGTAGCATTCAGAGAAATATAACTAATTTACAGAAGAGCTGAAAGTTTGAGTGTTGTTTTTCTTTGCATTAAAAGATAAATCTGACATGAATGATATTGAAAGGGGAGGATATGTTCACGGTATGGAAATGTGTTATTCAAAAAGAGGATGTGTGAAAAAGAACAGTGCAAAAAGCACTGGCTGCTGTGTTGTGTGTGGAGCATCTAAGGGAGTAAAACCCCGTAAGCTGCAAACTTGCAAATGTTTTGAGAGTAATTGAATCTCTCTCTCCCTCTTGGCTTTTGTAACTGTGTGCTATCAAATTGCCACTGCTTGCCAAGGAACTGGTACTGATCAGAATCAATTTCATGTAAATTGTTTGAGACCAGAGGGAGCCATGTTTCGGGTTACACAGATATCCCATGGGATGACTGACCTTGGAATCACTGTAAAACCTTTTCAGTTTAAAATATCACTATTCCAAAGTATATTTTCTTTTCCATTTGAAACATTTTTGAGGAAAACTTGGATGTCTCTTAGCAAGGATTTCGCATTTGCTTTCAGTTATGGTGAGTGGGGGAAATTTTTGGTTAAATTCCTGTTTAGCTGTATACATTAAATATGATGATACAGCTTTGACTGTTTCACCTTCACTGAATATTAAAGGTTGAATAATTGGGGGGAAAAGCAAATATGTTGACCATTTAGAGTAGAGTATTATATCTGTCTCTGGATTTTGCCAGTTCAGTTGCAACTGTATCTGCCTCATTTCCAGACCTTTCCTTGCCTTTCACCAAAATAAAGAGAATTAGAACAGGCTTGGGTTTTTGTTTTTTTTTTTTTTTATTTTTTAAGTACAGTTCAAGAGGGATGAATCTCTGATTTTATTTTTGAGATAAGCTTTTAATCTCTTAAATTAGTGCTTATTATTCCTAACATACACTTAGGCTAAGTAGGTTGCCCGTGCCAATGCATGGAAGAATTGCTTGCAGAAATGAGAAACATATGAGCCCAGCATGTTACAGAAATCTTTGAACTGTGTGGAGAGACTGGCTTTTTCTTTTATCACAGTGCAAAGGTGGTAACATTTCAGCCACTAGGAATTCAGTGGCATGGCTGGATACCTTTCTTGTTTTCCCTAGCCCACTCCTCCTTCAGATCTTTGCTGTTTTGCTTGATGGGCAGAATATAGATTCTAGGGTGTGATTTACTCTCCTGGCTAATGTTGGTGCAATTTTTAATATAAGCTGAGGCTAATGGCAACCTTTTGTCTTCACAGCAATTTCCGATTCTTGATGATTGCTTTGGCCTATGCAATACCACTGGGTGTTTTCTCTGGCTGGTCTGGTGTTCTGGATTTGATATTAACACCCATTCATGTAAGCCAGGTAAGTATCTCCTGACTGATAATCAGCAGCTCTTTTGTAAGTAGCATGTTTTTATTTTGTGGTAGCATGCAGTTTTATCAGGTTTTTATGTTTAACATGCTGTTAATACATATGGACCACTTTACTCTGAAACTTTAAACAAAATGAACTGTAGCTTTGGCATCCCAAACTGTCAAAACTCTCCCTGCTGACTCTCCATCAGTGGTGAGTGTTTTCAGAACTGTACACGCCTTTTAACAAAAAGGAAGAAGTAGGTAAAAAAATGTGAGTATTGTTGGCTGCTGCATCTCCAGTGAAAGAAAATAATGTATGCATGGTGGAAAAGATGAAGTGGGGAGAAGATGATTTCTAAGCTTTTGATAGAGTATTATAAAAAAACAGAGGACATTACACAGATTCCATAAAGAGAGGTCACATTTAGGGCATAGACTACTTAGTCATACTTTCTTGTGGTGAATTTATTTCCCAGAAAAAGCTTTGCACTTCAGATTATTCTAGAGAGCTGGTGTTAGCAGTTTGGAGCTCCAGCACAACATTGTTTTGAAAGTAACATCATCTTATTTTCTAAGCTTTAACACATTTCTCTATGTTTTGTTTTGGTTTTTTTTCCCTGTCAGGTGGATGCAGGCTGGATTGGATTTTGGTCTATAGTTGGAGGTTGCGTTGTTGGCATAGCAATGGCAAGGTAGGAATAATTACAGGTCCTTCTCCATTTCTTCAGCTGTGATTGTCATTTAGTTTATTCTCTTAAGAACAGAACTTGTTTTCTCTCATCTTTCAGAAACTTGAAGTGGAAAATTCCTTTTGGGGTTATAATGTATTTCTAGTAAAGCAATAATTCGTACCATGTTAGTGGTTGCTGGGGAATGAGAATTCCACAAGCATATACCTGAATTTGGAAGTCAGATTCTTGTTCCTGACAATGGCTTCCTGTATGCTGCTTTTGAAGACAGCTCTCGTGAATTCAGCTGCCTGGTATGAGGGAGAACCTCATTGTAGCACATTTGGAAAGCATTGAAGAAATTCTTTTCTGTCTCCTTCCATTAACACTTTTGGGCATATTGTTTCCCAAAGGGATATAGGGAATGTAGCACAGGCAGCCTACCCACAATAACATTATGTTCCTCCACAGAAAAATTAGTCTGGGCCCATTTTGGGCAGGTTGCTGGATTCCTGCATAGCCTAACTATTTTCTGCTGTATCCTATGGGCTATAGTATGGGTGTCTGTATGCTTTTTGTAAATCCAGACACAGCTGTCTCTGGCCATCATAAATGCTGATGACATTAGGAGTGGAACAGCAAGAAATGGATTGCCCTTCCAAAAGGCTGCTGTTTCTCATTCACTGAAGTCCTCTTTAGGTAAAAAGAGGTGGTGGGAGGGAGAAAAAGTCTTTTAGGAGGTACTTGAGCAGTGAGTTTATTATGTGATTAAAACCAATTACATGTGCCCCTTGCTTTGGGATATCTGAGCATTGTCCTGGCTTTTCTGTATCCACTCTTTAGACTCCACGTGCAGATATTTGCAATTGTTGCACGGTTATGGTGTTGTGGATGGAGAGAGTGATCTTTTTAGGACTCTCTTTTTTTTTTGTTTTTGAAACTCTGTTTTTTTCACTTGCTGTGCTTCATCAGAGTACACAATGCATAAAGAAATGTGAGGTTTCGCATCCTGATATTTTGCAGGCTGCCTAGCAACTGCAGCTGGGAGAGGAAAAAACTCCTGACCTAGGGAAAAGAAGCGCTTCTCTCCCATCCATTCCAGATGCAGGCCAAAGGACTTCATCTAGCCAAACAAAGTTCATGCCCTGATTTCATCTAAAAAGAGTTTTTTGATTTGCCAAGCTCAGATACAATGTTTTCTCTGTAAGAGAATAGTTGTTTAAAAGCAAGTGCTGCCAATGACACAGATGCCAGAGGTTGCATGTTGAAACAGGTAGACTGCCATTTTTTATCATGAGTTAATCTCCAGTATATTTGCAACATTTCAATAGTAGAGCTCAGAAGCTCACTTAACTTTACTAGGAGAGAATCTGCAAACTCTATGTCAACATGCAAATCTCAGTCCTTATGGTAGATTATTTAATATATTGCCTGGGTTAAGTTTCAGGAAATGCAGGCAGTCCCTTTAACTGCTTCAAAATTGACTTCAAACCCTGTTGAATACCTGTATTTTGTAGCATTTAGTAAATTTAAGAAATACCAACAGTCTGTCTCCAAATATGCCTTTCTAACTTGGGCAATGCACAGTTCAGATGGGAGGGTTTGCATACAGAAAGGGAGGGAGGAGGTGATTTGTCACTTCTGATGGATGAGTCTCCTTCCTAGGCCTATTCAGCATTTATCTGTGTAGGGTTGAATCAATGACGAGTCTGACTGTAATCTGCTGAAAGTTGTAATTAGGAAAATTAAGTAATGATTCTTGTCAAAGCTGACAAGTTGATATATTTCAGTGTCAGAACTGTGATTTGCCAAGCAAGCAGCTCTCTCCCTTAACCACCTCTCAAGAAGCTGTTAGTTTTGGGGTGGGTTTTTTTTTCCTTTTTTTTTTTTTTTCTGCTAATTCGTTAAAGCTAAATTGGTGCATCTTAGGAATTTGCTCCTTTCATTTTTGTCAATGTAGATTCTATAATTCAGAATTTTTAACAACCTGGGCCTTGCTCTGCTGGAGCATTAGGTCCTGTACATCACAGTAGGTGTTAAATCATCTATATTTAAAGTAGTGCCCAGTTTGGAAATTTGTTTATCTATCTAATTTTCAAAATCCTGCAAGTTTCCCTCAGCATTATACATAAATTCTTCTACTCTCCACCCACTGCTGTCCTGATAGCCATGAACTTACATGTTTAGCTAAAGTGTTTGATGCATTTTTATCATTGAAAAGCCTGGCCTATTTTGGGCAGCTGGTAGGTGCTGTACCCTTTGCTGGCAGCTTTCAAATGCTACTAGTTTGAAGAAAAGCAGTGTCAAAGAGCAGCATTCATATAATTGCATGGAAACATAAATCTATTCCCTTTTCTCAGTTTTTAAATTTTTTTTCCCCCCGCATTTGCCAAAGATCATAGATATTTCTGAGGTTTTGTCCTCTGCAGCTCAGTTTCAGTTCCTGCTTCTAACCTGCAGTGTAGTCAAAATGCTAAAACTTTATGGCATGGTGATAATTTCCTTAGCAACAGACACTGTTGTCAGCAGTGCAGGTTTGTGATTTTAACTGTAGGATACAACCTAGGGCTGGATCTGCTGGGAGGCTGGAGACTGTTACCAGCGGTAGTCTCAGAGGTCTGTGTCTGGCAAAGTACACACCCTCTCTCCTGTTGTGCCTACTTTTGTAGCAGTTGCAGGCAATCCCTTACATGCTAGATGATGTAGAAGGATACAGAACAAAGGTTTGAAATCAGGTACAGGGTCTGAGGATAAAAGTAATTTCTCATATTTTTTGATTGAAGAAAGTATTATGAAGAGTAGACTAGATTTACAATCTTCTTTATTCTCCTGTAACCAGACAAGAAACAGAAGTCTTTCAATTACCAAGTTAAGGCTAGGTTATGATGTCATCTTTTTTTCTATTATTTCTATTGCTGGCTGAATCCAATAGCTGAATAAATCTTTACTTTGGGGTACATTTGACCCTTTTGGAGTTCTGTGATATCTGAGAGCTCTTTGGAGCACACTGCTACCCAAACTGGGATCTTTGTGTCAGGAAGAGTTGCAGCTGCTTGGTAAAGGTAGGTATTTTCTCCACTTAGCTGTCATGAATGGATTAGATGCATATCAACCTCCCATCCCCACATATCCTTGGTGGTGGGATAGAGACCAAGAGATGTAGAGATCACCCCCAGACCTGTAGTCTGTGAATGCCCCTCCCAGAAGGCTGATATTTCTCACACTGTTTCATTAAACAGGATCTACGTCACTACCCTTGCCTGTAAGGACAGTGATGTTGTCTGCCAGCAGACAAAGCGGGACTCTCTGTGGAATAAGCTGGAAGTTTACACTTCAAGATGCTTCTGCAAAGCTTTTACAATTGCTGATTTTGACCCTAGTGATCCCAAAGAATAATTAAAGAAACTCACTGGCAAACCAGTAAGGCAATCCCGACTCCTCGATTGGATTGTCAGGAAAAAACCCACCAGTAGCAGCTGACCTCTGGCTATTGGAGATGAATGCATAAGCCACTTGAACACTGCAGTCATAAACTTCTCAGATTATATGCAGCATTGATCTCCCACTACTGCTTATTGAATTACTCACTGCTAAATTCAGTGTGGAATTCAGGCATGGGGAGAATCAAAATACAAGGAAAGAAGTTGGTTTGGGGAGCGGAGAGTGTTTGAGTGCATTACTCCTACGTCTCATACGCTATATTTGGAAGTTCTCAAAATTTTGGCAGCATTTCTTGTTTTATCAAGTAAGCTATAAGGTATCTGCTTATAGAGTGATCTTTGTCAGGGCAGAGAAGGCAGCTGACAGACAAATTTCATCATGGACCAAACTAGGTGGATTATGCTGCCATTAGCCTAATCAAGGTAGGAGCCTGTCAAAGGGGCAGAAGATATGCTTTAGAAATACTTACCTAACCTGTCCATCCCAAAATCACATCTCCTAAGCAGGAGATTATAGAAAATTACTCATGAATAAATGACATTGCCTTTTCTAATATATCTTTCCCAGTAGTTAGGTTGACATCCCCTTTGAAAAGAGCAGTTGCACTGACAATTATGCCACATGAGCCCTGCTCAAAAGCATTCTGTCTCCTTGAAAGAAAAAGGAAAAAAAAAGATGAAAAAAGCAATTCTACTATCAGGTGGTAGAAATATAATAATTCTCTCTATATAACAGCCAGACTGCCCAAGGACTTGTGGGGCTATCCTCCCCCAGTCTGTCAGCAGGGTCTGTGTAGAAGAGGAGCAGCACCAAGCTTGTGGTTTCTGGAATTTTTCAACCTAAAACAGCTGCTGGCAGAGTGACCCCCTGTGTAAGGAGTTCCTTCCTTGCCTAAGCCACCATGAGCTTCATCACCAATGCATCCAAGGGTTCAGAAGCTGTTCCTTGTCATCTTCAACTAGGGATTCTTTGGACTTTTTTGGAGTTTTTCCATTTCCCACAGGAATGAATCTTGACACTTAACTGTGTCTTGAATGAAACGCGGCAGCCTCCTCATATGCTAATGGAGCTCTGTGTCTGCCAAGGGAGACTGGCAAATGCTGACAAAACAGCGATGGAAGTAGTGGTGAGATACTGTGTCCAACAAATGCAGAAGAAAAAAAAAATCTCTCCTCCAGTGTTTTCATTTGATGCCTTGAGAATTGCTTGAGAATTGTTCTGGTATAGTTGTTACTAAAAAATCCATGGCTCTTCATCTTGACGGCTAGAAATATCACCATTCTATAAAAATACCTTTTTTCTATTTCTGAAAATGAGAAATTACTTTTAAATTGTTTTGTCTCCAAAATGTTTAATGATAATATACTGAATTAATTGTCAAGCATCACATTTAAATAATATGAGAATCGGCATTTGTACTGCTCTGATGTATGTTTTTATTTTAGATTTGCAGATTTTATCAGGGGCATGCTGAAGTTCATACTGCTTCTGCTTTTATCTGGAGCAACATTAGCATCAACCTGGTTCACTCTCACCTGTCTAACTACTGTCACTCATCTGCCTTTAACCACAGGTATTGACAATGATTTTAATTCCTATTCTTTATAATTGATATTGCAGGCAAATATTTGCAGTCTTCAATATCTTGTAACCTGGTTTGGTGTTTTTAGTAATATAGTAGTTTTACTGAGCCAAAAAAAAAAAAAAAGTTTAGAAAGTCTATTGAACCTGAAATATCTTCACTGCTTTGAATAACTCAATAAAAAGATTAAAAACTTGAAAACCCAATAACAGGAACCCCGAATACACATTTAAATTTGATTTGGGGACTAAGTGTTTTTCTGTTTTGAGTCCTTTGGAATAACCAAAGTGAGAAATAAATCAAGAAAAATTAGATGAATGAGAGTAGTGTTGCATATAAGAAACAGTGACATGTCTGGGAATTGAGGGTTTGAAACTTGCATTTGTTATTAGAAACACATGGTGCATTTCAAACCAAGGTGACCCGTAGTGTTTTCAGCCATCTAAATCTGTCCCTGCACAATACTGTCCTCTTTTTTTTGCACCTGCATGCAGGTTCAGGGAACTCTTCCAGCCCAAAATTAACTCAGCCTGCACCTCAAAAAGACAGGAAAAAAAGCTGCTGGCAGGAGTGGGGGAAATGCTCAGAGGTCTAGTTGGGCTGCCAGCAAGCTGTACCCTTAGTTGAAAGCTAGCACTGCTTAGTTCTTAAAAATCTGTCCTTCACCTTATTATCTGCACCAAAGGACTGATCCACCTGTGATTCCAAGACCTTCAACAGAGTAGCAACTTACAGTAAGACCTAAGCCATCAATATTCAAAAATATATTTATTTAGTGAAGAATTCTATAAATCCATTTTAAATGAAGGGCCATCTCTGTTACAAGCAATTTATATATTCTAGGAGAAATTAAACTTTTTTTTGCCCATTTTTAATAAAAGAGTTTGGTGGGGAGAGTAGTATGTCGTGTTTTACTCAAATTAAGTTTGAGTTTCAGGTTTTATTCAAATTAAGTTTGAGTTTCAGTAAGTGTCCTTGGTGCGCTGCAAATGTCACAACTATAAACTAAAGTGGGTACAGGAAATTGAAATACATGATCAATTCAGGAGCAACACCATCTGGATGGATAGGTCAAATTTGTGCTTTATCTTGAAATTTCAATGCTTTCAAAAATTCTGCTTAAATAAAACATAATTTAATCAATAAACAAATCAAATTTCATGATGGCTGTTGTCATACTAAATGACTACACATTTCCATCAAATCTAAAATAAAAGCAATAAAAGCTTTTTTCTCATGCTTGCCTGCTTCATCACTACAAGCCTGCAGTAATGTAAATTTTTACAGTAACTCTATCCTCTGAATTGATGCAACAAGCCAAACACATAAATGACCCTTCAAGTCTATGCATAAGAATGAAGCAGAAACATTTCAAGAGGGGAAAGTCATTACGTACGTACTCACCAATGTTCCAAAACAAAACTGATGGAGCTCTCTCTGATTTTATTTTATTGGTTTTTTTTTTGTAAAGATTTTGGCATGCAACATAGGTTCTATAGGAATTCTTATTTTTTATACCATGTAGTTGTATTGTGCTAAGTTGTTTTTGGAAAGGTCATCCACTGTCAGGACATAAAAATAGGTAGGGTATTTGAGGTTTGATAGATAGTGTCCTAAACTAGCATCCCTTGATTCAAATGCAGGGATTGGGTTGTACTTTTCGTGCTATTACCATTTCTCTTAAAATGGATGATTCCTTAGATTAAGTTGTAATTATAGATCAGATTTTTCTGTCAGTGCTTTTCTTATATATGCCACTGTAAATACTGAACCCTTTTCTTTAAAACACAAGCTTGTTTTGAATAAAAGTGCCAGGAATATGGTGCATTCAGGCATCAGAGCCTAATGTGCAGCCAGAAAATAAGATCTCTTTTTTCTTCTGTATAAATTTCATAGATATGCGGTGGGGGAAGGTTTGTATCAAGCTCTTCTCATTAAAGTTCTTAAAAAATAGATGTAATGTGCCTGTTCAATTTAGTTCCTGATACACAGAAAAGCAGTGCTATATCTTTATGAAATATGCTGTTATGGATGAAAACACACAAGCTATTTAAGCTAATTTATAGGACTTCATGCTAGATTATTCCTCAGTGTAATGATGCAACATGATGATGACCTCTGCATTCACAGTAATTGGGAGAAATGCTACATTTGAATTGATTTGGATGAACTTCTTTTTATTCTTCTCCTTTTAATTAAAAGTTTGAGATGTAGAGTGTATCAGAGTACAAATCTAGGAGGTCAAATGCAGGCTGTGGGCTGGCAGCTTTTGGAAGTGATTAGTGGTAGCTGGTACAGGTGGAAGTCACTCTGCATATCAGTGGGCAAGTGTTGACAGTGGACTGCCAAGTAGTTATTCTCTGTGTATTTTTTGTAGAGCTTGAAGGTGTGCACAACAAAAGCAGACATCATTGTGGGGCTTTTCCCTCATTCCTATTTTTTAAAAAATTTTGGTTGCTTTTTTTTTTCATCTAGTGTTCCCTTTTTTTCCTCTTTATTTTCTTTTTTTTTTCATTTTTTTCCAGAAAAGGTCCATAAAATCCTTTTTATTCCAGAGCGACTTTGCAGGCAACGCTGGACACCTGCTGCAAAGCAGGGGTTATGTTATTCAAGGCAGGTTTTGATGTTGGCAGAAGGTTCATAGCCTCCTCCACTTCCTCGTGTCCTGTGGCAAAGAGCACAAGTGTTGGGCTTGGCAGTGCTACAGAGCCAGTGATGGATCTCAGTCCACACTTTCAGCCTTATTCAAATGCTGAGGCAAAGCAAGCAGGGTTCAAAACTGACATGGAAATTCATGGGGGTGTACATTTGATCTTCCAAAGAGGTTTTCCCTTCCAACCGTGTGGCTCCCATTTTGGGAGGGACTTCCCCCTCCTCTCTTGGCCTGCCTCCAGTGTTGTTCTCTTGAACAAGTCAGGCTTTGTCCTACAAAGCCACAGGTGTTGCCATGTTCAGCAATACCTGGGAATTGCTGAAATATCCACATGACCTGAAGGATTGCTGGTACAGTTAAAAGGCAGCTCTTCCACAGGACAGGACAGTCATTTTGGGGAGGAGACAAGACACCTTGTGGGAGCAAAGCTTTGTACTGGCCCAGGTGTTGAGTCAAGCTTCACCACAGAAATGAAGGCTGGTTAGATGGCGTCATCATTGGCTGCTCACCTAACAGCTGCTTGATCCATGAATAAAGTTTGCATCTATAGGCAGACCCTGACAGTGGTTTTCCGAGGTCCAAACCCAGTCTTTTCCTTTAGCATGTGGATATTGGGTGACATAAGCTCATCTCCCTCGTCTGAAAACCCTCTGCTTGTCCCCCAGCTCCACCTGGGCTCAGAACAAACAGTAGGTGGATGTGTTTTTATGGAAGCATAAAAAAGATGAGAGAGTTTGGCCAATTATTCACCCTAAAAAAAAGGAAAAAAAAAAATCTCTAAATATTTGTTTTTAAAATACAAGCAAACCAAACCCCTCTTTTAATTGGTGTTCTTTGTAGCAGTTTTAGTAATGTCTGGTTTAAATATTGAGGGAGGGAAGGTATTTGAAAAAATGGTCACAGCAAAATATATTTTCCTCACCTTGTTTGTATAATAGTCTCCTGATTCCTTTTAAATAGGCACAACATCATTTAAAGATACTTCCTACAAAATGTAATTATTTAGACTGGAGACCTTTAATGCAGTTATTAAAAATCAATGACTACATTTGTGGTTTTAAATTATAATGTTTAGGATTGTTTGTGTTGAGTAATGCCTGCATTGCTGTGTATTTGCATAATATGCTCTATTTTTCCTCCTCCCATGGAGGAAGACAAGTTTTGTGTCATTTGCTGACTTCTTAATGTAACTCCAAAAGACTTTATAAAAAGTGTATTCAGGGTTGTATATATGAACTATAATAGCCAGTGTGGGGAAAAAAGAAAGCAAGGCAACAATGATACAGTGCCAGCTACTATATCATCTGTCTAAAACACCTCTCATCAGCTAATCACAGCTCTCAAAAAACCTTGATTCTGGAATTCATTTAGATTTTAAGCAAGCCTGAATTTTATTTTAAGAAGTTTTAATTTTAATGTATATTATTTGCATTTCAGTTTCAAAGACAATTTTATGTACACATCGAGCATTAAAATAGTTTTGTCCATTGAATTCTCAGTGCAGCTGCTGATCTGTTTCTCTTTGCCAAGTTCATTGTTAGTTTGCTTTGTACTGAACTTCATTATGTGAATTTATGTACAATGGGATACTTTGACCCAAAATAATTGCGTAAGGTATTGTATTGCCAGTTTCAGTATCTTGCCGCTTTGTATTGCTGGTAGGATCTCTGGATACAAATACTGGCATTTTCCAAAAATTGATATGCAACACTAGTTGCTTGCAGCTCAGATTGAATGTTTTCAGTGTAGCATATCAAGAATATTCTAATATTTATGAGCACATTCAGCAGAAGTTTGCTTTACAAAATCTTTTCTAGTGCTGCATGGCAGACACTGAATACAGTGGCAACTCCATAAGCTGATGACTATATTTAGGTTAAGCAGCCCACACTTTTATTTTCAGGTTCAACAGATTGAACATTGTAAACACATCTGTCTCTCTGTCCTCATCTACAAAGCACAGAAAAAGAAAGTGTTAATAATATAATACTGATTGGTTTATTATTTCAGTTTAATTTCTTGACTATATGCAAGATGTGCTTGATAAGTGTAAGGCAGGGGAACCCAGAGCATAAAACAGTGGCCTAAAACATTAACCTGCTTAGGGCTTTGGGCAAATCATTACCCCAAATCCTGCTGTGCTTTTCTCACTCATTAGATGGGAATAATGACCTTTGTTTTGCTGACAGCTTCTTTAACTTCACAAATAGAAGAGTGCTTAAAGAAGAACTAATTTAGGGGGTTATTTTCTTTTTAAAAACAGTGTTTAATAGTATAGTGCTTGAAATTTGGGAAGAGCATTTCAGGGATGAATATCTATGAATCTAGGCACTTTAAATATCCATCAGTAGCAAACCTCAAATATTGTGTAATTTCCAGCCCTCTCCTCTTTCATTTCATGAGGCTTACTCAGTAATTTTTTCACTTCTTAGTTCTCCAAACCAAATGCTCTGCTTTCAAAGCAAGTTCTACTTGCTTTTCTCATGAGAAGAATGTAGAACAAATAAGATTTGATCAGATTTTTGGTTGCTTTCAAAACTATATCATGAGATAGCAATTTGATCAGTGTGTGCTGGAACGGAAATCCAGGCAATGAAACATATTGATGTTATAAATGTGCACTACAGAGACATCTTTCTTCTATTGTGTTTTTTCATTCCCATAAGTGAATTACAGTAAAATTTACTGTCTTACCTTAAGGGAGTCACATTTCTCATTGAAAAATTAAGGGTTACTTCTTCCATGACTTTTCTTACCATGGCCTGTAGCAAGAGTTAGATTATAGGGAGGTTTCATTCTACTTTAATGGACTTTAGATTTTGGCAGGAACTAACTTGAATTGTTCAGATTGGTCATGGGGATACTGAAGCACTGAAGTCAACAAAGCCTGCATCCACATGAGGCATTATCCGTTCACTTTGATGTTTGGAATACAGTTATAATGGGCACTGACAAAGTGCCCTAGATCTCCATAGGTTTTGCTATAAATTGTGTGCTGCTTCCAAGAGAATATATTCCACTGTATTTACTCTCCTGTTTATCTATAAATTTGTGTGAGTTTTGGCTGAGTGTGTCTCAGAAGAGAATTGTCACAAAATGCACAGAGTTCAAGAGATTCTGGCAGAGGACTTTGGAAGGAGATACTGTGCCACTTGCTTGCACTTGAGACAGCATTTCTTGTGTAAATTTGTCTGAAAACTATTTTTTTTAAGAAATTGTAATATTTCATATTCTTTGTTAAAAATCAGCCAACATACACGTGCCAATGGTTGATAAGAACTAGTCACATCAGTTGAGGTCCTTCCATCAATTTCATTTGGGTTTGGATCAGGCTCTGTAGTTATACATTTAGTGATGGTATAATTTAAGAGTAAATTGCTAAACATGTTGCAGAACATCCTGGAAAATTCTAGGAAATTGTTTGTATGTCAGAGATAGCTGAGTCTCCTTCTGCTGCATTGCAAGCTCATCTGAGGACACCAAATGAAGGCTGTCATTTAAATCACTTCCCTGTTTGAATTCCTAATTCCCCCCCCCCACACCTTTTTTTTTTAAATTGGTAGAAAGCTTTTGCCACAGCTTGTGGCTGGGAGAAGAGAAAGTCTTTTTCTGGGATATGGGCATGTATTTGCCATCCAGTAGCTCAAGGCCTGTAGGAGATAAGCCAGTCAGAAACTTTCCATCTTGCCACTTTTCCTCCTCTTTCTGCTAAGCCACTGTATCACCATCAGTCCCAAGTCATCTAAGTGGTAACATCTCTAGTGTTTTTATCAAGGCACATTTTATTCCTTGCTTCCTTCCCAGCCAGCAGAATGAGTGCTGAGGGAATAGCAAGGGTTACCTCATACCTCAAGCATGAAAATGACATGATGAAACATGGCTTGAGCCTCCTGCTGCAGCAGCTCCTGCCAGTTCTCTGAAACAGCTGTGCTTTGGATGGGATTTTGCCTTTGCTGATCTTTTTGCAGTGGTCAACCTGAGAAATAGCTGCTTAATGCACACAAACATCTTTTAAACTATTTCAATTAATATCATGTTTAAGAAACCTAGCCCAGTTCCATCGTTGATGTCCATAGCTGCCATTGTCTTGGATACACAACTTTGCACATAACTTCATAGGCAATTAATTAATTCCTTTTCCTAAGAAAAAGTTTGGTTTTTTTATAGTAGTAGCATGACACACTTCTCCAATGTATCCAAGTTACTTGTTATTCTTTAGGACATAATGTTAGCTTCTTGGTGAATCATCTCTTTTTTTTTTTTTTTTTCCTTTTCTCAGTGCTTTCAGATACTTATATTCATTTCCAAGGACTGTCATTAAGATTGTCTTAATTGAAAGAACATTTGCTGTAACTTGAGCAGCTGTTCTTCTGCAGTATAAAATTGTGGTAATTGTTTGTGTTTGTTCAGCACAAGGTCTCTGTGAGGGAAGGCAAATGGTCCCTGTTAATATCTCCCTGCTGTCCTGTCACCCATGAGCTGGAATATGAGATATGCTCTTTAGTGTGTGAAATAAAAAACAAAAACCACTTCTGAACTCCGATTTTACTTGTTTCCGGGACTTATTTTTCTAAAACTGTGTATCTTATCTTTGAGTTGCTGTGTAGTTGACCAGTTGGATTTGTGGCTCAGTTGCTAAATTACTGAAATAAGCTTATTTGTATAGCATTCAGGATAATCCTGGCTGATTTACAGATGCATGAGATAAAAAGCATTTTTAAATGTGCCTTTTAAAGAAGGCTTTCAGATATGCACATCTTCCTCATTTTCAGAGCTTCTTTTTGTGGTTTCCCAATTAAAAGCCATCATTTCCATTAGATGCTAGAGCTTAAATTGGCATCTACTGGATGCTATATTCAGTCTGTCCTTTTGCTGTGACATTTCTGCTTATTAATTCCAAAGATGTTATCTCTACACAGACCTTGCTTTATCAGTACTACCTGTGGTCTCAGCTGAGGTGCTGAGTTGTGTTCAGCTGGCAGTTCTTGGTGTGCACACACAAGGCAGGCAATACTTGGGGCAGCCAAAGGGTGATGCTAAAGCTGCTCTGCTCCTCTCAGTGTGAGAAGTGTGAGAAGTGTGCCAGTGGGTGTGTTCCTGTGAGTGTCGAGACAAGAACTTTGAGGGTGTTGTTTCTGAGGTACAGAGTTACTGCCCTTGTTCACCTGTGGTCTGATCATCTTAGTACCCTGCAGTGAGTGCTGAGCAATGATGTAATTCAACTGGCATATTTTAAACTAGCAAATCTAGTTTGAAAGCTTTTTCTCATTGTATGGAAACCTTGGCACCTACTGTCTTTAAATGGGTGCTAATTTTTGCTTTCATCTCAAGTGACTCTATGTTTCTGGAAATTATATGTCTAGACATTGTCTCTGTTCAGAGGCATGATTTCCCTTTCCTGGCTGTTGCTCCTTCTGGAAGATGTTTCAGCCTTCTTGCAGAGGTGTTGCTTCTGACACTCTCTTCACTGCTCCACTTTCCATGGTGCTGTTGTAGCTTTTAGCAGCTTCTCAACTATTTCCACTGTTTGAGTTTGAGTAATTAACTATTTCCACTGTTTGAGTTTCTGATACAGAATTACAGCGGGGTGCCACCTTCTCTTCTTTGGGGGAGATTCTGAAAATGTTCTTTAGAAATTACAAGTCTATCTATAGACATCTTCAACAGAGTGTAGTAATAAGGGGCAAATGTTAATTTGTCTTAAGAGATTCTTCTATTTCTGTGTTAGTCTCTCAAGCCAATACAAAAATTTCAAACCACTGAGTGTGATTGGATATTCTGGCTACACCCAACAGCAGTTAGAGAGATTTAGATCAATATACAGCAGTGTTTGAAGTAAATCGGAGTTCAAAGCGTGGCTCATGAAACTTTAAATACTGGTGAGGACTTGCAGCAAAAATCTATGGACCTTCTAACTAGGGAATCAGGTCTTCAGTGTAAGCTAGAGGAGTGCATTGGGAAGAACATCCTAATTCTGTATGGGATTTTTTCTTTCTTCTTTGACAACTCCTGGACATATCTTGCATCTATTTATTTGATTTATTCTGCAGTTTATGACAGGAGAATTCAAGAGTAGGAAAAGCTACCATGGTTTTTTTGAGGGGGTTGGTTTTGTTTGGTTTTGCATGTGTTTGTTTGTTTTTCTTAACAGCTCAGAGTACTGTGGTATATTCAAAAAAGTGGGGCCAGCTCTCCCTCCTTTCTCCTGTCCAGACAAGTCCTCTGTTGAAAAATAAATGCCCTTGTGCTTTGGAAGCAAACCACATGAAATAGAGGATGTAATAAATAGCACTTTCTGCTTCTTAATACCTTTATTTCTTTTCCCTGATTTTTTATATTTTAAAAAGCTGAATGCTTGAGCAGTGCTTAACAAAAGATGAAGCAGAGCTGTTTCTGTTCTCCCCTTTCTAAGACAAAAGAGTGTAAATTAAACTGAAATATGTACACATATATATAATCATATGAAAAAAAATTCTAAGGATTTTGTACCATAGAATCTTTTCACTGCAGAGAAAAGACACTATAAATAATTTACCTCTGACTTCATAACACTTTTGTATCTGAATTTTTTTTCTTTAGGTTTTCTTAGTATTTTGGTGGGAGCCTCAAAAATTATTCCAGAGTTTTCTGATTATTTAAAGCCTTCTGATAATTTCCTTCTTTTTACTTGGTCAGTAACCTCGGGTTATTGAGGTTGCAAGTCAGGAAATCTCTGTCCAAGACAGCACTAAGAAAAAACCTTACTTCAATTTCTAAATAGATACTAAATTTTTGTGAAATTTTGTGGTTTGAGGGTTTTTTTTTTGTCCAGAAATAGCTATAATAAATTTATTAAGTGATAATATAAGTATATTAAGTTCTGTATTAAGTATGGTGAAGTATTTGGCAGAAATGGTAGAACAAAACAGCTGAGGTTGCTGAAGAAATGTCACATTTTTCTGTTGGTTTGTCCAAGAAAAACAATTTGTTGTACAGCAGCAAATAATCTGCATTATCAAATCTGTCCCGTTCCTGTCAGGAGCTGGGTGCCCTTCATTTCCTTTTGAAGCCAGAAGGGATTCAACATGTTGCAGCTCAGGCTGTGCTGAATACTAATGTCTTGATAGCTGGTAGATCATTAGTATTTATTTGTAAAATGGAAACAAAATTAGTTTTGACCTTTAGAGATAAGTCAAAAGGTTAATCCATGTCCATTTCCAATTTGGTGCATTAATTGTTCCCTGTCCTAATTGTGCGTAGGACAATATTTTATGTTTGTTTCAGAGGCAAATTAAAATGTAGGTGAGGCTTTGCATTCATAATTTTGTTGTTTGTTTTACTTACAAGCGAAGTCCAAATCACTGAATGTATCTTCATGGATTCTGTTTAAATAAATAGATAAATAAATCAATCAGTATTTCTGATTTTTTTTTCACACATCAATACATGCATTCTTCCTAAAGCTAGTGGGATGTTATGTTCTTTTTGATACACAGAGGATAAAAATAAGATTATGCATTTTTTGGTTATTCAAATATTAGTATTCTTGGCAGTTCTGAATAGGAGGGGAAAACACCAGCATGAAATTAATAACTATTTTTGTTTCTGTCATAGCTACACTGTACACATCCTGCATTTTGCTGGGTATATTCCTCAACAGCAGCGTACCAATATTCTTTGAGCTCTTTGTGGAGACAGTCTACCCTGTTCCAGAAGGAATAAGCTGTGGAGTTGTCACCTTTTTGAGTAATGTGTTCATGGGAGTGCTTTTGTTTTTCCTCACATTTTACCATACAGGTAAGTAACATAAGCCACTTGAAAAATTTAATACTCCTTAAGGACGTACCTTTGTCAGTAAAAGGAGGAATTTGCACGTACAGTTTCTGTTAATAACCAAATGTTTGAATCCAAGCAAGGGCAGCAAGGAAGGAGAATTTTAATTATTCTTTTCTATATACATGCTTATAAAAATGAAATTTCTTAGATGCAAGATAATTCTACTTGAATTTGCTGTAACCAGAAACCGCCAAGATACACACTGTCATCATATTTTATAAAGGCCTGGGTAATGTGACCATTGATAATGTTTGTACCTATGGGTGTTGAGCACCACAGTAAAGCTCACCCAATCTCATGCTCTTGGGTAGAACTGTGTTGCCCAGGAGGGGCAGAGCAGAAATGCCCCATATAAAGCCAGTTCTGTTCAGTGGGTCAGAGGTGCCACTGCCCAAAGACAGAACAGGCATTCCTTTGGGTGGCCTAATCCAGCTCTACAGGATTTCACTTCATGTTTTTGTCAATTTATTCAGACCTTCTCGTCTCTCAAGTATTATTTGCTTCCTTCTAACTCATAATCATAACTTAAAACTTGCTGTTTAGTAGACTGTAATACATATTATTACTCTAAGCTGTAAAATAAGAACCCAGCTTGCTTTCAAAGGGAAATGGTCTTTATTAATGGTTTTCAAAGATGCAGATTTTTTCTTTGTATTTTGTCATTATGGTAAACATTTACTTCATGGTGTAATATTTGTAAACCATTAGAAAATGTGAGCTTTTACATATTATTACTTCTTAAGATGTTGTATTTTATAACTTAAGGGGAGAGTGACAAATTTCAGATTGAGTTCTGCTATAAATTATCAAGGTTTCAACCTGGGACAAATTTTCAAACATGGTTTGTCTTTCTGCTAGGAAATTGCAAGCAGAATGACAACCTTGTTCCAAATTGTGGTCTGTGAACACAAACGGAGAGAAATTATTTAATTTTTTTTATACTGATGCTGAACTGTATCATTGTAAAATCTGAATGCCATCTGGACTAGCCTTGGGTGGTGTGAGAGCTAGTCTTTACATTTTAAAGTATACTTTTGATATTAATTGGTGTGAACTCTGTTCACACGTACTGTTGTTTCTGACATCTGTACCTCAGCTGGAAAAATGACACAGAATGTTCAGAGAATTTTTTCAGTGTTTGGCATTACATAAAAAATGAGGATGGGGATATGGTGTCTCACTTCTGATGAAAGAATTACAATAGAGTGGACTCATTCCCTCAGAAATAAATTCAAGAGCATTTTTTGTCTTTCATATTTCTTTCCCTATGAGATACCAGTAAATGCAGGTTAGAATAAACCTGAAACTGGTATACCCATACATTTAAAATATTTTACCTATTTCTTCAAAATGAAAGAAAATAAAGTAATTTGTGCTTAAGAAAATCCATTCTTTGATAGAAAGTATGAGAGAGTGTGTGGTCACCGGGGGGGGGGGGGGGGGGGGGGGGATCAGTGCCAGGGGTGCTATTGGCTCCTCTGATTAAAAAAATCCATTAGAAGGTAGATAATGATCTTAATAATTTGCTTTCATTTGATTCAAATACATCCTGTAATGGCATTTAAGAAGCTTACAGATAAATCAGAACTCAGTCAAATTCATCTTGTTCCCTTGGTCTTTCCTTTTAGGCCAAATAATCTTTCAGTAGTTTTCATTCCAATTTCTCTTTTTCTCCTTGCACTGATACTGCGAATGCTGTGAAGGACCCAAACCATGGAAGATTTCCAGTGCACTGAAGATTTTGGTTCAGCTAGCAGAGTGGGGATGTAAATCTTCCTAAAGCTTGCTGCTAGTGCTGTGCCCCAAAGCTGCAGCCTCTGGATGAGGTTTCCTTTGCCTTTTCTGCAGGGATATCCAAGGGAAAAACAAAAGGAAACTGACCTTTGGCTTCACACGATTGATGCGTTCTCTGCATCGCCAGTGCTGTCACAAATTCTAGATCAAAAAAGACATGAAGTATTCCCAAGTTAAATTTCATCTTTTAGGATATTTGAGTTAAAATGGGTTTAATCCAATTAAGGAGGAATGTGGTAAGGAAAATAATAGCAAAGGATTTGCCTGTTGACTTCTGGCATCACATAAGTCTTCTCCAAGCCTAGGAAATTTTTACTATGGTTTTAATAATAATTCTGCCTAAACAAATTCATAAGGGTTTTGGTGGATCAGGGAGAAGGTTGCTAAAAGTTACTGGTTTTGGAAGGTTGATTTTTCAAGCTTTCTGATTGTTGTCCTTCACCTTGTTTAAAATAAATCATGCTTTTTTTTTCAGCAATATAAATTGCAGATTTAAGAAAGTGGCACTGATGAAGTCTTGATTTTGATTAACTCAGACCTGGAGGGAAAGTTTAGATTCTGTAAAATTAAATAATAATAGTAATAATAATAATGGAAAATTTGAAAAAAAAATAGTAAAACACTATCCAGTTAAGTGAATGCTTCTTTAGTAAATTGACACATGTAGAAAAAAATTCGTGTTGTACTTGTTTGAAAAAAAATGTGAATCAAACTGCTAATTATTAGTCAAATATCAGATGATAGGATTTCTTGAGTACAGAACACAGACTTTTAAGAGCAGTATGTTATGTCCAACAGCTGAAAAGAGGCTTCCAAGGACCTGTTTTTTGCTATGACTTTTAAATTTAATTGATCCTATTATGCACAACT
The DNA here is from genome assembly GCF_024509145.1 of Vidua macroura. Classification (NCBI taxonomy): domain Eukaryota; kingdom Metazoa; phylum Chordata; class Aves; order Passeriformes; family Viduidae; genus Vidua; species Vidua macroura. The sequence continues at coordinate 29,719,149 of NC_071577.1, forward strand.
TTCTTCTCAGGAATTGGTTTTCCCTCCTTATACAATGTAGCAGGTTTGATTCAAAATCAAACCCAGTTTCTTCCTATGCTTTTAATTTTAGTTCTCAATCCATAGAAATCAAGGGACTAACGAGCACAGTCTTTGGAAGTGGTTTATTCTCCATTAGCAATGATAGATTTTTTTTTCCCCCCGTTCTCTTCTTTGGCAGGTTGAATAAGGAGGATTTACATTAGCTGGAGGCAGTGGTTATAAATATATATAACTTAAGATGTCCATGGAGAAGGCTCACCATCGATTGATCGATCGGTTGGGAGCTGTCAGGATTTTGTCAGAGCACAGAGATTTCCTTCAAACCTGCCATCAGTCCAAGTTTTGGTCACTTTAAACACAGAACATGTTTGATAACTGAGGCTGGGTCTCTGTTCTGCTTTACAGAGTTTTCCTGGTTCAACTGGTGCCTGCCAGGGTCGTGTCTGCTCAGCCTGCTCCTCATCCTGTGCTTCCGCGAGTCCTACGACAGACTCTATCTCGACGTTGTCGTCTCCGTGTGATCACCCTGCACTGGTGAGGGCTCGGAAGAGACTGGAAGTCGGCTTTGCAGTCTGCACATCTGCCTGGATTTGCTCAGCTGAACAGCAGAAAAACAAAGAAATTTCAAGACTTAATCATGGCTTTATTTAGAGAGGGTGAGGGATGGGTCGTTCTTACATTCAAGACCATCTTGATTTGCCATAAATGTGGAACTGGAGTGGTGATGGTGACACCAAAATGCACAAAGAGAATCTCTCTGCTGTCCAGGTCCCTGTGCAGGGCTGGGGCTCTCTGTTGAAGAGGCTGTTGATGTAGCAGTGAGGTGTATGTTGTGTGTGTGCGTGTGCCTGTGTGCTGACTCACGGTTACACACACCAGGGTACCAGTAAACTTCAGAGTCTTCTATCAGAATGAAAATAGGGAATAATCTTAACAAAAGGAAAAAAAAATAAGAAAGCAAAAATCTTTTCAAGATCTCTTTAAAATAACTAGTCATTTTTATATTGAATGCTCATTAAACAGTTAAGCTAAAATGATTTGGTGCTTGTACACTACATTTACATTCTAATAAAGTGGGTTCTGATATAAGACACTGGTACCAGGGTTTTTAGCCATACTAAATATCCCAAATGATCCTTGCAGTGTTATTAGAAGTGTTTGTTACCACCCTGGAGCACAAGTAAAGAATAGCTTTAGCTGCCACTGAATCCCAACCTGCACCCACAGTCATTTCTGAAATGTCACCATGGTTCCATATGTCCTGAATATGGAGCATCTGTGGTGTACTGGAGTGTCACTCTAGGTAAATGTTGCTGTTCTAAAGGCCACCACTGTGTCACCTTTCCATCCTCCATCTCCAGTACTGCCTTTTTTTACTGTTTGTGCCACTGAATACTGTGGGTGTGGATGTCTGAGTCCTGCTAGTTCTCTCCTGATACTCTAAGGTGTGTGTGGTTTTAGGATTAGTTTATGACTGAGGGTGCCTAAACAATATTGCTTGTAACCCAAGACTAGAGAAATCACTGTTTCCTAAAAAAACCTTTCTAGTTGAGGAGGTACATTGATGGCGAAATGACAATGAGTTTGACAATGAATAACTCACAAGTTCTGGCATAATATGGGAAATTAATGCCAGCTCTTTTTATCAGTACTAATCTGTGGTCATTCTGGCCCTTACTTGAACATAAATATTAAAGACACTTTGAATAGTTTTTTAACTCAATTTTTAAACCTGCTAATGATTTCTTAATTATATTCTTAGATTTCAGTTCAGCATAATTTAAAATATTTCTGTATATGTGTGTGTGTGTTCTGTGCTTTGTGTTACAGGGATGTGTTTGTGTGTATGGGGGCGTGCTTATTTATATCAATGTATACACAAATAAAACTTATATATATAATAGATACATATATATAAATATATATATATATATATATAAATATATATATATATATATATAAGTTTTGCAAGGGTATGTGTTTCCCTAGGTTTACTCCAGGTGGTCCTGTCTGGGGAAGGTGATGTGCCCTTGTTTGTAACCAAGCCAGTCACTGCCGTGAGTGGGAATGCTTTGTGCATGGTCTGCGACAGGGATTCTTGGCAGGGAATGATTTTCTGTCGTGGCAGTTCTCTGGCAGGGGGTGGGTGCACGTGTTGGAGGAGGCTCTGCATCTCTAGAAGTTGAATCAAGCACCCTCTGCTCCTGTGTGGGGCTCTTCTTTGCCCCTGGGGCGACACCAACACGGTCAGCTCACTCAAATAAACCCAGAACTACCTTTCAGACACGGATCTGTTCCTTCTGCCTGCTCTCCTTTTTCAGAGAGAATACACCTCTAAGACTTAACTCAGGAGTGTATCTGTGCAGTAAAATAAAAGAAGCTGTTCCCTGGTTTTATGTTTTCAGAGCAATTGATGTACTTACTGTAGTAACTGAAAATGGATTTAGCTCATTACCTGTATCAGCTCTAAATAGTCTTTCATGTCTTGAAGCAGGCTCTTTGTGGTAGTGGAGCTAACCTGCATAGGGAAAATTAAATCAGTCCAACCAGCACATTCAGATCCACTCGCATCATCCCTTACTTTTTAGATGAGTGGTGTTAACTGTCCAGATTCTTTTTACTACGTTTTAGTGCCTGGATTAGTTTCAGTATCCAGTAGCTGCTGCTACCTATTGTCTTCTGAAACCAAGGATCGTTTGCCAAGAGTCTGGAGTTGCATTGTCATGGCAGAACTGCAAGCTGGGATGGCTCTTCAGAGCCCTGTTTCTGCAATTTACTGTAGCTATATAAAGATTAAAATTGCTCAGCTCAGGCACTGTCCTGAGTGACAGAGATTTCTAATTCTTTCACTGTCCTGACTATTTTAAGATGGTGAAGCAATTTACACAGTATTCAGACTATAACCTATTCTTCCTCTGTTCCAGAAGGCATCAAACAATTCAAAATATTTGTCAGTGCTTCCAGATGCAGGCTTTCTGTAGTCAGGGGAGAAGAGTGACCCTCTTGTTTTAAACCCTGTTGATTGTTTTTCTGAGTCAGTGTGAATGGCTCAGTTTGACTCTGATGCTTTGGTATCTGTTTCTCTGTGTGGTGGGTTGACTGGGTGCACACCACATGCCCACCAAAGCCACTCTGTCATTGCCCTCCTCAGCTGGGCAGGGGAGAGAAAATATAATGGAAAGCTCATGAGTTGAGGTAAGAACAGGGAGAGGTCACTCACCAGTGACCATCATGGGCAAGACAGACTCAACTTGGGGAAACTAGTTTAGTTTACTAGCAGTCATATCACAGTAGGATAATGAGAAATAAAACCTAATCTTGAAGACACTTTTCCCCCATCCCTCCCTTCTTTCCAAGCTTAACTTTACTTTCGGTTTTCTCTCCCCCCTCCCCTCAGCAGCACAGGGGGACAGGGAATGGGGGCTGTGGTCAGACCATCACACATCTCATCCCCTGAGGACTCCTCACATTCTTCCCCTGCTCCAGCATGGGGTCCCTCCCAGGGGAGACAATCCTCCACGCTCCACGAATTTCTCCATTGTGGGCAGAGAACTTCAGGAGCAATCCTGCCAGCAAACCTGCTCCAGCCTGGGCTCCTCTCTCCATCGTGCCACAGGTCCTGCCAGGCGTCTGCTCCAGCAGACAGCCTCCTTTGGGCGTCCAGCTGCACAGCACGGGGTTCTCACAGGCTGCAGGTGGATCTCTGCTCCGTGGGCTGCAGGGGAGTCTCTGCTCCTCATGGGCTGAAGGGGCACAGCTGCCTCACCGTGGTCTGCACCACAGGCTGCAGGGGAGTCTCTGCTCTGGGGCCTGGAGCCGCTCCTGCCCCTCCCTCTGCACTGACCTGGGTACCTACAGAGTTACTCCTCTCTGCAGCTTTGCAGTAACTTCCTTTCCCTTCTTAATCTGTGATCCCAGAGGTGTTATCACCGTGGCTGATGGTTCAGCCTTGGCCAGTGCCAGTGCTCCATTTGGAGCCTGGCTGGTGTTGGCTCTGTCACTCACAGGGAAGCTCTCAGCTGCTTCTCATGGACACCATCCCTGCAGCCCCTCACTGCCAAAGCCTTGCCATGCAGAGCCCATGCCCTGTGTGTGCCTGGCACTGCAGCGTGGTCTGAGTTACAGCCATCAGTGCCTCTGCACTAAAGCAGGGCCCTTCTCCAGGGCTGGGCAACCCAGCCAGGCCCTGCTGGAAACCTGCATGGGATTCACAGGCACCACTCTGCAGTCAGGGCTCAACCTGAGTTCTCAGCAACTCTGATGTTGAAAGTCGAAGGATTGCTCCCAAATTACTTGAAGTTGTGCAGGACATGTCTGCATTCCACAGCATACAGTGTTCAGGCTTAGGATTTTATTAGATTAGCAAGTCTGGCTCAGGATGGAGGTGAGGATTTTAAAAGTGCTTGCTGAGATCTCTGAAAAACATTTTATCCCTATCTGTGCTCCACAGCAGCATCCTTCTGTGGAGGACCAACCCATTTCATGTCAGTAACACACCTCAACCCATAGAAATATTTTTTGGATAGGCATTACTGCTTGGTCTACCCTTGTTTGGATTTAGCAAGAGTCCAAGCTGCCAAGCTACCTGCACTTCATTGGAAGTTTGAGTTTGAAGCACAGGGAGAGCCCTTAGCAGTGCAGATGCAATTAGCAGTAGTGAAGAATAGGCTCAAAACAGTTAATGTTTTTTTAATAATGAAAGTTCGAAGTCTCTCTAACTTGGACCAGTGAGAGCATTGGCTGCTGCGTGGCCTGTGACTTGCCAGCAGAGGAAGGCGCCCTGAGAAGCCCTGGAATATTCTTCTCTTTGTGGCCTGTAAGTTCACAGCCCTGAGGAACCTGTTCCCCAGCAGTGCCGAGCCCCTAACACAGGTAATGGTGCTGTGGTTTGTGTTGGGAGTGCTGGGAGGGTTGCTCCATGGTGACCACTCTCTCCTAATGGTTCATTGCAAACACCGGCTGCTCCTCAGGTTTGTTTGGCTCAGTAACACCCTCGGTTCAGCTTCCAGTGCTGCTGGCTCTCCTTCTCCTGAGCTCTGGAGCTGTGCAAGCTCCCATGCTGCTCATGGGGAGGCTCAGGATTAGAAAATGCAGGCTCCACTTACAGCACTGGTTCCTGTGTCTGGTCACTGCTGTTATTCAATGATTTCCTCTGGCATCCTTTGCCCTCCCTTGGGACTGCCTGCTCCCCTGAGCTGGAGGTGTGGAGAAGAGCTTCCTTGCTTCCAGAGCAATTTTACAGGAAAAGGTTGGCTGACCATGTACTTAATGTACATAAGAATAAGGATCTTTTTTTTAGAAAATCATGCCATTTGGAATAAAGTGCAGACCCAAAGGATTCTGCACATACCATGAACAGGTATCTGTTACAAACAGACTGAAACCTATGATTTTAGCTCCCACAGCTGGAGAGGCCAAGCAGATGGGCACCCTGTGTATCAGGTATTCAGCATCACAGTTATTCCCAACCATCTGACAGAGTTTAAAGGAGTGGAAGTGAGATGTCTTGAATCTTGGAGTGGGAATGAGATGTCTTGAAAACTCCAGACTCTGTCAGTGTTTGTAATGGTAACTTGGGGAAAGCAACAGGTTGGATTGAGTAACAAGAAGTGCCCAATTCCAGGGGACATTTCAGCACCAAAATATTCCATTGGACTGATGAAGTCCATATGCAATTTGAAATTTTGTGGTGACAGGGATGTTAATGCTGGGCTTGTTCTACAGTAAACTGAGCAAGTGACTGCATGGCCTTGCACTGCAACATAAACAAGCTGCATTGATTGATTTGCATGTATTGGCTGTTACAAGAAAGGGAAATGTGATTTAATTGTCAGGAGTGACTGAAATATGAATGGGAATTACACAGTTTGCACAGTGGATATAAGTGCTCTGTAATGGTGTGACAGCAGGGCTCTAATTGTTCATTTCTTTTGTTGGGTCACTTGCAAATTAGTAAGTATCTCTGACAAAGGCATTTTTATGTTTCATTAGTTTTGAGGAGGTTCCTTTTATACTATAAGTACAGACCATTGTAATAATTTGGCAAGACAACTGCTACACCGTGTGGAAACCTACACCAATTCTGGGTATTGATTTGGTATTTGATGTTGGTGCTGCCATTCTCAGGGTTGTTAAAGCACCACATGGCAAGAGCAGGGATGTGGGGTGTGCAAGGAGCTGTGTGTGTGGATGCACAGTTGTGCAAGGGCAGATGCCAACCCTGCCAAAACACACAAGAACTTTGTCACTTTCCATGGGTGCCAGTATTCCAGCTGTGGGGGGAGAAGAAGGAAATGCTGCCTTGTGGCTGCTGCCTCCTTTCCATCAGGGAGACAGCCAGGCAGCCTCCAGGTTCCCTGCTTCACGTGAGGGGATCATCACCATCAACACAGACTCCACCTCCTCCCTGCAGCCGTGACTGCTGCGAGGTGGGTTGTGGGTGGCACAGGAATATCTGCCTTGCTTCCTCCAGGAGTGTCACTTCAGCTGGCAGAGAATTGCCCCAGAGCAGGCACAGCCACGGTGAAGTCAGAAAAAGATGTCAATCTGCTCACAATTTTTGCAGTTTGTGTTTCAAGACAGATGAAACTAATAAATAAAGGAAGAAATGTAACTCTGTCCAAAGTTTTGACAAGCAAAAGCAAATATTTGCACAGATGTGCTGGCTGCTGCCAGTTACTTGGGATTGCAATGTTTTTGGATCAATTTATACCCCCTGCAGCCCCAGCACTGTTTCTTCACTGCTCAGGCCCAGCAGCACCGTGGGAAGCTTCAAGCCCTGTTGGAGGGCAGGGACTGCAGCACAGAGGGAGAAGGGAAGGGCTGAGCCAGCATGCCCAGGAGGGGGGATGTTGGGCATTTGGGCTATTTGCACAGGAGGGGTGTCTACTTCAGCCCAGGTGTTTCAGAACCTCATTTTTTCCTTCCTCAAGGATGAGTTTTTGACCTTAATTTTCTGTTTGTGATGAGATTTGTGCCACAGGGACAGGGACAGCTATGGTGGTGGCACACAGTGTAGAGGTGCTGGTTTTCCAAGGTGCAGCAGGGAAGGCAGGTGGGACTTGCTCTCTGCAATAACAGCTTTTCTCTGCAAGGTCTCTCTCCCCAGTGGCTTCCTCCATGTGATTTATCCTTTTGTTGCATCTGGACAGACTCACTGCACTCACTTTGCATTGCTACATGAAGACAATACCAGCAGCAAAACCTCTTTTCTTTGCGGGAAGATTTTCCTTTCAGGCTGAGGCCACTTCTCCAACCTTAGTCCACATGTTTGTCAAAGCCACAACAACCCCAAGCTCATGTTTTTCTTCACAGAGGGGATGTGCAGGTTTGTGTGGGACATGTCAGGGGGCTTGGGAAAGGGCTGCTTGGAGCTTGGGGGGCCCACCCATGCCAGGGGAGGGGGATGCTCCATGTCCCTCCCCAGCAGGGACACCCTGAATGTGCAATATAAACTAGAGTTGTGTTCCCTGGCCCCTCCCTGCCCACAGCTCTGACCTTTCTGCTGTCACCTGGACTGAGCCAGCCCAGCAGAGCTGCAGGGTGTCCCCATGGGCAGTTTGCCATCAGCTCCTGCTCCCATGGGACAATGATGCATTTTCCAGATATATTTCTTTTATCTGCTTATGATATTTGCTAGATTAAAATCTCTTTTTCCCTACCATGTTTAATGTCTTCCGCTGTGCATTTTAGAAAGAAGTACTTGATAAGGTCATAAAAAACAGCTTTTAATTATGGGACACACCTAACAGTTGGGGTTTTTTGAACTGCATGAACATATGGAGAAGGAAGAGGGGTTTACATGTTGGAGACCATCTTTGTAAACTATCCTCAACTTGTAAGATTGTTCAGTTTTACTGGAGTTTATATGCGTTTTACTTTTGTAATTTTTTAAGTGATTTGATAGAATTTTATTTTAGGGCAAATTCTACATTTTGTATGCAATATTCCGATGTGGTGTATTTTTATTTTTGAGAAAATAATGTTGAAACCACTATATACTTGTCAATGTAACATATCCACTGTGTAATTTCTATTTAAAACTGGACTCTGACCATGAAGTGCGTGTTATTTTACGTACTGGTTGTTGCACATTAAAGAGGTTACTCAGTTTGCTGCCATCACTGTTCATCACTTCCAAGAAAGCACAAGGGAGTAGTTTATTTCTGCCATAATGCTGCCAAAACCCACTGCAGATACTGCTACGAAATGGAGGTTGTTTAGTCTAAATGAATGTAGCCTCATCCAATCTCCCAACCCAGCCAATGAAAGATTTCCATGGCTTTTCCTGAGGTTTTGGGGTGGTGGTCTGGCACTGCAGGTGCACCCCTCGGTATGCTCCAGCAGGGAGGGGAGCGAGGGAGGGGAAGGGCCTGGCAGGGGTGGCACCCTCTGCAGCCCCACCACATCATCACACTCTGATTTCACACCCTGATTCCTCCAGGCTCAGGGCTCAGGATGCTGCAGGCCAGCTGATTTTGCTGGCTCCCATCATCACTGTCTCTGCTGGGGCTTTTAGAAAGGAGACCCTTCGTAAGAACCTTCCTTGTGTTTATGCTGCATTTAATTGAAGTGGTCCCAACCTGGCATCTCTTGATCCATCTTTATTTTCTAGGACCAGCTCTTCAAGAATGGCCTGACCACTTATCAGGGCAAATTTAAAATAGCCTCACATCCTATTAGTGCTGGGAAGAAATCTGTCAACTCTCATGTTGTGGAATATCTGGGCCCCACTATTCTTAGCAACAGTCTCTTTCCAGGCTATATATGGGAGCTTAAAGCGCCTCTAATGATACAGTTCCCAGTTGTATTTATCTTTGCAGTGTTACAGAAATCTCCATCCTTAGGGGGATGAGAACTGAGGATCTGTCTCAGAGCCCTGATGTAGTTTTGTGTGTTGATGAAGTCCCTGTGCTTGTTCTTTCTCAGGTTTTTTTCCTATTTTCTGTTTCATCTTTGCTGTTGTTGAAGTCTGCTCTTTCCCTGGCACATAAATGACATTTATTCTGTCTTTCCTGAGAGCGTGCTGGGTGCTGGCATCTCCCTCTTTGACTGTGCTGCAGTTGCACATGGGGGAGCAGCTGGGCTGGGGCCAGCTGGTTGAAAGCTCTTGGTGTTGTGCCCAGATGTGCCCAGATGTGGGTGAGCTCTCACAGATGCTTCATGTCTAATGGCTGTGGGACCAGCAGAGGCTGGGAAAAAGGTTGGGGCCACTTGCAAACGCTGGGTCTGTGTGTTTTGGCATCTTTGGGCTGCAGCCAAACACCAAGGACGCTGATGCTGGGAAACATGAGCAGCAGCCCCCCAAGGCAGGTGGACCTGCCTTTACCCTCCAATCCTGGGTCATGAGAGCTGAGCAGCTGCAGGGCTTTACCTGCTCCAGGAGCATGGCTGGGGCTCGCAGCAGGGACTTGGGACCCAAGGCATTCACCTTTACCTGACACATGCCACTGATGTTACTCTGCACCCACCACCATGTGAATACAAATTTCTAACCAGGGATTATTTTATTTTATTTTATTTTATTTTATTTTATTTTATTTTATTTTATTTTATTTTATTTTATTTTATTTTATTTTTTTATTTTAATTTATTTTATTTTAATTTATTTTATTTTATTTTTGCCACAACTTGAGTTTGAGCCAACAGAGGGGAAGGTCCAGAGTGTGCAGCATGCCAGGATTCCTCACTGCTGCCAGGAGCAGCACACTCTCCCAGTGCAGGCCAGCCACCCACTGAAGTCATCCTCAGCTAAGGGCTGCAAAAAACACCTTAACTCTTCAGGAGTCAAACGAGCATCGAGCAGGGCCCCACAGCCCGGGAGGCTTTGCAGCTCCCATGGCCCCAGTGAGGTTTCTCTTTGGGAGCTTTCTTTGCTCCATTTGCTCTGTATCTGCAGGCAGGTCCCAGGCTGGGGAAGCTGGGGAAGCTCTGCCAGTGTCACCAGGATGGGCTGGACCATCCACCTGCTCAGCCACAGACCAACAGCCACGGAAAGCCCTGGGCTCGGGCACTAAAAGGAGTGGGCAGGGGACACAGCCTCCCCACGGGAGCACAGTGGGGTGGGACTCAGGCCAGCACAGGCAGAGGAAATGCCAGCAGCCAAGGAACTGCCCCCACTCTACTCTGAACCTGGAATTCCTCCCAAAGCTCCCCTAAACTGCAGAGCTGAGCGTCGGGATTGTGGCTGTGGCTTCATGGCTGGGTTTTGGTGCTGGAAGAGCAAAGGGTGATGATGGGCAAGGAAAAGGTGGCTCTGAAGGGTTTGTGGTGAGTGGATGAGAAGCAGAAGTACGAACTAGATCAGCACAGCTCACACAGAAATGCCTTCACTGCCTCCAGTGTGCAGAAAAAAATGTTTTGAGAGAGGTTTTCAGCATGGGCCTGAGCCTATGGCAAGCACTCCAGCTTGTCCCACCTTGCACACTCAGTGTATTAGAGATGATTTTATTTTGGCTGGGGTGGGGTGTGGGGCTGTGGGCTGGCGTGCAGAAGTGATGCTCAGAGTACAAGTTTGTACCTGTTCACTCCAGACCCTCCTTGGCTCCAGCAGCTCCTGGCACAGTGGGGCCTGCCAGGGACTGAGCTGCTCCCCAGGACAGGCAGCTCTGCCAGGCAGGAGGTTCGTCTCCTCCAGTGCCAAAGGAGTGATGGATCAGCAGAAGACAGCAGTAATTGCCAGGAGGCTTTCAGGCAGAAAGCAAGGCTCTCGCTCGAGGACAGGCTGATGTAAGTCAGCATGTAAATTGGGGACAACATAAAAATAATTCCAGCCAAGCTCCTAGGAAGAAACCTATGAACAAAAAAATGCTGTTGCTAAGAAATGTGAAAACAGAAAACAATAATGTGGCTCCTGGCAGGGTAATAAAAGTGTATCAGCGTTGTGCCTGCTCTCCCGTACAGATCGCTTGCTCGTGACAGTAAATTAAGTACTGCCAAAATGGGTACGGTTTTCTCTGTGGCCATTGATGCTTCACATCAGGGAAATATCAAATGTTTCTGATGGCTGTTCATTACCCTGCGCTTGAGAGGGGAGCAATCCTTTGCTGGCTCCATTATTTCCATGACAGCAAGGAAATGACTATGGGAGGTTTAAAAACGAAGGAATGCAGCAAGGTTAGATGGATGGAACCTCAACAGCCTGTTGCTGTTCACTGTGGTCAGTGCTAACACTGACTCTCAGAGACACCTCACTATCTCCACAGTGATGGAAAGCCAGGACTACTTTTTGCTTCCAGCTAATTGCCAGTTCACAAACTGTGAAGTTTGACCTTGAAAATCTTCAGAGATGTTCTTTTGAAGGGTGACAATGCTGCAGCACAGCTGCTCAGCCAGAAGTCACTTTCCACAGCTCCCCCACAACCAGGAGGAGCTTTAAGTGGTTGCTGGATTCCAGATCTGCCTCAGCTGGTATGAGGACCCAAAGAGTGGCACCTTCCACATTCTGTAGAGATCCACACCATGGAGCTGACAGATGGATGTGGCTGGTGTGCAGCACAACAATGCTTTCTTGCCATCTTAGTAGTTTTAAAATGAAAACCAGATGACCTTACACACATTTGAGTTGCTGTGAGGTGTCAACATAAGGCCAGTTGGAACAAAAAAAGGGTGATAAAACTCTGGGTCACAAAATAAACCTGGCCTGTGATCACACTGGGGCAAGCATGAAAAGGTGACAGTCTGCCCAGCTGCCAAGAGGCAAGAGCTTTACATTTCTGTCACAACACCAAAATCACCTTCAGTCCTTACCCCAGAGGAGAATAGTTTAGTTTGGAGATATTGCCAGCAGCTTGAAGGGTTGAAATCTCACCAAAGACAGGGATGTGTGCATGTGGTTGGGTTTTTTCCTTTGGGAACAGCTGAACTCTGTCACCTTCTTGACTAATTTGAACCTCAGTTTTTTTAAACAGAAAGTGCAATGATGACTCTGTCAGTGTTGTTTTGTTTTTTTTTTTTTTATGAATGGACAAAACAAACCATGTCAAAATGCATTTCAGCTGTTAGCAAAAGAGTTTGTAGCAAGTCTCCAAAGCTTTTGGTAACTGAGCGTGTGGTCCCTCGGCTGTACCCTCGAGGGGGAAGCACACAGGGTACCATGGGGAGCAGAGCTTTTGCAGTTGAGGGTTCACTCTCACACACACTGAGGTGCTTGCTCTGTGCTGATCTCTTCAGGATGGCTGCATTGAGCTGATTTCAGCCAACACAGGGAATGTTGCTGAGCTTGGGGACTGTCCCCCTGCCTGGTCACAGCAGCATGACCATGTGGGCTCTCAGAGAGGAGTGAAATGGTTGTGTGGGCAGAGGGAAATTCAGGAGTCAGAGCCAGGCCATGTGATCACATTGTGATGGGGGACTGGGGGCACTGGTGCCCAGGGGGGCACTGGTCGGGGTGCTGGGCACCAGTAGCAGTGCTGGGTGTGGCAGTAGGGGATTCACTTGAGACCTTTTTTTGCTGCTGCAGCCTGCCTACTTCCCAAGGAGTGTGTCTGCACAACGAAGCTCAGGTATGAGAGAGTCAACAGCCTTGCTAAAATCAGGCTGCAGGATATTTCTTATTTCCATGCTATCTGCAAAACGTGGTGCCCGTTCAGAGGAGGAAATTAACTTGCTCTGGATAATGCCTGGGTGCCCAAACACATCTGCTCAACTGCTCTGTGTGGTTACAACTCATTCATCCGAGTCCCTGCTCCAGCATTTTCATGAGCACGGGTGTTACCTGGGCTGGGCTGCAGCTCCCTGCCCCTCCTCCCCTCCGCAGCACCGAGTGCTGGCAGTGCCCTTGCCCAGGCAAGTGCCCCACCAGCCACGGATATTTCCATCCCTTAACAGAGAAGGAAACACCAGCAAATGGCCTTCATATGGAGGCACAGGGCTCCGACAGGTTTGTCACTGCAGCACCTGGCTCAGCATGTCCCCAAAGCCCCTCTTGCAGGGAACTGGGACAAAACAGCGAGACCAGACTCGAGTCATGAGGAAGCTTCTGCTTTTTCCTTTTCCTGCATTTTTTATACCAAACCTCTGAGCACTACCAAAGGCAGGTTGGAGGGGTCTGTGGGGCTGCAGCTGTTGCTGTGGTTCCCCCAGACAGCTCCACAGCCTGGCTTGGGTCCCTGCTTTGCCTGTGCTGCTAGGAGTGCTCCCACACCTCATGGGGAATCCACAAGATAATGAAACTTTCTCTGTTTTCCACACAATTAAGAATTAAAGAGAGAAAAGAGTACAGTTGGGTTGCACAGTGAAGGTTAGAGAACAAAATTTACTGACACTACAAGTGAAGCTGTTATGTTAATGAGTCAAATTAGCAACTGGAAAAAAATTGTGGTGGTAGACAGATTTAAGGGAAATTGGAAATTGGTTCCAATGTAGTACTTTGCTGTAATTGTATACAGAGGTGTCTTGATGCAAAACAAAACTGTTCAAAAATGACCTCCCTGTGTTATCGTGCAAACTAACTGAGTAAAAAAAAATCCATCTTATTCACAGCAAGTTTGTTTTTACTGATCTTGTGCCTCTCAATTACTTTTGAATGGTCTGCATTGAAAAGAAATTCCTGTATGCACACTTGAGAATATGAAAACACCCAAATGATAGCTTATGATTTAGTAGGATTAAAGTATTATGTATGCAGGTGTAGCACGTTTCAGGTTATTAGCAATCCAATCTATTTTTTATGTCATTATGGTGTAATTTTCTGTATGGAACTTCAATATAAGTCTTAAGCTGTATCGGAACATAAACTAAAATGTTCCTGACTCTGTCACTTTTCATGGTCTTTACTTTGATTAATAAATGCAACAAGAGCTATAACGTTCTTCAACACGAGGCTACGATCATCCTTCAATCAAAATATGTCCCTCAGCTTTTCATAACTTTTTGCATCAATATGTAGGGCTTGAGCAGCAGCAGCAGCAGCAGCAGTGACAGGCTTTCATTGCAGCTGAGCATACACAGCTGCAAGGCTCTGCAGAGGATTAATGTCTTTTTGCTGGCTTGGCACAGAGAGCAGTTGTGCCCTTGGGGGCTCGGTGTCACCTGCGGAGAGATGAGGAGCACAAGGGAGACGCTTTACTGCAGGTCTGGACAAGGATTTGGTACCCTGGATTTCACATTTACCTCACCTCACTGGGCATCTCACTCAGAAATACCTTTTTAAAAAGGCACCTCATGGTTGGTGTGGAGCTTGTGATGGGGGGAACGGAGCCTTACAATCAGTAAAACAATTTGGTGTCCACAGAGAGTAGAATTTGTGACAAATATAATCCAGGCCTGGGCCTCAGGATGTGCCAGAGTGCAGACAGGGAGGAAGGATGGATGCTGCAATTCCCCATCCCCACTCAGGCAGCTGAGTGGATGTTCATGGCCACTGGCCACAAAGGTCAGGAGGAAGCTCCTCCTCGTTCCTGCTGGCCCATCCTGCCAGCGCTGTCAGGAGCCCTAGACACACCACGCATTGGCCACGCAGGAGAAATAACTCACAGGCTTGTCAGGTTGGTCTGTTTTATTTCTGAATTATTCTTTACATTGTACAATATATAAAAATACAGAGTACCCAAAAAAAAAAATTCACAGTGTCTAAAGGCAGTGATAATAGTCTAGGTCACCTTTATGCTAAAGTACCATCAAGTTCGATTGCATAGGAAAGGTGATGTGCCTTCACAACAGAGTCCAATAATACTCTCCAGGTTTTATTGTTTTGGGGCAAGCATTCTGTGTCCACATAATTGTTTCCCATGTATCCAAGATCCAATATTGCATCTGTCACTCTCCCACCTCAACCACAAGCTAAATCCTGTAATTTCCATCTCACATACCATGCATCCTCCCTAAAGCTTCCTCTGTGGGAATGCTCCTAATTAAGCACATGGCTTTTAGGTATGGCCAGGTCTGGATGTTGTCTAAGGAGGGGTGTGGAAAGAAAGCACACTGCTGTGCAGCTGGCTGGCTTTTACATTGTTTGACATTTTGGTACTAGTAACATTTTTGCTCCAGTTATTAATGGCCCATCCACGCCGACCTCTGCTTGACTCCGTGCCCTGAGAATCAGCAGCATCCTACTGACAGAGGCATCAGAACCAGAGTGCAGTGTTAATACTTTTTCATGACCAGATTTGTTTAAAACCAAATTGTGGCTGGGGCCTGCAGAAAGCCAAATGCTGCTCTTATAGCACCGAATCCTCTTGAATAGCAGGGGTGAGTCTGCAGCTGAGGCTGGAGGCAGAATGGAAAATATAACAGGTTCAAGACCCAAACTTACACTGAATGCTGTTGAGCACTTATGTTTGTGGCTATGTAAATAGTGGGTAGCTGGTTTTGCTACTCCAGCCAGGATTAATGCATACATTAATTTTGCCCAAAGGTTCAAAAGAAGGAATTTCCAGACAGAACAGCTGAGATGGGGTAAGTCCTACAAGGACCCAGCTCCAGAGGGTTTCTGCCCAGTTTTGGAGGCTCTGGCAACCAGGCAAAACAAAGTTGGACAGGAAGCTCTCTCACCTACCCCCAAACTGCTCTTGAAGCCACCTGAAGCTTCCTTCTAAAAAGCTTAAGGGAAAGATTAATCTCTTGGGAATTTAGGCCTTGGTCATGAGGGCATTTAAGGGATTTGTTGGAGAAGAATGAATCCTTCAGACCTGACTGACTGGGTATTTCTCTGCCATGCCAGACAGCTCTGAGGGCGCTGTGCCCTGCCGTGTGTGAGGGCTGGCTCAGGGGTGCAGAGCCTTCGCCACTGACACAGAAAGCTCCAGAGACACCCATGGCACCAGGTGCCTCCATGGCCTGGTGGGTTTTTTGGACCCTTCTGAAAAACAAAAGCCATGGGATCACAGGGCTTCTTTTCCTAAATTTCAGATAAAACCTCCTGGTGTGACTGTAAGGCAAGGCTTGCAAAGCTGATCAATAACTCAGAAGGCAGTTACTGACTTCTTTAACATGGAAGATGACATTTTTCCCATTCTAACAGATGATGTCTTTTGCTCTAATGGAACAAGACTTGTTACTCCTACTTGCTATTTTAATTTTCCTTGCAAAATTACTCCCTACTTATAATTACAAGAACAATAGAGTGATACACATGAGAAATTTAGGAGGCTTATTATGAAAATATAAACAGCATCAAGTATCTCTTTCTTAATATCTCTTAACCAGAATGATTTAGGGGAGAATCAGCATTTCTAACTAGAAAAATCAATTTATTTTTCAATTAAAAAATTATATTTCATTTACTTCAAAAGTGTGTTTTTAAACCTAATGGAAAGGGTAGTAGATTTTTATAATGTTTTTTCTTCAGTTTGTCCCTGTGGAATTTGAATACCAGCACTGCCTTTCTTATTCTAAGTTTCCTCTGCAGGCATTTTGCTAAATATATATATTGCGTGTGTATATATTATAAATATATACCATATCTATCCACTGATAGATGTATACACTGTTACAAAAAGAAGAGTAAGTTGTTACAGAAACTTTACATTTACATTTTTATATATATATATTTTATATATATATATATATATATATAAAACTCTCCCCACTACATTTGGTACAAAGAATAAATCAATCTCAATGGACAGCAGTTTTCTCTCTAGGTGGGCTGAACAGCAGATTATCACCAGAGGCATCAAATTGTTTGCATCAGACACGGGCTCCATTCCTGCTCTCTGTTGATTTCAAAGCAAACACTTCATTTTCTGAACATAAGGCAGCAGGAACAGTGGTGGTTAGACAATAAATGTTATTCTCCTATAGTATCTTTACAGGTCATACATTTAAGAGCAGCCCTGGCTCATATGCTGAACACTCAAGTGCACCTTTAGAGCAACAGCACCTCTTATATGAGGGTTTGATCCTCAAGTGATTTGTCTGTCAGTGAGCTGTGAGTTACTGGCAACTGCTCAAGGAAAACCCGACAGCAAGGGCACAACATCCCTGGATAACAGCAGCAGGCACACCCCCTCGGCTGGGAGAAAGGCAGCCACTTCCATGGAAAAAGAGAGAATGGCCTAATTACAGATGTTTCCACTACACACTTGGCTGTAAGATTTCCATCATATTTCAAGTCCTGTACACCTGAATCCTATCCAAAGGGTTTGCAGAGACACAGTGTCTCCAGACCTATAGAGGAACCACTCAGGGTTCCTTTTCTCTGCCTTAGAAATAAAGGGAAAAAAATAATATATATATAGCATAATGAACTTTCTGAAAAGCAATGCTCAAAAAGGAAATGCATTTCCACTCCCGTTTAAGATAGTGTTAGGAATAGGAAATTTTAACAAGTTTAGCATCCAGCTGCAGGAGCAACTCAAACTTCTACAGATATTATAGACCTGATGCTCAAGGTGCCAAATTATGTGGACTGCAAGAAAATCCCTGCTTATGATGTCATTAACCTGCCACAAATTGGAAAGCTCATAAAAAACGCAACTCTCACACCGCATTAACATCGTCCTCACAGAACTGCACTACCCTGCAAACATTAATTGAGTAATACAGTGTTCTGATTTCTTTTTTTCACTTCTCTCCTGGATTCTGCTTTCTGCTTGAATGGAGACTACAGTCCCTTGCTGTGATTGCCAATTATATGAGAAAGGGCTGAATCCATTTGGATGGCTGATAAGAAGGAATGTCTTGATGAAACTATAACCACATGCACCATCCTCATAGCATCTGCCCTCCAATATCCACCTCCTGAGCACAATGGTAGTAATCACCCATCTTGGTGACTTGAACATTTAAATAATTTCATATGGTACTCTGTGAAAAAAGAAATCAGTTTACATCATGTTATTCTGTGAAGCCAAAAATGGGAAAAAAATTTAAAAGGGGAGAGGGGAAAAGAGAAAGGAAAAATAGAAGATTGAGATAATTGCAAGGTTTGACTTGCTTGGATTCCCTCAAACTCCAGCTGCAATCTTGCCACGTGCATGGTAATTGTGGAGTGTGTTAATACAGAGAATCTTCTGATGGGGAAGCTCAGAGATGGCTTTGATTTTACAATGGCTGAAATTATCTTGGGAACCAGTGTTGTCTCATGAATCACATAAATTAAAGCTGGGAAATCCCATCCTGATAGTCTAATGTAATAATTTCCAACCCTTGGGCTACATACTTGTTAGAACTACATTAAGTCAGGATTTTAAACATTGCTGAGGGGCATGTGGAAATTCAGTGAGACAAGGTGAACTCGTTATGGCACGAGGCACAAAGTCATCACTCCTAAAATGGTATTTAGGGGCCTGGGAAGAGCCTCCCTGAAGGCTGCCCGCCACCAGTGCTATCCTGCTTCCCTGGTGATCTTGCTCTGCTCCAGCTGCTCTTGCCTGGCTGTGCTGCTGAGGGTTCAGGGCTGCTGGACCACTGTGCCAGCTTGCAGAGTTGCAGCAGGTGCTTCAGACAGTCTTCTAGGTCTGCATCAGCTCCTGACTCTGCTGCTTAAAATCTATTTAAGGGCATCTCTCTCTCTCCCTATGCCCCATCTACTTCTCCTGAGCAGAAACAGGTTGGGCTGCTAAATAAGAAAAGCAGCTGCTGAAAATGACGGGCACTGCTGAGCCTAAGGTGTCCTTGTGGCAGTGCTAATAACCCCACTTTATTACAAATATCCCTACAGCTTTCAATCACTGCGAACTGAAGTCAAACAAAGTAATTTAAAAATGGGAGGATATTGTATACTTGCCCTCTGGTCAAACCGCCGTAACACACAGGCTTGCAGAGTCACGTTGGCCCTTCCTCGCAGGAAGAGCAATATACTTGTCACAAGTAGCACAGGCTTTCTTCATTTCCTACCAGCTGCCTACGTGAAAGAGCTGAGTACACGGCCCAAGCTGGGCTTCCAAACAAGCAACTGCAAAGGAACAGCACTGAGAAACAACCGATGTCGGCTCACAGCGAAATCCGAAACCAAGCGGGGACAGACAGGACTGCTGGGAGCAGACCGAGCCGGGGACCAGGCACTGGCACGGCGCTGCTCGGGGAATGTGCAGACAACAAAGCCAAGCTCAGGACCACGTGGTGCTCATGCGTATTTCAGGGTGTACTTTTATCTCATGCTCAGTATTGCGACATTCTAAAATACTTAGCATCAGGAGTTCATCATAAATATTTAGAAACACTGAATGATAACAGCAGTGAACTTGTTCACGTTGCTAACACACTGAATGTAGTTCTACATTAAGCACCAGCAATAAGTTTCCTTTTTGCCAAACAATTATGTCAGACAAACATCTGGTTGTAGACAACATGGCTTCTGCATCAGACTAATACAGTTCGCATAGACACAGTCACACACATACACAGAATTACATTTCAAGGCTCGATATACTGTTTAATAATGCTACCGCTCCAATTGACTTCAATAGCTGCAGCAGCATTTGTTTGTTGGGTTGTTTTTTCTCAGAAAAATTAAAGAAATATTGGCAAACAATGCACATTACGCAGTTGTGTTACTATCTCATAGAGTACTGAGTGGAAGACGCTGTAAGAATGTGCAGCAGACTTTCTGGGTCATGTCAGACTATAGAAACATTCCTTAAAAAAATATCTTCCCCCTGCAAAGTCAGAATCACTCATTTTTTGAAGGTATATGAACTAAAACCCAGTAATAAAACAAGAGGAAATATTAGCCCAAAGCATGGTGATTTCCCACAAGAAGAGCATGGCCTCTAAAGTTGCCTCTCCTGGCAGACACAATCAGGATCAAAGCTAGAACAAAAAGAGTTAATACTGTCTCGGAAAAAAGAAAAAGGAAGAAAGAAAAAAAACCCATGGCTCTTGTGCGGCAATCATCACATCTCTTTTTCTAGTGATATAAACATCTTCGTTTGTTAGGCACTCCAAGTTCATGTCTCCAATGTTATTCCAACATATACTTTTCTCAGTGTCTCACTGCCTGTATAATTTTCTTTTAATTAAGACTGGAAACATTCTGGAGAGCTTCTCTGGATAATGCACTTCATTTGTGTGTTGTTTCTCATCAGCTGAACTGCGTATTACCAAAGAAGGCTGCAGAGAGTATTTCCTGTAATATGAAAAGATTCTGTTGAAGATATAGGGAACACTACCCTAGAAAGTTACTACTTTTTTTTTCTCAGAAACATAAAAAAATCAAAAATAAAAATTAAAATAAAAAGGGAAAAGAAAATGTTCTTCAAGTTGTTGGCGTGATGGAGTCCTGTTCGACCTGTCCCATGAGCTGTGTGTCATCCAGTGTTGTCCTGGCTCAGGAATGATGCATCCAGCCCTGCTCCAGGAGGCCACCTCTTGCCTTCTTGGAGTGCTCCCATGTGTTGTGTGTGGCTGCTCAATGGCCACCAAGCCCAGCACACAGCCCCTTCCTCGACGACCTCAGCCTTGGACAGCACGCTGACCTTCCAGCCATAAACAGTTGCAGTAGACGAGCCATCTCCAGACAAATATCCACAAAAGCTCTGCAGGATGGTCCATGTGAATTTTTGTCCTTGTAAGGAGATGTGCTGTTTACAAGAAACACAATTAACCAAAGGGGAAAAAAAAGACCCTACTGTACAATATTTACATCTAGAAGCTGGGCCGATATTTGGTCCATAAAATCAATTAAAAAAAAAATCATATAGGAAGTTATTCAGTCCCATAGGATCTGTCCATCATCAGCTGTTGGTAAAGGTCCTTCCAGGGGAGGCCTCGGGCCTGTAATCATATTTATTCAGTGTACTGGGATAATAGGTTGTTGTGTACACATTGGTTTGCTGCAGAGGATAGAAGTTGGTTCTGTCGTCTGGTATCAAGTTGTTCTTGTTAAGTGTCTGTAAAAGAGAAGAGGAGATGACAGGCGTGGCCACAGTGCCACACAATTACTCTTTTCTACCTGCAGGCACCTCCCTCTCACCTGCCTTCTCCAGCACGGACTCTGCTGCAGCCACCACCACCTTCCCTCCGGCTGGGAGAGCAAGCTGGCACCTCGCGCTCGCTACGGGGCTGGGCGTGGGGACCACAGCTCCTGCCAGGTCTCCCTCAGCGGCCCTGCACTCAGCTACTGCCGGGGACGGACCCAGAGCCTTCTCCAGGGACACGGAGTCTCCTGGTGGATGGCGTGTTGTCTGAACACCATTGTCACACAAAGCCATGCTGGGCCTACACGAAGGTTGGCGATTAACGGCAGCGCTCAGTTCTAACCTCGTCCAAAATGCTCATGGGACAGCCTGTGGCTCCCTGTCAAACCAGGTGCCAAACGGCAGCTTTTCCTCTGTGGAAGAGCAGGTGTGCATTTACCTGATCTCCATCTCCATTGGTAGATATCCAGGTTTGGACCCCCCGATATTAAGTGTGTCACTTCTGTAAGCTACAGTATAAGTAACAAATCATGGTCACTTTTGGAAAATCTAAAATTACTTTAAAAAATTTAACAACCACGTAACAATTGTCGGAAACAATAACATAAAAAATTAGAATGACAAATGCCCGTTTTACCAGAAAAATTTAGAAATGTTTTTTTTCTCCCTCCCCTCTTCCCACCAACAAGCAGATGTCCCCCTCTTCCCAGATTAAAGACCATTGCTATGCCAGCTGTTATGTATGTACAAGGATAAAATCACACTCTGTGTGTATGTGTGCAGTAATGCTATGGAACTTTCTCCTTCCTCACAGTCATCTGATTTCTGTGAATTTGTCTGAGATACTTTTATCACAGTTTTTTCATCTAACTCCTGGCTTAAATTTCTTATGCCTATCTCTGGTCTATGTCACCCCGAAGTGCACCTTTAATGGCTGTTGTGCAGGGAACTCACTCCTTTGATCTGGGAGTCAACACTAGGCGTGCTGCTACAGCATCCTTATCTTCAGGGAATATTTAATTAACAACACATTTAAAGAGAGTATGAGCATCTCTCCCATCAGGAGCAGAGATGGAGAGGTCTAATGAGCCAGCTAGTCCTGGCCCTTAATGGTTGCTCTGGCATGATCTGATGCTCCTTCAGTGATGAACCACTTCACCTTAGTTCCCCCTTGAGACAAACACCTCATGCCTGACCCAGCTCCGGGCAAGGTGAGAACTAATTAACTAATGCTCGAATCCATGAACTACCCAGCTCCTTCAGCTTTACTCGACCCATTGAACTTCAGGCAAAGTGGCTCCATCAGCAAGGTGAGAAATCTCTGTTCTGCCTGAGGGCAGGTGCAGATGGAAGTTTCTGGGGAAGGCTTTGTCCCCCCCAGCCCCAGCAGCAGCAGGGTGACCTGACACCAGTGGGTTCCCTACAGATGGGGAGCAGGGTCTCACCCTGTGCATATGCCCACTGCACAGTCAGGATTTATCCACATCCTGGCTGTGGCCACTGAAAGGATTGGCTACCCTGGGATCAAAGACAAGACCACAGGCAATACATTTATCTCCCTATTTCTTTGTAATCAAATAATTTTACTGCATGGGGAGGGGGAGAGGAGGAGGAAGAAAAGAAAATGTTTTCTTCTAATCAGCAGACTGGCAGCTACAGCTACCCTGGGAGCTTGCAACTCCGAATTTCATACAAGATGTTAGGAGGAAAAGCTTTCCTGTGACAAAGCTACTCTGGCAAAGAAATTTCCCAATTGCTGAACCACCAAATAAGTTTTTCAGAAATCAGCACTGCCTGAAATATCTCATACATGAAAACTGGAGGAGACCCAGCCCTCTCCTGGTCTGGCTGCAATCTACCCCTGTCTGGAGTCCCTAAATTGATCCCATAGCACAACACTTTTAGGAACCAAGGAGAGAATTTGTATAGGCATGTTCTGAGTGACAAATATTTTCAAGAAATGAGAATTTGTGCCCTTCAATATGTAAGTAAAAAAGGAAATGTCATGCCTTGCTCCCAGTCCTCCAAAGAAATACTAAAGTAGTGTGGCCAACAGTCTGCTGCTTTGTGCTGGAGTCTGGGAAACAAGGAAGCCAGCCTCAGTCCTCCAGTGCTTGCTATGCTTCCTTGGGAAATCCAATTAACTGCTCTGTGCCTGCATGTCTTCTGACCCAGCTTGAGAAAAACAAAGTTTGAGATTCCCTGTAAAAAGGCATTTTACTAAGTACTACCACCAAGTATTTGGGGGAGTTGCTCTCTGGTGAGCCCCACAGGTGTTCACACTGTCTGTACATGATGGCTGCTGTTTCTTACTGCTGTTCCTAGTCTGGGATATCCACTGCTGGCACCGTAACTCCATGGCCACAGCAGGAAGGAAGATGAAGAGGCTGAGTCCCACTGCTACAGTTTATCTGGACTCTCTTGAAGCTGGTCCAGCATCCAGGCCTTGTCTGGGTTGGTTAAGATTCATGACATGACAGGATTGCCACCTCTGAAACTTAGTGAGATGAAAATCCTGACCTACAATAGCTCAGGATCATCTTGATATGAGGACAAAGGCCTCAGGACTCAACTTCTTTGGCTTTGAGATGGAAAATCTGTATGAGTTTTAACATGTGCCACAGTATTTAAAACTAGCCCATTACAACAGATTTAGCAATTAATTAACATGATTTGCATTTTTCCTTTTCTCTCTTCTTATGTTCATACAATACTTAGGAAAAACACCACAACTGGTCATTTGCTCCTTTTGGTTTTATTTTTGATGGAGGGCTTATATATTAGGGAAATACCTCATAAAATGGTTTAGTGGAATTTATAATGCAATTAGCCACAAAGAATTTGTCTCTGGAAATGCTGCAATGGCACTACTGTCCTAAATCAGCATGATCAATGTGCACTGCCTTAACATTTCCCCCCCACAAACTTATTGTCTGTCTCATCTTAATAAACAGATGATTAGGTTTCTTGGCACTGGAAATTGGTTGATATTTTGTAGAAGGGAAATTAGGCAGCAGTGAAATTTAGAGATGTACACACACACAGTCATGCATTCACTGCAGGAGAAGAGGTTGCAGTGAAATCTCTTTGGGTCAATTCCTGTGCTGCTTTACTCAGAGTTTTAACCCCTGCTCTCATCTCGCAGCTCTTCACAGTGACGGTACAGAGATGGCCAATAACTTTCCTTTTGGAAGGCATTTCCCCATCGCTGTGTGGCTTATGCCATTGAGGTCAGAGTCTCCTGATAGTCTGAATCACTGGAGTTCCTGTGGGATGGGAACATCCTGCTGCACCCACCCATGGATTCCCACAGCAATCTGATTAGTTCCAAGAGGAAAGGCAAGAGTTGTCACCAAAGCACAAGTACAGCCTGTCACAAAAACCAACACTGACCAGACCTTGTCTCCCAGCCCAACTCCTACCAGTGTCTCTTCCTCTCAGCCCTCCTGAGCCAGGTTCCCAGTCTGACCAGGGCCAAAAAGTGCTTCCTGAAGACAATACCCAGCATGTCCTCCTAGAAGGGACAGTCCTTTGGTGCTTTTGCAGGGGCTTGTCAGTGGCTGCAGCAGCTAAGCTGACTGAAGCAGCCCAGCCAGCACTAGTGCTCACCAGAGGTTTCAGGGAAGGAAAAGAGACTTCCCTTTGCAACCTGAGCCCTCCTGCACCACTGTCCTGCACCCTCCAGGGTGATAGATGTGTCAGTCGTCTGAGCACCTCCAGACCCTTCCAATGACACTTTTCCTGACACTCAGCCTGTACCTTACTTTTACCTTCCTTTTACTGTCTGCTTCCTCCCTTATCAAACACTACTGACTGCCCTTGCCAGCAACTACAACCTTTTACAACTGCCTGCTCAGTAAGCAGAAAGAACCAAAAGCCTGACCAATGCTTACTGCTGCAAATTACTTGTGGCACAATCTCTGTGCCATACACACAATGTATTCCAAACACCGACAAAATGCATTTCAGGCCATCATTTTGGTCCTATCCTGCCTTGAGAAGAAAGAAGCTTCTGGTATTTGTGCAAGCATAACGTTCCACATAAAAAGTGAGGCCAGATTGAGGTAATACGAAAACCTATGGAGTGCACTTAGGAAAAGTACTCCATTCAACTAAAAATCATTTATTTTACCTGCTTCCTTCCTTACAGTATGAGCCATGACATCCTGGCATAGCTGATATAATTTGTTTCTTTTGGTCTGTTCACCACTAACCTCAATTCAAGGGCCTCTTGGCAGAAGGAAAGCCACCAGCATGCTCTAACACAGCCAAGTGGATCACTCAAAAGCAAGCCCAACTTAACTGCTTTCTTTAAATGCCACCTTACACAGCCTTTAGGCTGCATTGGCATATGCCTAATATAATTTGAAAAAATCCCTGACCCAGGAACTTTGCTTTGTCAAGCAGGGATGTTTTCAGATGGACTATGATGGTTATGGCTTTAACAGACTGTAAAAGAGCAGCAGCTTGCTCCCTTATATGTGATCTGTCAACTAACCAAGACGTCCAGTCTTCTTGTCGATGAATTGCATGTCCATGGCACACACAACAGAATCCTGAGTACTTCAATACTTATGGAATTGTATGAACAATCTGATCACTCATGCAAGTGTGCAGTTAGAAGTGGAGGAGAGTGAGGGGAAGGGTCACATCACAGGCAGAGCACTCACATACACTCACAGGCTACTTCTCCCAGTTACAGCCGAGTGCTGGGTGTGTTAAACATGATTCTATTGTACCATATGCATACATTTAACTCTGTTCAGCTTTCTCCATTGATATTTTTAACCTAAGTCATCATTCAGATTTTCCATTTGTTCATTTTTCTCCAGCAAGACCTTGCCACTACTTCCCCAAATTCAGCCTCTGCTCCAAATCATTAAGTCATTATCCACTGACCTACTTGCTTACATTCACGCAGATGTATCAAAACATCTTTACACATAACAGTATGGGACTCCCAGTACTACTCCCAACTCCCATCCCACAGCTGCAAGTATAAGCTGTGTAAACATTTCTTACACACATAAACAGATCAACTGTTTCAATTTCCAGTATGAAGTCATGAAAATTTTAAAACTTGATTTAAAAAGTAGATGGACTTCCAATTAAAAGGAAGTCCATATATATTTGAGAAGCTAAAGTGAAAATGATACTTCTAAAAGCATCTGATACTCATACAACTAATACCAAAATTAGGGCCAGAATGTAGTTCCCACAGGGTAACATATGATGGCAAGATTTCCTTAATCTGCTCATGTAGAAAGCACTCAGCTTTTCAGAGCTCAGCATTCTCTCTGAGCTCCAGATCTTTCTATTTTGGGGGTTGTGGAGGAAGAGTCAGCAAGTTTCCCAGGAGTTTTGTAGGTTAATCTTCACCAGCTATGCAGCAGCAGAATCCCAGTGAAGTCAGTGGGCAAGGACAATTTCCCCCAAATTCACAGCTTCTCCACTATTTCTCTGTGAACAGGTATAATTTCACTTCTTCTACCTCCTACCCATGACACTTTCCTCTTCAAAAAGGTAAAAAAGAAAAAAGGTTGGGTGACCTTCCCTGGGCAGCTTCAAGCAAATTTTTTCAGTGTTTATGGTTACCACCACTTTAACCTCTGAAGAGGCTGAACAATGCAGTGCACACCTTTCCATGGCTCATCAGAGATGTGCTGCCTGTGCCAGGGCTGCACAGGTTTAAATTTCCACCTTGGAATTTTGTTTATAATGTTGAACGTCACAGTGTACTACAGAGGACTACAGAGAAAAACTTCCCCTTTCCTTCACCACAGGATGAGTATAAGCATGAAGGAACCAGGGGTAACAATTTCAATCACTGCTAACCCTGGTCATCCACAGGAGAAGGTCTAAAATCAGGGTCCAGGGAGCAGACAGCAACTTTGTAGCCAACCCATTCCTCTTAGTAAATCCAAATGAAGCCCATGTGCATCCCTCATCCTTCCACTGCAGAAATCAAGGACAACACTCCTGCTGAACTCAGTCACACAAATATTCCTAAAAGAATTGAGGCAACCTTTCCATCTTTCCTTGTAACAGCATCCAACAGACCTCCTGTAGCAACAGTGGGATGGCCATTACGCCCCCTCCTTCCCCAGGAAAATTGAGGGATAAGGGAATTGTACAATGATGTAATGAAACTGAGATCCAACACTGAAGTTCTTTTGTGCTCCTTTTAAACCATTTGCTTCTTGCAGTGAAATCAGATTGAGCAAAATGCCTTTTTGATGCAGATCAGCTGTTTCATGGAGCTAGACATGCCTTCTTGTTAAAGGATGTTACTTTTTGCATTGTTGGAACATTAGCCAAATGACTCAGGGCTGTGGAAATATATTAATATTATGAAACGTTTCCCAAAGCTTATACATCTCTGGAAGTACCAGGGCAGAGATCTCTGAATTATAATTAATCAGTAAATTTGGGAATAATTAGCATAATAATTACATTTCAATAAAATAAACCATGCAACTAAAATAACCTCTTTTGGCAATAACTGACACCAAGAAAATACATGACGTCTGGCCCACCCACATGTTCCCTTTCTTCTGATCAACTGGATGCCACAACACTGCTGTGCCTCTTGAGCTAAGAATTACAAATAACCCTGGAAAGATGGAAAGTTGCCAGAAAGACCTTATGAGACCCATGTATTTACTCCAAGCTAGGAGTGATTTTTAAGACTTGAATGATTCCTCTTTCTGTTTTTACTTTGCTTAGTGTCTTATGCCAAACAAACTATCTCACCTGATGCTTTTCTAAAACCTCTTAAGCTCTGCCTACATGGAGTCAAAGGAAGTAGTGGCCAGGGTTTATGTACTGAGCTTTTTCCTGATGAATTCAATAAGGCTGTTTGCAGGATTTACAGTGAAGTGTAGATGTACAGATGGGGAACCTATTTTCTGTATAAGAAGGTTATTCATCTCAAAAAGAGATACAAAAAAATCCCACTGGGACACTAAACTTATGATTGTATTTTCTTTTTGGATGGAAGCTTACCATATTTTTAGACTGGAGATTCTTTGTTCACTGTTATTGGTAAATAAATTAAACAACCCCCAAATGACGGCAGCATCTGTAGATGTGCTCAGGTTGACAATAGAACTAACATCCAATTATCAGAAAACGAATAGCTGAAGTTATTTATAGCTGTTTGAAAATAGCTATTTTATCCTTGCACTTAGGAGGGAGTGAAGTTATATTACTGCCATTGTAAACTTATAAAACCCTTCAGAGCTGGCAACATAAAGGACCATTGTCAGAAGGATGTTTTGGCACATCTCTGACTTCAAGCTCATGAGTAAGATGACAAAACAAACTGCATGTAATAGAAAGGCAAACTGAAGTATTTTTCTGAACTAGAAACTGAAGTCTGAGGAGGTCATGGAAATCTTCCCACTGGCAAGTGCAGGTGTCTAGCCTAAAGCTTGCAATTTAGCCCCAGCTTGCCTATGATTTGGGGGTGGCAACACCCATGCGTGGTGTCCAGACACAAAGGAGGAATTCAAGGCTGCCCCAACTGCTTCTCAATATAGCTGGTGCACAGGATATAGCAGACATGATCTCAGCTGTGTGGGAAGGTGTAAACTGTTTCCTTGCTGCACTCCTGTGCCTTGGTGAATGCCCTTCCTGGGTGCCCCATGCACACAAGAGTGTTACTAGAGAGGCTCAGCACCTCAGCTACAGCATCTGGCCCTGCACATGCTCCAGTACTCAGACAAATTCACCAGAGGCATAATCATGGCCCTTTAAAACTGACATTCATCACTCTGGGTGCAGATGATGGTTTGGAGCACTGGGCTCTACTGAGCTTCAGCTGATGGTAACTACTCCGGGGCTGTCTGGGGCACAGCTCCCACTGCCCCGATGCTCTCATACTGCAGCAAGCAGCCTTGAGGTTTTGGATGAGATGCTTGTTCTGGTGAATTACCAGCACAAGTTGTGCAGCCTCATGCCAGCCCACAGTGCTGCATTTAGACTGAGAATTGCAAAGGTGTAACTGCAGTGGTGAAAAAAGAAGTAGTAAAAATAAAAATAAGAGTAAAAACTGGGCCCCATTTGCCATCTGCTAACTCCATTCAGTCTTACTTACTCTATTATAGTTGTACTGCTCTCCAAATTCTCCCACCCTCTAAATAGCTGGTTTTTTATTATTTTCCTCAGGATTGCTTTGTTTTCTCCCCATGTTGCCTCTCACCTTGTTATTTCCTCTCTAAATTTGTAACCTCCTCAGGTCATTTTCCATTAGTCCTATACCACTGGCTGTTTTTTTGACACACCTCCCAGTTTAATATCTTCTGCTCATTTAATTAACACACTGACTGCATTCTCACCAAGCTCGTTAATAAAGACGTTAAATAAAGCCAAACCTTGCATTACTGCTTGCAGTGTCCCAAACAACTCCTCCCCATAGCCCTGTTTGTTCCCATCAACAATTGCCCGATGTTCACAGTCCATTAGCCAGGTTTCAATCTCTACAGCAGCCTTCCTGTCCAAGCCAATTTCTATTTATACATCACAAGATTATTTAAGACACCAATACCACCCTCTGTTCTTTATATATATGGATGAGTGAAGCTACATTTTTAACCAGCTGAGAATCTGCATCTCAAACTCTGTACAAAAAGTGATTATGTTTGATTTCTCCCTGCTCAGCATTAGGTCTTGGCTCAGCTGTCAGCTCAGCTGAGCCACCTTTCATTTCATCAGGGTGTGTGATATGTTGCCTCTCAAATATGAATTCAGATCTTCCTGCATGTTAATACTGACACAGATTTGTTTCAATGAGTTTCCATTGCTGTAACTGAAAGCATAGTCGAGTCAATCCCATTTGTTTCTCCTGGTTTCACTCTCTAGTGTGGCCCTGACTGGCAAATTTTACAGACGGAGCAGGATAGATGTTCTGTCTTATCCCCAAATCCAACTGACATTTCCCACCAGATTTACACAAGCTAATTTACTCAAGCCACTTCTGTAGCTTAACAGTGACTCAATTAGCAGGGCAGAAATGGGCCTGCTTTCTCACTAACACTTTTGTATTACCTTTGCAATTCATGGCACTGGGGGTTTGCCTAAGGTCCCTGATATTTATAAAGGTAATTGGAGTTGTTCATTAGCTGGTTCTCAGAGACTGTGGGATACAGTCCATCTAGATTCCTTCATCCACAGATTTTCAGTTCTTTCCTTTATTCACATGCTTTGTGCCAAATCTCAGGATGATATTAGAGCTGACTTCACGAGGATTCCTCCAGCTTACTCTGCCTCCATCCTCCCAGTATGGGAGTGCAGGCAGAGTAACTCCTGCTTCCCCTATGCCAACCCTCTCGTGTATATATAAATTATGATCCAGGGAAAGTGGCTGTGGCTGTAGTGTTGCCCCAGCCTGTGCAGCTCATGCTGTGGCAGCAGCCAGTGCATCCTGAGCAGTCCTGAGCTCTCAATGACTCTTCAGGACTGGGTGGTCACGATCCAGAAAAAAAAAGCTCAAGTATTTCATCTGTCCTCACTTAGAGCTGCCAAACCCTCTGGAAAGTGAGCTCTAGTCCTGAACATTGACACAGCTATCTTTATTTTGTATGCATGTAGCTCAATTTCTTTATTACTCTGCTTAAGAATCCATTAATTGCAAGTGGAACTGTTAAAGAAGAATAGCAAGGCAGCTCGTCTCCAAGTGTAGCACAAAGGTTATATGTTTTCTGATATTTATTGTTTGTCTAATATTACCTTCTCCCTTTGCTTTAGCTCCCTGCCTCTTTCATGGTTCCCTTTAAAGTCTTCTGCAAACACATAATTAATTCCTCCTGCACATCTTGGTGGCACCGAGGATTTCCTGGTTCAGCTAATACACATGATACTTCTAGCCAGAGCTTCGAGGCGACAAAGAGGAGAGAACTGCCCCAAGCACCTGGACCAAGGGAGAACCATTAACTTCTAGCAAATGAGGAAAGGGTATATTTGAAATATTCCGCTGCTGACCAGTAGAGGGAAGTCATGTAAGTAGGCAGCAGCAAGTCCAGTGCAATTTTGTTATGCCCATTTCTGTAGTTCTTCAATTAATTGTTCTTCCAGCACAGCTGGGTGGGTGCAGGCATGTACATGTCAACCTCAGAGAAATTAGGAAAGGAGAAAATTGCAAGAAAAAGGTAGTATCAGTCATTAGATCAATTAGTGTAGCTGGAAAAATCAGATAAGCTTTAGAACACATCTGTCTGTCTTCAGTTCTGAAACAGCAGCTCACATGTTCAGAAACCTACCAGATTTTCCAGCTACACTCATTGATCTAATTAAAAACAAACCAAAACTTGTCTGCCTACAAACAGATTATCACAACTGCAGTAATACTACTCCAAAGAAAGGCTCATGTGAGCATCCATGATGATCTAGCCTGTGAGAAGGCAGAGCATGGACCATATCCCTAACCTGGCTGTAGAGGAGGTATGCCTGGTTGTAAAGAAGGAGCAGAGAAGGCTGAGTCAATAAACAGAAAAACATGACAGGATACTATGAAGCATCTACCCACAGTGTCAAAACTTCTAAACGTGGCTTTAAAACAAAAAGTAATCTCAAAAGCCAGACTCTCTTAAAAATGGTGGGGAAAAGGGAACAGTGAGGATTCCCACCCTATAGGGAGCAGCAACACCCTGTGAAGCAGCAAGGGTTTGCATGAAAAACAGATGGAACAGGGACTCAATTCCCATCAGGGGACTGCTGTGAGCAGCTGCTTAGTATCCCAGAGGGAGGAGGAGCAAGGTAACACTCCGATCTGAACTGGCGATCTCCCCTGCTCTTAAATACTTTATCTACGCGAGTGCGATATCTGTGACTCACACACAGCAACCCGCGGAGCCCCTGCTGCCACGGGGTGGGCACAGCGCCAGGAGAGGCACATCCCTCCCTGGGCACAATCATCCCAGGACAGCCACACCTCCAGGCATGCTTGACTGCTCAATTTGACTCGAGCCAATGATATAAAGGGAAAAAAGACACTAATAGATTTTGACTGAGACGCACCACTTAATCCTTTTTTCCCCATCAGTAAGCTCTCTTGCTTTCCCTTCATAGTAGGCATTATGCAAATCAAGAGTCCCCTGAAGTGATACTTGCAACTGCAGGATCATACAAGAAAGGGCACAATGCTTCTTTGCCAATTCAACCCCCTGCCCCTACTATTCTATTTCAAATAATACTATACTCATGGTAAGTACTAAAAATATGTACTCTACCATTCAAGCACTTAATGATCTTAAATGCCACTTTGTTCAAGGGAAACGGCCTTTGTTAAACATGCAATTCACTGGGAACAGAATTTATATTTCAATCTGATCTACTGTATCTATCTATATATATATGGCTTTTTTCCCCCAGCTGATTACATCAGCTAACGCCATGCAGGTAAAGCAAATACTTCAGGGAGACTGTTGATAACTTCTTGAGAATGCTGGGTATCATTAACTACTGCTTTATATGTGAACTTTACAGCCACTTCCTGGGGCTTGAACGATGAAGTGAAAGGGTCACTGGGAAAAGAAAAAAGCTTATATCACAGCGCTATCAACCTATGTGCTGTGATCACAAAAAAGAAATGGGTTAGCCAATTTTAGTTGAAGTAACAACACATCAAATTAAGTGGCAGGACACTGAAACACAAAGTTTTCCATGGAGAAGCAAACATCCTCAGAGAGCAAGGCTGACTTTGACAAACATTCCTCTAGGGCACTCGACAGCAGCATTAATAGCTTTAACTTAAACCACTAGCTGCCTCCTCTCTATAAAAAAGGTGTGATTTTCAGCAGCAATGAAAATGACCATCACCAAGAGAGAGACATTTAAAATCCATACAGAGATTCACTTTCCTATAGCCTAAGCTCTACTTTTTTTTTCTTTTTCTTTCTTTTTTTTCTTTTTTTTTTTTTTTTCCCCACAAAATAAAATCACAGACTATTCTGAACTGGAAGGAACCCACAAGGATCATCCTGTCCATCTCTCAAGAGAATGGCCCATACAGAATAACCTTGGTATTATTACACCATGCTCAAACCAACTGAACTAATCTTCTTTTTGCTAATTTTTTCCAAGGTTGAAAACCACACCAAACATCCAGCATGTTATTTTATTCAGAAGAATTCATCTTCCAATGACAGAATTGGTTTCTGTGTCTCAGCTCTCCATGTTAGTATTTTATTGCCATGAATTAATTGGGATTAGTAATGAAGTGTGGATCACAGGGCCCGGAGTCCTTCGCAGGGGGTGTCTGCTCTGCACTCTGTCATTTGTTTCCCAACAGCATTGTTCTCACTTCATTAGAAAATATTTGTTGCAGCTTCTAATTTATATAGTCCAAGTGATCTACTGATTATTCTCCCCATTTTCTGGTAACTGCATCTATATTTGCTGTATAATTTGAGGCAAGTGCAGGACTCACAGTTCTACTATAGTTAATGTGTATTGTTCTAATGTCCTAGAAAATTTAGATATCAAGCAGTACATCAAACAATTTCCCTCTTTCATTGACATATCCTGCATTCACTCAGTTCTCACCTCATCCTTTCCCACAATACATTTAATCCTTGACATAAATGACTGTTTTGCTTCAGTGTTTGGCCCTTAATTCCTACAACAGCAGTGCTGATGCCAGAGAAGATGCAATGCTCAGGTGCTTCCTCAGCTTATTTGAAGCATCAGTACAGAGAGTTTTACTGTATGACTCATGACTAAAGCTGTGTGGAAGGAAGGAAGGACAGAGGGAGGTCTGTCCAGCACAGTCACAAAGAAAATCTGCAGAATCATCATCAAAACTATTCTGCAAACTTACAGTTCTCACTGATCCCATCTGGCCTGATCCAAAGGCCACTGGATTTTGGATTTGGACCAATATGCAGACGCCTTTGTCCAAATCCCTTGTAGAATAAAATGTTGGCTCTCTTTATTGGCAGAGAATTTAGCAATAGGAAGAAGTTCAGTCCAAACCCTTTCTCCATGTGTGGCTGTTCTAAGAGATCCTAATTCACAAGGGCTCAGTCTTGACCCTACATCCTCCTGCTTCTACTGCAGCATCATCTGGCTTTCCATCAGCACAGCTCTGGTAAGTGACTCACACAAGGCATGGAACAGCTGAAGCAAGATGTTAAAAAGAGGATCTCCTCACTGCTTTGATTGTCAGTTATTATTTAATTGGCGTGGCAATACTGGGAAGGTTGTAGGTGATTCTGTAACCCGTCATGACAAAATGTGAAGAGCAGATAATTTTTATTTCATTATGCTTTTGTTCTGCACAGTCTTCAATATTGTCAGAGTGTTGTTTGAACTTCAACCAATTAATGAAACATGAACTGCTTATTAGGTGACCCAAAAGGTCTCTCCCCTACAATCTCTGAATACCAAATCAAAATCAACGTGTTGCTGGTAAATGCATATGCATGAAATCTTTCAAGACATCCTGGCTAAAATAGCTAATAATAAACCTCACATCATTCTTGAGAAAGCAGAACAGGAAGGGAAAAGGAGCCAACAAAAATAAAACATGCTTCTGCAAAACATTGCCTATGCAAGTTAGCATCAGCTACATGATCAATAGGTCAACCATTATGTATGGTATTTACATCTGATCTACATTACTGCACTGCTGTGCTGAAATAGCCAACAAGGCTCATATCAGCTAGCACTTCCTTCATTAAAATCTGCCTTCATATAAAATTTACCTTGATTTATGAGCTTGCATTCAGTGCTGTACGTTTGAATGTAACACTGCCAAACTTTCTACAGTGTTCACCTGCTGGTTGTAGAGCAGAGATATTTCAAGATGAAAACAAACTAAAGATGGTTGCAGAAGGCTTATTATTATCAAAGAATGGAAAATAATAAACTTGTGCATATGGCCAGCCTTCTGCTACCATCATGTCACTGTGTATTATCATTTTTTGTTACTGAAAAGTAGTCTACACACCCTCTATTTCCTTAATCCTGGATTTATTAACTCTTTCACACAGACATACACATAAAAACCTACAATTATTCTTTTGGTTTCATTAAAAATGTTGAGGATGGTTTTCTTGGTATCTGCTGAATAGAAACTTATTTGGGTTTAGAATATGGAATCTTAGGTGCTTCCACTTTCTTTCACATGTACACATTTTAAATTCAGATAGGCCCATATCCACGATCAGTCCAACCCTCCTTATCAGGAAGGTGAATTTTAGCTTCTCCATCATTTTAATTCTGTGGCATTACTATAAAACCACACATGCTCCTTGAAGGCATGAAAAATCTCCCTCCTAACCCTTAAAAAAAATCTGTCAGTTATTCCTAAATATAAACCTGGCTAATAACAAGTTCCGTAAGTAATTACACAGCACAGAGCACACCGAGCCTTTCCTTTTACTTCATTAATGCTATATGCTTCAAGGGAACACTGAAGAGTGGCAGATTTGTAGTATGAAATGAGAAATTTTCAGCCAAGAGCTTAGGAAAGGAGGGGCAATAGAGAAGGTGAGCAGAAGGAAATACTCAACACGAATGGAGAAAAGGAGGCTTCACCTGACAAATAGATTTTACCCTTTCTGTAAATCTCTTTGCCTCATTCACCACTCTGAAGTGTATGACTTTAGTTCTTCTCAGCAAGTAGCCCCTTGCTCCTAAACATTTAGCTTTGGTCTGTCCAATGACTGCAGATTTATGCACTTGAACTCTTTCACTTCCTAACATTCTGTAAATAAGCCCCATCTGGTCTATCTCTCCTTGTGTCCAAGTCCCTTCTCCCCCCAAAGTAACTTATACAGTCTCAGTTAGCTAATGCCTTCCTTTAAATAAACCAGACTTTTCAAACCTTGATCTAATGCCTAAGCTCTTTATGTCCCTCGAAAGAAGACTCTAACAGCTGCTCACTGTTACTATACACTAGATCAAGTATGCAGAGATGGATCTATCAAAGAGGTCAGCTCCCCCCTGACACCACATTAACTAATCTGCTGCTATTTTAAACTTTGCTTAGCTTTGTTATTACTTCTACTTCACTGCACCACTTGACATAGACATAGTGCATTTCATAACCCATTTACCCAATTGATCAAGATTGTTCTGTGAACAACCTCATCCTTCTAAATTTTAACCATTCTGCCTATTTTAGCATCATCTGATAACACATGATAGCACAGTATAAATCATGAAGAAAATGTTAACACAAATCCAGCCCTCTAACTACTTGCTTTTGGCCACAAAAATAAATTTGTCTCTTTTCTATATTGTTTGCTATTTAAGAAACAAGGGAATAGTCTTGCTCATTTCTTTATTTCTGCAAGCCTTTTTAATCTGGGTCTTCCTATTGACTTTGCCACAGCAGCTCCCATAGCTGAAAAGATTACTTGGGAGTTTGATGCTTCCAAGATCAAGTCCCTGTTCTTTACCTGTCTTAATAATTTATTACTGAACCTGCATATGCAGAGTGTGTAGAATAATGCAGCCTGTGAAACTTTGTTAAAAGTCTCTGAAAATCCCGATATGTCTGCTGCTTCCCTCCTATCTAAATCAATATTTATTTAATTTAAAAAAGGAATCCAATTTGCTTGACATGATTTACTTTCCACAAATCTATGCTGACTTGCATTATGATGCTGGACTCTTATTAAACTGTATGCAACTATAGCCTTAAGCTTGCTAGCAAATATATTTTGAGACTGCATTTATAGGCATCAGTATCCTCTGAGAGGCTGCAATGCCCAACAAGCATTTCACCACACTCTTATTACCACACTGGTCAGTTATTCTCCAGCTCAAACTGTTTTCCTTTAAAACAGCAAAACAACACTGACCCTTCTCAAATTATTTGATGCATGCTCTTATTTCTGATATGCATTCACACTGCAAATCATAGCCATGTATCATAGCCATGTATGCTGTACTGTACCCAGCATTACACAATTCCTACTTAGAAACAGTCCTCAACACTCAGGGAGTTTAGACTGTGGCAACAGTCCCACCACTGATCTTATTGTTGGGTCTCAGTGAAAGCTGGGCCAGACCAGCAGAGGCAGACAATCAAAATGTCAACAGCACGTAGCTGTAGGAAGGAACAAGCAGCTGCAGGGCTTCCTTCTGGCTTGTGTTCATGTCCCAAATAATGCTCCACACTGTTCAAGTGACCCTAGGCAGGCTGTTCCTCCTGTGGTGACATGAGGCCCTTCCACCCATGCCACTGCTCACTGCTCTGATCCCATGCTTCACCAGGAGGCTGATGCTCAATCCAGTCTCAGGGTATTGTCTGCAGCACCCTGGGTCCTATCTGCTCTGATAATGGGCGATGCTCACTTTAGCAAGCCGACATGCCAACAACACATGCCACTTCAGCACTCATCTCCTGAAGCTTCAGCTCCCCACTCTGCTACTGTCACTGAATTCTGCACAGCTGCCTGGGGTAAGTTTCTGTCCAGTACTGATAGAGGGGGGCAAAAACCTCTCTGCTTTCTCATTCACTCCAATTTGGCAGTCACCAAAGAATTTCCAAAATCTCATCCGACCACTGCACATTTTCCCAGCCATTTGTGCAATGAAGTTTCCATTTTTATTCTTCCTCCCCTCCATTTCCTCTTACCATGCACTAACAATGCACTGAACTGAGCTCTTACTGATTTTTTTAGAGGACAATTTGTATACATTCAATAGTCAGAATGGGCTGGAGTATCTTGGTATGTACTTGCCAGACTGGCATTCATCAGGATTGTGAAACAGAACAAAATCCCACTGCAGTAATGAGGCTTTTTAACCCCTTTGTGACAGCACAGCTAAATGCCCTTTCAACCCCATGTATAATGCCATCAGCTGGGCACAGAAACACAGACCTACCCAGTTCCAAACATGACATGAATACAGAATTTATTTAGGCAGTATCAAGCTGTTTGTGGTATTTCTCCTCAAGTACCCTACCTTGAACTCCATAGGGGTATACTTCTCATTCTTGGGGGTTGTGTTGCCCTTGTAATGGAGATGGTTGGGAGTGGTTGGATGGATAACAGTGGACTCTTGGGACTGCCTCTGGCAGCGCTGGCAATACACGTAAATCACAAACGTTAACAGGCTGGAGCCGAAGAAACAGGAGACCCCAGTGGCAATCAGATGGATGAGACTAAAACCTGCAAGGGAAATGACAAGAGATGCTATTTTTAAAGAACAGCCCTTTTCCCTCCCCTGACAAGACCACAGGTACAAATCAGAGCAGTGACATCTCAGGATCAACATTAATAAGCTGTTCTAACATAAACTGACATAATCTCCCTGCAAATCGGTCTCCCCACTGCAGCTCTGCCTTGTGCAGTTTAACAGGTTCATGCATTGTTTTCTCCAAGCTCCCTCCCTGTCTCTCCTCTCTCCTCTCTATTGATATTGAAACTAAACATTATGTTAAGCTGACAGCTAAAGAAATGAGCCATACAAACAATGCACATTAATGGATTCCAAAGCATGTGCGTGTCATGGAAATAAGGGGATAAAAATGCTCAGTGTTTCTCTGAAGGGGAAGGAAGGGAGGGAAAAGCACTTTTTGTCGGCTGCCCAAAATGCCTATGGGGCTGTGTGTGGGGTGGGGGAGATACACATTCCTCCCCCTTGTAATCCAAGTGTGCTCAGCATTCTTGCTTATTCATGGGATGGCATTGCCTTGGTCGTGTCTTCGATACCTCTGAGGTGTATTTGTAGTGCTAACAGTGAAATAGAGGTCCTCTGGAGAATGGGAAAGATAAAGTGGACAAAGGAAAGGGGGGCAGTGCTTGAAAAACACTTCTTTGTTGGCTTTCTCTGTAAATTGCAGAGATAGGAAATCAGTTGCAGGCAGGTGCTGGCGGGGTAGCTACAGTGCAAATACTTCAAAGAGAAAAGCTCTTGGACTATAAAAGCCTCCTGCAGAGATCTCTCCATGTGGGATTGCAACAGCACCCTTCAAGGCCAGCACTGACCTCTGGAAGGAGCTGGAGCTGGGCATCCCACACACTGGCAAGTACCTAACTCACCACTCTGATTGGTGGGGGAAGACAAAGTCAAACAGCACTCCTCATTCCTCCCTCACCTCATTGAGTCTCACACCCCACAGTAAAACCCACCACCACCAGATCTATGACAATAGAACCAACAGTAACGACCATTAGAGCCACCAAGTTATCAAAGCAACCAGAGGTATTATGGGATGGCAAAACTTTATGACCCCATTGTATTTTGCTGTGTGCAGGGGGGACTATACAGAAAAGAATCAGCTATTTTACTTCAACTGCTTCTGCCTTTTCTTTGCCTTTGCTCTGCCATCTTTCAAACAGGAATGGCAGAGGCCTGAGAGCCCGAGGGGACCCCCTGTCTGCTGGCCCCAGGGCAGCTGTCCCAGGGGTCAGTCACATCACCTCAGTGGCGACTGCAGTGGTAAATTTCCCGTAACACTTAAAAAGCCAATTCATTTGGACAGACTGCTGTGTTGACTTGACTGTGTGCAGAGAAATGGGGCTACTCAGAGAGTGGCTTTAAATGAGGCTCATTCTTAGTCTGATCACGGTGTGCAGTTTTTTGGTGCCATCTTACATTTTAAGTGATATGCTTTTCAAATAGCAGATTCTGCCCATTAGTCAATGGCTCTCGTCTAATCTCTAGTTAAAAAATATCCTTCTGATTTTAAAAAGAACAAAACCAATAGAGTTCTACAGCAAAGTAATACACTTCCATCATAATTACAGTACAGACCATACAGAATTTATTAGACTCATGAGCTACATTTATTTTTCAAACCATATTATAAAATTCCATTGCAATATTACCATTTTCTATTGTTTTGGATGACGGTCCAAAAAACCCAGCAGAAATACTGTAATTTTCTACTAAATGTCACTAGAGTTTTTAAAAAATAATTTTCCTTTCTAAAAACTTCTGCCTGTTTTGCATCACTCATGAGACCTAAAACACAGAATATGCAACTGTGTTCAGTAAAGCCACATGACATGCTGCCACATTCTCCTCCTGCCTAGCTTTGCTTATATCACAATGAATGTTTCATTTCACTGCCACATTTGCAAGTCACAACATAAAGCTCTCTCCTATTTCAGTCTCACCTCTGAAATACCCATCTGATTTTTCAAATGAGTTTTGGCTGTATCTTAGGGGGGAAAAAATAATATTATTTTGTTTGCAGCATGTGAGTCCCCAGGGGGAAGCTTTTTGGTTCATCACTTTGAAAATATAGATTTTCTGAGATGCATCAACAGAATTTCTATTGATTGACTTCTTTGCCAAATACTGTAGAACGCAACATCAATAAATAATATTAGCTATGGCAAAATGTAGATAGCAACAGCAAATACAGTGGTGGTGGAAAAAGAAGGAAATGTGGGTACAGTGCATAACAGTAGAGTGTAAGCTATAGCAAGGGGTCCTGGAATCAAAGCAGAACCATTGCACCTTGTGAGGGAGAAGGAGTGATGCAGGAAGGCAAATGTTACTTTGCAGGGGCTGAAATCTTAATTCCATGGACTGCCTTCAGTTGCAAACATTTCCATGCCACAAGTGGTATGCCTGTTTTTGCCATGATCTCTACAGGGAGAAGAGATTTTGGCAGCCTGAAGATCATCTAGATTTCAGAAAACAGGGATGTGATGCTAGCAGGAATTGGCATGGCCATTAGTGTGAAACTAGCATTTTATAATATTAAAGGAACCTGTCATTTTCTCCAGTCTGCATTTTTATCATAGGGGCTCCCAGGGCAGTGGAAAAGTGACACTAATGGCTGGACCTTTTTGGGTTACATGCAGAAAGGAGACACACCTTCTGTGAGAGGTGAGAACTTGAATGAAAGGAAGCACTTGGAGGACAAGTATAAACCTCTAATCTCGTCCTATATCAGCAAAGGATCTGTCTAAGAGACCCTGTTCACTGAAATCTTTATAGGTTATTTAAAAACACCTGCCTCCAAACAGCTGGAGGCTTACAATGGTGAATGGGGAATAACCCTTTCTTCCACCTGAACCATTTACCCTGGAGGTAGAGAGACATAAGCAATTACTCTCTGGTAATTAATGACCCTCAGTGGCCAACCCAAACTTCCAAATAAATAAAAATCTTGGACCTGACAAGTGGACATGTGATACATTCCTCCAGTCTGACTCAGACAGCAAGACTCCAGTGGAATTAAGGCTATCAGTGGGATATGAGCTGTATAGATTAATGGTTTGGTTGATACTGCACAGGGAGAAAAAAAGTCAGGTTAAGATAAAAATAAGATATATAGTTAGTGGTAACCTACCTCCACAGTTCGTGCTCTCATCAATGCTGGAGGCTGGCAGGATCACTAAACAAAGAAAAGAAGATTGGAGAAAGTTATCATTTTGCCACCCCTTTACTTCTTCAAATAATTAAACCCTTTGTGTTTCCGACACAAGAAGGTGCTTATATGTTCTGCAGCAAGCTGAGAGTCTCTCTAAATTGAATTATAAGCTCATGTTTTGAAACACATGCAACACAATCTCTCCAAAGATCTTATAATTTCAGTACTGTTACCTGATCACTCTTTAGCTTCTTCAATTTAGGGAAAAGATGTTAGCTGAAAAAACCATGAAAAAGAATACCATTGCCTAGAGATCTCATATTTTTAAGTCAGTGCACTGTAATCCAAAAAAAAGAACATGTGGAAAGGCATTATTCAGTCTAGACCCATATCAGATATTTGCCTGAGAGATTCAATTTCCGGAAAGCACAGGGTGGACTATGCTGATGACTATCTGTCCATCAACAGTGTTGCTCTGTCAGACCCCAGATTAATCTCCCACTTTCATACCCCAGTTTTCTGCATCTGCCTCACCTTAATTCTTCACTCTTTTGGGATGCTTTTTGGATACCTGAAATCAATGACCTTCTGTTGTCCATATGCATACTGAGAACAGAGATAATTTTTATAACCCAGCCTAAGACAAATCATACAGGTTTAAAAGCTTCAATTCAGGTGAAGCAATACTAGTTATTTGTTACGGATCAAGGTAATTCTTTTTAAAAGAAATATTAAGCTGCTTAAGGGAAAGCCATTTATCCTGTGCTGCCACAAGGGAATTTATAATGTTTATCAGTTTCCTTATTTTTCTAGAAGCATCCAAGCCCAGTTTTTAATAGAGAAAATCTCAGCCTAGTTTGACAGTCCAGGCACGAACTTCTCTCCCAAACTGGCTCACC
Organism: Vidua macroura; assembly: GCF_024509145.1. NCBI lineage: Eukaryota > Metazoa > Chordata > Aves > Passeriformes > Viduidae > Vidua > Vidua macroura. Next base: position 29,761,157 of record NC_071577.1, read on the forward strand.
CTGTCCTCCTGAATGACATGGTACGTACCAGGAATTTCATTGTACAGGCACTCCTGGTACTGGGTGCTGTTTCCAACGCACTGGGAAGAGTCCGGGCTGTGCACCTCGCAGTAGCGGCTGCGGTACTGGATGCCCTCTTCATTGCACAGGCTCCACTCTGACCACTCTGACCAGCCACCTGAAATCCAGGGTCAGGAAAACACACACAGCGTCACCAAGAAGGAAAAGGATGCTTTGTAGATACCAGACTTCTCCCATGCTGAAGGATCCTAGATCCAGGCCCAGGCCTCTCTCACACATCTTTTCCATGGGTCCTTAGTGGATTTAATTTTCTCAGTGCAAGCATCACATTCCACTTGTCAGATTGTAGTTCTCTTAATGTGGACTAAACTAACCCTTGGTGGAGCACTGCACAGAACAAAGTTGTCTGTGCCAACCAGCTCTCTGGTTAAAGACATACAAGAAGCAGGGTGGGGCAACGTTGCACCAGGACCGCCAAGCTTTGATGTGGCCTCCCAAAGATGCCTCAAGCAGCCAGCACAAATTAGAGCACTTCACAGAGTTTTGCTGAGGTTCCTAAGGAGAGGAGTCAGCCTGCACTGGATCAGAAATACACAAAGGTAGTTCAAAATCAGCACAAATCTAAACCCTGTCCTCTGAGTTGTAGCACAGTGCTGATCTGTTGTCTGTGAAACAAAAAGGAAGGACTGTTCTTCAGCAGCTGTGCAGATTGCTGCCTCATGACTCCTTTTATTTGTCAGGTCAACTTCCACATTGAAGATCCAAGTTCCTGCTTTTTCTGTTACTTGAAAGGGATCAACCATTAGCAAAATTTTGCTTGACTGGCATCAGAATGCAAAAGCAAGGGCCAGTGAACAGGCAAAGAGAACAGGGTTTCACTGCAGCTAACGCTGGGATGTCTCCTTATCCCCTGGCTCAACAGACATCGAATAAATGATCAAAAAACTTGTAACTGATGGTGTTTCTGATTTGTATTTTAAACATTTTGCAGCTGTGCCTTGCTCCCACCAGCATGGAAGCCAGCTGGATTAGGGATGAGAAGCGGCTACCTTGGCAGGGGTGCGTGTTGCAGAGGGCCTCCTCGGTGTGCAGCCCGATGCAGATGTCCTCCCCGCTGGACGGAGCTGGGTTGGTGCAGGTCCGCGTGCGCTGGTAGTGCCCACCCCCACAGGTGGCTGAGCAGTGAGACCAGGGAGTCCAGCAAGACCACGAGCCTTTCACTGGAGGACATTGAAAAGCAAGCACAGACAGGTAGAGGCCATTGGTTACTCCCCTCACTGTGACAAAGGTGGAGATCCCCAGTGTCTCACCTTGCACATCCACTCTGCCCACACTAGCTAGCAGTTTTCCTGCACCTGGGGCACTTGGGCCTGACAACAAGAACTTCACATCAAGAGAGGTACAAATCCACTTCACTCTGTGGATGCAAAATGAAATCTATGCAGAAAAAGACTCTGAGTCATAAAGTGCCAAAACCAGAAACTATTCTTTGTTGTAGTCATTAATATTCACTGAGATATTCTACTCCATTCTATTCCTTTCCTTTTTATAAAACAGCATTGCTGTTGTTGTTATTATTATTATTATTATTACTATTATTATTACTACTACTACAATGACTACTATGTTGTCTCTTGAAACTCATAGCAACAGCAGATTTACTTGGGAAAAAAGCACTGTAGCACCGAAGTTGAGCTTATATGGCACCTTTCTGTGGGAGGCCCAAGTCCTCTAGTTCCAGCCCTCAGGAAACAGCAACTCAGAGGCTTTATTTATTGACCCTACTCATTGCAGGGGCATTGAACTAGGTGACCTTTAAAGGTCCCTTCCAACCCAAACCACTCTATGATCTAAGCATAACCCCATAAGAGGTTAATAATAAAACTAGGAAGGGACTTAAGACCCCTGAATCCCCCACCCCCCACCCACTAAACTGCCTGGTTTGCAGGTCCACATGCCACTAATTCAGAAGATAATAACCTGATGACTTAGAGCAAAATAAACCCAGGATTTGTGTATACACATTGAGTGAGGCAGGGAAGGAGGGAGACACAGAGAAATAGTAATCATGCACTCAGAACAGATTGTAAAACATCAGAGTGTCCGAGGGGAGAAAACAGCACAGAAAAAGGGCACAGACATTAGTGAAAAAGCCACTGAGAGCTTCCAAAATAGTACTAATAGCTGCCTTTATAGTGCTAGAGTTATTTCCTTTTTATAGGCCATGGAGTGCAATATTTGACACTCCTGTTATACTCTTGCTGCACATTCTGATCATATCTGCATTTGAATTTTATCTTTGTATGGAATTTTAGAATCGTAATAGTACTACTATAATAGAGCATTTTCAAGTGTAGGCCACAAACTATATTGCCAGAGGTAGATAATTGCTGGAGCTGCAAAGAGGCAAGGTAATGTGTGTAAGATCACTTAAATTTACTTTAGACAGTTATTACAGAGCAAGGAGAAGGATCAGTGAGAGAGAATACAGTAGTCAGTTGTCTATTACTACTATTCTGGACCAGGAGTGCAACATAAACATGAGGACAAACTTGAAAACCAGGAAACCAGGCAAGAATACTCCCTGCTGGCTGTGCAGGAAATGGTAACTGATGTCAAGAGTAGATGCCCATCGCAAGAACAATACGTAAGCAGGAGAGGGGGAAGAAATAAGTGTTCACAAGAAGAACCACCACATCAAGCATCTCTATACAGTATTAAGCCACATTTATTAAGTCTGCCTTCTCATCACGGAGCAGATGCACCATAATGCCCTCCACCGGATGGAGCATCAAACCTTCCTGAAGCAAAGGACTGCTACAAGCCACCATACTACTTCCTCTAGAGGATGTGGCTGTGTTACCTTCTAAGCTGAGGTGAAGTCTAAGTCAGCACTAAATATAACATACGTGGGTCTTTACAATAGCTTTAAAAACATAAGGAAAAATCCCCCAAATTAAAAAAAAAAAAAAGGCAGCCTAGAAATACTGATTTCGTGGTTGTTGTTGTTGCTCTACCATTAAGATTTAGGAAAACACCTCTGAATTTCATGCAGGAAGATGATCATGGTTACCTGGGCAGGGGTGAGGATTGCAGTCTTGGTACTCCATCGCTGACCCCACACAGGGCAAGCCACCGTTTTTTGGTTCAGGGTTTGTGCATGTTCTCTTCCTGATCCTAAAGCCCAGCTCACAGTCCCTGGAGCAGGAAGACCAGGCCCCCCAAAAGGACCAGCCCCCATTGATAATCCGTGCAGAGGTCTTACCAGTCTTGAGGAGGTCATCAACAAGAGCTTCAAGGAAAACAAACAAGATACCATAAGAACACAAATTAATCATTTGTTGGGCTTTTAAAAAGGGGTTCAGCTCATGAATAAAATCAGGATCTATGTGCTCTGCAGAATAGTTTCTGTTGAAAGCCCTTGGCAAGAGGTTTTTTTTTTCCCAGAGCTACAGCTAAACTAGACAGAAAAAGAAATTTTTGTGCATACAAACTGAGTCTGCTGGTAACCTTGCTAAATCACCTCCCTGGGCAGCAAATTGTGGCAGTCCAGGCTGTGCCCTCAAGATGCTGCCTTGCATCACAGCAGTCCTGCAGGGAACAACCTGAGAGACAGTGCGCAAGGGGAGAAAGAAAAGACACACTGTCCTGAGAACAGCTCTTCTCTTCTTTATACCCTCATTACTTGCCTGTTGTCTTTGGGGCAGCCTAACAGGAGCAAGAACAAATCTACACACTGCCATAAGCACAGAGCTCACAACTGTATATCTGTGTCACAGGGCTCTCCCCATCCCTGCCACTCTGCAGTGACACCAGTCGTACATGTCGACACTATGCAGCCATAGTCAGGGGCTTGCTGTTCTGAGAGCATCCCCTTCCACCACCACACCTAGGCCTGCCCCACGGTCCCTCCGAGCTGGCAGGACGTACAGTCAGTGTCACACACTGCGGAGCCATCGTTGGGGCAGAAGCGACTCTCCGTTTTCTTCCTCCCGAACTGCAGCTCATGGGGGTCTGACAGCTGGGCCCGGCACGTGTAGCGGAAGCGCTGCTCCTGGCGGGCACCATTCTGGGTGATGTTGACAGGCATCCACGGGGTCCAGGGTGTGTTCCTGCGCACCTCTGGGCAGCTCTCTGGGTTGCAGGTCTTGTATTCCTGCCAAGAAGGAAAACCACTCCCTCCTTACTTATTAAACAGCAGCAGCCTAACTGGCAGAGGCTTATTTACACTCCAGAAAATAACAGGGTACTCTCTGGATCTCACACGATCCCCATCCACCTTATCTGACCTCACAGGAACAAGTCAGTGCTGGGCACAGCACAAAATGTGGTGATTATGGAGGGAGTGTGCTACATAGGTGGACCTCAAGGGTAAACTGTGCTTGCTATTTTTATGTCTCCCTCAGGTTTGTGTTTCTTTGCTGACTCAAAGTCCTGTGGGGCTCCAACAGCTTGGTTCATTATCGGCAGGAGAATAATTCAGGCAAGAGATAATAATAACAAACAAGTTTTCTGCTCTGACCCTGAGATACTCTTCTCAGGTCAGCCTAGAGGAGCCTCAAGAGGACAAAATGTCAATAAGGTTTATTCCTTGAAAGTTTATCATTTTATTTTTAATATGGGTTTAGAGTACATCTTTTTACAGCTATTTTTGTTTGGTTGGCTTTTCAAACTCTCTAGTGAAGGTTATGAACCATTTGCCATCCTTGGTCTAGAGCAGCCATTGAGCACAGACAACATTCTGGCTGGCTGGGAATGGGAAGATTTGAGGGTTTTACAATTCTCATTACTAATGGGAGGAAATCCAGTGACAAACATTTGTGTTCTTGATTTAAATTAACTAAATAAACAACTCTCTTCTGGCAGAGTGGAAGAAATGTAATGCTTCAGGACTTCATGATTCTAGTGTAAATGCCAAACATCTTGGTAAGAAATGGGAGGTTCCAGATCAAGTCTGCTTACACAGAAATGAAGCCCCACAAAACCAATTAAAATGGCTGCATGAAACAGCTGCTGGAACAAGAATGTGAAAGTAAAGAGAGCAAAAGGGGTGTTGGACCTGTTGTTTACTCAAGTGTGACTGTGCAACTCATTTTTGATGTGTGTGTGGCCTCCTTGACTCAACAGGATCATCCTTGGGAGTGGGACAGAAAAAAAAAAACATGTCTAGAACTTTCAGGTAAAGGACTTGATATCAGCCTACAGAGGCCTAAGGAAGAACTCTGTACACCAGTCTGTCCCTAAATCTGCCACCCCTCTGTTTTCAAGGACATTTCAGCATCCTCTGCAGCAAAAACTGAGGACAGCATTTTCTTGCTTGAGAAATAAAACCACAATGGAGAGAGAAGCTAAATACCCCATTCCTTGATGCTACTGTCAATAGGTGCCCCTCATGCAATGTCAGTAAATAATACATACCACAGCACAACCTGGACATGTGTTTCCATTTTCACAGGACCTCTGCCTTGAATGAATCCCTCCACCACAATTCACGCTACATTTATTCCAAGGTCCCCATGAAGACCAAAAAATCGGTAATGGACATGGACTGTTCTCATTACAGAATCTGAAAGAAGAAAGTGCATTGTGTAAAAACTCCATGTCAGCACATCCGAGGGATGAAGCGGTGTGGGACGCAAGACTGCACACTGCATTTGGGCACAACTGATGCATGCACAGAGAGCCAGCAGAGGCTGACACAACCTCAGATTAGCAATATTCCTGTCCATGGAGAGAAATGCAGCCTTTGTACCAAATGGGAGTGCTTAATCAGGCTGAGCTCAGTAGATGGTTGGAGTAAATGATCGAGATCAGGTTTTCTGAAGTGCTCTGTCTCAAAACTTTTCCACAAACACTGAGTCCTCAAAAGAGCTCATAAACTGAAGCCCAAGTGTCACAAAGAGAGAATGAATATCAAATATTTTAAAAGGGATGACTGGTGGGAGGACAACTCAACAGTGATCTGTCACTAATGGCAGGTGCTGAATGCCTGTCTGGCTTTTACTGCTGTCTCAGCCCTAACAAGCTAGATTTTGCAACTTGATCCTATATGCATCTAAAAACAGGCCCTAAGTGAATGCTATTTCATGTTCTGTGTCAAAAGTAACTGTAATTTTTTTCATCTTTTTAGTCAATATTGTTCTCAAATTTAATCATATAGAACTGCAACTGACTCAGAGGTAGTCTTTAAACCCAAAAAGGATCATTGTGAATGGACACAAATCAAACCAAACATTAAAATATCTTGAAACATGGAAGTTAAATGAATTGCTCTTTTTATTCTGAGAAATACACAGACATATGTCTTAGTGACCACTCAAGGGACAAGCAACAGCCTATTGCCAAGTAGTGGTGGCCTTTAATGAAATGTCAGGCCTGGAAAGAAGTTGGGATGCCTTGAAGTATGTATTTCATGAGGGGCCAAGCTTGAAGAAGGGTTATAGTGCAGATGGCTCTGTAGGTTCAGAAAGTATTAGGTTTTTAGTAATTTTGTGTGCAATTTTCATAGTTTAGAGGGGGGAAAATGGTTTTTTTGATACCATTTCCTGCAAAAACCCAAGCCTGAATCTGTGAGTTAAGCTGTATTTTGCCTCAAACTGCTTTTGGAGCATGAGCATAAGCAATAGAGACTTGGAAATAGTGCAACTGGCATTGAGAGCTGCACATACTCAGCTGCCACTCCAGGGATGGATCAGAATGGAGTAACTGTGTCCATAAATTCTATAGTGCCAACAGCAGGCACAGCTTCTCCCTTCAGGGAGGACGTCAGCCCTCTGTGTGGGACAGGAATACTTGCAGAGGGCTGAAGGGTCCTGCTTGGGAGTGAGGGCAGCTCTGAAGTGTCTGATGTTCACAGGCTCACTGGAAGAGGGTATCCATGCACATATGCAGCTGCGTCCCTCCCAGGCTCCGGGACTGCTTCCGCTCTGTGCGTTGAGCCCAACAGCCTCAATCTGCCTTCCCAGCCACCACTTCCAACACTACAGCCATAGGAATGAGCGCACACCATCATGGACAACCCTTACCTTTCCTCCCTGCTCTGTCCGACGCAGACCCTGCCCCCATAGCGTGGAGCAGGATTGCTGCAGGAGCGCTGCCGGACCTGGAAGCCGATCCCACAGGAGGTGCTGCATGGGGCCCAGGAAGACCACGGTGTCCAAGCGCCATTTCTAGAAAAAAGGGTGAGAGAGAACAGAGTATGGGAGAAGTGCTGAACTCGTGGAAGAATAGATTATTCATTGCAACCAGTCTTTGTATCAAGGAGTTTTTTAAAAGGGAGTTTCCAAAGTGCTTAGCAGTGGTCTAACTTTCCTCCATTTGAAGCCTCTAAGAATTGGAAAAGAAGACAACTAAGCCAATGATGAATGATTTTGAAAATGTCTCCTAGGATTTACTAGGCAATAGTGTGGTTAGTGTAATTTTCATTGGCAATTCCCCATCATCTTCCCCATGTATCATAATCCTGCTCTTCTGACCCAATGGCTTATCCCAAAGTTGTATGTCCTGAACTCTTTTGCACAAAGAGTTCAGGTTTTGAGGATCATGAATGCCAGTTGTGCTGAAGGATGTAAAAAACCTACTCTCTGCTACTTCAATAGGTAGTGATGCTTTAAATCTTTTGCAGCAACACCACTGCCAGCTCCCATGTTTTTATCACAAACCTCATAATATCTTGTGTTTTTCTAAAGCCTTCAGCATTGAATCCTATTAAGTGTAAATCTCAAATTTCATTAAAAATAACAATAATTGCTTCTAGCTTTCATGGCCGCCTGCAGACGTCACTGTAGTGTGACCTTAAATCTGTAGAAACCAGAGGCAAATAAGAGCTCAGAGGCAGGATCAAGTTTCATGGTTTAATGAGTGATCACATCTCTGCTGAGCAGTGGTAACACAGCCTGAAGCCAGTGTGATGTAAAACCACCTAGTTCACACCTCAGCGCTGGAGACATTGGCAAAGCTCCTGTGAGAGGCCGAGCATGTGCAGGTGTCTAAATGTGTGCTTACACAGAAGTCAACATTTACATCTTTAAAATCTTGCATCTATTAAAGCTCACCTTTCTCTGATTTGGCAGCACTGGACCTTGAAGCAGGAGAGGAGGAACCATATCTCATCCATTCTGTGCTGCAGGTTTCATTTCATATGGAGCCAGTGGTAATGCTCTGTCTTATAAAACTGCCTAATCTTGACACTTCAGTGCCTTAAGCCAAAAAATATCTTTTCTGGGGTGTGTTTTTATATAAAGAAAAACCTTTCTAAAAAATCTAGTCAAAAAACAACTCAGGTGCTCTCTGACTCTTGAAAGCTAAGCTTGAAAACAGATGTTAATTTTCAAAGCATTTACTGAACTAATAACACTGCTGGCAAGAAATATTTTTCTGGCATAGCACCAATCAGGGCAGAGGATGAAAGTTAAAACCCACATCGCCCTTCACAGTTTTTGTATTTTTTATCAACTCTTGCCTGTTCTTGGCAGCTTTATTTCAGAACCCTGTTAGATCTTTCCCCCCTCCTCTTCTTGTTCTCTCATCCTTCTCCCTCTCTCCCTTCCCCTCTCCCACCCTAAACAAGGTCAAAGAACAAGAAATCCACTCATATAAAAATCCAACTATTCCATATTATTCTGCTATGTTTTAAACCACCTACTACCTCCCCACTCTTTAATCTGAAAGAATGATTACATGTAAAATCATGAAAAAAAAAAATCAAATGGAAGATTGCCATTACTGTTGCAAAAAGGGCAAGAAATTTCTACTAAAGAAATCCTCAAAACCGCAACAATTCTCAACATCTATTTGTGTTTCAGGATTTTTAACAGAAATAAAGACACCTTCCACTTTCAGATCTCCAGCTTTTTAATAGAACTCATATTTAAACATCCTACTCCCTCTTTGCAGAAAGAATCTCAATGCCATATGAAGTCAATTAAAGGAAATTTGAGGGCTGAAGCGGATGTAAGATGACCAGATGTCCCTATTTTTCAAACCATGCTGTTTTCGTATGTCTTAAGATTGAATAATCTGTTTTTCATCTCCTTCTCTAGAAGCTATTCCTGCCTCTTTTGCCATCAGAGCAGTGCTGAGAAATCCATCTCACTGGCATGTTTTCCATTTGCCACTGACAGAAAAAGCCTGCCTGGGAAAGGCTTTGCTCAGCCCACAGTGGCAGTACAGGGGCAGGAATGACTGCACACCTTTTGGGCAGCACAGCCCATGACTGGAAGGAGAAATGCCAATTAAAACATGAGTATTGCTGAATTTTTGGTGCCAAGGCCAGCACTGATCTCCAGGGATGAGTCAAGAGGCAGCTGTCCTTAATGGAATGAATGTTTATGGAGAAGATAAAGTAGATAAAAACTGTAATGACCCAATATTTACCAAAATCCTGTTTCCCCCACCCTGATTAAATAGTGCTTACACTACTGCATCATCTTCCCTTGAGTCATGACATGATGTAGTCTGAGGGTGGTGGGGTACCATGGACACAAATACCATGGCTATGTTTGGGCACCCTACAGGAGGACACTTAGCTTCCATACTGCCAAAGCTGAGCTTCAGGCTCCCGTGGGCAGGCAGTGCTTTGGCCCCAGCTGAGCTGCCTGTGTTGTCCCAGTGCTGTCCCAGCAGCTGCCTCCTGCGCCCGCTGGCTGCCAGAGGATGAGCCAGAGGATGACGAGCTGCTCTCACCTGCACAGCAGCCAGCCTGTGCTGCAGACAGGTCACAGACTCACAGAACGAGGCAAACAAGTCTTGCCTGGAGCTAGACTCAGCCCTGTCCTTACAAGTGTTGCTCTGAAGGAGCTCTGCTTGGTTTTGGCAAAGTGGCCTTGGAACCCAAGCTCTGAAAAATTATGAGCTTACTGATTTTTTTAGTCTGCTGTTCAGCAGGCTGACAACTACCTCTGCCTTACTCAACTCCTCCTGATGGGTCACGACTCACTGTACAGCTAAGGGCAACCAAGGCACAGTGTAGTGTACAGTAACTTGGGGTGCTCATCTTCCAAGAGCCTTGGCTGAGAGCCCTTCGCTCAGAGCCCTTGGGTTTCTTCATTTTACACTGACTTCAAGCTGGACCTCACACACCTCATGTTGGCTGGGATACAATGGCACGGTCACAAGGAAGGAGCTAAGCTGTGGACACACACAATTCTTGTTCCCTTGAGAAGCACAAAGACGCTGAGGTACCTTGAGCAATTTGCAACCTCAATCCTGGCCCCTTCGCAGCTGCGACCTCCACAGCGAGGACGAGGGCTGTCACATGAACGTGACCTACACATACAGGAGCCTGTGCTGTCCCCGTCTGAATGCTCACACAGTTGCCATGGGGACCAAGGCCCCAATCTTCCATTTGTTGTCAGGTTTTTCACCTAATTTTAAGAGAAAAAAAAGGTCATTAATGGCAAGTTTATATTTCTGGAGACAGGCCCACAATAGAAATGCCAAACAAAGCTGCCGGGGGGATTAGGATGCATCTTAGATGGGAGCTGTCTGTGCTTGCGAGCAGGATTCAAAACAGAGAGTTGTTTTCAGACAATGCCACATCAATATTTACCCTCCAAATTCCAGCCTGCATACCTAACATGTGCACACAGGCACTGAGCCGACCCAGCCAGCACCACACCAGGAGCAACATCCATCTGCCACACCACACAGCCACCACACTCCCTATTCCATGCTGCACAGATTCAGCCTTTCAAGCAACACCACGGCCAGTACTGACTGACCCTACTCCATCATATTCCAGCCTCTGCAGGGCTTCCTGCCAAGTATTTTCCAAGTTAGTGTTCATATAACCATAGTGACCAGCTGAGGCTGGGGCCTCACTGAGTTTGGCCCTGCCCAAACCAGCAGTAAGAACTGTTTCCCTTTCTAAACTGATTCATAGCCTAAATGGCTGAAGAACAAAAAGTGAAGGACATGATGATGACTAGCATTAACGTTGAAGATCATATAGTCACCTAAAGAGCACGAATTCATCTCAATGCAATTTATAGACCAGACCATGCTGCTGTCTGTTCCCTTTGCCCTTTGCTTCCTGCCTGCACAGCCCTGAACAGGCTGGGACTTGACAGCTTCCTGCACACTGTAGTGAAGGAAAAATCCAGTGGTCCTGGCAGACCAAGAGCATGAGAAACAGAAGTGTTTCAGGGCTGGTAACAACCCTCCAGTAGACAGGGTGTCAGAGCTTGCTCTCCTGTGCCGTTTTAACCAGTGCTTGTAGGGGAGCCCTAAACCAAGGACTGGGAGACCAGGTTGTTGGGGCCCTTGCCCCCAAGGCTGTCTGGAGAGGATGTGTGCTACTAGCTTCTCCTGGAATTCCTTCTGGCTACTACTGCCTTCTTGTGCCCACTCCACCACTACTGGAAAATCCTCCAGCCCAAGACCATGTCTTGAAAGCTTCCCTGAATATCCCTGTCCTGTCATTCCCTCTGCTACTGACTTGAGAAACATGATGCAGAAAGGGATTGGTGCTGGCCCTGCCTGCGTACAGCTACTCCCTTGTAACAGCACAGCACCATGATGCACTTCTGCCCTGCTGGCTCCCTCCATGCTACTCACCCCATGCCCCATCCCAAAGTGCCAGGCCTTGCAGGCAGATGGCACAGATGGTGGCTGCCTGCAAGCAGCTCACGCCTGTGGGGTGACCCATGTGGTGGTGGGGTGCTCAGCAGCTTTGGTAAAGCCGCTGGCAAAGGCAACACTGGATTTGGCCTCAGTGTTGCACGCAACAAAGGGTGAAGGAAGGAAGAGGCTGGGCTCCTGGCAAGCAGCCCTGGCCCCAAATCTGAGCCAGCTACTCTGACAAACCCCACAGTGCCATGCTCCACTGAGCTCTGCTGCCAGCAGGATCAGTCCCCTGGGCTGCCCCAGTGGGGGAATGATTGTCCCTGCTTTACAGACAAGTAAACTGAGGCACAGAGGGGCTGTGAGCCTGCTCAGTAATCATGCAGGGAGCCAACCACAGCCATGGCACAAGTGCTTTCCAGCATTCATGCTCTGAAACATGCTGCTCTGTGCTTATTCTCCAAGATTGGCACTACGTCAAACACTCCGAATGTACCTCTGGTGGGTTGTCATCTTCCCCTCTCACCCATCTACAGCAGCATCAAAAATATGCAGCAGTGGCATGGAAGCAATTTAGATCTGATACTGCACTCCTCAGGCTGCAGCTGGGGGTTTCAGGCATCTGCTGTAAGCCTTTGTTTGCAATAGATTATCATGTAGTTGTAAAAATTTGCTCTGGGCTGAAGGTTTCAAGGCAAGATGCCCACAGAGGAGATCACTGAGCTTTGTTGTTGTTGTTGAATTTGCTGTTTTAAACATTGTTTAAAAATCAATACAGTTGGGTTTCTAGAAGTTGGAAGGGGGGAGTCAAAATACGTACTTTGAGATATTTAATACTAGATTTTTATCTCCATTTTCCTCCTGCCTTACAAAAGTCATAATCCAAGTATTGGATCATTTCGATTCGTTTTTGAGCCAAAAAGCCTTGCTGATTCCAGCAGGGAGTTCTGTTCAGAAATCAATGGGATGATATGGCCCGTGGCATCAATTAAAAAAAAAAAAGCTAGTAAATAATCATTGGCTCATAAGTGATACTGGGAAACAACCCAAAAATTAAACAAATAAGCAACCATAACCAAAATGCTGAAATTTATAAACATGTCACACTGTGAGTGTGGGAAGATTTTATACTTAAGAAATTACATATGGATTATCATTCCATCTTTAAATCCACAAAAATATCTTCAAAAGAGCAAACTTAGGAAGTGGGATAAAACCCCATATGCACTGATCTTTTTCAGGAATACCTTTACAAGGCAAATCCTTTGAAGCCTACACAGTGCCCATCAGACAGAGAGGACATTTTTAAAAACACATCTGATCAAATGTCCTTCTCTCACCTGACAATATTGCCATTTCTGGAATTCTTGTCTTTTATAAACTGTCATACTCACACCAAAGGCCTCATCTTTTTCTTTCTTCCTTGTAGAATCTAAAAGCTCAAGTGCAGGATCTAAAAATTCAGACTAACCACTCCTAATCTCTGCTGCCAGGATATTTTCCATGTTTATTCTGATATTACAAGTAAGACTGGAAGAACTCCTTGTTCTTTCAATTCATCTATTCTTTACCTTGGGATTCAGGTATCAACTGCTTATAATTTTGCCAAGCTTTAGTTACTTAATCTGGAAGTTTCCATGTTAGCTGTTTGATGAAAGCTGTAAATTCTTGCAAAGTTTCAGTCATTTATAAAATCAAATCTAGAGGCAAAGACTGTCCATAAGTAGCAATATTTTCCTTGAAATGAACTTGTTCACAGCAAGGAACTGAACTTTATGTCCTTGTAACACCTTTTTGCAATTCCCTTGAAAAGAAAATTCCGTTTTTCAGAGATTCATAGATTTTAATCCCAGCACCCAAAGACTCCTCTGTGCACTGGAGATGCTTCAGTGTGGGCCAGAGCAGGATCAGCCTGGGCACTGCAGCTCTGAGCAGCTGAGTCCACACAAATTGACAGCAGGGTACAAGACACCCAAAAACAGAGTGGGGAAACTGCCAGTGATAGCAAGAAAATGAGGTAGCATGGAACACATGCAATATGACTACGATAGGGGTTTGCTGGAAACACAAAGTGGGACTGGGATGAAAACCTGGGAGGAAGATCATTGTTTGGCTCAGGATAAGGAGGATGGTACACTTTACTGGGAATACTCAATTCCTGACTTGCCAACCACCTTCAACAGTGACACCATGAGCTTGGCTAGGAGTTTATCAGTTAAAGCCACCACCTTTCCTGCTGGTGGCTTATGCTGGCATCAGTAAGATATCACAAAATAGGATGCATCTGTTTTTCTAAAAGAAAAGTGCACCTCACTCCCTTCTTCCAAGAAAGCAGGTACAATCCTGTATCAGGATTCCCCAGTAAAGTATGGGCACAGACATGGAAGAGCAGTTTAGTTTGTGGAATTTGTGTGCTACCATTTCTAAAATGGTTGAGATTGCAACCTCAGTAACCCTTAGGAGATTCTGGACGTTATCTAGTAATTCCATACAGTAACCATTACCCAATGTATTATGTTAACACTGCATGATTAAGCCTCTATCTAAAGTCCCTTAATATTAAAGCCTGGCGAGTGGGGATCTGTGGCACAATGTAGTGCTGTAAAAAGATGTTCAGATGAGCTCTGAACAAGCCTGTTTGCACAAGAGCAGCAGTCAAGTTGTGTTAGTGTTGTGGTTGACTCACAGAAATGCCTGGCCCATGTAGGATATAATTCAATAATATGCCAGTTCTGGCTTTAAAAGTTGCTGAATGCCAGTCTCTCAGCAGTGCCAGGACATCTGTTTGTGGGTAAGGCTGCAGAAGAACTCACTGACATTAGCTGGGTTAGGAAAAGTTTATTTGGGAGGGGTGCTTTTAATCTACACCATTTCACACTTGACTGTGATCTCACATACAGCTGTACCAGCACAGCTGAGCGCCTGGTGCTCAGCCCAGAAAAGGAGGGTGGAAAAAGCCAGGGCTTCTTATGAGAGTAACTCATCCAACTAAACTCACAGACAGGTCTTTTGCAGGAATGAAGTTTGGCATTGGGTCATTGTATTTCCCTTCCCTTTCACTGCTCATCTATACATGCTGTTCTAGACCCCTGCTTCTGTTGACCATGGCCTTTGTCCTGCACTGAATACAAGGAAATACTTGGATATTGCTGATGCAGGTGCTTAAATGAGCCATCCCACTCCATGTCAGTGTGAATTCGGTCCAGTGAGTGGCAGGGGTTAAAGAAAAAGGAAGCACTTGCATGTGGATTTTAAACAGCTTGGCAGCCTGTCAGTCAAAGAGCACAAGGCTGATATATGTAACAGAACAGGAGCATCTACACAGAAAATAATCTACAATGGAATGTTAAAACAAATGTAAAACTAGTACCCCAAGAATAGCCAAACTCCTGAATATTCTGTGTTGGATTTTTATGACCTTGAAACAATGACTTGGAGTAGTTTGTTCCCTAGTGTGCACCACAGCAGACATGTTCAAACTAGAGGATTAACACCTCACACACCTATCAACAGACACAGGCATTAAGCAGGATGAGATAACAGCATGGGCAATCAAGAAGCACTGCATCCCAGTTCAACACAGGAGGGTTATAAACACACAAGTCTCTGAATCCAGCAGTGAAAAACTCAAGCCTGCCAAGCTGAGGATGGATTGAAGTAATGAGTAATATTTCCTGGGAAAATATCTTCAGAGTAAGGAAGATAAGGGGAATAAACATCCCAGCACCTCCAGACAGAAACAGCGTTCTGAAGATATAACCCATCCACTCCTCTCTCCCTATCTACTGGACTTAGCAGTATTAACATGCTAATTGACATTAGATAATAACAATGAGCATTAATGACAATTTCTCCTCCACCCTCAATTTATTTAACAAGACTGTTTTTTCATTCCCAGCCATCTTGGAGGTACAGTTCAAGCAGCAGGAATTATACTCCGCCAGACAGCTTCTGGGGATCACAGCCAGGAACTGGATATTGTCATCAGGGAAGGGTGGGTGGCTGGGAAGGGAGCTGGAGACTCAACTCAAACTGATTCAAGAAGAGACACTTCTTTTCTATATGCATCTCTTGGAGACCAGGACCAGGAAAAAAGGCCATCTCTTTGCAATATCATGTAGATTTGGTCTCAGGTCTGCTGGAGTCAGATTAGAACAGCCAGACCTCTTCAGGCTGCCACACCCCCTCTCTTCCCTTCTCCCTTCTACACATACACACATTAGTATATATAAAATGTTTCCACTCCTTTCACTTACTGGGCACTCAGTAATGTTTTGGGTCCAGAGGCTCATGTTGGAGCTGTCCTCAATGGTGGTGCATCGCTTCTGCTTGCTATCCCAGCC
This sequence comes from Vidua macroura, assembly GCF_024509145.1. Classification (NCBI taxonomy): domain Eukaryota; kingdom Metazoa; phylum Chordata; class Aves; order Passeriformes; family Viduidae; genus Vidua; species Vidua macroura. The sequence goes on from NC_071577.1 coordinate 29,777,083, forward strand.
ACAGTAAGGGTCTCTGGCTCCCAGGCATTCCCTGCATGTGCAAAGACAAAAAGATTAAAGTCCTTTAAGACTGTCTAGCTGTAAATGTATTCAAGTATAGTCCTTGCATGTGACAGCTGTCAACCACACCGAGGCTCAGCAGAAGAAACAATTTCTTTAAGCAGAGGTTTACCTGCTTGGAAAGGGGAAAAAATGAATAGGAGGGTGATAGGACACAAAGCAAATATCACTCATAGAAGCTGTAGATTACGAATCACTTCACTCTTCTCCAAGGCTTAGGGAAAGAAAATGACTTTACAAATTTTAGTCAAAGAACACTTGTCATTGAGATATCTTTGAGCCCCCATGTAATCACACAGCAGGCCAAATCTCATACAAAGCGACCTCTGTGACGATGTTTTCTGACACTGTGTCCATCTGAAGGGGTTAGACAAGCAGAATTAGCCAATGGACTGATAATAAAGGCTTTCTATTAGTCTTGGTCTTTGCTGGAACAATGGTTTCATTTATAATCCCAGCATCAAGATGTCAGTTTGGAAAAGTCACAGCAGAACATTATTTCTAAGCTTTTGGCTGCTTTGAACACTGCCGTATTCATTTTACTCCTGAATCCATATTTACAGGCTAAGTGTGTGCTCCCAACATGTGAGCTGCTAAACAAAAATATCCAGGGCTATTACTGCCACTAAACAGTGAAGATCAGTCACAGAAGTAGTCTGTACCAATAAAATTCAGCTGTATTGGTCGTTCCCATGAGTTGCTTTCAAATTGTTAATTTTCATTAAGAAAATATAAAGGTACAAGCCACATCATGTATGTATTACTGAAAGACAAAGAAAGGACTAAACCTAAAAAGATTCACAACTCTATTTTTAATCCCTATGATCCATTCTCTTCTATCACACAAAGGGCTGATAAGATCTTTCAAAAAATCCCAAATGACTTGAAAACTGCCAATTAGACAGCAGCAAGGGACTGAAGGGAAAGATTCAGTTTGAGAAGCTAAACATGAGAGTAATAAAATGTATTCTAAGGCAAGGTATCAGTATGATTAACAAAACATCAACCCCCGCCCCCCCCCAAATGTAATGAGATATGAACTGTTCCCTCCCAGAAATCTTAGAAATCCTATTAGCCTGTAATCAGCTGCAAATGAAAAAGCAAGTCCCTCACATACAGCTGAGAACACTCTATTAGTCTGTACTGACTCCACAGTGATTTGTCCCAGAGCAAACCCCGGATTGTTTTGATGTCTGGTACCCATTGCTTTATATATATCTTACACAGACACATTTATATTTTAATTATGAGTTTCCAGTTTGCTCTGCTCCTACATTTCCTCTGTTACAAGTGGTTACAATGACCGTCTCTACTGTATTTTTCCTTCAGTTGCTTCAGCACACCCAAAGAAAAGGCAAAGATGATTTTACCCCAGCCTCAGCCAACAGAACATCAAATATTTACCTAGAAAATAACTTGGGATCATCAGTCCAAGGACACGGAAGGGACATGTGCTGCTTTGCTCATTACTTTGGCTAAAGACCCCTGTCCTGCACCACCCTCACCCACGAAGTGGGGCTGCTGCCACATCCAGAGCTGCCTTTGCTGTGCAGCTGCCCCTCAGCAAGGGCAGCACCCAGTTCAGTACAGAGCCGACCCTGGGGCATCGGCCCACACTCGTGACAACTTGGTACCTCAGGAGGAAACTGGGCAGTTTCTAAAAGGTAGAAAAAAAGAAGCAGTGGAGAGGCAGGCAGCGGGGGAGGGAAGGCCCTGCTTTCCTTCAGAGAGACTTTTGGTCAGGCTTTCAGACCCTGACGCCACATACACTATTGTTTCCAATTGCATGAAGCCATTTCACTGGGCACCCAGCGAGTTGAGAGAGGTCATTGTAATTCATAACGGGGAAGGCTGTTGCGAGCATCACCCTATTATGATACACATTTTCTCTGAATTTAATTTTATAGGAAAACATGTGCTGCATAAATTCAGGAAATAATCTCCATATGTTCTGTGCTGCAGCCCTCAGCCACTCTGCAGGCTGCAGCATAGCCCAGTTAGGCACTGACCACTCTGCTGGCACTGCCATAATGTATGTCACGGAGCAAATGGGCTGCTCTTGGCCGGGAGTGGCCAGCTCTGGATCCCTCACAGAGCACTCCCCTGCCACTGCCGTGACCTCCAGCGGATGGGCCATCAGCAACCCAGCTGCACGGCCGCCAGGGGCCCTGCGGATGGACACAGCGAAATGCCTGGCATGGCAGGGCCTGGTGATGGGCACTGGGAAATGCCTGGCATGGCAGGGCCTGGTGATGGGCACTGGGAAATGCCTGGCATGGCAGGGCCTGGTGATGGGCACAGCGAAATGCCTGGCATGGCACCTGTTGGCCGGGAGCTGCAGCCAGCCCCATGCTCTACATCTGGGGTATAATGAGTTCCTATACCCAGCCTGGGCTCTGCTGGGCTGTCAAAACACACAGTCTGTAATTTAATAACCATCACAGCCTGGGACTTCTCCTCATCTCGTGGCAGGCCCTCAAAACCATTTGAAATCTAAAAACAAAATAGCTATGCTGCCTGCCTCTCTTCAGGACTCAGAGCACACTCATCTGCCTCAGCTCTGGTGAGAAACCTGTTTTATCAGTTAACAGCGATACATTCAGGGGTGAGGAGAAATGTATTTACTTACACAAAATTTAGCCCATTTTTCCCTTTTTTAAGCAGGAAAAGCATTACAATGTACATAATGCAAGAAAATGACATTTCTGACAAATACTTCTAGTGAACACTTCAAAAGCCATCCTAATTTATACCCTTACAGTATCTTTAGAATATATATATATCCCTATTTATGTCATTAAAAGATAAAACCACATCAACAAACACATACCAAAAGACAAATATATGCAAGCACACATGCATACCCAAATCAAAATGTTTCAGAGGTACACTGTCATTCTAAGTAGATCAGGCACCATTATGTAGAAAATGCAAAGATATCACAGCATTTCCCTGTGCTCATAACACAAAATAAATTGAAATGTTTACATGTAAATACCATTTTGTATTGTGATAGCGCTGAAAAATCTCACAGAGGCCACAGGGCCTGCAGTCTTGCAGGGCAGTATGTAAATACTGTGAAATAAGTTACAAAGGATTTTACCTCAACAATGAAATTCCAATGTTTCAAAGGCAATGGGACTTCTGCCACTGGCTCAGTTGCCTGGGTTTTATATTGTACATAAAAGAAACATTTCACTTAAGGCTCCTCAGTAGCAGGCTGGGAATGCCTCAAGGAACTAATGAGACATTATTCTGCTGTCTCACACCACAATTCCCAGGGGTAGAGAGAACCCATTATCCCAGAAGACTACCTGAGCATAGCAGGTTAACACTGACTCTCTTACTGCTAATGACTTAATGAAATTAAGTTAATGAAATCCTACAAAGTGGGATGCTTGTAAAAGTAAGATGATGATGATGATGACATTACATGGCCCATACCCTGTTTCCCTCTGGCCAGCTAGTAACTTCACATTCAGTGAGGACTTGGAACCTCCTGACAGATATCTAAGAGGTTGGATTTATTTTGATAGGGCATTACTATCAATAGTGATTCATTTTAATTCATTGCCTCACAATAAATGCCTTGTGTGAGGCATAAAGGCATACACTGAAAAGTTCAATTGAAAAACAATTCCATTTGTGTCTCCTATTCAAGGTGGTTTTTTTTCTCCAGTTCCTCATTCTCACTTACTAAGGTCATTTGCATGAAAATAAGATCTTGCTCATAAGAGCTCACCTGCTGTATGCTGTCTGGGAGCTGTAAGCTTCCCTGTTGTTGGCTGTTGCAATCATTCTACAGCAGTGATCTGGGATAACAAAAAGGATTAAGACACTGCAAGAGGGACACTATCCACAGCCCATAAAGTCAATGGAAACTCTTACCTATGACTCAAAAGAGTTTTTATATGGTCTTTGACACCTGGTGTGCTGAGCCTTCACTAATGGTATGTGCTGTAAAAAGGCTTCTGCTTCCAGTATGCTGATGCTGCCCAAGATCCGTTTTTTTGTAATGTCCTGAATGACATTTCTTTCAAAATCTTCATTAAAGCTTAACCATCTGTATTTAAAAAGTTTTTAATTCCTACTTCAATAGGGAAATTTGTTCTGGGTATTGACAACCTCATCTTTCGGTAATTTTTCCCTGAAAGTTAAAACTTTAGACTGAAAATGAATCATCAAATCAATGGAACCAGACCCAAAAGGTAAGGCTTTGACAGACCAAAGGAAAGAAAGAATTACTTTAGCCTTTCCCATTCTTACTACCAGACAGAAGACACATAAAAATGCCATTTTGTACCAAGAGCCACAAAACTCATTCAAAATATTTACAATGAAGAACTCTGCTCCTTTCATCTGCCAGGTTGTGCTTATTCTCCCAGTTTTCATTTCCTCTCTTTCATTTAACTTTTTATCACTCCTTTTTTATGACTAATAGCAAATAGGAATGGAATGGCAGGACATGATGATGTGCAGAGGCAGGGCTCTAGACCCAAAGGCTGAGAAGTTCCTTCCCAAACTGTTTGCTCACAGAACCTCACTGCACCAGGAGACAGTTCTGTGTTTTCACTCATGAACTTAGTACCTGCAGAAAAGGTCCTGTTTGTCAGGGAGACACAAGAACTGTCTCTGTACCTGGTTCTTTAGACCCCATGGACATCACCAATCAGTCCATCAGAGGCACATCCACTGGTGCAGTGCAAACATTTATAACTCTGATCCTGCAAGGCACTGAGCAAGCTTCATCCATGCTCAGCATCTCAGGAGCATGGGCAGCACAGGAGTGCCCCTTGCCCTTTTGGGGAATAAAATCTCAGAATTCCAATTCCACACTGGTTTGTTGCACTCTTAGAATGGTTACCTGTGAGGGAACAGCTCTTTGCAAGCAATAAAGGGTTTTAGCTGACTTAGTTGTAAGCATGAGGCTGTGTTTGGCAGACAGGCATTTCCTGACAAGGTTAGCTTACTGTCCCATTGCTAGCAACCTGCAGAGGGGATGAACTAAACAAATAACCATATTAACTTCCAGCCAACTGAATCATAATTACTGACAACCTCAATAGCCCATGCAAGGAAGAGTGGACCTCTGTCTTCCCTAAAGCCAGACGGCATGAAATGAGAAGACCAAGAATCAAAAGGATGATTGTGGTTTAAGAAAATAAGATTATAAAGGGAAAAAAAGCACCAGACATTCTAACAATCCCTCTAATTTTGATACCTTTAAAAATTCAAACTGCAGAAATGAGTTAGTGATCTGTACAAAATCATTATCTTTCCCCATGAGAAGAGAAGCCAAGTGGAACTGAGCTGCTTTAGTCAGATGCTGGTCAAGTAGCAGCTTCATTTCTCAGTTGGTGAATATAACATATTCCATGCCAGATGTTACTGCCCTTTCCTGAAGACCAGTAGCCACATACTACATAATTCACAGGGCTATTTGTGGAGCAGGGCCGTGCTTGGGAAGAGCATACTGCAGCTCACAGGTACCACCACTGTGAGGGGTGCAGTTGATGTTAATCTGGACAGACAAGGTTTCGTATTTTGGCATGTGATATTGGATGCAGAGGCAGAGAAGCTGAAATGTGTATGTGTCATTTATCACCCACACATGCTTAGCATCAGTGATTGCTGCTCTGCACATGATTTGTTTTGAATGCATAAATTAAAGCCATGGTGTAAAGCAACCTCCAAAACTGAAGTCCATTTATGAGTCAAATACATTACTTACTAAAAAAAAGCAGTGCACAGGCAGGATTTTCAGGCAGTTTTATCTTGTTTTCTTTTCCACATCAGGGAAACTCTTGCTAGAGTTCACCTTCTGGCCTACCATTTTCAATATCACTTTAATCGATTGAGGTTTATAGATTATGGCCTCGCACAGGCTACACAACTATTCAATTTCTTACTTTCTGACATCCCATTCCATCATCTTCTAGCAACAGTGACTTCTTTATTGGATAGGAATTTATTTTTATTTTCAAAGCTGTGAAATACAACAACATTCCCTTTATTCAAACATGAAGATTAATGCCATCTCTGATTAAATCTGGATTTATGTTTACATTAGTAAAACAGATTAGTAAAAAAAAAAAAAAAGGAGTGTTTCTTCACGAACACTTTTAGAAACTCTTGTCACTGTGCCAAACAAAACTGACCTCTAATAAAAACAAAAGTACAGAGGGTCTCTGACTACCAGTGACAGGATCATTCATCCACAAGAAAACTCAGATACTATTGAAGTCCTAATGAAAGGAATAGCCAGAAGGAATTCCTGAATGCAGGGCATGTTTGTCTGGGTTGCAAAGCACCCAGCGTTTCCAAGCCTCGGCAGGCTTTTGAGCCTTAAGAAAACATGCTCCCCAGAGCTGCCATATGGGAAGAGGCAGAGGGGACCAGGCATCCTTTTGGAAAGGCAGATTGGGCAAATCAGTGCATTCAAGTGTTACTCCCTGTCTCTGCCCTGTGTCAGTCACTGTCTGGAGGCAGCTGTCACATTAAGACGTGCTCTGCTCCCGTGCTCCTGCTCTGTGGCTGCAGATCTGAGACCTCGGTGTGCAAATTGCTGTAGTTTGGTGGTGTGGGTGGAGACAGGCAAAGGGTAGCTTAGGCAAGAGCAAATCCACTACATGAGATACAGGCAGGTGCTTTATGTAGCCTCTGCAACATGCTGATGATTTAAGAACACAAGTTACACTAAAATGGGAACTTAGGATGGGAAAGAAAATTGCAAAGGCAGAAAACTTAGAAAGCAGTGTGATAAAGAAACTTGAAAATAGCCTACAGTTGTCACCTAGGCTGCACAAAGTAATCCATATTCAAGCAGCTCCTTTGTGAAAGTTGGATTTTGTTAAGATCTGGGTAATTATTTTCTGCTCAACAAGATGCAGATTAAACTGGATAGAGCCTTTGTAGATTAATGTATCTTGGAAAAGTCAAATAAATATTAGATCATCCATTACAGGCTGAGGATCAAACACATCTGCCTTCTAATGCAGGGATATTTTAACACTGTATAAGGGGCAAAATGGTCCTGCTCCATATTCTCCAGTGCTTCTTCCCATGTAATTATAATAACACCATCAAACAATGTTCATTCCTCCTTTTAACAAGAGAACACCACTGAAGTAAATGGATATTCCTGAAATTCAGCTTTACCTCTTGCAGACTGGAGTATTCAAATAGTTCTACAATACTTGGTATTTTGATAGAAGATACCAGACTGTACAATATTACATTTTTCTATAACCCATACATATTTTATGTATTTATATGTACTTCAATTTTAAACTAGAACCAGCAAAACCAAATTTGCTCTGACTCCAGATACTTCCTCTTCCCCAAACAGGTAAAACAGCACGTCTCCTGATAAAAAGTTAATGATGCATCTGTAGCAATACATTAATTCAGTATTAACATTGGACACATTTGTGTTCTACCCTGCAAATTCTGCCTGAAGCTTGAGACAAGAAGAAAACCAGCCACAGCAGCAGTAAGATTGCAGACCCTTTCATCAGGAGCCACGTTACTGAATGTGACCATTGCCTAGAATACAAATCTTATGACATAATAGTAGCAAATGGCAAGAATTGACAGATGCAATGGATATCTGCCCTGGGGCTTGCTGGTAGCTTTAGTTATTAATCTTGTTTGTATAACAATAGCATTGATGTCATCCTAACATAACATATTCCAAGAAAACGACATGCTTTCCTGTCAGTTGCCACTGTGTTGAAAGTAATTTCACACAGCCCACCTAGCAGGCATCAGCTGGTAATGACTTTTAGACAGCATTGATCTGAGCTGGCCTAGAGCCAACCTCCTAGAGGTAAAAGGATCCATACACTAAACTGTTCCTAAGTCCTGTTGGCAGGATGCTTTAAAAATAGGGAGCAAACAAAAGCCCTGGCATGTTCAACCTGTGTCCTCCCTCCTGGCAAACCCAAAACGAATTGGCAACCTAGTCATGATAGGAAGGAGACAAAAGGAAGTGAGTCCTGAAATCAGCTGATTTTATTTGGCTTCTTCTGAAGTGACCTTTGTCTGTTTCAGCAATTGTATTACTCTGGACTCCAGCTACTGCTTAATTCCCCTTCTGTTCACTCAGGGTCATTTCCAGACTTCAGAACTAAAAGTGGGAGCCTAAAAGTGTACAGGCTGCTTAAAATTAATATAATACATGTCATTGGTTTGAGCATTTAGTAGAAAAGAGAAAACCTGTAATAATTCCTCTGGCTGGGGGCAGAGCCCCTTCCTATTTTGTATCCTCTCTCTTTTTCAGCAACACACACACCAGAAATCTCAGCACAGGCTTATTCCTCAAACTCAGCCTCTTGCTGCTTTCCCTGCTGGCCCTGCACTGCATTTCTCTCCTCACTGTTATTTGTGATTCCTTCATACTCAAATGCCATCTACAAAGTATGCTATTTTCTTTCTTCCATGTCATTAAAGATAATGTCAAATAAGATGAAACTGAAAACCAATCTCTCTGGCATCTTACAGGAAGCATGCCCCAGCTTAGCCTTGTCTGCATTTTATTTCCAATTTCAGACACGTCCCTTTCCCAGACCATTCAAGTGAAGCTCTTTGACTGCTAGTCTGAAAGCCACGCTCCTTAGACCTTACCATCCCTTCAAACCTTAGAGGTCCATATCCTGCAAATAGTATGGATGCACTTAACTTTACATATATAAACAGCCACATTAAAGAAAATGGGAGTAATTGCCTGCTACAGCAGATGCAAATGTGTTGTCAGGATAGAGAAAATGGTATAATTTTGTACTTCTATTTAAAGAACACAGATCCATTTCATCTACAAACTTCATTCTTTCCAAGAGCTTTAGTGATCATGGTTCTGTTTGATGTCTTCATTCTCTGTCAGTGGGAGTCTCGCTATTTTCTTAAATGCAACCAGAATGTCAAACCAGATGTTTAGTGATTTATTCTGATGTATTATTGGATACTGTGGATGACAAAACATTGGGCTGAGCACTCTCCTTTCTGCCTATGAAGTCTTCCAAAGCTTTTCAGCATTATTGGTGATACAATAATTAGCTAATTCCCTTAATTGTGGAGAGGCCATATCAGCCAGAACAGATGGAAATTAATGATTAAACTTTATCACATTTTTGTAGTCTGTTACCTTTCCTTTTGCCTCTATTTTTAAACAGATATTCAATGTGCTGAATATTTTTTTAAACTCTCAGGCAGAAGATCTTCAAAACAAAATCTGGGCCAGATTTTCAACAGCCTCAGCTAAGAAAAAGGTGTTGGATTTTCAAGATCTTTGATGAACAATCTGGCCATCAGTGTTGCCTCAGCAATCTGCTGAATGCTGGGCTCCACTAAGCAAGTGTCCCTATTGTTCCCTCCCCTACCTTTTAAAACATTTTTCTTTTTACCCAACAATAGTTCCTTGTTTGACCTTCAAGGAACTATCATCATTCTGATGAAGAAGTCAGAGGATTTCCAGCCTGTATTCAATTCAATCCTTCCCCCAAACTGGAAAATTTTTATACCTCTTCCCAGACTATGTTATTTCTCCAAACAAATTCCCCAATAGCTTTAGTCCTGAAATATGGTAATCCTGTAATTCAGGTTTTAGAATCCTACATTCAAGTGCTTCACTCCTTTGTTACAGAGGATTTTGCATTATATAAGGCTTTTAAAAAAAGGAAGAACATAACATTAAACTCCAAAGCAATCCTCCATGTGATATCTCAAGCCCCTCAAAGGTGGATGTGGTACATTGATCGTGCTTGGAGCTACAGTTCCACTTTGGAGAGAGACAAAGAGGGCAGAAAACTCTCTGCTTCTTTAGTGTAGCTGCTGATCCTTTTCTTCTAAAAACTCCCTGGAGCCATTTCAGGTGTTACTCACCTATATGCACTTAGTTTGTCTGATCACTGGCCCAGAGCTATTTAGAGGTGAGCTGTGCTTCTCTCACAGATATCAAGTCAGCAAATAAGGGTCCTTGTCAGCTGAGTCATTTCTGCCAGCTTTGCATTAAGTACCATGGCTGGAGGGGATGTGCGGAAGAATTTAGGCCAAGCAAGAGGGCAAAACCTCACCAGTACTCAAGAGCAAATTCTGGCAATTGGGTCAAAAAGCAGACAGGGTTCAGGTAAGAGCATGTCATAGCTGCATGCAAGAGGACCTGGCTCTGGAAGCAGGAGGATCCGCACTGGCATGAAGGTAACCTGAGGTGGCAGTGACACAACCTGGGAGATGCCGACAGCACGGCAGGGACAGCACAGGCAAGCCAAACTACTCCCAGAACCATGCTGTACATCCAAAACTCAACTTGCATCATGGTAACTGCAAGTTTTATGCAGAAAAAAATTATGGGAGGAAAAAGAGGAAGGAATGAATATAAAAATTAAGTGCATTAAAAATGAACTGCTCGGGACAGGGAGAGGAGAAGGGGTGGGTATTCAAAAGACTGTCTGGTCTTATTTCCAGACATTTTCTTTTCCTCATTTAAATGTGCAATCAAAATCCTTGGCCCACTTCAGGGTTTCCATGTGCTCAGAAGCCCATGATTCTGATGCTGCAAAGAGTCAACAGGAAGAGATCATAAACTATTCCTTGTTACAACCAGCTTCATTTTCCTATCTGTCTGATTGCAATTCTAAAAATTAATAACTGCACCCCAGCCTTTGAAAAAATTACTAAATTACGCCTTATAGATACATCCCACTTGAAAATAATGCAGCAGATCTGAGGTCATCAGCTCTCTGAAATTTATATTTAGGATTTTGTTCAGGCACATTCTAAAGATACAGCAGTGTCAGTGATAAGGCTGCAGTACTGGTTCTTCAAATATTCCTCACCAAAGCTTGGGGGCAACTTGAAGTAAAAAAATCGGAGCTCATTTGAAAATTGCAGGGAAGTTACAAAGATTTCAAAGCCATGCAAAATTCAGCAGCAAGCACAGCCAAACTACCACCCAGCAAAGCAACCTTCAAAACATTCTGCATATTCAAAGGGCTTGTAGGTTTTGCTTGTTGGCATCTTCCTAAGAGTCTCCAGTGAGCGGGGAATGGCAGCACTCAAGAGAGCAGGAAAGACAAACACCAGGAACACACACATGCAAGGGAAGGTCCCTGCAGCCAAGTCCAGCCTGTAAATTTGGGCAGCTGACATTACAGATGTCTTCCCGTTGCCCTGTTGCTAAGAGTGGCTGTTCTGAAAAGACGGACTGAGACAGGTCAGTGGGCACACACAAAACACTGCTCAGACACCCACTACATCAAGACATGGAGTTGAGTTACTGGTCACCATTTAAGAGATTAAATTGGTGCCGTGTCAATAAACAAACAGTAAAGGAGATGGCAGAAGTCCTTATCCCTTTCTATCTCTTGCCTTTGCTGCTATTTTTCCCTCTGCCCCAATTCTGAGCCTTGGTGGAAAGCCTCGGGGTTTTAAAGCAGCAGAGCAGCAAGGATTGCTGGTCAGGATCAATGCTAGGGTCAATTTTCTCTCGATATGATTGCCTATTCCAGGGAAGAGGAGGAGGAAGGCAGGTTGAAGGCAACAGCTCTGTATCAGTAATCATAAACCCACATCAGCCCCCAGGGTCTAAAAGGCTGAAAAGTCTCCTGATAACAGAAGGCAGAGCCTACAACAAACAATGTGGTATTCCTGCCTGGGAGGCACAAATTCTCTCCATCACCTCCAAGCTTCCCGAGATGCCCCACCAAAACAATTATATTATAAAAGCTGATGAAACCAGAGCTTTTCAAGGAGGCCAGTCACGAAGTCACAGCACAACAAAAAAGTAAGCAGGGAGTGTTGTAGGGGCGGGAGCCCTTCTTCCCATAGTGGCTGAATATTGGCGTGTATTAAATATAGACACAACAATAAGCAATAAATCACAGCCCAGGAGAAGTGCCAGGTGGAATGCACTGGAGGAAATTAAAATATCCTTCTTGATACTGTTCAGGATTAAAAGAAATACAAAGGAGGTCAAATTGACTTATCACCTACATAGCCAGGATGCTAAGGGGAGGAAGGGTTCCAACACTTGCAGCTGAAAAAATTGCAGTTGAAAATTTCCTAGACAAAAAAAACCCCAAAAAACCAAAAAACAAAACAACAACAACAACAAAAACCCAAAAACAAACAAAAAAAGCAAAGAAAACTCTTAGCCAAAAATGCAATAATATCATAAACATTCTCTCAAACAAATAAATAAATGATAGAAATTCTTGGCTTTCCTACATTTTCTTATTTTTTCTTTCTTTTTTCCAAATGCACAGTCCTTCCACAAGACTCACCGACAGGGCAAAGGATGGTTTGCAATGTACACAAGAACACTAAATGGTCAGCACCCCAATTCAGCAAATTCTGGCCTCCCACATCACGCCCCACCATGCCATCAGAAGACCCTATCTCATATACCTTGCTATTGCCCAGTGGCTGGGTTTTGCTGATTTCTGTCATGAACTAGTCAATGGAGGCAAAATTTGAGTCTCCCAACCCTGAAGAACTGAACTGTTTTCTTGTTTCACTCAAAATTGCCTCCAGGAAGTTTGTTTTACAAAGAAAACCCAGTGCTGGTACACAAACTTTGCAGTAATTTCAGCCAGGACTCAGTGCCATATAGTGCATAAAACTGAGGTTGCATTTGGTCACTAGCAGGCAAGGGAACCTCTGTGAGGACTGGTTTTTGTTTTGCTGGGATAAACTTATACAAGGCTGCTCTGCAGCCTCCAGGACCTAAATATGGTGGTCATGTGAGATAATCCACCTGTCTGCTCTCCAGGCACTTTTTTCTTGCTTGCCCCATTTTAAGGCAATTCAGCAAACCTCCAACATTTCAATTTTAATGGAAGTGTCATACAAAGTACTTGGGCAGGCTGAAAATAGGACAGCATCTATAAATTACTGGAAAGCTGAACTCAAGATTAGGAAAGGAAAGGAAGAACTCATTTCTCTTGAAACTGGATCATATATATGTATACACACATAAATATTCTCAGACTGAGACTACAGGACAGCCTGAAAAGGACAGCTGTTATGTTCTACCTTTTAAAATCTCTGCTTTTAAGGGCTGAGGACAGGATGGCATTTTCCAGCTGTGGTTTTCTCTTGCTAAACACTTTTGTGTCCATCTGTTTTAGACATACGTGGATTTAGACAAGCTGATAGATAAACTCTACTTGTTGAAAATAAAGTTATGGTGACATTTTCTATATCAGTTTTTTTTGGCAGGAGAACAGTGACATCTTGCAGTAGGCCATGGAAGAGGGAATCTGTTTAAATGTTGCTAACAAAATCCTTCCTCTTGTCTAGCACAGAGGACATCAGTTTCACACAAAACTCTCACAGAGGGAAGCAAGGCAAAAGCATGAGAGGAGAAGGAAAAGTATTTTCAAGAGATGGAAACAAATAAATGCCCACAGCACCCAGTGAGATTATTTGAGCATCTGTTTCAAACAGTTGCTATCACACTTTCACCTGCTTAAGTGGAGAGGCACCATTTGGATGCAAAAACCTTCTACGGTCCTGTGTGGAAGACTGCTCTGGAGCCAAGGCAGGCAATTAGAAAAAGTAATTTTTCCTACTCCCTTTATGAGGTACAATCAAGGTACAGAATCTATCCAGGTGTAAGAGGTGTCACACATAGTTGAGATGAACTATTGATTTCCAAAAGCAATAACAAGTTGCCACACAGCCCATCCCTACCTAATCCTATGTTTGAGAGGTGATCACTCTGATAAGCAAGGAAAGGCTGGCTGCAACCCAAATTCAAAAACCCTCAGCCATACCACCAATAACAACCACCAGGAAAACACACAGACTTAATAAAAACAACACTATAATATGATGTTTAAAAAAAAAGCAAAAACAGAAGTAAATATTGTAAACCCTTACTTGGTAAACATATGATTAATTCCTGAAGAGGACTAATTAACATTTACAAAAAAAAAAAAAAAAAAAAAAAAGCTTATCCTCATTGCTTCTTTTATGTATGTATCTGTCAGGAGATGCACTTCAGCAGGGATATATTAGAGCTGTAAATTTACTTACCCTTCTGTTCTGTACATGGAGCATCTCTCCAAAGGAATTTTTAGCACTCCATTATTTAGACCCACAAAGAGTGACCTGTTGCTATGTAGGATTTGGAGACTCTTGATTGCTTCCTGTTGTCCATCAGGGAGGATCTGCATTTCCTCTAAATAACAACTCCTCAGACTCCTGTTGGTGGTAGAAAGGGCCTTCAAGATGGTGCCATACTCTAATAGAACAAGAAACAAGGCACAAGTAAATCTTGGAGGCAGTGACTTCATTTCATACCTGCCTAAAGAGGGAAATATTAATGTCATCCTTACAGAATTGGTTTTACCTAGTTCTGGGTCACCTTCTGCCCATGGTAGAGAGCTCCAGCTACATTGTTACAATCCTCAGCAGAAACCACCTGAGAATGCATTAAATGGGAATTCAGAAGGGTGTGAACCATCTGGACAGGGAGTACCTGGCAGTTTTTCCCTTTTGGAGCACTGAGGCAGAGGAGTCTGGTCCCCTTACTAGTGAGTTAAAGAGCAAGGTGCCCCAGGATGGCAAGAATCATTTCTGGTGCCTCAAGTCTGTATTTCTATTGGTTTATGGAGCAGATCAGTGTGATTTGATGCCATGACAAATGACAACAGATGCAGCAGCCCTGCTGGAAATCTCTGAGGCCTCCATAATGACTGCATGGATCAGAGACCTAATTGATCCTCTTCCTGGAAGAAGCCAGCTTGACAAGGGGCTGTTATGGCATGAGGAGTGCTTACATAGAAACATCCATGTTTGCGCTCACAGTGCTCTCACCTAAACAACTTAACGATCTGCTAAGCTGTGGGAGGTTAATGCACACCACTTTTCATTGAAACCCCCAAGAGCTCTGTCAGCCGGATGGTTCATGAAACTTAATCTTTCTGTTCCAGTAACTTCTGCACTGGTGCCAAAGCTCAGGAATTTATAATGTTGGGGTTGGCCACCATGTGGAACAAGACTGAAGTTTGGGCTCAGTTAGTCTCAGGACTGAGTTTGTGTTCAGGGCTGCCTCTACTGAAGCATTTCACAGGTTTAAACATTTTCAGCAGATCTTACTCTTCAGCCACCACCAACCAGGGCCAATAAGCAAACGTGAGTCAGTAGTTAAGGTTTTGGCATTGGACATTTCTACAGTAATGATACAAGGCAGGAAGTATTCCAACTTTCTGTAAGACTTTGTAGCTTGGACTCCTCACTTTAAATATCAAGATATCATATTGACAGAACTATGTTGTATTTCCATTTAAGAACAATCTTCTCATCATAATCAATGTTCATGGAGTTCCCATACTGGGAGTGCTGCTAGAACATATAAATAATAAACCAAGATGATCACTTTTAAAATAAGTGGTGGTAAAAGTTAGATAAATTATGACACAGTTCTGAAGGTCCATTCTCCTAAACTTGAGAATAAGGCAATGACTCTGCATTCAGATGTGAGATTAAATGAGCACTTATGGAAGCAATCCATCTTATTCTAAAGTCAAAGCTTCTGCCATAGAGGATAACAACATTATACCCATGAGGCTGGCCATATGCTCTGATTAATCAAACTATTTAATTTAACCTCTATCATTAGTATGACTATGGGCTAAGACAACCATTTATAACACTTTGTCCTTCTTCAGCATTTTCACTTATCCAAGGTACCTGTGCTTTTCTGAAGAGGCAACATGTTCTGCTGATTAGAGGATGGAAGTCAAAACCAAGAGACTAAATCATACACTTAATTCTACCACTGGCTTGCTATGCTCCCACAAAAAAAGCACTTAGTTTCCCTATCTGCCTCAAACTTCAGTGCATGCCCATTCCCAAAAGCACTGGGAGCCATACACCAGTAGGGCCATGAAAGTGCAAAGAAAGACACAATTAAATCCCTGGGCAAGCCTGGAGGTTATGCATTATTATTGTTTATTCAGAGACGGGTCTGTCATAGCACTGAGAGGCAACTGACATGCATGCAACCACAGAGCATTCCAGCCACCTCTGCTCTTCTCCGCTGTTATTTATTAGCCTGATTAGTTGAAACATGTTTTTATAAGAGAGAGAAAAATGTTATTGTTCTTTTTAAACACAATGGAAGTTTATAGTCTGATCACTTGGGACTCTGCCTCAAGTCCTCCATCCTGCTTTTAATTTACTCAGGCAAACAACTTCCATGTGATTTTGTACCAAAATCATATTGAATGACAACTGTGTAAGGAGTTCACAACTGGGCTCCCAGGGCTGCTAGGTCTACAAGCAAGCAGGAGGAACTGTTTGAAGCCCTCATGCTCTTACCTGTTCCAATATACATGACATGGTAGAGAGTATCCTTCCCTTGAACAATATCAACCACCAGTTTGGAAAATCGAATGCTGTCCTGGGTCACATAGGGATCCACAGTCACTGGCTGCACCACATCATTCATCAGGAAGAGGCGCTGTGCGTCCTGCAGGACTCTCTCCGTCAGGTTCTCGTTAGGGCTCTTATCGTTCAGTGTCCCACACTAAATACGGAAGATTGAATTTCAGAAAGTGCATCTTCTCCCCAGCCCAGCATGGAAACTCATCTCCTGTTGATTTCCTGGGAGGTGGGTCTGTGTGAGGGTCACAGGATCAGGCATGTAGTCTGATCATAGGTGCTTAGCCTAGATTTGGCCTGTAGCCCACTTTATGAAAACTTTTCTCCTAGGTCCACTAACCAGCAATGTGGAGTTTCATTCCATTGCAATACCCTCAACCAGCACAGCAGAAGGGCAAAAGTCTTCAACAACCCGTGGAGAAAAAGAAAGAATTAAAACTAGCTGTAGAAACATTTAAAGGTAGCAGTAGAGAGAAAGTTTTTGTGTTGATAAATCCTTAAAACATTTCAGGCAATCTTCGGACACTACCTAGCAATTCAGTCTGTACAATGAACAAAACCTGGAGTTTAAAAAACCTAAAAATGGACTGGTTTTGCATCAAAGAGCCATACTTGCCATATTGCTTTTCTTTGATGTGCTCCCGTCTGGACAGGCCCCCCCAGCTGCATCTGAAGCAAGGCAGATTAACAACAAGCTCCCCCCACCCCACACCCTTCTCTCCTGACAGCAAATGGCAGATCAAGCCATGACTACCCATCCTCCAGCACCAAGGGAGGCACTGAAACAGGACTCAACTCCCTTGTACAGCAAGAACCGGGGAGAAAAAGAGCTCATCTTGTGTCTTTTAAACAGCGTGAGTCCTACCAGGTGGATAATGCATTTTAGGGCTTGAATTTCCATCTTAGATTAATCTCTAGAACTCAGTATTTTCAAAAGCCAGTGCTAGTTTTTTAGTCCGTGTCAATTGCTGGGGCTGGATCTCACTCTTCCCTACAATATCATGCATGGAGAGCAGAAAATGTATCACTCCAAAAGGAAGCAGGGTGACTGGTTATTTATATACCCAAGACTATGGGAGACAGTGGTACAACTAAATCCTGCCAAGTCCCATACTCAAACTATGAACAACTTCACTAGTCACTAAATGAAACTCACACCTGAGCAATTTCACTAGAAATAAAATCCCACACATTTCTTTTTCTTCATTTTGGATCCAAATGTTCGGGCTTTCCTTGAAGAAAAGTCAGAATACTGAGAATGAGGATGCTGATTTACAGCAGTTGAGCTGCAGTGTACAAATTTCCTATGTGCACACTCTCCATACACATCACAGCAACTCTTGGTGGTATCGCTGCCTTTCCTGGAAGCACCACACAGCCCTTCTCCTACTACATGCTAAAATGAGTTGTCAGGGATTTAACACACATTCACACAGTAAATATGGATTCCAATGGCTGGTGTACTAAGCTTTACAATATTCTAGAGGTTGTGTGAACTATGAGAACAGTTATGTTAATTCTCACAGCCTATGAACATGGTCACTTTTTAAACAATTTAAGCATCTTCCTGAATAGCTGGACTAAGGAAACATCAGTGGGTTTTTTATGTGTCCTCAGGTGGGTTTTAATGCTTTTTCTATTGCAATGGTCTTTTTTTAGTTCATGACTCATCCCACATTCTAAAGAGTTCCTAGATCTCTCTCTTTTGTTGTAGCTCCTGCTCCTTCTGGTTCACATCACTGTCTTCCTTTGGATACTTTTCTCCTCATTCACTTTCTCTTCTAGAGCATCACCTAAAAGGAGTCCCAGTGGCAGGAATGTCATTGTTGGTTTTGTTTTCTGTTCTCAGCAAGTCACAGAAAATTCTTTTGGTCTATTGGCAGCTCATGTGCTGACGCAGCATCCCTCTGATTTGGTTTAATGTTGTTTTGTTCTAATTTCCTGATTATCTGTACTGTCCTGGTCCTCTGCATCCTTCAGTATTTCTCCTTCCTCTCTGCAAGAAAAAAAATCTGGCATGCTTCCCTCATCTTTCTTTGTGAACACGGAGGCACAAAAATTAATTTAATGTTTTCGCAATATCTGCCTCTTCTGTCACTAAATTACCCTTGTCATCTCCTTAAGGCTCCTCACTGACCTCTTGTTCCTTCTGTACTTGAAAAACATCTTAATCTCTTTTTGCAATCTTCCTTTTGTCTACCACATACCTCTTTTTCCTTTCCTTATTTTCCTCTGAGCCTTTTCTTTCATCTTGCTGCTGCAATCTTTACACTCCACATTTTATCTGATACTTTTCTCTACATGGAAATGCCTTCCAAAGTCCTTTACTATTCCTTCTGGGTTAGCCTAGCAAGGGACAGAACGTCCTTGATTCTCAATTTGCCTTAATATTCCCTTTAAATTAAAAAAAAAACAACAAAAAAAAAAAACAAAAACAAAAACAAAACAAAACAAAAAAAAAACAAAAACAAAAACAAAACAAAAAACAAAAAAAAAAAAAAAAACCAAGAAGAACAACAAAAAAAACCTGGCTATGTTTGGCATGGCTAGACCTTCAGCAGGGCTTTGTTTCTTGGTTTTGAGTGCAGCAAGCTGAGAGGGTGATCAAGAAGCCAAGCCTGTCCCACCTCGTATGGGCAGGAGCCCTCAGTCAGGTGCCAAGAGGGAATGCAGGAGAAGAAATTAGGTTCCTCAGCAGGAAGACAAGGCTGTTCCTGCCTGCAGCAGAGACCTGTCTCCCATCTGCTCTTGCTGTGATTTCAGGCAACTGTAGAGTTCTTTTTAGAAGGTCCTTGACATCACCAGTTTGGAGGCAGATGGCACTTGCAGGCAGCCTCAGCACATTTGCCATAATAAAGGAGAGCCAGATTAAGAAAATCAGGCTGAAAGGATTTGCCATGGGGAAGCAAGGACATGAAGACAAGTCCATCCTCCCCAGGATTCCCCTCCTGGGAAGAGGCTGAGCTGTGAAATGGGCTCATGCTTCAGAAGACTCAGGTTTGTCGGGGCTGTCATACACATACTCTGCCCCACACTGACTGGATCTGGTGAAAAAGCAACTGAAGCTGTTTTATAATTTTCAAAAGTGCTTTAACTCATAATCCTGGAAAGTTGCTCATCCATAAACTCAAAGATTTTTAAAAGGAGAAGGAACCCATGTGACAATCCTTGTGTGTCCCCTTCCACCAGTTACTGTGGCAATATGTCCATGGCTTCTGGCTGAGCTACCATGTGTTAGAAAGTCATCCATCTTCCACTGAAGCACTGGTAGCCTTAGGGGCCCTATCAAGTGATGGAAAATTCATCACTTCCTTGCAGAGTCACAGTGGTTAATTACCTTTCTTGTTTTAAAAAAATAGATTGTCTCCATTCTAGTTTGACTTTGTCCAGCTTCAGCTTTCAGTCCTTCCCACTTCTAGTAGGGACATGCCTCATGTCCTCTTGTGACAATCACATCCTCAGAGTATATGTGTCAGTGATAAGTGCAACAGAGATTTAAAGAATTCATTATTATAAAAAACCCAGAACATTCTTATTATTCCTTAAACCATTCAATTTTTGCCATGAATTCTTTGGCAAGGAGTTCCACAGACTAAAACACTCATAAATGTGGAGAAAAACAATTTATCTGTACCGTGGGTCTACCTGAAAAAAATAAGCCCTACACAAATCAATGCACTGAAGTTACAGAACATCAAAGGGACTGCAGTGAACTGAAGGGCAACAGCAATACCTGGAAATTGGGGATGGGGTTTAATGTTGGCAGCCAGGCTGATCTTGGGTTTTCTTGGTAGCGGAAGGGACCATTAAATGCCTGAGTAATGGCACTCAGATTGAAGGCACACACTGCTGAGGCAGCTATGCTGTTTCTGGAAAAGGGGAGGGGGAAAAAATCAATTTAATCATTAGAACATTGACATTTTCATCATAACAGACATCAAACTCCACTCAAATAAAATACATGTAAATTGCTAGGTAGATGTACAGTGATACCAATCTCACAGGGAGTAAAAATAAATAAATAAATAAACTGTAAAATGTAGATGACTTGTGTGACAATTTTGAGGATGAATGTAAGGTTTGGTTTTAAAATGTCAGAGATTTAGGGGCCATGGAAGCAGTTCTCACAAGAAAGGTGAATACAGTTTAATTTGCATGGATTATTTGTGTCTGGTTTTACTTTTATTTTTTTCACAACCCATCTACCTTTATTGTTTATGAACAAGATAATTTTTAATCTCTTGTTGTTTCTCAAGGTGAAATTCTGTTTCTACAGGTTCCTGAAATCTTCAGCTATAAAATATATCACCTAGTATTACATTTGTATACATGCAGTGGAAGGGAAAAGGTGACAGTGACAAATCAGCTGGTTCTGACAGCAGCTCAGCATGCAAAAAGGTCTTGCTAATTCATGAAAAGCTCTGTTTTCAATGGCCACAGTTCACTTCTGTCTGTTCCCAGGTGGGAACAGGATCTGTCTGGGGCAGCTCGTTCAAGCACGCTCAGCCAGGGGAGGCACAGCACGGTGAGGGAAATGCTGCTGTGGGAAGGACTCTTTGGAAAGGAGTGTGTTTTAAGGATGCTGGGCTGTCCAGTCACACTGCACACAGATCAGTTGGCCTTTGCTGTTCCATTTCAGTCCTGAAGGACCATTTCTGCAGGGTCCTGAGCCAGCTCATCTCCTCCTGCCTCAAGGGGATTGGAGGGCACTTGGATGGTGACCTCAACAAAACTGACTCAGAGGGACATTTGATAAGTGATGACTCCCAGTTCTTCCTTCCCCTCCTCCCCAATTTTTTTTTTTTTTTTTTTTTTTTAGGAAAACTACAAGGTTTAGAAAAAAAGATATCAAAATAAAACTAAAAATAGGGCCAGCATGAGAGACTGATTCATCACGGTGCCTTTTAAATAACCCAAGCCCTGCTGTATGAATCTTTCTGCTAATTAAGGCAATTTGAATTCCCTGAAAAGAACACTTTTTTGTTGTTGTTTTTTTTTTTTTTTTTTTAACTAAACCAATAATTACACTCTCTTGCACACACAAAAAAAGCCTTTCTTCACCATTGCAGGCTGGAAAGCAGAAGAACAGATTCTTTCACAGCATATTTCTTCCTAGCAATACAACATCAGGAAGAACTTCCTGCTTTGCCTTCCCATTCTCTGCTCCCCCCTGCCCCTTGCATCCCCAGAATGATGGAGTAGCTCACTTTGAACATGTCAAAGCAATGCCAGGCAAACCTTTCTCCACTTTTGTCTGAACACTGCTGATGCAGTGCATGCTCACAGACAGCAGCTTTTAAGACAAACCTAATGATGGATGACAAGTAAATGCCTTGAGGCGCACACAGGAAAAAAAAGACAATGAGGGAGAAAATGAAAAAGGAAAAGAAAGAATAAAATTCCACTAGTCTAATGAAAATACTTAGAAGAAAAAAAGAAAAAGAATATTTTTAGGGCCCTGGACTTCATAGTTTAGTCTTTTCTCTTTGCTGGAAAGGAGAAAGGAAAGAGGTTTTCCATTAAATCTGTGGACCATTTTCTTTTTCATCTGTGGCCTGGCCCATTTCCCATCCCTCCTTATGAAAAGTTTGATCCCAGTCTCAAGCCAGTGAGATCAACTGGTGCAGCTGGCCACTGTGTTTTGGTGTGAAGTGCAACTTCCTTTATTCCCACCTCCTACCTCCTGTGACTAACTAGCTGGTTTAAAGAATGGGTTAAGTTCAAAGAGGTTTTAACATTGTCTCTATTGCCTCCCAGAAAATTTTAATAAAAACATCTTAAATATTTCATCAGCAGCTTCCCCCAAAAGCTCTCTTTCCCACTGATTCAGCTGGGTATAACATAACATGAAGCAATAAATCTATACATGGGTGTTATCACAACCACTAATTCCCCTTTGTTATAAGATGACCCTAAATTCATTAAACATAAACCTTCCAAAGTAAAAAATACCTGTAAACAACAGCAACAAAAAATCATAGTTTTGTGTTGCACTGGCATTTTATCACAAAGAAACTCAGACTGGTGCATAAATTAACCCTCTTTGGTATGCAGAGCTCATGTAGCATGATATAAGTCCCAGGGAAAGTTAAAAGAATAATTACCATTATTTCTCTAGTTGGATGACAAATTGGAACATTTTCTCTTTGAACTTTTAAAAGAACACTATGTTGTAGACCCAAAATGCTATTTGATCTAACTTCAGCTGTTATCAATTACTAATTTCTTCAATTACACAAATGTTCCATATTATATTATCTTCAGAAGATACAAGAGAGATCCTACATCCCAGATGTACAAAGAATGCTCAAGTGCACCCTGAGGAGACAGGTAACACTCATCACATCTCATATTAAACTTAGGAGACGGACACAGCAGAAGAGAACTGTCCTAGCCAAAGCTAGTCTATGGCTCCCCCTTGATTGTCCAAAAACGTCACCAATACAGTTATTAATAGTTTTCTCATTTTCAACTTCCATTCTTGGCTGGATGAATGGAAAAATGGATAGATAAAACATTATCACTATGGGCACAGAAATCCTCTCCAACTGCAAAAAAAAAAAAAAAAAGGGTCAGCTCAAATGCCCAAAGCAGTAGCCAGATTTCCTTTTAATGTTCAGGAAGTTTGGCTAATACCCTCTAAATGTTTTTAAAGAATGACTCATGTGCCTTTCAATCTGAGGACAGATCTTCCCCTAGCCCACAATCAAGGTGCAGTGCTCAATCATGTTTATTTTTTCTAGTTGCCTCTCTGCTGGCTCACTTTTGACTGACATTGGCAATGGTGGAACAGAAACAAAACATGGAAGAGGGATGAAGGTGGCCAAACATGTACCTGTTTCTTGGAATTTACAGAGGGGGAAGAACATTCAGGCTCTGTTGACTCACAGTGAGGCTCCCAACAGCGCTTTAGCTCAAGAAGTTGGGGCTGATGATTTGTGACTTCAAGGGCTGAAGTTCAAGCCCTGTCACACCAGCAGGTGACACATTAAAACAGGAGGGTTTGTACTTCAGTGGGGCTTCACTGCTTTGGTTTTCTGTGAGCTCCCTGGCAACAGGCCCTTATTCATTTTGGACAGCACTGCACACAAAAACCCCAAACAAGTTGGCTGCCCAGCACAAGGAAGGCACTTTGAGCATTTGCCATATGGAGTAACTACTCAGATTTTTATTCCCTAGTTTACACGTCAGGCTAACATCTCCCTGGAGAACATGTATTATTGAAACTCAATACCATGCAGACTGGTTATAGCTTGAAACTTATCGTCCTAGCCTTAGGCGTCAGAGAAAACGTTATTTGAGCTTTCCTGACTTAAAAATATACATTATGAGTTTTTTAATATATTTTTTAATTAACTCCTCTTCTCCTTCTGCTTTCACAGCTACACTAAATCATTCCAATTACAAGTTTTTTCAGTATTTCAATAATTTCAAGCCAAGAAGAGGTGATTATGAAGTATCAGAAATCATACCTTCCCCTCAGAGTTCCATCGCTGCTTTTGATTTGTGGACCTCAAACAGTCTGGCAGAGGTAAAGTCCCCCCACCCCACCTTGGAAATGCTAAATGCCTTGTGGCCCTCATGACCTTGCTATTACAGTGTTGTTCAACTGCAATAGATGTTGTTTTCAATCTAGGCAGTTGTGATCCCATGTGCCTCATTCTCCTTCCAGCCCTTCTCTCCCAAGTGTGTGCACCTGTCCATCTCAAGGGCCAGCTCAAGTGTTCACACAAATGTGTCAGATTGTCCAGGCAATTAGCCTGGCTGGAAATTAATGTGTTTCTGTTGGGTCATTTTTAGATCATTTCTCTAAACTACACAAGTGGGACTGTCCCTACAAAAAGTCTGAAGTCTATCAATGCTCAGGTTTGTATCAAATTAAGTTACCCTAAAACTGCACAGTCACCTTTTATGGAATCTGTGAACCATGGATTAAAAACACTGTCTTAAGGGTATGTTGTCATGATGGATAACACAGATCTATCTATTCTCTCATGTTTGCCAAATGATCTTTCATAAATGATTGCTCAGACTGTCTAAGAAATCAATACTTTGTCAGTCTCAGACTGCTGGGGATAGAGGAAGGGCAGTATAGCCAATGCAACTTACACATTAGTGGTGAAGACACCGTAGATCAGATCTTGCTCGGGAAGGTAGAAGGTGCTTTGCAATTCATTGTAATAGAAAGGGATTTCTCCAGCACGGGAGCAGTTCAGTCTGGCCTTCATGAAAGTTGTCCATGTGTCCTCCAGCAAAAACCTCCCTCCAATATCATTTTTGCAAACCCTTGCCACACGAGAATACACTGTTTTCCCACAGTCATGTTCCACCGCATTCTCACGGAAGAAGAAGTAGGTGAACAAGCCGATGTCATAGGCAGCAATAAAGTTAGGCTCTGAAAAACAAACATTTGAAGAGATTTATATAGGTTAGAAATCAATCTATGCTCACTGACTTGCTCAATGCATTGCACTGCCAGCTCTATTTGTGCAGCCTGTCAAAGTTGGGACTACAGGGAGCTTGGAGTCAGCAGAGGACATAAAAACAGTAGATGGGAATAATGATATATGAGGATATAGCTCTAGTACCTTTTTTCAGATCTTGGAAAGGCCCCATTGTTTCTCCACTTTATTGGCAAAGCTGCTACTGATTTCAGTGAAAGCAGAGTTCAACACTTTGCATATGCATGACTATTCTCTGTACCTATACTCATTTTACAAGAGAAAGCCTTCCCATTGGGCTGCTTCACCTATTCACTTTTGAAGTGGACCTTATGATGTGTTAAATATGCTGCGTGCATCCGCCCGATTCCCCAGACAGCTGCACTGAAACATTCAAGCTACTCTCCCAGCACTGTCACATCTGGCTTTTATCATCAAACCTTTCCAGTTTCTAGGCACAAAAGATTATCTTATGTCCATAAAACAAAATCATGCCAGAGACTGACAGCAGTGAAATGTGCTCTCCTTAATGCTTTTTCTCCTAACATTTTTGGTATTATTTTCACAAGAATTGAAAAGAACCTTGAATTTAGTAGGTTTAGTAATTAATATTTTAATTGGGGATATAACAAAGCTTTAATGTGTACAGTCTTTTATCCTAAAAGTTTCTTCGGTAAAAGGAAAAGTTTGGCCAATGAATAATATTTGACCAGACAAACAAACCTTTCCCAAACCTGTTGGTTTTACAGGGTGTTTTTACAATGTTCATTTCTGAGTAGTGCTCAAAGGAAGAAGAATAAAGGGAAGGACAGGATTCCTTTAAAGCTGCAGCCCAGGAGTGAAAGGAGAACAGAGAAAGGCAGCCCACTGCTGCTACAAGGCAAGTTTGGGAGGCAGATGATGGTACAGAGGGGAAGGCATTGCAAATCATCTCCTGTCAAACTTTCTCCTTCAAACTAACCATGAACCTTAAAGGGACCATTGTGATCCCCAATCTGACCTTCTGTCTAACACAAGCCAGAAAATTTCACCCTGTAATTCCACCATCAGATCCTGTAACTAACAGGAGAATTAGACCACATCTTTTGAAGAAGATCTGATATTAGTGGACAATGTCACCTGGCTTTACATCCATCACTTTCCTCAGTGACTTGTTCAAATCACTAAAGACTGACCCAGCTGCAGCCTGTACTTCTTTTCCCATTTGACATTATCTGGTTTCAGCTTCCAATCACAGGTTCTTGTCATGACTTGTCTGCTAGATTAAAGAACTTTATCCTTTCCAAAATCTTCTCTTGATGTAAGTACTTCCATATCATGAACAAAACACCTTTTATCTCCTTTTCTGAAAGATAAATAAATTGAGCTCCTTAAGGCTCTCACTGTGAGGCAGGCTTTCCAAGTTTCAAATCACTGAATGGCTCTTCTCTGAATCACCTTCAGGTTTTCTGTTTCTTGTTGAAAAGTGGCCAGAACAGGACAAAATTACTCCAATGTCACCAATGCTGCACAAGGTTATAAATCCAAGAGTCACATTAGTTTTTCTAGTCACATACAAGAAATTCAGTTACTCTTTGTCTTCCTTAAACTCCCCTGTTCCAATGTGGCTTCCTTCTGAATCTTGCATTCATGCACAGACAAGAGGGTCACGTTTCCAATGAGTGTATACGGGCTATGATGCTTCTTGGTCCTAATTCACAGTCTTTCCTGATGACATCCTTTTCCTTACATTCCAGGTCTCCATA
The DNA here is from genome assembly GCF_024509145.1 of Vidua macroura. NCBI lineage: Eukaryota > Metazoa > Chordata > Aves > Passeriformes > Viduidae > Vidua > Vidua macroura. The sequence goes on from NC_071577.1 coordinate 29,803,715, forward strand.
CTGACTTCAGGATGCCTGCAGAAGCCTAGCTCAGACTTACTAAGCTCCAGAGAATGCACAGTCCCACTGCTCTTATCTTTAATTGAAAGGTCCTGAAATCTAATAGAAAGATTTCAAATATTTGGTCAATTTACCTGGGTAAAAGGAGATAGGGGGAATTTTGGGGTTTCCATCACTACAGTCTACTCAGACTAGAAGTGCTTTGCCCCAGTTGGAAGGTGTGGACTCAGTGCAGGGATTGCTGGTTGAAATTCTACAGTTGGCTTGATGCATGGTGTTATCACACTGGGATAAGAGCTTTTTTTAATAACTATAAATCCACACCAGCATGGACTCACATGGAACATAACGTGCTATGAAATTTCTCATTTTGGAGTGATCTTGCACTGAAACCAGGCATCTTCAGCTGAGTCAGGGGAAGTAAAGAGTGCCTATCACTCTGCAGAACTGGGTCAACAATATGATGCTTTAAGTTGTTCAAATCTTTGAGTGGTTTTCTTGTTAAAATGATGTATTTGGTCATCTCACAAGACAGAGACCCATATATATGTTAAGTAGCCTGTAAGACCCACTTTCTATATTCTAAATCAACTTTTCTGAAATAATTCCAGGCTCTTTTTAAATGTCTTCTAAGCTGCATTGATTATTGCTCCGGAAGCCGTTTCCCATCATAACTCTGGATCTCAATATGAAAAGAGAGAGAAAGATTTACAAGCCTGTCAAGCTGACTTTAATACATCTCTTGCTCAGATGTGACCCACATGACTTTACCATTGAGCCATTTGGAGTTGTATTGTGCTGTCCTAAGTGGGGGAACATTTCCAAGGCTGCGGTAAATAGCAGGATCCCGTCCAGAAAAATCAATCACAGTTGCAGCATAGAGCTCTCCTCGTGATGTAATCACAGCTGTCGAGTTATGCCGAGGGTCGTATGGGCACCGAGCCACTCCATTAATTCTGTCAATGATTTTGCTGAGATTTCCTACCTGTATTTAAAAGGAGAGAGAAGAAAATTTAAAGAGCATCTGACTTTCTTAATGGTATAAAGAATTTGGTTTGCCCATGAGTACCTATGAGCAAATCCCTGATTTTTAAAAATCAGGTAGCTAGGAGAATATAATCTTAGTGATGACTGAAAATTAATCTTTACAGCCAACATTTGCCAATGTAAGAAGTGGTGTCTGAGCCTCACTGATCCTACTGCTTTGTATAAAGGGTGATTCCCCAGCCAATAAAGCCCAAACCCACTTGATGTAATCAGCAGCTCCTGGTGCAAGCACAGGTTTCTAATCTTCTATAGACACCTCCTGAATACATATTTGCCTTAAAAAAACCATACAAATAAACATTTCTCTGGACCTGCTCCTGCCTCCCTTGAACCCAAAGGGAGTTTTGCCATTTATTTTAAAGAAACTTTAAAGTATTCAGCTCAGGAGGTACTCACAGCTAAGCTTGTCTATATTCCCCATTTTCAGTGCCATACCCAAGGTTTACATGAGCAGCACTTTGTCCAGACCAAACTCACCCATAACATGAACTTTTTGTTCCCCAACTGCAGACACAGTCATTGCCCCAAAGCAGCCCAAAGAAGAAAACCAACATAATTTCAGTCAGCTACATTTAGAACATATTTTGTGCAGCCATGACAGCCTGACAAATGACTGTCCTTCCCCAGAGCATGTATACAACCCTCTCCATCACTGTAGAAGAGGCAGAACAGACCTGTCGACTGGAACACACTGGCGAAAAGGCGTTGGTACCACAGGTAAAAACCTTCTTGCCATAAACAATCAGCACTCGGACATAGTTCTGGCACTCTTCCTATAGGGACACGAAACAAAGGATTTTTGAAAATATTATTACATTAAAAATACCTGTGTTGCAGCAGGAATGCACCTTCCTTAGCTCTAAATTGGGCTGAGGTTTGTTGCTTCAAGCAGTGCACAGCTGTAGGGAGCCAGCAGTCTAGGTGAGCATATCCAGTTTGCTGGTTATTTCTCTAACCATAGCCCTGCACAGTCCTGGGGTAGGATGTTATCCATCAGGTCAATTTTGTCATAGCTACAAGTGCCTCTTTCTGTGCTCTGCTTAGATTGAAGGAGAATTTTTCTCTCTTTCCACAATGATACTTCTGACCTATTTTCCCAGTAATGCTGCGGCTTTGAAAACATTACCCAGACACCAACTCCAGTGAAGGACAGCAGGTCTGTCTGCACTATAATTCAAACTAGTGCCAGCAGGAAAACAGCAGGAACTTCTCTTTAATAGACCAGGCTGGTCAGAGAATCTCATGCTTGAACAGGCTGTTACTTCCTGCCTCCCAGAGGATTGTGTGCTCAGGATTTTCCATAGTAGAAGGATTTTTTCTTTCAGGTCAGGCCAGTGAGAAATAGCAAGTTCTCACTCTCAGTTGCTCAACCACTTGCTGGTACCAATAGGCAACTCCCTCCACATCCCAGTCCCCAAAGGTGTGGGGGTCCTGCTGTCCCATGCTGTGCTGGGGTGGCAGCACAAGGCTGCAGTTGCCTTTTTGTTCAGAAAATCATCTTCATGTTGTTAGAGAGAGCCATGGTCTCTCTTTTTTCCCACAGCCTCATATCCAGAGACCTGTGGAGTGCAAATCAGGCTAACTGAACATCTCCTGGAGTTAAGTAGTGGGGGTGAAGGAGGCCATATAAGTCAGGAGCTTTCTAACAGTATACACAGGAAAAGGGAGGTAAGAGACTAGTATGCAATTCCCAGAGGCAGTGTAAGAAGCTGCAGAGCCACCTGCCCCAAGGATCACCCAAAGAGCCCCAATGAGCCATGTGCAGCAGCCTGCCTGCCCCAGGCCCTGGGCCACCTCAGAGGAGAGGATATGAGCAATGACTGGCACCCACTGGACTCCAAGGGAAGAAATTCTATTATGTTATACCATAAAAAGAAAAGGAAACTTGTTAAAAACCAGCAGCCTCAGCTGGGTTACCCAGGCTGCTTTGCTTTCTTCCCTCCAATAGATCATCATTTGCCACTAAGTTGAGCCTACAGCTGCAGACACCACTTCTCCCTCCTGTAAGCAGCAATCATTCTCCCGTCTCACAGCACTCCATGCTGTTGATCATTTCCCTGAAGACTTCATTTGCAAGACTCAGCAGTGTAAAAACACCCCCCATCATCTGGAAAGGAAGGGGCTTGCTTAGCTGGATTACACACTATCTTATTTCATTTGCTGTACAGAAAGGATCCAACAGGAAACCTGCCAGTGTTAGCCACAGATGGCAACTGCATGGACATGATATGTGATCCTTGCTTTTGAATGGCACAGACTCCACTCCAGAGCCAGCCTAGGAGCACTTGCCCAATCTGGGAAGAGGCTACTGAGTGCCACAGACCACTGCTGCCAGTCTTGAGGGGCAGCAGGGGCAGCAGGAATCAGATATCCAATGGCCGGCACCCAAAAATGAGAGCTTAGGTTCATAGCTGGGTCAACCCTTTTTATTTCAGAAGCAGATCAGTCATGGTGGCTGTGCATCAGTCTATCAAACAGGACCTTGAGAAGTGCTGTCCCACCTGCTGTGTATTGAGAATAGTGGTCTCATTGCTTCCTTTAACAAGACAAAGGGCTTGCCATCCTCTCTGCCCTCTCCTGTCACTGCTACATGGTGCTGGGAGCCCTGTCAGCTCCTTCCTGCCCTGGAGATGTCTGCATTTCATGACTGGGTTAAGTCATTCCACTTTCTGTAGAGTACAGTTATTCAATCCCACATAATTTTAGGACCACTATATATTTGATTGCAAAGTACTAAAAATTCTTGAACAAACGCTGTTAAAAAAAAGTATTAGGTCGTCTCCCAACAGAGTGTTGTTTTCAGAATATGATTGATTTGCCATCTAACCTAGAATGCAGTTCTGTACTCAAATTTCACACAAGAGAGTACCCACCTGCTCCCCCTCCACTGCCACCATTCTCTGTTTTGTGCAAGGTCTGAGCACAGCTTCTGACCTAAAACAGCTAAGACCAGTTGTGTTGCTGGACCCTTTCCTGCCTAGATACTACAATGTATTCCTAACTAAAACACTGTCCAGCAAAAAATCTAAAGTCCTAATTTGGAGAATTTCCTTTATTTGCACAGAGTTGAATTACAGATTAAGAAACTTCAATTTCTATAAAATCTTCCCAGCTGAGAAGATAGCACACAAAAAGAATTTCTGTGGAAGGTCACGTGCTGCAGACTACTGGCAGTGATTAATCTGTTGCACAATTTTACTCCATTTTTACTGCTTAAAAATAATGCTGCTAGGTGTGGGCCATGTCCACCTGTAGTTGCTCCTATGAGTTAACTGAGCAGGCATTTTCCCTAGACCTGCCTTACTGATGATGGTAGCAGCACTCCATGCTCCTGGAGGAAGAGCAGTGATAATATGCTCATTTCATGCACTGGTCTCAAAGCAATTTAGACATTTAAAGTAATGTTCTGAAACAGATGCACATTGCCTGCCCTGCCCTCTCAGCTGGGGGAATCCAAACAATGCAGGTGCTAAACGTGCTGGGTTAGAGGACACACGCAAAGTTCCAACTACCAGACCACATCTCTCCAACCTGCCTGGCCCAAAGCAGAGTACAGTGCTCACCTCCTGTTTCTTATTGCTGTACCCATGGCCAGTCACATCAGTCTATGAAGCCTCCAACAAAAGCAAAGAAACAAAACCACTTAAATGCTCCATCTTGCAGGGTATTTCTCAAGACCCAAGTTTCTGGGAGATTTAATTAGATCCTCTTACTACCCCATTCTCAAAATAAATAGTAGGGAACAGCCTCCTTTCTGTGTTCTTTAAACCAGCCTGGATTTGCTCTGAAAAGTCATTCAATACAGTGCTCTCTGCAGCAAGTCATAGCTGAGGCAACTTGTTAGTAAAATGATCTCACAAGCCCCTACAGAAAATAGGAGCTATTTAATGCAGTTTCTTCCATGTGGCTGGAAAACTCTAGGCACACAGGAAGCAAAAATCAGATGGGCTGTAATATAAGCAGAAAATTTGGCAAATTTGAACCCACCTCTGTCCAGACAAGACAATATTTGGATCCTGCCCTCACATTATGGAGCAGACAGTTAAATCTGTGTATGATCAGTCTGCAAATCTCATCACCAGAAGATATTACAGGGATCAAGAGATTAAGGTTTTAAATAAAGGAGGAAGACTGCATATTTATATGGTTAATAAGAAAAACTTAGTTATATTAGTTAGGATTATTATTAAATATATGGCAGAGCTGATAAAAATCTGTGTGTCACTGCCAAAGAATTAAGCATATTTCTGATTTTCCTATGAATTGCATGTTACATACTTTGAGGTTCTTACTCCTTCCCCAAAATTACCTGGTACTCATCCCTCTATTGATATAGGGCCATACATTTAGAAGGTATCACTTTTCTCCAGTCTAATGACCCTTGTTTTCCTAGAAAGAAAGAGGTTATAACTGCTAATGCTCAACACTACAGGCCATAGGATCTCACAGTCAGAATCAACTGCACTGAAGCCCCTTCCTGCCACCTTCTCATTTTAAGCCTACTCTCATTTATTTAATTTTTTGTAGCATTTAAAATTACTTTTCATGCACTGTCTGTGAATGCTGTATGTCCATGACTGTGGACAGGACCAGGTCTCTTTCTAGCTCACAGAGACATCAGGTTGTTTTGAGAGCACAATTCAAACCTGAGAAGCAAGAGTGGTGCCCTGTTACTGTCTTCATTCATGTGGACAGATCAGCAAATGGAGGGGCTGACCTTCTGCAGCTTCCATTTGAGGTAAAATTCAAAAAGTTTCAGGTTGCTGCAAATAAACCAGATATAGATGCTTCTTAGTTGTTTATTCTGTCATCTCTTAACACCAGAGTTCTAAAATGTTAAAAACCCTAATCTCATTGTACAGATGCATTTTTCTTTGAAAGCATAGCTATCTATAGGCACTACTTTAATGGATTTCTAGCTCAAATAAACTGCCCAAGCCCTGTTGTCAGAGATTTGCTTTTTAATCATTGGTTAAACACTATTTCATCACATACTGATATATTTTACAGTTGTACACTGTATGAGAAAAAGAGCTTTTTTTTTCCCTGGAGACAGTCTGCCATGCTCAGTAGAGAAACACAGGCTCCTGGAGCACAACCTGGAGTTCAGAGAATCAGCCAGCAGAACTCCAAGTTACCCCTTCTGTGACATTTTAGAGTGCAGCAAACATTTACTTTATCTGCTGCAGTTTATACCAATTTATTAAAAAATAATTAAGACCCAGCTTGGTTCTTGAGCACTGCTATTGATACACTCTCAAATATCTGTATTTACTTCTTTGGACAAGCAAGTCTGTTACTCAGTTTAAGCCAAGGCCCCAGCGAAACTACCCTTCTCCTCTGAGTGGAACAGATAGCAAAGAGAATTGCTAATGATTTTTCTAGCCAGATGTTCTGTAATAGATTTCTGATCAAATTTATTTGGGGGCTGATTCTGCATTGATAGCTTAGCAGAAGTAATAGGAATGTAGGTTCAGGTCTCTAGGAACAGTTACAAAGGGGATAAAAATAGTTGATGGCCTCCGAGCTATTTCTGTTTCCCCAGGGATTGCCATGGTGCCTCTCCTACCTGGATGCCTATTATTCTTAAATGATGTGGAGTTTCCCAGTTCCACCAGATAAGCAGATAAGCATCCTCTGTGTGACACATAGCCACTGGAAGGCCTGAAATAGCTCATTTCTCCTTTAGCTCAGCAATTTCCATGCACCAATCCCATTCCACTGTGCTGAAGCCTTGGGCTAGGATTTCCCTGTAACATTGTGCATCCACAGCAACAGGACACCATACAAAAAAAAGGAAGGAGCAATACTGGCAATGCAGTGGGAAAACCCAGCTGGATGCCTATCAGATATTAATCTCACTTCTTGCTCCAGAAGTGTTATTAGTACATCATCTTGCTCCTGGCTACACAAACCTCTTAGGGGAGAACAGAAGAGCTGCCATTTTTCACTGTCATTTTCACAAATGGTTTCTTTACACAGTTTGAAATGATGGTGTGCTGCTTTTGGAACATTAACAAATAATTTGGTGCTTAGACAAAAGAAAGACCAAAGTTCTAATGTTGAAAAAGCCACAATTTTCCATGTTAGGCAAAATTCCTTAGATGTGGTCGATGGCAACTGTTATGAAGAGACAAACCAATTACAAACTAGGAACTGAGCAACTCCTAATGAAATTAAATACATCTCTTCCCCTTCTGCTCTATCCATCATTCATTTTAACTACAACCTCTGGATGATTTCATTTTGGAAGACACAAAGAAAGGCAACACAACACTGACTTTGTTCTCTGCACTGTCTCAGTAATGTGGATGTTTTCCAGGGGACAGTTTAAAGATATTGATCATGTTACACTTTATAAATGCTGAAAAAAAAAAAAAAAAGAATGATTACTGGTGGAAGCCAGCATGGCTCTCCAGAGACATGGCAAGCAAAGCATGTACACTTCTTTGAGGAAATCACATGTTTTAGTTGATAAAAAATAACATCAATGAAAAAGACGTTTCTGAGGTGTTTGTTTTAATACTGCATGATCTATTGCAGAGAGTTAATTTTAAAATCAGGTTCAGGAACTTGTACACTAAGTGATTAAAATCTGATAAATTACTGTGAGGAAAAAAATCCTCAAAGTGAAATCACTCATAAACTTGCTGTCCTAGTGGAGCCCCAGCTGGGGTAGTACTAGCTCAGTATCAACATTTTTCTTAACAAACATTTAACCTAAAGATGGTAAAAGTTGCAACTATCAGTGAGGCCAATGCCTCACCGTGTGTATATATACATACATACATATATATATATATATATATATATATAAAAAGAGAGAGAGAGAGAGAGAGAGAGAGTGTGTGATATATGCCAGGATGATTGCTGAGCTGGACTTAACCAAAAACTGCCATTTTTTAAAGATACTATACATTAAAGAAAGAGGAACAAAAGGGCTTTATGTATAAGCATGGAGATTACATCCCAAGAGTAGTAACTGTGGAAGGATTTAGTGGTCACAGTGGCCAGGCAATTCTGCATGATCTCCTGTGGCAGAGGAGCTTACAAAACTGCCATGTATATGAACTGAGAAGGGTGGAAGGCTGTTTTAATCACACTTAGGCATTAGAGAGATTAACAAGGGAATATAGGTAAAAAATTGGAGTGTGCAGAAAACAGACAAAAAGTATTCAAGGGCAGTAGAAAAATGACTTAGAGAAAGAGGCTTGGAAAACTCATCTTTTTACTTTATCAAAAAGCCAAAGTACTGCATTGCAAAGAGCATATAAGTGCCTCTGTAAAAAATAAATACTGGTAACTAAAGGGCTCTTTAATCTAGCAGAGAAGGGCAAAATGAAACCAAATGAAACTCAAAACTGAAGCCAGATCCAAATAAAAAATAAAGTACATGTTACCAGGGAAGGTAATTTGCCATTAGAACAATCCAGCAAAGCACAGGGAACACATTTTCTTCAGGCCGTCAGTGCAAAACTTTCCATCTTTTTCAAAAAGGTACAGCAGATGGACTCAGGCACAGAGCTCAGTTTAGGGACAAGCAAGTGAAATTCATGGCCAGAGGTGTCAGAAAAAATGGTACCTTCCAACCTTATATCTAAGACCCAGATTTTTCATCTGCCTCTTCTCTAGACAATAGGTACTCAAATGGGAAGTAACTATTACATCATAATAATTACACTTCTGTGATGTGCATTTTGTGGCTTTTATTCTTGCGCTCCTTATTTTTCTTAGGGTACAGCTCTGTGCATTTTAGGAAGAGAATTTCTAAGCAGCAGGAAGGATACTTAAGAGGCACAATAAAAAAGGCATTTTAATACATGAGACAGTTTTGAAAGCTTCACCTAAAATACATACTTTATTAAATGGGCAAGGAAAATGTAACAGTCATATAACTTTGGGAAACTACACTGTGAATTTATGTAAGATCCAAAGGTTCTCCTTATTTCTAGCCTCTATCACCACATATCTAAGTGCCTAACAATCCATAACACATTTATCATCAAATCATCTGTGCTGGGTAGAAACTTGCCATTAATCAAGTTTGAGGCAGACAGAGCTCTGCATCTTGTACCACGATTGCACAGCAGAATCAGAAGTGTTCACCATAGTGCTGTCCTCGCCTGCTGCATTTACCCAGCCAAGGGCAGAGATCCTGGGTCAGATCTGGACTTAGCTGGAGTAGAGCACTTCATCAGCTGCCTAGACTGAACTTGATCTTTTTGAGCTGGTGCTGAGTCATTTCTCTGCAGTATAACTAACAATGAATGTATAGGGGACTCAGCTGTGGACACACAGGGCAGTGTGGATACAGACCTGGGAGATCAGTGTTTACTTAGCTACTGCAGAATCGTTCTGCCTTTGTAGCTTCTTGTCTTCTTGTCAGAGTCTTAGTCAACACCTTTGTTTGCCATTAATTTTATGTCAAGAAGTGCCTAACAGTCTGCTTGACTACCATTCCTCCAAACTTCACTCATGGTCACTGCACCCACCAAATGATTTCAAACTCTGTGTCACAACCAGCATAAACTCAGCTGTTCAGAACATTATGCTCATGACATTTTTTTGCAAATCCTTTGCAGTGCGAGAAAGCAGCAGAGAAGATACTCAAACTCTAGCTTACTTTTGGCATAACAGTAACAAAGAAAGATTGAAATTACCCTAGAATTTGTTCAGTCACATATATGGCTTTATCCAGGGGTTGACAAAATATTTCTAGGTTATAAAAACAAATTCTTCATTAACAACAGGACACAACTGAAATCTCACAGACTTTACAATGGAAGAAAAGAGGAAAACATTTATTTGCACATCTAAAGTGCAAAGACCACAAATTCAAAAATTTCTCATGTCTTGGATTTTGGTGTTTTTCAATTTTGTCCTACTTCTTCTCATTGCTGACCGTGTTTGGTGTTTGCCCATCCCAACCCATTTTGCCGCTATGTTGATTTCCTGCATAATGCAGTTTCTACTTGAAACTCTAACAGATGCTCTAGGATACCCATACTCCTGTTCTCCACAGCTACATGTAGCAAATTGTTGCCTATCTGGCAAAAACCAAGCTAGCTTTTTTTTTTTGTGTGTACATACAGGTTTATACAGTAATCACATGAACTTTGTTATACAAAAATAATATTGTCTATGGAAGATCAGATGGACACGGATGGACACAGGCACTGAGCTTAAAGCAGCAAACTGGAATGTGGCAGATTCCAGCATTTTGGCCCAGCCACACAATCACTCTCTGCTTGATTGTCTGTGTCTAAGCAAAGATTATGCTTATTCTGTCTTATCTTTTGCCCAGCTTCTCTGGTTTGGTCTGAAACCTCTTTGCAGAGTTGTATTAAAAACAATGGACACCCTCTCAGTTGAGGACTGAAGATTTTTGAAGTGCATGAATATCACATTTGAAAAATAAAAAAAAATCCTGCTTTTAGATAGATGCCTTCATTTTAGCTTCTCAGAAGAAGGGTGGAAAGGCCCCGTGGCTGGATCAGAAATGCCTGCAAACTCCAAACTTCTGGGACAGCATGTGCAAGTTCAAGCAATTCTTAGTTCAAAGTGCAGTTTAACCAAGTGCACCTGCCTCCCAAGCAGCTCTGTGATATTCAACCTGAACAGATTTCAGTGTGCAAGCAGACTCAATTCTCACCTTCCAGGGAATTATACAACTATGAACTCCAACTGCAAGCAAACATTGAATCCCATGTGGCTGAATGCCAGTGGCTCACTGCTGAGGACCTGGGCTGAGGACCAGGTCTCACTGCTGTGAGACCTGCCTGGCCTCACACCCCTCTGCAGGATGCTACCCATGGCTTGCCACCACTCCGCTCCCTGATGTGTCACAAATTGTGTCCTCTCCAGCAGTGAAATCACCTTTGAATTTCATGCAGAGCAAGTGTAATAACTTGGACAGGGGGCCTTTGAAGTCGCTTGCTTGGTGATGCTTATACCCATGTGGCAGTACAGTTAAACTGCTGCAAATTTGCAAGCTCGAACTGGTGTCAGACATTCTCTGTGTGGATTTCACATGTTGCAAATATATTTACCATAGCATCATTGAAACAAAGCAAAACTTACCTCTGTTTTCCCTTTACTTTGACAGGACCTCCTAGTGTCTTCATCTGAACCCCATGCTGTTGCCTGAAAAACCAAAGTGCACAAGTCACACAAGAATGCCACCAACCACCATGTCTGGAGACTCCCAAAACAAAAGCAAGCATCTCAAGCCAATTTACACAGCCCAATTTAAAAGCAGCATTGTGACAGTAAACATGTATCTAACTCCCACTGTGCTCACAGTGCACACAAATGATAAATAGATGAGAAGTTCAGAGGCAGTGGCAACTGGAATGTTCACAGAGGACAGACTTTAATTTACATGTAAATATAACTTCTGATCATCATTCAACTGGAAGGTCCACGACATAAGCCCCACACACCAAGTCATCACGTTCTTTTTAAAGAGGATAGCACTGTATAAACCCCGAGCTTTCATTGCCAAAATGAAAAATTCCCTACAGTGAATTTCTGCACAGATCTGCACAAATCTGTTGGTTTTCTTAAATTTACCTCCAAGATTATCACTTTCTAAGTAACCCTGCAGTGAATGAAGCTGGATCAAAACTGGGAACTGACAGGTGAAACCCAGGGAGATGGGAAGAGGGGAGAAAGGCTGATGGTGATTTGTGATGCCAGACAAATGGCGTCAGGTCTTGAGGCAGAGTAAAACTCATTAGGGCTGAGGGAACTATTGACTGGAAGCTGAGAGCATGTGGGGTCCCCAGTCACCTCTGACTGCTTCAGAATGAAGAGGCCCCTTCCTTCACAAGAAAAGTCAAGACCAGAAAAGTTGCGTTAGAGAGAACTTTTAAATGTAAAATATTTAGTAACATATCCAACTATTCAATGCCCTCCCCAATTTTCCTCCCTTCAGCACTTTTTAAAAATAGTCCTAACAAATTCAAGCAGGTATTGTTAGCTGGAGGTGAAAATACATATAAATATCCATACTATACATAATACATCATTCTGAGTACCAGAAAAAGAGCTCTGCTACATAGGGAAAGGCCAGGCTCACAAAGTACAGATAAAGATCCAGAGCTCCCTTAACAGAGCCAGTTTTTCTTTATTTTTATTTTCCTCAGTCCATTACCAACAAAGGAAATAGCTTCAAAGTTCGGTCCGGATCTGAACTCTTCTTGAACTTCTCACTGCGGCCAATATGTTTTTTAAAACCAAGGCTGCCATAGAATTTGTCCTCTTGACACATGAAAAATCCATTTTTTTACAGGAGAAAGTTGGGAAATCACTAAAAAGAGAAGATTAATTTTCCAACTCCCAGCTCAGGTCCTTGAAGACACTCATTGAGATCTACAAGAAATGCAACCAGCCAGGAAATGCATTATTATACAACATTAGGGGAAGGGACAGTTCTATGTCATTAAAAAAAAAAAAACAAAAAAAAAAACCAAACCAAAACAAAACAAACCCATTCCATCTCTCCATTAGCTGAGCATTCCATTCAACTTGACTTGAAATAAAGACTTCATGAACACAGGCAAAGATCTGGTGAGAGAAGAGAGGAGCACAGGCCTTTCCCTTGAAGCCACTTGGAAAATATCTCCCATATACTGCAGTCCAATCCAGGGTGGAGGCCAAAAGCTTGTGCCTCAGAAGTGTTTTTGTGAGAGCTGGGATAAGTCCTTGCTGGAAAGGATCATTCAGTAATCTCCTGAGAGGGAATGACACTGGATGACAGAGCTCACATTGTAAGCCATCACAGGAGAGCAAGGAATTTTGCCTGCTGACTACCAGGAGCATTGACATTGGCAAAACAACTGCACAGTAGGTTATGATCTGTAATCCCAACTCTAGCCCATGCTCATTAAAACCCAGTGTCTTTGTACCTTCAATTAAGTTTTGACAATTTTAATTAAAAAAAAATAGAAAAAACTATATATTCAGAAAAGAAATCACTTATTGTGAGGCCCTTTTTCCCATTTTAAAACCAGAGACAGAGAACTTTCCATTATATAGCCCTGTTTACCTTAACAGTGCTTGACAGGAGAAAATGAAAACAAAAATTGTTGGTTGCTTCAGCAATCGATGCTGCTTCTCTGCAAATACTCTGGGTCATCTGGGATCGCAGCAGTGCAACACAGAAGAATTTGGCCTCCCAGGAGTCACCCAGCTCTTCCTGCCAGACACCTGCACCGCAGAACTTCGAGGCATGAACTTCGAGCTATGCAAACATAGCTCTAGTCAGAGCACTGCTCTCCTCCAGCGATGTTCTAATGGGCCTAAATATTTTCTTTTATTAGGCACATTGCCCTTCAGCCTTCTGAAGCACTACCTTGATGAGTAGTGATAAAGAAGATCTTAGTGACGGCCCAAATTATAGCAGCATGTTGTTTGTGACTACACCATTAGTCAGGGTGCATCTCATTAGAGCTAAGAGGATAATTAAGCAATATGGCAAGCCAGAGCAACATGTAAAACATGGCAACATGTTTTACAAGTCCCACACATGTCTTTGGCAGGACAGGGGGGAGCTAGCTTGAGGGCTGAGTAACTCCAATGACCTCTGGTGACTCAAAGAAAATATTCATGACCCTGCAAAGCAGAACATCTTGACAATAATAAAAATATAATTGCAAAGCCAAGCAGCTAATGTGCACTTAAATAATTGTACTGCAAGGTCCACTGACCTACAGACTAGACCAGGCTTTGTGCTGGACTCCCAGGAGCCCACACACATCTGTGGCCATGGCCTGTGGCTTGGACCTGGCTAGGCTCAGACCTCTGAGCCTGGGGCTTTTACATGACCTTTCCAGTATTGTTTGGTTTCTCAACTTGACTGATCAGCTATCTTTTCAGGTCAAAATGTCCCACCCCTGTCACCTCTGTTGCCTTGGGCTACTCTCTGCAAACTCCCTGTGGGATGCTGGTGTTCTGTGTCCTCTCACTGGTGTATCTAACCCAAGCCCCTTCTCCACAGATGAACATATGTTCTTCCTCTGCCTTAGATCCATTTTGCCCCAGGATCAAACTACTGAACACTTGACACAACAACTTTCACAAAGATCTCTCTCTCTCTGGGGTGCATCTGTGTGTACCCATATATGTATCAGGGAGGCACAGACCTACTTAACACTTGCATAACACCACAGCACTGTAAGAGATGCTTTGTACTTTGTCCTCCTTACCTGATCATAATGCTTCTCAAAAGCCAGGTTCTTGAAAAATGGCTTAGTTGCCTCCCCCCACCCCCCTTTCCTCACATCTCTCAATAAACCAATTTTTTTTTCTTTTTTTTTTTTTTTTTTTTTTTTTTTTTTTTTTACTGCTTTAACTGCCTCTGCACACTTGGATGAGGTACAAATTGTATCCACCAGATGTTTTCGGTCACTCTGTTGGGATATCATCCTGAATTTATGATTAATTTTCTCAGTTGTCTGAGACATTTCAGTTTCCCAGCTCCAGAAAACACATCTGGGATTATTTTTATACCTCCTGCTACATGTGTCAGTCAAAAGCAGTACACATCTCTGGACCCATATGCAGTAAAACAATTTTCATGGCATGGGTTGTGGAAGACAGTCTGGATGAAAACGTGACAAACCTGGGAGCAGGGCTATATCCAAATACAGGACAATATGTACTAGCCATGTGCTTAAGCAACCAAGCAAACAGCTTTTTAGGCTGTCAGTGTCAGCAATTCCTCCCATTACATCCTTACAGAGAGCACTCCAGCTTCCCATGCTACCTCCTCACAAATTCTCAAGTATTTCTTCCCTCATGCATTTCCATAAGAAATGCAGTTTCTAACCATGTTTCCAGCCACTTTGAGGACCTCCTCTATAACCACATGGCTCATTTGCAGGATGGGGGTACCCAGATTCATGTGCCATGTGAAGGGAACAGCTCAGGGCTTCAGCTGCTGTGCAAGATGAGCCATGCAAACCACAGAGAGGACTGTCCAGCCACCTGTGCAGACAGAACCAGAGGACAAGCAACTTTGTCCCTGGACTGAAAATGCAAATAAACACACCTTCCTTCAGCCTATTTGCAAGGACAGCTGGTCCTTCACATTTCTGTTTCTTGAGTTCTATGCAGACAGATTTTCTCAAATATTATTTTTAAAACTGCATGTTAGTGTATTATTTCTGCATTTTTACAAGTCCCATGAAGGAGACAATCACAGAGAAGCATTCGTGTGCACAATCACATGTACCTGGTGTGACATTGCCCAACTAGAAATTAACAGAAGGGGCCACAATAACTAAGCCTATTCAGTGCATATCTGAATATTCAGAGGTCACATCCGGACACAGAAAGAAAGAGTTAATGTCTGTTCCAATAAATTATAAGCATCACAGTTTGCTACCAGTTCTGACTGCAGATCAGCAGTGCTCTAGAATTCTAGCTCATCATGTGCTGTCACATCAGTTATTCAGCATGCACTGCTGAGAGAAGCTTTCGAGATACATTTATTTAATTACCTGCACATCCTGGCGTTGGCTTCCAAAGTACCTGCCTGTCACTAGCAAGTCCTGTTATCAATAGTTATGTGCATCCTCAGCTGTTAATGTGAAAATTTCTTAGACTTCTATGGACCAGCTTTTACACTCAGGTCAGCAATTTATACTTCAACACCACAATATGAATTTATAGATTAAGTACACACTAATCCCTGCACTGTACTTGCACAATAGAGGTTGCAGATTTTCATGCAAAACCAAAACATAGCTTTTAAACTGGAAAGTTAAGATTGGAGGAGAATATGTTACATGCATATTTATCAATTAAACACATTGTTAATTAGACTTGTCTAAGGTGTTTTAATACAAACTTATCCATCTGTTACCAACTTCACTTCCATGAAACAAGTGCTGCATGCAAACCACTTGCATGCCTGCAGACAGACCCAGAACCATGTTGTTCTCTCCTATTAGGAGAAAAATGTGTGATACCAGAATGCACATTGTATATGATTGAATGGAAACAAAAATCCTTCAAGTACAAGCTTACTAGAAAAAAATAACAAACTCAACAAACAAAACCACCACAAAACAAACAAGCAAACACCCCCCACATCAGGTACTGATTCTTTGAGATGCCACCTTTTTCTAGAAGGTACTGTGTTCCTCAGGTTTCTGCTACTGTCAGCAGATGCAGAAGCAAAAGCAGCACCTTGTGTCCCAGGCTCGGGTGTGCAGGGATTGCTGACGCAGGAGTTTCCACTTCCATCAACCCTCTGCAATGCCCACAGGAGATTTCTCAACCTGCCCACGGAATGTGAGGTGATTTTGGTTCTCTGCTTGTGCTGCGAGGGCACCCCGAGCAGAGCCTGCCAGTCACATCACCCTTTGCTGAGTTATGCATGAGGAAGGAGGGCAGGAGGTGCTGTGCTGTGACAGCTATTGTGCGCTAGAGACCTGAGCTGGCAGAGTTATTCTTTTCCCAGTGTATTTATTTACATCTTCCTTTCCAGTAACTGTACAAAGCACTAGTATGTTCAGAAAAATGTTCCTCTGGAAAAAAAACCCAAAAACTTCCTTCCTATATTCCATATACAGGCCAAAAATCTCTTCATCTCTTATTTAATTTGCTTAATTATTTTTTTTTTTTATCAGCTCATTTCACAGCAAGGTATGGAAGATTTTCTTCAAGTCTACAGAGAGAATAATGTGGAAAGACTATATTTCTGCCCTGCATTTAGAATCTGCCAACTTCAATGTAAATAAAGCACATATTTACACACCCTACCGGACCAGTTTAGCTTAATCACATTCTTAGGGACTTTACTAAATTGTGGTGCAGAGTCATTCCCTTACAAGATGCCAGCCTCAATCTTCCCATCGATACTGATGAACAGATTTCAGACCTCTGAAATATCACCCACAGATTCTTGCTGATAATGAAAATCCATTTCACAGGTGTTTCCCTATATTTCTACATACTATGTAGGGTCTACATAACATAGCAGCAGTGTAGATCTACCCTTCTCTGGGCAAATACTGCAGCATTTAAAAGGAATTTATAAATGCCAGGTCTTACAACATTTAGAAGAAAAAAAAAAAAATCTTTCAAAGTCCTATAGGCTAGATGCAGAAAATCCATGAAGAGGTTCTTCCATTTCTGTGATGTTTACAGTGAAAACATTCCTACAACACTTCAGCTATTTCTTCCTTATTTAATCCTCCAGAACTTCTCCATAAATACTTGCTGTTTTAGTCTAAAAGTGGAAAGCTAAATTTCCTTTTTGAAGCATTGTTTTTTGTCTCTTGAGGACAAGGAACATTTACAGTGCTCCATAAATAATAACTTTTTGAAATCTAACTTCCTTACAATAAAGCACAGTAGCTTAATGCCCTAGAGGCCATTTCTGAAGTTTCAACACTGGTAATTTATTAAAACTGTGATAAGCATGTCTGATAAAAAGATAACTAATACCAAAAGAACAGAATGCCAAACTTCAATAATTAGTTCTGCTCCACACTGCAGTATACGAATTGCAGATCACTGCTGCGTGCAGTGACAGGTATGAGGAATGATCATGGAATTCAGTCAATTCATTGTGGGGAGAGGAGGGGGTTTGGATGAAGGGAATTGCATTGTGTGTTATCAAATTATTAAATGATTTCCCTTAAGTGATCTCAGATCCTTCAAGATGTGGTAAAATTCAAGCTGTTTGCTCTATTTAAACCCTAGTGCCTAACAACAGACCGGCCCAGAAATGGCTCTTCAGGAATGGCTGGACAGTAAATCAGCTGGGTAAGACCTCAAATATAACACCTGGAAGATGGAGGTTCACAAACAAACAAACAAACAAGTGAAAAAATCCATCAGTGGGTTTCAGTTCCTATAACCTTAATCTCTGAATCAGACCCTCTCTCTACTAACAAATGTCAGCATCTCACTTTACAGGGACTGCTCTTGGCCTGGCATTTATTGGCTGCTGAACACAATTGCTCACTCTGTTCATGCCAGAGAAGAAGTGGATGCTTCATACTGGCATAGTAAGGATGCAATAATCCATCAAAAGAAGGATATGCTTATTTTAAGAACGGATATTTCTCAGTTCCAAGTAATGCCATCTTTGGATATTCATGATTCTCTGTCTCATGGACTGTTATCACATCCTTGCAAAGGGAAATGCATAGTCTGAGGTACATTCCTCTGCCCTGGTTCACCTATTGCACAAATCAGCATTCGACCAGTAAACAGGGAAGAGCATTTTCAGAAGACTGACTTTGTTTTCTTTGGTTTCATTCTTAAGCCTTGTTGATTTAGAGTAGTCTATCCCCTCACTTTATATTTCCAGGCACAACTGGACAGAGCACCACTTTAACACCTGGCAGAACAGGGCCCCAGACTCCAGGTAAGGGAGCTCTTGCTCTTTTGATCAAGTTACCACAGCCCAAACGAGGTCCTGTACCTCAGCTGAGCCATGAGTCACTCACCCCCTTCATTGTCCTCCTGTATCTCAGATGCAAGGTAAAATGCTTCCCAGTTTTCCTCCTGTGCACAGCCTGCAGCAAGTGGGTAAGCTCCTGTACCACAGTTGGGTGTCTGTGCCTAAAGGCTCTCAACTGCAAATGTTATTCTTTCAGAGAAAGTTCTTAGCTGATGTGAATTCTTCTTTGGTGGTCAATGCTACTGATTTTCTCTCTTTCACAGCTTCAAAATCCCTTGTTATTTACTTGTATTATAGAAGCACGTAGAGGAGTGAACTGAGATCGTGACCCCATATTTCTAGGCAATATACAAACATGCTGTGGGAGAGAATTTCTGCCTGAGAGCACTTACAATCTAAACAGAAAACACAGGCACATGGGAGGAAGGGAAAACCAGATGCACAGAGAGGTCAACTGACTAGGAAAAGCCACTGAGCATGTCAGAGGCAGAGATGAGCACTGACCTTTGCTCTCTTGCAGACTAAAAACTTTCCTGTCAAGCACAAATGAGTTCTTAGACAGCCTTTTTTTTTTTTGCTAGTGTCACAAAATACATCCACTGAATCAGTGGTGGGTGAAGGAGTGGGGTTAGAGATTTGAACAATGGGCAAGACTCTGGGCATCCTGTCCTCTTCTTTCTAGCATCTTGGGGCATGGCCACAGCCTCATCTACAAAAAGAAATTTGAGGTTTTGTGCCTTTAACTTCCATTTGTCCTGCAGGAGATTCCATCAAACAACAAAAGGTCTGTAAATCTGCACTCCCCCCACTCCCCACTCTCTGCAGTGTCAGGTAGGAATTTACAACTCCAGACTATGCATTCCCTTATCTGAAAGGAGCATTGTGTGAGGCTTAACAGATCATAGTTTCTACAGTGTACCCAAATGGAAGTACTGTACAAGTCCAAGTATTATTAAAGACGATTGTCTAAAGATTTAGTAAAGAACATTTGATACCAAGTACTAAAACTAAAATGGTGTTTTCTAAGATAAACAACAGTCATGCACAGGTTACAGCTTTTTTCAGCTCTTCAGGAATTTTAGTGTACAAAGAACATGTTGCAATGAAGCAGCTGGCTCAGTCTTAGGTGCTGTCAAATTAAAATTCATATCTGAAGCAAGCAGATTGTCTTGCCACTGCTTTAAGTGTATTTTCAGTAACTCTTCTGTAAAGCATTTGTAACTTGATGCTGAATCCCATACAGAGGAGAATGTGAGCTTTTTAACATAATGGAACTCTGTCATCCCAGTTTGCAGCTTTCAAAGGACCTGTGAGCCTCCACTGCAGGCCAGGACTCCCCGTGCAAGCCCGTGTAGGTACGACCTTGTCAATATGCATTTTAAGAAAAGTACAATAATAAATGGGGCATTAGGTAGCGGTGGATGGCAGAGCACTGAGAGACAACAGAGCACAACCACACAAAAGGGAAAGGTCGCAGCTCACCAGCCACATAACTCATTGTGAGGTTTTTGTAACCAGAAGAGTTTTATTATATCAGGGATGGAATTCTTCTGAGACCCAAAGGGGACACATGGGAGAAACCAAGAGGAGAATGCACATTAACTAAAGGCAAGAGAGATGTCAGCTTAATGGGCTGATTCAGAGTGGGTTAAACCTCTCATTGGCAGTGATAAGAAAGTTTGTGGAAGATCCTTACAGTTAATACAAGCACTAATGCAATGCCACAAGGATAGGTCCAAAGAGAGGGGAATCAGCGTATGGGTACAAAGATGCTGGGATGCAGAGCTGTCCATAGTGATAAAGAAAGGAGGGCGCACTCTGCTCTGCCTGTGTGCTGAGCTTTGACAGTTTCATATTTACACAGCAATGTTAGATGAACACACCAACACGAAGCTTTGGAAGGAAGATACAGTTCTGAAGAAGAGAGATAAAGATGGCAGTGCATTTCTGTTTTCCCTATCTAGTGTTTGTATTTTTATTATTCTATGTAAAGAAAAATGTCAGTCTGTGCCAATGATTTCATTTAGCTGGTGATCTACTTCCTTTTGCTTGAAAGTGATGAACAGTGCAATGATTTAGTTGCAAGTTCTATATGGAAATGCTTATCTTTTTTTGAAAGCTATTGCTTTTAAATATGAAAAAGCATGGATGGGGACAAATACAAATTGACAGTCTCAGTAAACTGGGGTGATAGTGAAAAAAGACATTGAAGCTCTCACCTATAGCCAGTTTAGAGTGAATGACAACATCTGGAACTGGAGAACAGCAGAGGGGATGTTGGGGAAAGATGACAATGTTTTTCCTTTTAGTGAAGACTGAAAGCATACAGAAACTGAGATGAGACTTTCAGCACACTGGGTAATTAACTGCCACAGTAGAATTTGGTTTCTTGCCATGTCACATTCAGTTTACAGCTTAGGATAACAAACATTTACAAAATGTACTGGAGATTACAGAGACATAAGATTATATGTTAAATCAATAAAATAACTAAATAAAGAGGTTAAAATATACAGAGGGGAAAATAATTAAAGAAAAAATTCACTGCAGTCAAGCACAGGTCAGAAATATAAGTACAGCTGATGCACAGGCAGGTGCAGTTGTCACTGGCCAGGTGGGTATCACATAGAACAATTTCTCATAGCACCAGCACTGTTTATTCTGTAAAAGAGCAGGCTTTGTTTTGGGGTTTCTTTTCTTTAGTTGATACAAACAAGGTACAACAAGCTATTTCTAAGAAGTGAGCCAACAAATGTAGTCACAGCAATGGTTTCCCTTGATATAGTGGAGGCAATTCTTCTTTCAAGGCTCCTCTACCGCCAAAAGATGTCCATCTCCACCCCTTTATGTTCTTTGGCAGAGTCGCCATTCAGAACCAAATCCCTCCTTCTTCTTTGTGGCCTCTGCTGATAGATGTGACAAGACTTCTAAGCAGCCTCCTCTTACTGTTTTGCACAATGATTTCTGGAGTAGGAGGTTCAAAACCCCCTCCAGTGGGCCAGCCCATATTCAGTACAAAATCAATTTACCATGGCTATAGTCTCCTTTGTATTTCTGCATCAAGCAAAGCGATTTTGTTCTCCTTCATTTTTCTGCTCTGGGGTTCCTTGCCATTGTAACTCTTTGAAGCTCACTGCTTATGGAGAGATGTTAAGGGTTCTCCACTATACATTTTTTGCATTCCCTCCCCCTCTGCTTATGGACAAATCCTACAAAGTCAATTGAGTGCAATTTTGTGCACCTCATTAAGAGTCCAGCTATTAAACACAATCTTTCCATATAAGCTTGAAACCAAAAATATAATCACTGAAGCACATGTGAAATGTCTGTGTATTACCAGCTTTCTAAAGCGGGGAAGTCTTGCATTCTTTATTCCTCTCCAGGTTACATCATTGAATATACTTGTTCAGCATTTATTTGTTTGCTTTGAGAAGAAGCTAAAATAAGTTTGAGGAACCATCCAATTTGGATCTGAGTCTTACAACAATTAGGCTAAGATTCAGGAATCAAAATCAGCACTTCCTGCAGTATTAAAGAGACTAATGTAGAACTAAGATGACATTTTCACTGTTCTGTGCCTCCTGTTTTTCTTTAGGGAAATCACATCTATTGCATTGGGGGGTGCTAATACTATTTCAGATGACAAACACTGCAATATATTCTCATTAAAATTGTGTAAGAGGCTGAACATGGTTTGAGTCTTGCCTTGGTTTGGAAAGAAAAAGAGGGCAGTGCACAATTAAACAAATAAATGTGCATGTGATTTATTTTATCCTATCAAAATTCTTTTCTGGTTGTGCTCTTATGCTTAGTGTAGTACAATCAAAATGGGGAAAAAAAGGCACTGGAAATCTTTAATTAAGTGAAAGCTGCATTATTGAGACCAAACAAAAGCTCTGAGACTCCTTTAATGAACCAAGGCCAGTCTTGTGCAAGCCAGAGAGATTGGGAAAGTTTTGCAAGGCAGGCTGAAAACAGAGCTCCTTCCTGAACCACAGGAACTTAAGTGAAACCAGACTCTCCCGCTTGCTCTTCCCTAATTTAATCATTTTTGGGCTTCAATAATATGGGCAAAAAATTCTAAACCCTAAACTAAAAAGCAGTCTTTGTACTTTCCCTATTCAGTTCAGCAGATGTATGTGAGAATTTCCATTTGTTTTCTAGCACACCTAAAAAAAAGATCCAGACCCTGTTCCTACTATGGTTTTGACATGAACTGCAGAAGCACATGGACTACTCAGCTGCATGCTGCTAGGCATTTCTGCTGGAAATTAAAAGGCAATTCTGCCCCAGTGGGCCTAAATCAGAGGTAGAGGTGAAACCCAACATGTGGCTGGAAAAAACAGGCAGAAAGAAGGAGATGGACCAGTGAGACAACAGATATTTACAATCAGGAAGTTCACATGGTGTAAGTTTCCCAGGATGGTTTGTTGACAATACACATAGATTTTGACCTTTTGACTCTCTGGCTTCTATGGGGTTTGGTGCTCAGCATCACAAACTGTCAGAAAAAGGCCATTTTTGACAGATCACTAATAACCAAGAATAAGTAAGACCTTCCAGAAATTACCAGGCTGGGAAGAGAAAATCAGCAATGAAAAGTCCTCAATGTTTCATAAAATAGATTTTTTATTGTTCTACAGCTACATTGTGCATTACATCTCTGCTTTCTTCCACCAGGTGCCTAATGCTCTTGATAAGCTAATTACAGCCTTCTGCTTATTTCATGTCAAGCTTAACTCCCAGTCTGAGCCCAGCCTGCAGTTCTGGCATGCATTTTCCTTAATCTAAGACCATCTGTGCTCCATGAGAAAGGAACACTTAAATACAGAGAAAGTGAAGAACCAAAAGTGCAGAATTCCCTGTATCCTGTCTCCAGCTCCTCTCCCCAGCATTTCCAATGAAGTGTGAAGCCAAGATCCATCCAATCCTAAATACTCTGGAAGGCCCAGATGCAGCAATACTTTTCAGTGGTCAGTGGGGAAATGACAAGCCAAAAAGGACCTGAATCTCTCAATTTCTTCATATCAAAAGCTTCATAATTCAAATACCACCACATCCCCAGCAACATATGCAGTGGTTGAGTCCAGACTTGATCAGTGTAAATCAAACACTTGTCTCGAGAAGAACAAGGAGTCAGTCTGGGGGGGGGGGGAAAGCAATGGGGTTGACTTATCAAGAATCAAAATTATATTTCTCAAGTCTATTTTTTTATTGGAAGTGCACTACAATTTAAATCAAAACTGAACGGCAGTGTTAGGAAAAATGGCTCTCTGCCACTCCTGTCCCACCACCAAAATTTCAAGTGTTTCTAAGCCCTACTGTCCCCTTGCTGCCCAACCCAGCTGGACACAGCCCCTGCCAGAACCTGACCACTGTGCACGGCATCGATCCACCCTCTTCCTCCCAAGGCTGGGAAACAGATGCCTTCAGACTCCCTGCTTGGTCTGTCACAGTTTGCCTTGCTTCTGCCTCCTCTTTTCCAACACCAGACGTCAGCACCTGATGCTGTAGTAAGCTCTGCCAAGCTTCATCTCAACAAGGAATGTATTTGCTCCTTCTCCTGCAAAGATGGCTCTGGTGCAGTACCTTTTATTCCTTCCTCCTAGATCCTCTGTTCTGTTCTCCAGCCTGCACTCTCCTGCCAACCCAGGATTTATTTCATAATTTCCTTCAGTTTGAGTACTGCCCTTACATTCCCACTTCCACCTGGCTCTTCCCTCACCTTCCCTCCAGCACATTTGTATTTGACCTCTATGAAGGTCAAAGATTCCATAAACGAGTTTTGAGAATATGCCTTATAATTAAGATGAGGGAATACAAAATGATTCTACAACAGGATTAATGCAGCATACTTCTTTGTATTTCTTCCTAACTCCTTTCTGGTGGTTTTCAAAGCTTTCACATTTATCTTATATTGAAAAAAAATTCTTTTTCTTTTTTTGCCTTGTTATTAAATCCTCAATAACTGATCTCACAGCAAAAGCTACTAAATTTGTAACAATTATATTAGCCACATACATTTTTTTCTCCTGTCACTGTGTTTACCACTATTATATTTATGAACCATTGATCATTCCTTTCTGCCCCATGCATCAAAATTCTCTCCTCTTAGGCAATTGCAGTTTTTCTCTTAATATTCCCAGGCTAAGTTAGGATTTTTTTTTTTTTTTCACATTCTTAATAAAGCTTAAATCACTTCTCTCTGGGCAACCTTGCAGTCTATTCAAATGGCTGCAGCCCTGTTAGCTCCTTTTCCTTACTTATAAGGAAGTAAAATACTTTCTTTCTAAAACCTCAAAACCTTGCTTTGTCTCCTGTCTGAAGTGAATAATCAATAATTAGTGTATAGAATTCTTGACAGAAAAGTGTTTCTGACGAAAACATATTTTTATTAACCCTCCCCCACATTCCTTCCAAGCTGTTCTCTTTTTTACACAAATTTGCAGGTTTATTCATATTCTAAGTATTTTTATATGAAGGGATACATTTGTATAGCATTCTTCCCCTAGCAGACCCCAACTATTCTATTTTTACATTTAAAGGTTTTCATTCCAAATATTTAGAAAACAAGTAGTGAAAAAGGGGTCCATTTTAAACACATGGACATGCTGGAATTGCCTAATTATTAACCTAAAAACAAGAGGTGAAGATAACAACTGCTTAATACTACATCTACTATGAAGTGGAACATGACAATTTTGTAGGCTCACAGTTATGGCAAATTTTCTATATTTACAAGTGCATATAATCACATATAACATTTAGATCTTAAACAGAATGACACATATTTCAGAGCACTTCAAAAGGACAAAGTGTCATTATCTCAGCTTCACATCTGGAGAAAGGAAAGCTCAGACTGGGGATAGCTGGAAACCACCTTACCCCTTCACAGCTGTCTGCAAGTGAAGCAGCCAGCCCATGCTATCCAAACTCTCCTTACAGAGAATGGAGAAAGAGATGTCATTTTTCTGCATGTGCCCTTCCCCTTACCACTCTTGGTCTCTGCAGTCTCAGAATAGTCTCTTACTTGGTCGTGTTATTGATAAAAATGTAATAGATAGCTAGAACCATGGTGTGGTATCTTCTAGATGAAAGAAGCATTTCAGTGACAGTAGAATAACTTAAGATAATTGTTCCTATTAACTGCTCAAGCTGCAGTGGCACCCAGCAACTCATTTATGCCCCACAGCCACATTCCCTCATCCTCCTCCAGTGGTGTAACCCACCCTTCCTTTCCCATTACCCACCCAGTAGCAGGCAATCCACAGCAGCTATTGCCTGATCTTGTTCATCAGAAGGTTTGCTGCAGATCCTCCTCCAGCCCTGAAGAAAGGTTTCTGAGGATGCAAACTTCCCATCCTTCTCCAATCAGCGTGGCTGGAGATTTACAGGCATAGTCAAGGTTGTGCCCATTTACCCATCTGTCCTCTTAGGGTGTGGGCTGGGCTCTCCTTGCGTTCAGCCTGGGGAAGGCAGTGAAACCTTGGAGGCCAAAGCTCTTTGAGGATTTCAAAGGATTCGGGGATTCAGCTGCACCTGCCATGCTGAGACAGGATCAGTATCCTGTGGGAGTGGTGAGCAAACTGTTCCCATCTCAGCTCCCCAGCTCTGGGTGTCTGGTAACAGCTGTGCAGGCCACGTCTGTGACTGCTCCATAGCTCCAGTAATCCCCTCCTATTAGTCATTCAGAACTGCTGCGCTTAAAAGAAGCTGTAAAACACACATCAGCTAAACTGTTACTAACAGAGAAAAGCAGGATTATTTACCTAGGGAAAAATACACACATTAATATGAAATGTGTTTACTATAAATTTTTTCTTTTCTTTTTTGCAAAGACCTCAATAGTTGGTTTTAGAGGAAATGTGAGGTCATTTGTGGGCCCTTGAGAGATGCAAATCGATAAATGGTGATTTTTTTAATGCTCTCATTATAAATGACTGGATGCTAACAGGGTCAAACTTAATCCTGTGCAGAGAGCCAGTGCAAGGGACATGAATCATTTAGATCTTGCTTAAGCTCTGCTTTGAGAACAGAATGTAGATATTCCTCTGTATTCTCAATCTTTAAAAAGCGCCAACCCACTGCTCTTTTTTTTGCAGTAATTGGCCCACGTACTCCATTGTTCATCTTGTAAGATGCCCAATGTGCTCCTTTGTTTTTTCAAGGACTCCTCTTATTTCTGACTTCGCAGCACGCGTGGCTCAGCTCCCACGCCAGGGGTGGGTCGGAAAGCCGCATCCCAGGCTGGAGGAGCCCTTCAGCCGAGCAGGGCAGCCCCAGCGCCGGTTCAGCAGCGTGCGGGAGTTCTGCGGGATCCATGGGCGGCTTTGCTGAGCGGGGAGACCGCGGGAGCCATCCCCTGGTCCCCAGGACAGGGTGCAGCAGGAGCTGGCTGTGCTCGCGTGTGGAACTCAATAGGTCACTGCTCCACATCGACTGCTCCTAGGCAAGGTGTGCATTAAAGCCATCCTGGGCTGGAGGCCCCAGCCACGATCGTGTCACAGAGCCTTACCTGGGGCAGGAAATCCAGCCTTTCCTGGATTTGGGAATGCGATCTGTGCCTTGCACTACGCCAGCCTGTACAGCTAGCGAATAAACCACTCCCGTGCCTACAAAATATCCCGCATACATAAGGTAATAAGAATTTTAAAAGTATATTTTTGTATAAATTTCATTTTGTATAAATGGTGGTTTAGGTAAGGTGTTGCCTACGACAAGAGGCTGATTTGCCTCTCAGAACATCTGCAGGGCTGGGTTTGTTGACAGCAGCCACAGATGAGTGAGCAGGGGACAGCCATAAGGACATTGACATCCCCCAAAGCCTCCTGGAAGCTGCTGGAGTGGGAAGCAGCCCACAGAGAAAAAAGGCTAAACATGCAAACCAAAATATATTTTGCAATGATAAAGAAGCAACATTGGTGTCAGGAAATGAGAAGTCCAAGGAATTTATTTTTCTTTTGATTTCCATTTTTTTCTCTTCCCTTTTTAAAGTGTGTCTAATGGTCCTGACTGTAAGTTGCAAGAAATAAGAGCATTAGTCTTCATTCCCTACACATAAAATGCCTGACAGGGTTTTATCAAATAAAGAGTCCAATATGCTACTGTTATCAGTAAGTGACTTCAGCAGCTAATTAAATTCTCAGTTTCTAAATCCTGCTCACAATGTCTGCTGACAAAGACCAAAACCCCTGTAGTAATTTTGGCTTCTAGGTGAGATGAGGCTGGGAAGGAGAGAATGCCAACTAACAAATTACCCAGGGAAGCAGGCTGGCAATCCACAGCTGACATCCATCATGTAAACTTCACTTTACTGTGTGAGCAGAACAGGGTAGGTCTCCTCTGGATGCAAATCAGCT
This sequence comes from Vidua macroura, assembly GCF_024509145.1. Lineage (NCBI taxonomy): Eukaryota > Metazoa > Chordata > Aves > Passeriformes > Viduidae > Vidua > Vidua macroura. The sequence goes on from NC_071577.1 coordinate 29,831,543, forward strand.
CTGTGGCCTTCACTGACTCCAGGAAGGCTGCCCTGCTTAAAGTACACATCCAAACAGGTACAACTCCTAGACCTCCTCTATAGGGGGGCTACACCCTATGTATATGATTCTCCTGTCTATGGGTACATATATAAAAATAGATATGTAAATATATATATATATATAAGAACTTCCTATACTATGCCTAAATACTCACTTTAGAGAGCAATTAAATTGATCATGACTAGACAGTAGACTCTGAGCCAGTTTAGCAGACCTATGAATGTGCATATTGAAACATTTTTACTCACTAGAGCATGCAGTATGTTCTTAACTCAGAGAATTCTCAAAAGAAAACTGGTATTTATTTAAAGCTAAACTGGGGCTTAAAAGCTTTGCTGGTTATAAATGGACTCATGAGCTGGGTTCTCTCAGACAGAGGGGATGTTGTGTTCAGAAATCACTCAACACTATGGACTGTGAGAAGAGATTTGCTTTCTCTGCTCTCTGAATTTCAGCTGATGAATAACATCAGCAGAACTCTGGTTCCCAAGAGCAGATGCTGGAGCCCATCACAGAGTACAGTTCTCTGCAGTGAGGAGCTGGAGAAGTGTGTCCTTGAAGGATGAGGTGTGGCCTTCAGACATTGTCACCTCCAGTCTGACATGCATTATTTTTGTCTCTCATCTCTCATTCCGCATAGAAATTTCTCTCTTACATAAATCTTGGGAAGGACGCCTTGCACCTGAAAGCTGCAATCTAGCTCCTGACCAGTCGTTTTAAGGAAGGGAATATTCAGGGAGCAGATTTTATTTGGGGACCCGAAACCATAAGAATAAATAGCTGAATTTACCAGAAAGTTTTTCCAGCCAATATAAGCTTTATTATGGAATAGCTTTAAACCCCTGGGCTGAGAGTGAGAGGTTTTAGGTGCAGCTTTGGAAGGTGATTTATGAATAGATTTATATGTTAATCTGTTAATAAAAAATGTTTCATACTGATAAAATATGTGACAACCAGTACTCAGCTATGAGCCACATATTAAAGACTGCATCTGCTCTAGTAGAGGTCTTTTGATTATGTTTTTAAATGAGGGAACTGCACTGGCCTGAAAATAAAGAAATAAACATTATATCTAAAAATATGTGCCGCATAATTCAAACACGTATCTGGGAATCTGCAAGAAACAAATAATAAACTGCTTCTGGAAAGTGAAGCTTATTCCTGAACATTTCAAAACAGAGTTCCTGTCAGGCAACTCAATGGTACATAAAGATAGGCAAAGTATTCCTACTCTTTCCCAAAATTACTTCCCAAACTGGATTTTAAATTGGGTGATAATCTTCACATTCTAACTAGATTGAAGAAATAAATACCTTCAGCAAAGTTGGGCCAGCCCAGCCCTGGGCTAGCACTGAATTATCAATGCCTAATTTTCTCATGATCTTTAAAAGGATACTTTGAAAAATAGGAACAGCTCTGGCTCAAGGATGTTTCTGCAAGGAAATCTGAAATACAGTACTTTTACCTCTCTTCTACTGGCAAACCCCACAGCACTGTACAGAGGAGTGCTGCAGCCAACACCAGGCAGACAAACTGGGCAGATTAACTTTACTTCAGGCATCCATGGGCAGAGCCAGCAGCACAAATTTGGCCCTCCAAGCCCAATCTGGTGCCTATCCAGCAACTCTTGGGGATGGAAGATTTATCTAACACTTGCAAGTTTTCTGATAAGTGCCAGGGCTTTATGAACATATTGTGAATCCTTAATATTTCCCAGTGAAGTATTTTAACCAGGAAAGATTACTTGAGTGACAATTTGTGCTGTAAACTATATTACTCACTGTTCCCTGTTGATTTTGTTTATCATATTTTATTCAATTATACAGAGAAAAGCCAAGTTAAACTCTGCCACCTCTCATCACACTTCTATACACTTGCAGAGCATGTTTCCCATCAGCAGACATAAGTGTGGCACTACTGAGCCCTAAATAAGTAGAAAATAATGCATTTAATGCTTGGTTTGATTCAAAGTGCAAAAGACAAAACCTTTCCATTTGTTGCTATGTGACATATTGACGACTGATAGGCAAGTTTTATTATTATTAACTACAGTGTGTTGATACATGCTGTTGATTTACCAGTGATTACGCCACAGAGTTAAAAGATCCCTTCAGGGAGTAGCAGGGAGGGAAGTGTGTCTTCAGGAGCAGCTGTGCAGTTTAAGAGCTTCATCTCTGCAGCTGGGATGTTGCTGCTTCTTAGACCGAGGGAAGAAAAACTGGAGTAAAACCATCCTTATCAGAAATGCATTGGGTAGGTGGCTGCAGTTTATCTGCTACAGGACACTGTGGAAATGTTTTGTCTCTATTTCAGGTTTGAAAAAAATGCTTATTCCAAAACTCCAACAATATCAGCAGAAAGAAATTTATTTCAGTAAGATTCAGATCATGATTTAAGAGCTGATACTGCCTCAGTATATTGATAAATTATTTTAAGCTTGGTTTTAAGTCTTATGCCTCAGTGGGACTGAGAAGTACATCAGGTTTTGCCCTAGTGACTGGTTAGCACTATCCAAAGTGCTCCTATGAATATAGGGGATCTTATTTAGAAATGTGGAGCCAAATTTCAGAAGCAAATGAAGTTATGTGTTCTGTAGCATTTTTGTGTTTTGCAGTGGAGTACCAGTGGATGTGTAATTGTAGACCTAATTGGTACTGGACAGTGTGGAACTCCACAGGCAATCCTTCCTAATTCAGGTTTATGACTACTGGGGAACTCACTCTCTCTCTCTCTGCATTTAATCCACGCTTAAATTTTTGTCCTTAGGAAAAAAATATTAAATTGTCAATTAAAATATATTTTGATCTCATTTTTTTTTTTTTGTCTTTCTTAGGTGAAATAACTTATGACTTTCAAATAGTTTTGCAATTATTTATTCTTTCACTTATTTATTATTTCACTTGCACTTATTTATTCTTTCATAGTCTGTTAAAATATAGTACAAACTCTTGAAGTATTTTAAATACTTGAAACACTACTAGCCTGACATACCAGCACACAAACTTCACAGGGCTGCTTAAAAACTTTTTTATAAGAGATCTTCCATTAAAACAAACAATTGAAAACAAAATACTTTATGAAATTCTAGCATTTTCTATTACACTTACCAGATGAGAGTCCATAAGGACAGTTTAGATCCATAAAGACGGGAAAAGGAAAGGAAAAAAAGAAAGAGGAAAGGAAAACAGAAAGGGAAAGAGAAAGGGAAGGGGGAAGGGGAAAAAGGATGCTCCAAACAAACAGGATAATTGTTTGAGATGAGAGAAATCCACATGTAAATGCTCTCCTTTGATGCTTCAGAAAATAACTTGACCCAGAGTATCTGCATGCCAATTGACCACATGTCTATCTCATTCTCCTTCAGATTTTAGAAAAATGTCAGAGGTTTGTTTTCATCTGAGTGCAAAAAGCTTGGAAATCTTTGTATCTCAAGAAGGTTGCAAAAATAATTTCCTACTCAGTTTAATTGAGAACTAAGAATCCAGGTAAAATCACAGTGAGCAGGGGGTAGGCACTGTACTGTGATTTATGAAATGCCAGCCAAATAGCCTGCTTTTAACATACACCCCAGAACAGCATTCCTTGCTAAGAAATCCCAATCAGTACTGTGAATTTTAAAAATTTTGCTTAAAGGCTTATGTTTTTAAAATGACCCTTCCACCTACTCTATTAATTATCAGCTCCAGTACAAAACTGACTTTTCTTTGGCCTCACCATGAAAGCTGCAGATTAGGAGCTAGCCTTGTTTCAGATCCCTGCATAAATTAAGCAGCATGCTCTCCAAGTGCACATCATTTAAGTGTTCTATAAAATGTCTAGTAACGAGAGTTTACAATACATATAAGACAATCATTTAAAGATGCACATGGAACAGAGATTTTGTTTAAAAGAGATGCTAAAGATTTAGGGAAGAGTATCCATTTTAAAACCGTGCTTTTTGACTGCTGCAAGAAATTGAATGCTACATGCCAAAGCTTCCAATATTAACAAGTGCTTTTGGATACCCCAACTCAAGATGCTGTTTTTCAGTAATTCTTTAACAACGTGCTTCAGTTCTGGCAAGTAAAAGAGGTAGACAAAATCACAAATGATCCCCAAAATATCTGGGTCATAACTTCCTTATGGATATTGAAGATCAGCCAAAAATGTTTTTCACAAAAGTATTAACCACCACAAAAGTTCTCACACAACTAAAACTCATTTGGTGAAAAGCTTCACAGGTTCCAAATGAAATTTCTGAAACACATTTTGGAAACAAAGAGAGGAGGAAGAAAAATATCTGAGAAGTTGGGACATTTGGTTCTATGGAGCAGGAAATGAGCTTGTTCTGCTTCAGTTCTTTCCTCCACTCCACCTACTAGTTCTCATGTAAAAGATTAGTGCCTTGGAGAAACAATCACAGCAGAACCAAAAGAAAATTCTAAGTGAGGAGGAAACATCAACACATGGTAGAGCAGATGAGAGATAAGAAAGAAGAAGAATTGGCCCCTTATTATAAAGGGGCCCAAGAGCTGACACATCCCAAAATCGACCTCTCTTCCTTCACTCCACTGAAATCAAAATCCTTCTGTAGGGTAATGCTGTCTTTTTTAAACAATTCTTAATCAATAATTTCCCAGTTAATACTAAATTTTGTCTTTTAGTTTACTGCAATTCCAAGACAGTAACTTCCTATCTAAACCACGTGGCATACCTCTTTCCCACAGGAACTGTGCAGCCTCAGGATACAGCACAAGAGCACTTAGGAAAAACAGCTTTATACTTGATCGAACCTTGCTTAGAGGGGTACATTCCTCTCACTGCCAGGCTTTGTCCCACAGCCAATATATCCCGATGTCTCCATAGACTGTGCTCCTCATGTATCTGCCCTCACTTTGTGGAAGTACAAATGCAAGGGAGCAGATATCTGTCAGCTCCAACTTGCACTGTGAAGCAGATTTAGCACCACTGGCAGGATGACAATCAAGTTGCATGAGCAGAAATGAATCAGAATACAGTCTTGAGATGAAAAGTTATCCCAATTCGGGCCTGGCAAGATCCACACTGTATTTTATTTACAAGCAAAGAGGAGATACAAAATGCAAATTAATATTGTGATTATTTCTTGAAGTTCACTCTCATCCCTGCAGAACTAAATGCAAGTTCCTTGCATTTCTTGTCTCACTTTCTGATCTGACCTTTAAAATGATGCACAGTGAAGGGAAGGTGGTGCCTTTAAAAAGCATCATGAGCTTTATGGAGACAAGCCAAGCAGCTACTTAGGCAACCATTAGGTTGGGAAACAATCACTTCCATCATTCCCAACACGTGTGTCAACATAATTCCATGCTCTCTTTGTCATGCAAAAAGTCTTGGCAAAGTAACCGGATACACCCAGAAAGCAGGAGCGAGCTAAGCTCATTATGTTAACCGGAGATCCCACAGCAGCCTCCAGTGCCATAGAAGGAGACTTCCCATGTTCTGCAGTGTGGAAAAGGAAACTCACTGCACTGAAGAGGGCCAAGCCTGGCTTCAGAAGTGTGTGAGGGAGATTCACAATTGGGTTTTGTGGAAGGGGATCCCTGAGAAGCAGCAGAGGCTGTGTCAGGCAGTGGGATAGCAGGCATTGCAGAAGGTGTGACACCTCTCATGACTACGAACTTCCCTCTCCTGTGTGCTCCCTGGAAACCTTCCAGCCATGCTAATACAGCTCTGCAAAAGGGAAGGCACTGCCAAACGGGACTAGCAGCTTCTCTAACTCTTTATTGTCGTCATTGGTAACTCTGGACTTTGTTTTCCTTTTAAAGGAAGATTCAATACATTTTACAACCATTAAACATCTTCTCTCCAGCTATACTTGTAACTCTTACTAACAGCAAAAGGCTTGTGCACATCAGAATGGCCAGCAATACCACTCTAATGGCTTCTTTGTGTGGTCAGGTACAGGAGCAAGGCCTCCCAGTATGTCTGAAAAAAATGCTGAATGCTTTTTTGGTGATCCAACAACTATAGATGATGGTAAGTATGTCAGAGCATAAGTGTTAATTTATTTAAAGATAAGCAGCTGCTGTTTTCATTAACAATTTTTTCTTCAATTCCAGATTCAGTGTAGTGAGAGTAAAGTCCTAATAATGCTGGATATTTTCAAGTGCCTTCAAACTTCAGCTGTTTTACGTTGGTAAAGGCAATGATAACATATTTTTCAACTCCTTTTGCCTCTTGAATGCTTGCAAGTCCAATCATGGTTTTAGTAATGCATTCAGCAAAAACACAGCTCCTCAACAATCCATGTTCACAAAGGCCTGCAAGGGCTGAAATGAGGATAGATGAGAATAGTAAAACCTTCTCTAGTATGTTGCTGACATCTCTAAAGAAAGCCAAGGATTTCTACTGTTTGTTGTGTTTAAGCCTGTATCAGTCACACTACATGCTTTCTTCCTTAAGATGCCAGATTTTTGGCAGATGCCATTACCACCCAAACATTTGAGAATCAAAACCAGACAGCACCATCCAAGTGGGCAAGTGTAGCAGAGCCCTTCCCCCAGCATTATCACTGGAGTGGGAATAAGCATTTGGTTCTGACTCTGTCTTCTCCCTGCTCCACCACTTTGGGAAAATTTACACTATATAGGCTTCTGAAAATGTACATCAAATATTACAGAACTTTCATTAACAAGTCAAATAAAATAAGAGAGTAAAAAGTGAACATACCTGAATAAGAGAAACGTTGTGTAGACTAAGTCTGAAGAGGTAGTTCCTGCATGAACAAGCAAAAAAATTACAAACTATTAGGCTACCAAGGTAGGAAGGGAAAAGTTATTAAAGCAAGTAATAGTTTTTGGTCATTCATGTCTACAAACAAAAGGTTTTCCTGTACTCCTCTCCACAGAATACAAAAGCAGTCCTATGCCTGTTCACTGACTTGTTCATCAGTATCTCAGTGAACCTGGTAACAAAGTTCTGAGCAGGACCTGGTATTAAATATTCCAGAATCCATACTGAAGAACCACAATGAAATCCCAGCCACAAAGGGCCATTTGCAAACTCTCAGCAGGCTTTAGCTGAGGTCCGTATGGGCTGCAGTCATGTTTTTCACTGAATTCTGAGAAAACTGTGATTGGACAGAAGCCAGCTGGAGCAGAGCTGACTTCCTACTATGCTTCCCCAAGCCTGTTCTTGTGGGAATTCCCATTCAGGACTTCGTGGAAGAGAAGAGAGCAGATACTTCTCAGTGGAATCTCTCTGCACAGAAAATCAGCAGGGAAATCAAGGCAGTGACTGCAGATATTCCCAATCCTCTTGTCATTGTCTCTTCACAGGCAAAGCAAGGGAATTCCTGACAGAAGTCACTGTAGCATGAGATACCACATATCAGCTGAGCTCCTGTCACCCTTCTGAATGTTCATATTCCATCATGAATAGGAGGCAACACATATTTGCCTAAACATCTATAGATAAGGCTTAGTTAACAGGATTTATCTCATATTTTTGCTTGCTAAAACAATGCAGTTACCAGGAATCAGCTGACATATTAAGCAATATGGACTAGATTGTGTGCTTGAGGCTTTTGGTCACATCTAACTTCATATTTTTGCATCCTATCTGTCACAAGATCTAAAGAGCTGTAATCCTTTTCCAACATCACTGACATCACAATCTCCCAGAGAAAACACATTTATATTATACAAAGTGAATGGAACCATACTTCTGGAAGTGGCTCTGTGCAAATGGCAGAAAGTGCAGCTTTGATGATATGGGTTCATCTGCTCTAGAAATGCCAGTATATAGACATTCCCCCACCTAGTGGAAATGCAACTTCCAGTCCTAGGTCAGTTACCCCAGAGGAAAGATCCTATAGTGATGAAAAGGACTCTTACAGTGATTAAGGACTCTTCTGAAGAGCCTTCTGTAGGGTCAGTACAGCAGCACACCCTGACCGGGCAAAAAAAGTAATTCAAACTTCGATAGTGAGAGATTTATATTGGGTCACAATGACTACAACAAGGCTTGAGCAATTTTTCCTTCTTCTGTTATGTATCACTTGTGTACCATCTAAGTCATAAGCATAGGGTTGTCTGTGTACTTGTCCCAGTTCTATAAATAAAGCAAAAGCTCTCAAGCACTGCTGTCTGTTAATAAAGGATGGGGACAAGGATGATGGGGAACCTGGGAAGTAAAACTCCTGATACCAAATCTTCAGCTGATATAGCACTGATTTGCTCTTGACTTCCACCATTGTATTCTGGCACTGGAACTGGCAACCCAGAGAAGAATGAGACCCAGTATCAATGTCTGAAGAAAATATATCAGTGATTATTATACCACCTGAAACAACACAGAGAAGTATACAGACACACACACAGAGGAAATCTCCATCCTTTCTCCTAGTTCTGTCACTGAAGATCCAGCAGTACTTTTGTACAGTCTGAAACCCTATTCTGTCTCAAAGGGCTGCATACTTTCCCCAAAAAAATTGTTAACTCTTCAGCATCAGCAACAGACTTAGATAAAGGTACATGCAGGAGACCAGAAGCACTAAGCTACACACAACTAAAATTTCAAAATGAAACTAAATTCTCATCCAGTGACAGATCTGACCACTGCATTGGAACACCACATACCTACTCACCAAAATATTAATGCAACTCCAGGACATGAGATACCATGGAATAAGCCTTCTGCTGGGAAAGGCCTCCAATCTTACAATACCCTCAGGAAAAAAGTTCTTATAACTAGGGACTTGAAGTTTCTCTCCTGTTGTTAAGCATGCTATTTAAATGCATTGATTTTGGAAGTCTTATAATGCAGATTTCAGCTCCTTGTTCTAGGCTTGCAAAAAGCTGGACAGTTTGACTAGGTAATAAGTTTTAATATTAGGGGTTTTTTTTTTTTTTTTCAAATTCAACTAAAATATCTTTAATGAAAGAGACATATCCAAAGGACACAATTTTCATTCCACTCAGCCAAAACAGATGCAGACAGGGATAGTGTCCATTTCAATAAAACCAGTCTATTCTCTCAGTGACTGCTGTTTAGCACCTGGACAAAGCCACTTGGGTGGCTGAGACCTGAACCAGGCAGGAACATAGTGATGTGAATAGCACAAAGATCTTCCAAAAGCTTTATACTAACCTTAGCTCTCTAAGTCTGACCTTGGGGCTTTCTGACAGAAAGGAGGGCTTCCCCATGTTTTTTATCAGCTTGCCTCACCTGGTGTCTGTACAGGCACTGGCAGTTTCTTTTTGTTTGTTTGATCCTTCTCACATCTTACCAGCAGCAATACAAACACCTGTAGGCAAACCAGGCTATCAGACACCTCCTGACTCCAGCTGACCTGCCCAGCAAGAACTGACTAATCCTTAATTAATAACATGCTCTTTTAACCATACTTGTTCTGTAAAGCTGTACCAGAAGAAAAATGCCAAAGGAAAACATCTGCTGAATCAGACAGTGCCATTTTTATTAATTGCATTTTAACTGCAATTTCAGTCCAAGAATGAGCAAGATCTCTGAATGACAGGCATGGTATATTGTAGCTAGAATTGCCCCATTTGTGTCTTTTTTTCTTGCTTGTGTTTGAAGTTATGTCTGTTTAATACCTTACTGAACTATAATTTAGAGCAGCTGAAAGAGTATGATTAAGAAGTATATAAGAACACTGAGATCTCCACATGAATGCATAAGGTACCTTCTTGGTCTTTTTTTTTCTGTCTTTTTCTTTCCCTCCCATCTTCTCTTGTAAGTGAATGTTCATTAATTCCTTTCTCCCCTAAAGTGAACCCACTGGACTAGGCCAGAAGAGCAATTGCCTGGTGCAGCCAGGATATTCTAATGTCCTCCTGCTTCTGTATGAAAAACTGGTGCACAAATTTGGAGGGAAAGGACAACCTTCTTAATTGCTGTCCTAAAAGGTCACACAACTTCACAGTATTAAAGCCAAGCTTTGTTTTACCCCAGATTTAGCTGCATTTCAGCCATCTCCAGAGCAAATGACTACACTCCTCTGAGTACTCTGGGGCAAATGACATTATGCCTCAAACTAATTATTATTACAACTAACCTTATTTTTCATAAACATCAGTGCCTTTCTGAAAATGCCCATGTTAAACAGTAATGCCCTGAAGTTTCAGGCAAGGCTGTGGTTTTGTTGCATTAAGACACAGAGTGGCTTGATGATGGTTCCTCTGGAGATTGATTCCCAGCCAATGCCTGTTCAAACAGCCTGAGGGCAGATCCTCTCTGTCATCTCTGATTGCAGTGGGTTATTATTCCCCAGCTCAGATATACAAAGTTAGCTTCTGTAAAGACTGTCCTGCTTTATAAAACCTAGGCTTAAAGAATTTATCATCTGAATATATAGAGAAGAAAGAAAAAGATACATCACTCTCATTTAAATTCAAAGCACTGATTGAGCAATTTAGCCAACATCACAGAACATATCTGCAACACAACTAGGAGAAGATCTCCTGGACCATTAGTTAATGCCCTAGTTAGGAGAATAACTTGCATCCAAAGTTGGGGCACAGCATGTAAACCTATGCTGAAGTGTCATTTACACTCATGAGTAGATGTTGAATTACTTTCTTAACTGGGAGCTCTATCCTGTGTGCATATGAAGAGACTCAAGCTGCAGCAGAAATCCTTTACATTAAAGTATTTGTTAATTGGCTTAGTAATTTGTATTTGGCTGCTTGTAAAATGATTAAGTGCTCACTGTGCCTGGTACCACAAAACCAGAGCAGCAAGAGAGCAGCTGAGATGTCATTCAGGAAAGGATGTGGAAGACTATACCCACTTAAATCTGTTTGCCATGACATTTCCAAGTTAAATCTGCTTATTAAGTATTTATTTCATGTAGCCAATAGCACGTTGGGTGAACTTTGTAACATGGTGCCCACGCACTTGTTCACACGTTGCCTGGCCTTGAAACAATTTACTTTGAAGGCAGAGCACTTGGGCTGTGATGCCACTGAACAATAAAGATACAAGACAAATTTAAGCCTTTCCATTGGGAAACCACATAATAGGAGTGCCTGAACAGTAACAGAAACCCTTCACCTTAGGAGCTCTGAAACCATAAGCATTGCAACATGCTTCAGTCCCTCATTTAGGCCTCCTTCTCAGTGCCTCTTTTCTGTCAGCATTGTACTGGCTGATTAAAAGGTGCTTCCTTCTAATTAAGAGAGAGCAGCTTTTCAGTTCTGCTGTGGTAGATCAAGAGGAACATCCCTGCAGTTGATGGACTGATCATTTATAAATAAAAGGCTGTCCTAGCTTCAGAATTTTTTTTGCTATTTAAATGAGTGAGGCTTGTTCACATTTCCTAACTCCTCACACACCAAGCAGGTAAGAAAACCTCTCTATATTTCAGAATAACCCCTGCTATCAAATTTGGAGCCATGAGAGCCCACATGCTGACCACCACCAGAACCTCTCAGGACTTGGACGTGCACACAGAAACCAACAATGTGCTGCCTTAACTCAGCTGGTCTCTATTGCTACACGTGTCACCTGCTCATTTGTTGCTACTTCCCTGCACCTTATGGTAGGTGTGAGTAGTTCCCCCTTCCTCCTAAGGGAGCAGGCTGTCTTAAGCTCCCTCTCTTTCTAGGTAATTACTCTGCAAGCAGAAACAAAGCCAACAGAAGCTGATAATAATGTTTGATCATGCATAAAAAATGCACGTTGAGAGAATGTTGTGGTTTAACCCCAGCCAGCAACTAAGTACCATGCAACCACTCACTCACTCCCACCCTCCTCAGTGGGACTGGGAGGAGAATTGGAAAAGGTAAAACCCACAGGCTGAGATAAGAACTATTTAAAAATTGAAACAATTGTTGTTGTTGTTACAATAACAATAATGAGAAAGAGGAATAAAGCCCAAGAAACACAGGTGCTGCACAATAAAATTGCTCACTCCACCCTGCCCGATGCCCAGCCCATCCCCCAGCAGCAATTGGCCCCTCCTGGCCAACTGCCCCAGTTAATGTACATAAGCATGATGTTCCAGGCAGGGTATGGAATACCCTTCTGGCTAGTTCAGGCCAGCTATCCTGGCCACCCTCCTGGCTTCTTGTGCATCTGCTCCCTGGCAGAGCATGGGAAACTGGAAAGTCCTTGACTTAGCATGAGCCCTGCTTACCAAAAACTAAAACATCAGTGTCTTATCAACATTATTCTTATATTGAATCCAAACCACAGCCCTGTACCAGCTATGAAGAAGAAAATTAACTCTGTTCCAACTGAAACCAGGACAGGGAAAGTTGAAGAGAACTGAGTGAGGAGTTACTGTCCCTTTTGGGGACTAATATTGCACAGCTCCCGTCATGCAACCATGTAGTCTGGGTGAGGTACTAGAGCCTCAGATAGGCTCATGGTGCTTTGGGAAGAGGTTCCTTGTGTAAATAAAACAAAATAAAATAGACTGTTTCAGTAGAGAAATGCTTCTAATGTCCAGTCAGAACCTTCTCCGTCCCACTTTCAAACCATCCCAGTGCATCCTATCACTAGATGCCAGGAAGAAGAGATCTGCATTTCCCTCTCACTTCCCCTCCTCAGGGTGGGACTGTGCTGCAGTCAGGGTTCAGGTCTGCAAGAGGGTCTCACAACTGTCACAGAGTAGATAATAAGAAAAATAATTAACAGAACAGGGGTCCTTTGGGTGATATGAAACAAGACACAGAATTATGCATATGACAACTAATGCTCCCTTCTGGCACTCCTGGAAGCCACGTGCTGGGGCTGAGCCTCAGGCTAGGAGCCAGAAACTCCTGTCAGCTCTTCCTATCTTTGCTGCTGGAGGCCTTAGATATACTTTGTACTTGCACACTACATGACAAACACAGCTTAGTCATGCTTCACGACTCCCAAGGAGCTGGTTAGTATCATTCCCCCCCTTATACTAATGGAGAAAATGAGCCAGAGAAAGGTTAAATGACCTTCTCCAAAGCACACAGCAAGCCAGTGATGGAATCAAGATCAGACCCCAGGGCTCTTGGCTACCAAATCTTATGCTAGATTAATGCACAGTGCCTCTATGCAGGTCCAGCTGTGGCTGAACTTTTCAGATGGTTATTCACATGTCGGAACTAGCCAACCATACCAAGAAACCCAGCTCCTGAAGGGTCATTCTGGCCTTTGCTTTCAGAAGGAGTTAATTACATGCCTGGTCCAGAGTGTGATGTGGCAATCTGTTTGCAATGTTACTCCAGTGGTTCATTTGAAGCGTCTGGCAAACAGTTGCTGGAGAAAAGGTGGAGGACCAGCAGCTACCCTACAAGCTGGATCCTTATTCACTAGTAATTTTGTTTCTATTGAAGAAAAACTTGTCCAATACATCATTCTTCCTCAAAAATCAATAGATGTACAACAGAGAACCATACTAAATGGCAGACAGTAATATGATGCAGTTGCTGTATGAAGCATTGCTTTTCCCAATGCAACTTTTCTCAGTTATAAATTCAGCTGGAGCTAGAGAAACAACCTCTTAGAAGAGGATCCTTTTGCAGGCAGCATATCATTTGTATTAAACAGCTTCTAAATCAAGCCAGGGGCTCAGCTACTGTTTCTGTGTTGCACTGAAGCCCAGTTAGTACTTCTCTGTGGAAACAAGGATGAAATTCCTCTATATTGCATTCAGTGGAGAACTACATCAGCTTTAATGGAACAGGGCACATGGCACAGCTATGCTCCTCTAGATGCTGTTTATTCAGGGCCAACTCTAGGAAGAGTCAAAAGAGGCAGACACAGCTGCAGAGCAGGCAGGAGAACAGCAAAGCTGAGGCACACTTGGGCTATGCCAATATGCAGAAATCTAGATGGATGGATGCTGCTGAGAAAAGGAGAAGCAGAAATGGGATGGGCCTTTGGATTGACAGCTTTGTTCCCTCTTCCATCAGCTTGCAAAGGGAACAGCAAGCTGGCTCTGATGTCTCTGGCCCTTCTCTTTCCGCAGGGCAGGAGAGGCAAAGCCTCACTGCAAAGTGATTCCACATCTTTGGGGGTTATAGTGTTTGCTATGCTCCTGAGACACTTCCAAGAATGGGGACTGGGATTTTTTTTTTGTAATATTGTTTGAATATATTTGTCAAATGAGGATCAGTTTCCTTTTTTTGTTTTGTTTTGCTGTATTTTCTTCCCTCTTTTTCACTAGATGAGTTTCTTTAAAACCTCAGAGAACTGAGACAAATTTTCAAAGCGCATGTGTGGGTTTGTTCTTATTTTCCTGGAAGAGTGACTCCATCTCTCAGACCATCACATATTATCCCCACATGCCACCTCAAGTCTTTTTTGACATGTGGCTGACAGCCCCTCTCTTCCTCTCCTATCCAGCTGCAGTCACAGAGCACTTACAGCACCTTGATATGGCCCCAAGACACACAGAGACCTTTGCTCTCTTATTTGCCCATCATTTCAGTAAGTCATAACATAAAATTCCTCTTCTTCGGATGAACTGATTATTGTTCAAATCTTCCCTGGCACCCTCCCCACCTGCCTACTTAGGCTGATAAACATCCTCAGTTCTCTGGATGCATTCAACATGACTTGTATATAAATATTGATAGACTTGGCTGGTGAGATTAAGTTACTGCCCAACAATCCCTTCTCTTTGCTGGGTTTTTATACCTTTGCAGTGGCACAGAACAGTAGGCTTAGCACCTAAACATCTGGATGTAAAGTGGTATGCAAACCACTGTGGTGAGCCGTGTCATATAAAACTGACACATCTCTACCTTAACCAGAGCAAGAGAAAGTATTCTCAGCAATGCAGAGGAAAATTGCTCTGCAGCCCCATTCTGTGATGCTGTAAAACACATTCTGTCCAAGTCTCCAAGGCTTTTGCCAAAGTATTCTGACCTTGTGTTTGCACCTATCCCACCCTCAGAAATACAATTTTCAAGCTTAATTATTCTCAGTGCGTTACTAAAGCAAGTGAGCCTCTCATGGGTGGCTGCTTTCATGATAGGGTATCACCAATTTTCATTTTATCTGGAATATGAGATATTTTTCTAGTGAGGCCTGCAATTTTCTGTGTAAAGATGCTTCCTATCAGTCTGTGCTGCATGAAGATTGCCTTTCACACAGCACTGGCTGTGCAGGCACTGGCTGTGAAAGTGCTCAGCCCCACAACAGTGCTGAGGTCACTTGCAGAGAGGTGGATGGTTCTGCTTTGCAGGCAATTTGAAGGACCAGCTGTTTTCCTCGCTGACAAAGATGACAGACCAGAGATTGCCACTGCCTCACCCTCTTCTCCATGTACAACATTAACATGCAAAACTGCCCCTTTGCCCTCCTACAGCTGCAGCTTCTTCAGCACATTGATCCCTTCCAACAACCTGACAGTGTTACAGTACAGCATTTTATTTTATTTATTTACTCTGAGTTAACTAAAATTCATGTTCTTTGCTTGAAAAAATGCACAAATTTTAACTAAGAAAAAAACAAAAACCACTTTGAACAAAATTTGGGCCAGGCTATAAACCTCTCAGAATCCCATAATTACAAAAACTGTCCTTCATCCTTTCCACACCTTTTCCCCTCCTCCCCAAGGGATATAAGTCAGGGACAGCATAGATTTAGGGTATGCCAAATTCACGCTGGTTGCAGACCAGCAGAGGAAAGCAAACCCTATAGGTAAAAAACAGACACCCCAGTGAGGCTTCACCCTCCACACTTTATACAAGGGCTGAGCTGACCTCACCTGGCAGAGTATCAGAGAGGAAAATGTCCCTTTGAACTATCTCAGGCTCAACCAGAGAGGTTAAAACCTGCACTTTAAATCACACTTTTGTTCCCTTTGTGAAGAAACTGTGTACCGCAATTATAGATTTAACCAGCTGCAGTGTCTAATCACAGCTTTCTCACCTTCACCACATTCTTTACGTCACAGGTCAAGCAATGTCTTCAAAAAAAAAACCATTTCTGTTAATTTCAGAGACTGATTTGGGTTTTTTTTTTTCCCCTCACATCACCATGTTATCTGCCCCTCTCCAGTCTATGATACAAGGATGCAAATTCAATTAGAGCATTCTTTTGTCTGATAGGAAAAATCACAGTGAGAAGGAAAGCATTTGTTTCTCTCCATTTCTCTGCACTACCTATATAATCAAAAACATTATCATGCTCTTTGCTTGCTCATGTCCTCATTAATACCTCTACTGACAAGGTAATTTCTCAGCCCAATGTGACTTAGCAGGGGGTAAAGCTGGCGTAAGACTGTGCAAAAATAGCGCAAAGCCACCAGAAATGGTTCAGTCCATTTGTTTCAGAAAAGTATTGAGAAAAATCCTCTAGGCAGATGCTAACAGGGACAAATGGCACACCATTCCTGGCTGTTTCAGGGCAAGCCTCTGGACTACATAACTGTTAGCTGTGCCCGTGTACTTGTGCCCAATGTTGACTTATTTGCATCTTAGTCACTCCGTGCTATATGAGACTTGACTTTTCTGGCCATGCTGAAGCCACACTTTCCCAGTGTAAGTGCATGGGACTCACAGGCTTTCATGAACATTTTGCATCTTCTTTGGAGAGCCAAGGCTGAGAGCAAATGATTAAAATACCAATACAAGAGTAAGGGGTCCAAATTACACCTCTGCCATGGATTTTCTGAGCCCAGAGAAGAGCTTTGGCTCTGTCCACATTAGTCAAGTGCAGACTGAGGTTGTGCAGACCTTGACTGGTATCTTCAGAAAGTGCAGTCTCGCTGCAGGAGTAGCTGTGTTAGACACTGTACTGCACTACTTTTCAGATATGCTACATATTTATGTGCCACAACATCACAGCCTTTTCACAAGGTAGGGTGGCTCTTAATCCCACTTGGCCTTGGATTCCCATCTATAGTGTGAAATTATTAGTGCTTTCTTGCCTCACTGAATCCCTGTGAGAATAAATGTTGGTGAGGGTCTCTGATCATTTAGCAATAGAAAGCATTGCTGACAGATTTTATACTCTGTGGATCTGTGGAACTACTCTTACCCAACTGCTGCCACTGAATTTCCTGGTTTGCAAAATGCTTTTTGCCTAGACATTATCTATGGAGACTTAAGCGTTTAGTGGCAGCCCAGATGTGGACAGGATTGAAGGTGCCCAAGGGTAAGAGTGATATTTTCTGACAGGCACAGGTTTTGAGCATTTTACTGCAGTGCTCTGGAGCTTTCTGCCAAACAGGCAGGAAAGAGCCTATGTTCGGCCACAAATCTGCATGTAACCTGGTTCCTGACAGACTAATCTATCATACACCAGAGACTTTCAATAAACTCAGGGTGCCAAACCTTCTGGCTGAGGGTCCTAGAATATATTTACAATTTGCCATATTTCTGTAAGCTGCAACTTGAAGGAACTCTTTTGGGATATCAGTCATTCTATACAGCCTTCAGCTCCTAAGCCTGCATGATCCAGACCTTTTTTAATGCTTTTATACAGCCAGAAGCATAATAGTCAAAAAAGGGTGTGCCTAGGCTGCTTCCCCTGAAACAACGCTTGAAAATTCATACAGCACCTTCCCTGCTTCCCAAACTAACCATATTGATGCTCCATCCCTGGAAGTGTTCAAGGCCAGCTTCAGTGGGGCCTTGAGAAACCTGATCTAGTGGGTGCCATATTTGTCCATGGTGGGAAGGCTGGAACTAGATGATCTTTAAGGTCCCTACTAACACAAGCCTTCCTGTGACTGTGTGAGATCTCCTCCCTTGCACTTATCTACTTGGCAGTAACAGGCACATTCAGATCAGCTCTAAATTGAGTATGAAAATCACCTCTGTCCAGCATCAAGACTTGCATCACCTGCAGCTAAGTAATTTTACATTTATTGCTGAGAAGTCTGGCAGTCCATAATGACGTGCACTTTACCTGCCAATTCTGAGTCCCTGATGCAGCTTTTGCTCCCTACTCTCTACATCTGGGTTCTTGTTGGTAACAGCCAGTTGTGATAAGGGCTCCTGAGCTGCACTTCCTTGTGTGACAGCCACGGGGGATGATCCTTTCCCATGTCCTGATGGAGCTGACAGCTCTCTTGGCAGGCAGAACTGAGGGCTTCTGGCCATGATGCCTTCTGGCTGGTTTTCCTCAGTAATACCTCTGCTCACTGTGAATGGCAGACCCCTGTAGCCCTGCCTCTCGCATCCGCAGCCCCATCAGGCTACGGCCCGAGCTCACACCCCTGCAGTTTCCTTCTGGGAAAAGTCAAATGTTTCCCTTAGGACTTCCCAGTCACTCTCTGTACAGTCATTTGTTTGGGTGCCATCCTCCTGCTGTCCAAGCTGTTTCCCTTCAGCTTGCTGTTGTGCCAGATTGTCACACGGTGTCTCAACCACCCTCCTTCATACCTTTTGTGTTGTCCTCACCAGGGAGCTCTTCTGAAGTATGATTTTTGGCCTCCTTCCAAGCAGGGTCTTTCACTTCTTTACTGGATTCTGTCTGTGCCCAGCCAGCAATGAGACAGTCTCAAGGAGTAAGGCTCCTTGAGGAGGTGGAATGTCACAGCTATACTATGTCCCTCCTCCACAAAACTCACACTCCCTGGGGCCTGGGCATCCTGCCTACAGCACAAGTGACACAGCAGAGATGTGCTGCTTCTCCAATAGACAGGTGAAATCACTGTGACCATATTTTCAATTTTTTTCTCACTAATAATGAGGTCTAGATTATAGTTTTTCCTCCCATTAAAGTAAGCTCAAATGGCGATCACTTGTGTGTAAGCCCTGAAAAAAGCAGCAAATATTTCAAAACAATCACTCATTCACAGAAGAAAAACAGTACATTAAAACACTAACACTATATCCAAAACAAAAACAAAACATGTGAACTGTGAGTCAAAATGAAGGTTATGAATTTTTGAAATGTGTGTTTTTATACTTAATGAAATGTGACTCATAATATGGGTAGTGTAATTTACAATGTTCTAAACTATTCATATCCTTTCTCTCAAGTGTTTGGATTTTACAAATGATGTGACAAGTAAATACGTTGCTTAGAAACCATGGTGGGCTTTTGAAACTAATTCTTTTGTTTCTGGGTTTTTAACTTGGCAGGTGTTTGGTGCAGTGGAGTTATCAAACTCCTCTGGTTTACTCTCAGACAGCACCAGTCATTTAAGGAGGGCTCTTAGATAAGGATAAAGCTTAAAAATCCGAGGCTCATGTTATTTCAGTTCCCTGTCTGCATGGCATGCCCTCAATACCTCTTACAGTTTCAGTCACACTGTGTCCAATTCCTGAAACCAAAAACTCTTGTGAACCCCTGGGTTTTCTAGGAAGTATTTTCTATGAAGCTTTGAAACACAGGACGAACTAAGCCAAAGAGATGCTGTGGTGAGGTCATGCTGCTTTTAAATAGAGACAGACAGAAGTAGTCTGAAATAATTTATAACTCTATCATCTAAGAGAATGATGCTAACCAGGAAATTGAGAAGTGGGAGTACTTATAAACGCCACCCTGATCCCAAACTCCTTCCACAACCCAGAATAGCTGGCATTACTACTAATATGATCTACAGCAGCACATTTAAACGTGGTTAACATTTAAATTTAGGTTTCATAAATGACACCCTACAGAGATGGATAGAGACAGCTCCTATCTCTTTGAGGTATTGTTTCATTTGCAAATTCAAGCAGATGGTGCACGAGCAACTAATGACTCAAAAAATCACCCCTAAAAATAGTCCAGAACAAGGTGTGGATTTATCAGGCAAGGAGGGAACAGAAAATGTTTTACTTCCCCTTCCCATTTCTCAGGCACAGCTCCAGGAGCTCAGTGCATCCAGAGCTGTGCTGCACCAAGGACCCCATCCACACCCCGTTTCCAAGAATCTCTCCCCATCACCTTCCACAGGGTGGAGTTGAGATGAGGAAATGGGTTCAGCACTCCCCACTTTCTCCACTCCAAGCATGTGTATCCAAGAAAAAAAAAAACACCCTGAGAAATGACATCTTCATTAAATGTACCCTGCACTGCTCAGCGCAACTGTGTGGCACCACTGAAACTTTCAGTCTCCCAGTCAGGTGGGTAGAGCTTCATGAAAGCTGACTTTTCCAAGCAAATTCTATAAATACTTGTCACTGCTTCCTCACGAGGCCATTCCCTGCAATATAATGTACTTCCACTGGGAAGCCAGCTTTGCTGTCACTCCCCTGTTTGTGGTGATGTTGTACCCCTGTCTAACCACACTCGTACAGACTCTCAGGGAGGCAGAGAGTCCCTTCAGGACGTGCTGTGGGGTTTGAGGAGGGGTGGGGGACTGTATGGAGGAAACCTGCCATGCAGCCCAATTATGTAAACCACACATTCCTCAGAGCACCGTGCCTGCGCAGTGACTGGCAGAAGGCACTGCTCACAGCCATTCCCAAAGCAATGCTCTTCTGAAGTAATAAATATTAATAATTTCTGGTTAAAGATCCCAGCACAAGTAAAGCTGCAGCTTGAAAAGTAAAATGTTTCTGTATGAAAATCAGGAGGGCCTCTGGCAATTTGAACAGCTACGGAAGGTAAGTGTTATTATTTACTGCACATATACAGGCAGAAAATGTATACAAAATCATACTTCACTTGTTTCTGTGAAGCATAAAACTCTCTTCTGCTGCATATCTTGCTCTTTTCTCTTGCTCACACCATGAGTTCTTCCACCTCTGCTCCTCATGTCCCTGTCCTCTACTGCTGAATACACTGGGAAGAAAGCACTCTTCCTCCACTTTTGTTAATAGCAGAGACTGATATACCACAATATTCTCTACTTTAACTGATTTGTTAGACCATGCTTAGTATCTTTTTTTTTCTTTTTGGGCTTGTCTTATATGTTTATTATGCAATAAAAAATAGTTGCTGTTGAGATTCATGATTCAACCACTTCTGACGTATATTATTTCACTGAAGCATAGCTCTTTTCCCCATTACAAATGCAGCTCTAAATTTGTAAGACCTTGCCTGTGCTTATCTTATGTGTTTTCCCCCTCCTCTTGTGACATCCTAAATAAAAATAATGTTTAAAAATAAAGGAAAATATATGATAATTATATACAATAGGCCAGAAGAAAGAGTTGCACCAGAACCCATTGGGTGAGGATCTGACTGCATTAGCCAGATGAAGCAAAGAGGTTCTGAAGTGGATTCTAAGAGAGAAGAAAGCAACCATTCACCTTGGCTCTATCACTTACACAAAGGTGTGTAGGTGAACCTGGTTCTGAGCGAAAGTCTTGCCATGGCAAATAAACCATAAAGTCAAATTCTGTGCTGGCAGAGGGACGATGCAGAATGATTAACTGTAGCTCTTCTAACATTCACAGTACTGAGTGAGATGCCAGCATGCTGCTTCATTAACCAGTCATTTTGATTGCATCTTTTTTTTTTTTTTTTCCTTTTTAATTCTAGTAATTTTCTCTTCTTTGCAATTATACTGGATGTCTAAATCACTCTACATAAATCATGGCTTTCTTTTCGAAGGGGAAACTGGCCACATAAGCTGAATACACACTCTCCTCTGAAGCCAGAACCTGCAGGGAAAGAGCTTGAGCAGCAACCTTACACTCATCAAAAGATCATCTTTACCTTGCTCCCACAATGAGCTGGTTCCTGTTGGCATCCAGTGCAAGCTGAGAAAAGTCATGCACACCTGGATAGGTGAAATTCGACACCCAGGGCTTCAGATCTGCAATGAAAACGAGAAAGCAGAAAACAGTAAAGCTGCTCCAGAAGCAGTGAGTTCACCTGGACATCCACTAATGGATTTCCTACTGAGTTATCTGTCAGGGGAAGGCTAATTAATAACCTCTTTAAAGGGTTTATTTTTATTCTGATTCTCAGCAGAATGTGCAAAAAACCCACACATAAACACAAGGCTGTCTCAGCAGTTATTTTCACATCCACAATGGAGTGTCAGCACTGGTTTCAGAGACAACAGCACCTCAATTTTACTAAGTTAAAACTCAGGAAACGTCTTCAGTGTCAGGATTAAGGGGTGTAAAGGGATGAGGCTGCCTGCCATAACATTCCCCAGCCTTGCCTTCTGTGGTAATCAAAGGGAAACTGCTGCCTGCCAGAAAGAGAAGGTTGTGCCAACTAATGAAGAACCAAGTTAGAGTACTGGTGATCTGCATTCAAGACCTGGCTGCTTCAATGACAGATTTTGCCTTCTCTTTCAGGTCTTAGGTTCTCTTCTATGTTTCACTTTACCTAGCATTTCACAGCCGATCAGCTAAATCCTTCCTTCATTTTTGGATGGTGGGATGTTGGGTGTCATCACAGCATCTTTGTGGCTGAGCAATGGCACAGGTTTGAGACTGGCTTTATCAACTGCCTTGGATTTGGCCATCTAGGCAACTGTCCAAAATGCAATCACAGAGGTTACATGCAAAGCAATAGATCTGGCTATGCATTGCTCAAAGAGACAAAGCTCTTCTAGAAGTTACATCTGTTAACATCAACTGAGCAATCTAGGGCAGGAAGTCCTGTTGTTAAAAAAAATATATATATACCTGTTTTAAAAGAAAAAAGGTGAATTACTATTTTAGTGTGCCCTCAGGCAAGATGCTAGGGCATTCACAGCATCTCATCTTTCAATACCACCACCAACTTTGACCTTGTGTATATTACAGATCACAGAATTTCAGGACTTCTCTTGAGAATTTATTTTGTTAATACTCTGGCTGTAAAATACATGGAGAATACCAAATACTCAGGGAGCAAGGCACAGATGAGACCAAATCAGTATGACTGTAATCCCTCTGTGACCTGCTGACAAGTAGCCCTGCCTCATTCAAGGACTGGTTGTTGAAGATCCAGGAGACTCAGCATGGAAGGTAATATCTACTGGTCTCATGCCAACAGAATACCAATGCTCAGGCCAATGACCTGATGACTCATAACAATAATGATGTAGTTCAGACCAGTTCAAAAGAGCTCAGGAAAAAACATGTTCCACTACCATTTTATATCCCCAAAGATAAATTGAGAAGTCTCACTGAAGGCAGTCAGGTCTAAACACTTTGTTGCAGGCATTAGTTTCCCTTTCCACAGGGGCGAGAGGACAATACTGATGAGGAATCTCACTAAGGCCTGTGGTGTCTTGGCATGCTTCACAGGATTACAGATGTGCAATGGTTTGAAACCTTTGATGTAGGGATATTTGTTGAGCAATTTCAAGTCCTTTCTCCCTCCAGGGATGGATGAACCTCAATCAAGCCCTTAAGTTATTGAAACCTTAAGAAAACACATATAAAAAGTCCCTGAAGTTTACATGGCCTGCCTCTCTTTCCAATACAGGACCCTGTCCTCCAGCTCCACAGAGCTGGACACCATCTGGTCTGGCCCCATGCCCTGCCTAACTGGACGCTGCCAGGGCCCCTCCGACAGTGAGACCTCCATCCTCACAATAATAAAAGCTTTGCTGCTGGGGCTGGAGGGTTTCAGCCCTTCTCAGCATTCCTGTCACACTATGTAACCACACACAACACATGTACCTCCTCTGCTCTTCAATGAAAAGGCATGAGTTAAGGAATAACTCCTCTAACCTTCAAGCATCCTCCTACACTCCTCTGGGACCCTTAATGATGTACTAGCACCAGGGAGGCACTGCAGATTCACCTCTGGCATTCTCCTAATGGGACTCTGACTTCTTTTTCTGTAGCTCTTTAGCTGCAGAGACATTTCTGAGCCAAGCAGCAGAACCAGCAACAATAACACCTTTCAGGCAGGTTAGCTGGCTGACGTGCTGCAGATCTTCTGGCATTTCTGTTGGTGATAGGGGTAGGATTAGAGAATTGCTATATAATGATGATACCTTTTAAGGATCCTGCTTTTAGGCCATAATTTCTCTTGTCATTTTACCTCCTCTTTTACTGACTCTTTCCTACTAACTAACCCACTATTAGAGTGCAGTGGCAGGAAGAATATTTCTTCATCTGCTGCTCTAAGCAAAAGCTCATCACTTCAGAAAGGTACACTCATCAGTGCTTCCTTTTAATGGCACGCTCTGACAAACTACAGG
The DNA here is from genome assembly GCF_024509145.1 of Vidua macroura. Taxonomy (NCBI): domain Eukaryota; kingdom Metazoa; phylum Chordata; class Aves; order Passeriformes; family Viduidae; genus Vidua; species Vidua macroura. Next base: position 29,855,538 of record NC_071577.1, read on the forward strand.
TAAAAATAATTTTTTAAAAATTAAAGGCAGTAGTTTGCTTGAATCTTTCCAAGTTGGCTCAAATGCCAATCAAGCCCAAGAAATAACAGGCAGTGTCTTGATTTCTATTAGTACTGCAGGTGGTACAACTTATAAAGAAACCCTTCCCAGTTATTAAATTAAAGGCTGAAAGGCATGCATCCTCATAGCAAAATTAAGCTTTTATAGGCATGTAGTTGGAGATTATTAAACCCAGCATGGTCCCACATAACAATGTATAAATGCAAGTTGTCAGAATTAATGCCAAATGGCACATTTTCCTACCCAAACTTTTTTCTTCCTGTTAAGAGGGAATGCAACTGCAACCAAAAATCAGGACATGGGTCTTTTTTCATTCAACACATTCAAATCTACTGCTCAGACCACAGGCATCCCTAAAAACATTTTCAGCTTCACTCTGAAACTAACTCGGTACTTCAAGGTAAATGCTGCCCTAGGTCCACCCCATATTAGCTGAAGTTTACACATATGGACCCAATGAACTCCAGAGATTGCTTGTATTTGACCTTCTTCTGAAGGCTGATTTTTCCAGTGCTGACTCTTTAATTTGGCTGGAAACCTTCAGTGCTGGGGTATGTTTACATTTGCAAAAGTATCTGTTTAAAAACAGTATGAAAAATTAAAAACCAAGTCTCTGGCTTTGCACGTCTGCAGCAGGAGGCGGAAAACTTGGAACCACATGGCTTAGGGGCAAAATGTTCATCAAGGCCTCCTTTGTGCTTCTCGTCTCTAATCATTTCCAGGGGGTTAAAGATCCGTGCTCTCACTTCCTCCACATGAAAACCAATGAACAAAAGTTTAATAGTTTCCAACACTATCCATCTCCAGATATCTGAGTCAGAACCTCTAAAGCTCTGCGAGTACCTCTACAGCTCAAGGTGGCTCAGGTATCCAGCTACAAAGAAGACAAAGTTTTGAAGGAAATGTAAGTCTGCAGGCACAGTGGTGCTCAGCTATTATGCAAGCCAAAGGCAAGGTGAAAAGAGGCCCTCTGCCATTTCAGAGGGTGGTCCCTGCAGCTTCCAGCACACTGCTCTGCTCTGACTTTCTGAGAACACAGGGTTGGAACCAGGATTACTCAGCTGCACAAAGGACAGCAAGCCAATTTGCAGGAGCTGCGTTTAAGGGCCTGATCCAGAAGCTTTCCAAATCATTGGCAGTTTTCCACTGAGTTTGGTGGTTGTCGGATTACCTTCTACCACCTTCTGGTAATACTTGAGTCTTCATCTCCTCAAAAGCAACTGCCCCCCACCTCACCCTTACTCTGTGTGTTTTGGAGGAAGGAAATATGCAAACACTGAGCTAAGGCTTCCCTGTCTGAAGGACAGCATTCACTGTTTCATCACGCTTAAGCCACTTGTCACTCCCATCCCCAGCAGGCTGCAACAGCTTTGAGTGTCCAGCACACATCACACAAGAGCAGAGAGGTTAAATGCCCATGCCTTGAAAGTGCAAAGCCATTGTAGGTGCATGGAGTATGGCTACCCACAGTGCTATTCAACAACAGCTCTTGCAAAATAATTCTCAGCAAGGATTTTGAAGCAAAAGAAACTAAACTGAACAGGACCAGGGATTCTTTGTGTAAAATGAGGGTATACCCACGAGCACAGACTAACCATGCTCCTATCCTAGAATTGCACAGAAAAGCTTCAAAGAGATCATAAAAAGACCTTATGAAAGATAAATTCAGAAGGTCCCCATTCCAGAAGAGATAACCTGAATCCCATACCTTATGTAAGGCTCTGTAAAACAGGCTGATTCAATGGTAAAAGTTTTGCAATGAAGTAGAGCATACACAGCACTTTGGATCTGTCAGACTCAATGGCAATAAAGAAGTACCTGCTCTGCAGATACTCAGACCTACTTTTGTGCAGTGCTAACTTGAGCACACATTGAATGTTTCCTTTACTGCCTCAGCATGGTCTCTTCTAAGTTCTCTTAACTCACCTTACTAGTTCAGGACATGCTTAATTACTGTGTGTGAGTCTTGGAGCACTCCTGGCAAGGCTCAGGTGACAGCCATGGCTCCTGTAACTTGTACAATATCCCCTTTTGGTTTGCTTCAGCCTTGGCACAGGGCAGATGATGTATAGTGATTAAACCACTCCGTTTTATTTCAGACCACCCACTAGGCTGGAGGATTCTCAGTATTGAATTTGAACCATGACCAAGAGATGCAAATCATATTGTAAAACAAGGAAAGGCCTCAGGCTCTCTTCTTGGTACAGACTGATGAAATGTCCCCTTTTCTGAATCAGACCTACCATCTCAGACCATCCTCTTCTTCAATTATCCTCAGTATTCAAAGATTTTCCATGAAGTAGAGAGTTGCCTGCTGAGACTGAGGCCACAGTTTCCATTGTGTGTGGGCCCCTGACCAGACCCATCAGAGACAAGGCAAACAAGGCTGTAACCAAAGCTGAGAAAGCTAATGATTACCCAACCATGCTATCACCTGTCTTCACAAATGCTGCAAGTGTGGACATTTCCAAGAATGCATAGATGTTACAATGAAATTACAACATTATTGGACTGACAGTGAATCATATTTTAATATCAGCTTCATTTGAAATTTTAGCTCTCAGTTGTAGGTCACACCACAGGTTAGTGCAATAGACTTTGGACATTAACTTTTACTCCCACTCCATGCTGAGTTGTAAGGGTAGCCTCCACAATGCAAAACCACTCCACAATTTAGCAAATTTATCAAGGGAGGAAGAAATCTTTTGCTGCATGGGCAGAGCTGAGCAAACAAATGTGTCAGCACTCAGAGCTCAACTTTACTTATGAGGCCAAAAACTCAATCTGGCTTTACCCCAGAAGTCCTCCTACACGTACATATCACCCTGCTGTCTTGTCTTCCCATCACCACCTCCACCTCATTGCTGATATTCTTTCTTTCTTTAAACTTGATTCATTGAAATCTTTAATTGTACATTAAATATGTCCTCATCCCAACTGCTGCAATTTCCAATGTCATTGTCTTCTCAAATCTCTGATCTCTACTCACAGCTCTGAGGACTTAGAAGGCAGTTGACAGAATACATGCCCTCCTACAAAATGGACCAAACCAGCAGTTTCCTCCTCTCTCCCCTCAATACCTAAACCCAACTCATATGTTCTTCCAGCTGTCTCAGTTTCATAGTTTCATTCAGTTTACCCTTCTGACCCCATATTCACCTCTCCTCCCATTCCTGCTTTCTTTCCTAGCAGTCTTCACCCTCTAGATATGTTTCTACCTCATTTCCTGCCCACTCAATTTTTCCTGTCTTGACCAACTACAAAACCCCTTCTCAGATGAAAGAACAATGAACTAACCCAGGAGTGGCCTGTGAGTCACTGTGATAGCAGCTTGCAGTAAGCCATTCCTCTTCCATGAGATCCAAGAAGCAAGAGTTGCTAATGTCCCTCTCCAAACTGTCCTAGAATATGTGGATAGGAGAAGACTGGAAAAATAAAGAATAAGTCTTTTTCTCTTGGTCTTGTAAAAGAAGGAATAGTCCTATCCCTCAGCTACCTCAGCTACCATGGAATAGAACAGCACAGAAGAAAAGGTTCTGTTTTTTATCATCCTGAAGGAAAAAAAAATCCCCAAACCAAAGACTCAGGTCTTGCCTCCACAGAGCCATAGGAATCACAATAAACACAGTAACATTTAAAGATCTGGATGATTTTATGCCTCTTCCCTTAATGTCTACAGCTTCTCTCTGAACTGATCTTGCTGAGCTTCTTCCACCCCAAGAGAGAAGTGACAGCTGGAGATGTAGGCATGGTCCCAAGAGACCAATAGCACTGACAAAGGAGTTCTCTGTCTTGAGCAAATCATGAAACTATTTAATGTCTCAGTGGTTCCAATTGTTAAATGGGTTTAGGGATACTGGCTGGTGCATCAAGGCATAATTATCTGTAACGCACGTGATGTACAGGAGGCATGAAGTATTGCATACCAAGCATTTTGACTCTTTATTTCCTAAATTTTAATTGTTTCTTCAAAACAAATGTTGCTAAATTGTTTCAATATGAAGAACAAAAAACTTCAGCCAAACGCAATTTTTGCAAAAGTACAATTATAACTGATTGTTTATTTACTTTTTTATTATTAATATGGAGCAGCTGGCAAAACACACCAATATATGAGGAAGAACCCAGGGATTCAATCCCAGATAAAGCAAACACTAAATAATAAGCATGAACTAGTACTCAGTTCCAGTATGGGTCAGTATGCTGGTAAGTTGTCCTGGGGCCACCTCAAGGAAGGATTTTGAAGGACTGCAATTCACGTTCCCAATTTGGCACATTTCTACAGTATGCAGCAGTTCTGTTCCATCAGAGAGGTCAGTCTCATCCCTCTCTGTTTCACTTGGATTCCTAATTTGCACATGGTGAAGAGTGGGCAAAAGTTCCATCCAGACCTGACCTGGGCAAAGCTGGGAGACTTCCAGAAGCCAGGAGACTTTCACTTGGTTAATCCCCAGTCCTCAGGCTGGGGATTGGGAAAGAAATCCTGTAACTCAAGAGAGGTTCTTCCCTCTTCAGCATGGTTCCTATAGCTCAGGCCCACCAAGACCTCAATCACCAACTAACATAAAATAATTTAGGTTGGAAAAGATCTCTAAGATCATCAAGTCCATTAACTCAGCACTGCCAAGTCTACCACTGACCTACATCCCTAAGGGCCCCATCTGCTCTTCTGTTAAATACCTCTAGGCAGGGTGACTCAAATACACCATATCAGGTTCTCCTTGGCCATGGCCAATAAAGAGCAAGAGGGGATGCCACAGTGCTGCAGGAGTGGTGGATATGGATGTGTGTCCATGAGATACAAGCATGTCCATTTGCCCCAGCTGAGATTTACAGGACCAAAGGCATGTGTCTACATAGCACAGGACTTTATGGAAAGAATAGATTTGGCTTTCCTTAGCTGGCTGTCAGCTGGGACCAACACCACCCTTACACTTCCTCCCCACCTCAAGAACCTTGCCTGCCACCTCACACAGCTCTGCACAATGTCACGTGGCCACAGCCCTGCACCCTTACCACCATCTGGTGAAACTTGGCTGAGCAGTGCCACACACAGCCCCACTGTGAGGAAAACCCAAAGACTTCTTGTTCTCCTAAGGATGTTGCAGAGTGTTTAAGTATTGTGATCTGTTGTTTACTGAGACAAGCCCTGCAGCTGTCACACACTCTCCCTCACTGAGAAAGATAAAGTGAGTGCTCATGCATCACTTGCAGCTTCCTATGACATTCTGATGAGTATAATCCCTCTCTTCAGACAAGAAAGCAAGCTGCATCCTGGCCTCTACAACCACTGCAGTCTGATGGGGAAAAAAAGCCAGCACCCCTTTTTCATCATTCAAGGATCCTTCAGTCTGCTTCCTCCACACTTGGAGGCAATTTTTTTTCACTATCCTTACAGTTACATGTCTAAATCAGCCACTTGTGCCAGCAGAGGTGGTGCAATATTCAGGACAACCATTTTCACTAGTGAGAAGGTAGGAGAGGGCAGAGAAAGCAGGGCTAAACTCTCCTTGATTTTCCTGCAGGTAACCAGATCTGCCACAGAACAGAAGTGTCTGATTGTGGTGAACATCTGAAGCAGAAGGTGATCCTCTTTGCTGGCTAACCAAAGACTGAACTGGAGATGCCCAGTTTAATGCACAGTTTGTGCTGTGTAGCTGCCAGGCCTACAAGGACTCCTGTCTTCTGCAGACAAAGCTCCCACCATGAGGCAGTTACAGCAATGAAGGACAGCACAGGCTGTAAGTTCCTGAAAGAGTTTTGAAATTAGACTGTTCTCATAAGAATCAGTGTTTTAAATTGGAAACTGGATAATAATAAACAACCCCACTGACTTCAAGAAAAGTACACGTTCAGAACCGGACTGAGCTGAGACTATCTGTGGGCTTTCCACAGACAGTATGATAAAACAAGAATGTATGATAAACCAAGACAATTTTTTATGAGATTGCTAGTATTAAAGTGAGCTTTACCAAAGCATAATGCCATCCTTGAATGGAAGGTTTTAGGAGAATGTGATATGTTAACACTCACCAGAAGCAGATGTGCTAAATAAATGAGGTCTGCTGTACCACTGCTGTATCATAAACTTGTTCAGTTAGGGAACTATATTAAGTAAGATTTGAAATTGAAAATGAGGTCTCTCCAAGGGATGTCTTTGTTTGCACTGAACTACAGAAAAAGAAGATAAGCACTTCACTTTAGATTTCCACCCTGTTCCCTTTCTCTGATGTGTGCCCGAGAGCCAAAAAAAAAGGCTGCCCATCTCTGTGTCCCAGATCCAGCCCCTGTGCCAAAGACAGGACCATGCACATGCTGCTGTTAGCCTCAGTTACACCAGTGGTACCTCTGGAAAATATCAGTCAGCTACTCTGTTGCTCACATGAGTTTTTCATGGCCTTGGTCCATGCAGAATGGTGACCTGAGTGCCTGTTCCTCCTTACTCAGTCCTGCTGCTGAGGATGCCCCCTCTCATCAACACCACCACTCATGGTCACAGGCTGCTCCTTCACTTGAGTTGTTGTACCTCTTTAAAGTTTTACCTTCCCTCACTCCCATATGTTAAGTTACTTGATCACTTCACTTCCTGAAGCTTCACTGCAAAGTCTTCCTCTCCTCTCCTGCTTGTCATGATTCATTCCATCTAAAGCATTTTGTGAATGAGGGGTATTCTTCCAACCCTCCCTTTCTTCCTGAGGTCCCAAGAAACAGCACACTGAGCATTTTTTTTCAATCAAATCTCATTGGTATTTTTTGTGAAGTGCCTTGGATACCATTAATGAGGAAGTCTTAAAGAACTAGCATCATTACTGTTACCATTATTAGAACTATTATTTTGGAAGGAAAAATATATTGTTTCCCTAACTACTGTATATTTATGGCTTCATCAGTTATAATTTTCAAACAACTTCTAAATCAAATCTAAAGAAGAAAATTCTAGTTTCCATTTGCCACAGTTCTGTTTTTCAAGATTAAAAGGAAAATTGCTACAAGTCTTGCTTAATGGAGAAAAAAAATCCATACTGAAATGAACTGAAGGTCAAATATTCTGAAGCACCCACAGCATGCCATCAGTTTCCAGTTGAAACTCCATCATCAGTTAATGTTTGGACTCCCTGTATGGAGAACCAAGAGCATCAATGGTATGAGCTAGAAGAAAATTCTCCCATAATGTATTGTGCCTTCCCTTAATGCTTACCTAGATACACTTCTAACACTTCACCTCACAATTTCATCCTTCGTTAACTGAAATTTTGGTTTGGATTGTCAAAATCGTACTTGCTCAATAAAAGTGTATATCTTGACCAGAATTTCCTATGGGGCTTTTCCAGCTGGCCTTTGGAGTTGATGAATGCTAATGTGCTTTTCCCCCATCAGTATACAGTAAAGGGAATAATGTATTAGTGACCAATTCAACAATAGTGGGAGTGCTTGTGAAATGTCAAGAACTTTCTAAACAAATAAATCATACCTTATTATCCTTCAGCCCACAAAGTTAAAATTGCTTTTGCTTTCAATACAAGAAAACATTTAGCTGCTCCCCCCAGGATTCAGTGTTTGAAGCTGGACGCATTTCAATAAAATGTTGTTCAAAGAAATAAAATATTGAGAAAATGCATAGCAAGCTACATTCAAGTCAACTGAATCACATTTATCTGGTAGGAGGTAATAATTACAGACAGTCTGAAGTAAACCCCCAGATTTAAACACTCTCAAATGAAATAATTTTCAAAACCTGAGGCAACAGACAGAGCAACCTGTCTGCATCTAGGAGAGATTAAAGATCAGACAATGGATCACATGCCACACATTGAGAACTCACACCGGCCATGATGATACAGTCTGCAAAGATGAGATTTGCAGTCCTGAGAAGATCTAAGCTATTTGACCAAGTCCACCTGTGTCCTGTGCCTCAATATGGGATCAGCTGAAGTGTTTTTATGGATGAAGACAGGCTGCAATAATGTTCTTCCAGCTTACCCTAGCTACTATGACCCAGGGGAAAAAGCCCTGAGAGACAGAACAGAGGAAAAACCTGGAAGGTTATCATACTTTTTTCTGAGCATCCTGATTTAATGGATTAAATTAATGAGAAATAAATAATGGAAGGAACTGCAAGTGGAAACCTGTCTACACTCATTTCCAGTGAAGTTGTGAACATCCAAATTATTCACACAGCACAGATACGTTTGCAAAGTTTTAAGAACTTCCTTGGTAAACAAGATGAAGCTAAACACTCTGCAGCCATTACAAACATGAGTGCACGTCCCTCATGGCCCTGGCTCTTGAAATAACAAACCTTACTGGTTTGTTTTGGCATGTATTGGCATGGAAGATGTTGCTGGTTTTCCCAAAAGGTATATTACAAAGGAGCTCCAAATGTCTTTAAGGAATAGCAAAGGTGCTTTATATCCAAGAAAGGGCTGTACAACAGTGAAGTATACTGCTGGCAACCAGGACAGTAGGACACAGGCAGAGCCCAATTGCAAATGCAGGCACTGATCTATTGGGAGTAAAACCCATACAGAAAAAAACAAGAAATATGAACATGATTGACAAGAAGTAGAAACAAATTCTCTGGTGTTTGGCTTACCAGAGTGGACCACAGGAAAGCTGTGCTGGGATGACAAACTGTTTTGTGAAATGGGACTTAGATGCATGTGTACATGCATGTATAAATAAAAAGGGATGCACTAAGAATACGCTTGACTTGTTTCACTAAATTCTCAACTCACTGAAAAACAAACAAGCATGCAATATCCTTAATGCAGTTACCCACTAACAGTCAAATAGGTAGTAAGACACTAGAAACAGCCTCCTGGGAAGTTGAAGATCATTTTCTTATTGATCTAACAAGGGAAATCAAACTTTAACTGGATTTCTTATAAGCAAAGAGTAGAACAATCTAATTATGAAAAGCCCAAACTGGGTATGTTATTATTGCTGGTGAACTGTACAATGAGCACCATTTATAAGCCCCAGGGAAACTGGGGCACCATTGTGATAGTTTGGTATTGTGCAAACACACAGAATAGTGCTTGCAGCACAAAATTCCTGTTGTGTCCCTCAGGATCTTCATGCAGGCTGCAAGGATTAACCATTCAGCTCATAGCCCCTCCCCAGCCCACATCTCTCCTGGCAGAGCAAATGTTATCTTTAGCATTTAAAGTATGTACATCTAGAACCAGAATGTATGCCCCTCAGCTTGTCTAGGCCATTTTCTCTATGTCACATGTAATGGTACAAATGATTTTGGGAATGGAGTCTGTAAAGAAACAGGCATTTCTTCAGGTCTGAACACAGCCAAAGTAAAAGTATTTTATATACCATAATCTCCTTTCTGCTTAAATGAGTAGGACATGAACTGGATTCTACCTTTCTTACCCACTCTCATAGCAAGACAAAGAGATACAAAGCAAATCAAACAGATGATTGGCTGGTGTGGATGAGATACAATAATAACATAAAAATACAGAATTTCTCAGGAAATAAGGGGGAAATAGACAGAAAGAAGTTTTACTCTTCTACAACAAGGGTATTATCCAGTCAACTGGATGTTAAGAATATAATCTAGAGGTAAAGTATAATAAAAAGAGACTGAGCACAAGCAAAGTGGGAACTGAAGACTAGAGAACACAAAACATGGTATGGCATCACGTTTGTCTGGTGATGGGAAGCCTGGTTAGCAAGGTTGTGAAAAAGGAGTTATTCAACCCCTTTGTAACATAAACTGTTTTGTTAGCCTGTTCATTCTGACAGTAAATTAATGTACCCTGTATGACTGAATGGTCAGAATCCTTATTATTAATGTGGCCCATCCACAGAAAATTGCTGGTGTAACATAATCCTTTCCTCTGGCAGCAGGAGCATCACAAGGGCTCTGCTGGGGTCACTCTTTCAGTCATTACACACTCCCATTGTGTACCAGGCTGTGATTCATGATTTGATGCATCTGGAGACTCACAGAAAGCCCCTGATCCACTCTGTTAAGCACAGACATCCTCAGAGCAATCTGGGAACATCACAAAAAATTTAGATTCCTCTACTTGTCTACCACTGCAGCCTAAACCTGTGTGTGCTGGCACCAGAACAGGGTATGGCTTTAAAAGAAATCAGATTATGAACTGAGATGTGGTTTTGGACATGTGAGCTCTCTTCACCAGACCTTATGTGCAGTGGACAAAAGGTGCCTTTAATTTAATTCCTACAGTGTATTTTCCAGCTGAGCTTTGCAGCAGAAAATACAAGATTACACTGTATCATGAACAATCACAAGGAAACAGGTGCTATGAAAAAACATAACTCTGAATCTAACTCAGGTTTAAAAATCTCAAATGATAATCTGGGTAATTTTCTTGATGAATCTGCAATTTCAATCTTTCTTTCTTTCTTTTGCACAATTGTCAGGTTCTAATTAACTCACCAGTTTTTGCCCTCTATCATTGAATAAAGGAAGGGAACAAGAACAGTGAAAGAAGAGGGCAGATTTTTTTTTTCCTGTGAAATATTCATGCCTTATTAAAACAAAGCAAACTGGCAGATTATGAGTGTGTTTACACAGCCATCAATTCTGCAGAGTAGCACTCATATTGAGTGCCAAGAAATGCCCACCAATTCCTCAATTTCAGGAATTGGGGCTTTTAATATTCCCTGCAGAATGATTTACCTCAGTGCAGGATTGCACAGACACATTCTCTGTAAACTCAAATTTTGGTGCTTCTGGTTAATAGAGAGAGCAACATTTTTTCTCTTTTCCATACCTATAATTTTTTTTTTTTTTTTTTTTTTTTTTTTTTTTGTCTACTGAATTGAATTTCACTGTTTTTTAACAGCAAGGGCTTCTCCTTTTGGCTCTTCCCAGTTAAAACAGATGGTTAGATTTATTCAGCAATTAAAATCAAGGTTTATTTACCAGACCAAGGTTAGAGCCAGTGCCGTATCATGTAGGCTTAAAGATTCTGCTAATTTATTTTAATCCACTTAAACCTTTAAGGCATGGATAATGGAAAACAGACAAGAAATCTCTTAAACTTTCCAAATTAAGAGACAAGAGTTTCCTCCCTGTGAACAATAGTTAAGCTCTAGAAACCCTGAAAGGTCAGCAAGGAAGCCTTTGACTACCTTCTTCCTGGAAACCCTATCTCAAAGGTCACAAAACCACAACTAAATTGCCTTTAGCAAAGAACCTAACTAGAGACACATTGCAAGGTACTCAATTGCCTTTAGCAAAGAATGTAACTGGAGATGCATTGCAAAGTCTTAAATGGGAACCAAAATCGATATTCCAACATTTCGGAGGAAACCATTTTTAGCAAGGACATTCAGCAGCTGCTGATGCTGGCACACTAAGTTGAACACACTAGTCTGGAGTGAATTTTCAAATAACAGTGGTACCAATAGAACGATCTAGCTGTTGTGTGGGTAAGTGGACAGATTATCCAGACAACAATTGAGGAGTACATGACATGTACATTCATGGAAAATCTGAGTGGATATGGACAAGAGAAATCCCACACTTTCAAAGAACAGGAAAAGAATTGGCCATTGCAACACAAAGGCCCCCTCTCACATTCAACTTAAATGCCCAGATGAAGGACAGAAAAACTACTAGCCCAGGTGACAAATACATAACAAAACCAAACCAAACCAGGAATGCTACAAACAAAAGCACTGCCACTCCTGCAATTTTAAATCAACTAATTTCCCTTGCATTCAAGCAGGTCCAAATTCTCTATCACATTTCACTTATTAAGTGTCTGGCTCCAGCAAGCCAGGTGAGGCATTACTGAAACCAGTTAGAGAACAGGAAACTGAAACACAGTTTCAGCATGGCACAAGATTACAGGGAGCCTCTAACAGAGTAGAAAATTGAGATTCTTAGACCAGTAGTCCCAAAACGGCCTGAATTAAGTGACTGCTGTGAAACCTCAGAATTAAAACACTGTAAAGCATCAAAGGGAAAATGATTCGTCAGGCCACTTCCCCTGGCCTGTGGATCAGAGTTGTAAGGAAAAACAGCACAGACTAAACCTAAATGGATCATCCAATTGGAATCTGGAACAGGAATAGAAGCTCTTACCTTCAAAAGCAATTGTGGGGTGTTCTTTCCTAACACATTGCTGATGTTCAGCTTCAGTGTATTCAGGTACATTCTGTGATGCTGAGAGATGAAAAGCAAGAAGAAAAAGGCTTGGCAATGACAGGGAAATGGCCTTTAATCTTGAAACAATCATGACTGAAGGGCAGCTGCAGATCTAGCTTCCAAGATAGGCCCACAGAGGATACCTGAAATACAAATAATTCCTCTTTCAGAAAGGTTCCACTCTCAGAAAGGCAAATGCTTATCCAGAGCATGTAACACAGGGAAGGGTGGAGTTCCCTTTTCCTACCAACCCCACTTGTGCTTAAGTATGAAAGGTAACATTCCACAAACAGCACCAAAAACACCAAACCAAAACAACAACAAAAAAAGTCAAAAAAATCCACCCCAATTTACAACCATAAAGAAGGGAAGTGCACAGCTCCCTAAACAGTTATCTCTGTGTGCGCTTAGGGGTGCGTGCCTTACAAATCACCTGGTGTGCAATGGCTAGCACTGACAACATGAAATTTCAAATATCCCAGGTGTAAATGTTTCCCCCAGTGTGGACACCTCCCCCCCTCAATTTCATAATGTGTCCATAGTAAATTCCATGCTAAATTCAAAAGATTGCTAAGGAAAGGCCAACATCACTCACCATGAAAACTGTTCTAACATGCGACTCATACATCTGACCACTGCTGCTTTAAATATCTTGAAACAAAACAAGCCTGTATAAAGGTCTTGCCAGGAAAGTGCTAATTGAGGTAACAGAAAAAATTAGAATAATCTGAAGGGGAAGATGGTGAGAAGAGAGTCGATTGCCTTCATTATTATGGGATGCTGTAGCTCCCAGTCACAAGAGCTGAGGCACAGCTAAGAGGAGGAGCATTCACTCTCAGGTGAGGAGACAGGAAAGTCATGTCTTTTCTACGTGAGCATTTTTAACAACAGTATCAGTAAAGGCACAGCTCTAAAAATTCCCCCAGGGCTACCAGGCCTGAAGCAGAGGATGGAGGATTAATTAGCCCATGCCACAAACTCCCCAAGATGATGCTGCAGCTTAAGAAAATCTGCATTGCCAAATTTAATCTTATTGATGTGCATAGTATATTTTCCTATGTAACTTTGTTCAGTTTTTGCAAGCACATGTTTTCAGACAAATAGAGTCTCCTACCTTTAAATTTTATCTAGTGATAAAGCTGATTCTGATTAAATTCACACATAATGAGATTTTCAATTCCTGCAGGTGTAATTCATAAAGTTAGAGTAACAGTCAACACCTGCAGTATCTGATACATCTATATTTTTATTTGGCATCCCTAAAACACTTTCAGTGACCTGAAATGGGCAGACTGATGGCAGGTAATATGAGGCACTGATGCACAATGACAGGCTTGTGGCACGGAGCAAACTCCAATATAGAGGACAATATTGTGACATTAAGGAGTTGGAAGAAACTTTTAAAGGTCTTCAGGCATCACAAGAGCAATAAGAGATTGCTTACACCAGAAATGGGAGACGGTTTGAAAAATGGATCCTGTGTTTTATTCTTAACTGTATTTCTCTGTGATTTTAAACATGCATAAAGATGAGTTGCCAGTGCATCCATTCTGCACGTCCTCAGCAGCAGCTCCATACTCTGACTGAAAATAGCATCGGCATTCAGGGCTCGGGGTAGTTCTAGGGGACTTGGTTTCCCAACCAGTGTGAGTGAGACATTACAACATTTCACGTTTTTTCCATCCCCATATACATGCAGATTTTATGCAGTGATATATAAAATCCCTTTCCAGCTCTCCAAAAGAGGTTCTACAGCACTTTACTATGGAGGGTGACTGTTTTTAAAAACATAGCAAATATAATGTTAAATTAAGAAATGGGACTGGCAGAAGGAAGAGATGTGAAATCATTTAAAGCTAAGACCAGCCCATCATTTAGTCATTAAGCACAAGCATACTGCAGGGTGTACACCACTGAGTACTGTGGCACCTCACATGATGGACATGTTGTACGAGCCACACTGTAATAAAAATTATTGATGATGAAGCTTCACATTATATTTTCGGCCACTGGATTAAATGATCCTTTCTTTTCCAGTAAAGATCCAGAAATGAAGCAGCACAGAGATGTGAAGGCCAGGGAGATGCATTTTGTATAGCTTTCAGATACACTTAAAGTCAAAGCCAAACTTTCCATAGATAGGAGATGGTTGTTGTGGGAAATGCACAAAAAGCAAAAGGACTTTTTCACTGTCAGATATCCTTGCTGGAAACTGGAAAAGACAGTCATAGAAATCTCACTTTATGCACACTCTACTACTCCCAGTGCAGCCATTACTGGCTAATCCTAGAAAGAAGGTACTAAACTAGACAGCCTTCTACTCTGGGCCAATATGGCCATTTTCATGTACTAATCATCCAAACAATGATCTCAAGCTAGGTGAAAAAAAAATCTTAAAGACACGTGATAAGGTCCTATGCTCCTCTACAGCCCTGTGTGGCATGCAATCAATAGATGAGTAAATTCAAGTTTCACACTCATTATGGTCGTGAAATGATAAAAAGTTGCATACAGGGAAGCTTCATAACATCCCACAGCCTATTCTGTGCCAAAGCAGAGTACATTTACTAGTGTTTTGTCTGGACTAGTTGTAAAATGTGCCAAGTATCTGGATTTCTGCCACTTTCCCTGGGAGATTTTACTACAGTCCAAGAGACTTCAGTGCTCCTTAGAAAGCTGTAACCAGTATTTGGGGTAAAGTTCCATCTTCTTTTCCTTATTGTCATAGGGAAATCCAAAGTGTGCATGAAAATAATGGTTTTGAACTTGAAGTGGAAAGTAATAAATGACCAAACCAAGGTGAAAAAGGAACATTATTAAAAACTCATATCCTTCACTGTGTTCTCTACCTTCTACATCCAATTGCATTCATCACATGTGTGGAGCATTTGTGTGCTGCAAAGTTGAGGAAAATCAGTGTCATGTGCAGCCCTGAGCTGGTGTCTAACTGGAGTCAGAGTCAGTGGGTAAATGCCAGCTTGATCAAGGGCAACAGAAGTCAGAGCCCTAGAGCTGAACAATATTGAGACAGTGGATAACACTGAAAAATCTTAGTTCTTCAATCTGTCCTTTCCCAGGCTTCATTGTTCACTTTTTCTCAGTATTTGAAGACTCTAACTTGGTAGTTCCCAGCTGCTGCAAATTTATTTCCAAAGAGAACCCCACACTCCTAACATGAAGCAGTGCCATGTGCAAGCACAGATCAGCTGCGTGCCAAGAGCAAGCTCATAACTGCCTGGGAGAGTCCAGCAGTTACGAAGTGTTTTAATGAAATGAAATGTTTTAATTTTACTGGAGGTGGCCAAATCCAAGCCTCCCATTTTGCCCAAGCTGCAGATTTTCACTGTGAAGCCTGGACTATGACCAGTGCTTAGGGCCAGTCCCCATCCAGACTGCTAAAATGCTGCATGTCCCAAGCACAGCCCAGAGTAGTGGTGCTTTGCAGTGCTGGAACTTGCCCTAGCCTTAAGCCATTTAGATACAGTTAAATGCTATAAAAAGAGCTGTTCTTATTAGTCTGTCTGCTCAGAATGGCTTAGGGCTCAAGAAATCAGTTGTCAAGGTTTCAGTGCAGATGAGAGACAAGAGCTCAAATCCCTGGTTAAACTGAAATCTCAGACAGGACACATCAATTCTTTATTTGCTCGTCTTGATGCATCTTTACCACCTTAGCTATTCTTCTCCCTGGCCCAATGCAGACACATTAAAAAGAGATTAAAATGTCCAAAAATATTATATGTCCAAGTTTGTCTGCCTTGTCCCTCATGAAAGCCTGTCCTCTGAGCCTCTGCAAAACCCCAAGGGCCAGTGATGGGGCATCTTTCTCCCCTTTTCTACTCCCAGTGAATCCCTACAGCCCTCCGACAGAGAAAGGTCAATAAATTCAGGCTACACTGGATTTGGTGACATTTGCTCCACAGTCAGGTATTTTATAGACCACCACTTCTGCCACCATCTCTTAAATCTCTTAAATCAGGCTTTCTCAGCTCATGGCCCTCCCTGACTATAGTGGCAGTGGCAGGGGATGTGCAAAGAGCTGTTCCATCTGGGAAGGGCAGGAGGTCTGCACACTCAGAGCGTCTCCAAAGCTGAGATTTGCAACCTCAGTGCCCGTGTCAGCACAAACCCATTCTGCCTGCCCACCTCCCAGCCAGGACATTCCATGGCAGCCCAAGAGGGACAGGATAATTCTGCTTTGCCTTGTGGCTTCACCCCGGCTCAAGGGCAGCGTTCAGGGGATCGCCCACAGTCCCTCCCTTATTTATTGTCAGGGCATGAGTCTTTTCCAACTCACCCCGTATTGTATCATTGCAACTCCATTGATTTCACAGGAACTAATCCTGATTTACAGAGGGTAACTCAGATCAGGCCCCTTTTGACTAAAGCTCTGTGTCTAAAAGAAAAATACCTTCAATCAATCTTCAGGGCTTTAAAACAAAGCACACTTTAAAAATGGCTGTACCAGGAATTCATATCCTGCTTTCCTCTGACTGTAACTATCATTTTGACTTAATAAAATGTGACAGTAAAGTTAAAGGATAAAAGAAAATGCTTCATCTTTCATTTTAAAGGAAAGACATGCCTTTAAAAAAGACTAAAAAAAGGAACCTTCTGCAAAAGCTTTAATTCTTCTGTTCAGGATCTTTTGTGATTGCCACAGTTATGGTTTTATTAGACTGGGACAGCAGAGGCAAGAGGAGCAATGGAAAGATGTGGACATTAAAGTATTCAAAAAAGTACTGGAAGAATAAGGGAAATAAATATAAACATTGTAAAGAAAGACAGCTCAGAAATGTGGCTATGACAGGCTGGCACAAGCAACTCTGCCCTAGAAAACAGAGCTCCAAGGCCAACAAAACTATGGTCCTTTATTCATCTGATGCTCCTCACCCTTCCCTCCCTCTCCAGCTGGAATCCATCCCACCCAACTGGCTCCAAGGGCCATTCCACACTATCGAAGAAAAAGCACAGCTTTTCCCTCTGCCCCTGGCCACATGCACACACTCAGCCCTCAGCTGTGCCCGTGCTGGGGACACGGATCTCTCTTACAGCCAAAACATGGCATGTTGCACTTGCATGTCCAGAGGTCAAATCCCATATGCATTGTTAGACTGGATTTGTGAATACTGAGATTCCCTCACTTATTTACTTTGTGAGGCAAATCTATGGAAGTAGTCAAACTATGGCTGAGATGAGAATCTGTGAAGAGATCTTGTTTTGCTTTAATTAAATCACCCTACAGTCTTCAGAAGATTTGGTGAGCTCACTTGGGATTTCATGGCATTTTCTATTCCAAAGGTCTTGCTCTGGCTGTCACCAGGCTCATGTGTACCCACCTTGTTCAGGGCTTCCCATGGCCTCAACTGCAACATCATCTATGAGTCTCACACTGAACTCGCTCTCACAACACCCCAGGAAGACAAGCCCACATTTCCATACATATAATCCAAGGGTTATCTTCAACCCCTCCTGCAATTCAGCTGCAGGGTGCATCTCAAGTGTGTACAGGCAATATGCTGTCTTGTGGCAGAGCAGAAGCTTGAGCTCCATGCTGACCCCTCTCACAGCTCCTGCCCCAGAGAGTCTGCAGGGCACCACTGGCAGTATCACACTAGGTTTTATATCAGGAATAAAACAATTGAGATTTTGCAACACAGGTCAATTCATTGAAACCCTTCTGTTATCTAGATCTGTATAAATAATTCAGGTAACTCTTTGCAAGGGAGAAATCGGTTTTCCCTAATATACTGTTTGGTTCATGGCTCATGAAGCCTGTAGTGGAGCTGAATAGTAATAGTCTATACTTTGATGTTCTTAGGACTACATTCCACAAAAAATTGACAGTGGGGGCACTTTATTTCTAGGGCTCTTTCTGATTGCTGATCAAAGCCACCCAAGACTGGTCAAGGTCCGAAACCAAGCCCACAAAACGCAATGGGATATTTTCATTCAAAACAGGTAACAGAGACAAAACTCTTAATAATGGTTTAGGATAAAATGAATTGGTTGTTGTCAGGCCACTTCTCTGTGGACTGGCGTAGGCCCTCAGTAAACCATCAGCCACCACCTGGCTACCTGGCAGTCCATTGCTACAAGGTCCTGGAAACAGAACTGTTTCCTCACCTGTACAGGAAGCCCTCCAAAACAAGACCCTATTATAGAGAGGTTCCATTAAATAAAGCTGATTCAACAATAAAAGCCTGTGTAACAGCACCAAATATACTGTACCTCTGGACTCCTGCCAAATCCAGTGGGCATAAATAAATACCTGCTCTGCTGACACTCAGACTTGCTTCTGAGTAGTGCTAACCTGACCACACATTGAGTGTGTCCCCAAGTGCTTCAAGAGGCTCCCCAAAGAGCTCTAGATATTTTTTTTTTTACTGGCTACACTTATATAAAGACATGAGAGGCTTTGTTAGCATTTGTTTGGGGTATGAATTCAGCACTTGAGAAAAGGTGCCTTGGAGTCTGAAGCCTTCTGTTTATTCAAAGACTGTATTTGGCGATGAAGGCTCACACTCATTTATCTCCCTGGTGGTATGCTGCCACTGTTTTCTAGAAAGTGCCTCTACAGAGGAGATGGAAATATCTGCTATTTACTGTTCACAGAATGGCCTCTCTGAGACATGTCAAAGTTTTGTCAAAGAATTACCAAAGTTTAGGTAATTCCTGGACTTGGACTGGCTAGGGAATTATTTTTATGTGTTCCATCTGTGAAACATAGAGATGAAGGCAAAGCCTAACACAACAGCAGAATGTAATGGATGCTATGGTACTTAGCACAACTGCAGTTCAGACAGAACATTTACTGGAGCCTAGCTTTAGAATCAGGAACTCCTGACTCCCAGTCAAAGTCTTTGGATGCTCAGCCAAAAAGAGGAAGAATGTACACAGTCCAAGAGAGGAGCCACCCCAGGGCTCATGGGACAGCAGCAACAGCAGGAATAACTATTCCAGAGGCCCTGCCTGCAAGCAGGGAAGCATACACAAGGCTCAGCACCCCTTGCAGTGCAGTCACCTTTCTCACTGAACATGTGATTTGGAATCCTCTGCATGGGGGCTGTAAATCCAAGGTACCAGACATGCTGTTTACGTGCTGCAAGTATCACACTTACTGCAAATTGTCACCTGGCTGCAAGAGCTCTTTCTGGCTTGAGGTTTGGTTCTCAGCCCATAGACTGATGCCTTGAGCCTGTAGCTGTTACAGAAACACCAACTACAAACTACACAATGTAGTTGGTTTGTAAATGGGCAAATTAGCAGAGCCACAGTCCCCAGGACTACACTGCACAGCCACTGTCATTCCAACATCCTCTTGTGTTTGACAGTCTGGAGACAATCCTCTATTTGCAGTGATTTCCAGACATGTGGTGCTCCTGCTTACAGACCTCCCCACTGCACCTATGATGCTACAATGCTGGAAACTGAGGCAGGACACAGATTTGTCACTCAGTCACTAGTATCTGCAGACAGTTTTAGACATAAACAGAAAGAGGAATTAATTCTTTCTGACTCTTCAAAATGCTTTTGGTATGGGCTTATCTTTTGTCTCACTGTTTAATATGAAAACCATAAGTGTTATTGAATTTTTTGACTTACTAAAGTATTAACCATTGTTTTACTGACACTATTTTTTATTCAGCTCTAATTATAGAGTCTATTGCAGACATTCCATGGAATGTTTAGTAAGGAAGTTAGTGACAATAGTTTCAAATTATATTAAACCTAATACAGGTTGGTAACTCACAAAGTTTCTCTCTTCAACACCGTGACAAGTACAGTCCCCAGATTGTGCCGTGCAGATAGGCAATCCTGATAAACTATGTAACAGTTACTGTGGTGCCCCTGTGTCCACAGAGCTGGGAAAACAACAGAAAGCAGAAAACCAAACCACTTAATTTTCCTCTGACCTAAAGCAATCCCACAATTCAAGTGTCCAGAAGACAAACACCGAGCCATGAAATTATGACACCAACAAACCTCCTGCCTGAGAGTCAGCCGTAACATATGGGCTGGCCTTTTCCAGAGGCTTGTTTTTCCTGTTAAAACCTCTGACACTACCTCCAGCTTCTGCCACCCACTTCCTTCTACTCCATCCAACAAATCCTCTTGCATCACTGACACAGCCCCAAATGCCAGAGTCAAAGGCAGTTGTTGCACATTGCAAACCCAACTCATCCCTCCCAGCAGCTCCTTCCTCCACTGCTGTGATGGAGAAACAGGATGAGAAGAACTTTTAATGCTTGCCCATGCAGGAGAGAGAAACCAGAGCTTGTTTGTTTTGTCAAAGATTTGTGATTACCCAGTGCCACATAACACATAGTCATGGTTTAATTGTAACTCTAGGAGAAGAAGCATAAACCATCCCTGTAGCAAAACTCCAAGTTTCAGCCTGTTTGAAAACAAGAATATGTTTTGCTGCATTGTCTTCTTGGCACAGCACAGCATCATTTATCATACAGAAACCTTTGGCTAGAAAGCATTCAGCCAGCCTCCATATGCCTCAAATGTGAAGAGACAAAACAAGAATTATCAGCCAGACTCTTTTTTTCTTCTGCCATGCTCAGCTTTTCTCATACTTCTTGCAACAGCAGGTACCTGTTGAGTGCCTTACCTCTGTTAAGTGTTCCCCTCATTGGAGCAGCAGGGCTGCTTTGGTCTGTCCCAGCTCTTGCACTGTACTTGGGACTCTGAAAAGCAGGGCTGCTCTTCCCAGATCCTTCTGGCTGCAGGGCAGCACTGCAGAACATACACAGCTCACAAATGACAGGTTATTACCGACTGCTGTGCATGAACAAAATGGGACTGAGTTCTCATCTGCTAAAAACAACAGTGACATTAATTTTGCCACGAAAAATATATGATGATCAACAGTTTCTGAAAAGACAGAGCTGAATTTCCCCCTCCTTCCACACATGCTATGCAACTTCTTGGATACCAGGAGCATGGTACTGTGTTAGCTAACTGAAGCTCACCAGCCTCAGAACACAGGCATTACTATGCTGGGTCATGGAGACATCTTTCTAGAGCTTTCCTCAAAAAGAGTATTTAGGCAAAGGCAAAGTCAAGCAGGAGAGCTGACCTTCAAAAAGGCCTTGGCTGCTTTCTGTTAATGAACTGAACAGTTGTAATTTTCTCTTCCTGCAGATTTACTTTAACTAAACAGTACAGAGTCCTCATCCTGTAGCAGGACTCTCTAAATTCCCAAAGACATCACAGTGATCCAGAATTTAATGCAAATCCAATGATCTACAACTTAGCTAAGAAATTTCATTCTGGAATAAAAGGGAAGAATATTTGAGACTGAAAGCTGGGATCCTCCTCTGCACTTATGCTTTTGACCATCAGATGTCCAGCCAAGATTGGGTATCTGAATATTTTCTCACCAGGCAGGAGAAGCAGCCTGCCAGAGGACACCCCAGCCCTGGGGTGTCAGCTCTTTACCTCAGAAATGCTTTAAAACACCCAAACAATCCCTTAGACAGAAACTTCATCATAATCTTCCAGAGGCAGGGTCTGAGCAAGCATTTGGGAGATGAAATAATTTTAATACAGTCTGAGGCCAGCCTTCCTAGAGAAGATGAATTATTTGTAATGAATTCCAATCACATGGTGCTCCAGCCCCCACACCTTCATCCTGCATATATAACCAAATTAGTTTAGGAGATGTAAGTTATTCAGGGACTTAGCTGTTCAGTCTGGCCTTGGAGGAGTTGCTCTCATTATGGCTTTTATGCAAATTCTGTCCTCCAAATCTCTTCTGAATCAATTATTACTAGATTAATTTAAACATGTCCACCTGGGGTGCCTGTATATCATGTGCCTCATGTTAAAAAGTAAAAAGGATGATAATGAATTCAGGAGGTGACTGAAACAGATTCCTGCTTTGTGGAAATGTGACCTTTTTGCATAATGTCGTAAAAGAAAGTAGTTCCTTCAAGAAACATGGCAGATAGGGCCGTTCGTTGGATCAGCTGGGCTTTCAATCACTCTTTGGAAATTAGCATGATACAATAAAAAATTAATAAGAAATTTAAAAAAATATCACTTTAATGCTCCAGACTATTAAAGTCTTTGATGGACTACTAATTGAAATGTAATGCTTAATTTTAAGCAATGCCATTTTATTAATGGTAAAAACTTGAATTAATGTCATTAACCAATGTTAATATTACAAATCCCCTGAGGGATAACAAAGCAATTATGTTATTCACAGAACTGAAAGGGGGAAAAAGATGTAATCTGTACATGACTGCACTAAGGCAGAAGAGACTGCTTCCATCTGCATTTCCTCTGCTGAGAAAGGGGGTTTGTTTGTTTTTTTGAGCAAAGAGGAGGGAGAGGAAGAGAAGAACTTGTGCTAAGTTAATTACTGCTGATTTTCAGGCACTTAATAGCTAGGAAATTATTCTGTTACTCAAACACCATACTGTGGGGACCCTGGAAAAATAATTTGGGAATGAGAAATTGATTACAAACCCTCCTTCTTGGAGGTCTCCCCTGTGTGTGCTTGGCTGCTAACACATGAACTAACAGCCTTCACCTGATGGAAAAGCTTGATGCAAATATGCAGCCCTACACCTGGCAGCAAATGGCTTTATGAAGCTGTGCTAGATTGTATCTGCCAGGGATCACCAAGGAGAACACCTTCTGCACTACTGAGTGCCCTCAATTTCATGTAAGGGCAGGTGCTTTTATTTTATATAGTTTAGCAAGTTCAGCATCTTGTCAGATCCACTGCTCATACAGCAGGGGAGATGGGGTTAGACTTAATTAAAGCACCAAAACCAATGCTCTTGATAACTGGCAGAAGTCACATTGCCAGAGGGAGTAAGAACTTTGTATGGTGCTGTTATAATACTGCATTTAATCCATAAATAACCATGTTTGACATAAACCCTGGATTAAGTATTTTTTTATTGTCTGGCTCATAATTCAGAGACAATGGGGAGATTCAGCAAGCCAGACCATGAAGAATTCCCCAAGGAGCTACAAACCTTTTTATTGCTAAGGATCCCAAAGGCTTTTGCTTTTTATTTACAAAAAGTGAAAGTACTGCAATGCACCCAACATACCATTGTCAAAATCCAAATGCCTCCTTCAGTGTGCACTTTTCAATGCAACCAGTCAAATGTGTCACAAATTCACAAACAGTATTAACCCATGGGAAGAGATACAATAATTAATTTCCTCTGTTGCATGTAACAAGACAATGCTCTGGTGTAAACCAGCACTGAGGATGCTCAGGAGGTTCTTCTGAGACTATCCTGCCAAGCACTTTCTAAAAATTAGGTTTCTTTGCAAAAAAAACCAAAAGCACTGACACTAATTACTACCATACTTCCTATTTATGTTGCATAGGATGTAAAACCTCAATACCAACTCAAAATAAATTAATTGGAAAAAAAAAAAAAAAAAACCTAAGGCTATCAAGGGAATGAGAATCTATGTCTAAACCTGGCTGGACAGAATAACATTGATTCATACTTGGTGGCTGGGACCAGAGTGTCTTTCTTTGTAGCCCAATCACAGAACACCCAGGTGCCTCTTTATGTTTCTGTTCAGGATAAAAATACAGCTATAAAACACGAGATTTGAGTATTTTACTTAAATTGATATATTACTTAGCAATCATATTATGAATGGCAGAACAAGCAAGGGGAAGAATTACTGCAAGGTTTCCACTCTGCTTACCAATGAGGTCGTGCACGTGGCAGGCTTCAGTCTGTGGAGCAGGTTATGCTCGACAGCATGATAGCTCTTCTCCGGCAAATTTGCAAATCATTGCATTTTCGTCTCCCAGCAATGGTTCCTCTTACCTCTTGTCTCCCCCATCTCCTCAAAGAATAACATGAAACCTCCTTTGTAGTATCTCCATTCCGTCACTCTTCCATTTTCTCTTCCAACTCCCCACTCCCAATTTGAAAACGAGAGAGGGGAAGCCACTGAAGACACCAAGGTCAAGGCGGAGCGAGACAAAGTCAAATTCATGCAATCATTTAACACTACACGCCATCAGACCATTACAGAGACATGAGATGTTATGGATTGCAGCTTAATAGATGGCAATAGAGGATGATGGGGGAGAGGAGAAGAGAAAAATGTTCCTTCTGGGCTGAGACTTGCTGATTAAAGTGCACGAGTGGGCAGGGGACAGCATTTGTGTTCATAAAGCTGAGTCTTACCTCTCGATATTAATGGACACACCATTGTCGCCAGACGCAATGTTTTGTTATTGCGTGATTAATTGAGAGTCAAACGCAATGACATATTACAGGCAGGATAAAGCTGTCACTGGAAAGCAATTCTTCACAGTAATTCCTGCCAGTCTCTACAGTCTGAAATTGCATACCTCGTTACAGACGACCCCTCAAGCACAAATGCATTACATATCTTTATATAAATAACAGTGACTAACAACGACAGTCTGAGGTAATCTCTGTGGGATGTGAAATAGGGAAAAAGGTAAGGCAGAGAAATTGCCTTCAAATATTAGTAAGCTTGTCTGTGCTAATCCCCATCAAATGAACCATTTCTCTTTTCCTTTAAAATAAAAACTGTTCCTGCTGGAGACACAGAAAGTATGATAAAAGGACATGTTGTGACATAAATGACAACTAGAAGCCTTACTTCTTCAAAAGGCCACTAGTTCTAAATCTTAAAAATGTATCTTGATCAAGACTAATTAAACTTCGACACAGTCGCTTTATCACTTACTTAGGTCAGTAAGTATCAGTAACTGGTCCAGCTCACTTTTTTAAAGCCACCAGATCAAAGACTCTTTTACATTTCTTTTGGCAGCAGCAAGAAGATATCAAATCATTAATTTTCTTCATGCATTTTATTTCAGTCAGAATCACTGCATTCAAAATACAATGCAGGGGAAAAAAAATTGACGTTGCTCAAGGGAAAGGAACAGCCCAGGGGAATACAGGTGCCCAGGAAAACCGGCTTGCGTCACTCATGCTCTGTGTATGACAAATTCCTGGCTGTATTGCCAGGAGTGGCACACAGTTGCCTGATCTCCAGCTGGCATTCAGCATTTCCCATACCAATGGCTAATGGTCAGATCTGCTGCAGTGCTCTTTTCTTCTTGTCTGATTGGAGCCAATACCCCACAACTCGAGTGAGCAATATTTTAAAGACTCACCATCAGATAGGGTGGCATCAACCAAAACCAACAGTACCTTCTCTTTGACAAGCCCTCCATTAAAGAGTTCCATTTCACACCACCACTGCGACACAGTTTTAAGCCATTTCAAGCTCAACCGCTTGGACTTTCTATTACCAACCACTTGTAAACTAATGAAAAGTCATGCAAAGGTCTTTACCTGCTGGGAAGATGTTCTCTACCTCCTCAGAAGACAGGCTCTTGCAGTCTCTCTTAAATCTGCCACTGACAGGAGCCAAGAGAAATGGGGACAGGAAAACACAAAGCCTGGGCTGTCCTGTGGCCTGGAGGCAAATAGCAATTTCTGTCTTCACCTAACCCAACCAGAGCCCTGCAAGAGAGTAGATCTGTGTCCACTGGCCTTTTTAACAGCCCCTTAATGACCGTTAACTTTTTTCAGCCAGCCATTGATTCTAATGGCATGTGCATTCACACACAATAATACCTCAGACGCCCTTCATTAATTTACCATGCATAATTTCTCTGAAAGCTTTTGCCAATAGAATACCCCTAAACTGACTCACTAACTCATGAAGATAAAGCACTTTCTGTGTGAAACCATTATGCAGATGCACAGCATTCTACTCAAATAAGTTAAAAAGTAGGTATTGTTCCGTGTCTACCCATTTTTTGGACACAGCAAAGTACCAGGGCTTGAAAATGTAAAGCTGCTGCTGGAGTATCCGGTGTGACAATGAATATGTAAGATACTCCAGGCTGAAGAAAGAACAAGAAGAAAAAAGGCAAATTATATGAAAAAGCCTTTCTGCTGTTAAGTTCCTGAAATCTTTTACAAATTTCAACAATGGGAAGTCCTAAAAGCGAAAGGCTGTTAAAACACCAAAGGAAAATACAGCAATATAGATATTCACAGGCCTAGGTCCATTCATCCGGAGAGAGGGTGGGGGAAGATCCAGCAAAGGGAGTGTATTAGAAACAAACCATCCCACAGAACCAGGGTTTAGAGCTGTCAGGAGCTACAGTGCTGCCGTTAGCCTTGCAGTAAATTATGGAGCTGTCAGCATTTTCCCATTATAAATCTCTCGAGCCTCCTCTTATGTACACTAATGTAAGATTCAGACCTCAGTCCCATGGTGGCAATGATGTTGCAGACAAAAGCATCACAGACCCCCTTTGGAAATATAAGACCCATAAATATAACCTGTGGTCTTATAAACTCTAGAAGATGTTGGTTGTAGGGAATAAAAAAAAAGGCCTTTGTTTCTTTTTTCATAAATTACAATTAGTTTGTTTTTAAACAAAGTCAGAGGATGAGAAGTGAAGAGCTGATTGAAAAGGTGATCAGGAATAGGATCCTCTTTTGCACTACATGCAAGTCTTCTATCAACTTGCAAGTTTCTCATCCCTTTCTGGAGGACTGGTCACAGAGCCCATGAACACTGAGACTCCAGTTCCACTTCCTATAACTTCCTTCCACTGAGACTTCCACTTCCTATAACCTTTCCAAGGTTATAGTTGCTGTCCTAGCTCATGTAAAAAAAAAACACCTTCCACAGACAGTCACATGTGAGGCCCTGTAATATTAAATTTGGAGGTAAAATAAAGATTAAAATAAAATTAGATCTGAAAATTTAATCTGTCTCAAATTCATGAGTTGTGGGACTCAGGGTTTTGGTTTCTCATCAATGAGTAGTGAACCACTTGCAGGGAGTTCAGAAGCCACAGAGCAGGTGGATTAGGAGCAGAGCTCTTCAAAAATTCTCCATTAACAGCAAGCCTCATTTTTAAGAAATTGGATTTTTTGTTGTTATTTCAGGATATAGACTGCAAAAGACGCCCCGTGTACTTCTGTGCAAAAAAAAAAAAAAAAAAAGATAATTAAGACTGGCAGTATATGTGGGGGCAATGTGCTCACATGGAGATACTTTAAGTGAAAACCACCAGGAGGATTTTGGCAACATTGATTTAGTACAAAGGATATAAGCCATTGTCAGCATAAAGGTAATGAAAACTAAGGGAAAACACCTCTGCCTGGAGTTAGTATCGTTAAAAACCATTAATATTGCCACTAATTATACACATTTAACTACAGCTCTGCCTGGAACTGTAACATCACAACATGCCAATAAACTGTCTAGGGAGTAACAGACTGCTTCAAATGTCCCTAAATATGTGTTTACAGATGATAAGGGGAAAAGTGATTTATCACACTTGAAGAGGAGCATCTTCCCTCTCCTCTCTTTATTTTTTTCTATATTTACCTTGCTGCAAACACCAAGCTCTTCCTCCATGCTCTTGAGGCCAGCCTGGGATGCTGAGCCTGACCTGTCAAACTGGGCAGACTTGGGCAGGGGCTACAGCTCTCCAGTTACTCAGGGGCCAGTAGTAAATCTCAGCAGCACATACATGCCTGTACTAGGCATCAAGTAGTGCATATGCTGGAGGATTTGGGACTGCAAGCAGTCTGTCTGCTCCAGATAAAGTAATGACTCAAACACAAGGCAGGAGACACTTGAGGCTCCCCGTGCGTGCGACAGCCCAGTAGAGTTACAGCCACCCCCAGCCCTCCGTTCAACAGGAATAGCAAATCACTCCTCATGTTTTGCTAACCCTTTAGCAGTGTTTCCATACAATACCATCCTTTGCTCCTGGCTTGTGTATTGTAGGAAAAAAAGTAGGACAATGATTCCCTTCTTAATTTCTGATTTTTACTTTTTTTTTTTTAACTGTATAGGGTATTTTACTGAAATCTTGCCGTATATGTGCTTTTGAAGTAACCAGCATAGCACTCTGCTTCAGAGAGAATATATAACAGCAGAATAAAATTCTATCCATATGTCCAAAATACAAGGGGTTCACAGTAGAGCTGGCAAATGGTGTAATTAATCCTGACTGCATTTCAGCAAAGACAAATCTAGAAATAATGTACAATTTCTCTCTTTGTGAATTGCCACTTGAGAAAACTCCCTGCTTTGTATCATATATACCCAAAGCAAATTTTGGAGATTGTTTACAATAAATCAAATTTGGGACAGTGTTTGACTGATGAAATTTCAAACACCATCTCTTTATTCTTTGAGTGCTCCTTTTATAATGTCAAGTTAACAGAAAAAACACAGCGGATACACAGACGCCAGACACATTCAAAGGTTTCCATCTGGGCTTTAATTACTATCACAGTTGCCTCACTAAATTGAATACGTTCCTCCTCCTCCTAAGGGCTTTGCCTTGTATCTGATTTAGCTTGCTTTGCCTTGATGAACAAAATCTGGTATAATCATTTTCTATGATGCCCCTGAGGAGCATCATCCCATGTATAAACTTGTTGCCCTGTAAGTCAGATTTTTACATTTCTCTCTTCAGACATTATCCTGAACTGTAGTGATAGATTTTTTTTTCCTTCAGGAAATTATTTTGGATAAGTTCTAAAGCAGATTTTCTCCAAAAGCCACAATTAGATTACATTAAGTCACTATTGTTATTGTACAATTAAAAAAGAGGCAACATGTCCAAACCACTTCTTCCAAATGCAGAAGACAAACAAACCCCCCTTTCTCCCTCTCCACACAGCATCACCTGTTCCTGACCCCACTGACCAGTTCATTATTGCTTTCAGATGGTAATTAGTGAGGCCAGACAGCCTGAGCTTTGCCATTTCTCCTGACCTGTTAGGCTTGGCCTCCCTCAGTTATTATCAGTGTCTTTCTCTAGGTGTTCTCAGAGAGCAGGAAAGTGTGTGCCATCTGTTTAAGCTCTCCTGATTTGAACGGTTAAATAAAAACACATAACATCATCCACAAAAATGCCATTGTTAGGGTTCTGCAGCAGGCTCTGAACCCTTTATAATTAACTGCAGAACTACTTGTTGGTTTCCAATAAGGTCATTCTTTCAGTAATCAGAGGTGGTCCCAGGAGGTAGTACATAAATAGCCTATATTGAAGCCTAAATTGGGCTAACTCAGAACTTCCTGTACTCTTCACTGCAAATAAAGCAAATATTTATAGACTCTTGTAATCTTTGAGGTTCCTACCTAAGAATTAGCATCAGAGCAGCTCTTTTTGCTCATGGTAGATCAGAATCCTAGCAAATGCCAGGATTTTCAAGAAAGAGATTATCAAGAAAGCTCAGATTCCTCAGTGTATTATTTTTATTTAAAACTCCCTCACTACCATTTAGATATAAAAATAAAATAAAATAAAATAAAATAAAATAAAATAAAATAAAATAAAATAAAATAATTAATTCAAAAGGAAGATGAAAACAGACTTTGAAGGAAAACATCCCTCTGTTAAAATATTGTTAATTCATATTGCTACAGACTTGGAACATCTGGCTTCTATTCTGGGTTCTGCCACTGACTCCCTCTGTAGCCTCAGGCAAGTCCTTTCAGCTCTAAGTCTCCATTTTTTCTTTCTTTGCAAGCAAGTAAGAGTTTTCCTTAATTCTCCCCTTTACTTTCTGTCTTGACCACCCAGACCCATACACAATTTTAAAGAAGGCAAGTATTAACACTTCTCACTGGATGCACCAAATAAGTAGACACTTCTCTGAAGGATGGAGGCTCTGGACTGTAAATACCTTGGGGTAAAGACCATCTCCTAACATTTGTGAACTCTTCTGTTTTTAGAGAATTTAGAGAAGGCTAATGTTATTCTGTAGGAGTTTCTGGAAGCAGCTGGCTGAGTTTCTGCTGGAATCATCACTTTAAACATTGTTGGGATGTCATTGTTTTATTCAGAGGTGTCAGAACGCCTAGAGCTTTGGCCAGCCATCTTCTCTCATTAGTAATTTTTACACAAGTCTAAATAAATGTGTTTGTACTGTGCCCAAAGTAATGCAGCTCCTGTGTGCCACATTAACACAGCTAATAAATAAAAAATCCTATTCATGATATTCTTACACCAAGCCAGCAGTAGAAAATGGCCACTCATCAGGGAAGTGGGAAGCATTAGTGGCTGGGGTGGATGGTGTCAGCAAACAGGCTCCAGCTGGAACAGCAAGCAACTTTATCAATTATTTTCAATAGCAAACTGCATTTCCTTGCCCCTCTACCCCCTCATAGAGAAGGTCTGGTGAAAAGCATTGTACCCATTTATCCTTAGCAAGCTCTTGAGCCAGCAAGCCCCTTTGTTACATTCTGGCCTGGAAACTGAGACCTGAATGATCTATGCTGTACGGCTGCTGCCTCTGCACAGTGCAGGAAGAATGATACCAATGGGCAGTGAAGAATACTCCTTCCTCAATAGCTGCCACCAACATGCTAGATACTTTTCAAATACACAACATACAGCCTAAAAGTGCTATCAAAGAGCTCCCAGGCACCACTGGAACACAAATTAACACACAGGAGAACGTCTCTGTGAATACATCAATGGAACTCCATGCCTCATGTCTGGACTGCACCCAGCTGTGGTGCAGCTTCCTTACATCTCCTTATCACTATCAATCCATCTTACCTGGAATGATAAAATGATCTCATTTCACAAGAAAGTGTTTTAGAACAGAGACTTGACTTTAGAGACAAACATAATTAACTATCATAGCATGTATACACATTTTCCCCTAGAAAAATAGAATTTCGGACTAATCAGATTATTTATTTCTTCCAGGTAGCATGATTAATGGTTTTCCCATTTCACAGAATAAACATAGTTGAGCAAGCATTCCAGAACCACAGTATCCCATTGAATTCCCCCAGCCTGTGGGCTTACAGAGCAAAGGCTCCCATCTCTTTCAGCCAGGAAATGAGCTCCTGTCCTTTTAGGACTGGGTACTACCAATACAAATAATCCTGTATCATCTTACTCAGATGCACTGAGTCTTTGATAGAAGCAATTCCATGAACAGTCTGCAGAAACTCCCCCTCTCTGCAGTCCCAGTTCAGAGCTCTTTATTTCCAATGCCTTTTTCTTCACCTCTCTTTTTCCTCAGATCAGCCAAGCTTCCAGGCTCAGACAATTACATTTTTTCCAGAGCAATGGAGCTAATGTTACTCCCAACAAAGTTCAAGAGATTTACAACAATATTCATGGCCAAGAAGACACTTGACAGAGGAGAAAGATGGTGCCTTCCTAACCACCAGGCTTGCAAAAATCCAAAACAAGAAATCATTTGCTTGTGCTCGTAGAAAATAATACTGTACTGTGATTTTAAAAAGAGAACTACTGAAATCTTGGATTGCTAAAAGCAGCCTTCTATGAATCCTGGGTGGTTCACTATGAAGACGACAGTTGCCCTAGAAACCTCATAAACTGGAGTGGCAGAAAACTGAAGTAGATGAGATCTGTCAGAAAAAGTTTGGCACCATCAAACCAATGCTTTGAAAGCATAAAAATGACTAATTGTCTGTGTTTTCTTTGCCACATCAGACAAAAGGCTTTCCTGGCAGTGAGGGACAGATTTCTGAGCTATGTTTTGCTATTCACTCATCTGCTTAAATTTTGAGTGTAGGATTTAAAGCTTGTTTTAAAAAATTTAAAAGCTTCTTTTATTCAAATGAAAGCTAAGTAAGTAATGGGTTTGTGTTCTTTCCCCTTCTCTTCCAAAGGCCTTAGTTCAGATAACCTTCTGAAAAAGACTGGTGTCTTGCTGGTCCTAAACCTTACTCAACCCCACCATAAAGACACCACCTAACTCAGCCCAGGTCTTATTTTATGAACAGAAGATTATCAAGAAAAAAAAAAAAATTGGAGGTCTGATCTGTGATGCATTGATGCACCAACCTTACTTTGAACAGATTCTGACTTGTCATATCAAATTTACAGAATCATAGAATCATCTTGGTTGGAAAAGACCTCCAAGATCAAGTCCAACCATTTACCCAGCACTGTCAAGGACACCACTAAACCATGTCCCCAAGTGCCACATCTACAGGTCTTTTAAACCCTTCTAGGGATGATGACTCAACCACTTTCCTGGGCAGCCTGTTCCAGTGTTTGACAACCCTTCCAGAGAAGAAATTTTTCCCAATATCCAATCTAAACATCCCCTGACACAAATTCAGGCTCTTGCCTCTTGTCCTAAGACTTGCAGCTTGCAAGAAGAGACCCACCCTCACCTTACCACAGCTTCCTTTCAGGTTGTATATAGAGAGCAACAAGGTCTCCCCAAAGCCTCCTTTTATCCAGCCTAAAGAACCTGAGTTTGCTCAACCACTCCCGGTAAAGACTTGTACTCTAGATTAACTACTCAAGGTAGTGACTTTTGCCAAGCCCGCTAATCCTGATTTCTCATCTACAGTAAATACACAACAACACTGAAAAAGAGAAGGTTGAGTTCAAAAAGAAAAAAACCCTTCATTATAAAGTATTTAGACTTGTGTTTCCTTATTTGGCCTCTTCGTTTCTCATTCCTTTTCCCTCCCTTTAACTGGCCAGCTGCCAATAGAAAAGAAGAGATAAGCAACAAAAATTGATTATAAGCAATAAAAGGAATTTTAAACTTTCTTAAGGACTGAGCCAGAGCAGGAGGGAAAACTGAGGAACTCTGGACTTGCTACACTCTTCTTCATGGATCCCAAGTGATGCCAGTGTATTTGTGCAAGCAGCACACAAGCAAACAGCACAACTGTTGGCATTCTCTCTGCGCACAGGGAAGCAATTTTCCCCTTTCATTTATTATTCAAAACTTGCTGCAGCCATTCTGCAAATTCAGTGTATCTCCTTCAATGCAACAATGAGATTGAGATGCAGATTCTTTCCCTTGTGTTGTTTGTGGTGTTGGTTTTTTTTTCCCTTGAATACTTAGAATGCTGGATATGGGTTTTCTTTCTACTTAAATTTCTCTTTTCAATTTGGAGATGATTTAAACTATGCAGGATGCAGACAGGCAACAAGTAAGAATTTCTTGCTCTGATCCATGCCTTCTCTTCCAGTCAAGCCTGCAAAAATAACCCTTGAATCCTCAACATGGACACATCACTTCGAATTTAGAGAAGAGATAGCCCCAACTCTCCCAAAAATGGTTTGGGTTTTGAATGGCTTCAGAGAAAATGCTGTCTCCTTTTCCTCTCTACACTAATTAGTACAAACCATAGTCAACTCCTTTGCAAAAAAGCAAACATTTAACACTAATAGCCATTATCATTAGTAACTCCCTGCTTTTGAAAAAAGCCCTTGACTGCAATCCCCAATATTTATTCTCACTTGATGTTAAGATGACAGATTTGCCAACCAGCTTGGAGGTGAAATAACATCAGTGGGCCACCTGCTCCCTTGAAGTTTAGCTTTAATAATGCAATGCAATATCATAAGATGAAGTCATCTGATGCAATTGATGCAGGAGGAAGATGTAGATTTTGTCACTCTCTGAAAATTTTGATTTAGGCACCAAAATAATCTGTATTGTTGTGCTCCTACATATCCAAACTAAACAGAGCAAAGTTAGAGCCATCCCTGGTGTAAGCCTTGGCTTGGCATGGACCCAAAAAAATAAGAGCATAGATTTCTTCCCACAGTGCAGGGTTGGCAGCCACCCTGCATTCCTTCTCCAGATAAAGTGGAATATCTTTGTTTTGCTTTGAGAAGTTAATCATTTTATCATTGAGGCTTCATAACATACTGCATAGGAGTGTCTCTGGACAATATCCATCCTGTGGATGGTTGGTTACCTGTTCACTCACTACAGCAGCACTTCAGTTTCTGCACTGTCAGGGCTGTGCGACACAAATCGGATTTCATTTCAATATTGCATCAATGCCATACCCTGAACACGAAACACCTGTTTGTACACAACATGTTAGGAGCCAGATTGCACAGCTGTATTCAGTCCAAGGCCTCTGACAAGAGCAGAAATGTACCATCCACATCAGCAGATCGATTGCCTGGTCCAGGTCTGATTTTAGGGGCAGGACTGCTCAGCAAAAACTCTGGATTTGAATCTAACACAGTCTGGGTGGTTCTTCTAACCTTTGTGAACACTAACTTGCTTTTTGGTGATGTGGTGCTTAGATTCCCTGCTCACTTTACCAAAATATCTTAGTTACTTAAATTTGTGAAATGCATTGAGGTTTTAGGGTGAAACAGGTTGCAGGGAGTCAGAGCATTGCTGCAGATTTGATCAAATGTGCTGTATATACACTATGGGGAATGCTACAGTTCTACCAGTATAGAATGCTAGCAGACTTCTGCCCTTTGTACCTTGATATGATTGGCATGATATAGAGGACTAAGTTTCAGAGGAAAATTTAGTAGTATAAGCCCTGTCATCCCAGCCTGGCTATCTGCATGACTTATGTGAGTTATTGCAGTAACCCACCTCCAACATTCACAGTTCTAGTGAAGATTATCACTCCTGTTAAAAAGATACCAAGTCCCTTGTTCCCACTAGTGGGAAATCCTTTTAGGAAAAATTGTGAAGCTTTAGACTGTCTGCTTTGTAACCTAGAAAGCAGGAGACCCTACCAAATAAATGTGTAAGCCTGGGTTCTTCACCATTAATTAGGCTGGGATGAAAGCCGTGCTTTTCATACATAGCCTAATATATTAAATGTGAGGGTCTTGACAGTGAAATCAGCTCCAGGTTTAAATCAGAAAGCAGAAAATCCCTGTGTAATTTCAGTGGTGCTACTTCACTGAATAAAAGTTTACACCAAATTCAGGTCAACTCAATGCCACCTGCATTGGCTGGTATGACATGCAATGGGTGAGAATTTCTTTGCCAGGAGCAGGCACCTGCAGAACTTTTTTCTACCTTTTTTCCTACCTGCAGGGGAACGGAACTGATCATTGACAGAGTTTGAAATACACCCGAGTATCATCTAGGCAGAGCCTCTATAACAACAGAGCATTACCAGTTACAGGGGCTCATGTTTTTCTTCCTCCTCCATTGAATAGGCTGCTAAATGAACAAAATCAATTTGATCTCACACATCTAACTACCATATTAGAAAACATTTCAAGAGCAGCTGCTGCCTACCTACAACTCTCTAATTCCAGCCCAAACAATCTGTTTCCCAGTTGTGGGAGAGCAATCCACAAAAGGACCCAACAATCAGAGTCAGCAGAGAGGCGACGTTGTGCCTCCGTCTCTGGGATGCAGCTAATTACAAAGGACAATTATTATAATTAATGCCAGTAGATGTGGCCAAGTCTCCCTGCAACTGCTGTGCGGAATTTCTACCCCTACTTCAACCAAAAACCATCTGTCAGACAGGAAAAGAACAAAATAAAACCCCTCCTTGCCAAAGATTCTCAGTAAAATGCTTTATTGCTGCTAACCTGGCAGTAACAGGGAGATCACACAAGTTTCAAATAGGAACCACACTGAGAAGTGAAAATCCCTGACTTCATATTCTCTGCCCCATCACGTAAACAGTCCATTGATTTATGCAGCAAGAGGCTGTTGCTGGAGAGGTTCAGGGACGGATAAGTTACACACTCCTGTTTGTCATGAGCTGGTTTGTTTTGTATAGAAGCAGAGATCAGCTGGAGAAAATGGACTGGAAATGCTGCTGCTGCAGAGCTCTGTCAAGGTAGTGAGTTATGCAAACGCCACTTGATACTGACCATTTGCGCATTTAAATTTTCTTATCCTTGCACCTTAGTGACCACTTGAAAGGCAATAGGAATAAGGACAAATTATGAAAGTAGATATATCATGCTCCTGACTGATCCGTGCACATACTGTTAAAAGAATTTGGCTATGCATGAAATTTGTTGACTATGTCAGGCTTCTTTCTGTGCAACACACAATGTCCACACAATTGTCTGTCATGGTGATCTGATTTCTTCTGAGCAGATCTCCTCTTGCTGCTGTGCTGCAGGTGAGCTCTTGTCAAAAATTATGCCCCCCCCCCCCCCCCCAGTGATCTCTTTATCTCTTGCTTCAGGCTAGATATTGGCACCCAGACCACTTTAAGAAATTTGGTGATGGCACTCAAGCATACCTGAACCAGCTGAGACTGTCACACACTCAAGCACATGTTGTCCACTAGAGAAAAAAGAAAATGGCCAAGACAAAAGCGTTACAAAACAGGAGTGTTTTCAAAAGTGCTACATAGTGAATAATATTGGGTTTTTTTTCTTCCCAAAGGGTAATTCTTAGTGGCATACTAAACTAATAGCTTAAAAAGTTTCAATACTACCTTCTTCTGGACAGTCATAATGCTGCTGGAAAGACTCAGACTCACAGCACATAGTAACACATTAACACTGCCTGGTGGGCAGGCTCCAAAGAGTTGAAAACGCACAACTAGAGTCTGCTGAAGAGATACCTGCAGAAGAATCCACAGCCGTTCACTTCCACCAAGTTATTACAAGATCAAAGAGGATGTGAATTGGGGCTAGCACGGCTGGAACACCTGGTTCAGCTCCTAGCTCTGCAAGAGGTAACTTACTCAATTTAATGCAGGCAGATAGATATGGGCAACTTACTAGTATTTGCAAAAATATCTGAGGATATATTTCTATTCATCCCTGTTACTGAAATAATTATTGAAATAGATTTCTGCTGTCTGCAGTGCCTCATGGGTCAGAGTTAAGGTGTCTTTGCAGGATATTTCTGTCCAGGTGCACTGAATTACATACATGCATTGATCTGAGCTGAATGAAGATTTGTTCTTCCAAGTGCTTGTTGTACTGCTATGCAACATTCAACATAAGTTAATTAAAAACTGCTTAGTAGTCTTCACACATCGGCTAATGGTGAATACATTTGTAAAACCAAAACCATTACACAGGACAGTTGCTTTGAGCTGGAATGTACACATGTAGGTTTGTGACATACTAAAGAAAGATGAAATATTACTATTTAATTTAAACACTTTCAGAGTCATGACAATTATGTATTTTTCAGCCCCTTTAAAATGTTTGTCTTATTTTTCATCAATATTTAATTATTCTCTTGTAAATGGTTAGCTCTAAAAGAGAATAAAAGGCTACAAAGGAATAACAAAAGCAATTCATAACTTTCAACAAAAATAATCTATGTCTTCCAGCTAAGTAAACCAAGCTCTTTTATTACATAATGTGGGTAAGACAATGTTTATTCTAAGGATTTAAATGTAAAAGTGTTCACAAAAATCTAACTTGTCCTTTTACATCTGAAATAACTCTTGCTCAGATTAGTCAGAGAAAATAATCTTAGCTGTTAAAAGAAAACATCTGAAGCAGTTTTGTCATCATGCTAGGGGTTCAAATGTTGGTATATGCTTTTTTAGTATCTAAAATTACTTCTGTTTTCATATTGATTTCTGGAACATCAATGAGGAAACAATCTTTGTATCAGTGGCGGGAATCCCCTGAACTACTTGAGCCTGACGAGAGGAGATAAATAGAGATATCCAAATCAAGGAAAGTACTTTAATGTAATAACTAAACACGTGGTGCAGTGACTGTTTTTAAACCCACCTTCTTGTCAGATAACATACTCATAAATCCATCAGCAACAGGTCACTGCTGGTCCCTCTGGGGTACAAATGTAATTGAAACCTCACAGGCACTGAAGAGCTGTTGTTTTTCTATGTTTAAGAGGCTAGAGAGGTTAGACTCAACTGCACTAATAGATCAGATCAGGCTGGCATTTATACCACCACTGTCTAACTGAAAAGCTCCTTGTAAGTCTGCAGAGAAATGTTTTGCTTCTGATTTGCACCAACTTGCTGTACACACACCCAAACAGCTCAGCTGTGAGAGTCAGGGGAGACGAGCCTTTGGAAGAATATATAAAGAATCAGTTAAAGGTGCTTAACATCTGTTAACTTAACTACATTAGGTATCATCAGTCACATTTGATTCTACTTCTCATTGGTGTTTTTCTTTACCCCTCTATCCTCTTTCCACTATTTTTATTCAAATGGGTGAAGACAGTAGATGAAATGTTAAAATGATTTAGGATTCAGCTGTAAGAAGAATGTATAAGTAACATTAAGAGTCTGATTTCAGTGTAAGATGGGATATTTGGATAAATCAGATATCCCAGAGCAATTCAGCAGCTTGGAATTGCTGATTAAAGAATGATCTGCTATTCTCTCCCTAGAATGGTGAAACACTGTTCATGCAGCTGACCTAGGTATGTTCTTATAATTTCTTTCTCTGTTCTTTCTTTTTCATATAATTTTTTGAAAATTGCCTTTTTAATTTTTTTAAGCATAATTTTGTACCAGGTGCTGCAGACTCTAATGGAACTGCAAGACTGCAGCACAGTGTAGACAAACGTGGGCCAGGTCTCATCTAGCTACATCTGGAGGGGAAGGCAGCTGAGCTGAGACACACAGACATCAGCACAGGTTAGCCACCAAATTCAGGCACTTCAGCACAGGCTGACTTCTGCATTACTGCTGCCTTATTGATGCAGATTCTCTGAATGGCAAAGTTCTCAGAAGACCAGAATAAAAGAGTTCCACGTTGAGGGCAACAGGCGTTGTATTGCCATGGTGCTGATGGAGTTTTCTACAGGGGACTGTTTTGTATTCAGAAACTGGAGATGTGCTGAAGCTTTAAAACACGAGAAAAACCCAAGCCCACAAAGTCAAGGTGATTTCTACCTGAGAAGACAAGAGGTGGAATGGTGGTGCCTGTGAGCCTGCCTGGGCAGCAAGGTCTGCCTGTCCCTGAGGGCAGAAGTGGGAAATTGCTGTTGCACCACTGGCCAAAGTACTCCACAACTGAGTCCTACTCCGTTTCACTCTGCTGACAGTGTTGGATGAAAACGGATTTGCCCACATAACCATGGCTAAACTTGCTGCAATTCTGCAGCTTGTACAAGCTTTTCTCCAACAAATGCCTCCTTAAAATTGCAGTTCAGTCTCACCACCACACTATGTCTGTGCCTTCCACACCTACGAAATCAGCAGCAGTGCCTAGCACCCTGACATTTCACAGCCAGAGAGCAAAAAACACATAAACCTAATTTGGACCTTCTTTTTAATAACATTTTACAGAGCTGAGTAGAATTCTTTGAGATATTTAATCTCCCTTTGTTATCAGGAACCACCTGCTAGAATGACATGGCGCCGAGTCCCAAGGCAAGCTGATGTCAGGCTTGGCAATGCTCAGGTCTGAGTTGCAGGAAGGCTATTTCAGGCTGATGTTGACATCCTATACATTGAGATGTTATAGCCAAGTTGTCTGTATCAATTCTGTCTTAATTCTCTCTTCCATAGGTGGGAATTAAGAAATTACAGGAAGTCAAGTGGCCCCAATCTCCTACATGGTTATTATATCAAAACTGAGTGATCACTCTGCTGACTCAAATACATGAGGAAAGAGCAAAATCACAGTCACTCAAATATAAAAAAGCAGCTAAAAGTGAAAGCAGATTGTGGTTAATTAAGTAATGAGGAAAAAAGCACAGCTATTTTTCATTTGAGTTTTGTGTAATTCAGATGCTCACACGTCTTCACTGCTTCATGATAGACCATAAGAACTCATTAGCAAAGCTTATTTTAATTCTGAGAAAAATTATTGTAATATTTGCCTATGGACTTGAATAAGTGATTTACTTAATTTTTCCAGTTGAAAGAAAGGACTAAACTGTATGGACTGTAAGTGATAAATGTAATGAAAATTGAGCATTTCCACTGCACTATTTAAATTTATCCTGACCTTCCCTGGCTGCACACTTGGCCAAGCCATACTAGTCCAGCTACCTTTGCTTCCATCACTGCTCTGCTCTGTAACATCAGCATCTCCCTCCTAACATCCCTGTATGCACAACATCAACATGCTTCAGTACACCAGCCAGCTCTGATGGCTGTGAGTCAGAGGAAACTCCTTTATGGCACTGTGTAACCTCTCACAGCTTCCCTAAAGCATGTGACATTGGATACTGCCACTGGCAGCACACCGGTGAGGGAATGACTGCCAGTTTTATCCTCATCTGTCAAAAAGCACTGCTTAAAATATGCACCCTTAATTGTTGTGCCAGTAGACTTCTGGAGTCCTGTGGGAACGTACCACCCACAAGAACGATATGGTTTGTCAAATAACCAACATCCTGCTGCATGAAAGTTATCTTCAGGAAGGTATTAAAAAATAATGCTCAATACCAGACACAGCTACGTTCACTTTTCCATCTGCACAGTATTTGCGTCATTCACAAGCAAGGGCCTGGTGCTACACAACCAAAGTAACTCTAGAGGAAAGACTTTGTCCTGTTCTGCCCTGTGCATAATATGCAAAATTACCAGCCAGCTTCCTCATCCAGCCTCCTCAGTGCTACTGCATCCCTTTAAAAAGCAGGAGGAAAAATTGTTTTCTCCTCTACACAAAAGGAAGAGTTTACAGTGGTCAGAAACAGAGAAAAAAAATGTTATAACCTGGAAACTGGCTGAGTTTAGTGTGTGAACATTAATCAGAAATAAATAAGAAACATCAAGGTATGTATTACACTGTTGGCCTGGACCATGCTCCAATGTTCATTACTGCCAAATCTACTCACTAAAGTAAGAAATGCCCCAAAGAGGAGGATCTCAGTGCCAGAAGAAGAAGTCAAGGCAACAAGGGTAAAAAACAAGCATAAAGAAAATGCAAGATTTTGAAAAAACTAGTTATTTACTCCTGGGAATATGGGGAGAATAAAGCAGAGCACACTCAGGGTCTGTGAAGAAAGAGCTTCAGTGACTTCCCCTTCCTTTCCAGTCATTCAGTCCTGACAGGCAGGGACAAAATGAATAAAAATCCAAACCACCGAAGGAAAAGGGGAAACAACACTTTTCATTAGCTTTCATATCTGACATTATGGTGGGAATCCCTGGAGAAGTGGTGCAGCGTGCGATAGCCTGGACACAAAGCTGCAGTCCGTGCCCAGAGACTGGGTGAAAGTCGTTTGGAGGTGGGACAGGGCAGGTAACCACTTAAATGCAAAACCAAAAGATCAAAAAAATAGGCAAGTCCTAGAATCTTAAAAATCAACCAGCTGCTTTATTGGGAATCAATCTTGCTCCCTTAGGAAAGAAATAAGATAATGGAAAGACTTAGATTCAGTATAGAGCCCTTCCTGAATTCCGTATAGAATGGCAGCAGTGACTCAGAAAAAAAATGGCCAAACCCAGGCTGAGACAGAATAAAAGCAGACAGCACATTTCTCTACTACCACTGAAATGAATGGTCTTAATTAATGTGATCAATTTGTCTGCCTCTCAGACACAGAATTTCTCTTTAATATCACCCTCTGTTTCAAATCAGGTAATTTTCCTTCTTTCTTTCCAAAATTCCACTTTCTATCTTTCTACTGCTTTGATCAAGCCTTGTCCCATAACCTTTCTAGGTAAATTCCTCCATAGTAACACTCATCCTGATTTTCTCAAAGCTTTCCATTCAGCAGCAATATTGAACCAATGCTCCTTTGGAATTCGCCATAAAACAACACAGCAAGCAAAACAGTGACTTCTAGGTGTCTGAAGATACATCCTTCCTCTTTCCCTCTCCTTGCCTGCTTCCAAATTCTCTCCTATCTGCTGGATCTCTACCACATGTCCACTTGGTCCATCTCTTTTTCAGGTTGGAGAGTCCTGGTCTGTTTTACTCATTTACAGACAGACCTGGTGATAAACTTCACTTGTTTTCTTACAATTGAGGTCAGTAATTTCCCTCCTCAAGATCAAGTCTGAAATGCAACTGAAGGCTGAAACAATACTCCTGAGCCTCCCTGATTAGCGTTTGTCCATGAGTAGCCAAGACCTCACTGTACATGATGCTCTACAAACACCCCCAGCCCAGCTCAGCTCCAGGAGCAACAGCATCCATCAGAAATACATCAAAACTACTGGTATGTCCTGAAAGGGTCAAAGCAAAGATGATAAAGGGTTTATATGCTCAAGATTCTCACATATTATTCTGGCTCTCCACACAGCAGGCACAAGTCAGGAGAGATCTCCTTCCAAGGCCTGATCTCATTAAACTGAACATTCACTCAGTTTTCTGTGCTTTTTGCCCTTTTTGGCAGGAAAAGGTGCTTTTGATAGCTCGTCTGTTTAACAAGGAAATTCCTCAGAGGGTCTTTGCTGAGAGCATACAAAAATCCACTGACAGCTGCTGTGATGGTTGCTCATTTTTGGGTTAACACACAGTATTTAGACAGGAAGCAGTTGAGGAAAGGTACAATTTATTAAAAACAGGCTCGGTTCCAAAACTCACATTATGGTACAACACATGGCACAGAGACAACACACTCCCACTGCAGCTACCTGCATGGACAGGCAACTCCAGCTTCCCACATTTGTGTAAGCCTGGTGCAGGAGCTGCAGTTACACCCAGGGAGAGGAGGACCCACACCACTTGTAGTCCTTCAGAACTAGAACACTAGACATAAATTCCTTCCTTGAAACACACGTCCTGCTTTTCTACATGGTGCAAAGTGAAGCCAAATTTTTGCATTTCCTTTTACATCTTTAAAGCAGCTGTCAGATAGAAAGCTCTCTCTCTGAAGGACTCACATGGTCCCTTACACCACAGCGTCAATTTAACCCTAATTATCTTTACCACATCTTTGGGAAATATGTCCTCCAACTTACAGGAGGGGAAACTGAGTCAGAAAGCCACTCAGTGATTTTGCTTGGTGCTCCCCACTGTAGAGGATGATGGTCACTCTGACTCTCACAGAATCAGCCCAGCACTTGTCTCTCTGAAAAGGAGTGAGGTAAGTGTACATTGTCTCATCCCCTCCAGCACTGAGGCAGAGGTGGGGTTTTGCCCCCCTCCACCAGCAGCCTCTCCCCTTCTGCTCCTCTTCTACCCCCATTGGCTGCATGGCTTTGGTGGGATAATTTCTGTATGTTCCAATCCATGAACCCCATGGGGACTCATGCTGAGAGTGCAGTGAAATGCTCATCTCCCTTCTGGCAGAAGAAAGACCTGGTATGCCCTGCCAGGCACCAGCTCAGA
The DNA here is from genome assembly GCF_024509145.1 of Vidua macroura. Lineage (NCBI taxonomy): Eukaryota > Metazoa > Chordata > Aves > Passeriformes > Viduidae > Vidua > Vidua macroura. Next base: position 29,898,698 of record NC_071577.1, read on the forward strand.
CCAGCACAAGGTTTGTGCTCCAGACACACAGACTCCCATTTTCCTCAAGTACCCAGCAAAGAAAACCTCTGAAGAGGGTTCACAAAGCACCTGATGTCAGCCTACACAAAACAGCAACAAAACAGTCACTTCCAAAAAAACAGTTACTATAAAAAAAAAGATGAGATTTTGCCATCCACTTCAGAAATTCCCACTACCAGGTGGTGACTATTTTACTCTCTTTACAAAAGCACAGAAACTCCCACCTCCTCCTCTCCCTGCCTATGTCAGCAGGCTTGCTGGGATGTTTTCATGTACACCCACATTTGTCTTTCCTCACATGCTATTACAGAAACATTTTGGTTTGCTCTTTTCATATGCTACATTCCAAAGCATTTCTGTCAACAGGGAGCTGCATCCCCACCATAAACTCATGTGTGTAGTCAGCTGGTAGGCAGCCATGAAATCCCACATACAGCCAGAGCCTGTTGGTAAAGACAAGGCTCAGCACAAAGCAATGACACACCGCAAGGGCACAGACACACATGTCCCCTCCTGCCCTCACTGCAAAGGCTTTTGGCCCACTTGGAGCCCCACAAAAGCACCTGATATGTAAAATAAAATCAATGAAATTTCATGAAGGTTCACGTACAGATTTCCCCCCCAGCAGCTTGGTGGTGCAGATCTTGGAGTAGCTGGCTGCTGTACCAGGAGCACCATGGGCACTGGTAATTAACATTAACATGTAGATGGAGGATCTGGGCATGGCTGACATGAAAGTCAGAGTTTCTGAACATTTAGGAACTGAGTCCTGGCTGCTGCACTGAACACAAGAACTTCAGCAGGGGCACTGAACAGTGCATAGGGGGAGGAGAAGTGGTGCTTGCCTGGAAGTGGTGGTACTTTGCATTTTTTCACAATTAGAAAATTCAGCAGTGGCTGGATGGATTTATATCTGAAGTATCAAAAAGAATATTTTTTCTGTCTCTAGAGAAAATAGCATCCCAAGCTCTAATTTTTATTAAAGCAACTGTAGAGAGCAGTCTAGAATGAAATTGCCATCTGAATCTTAATTATACCTTCACATTGAAACACTGTAGCAAATTACATGTAAGATTTAAAAAAAGGAGTGATATTAACATATAATGAGCCTCATCAATTACTATGGATCAGGAAAAGTAGCCCTCATATTATTGAAATGGTTTAATTTGCATGACTGGATGATTCAGATTCTTCTTGGTCATTCATTCAAATCTCCCCAGAAGACATAGCCACAGAGAAATGTCCCATAGTAGTCTTGGCCTCAAATAACTGAATTAAATACACTGTTACCCTCTCATTTTGCAGCAGGGAAATTGAAGAGATCTCCTATGGTAAGTCCAGGGAGGAACACAGATCTTTAGCCATTATTGAGCTAACTGTATATGTATATAAAATTAGTATGATTTTTATACTGGAGGTGTATGTAAAATGACTTGCATATTTGAGTTCAATTTCTCATGAACAGAGGCTCAGTCCCATGCTGGAAACAGGAAATATATTTTAACAGTGAAGTAAGGAATGGACTTAAGGCTAAAGATCAGTGTTCCCACCATTTGCAGAGGAGCCCATAAACTACTAAAACACCCAGACAACAAATAAACTATACTCAGAACTAAGGTCGTGTGTGCACTTGGGTTTAGTCACAACTTAGCCACTGGAGACAAGTAGTTGAGAGATCTAGGAATACAGTAGCACATACAGTAGCACATACAGTAGCCACATTGAGATGCTTCCTTCCTTCCTTCAGTTTTATCAGTCTTGGATTTTCTTGGCCATCCTTGGGAATTTTCCACAGTTTGGTTTATGATGACAAACAGCTGGATGATGGGCACAAAGATACAAGTCAGGAGCTGCTTGGCAATATTTTGGACACCACATTTATCCTCTCTACTTTAATATTCCTGCTCAAGAGTTAACATTATTTCCCTGCTTTGCAAGGACATTGGGGCAATCCATTTAATACTGTTGAGCAGATTAAGATGTTGAATGAATATCGATCACTAAGCTCATTCTGACTTTAGTACCATATACATGCATAGACCAATCTTCAAGACACTTCTGATGATCAGCACTGACCAAATATATTTAATGAAAACTAGTTTGAAAACACATTTGAGTCAGGTATCATTCATTCATTTCCAGATTCAATCAGCAAAGGAGAGTGGGGAAGTTTGTTTCCTTTTCTGCAGGTTAAAGGCTGTGTCTGCTTTGAAAATTAATCACTTTCTGCTGTCATAAAGTCCTCCAAGAAGCAAACTGATGGATTGGCATCAGGTTACTCACAATAAACAGATATCCACATGCCTGCAAGCTTGTAAAGACTTAGGATGAAAAAGGATTTTTTGAGGTACACAGAGATACCATCGTGAGTAATGACTTGAGGAAAACAAAGGCAAAATCTTAATTTGAAAATGCACTGTGGAGTGTTTATTAGAGAATGGAGCAGAGACAAACTTTCAAAGGAAGTTCTGAAAATTTCATCACTTGCAACCGGATAGAAATGAACCAAAGTACCTGAGAACATACTATCAGGTGCACTCATGTTGTGGCAGGCAGATCACTTAGGTAACTTAAAAAGTTCCTTTTCTATCTGACATTCCAGGAAAGCCCATAAATTTTATTACAAACCCCTGGTCCACCGAGGCCCTCAGTGAGCCTGGGCTGTTAGCAGGGAAGAGAAGAGGGGAGGAAGGACCAACATGTCCTTGGGTCACCGACATTTTTCAGGAGCACAACCCAGCCATGCACCACGTCCCCCTCTTCTCCCAACCCCCCGCCTCAGTCACCAAGCACAGAAAAGAGCCTGCAGGCATTTATTGCCTTTAAAAACTATCTATCTGACGAGTGACTGCCTGGCCGTGTCCTGACTTTAAATCAGAGAGATGGCAGGACATTGAAAACATCCCTTGTGACCCACAGGCATCCTTATGCCCCCCCCCCAAGTCACTGGTGTCCCAGCCATGCCCTTGTTGTGGGCAGCATGATAACAAAGAATGGATAATGACTCTAATTAGGAGGTGTGAATGTCATTCCACTCCCCCTGCTCTCTTCCAGGTCACTATGAATGTGTTTGAAAACTACTGGCACAGCAATTTAACGATAATTCAGTTTTAATTTGCTCTCTGTCATCTCTGTTTTTTATATAGGCTTTAATAGTTTAATTTAACAGTCTTAAACACTGTCTATATTACTGAGACATAATATGTATTTGAGATTTGAGCAGCTGCATGGCACAAAATAATATTTCACATTTATATTGTGCCTTTCATGCCGAAGATGCTGAAAAATGCCTTGATTACTATATCCACGGAAGAATCAACTCATCCATCACTGAAATGCAGTCACTTCGAGGTTGGAAACCTCATCAGTCTTTAATAATTTAGGCAAAATACAGCAGAATATTCCACTCTACGAGGAGGCAAGTTTAGCAGGTAAAATTAAGTTATCCAAAACCGTAGTTAGGCAGGGCTGTCTCATGCGCTCACCCTCATGACAGGAAGCTTTTTATGACTCTCAGATACCTAATCAAAAGGCAGTACCTGCAGGAACAGTTTTCCTTACACCAGCATGGTTTATTATCGGTCAAGGGAAGGAAGGCTCTATTGTCTGCTCCCTGCCTCGGCTCTGCCTCTCCCTCTGCCACCTCCCCTCGGGGTCACTAAGTCCCAATCTGATGCCAGTCAGAACAGACCCTTGAAAACATAAAGAAACAGTGAAATGATTGCCAAAGTTCCTCTTTCTGGCACTGCTGAGGCCAGATCCTTCAAGGCAGTGAGAAAGCACCCACTGATGTTACTGTGCTCTGAATCAGGCCCTAATGGAGCCCAGCCCCGCTCTGCCCTTCAGCCCCATGCCTGCTCCCATCACCAGCTGCCAAACTCCCAACTGAACAGGTGCCTGGGGAGAGCAACTTTCATGTCTCAGTGAGTGCTCAATCTTTCAAAACTGGCAGAGGAGAGCTCTCTTACACACATGGATGGAAGCCATCTGGTGATGAATTTGGCTCCCACCTCCTTCAGCTGCCCCACGACCCCTCCTCTGACCAGAGCAAATCCATGGTGTTGCAGCCTCCTCCCAAGATGTCATGTTCTCCAGGCCTGGCAGCCATGGAAGGTGGTGCTTTCCCAACTCAAACTTTGTCCCTCTGGCTCATTTTTGTGACAGTGATCCAGGGACCAAGTAAAGCAACAGAGAAGTGGGTGGGTGGAGAACAAATGTGTCAAGCTTAATAAAGATTCTCTCTATTTCCAAGAGCATTATCATCCGTGTTGATCATTTATTAAAAGGCTTTCATTTATGAAGCCTTTAAAGCCCAGTTTAATAACTTGCAATCATTACTCGAATCACAAAATTTGCTTTTTATTATATTGTGTAAATGAAGCACTGTAGCATTTAAAGTAAATTATTTTTTCCTCTTCCTCTTTTAAAATGTTTTTAAAACCATTATGATCAGGTGTTCTTCTCAAACTCCCCTAAAAATGCACTGCACAATATCTATGGACCCAAAGTAACACTGTTCCTGGGATTTGAGTACAACAATGAAAGAAAAAGGATAATAAAACAGTCTTTCCTGTGTGCTTGCTGCCTCAGAGGTTTCTAACTGGATTTCTCAGACTATTCTCTCTCCCTAGGGAGAGGCTTGGGTCCCTTATATCCAGGAGACATAAAAAGGAATTTGTTCATTATTAGTACACTCTCTCCAGGAGGAGTTTGTTTGTTTGTTTTTTTTGGTTTTTTTTTTTTTTTTAATCAAGTAAAAATTCACGATGGAATGTATAGATGTACAGACTGAAAACATGGCATTGTCGATGGGGTGGTCTGGAGCTATGGGTGAAGGCATGGTAACAAACCATCAGTAAATTCTGCAGCTGGGGACTTCTCAAGAGTCACAGCCATTTGCCATTTAGGACTTCCCAGGGGCTGTGCCTTACTGAACTACCAGGACAGCAGCAGGGGCAAGCACCTGCCTGCTGAGATGACACAGAAATGCTTCTCAACCCCAAATTTAGTGAGAGCCCTCCCAGCGTGTACAGGCACATCCTGAAACTATATTATGCCTCTGCAGCCCCAGTGGGACTTATGGCAGCACATTTCATGTCCTTCATAAGGCCAATCTTTCATGGAAACAAAATGAAAACATTAAAAAAATCTGGAGTAAAACCAGAAGGAAAAATAAAACAGGAAGAAAATTAAACACTGGAAACTGGTCAAAACTGCAAAGCTGAGAGATGTGGATCCAAAATTTGGAGCAATTCTAATCAGGGGTTTGGTTGTGGCTCATCTGTAATTGAAATGAAGTAAAAATCTGCCTGAGACAGTCAACAATCTCAGCTGTTTCCGAGATCTGGCTTTCATTAATTTCATTAACATCTAAAATGCATTCTTATTGCTTGTTCTTATGCTGAAGAGTAAGCGAAAGAACAACACACCAGGAACCAGTTTATCTTTGTCTTCACAGAGGAGCAGATGCAGTATCAGTCTCAGGGGCACACAGTCCCCTTGCATGGAAAATGACAGCAAAGAATTGTGCAAGTGTGGAAATCTTTAGCCTGAAAAATAAATATATTGGCACGAGTACTTCAATTAGTCCCTCATGCACTTTGGGGAGCTGCACTGATATTATTAGTATTAATCAGTGTGACAATCTCAAGCTACACTTTGCCAGCCTTGGTCCAGAGAAACAGTCAAAAATTCAGAACTATGGAGCCCTCCAAAGAACCTATGCTTTATGAAGCCAGATCTGGGGATCCTGCACAAGGCTCACGCCTTTCCCGATTCTCATGGAAGGATAAATATGACAGACCAAGTTCCCGGGCAGAGGGATGGATTAAACATGCTGTAGTTGGGTGTGTGTAAATGGCATTACCAGGGTAAAATGGCATTTCCACCCTTCCCTTCAATTCAGATATTTAAGAACAGGGTGAACATGGGAGCTGGGAGGCTGGCTCCTCATGCCTCTGAAACAAAGCTGCAGCAGCTGATGAGATGAATTTCCCGTGTGCTCTCCACTGCTGTGCAGGTGTTAATACCCCAGTCCATGTGGCAGAAGGGGCAGTGTGTGTCCGCAGGGAGGGCTGTGCCCACCCGCCAGCCCCACCAGCACCTTGCATCACAGAAGCCAAACGCAGCAGTGCTCCGGGGCACACACCGCTGCTCGGGAGGGGCAGGAAGCCACTTCCAGCCTATGTAGGATATCAGGGCACAGAAACCCTGGACAAACTTTTAGCCAAATTCCCCTTCATCTAAACTATTTTGCCACACTCCATCTCTCCTCTAGTGTGACGCAAGTCACCAGCAAGGCGACTAGAGGGTGCTACAACATATATGGGCCTCAGATTCCATCCCCTGGCACTTAGAAATTTGTGGCATAAATTAACTGTTCAGCTCTGTGATGATGCTGATTTGCTTCACTTGGCATAAGCAGATATTTTGCTACAAGAGAGATGATACTTTCTGAGACCTGTCATCCTTGGATTTTCAAATCCACTGGCATGTTTAATAGCAAAAAATATGAAAGGCAAAAATAGTCTTGTACAGATAAAGATCTCCGTGTCACAAATGACAATTCAGTTTAATTAAGCCAACTCACATATATTATATTCCACCCATAAAACTTAATATCAGCTAAAAATTCCCATCAAATGCAAATTTTCTTTAGTGATTTATTTATGCAATTGTGAGACAGAGAAAGCACACAAAGCAGTGGGAGCTGCAGGCTGAAGTAAACAGTGCTGTCAGAATATGCAAAACAAGGGAAGAACACCAAAAAAGAGAGGGAGAAGGAAGGGACAAACATTCTCTGGCTGGAAAGTTATTGAGTGTTTGAAGCCAAAGGGGAGTGGAAAGCTTGGAAAGGAATTTCTACATGTAACCTACAGGCTCTACCCTATTTCCATGGCCAGCATCTCTCCCATTTAGCTAACAAATGAAAAATCTTTTTGGGGGTAGACATAGGGTTAGATTTGTGGTTTTAAAGGTCATTGCCTGAAACCAGCCCCGCAGCAGACAGAAAGGAGCTTTGCAGTGGCTCGGCTTCGGCGTATCCCACACTTTGAGGAGCGCTGGCAGTGAGGTAATCCCTTAGGAATGTGTGTGCGGTTGGATGGCTGTGAAAAGAGAGCGGTCAGCTACCAAAGCTCTGTGCTGAATATTCACGTCACACACACACAATCATTTTTCTTGTTAAGTATTGAGAAGAATGGGAACATTATAAATGCTGTATCTTCTCTGGTTACAAGTTTAGCTGCTTTAAAAAGATCTCACTCCCTGCTCCTCCACTCCACCAGCTGTGCTCCACCTCCATTCCCAAACCAAATCTGCACACACTGAATTTTATAAGACATAAAAAAACTGGGGAAAAAATTAAATACAACTGAACTAAAGCTGAACAGTAAGAAGTGTAAAAGGTGATGATGCAGAAAATTGTTAAAAGCGTTTCAAGGTCACTTGTCTATCTAAAAATGACTCTTTATTGAACATATGGGGTTCCATGCCACATGACTGGGTTATATCCATATTCAAAGCAAGTGGTTTCCTGTCTACATGTTGAGGAGTCATTTTAGCCAACAACAGATGAGTTTGCTTTGACAGTGCCAAGTAGTATTGATAGTCCTGGTTGTTGACAGTATCTTTATTTGCTAGAGGCACTTAGCAATTTGTTGCAAGGAGACAGAGTAAGTGTTGATCAGGCGTCCCAGCCCAAAATCAAGAACATAATGTAAAGTTTCCCACTTATTTTAGTGAGTTTTTTATCAAACCCTAAGCAGGAAAAAAATGCAATATAATGCATTCAGTCATTTTTCTGATCATTTGCCAATAAGGCTAGACAGATAATCTTCCCTTTTATCTTTTTTTCCCCCTTCCTTTCGTCCTGTTTCAATGGGCCTGCATTGGCATTTATCTGTCCATTTTCATATGCACTTGGTCACCCTCTGCTTAGTTCAGGGGGCTAGGCCTCACAGTTTGCTTGCACAGAAGCAAGATAACAGCAGCTCACAGAAGTAATTTTCGAATTAATGGTATCTACAAAAAATTGAGAATTAGACAAATCACATGCCTCATTTGAAAATAATATTTTTTCTGTTTTCTAAAAAAAAGTTCCAGATACTTGAACTCACAGGACTAGATTAAGTTTCTAGGTCAGTAAACTCCTGATTATGAGATTATTAGCTTGAATGGCACATTTAAATTCCAATCTCTTTTCTTGCAGGAAACTAACAGTTTAAGCATGCAATTCTTGACTTACTCTAGTAACTTTAAACTTGCTATTTAACAAATCAAAAGAAAGAAGGGTGGTGAAAAGTTGCCAATCCACTTCAAAGCTTCTTCTATATTTGTGGGTAAGCTAAGTCCAAAAAGGATTAATGAATGTACTCAGATGAAAACTCACTGGGAACAAACTTTCTAGAACTAAGCAGCAAAAGCATCAAACAGATTCTCTGTACCAGAGGCCACAATGCAAATTTAAATCAAATGTATTACAAATGTTAACCTTCAACTTCTAAGCATGCACATAGAAATGTCTTTATAGCTGTAACTAATTTCAGCACAGAGGTCTTCAACAACGTGGCACTGGGGAAGGTGCTGCATGGTGTCTGGTACTGTTTATTTCCAGCTCAGGATTGCCCCACAGTGTAACTTCTCTCCCTCAGGGGACACTAACGCTCCACAGATACTAACTGACCAAGCCTTAAAATCCAGCTGTTTCCATTAGCTCAAAGCCCTCAGCTTTACCAGTGGGAAAACTGAGATACAGTGCTCCCAAGGGACCCTAAGGTACAATTCCCTTTTCTGCTGAGGAATTGAGGTCCCCTATGAGACCACACCTTAACACTACCCCCAAACACTTCACAACAGGATGTGAAATGCCCACTTCATACAAGGAGGACTACGTTTTCAGTCTCCATTAATGAAGTTCATTAACTCACACAAAGGGTGCTTTCCAGGTTTCTATCGCTACCACCATGACTACAGCAAAGTCTGCTCATGATTCAGTTACAGAATGGTTGCCCTCACTGGAATTTCTGCAAACAGTGCATCTCCCATGTAGCCTATCCAGGAAGCTGATTGTCTGCATGAAATAATTTCCATTACTTTGAAACTCTCCCAATTCCACATGTTTGGAAGGAGAGAACCAGGGGCAATGGTTAAAAAAAATTACACTACTAAAAAGTTATTTTCCTTTCAACTATTGTATCAAGTTCATTAATACCTTCTGCTGTTGGTGAAATGATCCCCCATTAACATTTCAATTTATCATTGCTGCTCCATTAATGAGACCACAAGAAATGGAAATGAGGCTTATAAATATGCCAAGAGTTAAAGTCACGAATCGTAACAGCGTGCGCATTTTATGAGGAATGTTTGGGTACCACTGACATCCAAAACACCACGGAAGGATGGCTCTGCCTCATAAGCATCCGGCTTAGCAAACAACAGCCCAAAAGGTCCAAACAGAAGACCACAATTCCTGGAACTACAGGTTAAAATATCAGCAGAGTCAAACCAGTCTTAACCCCAGCTGCTGAGTTCCATGCGGTTCATTGTCAAAATGTTTTTGGAGAAGGACTTTCTGAGCAAAGGTCACTGGGACTGTTAAACTTCAATGAGCAAATCCTGCAGGAGGAAAGCCTTTTCTCCATGTTCTTTTTTTAAAAAAACCCTTTATTCCATGTTAAGTATCTGCTTACTGGCACCACATCCAGTACTGGGGGATATTGATCTCTTGATATTGCATCACATCTTCCAGGAAAAAGGGCAGGCTACAAATAGAGAATTCCAGTCTTGGGAGCCACATTAGGATTCATTTGAGAAATAAATTTATTGCCAGGTAGCCTTTTAGATCCATCAGCCTCCCACAGTTCCTCTGTTGATATTTTCTCCAACAAACAGTGAATATCCTCCATGGGTCAAGAAACATCCTTATGCAAATGGCATTGCTGCAACTTGCATTTTCAATTATTAATATTCCACTACCCGTCTTACAAATGTTTTCAGGAAAGGAGGAAAGCAGAAGCTCGTTCCCCCAGGAACAAAAACACAAAATGCGATACCTCACTGAGTAAGGAAAGGAATGGTCCTTTCAGCATAGGGATCTCATATCATGCTAGCAACATTTCTGTATTTCATTTCTCTCTACTGATTGAAAATTATCAATTCTACCCCATTTTTTAAGCATAGGTGACAGCACTATGCTTATGATAAATTAAATGCATAGCATTATCACTGGCACTATTATCTTGCAAGGAACAAACTTATAATTATTGCATTATTTTTTCTGATTTATTTTCCAGGAATCTCAGATTTCATGACAGGGACTGGCTTTGCCCTGAGGTCCTGCAATATCAGTGAGAAGAGAACACTGCAGTCCATGCTGCTTTTAAGCATTAACAGAAGAAATGGTCTAAATTAGCCAGTTTGCCATGGCAGCAATAGTAGGTTTGGAGAAAAACCCAGACACCTTCAGTAAGATGAAATAAAACAAAAACATGAAAAGCAAACTATTTAATGAGAGCACAGACTATTTCAATAAATCTAGTTATTTGATAAGCAGACTGCCACTGTCAGCCTTTTATCATCTGTGAAAATGCATGATGGATCTTTTCTGTTTGCTTACAATTTCAGACCTTCCCCTTCTGATCAATATCAGCATTTTGCTCCAGTGCCTCTAAGGACATGGATTGCTAGCAACCAGCCAGATTCCACCTTTCAGGAAGGCTGACAACACAGGCATGGCTCAGTGCTGTGTACATATGGCACACAGACCGGGTACTTCAAGGCTGTTAGATGTTCAACCTCTTCTGAGTTTGCCTAAAAGGAATGAAAATGGCTCCTGCTGAAAGTGTATGGACATAAAGCTGTAACAAACATTTAATTTCAGTTTCTCTGAAACAGAATTAGTCTGCGCATTCTGCACTACCAGTTCCTACTGCCGCTGCTCAGATGAGGTGGCTTTGGTGGGTTATTAATTCCCATATTTATGGTCAGCCTCCCTCACAATTCTGAAATCTAGGATCCTGAGTGTGTTTCGGTCTTACTTTCCCACACTTCTTTCAATTCTTCCATAATAAGCAGATAAAGTCATTATTTGGATGAAAAGAACTTCAGGCCAACACAGGCTCACAATACTTTATCTAGCTTTGTGATTCAACTACACATTTTACCTTCTATGTAAAATAAAACCTGCTTACAAAAAAAAAAAAAAGGCTAGAAAATAATTTCAGATGTACAACAAGTTCCAGGGAAACTGCTGAAACAGCTACATCCTGTATGCACTGTTTGTTTGTGCTGAACCAGTTGGCCGGAGAGAAAGGCTCAGATAGGATTTTTAAACTAGGCTGGTGAAAAATGTTTCACTCTCCAACAGAGTTGATTTGAAAGGATTATTTCTCTGCTACACTCTGAGAGAGCAATGCTGCCAGATGTCATGAATCTAAAATGCTTTATCTAAATCATAAGGTACCACCTGAAATCACGTGTATTTTACATACCATGCAGCCTCTTTCTGTCCTTTTGCTGAAGTTTAGGTATAAAGCTTAGAGGTACTACTGAAACGACCCCAGAAAATTATATGGAGATTGAAACTGCTTGAACTGGAGCAAAGCAGAAGTTACTCCATTAAATTCAGCTCTTTAGTACTGACTCATTTATGCTGGCTAAGGATCTAACTACTATCTACAGATTGAAAGATGCTAAAAAAAGGAACTCTTTCTATATGCTCTACCAAATATAAAATATGTGAGTGAAACGTAGGCAGAGATTCATCTCACCCTACTTTATTCACCTGAGCTAAGCTAAGCTGCAAGGCCTTGATATGTCAGCAGGAGGAGATTAGCAGTCCCAAAGGTCAGCTCTTGTCACCCATGGGAAGGCCCTTCTAGTGAGTGACCCTCTGGAGATGCTCATCTCTTTCCTCCAGTACACAAAACTGTATTATGAAAGACTGTCCCAATCAGTTGTAACAAAACAATCTGATAGCTATGTGAAATACTGATCCTCCCCTTTTTCTCCCCCACTATTTTTGTGTCAGCATAAATCCATAACTTCTGCAAGGTTATTCAGACTCAAATCCATCTAGTGATAATACTGTCCAAAAAGCCATGTTCGCCTGGACTGAAAGCGGCTGAGGACGCTGATTTCAGTTGTCCTAACTTCTCTAGAAAAGGTGCCCAAAATGCAAGAGACAGATCATCCTTTATATAAGGCCTTTTATTATTTTAATCCAGGTTTTGCCTCAACAAGAAGTTTGGTTTGACACCAGACAACTCTACCACAAAACAACTGAGAAATATAAAATACTGTAACAGCCCCTCACCACAGGATGAATTGTCCTGGATGTGAAGCAAAAGATATTGTTCATACTTCACTGCATCACAGTGAATTTTGCTGAAGTTTTTGAGAGTTAATAAGCTGCCTACTTTTCTTTCAGTGTTCAACAGTGTCAAGTCTGTATAGAGAGAGGTACAGAAACAGTATCTGATCTAAAGCTAGAAACTAAAGAGCTTATTTCCCCTCATCTGCTGAAGAATCCAGTAAGCCTCTTAGGCGTGTAGTTGAAACCAAGTAAGGACAGTATAACCCCTCCTAGAATTGAAGGATCAGGAATAAGGTAAAAAACAAGAGGCAAGCAAGTTGTTAGAGTATGCCTGGGGAGAGCTTTAATCAAAGGTACTGGGTAATCACTGGGTAGGTCCTTCAGCAGACACCTCAGCACTCCCTTCAAACAGGGATCACCCTGGGACTGTGCCCAGTCTTGACTCAGCTGGGGCTGATTCCACCTTTGAGCTCCTCTCTCTTCCCCATCTGCAAAATGGTGATAACTCCTTATGAATAAAAATCAGTATATGGGAGCTAAGCCTTATCCTTCATGTCTTCAGGCAGGCAGCACCCTGGGGAAATTAGTGTGGGATTTCCCAGGTGAAAGGTTAGAGGACAGAGCCCAAAGCTGTGGGACAAAGCCTGCATAAGGAGGAAGGGGTGACCTAAGTACCGTGCCCTTCACATATCTCCTGATATGTGCAAAGTATTTCCCAAGTTTGTTGTTGGAAAGCAAAGCTGAGCGATATTGCTCCTCTACAAACACAGACATTTAATCAGAGGACATCAAAACAAGTTTTGCCCTTCATAACTTAAAAAGGCATCTTCCAAATAAACAAATTCCCTTCTTATTTCATTGTCTCCAAACAAGCTGCTTCACCTGGAGCCAGCCTCTACAGCAGCTATCATTTTGCTCCAATATAGTAAGTGTCTTTTCTTCCCTTCCCCCTCCTCTCCCCTTTCCTTCAGCTGCTCGCAGAAAGACTTGAGAAGAGAAAAATTGAATAAAATGTTGGCTTCCATGGCCCAGAAATAAGAACTGAAAAAAAAAGTGAAATCTTATGCCTTGTCCCCAGTGGCTCAAGGACTTGGAGCCAAATCAAGGCCATGAAAACAGAATATTGCTCTTTGTTTACTAAAAATAAATAAATAAATGACTACCCACTCCTGCCCTTTGGGCTGTGTTTTCTAAGGAGGAAGAAATTCCCTGTGGAGTTTATTATGTGTAGAAGGGATGTGTGCCTCCCAGGGAAAAGCAGTGGGGGTAGTTTTTCCCTTGGTGATTTCTTTCCCACCTTTATATCACTTTTTTATTAATTTTTGCAAGCCTCACTCCCCTCCCTTCTACAATAAGTGAAGCCACACAAAGGAACAGGCAGGTAATTCAGCCACTCCAAACTACACAGCATCTCCTTTCCTATATAAACAATCAGTGTGTGGCCTGGGTTTCATTTGCAACTGTAAATGAAACAGGCCTACAACTGCGTTCATAATCCTCCTTAATTGAATTTCTGTGACAAAACCCAGACAAAATTATTACCCTCAAGTTAACAGTTTGTGCAAAGTAGCCAAGGGTTCCTGGGAAGCTTTAAAGCAAATGCAGGAGAAAACTGGATCCCACAAAGCAGCTATTTGGTGTTGGTACCATTTGTTTGAATCAGGGGAGGTTTCCCTGGAGGAACAAGGTCATTTTAATATGAAGGACAGGCCAGGAATTCAACACAGTCCAAAAAAACCTGAGAATTAAATAAGCAGTGGACAAGCTTGGATGTAAACTAGCACATGCTGTCATACCACAGCTACTGGAAGGAGGTGTTGGGCTGTCCTGGCTGTTTGAAGGGCAGCATCATTCACAACTGGTGTGGCTCATGGGACAGTTTCACAAATCCAGAAGGACATTAAGCAACTGTTAGGTTTGTGTTGAAGTTCACACCCCATTGAAAGGGTATCTCCTTTAAAGTTCACATGTAATAATTTCCTTCAACTAGATCATCAGTTCTATGGTAAACACACAGAGACTTAGTAATGATGTCAGGCTGCTGGTAAAATATCTAAACTTACTCTTAAAATGTGAGAACCACTGCTAAATGACAGCAGGGATGCAAAAAGGGCACTGTCCTGCCGGGCGCTCCCAAAGTTTGCAGAAGAAAATAATTAAAGCCTTTCCTGTTACCCAAATCTAGTGTTTGTTTTTCTTTAGATGATATAGATGTTTTCTTGACAAATTGGGCAAAGTTGATGGGAACAGAGACGTCTGTTTGCAACAGCTAATTTTGTCTGTCATTGCCATGTACTTGGACAAACATTCGATATTTTACCCCAAAGCACCATGTGTAAGTCATCTCTGTATCAACTGGTAACTAAAGCAAACTAGCAAAGTTATTAAGGATCAAAGCAGGCTCTCTATGCTTCAGTTTACAGAGTTGATCAGAGCAGGGAAAACCGTGTCATCCCAAGGCAGTGCCTGCCGGGGTTACTGCCCCACATGCTCATAGAAGTTAATATCCTTTGCATTTTAAGCAGAAGGCAAGGCTACGAGGGAATGGGGAAGGCTGAGGTAATGGAAATAGAAATCCTACAACTCCTCAGTATGTGCCTATGTCTTATGTGTTACCCAACCCTCTTTGCAGGCAGAGTTGATGGAAATTTAGGGGTAGATGAGGCTGGCGGGGCCTCATGTTAAAATTTCTTCCAAGTAAAATATTGCTATAGGTGATTAAATGAGCATTCCTGTTCAGAGAAAGGCAGGCAGAGACCAGAACTCATTTCCACAGACCTCTGTACCACTGCAGGATTCTGGGTCTCTGTCCCTACCCTCACTTGCAAGGCACAGCTGACCCAATGAGGGACCTCAGAAGAGTTTTCAGAAGACATGTCCACTCCCAGAGATCCAGAGGGGTAACCATCAGGTGCTACTGCTTTCTTGAGTGTCTCTGCTGTGCCAAACATTTCAGTGGTGGCATTAATTTTGAGAGATTACTCATCAGCCCTTGGGTCCTGTGCCACTTTAAGCAACCTTTTCAGAGCAAATTTTTTATAGTTTGTGTGCTCTGTTTTTCCTCAGGCCACAAGTTAAACACACTGAACAACACTGGAGAAAGAAATAAACACTAAGTCAGAAATAAATTAGGCACATGCCTAATATCCCCCCCATAAAAACACAATCAGGGCCAGAGATCAATGTTTTCAGGAAAAGGCATGAGGGAACAAATTATCACAGTGCTTTGTCAGGGGTAGAAAGGAAAGAAAAAGGATCATTCAAAAGGGTGATGAAATGTTTCAAGAAAAAGCAATATATTTTTATGTACTTGTAAAATCCATTCACAATGGCTTTTCTGGTTAATTGGTTTCATCTTATTAAACTAAAAATGTATTTGTAAAATCCAGACATATTCAAGCATAAGTCCAATTTCTTCACCAAAAGCCAATACACCATTTCAAAAAAGAAAATTCAGCAATACAAACCATTTTCCATTAGCCTGAAATCACAGCACTCATATTGGGAAGAGAAATGGATAGAGTGCTTGATTTTTCCAAAATGCACTTTGGAAAAATCACGTAACTCATTTACCCCAAAACTGCTGTCCTCTTTCTCCCTGGACCTGTGAAAATGGATTAATATTTTGGCCCAATTATGCAGTGATTTATAAACTAACATTCTGCTATCTTTCCTTGCACTTGTCATGTTCAACTTCTTCCCCTTTATTAAACCACTCTTCTTCCCATTAAATAGTCCCTCTGTCTCACTTGCCAAAGAACTGCCAATGGGCCCCTGATTTTACAGAAGAATGGACTCAGCTTTACCAATGGAAAAGGGCCTCTAATGTACCATGGACATAGCACAGTGAGGCATGGTAATTTGCCTGTGTTAATGATGCTACTTCACAATGATGAGGAAAACAAAAATCTCTAATAGCTAAATGACACCCAGTCCTTCTGCAGCCTGTTGAATTCAAAATCAGTTGGAGCAAAACCCAACATCCTTTAGGAGATGAGCTAAACGTGGTTGCAGTGTTTCTTTTCTTTACACCCAAATTCCTGATTGGCATTGAATCGCTAAAATGGGTGATTTGGTGCTGGGAGCAGGACAAAAAAAAAAAAAAACAAACCAAGTGTTTCAAAATGTTTTAGCAGCTCAAAAGCAAGTGGAGAAAAATTAATGAACATTTGTGTAAATATTTTTGGACATACTTTACACTGGCATGATTTTGTGGAAAATACCACTATAAAGCAGGACTGAAGTATAATTCATAATTTTCTCTTTTTTAGGTGAAAAGAGGAAGTCATTACTGTAGGAAGGACAGAGCAGCAATCTGCATGTGCCATTGCTTACCTCTGAAGATGCTCCAGTTCCACAAAGCTCTGAGCTCTTGAGTGCTAAATTAACCCCAAGAAATGTCTTCAGCCACAGCTCTCATCAGAAAGCTTTTTAGAGCTGGGTTCCCACGGCTGCCTGGCTGGGCAAAGCACTGATTGCTTTGGCCAGTCAAAGAGTCATTGCTCCAAAAGTCAATCTTCAAATACAGCACATTAAGCTACTCCTCGGGAGAAACTCTGCTCTCATGTTTGGCCAAACACAACAAGCAAAACAGCACCAGCTTTGATGACATAATTTGGAGTGCACAAGAAGGGAACCAGGGATCATAAACAATCACATGGTGCATGTTTGGTAATCTTTGGCACCATTGACAGGTTGGAGAATAGACTCAAACACAGGTTTATGAAAAAAAAGATGAACAATATTTACCATATTGCTCATATAAGAAAAGGCTACCATGATATTTTCCTAGGACAGAGGGAGTGATTTGTCATCCAGTTGCAGTTCTGTAGATTTTGCAGCTGTCTGATGGGCACACTCCACACGTTCCTTGTCTAAAACTTTCTGGTACAACTGTACAAAACAGGAGCAGGACTTGAATTCAAGAGTGGCTGAGAATATAGGACCAAGCCATTGCAATTTCATCTCCATTTCATTTCACAGACTCACAGAATTATTTAGGTTGAAAAAGACCTCTGAGATCATCGAGTTCAACCTTTGACTGACCTCCAACTTTTCAACCAGACTATGGCACTGAGGGCCACTGAGGGTCATTCAAGAAATGACTGGATGACTTCAGAGATGGTGACCCCACCACCTCCATGGGCAGCCCCTTCCAACACATTACTTAAACTCTGAGGTAAGACCCTATCCCCATTAAGAGACAGCTTTCACCGTGGAGTGCTTAGGGTGTTGGGAAGGGAAGGGGTGGGGAAGTAAGATTATTTACTGTAGAGCTCTACACTTGAGTCTCCTGTGCTTACCACAGGAAAAGTTTGTCAATGCAGATTGAAAATAAGCACCTGAAGACTCTCTAAACATTTTTTGTTTATTCAATCTGGAGTAGCACTCAAGGAGAGTACTAAAATCTTCAAGACAAATGCCACACACCACATATTTAAAGTTCCCCCAAATGTTGTATTATTAAGTCTTTTTTTCTAACATGCCTGCTTCAACTAAAAGACATGTTCTAAAAATCCCACAAGATGGGTGTTTCAATAGCTGGCTCAATGTTTGATTTCCAGAAAATATGTCTATAGCCCTAGCAACCAGACCTTGGGTGAGACATAAGGAGCAGTGATGTGCCTTAAGCACCAAATGATTTACTGTACTTTTAAATTGTAACATTTTCTGAATGAAGAGTTTTGATGTCTTTCATCTTGTGTTTTGCAGACTTTGCCAAGTTGAGACCATAATACTTATAAGCAATTTATCAGCAAAACCATGGCTGACTCTACAGAGGTCTGATATTCGAGACCTGCCTAGGCAATCTCACAGAGAAGTCAAGGGCCAAGGAAAGACTCCCAGCCACGGCCCAGCAGAAGTGCTTCTCTGTCACAGCAGATGTCACAGTTGAGATAGCCACAATACATAGAGTATCACCATACAATTTCAGAGGGCTTTAAGCACTCACCCATACAGAGCAACATCATGTCCCTTCAGAAGGCTGCAAGCATCTGGTCCATCTTGTTCTTTAGCCCAACCTTTTATACCCTGCATTGTTCATGCAGTGCACCTCTGTGCCCTCTGTTCCTTTGGTGGTTGGTCAGTGCACCTGGGCACTCCATGGCTCATTGCTGTCAGTGCTGTTCACCTACTTTTCACAGCTGTACCCACTGGGGATGAGGCTCAGCCACAGCCCCACTCCCAATCACCACAAACTGTACCCACACTTCTCCAGTAGGGCATTCAGTCTCCCAACCAGGCCTTGCTCAAGGCTGCTTGGCAGTGTGCAAAAGGCATGTTGTCTTCCAGGGGCTGAATGCAAAAAAACCTCACCCCTGGGGCAAAATTCACACCTCCAGCAGAACTTGCTGAGATGCACTTTCAGATGGGCCAGGGCAGGAAATCAGAACAGTTCTCACTGCTAGCAATGAACAGCCACTCCCTCATCCTGCCAGCAGAAGCAGCAGAAGCCCTGCAAGCAAAGCCAGAGGCAGGGACAGAGCAGGTTCACAGGCCACAGCCACCTTTTACTGTGAGCAGAAAGGCTGGAGCTCACACAGCGAAGTTTCTTGGTGTCTCTCTTGATATCAAACTGCTTGTGTGAACAGTACTGCTCATCATGGAGTTGCCAACACCTGGAGATGGTGCAAGGTGATTGTCATAGCAACATGAGTATTATCCATGATTGTCACTCTAGATTTTGCAAGATGAGTGCACAGGCAAAATCACTATATCCATTAATTTTAAAGTAGTGGTACCTCTTTTGCTTGCTACTAGCCAGGCAAGTACAGCCACCAAGGTGTGCAGCTATTAAATGCCAACCACAGTTCCTATCACCCGTTTTTGTTCTTCACCTTCCTTTCACTGTGCATTTTCCTCAAGATCTTTCTTCCTTGGTATTCTTGAGAAAAATGGCCTCCTTTATTGATTAAATTACAAATTCCAATGCCGGATGATTGAGTTATATGATAACACCTTACTAAAGACAATTGAAATAAATGGAAAAATTAGCACTCTCTTTATTACAAAAGGCTTGGATGTTGAGTGGCTGACTGAATTAAATGGAGATTGAAGAGATCTGAGAGAATTGATTAGGAAAAACAATGTAGAATTCAGAAAAGAGATACCAAAATTAGCACCTTCCTAATTCACCTTAGAAAAAGATGGAAAAAGTTGAGAAGGCAAAGGAAACTGTATCCTTTTCATGCATTCACAACCAGGTATTGCCCAAAAGCACTCTCTGTGATTGCTTATATCTCTGTGAGATATTTCTGTGATAAAACTCCTGAAATACTGAACTCTGACATCAAGTTACCAAAGGCCAACAAATACCTGACCAGGTCCTCAGCCTCTAGGGTTCATTTGCTCAGCTTCTTGTAGGCCTTTTTAATCAGTATCAAGAGCAGAGGAAGGTTCTTGGCCTTTGTTCTGTGCCTGGGAACCAATGGCATGCCAGCTTTTGGTAATGTATCATTGCATTTTATTCAATGCTCATAGATGCTAATGAGATATTTTTACTTTTGTCTGCTTGTAACATTTCCTGCAATACTGACAGATGTCTTAGGCTTTCTTCCTGCAGATTAGGCAACCATTACTGAAGTTCTTAGATTAAACAAGAAGCTAATAAAGCAAAGCATCGAAAATGGCACGATTGACTTTGAAACCATGTTTTCTCTCAGTGACTTCCCAGCAAGCTTGTTGTGAGGTGGACAGATTCTAGCAAAGATGAGTTCTAGCAAAGCTCTGGAAAGAGTGTAAACACAGCTCTTAAACAAGGGCTGCAAACATGGTATTATTTACTTACAGCTTCTGCATTACTGAAGTGTCATATTCGAAGTCACGCTTCAGGGAGAATCTTAAGTGACCTGTGGAAACACCAGAAAACGAGTCTTCAATGGATATTTCTAACTACATCTTCTACCAGATAGGGGAGAATTTTGACATTATTTGAAATCAAATGTAATGAAAATATTATTTATGTTTAACTACAAAGCAATGTAAAGATTTTCCTTAATGCTTACCGGAAAGTTGCTTCAAAACTAGCTTCAGCTGCAATTATTTGCTTTCTGCAAAAAATCTTATCCCATGGATTAGGTAGCAGAAAATGTTTGTGAAAACAATAAATATTTTAACATAATCAATCTGACTGAGAAATTCTGCAGCCCTCTCTGAACTTTCCATAATCCTAAATGCTTCATCCTCACAGAAAAGACAAGGAATCACTCTTACCCCAGTTTCCAAGTGGGAGATTTGCACCAGTGAGAAATGTAGGCTGTGAACACATATCTTACTCCTCATTGCAACGCTGTCTTTGGGAACACTCCTGTCCCCACCATCCATCACCCTGCCTCATCATTCACTCCTGCTGGAGTTCATTGCACCTTCCATTCTCCCTGCTGAACTACAGATTTGCTCAGGTTAGTCCAGAATTATTTGAACTGCTCAAGTAAGTGCAGGAGCTGCAGCCAGATGATGTGTGAGTGCAGCCTACACAATTTGCCCCCAGTCTCACAGCAGGCGTGGCAGGGCAGAGGGCCTGCACACTGGCTGTGAGCCATAAGTCCTCTCTTTGAAACACCAAAAGCAAAGTTCAGAAGGAACAAATTTGCTCAAGAAACCCACATCTGAAAGGTTCTTCTCACTGTTTTCACCCTTATGTCTTATCCAAACCCCACAACAGTCTCCTGAAAGTAAGAAGGCAAAAATTATGACAAATTCTAACAAATTCTAGATTAGTTCATGTTAATTTATCCTTTGGTTATGGCAGCACCAAAAAGCCTACTCTGTGCCTGAAGTCTTTGCATTGCACAGTGCAGACACTGGCCGTGGTAGTCTCTGCTCCCTGGAGCTCACCAGCAAGAGATCAAAGAGCTAAAAGTGTAGGCAGGGAAAAGACAGAGACAGCAGAAATTGGAGGACATTTCTGTACAATGGCTTGTGAGCACAAATCCCACTCAGCCAGTAAGAAATTAATCACTGTGAAGAGATTCTGACCCTGCTACCTATTATGCTCGACAGACAAGCTCAATGAAATAATTTATCTAGTTATTTACATGGCTTCCATTAGAGCAATGTCTGAGCATTCACAAATCAGATGGGTTTTTCCTCACTGTGCTCCTGAGAAGGAGCACATGCTGCTAACACTACGTCATAGACAAGGAATAGAGATACTTTTCCAAGGAAACTAGTATCTGATCTGACAAAATTCTGTATCATGCCAGAGGGCTTCTGTAGGTTAAGATGCTGCACTCAGGGACAGGCCATCAGGCTTTAGCCATAGGAAGACTTCTCACCACCCTGGTAATTATTTTTTGAACAATGGCTTCTATACAGTATGAATCAGGAAAAGTGAAAGGGGAAAAGGGAAAGGGAGGGTAAAAAGGGAAAATATGAAAAAACATTATAAAGTCATGATAAATGTAGCGCCATCTGAAAAAAACCAAACTGCAGAAACAGAGGAGCCAGTCACACAGTTCACTGAGAGGACTGAAGCAATTGTTTCCTTCAAGAAACCTCTTTCATCACATTTCCATAACCCAGAAAAGGCTCTCACAATCTCCTCTTTCAACATATTAAGACTAACATGCATGCAGACTCTTCACATTTCCCCCTTCTTCTATCAGTCTTTTCCTTATGAAAGAAATCACAGGAAAGGGATGAAGATGTGAACATTTCTGCAGCTGTTCTGCCAGGGCTGAATCCTGAAGGTGGGACACCCAAAGGAACTCAAGGGTGACAGAGCACCCACCAAAAGGACTCAGTCTTCACTGTCAGATAGCTCCTGCTTCTTTAAAATGGTGATAGTGGAAATGCTCCTTTGGTGATATCCCAGGAGCCAGATCAAAGCCCAGAACACCAGCTTGTGAGAAAACAAGATCCATCTGTTAGCTCAAACCTCCAGGACTGGCAGGTAGTCTTTCCTATACAGAAGCCACTGGATAGCACAAACTCTAGGTTTCATCAGCAGAAGAATTCTGGTCTGCACACTGCCTCTCTAAACATAATAGCTCCCATTTGTCTAGAGAATCGAGGATTGCCTAAATGAACCCTTTGATCTGCAAGACACTGAGCCATCTCCTGAAATTTCTTCTCAGACATTTGAATTCCCTGCTGGGTTACAGCATGAAACCTTTCTCATCTCTCCATTAAAGCAGCAGATAGACAGATGGGATAGTCTTCATCTTTCAGGACTCTTGAAGTTCATTTCCCATCAATTTTAACAGGAATGCTCAGAGCTCTTGTTAGGTTTAAGAGAACCAAAGCTATAGATTGTGCTCAGTCAAAGCCAGGAGAATCCCAAGCCTGGTAGTCCCTCCACAGGCTGTCATCAATTAAAAAGAAGCAATATAATATAAATAACAGTATAATGGCCAAACTTCCCCCTCCGCACACGTTGCCAAATCATTCTTGAAAACTCTTTGAGCATTGCTTTTCATAGCCCAGTACATGCTGTTAGTGGAGGTGGAGCTGTACCAGAACCACCACTGGGTCTAAATGTCTTCTCTTTATTACTGGGCCAGTAAAAGGCAACGAGTTGTTATTGCCCTTTTGCAAACTATAAAAAAATCTAACACACCAGATGGATTACACACCTCACCCAAAGTCCCTTGGGATACCCACATTTGCACAGAGAACTGATCCCAAAATGCCACATACCTAGTGCCCTGCCCTTCCCTCCAGCCCAGCCTAATTCTCTGAATTTCATGATGATTCAAAAGTCTATTTATCTATTTAAAGTCCTACAGCTATGGGTGTGTGCAAGGAATTAAGGCTGAGCCAAAAGTTTGAATGGAGCAGCTCTGCTTGAGATTCTCAGTAAGAGTGAAATTTCACACAGATCTGGGAGGGTTTAACCTGACATGGAAAAAAGGTGACATGTGTCAACTGGGTTATGATGTGAGCCCCCAGGAAGATGCAGTAGCAATGCCAGTGTCCCCTTCCCAGCCAATCTGCCCCATAAACACTCCAATGGTACCCACACAGCCTAGCACAGCTTTCCCAAGCCTGCTCCTTGTTTGCATAGCAAACAGGAAACAGGAAAAAAACTGATACAGAGGAAGAGCTACTAATACGTCTTGCAGTTTTCCATTGTAAATGGAGTGGCCAGGCATAGTTACATGCTGAAATGAAGCAGCCAGGAGAGCTGACAAGCTTCATATGCACACAGCCATGGTTTACTACTCAAACCATTCTAAGCTCTTTAGGTAAGCTTTGTTATTACAGATGGTATTGCTTGCCCTAGATCTGATGTCCAAAATGGGGTAGCTCTCTGTAATCCTTCAGAGGCTGCTTATATATCAGAGAATGCTTCACCTCTTGACACATGGCACTAATAGATGATAATGTAAATGGTGCAGTGTTTTAACCTTAACAGGCATTTGCTTAGGTTATTGTAGACAAAAACGAGGTCAGGAACTGTGGTCACGAGCCTTAATCTCAAAGAGCCTCAGTCTGGAATAATCTGGAGCCCTCTGGCTTGTGCAGTGAGCAAAAGGCTGAGGGTGCAAAGGGGGGAGTGGGCTCTCCTGTCCCACTCCTGCACAGCTGCACCCCACAGTGCCCCCTGCACCTCCTAGGACCCTCCCAAGCCACTTTGCCTACAGTTACACACAGCAACTGCAATATAATAATTGCTGTGGAAATTATTTTGAAGGCATCAACCCCTAAACAGAGAGAGTAAACAAAATCTGCTTCTGTATGAGCTCTTCCACTTTTCTCAGGCATCTGAGGGGTATCCTTTATAAACCATGAGATAAGAGCAGACTCACTGTTCAGACTGCATATCTGCCTGGTTCCTTAGATACCAGCGAAAGCCCAAAGGCACAGCTTGGCATCTCATCCCCTTCTTATAAACTCTTTCAGAAAGTTACAGCTGATTTTGACTCAAAGATGATGAGAAATGGGGAGCTATTTGTGCCATTCTGGAGAACATGCCAAACCCTGTATTAACAACCCCAACACTGTTAAAAACAAAACAAAAAAAACCAAAAAAAACCAAAACAAAAAAAACCCAACAACAACAACAACAACAAAAAAAAAAAAAAAAAAAAAAAAAAAAACCAAAACGAAAAAAACCTCACGCAACCAAACCAGCAAAAAACAATCCTTCTGTTTGCTACTGATTAGGCAGCCGAATTAAAACTGATGAAGTGATTGGATAGGATCCAAAGCTGTTTATCTGCACATAAATCACAGACATGCTTTACTCAACCAGTATGGATTTACTGAGCTAGAGGAAAGACCTTGTACTCAGAATGCTGATTATTACAGCAATTAAAATATCAGTGAAGCAAACATTTTGGGTAGAAAGCTGTTAGTGGCTACTTGAGAAATCATTCCATTAAATACAAATTCAATCAGGTTTCAATTTTTTTAAAAATTGAATCATTTTAATAGAGAGTTTCTTTTTTCTGATTAAGTATATGTTGCTAGGAAAATCAAATTCAAACAGAGGAAAGATACAAAACAGCTAGCTGGACATGCCAAAGGAGATTAGAAAGGAAGGCTGATACATATTTTATGATCACAAGGGAATAAAAAAATAAATTGAGAGATGTACTGTCAAACCAGACACAGTGTTAATAGCTAAAGTATATGGCAGTAAGAACTGCTGTTCCCACAGCTATTAATGTAAAACTGAAAATTTGGAGCAAGCTGCAGCAAAGGAAAATAAATCACACTTTTTTTTTTTCAATTTGAAAATATCTATAAAATAAATCCCTACCCCCATCATTCACTCTCTGCATCCCAACCCCCTGACACCAAGACTGTCATTTCAACAAGCTACAGCTTCCAGGCAAGTGAGACAAGTGACAATTTCTTCCTATTAATCATTGCTAATTTATTTATGCAATTTTTCTACTTATGAGAATCATTGGCCTGGAGATTATTTCCTCTTTCCCCTTTGAGTCCTGAGAAACTATTTAACATGGGAAGTAGTTAAGGGGGGTAAAGAGGGGAGAGTGTCGTGTAGCCAAGTTACGCATCCCAGCTGGAATCTGGGATGATGTCTTGCAGTTCTGGCTCCTTCAGCCAAGTTTCATACAGGAAGCAGGAACATGCCAAGGGCGCAGCAAAATCCACTGGAGCCAATAAACAGCATTGAGTCCATTAACACACTCCTGCCACAGATCCCTTCACCAAACCTCAGCCACCTTGCAACCAGTTTGCTCAGGAGGTAGCCAACAACTTGCACAGGGGAAAGGCTCAGGAGCCAAGGGATCCTCTGGTGAAGCCTTACGGACGCAGAGTGTGTGTGCATGTGGGATATGTATCCAGAGCCCTTCCAGAACAGGCAAACACTGCTGATTTATAATGGAATAGTGGTCATGGAAGGTCATGGTGTCACTAGTGAGGTAAAGGGCAAATTGCTGTGAGGAACTTCACGAGGCCCTTGTAGACAACTCAATTCTCGCCCAGAGGCTCCTCTCCAAGCCTGGGATGGGTCTGGCAGTACCACAGAGGAGCAGGCATCCCCATCAGTTCATGCAGGTTTTGCCCTTCCACAACAACCTGTTTCAGCTAGGAAAAAGGCCTAGGAAAACATTTCTAAAATTCATAGATTAGAATTTTGTAATGCATGCATTACAAGTCTGATTGTTATTTCAAAGCTATCAGTAGCAAGAATAATTTCACCTGCCATAGAAATACCTCCATGATAACTTTCTGGAGTAAGAGATCACTTTTGAGGAAAGAAGAAACTGACAAATTACTTGACAAATTTGTCAACTACTTTGGAGCCATCAAGATAAAAGACTTTATATGTTGTATGATTTTTTATGTATATATATAAAACACTTTTATTGGACTGTTGATAAAAGCCTGAGCTACAAAGGAACTTTTTCCCCCAGCTGAGAAAAGGCAAGCTGCTAGACAAATCAGTTCAATCTCTGCCTTTCAAACAATATAAAGCAGTATAACTTTCAGGAGTAACACCTCATCTGTTTTTTTCTCCAGACTGCCTATCAGGAATCAAGCATTAAGTAAACATTTGAAAAGTGTTCCTCTGAGAGCAAAGGTTTAGATTTGAGTCACAGGATCCATTGAAAAGAAAAATTGCTTCTGTGCATTGGGACAGTGCCTTCCCTTCTGAAAAGTTTCTAAAAAGAGCAAATTGAGATAATCTTTTTACAAGGTATAACCCATATGGAAATTCATTATTGTTTCCCTTTAAAAAAAGCCAAGATAGTTCAGAAAGTGAAAATGGAATCACTATTTTAAAAAGGTTAAAAATATGCAGAAGATTTCCTGACAACTGTAGCCAGTAAAGTGCTTTATCATGGTCTAAAGTGAAGCTCTGATTGATGAGAACATGAGATAAACAAAAGAGGTAAAGACATAATAGAGCCCTAAATCACTAAGAGTATTTAATCCAGAAGTGGGGGTATATATACCCAGCAATTGTTGATTAAATATTTTAAGGATCTATTCTTCTCCCAGCACAAAACACTCGCTAGAGTGGCTTCAGCACTGCAGCTCCCTGAAGGCTGCATTACTGCTCGTTAGCCCTGTGCAATCACCACTGTGGATGCAGAGCTGAAAGGAATCATTGTTCCTGCTGCACAAAAGCTAAACTGAGCCTCCAGAGAAGGTGAATTATTTGCAAAGGATTTTACAGCAAACCAGTGGGACAGCTGGGGGAAGGGGGAAACCCCAACTTAGGAGCTGGTGCCTCCCAGACACTATTCCTCATTGCTTGCAAGAACACCCTGAAGTTAGGCATTATTTTCATTCCTGCCTTTTCCACACATAGCCATGACTATTAACTTAAGACTGTCACTAAAAGCATGTACATATGCATGGAAGGTCACAGAGGCAGGGCCCGGGACAGTGCTCCAAGACAATACTTAGCTCTAGGTTCTACTTTCAAGAGGTGTGAAAGATAAACTCTTTCCTTCAGTGGATTTAAATTGGAGATGAAAGTTTGATCCTAAAAGGCCTAAACTAGACCTACAGCTGATTGGAAATAGTTTTCTGTCATAGCCAACATTAGTCCTGAATTCAGTCTGATTACACAGCATTAATTATGGCAGGCACCTGAGGACAGAGCATAATCCCACATCAGAGCACACCACATGCACAGGCAAGGCAGGGTAAGTCATGGAGCCAGACAGAGTGTCCTGGATGGTCACACCACACTGCAACTTTTCTTTAACACTGATTAATTTAGGTGATTAGATGAGTCAAAAATTCAGAGTGAGCTGTTGTTCATTATTTCCCCTCCCCCCTTTGGCTACTCCAAGAGATGGTGACAGGTGATCTTTTTAACATATTGTTCTCATTAGCACTAAATCCATTAATATGAATATGAAAAGAATTCAAGGAGAGACAGGAAATGACTGCAAACACCTTTAGTTAAAGAAAATTTCTATTCTTCCTCCAAAGAGTACAGCTGCACCATTCTGGTGGAGAATGTACCACTCTGGGCAAGGCAAATCAAAGTAAAAGCCACTGTGCCAAGTTCACCTTTCAAATTGTTTCTTAGCCAGACCCAGGATACTGAGAGCGGCTCTGCCCAAGAAATCTCCAACATGACTCTTTTTTGATTAAAGCTTGATCTGTTGACATTGACACACCCAGTCTTTTGGTTTTGCCAGGCCTTCCAAAGAAGAGATGTGAGGGGACCAAGCCTGTGCTGCTGGTCCTGTCAGCTGCTCTCAGTTCCCACCAGCTCATGCTGCAGGACACGGGCAAAACAGCCAACATGGCCAGTGCTTTTACAGGCCAGAGACACCCAGCCTGCACAGCCATGACACAAACCAAGGTACTGGAAGTCCAAGCAAATTTTAAGATCAAACTCACAGGGCTTTTAGGATCCCTGATATGCAGTCAAACAGTTTTCAATAAAATAACATTCCTCTGCCCCTACACTGCCCAGGGTACAGGAGAGACTTGCCCGAGCAAGCCTCTGGAACATAAGGAGAACATGACTATTCCTTTTTTCTCTAGGCACTGTGGCACTCTGTCCCTCTGGATGTGTATTTTTGTCCAGCAGCAGAGTTAGGCCATATGATCCCATTCTCCCTTGTGAGATGACCAAGTCTATGCTCAGTATAGCAATCTGCAAAAGAACAGTGTATCTGGGATTTCTGGGGCTTTCTGAACATGTCTCTGCAGACTGTTGCCTGCTAATGGCACTACTTGATTGATTCCTGCAGCCTCCTTCACATCTCCTCTCTTTCAGAGGACTCCCAGCCTGGGAGCTGTCTGCAGGACTGAAACTGACACTTCCCCTGGAAAAACATTTTCTGGATCCATATGTCTTTGCCAGACAGACCAAAGAGAAATAAATCAACATGATCAGACCAGAGCAATTGTTCTGGAAAATTCTGTGTTGGGTCCATCGTTCCTCAAAATCAAAGAAAAACGTTTTCTATTTCTGTTAAAATAAAAAAATTATTTTCAATAAGGAATTTAAAAATGCCTTTCCATTTTCCATACTTAAACTACAACCTTTCCAAAGTGGAAACTCTTCCTAGTTTCAGACAACACAAAATGAGCACAAACTATATATAGTTCTTGTAGTGCTCCTGTGGAAAATCTGTTGAGTTTTTGTGGGATGTATTTTAGGACCAAACTAATCAATTTCCACTCAGCATTCCCCTGCTTATACTACATCACATCTATCTGTCCTGAGTAACTGAGACGTAATAGGTTCTTGTGTAACAATGAACTCTGGCAAAACACAACAACACTATTTTGGATTTGAAGTAGTATATAACCAGGGCCTGCAGCAGTGACCCACCTTTTTGGTTAACTGTGATTTCCCCACTCCTTATATAGCAGCTAAAAAGTTGCATCAATTCCCTACACTGCAGCAGGCACACATTTCTTTTATAACCAAATGATTAGAGGAACATACATGCTTTATAGACAGTCTGAAATATAAGGTTCCCAACAAAGTCAAGAGAGAAAGTCCCACTGAGTCTAATGACAGCAGAGTTAAGTCATTGAGCCACTGGAAAATGCTGCATCTAGTGTCTGTCATTCTTTGCCTTTTCCAAAATCACAGATAGGCTGTGGCAGCCTCAGGAACAGTGGCCAAGTCTTCCAGCTCCCAGATTTGAGCTTTAACTACTTGACATATCCTCTCATCACTGGAGCAGGAGACAGAATGATCAGAGACCAAAACCCCTCACACTGAGCCATCTGAAAATATCATGTTTCAGCCCAACAGAGACATGTGTCATTCCATCACTAACTCACCAGCCCAGAGGACAAGTCCAAGGCAAATGTCCCAGCAGAAGTCCAAGGTCACCCAGAAGGTAAACCCATCAAGAATGGGTGATGAAAACGCTCCCTCTCAGACACAGTCCCACTGCAGTCTTCCCTGAATCCCTTGGACTCTGCAAACTTCCTTCTCTGGCATGCCTCTTTGGACTTCTTCCTTCTAATTTTCACATAAGCTTGTTTGTGGATGATTTATCTATATTTAAAAAAAGGCATATTTTTCCTTCATTAAAAAAGAAGTGCATCTGTATTCCACTGACACAAATGATGGTGTTATAAGGTCCTCTTTGAGGAAGGATCTCTCTACTTCACGTCCTTCCTCTTTTCTGAGTTATGTGACAAAGA
Source organism: Vidua macroura (assembly GCF_024509145.1). Taxonomy (NCBI): domain Eukaryota; kingdom Metazoa; phylum Chordata; class Aves; order Passeriformes; family Viduidae; genus Vidua; species Vidua macroura. Next base: position 29,928,591 of record NC_071577.1, read on the forward strand.
TCCTGGGAAAATAGCTCGTAAACTTTGTGGTAAGCACCACCTCCCCTTCTCCCTCTTCCCTCCTCACAAAAATTTTTGAAACAATTTAAATTGTCTGGGTCTGATATGTCCTAATTTCTGAAGGGCCTACTTTTCTTCCATCACCGACCAAGACACAGAATCCCTATTCAGTATAAACATGAATCAGTTTAATTTTTCCAAAGACCATTTATTTTTACTTTCTGGTGTACACATGTGAGTAAATATTATTTGGTAGGCTAGAATTTCATGAAACCTAACTAAAATGAGGGCTCCAGATCACTAGATGCAGCATAAACATATGGTGAAAACTTTGTAATCGTCCCCAAGACTACAGAAGCATCCTGTGAGGCAGCCAGGAAAGGAACTGAAGTCAATTTTCTGAGTCCCTGTGTAGAGCCTTAAACATAAGCCATCTTTCCTCCATATCTCTGTCTCAGAAAACACATATTTTCTCAGTTTCTGCCTAGCTAGCAAATATCAAAATCTAGCAGTTTTCTGCCTCTAGTATCAACTCAGTTACAGCAATTTTAATTGCAATTGGTTTCCTAAGTCATTGTCTCCTCTCACAGTAATTTTTGCTGAAAATGTACCTCCTGTCATTGCATGGGCTCCATTCTAATCAAGCTACACTTTTCTCTCCACACTTTTGGCACTGCATCTAAAAATCAAAGTGCCAAATCCCTCTGTGAACTACTCAGATGCAGCACTTATATATGCCTATCAAATGCAGAGAGAAGTCAAACTTTGACCCTAAATAAGTTGATATATGAAAACATGACAGTGCTTCTTTGGCTAGAGGAAAAAGGAGATTACTTATAAAGCCTTTACTTAATTCTTTATGTCTGTATTGCAAAACAAGCAATTATAAATCTCCTCAGATTGTTCTAAACAGTACAAGTAAACCTATCAAAATGAGATGCGCATGCCAGCATCTCATAAATGCTTTTCCAAGCAGAAATGTTAAGCACAGCTGTAGCCCCACTTCAGGTCAGTGCAGTCCTGTAGTAATTACAAGTGCTCAGAACAGAGCAAACACCAGATTCAGAGCAGAACCTATCCTTTTTCACCTATAAAGAAAATAAATTTCAAAGAAAACCCAAGAAAGTGTGAAGGAAACTTCAGAAAAGTAATGAAATCCCCAAGCCTGCCACCATATGCAGATCTAATGAGGCTGTGTTAGTGAGCGGAAGAGGAATGGCACAAAGGATGGAGAATCTGCCAGACACTGACAAGCCCAGATAAAATGAAGAGTTATAAACAGTTATACAGAAAGATTTGTTTCCCCCAGTGATGAACTACTCTGTTCAACTGCAGACCCAAAGCAGACACAGAACTAGTCTATGGTATCTAACCAAAAAAATGTGACTGACACCCAATTAAAGGATAGAAGATATTTTAAGTAAGTCCTTAGTTTAACAACACAGGAAAGACTTCCCTCATCCCACAAAGCATTGCCCATTTTACGTAGGGATAAAGATGGGATCTGCTAGGGGAAGACCACCTGGCATTTGCACCCTAAGGAACAACTCAATGTCACAGCATAAAAGACTAAAGCTTGAATCAGTTACGTAGCTGGGTCCAGTACATGCTACACAGTAGTTGATAAACATCTGAAATGTGCTATATAGGTCCAAAAAATATTTTGGCAAAACATTGTGGAAGTATTCTTTTTCCTATAGTCCTGGAACACCACCAGTATAACTTTCATAGGTTATTGTTCAACTGCTTCAGTGCCTCATATGAGAGGTGGAATAAATCTATGACTATCCCCAGCCAAAAAAATTGAGTTACTGCACCAAAATCTCTTGTGCTGATGCCTGATAATTTGCATTTACTTTCCTCAGCCTTTACAGCTTCTTTCTTTGACATTTACTACAAGTGCAACTGCTGCCATTGCTTCCACAGAACATCACAAACACTTTATTACTAATTTTCACCAAAATTAGTAGGAAAGATCTGAGAGCAACTGGGAGGGCAAGTCCTCCAAGCAACATACAAACTTTTGATTGCAACAGAAACCTAGAAGCAAAAACTTGATATCTCACAAATGGAGTGAGAGTTCACAGCTAAAGTGACTTATACATCCAGTAAGGGATGCTGCAGAACCAAGAGACAGGACAGATTGCAAAAATGGACTCATTTGTACTGCAGAGGAAATAATGTCCACAATAGGACAGATGATTTCCTGCAAGTATTTATGTGTTTGCACTGGGGAAAGAAACTACATTAGCAACCAGATTTCCACCTGAAACTTTCTGGTAGCTGGAAACTGCTAATTTTCCACTTCTCCAATGAAAATCTCAAAGCTCAAAGAAGATCTCTATAGAGCAATGTTTTTACAGGAACAAATTCATTTTCCAGAAAACTCTCTAACACACACATCCATAGTAGCATATAACAACTAGTGCTAGTACTTAGGCTGACCTATTTTCCTTGCTAAAAGCAACACGCTATTTCTCTTTAGGACACCTCCCATTTTCATTTCAGATAATTACAGAATAAAATCTACTGTCTTCTCCACTTCCATTTCTGTTGACAGAGACCAATGACTAAAGACTTATTTTCCAGTGTACAGTTAGATCCCTAGCAAGCTCTGCCCATCAGATTATTCCATTAATTTTCCAAATGACATGAGATCACAGTTTTACATTCATTTCCTGATGGTTATCAAGGTCCTAGAAAAACTGCATTAAATTTTGAGCAGCTCAAATCCTTATGAGAATTCTGTTTCTTAAACACAGTAATCATCAACTGTTTTGGACAACAGGACCCACTTCCACACACTGAATGTTACCCTTTCATTTTTCAGACATTGCAAAACTCATCAGCTGGCAATCATTAATTGTTAGCTGTGCAACCCTCATCAATTAGGTACTTTGTGCCTATCAACATATTTAAACAAAGCAAGAGCTATCAACTGTATATCTCTGCTACAAAGAGATAAACAGCTTTGTTAATCATGTGTCTTTATTGTATCAGACTCACTGATTTAAATATCAGTATCAGCTCTTGCACTGTTCACCAATTCCAGTAAATTTGCACTGGAAATACATTTGGCTCACTTTTACTCATATATGAGGTTCTGACAGTATACATTTGTAGTCTCTTTTTCATAAAGCCTTCCTGGCAACACAGATACAAAGCTGTTTTCAGACATGCTCCTAAAACGTGCTGTAAGCAGGCAGGAGCCCAAGAGCCCATTTGGAGCAGCAAGCCCTGCAGGTCGGGAATTAAGATCACCCATTGTGTAACAACAGCCATGGGGTCAGCTCTGCTTAAGGAAACAGTGGAAGCAGAATACAAGAGTAGGATTTCCAGCAGGTACCTCTGAGGTGTCTACTGTCCTCAAAACAGTGAAGAGTAAAGCACCCAAGGCCCTCACAACCCCATGAAGAGTCCCCCCCAGCCTTTCTATAACACAGTTCTGACCAGACACAAAAGCCATGAGGCTGTAAATCGCCATCACCTGTACAACCACAGGACACTTAAGTTTTTGTTTCATATTATGAAGAAACAAAAGATCCAATTTCTTTCTTCAGTGTTAGAGAAACAAGAAGGATTCTACAATGCTACTGTAGTGCCTTTATTGAAACGGATTATTAATGCAACTAATGGTCATGATGGACAAGGCTGACAAAACACCACTGGACTCTGCTGTTGAACCCACTGAATCAGGCAGGAAAGACTGAATGTCACACTTGCTTATTTCAGAAAACAAAGTATTTCTACCTAGTTTGTCATAACTACCTCATTAAGCAAACAATTTCCCTTTCTGCCGGCCCCTAACCATCTAAAAGTTTAGCCTCATTTCCAATTTGAATTTGCCCTTTATTAAATTGAATTCACTGTTCTTTGTGCTACTACTTGTGTTATGTATCATTTCCTTTTCCTGGTATTAAATGACCCTTAAGATGATCATCCTGCCATTAAGCATTTCTCTAGATGAAACTGGCTAAATTCATTCCTGCTTCTGTATCTCCTTTAATGGTGCAGTCTTCCTTTGGAGACTGGTTTCTGACATTAAGAGATGCATCTTGGTGCATGATGGTACAGGTGTGATCTTAGCAACAGCATAATGATACATTTGTTAATTCTCTTATCACAAAAAGGCTGTTTTTCAACCTTCACTAAAATGAGCGGTGTTTTGATAACTTCCATCAACAAATACTTCTTTTCCTGACTGTTTTCATTTTCCATCACTCATCTCAGGATGGATTTGCTGATTCAGAGCAGACACTTCCCTGGTGGCACCACAAACACCTTATGTGGAATTAAAAACCCATTGGTACTGCCCAAGCCTTTGGCAGAGAGAGCTGGCAGTCAGGTTCACAGTGATATGGAAGGCTCTGGCTCATACTGTCAAACAGGAATGAAGTTAAGAACTCTTATTTTTTCCTAAATCTTGGGCTGCGGGATTTATTTTGTTGTTTATTTATTGTGGATTTATTGTGGAGTTAGGCATCCAACACCAGTAAGGTTAATGCAGTTGTGAGTTTCAACTGAGCTGCCTGTCCCTTCATTTACACATTCTTATAACTCTGCTGTTTTGCATATGCATTTTACCTTCTCACTGTTCAAGAGCAATTTGACACAGTCATTTCTGCACTTGTGATCCTTTCCTGTATGTCTTTCTCTGGACCTGGACCAAACTCCATTTTGGAAAGACATTTCTGAGCTACCTTAATAGCCTGAGCCTCTCATATTTCAAATCAGCATCAATGGACAGAAGTAATAAAATTTGTGTGTTCAGGTTAAGCACAGACATCCCTCCCAGTTGCTTTCTGCATGTATGCCCATGCAGTCACACAATCACACGTGCTTCTTCACCTGTAGGATCAAACCTCTTGAAATTCTTCCATGATTAACTTGCAAATAACTTATAACCCAACCAGAGACCCACCTAGAAGACTGCTAACAGTACCTACATTCTGACCAAAGAAGCTGTTCACTTCCAAGCCTTTTTTTTTTTAACAAATATAGATGTGGACATAGATATAATCTGAGCACATATATGTGTGTGTGTGTGTGTGTGTGTATTTGCATATTTATGTATGTGTGCATATATGTACATGTCTACATATTTATGTACGTTAGTATAAATATATATGTATAGTTACACAGACATTTATTTGTAATTTTGGCCTCACATGCCCACAAAGAACAAAACACTTGAAAATTATTCTTCCAGTAGGGTTATGGCAGCATGGCAAAAATGTCTCTCCTCGTAATTAGTCAAAGGCTCTTAAACTCATGGAGTTATAAACTGCCAGAAGTAGAAATCTATTGAATGTAAGTAATGTGCTTTAGATAAGCAGCAGGGAATAAAGTACAAGATGGCCCAGTGTTACTTGTCTTGACAAAGTTTTACTTTCCCTGGATCAGCAGCAGGGCTTTTAGTGTTCCTTCTTTACTTTTAATGAAAGTTTACCACAGAATCTCCCCTGTACCATGACCTGGAATTCAGAAAAACAATGCAACAGCCTATATATTTTTCTGATTATATTTTCCAGAGCCAATTTCACACAGGCTGTTTATAAGTCACTCACCAGAAAGCAGAAAAGAAGAAAAGAACATTTTCCATTTCTTTACTGAAAAGCAAAAAGCCTCAAACCAAACAAAATTGTACACAGCTGTGTGACACCAGCAGTGACTTTTATGATACCATATGCCCTGCTGAATGGTGTTTCACTCAGCTGATGTAGCCTTACTGAAAGGTTAATAAAGAGGCATGATCTTTGGCTAATAAAGGCCGAGTCCGTTATAAAGGAGATAGATTTCAATTTGCAAGGAGAAAGAGGGGAGGAAAAGGAGAGGAAGGAGAAATCTCTACTGAAGGCACTGTTGGCACACCATGACTTGCAATGCAGGGACAAGGGGCCTTTTATGGGCTTTCACTATGACAGCACATGGGGCAAGCAGAGCCAGGACCTGCTCCAAAGCCCCCTGCAAGGTTCTTTCCCTAGAGCCACACGGCTCTAGGGAATTAATAATTACATTATTAAGACACAAACCACTTTAGAAGCACACACATGGTATTGTGAGATGCACTGTCCCTGAGAGAAGGGGCTGGGCCACCCACAGACACCAAACAGCCTTCAGAGAAAAGATGGATCCTCACCTACCCTTTCTACCACTGCTGAGAAAGTGGGAAACCAAGGTGATTTTTACTGAAGCAAGCCTTCCTTTCAAATATGCGTTTCTGCAGAGCCTGGCAGGCTTCTTCCAGCTTCCCAGGAAAGCATTTCCAGCACACCCTGTCCCAAGACCCTCTGCTCCCCCCACACACACTCAAATCCCATCAAGGTAAACAAGTGATAAGACTTCAGGATTAGGTCTACTGACCTCAGAAGGAATTTTGCTCAAACAAGCATTAAGCTTGGAAGGATTTTGTCCTTACTGAGAGGCTTCTAAAGGTTTCCCACATAAGAGTTTCAGGAAAATGACTTGTGGAATTTACATCCTGCTTTGCTCCCTCAGACATTTTGGCAGCTTATCCTGGAGGACACCGGAGCTGGCACTCAGACAAGACGTCAGCTCACAGCCTAACAAATTATTGATTCTCTCCTCACTTTGAAGCAAGACAACAACAAACTCCTAAATGCACTGCATCCTTCACTATCTCCCTCCAGAGAAATACCCATCTGTAACACTGGCACTAAGGGGGTGTTTGCATCTCAGGCCATCTCAGGTGGACAAAGCTCTGGGCTTATGTATTTTGTTCTCGATGCTCAGGTGAGATTTCTGCTCAGAGCAACTTTCAAACCCACACTGAGACACAGCGAGACATATTTACAAATGTTTGAGCACACATATATATGAAATAAATTGAATGTGGAGTGAAGAAGGTGTCCAACAGAAAATGGGGTTAAGAATTTGTTTTCCCCAGTATTACATTATTAAGAGACAAACAGAATTTTCCATGCGTCATACACTTAATGAGCTCCAGATTGAGGACACAAAAAGATCTTGACATTGGCTTGAAGAAAAAAAAATGTTCAAAATGATCTTGACAAATTGAAGCACTTCATTATAAAAGATACATCACCACATGAGCATCAGTTTTCTGCAATTCCTGTTATTTCTCTGCAACTGATAGCAAGGTGCCCCATACTTGTTTTCCTCCAGCTTGCTTCACCGCCCACTCACTAAGCATGTAGGTTCTCCCTTGACCCACTGCTCTGCCAGGGCTGTGCTTTCTCCAGCTGCTGGTATCTCAACTTTGCAGCCCACAAATGCCAAAACCAGCATGCAGCCACCAAAAAGTGCTGGTGACTCAGCACTAGACTTGTGTCACAAGTGGACTGAAGAGTAATATCTACTTCTACCTCTCTGAGTGTAGTTGTGGGAACAGCCTTCCCTTGTGTGAAGGGCTAGAAATGAGGCTATTTGATGGAATCCACCATGGAATGCCATGTTGGGAATATACAGGAAAGGCCAGGGACCAAACCCATTAGCTGCAGCTTGCAGTTGTTTGATACACCTCATATGCAATGCCTCCCACTGCCTTGCACCAGCTCACGTTAGGACTAGAAGAGGTCCCTTGGGCAAATTCTGCATTCTCACAGCTTAGAATACAGATAAATCCAGCAGCTCATCTATTCTGCATTGACATGTTTCCCCTGCACCTGAAATCAATATGGTCTTCATGCAAATTTTTACTACATGTGCTGCATGGATTCTAAACGTTCATTCAGTCAACACACCTAAATAGCTCGGAAAATGATATAACTTAGCAAGTCAATGATCTACAATTTTATATCTCCCTAACCACATATTTATAAACAACATTATCAACATTGTTAAGGCTACTGTGTGAAACTCTTATACCATTTCTAAATGTATTTTTTTTTAAATGCTACTTTCATCAGAAACATTAAACAGCAATTTTTTTTTTGCTCCAGGCACTCATTTCTGATTAAGATTGATACAACAGAGATTTCAAATGTGCAAAATACTCTGTACCACAAATACTTTTTATTGTCCTTGTGAATTGTAGTATGTCCCAATTTCAAGAGTCTGCTTTGCTTTAGATAACATTGCCAAGTTACTAAAAAAAAACATCAGCAGTGGACTGTTTGCATCCCAGGGTCATAATAACGTATCCTGGTGATACTGAAACATCAAGATGTAAACAATAAAGAGACAGAAGGATGTTGACCCAAGTGGCCAAGTCTAAAAAAACTGCATTTCTAAAGCAAAGCAGGATTTTGACCATGGGATAGTACTGGTATAGGTACCTGCAGAGCTAGGTGCCAATTTTAGCATTTCTCAGATGAATTTGCAAACTGAGTTCATATGTTGGGCTCACAGCAGAATAGAGACCTCAACAGATGCAGATTCCTGTACACTGAAGAGGCTGGAATAATCACTCCTAGCCCCAAGGCAGAGAAATAGGAGAACATTTGTTTTCAATATTTAAATCAACTAATGCTGCAGGATATCTCGTCATTAATACAAACACACATAATAACAGGCAGAGGATAGCACTGAGACAGACACCTATCCTGCTACATGGTTTTGCAGCCTTAAAATACCCTGGATAGAAATCAAGTATGAGCCACCATTAGCTACAGAAACATTTTTTAGGAGATGGACTGATAGCAAGACAAGGCAGATAGTGAATCTTTTATTGGGCTAATATATAAGCTGTAACACATGAGCCTTCAGGCCAAAGAAGTCTTCAGGGGGCTGGCAGCAGAAAGAACATTTCTGGCCTGGAAGCATCTCAATGTAATGTTTCGAGCCAACACAAAGTCTCCACCTCTGCCCATTTTATCTTAAGCAGCTGAAAATATTCTTTGCAGCCTGTTTGTGATAGTGACAATGACAAGCTGCACAAAGCCAGCAGGCCCAACAGAAAAGTCCTTACTGCTTAAGTGCTCTGTTTGGTCTCTGTCCACCCAGGCTATTTATAGAGCAATCACAGGGGCACTCACAGCCCAGTCATGGTGAAGGGCTAGTTTTGCAAGTACAGTCACAAAATTAACAATTCTCTGTGAAAGCACACAAATACTTTCCCCTGTGACTAATACTTGAGTGTCCCTGGAAGTGACCACTGAAAATCTCTTGCAATTACAGTGCAACTTAAGGGGGGGGAAATACTATTGTCAAGGTGTTTCTGAGAGATGAAGGGATGTGGCCAGGAGTGACTTCCATCTCTTTTGATAAGGTTTCCATACAAACATAAGGGCCACTTAGCAGAGACTTGAACAAGGTGTTTCCAAACTAAAAGACTGAGGGGGTGTTGGTTGAGTTAAAAAGCTGGGCTCTGAAATTTGGCACTGCAATAATTCAGATCCTGCAGAGACAATCATAGAAACCAAAAAGAAAAACAACTTTATTTTTGTTCACATAATATCGCAAAATTTGTGAAGCACAGAGATTTCAAGCAATCTGGCCACCAGGATCAGAAACTTAACTGTGATCTCTTGCATCTGCAAAACACCTTTTGCAGCAGAAAATGGGATGGATTTTTCAAGTCTCTAGGAAGCACAAGAGTACTGAAATAGGGTTTCCAGCAGCAGTTAGGCTGAGGTGGTCAGAAAATCTTTATAAACTTTTTTTCCTTGAGCCAAAACAATTTGTGGTATCTTAGTTCTGCTAAAATTGTGTCTGAAAGTTGAAAAAGGGAAGAAAACTGGGAAAGTTATGAAAAGGGGAAAATCAGACATGGAAAAGCTTTGAGAAGCATAAAACATTCCGAAATAAGGTTTTGCTTCTGCATGTTCTGTATTATGCATCTGAAGATAAACATTTCTTAAAACAAAGCATTTCTGTGAACCCCATACAAAGCTTCCTCCCTCCCTCACCTCAGAATTTCCTTTCCAGTTTTGAAATTGTCTGTGTTTGGTCCTATTCAGAATAAGTGCAGACATTAAAATCCTACATAAAACAGCTTTTGTCCATACCATAACTTACACCTAAAAATCCATTCTTCTTTGTAAGGACAATGTACCTAAGCAGTTCACAAAATGTTCTGAGCCTCTTTATTAGGCATCAAAATATTTTTTTTAAATATAAACTCATCTGGAGAGGAAGACATGAAGCCAGATAGCACTAAGCATACACCAGACTGCATTTTCAGGCAAGTCAGTAAGAAGCATAAGGCTATGAATAATCTGATCCTTACTATCCCAGCAAACAGGAAAAATAATGAAAGCAAAAGGGAGAGGGAAAGAATTCAAACAAGCAGTGTATGTAAGATAACGACAGTGCCAGAGCATCACTGTAGTGTAGCCAGGCTGTGGCAGGTGATAACATTCAGTCCCCAGAGAAACCTTTAGGTTTATGACAAATCAAGGATGATGCTCAACAGCCATTTGATGAGCTCTGCAACAGCTGCTGAGGTCTGCATGCCACTGCAACACAGCTGGAAATGCACGGTGCCACAGCATTAACTGGATAATGACTCAGGGCTTGCCAAGCACTGAGTATCAGTAACTTTTTCTGATGAGTTATTTGTGTCCATAATCAGCTGTGAAACTCTTTACTAAAGATGTTCTCTGAAAAGGAGGATTTATCCGCAAAGCAAGCCACTGTTGTTAATAAAGTTGTCTGGCCTCAAAGCCTCAACAAACCAGACTCAAAACCATGTTGCAGGCTTAGGGCAATTAAATGTTTTCCCAGTGGTGGAAATTTAAGGAATATTTAAAAGATAGAAAACATGGTAAATGAATTAATTGGTGGAGCTTTGTCTATGAAATGGAAGATGTGCTGGGGAAGCAGAAGCAGTACAATGCAACCATGACAGTAGGATCAAGGATGAAATATTTTACATCATTGGAGGGCCATTTTTTACTTGGAAAAAAATCCTAATGGTGCAATCACTTACATCTTGATTGTAAGACATCATGTGCTCTGATAAAGGCTGGCACCAGCTTTCCCAGTGAGTAGAATCCAAGGAACAAATTGTGGCACAGGCAGTTCCAGTTCCCTCAGTCTTGCCAGAGAAAAGCTGTATCCACTTCACTGCAAGACGTTTCAGGCTGTGTGCAGCCACCCTACAGGGAAAACAAGGGGCAGAACCAAGCTTGTTGCTTCCCTTCACTCCATCATGGGGAAATGAGCCAGTGTAGGAGGAAATATTGTGGACAACACAGTGGGGGATTAGACTCTACTGCCCTGTGCACAGGAACAGGTTAGGCCAACCCAGCTCTTCTAGTTTGGCTTTTTTGTGTGTGTAGCACAAGAAAATCACTGGCACAGCTCTCAGCCATAGGATATCTCCTTTCATTGAGTGATTGCTCTGGCCATTTACAGGAGCTGTCTCAGCTGGTGGGGGAGCAGCGCTGCAGTTGTCATCACCATTCCTGGAACCGGAATCAGCAGCAGCTGCCGTGTTCTTGGGGAGCCCGTGAATCACTGCCCACAAAGAGGCAACAAGGGAGAGTTTGGCAGGTGAGGATGATGTGCAGAAGGAAGGCAGGGGGTACATTCCTGTCTTTGCCTAAATACATGAAAAATCAGCCTCAGAACAGACATAAGACATTCACACTTTGCCACATCCACCAGTCTCTTCCCATCCCTCACAGGTCAAAGGCATCTGCCTTAAAGAATGTAAATTAAATAACAATCATTGCCTTCTTCTTTATTATACTGATGCCTAGAGCATGGAAAGGGGGGCAGGGGGAACCTAGCAGAATCTTACTCTGATTTACATCAAATGCCATTTGTACTTTTCGCTGGCTGCCTGAGGGAGAGGAAAACCACATAATGAATATGGGGGGTCTTTATCATCACCAAAAGAAGAGAAGCACAAGAAAAGAGCAGATGGGAGAAGATGAAAAGAGGAAAAGGAAGTATTTCAGAGAAGTGAGTTTATAGCTGATGTTTCTTCAGCATTTCACAGGTTCAGATTGAGTACATATGCTGAGGAAGGAGAAGAGGTTTTTACAGCCAGCAGCAAAGGCTGTGGTACTTTTCCAGGGGTTTCTACTACTCGGAAGGTGAGTCCTAGGAACTGTTCCATAATAGACTTTCAGGGATGACAGTGATGAGAGCACCAGTTTTGCAAACATTAGAGGAAAAGGACTAATTTTAATGGATCTCAGCATATTTACATGGCTAGTCTTGTACTGAGGGTAGGGACAGAGCCCACACAGCACACAAAGACGGAGCATTCGCTACAGGTGCCTGTGCATGTTGCTGTATCAGTGAGCAACTGAAAGAGCCTGTTGGTGCAGAAGGTTCTCCATCAGGAGCTGCAATGCTGAGAAAAGCTGTATTCCCCATATTTTCCTTGAACAACCTGGCAATGATTGCACAGAGAACAAACCCCTCTTACTCTCCTCACATGACAACCCAGGTTCGTCATGCTGAGCCCTCATGGAGCCCATGGCAATCAAGCAGAACAAAACAACATCCAGCCTGGTTGGACTGTCTCCTCAAGCAGTCTCTGTGGTAATCAGGCTTTTTATTCCCTTGTGCAAGATGACCCATCAGGAGAAACCATCATTGTCAACGCTCAATTTTATCCCAAATCTTGCACTGGCTGGTCATTTCTTGAAAGCACTGGTTTCTATAGTTACGCAAAAATGAGTGCTGTTCCTGGTTCCTAAGGAAATGAGACTAAATGTGCAGTATGACTTTCTCTTCTTCCTACTAACTTGAGAACTCACGGACCAGCTTTTATCCGGAGCAGAGAACTGTAGAGGCTCCCAGGAAAAGTAAGTTCTCACAAATTTCATTAACACAAGCTCTGAAGAGGATATAGCTCCAGGAAAGGCTGAAATGTGAGCTGAGGCTGAGGAAGACACAGTTTTGCCTGGCTACAGAAGCAAAACAAACAAACAAAATTCAGCCACATTAATTTCAGAGAAATTACCTTTCCCAAACATAAGGTTTAGAAACCATTTGTTTCTAAGGATCATTGAATTAATAATCATGAAAACCAATGGTTTTTCCAAAATTTATTTTATTTCCCATCATTAATTCAGCCTCTTTGAACTGCTAAAGATATGTGCACGTGAATGGCAAACTGAACTGTCCTACAAGTGCCACATCAAGATGATGCTATTGAAAGGCACTTCAGTACCCTTTGTTCCCTCACAAAATCTGCCCTGGGGATAAATCCAACCCATACCAATGGGATTTAACCAAAACCCACTGCAGACCACAGCAGAGATAAAGCTGGCATTTCTGGTATTGCCTTAACTAAGGTGGTTTAAGATGCCAGTATTTCAGGCTTCTTGAGCAGGTCTACCATTCAGCTTTCATTTACGTTGTCACTGATGGAGGGGGCACCCACAGAGAATTAGAGCTCTGAAAATATCTCCATGCAGACAGGGCCAAAGAGGCCTCCTCCTCATGGTGATTTACTTCACTGCAGCAATGAAAATTCCTGTCTGGAACCAAGTGCCTGCCTGCAAACTCACCACAGCTCCAGGGCTAAAAGAGTCAAAAGGTGACATTATTTATTTGTTGCTCTTCCAAGATCACTTTCCCATGAACTAGATGGATTCTCAAATGCCTTCTATTGCACAGAAGACTGTGATTAATCTAAGTTTTAGTTCAATTTGGGACTAGCAGTGTCTTCTTCAAAAAACTCTGTCTTAAATTCATTCCTTGGATTCTTAGAAGTTTTAAAACTGGACAATTAGTTTTAAAATAGAATATATAAAGGTCTGCTTTTGCTAAGCAAGTGTAAATACTGAAGAAAATAAATTGCTTTAATTCTTAATGTAATTTTTTTGCCCAGCAGAGGAAGAATTCCACATTCAGGATCTTCAGCTGCTGTCTTTTTCTCCTCCCTGTATTAAAACATGGTCTGTTCTGCTCTCAGTCCTGCTACCCACCCTGTGTGTGTGCTGTTGCATGTAAAACTCAAATTTCATGTGTGTTTTCTCAGCTAATAAAAGTGCTTCTCTCTCTCTGAAGTATGATGTTATTTAATTTTATGCAATATAATAAAGCATGATTTTATACGATCCCTCATAACTTTCTCTTCTTCATAAAGCTGCAGTTCCTGGAACCATGTTGTTACTCAAAATTTTAATTACACCAAAATGTAAAAAAAAAAAAAAAAAAAGGAAAAAAAGAAGGGGGGGAAAAAAAAGCTATTAGTGCTCAGGGTAAGAAAGAGGAGATTGCAAAGGTGAAAATACCATAGGTTCAAGAACCAGATGAGCCCTAGCAAATCATGTTACAGTAGTTTAAGACATCACCATCCCCAGATGGCTGCCTCAACCATTTGCTAGAGGTTTCCATTGCTTGAGGCAATGGGCAGAGCAGAACATGTGTGTGCACTTAAGCACAACAGCTTAGAGACAGAGATCTCACTGCAGGACCATCAGCCTCAGGTTTGAGCTAAAGGGGAGGTTTTGCACAGAGCTGGAGGCAGCCCAGGCTTATCTGCCCTTCTGCCTATTCTGCTGTGAAACAGGGGCCCTGAGAGACACTGGAGCCACTTCTCTGCCCCAGGTTCATGCGCCCTCATTTTGTACACCAGCATTTCAGACAAGCTATTTTGGAAGCAGCAATTCTCATGCTGCCATAGGATCCAGGTCAGGTTGGCTTCCCTGCTCAGTCACCCCGTTATCCCAGCTCTTCAATGTCCTCTGTAATCCCACCCTGGCCTTGCAAAGTCACTCTTCCAAATCTCCCGACATCCCCTCACGACAGACTCTGTCCCACACCCCCAGCCAGGACATGGTTTTCTCCCCACACAGCCTGCATGTGGAGCTGAACGCTGTCCGAGCTGACAGCCCAGCCCGGTCAGCCACCACGACACTAAGGTGACTGCTTCTCCAGGGAGGCATTGATTTGGCTCCCTGTCCTCCACCCAACTATAGCATTTTCATTTGTCAGTCACAGGAATGCTTCTTGTCCCTTTCCAGGGGAGTATCTGTGCATCAGGTACCATCAACAGCACTGATCCAGCGATCTGCAAAAGGAGCTTGGGGATGCAGATGTTGGCTACACATAACCTAGCCATGGTTTAAACTCATGATCTTGGGGGTTTACTCCCCCCAAAACCAACACTAATTCTGAGATTGCCTTTCCACCCCAAACACTCATCAGAACATTAATAAAGCATGAGGTCTTATATGCTAAAATGGGCACATTCCCACTGGGAAACAGCCATCGCAGAAGTCTCAAACCTGGCAGGAAACTGGTTTTCCAAGAGCCTGGAGTTATGTGGGACAAGCTAAATGATGCTACTCAGCAACTGTTTCCCAGGGAAATACAGCAAGGGCCATGACAAGGCCAACAAAGACTAAAAATATCCCAGAGTTTAGCCCAGGCTCTACATATTGTTCCATTTAATGTGCCATAATTAAGGCTTTCTGTCTACGTAGAGAGATGTATGAAGTGCAACACTGTCACACAACTGGGAACAGTGATGTGTAAGTGACTCAAAGACAAGGGGATAGTGCTGCTGTTCAGCATAGAAGACACCAGACACAGGGATAACAGCAAATCCAGGGGAATGCCTCAGAAGGAAGAGATCTCCTCACAGGGTAATGAGAATCTGGAGTAAAAATTCAGCAGTTTAGGTGGATCCCAGCAATTTGGTGAGTGTAGCTGCCTTCAACATTTAAATTTGTCTGAGTAATGTCTACAAATTGTACTTATCTGAGACTGCAAAGCATCTGTTTAAAGCAGGATCTAATTTGAGACATTTTCCCCTTTGATAATATGACTGCATCAAATTCCAAAGTGCTAAAAACCAGACAAAAATCAAGATCTGAGATGCTGCAAGATGTGACATTTTTCATATAACAGCAAGCCAGTCTGACACTCTCATGGATCCCAGCATGCTGTTATTATGTGAAGCTCTAATGCCATTGATAATAGTTAAAGGATGGTGGTTATGTTTCAGGAGCCAAAAATAATTTAAAAACCTTGAAATGCCTTTAAACAAACGTTTCTGAAGCCTCTCCTTGTGGTCCTTGAATTCCCATCGGGTAGACACTGTACCCTTCATGTAACCCCTGGCTGCTGATTAATGAAACTTGGCAAAGGGTAGCACAGCCATGCCAAAGGCAGCACAAAATCCCAAGTTTCTTCAAATCCCAGGGGTGAAAATGCACAGACAACAACAGCACCCCCCAATCATTTCCTGACTTCACTTAGCCAGAAGTTTGAGATAAGAGTGCTCAAATAGGCTGTGCTTTTCCCTGTGTGTTCCTGACAATGGCTCCACATTCAAAGCAATCACAGCCATCTCCTGTGTACAATTACAGCCTTTTACAGTTTCACCTTGTCTAACTCCCCACCGTGGACCACAGGTCTAGTCAGACACTACGTGCATTTCCAGTAAGTTTTCATGTAGTTGCCTGGATCTCTGGCTCCTGTTGGAACTCTGCTGTCTGCAAAGTTAACAGGCATGAAAAAGTTGGATACAATTCTCACGTAAGCTAAAACTGAGCTTTTTGGATCATTAGTGCTCATAGCACCTAATCATGCTACTGCAAGAATAACTAACCCTTTATGTTCTGCAGGTACTGGCCTGAGCTGCAAAGGCCGAACATCCAGACTGGCTGTGCATTCCTGTTCTATATCACATCTCAGTTTTTCTGCTTTGTTTTATTTATGACTAAAAAGCAATAATCCACATGCCATCTGATCAGATAATCTATACTCTGGTTTGCTCACTCTGCAGCAAGATTCAAAACACAATATTCAGCAAGCAGCAGCATCCCAACTTATTGGGACCACTGGTGCACAGATAGGTCAGAGCAACACACTGCAGTAACGATCAGATATAGCCAAGGTGACCTAAAGCAGACTAGCCCAAGTCCCCGATCTCGTCTGGAACAAGAAGGAATGCCTGTTCAGCCAGAGCACTGCAGCACTCGAGATACTCCCAACATACCCTGAGCAGCAGAGGAGGGAGAAGAGCTGTGTCAGGGAGGGAGCGTAACTCGCTGCCTGCAGCCAAGGGCAGAGACAGTCCCTGTTTGCTGCTGCACTGTGGGGGTGTTGCCAGAGATGCAAAGCCCAGGAAAACCCATCGAGATAAATTTGCACACAGCATGACAAGTCAGTGCTAAAAATGACCCATACAGATTTCCCACCCTGTGCAAAGCCACTACTCCTCAGATCAACAATGGGGTGTGAGGGCAAATGGCTTGCTACGTTAGAGCAATTAACTTTTATGCTGTTTGGCCATTTTTAGACAGAAATCCTTTCAAGCAGGAATCTTGGATGCAAGTAATTGATTTTTTTTTAGTCAACTAAGGGACATTTCATAAAATGTATCTTACATGTCACATATCATAATATGTACCATGTGTCATCATAAATCCATGCTTCTCCAAAAGCTGCACCTCAGACCTACTGCTCAAAATCTGTCAGCTGTCCATGCCTGGTGGCAGTTTTCCCCTACATTTGGTAGAGGGTAGATGGTGTACATGCACTGAGGCAGCAGAAAACCTGTTGAAGGCATTCCAACAACATGTTTGGAGGCAGCAGTGCAAAAATCCCAGTCCCAGTTCTGCTTTTGATTTCCTGCTGTGACCCTGGTTAAGCATCTGTGTGCCAGCTTTTCCACCTGTGCAAGACCCCAGTTCCTGGGATTCTTGTGAAGATTACCTTCTGTAAGGCTCTTAGGAGAATTAAAATAAAGTATTTCCCTTGTGGTTGCACAGATGTCCATGTGGAAGATTCCTGGGCTTCTCAACATAAATGCAACCAAGAGCTTCTGCAGCACTACCACCATGTTCTACAGAAAGGACCAAAACCTGTATTTAAAGAGAAGAATTAAAGGCTTTTGGGAATAATTTTTAACCAGCACCTAGGACGCTGCTGCTGGGAATTTGTGCTGTGCAGAACTTTACAGGATGATTTAAGAATGCTCAAAACTCAATTTTCCTGTAGAAAAGAATGAGACTGGGAAAGCTAAAAAAGAAGACTGGGATGACAAAATGCAGAGAGTAAATATCAGACAGGGACTGTAAAAGAAATGCAAAGTGTTAAATGTCTAGGGAAGGCAGGGCAAGATAGCAAGCAATATCCCAGGTATGAAAACCAGAAAAAGTCGAGCTTTAAGAAATCCCTATATATCAGTGAATGAGCAGTAGCTCCTCTGGGAAGAGGTCTGAAAGAATTATTTCAACAATGACGTGGGAAAAGGTAATGAAGAAAGCATTGGTGTGACACTTACAGACTGCTTGGAAAAGTCATGGTGAAAGTACTAATGAAGTGCACATTGTTAATTACTGCTGAGGAAGCCCCCCACCATTGCCAGGGTGCAGGATCACAGAGCCTGAGCAGATGGGTTTGCTGACCATCCCATCACAAGCCATGGCTGAACACCAGAGAATTCACAGGGGCCCACAGAGCAAGTGATGACAAGAGGCTGGGACTGGGTGATGGGAAGAGAAAGAGGGATCTGTGCATCCTCTTTTCTCCCCATGGAGCTACACAATGTCCTTGGCACAGCAGCTCCATGGCTACCAATGCATCAGGCTGAAAAGCAGCAGCACAGACCCAGGTGCCACAATCAGACCCACAGTTTCTTGGCTGTCACACACTCAGCACCTGGGCACGGCAGGAAGCTGGTCACGCAGTGCCACACAGACCCAGCTCCCTGTGGCCACATGTCAGGATCACTGATCATGCAGATGGCTGGATAACAATACATGGCACTGACGGAATACCTGTGATTATCAAAGCACTTTGTGAGTATGAACGCACCCCTGTCACTAGGAGACATATTAATATTTTTTGTCCTCATTATATGGGAAGGAACTGAGACACAGAAAGGTTCGTGATTTGTTCTACACAGCAAAAGTGAACAGCAGAGCAAGGAAGACGATGACTGACAGACAGTCACCAAATCTCCTCCACACTCCCTGGTTTTCCTCTGCTCCTGGCTGTGACAGACTGCAATACATTTGTACTGGCAGCTATGAGGAGAAAGTACAAAACACAGAGCTGGGACTGGGTATTTATACTGGTAACAAGTCTATCCAGCTTTGTGATGGCAAGCTGTAGACAGGGAGAGGCAACAGCTTTTGCAAAATGCTACCCATTTCAGCACCAGTCCCTGGATATTAGGAGCTGGGAGAAGACATTCACAAAGAACCACTTATTGCATGCACTCATCCCAAAAAGCAGCCAATTTTTACCAGTGGCAGACCCAGCAGATGCACAGCTCAAGCAGGAATCCAAATCCAGGCTAATTTTCCTAAAATTCCCATCAAAATCAGAAAAGAGACAGCAGTCCAGAGTGGACTTGTTGGACTAGCTGATACATATGAAGAGGGAACTTGAAACAATTCAGTTCCTGGCTGACATATCCTGCTTAGGGGCTATTTTCAAACCAGCAAGAAAAAGAGAATAAAAATATTTCCTCAATGGATCTGGACTTCTCTCCCTTCCTGTAATATTTTTGCTGTGCTTGCCAGATTGGAAACTGCTTCTGGCCAAAATGTCCCCACCAGGAACAGAACAGAAACGGAGGTGTCCACTAATAGATATCACCTAATAACAGAGAAAAGAGTTATCTCACTTGCAGCCCATGCTGGTATCTCTGATGGACCCAGAGAGCCAAGCATTCAGAAGGTGAATTCATAAACCCTGGTTTGAATTTCTGACATCTCCCTCACTGCTGAGCATCAGCCTTGCTGTGGGCTAACACTGGGTGCCTCATTCACCTTGGCTTTGTACCCTGTGAATTCACTAAGCCTGTGGTGCCCACAGGCAGCTTCTGAGCTGCACACTCAGAACTATTTTAAACCCAGCCCCAAGGCTGAGCCGGTTACACTGCCAGCAGTGCAGCAGATACAAGCATAAGTCAGTGCTGCAGGTCATTTCTCACCCTGAAACCCCTTTGCATGCCCAGTCCAGCCGCGTCCCACAGCGGAATGGTCACACCTTTGCAGATCTTGTCTCTTCTCCCATCTCTGAACGAGGCTCAGCTCCCCCTCCAGTTCCCCAAGGCGTGCTGTATGTATGTCATGGCCTTCAGCCACACAGAGAATTTGGACTGCGCAGAACTTGTAGAGTCAGGAATCTTGGCCATCTCTACATACAGCTAATGAAAAGGAAAGGAACAACGGTAGGTCTGGACACAGCTGCACTGCTCTGGAAGGGAACTACTCAGAAGCACAGCTGCTCCTTCCCCACATGACAGTGGCAGCAGGCAGGGACCCGCAGCCCCCTCAGGCTGCCCATTTTGATCTGCTCACACTCTATATCTTTTTTTAATTAGTATAACTTACTGCAGAAAGCAAGCAGCAAAAGAAGATCCCACCCCAAGAGAAAATAAAGATTTCAATGAAAGAAGATTGCAAATGTCAGGGTGCATATTAGGGTACAGAGAAGCACACACAGGTGGCTACTACATTAAAAGTCAGCAAACTCAGGGTGGCTGAGTTTACTTTCTTGCTGTCTCTCCACTTCTCCTCTTGATGGGAGAGCCTGACAACCTATACCATCCAAATGCCAAGAAACAGCAGTCTTGTAATCATTTGTGCAAATCAGGCTTATAGTGCAGGACAGAAAGAATTCTCAGAGCACCTGAGAAGCAAGAATGTCTCAACCCTCACATCTAGAGCAAGCTCCAAAACATTCACAGGAACTTCCCCTGCTGAAAACCAGCCCTTAGTACCAGGATCCCCCAGAGCAGCTGCTCCAGCCTCTAGCTCTCCTTGTGGTTCCCCCACAAAAGGGAAGGAAACCTCAGTGAAATACCAGTGGGCCAGCTCAGAGTGTGGAGGCAGCCTTGTGAAAATCAGCAGGGAAGGAACTCTGCAGCTGCTGGTGGGGTTTTGCTCACCATGGTCCCCAGGGCAGAGGGAGAGGCTGTGGGAAGGACAGCCCCAAGTGCTGGCTGGGAAGGACAGTTCCCTGATGGTTAATGTGTCTCTAAGCAAGACAAAATCCACCTCCTTCCATGGAGTAAAGGTGAAATGTGGGCTCCACGCAGCCCCACATGGCAGTGAGAATGCTGCCTCAGCATGGACACTTTGACCTCTCTTCCAAGCATATGAAAACTATTGCGCCTTATCGGCTCTCCTCTGCTGGAAACCTCCCGCAATCCCATGCTGGGGACTTAGAAAGAGGTCAGGGAGGGAGAATTTTACATGCTGAATCATTCCCAGACAAATCGTTTCCTTATTATACATGGCAGCCTCCCACGGACAGACTGCCAGAGGGCTCTCTGAAATCGTATTAGGTGCCTTTCCCTTGCTCCTCTTTATCCCCCCGCCATCATTCTCTCATTTGAAACGTTATAGCTTGCAGTCCCACTGGAGAGGGTCTGGGGGTCATGAGCATGCAAACAGTGCAAGGGGCCCAAGGAAGGGAACAGCACAAGGGCCTGCTGTAAACTGCTCCAGGCTCAGCCACTCCTGCACAGGGCAGCTGCACTCCCGGCTCACACTCCCGGCTCACACTCCCGGCTCACTCTCCCGGCTCACACTCCTGGCTCACACTCCCGGCTCACACTCCCGGCTCACACTCCCGGCTCACACTCCTGGCTCACACTCCCAGCTCACACTCCCGGCTCACACTCCCGGCTCACACTCCCGGCTCACACTCCCAGCTCACGCTCCCGGCTCACGCTCCCAGCTCACACTCCCAGCTCACACTCCCAGCTCACGCTCCCGGCTCACGCTCCCGGCTCACACTCCCGGCTCACTCTCCCGGCTCACACTCCCGGCTCACGCTCCCGGCTCACACTCCCAGCTCACACTCCTGGCTCACGCTCCCAGCTCACACTCCCAGCTCACGCTCCCGGCTCACACTCCCGGCTCACACTCCCTGCTCACACTCCCAGCTCACGCTCCCAGCTCACACTCCCAGCTCACACTCCCGGCTCACACTCCCAGCTCACGCTCCCAGCTCACACTCCCGGCTCACACTCCCAGCTCACACTCCTGGCTCACGCTCCCAGCTCACACTCCCAGCTCACGCTCCCAGCTCACGCTCCCGGCTCACACTCCCGGCTCACACTCCCAGCTCACACTCCCAGCTCACTCTCCCGGCTCACACTCCCGGCTCACACTCCTGGCTCACGCTTCCAGTCCTTTGCGGGACTGGCAGCCAGATGTCAAGAATCCAGCGAGCCCGGTGGCAGAGCTGCCCTTCAGACCCGCAAGGCCTTTGCTCTGGCACGCTGCTGATCGCGCCTGCAGGTCAGGTGTGCACGCTCGTACCATGTCTACCCACACCCCGGGCTCTCTGGATGCAGACCAGGAGCCACAGAACTGTATTTCAAAGAGCATCAAAGGGAAGTTTGTTAACAAGTCCCAAGGAGGCACTTAGCTCTGTGCCATGCCAAGGCTCCAGTTGCAGCCTCCGGGCTGGAGCCGACTTGCACCCAGGCAGCCAGAAGTGTGGCGAGATGGGGGTAATTCCCCTACAAACCACACTGCCCTGCATGGGGGATGACTGGTGCTGGGAGGTGCAGGGCTCCTTGCTGCAAGGGCTGCATGCCCGTGCCTCCCGTGCTGTGGCTGGCTGCAAGGGGAGGATGGGCAGCAGAGGAGCACAGCTACAGCTCCAAGCCCCTCCATGAGGCCTGGGGAGAAAAACAAGATACTCGAACTTCACACGGGCAGTTTCTGAAGTCAGCACAGTGTCTTGACGGCATTACAGCAGCATTTCTGTGTGCAGCTGGGGGTAAAATATTCCTTATGTAACTTTTATTTAACATAGCAACTTCCCTTGTAAATCACTCTGCTCGGGCCCCAGTCACTGCAGGGATGTTGCCAATCAAGGCTGTGACAGAAGTAATGCCAGATCCAAATCAAATGCACAAACCCTTCTGAGTTTACTCAAAACGTGCTCAAGAGCTTTTCAGCAGGTCTGGGTCTGCAGGCTCACAACATGTGCTTGGGCCACTTCTGGTTTGTTGCTCAGATTCCTCTGCAAAGGAGGGCTGGGGCTGTCCCACAGCATCACAAGGTTTCCATTTATTCCTGCAGAACTGAATAGAGGTTCTCATGCTGCCTCTCCACTCAAATGCTTTGGAGCCACAAGAATCATTAACATGTCAGGGAAAACAGAAGTCTTCTCTATACCCTCACAATTTCCTAAAAATTGTATCATCAAACCTGGCCAGCAGCCATCTCTCTGCTGTTTGTTTTCTCCTACCCTCTGTAGTCTGCTTTGTCTTGGGGAGCAGCTGCCCTGCAAAGCTCTCTTCTGTTTCAGGAGGGTTCACCAGAGAGTTACTGACAGCCTCACGATGTAACAGGTACAATGTGTAAGGGTGACCTAGCACCATGAGGCCATTTAAAATGCAGCCACTGGGGCTTGTGGCAAACTGTTTCAGGTTCCAGCTTGGAAGTGACTTGTCACTGTAAGAACTCAGTCTCTTGGTGTCGTTTCCAGCATGAGGCTGAGCTCAAATGGTGTCTGTCCTACAGAGTTACAAATCCCATTTTAGCCTCTAGGCTCCTCTGAACCTTAACAGATGTGCTGTGAACCTCAGGTAAGTAAAGCAAGTCACAGGCCTGGGAAATGAAACAAAAACTGCAAGTAGAATTTTATTGCCTAGAAACTGCTCTGGAATCTGGACCCACAGGAATTTGCCCAGCACACACATAGTTTCTCCTATCAGCAGAGCACCTCATTATCCCTTGTGGCTGACGTGGCACTGCAGTGTCACAGAGCCCTCATCTCCAGCACAACACAGAGACATTCAGCACAACTGTGAGAGTTCTCCCCAGAGCGGCATTCCTGCAGACACCCATGGGGCACTGTTCTCAGAAATCTGGCAAGCACCAGCTCTCCACCCTCTGATTCCATCTGTCCAAGGCCTGAATCAGCTCAGGCTGGCCTGGGTTTTTGTTCTACTTTTCCTGCAACCCATGGAGCCCTACTGTCCCATTACTGCATTAGGTAAAAGAAGCTGAGACCACAATTGCACCGAGCAGCTCATATGCAAAACAAGGAAGGAAGAGGCTGGGGAAGGATTATCCCTACAACGGCAGTACTGAAAGGGCATGGAGATTAACCAAGTTGTTTGGGGTCACACCAGCAGTCTGTGGCAAAGGCAAGAATTAAACCAGAATCCTCCAAGTCCTGTGCTAGTGCCCTTACACAGGCCTTTCCTCTCTGCCTCTAATGGAGTGGCTTCACCTTTCAAGGGCGAAGCAGGGAAAGTGGCAGTGCTGCTTGGTTCCCTTCCTGCAGCACAAGCAGAAAATGAGAGTTACAGCATATCCAGGTGAGAACAGAGCACTTGGAGCAGCAGTGTCAAGTGGGCAAAGTTTTTTGACAACTAATGAAGATATGCTACAGCCAGAGATTTCTTTTCCCCCAGCTGCAAGCTGCGTCCAGCTCCTGAAATGTTTGGATCACTTCCTCATTCCCTCTCTGCAGCATATCTGGCAGAGTTGTGCAGATGTGGACATTTGAGCAAGCAGAGCTGATTTACCTTCACTTGCTTTGCTTCTCACAGTGCCTGCATCCCCTCTGAACATCTGCTTTGTGTTTTATAGCCCTTTTAATTGGGAGCAATGCTGAATGCTTAGTAACTAGCTCTTTCTTTGAGTTCCACAGTCAGGCTCCAACACTATTTTTTATTTCTAACTGGACAACTCTGCCAGGGCAAACCTGAAAGCACAACAGAAGCAGGCAACTGCTGACACTCTGCAAGTGTTTTGAAAGATGCCCACACAATCCTTTTCTTCTTGGTTTCCTCCTTGAGAGATGGGACAGAAAGAAGAAATATGCATTTGATCTTCCTAAATTGCAAGGCTCTGCTGATGTGTGACTACATCTCTTCTTCAGCAGAATAGGCCAACCATATTTTTAAAATCAGTCTTGAAACATCAAATTAAGAAAATCAAGTCATATAATCAGAGCAGAGACTGACCTATGCAACCCTGAGTAATTTTTGTCAGGGCCAGATATTTCAGATGACCACTATTCACTCTCTCTACTGAAAGAATTTAGCTGCCATATCTGGAGGTTTCTCAAATGTAAACTTCATATCAAAATGACACGAACAAGCCAACTTTAATAGTCTGGAAATGAAATAAAATTTATATTATTTCTGATTTGATTTCCATCCTGAAATATACATAAAGTGCAGGCTTGGCACAGGGCAATCATAATGTTCATTTTCAGAATCCTGAAAGTCCTGATAATAAAATAAATAAGCCAATTTCTCTGTGAAGTGGTAAAGAAACAAAGCAATTGGCATCCGACATTCTCCGCCCAGCCTCAGACTGCCTTTCTACAGAAAATAGGTTGTTTCCAAACAAAACCACTTTCCAAGCTTGCCACAACAGCCCTGCTTCCTGCTTCAAAAATTTTTTGCATGCATTCAAGCCTCCTTATGCACTTTGGTGGAAATCCTATGCTCTTCATGATATAGACTGAACTTGAAGCCAATCAAGATTTCAAACTTTGTTTTGAGACCCAGCTTCATACAGTACCAGGGCTCCAGGCAAGAACCCCCCTGAGTGTAAGCCAGCCAGATCTAAGCTGGTTATGACCCTTTATACAAGCCCAAGCACAGCAGAAAGGATGAGCTTTGATATAAAAACAGGGAAACAATCATAATAGTGAACATCTGAAACGCCATCAGAATTGTCAGTACAGTTTTTCGTATGTCACTATGTCATTACACCACAGTTTGGTGGACAGGAGATGGGTCAATGACCCTGTCTAATTCCAGTCCTAACATCCTCTCTTTGTACTGAATTGAGTCTTCATTTAATGAGCTGCAGTTTTAATGATTTACTTCCAAGGACGCCAAGTCTCTAGTTGGTTTTTTATGTGGCTTGAGGCATATGTTAAATAGGATCATAATATTTACTTACCTCACCAAAGTGGTGGGAGATTTAATGCACCAACTTGCACTTTAATGCAATACAAAATGTCTGAAGCAGTTTCAGGCACTATCCTGAACCTCTGCATTCTGTTTTTAAGGCTCAAAAAAATCACAAATTTTTGTGACATTCTTTTTATTTTGTTCTACACAAAAAGGTAATGAACTAAAAGTAAAAGCATTAGAATCCAAACACCTCCAATTTCCAATACTGCAAATTCACAGCAAAAGCAGGCTGGAGGGAATGTAGCTAATTTCTTTTTCTTGTTGTTTTGTGTTTCAAACCAGTTAATAAAGAAAAAACTGAATTAAAACTTTGTCAATCACAACTTTGACCAGGAAAAGAAGGCAAAAAGAAATCCATAGAATTTTCCTTTCCTTGTTCTATGAGCAGCATTTATTAAAATAATCAGGTAGGGTTTTTATGAAAGTGAGTTGAACATCAAAAAGGCAAAACTGATTTCTTTGTTAACAACTCTTCGGTTGTGTTTGCAACTCATTTTGAAGATGTAAATGATTACTGTAAGTGTTAAAACTTTACTGGGAGAGAACTTCAGCACAGGTAAACCACTAGAGAGGAACAAAACAAACTGGCTGGCAGTTCTAAAAACCTGTAACCCAAGAAGTGCCCATGATACACTCTGACCCTGCACACAGGTAGATCTTTTATGGAAAATGCTTACTTCAAGCAGTAAACTTAAGGCACAGCTATGAGCTTAACTCTTTCACGGTCATTTTCATCCAGATACTTAAAAGCAGTATTTACATAGAACTCTGCATTACTAGATCTGTTTTCCATGATGGGACATGGATGGGGAACACACAAGAATTAAGGCTGTAACTGGATGATCAAGTCCCAGCTCAATATTGGGGACACATGGCTGTGCTGCCTGTCCTGATCACACCAGGGAGGGTGAACGTGCAGGAAGACCTGGCCAAATCTCTTAATGAGACCGAGCTCTACAAGAAAAACGAAGGAATTGCCATCTGCTCAACAAGGAGACAAGATTAGGAGGGCCATGCCCCATTAACCACTTTGACTTGGATGGGAAAGAAGTGTCTTATTCTGCCTGGAACAATCCCTCTCTGAGCATTTATGAATCCTTTCACCTACATCCACCCATCTCAGCTGTTTGCCTATTCTTTAATATCTCCAGTAAAACATTAACATAGGAGCACTCGGAACAGAAATCAAACAGGAAGCATTCAGTCCTCTCCATGCCTTCCCAAATACAAACAGCTTTTTCCCAGTGCTCAGTCAACATCCCAAACACTCCTCCCTTTCTTTAGGAAACACCTGAGCAAACAGGTGTGTCTAACAGACTGCTCTCAAGTCCAGCAAATCCCCTGGGAAGTAGCTCATGGCTAAGCTGTCCTATCTAATAGTTGATCCCTTTTTCCATCCCTGGGAGAAGAACAGGACTCATGGGAGACCCAGCAGGCAGAAGCTCTGGTTTCATTTTCAGACCTGTGTTGTTGACCTGGGGTGCACTGGCACAGGTCTGTCAGCCTCTGCCTCCCAAAGTGCATTCACTATTTAAACAGCAAGCCCCTGGGAGAGACATTGCTGCTGTCTAAATGAGGGAGGACAGGCTGTGACTACATCAGGCAATTTAGAATCAGTGTTAAAGTGCAGGAAGGCTGGGAGAGCTACCAATGCCTTTTTAGCATTTTCCCATCCTGGAAAATCTGCAACCATCTGAAGCCATCTCCCAGGACATGTTTGTAGCTGCCTATTGTAACAGATCCTTGGCTTCTGCCAGACCTTCCTGGGTGTTAACCAAAACAGCATAAATACTAGAACGCTGAGAGCTGTCTCAGAAGACCAAATAATTTCCATCTGTAACTCAACAGAGTATTTGAACCCAAGGATATTGAAATGAATGGCTGATATCAGGCATCCGCTACACGACCTGCATCACTCTCATCACTCTCCCACACTGCTTTGACCTCAGCTGAAACCATTTGCAATTTTACTTCTTCCGCAGTGGCAGGGATTAATGATTGATCATGGACCTTCACCATGAATCTCTGGGCTTCTGTCAGCCAGTGTCACAAACTTAACATTATCTAATTGTAAGTTTTCCCATTTAATTGCAATATACACCTGCTCAATGTCCCTCAGTGTGTGAAAAAGCATCATACTTCATTTAAAAAGCCCTCATTTAAATTCAACAGCTAGCTGCACAGATTTAACCATTAAACTGATTTATGTTGCATAAAAGATCAAACCAGATCGCATCTTGTGGCCAAATAACCATAAAGGTTTCTGTAAAGATCATTAATTCACCTCCCTGGGCAGTTAGTTTAACAGTAAATATGACTTAGATGACTTTATCCAGTTAACCTTAATCAATTTGCTATTATGATTAGTCACCCTAAATAACAGAAATGTGAGAGGGAAAGGTGCTACAGTTCAGACCCTGGTAATGAGCAGGCTGCTGGTGCGCTGACCCCAGATTCCCACACTCCTGGGAAACAGGAATCCATCCTCTGCCTGCACCTCAGGGGACCTCAGCCAACCTGTGCTGGGGAGAGCATCTCAGAGGCTGTGCTTTGCCTGATCCTTTTCAATGGCCTGCAGGTAGGCAGCTCCCACCATCACAACTCAAGAAAGAGAAGAAGGGGCAGAGGGGGACAGAAGGCAGGAACAGCCCATTCACCTCATGCTACAAGGAAAGCTGGCCCAGTTGTCCACATACCAGCTTGAAACCTGGCAAGGTTTAATTTGGCAGACCTTGCTCTGTCACAGATTTCCACAGTGACCTTGGCCAAGGTATTTCATCTCACTGTATCTCAGTTCCCCAGCTGTTAGGCAGAGATGACAGTGCTTCCATCTCTCACAGGAGTGGTCTTTAAGTTTGTGAGGCATTCAAACATCACAGCTCTGGGAGCCATAAAAACTCCTTAAGTAGGTAGATCCATCACTCTGGATGCTCCGTTTTCCTCTCACCCTGCAAGACTCCATTGACTTCAACCTATTTAACCTGTCACGGAGGACATGAAATCAGATTCAGGCCCTTGATCTGGCAAAGGGATTGCCTCTTCCTCAGTCGCTGCAATAACCAGCAGAATGGGACCCAGTGGTGTCTACAGCAACATAAGTGATCATCAATACTAAAGGAAATAGGCCCATATCTGGGCCACCACACCTAAGCAAAGCACATTATACTGACAGCCATGCAAACTGCTGCCTTTTACACCAACTTGGAAACAGAGGGAAGAGAAGATAAGAAGGGGCTTAAATCGTAACACTCATACTGGTATAGGTCAGCAGTAAATTCATGCAGTCAGTGGAACAATATTGGTGTAAGGAAGAAAACAGGACTTGAGGTGTTTGGGTGTCTGCCCCCAGTCTCCCACGGGGCAGAGCCTTGCTCCTGTCACAGCTGCTCTTGGTATGCAGTCAGCACATCAGTAAATCATCACTCCCCGCATGAAAGGGCTCATTCTGTCTGTGTGCATTTCTGTCTGTGTGTTCGCTCTCATCAGCGCAAGGAAAGCACTTTATCCTTCCTTTTTATGCTCAGCCACATGCTTCTCCAGCCTTCCCACGTTTGTACACACAAGCACTTCTCTTTGCAATATCCACAGATCTCCACCTCCCAGGAAAAGGACTCCAAACTCACACCTGTATTCAGCATGAAGTGCTGGACACTTTCTCATAAACTCAGTTCCTACTTCAGTGTTTGATCTGAACAGAAAACAAGGGTATTATCAAAAGTCCAGTCAGTAAGGACCTTTTCACTGACCCCACAGGCTTTAGCTGAGATTCACTGTGTTTAATTATTTCAGTCATTATCACTAAACAAGAGGTTCAAACATACCTGCAACCTCCAGAGCTGCTAATATGGAACACAGGACATGAGACCAGACAATGTAATTCACTTGGGAAATGCAACATGCTAATAGAGAGCCTTTCCTCCAATGTCAATGATTTTTTCCACAAACTTGGTTGCATGATCATCTGTTCTTGGATGTAAGTTTAGCTTGCTACAAGTGAAGACGGGGGATTATAGATTTGTATAGCATCCAGGAAATCTCTGTTCCTATGAAAATAGTTTGCACTCTTTGGATGTGGCTGCAGGACGGTGGCCAAAGCAGTATTGTGGAAACTATATAGTCTATCCCCATTTTTAGGGACATTTCCAAATCCACAGAAATTAGAGCACCAATAAAGTCTAAAAATGAAATCTAATGAATTTTAAGAAAAGTGGGGCCTCACTTTTAAGCATTTAAGAAGCATTTACTTAAAATTCAGCATATGTTTAGGAGTCATTGATTTCAGTGGCACTTATTCGTGGATCCAGGTTCTGTCTTGATCTGGGATCTGAAAGCTTCAACATTAGAAAGAAAATGCACAGACGACTTTTCATTTTTATGATTAAAGGCATATCACATCAATCTCATATCAACAAGGAGTCTTTATTTATAGAATATGATATTAAATCTGGATTCCTTTCAAATACTGGGAGTATTTTGTTACACTATGCATTGAGGTTCTACATGTGATTTTGACAGACAGGCTCATCTGAGAGGTGCCAATTAACAAACACTCTCAGAAGTGAAGCGTGACACAAGTCACAATATCATAAGAGAAGGAATGTGTTTTCTCTCACAGGAGGAGATATCAGTGAGGAAAAAGTTCGTTCATCTCTTCCAACAATATATGAATAGTTCCCCTCAATTACCCCATTACTCCTTTACTAACTATAAAGAGTATCATGAAGAAATGAAAATATATTACATTTCTATTTTACATAATACATCTCCATCATTACTAACGAGTCAGAGAGAGTTAAAACGATGAAAAGGTTGTTGATTTTTTTATCATCATGTTTGCTTTTAAACTTGCTGGAGTGCTTAAGCAGGCCTGTGAGTTCCACATTTGTTCCTAATTTGCTCTGAAGGCAGGGGGCCAGCGGCAGGGCAAAACAGGCAGTGTCTGGCACTTCTGCTTATTTTCAGATAGAGTTTAAGGCAGGAGTCCAGACCTGGAGGGTGTTTTAAAATACTGATCTTGAATTTCTACAGTACTTTCCTTGAAAGGATATAATGGTGTCTTATACACTATGGCCACAATTCTACACTGAATTAATTCAGGCCTCGTGTATGAAAAAGAGGATGTATTGGAGCTAGAGATCACTGTGGCCACTGCTTAATACACACTTGCTGTTAAACGGTACAGAGAAGAAAATCCTGCTGAATTCTTATTCTATTATATCTGCCAAGAAATAACCATGCAAAATGGAACAAGGACCTCTTCACTTTTGAAAAATGCTAAAGGATAATTAATGATTTCAAATGTCAGAAACTTTATTTTATATCTTTTGGGGGGGGACTAGTGACACCATGCCTGACCAATTCATCAGGAACAACTCTCTCATCCATGTCATCATCTGCCAACACCTTTAAAGAGTCTTTCTTTAGGACCAGACCTGTTCAAATATAATTTCCTATACAAGACCTGGCAAGGCCACACCGTGCCCGAGGCTGTGACTACACACTACTGAGAAGTGGGGTTTTCTGTCCTGCTGGTAACTGAAAATGGCCCAACTCACCCCCTCCAGTCATGTCTTTTAGACAAGACCTGTTGCTGACTCACATCCTGCCAAAGAAGTCTCACACAAGAATCATCTCTGACCCTCAAGTTGCTTCCTACTGGGTGTGTACAATCCAAACCTCACCTGCAGCATGAAGTAGAGGTGCTTGTTTATGCTACTAAACTCACTAAGCAAGAAGCTTGGCAATGTAAGTTTCTTTTTAGATATTTTGTCTATACCTTAATGTAATGAAAAGACAAGATTTTTAGCAATAAAGCCATTAATGTGTTTTCAAGTTCCTTGGTTCAAGCCCCTGGATGGTTAGTTTTTCTCATGATCTCAAGTGAATTGCCTTTAAAACTTTCCTATTTCTGAGAGAAAGTAAAAGATCTGATTTTGCCAGGCAACAACTTTAATTCCTTGTTTTGTCAACCTCAGACAAGGGTAGCAGGTTAATTGCTGTTTTTATTGGTATAATGAATGCCAATTTTAAGGTGTGTGTTAAATTCCTATGTTCTAGCTATGTGAAAAAAACAGATCACATATACCCTCTGCATGCTGCTATCCAAAGTAACAAGAAGTTGGAATATTCCAGGTAATAGAAAACAACAACAGCAAAATGAAAATCATAAAGACACTTCATTACTGTCAGTCAACATGGATCCTGCATGGCCAGCTCTGAGACAAAGCTGAAAAGCTCTGCTCAATCTGCACCAGCTCCCCAGATCTCATTACATGCTCAGTCTCCACAGAGGTCCTTTACAAGCAAATCCTTCATGTAAGGAAATCTTTCTGGGTCTGAGGGCCATGGGGGTTGCAGCCACAGAGCTCTTTGAGTGCTCTGCTGGTTTGGACCCAGCCCCAGCCATGTTTACTGGTTCCAGCTGTGGCAGAACAATTTCTGAACCCCTGTTCAGTATGGTGGTTACAGCACAGGTTCTTCCCTCTCCCACGGGCAACACAAGTGTCTGGTGGGCCACCCTGACCACACCTGTAACATGATTATGGCCTGAAAGAGTTCACAGCACTAAATGCCAGCTTAAGAAGCTTACTAATGGACTTGGCAAACAAGAAAATGTGTAAGATTTAACATTTTTCTTCTTTAAATGTGAAAAGACTTTGCAGATGCAATTAACCTTGTGTGGTCATCTTTTTCCACCACTTCGGGCAGCTACATAATATTCTCATTCAAATTGCTCCTTTGGTGTAATTTTCTGTTTCTCCTCAGAGAGTTTTTTTCCAATTTCCCTTCCCTCTTCAAGTGGTCTTAAAGAAAGGACTTGGTCAGCTGGACTTCAAATGACCCTTGAATGCTGTGCTTACTTTCACAGCAGGATGCTTCAACTGCTTCATCAAATAAGTCTCAAGCTGACAGGTTTGTTGATTGGGAAAGCAAAGTCTCAAACTGAGGGTAAAGGGTATGTCACAAATATTAGTGTAAGTATGGTGAAGGCCCTATATCCTTGCAGAGAACAGTGTTTGCCCTAGGCTAAAGTCTGTGCTAATATTTTGAATTTATATCACATCTTCTCAGCTGATCTTACAGGAAAAAGGCCAATTGGATTTTATAGCTCAACGGCTAATAGGATTCTACAGGATTTGATAAAGAAAGAAACTGCCATTATAGGTTTAACTATCCTGTAACAAGGAATATAGAGCTGTGTTAAATTTCAATATTTTATAAAATATTTGCACTGAAAATAGAGCTGCAAATCCATGTTATGTGTTAATAGTTTAAAATTAAATACCTGGATGCCTAGCTGCTGCTGAACCACATACTGAGAAAAATAAGTTATCCTATAATTTTGTAGCCTGAATCTCTGACATCTGCAGTATCTTCCACTCCAGGTGTTCCCTTTGCTTTGGAAATTTGGATTCACAAAAAGAAAACTGGGACTCTGCAAAAGCTTAATCCAGAACCAAGGTAGATCAAAATGAATTCAGGCAATGCTGCTTATGGAACTATCCACTGCAGTGTATGGCACTCTAATAGGCACTGGGCTGATAGCACCAGTTATTCCCTCTCCTGAGGGAGAGCAACATCTGGGCTCCCCTAGACATGTGTGAGCCTCTGTTTTTTAGTACCACTGGCACCTGCAGACAGGAATATGGCAGCCTGAGCTTCTCCTTCAACACAGAGAGCTCCCAGGGGCAGTCAGAGCTGCAGCTGCCCAGAGGCAAGTGGTAACACCACAAGATACAAAGAGCTTGTTGTTTTTACCAAACTAGTTTTGAGGAGAACTGAACTGAGCTAGCAGAGAAGGAAAGAATCATTAAAAATTTGTATGCAGGCCCAAGGGTGGAATTGACTAAGAAGGAAACAAAATCTTGAAGGAAGCATGTGAGAGACCTCAAAGTCCCAGGTGGACAAGAGTGTGAAGTATGGATTGACCCCAGCTGATATTGACAGCTCTCTATAAACAGGACCCATAAGAAGGTAGGTCCCTCCTGCTGAGCTGATTGAGACAAAAAGAGCTGCCCTGCAAACTGGATCTTGCCAGAGAAGAGCCAAATAAGTGTATGACAAAGGTTATACCTGATCCTAGGGAGAAGATTTGACAAGTTAGACTCAAGAGCCAGAAGCCATTTACAGTGGCAGCAAAAAAATAAACTCTCAACTATAACATTGGGAGCAACAGGCTTGCTGAGCCAAGCATCATCTCCTAGATAACAATCTAATGAGAAATCTCTCCCCAGCTCCCTTTTGCCCTCCCTCCTCTCTGTGTACATCCCTTTGATGTACAGCTGCAAGGGCTGGCCAGGTGCAATCTGTTTTAGTGAGTAATATGCATACAGCTTTGTAAAGTATTTTTAAGACTTCAGGTGAACCTGGGTTCAATGTTTTATGTCTGTTAAGTGTCAGGTCCTGATAGGGAAGTTCAGCAGCTGCTGGCCAAGTACACCTCCTCACTTGGAAGGCACTGTTCCTCCCCTCTCCAGCTTGCAGGCACCTGAGTGAAGAAGTTGAGGTGCAGGACAACTCTGCATCTTCCTAAAAGAAAAGGCTGAGCAGTGAGCTGGCTCTTGGGGAGGGAAAGGTAGCTGAATGTGAGTTTGTAAGGGATTCAACCATTTGAAGTCTCTCTGAACCTGCAGGATTTTGCCTGTGAACTGAGGACTGAAGAGAGGGAAGGGGCTGGGGATTTTTCATGTGTTGGCTCCTATAAACTGGGCCACCAAGCACACATGTACTTCTCCATTACTCAGCTTCCAAAGTGAGGCCAAATTTTTCATCCTGGCTGTGACTCCTTTGCACAAGTCTAGCCACACACTGTGAAGCTGGTTTGGATGATTCCCTTCTCTTCACCGTGCAAAGATGTTTAAACTTGCCGCCATCTCCAGGAGTAGGCGTCGGGAGTGCACTGCTGGGCAGACACCCAAGACAGCTCTCGACAAGCTACGCTGAGCCTTGAGAGAAACATAATCACTTTCTGTTTGGCACCTGGGAGCAATGTAACCACACTGCCAAGCTGATGCAACCTGCTTCCAAGGAAGACTAATTAACCCAAAAAAGCATCACCCTGGTGTCGTCACCTGCCTCTGCATTGCTAAATAAGCACCTCCCGGGCTCACCTGGGCATTTCTGAGAAATGCTGTTGTGCCTGATGTGAGCTGTGTTCCGTGGCAAACCATCTGCTGCTGCCCACAGCTGGAGCTCCTGCCTAACAGAGGGAGGTGCTGCCCCACCCGGCCCGAGGCACACACCCAGTGAGAGAGTGGCTGCATCCGCAGACACTGAGTGCAGCGTGGACATGGCAGAAAGGTAACAGTGAGACAGGTGTCACAGGACGTCATTGTAACACACCCAGTTGTTCAGTGCTCATGACTGTCCTGCTCACTGGAGCCATTCTCCTGTATCAACACATGCCACTCCCTTGACCCTCAGTAAGTGCAGACAGAAGTGTCTGAGCTCAAAGCCAAGTGCCAGCCCCACACAGCATGTACAAAGGTTCAAGAAACATCCATTCCCTTCTTCCTCTGGCTGGAAATCAGTGGATGCTGGATTCCATCTACAGGTTTTTGCCTCCCACCACACAGACAACGAGCAATTTCCAATATACACGCTCATTACACTCCAGTGGAGCAGACGATAACAGAAAGGTAAGCGGCAGCCAGAGGATTGTCTGCACACGGCAGCCAATGATGGGGAAGCTGTCCTCGTCTTGCAAAATTGACTCAGACACTTCCAGAAATTCACATCAGATATCCAGCCTCTCTGAACAGATAATAAATACGTCTGACCCAATAATCCAAGTGTTATCTGTGTTTCAACTACCAAATCAAACAATACAGCCACACACCTGATGTAATTTTAATAACATAACACCACAAAGAGCAACGGAGCACAATAGCAAAAGCAGACAAGGGAACATTGATTTTCAGATTGCATTCCACTATAAACATCAAACTGCTGGTGGTTTATCTGAAATATAAGCAGACCTAAGCAGAGCAAAAGAGGCTGAAGTTCATGCATTTAGGCTGACGAGTGCTTAATGTGCCAACCCCAGTGGATCTTGCAGGCAAGCTGCCTCTGCCAGCCATAAACAGGAATTCTTCATTCAGGATCAATGCAACTTCAGCTACAGTTGTACTAATTGTAGTAGCTGGATATTGACAGTGTTCATGTACGTGTTATGCATTGCAGCTTCCTGCCTACAGGGGAAGAATTTAAACTTGTTTGAGCACAGATGATTATACCTTATCTTAAATACTTGACCAAACTCCTTATGCTTTTGGTATATAAGTTTTTACACCCTGAACACCCTGAACGCATTCAGCTCTCACTGACTGCTTGTAGTCCCAGGAAGTTTTTTAACTACAGCCTCTGGGGAACCTGACTATAGGAGAAGGAGGTTCACTGCTAGCTTTTGCTGTCATTTAGTTGGTTATCAACCAGGTATAACTTCCCCAACATCACATGAATTATTTCTTTGTACAGCCAGGAAATAAAAAGCAAAATTTTGTACACTGTACTTTTGCCTTTAATTAGAGTCAGATAAGGGATCTGAGTTTCCTTTCAGAACCTACTTTCCACTTTTAAATATATATGTGAGGACACATATTATGTTTCTTTGGCTAAACCTTAATCCCTTAATCCCTCAATCCATCTCCTCATCTAGAAGACATAAGCTTCCAAGCCATACACCAAATGGCACAGTTTAGACAAAAAGGACTTAAAACTTTAACCACCATCTCTACAGAGGTTGAAAAAACCTGTATTCCTAAATCTAACACTGTCATGAGCTAGGAAATAGATAAATCCTGTAGATTTATCTTCTGGTGAAGATTAGCTCAAACAGTGTAACTTAAAAAAGGGTTAGGGTAGGAGCACTAAAGAAGACATCACCCCTGGATGCAGGGAGGGCTTTCTAGGGATGAATTCTCTATACACTGGTACAGTGATTCTGCATCGATTCTGCCCTGAGCATCTGCAGCTGCCTGCTGTCAGAGGCAGACACCAAGAGAAATAGGGCTTTAGAGTGCTATGTCTACTGAATGACACAGAGGAGAACTTCTAAACTCTGATGGTTTTGATGGCTGTCAGTTTTGATCCTGTACTACTGCAACCAAGAGGCAACTTTCCTTCTTTACTGGAACACTTATCAAACATCAAGGGACTTCTTTCTGTCTGGGCCAGCAAAATCTGCAGCCAGATCTCAGCAAAAATTCAGTACTTACTGATAGCACAGTAATACTTTAGTGCTTGGACTTCCCAAGAAGTGCAGTTGTCACAGAATGGAGATGGATGGACTGAGCAGGTACAGCCTCCAAGGAGGTGACAGTGGTTGGATACTCTTTTCCTTCCATGGGAGTCTGAGAAGGACTCCCTTCTGATTTCATCAGCAACAGGATCATCAAGACAGATGATTCACTTACCTAGCTGATAAAAACATCATATTTGCTTTCATACCACACTGGTCCAACCATAACATTTTCTGGTTCTTTCAGAGGTTTTCAAGCACCCCAGAGGCTCAGTGAATATTACTTCACCATAACTGCCTCTCTGAAAAATTTGCCAGTGTGCAAATACTTAAAATTGTGAATTTACTCAATGGAAGATGCTTCTAGATAACTGTCAGTTTTTCCTTGGCAAAAATAAAGAGCTGGTCACATTTTGGAAGGTATTTAAAGCCTAGTATTTTTCAAAGAACAGGAGCCTCTACAAAATAAATAAAGCACAGAGCTTGATTCTCCACTGGACGCCTTCAATTTTACACTGGTGCAACAGTATCAAACAAATGGCCAAGAATGACTTATGGTCTGGAAAACATTTTTCTGTGGGAGATTTAGAGAATTCAATCATGTTAGCTTATCAAAGAGCAGGTTAAGAGAAAATTTGATCACAGTCTGTAAGTACCTGCACAGTATCTGGTCCTAGGCAGTTCTTTAATTTGGCACATCAAAGCACTAGAAGGTGAAATTAGACAAGCAAACTCGAAAAAGCAGACATTTTACTCTTTACCTATTCCTTCAACATGGGATGCCATAGACTGTCAATTTCTTAGGTGTAAAAGTTTTAATTTCTCCCTATTATAGGTATGTTCTAACACAGTCATATATGATTGGATTAAATGCCAGAATTAACACATGAAATTCCATGTTCTGAAGTTTTACAGAAAATCAGGCTAGACACTCAGAGGCTGTTCTGCTTTAAAAAGAGCAATAGAGTTATGAAAACAATATGAAATAAAGTTACGAAACCATGCAATTTATTTTGAGGTAAAGTGAGGAGGTTTGGGTTTTGTTTGGATGGATTGCTTGTTGATTTCTTCCCTATAAAATTAATATTGAGGTATCTTCACAATTCCCACACATGGAAAAAACACATTCATAATTATGAAGATTGTCAGTTTTCAGACTGGAACGCAGCTGACCTTTCCTTTTTCAGCCATTGCAGTTTCTTAGCTTCCACA
The DNA here is from genome assembly GCF_024509145.1 of Vidua macroura. Lineage (NCBI taxonomy): Eukaryota > Metazoa > Chordata > Aves > Passeriformes > Viduidae > Vidua > Vidua macroura. The sequence goes on from NC_071577.1 coordinate 29,966,804, forward strand.
AACGGATATTTACTTTTTTTTTTTTTTTTTTTTTTGAAACGTTCCATTCACAGTGTGCTGGGGGATTTCACTCAAAGTAACACATGCTCCACAGATTAGCAGGCTCTTAAAAATATGCTTGTCTTCTCTTTATGGGCCTGGTCTATTAAAAAGAAGTTAACGGAAAGACACCCATTACTTCTGTGGGTATTGGATTGGGGCCTAAATTATTGCTAGTGCTGAACATGCACAGTCAGAAAGCATTTCAGAAAACATGTGCTTTTGAGTATAAAGCGGATTTCCCTGAGATCCTTTCCAAACTCCGGTGACTAGTCTGGAGAAGACATCTGCTCTCCCACGGAGCTTTTCCTTCTAATGATGGGCAGGATCAGGCAATCCCTGAGTACTCACAGAGGGGTTTTGTATCACTTACCTCAGGCTTTTTGCCCTCCACACACACAGAGCTCTTTTTTACACCAGGTTCTCTGCTTCCCATCCTACCCTGGCAGCTTCTCCTCTCTAGGCCATCCATGGGAATAGTGCTGGCAGCTTTTAAAACCTTGTTTTTTTAGTGAATTGTTAGTGAAGCACCAATTTTGATGAGGTCATATTCTCCTGTGGCTGCACCATGCCCCATATACACATCACATGTATATGCGCATCAAATGCATCTTGAGCTGAGGAGAAATGTCTTAATAGATCCAATTATTGCATGTGATGTACAAAGGACGTTTTGCAGAGTCCTAAACATTTCCCTGGCAAGACCAGCAGTGGGCTCACCAGTTCATTACCTATTGCTAATTACATCCCATCAAGTGACCTGAAACTACTCAGCACCACTGAGTTAAATATGCTTCCATGGGAAACACCAGAAAGCTAAATCTCTCCACAGTTGGCTTAGAATAGATTAGTTTACAGAGATGTCTGTTCCTTGTCAAAAAATTCCTTCCATTTCTTTCTTTCATGTTATACACGGACAGATCATTATTGGCTTGAAATTGCAGAATCCATTTCTTCCCCCTAAGAAAATCCATGGTAAGTCTTACTGGGTTAAACTAGTAATTTAAAAAACTAAATGAAAACAGGCAGAAACAGGTTTCTGAAGATAAACATAGGTTTAAAAAATAGTTTTAGTTTTAAATGGAAGCAGAAGTGCATGCACAGAGAGCTGATTTTTTTTCCTAAGTGAAACCAGAATCCAGTTGTGAGCAATCTGGACTGCTCAGCCACTCCCATTTATTCCAGTTACCTCTCCATTTCTCTGCTACTGCAATGCTCACTTATTGCCTGTAGTCTTTAATTAGGCATCCATCCATCCCACAAACTGTTTATGGCAGCAGTATCCTATTAACTGCAACAGGGCCTGGGGTCTATCAAGCTGCACACTTGCCCCTCTGTTTAGGGCTTGGTCTGACTTACATTGCCTGTTTGAAAAGCCTCCCATAGGCTGAAGACCCACTCCTAACAGAGACCCCTCAGGCAAGAAAGAACAGGAGACTGCTTAGATAGTAGTACAAAAATTTAAAATTCCAGATTGTTTTCTAGAACCAAGCCATTTCTTTATTATTACAGCTCTCCCATGACTTTCCTTAACTGGCTTTAAAGCTCTCCAGAAGGAGGTAAGTCTTTATATACAAACAGGGAAACTGCACAGGAAAAACTGATAGCAGAGTCAGAAACAGAACCTCAGCTCCCCAGTCCTAGGCCAGCACCAAAAACACTAAGCCACACTTAACCTTTCAAGAAACTGCTACAATCAACTCCTTTAACTGTTGCATTAGTGCTTCTGAATGTACTGGGATAATTTTAAATGCCTCCTACCTAGGGAGATGATCAAGTTAGAGTGTGCATAAAATATGCTCATATGCATTTCTGATTTGATCTCTACAGTATCCTGTGTGTTTTATGCTAAAGCAGAAGGAAAAGCTTCAGGATACTGTTTCCACCACACTGCTGAAATGGGAGAGTATAAAGACATGCATGGGGAAGTCAGGAATTGATTCACACATATGTCCTATCTGTTCCAGTTCTGGTTGCATTAACAGCGAGACTCCTGTGAGGTCTCTCTGCCGGGTATGCTCAATGTCAGTTTAGGGAAGGGAAAACTCTTCATGTCCAGCTCCTAAAGAAATTCTTGCCTTACCAACAGTGTTGTGGCACTGCTGAAAATGTCAGTCACAGTGGAGCTACAGAATTTAAAGCTAAACTCATCAATATGGAGAGGGGAGACAGACATCTCTCAAATCTGCACATTTACCAGATCTCTGTTTCCCTGACAGTTTTGCTTCAGCCCATCTCAAAGGTGCACTCTTGAGCACTGCAGCATTTGAGCTCTGCTCTCCTCACAGCATGTGAGCTGTCTGACCCCAATGGCCCTGAGGTGATAGGGGTGACAAGTGACATCTGACAAAGAGTGACAAGAGAGAACACTTGCAGAGCTAAGATATGCCAAAGAGGATCCTGGAACATGGAGCTGGGCTCTTAGCTGGAATAGTAACTCTTGGGTCCACAGGTATTAACTGTTTGAATTTGATCATACACTCAGATCTTGAGGAAGATTGTGACCAAAGCCAAAAAAAGGGACCTGGGTAAGGAATGCAAAGAAAGTAGGAGCTGCATTTAATAAGAGATGTATTCAATTGGTACTCAAAGTCCAAGCATGTACAGTGTGCTCCAGACTTCTTTATATTCTGGTTCTATTCAAAAAACTACAGCTAATTTAGTCAAATGTTGGGGGAAGATCATTCATCTAGAGACAAGAATGCATCCTAAAGAACTGCTTGCAGAGCTACTGCTTTCCAGGAAAGGAGTCAGGGAGTCAAGGAACTCAACATAAGCTCCCATTGCAGTGGGATCAGCAAAGCCATACCTCAGCAACAAACAGAGAGCTGAAGCAGAAAGGTCATTTAACTTGAGATGAAACAGTAGATACTCCACTGCAGCTCATCTGCACCAAAACAGTGGGGCGCATTCACACCACCTGATGAGCAGCTGACCTAAGAGGGCAGTAACACCAACACAGCTGGAGCCTGAAGACAATATGGGAACATAGATTTGACATTTAAAAGCTGGAGAAAAGAGAGTGAAAATGGTGAAGACAGCTCTGTATTTTCTGATCTGTCTCAGGAGGGTGGAAGATGAGAAGCAGCAGTACCGTGGGAACATCCTCTACATTTCTGAGCAATTTGAGAGAACGTGCTTCTAACTTTAGCACTTGGAGACTCCTTGTTTCCTCTTCTCCAGCAATTAACACAGAGGATATGCCTGACACACAGGATCACACAACAGGAAACAGCTCTGGAAACCTTTGGGAAGCACACACCCATGCTGGGGTGCAACACTGTGCCTGCCCTGTTCTCCAAGCACAGGCCCTTGGTGAGCTGAAGGATGCACTGACAAATTGAACCTTCAGTAGGAGCTCACCAACTGGGACAGAGGTTCCAGCAGTCCCCAGCAAATGGATGGCAGATGGCTCTCAGAAAGAGAGCTTTCTGTAGATGTGCAGCCAGTACAGATGTGACCACTACATGACCATGATCCTCACTGCTCAAAGTATTTTCTCACACAACACTGAAAATTTTCATGTCTCTGACTCAGCAGTGGTTAAATACATATATTCAAGTATCTGCTATAAAGCAGGAAGACTATCAGCTTTCCTTCACCCATGGAGCTATCCCTCTTGGGGCCTGGAAAATCAACAGTGATGGTACAAAATAAAAAACTGCCAGAACGGCTCGGTGTAAGCACGTGCAAATGCATCCAGGATCCATACATACCCCATGGGGGGGGAGGGCAGGCTAAGCCACCCTCAGTGTATGCATCCCAAGTGGAGGCTTTGCAGTGCTACCAAAGAGAATACATGAGGTGTCTCTTTGCCCAGACAAACACAATAGTCAGATTCAAGTATTCTCTGTGGCTGGCTCAGAAACAAAACGCTGGCACACTAAACAATGTTCTAATGAGAGAGTCCCATCCCTGAAAACCTGATAGTTCGATGTATGTGGGACAATCTTGTCTGCATAACTGGAGACAAGGATGGCATACCTAAAATGTTCAGAATTGCCACGTAATTTAATTTGCCATATCCTTTTCCTTTGCTTGGCTTTGGTCTGTTATCTGATAATACAAAAGGTTGAAGAAGAACTTCTATTGGAAGCCTCCAACATACCACATTCTAAAAACATTCAGGGTTAATGAGAGGAAATAAGATTTTTCTTAAAAATGCTGTTTCCTCCACACTCAGAAGACATGGGAGCCTGTTGAGGCTAGAGAAAGCTATAAATTTAAAATGCAGCTCAGTGACCTAAATGGTGGAGTCTAGAATTAAATACTGCAACACAGACAATCCAGGGTCAGTACTGGTTCTGCCACTGACCCCTGCTCAGTCCTTCAGACTTCGCTGCAGCCCTGGTTATCCTGGTTATCATCTGGAAAATGGATTTCAAAAATGGACTTCTAACTAGGCAATGTGATTTCTGCCTGTGTTACAGTTGAAAAGGTAACAACAATTTTGGGCAACTATGACAATACCACTCTGTGGATCTCACTTCAGATTCAGGTTTTTTTTGCTAGACTAACAAGAATAAGCTAAGACAGCCACTCCCCTGGTAGTGTCAACTAAACACCTGTAGAAATCCAAAAACCTCTCCCAGAGTCATAGGTTTAGGATCCAACATTTCAGCTTGGACTCATCTGTAGTTTAAATCACCAAGGAAGAAAATTCCTCATTTGATTGAAACCACTCACGTACAGAGCTCTCCTTACTGATCGAAGAAAAGTGAACGACTGTTCCTAAAAAAGAGCTCACAAACGCCAAAGTCCATTTTCTATGGAGTTCTGAATTACATTTCACAGCTCCAGATAAAAATTAATGACCTCTGCAGTGTGGAGAATGCTCCAGCTGGGATCACATTTTCTTTTATTCCTAATGCCTTACAGCACAAACACTGAGCAAAATGTCCTCACAGATATAATTGTGTTATATCACGATACTAGACAGACACGGTGCTGAGACCAGACAGTAATTTACTCACTGAGGCTCTGATCCAGTTTCATTGAAATCAATGTAAAGGTTTCCTCCGACTTGAATGGCTATTGACTGGATCAATCTTTTTCTCTTCATAGCTGAACACAGCCATTTCCCATTATTGTTCTGTGACCTTGCTTTCTCATTAAACTTCACTCAAGATACAGAGTACTGCATATGGAGGATAACTCAAGAGATTTATTCTACCCGATCATGTCTAAATAAAGTAGTGACAAGCAGGAAAACATACTTCTTTTCCTATCATGCAGTCTGCTGGCCATCATGAGAATGTCAAGTTTTATTTTAAAGGTAAAATCTTACACATAATATCCAGACCTCAGCTCTACAAAGTCATGGAAATATGTGCAGTGGGGTAAGCTAAGGACGAGTTGAACTGCAGTGTTGCTGGGGTTTGTTTGAATCGGACACTTCAATGCCTATAACAAAAGTTTGGCTGTTTGTGCTCCTTTATTGAACTCTGCTGGGTCATCCAGTCTCTTGTTCTTGCACACAACCACACTATTGATCTTTTTCATAAACAACTATGATCCCCACGAAACACGCTCTCCCTTTCAGAAGCTGTGACAGAAAACTGCCTATCACTTCTCTAGTGGCCAGAACATTACAGTTCCCAGTCTGAACTCACAACCAATGGACACACACCTAATCCTGTGCCAGCCTAGTATTTTAGCTTAAATCGTTCTTTCCTTCCCTGGTATTAATACTCATGATATATTTATGAACACTTATATTACCTTTCCACCTCCGCTCTGCTGGGCCAAGCAAGCCAGGCTGTTTTCATTTCCTCTCTAATGGTGGCTCTTCACTCTGTTTAGACTACTTTGTACCTTGCAATACTTTTAAAATACTTGCACAAGTTTAGACAAATTATTATATTTTACAGACAGATTAAGCTATGATGACCTTCTGAATTACTCAGGGTACAGAATATCACCTGTAATTCCTGCATTTTGGACATAATTTCAGGTTGAACCGGGTCATCTATTTAATAAGCAAAGAAACAAATCCATTATACTCTAATGCATCAGGTACTCTAATGTGCTCAGGCACCAAAATGGTCAGAAATTCAGTGAAGGACATTCAGAGGGTAGAGCAGTAAAAACCAGCAGCTATGAAAAATGCTGCATTATTTTAACAAATATACATGTTCTATGATATGCTGAGCATCACAAAGTGCTTTCAAAGTTAAACTGGTTATTTATCCTACATTTATAACAATATCAAGCTTTTCTTTACAAGGGGGACTCGTAGAAACAGTTCTACTTGTTTTTATTTATGTGCAAATACTTTAAATAATTCCAGGAGTACAGAGGGAAAACAGTAATGAAGAAAACACAGAGCTGGAAAGGGAAATTTATTAAAGATAAAAGTCAAACTAGCTTTGAGGTTTTGACCCAAACCAAAAAACATATGGAAAACATAATGGCAACATTGTGTATTACAGTCTATTTTGAAAACAAAAATGTAATGTAACAATAGGTCTTCATGCAGCAGAGTATGTTCATCCCTTGACCATAGATCTTCATCTGGTGTGGGTGTGCAGCATGCAGAAATATCCTGTCAGGATTCAAGACATCCTTGGACTGACCCTTCCAAAAAGAGCTGAGGCATCCCTGGGCACCCCTCTTTATTTCAGTGACTCCAGCCATCTGGCCCTAGGGCTCACTCCAACAGCAAAGCACCTCCTTCGACTGGGGATTGCTTTGAAGCAAGTGGAACTACTTGCAGATGAGGTACTAATTTTGCATGAGCAAACACAGAGCAACCTGTGGCTTAGCTTTAAGAGGTCCTGAGCCCACACAGCTTCCATTGGCTGCCTCAAGCTCAGAGTCTTCAAAAGCAGGGCCAGAATATCCTCAGGGCCTGATATTTCCCCAACCTCAGAAGCACTGAAAACTAAAGCACAATAGTTATCAAAGGAGCGTGTGAAAATGTACTAGATTGTATACTGTACATTATTACTAAATGTGTATCTGTCTAGTGCTCCCTGCAGCTAGTCGGCCAGTGAGACACCAGCCAGGACAGCTCCACAACTGGAAAAGCAGATGGGCTGTGATATTTCCATTACAAAGAACCAAACAAGATCTTGCTGCCCACAGGTCCATGGACATATGCTTCCCCAGGACTGATGATTTATGAACTAAAAAATGGCAAGTCACTGCATAAATCTGTGAAGGTTCTAGTCTAAAAAAGAACATTTGTGAACACTGGGGTTTTTCCATCACTGGCCATGTAAACACTGCTGCAATAAGGAATATGAGTATTGTTAAGTCTCCATCTACAGCTTTCCTGTAATGTCTGGGTTTAATTTCCCATAAGTCTGCACTTTACAAAAACATATTTTTTTCCCCAGTTTTCTTTGGCTCTATGTTCCAGGACCTTGTATTTTGTTACAAGGGAAAGAAAGCAAGCCATAAAATGTTTTAAAAACAGTATATCCTACGGATATAGGGCAAGACACATCTTTAAAAATATGAACCAAACCATCACTTCTTCCTCTGCACCTTCAAAGGCTTTTGCAAATGTTGCAGTTATTGCCCTATCTTTATTTCTGAAAACAATTGTACTTTTAGATCTGGCCATCCCTTCTTGCTATCAGCTTCATTAAAAGCTTCATTAAATGAATTGCTTCACTTTGTACTGAAACAAATTAGGAATACTTACATGATCAGTCAGCTGAGCAGCAGATAATGAACAGCTGAGAGACAGTAACAACCTAAATCAGTACAGCTGTTTAAAACGCATGACTATCTTTCAAAATACATTGGTGAAATAGATAAATATTCTAATGGACACACTCCTTCCACACGTAGATTTCCTAATTACCCTTGCGTGATCTGTTGTAACCATACGGGATCCAGGACAGAACTGAGGGCAGAAATCAGTTTACCCCTACTGCACCCACTTCTCAGCTGATCTCAGCCCTGGGTGTTGGCAGTAGCACCAGGCAGGTTCCCTTTTTATCTGAACTCCCTCCAGCCAATTCCTCTTAACCAGCACTGCAAACGCATTTTAGTCTACAAACAGCTCTAAGGCTGATTTTATTGTAGTCCATAAAGCATTTACATTTGCACAAAAAAAAACCAAAAAACACAAAAACCCCCACAAAACCCCCCAAAAAACTTAGATGAAGAACTATCACTGAGGAAATCCTGGCATGAACATCTGCAAAACGGACTCATTTAAGCCCCCCATTTTTAGTGAACACTTCTCCCATTCACTCAGACTGATGACAGATTCTCATGTGGCTTGCATACATTACACCAGCGGCCACCAACAAATGAGAGCCATGCAAAACCACTATGGGTTACTCTCAAGCAACTCTAAAACTGTGATTTGTCTCCATAAAAGCCTATATGAACACTTACTTTAAGTAACAAACAAATTTATCAAGTCACAAATCCCTGTGTGAAGACAAAAACCAGAGCTATGCTTGTTGAAAGCAGTTGCTGTGATTTAGATAAGGGATCTTGAATCACAAAGAAGCTCCCTGTTTAGCACAAGCCACTGATTTATGGATGCAGTGGCCTAAGCAACACACTGTATTTTCTAAAAGGGTCATGGCACCCCAACTACCAAAACAGGCAATATAAGCTCTCATCACACACAGATGAGAGAAAAAAAACAGATTCTCTGTATGTACACACAGATTCGTATGATAATCTTTAACACAAATCCACCCCAGAGACACAGGTGAATACGAAAAAGTCTGAAACAAACTCCTACTTATTTCTAATCCAGGAAATCAGACTAAAATTCCTCAGTGGGGTTTGGCTATTCTATTTGTTTTATTTTGTTTTGCAGAAGGAGAAAATCTGTACTCTGTACTCCCAGGATGAGGCGATGCTGTATGCCAAATGTCAGCATGGAGCACATTTTTACAGCCAGCTTCTAAACCCATGAATAAAGAAAAGGGCTTAGCGGAAATACTGACAGAAGTTTAACCACAGTGGGCCAAAGTTAGCCCTGTGTAGGTGGAGGCAACTCCACTGATGTTAATGGATTTACACCAAGGCTGGAGTTGGCCCAATGCCTCCAGCTGGCACAGCTAAAATCTGCAGGCGTGATACAGAAAGACAGCAGCCTGGAGGGACTGGATGCTTCCCTCTGAACCTGGCAGGATTCACATTCATCAGAATGGATTGCATCAATTCCTTCATGAATGAGCACCTGCAGATTCACCCACGATCAGCTCTAAGGAAACTCAATGATGCCAGTTTTTCATGGGGCAGTGATTATGGATTACAGTGCTCCCAGTAAACTGTAAAGCCTGAGGGATGATAATGTGCCCCTCACTGGCAGAACCTCCATCAGGCCTCCTTTTACACACAGTGCTGTGCTTTGTTTTTTCCCTAAGAGAAAGACCACACAGGGATTTTGACATCCTATAAATGGAAAGCTGTAGCTGGTTTCTAAACGTGATGAATCCGATCCTGAGGGCCTTAGCTTCAGCAGGGAATGAATGAGCAAGCTCAGGAAAAACAATGGTGCATTATCAAATTAATTTCACAGCAGAGATCACGTGAGATTCCCCGGAGTCCCTCCAATGCCAAAACACAATCCAATTGTGTAGATCAGCGGCACAACTGCTGTCATCAAGGGTAAATTAACTGGCCAGACTCATCCCCTGGTGTAACCTCACTTGAATTACTGAATAGGACAGTGGGATCCTGCAACAGACAATTTTAATACAGAATTTGACCAGTTTCAAGTTTTGCCAGTAAGCGGAATTTCCAGTCTTTGTCTAGATTAGGAGATTGAGTAATATTGCATAAAATCCTACATTATTGAAGAGCTCCATACAGGCATACATTTTGTCCATATGGAGTTCCACTGCTTTGAAGTAAATCATGCTTGCTCCAGTTTCATTAATGGAATGACACTGGGTCACAGCAGGTGACCTACAAATTCTACACACAAATACCCTTACACAGCCTGACATAGACTGCATCTGTATTACAATCAAAGTGATTTAGGCTACTGTCCTGCAAAGAATTCTGCATGGGCACATCTAGAAATGTATCTTGCTGAAAAGCTACCCTGAGCAAAGCAGCTTTGTCTTAGCATATGCTGAATGCCTTGAAGTGTGCACACACTGAAATAGTCCAGCACAGCACAAGATCTTACAACACTGTGGAAACCAACATGACAGGTATGTTGGGGATTTAACTGAAGACATTCAGAGTTAAGTTGTCTGCTACCATGAGCTGAAAGATGAAAACTTTCTGACTGCAACTTCTGTAGCTTCCTTACAGGCTAAGTTCTGAGATGAGGCAGGCACTCAGCAAGAGCTGTGGTATAACTTGCAGCCCCAGTTCTACATCTCAGATGCTCTTAATTCAGCAGTGTGTTCTAAAGAAAGGTGATGCTGATTCACAGTTCAAAAAATGCAGTGATACAGCAGAGAACAGTGATATCATACATGACATGAGAGGTATGAATCAAGAAGTTAAATAAAGCAAAGGGCAAGATAGGGTACTTAAAACTCAGCAAGAATATTGTGGATATAACTGGCTAGAAAGATAAAGACCTGGGTTCACAACTGCATTCACAAGCCACCTGAGCCATTATCAGGGCATAGCTGTTCCAAAGACAAATGAAGCTACATCATTGTATTAAAAAACATTTTTCTAGCAGAGGTGAAAAAGCATTAATAGAGCTGTTCAATACAGTTCTGTCTTGTACCCAAAGCAGAGGAATTCAAACTTGAGTAGGTCCAGAGAAAAACTGCTCATGCTATCAGACATTTTATGGATCTCATGAGCTTAGACTGGTTTAGGAAAACAAAAGTTGAGAGGGGAAAAGATTACTAACTATAAATATATCAATATAAAATAGCTATTTAGGTTAATAGGAAGTGTTCATACGAGAAATGAAATTATATAAGCTGTCTCTGAATAGTATTAACTTATACCTTCAAAAATATTTCTTGCTACCAAAGGGCTGAGTTTCTTTCATAATGTTCCAGTGAGAATAGTGGGAAAAAGACAACTGTTAAAAGTGGGTCTTGCTGGGACCGAACAACATACCACCTACAAACAACAGGGAGCAGGGCCAGTAGTCTGGAGATGTCATCCCAGTCTTGTTTCTCTGTGGGGTACTTGAGACTCCCAAGCCTTGGTGAGGAACAGAAGACCCACCATACATAGGCTTATCACAAAATGATGGACTCTTTCTATACTGTAGCTTTCCTATGTCTTTTCTTACCTGATAGATTCAAAAGGCATCCTACTTAAAGACTAATAAAACAACCTGGCCAAAATTTAAGGGAAGATTACAAGATTTGAGGGCAGAATGACTGGAGAGGAATAGCAGCTGAGGAAGAAAAGACTTCAACAACAGGAGTATTAATAAAAAGGTAAATAAAACATGCAACAACTACAGTCTAAGCAATAGCTATGCCTAGACAATAAAGAAACAACAATAAATCTTGTGGTAACGTGTTACCACTTGTCAGATGAACATAAAAAATTGACTCCATGAGTGCTTCTAGCTCATTGCAAATGAGTGAAGCATGTTAACCAAAATAAATAACCTCTAGCAAGGTTTTGGAGATGAGCAGCTGGAGTGATAACATCTTACTCTACGTCGACTCCAACTATAACACATTTGATGGCAGCCTCCACTGTGCAGAGAATCAGCCATCAAAGAGTAGCTCATTACACTGTGGTGCTATGATGTAAGTAGTCACACCAGTGTACTGCAGGCAGCTGCAGCAATAAACCTTCCCTGACACTTATAAATTCTATATGATTTATGTATTTGGGGGTGTAAAGCATAATTTGCATGACGTATTTAAAAAGCTTTAATTAATTTTGTGATTGATGCTCTAAAACTACTGAGTGAAGTTAAGACTTTTTTAAATTGTTAAATTATATTTGGGAATTAACACGAGCAGAGCTGAGTAATCACCACTTCATGTTCATGTATAGCTCATTCAGTTCAATTAAGTTCTGGTATATAATGAAGAAGAGAAAGCAGCCAAACAAAATGCTATTGCAAAAATATGGGTGACAACTCGTACCGCTTACAAAAGAGTAAGAAAAATAGTAGATTTTCTTTAATCCATTAAAAGAAAACAAGTCTGAGAATTATTAAGAAGGCAGGATATATACTGTTCATGGTAGAATTATCTCATGCTCAGAGTGATTAAGTATTTTGTGAACTATCCTTAGAAGACATTCCATCCTGCCCAGCAATACAGTTACAGGTTCCTGTTTAACTGTATATCATACAGATGCACAAATATTTTAGGAGAGAAGAGAAAGAATACCATAACCAGTTGAAATGGTACGGAGAATTACAAGCAGACTCAAATGCACCATACTTGAACATTCCTTGTTGTAGGGAATACCTGGAATGCTTCCTCTTGGAGAAGAGGCTAGAAGTATTCCTTGCATCTCTTCTGATTTTACCTTACTAACTACCAGTATGGCAGGAGAGAATCAGTGAAAAAATAATAACAATATCACTGGCATCAAGGATTAAAAGAGATTGGGGGCAAAAATACATATAATTTTTTGCTGTATGTCACAATCTGGTTGGTGATCTTACTTGTAACAAGTCTGAGGAAGGTAATTTAAAAGAGAGGTGTTGGTTGATAGATCAATAGTAAATATGAATCCAGATTATCCAAACTCATCAATCCTAATTCTTTGCATAGAGAAATTTCTGCACAGCCCCTCTCTCTTGGTGTAAAAGCTCAAGAAAATAAATACTTTTGTTATTTTCCGTACACATTCCCCCCAGTTGTGCCTGCCCTGGTGCCCTTGGTGATGTTGCTTAGGGCCTACTCACACACAAGCCCAGCACACATTTCTCTGGAGATTTATTCTCCTCTGTATCTCACCGTGGCACCAAGAATATAAATTGATCCAATTTACCACCTGTCAGGACTCAGGGACTCAGAAGCAAAGAGTGCTGAGGTATGAAATGGATGGATACTGACCGTGATAAGACAGTTCTGATTATCAGAATTACTTTGTCCCTTAAAGATAATGACTCCAGCAACATCCTACTCTTCTGCAGAGGAACTCAACGCATGAACAATAATTATCACTCTCAGTTCTGCACTGAAGATCTGGTTGTATCTGACTCTTCTCAACTTGTGAGAACCCGGACAATCCCACCCCAGGCAGAGATCTGCAGAATGGCAGTCACGTCCTCTTTACGCCGTGACAGAACAAGCCACTGCTTGTTTGCTGAGGGATCAGCAGAGGTGCTGGTACCACGAATCACCGGCGCCTCTGGTTTCTCTGTACCGTGCTGACAGATGCAACTGCTGCTGATCTATCAGTGAGCTCTCCACCTTCAAGAAGTCCACATCAGAAAGACAAAACCTTTTTTTACACATCCATCTCTCTCAATTTGCCAGGCACACCAAGAGGAGAGCACGAAGTGGTGCTAACTGACTGGAGAGCAGATGAACACAGTAACATTGTGCTGCACAGGCAGCACAGTCAATTCCTGCAGCAGACACTCATTTGATCAAAAGTGGTTCTGCTGGCAATTTACTTTTCTTGATCCCACTGAAAAAGAGTTTTAATCTCTGTTTTAAACTTGACTTCTACTTGCTGCCCTGAGGAAAATCAAGGCCAGATAAATGATTTTCAAAGACAAGACAGCTTCTTTTCTTCCAGATTCAGAAAATGATTTTGTCTTGATGAATAATACAGGCTTTAGTCGTTTAACTTAACTCTGAGCTACAAAGAACCTCTGCTCTCTCCAGGTAACCAAGGACACATGCATTTTTAACACATCTGTCTCAAAATGAGTTTGCAGGGCAGGCAATCAAAAATCTACCCTGTAACCTGGATAATGAGATATAGACCCATTCAAAACCACTCAACATGCAGCCCCATGCTGTCACTTCTCAGATTCATTTTATTAAAGATGGCTACATTGTAAAGCATTTCTCTGTTGGGGGAGAAGAAAAGAAGTTCAGCAAAACTAGTATTTTTTGTAGCTAAGTGTACTTCCAGAGTTTCACAGAAACCTGAAACCTCACCAGAAAGTAGAGAAAAAGACCACTGTTATTCCACAGCTCTCAAAGCACAGATAATTTAAACAGAGAAAAGAGTTTTCTCTGAATTTGCTGGATCTAACATAAATATTGTCTTGGCACATCTTTTTCTTTCTCATTTCTAATTCCCTCCTTGCATCCACACGCCTAAGTTCTCCTCTCTATACTCTAACCACTTGTGCTTTTGACACCACATCCCAGATGTGTTTCTACATCATTCAACATCTCTACCACTTGGTTCCTCAGCAAGGCAAATAATCCAGCCCCACATCAAAACAACAGGTAGGAGCAATCTGAAAACTTTACAGGTTTCTGTAATGGAAGACAGCAAGGAACAAGCAAGGTCTTATTGCCAAACAGCAAGGAAAATTAATGAGGCTTTCAAATGCCCAACTGGCAGTGATAGTGTGTTAAAAGAATGTAAAAGAGAGGAAAGAACCATCTGCCTGCCAACTATGAGCACTCTCTGGCTGGTGCTAAAACTCCACTGACTGCTGGGCTTGAAATTCTGGTATTAAAGTTTAAGAGATGTGTTCAAGACTTTTATGAAATGAATGTGATTTACACCAAAAGACACAGCCAGTGATGCTTCTTATTCTCTCTTACTTTTACTAGTCTTTTTCCTTTAAATGGATTTTCTGGATCTTTGACTGCCAGTAAAATTTCAGGCTTCCAATAAAGGATTCTTTTTAAATTACAATGAATCATACAATATATGAAACAGGGGTTGATATGTAATGCCAGATAGCTTGGTCATTGAGCTGACATAAAATAAAATGGTGGCCTAATCATCAGGCTGAAGGATGGCAAAGACAGCCTAAAATGAAGTATTTCCTCTGAAACCTTACAGATTCAGATCTGGCATAGACAAAAGGAAATGTTTCTCTAGGATTTGGTGGCAGCTGAGCATATCTTGAAGATAAGGCACACTTTTGATACAATAGTGATTAGTATTTGGTTTGTGAGGTTTTACAACAGTCCCCACAATTGACATTACCCCTAGCTCAGAGCTGGGAAGGACTGAAGTATCTCAATTACATTTGCATCCATGTATCTCTCTCACACCCACACACATACACACACACACACACACACACACACACACACACACACCCAGACACAGTTTGTAACAGCAATCTGTACTAATCATGCACAAGCCTTCATTCAGAAGCTGTCCTGACTTATCAAGCAAAATCGCTTTCCTAGGGCAATGAAATAAGCAGATGTTCACATATCAAAAAAGGGAGTTGGTGGCTTTCCCCACCATGGACTCATGCTGTTCCAAGCCTGTAGTGCCACATTTTCAAAGGTATCTGAAGCAACAGGATTATGCAGAGCCCATAAGATGCAAGTTGGTTTAACAAAGGACATGCTGGAGTTTGAGCTGAGCATTAAGTGGTGGCACTGGAAGATGTGCATCTCCATAGTGAAACTTGTAGTAGTATTAAACTGCAGTTTATAAGAATGAAGCTTACTGATCACTCACATAAAGTATGGTAGCAACAGAGCCAGCTACAAATATTGGAAAAGTGTAAAAATCTTGAAAGAGTTAACTGGGGGAATGGGTAAAAAATTAAGGAAAGTTTAGGCTGGTTGTTAAGAGTTCACTACTGGTCAATGATATGCCTTCCCCAGGGAAGCAATAGGTGCTTAATTATTTAAAGCC
Source organism: Vidua macroura (assembly GCF_024509145.1). Taxonomy (NCBI): domain Eukaryota; kingdom Metazoa; phylum Chordata; class Aves; order Passeriformes; family Viduidae; genus Vidua; species Vidua macroura. The sequence continues at coordinate 29,982,518 of NC_071577.1, forward strand.
AACAGGAAATAATGCATTGTAGGGAACAATTTCACAGTAGTAAGAGATAAAATGGATAGACTGTCAGTCTTTTCCAATACTAGTTAGTTTATGATTTACTAATAATTCTTCTTTGGGTTAAAAGGTTCAGACCCCCACTATTCTTACTGGTCTCCATAAATGCATGTTACCCAACAGACAGAGAGTAAAATGTACAATGTGCTGTACTGTCACCTTTTAATTTCTGAAATATCATGCAGTGAAGCCTTCTCACCACAGAGATTTTACTTGCCAAATGATGGTGAGGATCACTTTAACTAGACCTCCTTGCACTTTGCAAAACAACAGAGCAGTTGCACCTCATCTCTCTGAGTCTGAGTGCGCCTGGGAGTTACACCTGGATGAAGAAAACAGGTTGTGATTAAGATCTACTGAGATACCTGGAGCAGTTCCGGGGTCTGGCTACAAACACTGTCTGCATTCCTAGCAGCTGTAATGCACTTTCAGCTCAGGCTCCGAACTTCAACACGCTTTGCATCAGCCCTAGACTAGGTAGATTAAGAGCCCAGGCACATCTCACAAAGCTCCTGGAAGATGACATGACACAAGCAAAAGACAAAGTGAGTAGCTTTATGTACAGATGGAAAAAAGGTGTGCTAAGAGTTGGAAGTGCTAGAGTAAACAGTAAGGAGAGACATTTAGAAAAGGAAGTTTCTCCATCTGTGGAAAACAAAGAAACTTGTTGTCACTCTTGAATTAAAAGCCTGTGTAGGTTACCAGAGATGAAGGAAACAATGTCAGGGGAAAGAAACAAAAGGAGGAGGTTTTGCAATGATTCAACTATCAGCCATGAATTGCCATGTTCAAAGGGTAACTCTGGGATTCAGAAGAGAAGCCAAGCATGGAAATGAAAGGAGCAGAGATTGAATATGGACATCTTTTACTCTCCCTAGTTTTCTGATGCTTATTCTGCATGAAAGGACAGAGCTAGTGGCTTTGGAATTCTCTGAAAATCCTATTTTTCTTATCTATCACACATAGCTAGAGAGACAAATTGTTGTCCAGAATGAGCTGGGATCTAGAAATACAACGATACAGAACTGAAAAAGAGCACATGAGAAAACAAGTTTTCCTCCCTGCTCATGTATGATGGTGGTTAAAAGCATAAAATTAAAATGCCTGTGGTAACACATTCCTGGCTTAGCCAGGCCGAGGTGAGGCCTCCCGACTAGGAAGAGCTGCAGGGCACACAAAAGCACCAGATGTTTGCCTGCTGAATGACTAATCGTGCCCTCACCCTCAGTAAAGTGTTCGAGTGGCATGAAGAGACACATTCTTGGCTTCATAACCAGCTAACGTTAACATTCAGGAGAAAATGTCATTAAAAGTCTGTACTTCAGCCCAAGGTTGGAGTGGCTGAAAATTTCTCGTTCCCTTACCAACCCAACCAGCCCCGAGACAGGTGGGGAGGCTTTCTGGTGAAACACAAACAGCTGTATTCACTGGATTTGGTACAGTTCTGAGGATGAAAGCAAAGGATAACATCCAAGCACTGCAGTCTGCAAGGACTGGGCAGAGGGAGGGAAGGGCCTTGCCCTGCTGGAAAGGCAGCAATCCTGTCAGCAGCAGCCCAGCCCATAGCAGATGGGGGCTTGCCCATTTCTGACAATGCAGAAGGGAATTGGGAAAGGAACAGAGGTTACAGGGCAAACAGCATGAGAAAGGTTGGAGCTCAGCCCATTTCCACCCAAAAGAGCCAGATAATTTAAAGAGCCTGTAACAGAGGCAATTCAACTGAAGTTTGCTCTCACTCTTGGGGGGATTTCTGACAGAAAAACCACAGAGACCTGCCCTCCTGCATTCAGCAGTACAGATTCACAACCTCTAAGGAGAAGCTAACACAGAAACACTTCCTTGCATCAGGAACTCTAGGCTGAGAAACACTATCCTCAAACCCCTGACCAAAGAGGGCAGCCAGAGCCAAAAGGCTCTTTCTGAGAAGCAGTGACTGTGATTATTCTTCTCAAACTGGTTTCAACAAACAGCAACACCCTAGAAGTTCCTTCTCTCTCTAGCAGGTATAACACCCCTAGCAGAAGAAGACAAGCACAGGGATCTGTTGTTACATGAGTCCTTCCTGATGGGAACAGGATGCCAACCAAGCATGCTTTAGATTTTTTACTAAAACTACCTGTCAGACTGCCAAAGGTATTAAATAACAAATCTGCTTATTTTCAACCATGACCACAGTTCAGTGCAGCCAAGTGAAAATAGTCCCTCGCAGGTGGACAGCATATAAAGTGCTACACCCAGGCCCTGGAGAGGACACCCTGCCCTTAACAATGTGTATTCCAGCTGTACTGCACAGATGTACAGTCCCTGTTCCAATTTAAAAAATAGTGATTTTGGTAGACTCGCTAGTTTAAAGGTAAAATATGCTATTGGCTGCAACTTCAATTGTACAACATTGATCTATTCTACCTTCTATTAAAATACAATCTTGGTAGCCATCTATGTCAGATGCAGTAATGAAAACCAACCTGCTTCTACAGACCACAAGCCATTCCAAAGGAGAGGAACTGTTAACTGGGCACACATGAAGGAGTGAAATGAAAAAACTGTGAAACAGTAAAGACATGCATAGTCCTCAAGAACACTTGGTTAAGATTAGAAGACAAGGATCTTCAAAAGACAGCCTAACCCAAAGTCAATGGAAGGAATTTTAAGACACGCTGCCTTTTATGTCAGTGGTCTTTGCAGAGGTCCATAGCTGGAAGTTCATAGCCAATCCATAGATTTTAAATTCAGGAGGAACAAATACAGTAACTCCTTGAGTAACTTTTAGAGGGGTAGTCTATGAAGAAAACTTGCTCTCCTCATTTCAGAGCATGTGAGAGCTGGTGCCTAACTAATCAAACTGATGGAAACTTCAGTGGCTGTTGGATGTACATTTGGAGAAGAGAGAACGGGGAGCATCTTCATTTGCAGCCCACTTCAAAGTGAAGCTATCTAGGGAATCATAGGAACATGGAATACAGACAAGAGAGCTCTGGCAACTCCTTAGTAATCTTTTAGTCCTGAAGGGAAGCTCAACAATTCAAGCTAGCGTGAGAGCCTTAATGCAGCAGAGAGGTCTGGCTTTCAATTTGAATGCTGAGGTTTGGAGGCTCATGGCCAACAGCAGCCACAGAGTCAGCAGCTTGTTTCCAGTTCGTGAACTCCATATGCAAGCTGGATTTCCACTTCAGGAAGAGGTGAAGGGAAATAATTCAAGTTACCATGCCTTTAGGGTCTATGTTTTTTTTCATTTCTTTTTTTTTCTACCCAGGCTGGCACATGTCACTAGGAGCAAAGCCAACACTAGACACTCAATGTGTCAAAGTGACTCACCGCTGATCACTGCTTGCTACTAGGAGCACAGATGTGGAGGAATCTAAGAACTGGAAATGCAAACTTCTTGCATCAAAGGAAGTAAGGGCAGCTAATACCAGCTGTTCTGCAAAAAAATTGGGGAATTAAGTTAAAGAGTTAGCAGCAGCTAACTGGTGGGAATCTACTTTTCCTGAAAGCACTGCTCCAGCGGGCGGGTTTCAGAGATAATGCTGCCAGTTTGAAGTAGAAAATATTGTTTTTAATAACACATATCTCTCCTTTCTGCTGTTTTGATGTAAGAAAAGGTCATTTCAAATGGAAATCACCAAATGGGAGCTGTGCTTCAGAGTGATTATTTCCTATGCATATAACTAATATACAGGGATTAAAAAAAATTAAAATACATAGATAGCACTTTTCAGGTAATCTTCTAAAACAATCTTTGATTAATTCTTACAACTCTAGAAAATGTTGTCTATCTTCTTTTTTTTTTTTTTTTCCTTAAGCATTATTACTTCAACAGAGAAACCTGATACTGACTTCCCAGTGTTTGCCCAAGGCATTGAGCTGCTGGTAGAGATGAGCTTAGAAGTTAAGACTCACCAGCTCCCAGGTTTGTATTTAAGCAATCACACCGTGTGTTCTCAGACACCTCACTGAGGACAGACATCCACATACAGAAATTTCGTAGGGTGAAGGGACCAGTCACAAGAGACTATTGTTTTGTTCTCTAAACAAATTTTGGGGCTGTGTGCAGTGTAACGTACATACCATTTAACCTTTTAACACTGTTAGTTGTAGGTGCCAATAAACTCAACAAGGGAACATTTGAAATCAGTCTCACCTAACTGTAAAATCGATGCTACCTGTCACAGCACAGTAAAATGCTCCAGCTCCAGCTGCACTGTATGGTTACACCCCCCACTGTATGAAAACACACACAATGCTCTCTATGATGCTGCCATCCTGTTAAAACAATTTTCATTAAATGCCTCAAAGAGCTAAAAAGATTGCTATCTGAAAAAACCAGAGAAAGCATTTAAACCACAAGGTGCTTGGATTTCAGATGGAGTCCCACTGCTATGTGAGTTAGAGTCAGGCAGAGGTTCCACATGAGTGGCACTGCACAAGTTGCTATCCACAGAGTAACTTCTCATCCCCAAAGAATTTTTGATCTCAAAAACCAAAACAGACTAAATGCACTCTAGTACTCGTTCACGGAAAGTTGAGGCAGAGAGCATTCATCAGACATCGTCCTGGAACTGGTCTCAACTTCCTGTCCCAGTATCATCTGACATCTGTGTCAATTAGAACTTCCTGCAAAAAGGAAATTATTGTCCAATATCCAGGATGCAAATCTCAATTGCAATAGGTAATTCCTGTTAACTCCCTGAGTGGATACTGTATTGCACAGTCACAGCATCTTCTTGTGGTTGAGAGGATTATACTAAACCACATAAAGGCACTTTTTAGTTACCCTTCCACCTCAGGTAGGAGATGCAACCCCTGCACAGGTAAGCACACCTGTGATAGCTGAAAAGGAACAGGCTGTATTAGCACTACCAACATCCAGGTGCTTACTTGGGCACTTGACACCTTTGCTGTCAAACTGGAGCCCTCAGGGGCCATGAAGAAATAGTGAGCTTTCGGGGCTAATGTGCACAGAGAAATAAAACTCTAAATCTAAAGATGCTAAAGAGGTTTTTGTTTAAGTGATGTATTTGTTCCTTCACAGTCCATCATCTGACCAGGTTCAGCTACATCTAAAAGCTCCAGTGAGGAAAAAAAGAAAACAGCAACTGTCAGAAGACAGGACTTTTTTTAAGTACATGCCTGAGTGATGATGGTTTTATGAATTTAACCCATCAATCCTGGCAATCCTGAAGAAAAGCCAGGAAGAGGCTCAGCACATGTGACATGCTGCACTCTAACAGCAGAAAGGGTGTTTTGGCTGCTGACTCCACAGTAAACCCATCCTTTTCATTAAGGGTATACCAGTATTTCACTGGCAGACACGGTCTTCTGCTCAGACTCAAGACAGTCATTTACAAGCCTTGTTCACCTGCATCCTTAATTGGGGATCTCATTTGGCTATGGCCTCTTACCTCTCTTTCCCTCATAAGAAACTCCATCTCAGGAGAGGAAGTGCTTTAAACTCTGGTTAATTAACTCAGCAAGAGAAAGTTCAGAGCTCAAAATCTACCCTCCACTATCAGAAACTCCTTACTCTGCAGTTAAGAAACATGAAGATGCTGACAACTCTTAAACACTCTTCCCACAGGAAATATATTTCTCCCATGACTTCTGGGGAATTACTCCTATACAGTCTCAATATAAAAAAAATCCTGGGAGACAGTGACAGCCACACATACACACACCTTCCTAGAGGCAAGCACACAGGCACTGAGGACAGGCACATGGCTTTGCTGTCATACTATTCACATAGAGCTTCCAACCTCCTAGACGAGTTGTGCAGTGAAGACAAGGATATGCATTTGGGGCTAAATTGTTCTGTTCTGGTACACCATGTCCAGGAAACTGGACACCTGCACTTCTCTCCCAGCTCTGCCACTGACTGCACACCCCAGTCATAAGCCATTGAACCCTAGCCACCAAACCTGACAGTGAGGTGCCCTGCTGGAGAGGCATGGTTCTGAGATCCCTAGTGTCTCTAACTCTCCATGACTTCCATCTGCTTTGAGCTTTTAGGACCCCTGAGACCAGAAATGCTCTGCCAGACATCCAAATATAGAGGCTGTACCTCATTAGCCTGTAGGAAAAGCCATGTCCTCTACTGTTCTACCCCAGTAGCATACAACCATATACATTTGAGTACAGCTATCTCTATTAATACAACATGGGGATGTTGCATGTGGGCCCTAGTCTCTCTCTCTCTCCCTTTCACTTTATCCTTCCCAAAAATGGAAATAAATAATAGCCACAAAGCATGGCAAAGCACTTTGTAATCCCCAAATGAAGGATTCTGTAGTTGTGAAGTATTCATAAGGCAAATTTATTTTTAAATTGCAAAAAAGATGGTTGCTGTGTTTAGCACAACTCTCTGCTGTGCACACCTGAAGCACACATCAGGGAAAGAAATGCTGTGATAATCTACTCCAAATCCCACAATCTATTTGTTCTAGTAATTAAAGAAATATTTACTCAGGAAGAAGGTTTACACAGGATGAATAGCTTCTAAGAACAAATATTATTTAATTATGTGTAAGTGCAAGAAGCATGCTACATATTAAGTAGATTAATTTATGCTCATTAACAGTACAGACAAAATTGGTGCTTGGCTATTAATTTTCTATGTTGGAGAAAAGAAATGGTAGAGTTATCTGCTTTAGAAACCTATTTGAGTGTGATCTGTACTTCTTCAGAAAGAAACAGAATAAGTCCTCTGCATAAGATAACTTCATTTACTCACCACATTTTATAAACAAATTGTGTTCTGAATTGTCAGAATTGTTCATTTAATGACACTGAGGATAAAAAAACCTTTATTTTTTAACACTTACCATAAGTATTCATAATATATTCTTCAACAGCATTCAGCCTTGCTTTATAGGAAAAAATAATTTCCCAGAATGTACAGGGACAATTTCAAGGCCCCTCTTTAATAAAAAGAATCCATCATATTTTTGCTGTCAAACAAGAAAAAATGTTTGTGGCTGCAGGACTGTCTTTCACTGCTGCCTTCTATGAGCTTAGACAAGAGACTTGACTTCTCTTTGTCTCATTTTCTTCCCTGGTAAAAAAATCAATTTGTTCACTTAAGACTCATAAAGGACAGTGCAATGAGTGTGTTATATTACAGCTGGATAAGGCACAAAATAACAATGATGACTGTTTTTGTAAATTCTTCTTCCTGTCCTCTGCCTGTGCTACTAAATATAGTGGAGCAAGACAGTTCTAATTGATTCTTGTCTTTGTTCTTACAGCTGCCTTTCATTTTCTGCACAAGCTTCCTCTCTTTTCAACATCCTTGAAAACCAAGAAGAATTTACTGGCATCCCACCACAGTTCCATGTGCTGTTACCACCTTGTTTTATCCCAACCAGAAAGATGGGTTTTCACATTTGCTCCTCTGTTTGCTAGTAAGCAGAAGTCTTCAATTCTCAATATAGAGACTTTAGCCTGCAAGTAAAGTTTTTAGCAGTCTTGATGAAATGGAATATCTCTAGCCTTGTGTGTGAAAATTCAGAAATTACTACATTTTAAGGGCATTTCCAGTTCCTACCATGGTTTAGTTCAGCTGAGCATATATTTATCTAAATGGTGGAGGTTTGGTTGATGCTGTTTGAGCTGGGGGAATGGACTAGACAATGTGTTACAGTCAGTTCTATGAAAGTCTAGCCACCAATATATTAAATTAGTGTCTGACTTTTTAGATGCAGCTCAGTATTTCATTATAATCTTTAAATCTTAGCCTTTAAAAAATACCAAACAGAAATTTAGAAGGATATGGGAAAAAGGAAACACAACCTTTGAACTCCACTGTGAAATGGAGGGGCCAGCAAAATAAAAAAAGCTTTGTAGTACTTTAGAAATTAAGAGCAGACCATTTCTATCAAATAAATGCTGTTGTAGCTGAAACAACACAGATTGCAGACACATTTGTAGATTTCTGTTTTACAGAGAAGCTGAAGTTTTTGGTGAAAGATCTTCCTACATCAATCTGCTTTGAAGTGCTTCCTACAATCATAATAATCTGTACCAGAAACTGGTCATAATAGAAAACACTATTTCAATGCAGTCTACAAAGCACAGTTTTAAAAAAGCTTTCAGTTACACCTTAATTGTAAATATGCTACCAAGCCACTCATTTCTTCACTGGGGAGAGCTAACTGTGGTAAGCACACATTTCCTGATCTCCTGCTTTCTAATCATGTCTATCAGGTCTTTGTGAGTGACAGACACGTAAGCTCTACTATTCAAAACAAATAAGAGATGCCTAAATTATACCAATGCATTTTAAAGAAGCACTGTCAGGTTGAAAATCTCCTGCAGCTCTGACTCAGGTAGTATGCCAATTTCAAAACCAAATATTCATTGGATAAGAACTGCAAAATGTGAACTTTTGGGGGGGGTTTAAGATGAAAAATAAAATTTTAACTTACAAAAATGGAACTCTTCCTACTGATATCCCTTGTTGCAGGGTCAGGCTCTTGTCTCTTCAACAAATATCTTAGAGCATTAGAACTACATGTATCAGATTATTCCAATTCTTTAAACTACTAATTTAAACCCCTGTTTCTATCAGATAGAAGTCTGCCATGGAAATAATCACGCTGGCTCAAGGCTGTTGTGATAACTTCACTGAAGCACTTCAGTAGTTCATTTGGTCTATTTGTGAAGGAAAGTCTTACTCATCTCAAGTTAACTTTTCAGAAGTTTTGGGGGTTTTTTCCTCAGTTGAATCAGTTTGGGAAAGGAAAAAAAAAAAAAAGCAAGCCTCATTATTTTACTTCTGTTTCTAATCAATTACTTCTGCATCTTATGCTCAAACATGTGGAAGCCTAAAATTCAGCAGAAATAGAGATCATGTTGTTTCATGTTTTTGTTTTAATTAAAACTAAAAATGTTTCTCTTGGGGCTGGATTTTGCAACAGCATAATCTGGCAGGCCTCATTTAGGAGAGTGCCTTCGGACCAATATTATCCCTATGCAATCTGGTTCCATAGGTACAAACTCGTCTTTGATTTTTTGGGCTTGCATTACAGACCTCAGCCAAGCTCAACCACAGCTCTTCACTGAGGCTGCACTCATCTATCTGTGAGTAGAATTGGGCTCTTGAACTTTTCATGGACGTCCAAGCCCTCTGAGAGCTTTGTAAATGGATAGTAGAGTAGGCTGCCAGAAAACAAAGGGTTTTCATTAAATGATAACATCTTTCCAAACTAAAAACAGAACTGTAGTACTTATGGGAAGATTCTAGTCCTCTCTAACCACAGGTATCACAGTTAAGGTTAGTGCAAGCCAACCCGATACTACTATAACTTTTACAAATAATTTAACCATTTGTCTTGTGTTAGCAATCAAGAACTCAGGCCAGTAAACTCCTATCCACAGGTCATTTTACTGAAATTAGTAACACACTCAATTTGTATAGATTGCAAAAGTGAGTCTGATTCTGCAGGCTCAGATCTTACACTTGCAAGAATGGAATATCTTCCTCACCAGAAATTCTGCCTGAACTCTGCCCTCAGTTAGTTTAAAGTGTCTCTTTTCACCTTAAAGTGTCTCTTTTCACCTTGCCTGCATTGCAGTGCTCCTGAATGAGCATCTGGTTATGCCCAGGTAAAGTGCAGACAGATGTTTTGACATTTCCCTGCAGAGAGTTCCCCTGATACAACACTGCTCTGATTTACAAGCAGTACTGCTGCTGCAATGACCAGCCAGCTCCAAGCCATCCTCCTGTGCCAGTAAAAACCTGCTGTTGCCTTTACCCACTGCAGCCACTCCAGCTCATCATGTAGGCATGTAACACAGCAGGCTCCTCATGCCAAGAGATTCCTACACCACTATCCTTTTCTTCTGCATTCCAACTTTGCAGTCCTTATCTCCTGTCGTCTATCTGCTCAGTTCTGCTCTACAACCTCTGCTGTTTCAGTTCTCCCAAACCTTTGTAGCTATCAGTTCTTCTGTCTTCTTTGGCCAGTAGCATCCTTAGAAAGTTCAGAGAAGAGCCATCAAGCAATAAAGATTGAAAAAACACTAGAAAATCCAGTATCATACTGAAATATCGCAGAAAAAATTAAGAGATTAATTGACTGCAGATCAAAATACTTCCACAGGAAGAAAATGGGATGCTTTCCTCTTTGGATAAGAGTATAACAGGACCAAGAACCTAGCAACTAAGGGGCAAGATAATTGCAAGTTTTGCTAAATTTTAAACACTTGACCAAGAATTGAAGGATGTTCTCTCCCTTCATAAATATTTAAATCAAAATTGAATGTTTGTTTAGAACAATTGACCAGCTTGAACATGAATTGGCTCGGGGAAGTTCTGTGCTTTCAGGGAAGGCAACAAAAATGACTGGAAGCACCTTTCTGGAGTCCATCATGGTGGGAGGAGGGACCAGATGGAGAAGAACTCCAGGAATCAGAAGTAAAATGCAAACTAAAGGGTAAAATGCTACAAACACTGTTCACATGTGTTCTCTCACAGGTCAATGAACTCCATTTGAATAAAAACCAAATGACCAAAGACTGCTTGCACAAAGCACGTTGCCCTCAAATCTGCCCATGAGTTTTTAATGCAAAATTAAATTTAGACTTGTCAGCCTTGATGTGCTTTGTTTTGATGAAACCAGGAATGAAATATAGCACTGGCAGTAATCTTATCCAGTAATCTTAACTAATTTAGCATTTTGGATGCCTTAGTGTATGAACTTTGCAGAGAAATTCTTGGCAAAAAAGGATGGCATTGTAACTTCAGCCTTCTTAAAATTAACTCACACCAGCTATTCTCAGTAGTACCATCATTATCTGGGAAACTGTGCTCAAATGAAGAATCAATAAATAAATATGAAGAAGAAATTTAGGGGGGAAATGAAGTGGTATTAGCATTCCAGGAGTATAATAAACTCATAATTCTCTGAGGCAAAACAGTGAAGCCTGGATTTGCAAAGCTACCATAGACAAGGAAGTGTGCAAAACTCATTCCAAATATAAGCTGGTTTAATATTTCAAAGACTCATTAGAGGGAGCACATAGCGTTAGCAAAATCATTGTTTGTATTACTGATGTATAGTCCTAGACAAATACAGAATGTATCTAGTAAATTACTCTCTCAGGAACAATTTCTGTTGGTTAAGGGGGGAAATGTTAAATTTTAAAGATGCTAATCACTTGTTTTTGTTTTATTTCAACCTCTATAGATACATGTCTGGTATGCATATGAAAATGCAAAATACAGGAATAATCCCTAGTTCATCCTGAAAATGTTGGGACCAATAGTGTACATGCAAGCAGGATACTTATTTTCTTGCACCACAGTCACACTAACTTACACTGAACTGTTTAGTTGTGTAAAGGATTTGCACGATAAAGTTACGTACTGGCAATGTTGAGCATGGAGATAAATGCATAATCTTGTAAGACACAAGTTTAGGACTTTGAAGCAGGAAAGCAATGAGATTAAACATTTCAAATAAAAGCCCAGCTTCTCACAGACCTCAAAGTTTAATTTGTACAGATTTCAGTCACAGGCAACCCTACCTGGCACCCATCTGCATCATTATTCATGATATCTTTAACAGATGAGCACAAAATTCTCCAGGCCACAGTCCTTTTATGCCTCACTTTCTGTCCCTGATGATTATTACTTCTGACTGCTGAGTATGGATGTTAAAATGGAAATAAGGTTAAGTTGTACTATTATATCACTTGATCATCCTCACAAAGCAGGAACTGTGAAATTTTTCATATTATGTGTTACCTCACCTCATCCTTTGTCAGCATTAGAACAGCACATGGTTACCGTGCATATTCCTATTTTTCTCATGTTGAGCAAGTATGTATCTTTATCCTACCACAAGCCACTAATTATATTCTTCCCCCTGTTGTCTTTTATTTTAAGTAGGTGGTTACAAGCTGCAATTACAACTAAAAGCTAAGCTCTTTTGGACTGGAGGAGCACATTGGACACAGGCAGAAACTGAGTCTCAGCTTTGTGTTTCTAATGAAAATGCCCTTCATATGTGGAATGGACCCCAAAAAGGTCAGAGAGTGAAATATTAAGTGTTTTATAAATATAGACTGATTGCCCTGTCCAAACCATGTGTTTGAAAATCTCCTCCTGGCAGACAATCTTCAATCAGGAAGGGAGAGCAGAGAAAGGAACATGAGGCAGGGCAGGGGGATCTGTAATCACTCTAACAAACTTCTGAGACCTAGCCGAGTTTTCCTTCCATGTGTTATACATATACAGGCCCCAAAAGCATCTCCTTCTGCATTCTTGAATTTACTATATTATCCTGTGAAACTGAGTTATCCAGAGCAAACTTCCTACCCTTTCCTTTCTCGCCTTATTTTTTCCTCCTATCTTTGATGTGCTGTAAATCAGCACCACAGGAGAAAAATAAGCAACCTTTAGCTGAAACAGCAGGCTAAACAACTTCCACGTGGCCAAGGAACACAGCAAAGCAATTAAACCTGCCCAACAGGCCATCTGTAGTCAAACTCCTCTTCCCTTAAGAGCCAAAGTATTCCCAGATTTAGTTCCTAATCCTACCTCTGAGTTGTGCAGATGGTTCCGCAGCACCCACTCAAAATCGCTTTGAAGTTACTATGAATCCACACATCTGGGTAAACTCATTGTCCCTGGATCTGCTGCAAGAATGAGGATGTGGCCAAAGTCTCATGGAAGTTTGTTTTCTGCACTTTGAGAAAACAGGCAGGATCTGCTTCTTTCCCACAAAACTAGTCATAACTGTCACAGCCATATTTTGGAACCACCAATTTGATCTCTGAGTCAGGACACTTTCATACCACATAAGAAATTTTCATTCTGTTATCCTTTCAAATAAATTCGAAGCTATTTTTTTCATTCTCACTCTACATCAGTAACCTGACACACAGGTTTGCACAAGCGTTTGCACAAGGTTTGCACTTGAAATGAAAAATATTGCTTTTAAAATGACAAACACAACACAGGACATTTGTTACCACTAAAAAAAAGCACTCTCTGTCTGTGGAGAAGCATAATTCATTCACTGATACATGCATCCACATTTTCTCGAGGGAGTTTCACGAATTCACATGCACTCCCAGTACTAAATTTTGCATTTCAATATAGGCATTAGCTATAAAAGATGTGTAAAATCTTATGTAGTCAGACAGAAGCTGTTCCCTATTGGCTATATAATAAGCACCTTAGGTGGCTCCAGGGTATAAAATTATTCCAAAAGGGGTGTGGAAAAAATTACACTGCATAAATTGATTCCAGATCCACCTGTTCCAGGTGCCAGCAAATATATTTTGTTAAAGCCATCTGGTTGCCTTAAAAGCTAACAGGTTTTGAAGACTATGGCACAAACAATCTGCAAAATACACAAATTTCCAAAGCTACAAACTCTCAAACTGCAAATGGCTTAGAGATCATCTGTGCAGGACTTAGCTGAGCTGTTCTGCAGGACTGCAGGTGGCATCTCTGCTTAACATCTAAGACTATCTGGCATCAGGGTACATCCTCCATAGCACAGAGGGTTCAAGGCTACTGGAGGATCCATTCTGCATCACCAGATGTTCACATGATAGTCCCAGTTACGGAATGGGTTTGCCTAATTGGTCTGAAGTTATGATGAAGCTTTTGAGTGCAGCAGAATATTTGGCAGAAATAAAACTTACGACTGAGGTTCTTTTCTGCAGGTGGCTATGTCCCAGCTGGTTACGTGTTGCTGCATCATGGATAAAGTCAAACCTTTGAAACTGGCACTCTGCAATTTATTTAACTTGCAGCAACAGCCTAATAGGGAGTATGTTATCTAGACTAACAAGCCCATAAGCATTTTGCCTGCTCAACAAAGCCACGGAGGTCAGACATTGCTGCAGTTTGTGTTTATCAGGGTCTGGTTGAGCTGGGTGCTGTTTCCCAGAGACGCATTAACAACAATGAAGAACATGCAGCACCTTGTAAGATCAAGCTCCTTCACAGCAGCTTCTGGGAAGAAAATATTTTGTGCTCTCTCCACAAATTACCCCTTTCTGAACACAAATGAAATTACACATATGATTTATAAACTCTACAGGTGTTCACAATTGATTTGGGGATTAAAACTAGTAATCAGCATGTTTACTTATTGTCTCATTTAGAGCTCACTAAAAAGTAAATAAAGACACACCAGTCCTTAACCAGCACAGTGCTTTGGTACATGTTTAATTATAAGCACATGAATAGCCCTGACACCAATTCAGAGTCATACTTTGTAACTTGGTAACATCCTTCACATGCAAATTACCTCCCCAAGTTATTACATTTAGAAACAAAACAAACCCATTTGGTTTGTAGACACATTTTTGATAACAGTAATACTTCTGGACTATTACTACTGATATACTCATCTTCAGAAAATCACCTTGAGTGATTTTTCGCAGACCTTAAAAAATGTTGCTTTATATGAGTTCTGAAGCAGAGGTAACTTTGGGAGTCGCAGCACTGTAGTCAAGGAGACTCTGCGTGCTGAAAGTCACAGTTGTGCAGTCAGAGCTCTGCAGCACTTTACTCATTTGGTTTGAGCCTGGGGTAAGAAATAATGGCTGTCATGCAGTAAATTTTTTTTTGGACAACAATGAGAACAGTGGGGAAATAAATACTGAGGTTAACTACGCTTGAAGAATAATCTTCAGCAAGCAAAGCACTGTCCACTCATTTGCAGGCTCAAAGAGCTGTCAGAGTCTCACACTCAGTTCCCGCTGAAACTAATGAAAATTGCCACCATGGACAGAGATGGGATGACTCCTGATACTGGGCACACTGGAAAAGTCAGCAGTCTAAAAGCAAAAAAGAGTCTTAAAGAGAAACAATTCCTACAATAAAACTATCTGACACAGTGCCTTCAGTGGGTTGATTTTTGTTTCCTTAAATAACAGAACAATAACAAAGAGCTGTCGCCTTGATCCTCAGAAGCAGCAACGCTCGGACACGGCCCATTTCAAGGCACAGCAGGGATAGTGCAATACACCACGGTTTGTCTCCTGGACCAAATCACAAGGAACCAACCCAAAATTGTGGCAGTTCACCTTCACAGTATTCAGTCTGTTAAAGGTAAGTCCATCACTTAAGACTGACTTCGTGATTTCAGTGTGATTTGGTACTTACACAGCTGCTACACAATGAACAGTGATGAATTTTACCCCTAGAGAACCATTCTGAATTGTCTCCACCACTCTCTGCAGGTAATTAAATTTCCCTTTTTCAGCTTTATACCAGAAATTATCTTGTGGGGATGATCTGCAGTAAGGCAATCCAGTTGAAGACTTCACACTGGATGGCACCTAAACTCTGAATCTCGGCACTACCCCAGCAGTAGAACACCTTCACATTACAGTGAGTGACTCCCACTCCTCAGCACGCTCCCTCTCTTGGGTGCAGTCTGCCCCTGCTGCTGCAGCTCTTGTCATGAAGGCAGTGAGCAACACTTAGGAGACCTGACAAAGCTGGAGTCCAGTGCATGGCTTTCCAACGACAGACCCTCTGTAAAACTGCCCATGGCTCCCAGGAAATAATGAAGTAAGAAATGCTAATCTAATAATATAAGCATGTAGAGAAATGAAAGGTGAAAAGGCTTTTAAATGCATTCTGAAACCAATATTTTATGAAATGGATCAATATATTTCTGTAGGCTGGAAATAAATGAGTTCTCAAAGAAAGTTAAATTTAGAGAAGAAATTGTTTGGTTTTCTTACAATGGAAAACAGTAAAATGGTAATTCCTTGGAGGGCATTTATACCAACAGCACTCCAAAGCTAGGGCTTCACCATGTTTTCCCTAAAAACAGTACAGTAAAAACAGGATAAGGTTACTGCTGTCAGCCTACTAAATGTGAACAAAACTAGCTTTGCAATCATAGAGCATTATCCTTAATTTCCAGTCGTTCACCAGCATATGGAAGTGACGCAACCACAAAGTAAAACAATTACAGCTTTGGTCTTGCATCTTTTAGGCAATTAACCTCTCTGATGTCTTTACAAGGAATCATCTGAATATGAGCTACCAGATAACACCCTAAATTCCCAGATCCCAGTTGACAGAGCATGTACCAGCCAGCGCTCGAGACAGGGAGACGGCAGCGGCAGATCGCTCCCTGGCACTGTTGGATACTGCCCCCTTTTGCCGAACAGCAAGGCAACAGCCCCGGCTGCACACTGAAACTTTGCACGGCATCTATTTGTTTTCGGGAAGATATATTCATGCAGATGGTCTTATTTAACCCTAGTATGTCTGTTCGCATGATAATTCGTCCTGACTAAAATAGAAATCTATTGTCTGAGCCATGTTTAATATCACAGAGTGCCTGCTCCCCAGGAACCTTCCCTCTAACGGGTCCCTATCATGTGTCAGCCCAAGTCAAGCAGCACTTTTACAAGAGACTACAAGGTAAGAAGAAGAGTTTATAGTCTGGGGGTATGTTCCCCCAGGTCAGCTGTCGGCCTGGGGAATAAAGGGCAATCACAGTGGATGACCAAAGCCATTTTGCCTGGGAACTTTTTTAATCTTACTGCAAAGCAACTACAATTCCATGGCAGCACTGGTATCGAGCTTCTCTTGGATTACCCACATTCCTGGTGAACCCATCCTCATGCCATCGTTGCCAGTCGATGTGAACTGATCAAGGCCAGTTTGCTAAAAGTCATTTTCTGTGCAGAATCTCATCCCCCACATCTCTCTGTTCAAGCCTTTTGTCCTCTGAGGTTGTGCTTTTTCACTTGCTGGAGTTTGCACATTTTCTCCTCCCTGGTTGCCCCAGCTTTTTGCAGGAAGGGAGGGAGGTCACGGAGGGCAGCCACTGCCAATTCCATCAGCCTAACAGGCTGGGGGGTATGAACAAAGCAAATATCTATATTCTGAAGGGTGGGATCTCTCTCTCCCCCATGACTTCAGGATTAGCATGTCCCTGGCAGAGGAGGACAAAAACTTGGCCTCTTTAATGAAAGAAAACAAGATAGAGAGAAAACCAGAACAACTTGCCTAGATTTCACTGAAAATGCAAGAAGCATAACATAAAACACAGAGATTCCCCACTATTGCCTAGTACTGAATCTACTTATCACCCAATCCAAACAGAAAAGTTTTAGTGCAAAAGGAGAAAAGATGAAAGAAAAGAAACAGACATGCAAGTGTCTGCTTAAAAATTGAATCTCTGTTAAAAATCCAGTTAAATATCAGCAGAATTTTTCTTATCCATTGCTACTTTGTCTGCAGTTATGACCAGTTTTCTACATTGGGTGCTTACAAATCACATGTATAATCACAAGAATATTTTTCTGTATGAGTAGTTTGTTCCAGCTACCCTCACTCCTCCTCCTTGCCTTCACTCACCTGGGATCTCTACCGATCTCAGGCAGCAGTAAGAATCAAAGCCCATTACAACTTCTAGTTTAGTTGGTTTCTATTTTGTCCACAGTCAGCCTGGGGTCTTTGCCTACCACTGAACCCATCCAGAGGCAAAGACATCAAATCTCTTGCAGCTCAGACTATAATTTAGAAAAAGAAGTATTTTTTGTAATGAGAGGGAGCACTTGCACAACAAAATAAGGAACTTTACTATGGTTCCTAACCAATATATCCATACATAAATAGTTGGAAGAAAAAAGAAATGGGGAAAAAAACTGTAAACTCCAACCAAAACCAGATAAATAAATCAGGAAAAAAAAAAAAATCAACAACACGGGACCTGGCACCTATCATGTTTGGAGACCTTTTTTTAAGGACAGGAAATTATCAAAGAGTCTAAACTGAGCCAACGGAGGACATAAGATACTCCTCGATACTTAATGCTCCACCTAAAAGCCCGTGAAGAGACAGGTTCAGGACCGACTTGGCAAGCACACCTTTTGTTTGTTTCCTCTGAGGCTTAACAGTAAGCGTGCTCCTGGGCAGCAGATGGTAGTGCTGGAAAATACAGCTCTCCAACTTTGGTGTGGATATTGGAGTTGGATCGACAAAGGTTGTTTCTGGAAATCCTACCCCCCCCATACACTCCCCGTAAGTTTCTAACAATGCGCGGATCTAAGGAGCAGCACAAGGCTCTCTGCTTCCCTCTCCCTCTCCCCTTCGCTTTTGATCTCCATCAGGACGTGAGCTGAAATTTAATGGGCCACCCCTACCACAAAGACAAATTACCATCTGAAAAACAAAAATCATTAATATCCCTTCGTCTAGGCTATCCTGCTTCCCACCACTGCACCCCTTCGCTCTCGCCACAGCCTCCCTCAGCGGGTTTAGGAAGAGCTGGGAAGGTGGCGGGGAGAGGAGGAAAAAAAAACACCTCCACTGCCACCTCCGAGCTAGCGTGCTCTCCAACGCTGCCGGACCGCGAACACAGCGACAAAAAATAAGCCCCGTTGGCTCTCCGGCGGGCAGGGGGGCGGCGCGCCGAGCGCCGGGCACAAACACACCCCCACACCCCGCAGGTTGCCCCCGGCCCCCATCACCGAGCGCTGCACAGGGGGCGGCGAAGACACGCAGCAGCCCGGGGGTTCCCACCTCCCCGGATCCCCTTCCCAGCGCCGCCCGCTCCCCCCGACCCCGCCAAGTTGGGAAGTTTGCGCGCCCCCGGCCCGTCCCGCCGCCCGCCCCCCGGGCCGCCGCCGCGCTGAGCTTACGGGGTGGCCGCCGGGCTCCCGGTGCGGGGCTCACCGGCACATCGCGCTCCGGCTGCCGCAGGAGCGGGGGCAGCCGCGGCACGGCTGGGCTCGGCTCGGCGCGGCTGGGCTCGGCTCAGGGCGAGCAGGGGAGCGGAGCGGCGGCTCTGCCCAGCCCGGCGCTCAGGGAGTACCGCCTCGGGCCATGCGAGCGGCGGCGGGCAGCGTCCCCGCGGTGCGGCCGGAGTTGGGACCGAAGTCCTCCCGGGCGCTCCGCTGTCTCTTCCAAGCGGCTCCTAATAGCACGGCTTCAACTCTTTCCATCGGAGACCGAGGGGAGGAGGAGAAGGAGGCGGAGGAGGAGGAGGTAGGGAAGGAGGAGGGAGCTAGAGGCTGGCAGCCCCAACTCGCACTGATGTCAACTAATATATTCAAAGTTCAACAGGGCATTTCTCTAGCAAGCGAATCGCCCTCGCCGCCCTCCCCGCTGGTCGCAGCCGGCTTCCCCGGGCTGGTGGGGGATCCCGTGGAGTACAGCGGCACTCCCCGGCCGGACCCTGCGGAGGGGGGCCGGCGGGGCTGGCCCGGAGCGGAGGTGGTCGGGGATGGGGGATGGAACACTTTTCAGGCGGGCAGGTTCAAGTGCCGCCGGTGTGGGGAGGGCTGAGGGTGGAGGTGAGGCACCAGACAAGAGCGAAAATAGACCGCCGAGCGGCGGAGCGATGTTTGTGTTTAAATCCAGCCTCTTCCCTCCCCGCTGGAAGGGGCAGGGCCGGCTGCGTTGCTGTGGCTGTGATGGGAGAGGGGCGCGGGGAAGCGGCTGCGCTGGGGCTCGGAGTGGCGCCACGGGGCTCCGGGCTGCCTTGCAGCCCCCGCGGCAGCGGCCGCTCGGACACGCCGCCCGGCCGGGGCTTGCACCGAGCGCGGAGCGGAGCCCGGTTCCCTGCCCGTGACTGAGCCCCTCACTCGGGCCCGGGGCTGTGGTCGCGTCTCCCCGTCGCGATGTTTCCCCTTGTTTGCCGGAGGCTAATGGGGTCGAGATGAACCCGGGGAGGGAAGCGGCAGTTTTCTCACGCCGAAGCGCAGACAGCGGCGGAAAATCCGTGACGAGGAGAGTACGCGGCGCGGAGCGCACGGGAGAAGCAGCGCTGTCCCTCCGCGGCCTCACCGCTGCCCGGGGGCCGCCCGCGGGGAATCGCTGCGAGGCCGGGGGGGCTGCATCAAACGTGGTTTTGGGAAAGCTGATGTGCCGCGCTGTCCCCGCGGTGATGCACAGCGCCCGAACGCCGTTAGCGGCAACCGCATAAAAGCCTGGACCCTGCTGATGGACAAGCAGCTCGACAGTCAAAGGATAAAAACACATCTGGCCTGGTCTAGTGACATTTAAAAACCGCCAGATAAGAGCCTCAGTTATTTATCAGCTGAATCCCCAGATAGAACGGCCCGCACTGATGCCGTTGCATATGTATGTGTGCATACATAATGAGGCTGGGTTTTTTCCCTTCTGTAAACTGATCCTGTCATTCATGTTGACAGTATGTTATAGCTATATAAAAACAGTGTAATTGTATGATGGCTCATCAGTGCTATGACAGCCAATTGTGGCGGCAGTGGGTGTGCTCCCAATTCGCATCTCAGAGAAGTAACTGCATAGATCTGCTGAGATGATGATTATACAACATGTAATTGTTTGCCTGTTCATAATTTCTCAGTTCTTCCTTAATCAAGGAACTATATCAGTACATCTGCTCATGCAGTAATGCATTTTTGATACCTTGAGTGAAGCAGTCAATATATTATTTATATGCATAACATTTTTTATCTGCCTTCCATTTTAAAACTCACACTGGAAAGAAAAGAACAGGTAAAGGATACAAAACAATTGCAATTTACCTATGTATTCTGCTCAAAACTCAAACTCTGGAAGAAGACTTGAGTCAGGCGTTGTCTGGAAAGTGCTGAGCAAACTTCCCCATCACAGTGACATCATATTTGTGCCTCTTCCCTCCCCCCCCATCTTTCCTAAAACTGAAAAAAACTCTAGCTGATTTTTTTTATTATTTTGTAATAGTATCTTCTTAGAATATTGTCTTAATTTACATGTGAATAGTAAGCAAATGTCCCTCAATTTCTTTAATATACAGGATGATATCTTTCAATTTAGTGAATTGAATTTTAAATAATGATGTACAACAGCCTGGGTGGACAGAGCAGAACACAGTGAGGGTTGTGCTCTGTGCTTCTTTTTCAGTTTTACTGTAGAGTGAGTCACTTGGTTATCTAAGAAGCCTCAGGGACAGATCACCCCACTAAATGCCACAACTACACATGCAATTTCCAGAAGAAAGATCAACCTGTCCTCATCCTAAGACTTCAAGATGCAGCACTGAGCATTGAACAATACATAGCTTAAGACCACACAAATGTCCGTCAGCATTTAAAAATATAATGGATAGTACTTTTCTGTTAAAGAAAAGATTATTTGTCCTAAAATCTTCTAGCATTTTCCTGCTATTATTTTGCTGTTTCCCCCACTAGGCTGGGATCAGTTCTGTTGGTTATGTGTGTGTATGCATTGCTCAAAGACTTACTAATAAAACGTGCACATAAATAAAAGTTTTGTAATGTTTCCATGGACAGTCAGGTCCTGACACCTTAATGCCTTTACACAGAATGGTATCTGGGAAATCACAGGCCAGACAGTGAAACTACTCAAATCCTTTTAGTAAAGGGCTTGTGACGCAAAGCGGTACAATTACAATTCTATGAAAAAGAGAGAAATGTCATGGGAAAAGTCAGGGTATCGCATGTGAAGTGATCTGTATCAAACAATTTGTTTCCAGTCTCCAAAGGAGAGGATGTACCGGGTTCCTATTCCGGGCTTGGCGGAGGCCGAGGTCATGGTAAGACTCCTCACAGTTGCTGGCAGAGGTGTTGAACTGTAACCCTGTGTAGAGCCACCGCCGCTGGAGAAACGCCCTTTCCGCCGGGGGAAGAGAAGCGGCCGGCTGTGGCTGTGGCGGTGGCGGTGGCGGTGGCGGTGGCGGTGGCGGTGGCTGTGGCGGTGGCTGTGGCTGTGGCTGTGGCTGTGGCTGTGGCTGTGGCTGTGGCGGAGCGGGCGCTCGGCGCGGCTGTCACCGCTAGGGGCTGCTGGTGCCTCCCGGAGCGCCGGCCCCGCTCACGCCGGTGCCGGCGCGGGGCCTCCGGACCGCGGGGCGCCCCGTGAGCAGGGAGCCCGCACCCCGTGAGCCGGGGACCCGCACCCCGTGAGTCCGCACCCCGTGAGCCAGGGGCCCGCACCCCGTGTGGGCTCTGCAGCACTCGTGTGAGCAGCCTGACTGGCCAGCCAGAGCAGCGGCGCACAGGCGTTCTGGGAGAAGGGGCTGCCGCCTTTGTTGCCTTCAAACTCAGCGGTGCAGAGCACGGAGAGGGATGGGGGAGAGTTCAAGAGAGCGGAAATATGCTGCAGGGACGAGGGACAGGACTCGGATGGGAGCGCTTTGGGCTACAGGGCAGAAGGAGGCAGGATAACAGGTACAGCTGCGCTCTGGTGGGGACGAGGACCTGCAAGTGTAGAACAGAGCTCTCTGGGCAAAGAAGAGACCACACCGGGCTTTTTGTGAGTAGGGTCACCCAAAGACAGTCCCCCAAATTGCAGATAGAATGGTATTTTTGCAGCCTAACCAGAGCAGTCTGTTAGCCCACATTTGCACACAGGTCAGTCTGTTAATGACTGAACTGACTGCAAGGACCTGCTTGAGCTTAAGCTGTTTTGGGCATTTAGACCAGCTTTTGTGGTAGATGTTTTAGAAGGTGATCTAGAGGAATATCAACCCTGGCCTCATTGTTTGGAGGCTAGGGAACAACACTGACCCACACTTGATGTCTGGACCATGACTTCACACTAGTAGCAGTCACATTAGAAAATTATTCTGCTGTAGATACCCAGACCATTTCATGCAGACTGACAGTGCATATATCATTGGCAAAAATTTTAAACTATGCTGGAATTCAGAGCTGGACACATATGTTCAGACAATCACTACACTGACCAACTACATGTTTTTACTTCCCCATCATACTGCAAGGGAAGAAATAGAGTTGCCATGAAAAAAACCAAACAAAATACATGCAGCAGACTATCTCTTTGCTGATTCAAATGCCTGACCCCGAGTGAAGTCCAAATGCCCTTCTAATGAAGTTTCCTCAAAAGAGAAAAAATACATTTCTAAACACAGTATCAGCAAATACTCAGAAGAAATGGCATGCAGCAATAGCAATAGTAAGCATTATCTTGAGTACTGAGATCTAGATCTGAAGCCAAATGGCAACTAACCATAAAATATTTAGGTATATGGCTTTTTTCCTGAATTTAAAATAGATTGCTAAATAGCCACAGTTGTGGTTTCTGGCCTCAGTCTGGTGGTGACAGCAACATTTTAATTTTTTACTAAAGATAAGTCGAATTTAAATCCATGACACTAACTAAAAGTCAGATGACCTTAATGCAAGAGAATACAAATGAGCTCCCTGGAGAAAAGACACTGTGATGAAACAAATAGAATAATATATAGAGATGACTTGATACTGTCACCAGAGTGATGGTATTTAACTTCTTTGGAAAGAAATGAAATGAGCTTAAATTGGGACAACTGCTTTATTTTCAGAGAACTGCATCTGAAGCCTACAGACAAGTGCTATACAGTTGTTTCCCCCCTGATGCCAGGGGCCAATCTTCATATGTCACTCGACATGACAAAGTCAGCAAATGTCATCACACTTCATACAGGTAGGCCTGAGTATTCCCACTGAGTCTCACAAAAGTAGAAAGTTCCCTCTTTGCAGACAAAGACTTGTGAAACATAAAAGTTGTGTTAACACAATGATACACTAGTAGGAAGGGAAATTTAAACTGAGACACTTCTTGTTGCCCAGTAGGCATCTACACTGAGGTAAGATATACAGCACCTAGCAGTCACCTATTTGTTGGCAAATAAAAAACAGCAGTGAAAAATTAGTTTTTAAACAACACCATTAGGAGGTTTAACACTACATCAAAACTTGTTTTTCCCCTCCTCTAACTCAAGCTTTGAGCCTAGTGACTGTGTTTATTGGATATTACTTTTGCCTTGAGACTGTAAGTGTAAAACCTAGCACTGAACACCTTTATGGTGCTCCTAGACACATATTATCTGAGGGACTGAAAACTTCCTTGGTAAATACAAGTGGAATTTTTTTTTTTTCCCTCTGGGAAGTACAGGTACCTTTACAATTAGCCTTAACCTTTATTTAAAGACATGTTGTTTAGCACATCAGACATCTCACTAAACACTCTCTAGAAAAACCACGTTTAATGGAAAGTGAATTCAGGACTGTTGACAGCTTATCTACTGACTTCATATCCCACCTTAGGCAATTCAGCTGAAAGATGAGCTCAACACTGCAAGTTCCCATTACAGCCTTAGCAGTATCTTGTCTTATTTTAATTTTTCTTTAAAAAGCTAAATTAAAAAGCTTTACAGGGACTCACTTATTCAATGAACCGTCATGTCTGGCAAGCTGAAAATTCTGAGTCTAAATGTGAGGAGGTTTTGAAAGTATTAATATTCCTCCTCCATTTGCCTACATGATGACCAATGTCTTGATAATGCAACTTGCAGTATCTGGTTTGGAAAATGAAATTCTCAGAGTAATGGGAATGTGAACATGCTGATAAAACTGAGTATCTGTTCTGCAGATTGTAGTTCTGTTGTAGTATTTGAAACTCATGATCTGGAAAGCCATTCTAAGGATTTAAGAAGTTCACAGTGCTCAGTTAATACAGTGGCCTTCCATACTTGCATGTTTTTAACGAACTTAACTAAAAAACATACTGTACCTACTCAATCTGTGATATTCAGATGCTTATAATTCAAATAAAAATAAATTGACTTTCCAATCTAACCCACTTTGGCCGCAAGGCTTTTTAAACTAAAATATTAGGAGAAAAATATTTTTAAATTAAACTTTTTTCATCTTCTCAATCAAAATATAAAATGCTTTCAAATACATATTTTTATCCTTAGGCAGACACCAACTAGTTTAGATTTCAGCCCTCCATTTTGCAGGTTTTCAGATGGATATAGAAAATAAGGGCTTAGAGGAGAAACTGTATTGTAGCTTCACCTACAGTGGTTGTGATGAAGTCACCAAGTCTTTCATCTCTTAAGAAATAGGCCCATTGGAACTGATGCAGACAAATCAATGATTTTTGGGAAAATTTGGTTCCAAATTCATAGACAATTTCACAGGTTGAGACATTTCCCAACAACAAACCTGAAATGTCACAAAAAACTCTTCCTACTGCTTCAGAGATATGTAGCCTATTGCAGCCATGTTCCCTCTTGAACTGCAGCGTCCCCCTTTGAGACTTGGCAGTGCAATGGAGGGCCCTGCATTAGGGAAGAGTTGGAAGTCTCCCACAGAAAGCCCTCTCTGCCCTTTTCACTGTTTGATTCAGTGACGCAAGGTGGCTTCTCACCCACACAAAGAGAAGGGTGGTGGAAGAAGTTCTGTGATGAAGGAGAATCTTTGGCCTAGGTTGAGAAGTAATATGTTAAACATGAATATTCCTTGTATTTTATCATTGGTAAACCAGGAAGAGGCTGGGCTGGATGTTCCTATAGTGCGTAACCTGGTTTTGTTAGAGAAAATGTTGGAAGAGATAGACACCTTTTTTCTTGCAGTACCTCAGCAAAGAGGTTGTGGCATACTGCAAACCTTGCAGTAACAGAAAGCCAAGCACACTGTCACATTAGGCTGCACTTCCTAACGGAGTGCGTGCTTCCCTTCACCAGGAGTGTCAGTAAAGGAAAATGATTGCAGCACAGTGGGTTAGTGCACTGACAGAAACCTTCTGCTTTGTATTTTCAATAATTAAAAACACTGTAACTTCTTCTACAAAACATCACATCCTTCCTTCAGCTTGGCCATCACAACATGTAGTGATGGCATCTCAATTATAAAGCACAACACAATAGCAAGCAAGAGCTTCATAGTGCCTTCTGAAGGTACGTGGTGCAGCCACACAGATCAGGGTGGTTGGAACAGACAGGGTCAGGTACTGAGTCAGGTATTGAGTCACAGGTATTAAGCAGTGCACTGTTATTCTACTCAGATAATCCAAACCGCTTCCTTTATGTGTATGTAATGATATATTACCGATTACAATTTGTTAATCAGAAAAACCTTTACTAGATTAAAACATATTTGGATATGTATAATCAAATACAATCTCTCTCTCTCTCTATTTTAATTAGTGTAACATACACTGCAAAGTATATTGTATACTCAGTCTAGTCTAGTGGCCAAAAATATTCCATGAATTCTGGTCAACAACTATCAAGAATTCTATTCCTGCCAGATAAGCTGAAAATTATCACTCGCTGACTAAGTCAATATGTTACTCTGCTGCTATGCCATATGGCCCTGGATGCTGAGACACAACACAACCTCATCAAGTGACACCCAAACTGGAGGAGTGGAACACTGGAGAGAGCAGGGTTTCCATTCAAACGGACTTCAACAAACCAGAGAAGCAAGCTAGCAGGAACTTCATGAGGTTCAGCAAAGCCAAATGAAGTTGTGCACTGGGGTCACAAATGCCCTATGTGCCAGGCCAGCCTGAGGGCTGAGCAAACAGCACCACAGCTGCAGTTTGGGGCTCACACAACACCAGCTGCTCATAGCCCGGAGAGACTCCAGGGAAGGGCTGCTGAGGCGATAAGGGAACCACAGCACCTGAGGTACACAGAGAGGCAGAGGCCACTGCCTTGCTTAGGCTGGAGACAAGAAGCCCAAGACAGGATGTAGCTACAGTCTTCCACTACCTTAATCCATTAGAGAAGACAGACATAGACCTTTCTCCCAGGTGCACAGCAAAAGAACAAAAAGCAACAGTCACAAGCTGCAACAAGGGAAATACTAATTGGGGAGGGAAAAAAATCATCTCAGTGGGACTAGTGCATCACCGAAACAGGGGCCCAAAAGGGCTGTTCAGTCATCACCCTTGGAGATTTTCAAAACTTCTCAAGGCTTGGAGCAATTTGATCAGATTTTGAAGCTAGTCCTGCTTTGAGCAGAAGCTTGGAATACAGAATTCCAGATGTGCCTTCCAACCTAAAGTTTTCTATGAACGTGTCTCAAAAAATACAGTTCCATAAGATACTAAGTATCCTTTCCACCAGCCATAAAAGGTGCTCAAGTCTTGTCAGGGGTCAGTTATTACAGCAGTGACATATATAAATCTTAGCTCTGATTTGATTTGGTATATAATCAGGTTAAGTGAAATCAATTATTAGATTGCCTATGTATTATATTCAGATTATTGTAACATGATGAAATAGTAATACAAACTTTGACTCTGCTCTCCTTTTCTTCAAAAATGTGAGATTCAGCAGTGGTATTGAAGGAAGAAAAGACAAAAGATAGAAACTGTTCTGCCCTGAACAATGAGTGGAACTGCTACATTTCATGTAAATATTATCATGGATCTAAGATACAATCATTTCTACAGTCAACAGGCTCATAATATTCTTTCCTCATCACAATACATAGGTTACTCATACAAGTAAAAGGTTGTAGGCATGCAAATTAATTTGTAGTAAGATGGTTAAAGTTCTAAATCATGTATTAAATTACTTCTATTGTACAAGTTTAACTTCATTTTCCAAGCTAGTCACATGCAACAGAGATGTAGTAATGTAGGTATTCCAGCTGCAGAATGATTAGCTGCCAGTGCCTTCTAAAACTAGATTTGTAAGTCAGATCATTGGAAAGATCAGTGGTTTGTTTCCTGGATGTCATGAGACCAGAGAAGTGGAATATTGGCAGAAGATTAGGTTTATTTTTGTGTATGTGTTTGAAATATTTAAACAGACTGGATAGAAATCAACTTACAGGGTTATAAACTCTGATCCTGCAAAGCAAAAAAGTCATAAGCAAGCCCATCTCAGGTGTACCAGAAGCACAAATATAGATTATCCTTGAACAGAGGCCCAAAGTCCCATTAAAGTTCACGGAAAGACAGTGATATTCAAGCACTTGATTAAAGATAGGCATGTGCTTAAATGGATAATGATACCTGGTATTTTTACTTGTACATCCCTGAGTATCAAACAGGGAGCTTTCCACCATCTTTTTTAACATTGCAGGCATTTCTGCATCTCCTTGTACATAGAACTGTATTGCTGGCACTTTTGATTTTGCCACAGAAGAAAAGTAGCATTCCAATACGAGTTGTCAGCCAGGGTCTGATTAAACCAGAGTAATTAGCCACCAGTTTCTATATGGGTCAGATCTGGCTATAAACATTTAATCTAATGAATAAATATATTTAGACCCTTAAGATGCTTTGGTTGAAATGTAGCAACTTCTGAACAGTCTGATTTGGACCAATATATAAGCAGTCAGACTGAGATGCCAGTCAGTACCTTCACCTCCCTCAGGAGCTTTTTCCTTTATTGTTTGTAGGCTTACCTGTTAATGTACATCACAGTTACAGGCTCTGACTCAAGAGCTGTCATTAATCACTGCCTAAGAACACTGCATCAGGTAAGCAAACGCATCAGATGCTGAGCTGAAGCAGCAGAACTCACTTGAAACTGTCATTTGCTCCTGACATAACAAGGGAAAAGATTATCCAGCCTAAGTACCAATAATTTTCTACTGCACGATTTGAAACAAGCTTTGGAAATTGGTGCCACACTGCTACAAATGATGGTGCTGAGGGTTCATGAGGTGCAGTGGTCAGCACTGAAACGCCATCCTCTACCTCACTGCATGTCCTGCTTTACACCCACTAGTACCTACTCAGAGGTGATCAGTTGATGAGCCTGAATAACAGTGTTAGAATTTAGGTTCTCTCAGCTCCCAAGTTTGAAAGCTAGGTCTGAACAATCACATCTTTTGACAAAGCCAGACACATTTTATGAGAGTTCAGATTCAATTTAATCCAGGTTTTCACCTTCGTTCCATCCCTAATTCTTCCTCTGCACAGCAAGAAGAAGCAAGGCAAGATCTTTGCATAGGTGTTCAAGTATTTAGCAATTCAGTTTCTAGGCAATCAGCAAATGCAGCAAATCTCAAACTCCAGTCTACTAAGACCACTGCTGCCAGAGTAGTAAAGCATCTGTCAGTCTCAGGGCTGTGTTGTTTTGCTGCTGCTTGGAGCTCAGGTCAATTCATTTAAGATTTCCAACAGCTTTTTCAGTTTGGTTTTTTTTTTTTTTTTTATTTCCCTTTGTTCTGGAGCTTGGTGGTTTTGTTTTGTTTGGGGTTTGGTTTTTTGTTTGTTTGGTTTGGTTTTGGGTTTTTTTTTTGACCAGCTAGACTCTGAAATCAGAATATTTCTTTGAGCTGTTTCTGTATCAGGTATCTCTGGCAAAAATCCAGCTATGAGCAAACTTTCAGCTGCTGCTGAGGACAAGGGGCAACAAACAAGAGAAGAGAATCAACACACAGAGTCACCTGACTGAGAGAAAATTATATGTCTGCATGCAACAGAAAAAATGTCCCCAGTAACAAGTGTAAATTCCAAACACTTCTGCCAAGAGAATGCTAAATGACAGGGTGCAGCAAAGCAGATGCACACCTCCTGTTGAATGAAGCCCAGTTTCATATTGTTGCCAATAGTCACTCTAATTTTTCTTAACTACTTTTATGGCAACTCCAGTGTATGTTAGAAAGTATTGAGAAAAAGGTTGTGACACTGGAAAGAAAAACAGAATCCATGAAAGATCTGAGGTACAGATTGTGATTATACAGTATTTGAAAAATCAGTAAATTCATGCATTACTGTTCATATTTGCCATGTGGTTTCAGCAAGAGATAATATTCTTCCCACACAATGTTCAAACTGTTCATTAGTGGATCTTGCAGCAACTGCTGTTTTGCAGCCAAGGAATGACTGCACTTTAGTGGCAGGCAAAGGATCCCAATAGCTCCCAAAGTGCTGGGGCATTTTGCTATGTGGAGTTTAAAGTATATAAAGAAATATGTTTCTAATTTATTACCTTTTACACAGATGCACGCTTTATGGGAAAAGCTTGATACAACTAATGCAAATTTCACTTTAAGACTCACCCAGGAATTCTTTAAGGTCAATTTGTAGTCTGTATATTTTAAAGAACCCCATATTACTGCCAAACTGGGAATGGCAGCAGGACAGCTGGTATGAATGGCACCCTTCTTCCCACATTCCCATATTATAATTTTTCTAGACTGATATGTGAGTTGCCAAAGGATTCCATGTCCTGCTTATTGTTTGCTGTGCTGATACACTAGCACATGCAGAGGTTATTTTTCACGTGTCATCAGAAATGTTACAAGACCGGATTGGTTTTGTAAATACAAGAGATTACCTAAGTGATGGAGGACTCCTGTCTCCTATGCATACAAAAATAAAAAGGGAGGGCAGGAGAGAGAAAACAAAGCACTTTGTACCAGATAAAAAAGTAGGAAACCTAAATTAATTTGTGGAAGCAATAGCATTTTTGGCAGTTATTCCTCCTTCCTGAAGGATGGAACCTCACTGATTGCAGGATGCTCAGATCAGCTTTCAATTGTCAGCAGATAAGTTGGCATAGGGCTTGCAAAATCCAAAATCACGTCACTTTCACTTCCCCTGTTGTTTACCACAACTGCACTCAGCCTAGAGTATAGGAATTGTCATATGTTATCAACTTGGCAATCTGTTCAGATCAGAATCCTTTCTAATTGTAGTCTAAGAGGGCAGTGACATAATTTGGTACTTTTTTTCCTGCTTTAAATCTCAAGTTAATCTCTTGAGAGATTTACTACTTCTCTGGAGCACATGCTTTAAAATCTCTCTGAAATCTGACATAAATAATGCCAAAGCTGGGCAATCTTGCTATAACATAACTGACCAAACCCTCTTCAATCTTTTTAAGGTATTGGCATCAGTGGCTTCCTGTGACAGTATGTTCCATGCTCAGCAAAAGTGCTTATTTTTATCAGATGCTCTCTTTTGTGGAATTCTCTGCTGTTTAATTTAATTTCTCACTCAGTTGTGCAGTAGCTTCCAGCCCATTGCCAGGGCCCTGAGTGCACTTTTAAACCTGGATGCCCTGATTGGCCCTGGAGCCCTCAGTTCCTGCCCATGAGGATGCAACAGCACTGGTCTCCAGCTCCCCACAGCTCTATCCATGGATTCAATCGAGCTGATCCCTGTGCCCAGGGAGCTACTCCATGCCTGGAGCTGGAGCTGCCCCGCATCCCCCACTGCTCTGATCCCTGGAAAGGGATGTCCTGCCACCTCCAGAACCCAGGGAGCTGCCAGTTCTTATGGCTCTCCGACACATGTTCCCTGTGAAGCAGCACAATAAAGTTTCTCTTTTCCTTCCCCTCCCCAAATATTTGTTCTGAATTCACAGAGAAGCCTACTATGAGTAACATGGTAGCCTACTGTGAGTAACAGCTGGGCCCTGCCAGCTGGCAGCTCCCTCAGCGCTGACTGCTGCCCTGAGTGGGACATTCCCTGTGGCCACTCTGCCAAGCAGGGCCAGTGCCCTCAGCACCTCTGGGCTCCAGGGCTCCCTTCAGACCTTCCAGCAGCACTTCCCCAAAACCATTCTGTCCTTTCACAAGTGATGAAAACGCCTCTGGGTCAGGCAAGTAGTGACAGGGACCCGATGGCCGCCTGGAGACCTCCTGCCACACTCAGGAGGGACAGTCTAAAGCTTCCCCCGAAAAATCCAGGAAACCCTTTCATAGGTTCTCTAAATCAGTTATAAATGAGCATGTGGAGCTCTGAACACCATGATCTGCCATCACCCCAAAGGTGACAGACGCCGTGCCTCCAGCCTTACCTCCTCCTGGGTGCCAGCCACCGGAGAGCTCCTGAGCTGGCAGCAGGACCCGGCTCCCTGCACACCCGGCATCGTCAGGGCACCACAGCGGCCCCGAGGGAAGGGGGATGCCGGGCACGGCTGTGAGGGGAGCAGCACCAGGGGAGCAGCCCCAGCAGCACCAGCGCCTCCGGCCAGACAGCGCTGCCTCAGGCGACTCCTCCTGAGGGGCGACTCCTCCTGAGGGGCGACTCCTCTTGTTGTGAGGCACCTCCGGCCATGTCTGCTCATCCTGTCTGTGGGCCAGCACAGACAACAGCATGTCAACATCCTCCCCTTCAAAATTTAGTCATTTAGCCGTGTGTTGGCTGCAGTGCCTGAGGACCTGGGAGAATGCTGGGATTGTCCTTCATGCAGAAGAGGTGCACGGCTTTTGCTCTCCAAAGCCCAAGTATGGCCTCAAATGGTGGCACATCACATCTTCACTGGAGGTTTATGTGGGGCAGAATGGCAACAATTGATTTATTTTACTCAGGGAACAGACCCACAGAGAGGGGGAGATTTTCACGTCACAAAACATGAATCCAGCACTTCCCAGTCATCACTAAAGCCACAATTACAAGCTCATCCTTACTCTTTGGCAACGGCTCTCTAGCTAAATGTCTTTTCTCTGGTCTAATCCACTACACTGTACTCTGTGCTGAGGTTGTCAGCTCATTGTAACAGATCTGGTTCAGGTTTTGTTGTCTTTTCAAATAACAATGAAACAAATTCATCTGTGAGCTATGGATTAATAGCTGGCATGGATTTGGGCCAAAGTACTTGAATGTATTCATGAAATTTCACTTCATCCCTGGTGTCTTTTCCTCAAGAATAATTTAAATTTTCAATTCTTTCTTTTATCTTAGTTGTGTTTCACTTGCTTGTAAATACACATAGTACATCCTGATTTTGTTTGCATGTTGTTTGTCTTTCTCGGGAAAATAGATAAATAATTAATTGGTGAATAAGAGGCAAACTGGTGTTGGAGTTATGCCAGATCTAACCTTGGGTCTTTTCTGTTTCTTTATTGTCTTTGAGGGAAAGAGAAATGAAATAAAGAAACAAGAACACTTAAAGCATGTGATAAATTATAAGCTGTAAAGAAGGGCATTAAGGAAAACTTCCTTTCCAAGAGCATCTTTGCCTTATTTGATACAATACTGTTGTCAGGTGTATTCGGGTTGTTTGGAATTGAGAATGATAAACAAACGTTGTTTGTATGATAATTAAATGCAGCTGTCTACAACTAGCAGTCAGGATCAAGTTCAGAAATTTCAGCAGCAGAAGCACAAATTCCTAAACTGAAGGAGGAACTCCTTCATCTAGAAATGAGTAACTGGCTATTACAGTCTCTACAGCCAGCTGTAGAAAAGAAACATTCAGTACACTGCAATTATGCCATGCATCATAACCTCTACAGTTATGTGCAGAGTAAATGTAGATTGATCATTATTAACTTCCAATTTTTCTGAAGAATCAGCCTAAGTACCTCACGTAAAAGAAAATAAACTCATTAGAAGATGTAGAAATATGAAAAAAACCTCTAGGTTTCTTTTTTCCTTAAGTAGGTCTCCTCTATTGTGTCATTCTGAATCCTTGGTTAGCGCTGCCTGGAAAATGGGCAGTTAAGGAGACCTTGTTTTATACAGAATAGCCTAAAATGGCAGGAAAAAAGAAAAATATTTTGATTCCTAAACATAGCTGCTCTGCCTCCTGGGAACTGTAGTCCAGGTATTGTAAAATTATATTCTTCATTGTAGGTTAGGATCGCTGTAATAAATAAGTAGATCAACATGCCTTCCTCTTCCACTTTATTTGTACAGGGAAATGGTGCATCACAGCAGTCCACAACACAACAAAGGGATAACACAGCCTAAAAAGAACAGTGTAAGGCAATCAAAGTAAATATATGAAAGACATAGTAATGTTACAAAATTGTAATAGTAGGATTATTATCACTGCTTCAGCTGCATTTTTCTGCAGAGAACAAGCACCATTGACCAGAAGCATTTTTAATTAAAACAGTTCTATCAAAAGCTCAGCTCTTCACCTAAACCAGACTAGAAGTGTACAGTTTTTGGTCAGATTTCCTGTTGACAAATTGAACAGACACTGCTTCTGCCTGCTTCTTTCTCAGGCCCCTGTGAATCAGATTAAACGACAGGGGCTGTTCCCTCCAATTCTCATACATGAATTGCAGTGCTGAGATGCCTTTATGATCATGATCATGCCTTCTAGCAGAGATTGCTTCTCCAAAAGCTTAATGGAAACAACTCTCTTAGAGAGAAAGGAAGCAATTTTTCTCTCAGAAAAAGTCTGTAGGAGAAAACAGCCTTCTCTAGATTCTGGCACAGTATGTCATCATTTAGCAGGCATACAGAAAAAGGCATGCCTGACTCTTTTCTGACACACAAATCCCATCTTCAATAGGCATTCTGAAGGGAACGGGGCTTTCTAGGGGGCTGTTGTTTCTGGAGAATTCAGTGGAACCCAGTATATTGTGTTGGTTGTCCCAGAAACTGGCATTTTACTGAAAATGAAGCAACAATAATGAATCAAATCTACTGGAAATGGCAATGTAATCATTATTGTAATCCAGTAAGGATAATGCTAGCCTGTAGTTTTACAGACTTCAGTGTCCCAGTATGCCACAGATTTCCTACATCCATCTTTTAAACCTGTAACTTCTTAGGGATTAGCACCTTCTGATGCTGGTTTTATCAATAACAGAAACACTTTCAAATTGTTCTAGGTCCAAAATTAGAATGTACAATAGTCTTTTAATAAGTTTAGATTAGTGCAATGCTCTTAGATTGTAGATTCCTGCATCACTGTTTGTTTTTTTTTTTTTTGGTTTGTTTTTTTTTGTGTGTGTTTTGTTTTTTTTGTTTTTTTTTTTTTTTTTAAATAGGATAGGATGAGTGAATCTAAAGTGTGTTCAGGTCCAGTTTAAAAAATTTAAACACAATTCAGGGTTTTGAATGCAGGGATCTCAGCTACTTAATGTTGTGTCCCAGCAACAAGGCCTGAGATCCTGGCTGACTAATCAAAAGCCTTACTTAAAAAAAAGCTAAAAAGAGAAAGATACAGAAGAAATAGATAGAAGAGAAAAAAGATCCAGTAGAAAGAGCCACAGGACAGGCACTGATCTCTCTGGTGATTCGTGACAGTAACTGAGGGAATGGTATGAAACTGTGTCCAGGAAAGTTTTGGATATCAGGATATCAGAAAAAAGTTCTTCACCCAGAAGGTGGTTGGGCACTGGAACAGCTCCCCAGGGCAGTGGTGACAGACCAATCCTGGCAGAGCTCAAGTGTTTGGACAATGTTCTCAGGAACATGGTGTGACTCTTGGGATGTCCTGTGGGCCAGAAGTTGGATTTGATGATCCTTGTGGGTCCCTTCCAGCTCAGGATATGCTATGATACAATGACTGAATGAGCAGGAACTCAGCACTTGTTCGGGTTTAGGCCAAAGCTGGCAAAAGTCATGAGTCACCAAGAGCTTCCTCCAGACCTGATCTGCTCCAGCAGTGCTCTGGTGTAATTCAACACACAGGTGATGCAGGAAGTAGCCATTAAAAAATGTCTCACTTTCCTTTCGTGACCCTCTTAATTCTTCTTCAGTCTTGTTTTTTTAATGGCCCTTCTGAAGGTTTGAATAGCTGATCCCTCTATTAGAAGTAAACAGATGTGAGGTTAATGCAGCACATTCCTTTCTAGTTGTGTTTCCCTTTTCCTTACCACAAATTATTTTAGCAGTACAATTAGGCTTTTCCTGCTTTTTATAGACAAATCATTGTTACCGTAAGCAACTTAGCATACTGGGCATATGAAATAGTCACAATCATCTTTTTCATCTATGTTTGTATAGCAGCTAACGAAATAGAGCCATGCTCCATGCTGGTGTCTCTGCAGAGCTATAACAATGTAAATAATTAATAATAACCGTTGTTCAACACTTGAATAGGAGTCTGTTGTTGTTTGTAAACAAAGAACATTTATTTTTCCCTGCATTTCTTATTGCATAAACCATAAAATCACTCCAAAGGAAGGAAGCTGTTTTACTCATGCACTTGGTGAAATTCCTCAGAACTCCACAACACATCAAAAGTGAAAGGTCAAATGGATTTTTTAAATTATTTAAAATATTTTTACTAGCAATGTGGGCAAATAAATGTGATGTTTATGTTAATAAATTTGTCTGCCAAAATACAATTATAAATCAAATAGGCCTTGTGGTAGAATTGTCAACATGATAAGAGAAAAACAATGAACAGATTTGAAAAGAAGGAAATGTAAAAGGGCATCTTACTACAGTATGTAAATCCAATTACAAAAGCAGAACTGTATCAGAAGTCAGCTGTGCTTTTTCCACAAAACACGCCTTAAGAAAGGAACATGAATTGACAATGCAGAAAAATTAACTTATTTTGCTGAGTCTCAATATGTATCTTTCTTGCATGTATTGTAGTATTTAAGTATTAACAGGAAAAAGCTAAAAGATTTTTATTAGAGCTGTGGGTTTGTAATTCCAGAAGATTTGAGAGTCATAATTTTCCATTGCATAAGGCATATCATCCCTCTTGTGGTACAAACACTGAGTGTTTTGATTTATGTCATCCAAATATATCTATGTTCTTTATCACAGAATTACATTATATCTATGTGCCAATTAAAGAAAAGGTCCTTGCCCTTAAAATCCTCCTCTAAGTACACAGTATTAAAAGCAAGTTCAATCCCACTTAAAAGTTTGGCATTTATGCATACATAACCAATCAGATACTAATGTGACAGGGAAAGGTACAAACGCAAGGTAAGGAAGGTGGAGGATAACGTGGTAAGGAAGAATTCATAGATGACACAGTTGAATATTTCTATTTCTGTCTTTTTCTGACCATGTCAAGACTGAATCAAGAGGAAAAGGAAAATAAATATTACCATTACTACTTGCAACACACCAATGTGAAGGTCTTCTAATCAGATGAGAATGCTATGGTGCAAGATGTTATCTAGAGAAAAGGGGATTCCTCTTCCAAAGACATGACAGCAGAATAAAAGTGCTTATACCTTAGAGCTCGTCTTGAATCCTGCTAGAAGAATGTAAGTATTTGGTAATTCTTCATTTACTCAAATTCACTGAATCCCTCATTGCTCATGCTCTCCTCAGAGCAGGCTTTAAGCATAACCTACTCAAGAAAATACTTGGTGTCCCTTTACTTCTGGAGACTCTGCACACCTAGTCCATCAAACCCTCATGTACACAGAGGAGCTGCAGCCCAGCTGCAGTGACAGTAACTCCCTGTTACTTACAGCACTTATAGGAAAAGGACATGGAGTCCTTTTCCGTGGGGCTCAGAGAAGCCATATGGAAAGTGAGATAAAAGCTTACACATGGGAATTCACAGGGGAATGGAACTTTTGCCAGTGACAGGCAGAAGCTTTTGGGTACTTGGCCTCTTAAGGAGTATTTTGACTGGGAACAGTGTGTCCAGCTGACTTACAGCAGGGCCTGCAAATCCGGCAACAGGATTGGCCCAGGAATTTGACAAAAATGGGTAATGTAGTTATCTTTTCTTCACTATCGCAGTAAGACTCCATTTCTAAATGATGACTAGTATCTTGCACTTTCTGTCTTTCCACAGTAACATCACAGACACGTGTCCTGTCATTGTCTCCCCTGCGAGCTGCCCAGATGTACTGCTTTCATAAACTTGGAGAACTATGGTGCACTTCAAATCTGCAGCATTTTTCACTGTCAGCCTGTATTTCTCAGATCCCATTCACTGCACTGCCTTGCACTTTTAGTGCTACCCTTCGCTGCTTGTCATTGACAAGAGCAGGTGCTCACTTTCCCAGCTGGATAACTGACAAAAGTGAAAAATCCCTGTCCCTTTCAGCTAAGTTCCTTCTGCAGCATGTGTGGGGATATAAGCTTGAGGTGACCCCAGCAGGCTCAGCTAAGCCTTGTTCTATTGCTTTATACTAGTTCAGCTGGACAATGCCTTTCTGGAGACTCAGTGCTGTCCTCCTCTTATATTTCACAGACTTCAGGCTGTTTTATGACCATGCTATCCATTCTCTTATTGTTTTTATGTATATTGCTTTTTTCCTGGGTTGCTGCCAAGACACAACTTGTTTAAAAAATAAACCAAACCCAGATCCTGGCTTATGTCACCCTAATAACCTCAACTCCGTGGTTTTGTCTCTAGGGTGTACGGTTCATGACATCAAGACACTTCATAAAATTGAACTGGGTTTGATGGCTCATGGATTTTGCTCCAAAACCCCTGAAATTAACTAATTTTCCACTGACTAAAGTTGTCTTCAGATTCATCCTTTGAGTTATCTGGGAGTCACTTGGTAAGGTCTTATAGCTCCTGTGAAAAGAAAAATGCATTAAGTTTTGTAGCAGATTTCACCAGCAGTTCTCCAAGCATTTTGCTTGCAAGGAAAAGTATCATTATCTCAGTTTTATAGGTCCTTAACACATTTTTGCATAGGCTTGACAGAATGTTTTTGAACACATTCTTGTCTTGTCACTGCTTGTTTCCTCTAAAATGGTTTTCTTAGATAAACAGGCATCTGTTAATATTTGACCATACTTTTTTCCCCACAATCCCTTTTCTTTTTCAGTGTACAGGGTGTTCAGTAGGTGCATAGCTTTTCATATTTTAACTTCCATGATCCATGTGTGTCCCTTGCCTCCCTCCTTGTATGCTTCTCAGACTTCCTTTTGATGTGAGTTATACCTCTGTGTGTTGTTTATCATTTAAGAGCTCAATAGCCTGTGATAAGTTTGTCTTTCCATTATATAGTAGAACAAAATAGGATGTCTTTCCACTTCATTGATAGGGAATATATGGTTGAGTTTCCTATTTTGAGTGTAGTTTAGAAGTGAAAGATCTCCTTTTTCAGAATAGCCAGCTGTAGAGAGCATTAAGTACTCACTGCACTGCTCCTATTCAATTCAGTTTCTCTTACGAGTGCTCAGCATTTCTACAAATCTGTTCAGATACCAAGTTGGATACTCAGAAACAGAGATATGAACATTTAGAGATAATGTGGGGAAATTTTCATTTAAGCAATTTGCCCAATGTTACAGAGGTCACATTGCATTAACGATAAGACCATCTTTTTCCTTTCAGTTATCTCCTGCCTTTAATTATACATCTCCCAACTATTGCAACAAACAGCTTAGGCAATCTGTGAGGAAAAAAAAATTGTGTCATTAAAAACCCCATTACAGAAACTGCGTTCAAGGGAGGCTACTATGATTTTTCAAGCATTCTTTATCTAGCATCTCCTGACTTTTTGAGTGAGTGACTTTGTTCCCTCTGAACAGAGTTTTGTGTGCATGTGATCTCCTTTTCTTTTTTTTTTTTTTTTTTAAAGCAATCAAAACAAAAAACATTTCCATTTCAAAGGTGATGTTCTATCTTTAACAGCAGTAAAATTCCACATCACCATCCTGGTTGTTGAGACATCAGAATTAACTCATAGAAATAGCAAATTGCCATCTGTAGATAAGAGTGTGCTGAGGCACATACTGACTGAGAGCAGAAATCTGGGAATCTAATGGCTCTGGAGGAGGGTGTGTCTACAGCTTCTACTGTCCTGCTAGCTCCTGTCTTGTTACCTTAAGTTTCATCCACCAGTTTTGAAAATTCAGTTGTGTTTTCCTCATGCAATCCATGATTCAGTCATAGACTCTGTTCCCAATGTCTTCAAGCAATCACAGACTCCTCATGTATTCATGAGTTTTGCCCACCATTCCTTCCTGCACCTCTACAGTCTCTCTTAGAGCTGCCCTTCGCACTGGTTCCTGATCATGTTTCCTTGCTTATCCTGATCTCCAACAGACTGATGTGAGTTCTGATCTGATTCTGGGAATACTTTTCAGCCTGTGAGCTCCCAAGAGGTCAAAACCAAAGTCAAATCAGGTACATGCGTACCTGATATAGTTCAAGAGAAGAAAATGAGAAAAAAAAATTTACACACTTACTGACAATTGCCAGAGCTTTGTGACAGGCAACAGTCAACATTCTTTGAAACAGAATTCAGATCTCCTAACTTCTGTTCTTGGCCTGCAAAACAATCTTGTGCTCATAAGATCTATGTTAAATGATTTATTAATTGCTGCAGTGGAAGCAAGAGGCAAGACTGTGTATTATTCTGACACTGAGCTCCTTCCATTCCCACTGACTTCTGCAGGCGCTTGCCCCCATATCCAAGGGGAGACCCAGGTGCACACCAGGCTGCTCCATGCACAGGAAATCTTGAGGCAGAGAATGCTTGGGAGCCATGGTGCTCTCTACAAAGTGCTGGCCTTGTGCCCAGAGGAGTTGGAGCACAGGACATGACAGGAAGCACATCAACAGGCAAATACAGTGACAGTCTCAGTCACAGTGATGAGGTTGTGCTATGTGCAACTAGCTTAAAAAACAGGAGCAAATCAGTGTCCCGCACAGTCCATTTCACAGATCATTCACTTTTTTTTTCCTCACTCCTCTCTACTTCTGTTTTAGTGGTGTCTACTATTACTCTTCTCTGACTTTTTTCCCTTGGCACTCCACCTTATACACTTTCTATTTTTTTCCTTTTCTCTTCAGTACTTTTTCTTTCTGCTTCTTTTGTTTCTTTGTTGATTCTCAGCTGGTTTTCCTCCTTTTTTTTACTGACTTTCCTCCCTGACAGATAGGGATTGAGACAAAGTCTGCTGAAGTCAATCCATTACATTCAAAGAGTTTAGGATCAAGGTCTTATTCCTGCTTGCTTCTCTGCTTCTTCTACAATCTGTCTTCCTATGCAGCATTTTCTGTGGTGTTTTCCTTCTAAAAGATGAGTTACTGCAATATGCAGGGAAGGAAGAAGGTTTATAGAGAAAATCCTAAGAACCTAGTAAATTCCTTACAGGATTGCTAAATTGCTACTCTGAGTGCACAGCTGTAGAAAGCCAAGGGATTTGATCATAAGATTAGAGGAGTTTTTCATGCTTGCTTCATCACAGCACAGATTCTTTCACATGGCTCTGAGTAGTGGTCTTTGCAGAGACAAGGTCTTGCAGGAGGGAAATGCCTCATTAAACTTTGCCATATTACATGTTGTAGCTGCTGACTGCCTAGTCATACACTTAATGTAGTCTGCTGATCTTAAGCTCAAACAGGCAGTATTTAATCACACAAACTAAATCCAGGAAACCTGAAAATGGAGGGGAGAACCCAATATTGACTGGATATTTACTAATATAAAATCATGTAAATCCACACAAGGCATCTCTAATACATACCATGTATATGTGTGCATGTGTGCGTGTACACATGTGTAAAAAAAGTAGATACAAAGTTATCTATGTATGGAGAGGGAAAAGTACTGAATATGTATATATTGGATATTGGTTATATTATCATAGGATAGATGTATGAAAAATATTTTAGTAGAACATAGTCTGCAGTAAATATGTGCTGATGGTTGAATGTTAATACATTTTTGTACATAATATGAAGACAGATGCACAGCTACGGTGAATAGATACAGCTCCACTAAATACTGAGGCCAGTAGTGCACACATTGTTTTACACCAAACAGTATTTTGATTTTATTTTTATAGTCCTATCTTTATATTTGGTCCTTCATTTGGATTAATATTTTGTGCACCCAGACCAGAGGCATAATAACTCTACTTGCAGAGAAGCCCCACCTTCTCTGTTGGTGTGAGGCTACCCCGATGAACATCGCAGAATCAGCCCTGTTATGTTAACTTGCATATTGAAGTCAAAACATTTTGCCAGCAGAATAGCGACCTATATTGTTCAAAAATAACCAGACAGGCCCCTGTTACTAGAGTATGTAGGTCATCACCATCCAGGGGGTATTAGCTAAACTCCACTCATGCACCTATTTTTGATTTATAGGTGGAGACATCAGCCCCCACAGATCACATGACATGTAAATCCTCATGCAGGAGACCTGTGGTTGGACTCTGCATTGAATTCAGCTCTCTGCCCTCTTCACAAGCTCATTGTTCAATACTTTCCTGATGATACAGTAAAGGTAAAGCAGCCTAAATATTTTTTAAAGCTTAATATTTTCTGCAAATCACTGGAAAACTGTTGGCCACAGTACCTGGGGAACATGCAGCAGTGCGGCAGTCAGTGCACAACAGCTAGACTCCAATGGTTGTTTTAATCTTGTTTAACCATTGTCTCAGCAGGTAACTGTGAGACATAAATTATCAACTACCTGCCAGCAAGGTGCCTGTACTGTAGAAGGTTTTTATTTTACTCAGGAACACATTATATCCAGCTTTGGAGACTCAGTCAAAGAAACGACAGTGTTCTTAACAATAGGGCCTCTTAAATGTAAAGGGGCATGCAGACCTTAGACTTAGAGAAAGCAATAAAAACTATAATGGAAAATATCTAGGAGGAAATACTTGGAAAATATCTGTACTCAACTTTTAACTGATTCCTGCAGTACTGACTGTTTTTTTCCTCTCATATATAAAGAGCATCTGTCTACCAGTGGTCCAAAAGTACTTTTATTCTGGAATGAAGGAAACAACAACTATAAAGTACAAAAGTAAAATTCCCATGAAAGCACACTGCATGTGTGTATTTTTTCTTTGTGCTGTTCAAGGTCTGTACAAAAAGTCCAGAGGCCTTGTAGGTCTCCAAAATGTAAAAGGATATGATGTAGCAAATGGAGGCCCAGAGTTCTGTGCTGCAGAGAACACCATTACAGAGCGCTGCTATTGAAGCATTCCAACTAAACTCCATCCCAACTTGCTTCCATGCCATTCCCATTGACCTCAGTGAGCGAACCTGGTGAAAAGCACAAATATGTCACACCTTGAATAACAGCAGTCTCTTGAAACTCATTATGTATTTTAAAATAGTGTTAAAAAGAGTTCATGCAACAGTATGAAACTAGAATGTGTGGCCTAAGAAACAATCCTTTATGTAACAGCTGCACCTTTGTATCCCTGATTATGGTGTGCTAATGGTATTCTGTGGAACTTGCTATTTGATGTGTATGGATATGCTACATCTGCAGCTCTGCTGTCAGATGCTGAGGAGTCTGCAGGAGTGGAAAGCTGCCTTCAGGCTCTCCCCTCTGACAGACATCAGCTGGAGAAAAGCAATGTACAGCTGTGCCTCTTCTCTGAGACCACTCCCACGTAAAGTCCTACAGGGGTTGGTCCTGTCTCTTCCTTTTCATCATGTGCTGAAGAGCTGTAGGAAGGTCATGAGGAGCCCAGGGCTATGATACCATCAATCTGTTGATGGCAACCAGCTCCTATGTCTCTTTTCAGCTGATGCAATCAGTGCCACACACAGATGTCACAAAACTTACAGGAGATAAGCCTGCAGATCAAAATCACTTGGCTGAAGCTGAACTAAAGACGGAAGAGAGGTTGCTGGAAGGAAGAAAGAGAACTTTGTGTAGTTAAGGCAGTGAGCAAATCATGCTTCCATTCTGGGCAAATGACATATAGTTTTGGGTCCCAGCAGAGCCTGTGTTGTCCCTGGATTCCGTATGGCTTGAAATTTGACTTGTATCTTTTTCTGTCTGCTCTGCTATCACTTTTTGTAGTAAAGGTGACTCATTTTACTTTTTGTGAGAAGCCAACAGAGACTTGTTCAGGTTAAAAAGAGAACAAAGAATAAAGCTTGTCAAAAAAAGCAGAAAGATAGAGGAAATGTGGAAGGTGTAATTCCTTACAGACATACTTACTGTCAGTCCAGTTTTGTATTTTATTCTTGGTAAAAGAGGTGTTTGAATGTAGATAGTCAAGTAAGGATTAGCAGATCCAGTGCAGGCTTTGGAAATGAACATGATCTGAAACTGTCTAGTTTTATAGCCTTGAGCAAATCATATAATCTCTCTGCTACTGTTTTCTGATCTACAATCCAAGGGTAGTAATGCTTTCTTCTCAGTGGTGAATAAATGAATGCTTTCCCAGTGCCATATACAAATATTACAATTACAGAGAAGGAAGCAACATATGATATTTATGTCAAACAGATAGAGGGTAAACTTGGGATACTGGATAGCAGTGCACTGAGATACAATTGCAATGAGTTCATTAGTAATGCACGACTGGATTGATTAAGTAGTTGCCACTGTGTAAAGCCTTGTCTAGAGCTGACACTTGATATATTATTTTGACCTGCGACAGATGCTCAATGATCTTGTCTCTTAAGTTTTGGCAGTGCCTGTCATGTCAATACAAATTATTGAGCCGAACTGAATGAAAGAAGCTGTGGTTGCCACATGGATACCTTTTCTAGATTCTCCTGTATATAAAAACTGCAGCTTCCCAAACTGGATTTTTTATATAACCTTTCAGAAGCTCAGTTTGAAATAGCTT
This sequence comes from Vidua macroura, assembly GCF_024509145.1. Lineage (NCBI taxonomy): Eukaryota > Metazoa > Chordata > Aves > Passeriformes > Viduidae > Vidua > Vidua macroura. The sequence continues at coordinate 30,026,439 of NC_071577.1, forward strand.
GTCTTCTTTTTTTCTTTCTTCCTGAGAATGTTTCCTCTTGCCATCATGATAAAAATGTACTGCTGTGACAAAACAACCATGTTCCCATGATTTTATCCTTTCCTATCACAATGGTAGCACATCCTGTATGGTTATGACACGACACAGAAAATTCTACCACACTGAGGTTACTTTTACATTGCCTGATAATGGTAACTGTGATGTGAAGCATCAGAAGATATAACATTTTTCTACACAAAAGAGTCACAGGAGGACTCAAGCAGTCTTTGAGGATCTGGATATCCAGCTGAGATTAGAGGTCTGGATGTGTCAGGGTAGTTGCATGCAGAAGCTTTTCAGCTGTAGGCTGGGGATTTGAAGATGAACAGCATCTAGAAGAGGTTACCTATTCCTGGAAGTTTTGATAGCTTATTTGAACTGGAATTGAACTGGAGATCCAGACCCTTTTACTAGCAGGCTGATTATCACAGGCTGGGAAGTTGGCACCAGCAGTGGTGGTAACTAGTGCAGCACACCCATCTGTCCATCTGTCCATCCCAGTGCAGTCAGTAAGGACTGCAGGTGAGAGGAGGAAGTGTGGATAGCATATATGTTAGGGGTACAGATATTTGACATACAGGATGTTTTCTTCACAGGTCCTTCAACAGTGAAGTGAAAAGATTCATGCTTCTTCCTTCCCTAAGTCTCCCTTCAGCCATCCATCCCTTCTAATCCCAAACTCTTTCTGATGGCTTTAGGGCTGTGTCTCATGTGTTGTTTCACTGGCATTTTAGCAGGAGCTGAGGATTGCTAACCTTGTTTTAAGGCAGGCTAACCGAGGCCTTTTGCAGATGGGAAGCGAGGCATAGCACTGTGAAATGATTTGCTAAAGGTTATCCAGCTGTGACTGAGAAAGTGTGCTCTGATTCTGCTGCAAAAGATGCCATAAAAGTGTAAATGTTAATAGTAATAACTTTCTCTATGTGTATTTCTGCTTTGCAAAATTGTATTTCCACCAGGGAACTTGTTAATGTCAACGTCATTCAGTTTTCATCATCACCACTTGAAATGATCAGTCAGCTGTGTGGATCTACAAATTGCTCTCTTGCAGCCAGCCTCTTAGTCTAATGCTCAGGTGACAGTCAGCTGTAAGGATCAGGCTCGAAGATGCCTTTGATTTTCCTTTGATGTTTCTGAGCCAAGGAAGAATTTCATAGAGTCACTGGGTGGTAGGTGAAGATCCCTTCTGTTTGTGGGAAGCCAATTATAACGTGGCTGACCTGCCTTGACCTGAAGATTACTGGCAGGACATCTGGGATGTCCTTGCGAGGTAGAGCTAGCTCACTGGATGTGCCAGACTCAGGGCATAGACTGATTTGTTCATCTGGATGCAGCAACCATTCCAATACTGTGATTATAATGGAGGCTGCACAAATTGATCCTGGTCAGATTCGGTGTATTTATTTATTTACTTGCACTTTGGCATCATTGCCGACGTGTGAGGATAAACAAGGTTCACCTTTAGGATTTAATGAATGGGAACAACTTACAAGGACAACAGGTCTTAGTTTCTAATCCTCTCTACAAGTTAACTCTCTCTCCCCTTTCATTATTTTTTGTTCCCTTATTCACCTGTTATTCCAGATCTAAGATCAGCTAAAGCTTTTAAACCCCTGACAAACAAGCATCACGAAAGAGGCTGTGTGCCAGAAGCCTCTTTGGAGCAAGGCACACTCCGGGAGAGAGGCGGAGGCACAAAGAACCCCGGACGGGAGGCTAGTGGGACGTGAGAGAAGAGCTGGAACTTTTTAACCTCTGCCGAAGCAAACGGGACGGGGATTTCGGGCAGCATTCCGCTGGGGGTTGGGCGTTTATCTCCCTGCGCGGGATGGCCGCGGGAGCGGCACCGTCCCTGGGGGATGAGCATCCCGGGCGCGGGCCGGACTACAGCCCCCGTCATGCCGCGGCGCGGGCGGGCGGTGGCGGGGAGCGCGCCTGCGCCGCCAGACGTGGCAGCAGCCGCAGCGGCGGCGGGTCCGGAGCGGGTCCGGCGCGGCGGCGGGATGGCAGCGCCGGGGGAGGGCGCGGGGGCTGCGCGGCGCCGCGGGCGGCTCCCGCCGCTCCCGCTGCTGCTGCTCGGCCTGGCGGTGAGTGGCGCCGGGGGGCGGCGGGGGCGGCGCGGGGTGTCCCCCGTCCCCGGGCCGGGGCGGGGGCGCGGCGCGGCCGGCGGAGTTGGGCGAAAGTTGGGAGCGGGACGGGCCCCCGGGGCCGGGCGCGGCGGCTCCCCCGCCACCCGCACCCGCCGCCGCTGCGGGCGGGCTCGGCTCGGCACGGCACAGCCCGGCATGGCCGGGCTCCGGCAGCGCTGCTCCCGGGTGTCTTCCCGGCGCTCAGCCCGTGTGCTGCTCCCCTGCTTCCCCTTTCCCTTTCTTTCTGCTTCCCAAAGCACCGCCCGGAGAAAGCGCTCCCCGAGCGGCTGCGGGCTGGGGCCCCCGGCTGCCCCGGCCCCGGGGGCTCCGACCGGCGGCGCTTCGGTCCCAAGTTTCGTGTGAAAAGCGGTGCGGTGGCAGAGGGCTTCCAGGGGATTTCCCCCGGCGGCGGCTGTGCCGCAGCGGAGCTGCCGCGCTCGGCTTTGTGCACCTGTGTGCGGCACCCCCGCCCCGGGCACCCCCGCCCCTGCGCCCCTCGCATGTGGCGCTGTCCATCCCGCTCCGCTCCCGAGTGTCGGGGTGTGCTTCATTGACGTTACGCTGAGTAGAGCGCTGCTTACCTCAGGGAGGCTCCCAGACTTCCAGAAATATTTTAAAGTCTGATTTTTCTTTTTTTTTTCTTTCTTTTTTTTTTTTTTTTTTTTTTTTAATCCACGGAATTTAGCATAAATAGCTCAAAAGATTAATGAAGGCATGCTTTAAAACAGTACTTTATTCCATTTATTATCATGAACTACAGTTCATCCTTCTGCCTGGGCAAATGAAGCTAATAATTAATGAAAAATTACGTTAATCTTTTTATGCACAAGTGATCTGAAATGTATTTGGAAATGCATGACTGTGGAGTGCTTACCTAGTTCATACCAATCAAGTGTGGAATTGCTAATTGCCCTATGCTTATTCTGTGCTAATATTAGAATTGCCTTTGTGGGACAGAAAGATTCAGCCCTGTCTGATGTAGCCTTTTGCCCCTGGCAGGGCCATAGCTCTCAGCTCATTCAGGAGGGAGAAGAAATGCTGTGCATTCTGAAGAACTTTTGCTTTAAGCTTCATCTAGAATCACAGACCTCTGCTATCTGCACTTTATTGATTTCAAGTGGAACTGAAGTCAGGCTGAACTCTCCCTAAATGCTGTTGAGGTCTTAGTGTGGATTTTTTTCCTCTGTGGCTCCTCTTTAATATACGCAGTGGTTTTCTCAGTAATACTTGTGCCAGTGCATTCCTCAGATTGAGCATATACTGTGGACCAAGTGGAGTTACAAGTGGACTGAATTTTCCCTCCCTTCAAAATAGCTAAGCACATGGAGTTATATCTGGTATTTCCTACTATATCCACTGTGACTGTCAGACCTTATCTTACTGCAACATTAATTTTATATTAATGTAAATATTTTCCTGTGATTTTTCTTTGTAGATTAAAAGATATTTTCCCCATCTTTCTTCATATGAATCTGTTGTTCCTAATTGTTCTGGTTGCCCTCTTTGACCTTTTGTGTTGCAGAGCTGGTGTCCTTGAGATGAGCAGAGGGGGCCTGCTGTTGTCAGTGAAATTATACAAAGCCATTTTAATTTACCCACATTATTATTTCTTACCTTTCTTAATTTGCCACAGCAGTTTATTTGCTCTGTGATGCTTCATGCTGAGCAGATGTCTTCATTCAGCTGTTGATTCAGCCAATTCTTTCCCCTTTGCTGTGTACAAGTAGTTTAAATTATTTCTTCCGATTTGCATTATCTTGCACTTGAAGGTGTGATTTTCATCTTGAAATACGTAACTTGCTGTATTTGAGGATTGAAAAACTAGTTTACAGCTGTGACATAGCAAAACCTGCTTTTAATTTATTTTGAGTCGATGCGAGGCTGTTCAGTCAGGCGGTTCTCAGTGTGTAAAGTTAAACTAAAGGTAACACCAGCTGCTTGGTAGGTCAATGAGAAACATTTTTTCCTTCCAGCCAGTCCTTTTTCATGTACCCAAATGTGTTTTGCTCTCCTGGTTTTTGTTTTGTTTGTTTGTTAGTTTTTCTGGAAGTGCTGACTACTTGCAGTGCACCTGGAACAGCAGCTAGAGTTGTGCATGCATAGCACTTCTGAAAAATAGGGCTCATTTTTTGACCCAGAATTGGAGGTGGCTATGTATATAAAAGGGAACCTACAAAGCTGGATGAAGAAAAGGTTTCACTATCTTCTAATGTAAGCTGTTAATTTGTTACCTTCAGCATCACTGTGGGTGTGTGACGCACACACACGAAAAAGATGGTGGGGGGGGATCTCTGCGGTAGTTTTATTTCTTGAATGAGTTGGAGAGCTGTGAGGAAGTTGTGGGTTCCCTGTTTGGTTTATCAAGTGGTTGACTGTATTTCATGCTCAAAGGACTGAATTTACTGTTCAAGGCACTGGGAAGGAGTTTCACACCAAGGTGGATTAGCATTTCCTCTGATGCATCAGGTGCTGTGCCTTTCCTAGCAGAAGGCAGCCACTGCTTCCAACAGGATTACGCATCTGGGTCTGTTTGCTTTGCAAACACGGATGAATATTATCTCATACCAGTGTGGCAAAGATCAGTTTGTCTTCTGAGTGTTGCCTTAATGACAGAGAAACTGAGTCAAGAGTTCAGCTGACTGAGCACTGTTGGGAAGCAGACTTTGTGACCTGGTGCCACTCAAACCCAGTGCCTTCAAAGAAGGGCTTGAAAGGAACATTTCCGGCTTCCAGCTCCTCAAGTACTTCCTTAATCCTTGCCAGTAGGATCACGGGAATGCACTAGTGAGCCCTGACACTGACTTGTGAATCCAGGCCTGCAGGGAGGGCTTGGCCATGATTCCCTCTGTGCTGCAGGTAGCCCTGCAGCATGGCAGCAGTGGCTTGCATCTGGTGAGTTTGCAGGCAGGGTGCTGTTTCCTATTGTGGCATTTGGGCTTGAATTCAGGAGTGCCTCTTCCCATCCAGTTATTGTTTGTACCACAGGAGCCTCTTTGGACAGTGTTTCCTGGCAGTCAAAGGGAGGGTATTGCAAAGACAAATTCTTTAGTTGCTGTCCCCCTGCTGTATTCATATTTTGTCCTTTCCCTCTTCAAAATATGGATTTGTAAAACTCATGCTCTGTGTCCTCAGATGCCCCTCCCAAATCAAACCTTGGCTTCGTTATTCCACTCCATGCCTTATGGAGGGTTGTTTTCAATCCATTGAATTTGGTGCCACAGTACCTTTTTACCTCAGAGGCCCTGGGATGTTGATGCAAGTGTGTCATCAGAACTGGTGTTTCTGCCCAGGGGTGAGTTCATGGGGTCCTGAGCAATTGGTGATGGAAGAGGTGCTTGTTCTGTTGTTGACCATTTCTTTTGCCTTTTTGTGATGGAGTTCCTTGAATTCCTCTGTTTCAGTAAAATGGAGCCATTTCTTGAGAGCTGTGGCCGGAGGTCTGTGAATGGAAAAACTCTGTTTGCAAATTGCATTGCTCTAACTAGCATTGCCTTAAATTTTTTGGTGCAGGCAGGGTCACTTTGGAAGTAAGTTGTTGTTTACCTTGTTCCTGCCACCTTTTCAAGCTTGTGAATGGCAAAAAATTGTGATAGCAAAGCAAGTCTTTAGTTCTGGCACTGTGTCAGCTGTGAGTGGCTGGTAGCCTTGGTGGAGGGTGCTGTGAATTGCACGCTTGCAGAACACACATAAAAAAGGTAATTTAATTTGTGGCTGTCTTGATGATGCCCTGTCGTCTTTGGGTTTAGAGTCATGTAGCCTGTTTGCTGGGTGACTGCAAATAGACTTTCTCTCCCCCTCCTCTCTTTTCCTGGATATGGCACATCATGACTGTGTGGTTGTGCTGCTCTAGGATCAGCTGTGTGCTGGTTTGTTCTGGTGCTGCCTTCCTTTAGCCTCTTGCAGATCACTTACTTTCTGTGTGAATCTTCCTCCAGCTATTAAAATGAAACTTTGTCTCCTATCACCTGGCAGAAGAATGTGAGGATTAATTAGTTAACACTTGTGCAATGCTTTGAAGATAACAAATGCCATATAAAGTGCTAGAGATTTTCAGGTGTTATCTTTTGCCCTCTCTTCCTTATAAATCCCATTAATAGTGTTTTTGTCTTCTTTTTATAGTACCTCCTACGTGCTTCTTGAGTAGGTGGTATTTCTATAAACTTCTTGAAAACCCAAATTTTGGTGGTGGATTATGTGGCATATGCTTTGCTCATGCCCTTACCTTCTGTAGTCAAATGTGCTTGTTCAGAAGTGATATCTGAAATATTATTTCATCGACAGCTTGTTTAATATATGTATGGTGCCAGTGCCTGGCTTGAAGAGAGAGAGCTTCACATTCATAATATGGAGAAAGTTCTTTGTCAGCGTTAGTAATTGACCCTATTACAGTCAGTTGTTAATTAGTAAATAGTTGCACAGGTTTTCCTTCACAGAGCATTTGAAACCCAGTGATAAACCATACAATTAATTTGCTACTCAGAACCCTTAAGAACAGCCTTTAGTATAGACTATTATGCCTGTAGCTTAAACCTCACTGTGTAAGAACAATATGAACAGTAGAGTCTAGTCAAATCTTGACGTCTCCATGGTATTTTTTGCTACCTTCTATATTTGGAAAGTGAACATAGCAAGCACCACCTTAAGTGGAATGTCTTATTTGTAGCATTCTTCAGCCTAAGTTAGAGAGTACTAAGACACTCTTTGTCAGGATTTTAATTTGCCTTCCTTTGAAAACAAAAGAAAATATGATACCTACCTCTTTGCAGATATGACCCCCCACAACAAAATGTCAATAGTGCTTCTGTTTTTTAATTTCTGGAATGGCTTGAGGTGAGAGTTAACTGATACGGATTATGTATGCAGTAAGAATGTGTTCTTCCATGGAACTTGTGGGAATGAACAAAACCCAGGAAGTGTCCAGTGGGCATGTCTGCAGATGTAAGTCTGTTGGGCAAACCCACAGTTTTCAAATGCTGTTGGTCTTGCAGTGCAGAAGTTGTTGATTTTCCTGCGTGTGTGCTGGTGCCCTGCTCACCTGGCCATCCCATGCTGCTGTAGGTGTGGCAGTCATTGCTTCCTACTCAGACCTGTTGGTGGCTTTTTGGATTGGTCACAGACATCACTGAGCAGCTTTTGTACTGGGAGTCCTCAGCAGGTTGTATTTTGTGAGCCCCTGCAGGGGCAACTGGCAGAAGATGGTTTTGTGATTCCAGTGGGATTGCAGAGACTACTGCAGGGGCCACTTCAGCTGTGACCCCTGAAGTCTGAGACCCAAGAGCTACTACCCTTTCTCTTCCCCACTCCACAAAGTAGTTTTTTACCAGGCTTCCTTGAGGTACCTTTGGGTAACAGAGCTAACCTGTCTCCTCCCATCTGATTTGATTAAAATGTTTTTACAGTTATTTTAGATATTAATCATGAACGAAAAAAGGGGACTGTCCTACTTATCACTATCCATCTTGGAAGGCATTTGTTACAAATGGCTCAGTGATCAAAGCAGCACAACCCTGAATGTAAATAGCAGCAGAGGGAGGGCTAGTGAGTGAAAAGCAAGCAATTATTGCACAAGGTCAAGAGTGGTTTGTATGATGAACAAGGAAGATAAAACATCTGCAGTTAAACTGTGATTCTTGTAAACAAGAAGGCTTTTGATTTGAACATCTTGTATTTTTCAGTGGGAAGGAATTGGGGGGAAGGAAGCAATGGGTCAGTTTCTCCCTTGTGCTTGCCTGGAGATGACTTAGACCTGGTATTGTCAGTACATGCACAGTGTCTGCACTACGGGACATGGCTGTGTCACCAGCTGATCTGCAGATTTACAAACCTCTGTCACCACAGTACAGAGGTGTCCCTTCAAGTCAGCCTTCTGAAGTGCACAGTCCATCACAGGGCTCATTTTGGGAGCTGAGTAGCAAAGGAAAAGTGAGATTCTGTGTTCTTTTTGGGATTTCTTCCCCTGAGCCACCCCCCCGCCCCATTTTTATGTGGCAGATGAGACCCTTATTTGGAATGTGAGCCACTCCCCTCCTAAATAAATTAATAATGAAATAAAATTCAGTCATCTCCATTACTGCCTGGAATTTTGAGGCAGGTTTCCTCTTCAACTTGACTCCTAAAAAATGCCTTGTCAGACACAATCTGTTTCATATGCACAGGGTTGCTGATTGATCATATTTACAGTGGGTTGAGTGCTGTTGTCCCAAAATGAGAATGACACCAGTGGGTGGCTAAGCTAAGGCAGAAATTCGAGTTAATGTCTTCCTGAAAAAGTAGAGTTTACAAATTGTGGTTGAGTGTAAGGCTGTGTCCCTGCCAAGCAGCAGTTTTGCTGGAGCCCGTTGTCACAGCCCCAGTTATTCCTGATGAATAGTGTGCAAATTGGCTGCTAATTATACATGTGTTAGTGTGTGCATAAAAACTGCATGTTGACATATGGATTTAGGCACCTAAGCACTGTTTCAGCTGCATATCCATTTATACTTTTTGTGCATTATTTGTGTCCAGGGAAGTATATATTTCCAGCTCTTGAGCTGGAAATAGGAGAAATAGGGAATAGTTTTTCTGTCCAGTGTACAACGCTAATCTTCTGATAGAAATCAAGATTAAATAAGGAAGATCTATTTTCTTGTTTTTAAAACTGTGTGTTTTCATTGCCCTTGATGTAAAATAAATACATAAGTAATTCTCCAGATATGCTGCTTATCCTTAGCTAAAGACCATGCTGTCACGAAGCTTTTGTGGGGAGCAACTCATAAATTGAACTGGGTTCTGTGGGAGCAGTAGTTAAGCATTTATCACATTTAATTTGAATAATAAATGTAAAATATGAAAATACATTCTTGTGGCTGTTTGAAAGATATTCCCTTTTTTCATTTTAAAATGAGATTCAGAGAAGAGTAAAAACTTGAGAAATAGACTCTGCTTTCTCAGATCCTTGATAATTTTGAGAAAACATGGCCTGAGGGATGACCACATTTTTCAATAGTGTCAATCCTGGAAGTATAATTAGCAAATAGTTATTTGCCTGTAACTCTTTGCCTCTGGGTTTCTGAAAGCTCAGATCTTCCTTGGGTACCAATTCTAAGGGAGTGGGGTTGTGGAGTGTTTACTGCTCTTTAACACATGCATATGTTTGGCAGCTCTGCAAGGAATTTAGAAAGGGAAAAAAAGAAAATTAAACCTTTTTGACTGATCAGACTTCTGCCACCAAGCTTGCAAGATCATATATTTAAATACATACTTTGAAGAACAGAGACAGAACACATGGGGGTTTGTACCTTGTACTTGAATAGCTGTGTCTCAGCAGTTTTGAATTTACTGTCTTGAGGATTTGAATTCACTTATGTTTTACTTGAGAGTCTTTTATGCATCTCAGACACTACAGTCACATGACTGATGTGTGACCTATGCCATAAAAATTCTGTGAAAATAAATTCAGATTGTGATCTTGAGCTGAGGAAAATCTGCAGCCTGGAATTGCTATGAGATTTGCATTTCATAGTCTGCCATGTGTAGTCTGTCTTTTTTTGAAGGTCTCCACCAAAGTTTCCTGCATCTGAGAACACCAGGTGACAGTCGTGTCACCGAGCCAGCCATGGATAAGGGCCTCTTATGATTGGCAGCTGTGCAAACACAGCATAAAATAAAATAGACATTCCCTCAGTTTTGTTGCAGTTTCTCATTGCCATAACTGGCAAGGGTGGCAGAGATGTTGCACATGTTGGTTCTATTATGCCCTTTACCTTAGCAGGTATCGAGGTGGGCAGCTTCTTGAGAAAAATACTTGGAGCATTTCTTAACTTTTCTGAGGTGGTTGTGAATAGATTTTAAAGCTTTAGGATGCTCAAGTGACAAGAGAGTTTAGCTTGTTTCTTATTTATAGATTTCCATATGTGTGAATGTAGCACTTCCTGACGCATATGAGAAGAAGCTTCCTGCCCAGGAGGGACTGTCACCTTTCTTGACCTCTTCCTTTTTTAATATGCGCTCATCTCCTCTTGTGCCCTGGATTTAAACAGGAAGCAATGTGCTTGATTGGGCAGTGCCTGGCTGATGAGCTCTCCTGCAAAATGTCTGGAGTAAATCTACCTGAGTTATGACTTACAAATAAATTCATATAGCACAGCACATGCAAATTAGCTTCATCTTTGTTGCTGCTTTACCTATGGGCTATGCAGGAGCATGAGTTTGGTTTTCTGTGGAAGATGGTAGCTGCTTCCACAGAATTCTTTTTCCCCATCCTCTTAATTTTACATTTTTCAGCCAGGACTAGTGGCTGTAGTCCTGGTGAGGCTGTAGCTGCTGGTACAGTCATCACTGCTGTGACTCTAGAGCAGAGCAGCCCTGTGTTTGGGACTGGCGTCTGGTAGAACTGACTCCTTGATATCCCTTGACTTCAACAGAGCTGGTAGGGAAGGCAGAGGCTCTTCTGGAGGTTTAACCATAAACCAACCTCTTGTTTATTCCTGGGTAGGGTATTGATTAATTTCAGCAGGAGAAAGCTGGGGAGTGTGGAACTACTTAATTCTATCAGTTTGCAAATATCATGTAGTGCAACCGGGAATCGGGGCTGGGTGAATTTCTCTGCTCGGCCAATAACCTCTCAGTGTTGCTGTGCTGCCTTAGATGTGCAGGCAGGGCATTTCTCTCCAACTTAGTGCCTTTGGCTTGGACCTTTTGGGTTTTATAACCAGGAAAGGCTGCAACATTAATCTTACTTAAAGGGAGATGATGATTATTCAGCTGGGCTGACTGGTATGCTTGTATGCACAATGCCTTTCCCAGTGGGTTTTGGGCTAAACCATTGGAACAGAGAGAGCTACTGTAGTAAAACTGGAGGAAAATGAGTAGCATGTATTGATTTGATACCTGGAGAGGAATTGGGCAGAGAAGCAGTAGATATATGTGACATGCATCTCCCTCCAAGTGCCTGCTGTTCCACCAGCACAGCGGGTTTTCTGTTAGTGGCAACACCGACAAGGCACTAGTTAAAGCTGTCATTGTTTTCAGAATCCAATTTTTCAAGAGGTTTACAGCTCTGCCATTATAAGGAAAGAAAGAAATAAAGAGAGAGAAAATTCCTGAAATTGGTAAAACAGCCTTTCTAGCTGGAAAAGACATGGAATGCCTATACTTAAAACCATAAAATGGTGTGGGTTGGAAGAGAGCTCAAAGATCATCTTGTTCGAGCACCCCTCTTCTGAGCTATTGGTAAGCACTTTAAACAAAGTTTATAGTATCATTTGGTATCATGTTGAAAGTGGCTTTTGTGGAGTGTTTTAGTCTAATTGCTTCTTTTTGATAGAGAGTTCACAGACTAGAGTATCCTTAATTGAGTCCAGTTTTTTCAGCCAAACAAGCAACCTGTAGTTTCACTTTTTCCCTGTGTTCAACCTTAGTTTCAGTTAAGTTTATTTTTTGTCTTCTGTAACTCATGGCATAAATAAAACTATGAGACACTTGAATAGTTACAAAAATTGAGGTGAAGAGAAGAGTTTTTATAAAAAATACTTGGCTTTAAAAAGGTCTGCCCATAATGTTGGATTAATTTCTCCTATGCAGCCCCTAATATTGGTGGTTTTGGGCAGGACTATTCATGTCTGTGTCACCTCACTTAGTCCGACTATATTTGCCTGCTTTGACTGGCAACACCATGTATTCATCTCAGAAAATACAGAAGTGATACACATACATCAGCCTTGAGTAAGAAGGTTGAGCCCTGGACATCTGGGTTTAGAAGAATGTGAGTCTTTGGTTGAATTAAAGCATCAAGGACACGTGTGCTGTGGTAGAGGCTGACTTGCAAATGTGCTCACTTCCTTCTCACAGTCTGACCATCTGGCCCACGGGGCCTAGTGGTGGGATTCCTGCCTGCAGAGTGGGGAAACTTGTTCACTCTTAGATTTTATGTTATAGGTGTATTTTCTAAGAACTTCTAAGTTCTCAAACATCCTGGTTGTTTTGAGGATGATCTCCATCTCCGCTCAGCTTCTCTCCGTTACCTGGTGTGTCCCAAGATTCCCCTCATGCCCTTTTGCCCTTTTCTTTTCCACATGTAAAGACTTCTGGCATTTATAGAGTCTGCTTTGTAGGTGCAGGTTTTGTTTCTGAGCCGCAGTGACTGTGGTGCTTGGAAATAGCTGAATTTGAATGAAGTGCGTGCCTGGGGCTGTGTGTTCTGACTTCGTTGGCTTAGTCCTTTCTTTAAATGCTGCATGATGTAACACGCCGGATGCAAGAACTGCCTCTTGTTTCTTCATATCCACTGTGGACAGCCTGGTTGGAGTAAGGCATGATCAAAATCAGTTCTGTAATTAAGGAAATGTTGAACCTCTTGTGTGTGTTAGGCAAATGAGTTGAAGCTTTTAGCCAAGCAATTAAGTGTTAAGGTTTTACTGTAAGGTGAATGGAAACTAGATAATTTCTCCAGCTAAGCTTCCCTTAATCATTCCATTAGCACAAATTCAGGACAGTGCAGAAGGGAAGCAGCATAGCCTGATGGATAAGATAATTATTATATTATTATTATTGAAGAATATTACAGTAAGAATAAGCAGTAAAGGCCCCAGCTGAGGTTATGGTGATAATTTGATATGAGTTTTACTTCATGACCGTCAAACTCTGCTCTGGAACTGTTGTGATTTAAATAGAGTAAAAGATGCAGTGGAAAAAAAAAAAACTTTTTTGCATAGATCCAGAGCTGAGATGCAGAGAGATTAAATGCTGTGTCTTCCATGGTACCAGTGGAAGCTGAACAAGGCACTGCTGTGCGTGTGTGACATGGTGTGGGCACTGGGAAACACGAGCCCTGCTCCACTTTGAAAGGGTGGGTGGGAGAGGGTTGTGCTCTAATGCGGATGCTGGATTACTTGCATTTTCTGTTCTCATTTCCTACATCTGCTCCCTGTCAGTGTGGGTTATTTTAACTTCATGGCTGTCTTCTGTAGGGTATCAAAATACTGGATTGAGTTTGCAGCATATTCAGAGATGTAGGGACAAGAGTGCTCTCAAAGTGGCAATTTGCTGCTTCTCTTGGTAAAGTATATTAAATTTACATAAGAAATGTTATCTGATTATCTGATTTGGGAGCAAACTTTTAAAGAGGGTGGTATCTTAAGTAAAACAGTATTTCTGGATGTTGTGTTCATTTTTCCATGTAAGGGTACTTGTTTAGGAATGTATTGACCCAGTTTCAATTAATCACGTGCCTGGCATTTTTTCTTTTGGTTTTGCTGATCAAATCAATGTGATAGCCTATTTAAGGCAGCATATCTCAAGATTATAAAAAAACATGGTGGCAATTTGCAAAAGCAGGTTGTCTCTGTATCTGTGACTGATGTTTTTGGCTCTCTGTTTCCCTAGGCATTCTTGCCAGCATTCGTGTACTCATTGAAGGTGTCTCCACTCATAGAAAAAATAAGTGATCACAAGGATTTTAAGAAGCTTCTCAGGACACGGAATAACGTACTAGTGCTCTATTCCAAGTCTGGTAAGTCTTTTTTTTTTTTTTTTTTTAATGTTACAGCTCTTTATGCCCAGCAAGGTGTGTACCAAGAGGCTTCTATATGACTGCAAAGACTTCTTCAGGACTGGTGTCCTTTGTTTTAATTCAGAGGGTCCTGATGTTTCAAGATTGGAGTCATCTTAATTCAGCCTTCTAATTGCTCTGTCACATTGGCAGAAATGTACTTTATTCTGGCTTTGTCTCCAGAACTGGCTCCCTGTAATAAGAGCTTTCTGGTGTGTTTATCACAGTAGTTTGCAAGTTTTGATTTCCTGGTGACACTGAAAGGCGTAATGAATAGTTACAGTACTGAAATCAATCCATCTTTGCTTCTGACAGTTTTGAGTGTCCCATGGTTGTCTTTCAGCTTTAATTAAAAAAATATAAAAATAAAAAAAGAACTGTTGTGTAAGATGGAAAGTGACTCATTTCACATTATGCCACCTGTCCCCTTGAATCTTTTTCTTGTTTCCTCTGTCATTCAGGCTCACCTTTCTGGCTGTTTACTAAACTGTTTGCTTTTCCTTTGCTCTGTTCTGATCCTGCTGTACCTTTTCTCCTTTCTTGCCTTTTTTTTTTTTTTTTGGGAGGTGTTTTGTGTAACACCATGTAAAATCAAGAAACTATCTTTAAACTCTATACACAAGTGCAGAATGCTTTTGTGAATGTGGAAGTCATTGGAGAGCAAGAAGTAAAACATATAATTAAGATGATTTTCCTTCGTGCTGTATTGTTTTTGTTTCTTCCTTCTTCTTCTTGTAGGCAGACAGGACAAGATAATGCCTTGTTTGGGTGTTGGGTCCTCCTTTTCTGACCTTTTCTGTTGCAAAGGTCTTCTGTCAATTAAACACAGTGATGATAGCATTGCTCTGGGTTCATGGTGTATCAAATTGGAGCAGCATATAGAGACAAATATCCTCCTCCCTCTGCCCCCCAGTATCAAAGAATTTTGCAGACAACGATATGCAGGTGCTGGAGTAATTAACTTTATTTCCTAAAGATATGCTTATTCTGAAACAGTTAAAATTATATACGTGGCTTATATTTTTATTAAAATACTTGTGTTTTGCTATAGTGGAGAACTTTGAGCACTTGAACTTGGCTAAATGGTTTTGTAGTAACAGGTTCAAAGTGAAAATCATAAAAGAGTTTCTAATGCTTTTTGATTTTTGAAAGGAACACTTTAGATAAAAAGACGTCTGTATTATTCAGCTTCTTAAAGGGAAAATTTTCTTTTTACGCTTAATATTTTAAGTGGTGGTTGCTTTCATTTTTAGCAGCATAACCAGAACACTTCAGCTGTGACACTCATCTAATAAATGTTGCCCTATGGGCATTGTTCAAAAGCCATGTTATGGAGATTTCTTTTTTTCTGTTTTTGTTCTTTAATTGGTTGGTTTTAGCAGTCTAAAGCATTGCATGCAGAGCTGACTGTGGAATTAATGTTTCTTCCTGGAACAGTGATCCTTGCACAATTAGAAATCTCTTGCCCAACAGTCACCCAGAAAGAGGGGAGGGGAAAAAAAGAGATGGGAATTTGGAGGTGTAATTTCAATCCCATATATACATCCCCCAGCTGTGATGAGATGTTGGCTGGCATCTGGGCAATTGCATGTTCTGGGTATTGGGGTGTGAGGGTTTCTGGAGAGCTGATACGTGTGGGTTGGTGTCTCTGATGGCATCAGGCCCAAGCAAATCTGTCAAATACAAAGAGGCTGTTTCTGGCTCAGGAGATTGTTGAGGTAAAAATTGTAAAGGTTTAGGGATTATTTGATGGGCTATCCCTACATGCTGGCTCTGCTTGTCTACTCTGACATCTACAGGCCCTCACTTCCTCAAATGCTGGAGACAAGATATTGGTCTACAGAAGCATTCTGTCTGTCCCAATATTGCCATTCTTACATTCAGTTACTTGAAGTAGTTGTGGAGATCTGGAAGAGGCTCTGGGTTTCTATTTTCTGTTTATTGAGGAAGGAAGCAGTTCCTGTTAGATTTTTTGGGGGAATGAATACTTATTTTTACTGCTATATTTTTCTTTCTTCTGTTTATTTTTAATACCATTTATAAGACTCTTTTGGAATGGTAGTGTTTTGCAAAACCTATACATGTGGCACAGCATTATAAAAGTCTCTGTTGGGTATTTTTAATACAGCCAGTACTTGGAAGGACCTTTTCTGGGTAGTGCTCATGACTGTTGGTTTGGGTATGTCCCAGGGTTATTATGAGGATAAAGTCTGTTACTTTCTGTGTATGGCTGGGATAGAATTAGGGAGGCAGAGATGCTGAATGACTTGCCCTTACGGCCGATGAAAGTCCTAAATGAAATTGCTCTAATTAGCAGGCTGTGGTGCAAACTGGTTCATGCCCAGCCACAGGGAAGAAGGCGGTGTTGGGATGGAAGCTGTAGGAGAGGACACATTATAGCTCTGTAAATGCAGCTCAGGGAGCGTGTCTGGAAATACCAATTTCAGTGTATTGTTTAAGGGGTAGAGGGAAGGAGCAACCCAGCTTCACCTGCAGCCAGCTTTCCTTCTAGTTTACAGAAGATTTTACTGATCCCTGTTACACTGGTTTCTTCAAATGAGACAACATGTTCTTGGGGTGCTTTGGCACATAGAAATGCAACATTGTGTTGTTTTATGTAGAGTGGTAATGCTGTTATTAATTTAGTTTTATTGTTTAATTTTGTCTTCCAGCCACTGCTGCTGAAAGCTCACTCAGATTACTGTCCAATGTGGCCCAGGAGGTGAAAGGACGAGGTACTATAAGCTGGATAGACTGTGGGTACGTGTCATGCTCTTTTCCTTCTTATTTTCCCTTTCCCCTTTTGGCTTTTATTGCTATCTTAGCTTTTTTGATGGCTCTGAAACTTTTTGCCTTTAAGTGGACCACATAATTCTGTGTAGTTTCTTCTATAGGAAGCTTTATATATTACCATCTTATCTTCCTTTGAACGAGTGAAGGGGAATATTTTTTTTTTCCTTATGGCTGTTGTTACTTCTCTGACACCATGTTTTCCAGCCTGAAGCTGAGACCCGGGCTAACATTGCCTTTCATAGGTGACACACAGGGTGCAAGCTTTTTTTCCACAAGCCAGGGGAGGAGGAATCTCACACGTTGTGCCTCAGCTGGAGGGCAATGCAGTTCTGCTCTGACAGCAAATGTTGTGTGAGCAGTAAGCTATTTGCTTGGTTTTGAAGCATCCACCCATTTGTGTTTCTCAATAAAATGTGCTTTCTTTTAAAGACCTTCCTCTGTGCTGGCATAAGTTCTGGCAATTTTTAATGTGAAGGCAAAGAAACTTGTTTTTGTAAGTGGTTGTGTGTGGGGGGAGGAATGAACAGGTGTGTACTTTCTGGTTTGCAGATGTGAAAATCTCTGCTGTGGTTCAACTCAATAACAGTTTCCTTGTGGTTTTAGCTTGTGTATCGTAGTGCCCCTGCAGCTTTGAGAGCTTTGCCTGCAGGTGGCAAGTTCCCCTTCCTGCACTGCAGAGGAGCAGCTTGCTGCCTACCTGTGTGTTTGGGTGGATTGCCATGGTATGAACAGATTGTACACTGTGCACAAATGTAAGTCAGCTCTGCACATCATGTGGCTCCCTTAAAATTACACTTTTGAAACTAACCCTCATCCATCAAACAGTGACCCAGAATAAGTCTTTGGTAAATTGGAAGTAAATGTGGGTTTGTGATTATTAACCTGTCCTGCTCTCCCCCTGCCATCAGGCAGGTATCTCTCCTGTGGAGTCCTCTGCCTTCTGTTTGCATTCTGCTGGGCTCATCCAAGTGCACACACACTTTCATCTCTGCCCAACTGGTGGGGACTGAGTTCCAAGTCATCTGCTGGCAGAAAGCAGGGCTGTTCCTCAGAGGTCAGTGAAGCCTGCACCACCTGCCACCTGCTGAAAAGCCAGTGGATAAATTGTATTGACTCTGACAAGGTGAAGGTTGTGAGGAGATCTGGCATACCTCTGAAATCCATGAAAACCAGTCTTCATCTCTAACAAAAGCAGTGATAAGTAGTTTTTTGTTGTCAACAATGAGGGCTAGCAAATAGGATACTGAGCCAGCCTCTTGGCTTCAGTTTCTAATCAGTTTCTCTTTATGGACTGCTTGCTACCTTTTTGTGTCTTTTGTTTTAGGCTACCTCTGTGTTGGGGGACTTACTGTTTACTCTCTGTGTGTGTATGTGGTATATACAAATGCTGGATGATGAGGCTGTTCAGCTGGCCCTTCAAAATGCTGCTGTAATACAACTAAACAAGAACTCCGTTCAGGATTTATTTTAGTTCTGGGTTGGAGAAGGAAAGATTTGGTGTTTAGGACTTCAGTTTGAAATCCAGGGAAGTTTTGGCACTTAGTTCAACAGGTCAGTCTCCACTCCTGAGATTGTAAGTAATGGTGATGGGGAGGGAAATGTACTGTTTGGTTTTGCTATAAAATAAACTTCAATTAATCAAACCCTAATATACTCTGATTTATGTTGACATCTAGACCAAACTTTGTTATGGAAGCTACATGCAAGAAATGTATTTTCAAGTCTCTCCCATGCAATGCTTCAATACTTTTCATAGGAAGCTTGGTACTTGCAGTGCCTTTCCTCTCACCATGAGGGGGAAATACTGAAAGGTGAATTAATCTTAGACAGTGAAGCAGTGTGGTGAAAGTCATGCTGTAAAGGGTTGGGAGACCTGGGAATAGATTGGTAGGTTCCCAAAATTTTCTTTGACACCAGTAGTGCTACAATCAGATTATCACTTCCTGAGAGGTAGGCAGTGACCAGGATGTTGTAACATGGCAATAGGTGTCATTCTCTCTTTGAGGGTAAAGCAGAGCTGTCTTTCATGTCTTGTTTGGGAAGAACCTGGAAAAAATAGCTGGGCATTTTTCAGAGATGGACTTCTAGCTCTTCTATCACTCCTGCTAAGGGATACCATAACAGGATCTGCAAACTTGTTTCATGGGGCTAGGTGGGTTGGAAGACTGGCTTGTGGTAAAGGAGGTCTTGGTAGATGCAAAAAGAAACCCTAAAGAAATAGTCTGAGCCTAAACCAAGTTTTGTGGTTGATTTGCTTGTTAAGCTTTTGAAGCATTCTGAAATCAATCTAGTAGTGTTGAGGTAACTTTTAAACAATTTTTTTTTCATGTTTTTTCCTTTGCTTATTGCTTTTTAAAAAATTGTATACAGGTGGCTGCACCACAGTGCCCACCTTGCTGCAGTGCCAATACCAGAGGCTGCAGTAGTGCAGTCTGCCCCAGGTTGTGGAGGGCCAGTTGTACGGCCTGGACAGCTGAGTCCTACCAGAGTGGCTCAAGCCGTTCTCCTGCAGCAAATATGCTGAGAGGCTTATTTGCAAGTCTTCATGCCGAAACAAACAGCACACAGATGCAGGGATATTTACAGCACAGGCTCAATTTGTTTTACAAATACTGACAAGAAATGTCTTGTTTGGCAGCAATATTTAGCGGGAAATTTTGGCTTTGCTCTTCACATCCTGCTGTACTGGGCTTCTTTGCCTTCGGATCCAAGCGTTGGCAGGGCTGGCATACATGCAGCGTTGTGGTTTGTGCCTCTGCTTCCCCGTGGCGATGACAGCAGCCTTTTCTTTCCTTTTTCTTTACTGACGGTGCTTTTTTTTGTTACTTGTCATTCTCCTTCCCCTTGTTTTCAAGAGAAGGCAAGAACATTCTGCTGCATGGACAGAGATCAGTGTGGACTGCTAAGTCTCAGCAGCACGTTCTGTATTTCATGCGGTGGAGGGGAGTGTGCAGGTTTGTGGCTGGAAGTGTGGCATTCAGGACTTCCTGAATGCTGGTCTGCATGGAAACCGTGCTCCTTGGCCTTGGCTTCTGCTGTATCTGTGGTATAGGACAGAGATTAGCTTTGAGCTTCAGTTCCAGGTCGAGTGGTCTCAGGGAGAGAGGGAAGTTAGTTTTTCAGCATGATGTGGGGAAGTACTTGGTTTCTTGCTGAGACAGTGTCGAGTAGAGGAGGTTGCCACTTTGTCACTTGGAGGCAGGGTAGCAGAGATCCCCAGCGTGCTGGGGCTTGGGAAGTGTAGGGCTGGAAATGCCATGTGCCTGTCTTTCCTGCACAGCTGGGCTCACTTGTGCCGAGTGCCATGCTGGAGTGTGACCCCCCTGCATGTGGCACTGTAGATAAGCTCCTCGTTCAGGAGAGCTCAGTCAGTTCCTGCAGATCCACGTCTCCTTCTAGAGATGAAGGGGCAGCTCGAGAATTGCTCCCAGCATTGAAGTGGTCACCATTTGCTGCTGTGTGCTGAGATAGCATACGTGGCTCTGTACATGCTCAAACGTGAAGCTATTTCAATTGTGAATGAAAGACCCAGCAGTGATGTGACAAAAATATGTTTTATTTTAGCCTTTACATGTTTTAATTAGGAAGTCTTTGCTGAGGCGTTTGACGTTGAATGGATGGTGGTGTGAGAGACAAGAGAACTAATTATGCCTGATGAGATGCATGGTATTGGGGATGGAGCACAACATTGCAGGTTGCTAAATCTTCAGGGTTCCAGAGAGATGGAGCAGGTACCTTGGGAGCAAGTGTTCTGGGGCTTGTGTCTGGGGACATGCCACGTTAATAGGAGCTGGGAGTCACAGCTTCTGTTCCTGACTCTGCTAATGAGTCACTTCTTGTTACTTTGTGCAGTTACAAAAGGTGTATCTGTTTTCCAGGCAACTGGGTAAATATTGCCTGATTCATTAGTCAATGTTTATAAAGAGTGTGGAGAGCTTTGAAAGGAAAAATGCCACAGCAGCATGAATGGGTGCTCTTTAGGGCATTCAGGTGAAATTGGAATGGGCATGTAAGAAAGCAGGAGGTTGTGCTATTTATTGAATTATTTTTTTAGTTGTAAGCTGATAGAAATTTGGAAGATTGAAGGGCATCATAGGGAGTTGAAAGCTTAGGATATCTGCAAAAAAGCACAAAAGGATGTGATATTTTCTATCTCAGAGACTGGCTGGTGCTAACTCTGGTTGGGGTTTGTGCTGCAGAACCTCTGCATCCCCCTGATCTCACAAAACCTCAATTTTTTAAGGCCTGGTAAAACTGGAGGTAAGCACTGATGTGGTCAAGTAAAAGAGGAGTTTTGTTAAAAATAGAAACTCCTGTGGAATCCTTGTGGTGGCAAGTAAAAGGTACAAAGTAATGTGCTTGGGAACACAGTAAGATGGAATTACCTTTTGAGTGAAAGACAAAGTTGCTGCTGCTTGTATTTAAAGCAGGTGAAGCTCTAGTCTCAGTTTGTGATGTCCTGAGGTGTGGTTTTGAAGAGTAGTCATTACAAAGTTATTCTCTAGCCTTGTTAAGTGAGTTTTGTGATAGACAACAGTGTGGCCAAGGACCGATGTTACTTGGAAAAGTGTAACTAGTTTGGGTGACATGGAAATAAAATAAAATGGCTTTGTCGATGAGAAGAAAATGTGTTTGGCAGGTTATTAAGCACTCTATGGTCAGGTGCAGCTTTGAAGAGGTTGAAAGTAGCTCTCTCCATCATGAATATGATTTAGGGAACACTCCTGGGTTTTCCAGTTATTAAATTGTCTCATGTTTTTATTGACTATAACTCCTGCCCAATTGTGGATTGGTTTTTTTTAAAAAAACACCCATTTCTTTGGCTTTGGGTAATTATTCTCTGCTCAAACTTGCATGATTCCCTTTACTGTAGGTCCCAAACATAAACAAAGCTGTGTGATTTCCATCTGCTGTCATAGCGCTTGTGCTTGGCTTTAGCACATCAGACTGCTAGGAAGAGGAAATGCCATCTGGTTAAAATGACTGACTAATTTTTGTTTGGTTTTAATCCCACTTTTTCTGCTTTTGTGTGTCATTCTTACAGTCCCTTTTGTGTGTCATGTGCATCATTCTTGTAGTCCCCATCCCCAATCATTACTTGTTATTGTAGCAGTCCCATGACACTTAGCATAAAGGTGAGACCATAATTTGGCTGGCAAAGCAGTACATTCAAACCTACACATGCTTCTTCACAAGAGAGCCAAATCTATAGAGTATTTGTCTTTTCTGGGATTTTCCCTAATATCCCTGTTTTTTTGTCTTTTAGATGTGGTTTTCCCAAATTTCTAATTTCCTAATGCTTAGATACAGAAAGGCTTTACCTATCCACACAGTCATAAATGAATGTGTTTAATGCTTTGACATAGCAGGGAGAAATTTCAGAAATAAGGCTGGCAGTACAGATGGTGTTAGAGTAATTTTGCTCTCTAGTTTTTGCCTTCATCCTGTAAAGCCACTCAGAAGTAGGATTTATTTAGGAGAATAAGTCTACTCATCTTTGTACTTGTAGCTGAATTTTAAAGCTGATAAAAAGCTTTGAAATTACAAATAAAACTGTCCAGACCTAATAGAGAGAGAAAAAAGAATGGAGGAATGCTGGTCTTGCCCTGGTACAGCCCTTTCCATCCAAGCAATTTGTGGTGTCTGGTATTTCTGCATTTTCCTACAGTAGCCTTGAAGGTGAAGGGCAGCTCAGGAAAGGATGGCTCATAGTGCCAGCCTGGGGGAGGTAGCAGGGGCTCTGTTTGCAGCTGGTCCAGGGGAGGTAAGGCAGGTGTCCCTCAGGAACACTTTGCAAGTGAGTTATACTGCCAGTGTGGTCCTTGTGTGAGTGCCATTTATAAGGGCAAACTGCATTTACAGCATAGATTTTCGATGCCTTCCTCCTGTCTGTGTCATAACCTGTCTGTGTGGTTAATGCTCATTCACATTAAAGCCTTTTTATTTTACTATAAGAGCAACCATGCAGGAATCTGAAAAAAAATCCTTTTTTAAGTAAGCTCCCAGTTCCTAAGTTAAACCCATTCAGTCTGGTGTATTGCATTAATTCGGAAACCCAGAGCAATTACCTAAATCCACAGTAGTGGTTGGGTGTATGAGCCTGAGCTCATGTCTGTTTCACCCTAAACTTGAGTATTCTGTGGGTTTTGCCTAAACTTGCTCATTAACCAAATCTTCAGCGTTGCTGCTTTTCAGACCAAAATGAAGAGTAAGGAAGCTCAGATTTAATGTAAAAGAAGTCACCTCTGTTTTTCTGCACCCAGTAATTCAATTAAAACATCCTCTAGCATCCATCCTCTCCAGGCCCATGGTGCAACTAAAGGTCATAAACGGGTGTACAAAGGGCTGCAGCATCTCTGTGCCCATGGGTGACATGTTGAAAACCTGCATTTTGGGGTTCTTAGATTCCTGTGAACTCTTCCTGTGAAAGGCAGAGTAGTAATCATCTTGCATCCCAGGTTAGGACAGTGTTCCCTGTGCAATGTTGTGGGATGAGGGAAGCTGCTGCTTTGAGTTTTTGAGAATTTGAGTGTTCGGTGATTTTAGAAGTTCCAACAAAGCCTTTGGTAGCTCTTGTGAATGTGTTTACCTTATTTCTTTGCAGGTATGTGGGCTGCCAAGTGCTTCTTGCTAATTTATATTTCCTTGGAAAGTACTGTTCATTATAACTTCTTGACTTTCTGCAGAGGCTGGAGCTTATAATTTTCTCCCTTAATTGTTTTAGCTTGACGATATGATGATATGTGTTACCTCTTTGTCTTGATTTTCCTTCTGTTTTTTGGCTTGCTCTTGCTTGCAGTAAGAATTAATCTCATGGGTTTTAATTTTCAAAAAATACTTCTTTTTAATCTTATTCCTCTAGATCTCTGGCCTCTCTAATTGACTAATGGGCACAGGGAGTCGTTTGTATTGGGTGACAAGTGGTGCTGGGTCTCCACAGCACATGGATTATTCTGTTTGCATTCCTGGCACGTTCCAGGGGAGCGTTTGGAGCAGAAGGCTGCAATCATCTGCAAGGTGATTGCAATCCCCCCTTGAAGTAGGGGTTTTTGCTGCATTCTAGGGGGTAAAATCAGGTCCTAAATTCACATGAGACTGTCCCATTCATCTGCTAATCCTTATCTTTAATTCTTTCCAGCAGTACATTTTCTGGTTTTGGCTTTCACGCTCCCCCATCCCTTAAAAGATTCAAGCTTTTCATGTGCTGCACTGTTTGACTGGTTCATTTGTTCTGTGCTGTGGAAACCCGTTGCTCTTGTTACTTGTTCTAGAAGATAATTTCCATCAGGAACCCAGAATGGGTGCAAAACATTTCTTTTTTTTTTCAGGACAAATCTTGTGTTTAAGCTTCCTGTGGTCATTACTTCTGCATTCGTTTCTCCTGGTCCTGTTCCTATTTTGGTGCCTGCAGGTCCTTAAACCCCACTCAGGAGCAGAGTATCTAAGTGCCTTTCTGCACTGATGGCTAAGTATGGATTTTCTGTTCAAGTAGGTGTAAGCCATTACCATCCAGCTCTTTGGAGAAGTGCAAGCTAGCTTGATGGTTTGAGAAGTGATTTTTTCCCTAGTATTTTTTTTTTATTTCTGATTTCAGATCAGACTCAAGAGAGTGTTACACGAAGGTGTGGGATCGTTGCAGAATATGAGGAGCCTTGCAAATGTGAAATACTGTTAGCAGCAGTAGTTGTGGCAACTGCTGGCCTGGAATGGGAGAGAGAAGTGAGGATGATGGGGAGACAGGCCTGCAGTCTGAGAAGAGGAGAGTTTTGCTAGAATCAATCTGGTTTTGCTTGGTCAGCAAAGTACACAAACTGCTATATTGTAAATAGATCCCACAACGCAGTCTTTGTTGGAGGGTGGAATTTATAAGACAGAGAGTAAGTCAAAATCCTGTGTTGTCCCCAACAATGGCTAATGATTTTCCTTTTTTTATTTCAAAACTTCATAGGAGCACATCTAACTACGAGTGACTGTTAATGACTTCTCTTTCAGATTAGGTTTGCAAGTGCAAATGTATTTCTTACTTTTTGGAGGCTTGAGGAAATTTTTGCTGTTAACACTTCTTTTGCTGCTTTTTTGGGGTCACAAGCTCAATTAGTTGTTTGGCAGGATCTCAACTCCATGCTTTCCCAGGATGCTCATCAGTCTGTTGTCTGGAGAGTGTATTCTATGGAAGGTAGCCAGAGGGTATTGCAGATGCTGTGCATTGGGCTGGGAAACCCTGTTTGATAATTCACTTCTGATAGCTGGACTGAAATTGCAGTTGAACTTCCCTGAAGTTATAACTGGAGTGATGGTTTTTACTATAACATAAAAGAATGAAAGCACCTGAACAATGGAGACAAGAATGAGAGGACATGCTGGTAACAAGATGACAGCTTTGACTGGTACCTTCCAAAGCTTTTCCAGTGTTGGGAGCCCTGCTTTATAGGCAGTCTTGCTTCTGCTTTGCTGTATTCCCTTGCTCTTGGAGCCTACTCTTGCTCCTTACCTGCTCAGTTTTGTCCCTTCCAGCTGTTGGGACAGTGACAGTGTTTGTTCTGTCACAGATACAACAGAGCCTCCATTGTATTAGAGTCTACAGGCACAACAGTGATATAAGGGACTGCTGAAGCATCGTTTACTTGGATTGTTGAGCCCTGTTTCAGATGGTGAGGTGTACAGATAAAAGAGAAAACCTGTTTAGAAATCGTGAGGTCTGTGGGTTGCATGTGGTTACATCATATGCTGGTAGAGGACTGAGATAATTTTTGTGCAGGCACATTTACTGACCTGGTTACTTGAATTGGTTCTGTCAGCATTTTTATTAATTACTTTTCTTGTGCCTGGAAACCCTCTATGTATGGGTGAAAAAGAAAGCAGGGTGCACTCTGCACTGAGAAGTGTTAAGGGATGCCAGGGCAGTGGCATGGAAGTGATGTGGCCACACAGCATGTGTACACTGTGCTGTTACATTGGCAGCTGGAGACATGAATGTTTTGGGATGGCATTTTTGTCATTGCTGAAGAGGGGATTTGACAGTTGTTCCAAATCCTTCCTCTCCAGAGATGTGGTTGTGGGGCTGTTTTCCTGTCTTCATGAGAGGTCAATCGGCAGCATTACATAATAAGGGAAATAATTAGGAAGCTGTAAAAGATGTTATATGTGCTGAGGACAGAGAATGGTGCTGAGGATGTTTGCTCTTAGCATGTTCCTTTGGGACCTGACTGGACAATATTTGAATTTGCCCCAGGGAGGAGGTTTTGCACTTCCACCTCCATGCACCATTTTTTACTTGGCATCCATCCATCTTGGACTTGGTTTAGATTTAGAAACTATGTGGACTTAACTGTAGCAAAACCCTTGGGTCTTATTTTGTGTTCCTTCTGTCTAGCTTTTGTCTTCCGTTCCTTCTCTCTCCAAATTACCTTGACACATTGCTGCAAAAGCCTTTTTCTCTGTTGCTCCTCCTACCACTGAGGACTGCCATCAGTATTTCTCTCTGCTTCTCCATCCTTATGGCCATGAGTGTCCAGGTCTATGGGCAGTCCTGGACAGGCAGAGCATCTTGTGCCACTCCTATGGAATGGCTGTGACACGTCCCCTTCCGGAGCTGGCTGCACTGGTGGTGAGCCAAAGGAGGCCAGATCTCCTTCAGGAGTCCCTTGCCACCCTCCTGCCCCGGTAACAGCTGGCTGCCTGTGCTAAGGGATTACTCACGCATGCCAACACTGACAAGGGACCCCAGAGGTTTACAGGGAGTGCTCCAGCTGGGCTTCCTGCCAGCCCCATCATAACCCCCAATGACAGAAATGTGTCCTGGTGGAGGAGATGGGGACGGGAATGGAGAGGAGTGAAGCGTGCACGCGATCTTTGCAATGCACGCTACCTCTGTTGTTATTTATGCTTCTTGCTTAGGTCAGCTTGGATCATTCATTGTATTTTTCTTTTTACCAAGCTGTCATAATGTCTTCACTTCTCCAGCAAAGGCACATTTTGGAGCCGTGGCTTGGTTCTGTGGAAGGGGAAGAGTAGAGAGCATGCCTGTGGGAGTAGATGGAAGCTGTGCCATTGTGCCACTTAAGGTTTGACCTTATTACCACATAGACAGCTGCTGGTTAGGTCCTTGTGGTATTGCAAATAGGTCGATGTTCTGGATGGTTTTCCAGGGAGATAATGCTGGATTATTGTAGGACTGCCTGCAAGGGTCCCTTCAGCAGTAACACAGCAGGGACCAGCTAGGGTTCAAATTGCTCTGGACAGAAATGGCAAGAGGCAGCCAAGGATGGCTGCTGGGGACACATTAATGACCTATCCTCAAGCCAGTATTTCCTGAGCCTGGTGCCTTTGTCTGGCGTGGCTTAGCTTGGGTTGATAGAGTGCTGATTTTGGGAGTAGTTTCTGGCTTCTTAGGTTGTGGTTTGATGTTTTTGTTTTGTTTTTTTTTCTTTTTTTTTTCTTTTTCCTTTTATTTCCTGTTTTGATAGCTTTTTTTTTTTTTACTTTTAGTCATTATAACAAACTCTTACACTGCCTCTTCAAGTGATATAATTAAATTGCAAGAACTGGAGTCCTAATTACCCTCTCCCATGTGAGCGCTGAGGAGCTCATCTTCAGAGGCTGTTGGCTGAGATTCAAAAGAGACAAATCTCAGAGCAGGCTGCATCTGTGTTGATATTTACTCTTATTAAGAATAATGGTCATTACCAAGTGATATCAGAGCAGGTTGCTCTTTGCAGGTTATCTTTCACTCTCTCTAAGTGAAGGCAGAAGGAAAAGCAGAGGGGTCCATCTCTGCCATTTCTGTACATCTCCTTTTCTGCGTTTTCCAAATAATTGTTAGCATAGCATCTGAGCTGGTGGGTCTGGCATGTGCAAAAATCTGCATTGATGCATGAAAAAATTACTGATACATATTTAGACGTGTCCTATTCTTGGAATTTGCTCCTCTTCTCTCCCGTGCATCAGTGCAGATAGCTTGCATAAATAGGCTTAATTCTCAATGCAGTGGTGCAGAGAATCTGCCCACTAAATGGTAGGAGACATACTGGAGCAAACTGCTGCTTTCTTTCCTCTGATAATGACTGTGCATTCAGGCAGCTGTGTGAATCTCGGCAAATGGAGAAATCCTGAAAGCAGGGCACACTTAGATCCAGTAAAATAGCTATTCTTATCTTTCCTTTCTTTTTTTTTTAATAGAAACTCATGCAAACAGAAAATGAATTGATAGGAGTTGAAGTAGTAGGAGTTGCTAGCTGCATACTCACAGGTATAGATCAGTAATAATGCTTTGTAGCTTCTTTCCACTATAAACCCTTCAGAATATTAGTATCCATTCAGATCTCTAAATGACACATAAGGGAAAAGTACACTTTCTTCCCCACATGGTTAGTTGTTGCACCACATAGGTGGTAGAACAGGCACAGGATTCTCCTACCTGGTTTAGTCCTCTGCTTAGACCAGAACAGTTGTCTGCAGATCTTGGGGTTTCACAGACCCTGTTGCTGAGGTTTCAGCATTACACTTGTTCACATCAAGCACATAACATTTGTCTTGGCAAAGCTGAGATAGCCACAGATACACCTGCACACTGGAAACTTTTGGGAGTGTCTAAAAGAGCATTTACAAATGTTGACTGTTGTGTGAGCTGACTGTAGTTAACTGCCTGGCAGTCAGCTACAGCAGGGCCACAAGAACTTCTCTGTGCCTCTGAATCTGCACAGGGTAAAACAAAAGGATGATCTGAAAGTGGTGTCTTCTCTGGAGATTCCTTGACCTTTGAGTCATTTAGGTTTAGCCCATTTAGGGACCATTGGAGAACTGCACAGGAGAGAAGACAGAATGTTTCCGACCCATGGGTTTGATGTCGCTGCAGGCTTTTTGTATGAACTCCATGTGACAAACATGGTGTTTTGGCATAACTCCAAATCCAGGGCATTTGTTCCATAGTCTAGTTTTGTTACAAGGAGACACAAGTGTTACAAGTGTCCACATTATTCAGTTCTCAAGCTCAGATCTCCAGCCTCACAGAGAAGCAAAGACCGTGTTTATGGATTACAGTGATGTTAAAATGCAAAACTGACATGAATTCAGTAAGACTCTTCAGATAAATACACTTCTGTTCAATTGAGATTACAAGTGCTCCTTCCTGGTGTGGTAGCTGTGTGCTTTGTTAGTTCCTTAAAATTCTCATTTCTTATCTTCAGCATAATATTCTGATTTTGCTGCATGTGTCCCTGGCACATTCCTCCTTTTTTTTCCAGAGGAATTTGGGAAGTTTCCACTAAGGTGCATTCTCACTTGCAGCTCACTGTGAACTTGGTGTTTGTTGTTCTTCACATTTGTAGAAAGGCAGCTGGAGAAAATTGGAGAATTAGCACCAGTGCTGGCAGCACACTTAATTTGGTGGGACTCTTGCAAGCTTTGCATCTTGTTGTCTCTAATGAGTTTAAACTTGATGGGTTTTCAGTGTTTCATTTTCTAAATTGATTTATCTGCGTAAAAGGTACAAGTTGTCCTCTGCTGGGAGCAAGTTTCCGAGCTGTTTAATCTTGCTGTTTGTCAGTGCAGAGAACAGCCTTGTCAATGTGAATCATCCTCTTTTCTGTTTTGCTCATCTCCCCAGATCTTTGACCAACTTCTTATTCACTTCAGCTTGAAGTCTCCTTAAGGCTTCACTCCTGCACTGTTTAGGAGAGCTGCTAGGCCATGAAGACCCTTTACCTGCCCACTGAAACAAAAGCATTTGCAGTTCTTTCCCATAACCCTTCTCTCTTCTTCAAGCCTGATCTGGTGCTGGAATTCAGTCTTGTTCAATTTGAAGACCACCTCCAGCAGGTCTGTCTGTTGATACCTCCCTCTTTCTTTAAGAGCTGTTTTTGCCTCTGTTTTCCAGGTGTGGCTCCAGGACACATCTTTCATACCTAGAATTAATGGGGTTGCTGGGCTTGGGGCTCCAGAATTTCAACTGGTGTTTGTTTTCTGCAGGACATTTTTGAGGCTAAACACTTGTGATTTGGATTTGGACAAATGAACATGGGTTTTTTTTGGCTTTCTATTATCTTCTGCCAAATGTAAAAGCTGACCTGCTCTTTCCTTTTGAATCTTTTAACAAACAATGCTCTTTGACCACCACCCTAACAGTAGCAGGGTCTTACTGAAATTTGGCTTCTTAAATTTTATGTTAATCCCATGGACAGAAGGTCTGCTGAAGTTCTTGGACATGCTGGAATGAGCTGCTTCTCTACTGGTTAGGGCTTGGCTTTGGAATGTAAATTTAACACAGTTCACTGTGTCCTGACCAAGCAAACAGAGAAA
Organism: Vidua macroura; assembly: GCF_024509145.1. Taxonomy (NCBI): domain Eukaryota; kingdom Metazoa; phylum Chordata; class Aves; order Passeriformes; family Viduidae; genus Vidua; species Vidua macroura. The sequence goes on from NC_071577.1 coordinate 30,056,223, forward strand.
TTAAATTGACTAATGGAGCTTTTCACAATGCTTGTCCCACAAACTTAGCTAAACAGCTTCCAAATTACTGTTAGTTTGGATTAATTGCTGATGATTGCTGACCACAGCAATGAGTTCTCAGGACTTAATGCATTTGATTTTCTTTTTTGGTAACCTTTCTTCCAATATGTGTTTCTTGCAGTGATACTGAAAGCCGAAAATTATGCAAGAAGATGAAGGTAGATCCTAATTCAAAGGAGATGGGAGTGGATTTACTCCATTATAAGTGAGTGCTGGGCTGGGATTTGTAGTTCATAATTGTTGATGCCCCCATTAAGAGTGTTCTTATTTCAGCCCCATGCTGCTGCAGCATTAAGATGACTAATTTTTTATCCTATGAAATTAATTGCTGTTTCTTCAGTTTGCAAGCATGTGTTATGACAGAAGTTGAGTTAAATTTATTCTGCTGATGAACAGAGAACACTAACAGCACGAGTGAGTTAGTCAGGGAGAGTTGTCCAATGGACTGAAACTGCCCAGTGCAGGGGGCGGATGCCTGAGATTTGAGTTCTCTTGCATTCTGTCACTTGCCTGCTGGCATGTGCCTTGGACAAGTTGCTTCACCTCCCTCTGCCTTTCTGACTTGAGATAGCCCTTCATAATATGAGTGGAGAAAGGCAAGTGTTATGAGACAGCAAGGTATTTTTCTTCCTGAAAGTAATAGGAGTGGGAATAATGTTAGGTACACCAAGCAGCTGCATCTCCATCTCCAAAGATCATGCCTTAGTAAATAATCTTGTTAAAGTGTCAGGGAGGAAATTATTTACTGGGAAACTGTTTTCTTTACACTGGGTTTGCACCCTCCCTTTTTCCTTCCTCTCATTCTCCCCACCCCACCCCCCCTTAAACTACTGTACTGTAAATTCTGCTTAGTTCTATGGCATCAGCAGGATGATGTTATTCTGGTTAGTGAGAAGTCAGGAAGACTAGCTGTATGAATTCTAGAAATGTTACTGTAAGTTAACACTATTCCCCACTCCTCATTTAACAGGGACGGTGCATTTCATACTGCATATAACAGAGCAGTCACATTGAAGGTAAATTCAAATATTCCATTATTATTCTTTTGGTTTTGCTAGATGTGGGTGAGGCATTTGTGGATTAAAAACTGGTTTTGATATTTTTTCATGCTGAAGGCATGAAAGGGAGGGAATTAATCTTTATAAACAGTGGTCAGAATGGCCTAAAGGTTTTTGTGTGCATACATGTATATCAACCACAGATCCAGGAAAATTGTTTATTATTTAAAAGATTGACCCCATGTTGAACTGGAAGGTAAATTGTAAGATAACTTGCACACTACTAACAAATCAGGACTTTCTTGTTTTGATTACAAGGTGCTCTTTGTGGTAGTATAACTCAAAGTATTAGCTGATACTGTGTTTTGATAAGGAGTTCTCTGAGGTTCTTAGATTGTGTGTTTATAAACTTTAAAGAGAGCTGAGTGGCCTTATCTTTTATCAGATTGTAGAACCACAGCTCCTATGAAAGTGCTTTGAGTGCATCAGGTATAAAATAACCTTTCTTCTTTTCTGGCAAATCTTGACATAAAGCAATGGAAGGCAATGTTCTGGGGGCAAGGGAAGAGAGAAGGCATGAGGCATGATACGAATTTGTAGATCCAGATGATTGTGGGAATGGTGGACTGAAAGTACAGTGAGCAGGCCAGAAGTGTGCAGCTTTCCTTTGCAAAGCCTTGCTGAAGTGCTGGGAGTGTCCTGACATGAGGAGCCTGGCAATGACTTGGCTTCCAGAAATCTTCTGTCCAGCTCTGATGCCCAGTTCCTGTTTCTCTTCCTCCTCCAGCAAACCTCTGGGCTCTGCACAGTCATTGGTCTTTTGAAGGCTTAGTGACATTCACCCCAGGCTGATATAATTCCATGTACTTCCCCTTCCTGGCTTGCTCAGGGCATTGCCCTGGGATGGAGGAAAGCCTCTGTGAGATGCTCTGTGAACCTAAGTCTGCCAGAGTGGCTGCTCCTAAGTGCACTTGCTCTGGACCTTGCTTTTACAGCCAGAATTGGAGAGTATCTGATGGGGGACTGTCTTGGAAGTGTGCCCTGACTTGAATTCATTCAGTCTTCACTTGAGGCTGTGATGCAGGATTTATCTGAGATGGGAAGGGTAGGGCCGTGTATCTTCCCATCTCCTGCAGCAGAAATCTTGCCTGGCATTAGGAAGGGCAATGTTAAATACCCAGCCCAGTCAGCAGCTGCCTAAACCAGCTTCTGTACTTAGTGAGGAATTGCAGCTGGTGATTGTTTTTTTCCTCATGGTGGGTGATGGGTTAAGGGATAGTTGCCTAAATTTGGGTGATTTGAACAATACATGATGCATCTCTCCTGCCCTCTATAAAGTGCTGCAACCAGGAATTAGTGCTGTGACTCTTCCTTACAGATCAGATCAAGTGGAAAGCACCTGCAGTGCTCCAGGGAGCATTGGGCTGAGAGGCAATCACAGCACAACAGGAACCAGATCGTTTATTTCTTCAGCTGTTTTGTGATGAGCATTTCACCCTTCCCTTTTGCCCTGCCTGCTGGGAAGTAGAAAGCAGCATCCCATGGACAGGGGTGTGGGATTCCATTGGAGGTGCAAGAGGGATTTTGAAGCTCCCTCACTCTAGGGGATGGAGTCTTTCTCAATTAAACTGCCCCTGTGAAACCAGCCACTAATGATTTACAGGTTGGGCAGTGGATCAGATCTGGGCAGTGATCAAATAATTCAGCTGTTTGCTTGTTCTGCTGCTCACAGCTACCTGGATATTTTCTGTATTTCTCCCTCTGTTCCACTTCTCCCTGTTTTCTTCTGTCGGGCCAGTGACCTTTGTTTCTCTCTCTCAGCTGCATTTGTCAGGAGTCTCCCAGTACATACAAACAGAGAGCAGCAGAGCAACACAATTACATACGGTATCATACTCATTTTATGGACAGGTGGACACACTGAAGAACAGGGAGATTAAAGGATTTGTTTCATATCATTCAGCAAACTTGTGGCAATAAAACTCGGATCTACTTTCCAGATATCCAGTAGACATATTAATATATATATGACATTTTGGAGAATGATAGACACAGCTCTGAAGAACTGTGAAAGGATTCTTCTGGAGTAATCAGCAATTTCATAGATGTGGCTGATCCAGCTGGTAGTGTACTCAGGTTTTTAGAAAAGCTTTTCATTTCTTAAAGTAACTAAATCCTTACGTAATTAGCAGAGATGCCCTTGTGGTTTCACTGTTAGAAAAATGAGGAGTAAAGGATAGCTCAGTGTTCACTGAGGGGGAAGTTGCTTGTCAGTCAGAACCTCCTGCTGCTGAGACCTGTGTTATGATCTGAGCCATTTGGGGTAACTAAGAAAGGGAGATGGAAGGCAAGAGAACAAAATTCAGTGTTGCAAAATTACTAGGAATAGTTTAAAAAATTTATTTCTAATTCTTTGCAGAAGGGCTTAGGTTCTCACAATACTCAAAAGGACAGCTGGAGGAAATTCCAATAGAATTTGATATTTCTGTAATTGTGAGTAGCTTAAAAAAGGGAGCTATTACTACTTTTTTCTCCAAATTTGAGGGCAAACAGTGGCATTTTGGGATGGTTGATTTGAAACTAATAACTGCAATGTTTAAAAAAAAAAATTGGAACTTGTAGCTACACATTGTGAAAGCCAAGAACTGAGGAGTCTGAAAAACAGTTTTAGATAGTCATAACAGATAGATCCATTGGTAGTTAGAAAGCACAGAGGTCTGTATACAACAGCTGGTGCAGAGTCCATAAACTTAATTTCTTTTTGCCAGAAATTGAGAACATGTGCCAGTGTAAGCTATATAAGAACCATAAGTACTAGTCTATCTTCTCCTCAAGTAGCTGTAGTCATCTGCTGTTGAAGACCTAAGCTTAGGTCAGTCTTTGATCTTACCTGGAGTTTCTGTGCACATGTTGCTTTTGCCACATGATGTCTAATTCTCAAGAGAGCCACAATGCCAGTATCCAGGCTGTGTTTATTACATGAAGTCTTTTCTGGAGTATAAAGTACACAGAGAGCTTTGCCCTTCTTCTAAAATGGAGAGAAGTCACTGAAGTACAAATCTGCTTAGTACTAGCAAGGGGAATAGACTAACTCAATAAATTGGTCCTGCCCTAAACCCTGAATCCTTTTCAAGTTGGCTGTTGTAAGGAGTGTATGTGTGAAATTGAGGCAGGTCTAGTTATTAGCATCCTTACTGCATGCTACTTCAAAGGAATCAAAAGCACAAGGATATGTTTATTTTCTTTCAGGTTAAAACCTAGGTCCATGTATATGATTATGGATCAGCTTTCCTGTTAAAACTTGCTTGTTTTAGCAGCATGTGCTGGATGAAGCATGTCCTGTATGCTGCTGAATGGAGATTTAAGGCTCAAAGCTGGCACAGCTGGTTACAGCCCATGGTGCTTCTGTCCATGCCATGGGGTCAAAACAGGTCCTGACCGTAGCACGGCAGGACTGGAGCAGAGCTGGTTCTGCAGCACCAGGGTTGCTGTGCCCTGGACCTTGCTGTGGCCTTTAACAGAGCAGCCTGGGGACCACTGCCTTTCTGTGATTAGAGAATGCTGTGGTTTGTTTGGGTGTTGTTCTTCCCTGTTTAAAGCAAGAGAGAAAGTTCTCTTTGCTGCATGAAGAATTGAGGGCAAGGCAACTGCCTTGCTCCTGCCAGAAGACATTACACATCTAATTTTTTTCTGTCTTGGCTGAGAGGGAGAGGCTGGATGAATTAAATCTCTTTAATCCCCCATCCTCTAACCACATCTTTTTCTACATGACTGAATTTGGCACGCAGGAATTCTTGAAGCTAGCAGAGTCAATTACACTCATTAGCTGTTCAAAATGTTCACCTCTCTCTCCTCTCCAGTGTGTAGTTGAGGTCTGTGCATGCTGAGGGTGAGCAGAACTTGATGCAGCTGTCCTAAAGGTAGAACATCTCTGCTGTTTTGTCCTCATCTTTCCTTCCCCCATGTATTATTAGTCTTCTTAGGATGTCATTTGGGATGTTAATGCCTCTAAGTCTACAGGTTTTTGTATTGTAAGTCCATTGTAAATTACTTGATTTTATATATTTTTTCCTAACTATCTCCTTTCCCTGATAATGCCACTGTAAAACAAATTTCTTCTGGAACCGTTTGTCATCCTCCCCCATTAGATCCTTTTTACTCTGTACATTAAATGTTTTGGTTGCTGTCTGGTGACTGATACATGCTGCCTCTTGTGATAAGACAAATCTTTTCAATATTAGCTGTGCAAGCAGACAGAAACATAAATGCAATAAATGGATCCTGCTGTAAGCTCTGAATCTTCCCAAGCCTTGCAGTACCAACTGAGAGGAAGGAAAATGAGCTAAACTCTCCTCTCTGTTGATAAGTTGTTGAGATGTTGTACCACAGCAGCTCTACGAAAGGCAAACAGGCAGCAAAAATGTCTCTGAGACCATTCCAGTGATGGGACGTGTCACCAGGTGTGCTGCCAGCCTGCTCCTGAGAGAGGCTTTTAGATGAGTAGTCTTGGTGTGTGTTAGTATGGCTCAGTGCTGTGGCAGCTTCATCCACTCACACTCACACTGAAGGAAGCTCCTCAGGGAGCTCACTGTGTTACTGGTGTGGCAGAGATCCTGTATGGGAACGGACACAAACCTACAAGCAATGCCATAGAGAAAGCAGTGGGGCATTCTGAGTGCTGAGTGAACATGGAATACCAGGTATTATGTCTCCTAGAGCACAGACATCTGAGGATAATAGTGATCAAGCCTGTGTTTGCATGTACAGCTGGAAACAGGGAGTAGTGTGACTGCCAGAATCCATGGAAAGAATCTCATTGATTTAGGAGGGCTGGAGTTTCCTTCAGGCTGGGGTTGAAGTCAGAGCTGTCAGAGTATATTTCATTATGGTAAAGACAGTATAGCTGTGATCTGCTGAAAGGGATTTTTGGTTGCATGTCAGTCAGGTAAAGCAGTTACAAAGTGTGTGTGCAGGTGTACTCAGTTTGTTGAATGTGGGAGCTGCAGAATCCTAGGGTTTTGTATTTTCCACTTCTGCCACATTTGCTTCTTATTCTCATACTTGAAATTGCATTCAGTGAATTTTTTAGGTAGGTGGGTCACACAGGGGACTGTTGGTGGATTATTCTTCCTTTGACCAAATGAGCAGTTTGATCTGTAAGTGTGTTCATTTGCATTTGCTCACAGCAAGTATCAATGTGCCCTCCAGCTAGTCCTGTTACTCAAATACTGTGAAGGGCATGGGAGCCTGACCTCTATAAAGAGAAGTCTTTCCTGCTAACTCAGGGACTCTCTGTGGAAGGTCTAGTACTGTTGAAAGTACCATCCTCTCTGAAGGATCCTTGAAGCTATTCTCTGTGTGCTGGTCCACTTCCACTCTGTTTTCCCCAGTTTTATAGTGGGAGTGGGAATGGCTAAGCTGGAATACCTGTTATGATGAAGGTACACACCCACAGCTCACTTGGTTCTGCAACAGGAGATTTGTGCTAATCTGCGTTAGAGCAGATGAATATATGAGCAGAAAAGCAAAGGCACTAATTGGATGGGGTTTACATCACAGTATGGATTTGAGATTGGATGTCTCATGATTTCTATTCGTGTTTCTCTAAAAGATTTTCCCCCCTGTTTATTACAGTCTATGGTGGCCTTTCTCAAGGATCCAGAAGGTGCTCCACTGTGGGAGGAAGATCCTGAAGCCAAAGATATTGTACATGTCGACAGTGAAAAGGTACATTAGCTGGATAGATGTTCTGTTGTTTCATAAATATATGGGATGGAGTGCATATGTTTGTATTAACTCTTAGTGAAACACCATTATTTCGTTTCTTTGGAAGGGAAGTTTAAAGCACCCAGCCTCTTCGAAGTGATTTGACAAATTTTGTGAGTTGTGATGGCTGTAATGTCCTGTGTTTCTTGCCCTCCTCTGCCCTGCATGTGCTTGTGACCTCAGTTTGCCAGCTACACAGCAAGTGTCAGAGCTTGTGGATGGTGTGGGGGCACAGCCCTCTTTGTCTCAGGGAACTGGAGCAGCTTGCAAGGTGCAGTCACTGCAGAATGCAAGTAGGAGGTAGAATGCTGCTCTTCAAACTGCAGGTTGTCGTTAAACCTTGGGTTCCCTCATGTGCCTGAGGTTAGGAAGTGTGAAGCAGGAGGAAAGGGGATCCAGATCTTGAGGGATTTAACTTGGTACAGGAACTGTCCTCTCCATGTTAAGTGGGAAAGCAGCGAATGTGATGAAACTACCTTAAAAAGCCAGTGCCACCACAGTTACTCATTATGTTTTTTTCTGATAGAATCAGCTTGGTCTTTTATATTAGTTTTCTAGTCTATAGATTTTTTAAACTTTAATTGATTGGACTCTAGCTGGTATTTTGTAAAGGGCTATTTCAATTTTCTGGCTTTCATTTTTAATATTAGAAATGGTTATTGTGACATTCAGTTTTTGTAGGAAGATTAATTTTTAATGTTCACCCTCTGTACTCTATTATAAGGCTTCCAGGGGTTGCATTCAATTTGAAAACTTCATCTAGTTTTTCCTATCATGCTGGTACTGAAAAATCCTTTTCACATGGCATCTCATAGGTTTGGCAAGGTTTCATAGTGTGAGAACTGAACTTGTTTTGTTATTATTGAGTCTGACTTTTTGAATTGCAATATGGATTTTGGATGTGTCAGCGAAGAAAGAGTTTTTTCAGGTAGAGATTCTACAGAGAGAATGAGCTAAACCATGGAACTTCCACATGTTAACAGTGAAGATACTGGTCTAGGATATTCAGCAGATAGCTGAATGTATAATAAAATTTGTCATCTTCTTTCAAGTTAAAATTGAACAAGGAAAAAAAAAATAAGTCTTGTCTGTTAGGAAAGATGAGCCCTTTTCCCTCAGATAAATGAGCCTGTGTTCTATGAATACATACATTCATTTTTTAAAGTTGTAGTACGGTGTCATTGAGTATAAGTGTGTTTTTTATTTTCTTTGGCTCATTCACTAGGAATTGAGAAGGCTTCTGAAGAAGGAAGACAAGCCCCTACTGATGATGTTCTATGCCCCATGTAAGTAGACCAGCATGTCCTGTCACCTCTTTCCCCCTTCTCTGCTGAGAGATGTCCAAGACTGACTAGAAGCTTCACCTGTGCTACTAATAATACCATCTTGTACCACCTTTATCATTCAGCTCCTTGTGTTGTTCTGCCTGTTTGTCCTCAGTTTTTCCCTGGTTGTCCATCACTTGTATCCTGGTCTTGTCTCTTTCTCTTGTGATGATGGTTCTTGCTCAATGTTCTTTTAAGCAGCCACTTTCTATAATTTTGTTACCTGTTGTCCTTTCTACATTTGTGCTGCACAGAACAGAAACTCTGTGTGCTGCAGGCAGAGGGAACAGTGCAGTTGTCAGGAGCAGGACTATTGTTCCTGCTCCATCCCAGAGGCACCCTGCATGTTCCTGCCCACATGGGCAGGGCTAACTCAAATGTGAGTGGAGTTTCAGGAAGAGGAGAGCACTTTGGAGACTCTGTCTCCCCATTTCTTTTTGTGACCTTGACCTTGTATTGCTGCTATCTTGTCATTGCTTTGCCTACTTGTTCCTTGATGTTGCAGATTTACAGCTGCCTTTTTGTGTGTCCTGGTGACTGCTGTGTAAGAGGATTTCCAGCTCTTCTAAGCAAGATTGTGTTGCACTTGAGATGTTGCTCAGTTCAGGAAGCAGGGAAGCCATGAGAAGAGAATAAATGTGTGACCTAAACTAGGAAAGCCTCCCAGCAGTGCCCTGATAGGGAAGTTGATGTGGGGTACCACAAGCAATTTGCTGTCTGATTCTCTTGAAAACTTGTGTCCCATGGCACCATTATCTGGTGTTTCTCAGTGTATTTTCTGTTGTACTTACTGCCTGAAACACCAGTCTGCCTTTTTATTCTCATCTGAGCACGGCCAGGATGGCCAAAATTGCCTAAGACTTAGTTTGATGCATCACAAAGAGGATGATTTTTCTTTAAATTAAATCACTTTTGGCTCTGTGCCTTCAGACTCTGCAGAGGTCCTGTGTGGCCTGGCGTGGTGTGTGGCTGTTCCAGTAGCTGCAGCCTTGGATCAGCAGGAGATGATACGGCTGCTCTGCTGTAAATCGTCCCTTCAGGGAGAGCTGGGCTGCACGGTGCTTTCACAGTTTACCTCTGTCAGGAGTAATTGTTTTCCACAACTGAGCCTCTTTCTGAAATGTGCCTTATCTAACCCTTCATTCTCTTTGAACCATTCCCCCAGAAACCCTCCTCCTTCCAATTTCTCTTCTTTGAAGTGGCAAAACACCTGCTAGTTTTCAGTGCTGTAATACTTGTGATGCTTTCTAAACTGCTGTGAAGGAAGTCTACTTGTGAGGGTTTTTTCCCTCTGATTTCTCAGTTTGTAACTCCCTCATCTTTTATTTAACACACAAGACTTTCTGAATCGGTGTTGTCCAAATTTTCTTTTCTTGCTCCTTTTACCGGAGACAGAATACATCCAGCAGTTGCAATAAAATACAGGCTTTGGGCAGCTGAAATTATTGGTTACATACAGGTGTTACCTTTCATAACTGGGAGCAGCAAATCAAGACTGGTCACTAACAGAAATTCAGCTTTTTGTTACTTGTGAGGGAGGTCTTTGGCACGAGAGGACATCACAGGCTTTGTCTGGGAGGCTGTGGGGAAGACAGCTGCCTTATTTCTCTGCTTTGTTGGAAGCAGGGGCTTTAGATTAATTGAGGCAGATTGATAGGAAATGGGCTCTTTCATTAGGTACTGGTGCAGAGGGAAATGAATGCAACTAGAGACATAGATGTAGTTACTTTAATATTTCAGGAATGGTTGGTCTGGGTAAAACAACTCAAAGCAAAGGCGTGCTTTCCTCAGAAGATATTACCTGCCATTTGCAGACCTTTCACTGTACTTTTGTGCCTATATTAGAAAGTCAGACAGCACTAAAGATGAAATATTAGGTATACTTGAAGGCAGTCAGATTTATTTCTAGTTAACTCTGTCAAAGAAGACTCTTGCAGGAGACTGTCTGGATTTGGCAATAAGAAGGAGCTGTTTATAAACATGATTGAAAACAAGGCTTTAAAAATGTAGATGTTAACTAGTGGAAAGACTAATCTGTATTTAATTAAGCTCCCCTTTTGGGAAAAGTACAAGAAGAAAGAACAGAAGAAAATGAGTTTTTTAGGTTCCCCTTTTATGCCTCTTGAGGGGTATATGTGGCTTGGCAGCATCTTGAAAATATAACCGAGAAGTATGAGGACAGGAGAGGGTGTACTGAAATGGGTTTGGGAGCAGCAAACTGAGGCAGCAGCAGAGCTGGGAAGAGGAGGATGATGGGGTGATGGATAGATGGAGGAGGCTGGTGTGTGCCTGTGCCCTAGAAGGTACTTCAGGGGGCAGTAAGAGAGTGAAGAGGGGAAGATAGGGAAATCTGCTGCAGTACTTAAGGGCCTGAGGCTCCTGAGGAGAGAAGAAATAGAGGATTCAGAAGATGATATCTGCCAGCTCACATATTTTGATGTCTGTCCAGTGGTTTGGATGAAGCTGCATGACCTCAGTGGGCCTTAAATGTGCGGTCTATGCCCACCAAGAAATTGTCATTTTGACCAGCACTAATTTAACAACCTCATTGTCAATTTGAGCGGAGAGATCAAAGATGGAAAGACCACGGAAACAAGAACTCTCCTTCATCAGATTAAAGGATGTTCTTTTTCAGGCATGCTGATGTGATCCTAAACTAGTGGCTGCAAAATCTGTTCCTTCTTTCTGGAAGATATTTTCAAAACTCTGTCTGTTAAGCTGAACAGAAATGTTGACTGCTGTCCCATGGTGGACTGAGAGTTTCCACAATAAGTGTCTGGAGTGCTTGGCTCCAGCTACCTTTCTTCCATGCTGTCTGCACTCCTGCCCCTTCCCATCTGCATGCACAGATTTTACTTGGCAGGGGTGAAACTGCTGCTTACAAGGTGATTTACTGCTAATCTGCTTAGCACTGCAGAGCATCATCAAGCAGCTCTCACTCAGCACACTCCAACTACACATTGGTGGTCTTCCTCACTCACCCTTTGTCTTTTCCACAGCACATTATTGTATCTTACAAGGGCTGCTGCTTCTGAGCTATGTCTGCTCAATTAACAGAGTACTGTTTAACACTTGATGTCTGTGTAATGTGTTTAGGAAATGCATCTCAAATTAATTTCAGAGCCTTGTTAAGCTGGGATGAATCCGAAGTACCTCCCCCTGTCCCTTCAAAGACCAGAAATGCACAGAGCTTTTTGTTTTGAGTTCACAATTATGACGTCTTCTGTTGACTTTTGATTATGTGTGTTCCATCTTGTATTCTCCTCTGGGCTCAGCTCAGAGCCTGAGGAATATAAGATGGTTTTACTCTCTCCATACCAAGATGAGAAATGAATATGAAAATGAAGAGCATGAAAAATGTTCAAAAACAGATGCTTGTAACAAGTAACATCCTTAGAAACCTAATAATGATTTCGTGAAGCAGATAAAGAATTTTTGTTTAATTTTTTAAATATAAAATATTACTTCATATGCTTTGGAAGATAGATACTGTAGAAGAGGTTGAATAGAGTTGTTGGCATATTACTTACACAATTTATTTTTTATCAGGGTGTGGTGTTTGTAAGAGAATGATGCCATCTTATCAGCAGGCAGCCACAGAACTCAAGGGTAAATATGTAAGTGAGACAATGAGATTTATATGACATTTCAAAAATCACTTTAACACTTTTTTTTTAAAGTATATAAGTCGACAAATATGTATCAAAATCAAAATGATCCATTTTTAAGCTAGCTGAAATAAAATAGAAGTAAACTACTCTGATCCAGATATCTTCAGGATTTTCTCTTGGTTTTTATTCTTCTAAAACTTTAGAGAATGAGATGCGAACTCCCTTGCCCTTTATATCCACTACAGTTTATTCCATGGAGATACAGGCTCTGACACTATGTAGATTTATGTTTTGCCTCTCATTTGTGATTTTTTTTAAGCCTTTTGAGCTCATTTTCGCAAAAAAAGAAATGTTTGCCTTAATTGGTTTGATCAGCTTTTTGGCTTGATGTTTCATAGCAAGGTCAGGGATGGATGCTCTCGTTGCAGCTATTAATCCACTTTTTTAGTGGAGAATCACAGTGTTATGGGAGGGAAATCCCCCTCCCATAAGCTACTGGTCACCCTCCAGCCACTCAGCGTTAGTAGAAGCTTACAGTTTAACTGTAGCTCTGTCAAAGATGATGTCACATTGATATAAAAGTAAGTTTTGACTCTAAAGTACAGAATTCACAGTAATTTAGTTACCCCTTTGTAATTACAAGGTGCATTGATCTCTGTAAGCAAGTCAAAGGTACCTGTCTGGTTGAGGTTTTATAATGTGCTTAACGTATGATTTATATGATGCCAGGAGTACATAAAGGATGAAGAAATAGGATTGTTGTTTCACGGCTGTAGTAGGATTTGGTCTGTTTCTGCCTGGTGGATCATTCACTGCTGTGTTTACAGGTTTCCTTGTGAGGAAAAGATGAAGCACTGCAGTTCATTGCTGGGGCAGCTCTGGCCATTTGTTCTTGTGACCACCTAGTGCTGTCAGACTGTCCAACATTCTCCAAACCAGTTGTTTTCAGAAGTGTTTTCTTTAAATCCTTGTTTGCTTAGGGCTGGAATGTGTGAGAGTTAGATTTATTTAGGACATGGCACAAGCTTTAGAAGATATTTTCAAGACTGTTTTTGTCGAGCCAGGCAGCATTCTAAGGCCATCTCCCCTCAGAGAAGCATGTGCTGCAGCCTTTGGGAAGGCACTCCTGCCCTGCATGGCAGTACCTTGTGGGGTGAGAGGGATTAGGAAGGTAAAGCCATCACCTATAGAGACAGTCCCAGAGAGAAGGCATGCTGCACAGCACTCTATCCTCCTGCAGTTATCCCTTCCTTCTTCATGTGCAGCTCATTTATTAAATTCAGACCAGATAATTTAGATCTATTCTGGTTTGAGTATTTCCTTCCTCACTTGGAAATGGTTTCTATAGATCCGGGCTGATCCTGCACAGCTGAGTGACAGGGCTGGGACACAGTTCTTTGCAGTGGAGGGTTGTGGTGCAGAATCAGATCAGAGGAAAGTCCAGTTATGCCACTGCAACCCATGTTTTTCACAAAAAAAAATTGTCTGTTTGTTAAAATATGACCAATTAGCTTCCTGAGTGGGATGTGTACACAGCTTGCCATTTCTAAAGTTAACTGTGCTGTACCCATCATAAATTATTCATGGAGTGCCTTAGAGTGATGTTGACCTCCAGATCAGACTTGGCTGCAAAGTTTATGAGTGGTTTGGATGAGCTGAAGGTTTGGCCTTTTAATCTGACCTGTCATTAGCTGTCAGGATGTGCCAGGCTCAAAAGTGGTTATTGCTGTTATATAGCAGGAAAATTAAGTACAGTATTGCCTATTGATGAGGTCATAGAAGTGAAAGGGTGAACTGTACCTGTCACTGGCCCCTGTGTTCCCTTGGGACTGGTTGTTTCTTGTCCCAGTCCTGTTACTGAGAGGAAGGCAGGGTGGCATATTTAGTTTATATTATGGTTATATCTTACAATTCCATTGCACCCAGTTCAGAAGCAAAAAGTGCTCCAAATCAGAAGTGGATATTCTTTATCCTTGGCAGGAAAGATTCCTGTGGTTAGAGGGTTGGCTGGGCTCTGGTGAGTGACTGTCACTATCACCCCAGATCAGGGAGGAACTGGATATTAGCAAACCATTCACCATCTCCCTAATGCCCATGAACTTTGTGACTGTGCCAGACTGCTCTGCTCAGTAAGGACCAACTTGAGAATATGCTTAAGTGCTTTCCTCCTTTGGTGCTTGTCTTTTTTTTTTTGTGCTGTAAGGTACCAGTTTTGGAGCAATCCCATCAAGAAAACTGAGAATCACGGTAGGGTGTCACAACTAAACAGGAACAGTCAGAAACTCCAAATACTTGGGCAGCTAGGAAAGGTTCAGAGTTGGTTTAGATCCTAGGTAGCTTGTTGGAGAGCAGATAAGTGTTGAAATATGTGAAGCGTCACTGCAGAGGTGAAAGGAATAAACTGATCTTTGTTTTTGCAATGGCTATTTCAAGAGGTAATGGACCTAAATTGAAGTTGGGGTCATTCAGTCGTTTGCTAAAAGCAAATTGGCCAAACGTCTGGCAGGAGGGCCCTGGCTTTGGGCAGTAGGTGTGTTTGGATGGTCTCTGTAAGCCTGATATTTCATAATTCTGTGATTATTGGCCAGCTAAACCTATTACTCTTGTATTAAAACAAATCCTATTGTAATAACCTTTTTTGCTAAATATGCTTCATATAACATAATGAACACAAGAATGAATCCAAGTTATTGACTTTTATCAATCACCATTAGATGGACACAGTGAAATTGTCTGACATGGCCAGAAATGCCCATTTAAATCATAGGAAATCCTCTGAGAGTTCACAGCAAAAGTGGAATCTGGTACGCTGGTGTTAATTAGGGAATTGGTTAAGAAAACTGGTTCTTGCTTTATAAAGCAACCATTGTATCTTGATCTATTGTATTTACCTGCCTTTAGGTGGTGACATGGAGGATAAGGAAAGAGGAGAATTGAGTCTAGATAATCTCATATGAATTAAGTCAGTCTGGTTGTTTGAACTATGAGGAAAATTCAAAGTGGAAGACTAGGCCAGCAAGTATAAACCTTACTTCTGTACTCTCCTCTGTTCAATTTATCCTTTCTTAGGATAGGGAAGAGAAAACAAAGTATCTTTTTGTGACTTTCCAGCACATTCTTAGGAACGGTTGACCTTCAAATGAGGATTTTCTGCTTTAAGATTTATTTCATGCTGGCTCTGAGCACATTTGGTTGGTTTGTGTAGTTTGCTGCAGTCAGGAATATGGTATTAAATTCTGATGTGGTATTTCAGCTGGAAGGAGAAAATCCTGGTTTTGGAGAGGGAAAGAGGAGAGGGTTGGATTAAGACCCTGCTGCTAAAATTATTTAAGCCGTTAATGCCATTAAACTAAGTTAATCAGGAAGTGGTATCTCAGCAACTTGCTGGGTCCAAGTTTGACAGCAGAATGGCCTCTGTGAATTGCACACCCACAAAACCTTGGAATCAATCCCATCTTCCAATTTGCATGTCAGAAATATTTGGAAGACATTTGGACAGGGCACAGAATAAGTCGCAGGGCACAGTATAAGTCACAGGAACCCTGAACCTGAAGCTCAAGGATTGTTGAGATGGAGGATGGATTGGGATCGAGCTGAAGAGTGGGGAGGAGAGAGTTTTTGTTTGATGTGCTAGTCTGAAAAGCTACTGTGCTTCTGTGCCTCTCTTTTGAAGACTGTAGGACAAGGTTAATTCTTAACTCATTATATGCTGCCCTACCTAAGTTAACATATTTAGAGCATATAAATGCCACGTGCTATTTCCTGAGCGCATGGAAATAGGGCATGTTTTATTTTCACATCAAAGTCATGCTGATTTCGCCTTGCCATTCAGTAAGTGCATTATTGAACTGGGATAATGCTTGTGGTTGGTTAGACATTGACAAGTTGGTTAGACATAGACAAGTTCATTGCTGGAGTGGAAACTAGAGAGGTGAGGGTAGAATTTCTGGTGTCCTGTTTAATGTTTGGATATGAACTAAGAACTCTTTTTTTTTTTTTTTTTTTTCCTACTTGCAGAGGAGGAAAAAATCTAGTTGTAGCTTAAAATCCAAATGTGCAAAGCAGAGCACAAGTGCTGTAATTGAGAGAATTCCCTTGAGGTATTTCTGTTAGTGGGTGAATAAAAAGAAACAGAAATGCTTCCAGAGCAATGAGGAGGTGACATGCTAACTGCTGTGTGTTTTCTCTGGATTTACTCAAGTATTGTTCTCTTTCCCCTTGCACAAAATCAGAAAAACTTCAGTGCCTTTTAGAGAGAGCCCCTTCCTTGACAGCTATATGAATGAAATCAGAATCTGCCCAGATTGAAGTAGGTTTTACTTAAATCTTCAAACAAATGGTGTGATGTTCCTGCTGTATTGTAAGAATCAGTAACATTATGCTCTGTTTTTCCAGGTTCTTGCGGGGATGAATGTTTACTCTGCTGAATTTGAAAGGATAAAAGAAGAATTCAATGTCCGGGGATATCCTACAATCTGCTATTTTGAGTCGGTTATGTTTTGCAACTATTTTAGAAATCATGCACTCTTGTATAATTTGAGTGTTTTTATCTTTTAGGGCCAGGACTGAACCTTGTTTTGTTGCTTTAACAGGAAAGGAAAGTTCCTGTTCAACTTTGAGAACTTTGGTGCTACTGCAGCAGATATCGCAGAGTGGCTGAAACAGTAAGGCATTGAACTTCATGCACTCCACCTTTTATGTACTCTTCATTATTTACAGAATGTAATGGTTTAGGAACTGACATCTCTCCCTCCTTCCTTCTGCTCAGAAGAGCAAATAAAACTACCCTGCTGAGATCAGCTAAACTCATACAGAGAGATTGACTAATGTTTGGTTTTTAGCATGCATGCCTTGCATTTCACAATTGCATTTTGTCTGTAATAGGAGGCTGACTGTGGACTAAAATAAATGCAGAGACACAGATCTCAACTTGGTTAGAAATGCCAGCTTAAATTTCCAGTGATCTTGGGTGCTTGAACTTAATACCTTGCAAAAGGTTTGACTTCTGTTGTGTTATTAAAAATGTATATACCAAGTGTACAGTTCCTGTTGGTTGATCAGCCTTTAGCTGAAGCCTTTGAAGTGTCTTGCAGCGACAAACTGAAGATCAAGGCACCTTGGATGGGTAGTCACTTATACAACATCTGTGTTTGCTGTCATGACATGAAAGTGTAGAAACCTTGTTCTACCTAAAGAGAGCTGTTTGCAGTCATAAACATTTTGGGGGCTGAATGAGCCTATGGGACTAGCAGTTCAGAGACACACAGGAAAAGTGTGTGCGTATAGCTGCTCTTCAACTGGTGCAAATCCCCACGTGGTCAGTGAAGCTGATGGAGCAGCTGGAGAGAGCTGAGATAATCTGGTGGTGGAGAAATCCCATTTGCAGTGAGCCCAGGCTCTTGGGCGTGGTGTCATCTTTGTAACCCTCCCTTGTTTGCTGCAGTCATGGAAATAATACTGAAATGAAGCTAATGAAAGGAAACAAACCCATGGGAAGGAACAGACTGTTGCAAACTATTGTAATAGTACAGCTTAGCAAAATTGGCTCAGAATAAATGCGTTTTGCTGTACAGTGGGGCTGTGCTGGGGATGTGCATATGGTTGCAGGTAGCCCAGGGTCTCCAGCAGCAGTAGGTTGAGTGCTTCAGGATTTGGAACCCACAAATGAAGTGAGAGCAGCATCCTGTTAGCATCAGGGGCTACAAACACTGCAAGCAAGTACTGCCCAGTGGCTCAAAGAGGAGGAATTCAGCCAGAGGAATTAAGCCTGGTGTAGTCAATTAAGTTTTCAAATGAGAGTGATCAAGATGGTAACTCCAGCAACTCTAAGAAGATGATCAGCCCTTGGAGCAAGGATATGGCTTAATCATTTGTACTTTGTTACGTTTTTCAGTTTTGCAAGGATGTGGTTATCTCTTGGCTACCATATGTGAAACATTAGCTGTTTGGGGTATTTTTTCCCCCTGTCTGCCCACATAATATCCAGATAATCCCTGCAATATGCAGTACCTTTATATCAGTGCTGTGACAGCAAGTGAACACAGCTACTGGAGGAAAGCAGAACAGCTGCAAGCTCTTTCCAATGATAATCTCTGCTAACAAGCCACTGTGGGCTTTGGCTGATACTTCAGCAGTCCAGAGCTAAAGACAGCTGTTTGTCCTCACTTAGTGCATGCTTATTCGTTGCCCAAAAGATGATCTGAGCAGTAGCCTTGTGCCCCTGTTTTGTGTAATAGGTACAACCTTTAAGGAAACCACATTGAGTAGTTATGTGTACTTATAATTTGCCAGTAATTGATGCTTAAATTACAATCAATTAAATTATTAATAAAACTGCATATTGGGTAAACATGATACATACATAATATTATACTATTCTGAAGAATACGCAGTACAGGTAGTCAAAATGGTGTGGCAAGGGCTTTAGGAAAGCCAAGGAGTGCAATGAGATAGCTGTAGGGTGCACTGGCTGTGTTTCAGAATAGCATACTATTAAAATATTGAAAGGTTGTTTTTGTACAAAATGTTACTCTGAGGACCAGGGCATGGCAGGGCCATGGCAAGGAAAGCCAATGCATTTTTTTACTGTGCATGCATGTGCTGTCCTTGTGGAGTCTTGGAAGCAAATCCAGCAGACATTCAGCCATATGAAATAGCCCATTATGTGTGGACAATAAGTACACTCTGCAGAAAAGCAGCTCTCTCCCCCTTTTCTTGTTTTTTTCCCCTCTAAATACTACTGGTAAAGTGTTGAAAGTGGGTGATCTTAGGCTCATTTGTGGGGGAGAACATGATATAACTTACAAAAGTTAAAGTTATTTAAATAATTGTCCATGCTTTTTCCTCTCAGGACAAGAACTGCTAGTTTGGAGGGCTCCAACACCTCTTTTTTTTTTTTTTTACTACTTATTAAAAGTGCTACTTTCTTATGCTGAAGTGTGCTAATGTATCAGTCTTACAGATACTTCACCTTTCTTATCTTCATAATAAGCTACTGGCTACTGTGTTATGGAGATTCAGATGTTTTCATGAGATTATAGAGGTGAACCATCATACAGCCTTCAGCCTTAATCCAACACAGTAGAGATGCTATTTTGTACATACCACTTTTTTGTTAAATCTGATACACAGCTCTATCAGCCTGAGTGGTAGGCAAGCCCAGCAGCTTCTTGCTGCCTTCAATAGCTGCTTAGTTTGTCTTGCTGTTTTTTTAGATTCCCCTCAGGCCCTTCCTTAGCATCAACTACTTTGTTAAATCAAGAACTTGTCCTGTGCTCTCAATTGATTTAGCTTTTGATAGCTCTTCTGGACTTCTGTCATTGTAATCAGGTGTTGGGTGTGCCTTGTCTCAGTGTTAAATGACATTTTAAATTTTGCTTGTTGCTTTCTCCAGGCCTTGAGGTGTTTCTTGCCACCTCCTGTAGGCTCATTAGCATGCACAGCATTTTAAATTAGGCTATTTGAATAAACATCCCGTGCCCTGTTTTACTAATTCCTGACTGAAATAGGTCACACCAGGCCCTGCTGAACACCATGTTCTCCCAGTGCTTTGCAGGCACTGTGTCCATGTTCATCCTGCTCTGCCTACTCAGTCCAGCTCCCAAATCCAGTAAGTGTCATGGTGTTTGCTGGAAAGCCTTCACCCTGCCAGGATACCTGGAGATTATTGCTCTCCGTGCTGCTTGGCCAGGTGCAGCTCTGACCTTTCACTTTGATGTTTGCTTCTTGGTTTGTTTATCACAGAAGCAGCAGCAGAGGTGTGCATCACAGTTCTGCATGGATTGCTTAATACTCTTGGATCACACCTATTGCTTACATCAACAGAATTTGCTATCTGAATCTGTGCATCTCTACTGCTTTTTTTTATCAAACTAGGCTTTCAGCCTAGAAATGAGTAAGGCAGGATAAATGGGTTATCATCTGTTTGCCATTCCTTGTTCCAGGCAGCTAACACAATAATAAGTTTTAATCAAAAATAGTAAATCTGCTTTCAGCAGAGATGGGGTCACATCCAGACGTGTGTACTTTGCCAAAGAATTTGGGAAATTTGGGGGGGTTTGGAACTCATTACTGCAACTGACAAAAATAGCTTCAAAGTCTGGCTCCCAATGTTCGTATGTTTGGGTGTCTTTTCTGTGAACACTGCTTTAATAAATAAAATGTCAATTAGCACAGTTTAGTTCACAGCTGCCAAATTCTCTTTTTAATGTACATTAATAAAAGCCAAAACCAATTGTTTATTGGGATGGTGAGCTGCAGAGGAGCTTAGGTTCCATTTCCAGACTCGCCACCTTGTCTTTGAGCAGTGTCTGTGGCTCTGACCCATCAAGAACAGTTGAACTCAGGAGCAATCATAGTGATGTTGGTAGAACACATCACTTGCCTTTAGGTGAAGCATGCAGCTGAGTATCTTTGCTGAGTTAGGCCTACAAGCCCACTGCAGAGTGAGGACATAACGATGCTTCCCTGGCTCACAAGCTCTGTTCAGGATAAAACCATGTATTCCTGGGGAAATGGTGTGTGTAGCTGGCTCATGGTCCCAGCACTGCTCCTCCTTTCTCTGCTGGCCCTAATCATGCTGTCAGTATCCAAGGTGACGGGTTAAATTGGCTGTTTCTGCTCACTGCTTTTTTCTTTCATTTGCAATGACTCCTGTGAACTACAAAGTGGGAATGCTGTGAGAAAGGGAGCATCCTGCTGAGGAGGGTAAAAGAGTAATAGAAAATGCATTTGGTTTCTATAATGTAATAACCAAGCAGTCTGGTTATCTCCTCACTCCATCCCCTTCCATTGCTGATCTGTCCTCAGGAGCTTCTTGCAAAATTTTTTGTTCCTCCTCCAGTTTTATCTGTGTTTCAGTGCCTGTGAGTTCTGGATGGGTACAATTATGGAAGCTGTTCAGTAGGGTTGGTGTGTCAGACATGTGTGAACATCTGCACAAAGTGGTTCCTTACAGTTTGACTTGCCAAGATGACTGCTTAGCACCAGAGAGCTGCCTTTAAGCTGTGTCTGTTTGTCTTGTAGCCCACAGGCACCTCAGCCACAGGCTCCAGAGACCCCCTGGGCAGATGAAGAAAATGTAGTTTATCACCTGACTGATGAGGACTTCGACAAGTTTATAAAAGATCATTCATCTGTGCTAGTGATGTTCCATGCACCATGTGAGTTTGTTTTCTCTTCTGTATTCTGAGCCAAATGCTTGCTAACGAAATCAGTGATGTTTTTCCATGGAAGTTTCACAGAACCATGAACTCAAAAGTCCAGGCTTTTCTTTTTTGTGATGGTTGTTAAATACACAAGGCATTAAATGTTTTTGAAGTTGCTGACTTCACATTTAGGATGGAGATGTGCCTCTGGAAGATGGACACTTTGTAGGCTGAGTCAAAACATAACTGAGGAGTGTAATGATGCTTAAATAGTCACTTTACAGCATGGTTTCCCATTTTCAACTTCTCTTCGGTATTGTTTGCTTTCAAAGCAGAACTCTGGTTGATTGAACAACTAACTCAACTTGAGAACCCTAAGCTCCTGGGTTCTTGTCTATGGCTGCTGCTATGTCATTTTGAGCATCTTCCCTCCTCTGCTGCAGTTTCTCTGGCAATGTAAGGGGTGATTGTCATTATATATTGTGCTGAACTATGCCAAAACTAGGTCTAAGTTTAGAAAGACCCCAGGACTTTTGATAACTAATGCAGAGTTGGTGGTGATACTGCTTATTGTTCTGCTGAGAATGCATTGAACTGATCTTTTCCATGACTTGAGGCTTTAGCTTGACAAATAAAATGCAGTGGTTTGCCTTCAGGAAGCTCTTCCAGCCACACTGCCCTCCTGTATGCTGTTGGGTGGAAGAGAAGAGTGCATTAACCTCTTAGTTCACTGTGGATGTAACTTGTTTCAGCTACATACCTGGTTCTTCCAGTTGTTTGTATCTGTGATGGACAGTTCAGGCTTGAATCTGCTACACTGTGTGACACACAGCTTCTGTCTCCTCTTGCTGCTGTTCTGGCAGCAGTACTTGGGTGAGATGTTCCTTTTCAAGTGCATAGATTTAAAGGTTAGGACTCTGGAGGCAGACTGTGTGCTGACAGCTGAGGGTCTTGGCACAGAGGCTGAAATCCTGCTTCCCTTTAAGCCAGCAGGAGTTAGCTCCAAAATACCTTTTTTGAAGGTCTGCTCATAAGACTCATTTGAAAAACATACCATAATGAATTTCCTCTGCCTGATGAAATGTCTGAGAATTTGGTCCACTGAAGCAGGGGACTGACTGCTGTTCTGTCACTGTGTTCCCTGGATTATTTGTACTAATGAAAGTGGGACCGGAGATGAGCGCCTGGTCTGAAACGCAAAACACAAGGAGCAGAACTGATGAGGCCTGCTTTGCTCAGGAGTTACCCTTCGTTACCCAAATCCTTCCTTCCCCAGATTTCCCTGCACCCCGGTGTGCAAGTGGCAGCATGGGCTGCTGCTCCTCGGCAGCTGTGCGCTTGCTGAGCAGCTGCTGCCGAGCACAAATGGAGCTCCTAAATTTCCCTCCTTTCCCCCTCCCTGCACAATGACATGGGAGAAGTGTCTACTCCATCTCTCAATGTGTTCACACTTACTAGTACTTTAAAGCTTTGCCTTTTTTTGAGTTTGTAAATGGGCAAAGGAGTCTGGTCATATATTCAGGAGGAGGAAGAGGGGGAAGAAATCAACAGCTGGCCCTGCAAAACTTATTCCTTTAGGAAGCCAGATTAAAAATAGATGAATACATACAACTGCAATAAAATTTTATAGTAAGTTCAAGTTAGTTTTAAGTCTCAGTAGGATTCTGTTCAGTTTTTAGTGGTTTTTTAGTATTTTCAAGAACACAGGTAACACAGTTTTAGGAGTAACAATATTGCATTACCTATTTTGAGAGCGGTGGTGCTTCCAGACAGGTATGTTTTGTATTAAGAGGCATTCTGCACTAAGGTACAGCAGTACTTTGGCAAATGCTGTTTTAAAAGTAAATCAAATGCCTTAATTGGGCTGTCACAATCTTCTGATAACATT
Organism: Vidua macroura; assembly: GCF_024509145.1. Lineage (NCBI taxonomy): Eukaryota > Metazoa > Chordata > Aves > Passeriformes > Viduidae > Vidua > Vidua macroura. Next base: position 30,079,017 of record NC_071577.1, read on the forward strand.
TTCCAGCTGCTCAGAATTGGGATGAAGAGTGTTCCTTGCCAGAACAGCTCCGTTTTAAATGCAACTCGAATATTTGGGGCATTTTATTTACATTCAGGTGGTAATGACAATACGTGCAGAATCCAGCTTGTACATGTGTAAAAGATCTGTGTTGGTAAGAATCCTCTCTTGAGCATCCTCAGCAGGGAGTATGAGACTTGCAAACTAATTAATGACAGACAACTATCATAAACAGTTATCTCCATGATTAAAAGCTCTTCTCTTAGCACTTCTTAAATGTGCTAATGGTGTCACCTTATGAATATTAGGAGATAAATAATTCCAGTAAAAGAAGTGGTAAAACCAGTGAGTGTCTTATTTTAACCTTGGCAGCTCAGGCTGAGGAAGTTTTTTTCTAAAAATGTATTAATAAAAAGAAAAAGTTGAAACATCTATAAAATAAGCTCATAACACAGGACATACTACGATGAGTAACTAAGAGTAATCAAGGGGATTTCAGCACTGGCCTGGAATTAGCAAGTACTTAAACTCCTGTGTCACCATGCAGCATACACGTGACTTGGAGTCACTCTGTTGTGGTTTAGCCTCAGCCACAGCTCAGCCCCACACAGCTGCTCCATCATGGTGGGATGGGGGAGAATTTGAATGGTAAAGCTAAAAAAAGTCATGGGTTTGTGGGATAAAAGTAGTTTAATAAGAAAAGCAAAAGCCATGTACAGGCAAACCAAAACAAGGAATTTGTTTACTACTTTGCATTTGCACTTTGACTGGCAGTTGCTTGACCATTCCCAGGAAAGCAGAGCTTTATCACACATAATGCTGAATTTGGGAAGACAAACTTCATCACTCCAAATGTCCCCCCTCCCTCTTTCCCCAGTTCTATGTGGTGAGCATGACACCATATGGTCTGGGATATCCTTGTGGTCATTTGGGGTCAGCTGTCCTGGCTGTTTCCCCTGACATCTTCCTGTGCACCCCCAGCCTCCTTGTGGTGGGATGGGGTGAGGAGCAGAAGAGGTCTGGATTCTGTAAGCACTGCTCATCAATAGCTAAACCATCCCTGAGTTATCAGCACTGTTCCCAGCACAAATCCAACTCATGGCTCAATGCCAGCTACTGTGAAGAAAATGAACTCTATCCCAGCCCAAACCATCACGCATACATGAGGAGCTGTTTTACTAGAAGAGAATTATTTCAGTGATGCTTTAATTGCATATTCAGATTACCAATGCATTAATAGAGTGTAGTATGAAAAGATGTGTGGGGAATTGGCAGCTTTTTATCTGCCTCCTGCCCCCAGTGCTAAAGATACAGCTGAACCAAAAACATCCCAGGTAAATACCTGTGAACTGCACCATTAGGCACTGTGATGGATGTGGCCAGTTGGGTCTCCATGCCTGTGGCTACAAATGATCATCCCTGAGGACCACACTGTAATTATTTACAATCAATTGCATTTACTAGCCCAAGGACATGGCAGCATTTTAAGTGCTGCCTAGCATAACTAAGTTCAAGGAGAGCAGCTAGTGTGTGTTTTATCCACATCAGGAAGGTCTGCAGCATGCAACTTGCATCTCTTGGGATCAGAGACACAATCCTTTTTGTGCAGTAATTTATCACAACCATTAAGTAGAAGATGTGCTGCTGCAGGTCTTTACTGCAGGCCCTGAGCAACGTGGGTGAGTGTGGGTGGGCAGGATGAGTTCATCCTGCTTTAATTTCACAGGTCACTAGGGACACAGAGCAGGATTTCTAACCTTCTCAAACTCCTTTGTAAAGCCCTTAAGAGGATGTTCAATAAATCTGAATATTTAGCATAGGTAAACAGTGACCCAGCCAGTCAGGCTCTGAAGGCACTCTCCTCCCCAGCCATCTGTGAAGGGTGTGCAGTGTTGTGCTCCTTACTTTGGTATTCTGCTGAAATTTCATAATTTCTGGTGGTGAGCTTAGTGAGTTCAGTTATATCCAGACTGGAGTCTTGCAGACATCTAAAGTGTTTTTTCAATGTGTTGTTGTACCCAAAAACTAGGTTCTTGTGCACTGTACAAAAGAATAAAGAAAGGGCCCTCTCTCCCAAAGGATTTGGCATTTTTACTCAGATTGATTGTATTTGGTAATTTGAGATAGCAGTTATGCTATAGACTCTATTTCTGAGTTTATAACAAAGGATTTATTGCAGCAACCAAAGTTATTTCTGTATTATAACATAACTAAAGGCACCATTGCTGCTTATGATAAGCTTCCGCTAGCAATGAGAATAAAGACTCCATGTCTGTATGTGCTTCTTGATATCTGTGCCTACAGCTGATCGATTTATTTAGATGCCCAAGATGACAGCTGGGTTCTGAATGTCTCTAAATATGGTTTATGCTGCCAGTCAAGTGTTGTTAAAGGCTTTAGTGTCATGGGGACTTGCTGGGACTTAAAATGCTCCTGAGTCCCTTGATCATGAAAAAAAAGCCCTGTTTGTGTTTTCAGTTTCTTCATCAAACTGTTTGCTGAGTCCAGTGCAATTTTTAAAATAATTCTGTCCAAAATATTTACCAAATTAGTGAGGATTGCAGTCTTTCTGACTGTGTTTTGTTGAAGGAATAAAACCCCTACACATTTATCCTTTCTACATTTTCCTCAGCATTTTTCTCCAAATCACATCTCAGTCACAAAATAAACCCAACCAGGTCACTGATAAGTCAATTCAAATGCCACTGAAAGGTGTTTAAAGTCCAGGATTGAAATTCAAGTCAACTCAGAAATGTTTTCTGGAAGTGTCTGCTGTTCATGCACTGGAGTTACTTTTCATTATGTTTTGTTAACACAAGTGACACTGCTAATGTTTTAGAGAATACCTGTTCTTGCAGCTCCATACAGAATTTTAGGATGTTAAATAATGTTCTGGTGCCACTGTGAGCTGTAGCCTCCCATTGTACCTTCAGCAGGCATGGATCTGAGGAGTCTGATGCTGGCTGGTGGTTGTAGTCAGTCACCCCTGATGTTTGCTTGGGGCTGCTTTGCCCTCTTTCATACCCCATCAGCCAGAGCAAAGTTCATGGTCCAGTACTGATGCCAGAGGTAACAAATGGAGGAGAAAAACGTGTTTTGAGTGTACTGTTAGTGTGAGCGTGCATTTGCTTTTTAAAGGATTAAACTATTAAAATGTTTTCCTGCAACATTTCTTCCTTGTATGTGAGTTTAAATTCAGGTTAAACCTGTGTTCTTCCCAGTCCCCTTCATAGGGCTCCTTCAGAGACTATATAAGCTGATTGCAGGGCTTAAAGTAGGAAAAAAGTCAATATCCTTAGTAGGATATTGGAGCCGTTGTGGTTTTCCCTCCATTGATAAAGAGGGAAAGCAGGGATAATGCAGCCTAACAGACCTTTGCTTGCTTCCTCCCAGTGGAAGGGACTGCAAAAATAAACCTTGAAATGATAAAGTGCACCACAGTTTTCATGTGTTGTTGAAATGTCCATGAAATTCCTTTCCTGTCCTCAGCTATTTTCTCTCCCATTATAAACCAACCCGATAAATTATGCAATTGCTGCTTTCCCTCAGCTATTCAGCTGTTCAGGTTTTTAATTGCACAGGGAGTGGTTTTATTAATTTGGCTTGGAAAAACAGCTTTTCACACCCTTCATTCCTTCCCTCCTCCCTCCCAGTGTGTTTAAACCCAAGGTTTTAAGCGACTTTGTGAACTCATTATTAAGAATCCCAACCAATTAGCCCAGTACAAGAAGAAGGCCTCAGCTTCTAACCAAGTAGTGAACTTGGCTCTCTCCCTGCCAGCTCACCATCACTGGTTTCCATGGCCTTGTTTTTGTTTCTTACTGCTGAATGTGATGAGATTGGGATGCAGGAATCCATTGCTCACTTTAAATATGAACCAAAATGTGTGCACAGAATCTAATCTATTTTTTCAAACCATGTTTTATAACTATAAATAAATAAGTCTCCCTTTCAGACCCCCACTGGTTCCTTCTGAAAGCAGCTGTGTTGCTGTGAGCTCTAATTGGGATGTCTGTTGGCAGCATCAACAGAAAGGCCACGAGTTGAAAAGGCTGAAGAATAATCTACTCTGCAGCCTGAAAAAAATGGCCTTTCTAGCATAGGTCAGCAGCAGCCTAACATTGGCAGCCTGTGATAAATAAAGAAATTATATTATTTATAAATAAATAAGGTTTTTCCATGCTAATTCATGATCCAATCAAAGATTTTTTTTTTTTAAATGTCAACCAACGCAGTTATTCCAGTAGAGGTTAAAGGTCTGTGGGTTATCCAAACATCCAGCAGCACAGAATGTGGATGGAAACATCCTTTTATTTTCATTTGTTCCTGTCATACATGACATTTGTGATTTTCAGGGTAAAATGTTGGTTGTTTTCAGTGGGTATGTAGAGAGCCTTTGGCATCTGCCTTCAGATGTAGAGCCTCTGGGATAAAGGCAGACAGTGGGTAGCTGGGAAGCTGGCTTTGGTACACCTGTGCAGGTCTGGATTACTGGAAGTTTGTAGTGTGTAAGGCAGGCTGTACATCTGGAATCTGATCAGATGCCATATTCCCATGATACAGGTGCATGTACTAGCCCATAGGAAGCTACACAAGGAGACATTTGTGTGTCAGGGTGCTTGCTGTGGGCCACCAGACCCTGTGAATATGTTCTCCTTGTTTCAGAGTAATTAGAGAAAGCCTTGAACAAGTCAAACTTTCTGGACTGTTCTGTGGGTCACAGGCAGTGCCTGTCTCTGGTAGGATTTTGGTGGAGCAGTGCAGGTGTCAGGGTGGGCTGTTGCAGTGCCCACATCACTGAAAACTGAATTGTTGTGTCAGGGCACTCAGATGATGAATGTTGCTGTTTCGGAGTCTGGACAGGTTGTTGAAGAGAAAAGATGTGCTTCAATTTCAGAATTGTGTTTCCTGACTCTCTATGTCCCATAGGCTCCTAATTTTAATGTTGCCTTAGTGTATTTTTAATGGGATGTATAATAAAATGCTTCCCTCTACAAGCATAAATTGTGCCAACTTTCTGTGCACTGTATGTATGTACTTCTCAGCTGAACATTCCTGGCAGGCTTCTGGAGCAGATAACACACTTCACGTAAACCAGTTAGAAATTGGTGCATTCTTGGCTTCAGAATCTGCTTCCACTGAGATGAGCAAGTCCTGATTGTTAATTTCAGAGAGAAGAAGTCTGGGACACTTAGACTGGTTTCTTCATTATTTTAAAGCATGGAAGTCTACAGCAAGATGTTGCTTGATACTACATATATTTGAATATCACCAAAAATCTTAGGGAGTGCAAACAGTTCAGCGTAAGTGACCTGACAGTGCAGTGACCTGTCTCATTAAACTAATCACAGAAATTATTTTCAGGGAGATTTAATCACACATTAAAATAGAAGTTCTTGGAAAGGCAGCAAACCAGGAAAATTAAGATCCTGACATGGATTTTTCCTTTAACGACAGTGCCACTCATGTTTCTCAAGGATCTAAAAATAAAAATCAATATGGGTTTTTAGTGGTACTTAATATAAATGGGAATGTGAAGAGTATAAGAATCCTGATAATTATCTTGTGCAGTAAAACTTGATAGGATACCTAATGGAAGGGGCGAAGACAATAATGACTGATACCATTGTCTCTTTTTTGTCAGTCTTCTGGTGCTGGAGCACACAGTTCGTATGGGATTATCGTCTCTTTGAAGCAGTTTGTGCTCTTTGAGCAAGGTATGGTCATAAAAAAGGATGATCCAGTGATAAAAGCGATAGCCTTGGCCTGGAGATGTAAAAGTTTAGTTCTTTGCTTTGCTTTGCTTTGATTTGTACAGTCACGACCCAAGTCACTAAATACTTGTTGGTTTCCAACCTGTGAAGTGGAGATAACATTTCACCTTGCGTGGGCGTTTTATCTAGCAAGTCATGGCCAGACTGCAAGCTGCTCCAGTATTGCAGGAATTGAGATACAGAAGGTGTATGAGCTCTGCTGTCTTGATTAGCGTGAAGGAAGTAGGACTTTGCCTTTGGTGTTCCCTGGCTTATGGCAGATGTCAGTTTTTTGGCCCCCAAGTTTAGGAAACCCCATCTGCCACTGGGTGAGCACAGAGCTCAGACAAGGTTATCGTGGCTGGAGCTGATGACTCGCAACCTGGTTACAGCTCATGCCAGGACTAAAAGGGAGGAGCCTTGACTTGCTCTGGTTCAGTGTCACAACAGAGAGAGTGGCAAACGTGGGGTGTTTTGGGCCGCTCTACCTTTGGGCTGGTCTCAACTTGCTCTGTGGCATGATGCTGTTCTGGGGACACGGCGTGTACATTGAATAACTTACTTGGGTAGCAGTCGTGGGTGTTGAGCAGAATGCAGGGTAGAAGTAAAGGAAGAAGGAAAGGAGACAAAATGTGGATATTTGGGGTTGTGAAATTTGGGAGGTTTGTTCGAAATGCATTGCTGTATGCTCACCTCCAATTGGGAGCAATTACTTTCTCTATTAAAGAAGACATTTGCAAAGGCTATACCAATCAGAATAAAAGCTTCATGTGAATGTGTGGCAGGTGGTGTGAAGGGAACATTAGTTTCTTTGGGGATTTGCTGCCTCATTTCTCACATTACTATTGCCTTCCCTCTCTCCTAACGAGTCCTTACCGACTGACTCAGCCTGTGACATAGGAGTAGCTGCCAGAGCACCAAGGAGCAGCTGAGGGATGACAGCTGAAGAGAGACTGGCCTCATTCTCTGGGTATTTGTTGTAGGTTATTTAGGTGTTCAGAGGTTTTAGAGGACTCAGGTAATTTTAGCTGTTAAAAATCCACATTTGAGTGTGTGAATTGGAGGACTGTCCTCTTGGCAAGCTTGTACACCCCAGTGTACATATAAGTCCTTAATGCTGGTGAGTTCTGATAGGAGTGAAACAACTTATTTTTCTAGGTCTCTAATGATGGGGTAACAGTAGGAATTAGCTTTAAGAATTAGACTCCAGGTTTATTTTTTCTAAAATAAATTAATTTCCTTGCTTGGATAAGCTCAATATTCTGTGCAGGGCTCTCATTTGGAAAGTGCCTTATAGTATCTTGGCTACTTGAGTCATTACCAGTGGAGTTTTCATTCTCAGATTTATCTTCCTAAATACTTTATGGTTTCAACTTCAGTGAAAGGTAGAGAACTTATGTAAAGGGCAAATAGTGAACAGAGACACCTAGAGTCTGCCTGTCTGCTCCTGCTTGCCTGTCTCTGCTCCTTGCACCCTTTCAGATAGTGAGTTGGCAAGTGATGCCATTTTTCTGACTTACTAATACACTAATACACAGGTTGGACACTGAAGCATTGTGCTGATGGTGGAGCTGTATCTTCTGGGCTTCTGACTGCTTGTGCTTGGCAACCATGCCAGCACACTTCTCCTAAATAGGTGAATAGATCTCAGCTGGTAGCCACTCCTGCTGTGACTTTGGACAAAAACTGTACGTTCTGCATTGTATCTCCTCTTGATTCTTGACTTTCCCAGATATCTTCACAGTGATATTCAATGTCATCCTTCCTTTTAACCCCCTTGCCCCATGACCTTGAGTTCATGGGGATGTACCTTTCTTAGGAAGATCTCTTTGCATGGCATCCATTTTGCTGATGTCTTACACAAATTGCATCCTAGGAAATAATTCACAGGTTTTGCTGGGTTTGTGAGCTGAACATTCAAAGCTCTTTTGTCTCATCTGTGTTCTCTGGCATTTTCATTACTAAATCCAAAGCATAGAGTCTTCCATAGCAGGGTAAGAATGTGAGGGAAAGCAGTGCAACTTCTCTTCCCTCCTCATGGTAAAATTTTGTTGTTCACCTTGCAATGGAGAAGGGGGGGGAATCTTTTTAGGATGTTAAATAATTCTGGCTTAATTGAGAAGGAAACCTTCTGGTGGTATTTTTCATAAACTCTCAACAATTTCACCTTAAGGCAACCATGCTGTTGTCTCACATTTCAATAGGGGAAGATTAATTTTCAACACCTACTCAGGGCCATGTTCCTCAGAGCTGGTGTAGGAAGTGTAATTCATATCTCCCAATGCCAGCTGATCCACCTTCCTTCACTTCTTTTCCCTCCCAAGAGGGATGGTAGGAGGCACCATCATCTCCCAACACTGATTTCTACCAGTTGCACCACAGTCTTGAGCGAGAGGGTATGTATATGCAGTTTTAGTATATATGTGCAGTGTAATCTCCAATAGCCAGAAGCTGAAACTACCTTTGGAATTAAAATAAGGAACCATGTGATTTTTTGTTTTAGTTTATTTTACATAAAGATGATGATTAACTTTGAGGTTGTTCCTGGGTGTGTGCTGGAGTCTATGCTGTGCAGATGGGGTATATTTTTTCAAAGGCTGCTTTCAGGACTCCAGTTCAGCCACGGCCCCCTGTGAGCTCAGAAGCAGAGAGTGCACACTGAGGGCATGATGGAGCAGAAATCTCTCTTCCTGCCTGACTCCCAGGAATCCCTGGGAGGCAGCAGCCTCTGGCTGACGTTAGCCTTGGAGAATATTCACCGTTTCCCCTGAACCTGTGTCAGAAGAAGACATACTCCAGTGTGACCAGAAATAAAGGCAGAAATGCATGTTGTGCAGTTCACCAGAGCTGCTGTCTTTTAAATCCCATGCAGGCAGCCTGCAGGACCCACCCCATGTTTGCCCCCTGTGCTGAGCCTTCCCCTGCCAAGGGCTGTTGCTGACTAAAGGTGGCCCTTCTGCCAGAGCTGTGAATATGGCATGGATGCAGACTGTTCCTGGAGGATATGTTTAGTTAAGCTCTCTTCCCAGTTTGATCTGATTTATGTAATGCATCTGACTATCTTTTTAAAAAGTAAGTAAATAGTTTTATCTCATACTACAACTGTCTAAAACTGTTATGACTCTTCTCCTGAGCAGTTTCAGTGGTGCTGGGAGGGAAGAAATTATGCCACCATAGAGAAGACAAGATGGTGTCTGGGTTTGGGTCGCTACCGCCTCAGCAAGTCATATGGACAGGAGAAAGTGTGACCAATTTGTAATAATTTTGTGCCCCAACTTCACACTGAAGGGCTCCTGGAAGCAGGCAGAGACTTTCTTCTGTGTGGCCATGCTGGGATTGAATTTGCACAGCTCATTGCACGCACAGATTGCCTGCACTCTGGGTTCATGGCAGTGCCAGTGAGGTGGTGACAATGGCGGGGCCGAGCCGCTGCAGTGCTCTGGGATGAGCTGTGCAGCCCACGCAGCCGCCGCGTTCGGCTGCAACCGCAGCAGCGCTGACTGCAATAATCCAAACTGCTTGAGTATTTTCCTTCTAATTCTGCATTTCTAGTTCTTCAGAGTCTTTTCCAGACTGACCTTTCATAGGCTTTGTCTTTTGTAAAGCCGTAAAGCTGTTTGCTTGTCACTGATCTCTAAGCAGTGTAATGCCTGGCGGAATCAAACCTGCCTTGAAAAATACAGTGTCGGGGATGGGGTGTCTGGGTTTGTGTATGTGTGCACACATTTCTAGCTGTTGGAAATTTGAATTCAATATCATGTTAAAGATGTTGACAATGTGCCTCTTATAAGAAAGCATCAAGTCTTGAAACGTCGTTGTCTTTAAGTATCTGGAATTTTACCTGGGTGTGCAGGGCTGCTGGTGACAAGATGAATGGTTTGGTGGGAGTAAGTACCCAAAGGGAAAAGGTTGTGCAAAATTCTTTGAGTTCCTGATCCTTCCTAAGGTGATTCCTTTCTCTTTTTTTTTGTTTGTTTGTTTGTTTGTTTTGGTTTGGTTTTTGTTTGTTTGTTTGGGTTTTTTTAATGCGTGGAGATCGTGGCATGGCCTGACTGCTCTGACCATTGTGACTATTAAGTGAACATGCAACTAACACAATTTTAAATTCATACCTGTGGTTATGGGGAGAACCAGCTGCTTTTGTCATCCTCCCTCCCTACCAAATTTGTGGATGATTTTCTATCAGATGTCTGCAATGCAGATGGCTAAATTATGCAAGGGAGTCTGCAGCTGTTGCAGTTTATGCTCTCCTACACTGGTGAAGGAACTTTAAACTGCCTCATGTCAGACCTGAGAGATCCTCTCTTACATGATGCGTAAGAAGTCTTTGCATGTTACAGACTTCCATGGCAGAAGAGAATACATTTGTGTTCTTGCATGGGTGATAAGAGGGCTGGGATTTGTGTCCTTGCTGTGGCTGCAAGGACTGTGTCTTCCCTACTCCACGTAGGGATACTCCTACTTTTCTATGTAGGGATGCGAGTTCAAAGTTAACAACGTTAACTTGTAAGAAGTAGCTATTCTGCTGTTTTCAGAGGTCACTGCTCCTCTGGGATTAAGAATAGAGAAACCAGTGGTGTTATCCCCAAGTGCTAAATGTTTAGAGAGCGAAGGTGCCTCTGATTTTGATTTTTTTGATTTTTTTCTTTTTCTTTTCTTGAAGTTGTCTGTAAATCTTCTATGAGTGTATTCTGAACTGCCAGTGGCCCACTTGCTGAAAGCAGGACATGTTTTGTGCTTCAAATTCATTTTCTCATCAGGCTAATGGAGGTATTTTTGGTGTGCAGCTATAGATGGATATAGAGCTGGCATTATACAATAAATAGCTAGTACATGATAACATTATTTGAGCAGTCTGCTGATGACAGAAATATAATGATTCTTTAAAATCTTTATTTGCAATTTAGTTTACCTCTAGGGTTCTTGATGTCAGAAATTGCTTCTTCACAACTGCCTGGATGTTGTCTTTTATCTCTTGCATGTCACGCACACTTCAGATCCTCAGACAATGCTGTCTTGAAATGGGAGGACATGGCCAAAAGCATGGCATTTATTTATATAGTCATAAAGAAGCAAATAGTGAATGACAGAGAGAAACAGAGATTTATATTCTTGGGACATCACTAAGACAGCATTTGCAGGAGCTTAGCTGGAGCTGCTTGACTGGTTTTCTGCCTGTAAGACTTGGTTTTAACAGTACAAGTACTTGTATTAGTTCATTTCTGAAAAGGTTCGGAGCAACTGTGTTGTGAGTCTTTGCCATGGTGCCAAACAGGTTGCTATAAACAAATACAGATATTTCCTCGGAAAATGAGTTGCTTGGTATGTTTGTTAGGCTTTCCTTTGTCCATGTACTGGTCACCCTTTCACTTCAGCATTGCTCTGTCTACACTTGGCCTTTGCCTCTACATTTGCATATGGTCACACTCTACAGAGGACAAAGTGCTGAGCAAGTGTTGTCCTCTGCCCTGCAGTGGGATCCTGGAGGGAGGTGACTTGTCTGCACTGAGGTGACGTGGGGACCTTTGATCACCATTGTCTGGGGGTGCAGCTGAGCTAAGCTGTGTGACAGTGACTGCACCGAAGGAAGGAGCTGCTGATCTGCCCATCTGCGCAGCGCAAATGAGAAGATTAATTATAAATAAACTGGGAAAGCAGAATTCTTGCTTCATTTAGACATCTGTTTTAAAAATGGTTAACAAGGGTGCGTACCAGATGTCCTAGCACTGATTGTTGTAAGTTTTGACTTCTTTTCCCTGTCTTGTAACACTTTCTTTTTGCTTATCTGTGTGCTCTTTCTATCTGAGCCTTGGCCCTAGCAGCCTGGGGCTCCTTTTGTGCAAGAGGAACAAGATGAGGTGTTAGGGATCAGAGGAGCTGTCCTGAACTGGTCAGCAGAACCAGGCACTGAATCTGGACTGGTATCTGCTGCTGGATGGAGGGTAACTCTGTCTTGCACCCCCAGAGCAGCTGCTTGTCTTCTGCAAGAAAAGACTGAAGCTGTGGGAGTCTTCTTGGATAGACACCTACAAGACTCTTGGGTGTTCCCGGCAGCCATGCTCAGAAGATGGCAGTGCTTGGAGTAGGCACAAGACATCCTTGTATTGGCTGCAGCCTTTCTTCTCACCTGGGATCGAATGAGTCGCTTCCCTTGCTTAGACTTTTAGTTTTAATGTCAGTAAACAATTGACAGGACAGTGCATCTTCTAGGAGCACATCTGTCACAGATGCCCACTGCAGATCTGTGGGCTCCTTCCATTGTCCCAGCAGCACACAGGAGCATCTGGGCCTGTATGGTTGTTGCTATTTTTCCCACTCATTTCATGAACAGAAAGCACCTCAAACTAGAGGAGCTTAGCACAGAGGGATGAAGCTGCTGCTGTAGCAATCAAAGGAGAGGCAGTGACCTTGGAATTCATTTAAATATCTTTTCATTTGCCTCAAAAATTTAATGGCAGTCTTCACAGGATTATTCAAAGATCGGATAAATAGTCATAGGAGACATTAATTGGTCTGCAGTTCGTAGGTCTGACTTGTAATTCATTCCTTTTTCATGTAATTCTCCCATTTTCTGCAATGGTAGGTGAAAGCAGGCTGTAGCTTGTGATAGCAAAATTCTCATGAAGACAGCCAGAAAAGCATTGTTTATTGTGGGAGAAGCTCTTAAAATTTGTTGTCTCTCTCTCAGGTTCAGTTTAATGTTGTGACTTTTTTTCCAGGCTGATACATCATGCTGTCCTCTGTCAGGGGTAGAACATACATTCAAAATAAAGATTTGAAGACTTCAGTTTGCATTTAAGTGCCTTTTAAAGATCTGATGTTGCTTCCCTTTATTTTAAGCCTGAGTGAGTTAGCTTTGTGGCAGTCAGTAGTGCTGTGTCTGTGTGATGTTCATGAAAGAACCTGAACAGTGACATTTCATGGTCTGGATATCTTGATCCAAAATTTGACTTACATAATCTTTAGATGCTTGGGATATATTTTCATTTCCTGGGCAAAATGTGCTTGTGTTATTGGTTTGGGTTTTTTTCCCCTCTGCATAGCTTTGTGAAAACTCTGGTTCTTTAATGCCTTTGGTTGATCAGATCTAATTAATGATTGTAATATAATTGGAATATAGTGTAGATTATGTGGATACAGTAGCTAGAGCACAGTATCAACCTTGCTGTGGCTAAGGGACACACTGTGTAAAGCCCATCAAGATGAAGTTAGCCCTGAAGAAAATAATTGTTTGTACAAATTTAAGCTACCTAATTCAGAGAGGTTTCCAGGTATCTGAACTGGGAGTTGAGATGCCTTTTGGTTAAAAGTGAGGAAGAGCACAAAATGAATTAAGTTCCCTGCTCCTAAAAAGAGAAATAAATCAAACCGGGCAGGTGTCAGAGGGATCTGTCAGCCCCTTACACAAAGCCATATGCCTGCAAGTTTTCTGTGGGTGGCAAATAAATCATTTTCCAGCCTCTTTTGTGCTTTTAACCAAGATAAGCAGTGCTGAGACAGTAATTCTTCCTCAGCCTGTCCCAGCTTCTTCCTGAATTCTCCTGTGAAGCTATTGCATCAGGTTCCCAGCATTCTCACACCATGGTGTAAAATTAAAGCAAAGCTTTCTCCACCAGCTGAGCTCCCCTTGTTCTGCTGCTCCTACCACATTACTGGTTTTTGCTTAAAAGAATGGCATGGGGCTCTTTAGTGCTGTGGTCTCTGTGCAGATGACTAAGTGGTATGGACTGTAGCTGGTGTTTGAACAGGAGCTGGTCTGAGATCAACTGCTTTGGTATTTGCTGTAATTCTTATGTGGGATTTGCAGTTGTTGTTCAAATGTTCCATAAACATGCCCTGAAAGTGTTCCATGATGTGCTGTGGTGGCTGAAGCTCTGTTTGCTCTGGTGAAATTACTTATACCTGGATGTCTTACTGCTTCTTGGCTGCAAACACTCTTTGACTTATGCTATATAAAACAAATGCTTGTCTGGTTGAGTTCAGGCGCAGGTTTGTGTCTGCTGGCTTCAGCCATCATCCCATCCGAGGGAAACAAAGCAGCACTGAGGTTCAGAGTCTTTGGTTTATTTTCTTTTGGACAATGGTGTAAAAATAGCCCCAGCCTTGTTACCCGAACACCTCAGAGTGAGCTTTTGCTGGCAGGCATTGAAACACATTTCTAGCCGTATCTTCTGATCCAACTTCCAAAAGCTCAGCAAAGTCTGGGCTGTCTAGTGCCCCTTCCAACAATAACAGCTCAGGAAAGCGAGCTGGCTGCTGCTGCAGGGGAGAGGGAGAGGTGCAGCAAGGCGCTGCACGGGGATTGCAGCGCTCCGGGGCCGTGCCAGCGCCTTGTCCCAGCTGCCTGCACCTCCAGTCAGACCTGAGCCTCACGTGCTGGGTGTTCACCCCAGCCCCTGTGTCCCTGGGCACTGTCCCAGGAGGGGCTGCTGTTGTGCCAGTCCCTTGGGGACACGGAAAGGGCTGTCACTGAGGCCCAGCAGTGCACTGAAGGTGCCAAAGTGTAACTTCACATCGTGGCAGGACCCTCACCTGAGCCTGAAAGTTCAGCCTGCCTGCAAGCAACTGCACCAGCTGAAAGCAATTTAATTTACACCCAAATAATGTATTCTAAGTCTGCTTTTCTCACTCATACATTCATTTTACTTTATTGTAATGTCAGCACTTAGCAGTGAAGTAAAGGCAGATCTCTGGAGAACTTCACACAAGCGAGAAAGCACCATTATCTCGGTTTTACAGATCCTGCTTATGTTGGGAACATATGTGGTGGTGTAATTACACTGATGTGATTAAATCAGTGCAAATCCTTGCTACAGGGACATGCTGCACCACTGTAAAGCAGGGCTTATTATCAGTGCAGTTGAATTCAAATTATATCACTCTATTAAGCTGTGCTAGTGTAAGCCTCCACTGAAAGTCACAAAGTCATGTGAGGAGCTGTGTTGTTTCTTTTTAAAGCAGATAAAGATTTGGAAACTGAAATGGGTGAGGTTGTGCTCTGCCCAAGAGCATGCTAGAAGCAATGGGCTTGACAAATGTTTATAGTACTTTTTGTAAGGAAAGAGGTGTGGGTGTGAAAGCGGGGCTGTATTATTATTATTATTTTTAATAGATTAAATTCTTTGTTTAAACTGTTGTGGCCATTTTGGAAAAAATCCTATATCATACTAAGGCTTCACAAATATATTAAGTAAAATGCATACAAAATTCTAGTAAATCTTTACTACATGGTTTTGGATTTTGATAATGGCTGAATGGGTCAATGAATAACCATGGTGTATACAACTTAATTGTAATTTTTTTTTTTTTTTTGGCAGGGTGTGGGCACTGTAAGAAGATGAAGCCAGAGTATGAGAAGGCTGCAGAGTTTCTCCATGTAACCAGTGATGTAAGCTAATTTCCTTTATTATATCCTTCAAATAATCAGTAATAAATAACTAGAGTAATAAAAGTGACTTTTCTCCCTACAACAAATTCAGCTGTTCTCATCCTCCCACAGGACCCTTCAAAATGTGCTTCCAAAGTACAGTCTCATCGCTAATGCATGAGCCCTGCCAAAGTCTGAGAAAGAACATTCTGTCTTGAACGAAAACAAAATCGAAAAATGTTTATGTATTCTACTGTAGGCCTTATACATAATACGATCAAATCCAAAAATGGATTTTTTCCCCCTTACTTAAAGGTGTTGAATGTGAAAAAACATAGGCTTTTATTTATGAATTAGATTTGGAAGAAAACAAAAGGGGTTGATCCCTGTTTCAAATACTCTGTTTTTAATGGTTGCGCCACTCCATTAGCTTCATCATAAGTGCTCCATCAGCATGGTTGGAGAAGAGAGAGCCAATAATAGAAGTATTAGTGATATTGATTCAGTCTTGTGCTGTGTATGCCACGCAGGAGGAGAAGCAGAATTGGTCTCCCCCGTACTTTAAGCATCTTCTCTGGAGACATCTCAAGTTCCTTTATTGCTGTTGGAGAGGGAGGAGATGAGAAAAACAAGGATCCAATGAATCACACTCTACAAATGCATGTTCTTCTGTTGTCTAAAGGTGGTCCATTGAAAAGATACCCACAAGTTAGGAAAAGATGAATTTGTCTTAAAGTAAACTTATCTTTAGTGGTGCTTGTTTCTTCTGGGAGAAACAGGGATTTGTGGGAGGAAATGCAATTTCTGGGAATGGCTTTTAAGCATTATAAAGTGAATTATATAAAGACAATCCATCAGAAATGAGAGTGGAACAGGTAAGACTCTGGTAACATTTAGTCCATAGTATGTCCCTTTCTGGTTTTGCATCAATTCTTTGTGTCTTTCTGTATGTCTGTGCACAAAATCACAAAATTAATCAGGTTGGAAAAGACCATTGGAATCAAGTCCAACCCATGACCAAGATCCACCATGTCAACTAGACCATGGCACCAAGTGCCACATCCAGTCTTTCCTTAAACACCTCCAGGGATGGTGTCTCCACCATCTCCCTGGGCAGCCCATTCCAATATCTAATCACCTTTTATGTGAATAAATTCTTACTCATATCCAGCCCAAGCCTCCCCTGGCACAGCTTAAGACTATGTCCTCTTGTCCTAGAGGCAGCAAAGGCACCTAGAGCATGAGTGACTGCCCCCAAGCCCACTGTGTCCTGCTGAAGGGGTGTGTGTATGTGGCTGGGATTTGCAGGAGGTGATCTCTGTTTCAGAGTCCGGGTGTCCTTGCAGCAGTCGATGCTACCATCAACAAGGCTCTGGCAGAAAGATATCACATCTCAGGGTTTCCTACTTTGAAGTACTTTAAGGATGGAGAGGAGAAATACACTCTGCCACACCTCAGAACAAAGAAGAAAATCATTGACTGGCTGCAAAAGTAAGTTTTGAGGGTTTTAAGATAGTATTTGGGTTCCTGGTCAGTGACTCCTGCAGATGGCTTTGATGAGGAACTAAACAGAGCTTCAACACTGTCTAAATCCTTTGCTGACAAAATCACACTGAATTCCAGTATTCAAACCCACAGAAACATGTATGTTAACTATGGTCTCTAATACACCAAATCCTTTATTTGCTGTGGGGTTTTTCATAGCTGCCCTGGTATTGCTTTCCCAAAATAAATATTTTTCAAATATACCTTAAGCCTTTCCCTGGAGAAGGAATAGCAATGGCTCTGAAAAATAAATAGAACATTTGTTGTTCCCTCTTTATACAAAGCAGCAAATCCCAGTGTTAGTAACTGAATTTCTGCAGTTGTACTTTTCTCTTTCCAACATTTCAGAGCCAATGCCTAGAATTCCACCCACGTGGGGCTGAAGGAAAGCCAGTAAGACCAACAAAACCAGCACCTTTGAGTGCCCTAACCAACTTTTCTTGGGTGTGTGCTGAAATATGCAGAATTAAGTTTGATATGAAAATTACGACAATAATTCCATTTCAAAATAAATTGCTAGTACAATTCTCTCTTTAAGTATGCATTGTATATGCATGTATTTAAAAGTATGCATATGTATATAAAATATGCATTTTCTTTAGGTACTGTAAGCCTAATGTATTTTCTGCATTATTCAAGGGGAAGAAAACCTGCCAGTTTTGTGAATATTTTAATAATTTAACTATTACTTGCAGTTGGCATGAGGAATGTAGTCTTTATTTTCCCCCTCTCATTTGGTGGCAGAAGAGCTTGTGTGGAGTTTTTTGGTCTCCTCTCCCTCTCCTCTCAATTCTTCTCCTCTCAATTCTTCTGGATACTGCTGTGGCTCTTGAAGACTTTTGTCTGCAGCCTCAGCTAGTCAGCAGTACAGGTGAAGCCCAGACAACTTGTCTCCTGCTCTTGGCTCCTGGATGTTCTCCCAGCTAGAGATGCAGTAGAATAACACCCTTGTTTTCTGACAGGGGTAGAATTGACACAGCTGCATTGAAGCTGGGGGAAATGGGGGTGCCTCAGGGGTGCAGGCTGGTGATACAAGTACAGGTTGCAGAGACCTGTCTCAGTGGGTGGTTGCAGCCATGCAGGCTTTGGCTGTGGTTCCTCTCTGGTGATTGTGCTGCCACACTAGGTTGTTACCACTTGCTGCAGTAGTATTCCAGGAAAATTTTGTGTGAGAGTAAAGTCTCACCTCTGTAACTGTAATCAGTGATAGCTCACAACAAGTGTGTTCATGGAGGAATTCAGCTAAAGGACACACTGTGTAACTCTTGTAACTCTTTCTCTGAAACACATCTAACTCTTTCTCTAAAAACTGGAAAATCAGTAATGGTGGAAATACAATGAATGTCCACCAAGTGACCTTGAGAAGGACTTTAAAAATTGAGGTTTTTTCCACTTGGTTTTTATGTACCTGATACAACTTAAAATGGTGTCATTCAAAGTGTCAGGAAAGTCGGAAAAGCTAATTTATTACCAAGGTGACATATGAAGGTCTTTATACCGTGGCACCATTCTGATGATTTTATATAAAGTAATCACTATTTAAGATACAGCAGGAATGAATTTAATGAGTCTGAGAGAGGTCTGTGAGTTAGTGAATAGCAGAATTTTTGTTAGAGACGCTCTAGGTGTGCGGGATTGCTCTGATCCAGCCAGTATGTGCAGTCATAATTGAAACCTGACATTCTCTTTAGCAAAGTAAAATATTCTGGTTCAGTCACCCCCAGTATTCCAAGTGGAACAATGCTGATTTTTACATCCTGGCTTTAATATCTGAATTCTAGAGAATTGAAATTCTTTACAGAAGTTTGCATGATAGTGATAAAGAGTACAAAAAGGATATTTGAATGGAAGATGCTGTTGTATATCAGTGTTGATATAGATTCCACCTGCTTGCTGTTCTTCTCAGTTCATGCCTGTGGATGATACAGTGGTATGTATCAATGTTTTTTCCACCCAGATGTTGGATGCAATGTAGGAAGTCTTTTTTTGACATTTCTACTCATATGCCTGATTACAGTCACTTAAATTATATTTTAATTATTTTAAATTGTATTTTGAATTATCTGAGTTCCAGAAATTACATCTTTTTTGCTGTTGCCTGGTGTTGGAAATATCGAGTATGTCTTTCTATTGCACAGGCACCTTGAAGGATTTTTCTCATCAGTTCCCTCATGCTAATTTTGACCAGGACAATGCTGTCCCTTTATCTACTTCCAGAAGCATTTTCAAACCAAATGAAAATTGTCTATCTTTTCTAGTCCCGAAGCACCACCTCCACCTGAGCCTGCATGGGAAGAAAAACAGACCAGCGTTATCCACCTGGCTGGAGAAGATTTCAGGGAGTCCTTGAAGAAGAAGAAGCACACTCTTGTCATGTTCTATGCACCATGTGAGTAAATAACCTCTCTATGAGGATGGGTTTTATAAGCCTTACATTTACTGTGAAATCCTGAATTAATTCCCTTGCTGTCCAGAGACTTTTAAGGGTAAAGAGCTGATTCTCAATATAAGTGCATGGGAAAATCATTAGCACCATCATTTGTATCTTTATAAATTGAAACAAAACAGTATATAATGGTTATATTATTTAATGCAGACACCAAAGCAGGCAGCAATACAAAAACAGAACAGATTTATTTTTCCCTGCTGCATTTTATGGTCCATATAACAAAATGTGATCCTTTACAGTAGCACAGTGCACATGGACAGCCTGATTCATTCATGCAGCACTTCAATAGTGAAATCAATATAGTAGTGTAGGAGGAATCAGTCCACGAGGTGGAGAACAAATTTTGATGGAATAAATTTTGTCTGTAATAAATCTGCATTTAAGTCTCCACTGGGACTAGGGACATAGCTTCCTCCTCTCAGATTATTTTGCATGCATCACATAATCACTTTGTTTTTGAAGCTCCTGAGAACATTTCTAGAGAAGTTTAGAATCAGGCCTTTTATAAATAAGGTGAATGAGAGGGACCTCTTCTGTTTTCGTGTGCAGTCCCAGAGACAGGCAGACTAGGTACAAGTTCTTAGCTTTTGAGGGGTTTATCAAAGGGAGAAGATAATCCAGGCATTTAATATTAGATACTATTAATGTGCCTTTATGGCACCATGACTAAACCCCCCCAGATGCAAAAAAAATTCTTCCATATGACATGGCCAGCAATTAATGGATAACCTTCAGATAAACAGTTACCAAATTGTTCCCATTAAATCAAAGGTATTTTCCATAAAGAGAGAAAAAGGTCCTTAATGTTTAATCAGGCAGCCCCTTATTTTGCTTTTCTGTTAGGGAATTAAACATGAATGCTTTGGGGCTCATATGAAGGGATGTGGGAGAAAGCAGGGGTGCAGTTCAGGAGGGAGATTTCTGGAAGGTTGTAAAAGAAAACGGAAGAGGTCGTAATCCCTTTTCCAGTCCAGTTCCCACCAACTATTGACTAAAAATTGCCCATGTGCCAGGAATTTCTGATTCATGGACCTCAGCTGGTTAAGAGCAAATTGTAATTCTAAAATCAAATGATTGCCCATGAAATGGTAAGGTTTAGGAGTTCACTGTCTCTTGAGTTCTCTTTACCCAATTAGTGACTTTCTGCATAAGAGGGATTTATTTCACTTTTGGTTTTTAGCTGCATCTTTTTAAGACAGATTCTTGATCCTTTTTAAAGCCACGTTTAAAGCAAAGACTCTATGTATGATGAGTATGCAACACCCAGGGTTGAAAGCATGAGGGAACTTTCCTGATGGGCTAATTTTTTGCCGTTTGACTTCCAGCCTTACTTTAGGAGGGGTGAGTAAAGATCAGCCTGACCCTTTCTGTATGAGCAGGCTGTAAAAACAAGGCTTGCATGATGTAAAACTGTTAGGTCCTTTGAGGCTGCACTTCAGACACATTTTTGCACTGTTTTTGACACAGTGCTGCATGAGACCACCTATATACAGGACAGAGAGGTGTTAACTGGAACCCCATCTGGCCTTCCTGTGACTCCTAAGACAGCGTTGCTGTTGTGGTGTCAGCACGTGGGTCATGCACAGTTTCTGATTTGTTCTCTCTAAATGTGGAAGTGTCTGTGAGCAAAGCACAAAGCACTTTGTTGGGTGCAGGGGAAAGTACCAGATAAGTATTTTAAATCTTCATTTTCTATGAAATGAACATTAATGCAGTAGAATAATTACAATGATTCAAATCACTATATTTTTTAAGCTTTTGTGCAGTGATAATGTGCTTTCTGTTAAACTCTATAGATTAGCTTTTGTTTACCATCTTGTGTATCTTGAGATGTCTTGAAGCTTACATTGCCAATTAATCTTAACTTGCTTATTTTACTGCAGAAGGAACACTGCTAAAATTTCAAGGTCCCATTACCTCAAATAATTTTCTTTTTCTATTCAAATCCACATCTTGGGTCAGGGCAGACTCACAGTATGCTACTCCATTCACTTGTGACTCTGTGGCAGTATTTGTTACACTTACACATATGCTGAGATATTTTAGGATTGGGGGGGTGTGTATACATGCATATATAAAGTATGTTTATATATAAATATTTATGCTAAGAAATGTATCTCTCATCTGTCATTAGAATTTAAAGCAGAAAGTTGAGTATTCTGACCTTTGTCAAGCTTTCAGCTAGAGTGACAAACCTTTAGGCAAAGTTCACAGATATATATCTTAGATGCAAATTAAAATGAGATCTGGCTTTCCTGTGGCAGCTTCCAGTCCAAATTACTTAGTATGTATAGGAGAGCCACCAATCTGCTGCTGTGCTGATAACTCAGGGCTGAGCTGAGCAGGGCTTTAATGGTACTGAGCAGTGCTTCACAGTGATTTAACTCTGGAGGAGAAGACTGCTACATCCACATGGAAAAGATAGAGAGCTCATTACTCTGTCTCCTGGAATATGGGTGAAGAAGCATAAACGTAAAGGTTATTCCTCATGGCTGTGGAATATTTTAAGGACTGAGAATCAGAATCAAGACTCTAGAAATTACTGAGGGAAAAAGTCCACTCCTGTGGACTTGACACCATGGAGATCTTGATTTCATGTTCCCTTTCCTGCATGGCAGCATCTGTGTGTGCTGCAATGACTGATTTGGGGCAGGAGGCAGGAATAGGGGCAGGTTCCCAATACTGAATTGGGAAAAAGTGCCTGCTGCAGAAAACCCAGTGCTACTTGTGCCAATAATGACCTGGGACCAGATCTTCATCCAGATGTCCTTTGGGTAGGTCTGTACCATGCCACACAGGCTGGAGTGTGGGCTGGCATGTGTTAGAGCTACTCAGGGGTAGGACTTGGGGCAGGCTGCTGGCATCTGTGCTGTACAGCACCTGGCCCGGCTCTTCTCTGGACCCTTGTGCAGCTCTTGTGAAGATGTAATTGTCATCCCACTGATGTACCTTTAAGTCCAAAATGTCTAAAATAAGAGGAAGATCATGGTACCATCTACAGAAGGGAAGCATGAAGCCTCAGGTGTGTGTGGGGACTGCTGTGAGGGGCTGGAGGAGTATTCGAAAGCAGTAGGATTGATGCACCAGCATTTGAGAAGCTTTTGGGGAGAGTTTATGGGATTTGTGTCTGTATTTTTTTCATAATCCAGTCCTTGGACTACTGGATTCCATCAGCCTACTTCAGTTTACTTTTATAACTGTTTGGCTTTGTCCAGAAATGGGCAGAGGAGACAACTAGTCCAAGTATGGTTTGGTGTGCACATGGAGCCTGGTACATGGATGATCAGGATTTGGGGGCTACAGACTGTGTTGCAAACTGAGCCAAATGGACAAGAGCAGGTAGACTGCAGTGCTGAGCCAGGCAGGGTCAGGAGGGCAGTGGCTGCAGGCCTGTGCCCTACACCCAGAGCTTGGTTCAACACTTGCAACACTAAAGAGAGGTGTCCTGGGCCGACCCCTTTGCATCGGTGCCTTTTCTGGGATCAGTGCCCTGACTTTTCTTTCTTCTTTCTCTTATGTCCTCCGTGTTCATATAGCTTATCTGGATGTGTTTTATCTGCATTTTTACTTTTATGTGCTCTCTCCACTCCGTTATTCCAGATAATTGAGATTTGACTTTGACAATGCATTACATTTTAACCTCCTACTACTGTAGCACTGAAAATTGTGCAAAATACAAGCAGTTGGTTGTGATTAGTTGTCAGAATCACAGAGGGTAACAAAAGTTCCAGCAAATAATGTCTTTGTGGTTGGAGATGTTTTTGCTGCATTACTCAAACAAATTAAGGGGGGGGAAAAGAATGATTGAAGCTAGGTGAGACTCTTCTCTGCAGTGCCCAGGGACAGGACAAGAGGCAAAGGGCTCAAATTGAAACACAGGGAAGTTTGCATAACCATTTAGAGGAAGTGGTGGTTTTTTTACTGTGGTTGTGGTTGTATACTTGAACAAGTTGACCCAAGAGACTCCATCCTTGGAGATATTCAAAACCCAGCACTGGAGACAGTGCTGGGCAACTTGCTGTAGTTGACCCTGTTTTGAGCAAGGGAGTTAGACTAAATGATCTTCAGAAGTTCCTTCCAACACAGCAATGCTGTATTTCTAGGAATAGTTATACTGAAGTCTGAGATACACAGTGGGTTTTTATTTGGTTTGGGGTTTGGTTTTGTTGATTGTGGTTTAGGTTGTTTTTCCCCTTTCTCATCCAGTTCTGATTTTCTCTAAACAGGAAAGGCTTAATAACACCCTTTGCTAATTCTTGCGCAGAAACAGAAAATGTCCACTTTTGAGTTACAAGAATGTCATTTTTTGGTTGAGATTGCTGCTTCCAAACAAATGAATCAACTGTGTCAGAAAGGAATTATATATAATAGACCAGTCTTTAGCAGGTCCAAATGATGGGGGGGAGGGCACTCTGTTTTTAGATCAGTCACTTTAAATGGCAGGAGTAAGCACTTACCAAATTCAATCAGTTTCTGCTTTTAGTGTCAAAACATGAGTTAATAAGCACTTCTAAAAAATAAAGACTTTCAGCAGCAATGGGAAGTAGTTGGGGGAAAGTTCTCCCTTTTAATGGTTCATGAGGGGGGCAGTTGCCAATGTTACTGACTTGCCAAATGGCCTCAATCTGTGCGACTCAATAGGGTTCGCAGAATGGATATTTTTAATAAATGCTTTGCTGGGAGCTGATTTCCGGTTCTGTGTTCAGCAGTGAAACTTTCACTTCACTAGAAATTAATTTAACCAGCTGGAAGAACTTATTTTCTGGTGAAGCCTGACCCACAGGAGTACCAAGACAACACCCAGAAGCAAACCATCCTGAGGATGGTTTTCATGAAGTATTTTTGGATGCAGCAAGTGGCTGTACTTCTGCAAGAGAATGTGAAGATAGAGACATCAGCCTCTTTGGTTCTTCACTTAAACTTTTTGGTGGGGTTTTTCTTTCAGGGCTGGAAGAAGTGAATAAAGGTGCCTAATCTGTGTTGCATCTGATAAAGTCCCAGAAGACTTTAGGATGTTTTTGGAGCCATTAAAAGGCTGTGTGTTGATCAAAGGTGTTTGTGGGAGATAGTACCTGGGTATTGTTCTGGTGTAAAACAAAGAGAGTAAAGCAGGAATATTGATATTATTGCTGTCAACTCCTGGCGACCATTAAGAAGGAAGTTGGAAATCAGGTAGAACTTTGCTCAGCAGTAAGAAATCAGACAGGGATCTGACTAAATGAGTTGTGCCCATCCCTGTGGGTTTCATCAGGAGCCCATAAAATATTGAGAGCTAAGCAAACCTGCATTCATTTTACCCACAAAATTTGTTGAATATTTTAATTACTCTGTATCTTGGTCTGCTCCTCCTCTGTGTTTTCACAACAAAAACTGCTTGGTTTCTTCTGTCCAAGTTACGCATCAAGGAATATCCAATGACAAAAAGCACTTGGTGAGAGTCCTTGCCAGAGTGGGTCACACTGTGAGCACACAGGGTGCTCATGGCTTTTAGCTGTTACTGCTGACAGCCAGGAGGGCAGTGTGCTCCTCCCGCCCTGGGACCCTAGCTGTCATCTAAAAGCTGTTCTGAAGGAAGCTGTAGTGTTTCCTTTACATCCTTCCTATTTTTTTGGAGCAAGCTTGGCCCAAGCTGGTTGCACCATATCTCAGCCTTTGCACTGGCAGTTTTGGGGAGTTAATGCTGTGTGTTGGTTAAGCTGCACTGCGGTAGGAAGACATGGCAAATTCTATTGGCTGTGAGGCCTCAGCCTGTGGCTGCTGGGCCTGAGATGAGCAGTCTGGGTCACTGCTGGGTCACTCAACAGACTTGGGTGACATAGTTCTGTGTGCAGTATGCACAGAGGGGGAGAACATACTCGACAATTGAGTTATGAGTTCAGATGTGTGGAGCAAAGCAGCAGCAGCACAGATGCATTTAGTGTCCCACGGTGGCCTCAGATTGGCTCCCACCAAGAGGTTCTCCTGTCACTTGCAAGCACATCTTGTTAAGTTTTGATTAGGAAGCTGTATCCAAGAGCCTGAACAAAATGTGCGTGTTTGTAAATGAAGCTTAAGCTATCAAAAAAATTATTAAAAACATGCTGAACAGAAAG
The DNA here is from genome assembly GCF_024509145.1 of Vidua macroura. Lineage (NCBI taxonomy): Eukaryota > Metazoa > Chordata > Aves > Passeriformes > Viduidae > Vidua > Vidua macroura. The sequence goes on from NC_071577.1 coordinate 30,104,223, forward strand.
AATCCCTTTCAAGGCAAAAACCCTTGCAGGAAGGATTTTCTGGTTGTTGACTGAGGCAGAGGCGAGGTCTGGACCCTCTGATAATGAGGCTTTAAGTCCTGTGTGGGCTGGCACTGCAGAATTTTGATGTTAGCTCTGCCACTAACTGCTTCCTCTCCTGCATCAGTGGTGCTTTTGTTTCAGGTGCATTACCTGAAATGTGTGTTCCTTTTGGTGTAAATAGTGCTGATGCCACAGAGCCCCTTAACAGGCTGGGTTTGATAAAGGATGAATTTATAGAGTGGTCCCTGCAATCAGGCTGGCAGATCTGCTCTTAGCCCAAGTGTTTGTGAGGAGGAGAAAAATTAGCAGCAAGAGAACAGTTTGAGCTGCCCTTCCCCAGACTGTGCATAACTGACACAAAGTGCTCACAGCAGCTGTGGTGGAGTGGTGACAGTAAACTAAAATTTGGGTGATCCAGCTCCTCTTGTTTTGTAACCCTAAAATGTTACAGCTGCTTGATTTGGTGTGCAGAATATTGCCTGTGTATAAACAGCTCCAGCTTGGGAGAAGGGAAGAGGAGGGAAGTGCATGCTTTTGCCCTGTGAAATTCTCTCCTCACAGACACACAGCTATGTTGGTGCAGTGTCACCATGGGTACATTAGGAGATTATGAATATGCCACCTATCCTTGTGCACTGTCATGAAACCCATTTCCAATAAGACAAATGCTTTTTTTGGTGATGTGTAACAGTGTCTTGACAGGAGCTGCTTTTAAGCATCAGTGCAGTTGAAATTCCAATGCTCTGCTGTTGCTAACTCAGCAGTATGTCTTCTTTTAGTGGTGTTCACTGGTATATCAAACAAAATTATTTCATTTGCTCTATAACTGTTTGCAGTTAACCAGGACTGATGCTTGCTTGGTTAATTGCTGCTGCCAGCTTTGTTCAAGCTACACAGGCCAGTGACACAGTGGAAAATGCAGGTCTGCTGGAACTGGCACTCAGGTTTGTTCTGGGTGTAACTGTTGGCCTTTATACCCTTTCTGTCCAGAGGTGAGTTGCTGTATAGCCTTCCATCTCGAAGGGTTGCTTGTTGCCAAATGCTGAGTGTTGGCATGTCATTTGTAATTCACTGCAGTGAGTCATATCCTTGCTTTTTGTACTGGATGAAACAGTCCGAGAATTTTGTGCCGAGTCTTTTTACTCTCCTCACTTTGCAATTTGACCTGCTCTGATGACTTTCTTGCTGTTGCAATTGTTCATATCTCATGACTGTGGTTTCCCAATAATTTGGGTTTTGTATGTTTTGTCTCATTTGTATACCTCCAAGGTGTTACAAAATCAGAGTTCAGATATCTTGGGAAAAACTCAACAAAATCCACCAGCAGGCTGTGAAATTTGGAATAGTTTGCCTGTTGTTAAGAGTAGTCAGTCAAACTTTGGTTGACCTGATGCTTAACTGAAAAGCTCGTAACATTTTTCAAATCAAAGGACATGTCACCCTCTTTCAATTGCTAATATCTTGTGTCTTAGAGATATGATTATTCTATGGTGTCAGGTCATCAAGTGAGCATTGGGTCCAGATATGCAATAAAAAAGCCCTCCAGTTCTCTACTGGTTAAACAAAGTGAATTAACCTTTCACTTACATCTGCAAATGCCTTTCTCAAATCTGCCTGTGGATTCAATAACTCCTGCAGCCACATGAATTGCATTGGTTTAAGCAGTATACCCTTTTTCAGCTCTTATCTGTGCAATTACTGTCTGTGGCCTGTCTTTCCTTGATTGACCAAGTAATATTCTGGTTTTAATTCTAGTTAATCGCTTGGAACTCTTGTAGTGGAAACAGGTTTTGCTTGACTCTGTGGTGTACAAGCTCCCGGGCTGGCTTTGATAGCTGTGCAGAGTTGCTGCTTGCACTTGCTGAGAATTGCAGTCATTTAAAAGCCAGTAACAGAGGGCACTATCTACCCCTGTTATTTAAACGGTGATGATTTCAAGCAGAGATGGGGAATTGGAAAGTCATTCTCCGCCCTGCACTTTGCACGCTGAGGGCTCCATCCTGCCACGTGCTGAGCCCTCTGAGGCCCTGATGGTTTCACAGCTGAACAAATGGAGTCAGCACCTTGCAGCCTGGCTCCCTGTCAGGCAGGATTGTGAACCTTGTGAGTCACTTAACCTCTTCCTGACTCTATTTAACCTTGGATGTAATGACAGAGGGGGATAATCATGCCTGTCTCTCTTAGGGGCAATTTGAAGCATAATTAATTGATATTAGTTAAAGCATTTGAGATCACCCGTTGAGAGGTACTAAAGGAAGCCGGGGGCTGGGGGGGAGCAGAGCCCTTTCTCATGCTGAGGGTAGAGCACAGACAGCACAAATGCCACGGTCTCACAAATCACTGGGCTTTCAGATCTCTTCTAAGGAGTTGGCCAGAACTTTGGTATGAAAGTACTGACAGTTTAAGTCAGTCAATCTACATTAAAATGTGTGCATGTTTAAACTCTACTTAAAAAAAAACTCATGTAAAATATATGCACACCACTTTGTTACTTTATTTATCAAGATTTTATTACATATGAGATGCTAAAAGCACGCACGGCAACAACACGGGTAGGGTTATAAATCATTGTGTATTACTGATGGGCAGAAGGTATAAGGTAGTGCTTTCTGAAGTCAAAATGCCCAGTCTGTGCTGCTGTAGTGCTCTAGTTGGGATGCTCAGGTTAGGGTTGGCAGGGGCTGTCGTCCTTGCCTGACCCATGAGCAGTGCTGGCCTCCTGCAGCTCCGGCCGCTCAGAGATGGTGACACGAGGACAGCCAGACCATGTCACTGCTGCAGCAGTCTCAGCTCAGCGATGCAAGGCAAGGAGAGCTGCTTCTGATCAGGTAGAGAGCCACTGTGTGAAAGTATCTCTTTTAGAAAACCATTTCCTTTCAGACTAAAAATCACTAGTGATGGGGAATGTGAATTTCTGTCTAAATTTGACTGGTTTCAGCACGCAACCAGCTCTGGAGCTTACTCAGCCTTTGGCACCCAGCTTGAATAGCTCGTGATAATGAAATTTAGAGACTGACTTTTCTTGGTTTCTATCACTTCTTAATCTTTGGATTTAAGCTGTTGACACACTGAGCTTCCTGATTCCCTTTGCCATGAAACATGTCTTTCAGTTCTATTGTTTTTCTTATGGGTCTTTTGAACCCCCTCCATTTTGAACTCATTGGTGATTTGTGGGCCCAGAACTGCAAACAGCACTTCAGAGGTGTCAGGCATAGAGGCCCTCTCCACATCTGCTTACTATTTTAATTTGTATATTCAATGAAGTTCGTTTTGACAACTCCATCATTTTCCTTCAAAGCTATATTTGCTAGCATTGTTTGGATTTCTTTTGCTTCTAATACATTGAAAGCCCCTTATATACTTAAAACATCATTATTACCTCTGCTGACTGTAGGTATTGCTTTGATGTCCATTTGCTTCCTTTATCTATTTTGTACAAATTGTTAGCTTTTGATTTATATTCATTAAAAAACAGCTTCACCTTTCTTCTATGTGCTATGCTAATACAGCTTTCACTCTTCTAAGGAAACTGAATTAACCTTGTACTGTTCAGCTGTAGAGAGGTTATATTATATCACTGGGCTTTGTAGTTTCAAATTAAACAAAGCATGAAGTAACTTAACTTAAAGGATGTTTTTTCATATTTAAACAAGTAGAAACCTGTGTTTTTGGAAAGAGGACTTGATTCCTTTAGGCAGTTCTGCAAATTTGCCACAATTTTATTTTAAATGTAATGAGGTGACTGTTGTACAACAGGGTGCATCTGTTTCATGCACTGCTCTTGAGACGTCTTTAGAATTGCCATCTGGTCCTAATACCTTTGTACACTGAAGTTTTAAGAATCTCTTAAGTTTTACTTGTGACTCACTATCATCTCTAAACAATTCATTGGTTAAAAAAAAGAAGCCCTGTTCAATGAAAAATTCTCCATTTGAATGTAATAAAGACATGGAAGTTATTCACTAGGTTGTTTCATTGCTTTGAAACCCTCTTCACATCCCTTCTGCATCCCATGGGATCCTGCAATTACAGAAAATGTTTTCACAGGGTATTATTATGTCTGAAAATTTATCAAATTGCTACTACATCATATCAATTTAGTGGCATTCTTACTGTACCTGAAAAATGGGTTTATATTATCTTTTCCTTAGTCTCCTTTTTGTTTAAAAAAACAAAAAATCAGTTCACAAGGTGATGTGAGCACATAGTTAAATTTTTCTATTATCCCATGTACTATCTTTGTTTTATGTCATGTAACAAATGTGTTGTGGCATCATTTTGGAAATCACATCCAGCTCAACCCTGCAGTTCTTCTTCACAGTCCTCAAAGCAGTGTTTCCACAAGAATGAAGTTCCAGCCCCTTTCTGTGCCCAGACCAGTGCTGGCTCCTTGGGTCTTTCCTCAAAGATACCCTGAGAAGGTGCTGTACCTTGAGGTTGTTCCTGCTATCAGTAAATCCAGTCCATGGAAAACAAGCTGGGTTATATATTTTCTATCACTTCATCTCCCTAAAGACCCACTAGCTTTCCTTTAAATGCCTCTCTAATTAGAGGAGATTTAATCTGACTCCCTCTCCCCTCAGTGATAATGGCTCTGAGTGAAGCCTGCTTGCTTGCTTGCTTGATTTCCCTTGTCTGCTGTTCATCAGCCATTTCTCTTGAATTTTTCCCACAGAAACCATATTTCTCATATACTGGCTCAGTCGAGAACTACTTGGTTTTCAAGGTGAGGAATGTGATGGTGCCTGCTGTGACTGCACCACACCTTCTACCAACTTTTACAACATGAATGGTGGAGAAAAATCTTGTAGAAAATACTGGGTTTGTGTACTTTTAAAAATTTGTAGTACAAGGGCAAAGAAAACCTCAGAACTCCTCAGCTGCAGGTGTTGTGGACCTGTGATTTAAGCAGGCAGCCCTCGTGCCCCAGCAGGTCAGGGGGAGCAGATACCACCATGGACTGTATGGGAGATCCTCCAGAGAGCCAAATTCTGAGCACAGAGCTGAGTTCTTGACTAGAGCTCTATTAAAGCTGTATTGTTTGCTGATCTTGAACAGGGAATGGCCTCAGCACAGGCTACTGTACGTGCCTGAGATGTCAAGTTCTCTTGTTTTTCCTACCAGGTGATGCAACTGTGTTTCTGCAGTAGGAAATGGAGTTATCTTGAGATGTGCAGGAATGATTAGAGGTTTTCAGTGCCAGTACTGGGATCCTGTGGAAAGGCTGGATGTTTCAGGAGCAGGTTTTTTCACATTTCTCAAGTCAGGTACAGGAAATTACTGTTAAGTTCACGTCTGCTCTTAACCCTGTTGAGATCAAATTTGACACTGTTGTAAAAATGAAAAAAGAAAATTGTTAAGCAAAGCCCTGCATCTGCGTTAGAAGGCTCTGCTCCCAGAAGTGCTGCTTTTCAGTGCTGCTCAGTTAAAACTCCACTTCTTGTCCTTGCAGGAAGTCTTACCATAGGATCCAAATTATTAAACTAAAATGAATTTTCCGGCTTGTTTAGTCCATAGTGACTGAGAAGGGGCAGGACCTTTTGGTTCTTGACACTTTACCCACACCTTCATATGCCACCAGTTTAATCTCTTTCCACTGCAGCCCATCTGAAAATTCCTTTGTAAGGAGGCTGCACACTTCCTATGCTCATGTACTGTGCTCAGTACATTTCCTTTCCTTGCACTTTCGAATCTAGAAGATAGTGTTAACACTTAAAATAAACGTGTGATAGTGGGTGTGAAGAGGGAATGGGTAGAACAAGTTTTCCGTCTGTCAAAATGAAGACATCAACCTCTGCTTTTATTTTTTTTGGCATGTGTGCTTTAAATAGAATGACTGGGTTGGGTGACTTCCAAGTGTTTGCTGCATTTGGCAATCCTTCTAAGTTGTAACAGATGAAGTTCTGCTGTTCCATATGATGTGCTCCTTCCCCCTTTTTCAGTGACTCCTTGAAACTCCTTGGGAATTCAGTGTAGCATTCACATCTGTTCCGTGGATGGATGTCCAAGGCTAACAAAATGCCTACTGGACTTGGAGGCAGCTCTGCCAAAAGCCATATGGTTGTGTTTTAGTTTTGTGAGCACAGTGCAGTAAAGAAAGGAGGTTGGGCCAAGGGAGAAGTGAAGGGAGGAGGGATGGAGCTTCAGATGGGAAAATGAAGGTAAATTCTCTTGATTTGGTATCGGATTTGGTATTTTTGTGTAGAAAAATATGCTTGTTATTTGTGTTCTCATTTTCTTGCGAAATGTGGCTCATGAAGAGCTCTTACCTGCTACTTCTCTAGGGCTTTGAGAGGCCTTACTGTCCAGAAATATCTTTTATTGAGGGTTTACAAGATGTTCTTTGGTGAAACCTAAATTTCAAGCTCAAGATCATAAGCAAAAAAGGAAACCTGAAAGGTTTAAGTTTTTAAGAGCATTTATGTTTTAGTGTAACAGTTGGAAGTGCTTTCCAGAAAAACTGCAACATGTAGTTAAGAACAAGTGTTCCTGTTTTAGAGGTGCCTGATTTTTATCCATTTTTTGTTTCTGAAATTCTTTTTAGATGTCGTCACCAGTTCTGATTTATTTGTGTAGAGCAGTGTTAACAAGTCAACCGAGGCAATCCCCCCACAGTACAGGAAATTATCCAAGATTTGTTAAGAGGCAGGCTTGACCTGCAGGCTCTTCAGTATCAGGCAGACAGGCCAGACAAGTGCTAAGAGAGAAAATGGGTCACCAAAGTGGGCTGATGGACCTTGGAGCAGCCTGAAACCCTAGCCGACTCCTCCTCCTCCTCCTCTTTCTTCTCTTCTTCCTCCTTCTCCTTTTCTTTCATGACCATTTTCTTCCAGGCAAATGCTGAACAACTCAACAAGGTTAATAGCTTGCAAGCTGTAGAACACTGCACTATCTCCCACTGAAACACAGCTGCCATCATGCTGCATAAAGAGTTTGAAGATGGATTTACAGAAGTGCCTCAGTTTCCCAGGAAACATCCCCTTGACTTTCTGGTATTCTTAGCTACTGCACAGACTCTCAGTGTATTTACACAGGTGTGTCACTGCAGTGCTTTCAGAATCCTATTCCGAAAAAAGAAATGCTCTAAAATTCAAAGCAGCGCATGTAAGCCATGAAATGATATTTTGGTGAAGCTGGAAGGGGTGCTCAGTCTTTCCTTTGTGAAAAGGGGTGTGCAGTGTTTATGCACAGATACTATTTTTCTTGTCAGCTGAAAGAGTGAGTGTAGCTTAGGAGGGTGGCTGCAAGTCTCCTAAGAGGGTGTTTGTTCAGTCCTGATTTTAAAGTAACACAGACACTTGTTCATCATGTAAAATGCTGGTAAACAATAGTAGCATAAGCTGTAATTGGTGTTTGTGAGCAACTAATTTGTGATTTTTCTGTTCCTACCCAGAAATAATAGCAAGATGAACTCCTTTGCCAGCATTACACAGGTTTGACTGAAGTGTGTTCATTCCTTTTCCAATGTACATCTAAGCAAAAAATAGTGTCTTGAGTCTTTGCTTGGAATCAGCCTCTGTGCTGCGTTTGTAAAAAAGTAATTTATTACACATATGCATTTCAAAGCCTTACTTAGTATAGTAATGATGTTTTGAGAGGAGTTTAGATTATTCATAGACAATAATTTGTAGACATTGCTTCTGAACTAAGAGCAGTCATATCTGAACCTTGAATCAAAAGAACAGTTCTAATTTCCCTTCTGTGACTTCTGAAATGTTTGAGTCAAATCAGTGTAAGCAAGGGATTAGCTGGCCTTTTGTTCAGTGCTGCAGTGGTACAAAGAAATATCAGCCCATCTCCCATACAAAGCTCTGAGGTTCCCATGTGCAGTGTCTGTAAAACTCTTCAGGGATTGCCCAGTTGTGGAGAACAGCAGGAAGATCTCCAGGGAGGCCAGCAGCAGTCATCCTAACCTGGGACTGGACATCTGCCCTCCATCCATGAAAGATGTCTGACCTTCCTCTCCCTTACGTTCCCAATGGCTTGGCTTTAACACAGGCCATTTCCAAATACTTATAAATGCTCCCAGCAATTTCCTTTCCAACTTCCAGCCTCCTTCTGTTCCCAGCTGTGCTATCTTTATTCCCATGCTCAAATGTATCTTGTATCTGTGGCAACAGCAGTAATAACCTACCTGGCAATACCAGAAGGTACAGAGCAGGGCAATGGTCTGTCTGTGGCTGGTGCTCTGGAAGTGCCCTAGGGGACTGGTGATGGAGAAAAGTCCCCTGCACACTGGCCCCTATTATGGGATGTCACATAACTGTAAATGTACATGTAAACTCCTTGAAGTCTCAGGGATCTTCAACATGTGCTTACTTTCATGTAGCTGACACATGTTTTGTCCTGCTCATTCCAGAACTGGAGAGCTCCTGCTCAGAATGATTTTTGATTCAGATTTTCCACTGACTCACCATGTCTCTTGAGTTTCCTACAACTAAAGTTTATGATGTCTTTTTCTTCCTGTGTCAAACAGGGTGTCCTCACTGTAAAAATGCCATTCCACATTTCACAACTGCTGCTGAAGTCTTTAAAGAAGATCGCAAGGTAACTTGCTCTTAATTTTTTCTGTGATATTTAAGAATGTTTTCCATAATTGTAAATGTATCTGCATCATAGGGGTTTTATCTTTTATGGTCAAATTGAGTTGTTCTGTTTTCCCTAATTTGCTGTCTTTTATGTTTAAGTCTTTACATAAGAGTTACTTTGTATGAAACACAATTCTTTCTCATTGAGGGATTAAATAAAGATAATTCATATAATCTCCATTCCCCTTCAACTTTTATCAGCTCTTGGGGTGCATGTAGAGAAACCACAAGTTGTGTGATAGTCGTGAGGACCTCAGTCATATAACTAACTAATCCTTGCTTGCATAGCACAAAATACAATATATTTCTGTAAATTGGCTGGCTTGAGCCCAGGATGCTCTTCTAGGACCCTGATGCTTCAGCCTTGAAAATGCATCCAATGGCTGAATCACACTGGGTAATTTCCTTGCATCAGCGGAACCACTTTTGCACTGAGCACATGGAGATCTAGGATTAAAAAAACCCAGAAAACACTTGAGCCCCTGGATTTAACCAGATAACTAGCTAGGAACCTGTTTGATATATTTCAGTGGTTCACTGAATATGGTTCACGGTTTGATATCTTTCAGTGAACCGTATTTCATTCTGATCTCTGAATTTGTTCCACCTGCACAATTGCTTTGTGTTTAGGTGTGGCAAGAAAAATAGTTGGTAATTTAATACGGAAATTGCTCTCTACACCTTCCTCAGGAGGGGAAACAGAGGGAGATGCTGAGCTCTTCTCCCTGGAATCCAGTGACAGGACATTTGGGAATAATTCAAAGCTGTGCCAGGGGAGGTTCTGACTGTATGGCAGGAGACACTTCTTCAACAAGAGGGTGATCAGTTCCTGGAACAAGCTTCCTTAGAGAGGTGATTAATGCCCCAAGCTTGTCAGTGTTTAAGGGACATTTGGACAACATCTTAACAACAGGCTTCAACTTCTGGTCAGCTCTGAACTGGTCAGGCAGCTGGAATAGAGAATCCTTGTAGGTCCCATCCAGCTGAAATAGTTTATCCTATTCTATGTTCTAAATGAAGAGGTGATTTTGTAACAGTTGTGACCCATAACAGAAGAATTTTTGCAATTTTTCTCTTTTCCTTTCATCTGTTCTGTAACTCAGAGAATGCATCAGATTGACAAGAAACAAATCATTCTTGTATCACTGACTGCATAAATTAGGAGTCCATCACTTCTGCCCTCTGGCACACAGAAGATTCATAGGCATGCAGCTTTTAGTTCTCATACTGCTGTAAATTAGTTTGCTCAGATGCCTTTTGGTTACTTCTTTGTTTCCAAGATCTCTGAGAAAGTATCCTTGTTTTCCCACTTTTCTGGTAGTTCCAAATGAAGCCTCTTTCCGAAACTCATTAAAATTTCAGTCAGAGGAGGTGAAACAAATGTTCCAAACAATGTGAAACTTGCTTATTAGAGCCCTGAGGATGTATTAACAAGCAATCTGAATCATGCCACAGTTAGTTGGACAGGGTGATGGTGGGAAATGCAGGCCTGGGAAGCTTTTCCTTCAGACTGCAGGTTATGAAAGGACTCCAAGAGCAGAGCAGTGATTGACGGTACAACTCTTGACTTCAGTTTATGGCTGAAGTGGGGAAATATAAAATGTAATGAGTTGGAACAGGAGAGCCAGTAGGGAATATTAAGGCTGGTACAGTTTTAAAGAGGTGTGTGCAGTTAGGGAGAATGGTGTTATTCCACCCCAATGACTTAGGAAAGTGCCAGGGATTGATTATTTTGGGAGCCTCTATTTAATTGTGTACAGCTATAACCTGCCAAGGTGCTTCCTGCTGCCAGTTTGTGCCATTGTGGAAAAGAAACCTGTTTTAGACTTTAGAAGAGCACACTGCTGTTCCCACAAGCATCACAGGTCATATTCCCATGTTTCAAATTGGACTGAGCCTTCAAACTAATTTGTAGTTCTGTAGGGTTTCAAACTTCGGTAAAATCACTGCTTAAGAGAAAGGAAATATTTTTTCTTTCAAAAACAGGGCAAGATAACTAATTTTTATTTTAAGTAGTAGATACTTTTCACTACTTCATTTCTATAGTAGTGTCCTTTTTTTTTTCCCCTGGAGAAAGGTTTTTCACTTAACAGAGTATTTTTGCATTTAAACTGTATCTTCTTTCTTAAAATAAGGGTCTTTTAATTAAACATTTAATCCTGCAGAAGCCAAAGAACAATCAAAAACATTCCAGCCTTGAATTGGTTATAGATGGTATCTTAAAAGGTGTCCTTTGGGAGACTTTGAGTCTTTACATTGGAATTTTGAAGATGAGCAGAGCTTGAAGCTGTTAAATACGTGTCTCAGTTTTGGCACCAAAGCCCCCCTCCCCCGGGGCTGTGTGTAATGCTCTGTACTTTTTCATCATCTGCACTGCTGGAGTTGGAGTTTAAAAATGCACTGCTTGGAACATTGGCCCCAAATGTCAGCTCTCATTGGCCACATCACTGCTGGTGGTTTTAGCCAGAATCCCCAGCCTGCTCGCTGGCCTGGGGCAACCCTGTGGCTGCTGCAAACACAGCTCGGGCTGAGACCCACAAACCAGAGCCTCCAGTCTTTCCATCTTCCTGGAGAAATTCAGTGCCAGTAGGACCAGATCAGTGGAGAGGCTGCTCCAGTGGCAGTAAGCATATTGTTTCAGTTATTTAAAAGGAAAAAAAGGTGGGGAAAAAAAGCCATCTGGAGCATTCTTAGCTTGGGGCACTGTGGCCTTAGCATACAGCTGCCAGGGGAAAGCCTATGGCCAGTGCCCCACAGCTCAAGTTCTGGCAGTGACCAGTGAACATCAGAAAATTCAAGTGTGAAGGTTGTCACTTAGCTGAACAGACTGAAGAGCAGGAAGGCATGTTCAGTAACTGCTTCACAATCTCTCTTGAAAACTAAATCTTTAAAAAATCTGCATTCTGCCTTTTGGCTGAGCCCAAAGCTCAGCTTGAAAGAACTGATTTGTGGTGTTCCACTTTGGATTTGCTGAAGGAAAGCTCTTGACTCTTCAAGGCCTCTAAGTAACAAATCTCTGGCAGTCCTGCAAAGGGGCTGCTCTTTGACCAATCTTCCCATTTTCACAGGAGACTGTTCCTGTACAAATGCATTGACCCAAATCAAAGCACCACAGCTGGGTTCTAGTGAATTCCCACGGAAACAGCTGTGGCAGCAATTGCTGGAAAAGGTGCAGCAACTGGGATGAGCTGGGGTGTTAGTGGGTCAGTCAGCAGTGAAACTGGTAGGTCCCCAATGTGTATTCTGAATCACAGTTTAAAATTATTATACCAACCAAATGACTGTACAGAGTTATCCAAATGAGATAATATTTTCGTTTGGCAAGGAATTTGATCCCTGTTTGCTTAAAAAGCATGTGCTGAATTTCTTTTTAATTAGACTCATTAAATATGGTGATGTTAGCACTGTACATCACATTGTACTAATGGATGTCCCCTTTGCAAATAGGCCTGCTTTGAGAACAGCTGATAACTGCACCCCCTGTAATGATGCCATGCCACATCAGGGCAACCAGTAATGAATCTGTCATTTGCAAAGCCTTTCACTTCAAGAACAGTAGCTGAATTGCAGCAAGCTTTAGCAGACCAGTCCCTAACTGCTCTTAGGATCCAGAACAGGTGATACAAATAGAAACCTATGGAGTAATCATAGGGAAGAATGCACATCTGTCTTATTTATCGGTGCTTTTAAGACATTTGGCAACAACAGACTTTTTTACTAGTAATCAGGTAATTGTCATCTGGAATTGATTCTACTTTTAAAATGTTGTTTGGAAGCATTTATTTCCATGCTGCAACTTTGTTTTTACTTTTTTTAAGCTTATCAAATATCATTCCTCTCTCAAATCAATATTCAGTTAGCTATTCACTGCCATTTTCATAACAAAAGTCAATATTAGCTCTAGCAGAGATTTATTTTCTTGAATCAATAAACCAGTGTGTGGCAGTACATATTTTAACAGGAGAGCAGCTAGGATTGCAGGGGGTTATTTTTACTAAATCATCATGTGGTGACTGGGAGGCAAACTGTTAAAAAGAAAGCTTTAAGAACAGAAAGGAGGAGTTACCTGGAAGGTCACGCATCTTTTTGAACCGTTGAATGTAATTGTGTTTCTTACCTGTAAGATCCCTCTAGAGCAAAAAGTTGTTTCATAATTCTGTTGGAAGGGATCTGTGATTTCTAATGTATGATTATACTGCCAGTACTTCTTTTTCCTTCTGACACTTAGTAACAAAATAAGGCATCACCCTTCTGTTACAGTTGGGGCACCTGGAGATCAGTGGTCGTATTTTTGGCATAGCTCCACTTCTACTGAAACACCTAAATGAAAAGTTCTGGGTTTTGCAACAGCTCAGCTTTTGTGATCAGTCCTCTTCATCTGAAAAATATGCCATGCTCTATTTCCTCAGAGCTCTCCAGAGCTGCTCATACACTGCTCACAGTCTATTGCCATGCTGAGTTAAGTTTGCAACTCTGTAGTTAAGCTCCCAGTTTTTTGGTAGAACCATGAAATATTGTGGGATTTCTTTTTCAAGTGAAGGTATTTTCCAGTCCCAGATGTTTCCAGACTCATATTAATCTATCCTGACTATGAAGAAATGCATACTTATTTGGTGGGTTATTGCTGTTGCTGTTGTTATCATTATTGTGCATTACTGTACATACTCACCTGATACTGTTAATTATTATAAAGTGCATACCAGTTGTGAGGAACTACTTGTAAAATTAAGAAAGTTGGATGTGCTCCAAGAAACTTCCTTTGGGGTCCACAGTCTCTGATTAATTATCTTTTCATTTGATAACATTTCTATTCCTGCTACAGCTACTGAAGAGGCTGGTGATAGACCTGAACAGCACTGGCTCTGGAGAAAGGACTTGTATATAATGATGTATTGTCAATATCTAAGGCAGCAGAGCTTTGGGTTATAGAGAATCCATAATCCCATGGAGTTTTGTGCATGTTGCAGATATAGCACTTAGAGCTTTTTCTCCCTGAAATGTTTTTTCAGTAGATTTCCCCCTCTGGTTAGAGGAAAGTCCAAGAAATTAAATTTTAGCCCTAACAATCAAAATCTCCCTAAAATCAATCTTGCCTTCTGAAAGCTGTTTCACTTGATTTTTCCATAATGGACATACACACACATAAATGTTAGACCAGTGTTAGCAGAGTTTCTTTCTCTCACATGTTTTTAGAGGGTTTTTCCCTCTTGATGAGAGGGATTTTGTGAGACATGATGCCAAGTGTCTTGGCTCTTGGACACCTGCTACAGATGTCTTATGCTTAATATGTCTGCAGTTTCTGGTTGAACAAATTTAGTGAGTTTGCAGGTCAGTGCAGGTAGATCTTGCTAACCTGTGCTCTCCAGTGCACTTCTGTGTAACTTGTTGCTGGTAGTTCAGTATGAGGATCAGTTCTGAGGGGAATATTCTCCAGAAGTCTTTAACCCCATCTTGAGAGAGCTTTTTTGGGTTGTTATTTTTCCTGACTCCATTTCTTTCTTTAGTGAAGCAGAAAAGCTGACTGTTGCTAAGAGGGTTGAGAATGAGGGGAAGCTTTCCCTACAGTGTATCACTGCTCACTTGAGCCAGGATTCTGTATCTTTTTACATGCAGCCTTTCAGTAGAGCCATGCAGGCATTCGTTCTGGTAGGACACACCTTTATCAGCAATGGAGCTATTATTCGCAGTCCATGAAAACACAAACAGAAAGAAGCAAAGGGCATCAGTGCTATTTGCTGAAATTCTGGTGTGTCTCAGAGTTCAGCTGTCTGGAGTTGATGGAATAGAGATGAGAATTGGTCCTCAGTCCAGAAGTGTGTTTTGCTACAAGTGTTTTCCAGCATCACTTTTCTCCTCTCTCAGTGCACTATATTTGATCTTCCGCTGTGAGACAGGCAAGACAATTAGAACTGTGATGCTATGATAATGAGTGCACAGAGATGGTAGCAACCTCTATATTTAGGCTGCCTTAACATTTCCACTCTAAAGTAATCACTCAAGCTCTCCTAAGTACTCTTACTCAGCCACTGTTGGCAGCAGGCATTGAATGCAGCCTCAGATACAGTCTTGAGAATTAGATGTTCATCTATGAAATTTTGCTCACGTCTGTATGAGTTACAAGGCTTTTGAAAATTGTCATTCCTCTTCTCTCCCTGGCTGTAAAAATAACCAAATGTGTGTGTTCTGAAGCTGGGCTCAAAATGGTGGTTGCAGTGGTGGGGCTGTGTGGGAGCTAGCATTAGGAGCATTGGAGAGGGAACAGACCATGGACACATCCCCCAGCTGCTATTCCAGATGTGCCATTAGACCTGTTGGATTAGACACAGCACTGGGCTCACGTGGCTGCTGTGAGCAGCCTGGGATCTTTGTGTGCACAACTAAAGCACAGATGGGCCAGCTTAGGTCTCCATGTGCTGTAGAGGAGAGCTGTGTCTCAAGGGTGCTACTGAGCGTTTTGTCAGAAGCCACCTCTTTAATGTCCATCAGTCACCTGTTCTGAAGCAACAGGTGAAGATGTTCTGAACGAGGTTACCAGTGGCTTATAGCATTGCATTCCTGCACTGCACCCTCTCCTCACTGGGGGCTGTTCTCACAAAAGCCTTTTGTAAATTAAATTGGACACTTTGCTCCAGCCAGTACCAGTTTTGATATTTCCAGAGGTACAGATAAAGAGAGTTTCTTTTCCTTCTTCCCTCTTCCTTCCAGTGTACTAAAAACTAATTTTCTTAATCTCCAAGACACTGAGAACAGATGGGTCCTCAGTCACAACAGTTTCATGTCTCAAACCAGCTACTAAGATCTGGATGAGCACATGCATACTTTCCCCTTTTTCTGGCTGTAATCTCTCCCTGTGTGATATTTAGAGCAGTGAGGAAAAAGATTATTTTATTTATTCTTCTAGTTTTTAGGAAATCAGGACTTCTAGTATTCTTTCTATTTCATGCTGTGTCATGAAATAAAAGTTTTTCTCCATTCTAAGCTTTTCTTTACACAGAAGTAGCCAACAGAGCTCTAAATTTTGGCTGGCTGGTTAGGTCAGGGAGGCAGAAATACTTAGATGAAACTCTTTTACAGTTTGTTATACCTACTCTTTCATTTAAATTGTCCCTTAATGTGTCTTTCTGTAATGAGTCTTCGTGTTTTACAAAAACAACAAAAAAAATAGGATCATACATGTTTTTAACAGCTTTCAAGAGTCCTGGTTCTGTTATAGCCTTATTAATGTTTAAAATCACAAACCAGGTATTTTAGGTAAGAACACTGTTCACTTTATCTAGTACTTTCCACTTGAAGACAGACTAAGCGAGATCATACTGAGTATTGTCTTGTCAGGCTTTCAAAGCCAAAACAAAACAAGCAAATTAACTGAAGTTGGCTTTGCCAATCACTTTAATTACTACTAGGATAATGAGATCAGGTTTTCCCATTTTGACAGTGTCACCATGAAACAGGAGGGCTTTGTGGAATAGTAAGTGATCTTTTAATTTTGGAAGAACAGTTCAACTGCAACCCTAAAGTCATGCAGGCAAAAGGTCTTTTTGATCAGCTGTTTGAAGGAGGCTTGTGGAACGGAAATTTCAAATTAGGATGTGTCTGCTATGAAATTAGCACTTGATAAATTGTAACCCACAAAAAGGCTGCAAAAAGTCATTCCTCTAATTTGTTTGGTTTCTTTACGCAGGTTGTACTTTAAGGTGCTTGCCCTTCAGCAGGGCCTGGCTCAGGCTGTGAAGGCAGAGCTTATGTGAACAGCCTGCATTCAGAGCCCAAACTGCTGCTCACAGGAACAGTCAGGGTGAAATCACAGTACAGGGCTCAGTTGCTTTAAGTAGAAGCCTATGAATTACATTTTGTTTCAGCATCAGAACTGTTAAGGGCAGCCCCTCCTCAATACTTCATAGAGTCAGGACTTGAATGTTCGGAGCTGCTGCTCTGGGGCTGAGGCTGTGTTTCCTCACCCTGCTGTGTGGAAGCAGGCAGGGACTGAGGGTGTTGCTCCACTGTCAATAGGCTGAAAGTGTGGCAGGCTCTTTCCTGCTCAGGGTTTGTCTGTGTGACAGTAACATCTAGAGGTTTAAAAAGGAATTAAAGCCCACTTTGCTAATGGCTGCATATAATGTACAGTCCTGGAAGAAGACAGGAAAGGAAATAGAAACCCAGGCTGAGATTGTAAGCAAGCAACCTTTTTCTCTATGTGCAGTGCTTGGTAGATGATGCTCTGGCTTCTCACCCATCCCCTTGGAAGAACTGCATGGAGTTTAGAAAAGCTATTTGGAGTAGAAGTCATTAATCTGTGAATAGGCTGCATAAGTGACCAGCCATGTTTGGTAACTTTTCCTAGCATTAGCAATGCCACAGGAATGAGGTTGGATTAGGTGGGTTGTTACCATCACCAAAGCCACTGTCACTGTTCATCACTTAAAACCAAAGTGGAAGAAAAATATTGCAGCATGACAGAGCTGTGACCACTGTGCCTGGATTTGGTTTTATTAACCCATCCTCTGGATTTCCTGTTTGGAGTCTAACGCAGAGCTCAGTGGGAAGGCTGCGAAGGTGATTTTCTGCTCTGTGAATTGAACGTGCCATGCAGCTGCACAGGCCAGGTGATGACCATGCATCCTCTGCTCTCCCTCCACAGCTAAGCCCTTACAGAAGCCATTGCATGTTTGGCAGAAGACTTGGTCTCTCTCAGTGCTAAGACTAAGCTGCAGCAGCATCACCATGAAATGGGTTCTTGCTTTGTTCTCTCCTGCCTCAGTGTGATCTCTTGTGTTTTCAGATCGCCTATGCTGCAGTGGATTGTGCCAAAGGACAGAATCATGACCTGTGTAAACAGGAGGGGGTCGATGGTTACCCCACCTTCAACTATTACAACTACGGGAAATTCGTGGAAAAATATACTGGAGATCGAGGGGTAAGTGAAAGCAAGAGTCATCACCTGGTACAGGGAGCAAAGTCTCCTCTGCCTGTCCTGCCTTGCAAATGAAAACTGCAGAGTGAATTTTTACCATGCCTCTGTTGCTGTCTTACATGGATGAATCATAGTGTACCACACCCCTGTACATCTCTGCATTAGGAACACTCTTGGTCTATTTTTAGGAACATGAGAAGAGGAAAAAGGATTAGATTTGGTAATATTCTTTGTATATTTTATTCTTTAAGCTGAAGTCTGTGAGTGAATTTGGACTGAGTGAAAGGGAAGGGTTTATTGCATGTGCTGCTGGCAGAAATGCCAGAAAATACAGGGCTTAACTCCTGTCAGTTCTGGATCGCATGGACACTGCAAACATGTTACAGATCCACCACGCTGCCAAATGGTGACAGACCATTGGTTTTATAGCCAGGACAAAGCTGTCCTTTGGAGACTAGAGGAAAGTAAATATCTCATTTGTATCTCATTTGCCCTGAATCAGATTCACTCCTGGCACTCAGGATAGGAAGACAAATTGTGCCATCTACCCCTGGGCTGAAGTTTCATTCTTTTGTCCTGCTGTGGCCAGCTAATTATATGCTATGAGTGCAAGAAATGGGGGCAGAAATGGCATAATGCCTTTAGTGGTTGTAAAGAGCCTGAAAATAAGGAAGCAATTCAATTATTTGTGGGCCGCCTTTGTCATAACCTCCTAGAGGGAGGTTACTCCTCAGCAGCCATTGATTGCTTGGGGTCTGCAAGAAAAACCTGGGGTCTTTGAGCCATGCAGTGGTTTTGAAAAAAGATTCTTGCCTGAAAGTTATTGCTGCTGTTAGGGCTCAGAAAATTATATAGAAGCATGAATTAAAACTCCAGGTTCCTAGGTTCTCTGTTAGTCAGGATCTTAGGGAAGTCTTCAGGGAGCTTTGCCTCCCAGTTTTCTTCAGTATACTTGGACTCCAGTAATTACCATTTTATGGTGCTGATCCAGCCGTTGTTATGGATACTGTGTTTACTTCCAATTCTGGATCTTTTCTTAAAAGTAAAGGTAGGTGCAGTAGCCAACAATTGAAGTAGGATTTCAGCCGCAGTTTTTGCATTTCTAACCCATTCTTAGAGAAACAATATATGAAAGGAAGGATCTGTGGTGGCTCATAAAAAGAATTTATATCCAATATAGGAGTGCTCTGAGGCCACAGAAGTTAAGAGATATTTATCCATATGCTGGAAAGTGGACTAACAAATCCCCTAACAAATATGCAGCCAACCCTTTCCTGGGTAAAAATTACCCAACAGGAACAACCCAGTCTCTATGCTGATGGCTGCTCTGTTCCCTTTCCACCTCTCTGGGGACCCTATGGTCTTCTGCTTGTGCAGTGTTGAATTGGGGTTTGTTATCTCTTATCATGGTAATGCTGGAGGCAGTGCTTAGCACAGTGCCTGTCATGGGGGCTGCTGATTGTCAGATGTCTCCAGGTGACAAACAGCTGAAGCTTGTCACGTCATTTATTTTCAGTGGAAGAATAGTGAATAGTTTTAGAAAAGCTTTTTGTTGTTCAGCCTTCTAAAAATTTACCAGCCCTGTGGTTTGGTTCAGGTTTATTTTGTTTTGTTGTTCCACAACATTCTTTTAAGTCTTTAACTTCTGTTAGTTGCTCTCTACCTTTGGTATTTTCCCTTTTCATCACCAGTTTTGAGTGGTGTGTCCTGTGATTGTTTAAATGCAAAAATGGTCAGATTGAGTGGGGGCAGTGTCACTTGCCCAGAAAACTTCAATGTTGGGGTACCAGTACACAGTGTATTCCAACACCCATCTGAGCCTTCAGAAATGCCTGAGCACTGTGTTCACAGCTTTCCTTGGAAGAGGAAACTGGTGGCATTCAACAGCCTTAAGTCGTAAGTTGTTGAAATACAGAGGTTGGCATCTAGACAACCAGGTTTGAAATTTTTTATAATAATTTTAATGGTGACTTGAAAAAAAAGTGATTTCAATCATTGGAATGTTTGGAGAAGGAGAAAAATTGTGATCAAAACTATTAGAGGATGAGTGGCAAATGTGTGTATAATGAACAAACAATCCAGTAACTGCTTTTAAAAATGACACAAATAGCATACAAAGGCAGCTTGAAAATGTCTTTTGAGTGTTCTCAACAAAAAGGCATCAATAGCACTTCTAGTGACAGGTTTTACCTTGTCCTGTGAGTTTTATGGACTTTTTCTCTGTGTCCCATCTCTTCAAAGTTTGACATGTGGGATGTGCATGGATATTTTCCCCTTGCAGTGGAGCAGCACTGGACCAGAGTATGGCACAATGAGACAATGCAGAAGCAGTAACTGCTCCCTAGTTTCTATTCTGCCCTGGGGTACAGAGAGTAAACAACTGCTCCTTAGTTTATATTCTGCTGGGATACAGAAGCTCAAAGTGTTCTTGATGCATTGTTTTGCTTTGTTGGTAAAAATATGACCCATATTTTTCTTCCTTCAAAACCAGGAGTCTGGATTCACCACTTTCATGCGAACCCTGAGAGAAAGAGATCATGAAAGAGTAGGAAAGAAGAAGGATGAATTGTAGTTTCTGCCTCAAAAGAAGCTTTCCGCTGCACTGTGAATGGTTCCAGGTCTTTTGTTGATGCACCTGAGACTTCACATATTCTCAAGACAGAGACTTTTTTTTATAAACAGCCATGGCCATTTTGTACAATTTTGAAATAAAGTGAAACCACTTGATTTTTAAAAGGAAAATAAATTAGAATGTTGCCATAATGTTTTAAAGAAAACTTAGCATTTTCTCTCATGTTGGGAGACTATGCCCACTGACACTCCTATGCAATATTTTTGTAGTCTGTAGTGTGTCTGTAGGTGATGTTGTTTGTTAGGGTGAAATTTTTGTTCCGTTATTGCAGTACATGTAAAAAACAAAGGGGAGGGGACACGGTTTGTTTTGGGTTTGTTTTGTTATGTTTTGTTAAAATCAGTGCAGGAAAATTGGATTTATAAGACACAGATTTATTCAAATGAAGTTTTTCATTCTTGTGAAATAGTTATGTGTTCTTGACTGAGATTTGGGGGGAACAATTTTAAGGTGCTCAGGGATAAATAAGGTATCTTACTTAATGAAGACATTAACATTGACCAGTCTAGATCTGTTAATTTCATTTCAACCTCTCTGGTCTTTAAATCAGAATTGTTTACATACCTTTATAAAGTATATTGAGTGAACTAAGCCACACATTAAAAATTAGCAGACCATGGGTAAATCAGATTAAACCCTCCTTCTTTGGTATCAATACTGTCAATGTATCTGTAAGTTATGGCAGGAATGACTATCTTACAGGGGTATATGGTTATTCTTATAGGGTACAGAGTTTTCCTTCAAGTTATGATTGGGTCATATCAAATATGTGTTGTAAAGTGTTATGTTCAACTGTTTTGAGAAATGCATAATACTTCTGGTAATGCAGTAATTGTGTGTATTACCTGTTTACATTCCAAAAGTTATCTGCGTTTGTAGGAGGGATTTTTCCTATTTGCTTCTTAAGGAGTTGCACAAACAATCTCTCTCTGACAGTCATCACTGTAAAATCTGTATCAGCAGCAGCTGAAATGTGTTACACTTTTGATGCTTAAGCAAAAAAATTGATCTGGAGGTACTTCTGTCTTTGTAGGAGGGGAGAGGGAGGGGCAGGAAGTTGTGATTCACTTCAAACTAAAAATAAATTTTAAAAAGGACAAGTATTTTTATCATTAATCAGCCTTGTTCAGCTTCTTCCCCACTGGGTGAATGACCACAGTTGGTGGTGGCTTAGGAAGAGCCGGTGCACACGGGATGAGTTCCCACTCCCCGTGGCCTTGGGAGTGCTGGGCAGCACTGCAGGTGTGTGCTGGGTGAGGGTCAAACTCCTCTGCCCTGGCACTCCAGGGGGCAAAAACAGCCTCTCACAGCAGAGAGCTGGGACCTGGGTCTGAAACGTTCCTCTTGCTCCTCAGTCTGCCCGTCTCATTTTCTTCTAGTTGGGATCTGCAGGCTGTGCTGAGGGGCTGCCCAGGAGATGAATGGCATCTTGCCTCCTTCCTGGGTGTTTTTTCCTTCTCTCTCTTGCCCAATTAATGGCACTGTATGTTTGGCACCGTTATGCTGCTGAAGCCATTAGTGAGTTTTGTGGAATACCAGTAGCCTGATTGGCCTTGTATGGTGGCCAGCTTGTTAACCATGACATCAATTGGAATGGCCATGGAGCTGTGCCAAGTATCTTCTCATATTAGGCACCTGATGAGCCTCTTCACCCAAAAAAATCAGCTGCCTGATAGTACATAATATCATAGCAAAAAAGTAGCTTAATTTATAAAGACTCTTACTCTGATTTTTTTTTCCTTTCAATTAGCACAGTTACTTATGTTGTGTATAGCACTTTTGCAGAAGATCATGATAATTCTTTATTTCAAGCTATCTTCACATAAGTAGCAGGCACTCCACCCTGCATTTAGGAAACAATACATATTGATGCCATTTGATCTCAAACAGGAATTCTTCTGCTTTTAGTAAACTATCAAATATGATCAGTCCAGAACTTGCTGCCTCTTTTGATCTCAGAGTCAAAGCACAGGCACTAACGAAATACAGCCTCCAGAAAATGTTGAGCATTTCTGTGCATAGGCTGTGCCTATGTTTGTGCTAATTGGTGAGAAATGTAGACTTTTTCAAGAATAAGAAAGAAAAAAATGATAGCTTGCCAATGGTGACTTCACTAGTCAGGATCACTCTGAATTATAGGCTTTAGTAAATGTTTAGGATAAGACAATTGCACACTGTGCTTCAGACCAGTAATTCCTTACAGCTGGTTACACCACAATAAAATTAGGAATTCTCATTTTTCCCTTCAGTCTTTTGTCAGTTACTTCTTGGACTTGGGCATTCATTTTTTTCTTGGCTAAAGAAAAAATGTGCTGTGCATGTGTTAATGCACAAATATAAAATATTTGAGAATCATTTACCTTCTGTTACAGGGTCATGACTCATCTGGTTTATGGTCTGAATGGTTTTTGAAAAATACAGTTTTGAACAACATAAATTATTGCATCAAATGGCTGACAAAAGCCTTAGTTACTGTGAACTAGAGTGTACCAGGAGCTCAGAGTTTTGCTTTCAAGCCTTTTTAATTAGTAGGCCAGGTCAGGATATCAGCCACATTGTTTTAGTTCAGTTGCCTCTGGTAAAGCAAAAGTTGGTGTTTATATTTGCTAGTAAAGTCAGTTCATGTTTATATTCACATCAGTCACGTTGAAATTGAAATATGTTGTTATTTTTTACAAACTGTGAATGAAAAATATATGTAAGAGCTCTTATTTTCTGTATTTAAATGGTTGGTCATTTCACACATTCAGACTTCCCTGCCTGTTGCAGTAGATGCGTAGCCCATGCGTTCATAATCACACAGGAATTTCTGCCATGGTTAAAAGTGAGTAATCTGGGCTTTCAAGTCATGAATCATTTATCAGCAAGAAACTTAATTGCTGATAACAAATGGTTTGCAGTGAATCAGAGATTCTGCTCTTGCAATTATGGGTTTGGTCTTTCAGTCTTTTTAAGGTGTGATTCAAAGGTCTTGGACATCTGCTACATAGTTAACCCCAAGCAGATTAAATCTTGTCGAGGAAGGGTAAAACATGTACACAACAGAGAGGCTGAGCCAGGATTGTGCATCATTTTGTTCCCCGGTGTTGGCTTAAACCAGATATAAATAGCCCACAGGGCTGTGTTAGTCCTGCTGTCTGGTTGGACCAAGAGATGAAGGGCAGCAGGGCCAAGCATTTTGTACATACTGGAAGCTGGAGAGGAAATGGTTTTCCCATGTAATGAAAGAGCCTGAGATGTTGGATTTGTTTCATCCATCAAAAGGAGGGAAAAGGCGGGAAAAGTTCCCAGGAGAGTGAAGGCTGTGGGATATGGCAAACACAAGTTGGGAGTCCCAAGATGAGCATAAGCTTCTATCCCAGCCCCTGTGACCTCAGAAGATGATTTGGCTCTGTTGTAATCCATCTATCTCTGACCCAGTAACTGTGTCCTCACTTTTTCAAACCAGAGCAACTCCTCCAAGAGAGACTGGAAGAGACTTGCTTTCCAATCTGAGTCAAGAAAAGCAGCCTAAAAAATCTCCATTACCTCTTTCCTCCCCCTGTAAAATTGCATTTTGGATCTGACAGTCACGTTGACCCCCATGCCCCTCCTAAATAGTTGCAGTTGGGTGAAAAAGCCTTGGGAATTTTTCTAAACTCCCACTCAGACCAAATTAAGTCCCCAAATTTTGCTAAAATCCTTCTGATAGGCATCGACAAAGATAGATTGATATTACTGGTGAAAAAAGATTAGAGAGGTAAGGTCTATGTTCTTGCAGCATTTAATTAGGGAGTAAAAAAGCAGATAAAACTCCCATCATGAGTAAGCTCTAAGAGAATGCTTCAGAGAGTCTTGTTTCAGATGGAATTGCTTTATGGCTGATTTTGATTTTAGAGGTGAACTGCTTTTCAAAAGAAAAGTCAAGATTTGGTGACATAGCCTACAGATGTTTTGTCTGTTTGCCTTTTAAAAAATCAAAATCAGAATCACTCTACATATTCCTGATAGTGCTATATTACAAGAAAGAAATGTAGCCTAAATGGATTTCCTAGAACAACACTGAACCCCTGCCAACTGCATTTTGCAAACTATGAAACAAGTTATTTGCTCCAAACGACACTCACTCGGGGGAGTGGGGACTGCTGCCCATGTGCGCCTTGTTTTAATTTAATAGCTTACTTTGGTGTGATTGGGTCTGTAACGGAACACTGAGATTGCAGGAGTAAATTCTGAAAACTGAGAGGTGTGGGGGGGAAATCAGCTCTTATCAGCAGGTGTTGAGCACTGTAGCCAAACGCTGGCATTTCCTTTGCCTTTGGCAGCCCAGCATCCCTGAACGTTCCATGGCTCTGCGGGAACCACAGGAGTGCAGCCCTTTGGCTAATCCGGTTGTGTACATTACTGCTCTGTGCTGGAACTGATTGGAAACCAGAATTTTTCCCATTAGTTTCTTTGACTGGTCATAAGAAGATGCTGTGTTTTCTCTGCACATCCTGCTTTTATTTACAGAGTGAAGAAGGAGGATACCTGGGTGTCTACAGAGGAAATGAAGCCAAATGCCATTTTTTCTGCTGGCAGCCAGGATTCCTGGGGACTGACCATGCTGCTGAAATACTTCCTGCAAAGCACTGTCGACTGGCTTGGCTTTTGCAAGGTTTTGAAAGGTACTGCGTGATGCAATGTTGCAAAAAAATCTCAGTATCCAAGGCGGCAATTTCCAACCTCTGGTTTCTGAGGAGTTAAGCTGAAGTGTAAACTCTGTTCATCAGCCCAGTGTAGCTGGTTTTGAGATAGAAAAAAAGATGGTCTGTTAGCCCAAAATTTAGGAAATCACAGCTGCAATGCAGGCCCATAGGATGTCTGGGTGTTTCCACACAGCTGTTCTGGTCCTTGGTTGGTAAGCTTCCTGCCCCTGGAAGTCATGTCCTCCTGCCCAGAGCACTCACACTGCTGCAGGGAGACAGTGCTCCTTAAGGAACAGTTAGTCTGTGTTTGCTTAGAAAGCATAATAGTGCTAATTATTCTCATTAGCTTTGAGCCACTAATAAATTATCTTTCCTACTGCTCTTCCATCACTCAGTAATGAGAACCATTTAGCCAGATTTTGCAGATACTGCTTGCTCCCTCTCTACAGCATGATTCCCTGCAAGCATTCATCATAGGAAAAGAGCTACGTGAACAAAATCTTTTCAAATTAGTCTCTGGTGCCCCAGTTAAGTGGGTGTCTACATCGCAGGCATGCAGAAGAGCCTTCTTCATTAATATGTGCAATTCTGTGTGAGCTGATTAGCTCTTGCAGCTCATTTGATAGCAAATGTGTAAATCCGTCACACTCTAAATGCCAAATATGTGCACAGCTAAATTATGGAGAAGTAAGAAACTGCAAGAGTTGGGAGTCTTTATTTGGAAAAAGAGGTCCTTATCCCATGCATTAAATTGGAGCTCTGGGTTTATCTAGAGCATTTGTCACTCCTCTGCTTTGTCATTTTACTGCTGGCAAAAGGAATAATTCTTCGTGTCGTGTTGCTGGTCCTTTCAGGATGTGTGGGTGTTTAATTTGGTGCCCAACATTTGTAACAGACATCTGGTATCCAGCCTGAGTTCCCAGAAGACAATAGGCACAGCACAATGCCATCTTCCTTGTGCAGTACTGGAAACCAAACTAATCAGTTACAACTATGTATTATTAATCATGCAGTAACCATCACTTCTCTACTTCTTTTTTGTTTGTAAAAATCTCATTAAGAAAAGGAGGGGATGAAGTTTTTTTTTGACATCCACGTGTTTTAGGCAGGGCAATTCTGCACAGTGTAATTAATATCGTGGTGCATCTGCCAGCACAAGGGAAGCACTAAAGAGTGTCACCTGTCAGCACGGAGGGGTTGGTCTGCTGCTGCAATACAAGTGCAGCCTTGAGAGCTCCTAATTTATGCATGTTTTTTCTCCTCTCCATGCCAAGTAGCTGCAGAGCCAGCCCAGCCTCAGGACCTGGACACACCAGCTCAGGCCAGCCAAGAACCCTCTGTTTTATTTTCTCTCAGCACGAAGAAAAATCACAGTGTGAACCCGGCCCGACCTCCAACATATTTTGGCATTACCTTCTGGGCATACAGGCTGGGGGGAAAAGCTTCCCACTTCCCCAAAGTTCTGGCATGGGAAGCTGTCTTTCTCCAAGCTGAGCATAAACTCTTCAGAGAGCATTTAGTAGGAAAATATGAAGCACAATAATGAATCTCTGATCTGCAGCCACCAGGTTGATGGTAAGGGGATGCTTTTTACTGTACCCCACCCCACAAGCATGGAGCAGGATGAATACATCCAACATTTCCTACTGCATCCCCAAATGTACTGAGACCTCTCCAAGGGTATTAGAGTTTGCTTACCAAGAAGACAGCTCTGTGTTGGTCTCACCTGCAGTGGGTGCACAGTCCTCCCTAGGGGCAATATGGATGAGAGGCTCTTTCTTTTTCCTTTTCACAGAAGGACAAGCATCCTTTAAGGCAGATTTTCCCTGATCCAGTGGGAGGTGAATGGGGCCACAGGAGAGCTGCCACAGAATGCAGAGATGCTGCATAATGCTGCCTGGTTCCATGCAATTCCCTTTGGACTCTGGGGTCCATCATGCCTTCCACCTGCAGTACACCACAAAAGCATTGTCACTGCTCACCTTAAACTTAACTCTCTGCCAAAGCTTTTCTTAGGCAAAAGAGCAGCATAAGAGGAGGGACTACAGAAATCAAAGAAACAGAATTCACCATGGGATAAAGTCATGTCTCTCTGGCAAGGTACTGTAGTATGAGGTGCATTAGGTATATTTTGGATGGATGCATAATCCTAATTGTTGTGTATTGTTTGTGTTGTAGTCCCAAGATTCAAGTCCTCATTATTCTAGATGCTGTACAAATATATAAGAGTCTGTCATGCATGGAAAGGCTTTTATTATGTAAATAGTCAGGTTGGGAAAAAGGAAGTAGTGTTATCTCCGTTTTACAGATGAGGCAGTGAGACAGAAAAAAACCCCAACAAAGCATTTTGCCCAAGGACACACAAAGTCTGTGGGTCAGCAGTGGACTTGAAATTCAAGTCTTGATTTCATTTCTTACTAGCTCTTCTTTCCATTTGTGTACTGCCCACCACTTAATTAAAATTAAGCACAAAGAAGACAACACTCTGTGCAATTTATCTCTATCTGAAACAATCATCCAGCACCTCTCAGCCAAATCCTCCCCAACTCTTCTCTGTTTCTTCAAAACCTGTATTTCTGCCACGCCCAATGCCTGTGATCACCATACAAGTCACTGTACATGTTGTCCTCTGATTTTCTGCAACACGTATCAGTTAACTATAAAGCTGTTCAGGAAAAGACCTTGTTGTATGTGGGGGCTGTGTTTCAGTTGGACCAGCCTGCCAAATTTTTATTCCAATTCTTTTAAAAAGTGATACTAACACTATTTAGAATAAAAAAGACTGTGTATACATTTCTGCTGGGAATATAGAGTCAACCAATCTATAACTGCTGCTCAACACTACCTGCTAGTCAAAATTGTATATTGCTGTAAATAACTAATCTATACCAAAGACAAATAAAACATGGATTTTTCACTGAAAAAGCACAATATATTTTGTTTTGTAATATTTTATGTCAGGCTTTTGGAAATAATGTGGGAGGAGAGCATTGTAAAAGTCATGACAGTCACTGGAAAACATAATAAAATGGAATGGGTATTTACCAGGGCTAGATAATATCAAACTAATTTGATAGGTTTGTTTGATAGAGTAATTAATTAGCTAGACAAAGAGGGAAATGTGGCTGTCTGGACCTGAATAAAATAGCCGATGAGGAGCCATGATAAATTTAAATCTCCTGCATAGAGAAGTCTGAAATTTATAGAGGAACTGCAAGACAGACAGAGTGTTGGAAGATGAGAAGCTGAACTGTATTGAAAGGGAATTATTCAGAGCTCCTAAATGATAAGTCTTAAGACTGATTGTTATTATTTTCATCAGTGACCTATTTGGAAAACAGAGGTGTCTGACCATAAAAATACGTTGAAGTCACCAAGTTAGGAGGTATCATCAGTGTAGAGAAAGTTCAGAATATCACACAGCAAGAGGTGAATATCCTTGAAAAGCAAAGCCACAGAAGTAGTAAGGGAGGTAGCGGTAGACAAAATTCTGCAGGAAACCTCTAATAACACGGAAAGATTTCGTGTTTCATGTGCAGCATGGGCATGGAAAATGAACTGAAACTCTACAATGCAGTAGGAGACACATTTCTAGCAAAGCAAGGGAAGTATGAACATCCTTGAATAAGACCCTAGTAAGATTTTGTTTGGAATAAAACACATTATTCTGACTGTTTTAAAGTAAGCTGAGTTCCTAATGAAATGGGTACAGCAAAGGGCTGCTAAGAGAACACTGGAGAAACTTTCATGAAAGGACAGGGTGCACAGGCGCCTTGTTCAGCCCACCAGCTGAAGAGTGAGATGTGGTTTGATTGCTTTCTGTAAATACATTAGGTAGGGAGAATATTAAGGGTAGAGCATCTGCATGTATGAGCAAGTAGGTATAAATTGGCCATGAATAATTTAGACTATCAATTAGGTGTTCTTTATCCACCTGCATAGTGAGGATATAAAAGTTATAGGGATGAAACCATACCTAGCTTTTCGTGAAGCTTGCAAAATGTATTAAATGGACCATGTGATCCAGTTGCCTACCTGGGGACTGGATTTGATAATCCAGAAAGTCCTGCCCATGCTGTGTCTTAGTGGGTTTCTATATTACAGTGAGCCACCACCTGCATCTTATAATGTTATTAGATATTACAGTACCTATAATCCCTTCAGTCCTAAGAAACCTTTCTATCCTTCTGAATTAAATTTCAAATAGAATAACCTAACTGTGGATTACAGCCATATGTGTTTTCTTTCTTACTCAATAAATTTGTTGTGGTGATTATTGTAAACAAAGACAAATTTCATTAGGGACTAAGAATTCTTTTAATATAAATGATAGTGTTTATGGTACAACTGTACTGACAAATAATGATTTTTTAATTTATTGTAATTGTTCAAATGGCTCCTAATGAAATTTTTGGCCTCATGAAGTGATCAGCTTGGAATGACTTTCCCTTCTATGAAAATATTTAAATAGAAACAAAGTCTGCCAATGTGTTCAATTACAGTCATGCAGGGAACTAAAGGGATTATGTGTACTAGGAGTATATTCATGTGGCTTTTCAGATCAGCTGCTTCTACCAGAAAGGGAATAAAGTAAGCACAAAAGCCCCAAAGAGAGCCCATCACTGCTGCAACGGCTTGGGACATGATCATCAGAAAAGCTCACTCATGTTATTTCCATAAGCCCATAATGCTTATGGCCCTGCAAATAAAAATACATTAACAACACGTTGCTTTTCAAACTAATTGAGATGCAGTGTGAAGATTACTTTTCAGAAATGGGATGTTCTTTATGCAGGAGATCATACTGGGCCGTGCTGCAACAAGAGCCATTGGGACAACGCTGTATTTTGTTCTAACAGCTGCATTTATTGCCAGTGAGAGATTTTCTGTGACGTTACGAGGTTGCTTCAGTCTTGCAATGCCCTTGAGAGTTAAATACTAGTGTTCCAGGAAAGAAACTTTTGGGCCCAGCACAGGACCTTAAGACTGAATCAGCAGAGGAGGTTTTTAAAAAAGAGAAGCAAGGAAATAAACTGCATATTCTGCTGATTATTTTTATGACCTTGCTCACACTTCTGCTGATGCTGTGTTAGCAAGAACAGTTCATTGCAGTGAGTATAATCCTTGCTCTTGCGATTATGGACACAGGTTTCTCTAAAACCTCTAAAATCAAATGCAATTTTTTAGAGTGCAAAATTGTTAGAAAGTCACGGGCTTTTAGCTAGTGCCATGATTTCAGCAGCCTGATTCGGAGTGCAAAGGCCTCGTGATGCAGCTGGGCTGCACTCCACCTGAATTCACTAATTCACCATACCTGTTTTTTTCCTGGGAATTGACATTACTATCCAAGAAACAGGAAGCTTTTTAATGGTTGTTAGTCTGGTTTTTAGCTAAAACATCAGCTTGAATAATACCTCCAGCTTCAAACACCAAACTTTAAGGAAGATATAAGAAAAAAAAATGGTACAGAGAAAGGAGCAATAAAATGAGAAACATGTAGTAAACAGAAGAGAGGTTTTTTTGCCTTTTGGGTTAAAAAAAAAACAGTATGAAGGCTTTGGGTTTAATTAGTCTAAATCAGAGAAGGCTTTTATTTTCCCCATAAAAACAGTTACAAAGTGGATCAGTAATCTGATATATTACACAGTTTAATTTGCTGCAAAAAACCCTGAAGCTGAATTTTCCTTTCAGAGCCTTTTGTGTTGCTCCTGTGACTCCATCACTGATGATCACAACTACTGCCAGCTCCTCAAGCTGGGGGTTTTTCCTTGGGGAAAACTGATTTAAAAGTCATGTTTAAATCCAGTGGACAGAACCTAAGGGTTTGTCTTCCCTACCTTAAGTCATCCAAAGCAAAGGTGCATAAATGCAGCTGGACATGTCTGCTCCCTGCAGTGACTGAGGAGAAATAGCAACAAAGAGCTTCTTCACAGAGGGCAATTTCCAGATCACTGAACATCAATGAGATAAATCCTGTCCTAACTCATCTCTGAGCATTTGCTGCTGGGCTTTGCTTTCAGCTGGCTGATGACACACTTGGCAAGTGATGGCTTCTCTGTTTTGCTCATGTAGAGGCTCCTCATTGGCATTTCTGAGGGGTTTGGCACCGTGGGCACTCCTTTGTTACCCATCCTTCCCATCCCACTCTCCCTTCAACCTCTGACACCGTCCACACCTCTCGGTCTCCTCATCTCCTCCTCATTCTGAAACACCTCATTCCTCCACTATGGCTTCCCTTTGCACTCACTGGATTTACTTCTTATGAATGTTTTATCTCTGGCTGTAGCTTTCACTAATGCATTCACTGCACGCTGCCCCTCTGCCAGTGTTTTACTGCTTCCACGTCTTAGGGGAGTCAATGGGACAAGGAAAATACGCACTTTAAAGTGTAACTGGCTTGTTAGCCATGCAAATTCTTGAATAACAGATATTATTTAAGTTCACCATGAGAGCTGGGAGGGTTGGAGATGTAACCTCATTTCTGACTCTGCCACTACCTCCCTCAAGCGACCTTGTGTGATTTATTTAACCTCTTGGGGCCAGGTTCACCTGAAAATAAAGAATAATGTGTTTTTTTTCCCCTAGGAATCTTAACTAATAGATGTGTATACAATATCTGAAATCCTGTTTATGTAAATGAAAAATCCTTATCTTTTTTCTTTAAAACATTTATGAAAGGTTAAGAGAATTTTAGGTTTGAAAGATAAACAGTTCAGAAGAACTAGAAAAATTAAAATTACACATGTATGCACTTATCACAAACCTTTAGACAGCCTCTAATTAAGTAATCACTAGTTCTCTGCATTATAGTAGATGCTATCATAAGCTGTTAAACTGTGCAGCAGCTTGTAATACTGTGCACTCTGTTTATACAGGATAAGGACTCTCTGGAAATTATTCAGATTAATGTATCATCTTCTGAACATGTGCTTTACTTCTGCATAGTCAGTCAGGATTGAGATGTTCCCATGTTCCACTGTACAAAAGCCTGACTGGGAACAGTTTTTTCCTGACAGGCCAAGATACTGACTTGCAGATGCCAAGTTGTGTATTCAAACACGCAGATGTTCCATCCCTTGCGAGGCTTTAGCAAGACCTGTTCATGGTGCACATCCTTGGCAGTTCCTGCCAACAGCCAGCTTTCACTGAGAGAAGGATGCTCAGGAAAGGGTCTCCAGGACATCACTTTTTCTTGAGCTTTTATGTTCAGAGAAAAACAACCTCACCAAGCAGGTGACCTCTCCTGCTGTGGCTCCTCTGCTCACCTGCTCCTTCCTTCCCTTCCCACATCTCCATGGCCTTCCCCATCTTCTGACCCCCCTCTTCACCACTTTCCTGTCTCGATTCTGCTCTAAAAACAATTTTTCCCTTTTTGTCAGTTTTCCCCTCTGTTACTCAGCCCCAGAGCCACAATTAATCTTATATCCCTTGCTGTGGTCTTGCTTGACTCAGGGAGCTTGAGCCCTTGGCTTGGCTGAGCTTTGCTTGAAGCACAGAGAAGAAAGCCTGGAGGCTGAAAGGGTGCAATTAATCTCCAGCAATAGCAACTTACTCCTCGTTCTAAGATCCAAGAGATTGTTTTTCCTCACTTGGATCACTGGAATAGGGAGTGAGGCAATGCCCCTCTGATATCGAGGGGTGCTACAGGTATCCACATAAAATTGCTTGGAGAAGGAGGAGTTGAGGTTGGAGAGCACTGATTTTCTCCAACACCATCTTCCTGATCACCTTGCTCCTGAGTAGAGCTCAGCAGAGCCTGGGAGTCCAGAGTGTGAGGTGTGTTACCTCTAGCCCAACACTGCCGTGCTACAGGCACTTGGATAGTGAAGTAGTAACAGATGGAAGGAGAAATTAAAAGGCGTTAGCAAGGAAATAAACTGCTTTCATTTCAGATTTGAGCCAACAGACTAAAATGGTGTGATTTGATATGAAAACAGTGAAGTCAAAGAGTGATACAGGGAGAAAATTATCTTTGTATCAGTAAAAAAAGTTTTAAAATAGTAACCTCACTCTAGGGTTACTAATGAGTTTTGCAAACTTTCACTTTTGTATTGTCATTTATTGTTGAAACATGCCCGGTTGATTTGTTGGGAAATGAGTGAGCTTAGCCTAGCATCTGGTCTCATCTCAGTGCACTTTTGCTGGTGGCTATTCTGTCCCCATCACACAGGTGCCAGCAGCCACGCTCGCTGCCCCAGCAGAGGACCCCAAACACACCTGGTTATCCACACAGCGCCAGGCACGCACCAAGGGCCGGGTGATCCATTAAACCTGGTGGGCACCAGCCAGCCGCTGTCAGAAGTTATTACATGGGAGAACCCAAAGAGCACAGCTCCTAAAGCCCAGCTGTGCTGACAACAGAGCGAATTGTCCTGGAGGAGAGGAGGCTCGGGGCTGACCTTACCGCTCCCTACAGCTCCCGGGGAGGAGGCTGCACACAGGCGGGGCTCGGGCTCTTCGCCCAGGGCACAGGACCAGAGAACAATCGTAAGATGCACCAGGGGAGGTTCAGACTGGTCATTAGGAAGCACTTCTTCACAGCGGGTGACTTGACATTGGACTGGGCTGCCCAGGGATGTGGTGGAGTCACCATCCTTGGAGGTGTTTAAGTAAAGACTGGGTGTGCACTCGGTGCCCTGGTCTGGTTGACAGGATAGTGTCATAATAGGTTGGTCCCGATGATCCCGGAGATATTTTCCAATCTGATTTTATGATAAATTCAGCCTCAGACGAGGCTGTGCGACACAGCGCCGGCGCTGCTCGGCTGCTGCCGCTCGGGCGGTGAGACACACCCACGCCCGGGAGCCTGGCACGGGAGTCTGGCCGTCGCATCCCCGCCACGCAAGGGCGGCGTCCCCTTCGTAAACAGCGGCCCCGGGCGCACCCCGCAGCCTCCAGGGCAGCTGCCCAAGCTCCGCGGCCTGACAGCGGGGCTCGCCGGGAGCCCTGAGGGCGGCGGCGCCGGGAGCGCCCGAAGCCCCCTCAGGGCGGCCCCGCCCCGCAGCGGCGCGGCCGCAACGCGCGGGGGCGCTGCGGCGCGCGCGGACGTGTCCGCTCCCACAATGCCCGGCGGGACCCGCGCGCCGCCGCCCCGCTGCCCAGGTACGGCTCGCGCCCCCCGCGCGGGGCCGGCGCCGTGAGGGGCGCGGGCGGGGCGGGAGCCGCGGCCGGAGCCGCCGCCCGGCCCTGCTCTGCCCTGCCCGCCCTGCCCCGCCGCGGCCTCGCCTCGCCTCGACTCCTGTCCCCTTCCGCCTGCCCGCCCCTGCCGGCTCCAGGCCCGGCCGCGGAGCCTCAAGGCCGGCAGCGTTCGCGCCTCAGCCGTGGTCAGCGCGGGGGCGCCGCCGCCGTCTCGGGGGGTGGTGGTGGCAGTGACAGCGCCGCTGCCGCGGGCAGGGCGGGTGCGGGAGGCAGCCAGGGCCGCTCCGGGCTCCTGGCAAGCGCCGCTCGGTAGCAGGAGCCCGCTGTGTGTAGGGGCCTCGGCCGCTCTCCAGGCTCTGCAGGAGGTTGTGTGAAGTTTTGTGACCTGGAGCGGTGCGGATCCGCCTGAGTCAGTGACCACTGAGTCAGCGCTTTTGCTGCGGCTGCAGACGGTCATGTCGGAGCTGCCACGTAAGTAGGTGCTAGGTGAAAGGGTCAAGCTCCCAAACTTTGGGATGCAACTTGTTCTTTCCCTTAGTTTGTCAGAATTGTTTGGACGTTAGGAGGAATTTCTTCAGAAGGGGTGATTATATACTGGATTGGGATCCCAGGGAGGTGATGGAGTCACTGTGCCTGGAGCCACCTGTTAAGGAAAGACTGGACATGGCACTTAGTGGTGGCTGGTGATGTGGTGGTGTCCAGTCTCAGGTTGGACTCGAAGATCTCGGAGGTCTTTTCCAACCTCATTGATTCTGTGAATCTTGATTCTGCTTCTGAGATCTCTTTCCCCCTGGCTTTATGGAAAGGATTATATTGGCTGATGGTTTAGGATTATTCCCTTGTATTATCATACCCGCTGATGTCAAAGTAGCTTTATTTATTGTGTCCTTCTGTGGTGCTCCAGTTTGTAACACGAATTTCTGAAGTATGATATAGTGTGAAAAAATTAGGCTCCTTCCTGTGTAACGCAGCTGTCACAACCCTCAGAAGTGGGGACAGTAAATTGTCCAACATGTTTGAAGTAAGCACAGAAATTTTATCTGTATTCAGTGATCAGACAGGAGTGGAGCTTGCACACACTTCCCAGTTTTATATATTATGGAAAGTTTTTATGAGAGGCAGACATCCCAACAAGAAATGTGATTAAATTGGCTGAAGGTTATGAGGTGCAGGAGGGTAGGCTTGCCATTACACTAGATCTGCTCAGAATTTTGAGAAAGCTGGAGGTTTTTTTAAGTGAAGCATCCTGAACAAATCATAGTCACAAGTCACTTTCAAACACTTGTTAAAAGTGTTATAAGACTATGTCAGATAGGTTTAAAACAATTTACTGTCAGATCACAAGTTAGATGATGAATTTGTTACAAAAGGCTGGAATGCTCCATTTTCTATTTTAAGTGTTTCTAGGGCTTTTCTAGATGCTGCAGATCAGGTACCATCATAACACAGAAATAAACAACATGATAATTGAATATGGCTTCAAAAAAACAAGTACAGTGAAACAGGCTCTGGTTTCCATCACCTGAGGTTTCTCACGTTCATGGGAGGAGATGAAACCAGGCACATGTGCTGATTGCTGGTTGTGAAACAGGGGATGCTGACATGTGCATGAGGAATTGGACAGCTCTTGGGAAGGTGCAGTAACAGATGAATAGCCACCCTGCTGCCTCTTAACTCTCTGTGGCCAGCTTTCTCCATGCTCCTCTTTTCCATGAGTTCTCTCATTCATGGGGAGGGCTGTGAAGGAGAAATCAACAACGATGGGGCAGAAGTAAATGCTAGCTACGGGCAGCAAGGATGGTGCAAGCATGGAGTGCTGCTTCTGTGATAAACTTTCCCTCTTGGTGTTTGTGTGGGGGTCAGAATCCCTCTGAGCAAAGGGTTCTGACTTGCTTTTAATACCCCTGGTAGTTTTTCTGTGAACTTTTCCAGTTGCCTCTTAAATTCACATAACATTGTAGCATGGACAGCAGCCTGTGACAAGGGGTTCCACTGGCTGGTGACAAGTTTTGGACCCTCTGTGATACCTGTGAGCCAAACAGCTGCTGGTTGGATTTGGTATTCCACAGTTCTGTCATGGAATGAGACAGTGAACCCAATCTGTTCATTTCCTTGCACATGTAAGAGATTCATAGACCATTTGTAGTGGAAGTGCAGTCTTTTGTCATCTTCAGGTGGTTGAGGGATACAGAATTTTTGGAGGAAAATGTATGAAATTTGTAACGATTTGGTGAATTACTTAATGCAGCTTTGAATAGATGTTTCAAAAAGACATTTAGAGGTAACTCTAAAAGCATATTTATCTTTCTTCAATCTCTAAATATGTAAGTGCATATCAAATTTACCACTTGGCTCCTTGTGTAAACCTGTATTGTTTTGAGAGGTGGATAAAGTAGATTTAGTAAACTTTTTTTCTTTGTTAATACATTATCAGGTAATGCTGAATGTTCTGTTACGGTATCTATATTATACATCTCTTGACATACGTATGATCTTCCAACCAAAGTAATTTTTCTTTTATTAGCTTTGGTTTTTAGATAGCTTTCTGATTCCGCTGTTAGGAGGCTGAGAAAAAAGTTCATATTTTCACTGGGTGGGTTTTTAAGATGATGGTAACAAAACCTAGCTGGTGTTAAGATCTTCAGCTCAGCAAAATTTCTACCTTTCGTGATTTTGTTGTATATGAAAAGAATTGGCAGGTTTCAATCGAGGCTTATCTTCTGTTATAGAGCCTGTTTTTCTCTAAGTAGGAGTCACAAAGTTTTGTTCAAGATTTATGCAAATATTTATTTACATACAGAGTAGACATAAAAATTGAAAGAATATCTCTAAACATGTCTTTATCATTTGCTTTGTCTGTTGTCTGTGCATACATGCTGTTGGTGGAATTTATGTTCTTTGTTTTCAGTTGTAGGAGCAAAGCAACTATGATGAGATTGAACATTGAAAATCTTAATGCTTTGAAAATAGAGCTGTGGTTGTGCTGTGTTTCATTCCTGAAGTGTTCTGAGCAGAGGAGATGATGGATTAATCAAATGTAGTGGATGAGGGGAGCGATGGGATTGAGTCAAAGGTTGTGTAAACCTCAGTTACTCCTGTGCTGTGCTGATGGATAACGTGTTTTCCCATTTTAAATGCCTCAAGTGATGGGACTTCCTGAACTTCACTTAAGGAACACAGAAACATTTTAATATCTCTATTATCCTAGTTTTCTTTTTCTTTGATTATCTTTTGAGTAACCTCCCTTGGCTATGTTCAGGTTTTTCCAATATGTAGGGCCTCACAAAAAAGAGCTGAAGTGCGTTGTTACCCAGAAAATATATTTATTAACTTTTTTGTTTGTTCTTATCTCATCAGATAGCTCAACATGAACTTTAACCATCAAGATAATTTAAAAAGTGAACAGAATCATATCTTTTCTTCTGCGAGCTGGCTGAGGGATTCTGGGTTTCTCCTGCAGTGCAGTCCTATTCACTGCCTTTTCCTGAAACAGGACATGGAGCTGCGTTCCTTTCTTCATGTTAGGTGCTAAGTAAGTTATTTGTTTCATCAGGGGAAATGCAGATCCATGAAATTACATTTTGTGCAAGTAAGTTAATGAAGTGCTATTTAAACTTTGCTGTGGCATCACTGCTCTTCTGTTTATATTAATGCAGCTCCCAAAAGTCCCTGTCAGGATTGAGTTCTGAGTGGTAGAGATATTGGCAAAGAACCTTTACAGTTTAAAGCTCCTCTGCAGTTTTGTCGTGCTCTTGAGCTGCTTGGTTATCTCCTTGGTTATATGGTTAGCAGCATAGTTAAGAAAATGAGTCTATGTACATTCCATGTGAATTGTCCTTCTGGGAACACATGCATGAACTCAGATATAGGTAAAAGTTTCTAGAACTGTGGGTTTAGTTTCTTGAATGCTTCATGCCAGCAAGCTGATCTAGAGGAAGTCCTGGAGTTGGGGTTGTTTTCTGTTTTTGTGTCCAGCTGATGGAAGCACTTTGTTCAGGAGGGAATTCTCTAGTGAAGTGCTGAAATAACAAGGGCACCTGATAAAAGCCCCAAGGTGTTCAGCAGACTGCAGTCAACAGTGGCTTCTGCTGCTGTTACAGCTTTGGGGAGAGTCTGATGTGCTGTGCAAGTAAAATATGAGGGTATTAATTTGGAATATTCAGCTAATGTGATGTATCTCAAAGGAGGTTGAAGTTTGACTGCTGATGAAGCTGAATTTACTAAACTGAAAGTGACAACACATGTTTAGTGCTTACGTTATTGTATGTCTCTCTCTGAGGAGTAAATAACCTTGAAAAGCCTGAATATTGTTGATTATTCATTAAGTTTCCTCATGGATATAAAGTCTTTGGGAAATAGAGAAGATGAGAGTTCAGGTAAAAATAGCTATTTCCTCTCTTTTATGAAGAGGTAGTGTCTTTGTGGGGAAAATTTGGGTTTCTGACTTGTGAGAATGCAGTCATTCAGCTTCTGAGGCTTGTAAAGCCCCCTAACGTCATAGTTTGAAAGGTGCTGTAAACATGTCAGTATCACACACAAAAGCATATTTCAGCTGTATCCAGAAATATGTTTCCTCTTGCAGTTTGTGACTGTATGGAACTTGAGTAGCATCATCTGAGGGTGGCAAAAATATTTTTTCGTAGTGTCTGAAGTGATAGGTGTAGTATATGGTAGGAGTCTGCAGAGCAGTGTTAAGAGCTGAGGAAGTGTTTGCTTTTGGCTTCATATAAATTCTAGCAGTTCGCCCACTTGTAGGAGAGCAAATTTGTGTACTGATGCTTAGCAGATAAGTAATGCTTTTAATACTTGTCTTGCTAAACTTTTGAATGTTTTGATATAGTGTAAGGTTTGAAGAACTGTTTTGTGGCTCGTGTAGATTAGAAGGTCCTGTTCAATTAA
Organism: Vidua macroura; assembly: GCF_024509145.1. Classification (NCBI taxonomy): domain Eukaryota; kingdom Metazoa; phylum Chordata; class Aves; order Passeriformes; family Viduidae; genus Vidua; species Vidua macroura. Next base: position 30,143,100 of record NC_071577.1, read on the forward strand.
GACTCTAGTCTGAGTTACAGTTGAAAATCCTAACTGTGTCCCATTTGAGACCTGAATCCACTGTACAGCTTGAGAAGTTTAATTCATCACAGTTGGTGCTGTTGTCTCTGCTTTCACCTTCATTCTGATTCCTCCTTCTGATTCCTCCTGATTTGTGTTTTGTTGCAGGTTGTTGTTAACTCTGTTGGCAATGTCTATGATTTTATCTGCCTCTGTGGTCCGTGTGAGGGATGGACTCCCACTTTCTGCATCTACTGATTATGACCAGAGCACGGGAATGCAAGAATGTAGAAAATATTTTAAAATGCTCTCTAAAAAACTTTCTCAGCTTCCTGATAGATGTACTCTGAAAACTGGACAGTACAATATAAAGTAAGGCATCTCGTTTAAGTATTTGCAACATGTAGATTGTGTCTCTCTGTAAGTGAAAAAGTTAACTGTGCAGCTTAATCAAGCTAAGATTAATTCTTGGCACTGTTTATGTATCAGAAATTTAAAACCTGAGAAATTGTAGAAAGATTTGAACCTATTCAGACTTGCATGAAAGTTTCCTTATAATGGCACAGTCATAAGACGACATCATGGGAAGAGTGGCTTTACACTGAATGAAAGGGTAGGTTTGGATTAGATATTTAGAAGAAATTCTTTATTGTTTATAGTTCACTTGCACTTTAACTGCCCTAAATTCTGATTCTAATATAGATATTTTAAATGAGGTGAGTAATTTCATCTTAACCCCTAGTTAACCATGTAGAAGTTACAGTGGTGGAATGTGTACCACCTGAATGATCCTAGAAAGTGCTAAGACCTCTCCATCTCGTACAGGGATATGTGAGTTTCCAGCATTTCTTGCATTAAAGCCCAGGATGGACTAAATTGTTTTGTTAACAGGCTAGCTACAGTTGGCCTGTTAACTGATTAGCTTTAAACAAACTTTTAAGAATAAGCTATAAGGCTTAATCAGGGTAGATTTTACTGCTTTTGTCTTTGATTGCTTTTAATACTGTAAGTTATCCAGTAAGATTTTAAAGAAATTTGGATGTTATCATGAAAACCAAAATTCTAATGAATTGCCTAAATGCAACAGAAGATGTATATTGCAAACTATCCTTTTCTGATTTCATATGTGCAATCTCTGATTGTCCTTGCAGCTATCTTTGGAGAATTATTAATTCTGCACTCTACAGAACAGTTTTATTTCTTCCCATGTTCTAGAAAGAGCCAACAGCCGTCCCCCAAATCTGAAGATAAGGTTTTGCATTTTTGGGCTGCACCAGATCACATATTGTACATTTGAGATGAGTGAAAAGCTGTTACGGGATGAACCTGCTGTGTTTCTGCATCCCAAAAGCTTTGTTATTTTCTATTTCACGAGTGTGTGTATATGTGTGCACACACACACAGATAGCTATATACATATACGTGTAAAACAGCTTCTCATATGATTGTACAGTGTGGTGTTCAAGTAAAACATTGCCTAAAAGTAACTTGCTTTTCTTCTAGAATACTGTTGGGCTTTTGAGTAAACATTTATTCCTTTGCTACCCCAGATAAGTTTTGTTTTTCTGGTTACAGAATATGAAATCAGACTAGAAAAGCAGTTAATTCACTGAATTTAAATTTGAAATTTTGAATGTGTTTTCTCAATTCTAGCTTTATAAGTTCTCTGGGAGTAAGCTATATGATGTTGTGCACCGAAAATTATCCCAATGTCCTGGCTTTCTGTTTCCTGGATGAGCTTCAGAAGGAGTTCATCACTACCTACAATATGATGAAGACAAATACTGCTATCAGACCATACTGTTTTATAGAATTTGGTAAGGATCTGCCTTTCTCCCCTTCATTCTCATACTAAGACAAATGAGAATTTAAGTGGATACAACTTAATGCACACAAAAAAAAAGTCCAAAGCAGTTTGTAGCTCTGTTTCAGGTGGATTTAGAAACTGATTTAACTGCTGTTAGAGTCAATAAAAAAATACTTCTGGGGGCATTATATTAGGCTGCCAGAGTTTTATCCAAACTTCCTTCTGTTCATTCCAGTAGGTTTTGGTCTAAGCCTTGTGTGAGCAACTCTGGAGTTCATCTTCTGGTAGTAATACCAGGAGTTGTTTGACTTCATACCTGTTGAAATAGTTAACCTGTGAAGCCATTGAGCTTCATAAATTTCTCAAGTAAAAGATTGCAGTTTCATGTTAGCTCTTAGCTGTACTATCTCTTGTACAATACATGAAAGGGAGAAATTTTTACTTCTCTTATGATGTAATGGAGCATTTAATCTTCAGATTCCAAATGCAACTCATCTCATATATACCAGATAACAGCTGTTATGAATTCTATTAATTTATGTTGCTTTAATACTATATATTAGAAATTACTGTGATTAGATATTCTTATGAAACACATTAAAGCAAAGAGAACTGCAATTTTAGATACACAGGGTAAGATACTCCAGTTGGTTAATTCCTGTCTATAATTCAGTTAATGACAATTTCTGTGTGACATTATTGTCCTCCTTGTGAAGATTTCTATGAACACTTTTTTTCTTCCACAACGTAGTTTTTTCTTAAGGATATTTACTAAATTAGAATAAGTACAGTAAATCCATTGTATTAGAAATGCTTTCAGTCTCATGCAATGAAAAGTCATTAGTTTATTCAGTTATTACATACTTATATTTTTAGAGCTTAATTTATTTTAACTGCAGAAGTAAATAACCCATGATGTATTAGGCACAAAACAGAAATAGCATTAAAAATCCAAGATAAATACAAATATTTCAAACAATATATTTCACTTTGTGAACTGAAAAGCTGCATGGTCTTGGATTATGTAATTAACAAAGTCCATAGAAAAATACTTTATTTTAAATTTTGCACAGATAATTTCATTCAGAGGACCAAACAGAGATACAACAACACACGTTCTTTGTCAACAAAGATGAATCTTGCTGATATGCAGACTGAAATCAAACTGAGACCACCATATCAAATTTCTGCGTCAGAACTTGGTTCAGCCAATGGCTTCTCTCATATACCTGTGGGGGAGTATAAAGGTACTGGTAAGATATCTGCAGGTAAGTTCCAGACTTCTGTTGTTGTATCCTTAAATGCGACAGATGCAGCAAAATTCAATTTTTTTTCTTTAAAAAAAAGCTTTTTTCATGTTTCTAAAACATAAAGCTGGTGTGACCTTATGCGTATTTTAGATGAGGTGTCTGTTTTGTCTCTCGCTCCAAATGTTCACCTTCCTGAGGCACTCAGAGGAAGAAATGGCTCTGTTCAATAGCCTGCTTCATTGAAGAAAAAAAACCCTGTAAATGAAGATAAGCACTTAACAAGAAGACAATTTTTATTTTTTGACCTTTTAAAATTTCTGAAATTTTTTTATATTTCTGCCCAGTAAGACTCAGTGTTGACATAAGCTGAGAGCAATGTCAGGAGTTAGAGCAGCTGGAGGGAGAAGCATCTCTTCAGGAAGCCTTTGCAATGGTGAAAATCCAAAGAGCTCTGCTGGCTAAAAGATGCACTCTCTGAAATGAGTGCCTGATGTACAACGTTAAAACGTGCCTTATGTACAACATTAAAAATTGCAATTTTGTATAAAACTGCCAAATTCATTTAAGTAGTCATTAATTTTTTTAAACTTTAATTTACTTCATGTAGGAGGTAAATGTGGAATTGTGGGGTTGAGCTGCGTTAAAGGTTTGTGCTATTAAGTGAATCCTCTGAATGGGTTTGAGTCCCATCTTCAGATGTTTCCCAGCAGGACAGAAACAAAATGCCAAATCCTTATGCTGATACATGGGCTCCACATGTGATACTGACATCATCTGATTTCAATCCTCCAAGTTTAGTGAAGTAAAATCATAAATAGAATGAAAGGAAGTGTTGATCTTAATATATTTTCTTTTTTTTCCAAAAGTACTTCTGTCTATAAATTATCCTGAGCAGGCACACGCTGATGCTGTTCACTTTACAGTGTCAGGGTGCAATCATAAATCATAGAATTACAATTGTAAATCTAAACAATCCTGCAGTGTTGTAATAAATGAGATTTTGTGCAGTTTATGTATATGTATATATTAATAGGATCTTTTTGCCAGTATATTATCCTTATTATGTACTTACTCATGAGGATTACTCTAGACGATTGAAGACTGCTTTCTATGGAAGATGAAAACCAAACAAAACCAGTAGGGTGCCCTGTTTGTACTCTGGGGCCCTGATTCTGAGAATTGCAGGTGCTATGAGACAGTGTAGAAATAGCTTACAATCTCTGTATTTGCAATTTAACACTATTGGAGTTAGAGTTAGGAAAATTATTAAAGGAAAAGTGTGAAGGTATTCAAATGGTTTAAAAGAGTGGAATAATCCAAGCAGCACTGTACATAGCTTTGTCATGTTTTTACATGTGTGGGCTCTTTTTAAAGGTATGTAATGCTGTGATACCACTCTTTTGCCACTTTTAATTCTTATATTGTTGTTTGCTCTTAATGTTCTTGTGTAATCCTGCTTTGTGGAAAGGGTTATGGTGGCAGAAGGGGCAGCTGGTTAACTATGAATATTGGAAAAAGCAATGAGCATGAGAGAGCTCAGCCTATGTCAAAATTGGCTGTTTTTTAAAAGTTGTCCATGTAGTGGGAGATGGGGGTTTTATGACTTTTTTGAGTAAGAGTGTTGGAAGGTAATATAGACCTAAATTAAAAAACATAGGGACCATTTCCCTTTTAACTAAAAAAAGAAGATTCAACAATAATTGGCAGGTGATTGTCTATTTTTTTTTACTTACCTTTCCACAATTTCTTACGGACAAAATTCTCTTGTCCCCTTTTCTTTCCATGTCATTTTTCTTCTGTTTCTTTTTCAGTTGCTTTTAACTTTCTTCTTCCTCTGAATTCCATAGATCTCTGTTCAGTTATTCACTTCCTTCCTTGAGCTGCTGTAGAAACTCACCATCAAAGGGCTGTACATTATGAGAAGCTGGCACTTTGCTACTTCTTCAGCTCTTCACATTTTAGATGCTATTGAATAACAGTGTCTTTTTTGGAAAGTCTGCTAATGGTTTTGTAGTTCTTTACACTCATCACTTGTCTCCACCCTTGAAAAGAACTTTCTCTGGATGTTTGCTGCCCACTCAGTTGGCTGGACTTCCAAGTTTCTCCTTTGCTCTAAGGACAGTGCAAAAAGATTCTCACAAAAAGATGTTTTGCCTAGTGGAATTTCCTGAATATGCTGTACTGTTAAAAGTAGGACTTTCTGGAGTGAACTGTGTTACATGAAGTTGGAGAGCATCCAGAGGTGGGAAGTTAGGTGGATGCAAATCTTGTTTTGTTGTGCAGAATGGCAGAGTTGGAGGCACTAGCTTGAGCCGTGGGGGGGAGCACTGGCTCTCCCTTGCTCCCGCTGTAACTGGGTGTGTAACGGGGAGAGGAGTCCAGGCCTGCTGTGCTGGCAGTGCTTGCAGTAGCAGCCCTTTTCCCTCAGAGTTGTGCAGTGCAGTGAGGAATAGGGGAAATTCTGCATGTGGGAAGCATAAAGAGTGCAGATTATGGAGGGAATCTTCCTGCAAAGGTACATGTAGGTGTTGGCAGGCATTAGAAATAAGGTCACAGCATGCTGATGTGTGATGTTTCACGTTAGGATAAAATTACTGTTTTCTGAGCTTTTTTTCAGTGAAGAAACAATTGTCAGATCAAAGTTACTTTTTGCTTGATGGTATACTCCGTGCTTTTTTTTTTTTTTTACATTTTAGGTTTAAATAAACTTTCTTACAAGTAATGTAGTTTCTCATACCATGTAAATTTCTGAGTTTTTATGTAAATGTCAACATTAAATTAAAAAAACATTAAACAAAATTTGTGCTTTATTTGAACTGAGAATTTTTGATATGGCACTTAGTATTATTTCTAGGATTGATGGATGTACCAGTTTGAAGTCAATTGTACTTTACCCTGCCTTCTCTGACATTCCTTCTTCATTCTTTGGTTTTGCCTTCATCTTTTTGTATATACATTACTCTTGTTGCTTTAATTGTAACAATAAAATTTGTTAAGACCTGGAGAGTTTAATGACATTAGTAATGGTACATAATGTCCTTTTTATATATATATATATATATATATATATATATATATTTCATATTTTAACAAGAGAGAAGTTACTATTTTGTGAACCTTCATAGACTGTGTTGATTTAGCTGACCAGACTCTTTACTTTCCTCCACGTGATTCTCAAAGACGTGTTTTAAATGCTGTTTTAGCACACAATGATTTTAAGTTACTCAATACATGGGGAAAAGGAGGTTTTCTGGAGAGCTGCAAGTGGAGAGCAGTGAACTAATTTTATCCACCAGTTAATGGAATGGAATTACTATTGGCTAAAAGCAGTCATATACACCCTCAGCTTTTTTCCACTCTCTAAATGAGATGGTTTAAAAAAAAGCCAAAACAAAACAACCAGTTGGGAGTCATTGAAAAAGAGTGGTTTGGTATGCAAATAGCACATCTAGCATATCTAACCTTAACTGAGTGATTGCTGGGCAGTAATGTACCCTACAGTTAGAAAAGCAGTGAGCTCTCAAAGTTAAACATGGGTTCTGCTTTTGTTTAAAAAAACAACCCAACTGATTATACACTATTAAATTCAGCACAAATTAATTAACTGAACTCATCCTGTATATTTTTGTGTTATTGTACACTCTTAATTAGACAGCCCTGTCTGCTTATCAATGTGAAATAGCTTTTGTTGGGGCTTTTTTAGGTTCTGTAACTTCATAAACTGTTTGAAAAACCTTTTTCCTGCATCTGTGCAATACAAACAACCGGGATTGACACCCCTTCTCTATTAATGTTACAGTTCATTAACTTCATTGTTCACATCTTCACACTTGGTTGATTTGAACAGAGTGATTTGAGTACAGCTCAGTAGTCCCATTGTTATCCCAGTGTCGCCCAGACTGTTAAGAGTTTTGCATTGTTTTTTTCACATTTGCTTTCTGTTACTCATTATGGAAAGGGACAGTAATGAGGAACATACGTAACTGTTACCTATTTGTGACCCTAGATAAGCTTGAACGAGCGGGTATGCGTGGAAAGAAGGAGTGTTTTAGTTTTAATGTGTTTTACTTGTAAGAAGCTAAACTCAATCTGGAAGGTCCATATAAGATTGTGGTGTAGATGCCAGCTGAGTTTCAGAGCTGTCCCTTCATGTGTGTCTTTGGTAGCACACACTGTGTTTTTAAGGAAGGGGACTGTGATAGCTTTGCCTCAGTGTTCATCAAACAAGCTAAATCAGTCTCAACATCTCACTAATGCATTGGTGTTAAAGAAGAGTGGAGGTTGTGAGAGAAGCTCTTAAGTATGTGACTTATTAGCTGGTTACTGATTATGGACAGATTTCAGTAGCAAGTGCATCTTTTACTTTTGATTTCCTGGCATGTTTGAGCAGCCAGCAGTACCATACTGAACAAATGGAACCTATTGAGATAAAGAATAAATATAACAAGACAATTACATATGTGAACTGGAGGAAAGTTTACTTTTTGCTAAACCTTGTGCTGAAACATTTACAATGTTTTGTCTTTTTAGAAAACAGAAATAACATTTTCTGGTTTGCTTCAGCGATCTCTTGACTAGAAACCACTGACAAATGAGATTATTATTTTATTGAATTTCTGAAGCTACTGCTTTGACCTTTGATATCTTCTTTGGCTCTGCTTTGCAGCTCCTCATCAACGTCTGGAACCTGTGACTCTGCCAGGGATTGTCTCATTTGTGCTTAGTCTGTTATGTGGAGCTTTGAATTTAATCCGTGGGTTCCATGCCATAGAAAGCCTTATCCAGGTATTGTACATGTTTATGAATTTAGAAGTTATGCATCATAGCAACCACAATTTCCGTTTTAGAAGATTCTGTATGAGCTAAGTTGTGCCAGTTTATTTCAAAAGTACTGTTTGTGAGGTCAGGCCTCTGTTACAAATCCTGTATTGTTTGTGATCTGTGCATCCTCCTTGAGTGCGCTGCCTCATTCATCAAGGCTGTGAGTTTCAACAGCAGTGGAAGGTGGGTGGCCAACTCCTTCCCTGGTACCTTGGTAGCAGTGAGGATGTGAATGTAATGTTCTGTTTTCTAAATTTATGCCAGGGTATGAGGCGTTTAATTTCTATAGATGCTATTTAAAAACACTTGAGTGAAATGATGAGCAGCTCTGAAAATCTGGGCAGTTTTTTTGAAAAGTCCACAGAGCGGGAATCTAAACAGGTTTTGTAAAGTCGTTTTTTAGAGAACTTTTGTACTTTTTTGTCTGTATTTAATAAACCCTTTTTCTCATTGTGTATTGAAAGGATCAGTGTCAGAAAATTGTCAAGTAATTTCTTCTAAGCTCCCCTCACCAAACAACCTCCCTCAAACGCTTCTTTTTTCTGTAAAATCTCTCCTATGACTCTCCCTGTAGCCTTTCAGTTTCTTTCTATTCCATTTCTTGTGCTGGTTGTATTCCCACAGGTGCTACAGTGTCACTAATAATGGCTTATGCTTTCAAGCAATTCAGGTGAATATGCTGGTAGTACTTGGCAGGCATGCCCAGAAAGTTCATGTGTGCTGCCACAAAATAAAAACAAAGACTTCCTTACAATTTAGTGGCTGTTATTGTGGTGATAGATATAGAAACTAAAAACCCCATGGAAGTTTTCTGAGAGAAAATAGTAATCCTCTTGCTTGGCTGGTAGGTATTTTTATTTAAACATATCTGGACTTCATAGAGTCATTTAGGTTGGAAAAGACCTGAGTCCAACCATAACCCAGCACTGCTAAGTTCAGTAAACCGTGTTCCAAACTGCCACATCTACAAGGCTTTTAAATTCCTTCAGGGATGATGACTCAGCCACTTCCCTGGGCAGCTTGACAGCCTTTCAGTGAAGAAATTTTTCCCCTGATGCAACATGAGGCCATTTCCTCTCATCTTACCCACTGTTACCTGGGAGAAGAGCCCAAACCCCACTTTGCTACAATTTCGTTTCAGGTAGTGGCAGAGAGCAGTAAGTTCTCTCCCAAGCCTCCTCTTCTCCATGCTAAACAGCCCCAGTTTCCTCAGCTGCTCCTTGTAAGTCTTGGTCTCTAGGCCTTTCAGCAGCCAACTGCAATTTTTTTGATACCTAATGGATTTTTTTTAGGGAAATAAGGTAAAGAAGAATACCTGTGTTCCAGTTATCTTGCATAGTATTGATACATGTAAAGATTGAATAAACAGTACTGTTGAGTCTCAGCATTTTGGGAAGACTAGTGGATAGATGAACAAGATTAATGAAAATGTTCTATGCCAGGTCCTTCTTTCTGAGTTGTCTTTGGTTTGTTTTTTAAAGAAAGACCAAGTGAACCTGCATCTCTATCTCTAATTAGGTTTTTCTGTGTTATGCACAATTCTCTCAGTTTATAGGAATGATGTTGAAGTATGCTATAGTACAAATAGTACTGAACAGATTTGTCAGTTAGCATGATGTTGCTAAAACTTATTTTGTTACCTTTCTGCAGCTGATTTTTAAAGAAGAACATAAATGTTAGATTAATCTATTTAAGTGATGACAGGACATCCAGTTAATTTTATTGTCTCTGTTATTGCATCTGGAGGTAATAGATTGCAGTACAGATGGAAGATAAGTTTAATTTCTGACAAATGAGGCACACTAAAAATCCATTAAAATTTCTCTTAATTTACTTTATTATGGAAAAATCCACAAGGTTTAGGGAGAAGTAATCCAAAACACAATTAATGGAACGAGTTCTGAGAAGTCATTCAAAATCGTGTCTCTGAATTACTGTTTGCTTCATAATCAGTGGTTTTATTTGGGTATTAATAAAATTCTGTTACAATCTGTAACTATACTCCACCAAATGTGCAGTGACACTGGGGCAAAGACTTACAGACTGGGTAGAAGTTACTGCATTGTGGATGTAATTTTTGTGTGCAGACATGCAAAGTTTTCCTGGTCAGCACAGGACATGGAAATGCACTCTCAGCAGACACAAGTTGTCCTTGTGGATGGACCACCATCTTCTCAAGTGATATTTGCTCTCAAGGACAAACATTTGCATGAGTGCCCATTGTATTACTTGGAAGGTTTTGGTGGTTGCAGATGTTTGCTAGAAATGCAGTTAGAATAGTCATTGAGCATGGAAATTTACTCTGCTCAGCTCTGTAGGAACTATAACAACTCGTTTGAATAAGTTAAAGGGTTTGTTTTGTTTTCTAAACACATAGTAGAAGAATCTGTCACTTCAAGTAAATTTTTCCATCTTCCCTTCAAGAGAACCCTGTTTTCTCAATCTCTGATAAATTCCTCTGCTGCTGCTAGCTGTCACTGCACGAGCACAGAGCTGCCTTCGTTATTCTCTGTGCAGAGTTTTACCCCACCCTAGTGGCCAGTTTGGGTCCTTTCCTGTTACATAATTTCCATTTTGTGAAACTTTAGGAAGGCATAATTCTATGAAGTTGCCGTTAAAGGTAGTTTACTAGTGTTTAGACTTGAATTTTCAAAGGCATCTGGAGAAGGTAAATATCCCGTGTTAGAGCTGGACATCTTTAAAGCTCTTGAAAATCTTGGCAAGAGTTGTTTGTCATGAATGCACATTTTGGTCAGACTCCAGATGATGATTTTTTTGCAGACATATCAGTAAGCACTGATTAGTCCTAATTGTCAGTTTAGTGTGGTAAAGGAGTTGCTTTAAATCCCTGTGCGAAACTATTTTAACATGCAATAATTCATCACTTTCATACTGTAAATGGCTGGTATTTCACTTGTTTTATTGTAAAACATGGCTTTTTGCTTTATTCTTGCAGAATGAAGGTGAAGATTTCAGCTATGTTATTGCATTTTTTCTTGGAACCGCAGCCTGTTTGTACCAGGTGTGTTTTTCTGTTTGCATAATTCACTAGAGTTTAGAAACATTATCAAGTCATGCATAAGTGTCATCATGTTTTCTTAAATGTCACAGATACTTGAATAGGGTGATAACAAAAAAATATTTTCTGTTCTATTTTTTTTTTTCATTAATCATTAGTTATCTTGTAGTAGTAGATTGATACAAAAAGCTTCTGTTTGCTGGCATTTTTTCTCCAGCTGGATGATTAAGACATTTAATTAAGACAATTATCTCTAAAGTCACAAGCAGTGGAGGTTATATTATTTTCTTGAAATAATAGTTTCATAGTTCAAATAGAGTTAACCATCTGAATAAACAGCAAACTGCTTCTTCCCTTTGGGCAGATTTGAAGTAAATACAGTAATACCTAAGCACTGCACCCCAGAATTTTCCTCACTTGGTACTTTAATGTGCATTTCCTTCCTTTTCAAAGCTTGTGGCCACTTTTCACTGTTTTTCTGCCTGACACTTCTTGCTTTTCTTCTCTGTCGGTTTTCTATTTCTGCATGTGAATCTGACTTACCTTTATAATTTATAGCAAGGTGCCCACTGGCATCTGTCATTCAGTCACACTGCTGTTAGATTAACCTATGTCTATGTCTCTCATGCTCAGTTGCTGCTATTATAATTACTTTGACTTTTAATCTTAGACTTGTGGAGTATGCAGTTTTTACTTGTTTCTGTGGGCCATTGTTTAGTACTGTGTCAGACATAATATAAGAAAATGCCTTTCTATCAGTCTTTTTTTTTTTGTCCAGGTTATCTGTAATCTTCATTCTCTACTATTTATCTCTAGCAAAGTGTCCCAATGCGACTTGTGTTCTCCAGCACTTGTTGACTTTACATCAACTTCTGCCTTAAATAATTTAGATTGGTGTTAATTTTCCATGCCAATTGTCTGTTCCATATCAGATAAGGTAGAGCTCCTCCATTCTTTTTTTGTATAAAAAATACACTTTTCCCCCTCCTCTCCCCAACTGGAAACCTTATTCTTTATGAAGTATTCATGTCTGTCCATTGAGACATCTTTCCTCCACTGTTTGCCTTGAACAGAGCTTTAAAGAAAGTCTGAAAGAAAGACTCCATGCAACTTGGAATGTAGGCTTTTTATTAATATTCAAAATAGATCTGTTGAAACTCTGTTTCCCACCTCTGGTATAATTTCTGTAATATGTGATTGGTCAGTTTTCAGAATTGAGGGATGTTGGTTCTCTGGCATGGTCTGATGTTCTTTGGCTACAGTTAAGAGCTCAGGACATTAATTCCTTCTGTTGTATGACAGCACATTTCACTGTCATTCACCCACCAGACATCCATTGTGCTGTATTGTCTTGTTCAGTTAATAACTACACAGCAGTGTGTCTCTAGTTCCCAAGAAATATTTGTAACTCAGATGTGTAGGCAAAAGAACAGGACTTAAGTATAATATGAAGTTTTAGATTCACTGACATGTCTAATGTTGCTTCATAGTTTCTAGTCTTTTATAAAGAAGAAAAAGCAACAACTGCCTCGGTTGTACCAGAAGTGCAAAGTATCAGAATCTGAGCCTTCAGTCACCTCTGAACATTCATTAAAAAAAAAAAAAAAATCAAAATCTTCTCTGAAGTAGCACAGAGGAGTCTTCTCCATAAAAGCATGCTCAGTATAACACTTGCATGATAATACTTCCCTTTAGTAGTAGAAAAACAACCCTCAGGAGTTTCATACCAGTACTTTGTATAGTAAGCTGTTAAAGATGCATTGGTTTGGCCTTCTGACTGTTTTTGGCCTTTTCATCTGTTCTGTAAGGGGCACATCCAGTAGTTCAGAGCTAGACCAATGAAAAACCCACTTCAGAATTCATTTAAGACAGTTCTTCAGTAAAATTCAGTCATGTGACATCATGTTACAGTAACATTTTTAAACTACTGTTTTCAAGCCTTTATTAATCATCTTGATGAAGCATATCCTGACTCTTATTTTAATCTTGGAAGCAGTCACACTTGTTCATACATTGTCAGTGGAAGTGACAACACTAGGAAATGATCTGAATTCTTATTGCTGAGATACCAGTACCAACTAATTGCTCTTTTAGATATGATTTGTGAAGTTGTCAGCACAAGTAGGTTGCATTTACTCTGCTTAAAATGGCCAAGCAGGTTCAGAATACATCTCTCTAGATTCTGAAACATGCAGATTATTAATCTCTAGTTTTACTTTCCTTTGGAGGAAGGACATACAAATCTTACTGATAATGCCAGTGCTCACCTCTCTGACAATATTTAGATATCCAGACACTGCAAGTAGCTGTGCTGCTTTCAGCCACATTTGCAGTGGAAATGCATGCTTTATAACAAAGTGGTAGAGTTCAAATAGAATATAAAGTAACCTCAATAAATTGTATTGTTCAGTTGCCCTTTTTTGAGGAACATGAAAAATGAAAAGAAAATTAAGTGGAGTTTTTTTGACTGATAAATCCCCAGGAAGAACAGAAATGACACTTAGATAATCTGATGATGGATGTTGTTAAATCTGTGTGACCATAGTTATAAATCCACTGGGAACAGATTTGTAAGAGAAAGTAAGCATAAGTACTATTATTATCTACCTTAAAGCTCAGAAAAAAAACTTCCTTCAGCAGGAATTACCTGAATCCAGGGAAGGGGCAAAGGAATTTTCTGATTTTGTAGCGGTTAAGGGACTAGTTCAAACAATAGAAGAAATAAAAATAATGTCTGGGTAAAAGCTGTGTTCTTTTAGAGATGAAAACTGAGACAAAAGACTTGAACATATTTCCAGTTAGAGTAGGAAGAGGGCTGAGTAGGGGACTGTGGGCAGTCCTGACAGACTGTGTTCCATGACAGTGTGCAGACATTGCCTAAAATGTGGTAGAATTACAGGACAGCAGTTGTGTCTCTCTCCAAATGTGAAGCAGCTGAAGCAGGGCAGTGGGTGTGGGCCCCTGCATCTGCCAGGAAACCCTCAGCATCACCCCTGGCAGGACACTGGGACAAGTCTGGGGGATTGCCTTGTGCTGAGCTCTGGGGCCCTGGTATTGTGCCTGTCTTTTCCATTGCTTTCTTGAAGACTTCTCTTGTGTTCCTTCTCCTCTGCTTGAGTAGAACAGAGTTTATTTTGACCAGAGATTGCCAGGAACATCCACTGTCTTTAGTCATGGGCCACTCATTGCAGGCTGTAATTAATTACTATGAATGAATTGTTCTCAGGGTTTAATGCAAGGCAAATGTAACCTTGTACTGATATCAGGTACTCTTCATCCTTCTATGACTGCTGAATTGATACTGTTCTTCCATGTTTGATTCAGACTTTTCCTTGGTTTGGGCTGTAATTTTTCAATGACCAGATAATTTTTCTTCAGTAGAAGTTATTTGCCATGAAGTAACCGGATTTCTTTTTTATTTCCTGACAGTGTTACCTGTTTATGTACTACACAGGCTGGAGGAATGCCAAGTCCTTCCTGACTTTTGGGCTGATCTGCCTGTGTAACATGTACCTGTATGAACTGCGCAACCTGTGGCAGCTCTTCTTCCATGTGACTGTGGGAGCTTTTTCTACCTTACAAATCCGACTGCGACAAGCGCAGGGAAAGTCCCCTGATTACAATGTCTGACAAGTCCTGGAACATTGAGACCAAGTCTTGTTCCAGTAGTTACTCTCAGGAATGTAAAGCTGTTCTCCAAAAGAAGAAGCTGTCTGATTGGGGCTTTTTTTTTTCTTTTTTTTTTAATAAATCAATGTAAGATGCCTGTGGACATTCTACGCTTGGTGGTTAAACCTTTTTTAAATTATTTTTTTATTTTCTTGAAAAGGACACAAAAGAATATGGGACTAGAGGAGGAGAGTGAAGTATATCCAAGCAGTGAAATGTATGTAGAATATGACTGGTGGCATAAAAAAAGCTTCATTCATACATTTATGGAGATAATCTGATGTGGAATTATCTTACGGTATTTCATGATCACATTATCTGATGACAATGTGGAAGCACACTTGTACATTAATGGAGGAATGTGTAAAGTATGTTCTGCATATTGTGCAAGCTTTTCACTTCCAAGGTCAGTTTTGCCTTTGTGAGGCAGTAGGGAATAGGCTAAATAAGTAATAATAATGCTATTGCATATTAGCAAACTAGATGTGGCATATGTAAGATATTAAACTTTTGAATGTTTTATTTCACATTGACATATATGTGAATGTTTTCTTAATTAAAATGTAACCTGGAAACTCAGTTTCTAGGGATCAGCTTCACCCGTGGTGCTTTGTCTTATGCTGTAAGTTCTTTAATGTGTTTTCATTTATGATTTTCTTTTAATTATTCTTTGAAATTGATGTATGTAGATAGGGTTAATTTTTTGTAATTATTCAAAAAGTTCTGCTGCTACTAACCAGGTTTCTCACACACTTCATGTGTTTGGAAGGGTTGAAAGAGAACAGATTGGTGAGTAAATGGAGTGACTTGTACTTGTTGGAATGCTGTTCTTTTTATATGTTCTTCCTTACTTTCAGAAATGGATGAATAACTAGCTCAAACCTGAGACAGACAACTGGGGACAGGAAAATAATAAATTAGTCTGATTAGCTGAAACAAGAAATACAGGGATTGTGTTGATTCTTTGGGATTTATGGGTTGGGTGTTTTTGTGCTGGGATAAAACCTCTGTGATCTAGTTGAGAGAACAATTGTATGCTCCTAAAGCTGGTGAATCAACCAGCAAACTCCAGCCAACCATAGAGCACCACCATCACTTACACTGGAGTCTTATTTTTATATGACAGTTATTTATGATGTTTTATAATGTACAAATAGATGTAAGTTTTTTATCTACAAGTTGTAATCAAGCCTTAATGGCAAAGAGGTTGCAATGCCCTTGTGTTGCTGGATTTAAGAAATGACAAAACTTTTCTGTGCTATGAAATGTTGGCCCAGGCAAATTTTGTTGGGCATTTCATACCAAAATGTTATGTTTTTAATAAGTTATTTAGTGCAGATTTTATGACCAAGAAAATAGGAACTGGATATCTTATTTTGTTTTTAAATAGATGGAGTATTAGTTAAGAAAATTGTGCATACTAGAAGCAAGAAGAATTAGAGAATGAAACTGCAGTAGAAGTGGTGTGTCTCAGACTGCTGTCTGAGGTGAAGCCTTTGGAGACCCCATGGTGTGCAGGCTCCAGGGTTGGTGCTTTGCAGTTAATTCTCTTCCCTCCCCACTGAGAGAGGGAAGAAGAAGGTGCTTATGAGCATGACCGGCAAACAGCCCTTACTAGCACCAAGAATTGCTTGTAGTAGTGTCCAGTGAACCATTCTGAAAAGGTGAAGAGCAGTCCTTTACCATTTAAAATCAGTGATTAAAAAATAGAGGTATTATGTTTTTAAGTATAAAAGCAGGTTTTATTTTGCTTATAGTGTCTAGAAGTACCCTTATACCTGTCTTTTGACCTCCATTGATAGGCAGGGAAGTTGCTATGAATGCCTTAAGTATTGCTTAGATTTTAACTCAGGTTGTTCTGCACATACAGAATTTTTTGTTGCATCATTTCTTTGGTTTATATGTTGGCAGAGAATTTTGTTTCCTCTGAGGCACCGTCCTTTCCTGCTATTCCCAAAGATCCATTTTTAAGGAATGAAAACTTCCTTTGTCATAGCATCTGGAGCCATTATTCCATTCCAGTTATGCTGGCATTAAACTAATTGCTGATTAGCAGGTATAATGAACAAATGCAACTGCCAGTGTAACAGAAAACAGTTGGAGTTTTGTTTGCCTGTTTTTATAGCACTGATAAAAATCCAATTTCACAATGAAAAGTTAATGAGTGTGACTGTTCTTCATTATGTGGTATTACTAGGTGCTAAAAACATGGCTTCTTAGCATGTTTGAGTTTGTAATATTAGAACTTGCTGACATCTTGGTGTGAGATTAGAACCAAGATACAGCAGGCCAGGTTGGAGGTGAAAATTTATTGGAAATTCTCAGTATTTCCTTTTTGCTTACACAAACTCAACAGTCAGGCAGGGGCTTCCCTGCTGATTTTACCAGGTACTTGAGTCACCAGACTTAGGAAGATGAATTTAGGAAAGCTGATTACTATCTTGGACAACAGGCTTTACTTTAGTGTGAAGTGCAGATGGCCATTCATGGTTGCTTGATTGTTTTGTGGGATTTGGTAGAAGCAGAGCCCATTTCATGCTGTATTTATAAAGACCTCCTGAAGGTTGGAATGGGTTCATCCAACACCCACAATAGAGTGTTTATCTTTCAATGAGGTGTCACTGTATTTGCTTTCAGGAAGGGATGACCAAAGGCTTGCCTGACTTACAAAGGTAGGTGTATTTTGCCAATGTGGTAGGTGTATTTTGCCAATGGTGTAGATTGCCATTTCCAGTAGATGGCAATCGTTATTTGCATCTGAAATTCTCTGTTAAAGATCTCTGGGGCCAGCTGCTTACAGGGAAGCTGAGTGCAGCTGCTGTCCCCTGGAGCTTTTTATTGGAATGCCAGTGCCATGCTGCCCCAGCCGCCCCTCCGGGCCCAGGGGAGCCAGGGGACAGGGCTGGCCACAGCAAGTGCAGGGCAGGCAGGGACTGAGAGGTGCTCAGGGACAGAAAATATATAACTATGCTTTTTACAGGAAACTGTCTGGCTCCAAATGGCAGGAAAATGTTGCTGCTCCTGCCCCCCATCCAGCCTGAAATTCAATTTTCTCAGTCTTCCCCCACCTCCCCAGAGCCTACTTGCTCCTTCAGTTGCAAGGACAAAGTGGGTCAAGAGCAGGGAAACTTGAGTTTTCTCAGCTTTAAAACAGCTGAGCTGCCCTTTTCCCAGCAGCATCCCAAGCTTGCTCTCGCTGACAACTCCTAAACTTCAGTCTGGAAGTGATGGTGCCCTGAGGAGCAGTTGGGAAACTTAACAGAATGAAAGTATTTGCCTCTGGGCATATTTCTTGGCCAGGTGTTGGTGTCTGTGGCTGTTGTGTAACACATAAACAGCCAGGCTGGAGATACTTGCAGTGCAGGACACAGCTAAGAAATTCAGTGTGTCTCAAATGTATCATTTTATTAAGTGCAGGCAGATACTTGATGTAGCCAGATCTGTGTTGGGGAGAAGTGGCTAAACACCTTAAAACTCATCAAAATGCTTTTTGGGTGGGAAAAAGATGCATTTGGGGAAAACTATACAGCCAGTCTGCATACAGTAATTGAAATGAGAGGGCACAGCATTGGAGACTCCTGCCTTCCCTCCCTGGGGGAATGCCCTTCTCCAGATAGTTTAAAAAAGTTGCTTACATCAGGCAATGTCCTAAACTGCTGTATGATTATTTAGGAGAGCACAGAAAGTATTAAATATTTCTCAGCCAATTTTCATAAAGACTGATACCTTAAATACTTCATGGCTTTTTGTTCCTGCAGCTGTGTTCTCAGTACACTCATAAAATCCCTCCTAACTTATAACATTGTAGGGCATTTGATTTTCAGCTGCCTGTGTAATGTCTTCTCAACTAAAAGAAGTCAGCTGGAAGCTGCAGGGTTTTGTTTCTCAGCTCTACCTGAGGCTCCTGTTAATTGGTACAGTCACATGTAGTGTTTACTTTTACATGTAAAGATTGAGAATGTTGCATTGGCAGCAGTGCTTGCTGTCTCCTTCCAGTGTCCTTGAGATGACAAGTACTGAGGTACCTGGGGAATTCTTTGTTAGGTGATGTGCTTTTGAAAATTCAAACTCTTTTCTCTAAATAGGACACACACAAATTTCAGCTGTTCAGTTATGCCAGTGTATTTTGTCAGCTGCCCTGAGACTGATTCCAGGGGCAGTTGGGAGCACAAGAAGGACACAGGGGATGTTTGCTGGGTACCCAAGCCCTTGGGGCTCCATAATGAGGCAGCACAAAGGACCAGGGCATCCATCAGTGCCAGACAAGACCTGGATGTTTCTATTTGCAAATCCAGCATCTCCTACACAACTTAAGTCTCATCCCACCAGCCAGCTGCAGCTAAAATAAAACAGAGACACATTACCAGTGAAACAGTGTTTAATATAGTTAAATTACTTAAATAGATTTCAATTTCCATGGGAAATCATAACTGTATCCATTTTTGCAAGATCCAGAGTAAAGAGTGTGTGAATACCCCTTGAAATGATCATGACACACTGTCAACAATCACAGCTAGAGATACTGGGGACTTGAAATTTCATTGACAACACAACTTCATAAGGTGAATCAAAAGTTAAGAAGACTGCAGACTTTTGGAAAGCAGAAAGCAAACCTAAAATCAAGTGTATGGCATGAAGGAAATGAAACTCAGTGAGGGACAAAGGGGATGGAAGGTGGAGGAGGGGAGAAAGGCATAACACCGTGATGCAACTTAAGTTTATTTTGCAAACCAGGAAAGATGTAAAGGAGCAAAAGTATAGTACAAGGGCAGACTTGGCAGTTTTACAGAAGTCAATATACTATACTTTTCAGAGATGTTTCCTAGTGGAAGGGAGAAGGAAGGGGGAGATGCCATTTAAGGTCATGTTTAAATGGCTTAATGCTTGGGTCATGCTTAGCAATAGAGCAAATTAATTAAGACAGGTCCATGGATTTTCACTTATTCTCATTGTCGAGTAGGAAAGAGAAATCGCCACCACCATAGTGCAATCATTATGCTGTGAGCACTACAATAATTCTGCCCTGAGAAGAGTGGAAAAGGAGTTTATTAAATGTCAAAAGATTGGAGTAATTTTTAGTGCTAGCCAAATTCAATATCAAAACTTTCCCCTCATAGAATATAAAAAATATAGCTTTTTTAAAATAATTTTCTTTTTTTAATAAAATATCAAGGGATTTTTCTTTCATAGTTAGAAAAGGTACATAAATGATAACAGTGAACTATTCAGAAACCCCCCCACTAGTGATAAATATGCCCAACACAGTATCAATGGCACTATTTTAAGGTCAACCACCTCATATACACACTTGCCATCATAATCTGTTTTGAAGATCACCTAATTCCTGAAAATTGAAAATCTGTGAATCAGTTTAAATAAGTGCTTACTACATGAAAGTAAACTCAATGCTGCAGCACATAGTTCCTTGTAATGTCACATGGCAGTTACAATGTCAGACAACTCTCAGATCAGCAGGATTCTATTAAGACCATCTATGAAAAATGATTTTTTAAAATGAAAGTTCAAAGAGCTTTTTTTCCTTTTCTCACAAGAGCTCTTGTTAAGGGTTAGAAGATTTGATTAGAGCTCTTTCTGACATGTTTGATACCATCTCAGTAGCTAAAACTCAAAGGTCCTGTTTCCATTGGGAAGCCGCCACCCTCCGCTGGAACGCTGCACGGAACAATTCTGTGACTACTGCGGGTATTTCCTCTTCTTTGGGGTTGTAGATTTTTCTGGATTTTCATTTTAAAATGCATCTGATTCAGCCTGAAAACTCACCTGTTTGTTGTTGGTTGATTGTATAGTGATAATCTGAAAACTGCCAAGTCTGTGTTCAGAGTATTACACAGAAAAAAATTACACAAAAGTCTACAGGTTATATACACCTCCTCCCACACCTTGGTGTGGACAGCCTGCCTTCTAATTTATATATACTTTACAAAATATAGAATTTGGTATATCTGTTAGATCTCCATGTTTTCAATATTACAAAATAAAAAATACAAAAAAACCCACAACAAATTTCAGGGGAGTTCCCCCCACAAAGTGTCTCTTGTTTACATCTAGTCTTTCCCATGTAAACTGATAGATACCAAAGAAGAGCACAGACGACTTTTTAATAAATATGGTTGTAAAGCCATCTTCTTTTATCCTGATCTTCCCCTTCATTAGGTGTGCCAGCCCCACTCAGAAGAGCAGTCATTTAGCCATGGAGAAGAAGGAAAACGAGGGGGCAAGGCTATAATGTCTTTTCACACTAAAACATTACCAATGCCCTTCTAAAAGGCCTTTTTGTGTGCTGCAACAGTGGGTGTCAGTTTTGAAAGCCCATTCAAAACAGCTAATAAAAGCACAGTGGTACACTTCAAATAGCTGGCAGTATGGGATGGAAACATTATGGGAGTGCAAATCCATTCCAAAATAATGCTTTGTAGTGATTCATACATTCCTTCAACCAAGTAAATGTTGTGTTGTGTCAATAAATACTTAAATAGCTTCTTATGCCATCCTGTGGTAGCAGCCTTTTTAAAAATGCCGAATTCATGTATTATCTGTGAACTCTGTAGTGCACATCTTTGGTCAGCTTAGCACTCAGCCAGGAACAACTCCAAGGTGGTTTCTTTCTCTTGCCTTTCTTGATGGGTGGCCAAAGAATTTGCTGATACCAGCTCTAAAGTCATGGGGTGAAATTTCAACTGCGCCGCATGTTCAGCTTCACTACAAAAAAATTATTTTTCTCCTATTCACAATCCTGGGTAATGCAAAATCCATCTTTGTGTGGCGCTGCAGTCGGTGCTAACTAATTGGAGGCCCTTCATTTAGAAAGTAGGTGGTCATTTCTCCTTTGCCTTTGACCTTTATGACCCCTCGATACTCCAGCTGGTAGTTGTTGGCTGCCAAAACCTGGTACATGTCTGTGGTTACCTGCAGAATAAAGAAGAGTAAACAGGCGCTTGCCTTGTCTTCCACACAGTCTTTCCATCTGCTTTTGGAGTAATCCATGGACAAAATAAAATGGGATCAACTGTTTTGTTTCTAAGTCAATCAATGTTTGCACACCAGTCACTAACTGAAAGGCTGGCACAAGTTGCTGAACAAACACAACCATTAGGACCTGAGAAAGTACAGATGTCACACACAATTCACAACTGGGGAGAAACTGCATTTTTCAAGGAGGACACTGGATAAAGTGTAACAAATCAGTCACATTTTTTAAAACACACCAGTCAGTTCAGTCTACTCAGATGCGTTCATTGTATCACTGGAGTAGCAGTAGGAAAACAGGTCAAACTTACTAAAATAGCCTCAAAAATTACCTAGAAGTTACACAATGGATGTACAGCTTAGGAGTCAGGGGTTGTTTTTATGAAGGAGAAGGTAGTGGGCAATGGGAGAGAACTGATTGAATGGAATACTCTATCCAGCATCCAAATTGTCTCTGCAGATACCAGTCAAAAATAATCACTTGTGCTGCAGAACAATAGAAGTTTAAAGACCAGATTTCCTGAGTTATTTATTTATTACAATGTAATTTCTCACCCTTTTTCAGGTGGCTTTACAGACCATCTCAAGAGTGTTGTATAAATACTGATCCAGTTATCTGACAGGCAAGGAAACAGCGTGGCTGCCCCTCTTGAGCTTTACATCAGCTGCTCTATTTTTATAACCCTTCAGTTTTTTCCCAAGGAATGGCATTCTGTTACTGTGGACATTGGCTCAGCAAAAGCAGGACACTGGAATTGAATCACTCACTGGAAAGGGCACATCTGAAGGCCAAGATTGTGATTATCAGACAAGTCCCATTAACCCCTTAAACAATCCTCTTTCTGTGTCGTGTATCCCCATCCTGCTGATGCCTGGACCCTTGCTGGCCTGACGCCACACATGGCACAGTGAGCAGCAAAGTGAATTACAGAAATACATGGCTGAATCAGGCCCTTGGAAAATGAAACAAACACCTCACATAGCTGAGCAGCACATGTGAGCAGGGATGAGGCAGGACTGTGCTCAGTGCCAGTGAGGCACACAGAGAAGGAAGCTCAGCTCAGCACTTCCACCCAGAACTAAAGTGCAAGTTTCTAAACAAAGGTTGTAATGTTGGTCACGACTAAAAGACAAAACTTGCTGGTACCACCAGCATTCCCTAAGTGGCTTTTCTTTCAGTTCTGTTTAGGTAAATGTATGGAATAAATGAAAAATGAAACCAAAATTTCAATTGTAATTAAGTTTCAAAATGTGTAAGTGAGACAGGGCTGACATTGTAAATTTTCCAGGGATTGCCTTACCTGAATCCTGTCAGGCACTCCTGTGCTGTCCATTCTGCTGGCTACATTCACTGTGTTGCCCCAGATATCATACTGGGGCTTGCGGGCTCCTATCACCCCAGCTACGACAGGACCAATATTGAGGCCTGGAAGAAGAGGAGAAATATGCTCAGATCCATTTGCTTGAGGCAGGTTATTTTTC
This sequence comes from Vidua macroura, assembly GCF_024509145.1. NCBI lineage: Eukaryota > Metazoa > Chordata > Aves > Passeriformes > Viduidae > Vidua > Vidua macroura. The sequence goes on from NC_071577.1 coordinate 30,166,135, forward strand.
AGTAAAAATGCATCCTGAGGCTCACTGGTTCTAGCTGTGCTATACCCAACATGTAAAGCTATGGCCAAACTGTGGGGAGAGAAATGTTAAACTAAAATTTGGCTTCTTTGATCCATTATGCCCAACTGACTAGCAGCTCGGGCTGGATCTGCTCAATCCTGAGCTATTTCCATTGCCAGATAATGGCATAAAGTTTCTTTGTCACCTGGCTAACAAGCAAACTGCTCACTTGAAGTCAGCATATACCTGCTGCTATGCTGAGGGTCTGCAAGGCAGCAGCCCAGAGCTTTCCAGAACAAACACCACACCTGACATATTCCAATTTCTTCTTTCTTTTCTGTTGCTTTTTATTCCCTGACTTGAAAGACAATTTAATGTCCAAGACTGCCAGAGCTGGAAGCACAGGGGCAAAACGAGCCCAAGGTCAACCACCATGTAAGAACATGCTGTGGTAGGATTTACACTGCTTCCAATTCCCTTGGGAGCTTCAGTGATGCTGCTATAACCTAAGAAACTACTGTGATGTTTCATAGAGGCCGACGTGGTCACCAGCCACCAGACAATCAACATCACTATACAGCTAATGTAACATCTGTGGTTTTAACTGTCCATAAAATCCTCACCTCAGAATGACCACTACCTACATGGAATCCTGTGAGCATAAGGACATTACCTATCTTCATCTGGAAGTTGTTGAATGAATGCTCATTAATGTATTTCATTTGGTCCATTAACCTCATGGCAAAATCAGCCAGAGCTTTGATGTGTGTCTTCCCTTCTTTGTCATAAGTGGAGTCGTTGAGGCCTGAGGCAGCCATGTAGGTGCTGCCAATGGTCTTGATCTTCTCCAGCTGCCGGAATTGGTCTTCACTTATTATCTGTGTCACAAGAGCAAAAGAAGCAAATAAACCTTGACAAACACACAGATGCTGGTAATGTCCATGCCACGTGTCCCGTCTTGCTGCAAGCATTACGAAGTAGTGGGCAGAGCCAGGAAGACAGAGGAAGAAAGGGGATTAGATATTCAAAGGAGTGACAAGGAAATAGAAGGGATTTCAGTGTGGGAAAAAAATAAAACTGAAGACTCCCAGAGTAAGGAGAAATTAACCATGGATTCCTTCAGGAGCTCGGCAAAGCCCAACTAAACTCAAGCATTCAGCTCACTTTGTTCACCCAGATTTTCTGTGACTTACTTCATCAAAATCAGCAATGATCTCATTGAGCAGTCTCAGGCACTCCACCCCTTCATTGTTGGCTTCCAGCTCCACGTAGAACTCGGAGAAGTTGCTTATGGAGGCGAACATGACAGCCACGCACTCGCAGGACTGGTAGTACAGTTCATCGTTGCGCCGCTCCTGCGCCAAGAAATGGGCTGCCACGTCCTTGGGCAGAATGTTGTGGAGGAGGCGTCTGTTGTAGGCCTGCAGCTCCTCCATTTCCTCCTTCTCCTCGGTGGCCTAGTGTAGGGGGAGACACAGTGATGCACTTACTCTTTTGGTAGCTGCTCTGGGGAGGGGAAAAAAGCTGAAAATTAACTTTCAGTGAGGGCAGAAATAGAACGGGGGAAACCGCAAAGGAGAGCACAGCCAGAGAGATGCTGAAACTTGTGTTTTGCAGTGGAAAATGTTCCATCTCTTCATCCACACATCTATGGAAAAGCAGGCAGAGAATAATGCCAGAATCCAGCATTGTATTTCTGAGCCCTGAACTGGTTAACCACTCAGCTCACTCCTTCCATTGTTTTACCATTTATAAATGAGGATTACAATGTTTATCTGCTTCCCAAGGAGCTTTAATTAATTGCTGCTTCCTCAGTGCCTTGTACTCAAACCACAGAGACCTATAATTAGAATGATGTCTTGCCACCCAGAAGGTAGAAAATCTAAATAAAACCTGCAGTCCTGCAGTCCCCCAGCCATGAGTGTTGGCCAGAGCCCAGGCCTGTCCTGCTTGCTTGGGAATCACATACAGGGCCCCAACATCACTCATGGGCACAAGTAGTGAAAACATGAACAGTGAACCCAGGGACAGGAGCACAGCGTGGCATTATCCACAGTGTGTTGGTTACCCAGTACTGCTGCCTGGGGGCTAATGAAGGCTGGACATTGAGCCAGTTCCCACTGCTTAACAGGAAACTGAATGAAAATGCAAATGTGAATCTTTCACACCCTTGAACGCAGCAAACTAAAGCTCACTGAACTCTCGGAAACAATTCAGCAGTGAATATGAGCTTCCTATAATTATAAATTGTATTACATTACATGTTCCTGCAGCAGTAACAGCTCAGTTGTCCAAATTCATTAATCTCAACCTTTGGATCTGTAACCTTTTACCATGGGGAGCATCCAAGGTGCGTTTACAAGGAAAAAAGGGGCTGAATAACTGGGATGAGATGCACAGAGTATGCAAAGTACCAAAGAAGAGCAGAGCATTATTAGTATGCCCCGTTATAAGCCAGATTCAGATTAAATTCAAAGGCACTTTATCACACTTCTCAACTCAACAGTGAAGAGCTCAGTAATTTTATATTAATGCCAAAGACCACATGTGATCCTCCCACAGCCAACACCCACTAACCTGAAGTTTCCAGAGGAAATCAAGCCTTGCAGTGGATTCCACTTGCTGGGCATGCAAGTACAGTGCCAGGACAAAGACAGTGATGATGACAGGGGTCACAATCTTCAGCGCGACTCGTGTCGTCACCGGGGGGCTGCAGCCAAGGAAAGAGCACAACTTCCCTGTTACTGGAAGAACACGGCCTCACCATGCCCCACACTTCCCACTTCAAGGCTAACCAGCCCCTCAGGCTTTTTTTTTTTCTTTCCCCTCAGAGCCTGTGTTGGTAAAGGGACAAACCTTTACAAAAAGCTGGAGACTCTGGCTCATGGGTGCCAGCTTCTAAAGGAGGACTTGGAACTTGGAAAAGTAATCCAGCTTCTTGGAAAGGGTTGTCATTGATATTAAGGGCACTCTTCAGAGAATGGCCATACATGCTAAGGGTAACAACACTGAAATGCTGACAGCTCCTCAGACTGTGCTCATCCTGTGGTCTGCACTAGCTTCCCCAGGCTCCTGAGTCTGGAACTGCTCTAACTCATGGCTTCTCTAATTAGTCACTTCTTAATGGGCTTTGTCTTGTAGTGCTCTGTCAGCTGAAAATAGCACTAAGGCACATTCACACCTCCTCTGACAAGCAGGCAAATAAAAACTGTTAAATATGAATTACGGAGTTATACGGTATGAAAATATTTTGATAAAGCTTTTAAATTGTATTACAAATAAGCCCTGAGCTGACATAAGTCCCACAGGAAAGAGATGCTCTGAGAGTAGCTATACATACAAAAGGGCAACACTCAGTCCACTCAGGGCATCTGCACTCTGTTGTACCAGCTCACAGCAATGCACAAACACCACACACTGCTGCTGAGTCAATGTGCTGCTATTGCACCTTGTGAACAGAAAATACCTGCCAACAAAAACCTATAATATATTTCAGGCCAAAGTGACTCACCATGAGGATGTATCATTTGCAGACACGCTGAAAAAAAAAGCACAAACACAAGGTCAGTGGAGTGTTTGGCTCCCTGCAGCTCTCGCCCGTCTGCACATCATTGCACAGCACCTCTGCAGTGTGGCACCTCTAACACTGTGTGGGGCTACAGCTCTTTTGAAGCAGAAAACTACTAAAAGATGGGAGGGGGAGGAGAAAAAAGGCTTCTGAGCTACACTCCAGAGTGATAGTGTGACATAGCTAATGTGGGTAAAATATCAAAGAAGTATTAAGAGTGAGAGAATAATTTGGGATTTTAATGTCAGTGTGGGATGCTTGGCAAATGCCTGTGCATCGATCACTACTTCATTAGGTCAGACTACAAAATTTGACCTAAGAAAGAAAGCTTTGGGCTTTTTTATCTTGTAAGAGATAGCTCTTTTCTTCTCCTTTTATTGTGGCATGGAGATACGTTTAATTCCTTTAACTCAATCCTGCTCCCTTCTTCTGCACATTCCTCACTGCCAGCTTGTGCCCAGCTCTGGGTACCACACACAAGGGCACTGAAGAAAACCCTTTAGCACATTCCTATTACTATTGACAGTTCTGCAAAGTACCCACGTGTATTATCAGAGCTGCTGGGGGAGATGGAAGGTGTGCTTTTTGACACTGAAAGCACAGAACCGAGCTGTCTGAGCTCCTGATTGATTGATTGCTTAATGCTGCTGGCTTTGTTCTCCAGTGTGGGTGGAGTATTAGGTGGCTGAGAACCATGCACAAGCATCTTTTAAAACACTATTTAAATGGAAGGAAAGAGATCAGTGTTTAAATTACTGTAGTGTCATTGATGCCATTAGAACTTTGCAGGCTACGAATGTGATATTAGCCTGAGAATGTGACAGCTCTCTAGAGAGCTTCAGGCCACAGTTTTATGGGGTTGGAGGGAACCTTGCTACACAATCAGACATCTAAATGATCAAAATCAAAATAGGCAAGGGAACCTAACTGAGCATAACATCAAAAAATAAAACCATAGCGACTCTCTAACCTTGTTTGTTCCAAGACATTTTCTGCAGTTCTGAGCATGGAATTTCTTCTGACATGGATTTTGCAGCCCACTGTTGTCTTGCACACAATCTATTGCATGGCTCTTGGCTAGCTCCAGCACTGAACATGTATGCTTGGACACAGACACGGTTTGGAAAGCCTGGGGACTCCCACATGAAAGGCTGGATCTAGCTGGAGACACTTCCTACATGGAGTATGATTTCCCTGCTTCCCTAAATCACCACCTGGCCAAGGATGACTGACTGCCCTCCCTTATCACTCTCTCTTATGATGGGAGCATGGCAGACCTGAGCCCTTAGTACCGAGACTGCAGCTCACTGTGGGTTATTCTTGCTCTAAAAGCTTCATCAGAGACCATGAAGTGCAGCAAACCCAGTATTTACAATAACTCTCTGGGTAAGCGAAGATGCCCAGTGCAAGCAGTACGGGTGTTACATTGGTAGGTAGTTCCCCCATGGAACAGACATTTCCAGTAGCAGATGGTTCTTTAATTACTGGAAGGGAACACAGAGAGAAGCTTGCTAACTACACTCCTGCTCAAGTGAAGTGCACATTTTTAGCAGGAAAAGCAGTTCATTTTAGAGACAGCTCCCATAGGACCAAAGCATCTCACTTTTCCCAGCCACAGTTGCAAGGACAGACAGCTGGAACAGAAATGATGGCTTTGATAAACAAATCACAGGGAAAAGCTCTCTGGGCTTCCCTGTGCAGGAACTCAGTTTAGAAGATCACACTGGCCCATCACATCTTTAAAGCAATGCATTAGTTTTATCTTCTGCAGAGGAAAAAGGTAACACGATAGCCCTGTGCATCCAGTCACACTCCATGTGTCACACGCTGGTGTGGCTGCAGCCAAGTCTAGCAATTCCCAACGTGCTGTAATCAGCCTTTCAGCTGCCTGCATGCTGGGTTGGTTTGTACACAGAAGTGTGAAGTGACATCTGCATCACTTCTAATTAGTCAGAGTACCATAGTGGCTGCAGAGCAGACACTAATTATGTAGCTACAATGGGCACCCAATTAAAGTAGTATGAGGTCATGGTGGCTTTTCTGTTTTTTTTAGTATCAGCTGGACAATAAGGTCCAGCTCTGAACTCTGTGCTACATGCTGAGCTCCCATTTCACACAAATGGCCTTCCAGACACTGGGCAATAAACAGCCATCCATGGAGCTCTTTGGACAAAACAAACTGTCCTGTATTCCACTGGAATAGAGTTAAATTTCTTCCTAGCTGGTGCAGTGGTGTGTTTTGCATTAAGTATGAGAATGATGTTGATAACATGCTGATGTATTAGTTGTTGCTAAGCAATGTTTTTACTAAGTCAAGGCCTTTTCAGCTCCTCAACAACCCCAGTGAGCAGGCTGGAGGGAGACAAGATGCTGGGAGGGGACACATCCATCCATGACAGCTGACCCCACCTGACCAAAGGAATATTCCATACCATATGGCATCATGCTCAGTATGGGAACTGGGGGGAAATCTGGCCTGGGGCTGCTGCTCAGGAACTGGCTGGGCATTGGTTGGCAAGTGGTGAGCAACTGTATTGTGCATCACTTGTTTTGTCTGTTCTAATTAAATTATTATTATTAGCTTCTCTCTTTTCTGTCCCTTTAAACTGTCTTTATCTCAACCCATGAGTTTTCTCACTTTTCCTCTTCCAACTCTCTCCCCCATCCCAGCACAGGGCAGTGAGTGAGTGGCTGTGTGGGGCTGAGCTGCAGCTGGGGCTGAACCACCACACAAATCCCATTTAGTGAGAGATAATACAGCATCACAGAAAGCTATTTCTGGGAAAACATGCTAACCTTCTCCACTTTATTACTGACTTTATTACTGACATTCTGATTGTGAAGTGATGTAAATTACACTTCCAAGTGCTGTAATTTCGCTTAGTGCTTGAATTACAAGAATGAAATTATATTTGAGATATAAAATGCTTCTATTTCACTAATTATGTTAGAAAATGCTAAATAGCTTCTGCTGATGGAACAACTAATATCTGAAAAAAAAAGGAAGAAAACCTCATTCTCCCTATACCTCCCCACAGAAAGCTCCACAGGGTTTCCTACCTAATTTCACTCAATTGAGTTAACAAAATAATTTAAGTGATTATTGCCAATGGTAGCAAAAGCTACATTTCCATTAACTGGCAATGCCAGCAAAAGCTGTATATCCATTAATTACTGGGCACATAGGAATGCTGAAATCATGGAATAGTCATGTGAAGGAGAGGAGTAACCAGATTCATCGGGCTTGAAGGGCTGATGGTTAATGGCCATCCTGAAATCTGGGCACCTACAGGAGGTATTTCATTACACACTGGGAAGGGCCATGGGAATCTTCTCAAACACCCTCCTGTCCAAGGCAGGAGCAACCACAGCTATCAACCTTGACAAATAATTCACCTAAACTGGCATAATTTGATTCACTCACATTTAAGTACAATTGTTGCCTACAAGGGGGAATCATCAAAAAAAGGAGTTAACACAACAGAGCAATTCCCAACAAGAAACAAAACTCATGGAGGAGGACAGGCCTGTGGATGTGACAAACTTCTCTCCCTGGTGTGGGGCCCTGCAGGAGATGGGGAACCACCACAGCAGGGGAAGGAAGCTGCCACCAGAATTAATGTGTGACCTGATGACAAGCCAGCTTTCATAAGTAAAAGGGCAACTGTCCATTCCCACTGAGCCCAGACCCTTGTGCTGGGAATTCTGCTGAGGCCAGCTGTGATACTGGCTTTTCAAACAATGACATATGTCCTGGAAGCAACTGGAATCAACTGGCCAACCATCAAGCACCACCATTCCACCACCCCAAGCTGGGTTTGATATATTGTGGTGGCTCATATCACATCCCTGAGTGAGCTCAAGTTTGTTGGAGGATTTTTTTTTTCTTATTTGAGAAATGACATTTCTATATTGAGAGTGTAATACCAGAATTAAGAATGACTAACTACACTTCCCATTTCTGGAAAAAAGGAAATACAGATCCACTCTGGTTCCAGTTATATTTTGTTATTAATAGATAGTTCATTAGTCAAGTCCCACATTAAAAAGATGTTAAAGGGAACTGTATTCTCCTACTCTTCAGAGGCAGAGCACAGCATGCACTTCCCTGGCTTGCAGCACAGCCTTGGCACTCCCATCCACCTAATGCCACACTGGAAACACTGTGTGAAAGAAATCAGGTGAAGATTTCAGAAGTGAAAGGCACTTACTAGGTGTTGGCTGTAACCAGGAGATCTGCATTGTCAAAAAGGTTGACTCCTGGCACTTCCACAATGAGAACATATATAAATTCAATGATTAACATAAGGATCAATTTTCCAATACAGCTGATCTGAAGGAACACAGAGCAGGCCAGGAGACTCAATAAGACACTGTAGGTAAAGTACTGTATAAAGACAAAAATGGGAAAAAAATTAAGAAGAGAGATGAATGTCAGCTGGATAAACCAAAACTGAAAACAAAGGAAATTAACACAGGGATAGAAAAGGATTGGTAGTTATGTAGTTGAGCTGACCAAACATATAAACCTGGGGCTACCTGTGGAATCCTCCCACTTTACAGAAGTTTGAACTGAATGGATGAAGAGGAAAACTGTGGCCTTCTTCTCCAGGCATTATATGCTTCACTCTCAAGAGGCACAGGCCTCACAGCTGGACACCCAGGGTTGTGATGTAGCTTTTCCCTGGACACAGTTATTACCAGTTCTGCTGGATTAAGTCCTGCTTAAAGGTCAAATTCTAGGCTCAAATTTGCATATCTGTACAGCACACAGGACCAAGGGTATTGGCAATTCACACTCCTGGACAGATGCCCACCTGAGGCCAGTGGGGAAGCACTGTCCCCTCTAATGTCACACACTGGCTCCATCAGCGAGGTACAGGCTGCACAAACGTCCCATGCCCACCCCATGATAATTTGCCCAGCCAGCAGCTGCAGAGGTGCACATGTGTGGCTGTGCAGCACCTCTGGCACACCTGGGTGGTGCAGCAGCAGCTCCTGCTGGGAGCTGAGTGTTCAGCATGCCAGTGCTTCCCAGTGTGACTGCAGACTGCGGGTGACATTTATGGCTCCTGGGAAAGACAGCAGGGATGCAAAATGAAGAGAGGCATGTTATCCAGCTCACCACCTTCCTGCTATCAAATCTGTGAAGATTTGCTTCCACTCTGTCTGGACAGGCCTATTTCTGGCAAAAAACCCATATCATGTGCCTGAGGCAATCCATCCTTTCAGTTAAAAGCAAGCCCTAGTTGAAGTAGAAATATGCTTATGTTCTGAGTTCATTTATTAATAGTCTGATATATTAAATTAGAGAAAATAACTTGTACAACTTGTACGTGACTCCTCAGTCTTGACTGAGGAGTAGCATTCCGTTGTCTCCTGTGTGGACACTGGGAACAACAGTAGCAACACGTGTAGCAGATCCAACGTGTGCCTTGCAGAGTGCAGGCAAGGGACTCCTTGCTTCTTAGCCCACTGAACAGAAGGACCTGGCTAAAGGCTGCCAGAGCAACTCCAGTATGCAAAATGGTTATTCCTCATTGCTTAAAATTCCTCTCTATCCTGGGCCAGCATCCCATACAAATTCATGGTGGGCACAGACTGTTCCTAGATCTCCGCTGTGCCAGATTCTGCTCCTGGGTCTTTCTGCAGAAAGCCCCTGCACACTAAAGCCTCTGCAAGGTTGAAAGGTGCAGTAATGGTGGTCTCAGAAACCTCACTGAATCACATAGGGACCATATTCCTGTTAAGTTGAAAGGAAATATGTTCAGTAGGATACTAGGACTTTCAGTAGCACCTTGGACATCTGGATGGTAACAGATCCACCATAAATCTGTCAGGTCCCCATAAACCCAGATGACCTTGACATAAATTCTACCTCCATCCTAGACAGAGTTGTTTTTCCTTTTCAATTTCCAGTAAACAACACATGTAACAGCCATGACCTAAAAACTTGGAGAAAGGCGTTGAATAACTACGCAAAAAGAGATTTTTTTTTTTTTGTACAGTATTCTATCAATGTGAAAAACATATTTGGGCTGGTTTGGGTTGTGGGTTTGGTTGGGCTTTTTCCCATTAGAAGCATTTTAATTTTTTCTAAACGAGATACCCTGAAGACACAGGAGTTGCATTGCAAATTGAAGCAGACCACTGTCTGGACTGCTGACCTGTATGAGGCCAGACCTACCATACCTTGGGAAAGAATATATAAGGCAAGTTTTTCATCAGGATATAAAACAATAGAGGGAAGCATCAAATCTATAACTAGACACTGATTTTCAGAGAACTGATTTTTAGATAAAACTGAGCTCTCACAAAGTCCTTTGAAATTACCTGCAGTTCTGCATGCCATTAAGGACCTCATGGAGAGGGACATTTCCCCTGCTACAGGCAGGATCCAACTATTTGAAAAGCCTACTAATTGTTCAGCCCTGAAGGAACTTAAACATTAAAGTGGATTCATGATAATAACTTCAGACACTTAAGTCTGCATGTAGTAGCTTGTGTCAGTCCTGTAATGTCAGTCAAGAACAACCTTGCTTTCCTCAGAATCACTGAGATTTATCACACAGGTTTGAAAGCCTTTTTCCAGACAGACCTCTGAAACCCATTTTTTTCAAGCAATACCTCTGGAAAGTTGCAGCTGGGCAAAGGACTGTCACAGAACCCCTGCCAGGTGCCCAGGCTGTAGTTGGAAGTCAGGTTGCTGATAAGGCATATGTCTACCCGGTCAGGAGTGATGTTGTATTCAGCAGCCATGCAGCTGGCAAGATCCACAGTGCTGCACATGAACTGGAAAACAAAGATGGTATTAAGCTCCACAGCATAGACAAAGAGAAGAAAACAGAACAGTTTATATCAGTTTAAAAGCTCCTTGGAAATGGCTGTAGCAATGTGCAAAATTTACAACATGAAATCATAGCTTATGTTTTACTGCACGTGCAGTAGCTATGCTTTTTCTCCCCTAAAATATTAATTAACAAAATCCATACCCCAGAGAACAGCCCATCTCTCTCTGAGCCCAAACTCAGCAGTGGTGTTTGGAGTCACAGCCAGACCACCTCAGTCCCAAAAGTGCAACTCAAAGCAGAATCATCACCGTGCCCATGAGCTGATCTCTGCACTTGGAGCAGGAGGCAGCACCGTGCAGGGCTGGCACCAAGCCCAAGGAACACTTATGTCCCACGCAGTATGGTGGGAGTTAAATAACACATCAGCCTCGTGCCAGCCCTTCCCGCAGGGATACGCATCAGGTGGGCTCCTGTACTTGGAGCAGAAGCATTTAAAGAATCACAAAAGGACCTAGGCACAAAACAGTGCCAGGCATATAATGGGAGCTGCTGCTCTCCCATTTCTTTTCTGTGCCCAAAAATCAAAGGGCACCAACCTCAAATGCTGTCACTCCTAGGCAGGATCATGTTAAATTCAGTGGTTTTAAGGGTCACAATGCTGCAGAGCACCAGTAAGAAAACAGTGCAGAACTGAATGGATCAAAAGGAAATAATGGACATACCATGTTGACAAAGGCAGACAGAAAAACCAGGATAATAGCAAAGACTCCAACTAAGGTACTATTGGTCCTAGACTGTACAATCTTCTTAGAAAGAGTCTGGAGAGGAACTGGGAAAAGCTGTATGAGAGAAAAAAATCGAATAGACACATAAAATCCTTGTTTGTTTTACAGATTACAACCTGCATTTGAGCTGCCTGCGTCCTTCAGTGTGGGTCTGTGTGGATGCTGCACAGGGGCTGGAGGATGGTGATGGGGGATGGCAGCTCTGGGACAAGGGCAAGCAGAGACGTGTCTGCCTCATGGCAGCAGGCCCAGCTGGCTCTGCAAATCTACTTAGCCCTTCCTAATGGGAGTGATGGCTCCCGAGCCCAGATAGCATGGCTTGCAGGGCTGTGTTCATCCTGTCGTGAGAAGCAAACCACAAGCCATCTGTAACTGAAATAGCCAGGAGCTTGAGCCTGGAAATTACTGGAGCAAAAATCTAAAAACACAGAAATGAAAGTAGACGTCATGTCCCTTTGATCACCATCGTAGGACGCTCCGGTGCCATTTCAGACACAGACTGTCAAACATCCCAGGCCAGCTCTGTGATGTGTCAGACCCTCTGCAGAGATCAGCTGGCCCAGCTGGGCTTTGGCACTCACAGTGATAAAAATACTCACGGCTGAGGGCAGTAGGGAGCCTGACTGGCCCAGTGATCCCTGCTGGCAGGGCCAGGAGCTCCCTGCTGATGGCTACTGACTGCAGCCCTGCGAGCCCCGCTGCAGGTGCTGTATCCATTCCAGAGGGAAACAGTCTGTGTGTCAGAGCAGAGGCTGACCCTGCCCTTCCCAGCCTGGGTCATCCCTGCACTGTGCTGGCTGCAAGAGTGCCCAGGAGACAGCCGAGGCAACCCTGTCCCTTCATGTGCCACCGCTGTGCCAGTGGGAGCTCAGGGCTGGAGCAGGAATGCCAGGAAACCCCTGTACACTGTTTGTCCTCCCACAGTGCCCTGCCCCTCCACACCACCATGCCAGGGCAGAGGGGCTCTGCCCAGCACTACCAAAGCCTTTTCCAGAGCCCAGCTCTCCCTCCCCTTACTCACTGCACGAATAACCAAGCCACTAGAGGGTATTTTTAGAGACACAAAGAAACAGCAGCACAGCGCCATGGCACTGCAATTTAACTATGACTAATGTTTCTATTAAAAGTCTTGCTTTTCCCTTTTATCCTTCACTATTACATCTTCAGATATGCAACATTTTGTCAGCACTGTGCTTCCCACACAGCAGCCCTGCAGTGTAATTACCGAGTGCTGGAGCGGCCAAGGCGTTGATTAGCTGGGGACTTTTTACAGAGGCAGGGAGAGGCTGTGGCAAGAGTTTTGAAAGAGTTGATTTCACCTGCTACCAGCACATGCTCCAGGTGAAAGGACAGGACAAGGCTCTGCGGGGGACTGGAGAAAAGGGGAAAGTGGGGTTGTAACTTATTTGCACTGAATGAGGATTGATTGAAATACACAGAAAGCTTCTGCAATCCTTCAGGCTCAGTAGCAGCCACTATAAAACAAAGGAAAACAACTTTCTCTCACAAATAAACCCTGATGACATAGAAATCCTTAGCTTTGTTGATAAGCCACAAACCAAAATATATCTGCCCTACCATGTCCAGCTGCTTCCACACAGATGTCAGCCAGCAGATCCCTACTAGAACAGGGTTATGGAAAATCTAGTGGGGCTTCCCTCTGCTCTGGCCCCTATAGGATTTGGAAGGAGAATCTGTACTGTATTTAGAGAGTTTTCTCACTAGATTAGAGCAGAACAGGTTTTCCTGCCATCTCTTTGTTTAGGCCTCAAGGCCAAGCTCCACAAAGGTATTCAGGGATCTAACCTCCATCTGTAATCTCTGGGAAATCAGGCACCTAAATAAAACTTTGAGTTTTTTGTTGTGGATCTTGGCTCAAGCCTCTGCTGCCAACAATCCCAAAAAAGCCTGACTTTGAACCAAGCCTGAGATATCAAGCAAAGCAATCAGTGGAAGACCCTTAAATTCTAATGAAAACATGTTTTCTTTGTATTAATCTTGGTTCTCATTACTTTGCAAACTAGGAAAAATTTTAGGTCAGTAAACAAGTACAGCTGGAAAAAGTCCTGAAGAAGAAAGAAATGCCAAAACCCATAGGAGGTCAGGGCTGCAGTTGAGAGTGCAACAACACAGTCATGCCATGCATCTGAGGAACCTCTGCCTCATGAACACTCGTGGGGGCCCTGTCACATAAGTCACACTCTCCCCATTCCACAGAGGCAGGTGGAGACCAGGAACACCTGCAGCTTGAAGGACTTCTATGATAGACATGGAGAGCCTATCTCAGGTCTGACAATTCAGCTCTATTCATGCAGTGCTTCTTCCATAAAAACATCCACAAGCCAGGGGTATAGCACAAAAGTAGAAAGAAAGAAAAGATTACTTTCCCTCCCATTTTTGAAAAGACAAAAATAAGACCTCTTCTGTCCTTGTAAAGGAAGCAGAATATCAGGACATTACAATACAGTGAAAATCCAAGCAGCACTGCTGGTTGGCCCATTGGCTTGTACTGTCCAAAGTGACACTCAAATCTTGCCTGAGTGAAGAAAAGGGATCTGATGAAATGGCAACTCCCAGACTGCATCTGCACTATTGAGAAGGGGCTGAGAGAAAGGATGTGATCCATTTGGGCAGCTGAGATCCATGTTTGGGGAGCCACACAAGTGTGAGGGCACTCATTAGCACTCTTGAAATCCCCATGTAAAGAAAAATAACCGCAATGGGAAAAAAGAAAATTGGATTGTCCAGTTGATTCCAGTCTAATCTGAATTGAAATGTGTAAGTGCAGGTGAAGAAAAGGCACTGCTGTGCAGGTGAAAGTACAAGTTTAAAAAGTGATCCAACAAGTAGTACGTCACACTGAAAATAATCCATAACCTCCAGTCATTTGCATGACACAATTAGTCTAAATAAAGTCAATTCTTTGGAACAACAGCTGATGTAGGACAGAAGAGAAATATTTCTTCTTTTTGTTTTCTTAACATCTAGTGTGGGTATGGAAAACTGCTTAGATAATTGCTGTTATGTTGTAAGATGAGGTCTTTAAGGTCTGATTTTTCAGTTTGTAATAAAAGCCTTTGAGTCATTTTGAAGTACATTAAGATGCTTCTGCAGTAAAAGACAACATCTCCAGGCAACTTGATGTTGCAAGTCCATTTCTGTAACTTATTTCACAGTGATTTATTAGTTATTTAAAAAGTACAGTTTCAAGAGGGTTTTATTTTCCTGAATGAGACAAAAACCCCAAATGCTTTAGGAGCATCTAGACCAGATTTTGGAGGCAAAGAATGTGATAGGCAAGCTACACCTATGTAGAGCTACAGAAGAGCTTATTTTCTCATAAAGGATAACTTGAATTTTCTCTCCTGTGTTCTCCCAGAACCATGCAAGAAGTTGAATTCCACAAAGCAGTGTAGATACCAGAAGTTAAAGGATTTTAAGAAAAAAAACACAAACTTGATAACTTAGTAGCAAAACAGATGTCTGTCAGCAGAGTATTTGAGAAGGGACCCTGGTTCCCATGACCTTAGATTCTACTGGGAAGGGACACCACCTCACAGTGGCCAAGACTTCATGGAGCATCAAAGCAAAGAACTGGAACTCTCTTGTTTATTACAGCTGAAGAAACTTGGAAAGCCGAGCTGGCTGTGCTGGCAGTTCCAGCATCAACTTCTAGTCCATGGAGAATTTTATAGTGGAAGATAATAATGACAGCAAAAGAAAATAAAACATGATCAAGCTGTTCAGAAAGAGCCTGCTGGCCACTGTCAAAGCCAGAGCTGGAGAGGCCAAAACAGGGAGGGGAGATCTCACATGAAAGCTGGAAAGAGGAAGAAAAAAGAGACACTTATCATGTAACAGCACAGCAAACAGGCAAAAGTTATGCTTATGCTGATGTCCTGGGGTGGACACCTGCTTTCCAACTTTGTGTGGAATGAACCACTGGTATTTAAAACACATGCTCTCCTCTCCCACATCTGAGTGTGAATCAAAGCAAACAATGCTGACATCCCTGTCTTCAGGGATTTCATCTGAAGGATCTGCAAAACTGCCTTCGTTCTGCAGGTGTGTAAAGTGTTTCCTGGAGCAACATGGAATACAGAAATATAATAACACCCCTTATCCCAGGGCTGGGTAAACCCATTGCTTAAAATGCAAAGACTTCAAAAACCAAGATGTTGTTCTGGATGACAGAAGTGGGCTGCAGCTATTAGAAGCTGCTGCCATCAGACATGGAGCTGACGAGCTGGAAGTACCTGTTCCCTAAACAAGCCATCTCATAATCAGGTGTTGTCAGCAGAGGCTAATTTGGAGCACTAAGAAGGGGTAATCAAAAAGGAACTGGAGCTAGAAGGCCCAATATTTTCAATATTTGCAATCTCTGGACAGAAGCCACACTGGATGTTATACATGAGTATGTTGTGGGGATGAAAACTCACTGCTGGAAATGTCAGAGGCTTCAGAAAATCCCATTAAATTCTGATGTTATTCTGAATTCTCTCTGATGTCTTGTGCATCCAGAGCCTATGCAGTGAGGCAAAGCCAGCCTAGAAACAGTTGGAGGCACCACTGAACAGAGCTTTTCTACAGGAATTTGGAAGATCAAGACAAAGAAAGCAAGAATGAAATCTTCCTACCATCCCAGGGACTGAAAAGTCCTGTGTGCCTTTTAAATTAATCAGTAATTAAGATCAGTAATAATTTTAACCAAAAAGCCCAAAGCATAACCAGAGGATTTGAATGATGACAGAAGAATTGTATGCTGCTGTCAGTATGTGGAAGTGGCCTGTAAATGCCACTGACAAACAGCTCTGAGCCTTGGAATCTGGCTGCTGGCAAGTCGAGCAGCTTGGGTGCTCCAGAGCCCCAGGCCTGCCCCAGCAGTCACTGGGGCAGAACCAGTGACTTGGAGTGGCCTTGCTTGGCTGGCAGAGTGCTGGGATGGTGCTGCCAGAGACCTGCAGCATGAGGAGGCAGCACAGCTCGGCTCCAAATTCCCAAGTTCACTGTGGCTGTGACCAAAATCTTGTCACACTGGTGGTTAATTAACTGCTAATCACGTTAACTGCTGATACCAGTTTACAAATGGATGACTTTCAGTAGCATCCTCAAGTGCAATAGGCACACCAAGTACCACCAGGCATCCATGGGTACCATTTCCCAGCTCAAGGCACCCAAGCCTTCCTATCAGCAATGTAATTTCTGACTCTGCTTCTGATTGCTGGTAAACAAGCAAGACCAATGGGATGCTGCACTTACAAACTAGGCTCCCTTTAATATTGTCATAAGGCCAAAGGAAACCCTGTGAGTGAGTAGTTAACTTCAAATAGAAGTTGAAGCTTCTGTCATTGGGAACACTCTGCAGCCCTTATTATATGAGAAGGCAAAGCTTAATTTCCAAATCTAACTTTAAAAAAATCAAAAAGACATGTAAGGTGCAAGTCTGTCAAGAGCACCCACATTCAACTGTTGAAAATGGCACAGAGAAGATAATTAAAGTGAGACAAATCATCTGCTTGACATTATCCATTATCCCACTGTTTCTTCTGCTGGAAACATGATGCTACTGAGCTATTTTATTCCAGGCACTGAGGAACAAAGCTGAGCTTGGGCTAAGGAACCTGAATCTGAGCGTGTTCTATGTTCAGACACTTCTAGACTAGAAGGATCCCTAAACCTGAAACACATCAATGTTTTTAAAAGAAACACCTTTGAGTGAAATGGATGAGCACAGCACCCTTCCCACAGTGCTCACTGCCAATTTACCACAGGCTGACAAGAAGAATTAATATGTTTTTGGACTTCACACAAAGTATTTCTTTTCTGATCAAAGCTAGCTACAAGAAAGAGCCCAGTGAATGTTGGAAGCTCTGCACACTCATGTGAGAAAGGCTGATAAAATTCTATATGTTTATGGCTTTTACTTCCCACCAGGACATTTTTCCTTGATGATATTCTGCTTCTGATTATCTGCCTACCCAAACACGCATATGCAGCAGGGCCAGTACACAGGCGACTCTGCAGGAAGTTTACAGGGAGGAAATGAATGGCCAGGGTTTGGTCCCACATTGGAAAACGTGCTCTTCTTATATCAATATGAGAGTGTCTGCAGGGGAGTTAATAGACATGCAGATCCACAGAGTGATTAGTTCTTGCTGAGCTACAGAGATGCCAACCCTAACATCTGTTTGCAATTCATTCTGCCTTATCAAAGGCTTTTTCTGTAACCCTTATCACACAGTGTGGAAAGGATGGCTAACAAAACACACTCTGTTAGCTGAAGAAGCAGATTGCTGATCTGGTTATCTTAGGCAGAGGACTACAAAGAAACCACAGTACTCACCTTTACACAGGAGTAAATAACTGAAACAAACACCACTGTGGTCAGGATCAGGAAACAGGTCAGGTAAAATCCCAGCATAAATGTAGAGCTGAAATCAAGGACAGGTTTGGTTGGTTTTGTTTTGGTTTTTAAAAGCACATTGTATAGAACAGCTACAGCTCAGCTCTCCAGAGCACATTTGTACAAGCTATGACACACTGCACAGGCTTTCCAATTAGGATAGCTGTAGGAGACACAAGGTGCCTTGAATACCAACAGATACTCTGGCCTATTTAGAATTATTCAGACAGGCTGCAGAACAGAGAATGCTGCATCTTTTACAGCAATCACCTTCCTGCTGGGGTGACAGAGGTGGGACTGGAAAACATTTCGTGTACTAGAGGAGGTGACAGAACAACTTGTTGTGGCAGGTCAGCCCCCAGCCGGCTGTGGGCAGGGCACCCCTGGGAAGGAAGGCAGGCTGAGTGCTGAAGTGCAGCTAGGTGGGAATAATCTCAGTGGGAATCACTTCCTGTCTTGCACATGGAATGTCTGCGCAGCACCACTCTCTGTGCTCTGTCTCGTGCATGGGATGTGAGCAACCACAGCATAAGGATAATCAGGGATAACAGCCAGCTTGAGAGGTTGAGAGCTTGAGAGGTTCCTGCTCCTCCCAACTTTGCAGTACAAAGAGAATTCCAGGGCCAACTTTGTACTGTGAGTTTTCATCTGTTTTCCTCACGAAGATATTCAACACCAATTTCCCAGTGATTGGTCTCAGTGTGACAGGATGGGCCCCCTCCCAGGAGTCAGCCTTGTTCATAATCTAAAGGAAGTATTCTTGCAATGTGACATTGAGGGCAACAACACCAAAGCCAGCTGGTCTCTGTGTTCTTTCATGACTACTAAGATAATTGTACTTGCTAATTCACTGTTTGAACCTTTTCACTTTTTTGAGCCTTAGGAATTACTCCTCTTTATCATAATAAATTGACACTGACATTCTGTCTCTGTTTTCAAATTCGGATTCCATGGTGTGTCTTTCATGAAGTTCTGATGGTGACACATCACCACACCTGTGGTTTCAGTTGGTGTTCAATAAAAG
Organism: Vidua macroura; assembly: GCF_024509145.1. Lineage (NCBI taxonomy): Eukaryota > Metazoa > Chordata > Aves > Passeriformes > Viduidae > Vidua > Vidua macroura. The sequence continues at coordinate 30,184,706 of NC_071577.1, forward strand.
ACCAAAGCTATGCAACTGAAATATAAGGAAAAACAAAGCAAAAGATGAAGGGAAGTGTATCTGACCTACAGTTAAGATATAGGATTTTATTTATTCTTGAACCAAATCACCTTTCAGACAGGCCAGGCTGACTAAGGACACTTCAGAACTTGCAGAAAAAAAACAAAACAAAACAAAACAAAAAAAAAACCCCAAAAAACCACCAAAAAAACCACACACACACACAAAAAAAAAAACCACCAAAAAAAAAAAAAAAAAAAAAAAAAAAAACCCAAATAAACAACCACCCTTCTTATGGGCAGCATGGAAGGAGTCTGAACAGCACAACATTTACACCACACTGCCATAAGGGATTGGCTCCTGCATAATACAAAGGAGGCAGCCATATGGTTGCCACACAAGAGAAATTGTCAAGTTGTCATTTAAATGTTAAACTGGGTTTTATGGAGACAGCATAGTGGCTGCTTAGGGAGTTTGATGAGAAACACAAGGCTGGTAGAGGGCCTCTACAGGTGTGAAGTTATGACAGCAATATTTAGAAGTCCAAAGTGTAAGCCCCTGTTAAATTAGTTACTCTCAGAGAACATTTCTGGATGTAATTAACATTGCATGAATTGCTGGGAATTATCTAGTTCCAATTTTGAGCCTCTTTCAGCTTCACTTGCAGTTTCCCAAAGCAGACCTGTCTGTTTACATAGTGCATTTGTCCTGATATTATTTTGCTGATTCAATCCTTCTGTGAGCACTTGTGCCTGGGAGAGTGAACAACAAACATCAGACTATGTGTTATTTCTGTGACCTTCTGAATATCTGATCTGAACACTACAAACCAATCTCTACTCCAAAAAGATCTGTGGTGGGAACAGATGTAGAAAACAGTTGTAATGGCATAAAATAGGGCTGGAGCTCTCTTTAGGGACAATTTTTTGTCTTCTTGTAAGGAAGATAAATTTGGAGCATTTTCAGAGCTTCTGTGATCTTGTTCTTCAGTTTAAAAATTACTAACTCCAAATTTATTTCCAACACAGCATTGCTCAATGAATGGTGTATTATTGCTACTAAACCAGAGCATAGGAAATACCCACATGCTGTAATTTTAAGTGACTTTTAAAGAACTCTTTGAGAAGTCCCATTTCTGCAGAGCTCACTGCTGGAAAAGATTTAGTGGGTTGTGTGTGCCTTGCAGACCGAGCTGCAGACCACTGCAGTGGGCCAAGGGCACTGTGCCCCACAGCCCTGAGGAGCTTATGCCACTCTTGCCTAGGAAAAGAAATGACTGCAACCCTTAAACCAGGACCAAGCCACAAGCTCAGACATGTGCAGCTCAACCTCCTCTCTACCTCTCCTCTTGGCCCAGCTGCTCTGAGCCCAGAAGAATAAATGTATGAGAGATTATCCTCATTTGCTAAGCAGATCCTGAGACCTCAGTGCTCTGAGCAATGAGGCTGTGATGAGTTTTCACCTCCCTGTCCCAATGTGTTTAGATAAGAGGGCAGTCCAGCCTTGTGCTGTGAGTGTGTGCTATGCCTTGGTAGGCAATCCTTCCTACTCAGTGATATTTGTTTTCCACAGGCTTATAAATGTGCTGAACTGAATTTCCTAAGACGGAGGTAAATTATAAGAGAAATCACTTTGGGAAAACAGAAATCCTCACATGCCAGTGAGGAGGTTTTAATCGGCACTAGAAATGGGTGAAAACAATAAGCACTGTGCATTACTCGAACATGAATTATTTAAGGATTTTTCTCTTCCCCTTGGAGTTCTGAATTTTCAAGGAAAAAACAAAAGAAAAGTATGCTGGAATAGAGGAGGGAGCAGATGGGAGCAAAGGGATGAAAGGGTACTCACTGCGGCACGATTATGATTTGAACAAAGCAGATGAAGAGGAAGACTAGGGAGGCACAAGCCACATAGGCTCCAAACCTGTCATCCACCTGCTTGGAGTACTGCAAAAAACCACAGTTATTATGTTAGTGGGAAGTTTGGCTGGCTGCCTTCTGTCCACAAAAACTTCTTACTTGCTTTTTGTCTAGGTCCTTGGAAAGCAGTGCTGGTAGGAAACAAATTCCCAACTCCCCTTTTCCCCTGGCAATCTGCAAGGGCTTGAACAGGCCCAAAGGCCAGGGAAGAAATCCACAGAGCTGGGTGAAGAGAGGATTCACCAACTGCCCCTTGCACGAGAGGAACAGAAATGGATTAACTGGGACCAAGATTCTAGGTCACTGTCATCAGACCTAAACTTCTTGCATGGGAAGTTTCCTCCAAGAGGGACAAACGCTGCTAATGAAAACACCTTGCATTTCATGCAGATGACTTGACTCGTTCTAATGGCAGTGCAAAGCTGCTGTGGTTTTTACACAGTCACTCCTTCCAACTTCTTGTCAACGTATTGGCCACGTGGGAGCTGCACCCAATTCCCAAAGATGCTTTATTTAGCTTGAAGCTCAGTTCTCAGCACAGACTGTATCAGTGTTTGAACCACAAAATAAAAGGTGCTCTGAACAGGTGAACCGCTAATTTCCCTGGCAGTTTTCAGCTATAAAATTGAAGAGGAGGAGTGGGGGGAAATTACATGCTCGAGCTTTTATCCAGTCCCACACTGATTCATTGAACAGTTGTAAATCCTGAAAAGCTCTGCTTTTGTAATAGGTAGTCATTCTTGTCAAGGAAAGACTGTTTCTAAATAAAATTATAAAATAATTAGTGCAAACTTATTATGAAGTGTTTTCCATGGAATAATGAGTTTAACCCAAAGACCACTCAAGCATCCTAAGGTTATGTGCTTGAATAAAAAAAAAGAAAGAAAAAAAGGATTACTTTCTTTGTGCAATTAAACCCACCATTTCTTATGGTACCTTTAATAATGTCATCCAGATACCTCTAGACTTAGACTTGGAAATTCAACTTTGCAGCCATCTAGAGCTGATGGTAGCTGATAGTCTCTACTCTATCGTCAGGGAAATGATCTTTGCCTGACAGCAATATCTGAAACCAAATCAGGAAGAAATCAACTGCTCATGAGCTTTAGGTCTGTTACTCCCCTTTCTCACATTTGTGGGATAGAGAACAATTTCTTGCTTAAAATGGGCTCCCAAAAATATCCAGAGTACAGACTGCATCCCAATGAGCCTGATTAATACCTGGGGCTCTTTGTGGGGATAAAGGGCAGGGAAAAGTTCCTCCAGAGGTGTTTCAAAGCTTAGGTAGGCTGAAGTGGGTTTCTCCCGTGATAAGGGGTGACTGCAATCTTGGTTTGGAGTCTCAAAGTCAGAGAAACAATCTGGTTTATTCTAGATTCCCTTTACTGCTTATCACTGCATATTCATATGTGTCTGATAGAAATGGCTTCTTTTTCCTGGACAGTGCTCCCTTCAGATGACTGTGATTTTTTTAGGAGAAGTTACATTAAGGTTTCCATGAAGAAGCATGGATTTTTCAAGGTCACCACCCAACCTCCAGCACCCAAACCACAGCTTAAACCCTAGATATAAAACCTGACCTTCTGCAGGAGAATTAAAACTCCTAACAAGCCTGCCTGATGCACTGCACTGGTTTTTGGACAGCGTTACCTTTTTCTCCAAGTCAGGCTCCCTGAATGTTAAGAGGAATTTGCGCACGTGCTCGGAGCGTAACCGGTCGATGCTTCTGGCGTCGATGGCCCGGCCCAGAAACTCATCCACTTCATCCTCTGGGTTCATACTCTCCTGGGTGCTCCTGGGGATGTCATGAAAAGGGAGCATAAGACACAAGATAATTTCTGCCTCTGCACCGTGTGTTATTGCAGTGTATAATGAGCTGGAGGTTAATGGCATTTTGCCTATGACAGCTTCAACTGGGAAAGGGACTGGGAGCAGAGAGGGGAGTGGTATCAGCTCTAGAGCTCACTGCCAGTCCCAAGTCATTATTATTACAAGGCTTCTATTTATTTGCCCTTTTTCTATACTACATCTGTTTCTTTGCACTCAGGTCTCATTTCCACCTCTCATTATCTAAAACCACTTGGTAGCCTCCTTCCCCTTGTCCTCTGACTTATTTTTCCCTGCACTGCTGTACTGTTGTAGCTGTTAGTGTCTGCACTGAAAAAATGATTTATGCATCCAGTCATATTTTTTGCTTTCTAATAACAATTTCTGTAAATATTACTATGAAAATGTACAAACTTCAACAATTCTCCCTTCTTGAGAAAAAAATTCTTTACAGAACAAACAAAGTGGCCTGACTCACTCCCCTTCACACAGTTACTTATGAGTATAAAGCACAAAACAGAAAGAAAAATCTGTTTACAAGATTTTTACAGGATCTGTTTACAAGATTTTCCTTTACTTAAGGAAAGGTTGCAAAAGAAAAAAGCAACAGAAGAAAAAAATACAAATTAGATTCTGCTTTCTAAATATGTGGAACAATATTATAATCTTTTGTGTCACTTTTTTTCTGAATCTCTGCTATAGCTTCAGAAAAATGAAGCTGATTTTCAAAAACTGTTGAGAAAAAATAACACTCTAAACTTAATTGTCCTGAGGCATTTTGCACTGAGGATCAGGAAACCTGAAACACCCTCCCACATTCTAGTTATTTTTAAAATCTAACAGTATTTTAATGACTTGATGCTGTCACTTTAATGGCTTGCCCTCAGATGAGCTATAGGCAGAAATTAAAAGCCAATCCTGAGGCGCTGTTTTTCTGCTTTGCTTGCATGATTGCCCAGGTTATCCCCAGGGTTTGCCAATAGTTATCCACTGAAATTGCCCCTCCCTTGCACTGGGGTATAGTCCAGCAGATAACTATTTCTGTGTGCAAACCCCACAGTGGCACTTTGGGCTCCTGCTGTGTGACCCTCAGCTTGGGCACTCCAGAGGAAAATCCTGGGGTCTGACATGCACGATGAAAAGCTACTCTGCTTTATTTCCCTGGTTTCATTTGTACTGCACCAGAGCACACAGTGCACTCTGTGTTGCAGCCAGCAGGCTCCCACAGGTAAGGCTGTGCTGGAAAGCAGCTCACAAACCAGAATGTGACTCTGTTTTAAAAGTTAAAGGTCCCTTTCCAAAAGGAAGGCTCTTTCAAAGCTTTCTGCAAAACTGGATCAGATTTTAAGAAGCCCTCTGTACCTCAACTCTTCTATGCATCTCTTGGCAAGAGAAAACTAAATTAGGTCTATCTGCTCTTTTCCATTCTACCACTCCTTGACCCAGCCAGCAAGTTGAATGTGCCTGCACCTCAGCTGGGTCATGACAGCACACCAGTGGCCATATAGCAGTTACAAGCCTAGTTTGTCACAAGGTCTAATCTCTAATTTAGCCAACCTTAGTATTTCAGAGGGGTTAGAGGAAATAGTTTTTTATTTTTGGGCTCTAGAAGTTATTTAGTTCCTAGAAATTCATATAATCAGCTTTGAAAATAAAAATGTTTTTTTCCTCTACAAGGTCAGGACATTCAATTTACTTCCTCAGAGGAAGTACATCTGCTTGAGCATTCAAGGGGGTGCTGTTCTTTTCATTCAGTCCTTGCAACGTCTTCTGGGCTCATAAAAACGAGCAAGGAAATCATTAGGCTTTGTATTTACAGAAGGTCTTCCAAGGTCCTGTGAGTTATGTACACACCTGGGCCACTCACACGTCCCCATTCCGTACCACGCATGGAGACGCGATGCGTTTTCCACTGGAACTGAAGCAGAGGAGGCAGCTCAACATCTTGGCAAAGAGCAGTCAAATTTCCAGTTCCAGTCTGAAAACGCCACTCAGGAGGATGCAAAGAGAAGAACCTGCCTGGTGTCTGCCTCAGCTGCCTGCAGGTTTGTAATAGGTTATTTTACTGCTCAGGGTGTTTCTAATACTAGAGTAACCTCCAAGGTTGCAGGCTGTGTAGAAATGCCCCTGCTGGTTTTAAATTGCCTTGCTGGGACATTGGCAGTGGGCAGCCACCCTCACACAGACTGCAGGCAAGCTCAGTCACCTCGCACAGCCTGAGCTGCTCAGGTGACTTTCACAGCCCATTGTACCCAAGCTAAACTACAGTACAGCAAGTTTGGGTACATTTGCATAAATGTAATTTTAAATTGGCATACAAAAGTTCCCTGTGCTAAGGAGTGCCCTGGAGGCAGTGCCTGTAAGTCAGAGCTGAGTTACTGCCATAGATTAATGAAATTCATATGTCAAAATGCCTTTTGATATATTGATAGCATGGTTGAGGGGGAAGGGAATGAGGATTTCAGGCTGCCGTGAAACTTCCAAAAACACATCCTAAAAGCAGTGCTGAGATTTCTTCAAATGTAGCCAACAGAAAATTGTGTCAAGGGACAGGAACAGCACAAAAAGAGCTTGTAGCAACTTTTTCACTCTGCTTGCAAATGTGAACGCTACCAATTAACCCAGAGATGTTGTCTTCAGAGTGGTCCAAAAATGTGCTGCTGATTTAATTACTTTCTGCCAATGCAGAGTGTGACCACTGCCAAAACTACACGTATTCCATAATTTTAAATGTTTCATGCTTAAGCTGAGTAACTAAACCTGCACTCATGCACATAAGGTTTGGTCCTGTTCTCAGGGATGTGTGCTGCCCACGTCTTCCTTTGCTGCCAGATGAAAGTATTGACCTTCAGTATTTCTGCACATGAAGGAACTGCCTTAGTACTTGACATGGTTTAGGTATCTAATTTTAACCATTCTCACCATGAACACACTCTGCTAGAGATTTATTTTTGCCAAATCTTTGTACCTGAGTTAAACAGATTTCTGGATAAAGAGAATCAGGGGCAAGTAGTAACTTCTTTTGGTACTGAACAGAAATGCAAAAATCCTGAAATCTGTATAATAAGCTGGCACCACACTGAGTAAGAGAGCTCAGCTATTGGCTGTAACAGCCCAAGGAACCTTTCAAACTATAGGATGGAGAACAGATATTATGGTCCTTGGAGCAACAGAGGAGATGCTGCTCCTCAGCTGTTGGGTGACTGCTGTGGACCAGCATTGAGGCAGCTGATTTCTGTGTTTTCTTGCAGAAACTATGAGAAAAAATACTATTTCATGAGGGATACTGAAAATTTCTGTATTCCTATGAATTATTTTGTTGTAATCTGTTAACTCTTTTCTGCCCAAAGCATATCTAACACCAACAGAATTTCCCAGCATCCATGGATAGAACAGGAAACAGTGGGCCCAGAGAAACATCCCAGGGTGCACAGAGCTAAATGTTATGAAAATCCAGTTTGCAGGGAAGGGCAAGGGAAGGAGAGAATGACTCTTAATATTGCCATGTCCAAACCTATCACTTTCTTTTTCCTTTTAGGCATCTGCTCTCAGTGCTCAATCACCATAATGTGAATTTTCCCACAGTTGGATGCCTAGAGCTCACAGAAGCATTGACCTGTCCCAGCTCACAGAAATCTACTCAGCCTTGACCAGCAGCAAGAGAAACGTGACAAAGAGCAACAGCAACATATTTTAAGCATCAGTCTCCTCTACTCTTGCCTAACTTGCTCTAAGCAAGCTTATAATTAATGCCATCCAGCTGGACAGAATGTGAAATTATTCTAAACACCTTCAATACAGGAAATGCTTTTGTTATATCCAGTTGTAGAATTTAAAAAGTGAATGTGTTTGGGTTTTTCCTCCAAAGGCAATATTTCAACAATATTTCAAAATACCACTCTCATTAAATTGTTTTAACCATTCCTCTAAAGTTCTATAGGAAAAAAATGAAAACACTGCTAAAATTTGGCTGTATTTTAGAGCATGAAACTTTGAATTTACTTTTTCAAACAAGCTATCATTTCTGAGTTGATTTTTATATGTAGAAATAAGCAATATGCAATAATGAGTAATATAAAATATATGAAAATAAAATCAGAAACCATACAGCCATTTCAATTCATACATGAGCCTTTCCTATTGGAGATGTCCAACATTTACATATACTTTAGAGGAAGATTTTGTCTTGGGTTATTTTCAAAGAGTGGAGATTATTTGGGGCAAGGGGAAGTGCAGCGAAAGCATTTTAATTATAAAAGCAAGTTAGAGCCACCAAACAAATAAATGTTTTGAGGGCAGTGGCTGTTCTGAATGCACATCAGTCAATCCTGTGCCTTCAACCGGCTGTCCCTCCAGGACAAACCTCTGGGGAGTCCAAGCATTATTTTTGGCTTCCGGGCATCATTTTTTGTCCTTTTTTAATATGAGAAAAAGATCCCAAACGTGTAAACATAACAATGTATGACAGAAGTAAATTTGCTTACTTGTCCTTGGGGTCCTCGAAACCCTGAAAGAAAGGAAAAGGGCACAAGGGTGAGCAAACAGGCTGACCTTGAGAATACAAAGCATCCCGGGAACGGCATTTCACAGGGGACTTTTCAGGACACTCATTTGTTAGGTGTGGATGGACAGCTTTTCCCACCCACAACAATATTTTGTGCAGCCCTGCCAGCAGGCAGACAGAGCAGCTTTGGAAAAACACACTCCTTCAGATATAAATTCATGGAAGTGCAGATAAAGGAAATGTTTCAGCTGACTGCTGGCACACTTTATTTCAGGTGTCTTCTTTTTAGCAGCCACCATTACAAATGATACAATGGAAAATGTACTGATTCTATAACTGAGGATGTATTTTACTTGAAACAAAACTCAACCTCTGTATTCAGCAAGGCTGCATCTCTTAATGTCAAGGCTCAGCTAAGGGCAATGGATGCATTTTGGTTTTCATCTCTCCCAGGGGTCTCCCTGCTCCTCCCCTCATCACATGCACGCACAGAACATGTTTTCTTGAATAAGATTTCAGGAATTACTTATAATATTTGCAATAGCCCAAATAGTCACAATTATTTCAGGACCACCTGAATTGATTAAGTATTTATGACTCATCCATAGTTTTAATGGCTAGAAGGCCTTAGATAAAATTTTATATGGAGGCATAAGTTCTTATGTTTAGCATTAACATACCTAACAGACCAAATTACATCAAAATTGCCATTTTGCATGGGCTGAAACAAAATGTGCCCTCTGACATCTTGGCTTAAATTTAACTGTAGTCAAGAAAAATTGTATATTTGACAAGTAGGGTCAAATACTCAGGCACAGAGTTTGTACCCTGTGTTCCAAAACACAAAACAAATGTAGCTGGGAGATATGAAGAATTGCTTTTGTTTTTCTCCCAGAGACCTCAGGTCAAAACTGCTCAGGGCACGTGAGGCTATTCCAGCTGCTGGACCTGCAGCAGCAACCAGCTCTGGGGGCAGCACACTGAGATCCATCCTGACTGTGGAAAATCAAACATCTTTGTGCAAAAGTCTTCCCACAGCTGCCTTGTCCAAAACCATCAGAAACAACAACATTGACCAGATACTAAATGAGAACAGATTTTGCCCTTGAAGTGAGCTAGCAATGTGGCCACATGGCAGAAGAAAAGCCAACACACCAACTTTGCCAGAGGGAAAAAGTGAGGTCTGTCACTCAGGTCAGCAGCCAGGACTGTGATTCACTGAGAGAGCAAGTCCCATTTTTACATACTCTGTTTCAGACTAAAACCACACTCCTAAACAGAAACTGCCACTTCAACTTAACCCATCAGAAATCCATATCAAGGAATTCTCTCAGTCCCATGTCACAACCACCAGCAGATTCGGTGGGAAGAAGGAAGTAGTAATGTTGATTCAAAGTTAGCATGTCCAGTTATCCAAGCCAAAAAAAAAAGTACTTTCTGATTTCATGTTAAAGAGTGATCATTCAACTTTGTGTTGTGTGGTTTTTCCTTCTTCTTTTGCCTACTTATTTTACAGTTGTCAGAAATATCGGATTTATTTATTTATCCTCTAAGTAATCCTACAACACAGTGCCAAAACTGAAAGCTCACTGATTAATCATGGAGACTGCTCACTAATTTGTCTGGTGTCATAGTCAGTTAGGCTGAAAAAAAAAAAAAAAATCATCGGAACATGAATAGCTACCAGCCAAGAAATAAGCAGAGGGAAGGGATGAGAAAACAGCCAGTACTTTATTAGATAGATATCAAGGTCACATTTTCAAGCTTAGCCAGTTGGGAACAGGATGACTGACTGCAGTGGGAGAGTCCCCTAAAATGGTCTGATTTTCACAACCACCTGTGAAACCATCCATCCCACTGAATTCCTCAAACTAAACACAGATCTCACACTTCTGCCTTCGAGATGCACAAGTGTGAGGACACAGGCTGACCAGGTCAAGTTACTAGAACACCTCAGCAAGCACATCCTCAAAAAATTCCCCAATATTTCAAGTGTGGAATAATATTTAACAGGCCATTTATAAGGGTGAACACTTAATACATATGGAGTTTGATTCTGCCCTACTTCTCTCCCTCAACAAAACTGTTACAAGGAAAGTTTCTAAAATAAAAGATAATTAATTGATCTAGCTTTTCAATTTACAATACTAAATTGTGCTTGAAATTCTGGAAATTATTCTTGCTGGTAAGTCAAATTAAATTGGTGCTTCAAAACTAAAGACCAAAAAAATACATATTTCAAGTAAAGTAGAAAAGAAAAAGATGATCACATTTTCTTTCCTGGATCTTCATTTAACAAGGCTAAATATTTAAGAGTGACTTGAACTTTAATTAGAGAGAATCAGCTGAAAATTAAATGTTGTAGGAACCTGTTTAAGTTAAGCAAATTAAATGATTCACTTCAAACGCTCCCATTTCATACTGAAGATTCTTCAAGCAAAATTGCCAAAGATGGAATTGTTATAGAGAAAGGTCTGTGGGATTATTTTAGGAAAAAAAAATCCTTAAACACAGCTTCTTAAAAATTGGTCATTTATTACAGGATATCTTTCTTATTTGCGCTGGAAGACTCTGCCAGGATATAGAGCAAACACACCTCTAGGATCTGTGACCAGAGATTTTCCTCCCTCTCCACTAAAGCATCCAAGTTCCAATCACTCACCAAGAAGCCTTTCAGGCAGAGGAGGCAATCAGATGCTCAGGGTCATGCTGCCCACCCTGCTTTGGGCTGGGAGGGAAATTTCCCCCTGGGTTTTGGTTGATGTGCACTCACCTCCTCCACTCTTGTGAGCATGCTCAGTTCATTGAAAAATCTGCACTTCAAATTATTTCCTTCCCCTTGCACAAGGCTTGAGCACTAATGACATTGGTCTTTTTTTTCCTCTACACAGCTGGCAAATAGTTTAGTATCTCCAGGAGTCCGATGTTTTGCTCCAGTTAAAGCCCTTGGCTCAGAGTAAGGCTGCTCCCATCAGTTGCAATGGTCTGTGTTACACACAGGATAAACACACAACCAAGCCTGCAGGAATAGGGTCTAGATGGATTTTTCTTCATTCTTACTCATAATCTGCTAGCCAAACTTCCAAACTCAAGAGAAATACAAGGGGCTAAAGGCACTGTCCAGCACCCCTCATGTCATCCACTGGAGGTTGGACAGCTGGGCTGGGGCTGGGCTCAGCCTGTTTGGGTACTGCTGCACAGAGATACATCAAAATTGGCATTTCTGCACAAACATATACAGAAATCTGAGCTCCCCAGAAAAAAAAAAAAAAAAAAAAGCTGATAAAAATGAGATGCCTATGAGGTGCCTATCATTTAGGAGAGGGGGTGTAAAGGGATAGGAAGAGAAACAACCAATTCCTGGAGTTAAGAAAATGAATCCCCTCTTGACTGCTTATGGATTTGTACCCAGCAGGCTGAAACAATACCAGTGGTTTTCTAGGGAGCTATGAAGAAAAGGTTGGGAATTGTCAGCAGGATGAAAATGACAAAAGTGATGATGGCTACAAGAACTGGGCAGATAGGAGTTCGCAGGAGCTCAAGAATAGCTCCATAATCCTGATGATAAAGTAGCCCTTGTTCAGGCCAAAATTCCTTTTCTCTAGAAGGGATCATAAGGCATGAGATAGGTCTTATCACAGTACTAATGGACTGCTGCACATAGGACCTCATGCAAATTTTATTCAGTCTCATTTTAAATATCCCTGATACTGGTGTTTTTCTCATTCCCTCGGGAAGCTGTATTACTCTGCCATCAGATTGCAAAAGCAAAGGTAATAGCATTTAATAATTGCTCTGAGACTAAGACAGTCCTCTCTTTGACTTCAGGAACAACCCAAATTCAGCTGAATCAACTCCTTTAAAGGCTCTGCTCTTTTGTCTTTTCTACAGGAGATTATTTGAAAAGCCTTATTGTTTTATGGCAGGTCAGGTGACTCAGAATCTACACTGACATCCTCAGTGGGAGTAGATGTGCAGGAGGAAGAAAAGAGGGACTGTTATATTACTGCATCTGTCCCTTTGGCCCCAAGGCTTACTACTTTATGGGGGATATTTTATGAATATCTATTGTGCTAAAAGCTCATATGACTGCCATCTCTCTGCTTGACTTCTAAATTAACTAAGCCCTTTTCTTTGAAGATTAAAACTGATTCCTTAAATAGAATGACAAAGTGTTTGTCAAAGACATGACAAGCTGATTGTTACACCATAACACTTCAAATCAAGAACGATTAGAAATAATAATTCTAACTTCACGAACATTGTCTGTAATTATTAACATATCGTAAATATGCAAAGAAAAGTGGAATAGATTGCATATGCTTTTAACTTTTCATTTAACTCCAAAAATAAGGCAGTAGAAGGGCTGATGAGCTTCATGACCTTCTTAATGGCAATTTGTGTGGGAAGCATAAATTCTACCCTTAAAAACTTCATTCTCAATTCCAGCAAAAATCTTAAGAGCAAAAATGACAAAAAAACCTAATTTTTCTTGCCCTGTTTTCATCCCAAGAACAAAGTCAAAATGGAACTTACATGATGTTAAAGCAGAAATTGAAGTAACTTTGGACTTAGGGACAAAATGAGCTTTGTAAGACTTAAGGCCAACTTGCAGAGGTGCTTCCCAGAGACAGTGACCATGGAAAACAGAAAGGGAGAGTGACAGGCTGAGAGTAGATGTTGTTAAAAACAAACCTGTTTTGGCTCTACCACAAAACTAATTATTCACATCTATTTTCAGCACTGTTGTCCCTTCTGCTTTGTCCCTGTGGTCAAAAAGACAAGGCTATGAAGATAGATGCTGTCAGGTGTAAATGCAGAAACAAAACTGAAGGACTTCAAAGCACTCAAGCCAAAAATAACACAATTTCTGTTTCCAGAGTCCAGAAAGAATAAAGCCTGATAGGAAGGATATTTAACAAGCATCAAAGTGCAGAACAACAGACTGGCAGAAAACCAGTTTATGAGACAAATTAAATGATGAGTGTGTCTGCTATAGCTGGAACACAGACTAATGAGGTCTGAAAAGGAAAGCTGAAGTGCTCCTTTTCTGCAGCCCACCTCACTTGATAAAAAGACTTTCATTCCATGGCACTGGTCACAGATGATGAAACCCTGTTTTCTTCAACTCAAAATGATTCTGTAGACAGTCCTCAGCTAGCAGACCAGACCTGGCCAATGCCATGAATTAATCTGAGCCATCAGATTTAAATCTATGGATCACAAGAGGTTACTTTGGTTGAAATAGGCTTTCTTTACCTCACTTTTAATTAACTTCTGGCTCTGAACTCACACCTCTGCAAAGTGCAGGTTGCTCACAGTTTTCTGTGAACTCTGAATCCAAATTTCTCCAGTCCAAAGGTCACATTTTCAAGTGAAATGGTTTCTGGTTCTGTGCCTCATTTGTGACCAGTTTTTAAAACTTGCAAAGCAGACATAAAAATAAGCAGTCCTAGAAATGCTCTGAATCAGTTCCTGGCTCCATAATCTCTGCCCTTCCATGTCTACTCTCCAAACAATGATAAACACGACAAACTTCTCCAGAAACTACTGTCAGCATTCTAATCAGATGCAGACAGACTGGATCCAAGCCTAACCAGCCTTAATTGAAATTGCCCACTGGTGCTGGCCAGAGCTGCTCACCCTCTCTGAAGCCCAGACCCAAACCTGCTGACCGGAAGCCTTTTGACATTAAGGCAAATGTCAGCATTGCCTTATTGCCTGCTTGAGGAAGCTTTGGAAATCATTCTGGAAAGTGCCACAAATCCACCTGTGCAATGCTTCCATGAACATTGGAGGAAGTGTTTCTGTGAATAAAAGGGAATTGCATATTTATTTCTGCAGGCTAAATTTAGTCCAAATCAAAACCAGTCTGACACATTTTAGTACTGTCTCAATCAAATGACCTTTCCCATATGAGTAAAATTTATTCTGGAAAAGGGCACTGAATGGTGGAAAAATTATCAGTGCACGGCTTGCAAGCAAATATCAAACTCTGTCTAGATTTCTCAATAGCAGCTGCAGATCTGCTGTTGCATTGATTAGTTCTTTAAAAGAGGGATTCTTATCCCTCTTTTAAAGAAGTAATCAAGGATGATTGCAATTCCTGATCAACTAGAATAAAAGGCTAGCAGATGAGGATACAAAACACTGTAAAGCCTCTGACAATTTGGGCACTGTACATTGTCCTCCCACTCATTTATATGAGATCCCATGGATCACGTGAATCAGGCAAACCCTTCTTCCAGGTGAGCACCAAAGCAATTACACAGCATAACTGCTGGATGGGATTCCTCCCCTTGCTGTTTGAGAGCTATCAAAACCAAATTGGCTCTATAAAACCCAGACTAGACTAACAATTTCCTCCCAGATCTATAGCAATATGTGGAGATTACAGCAGAAAGGATTTTGAGAGTTTCTCCCTGCTTGATTACGAGTTAGATTACTACAATAGCAGTGAAAAAATAGTGGGTCAAATTCTGCTCCACTGGGGGCCCCTGTCCAGCTTTGCTGACGTCAGGGTTGCAATTACCAGATTTAGCAGATGATTGCTGGAAAAGAGGATAATGATGACCTGCAGTTAAATGAAACCTTTCGAAGGAGGGTGAACCCTCAGTGCCTAATTCATGGACTTCTTAAATCCAATTCTCTTTGACAGAGCTGACTGAGGAAAATTTGTCCTATGGAGCTTTTATTTTCAATTTTAATTGTTTCTGATATTTAAGAGGTAGAATTGGCACAGAACCAGCTATGGCATCTGTTCCACTGAGGCACCTGTACCTCAGTTTTGATTTCCAAGTACCAAGATCTATTGTAAGGGCAACTTGGAGACATAAAGAGAGGAAATGAGCTATATTTACAATGCAAAATGTAAAGAACTGTTTGATTTAGAACAAGGGGAACAGGACAAAGAATTATTTTATCATTGAATGACCCTGCTGGTAGATGAGTGTTGTTTCATTAGAAAATAAACACCAAGCAATCAAATATCATGTAGAAGGATGTGCAGAGCTCTGAGCAGCACCACAAAGAATCAGGCAGCACCTACCTGAAAGAGCTTGTTTTCTTTATCATGCCAGCCATATCATGGATCCATTTTTATAATCTTGTCTCACATCTTTAACATCTGCATGCAGTAATATTTCCTACACATATATAATCTCTACTTGATTTTATGTCAGTTTTTTACTTTGTAACTAACATCAACTTCATACACAATTTCACTGCAAATTAAATGGTTCATTAGCTGTACTCAGACTCATGACAGAAGCATGATCAGACTGAAACCAGCATTGCAATCTTCAGGGCTTCCTCTTTCTGTTCCTAAACTTCCTAATGTTAAACATTTTCAGCAGCTGCAAAATGAAAGGAAATCTGCCAGATATCTACATGGCACTCAGTAATCCCATTAGCCACTCTGCTCATATTTGATTGTAACTTAGAGGTACCTGCTTCTGAAGCAAACCTTCCCCAAAGCATGCACCAGTGAAACAAGCTAAGCTGTCATAGCAGCCAATGTAAAACAAGGAGGATGGCTGTGTGGCAGCCTTAAGATCCAACAGCAGGACTTCCCACAGATGATTAGAACTCATGACACAATTAATGCCTTTTTTTCTTTCTTTTTTTTTTTTTTTTTTGGAAGCCAGACAGAATCCGGCTGTGTCAAGTCTGGTTATAAGACCTCAAAAAAGTCCAACATATTCTAGGCAGCACTCCTGATGTGAGAATGTCAACATGGTACTGTTGTACAGGGAATTGAAGGGACATTTTGTGATTTAATGTCTAACATGAAAAGTTTTGGATGCCCCTTCCCTGGAATTGTTTAAGGCCAATCTGGATGGAGCTCTGAGAAAGTTGTCTAGGGAAAGGTGTCCCTTTCTACAACCAGGGGGTTGGAATGGGATGATTTTTTATGTCCCTTTCAACCCAGGCCATTCTGTGATTCCCTGATTAATAAAACCTCAGGATGAGTGCTGGGTTCAGCGAGGGCGCTCCCTCTCACCAATGAAATGCCAAGAACAACCACAAGGCTGGAAAGCACCAACTGGGGAACAAACTTGATGAGGGAATCAGAGCTGTGCAGAGACATGGTAATCGTCTTCAACCACAGAGAAGAGAATTGTAAAGGAGAGAAAATTAAACTGTCTATCTGTTCTATCTACTGTGAATAGCTCATGCAGCACCATGGTTTCAAACTGAAGTGAGGACATGTGAAGTAAAACATCAAGAAAAATCATAAAACTGTTGAAGAGAATGCCCAGCAAGACTTTCCATCCTTTCAGGTCTTTAAACAAGGGCTAGACAATCTGTCAGCAATGTTGGGGGCATAGCTGGCTCCTGTACAAAGGGGTGAGATCGATGGCATGAAGCTCCATGCAGCCTAGATCAGAAACTTTCTAAAATCTTTACATGTGTCTCATATTATTCATATATTATTTATTCCCTATACATTCTCCTAATAGATTCTTTTTAACCTTATTTTTTTCAATATTTGCAAAGGATTTGGTGAAGCCACTCCAGACTTAAAAGCCCTGAATAAAATAATTAGAATTTTTTCAGGAAAATCAGGGATTTCACAAGCTTCTTATACAGCCTGTTCCTTGCATCTAGGTTTTTTTTCTTAACTTAGACCTTCCTTTCAGCAAATTAGTACTATTATTTTTAAACCTGCTCTTTACAGTCATGGAGAATGATTTATCATTTTTTTTTGTCCTTAAACCGTTTCTGTATTTGAAGACTTTTATTTCTAATCAGTCTTCTCCCTTATAGGTTAGAGCAAACACAATATTTCTACACTTTCAGAGGACACACTGTTGAAATTGTGCTAATTTGTAATTTTGTCCACTAGATTATCTCTAATTCATCCACATCTCCTAAATTATTGTAATCCCAAACTGGATGTGCTTTTCTGGATACAAACTTAATAATGTTGAGCAGAGTAAAAGATGCAAGAAAATAATTTGTCATCTAGAACAGCCCTGTAATTTTGGAAAGTATCAACATTTCTCTTTTTATTGCTGTTTACAACAAACCTCTTTCAGTTTACAGTCAACTACAATCCCCAAATTGGTTTTTCTTTAATAGCAATTTTGTTTTGCTGATGAAAACTGAGACATGAGTATTATTTCCAGAAGTCTAAAATTCATCAATATTTATAAAAGCACTCTGAAATATATACTGGGAAAAGCAAAGTATTTCTCAGTGGTGTATAAATATTGTTATATCTATAAATATACCTGTACTCTCAAATGCTTTTAAGTCCACTTATTTTTGACCCTCTTGTAATTACAAACTGGACTAGAGAGACAGTGGGGAGGACAAGGCTGGTGCATGGAGACTTGGGGGAATGAGCAGCACAAAAGTCTCCATTTCCAGAGAGATACAGTCACTGGTGCTGGACTGATTGCTTGTGTTTAGGAAAGGAGAAGACAAGCTGTAAAAAGCAATAAAAACAGAAAGCAGCCCTGCTGTTCTGCCAGACTGTGGCTCTGTTCCTGCTCTGTGTACAGCCACAAGCTGATCCTGTGCAGGTTCCCCTGCCCGTGGGGCAGCCCTCGAGCTGCCTTGTGCCCCGCTGCAGCACCATGGGCTCCCAGGAGCAGGGCTCCAGCAGAGGCTGCCAGCTCAGGGCAGGGCTCTTGGCTCTCCCAGGGCATTTGGGTCTGACCTTCCTCTGCACATTTACCACTCTGTTCAGGGCTGTGGCTCCTCACCAGCTAATGGAGGTCAGCATCAGCAGCGTGCAACATTGATGGCTCTGGGCTGCTGCCTCCCTGGAGGCTCTGCAGGCCAAGGAAGGCCACTGCTAAGCAATGGGAAGGGAAAAAGAAGGATTTGTGATGGTCTGGAGAGAAGACCAGTGCACAAGGAAAGTGCTGGATGGGATGAGCTGACACAGTTGCAACCCCTTGATTCAGGCCCCAGTTGGCCAGGGCAGGAGTTGGAAAGTGTCTCCTCTTTTCCAGGACATTTTAGATTACCACCACATGAACACATGTAGGATAATTTATCTTATTCATATGTGCAAGTGTTTGAAAAAACTCCTGTGTGCACAAGGGAAAAACTTCAACTGTGGAAAATCTGCTGGACCTGGTGCAGGTTAAGGTCCAAGCCACAACATGGAGAGAAGCAGGGACCAAAGGCCTCCCCATGCACTGCCCACGCTGCCATTCCATATAAACCCCACCAGCTGCACTGCTGATGTGCCCAGACATGGCAGCACATTGAAATGATGCGACAAAAGAGGAGGAGGAGGAGGAGGAAAAAAGGAATGGAGGGCTACATTTGATGCTAATGCATCTCCTCTCAGACTACTGCTAATATATCCTAAGAATAGAGACAGCTACCAGAGCCAGCATTCACTGGAAAGAAAAATGGCCAAAATAATTCTGTTTTCTATTAAATATAACAGTGTCTTCCCAAAAATGCAATTCAGGGAACTTCAATATTCTCTTTCAGGGAATTGTAAGTAGAGCCACAAAAAAAACTGTGTCTATTTTTTTTTTCCGAAAATATGGTTGTCTTTAAAATGCAAAATGTTTTACATTTGTGACAAAACCCAGGGCCCTTCATAACCCTCTGTTTTATTTCCTACACACAAATGTATTCATATCTACACATTAATATAATGGAACTGCACATCACTGCAATATTACCTGGCTCCTGCCTGAGGACTATCTCACAATTACCTTGCAATGACAGAGCTAAGGAGCTCCAGGTCTTGAACAGAAAGGCAATGTTGCATTGCCCACCTTTGGCATAATACTTTGACTAATCCAACCTCCCATGTTCACAGCTTCCAAGAAGAAAGACTATGTACAACAACATTCAAAAGGTCTGGGGAAAGGCGGGTGATGTGGAACAAAGAGCACTTTTTCAGGAGGTTTGAGAGCTGGTGCTGCTTACCAAGATCAATGATATGTCATCCCAGAGGAGCACTGATAAAAGCCTCTGTAGTTCTGCTCCCCTTCTGCCTCTCTGCATTTTCTATTTCCAAGCAGGCATTTTGCAGCCAGCGCGCACTCTGCATGCATTAAAAGCACACACAGCCTACATGTAAGACAGTGTTACAGATTACAAAGCACTGTGCAAAGCTGGGTGGTACAAAAAAAAAATGCATATTTAAATTAGAAGTTAACAGACTTGAGACAGGAGATGGAGAAATTGGTCCTGTGTTTTAATCATTAAAATGTCCATCCAGCAGCTATTAAAATGGGAGGCCATGGGGAGCATGTTTGCATTTTCACTAATGCCTCTCAAACATAACAGGTCTGTAAATCTGTAAATAACAGATTTTATAAAAAAACAGCCCATAAGAACAACAAAAAGTCTAGCTGAAAATAATACTTGTGAATCAGGTTTCAGTGGGTTTTCAAGAGACAGCCTGATGCATACAACATCAGCTTCTCAAAAGAGAGTTAATACAAAAGGCAGATTGAGTAAAAGAGACTTTCTGAGCTGCTGAATTTTCAAGAAGGTAAATAGCATTACAGGGAAAGGCTCAAGATAAGGAAAAAAAAAGTAAGTCCTCCTACAAGTGAGGGGCAGTGAAGTTTTTAGGACTCAGCTTGGTATTTCAATAAATAATTATGTTTTTCCAACTGAACAACCAGCTAGACACGGCAAACTGTAATTAACACCAAGAAGCATAATACCATTTGGCATGCATACACCTTGTTTCTGAACAGGAGGCTTCAAGAACCCCTTAAAAGCTATTCAAAGAAACTTATAATTATAATTATGTGCTAGTGTGATTAGTCTCTTCTAATAATGTCATGCCTATTGAGCACACCCTATTGAAAAGCCCACATAAAAAATGCATAGTTCCACTGATCTGTATGCTCATGTCAGAAGCCCTCATTTGGAGATCTGAGAAATGAAAGAAACATTACTATTATGAAGAGATTTGGTTTAGCACTGTAAAATAATATTAAGATTGAATAATATTAGCACCAACTATTAATAAATGTGCCAGCATTCCCCTTTAAAAGATACTGTATGCAGTTTCTTATAGCTATGCCCAAATTTTTAAACTGTGGGATTGAATCTCATGTTCATAAATTTTTTTAAATACTTAAAGGCTTTGGTGACCTGGAGCAGAACTTTGGCTATAGACAACAAAGTGAGTAACAAATAGACACTTTTGACTGTGTGTGAAGGGTCAAAACAGCATAAATAAGGTTACAGAACAATCTGATTATGCATGCAATTATAGAGGTGCTAAGTATTTCTATTATTATTAAAAACAGCCACTATAATATAAACTATTTTCTTAATCTTTATTGCAGAAAACAAAGATATCATCTACACCTTTTATGTAAAATGAGCCATAAAAGTCCTCTCAGTGCAATTGAATTGGTAATTAGCTCTTGTTCATTTTAATTTAGAAAGACTGTGAAAGGTACAAAAAAGAAATGAAGATGCCTGCTACCTTAGGCCAATTAATTCATGTACTCGAGGATGTATTCTCCAGGATTAAACATGGCAGTGACATCCCTGGGGCCCCACGAGCACACAGAGAGGAGAACAGCACCTGCCTGTGACAATGCAAGCCAGAAACCTCTGCAGGTACTGAGCTAATGGAAATTTGTGTCAGATGCCTCTTGAATGCATGGGTTATGGAGCAGTTTTTGCACATAATCACGTCTTCTCACACAGCCTGGATGAGTGTTCAGAATGTGGGAAAAGTCAGACAAAAGAGCTTTCTTTGTGCCATTCAGCCTCCATTCCTCTCTCAAATAACCTTGTGCCTCATCTCACAATCACTCACCTCCAGATGTACCGATTATTGTTATTTCTGGAGTCAAAGTCAAATTTTCCACCCCCATTTGGAAAATGCCCTCGGGGGCTGTAAAAACCTTCAGACAAAGCAGGAGGGATGTATCACACCGTATTAAGAAGAAAATAAATTAATGTCCATAAAGCAAGGCATTACCATTCTCTTCATCTCCTTGGAGACCTGGTGGCCTCCGAGGTGGTTGTAGAAGGGCCGGTCAACGCCCCAGTGTGGCGGGTTATGGCTGATGGAATTGGCACGTTGGCGGTTCATCTTGGCTATCGTGGCTTTCTCGTCTTTCTGGAATACAAACCAGAGAGAAATGCATAATAAATTTTCAAACATTGACACAGCAGTCATTCTCCAAGCATCTCTCACTTCTCACTCCAAAAGCTGGCTTTGCACCTTGAACTCTATGAAGCAGTCACTGATCAGAAGCAGTCCCAGTCTCTTTCTCTTATTTTTAGAACACTTTAAGTGGTGCCCATAATTTTAATCCTTTACTTGTTCTGAGCAAACACCATAACCTGTGTAAACATGGGAAACATTTAAAAATTGAGACATCTATTTCCTTTATTAGCAAACTGAATAATTTCAGATAGAAAACTGCAGCTCCAAGCTGAGATACTACCCAGAGGGTCCTCAAAAAGCAAAAGAATGGTTCCATCATAAGAGAAAGGACAGACAGAGTGATTTGGTTGAAGAACAGGAGCCTTGAAGCTCCTTGAAGCTATGGGAGTACAGGACACCTTTCTCCATAGGCACAAGCAAATAATTTTCCATACTTGCAAAAGCATATTCCCAGACGTGCTAAGGAAAACACGTAATTCTTGCAAACAACTGTGTTCACATTAAGGGTAATGCAATTGCAGAGTGTGATAAAATGGTCTTCCCAACTCTAATGCTACCTTCCAATTTGACATTGACACTAATTCTCCTGAAGTTTGGACAAAGTCTTTGATTTTGTTATCAAGGCTTTGCCTCTTGGCTGCAATGGGAGCTTACTGTGAGGTTAGCACAGGATCTGTCAGACAGGCTTCATTCCAGCTCAGTGCCAGTTTCAAGAGCACAGAAGTGCAACATGTAACTAGGCTCAACAACAGGCAGATTAGTTCCTTATTTTGAATATAGTCCCTAGCTGAAAGGACAGGCAGGTTTCCACATGGAATGTGTTCTGTGGACAGGAGTCCCTCTAGCAAGGGTTGCACTGCCGACTGGCTCAGGGAGGATTGTGTGATTTACCTGTACTGACTCAGAAGGCAGAGCAGTGGCAACTACTTGCTTAAAAAAAAAAACTCTGGAGAGACTGAAAATGCAGAAAGTATGGATTGTTGTTTATTACTTGAGAGATTAAACTTTTTAAAGAGAATTGCTGCTTCAATGACATTAGAGAAGAAAACATACTTAACAGCTAATTTTGGATTTCCAGACAAATGAGTGATTTAAAAAGAAAGCCTCCATTGCTTTCAACTGTAGAATTTTGGTTCAAGTGTTATTTGACAATACAAGTAGGTCTGCTGCTTTTCTTGCCTGGAGTCTGCATTCCATATCTATTTATTTTGATTCCCCACTATTCAGTGTAACTTGTACCTCTCAGGAGTTTGCAAAATACCTGGTGTTATCTCCATGGTAACCACAGAGTTAAATGTCAAGTGCTATGCTGCCTTAAATTAGGGTTTTTAAAAAGAAATTTAAAAAGGCTTGCTGAAATTCAGTGCTGGAGAAAGCTGCCTGATTGACAAGCATGGGAAATCATCTCCTCTCTCCTTGCAAGGAAGAGACAGCTACAATGACAACATTTCCCTCCAGACCACAGCTCACCACACGGGCACCAAACATTGCTGAGCACGTGGGGCTGCAGCTTCATGGTCACGGGCTGGGGACATGGGGCCACCTGTGACAGGAGCCCTGTGCCCCACTGCCAACTGGCCCCGTGACAGCGAGCAGCAGTGGTCCTGCAGCTCCAGGGTGCCAGCAAAGACCTTCACCCAGCCAGGATGACAAGTGCAGGTTCACGAGGAAGCCCTGTGGGAGCAGGATGACCGTCGGGAGAGCCATAGGTGCTCCCCCCTGGATGCCCCCAGGACAGCAAGTGCCTCCCACATCGCCTCTTCCCCGCATTGAACCCACCACTGGTTCATCTGCAAAGCCTGAAAATTCCAGCACTTGGCACCAGCTGAGTTTCACATGAGCAACCATGACAGAGCCACTGGATAACCTCCAGGAGAGACATCTTTTAAATGTTTCTAAAAATACATTAATGTGATGAAATCTTGATGTCCAGATTTGAATTGGTTTGAGGTTTTGTTTTTTAAGACTAGCTGCTCTTTATACTCTTTGCCATCATTTGTAATACTTTTTTGTGGCTTTTTTCAGTTATGCAATATTTTTCATAGTTATGCTTCTTTCTTTTATGATGTGATGCCAGAAAACTGGTAGGAAAGACAGTTTCATTATCTCCAAGCAAATAGATATTGTTTTCAATAACAGAAGTGACACTGTCAATACATTTTATTCCAACTACGGGGAGGGTTTTCAACCAAATGGAATAAAAAACCCCAGATGTTGAAACTAGGCTGAGGACCCATAAAAACAAATCTATTTGGTTACTTTACAAATGCCTTTACATCAACAGATGATAAAAGTGATATACAGCAGGTTTTTGCCCCATGAGTTAGTAAATTTGGTTAGAATTTGAGAGAAGCTTTAACGCCAAAGTCCATGAAGACATACTACCCCTCTCAGCCCATGAGTGATCCTCACACCTGCTGCAAGTGCTAGTGAGTCTAAAGCACTGCTTGATGAATTTCAAGGAAATTAATGACCTCATACATATTTATGGCACATCTGGATTGAGGTAAGAACAGGAAAATGGGTAAACATGCAGTTCTGAGATTGTTTCTAACCATGAGGTCAGGCACTGTTGGAACTTAAGGTGTCTTTTAGACACTCTTGGATGTTCTGGGCTCAGGGCAGAGGCCTCTGAGACCTTGGTAGGTGGCTAGGGACCCCTGTGGTCTTGAGCTTGACCCATGGAACAATTTACCAACTTTGCAAGAAGAACAAGAAATCACAAAAGTTTAGATATTATAATAGAAGTAGTCACAAGGTGAATGGTAGAATTTTTTAGTGCTGTACAGGGGGGTTTTAGGCCTTATACAGGGGGGTCTAAAGTTTGTACATGGGGGTCAGAAGTTCTAAGATGGAGAGATTTGGGCGTGCCCTGTCCTCCTTCTTTCTTCTTCCTATTCTCCATGTTCTTGGTGATGTTAGCACTCACAGATTAGTTTAAAGTAGAAAGTCACTGTTCAACATAAGTAGTAGGTATTAGAGAAAAACTATAAACACCTAATACGTAATATGTGATATAAAAGATAGCACCAGCCCCTCGGGGGGGGGAGAGAGGAGACAGCCAGAGACGGGGACAGACAGAGTCAAGGACAATGTCAGAGAGTCTGTGTGCCTTAAGATAACATGCAATAAACTGCCTTGAGACCAGACGACTGAAAACTGCTGAGTCTTTCTTTGAAGGCACGGGTTAGAAGAGAAACTTTACCACCATCCAGAGTCACCCCAATCTGGGGAAGGCTCCGACAAGGCACCATAAATTTTCCATGGCTTCACGAACTCTGGCATTATTTCCCCCCTACCTCTTGTAGGAAGTTTCCACTGGATTGTGGACGATGTTTCAGCAATATTTCCAATCAGATTAAAACACAAGCACAGTGCACTTCTGCTTTTCCACATTACATAATGTGCTACTATATAATCTTGAATAATAGGACTTTGCTGCTAACATCAACACTTACTAAAGAAAAAATAAAAACCTGTTGTTTTAAAAACTTGAGATAATTTATTTTCTGCAAAATCACTTGTTCAGTGGGTGATGAAAATAACAAACTCTAAAAATGAAGCATTAGATGGGTCACGGCTCCTCTGTGGAAATTTGAGGATGCCTTCTCTGTTTCTTCCTGGCTAAGTGACAGCATAAGGACAACCTGCACACAAGGCTGACTAAGGCATAACAAGACTGAAAAAGAAGAATAAAGAAAGAGAAATGGTGATACCTTTCAATCCTACTCATTACAGGCACTACCAACAAGAGAAGAAGGTGCAAAATTTCTGACAGCAATGAGTTTTTCAGATTTTAGGTGGCTAAACTCCAGAAAGCTGTTGTGGGAACTTTTCAAATCTGGACTCACAAACAGACTGTAAATCTGATTCCCAGGGGTTTTATTGTGTTCTCACCACACCACCAGTTCCCACACACTGAGCTACAGTAATGCTACAGCAGAACTGCAGAAAGAGCTGGGGTTTTCTTGTACTTACCAACTGAATCAAGAATGCCTGTTACTTCTTTAGTGTGTGTTTGGTAGGATTTTCCAACATACTGATCACTATCAGTGCAACAGTGAAATCTGATTATGGATCAACCCGATCAGATTTAGCTACATATTATTCTTTAAATTTTCTTGAAGTCCTTCTGACATGTGCATGATGTTTCTGGTAGTGTTACATGCTCCAAACCACTGCCTTCATAAATCTACATAAGTGGAACCCTGCTGAGGTCTGATTAAATGTGTTAAATTGAGGAATCATCACATTAGATTGATTGTGTTTTAGGAGAGTCACATGCTCAACATTTAAAGGACCATTTTGTTTCTTCAGCTGGACGGAATTCCAGGGTGCTATTTAGAAAAGAATGAGAATTGTTTTTCTAGGAGTTACAGCCAAAGTTTTGTTGAGCTGTTTTAAGGCCACCATCAACAATCCTTTCTGAAACTGGTGTGTACCTGCTATTGTTAAAAGAAACACCCAAGTGTAATCCATTGAAAGAGATTAGAAAAAATAAACATTTTTTCCCTTTGCAGACTTTGTGCACTCAGCACAGTGTGTTTGGTCAGCAGTATTGCTCATCTGTTTGCAGGCACATTTTGTTTCTACTCGTGTCCAAAGCAAAGCATTCCCCTAGATTTCTGACAATGTTGAGGATGATAAAACTAGCTGTAAAACTATGTGCTGTTAAAATCTTATTCCCCTTAAGGTCTGTTTCCCACTCCTCCAAACACACACTTTTCCACTCTTCTCAGACTAAAGCTTTGAAGTGCTGGGAAGAGTAGTTGTGATGGTTCTGCAAATTAGTGCAGCACCTGATCTCAGAGAAGAGCAGAAAGCGAGCAACAACCACTGAGTGACACGCTCCTGTACAGACAACAGAAACTTGGGCAGCACAAGAACTGGGAATAAGTAAATGGAATATTGTAAGAATATCAGAGAAGTGATGAGATAGCAATAATGACTGGGACAAATGTTTTGAATAAGATTCAGAAGGGCAGATATAAAAGTTGTGAAGGTGGAGGACCAGAGATATGTGATAGGAATGCTACAGTCTGCAGGGTAAGCTAAAATACATGGATAAAACAAAACCACTCTGTAGAAGGGTAAATACATTGTTCTGCAGGCCATTGCAATGCCTAGGGGCTAAGTTTGGGAATCACTAAAATGTGGGCAACAGTTTTAGTAATTCTAGCTGATAAATTGCTGTTTATCTGGAAATACAGACTTTTGGGTAAAGAATGGAGCCAGTAAGGAAGAAAGGCAAAGATCTCCTTGGAGAATTCCTGTATTTCTACCATGCTAATGTTTTAAGTCCATTAGAAACACACATCCAAATGATTGTGAAAATTAATTGGATAAGAATCGAAGTTACCCTGTGTAAATCACCCTATACTATGTGAGGATAATAGAAACTTACAATTCTTCATTACTGTAGAACAAAGAGCAGATTGTTTTTTTCCAGGTAATCACTACTGCTACAGTAGAGTCAAAAGGGAAGAAGTCTCATAAGCATAAGTTTATAAATGGAAAACATTGAATTATAGAATCATTTAGGATGTATTTAAGATCATTAAATACAGCACTGCCAAGTCCCACAAAACCATGTCTGGAAGCAAAACTTGAAGTGTGATGTGCTGAAGTCAGAAAGACAACCTCCATTCCAGATCTGTGGAAAATTGCCAAATTACATGTCAGTTCTGGTAACAGATATTTTTAATAACTATTTAGTCAGTGATCACGACACAGAACTTGTAGAGCAGAAGATGCTAGGTTTGGATTAACAGCTTTGAATCCAAGTTTTTCTAAAGAGAAAAAATGCAGTAGCTCTCACTGGCTTTGCTTCTTCCATAGAGCCTTTGACAGAGTGCTGTGTTGGAGAGTAAGGGCTAAAACAGATGGGGAATATGAAGCTGGGAAAAGAGCTTGTTTCTAGTGCAAATGTCTCTAATGCAAGAGACGGTGTTGAATACGGAAGTATTAGTCTGGATGAAAGTTACTAGCAGAGTTACTATGTTACTACTCTCAGGGCAGATTTGGTTGAATTTTTTTCTTATCTCACCTGGCAGCAAGTAAGCAATGACGGATTTGGCTAACAAGAGAAGCAGAGGTGTATTTGATAGACACAAAGAAAAGGAGTATTAGCACCCAACATTTGAGGACTAATATGGTAGAAATGGAACTTGAGACACTTAAGTGTACAAAATGCATCATTCCTTTAGAGATCACAGACAGAAACTTCATTTCAGTATCAGGAATCACATTAGTTCATCACAGAATAAACAGAAGACACTGAGATAATCCAACTTTGCAAAAAGTAAAGGTTTCCTTTGAGGAGCAAGAAAATATGAGAGCTTGTCTCTTCTTTGTTGTGTGAAAACATTAAAAGAGTCTGTCTCAGGAGAAAAAGGAGAGGGAGAGGGGATACAATTGCTGACAGGCAGCAGACAACCAGAGCAACCCAGCTTTTAGAGCAGCCCAGTGTTAGCACTAATGGGAGCAAACAAACCACAGCAAAAGATTCAACAGACCCTTATGGCAGAACCTGCTAATTTCATCTTTCTGTATGTTTCTCAGGCAAGTGCTCACCCATGAGCACCCATGAGGGCAACAGAATCACAGGACAGGGCAAACAGAAAGGTGAAAGCAGATCTGGAGGTAAAGATGAGGAGAAAAAATCCAAAAAGACTGGATTTTAAAACTTTGCATTTAGTTCCCTTTTAATAGAAAGCAATTCTTCTGCATATCAGACAGAAAACATGGACTACATTTTCAGGTCTAGCAATATTATTAAAGACTGAGAGAGAAGAATTTAGCTTTTTCCACTCCTAAAACTGCACTGACTATATTCCAGTTAATAGCATTTTTAAAAAGGAAAAATAATAAAAAAAAAAAAATCAAAGAAGAAGCTATTTTCAGTTCCTGAAACAAAAATATTAGATAGATGTTCCTCCCACTTAATCTGGAATGGAATCCACATCTCTTATGAGTCTCTGTCCAATCTCCTACTCAAAATACATCCTGTGTTCAGAAATGAAGTCAGGTGCCAAGCACTCTGAAATGTCTGTTTCTGAGGTTTTTTGTCTACACTTGCAAGCAGCAGAATCCTGATTTATGTCTTCATCTTCTCTCCAGAGAAACTTTTGCTTCTCCATAAGAACATGCAGACAGGTCACTGCATGATTTAAGAGACAGTATAGGCTGTCCACTCCAGGAGATGGGATCTGACCACAAGGGTATTTTGGCTTATATTCTTAAATCTGCCCAGCAAAGAGGAAGTGACTTAGATACCTAAAACATCAGCTGGCTCATTGACAGGCAGTGATGCTCAGGAACAATAATCTTGCACTGCAAGTTCTAATCCTCTTTTGAAGATTGACAATTGTTAATGAGATTTATTTTATGAACAGATAGAGACCAAAACATCAGCTTCTCTCTTTAGCAGATGATGAGGGATTTTCTTGGAAATTTTTTACACAATATCTATTAAGGAGATTTGAGGCTTTCATTCTCTCAGGAAATGAGGCAATGGTAGCAAAGTTTTTCTGTACAGGTGTTGGTTATTCAAATCAACCATGCTGTTGCAACATGTCACAAACACTAATTCACTTAATCTCATGCAGTCACATTTATAGATGTGGGAAGGTTTAACTGGTTTTAGATTCAGAAACACATGAAATTATTTTCAATTGAAGCCAATCTGTATATGCTTGCCCACACCGTGAATAGCAAAATAGGGGCTACAGTGCAGAATTACTAGCAGAAATATTATTGGCTATGCTCAACTAGATAAAAAAGGTCTTTTCTTAGTATTTCAGTCTACCATTTTTAAAAATAATACAAACTAGTGATAATTTGCTATTGGCAGTGTCACAAAAAGAAGATTTATTGGCTGATGTCCACTTGAGTTTGACTTGATTCAAGTTCAAGTCAGTAATGCCCTCATAGCCTTTTTTTGTGCAGCCTGACCCATGTCATAGTTGGTATGATCTCATCTTACTGTCACAATGATGATTGATCATTACAGGGGACCAGTTTTTCTCATCTTCAGAAAGAGAGGCTGAAAAGCAATGATAGGAACTGCTCTAACCTTCATGTTCATTCATCTGGTGAGCAGGCAGACAAAATCACCTCTGTAATCTAACAGAGAAAAGATCTTTGTGGTTTTAATCTATGCCTTTAGGTACTTCTACAAAATACATATCTATATTAACAACATTTTTCAACATGATTTTGAAAACAACCGAGGACAATTTCTTTGAAAGAATTAGAAAGAGCTCAATGCAGACACCTTTGTAGATGGTGGCTATTCCCTTCTACGCACATAAAAGTTCAGGAAGAGGAGAGAGAAACAGGAATTTTTGCCACTGAATGTCAACTGTCTCATCTATAAAGGCTCTACTTTGGTGTGTCAGAGACATCAAGTTATGTAAGGTACCTAAGCCTGCATTAGTTTGTTTGGTCTTACCCTTTTCTGGCTGCACCGCACAATCAGGAAGGTCTCAATGCTGTGCTCTTTCAGATAAGCATTGCGCTCCCCTCCGAAGCCCAGCTCCACCTCGTAGTCTCCATTGAGATAGTTCAGGGTTGCTTTTGTTATGTGGATGCGCCTTGAATGAGACAAAACACAAGCAAGTTTTGTAGACTCTGAAAAGTGATCACCTAAAAAGCCAGGTCCTGTCAGGGATGGGTTCCATGTACTGGACCAAACAAGCAAAAACCCCAATTGATTTAGCCATGCCACTACTCTTACACATTCAGTGTGGGAGTTTAATGGATAAACAAAACAACTTGGATGAAGCAACTTACCCAGCTTTGCCCCCTGCTTCCATGTGGTTGGCTAATGTGACATCGTTGGACCACACATCAAACTGCCACTTCCTGAGGCCCAGGACCCCGCAGTGAACTCTCCCACTGTGGATTCCGACCCTCATGTTGACATTCACGCCCGTAACCTCACGGACCAGCCTGAAAAGAGACATGGGGGAGAAGGGCCATTACTAACAACTGAATGGCTGCAGCCAGCAGCACAAACTTGCATCCAGAACACAAAAATCCGTAACGATCCATAAATTATTCACAGATACACATGGTACAGCTCATCCACATCAACAGGACAACAGAACAAAACTGGACGAGCTGTACTGCTCTTGGATGGCCAGGCTGGCCAAGAAGAGCCCCAATTAGAACGTGGAGCTCTTGGAGTAAATCCATGTACACTGAACTCAGGATCAAGTTGAGAACTCATAAAAAAATTATCTCTGGGGCAGTAAAAGGATTAAAGTGCTGGTCTCTGATTACCATACCAAAGCTGGACATAACCTGCCAGCACTCGGCCTCATTAAGAATAATAGCATGTTGCAAAGAGAAAAAGGAAATGATTTCAGAGATCTTAATTTGTCTGTATGGCACCAAGCATCAACTCTTCCACAGATGAAATATGATATGTGTGTGAAATACCCCACTGAAGCTGGAAAGCTGGAAAGCTTGAACAGGCCTTACAGCAGTAAAACCAGAGAACCAAATCTATTGCAGTCACTCCAAACAGACAGCTACAAATACTCAAGTTCTGAATGTAATGAGGTTTTGGATGCTCTGCTTACTCCCAAAAAGACTGCTGGAATACTTTGTGGATTTTCCCCTTTAGGGCAAAAGTTAACTTCATGAGCTGTTCACATGAGAAATATATTTAGAAGTGTGGGTAGGGAAAAGACTTGATGAGGCCTTCAGAACAACTCTGCTTCTCATTATTGCCAATCACATCATTCCCAGAATGTCCATGCTTCACAGGCAAATTCACCTTCATCATATACCACTGTCCCTTCCTTTGAGTAGTAAGTTCCTTGCAGCAAGGAAATACTTTATACCTTTATACTTTATATCAGATTTCAATCTCTTCAGTTTTCAGGTTCATCCACTCCTTTCTAGGTAACACCATCTGGATAGGTAAGTCCTCCCAACTCTCTAACATCAACACAGTCCTCATATTTATGCTTTAGTTATTAATGAAATTGAATGAATAAAGATAGACCAGTTCTGGACTCCAGTTCATTCCTAACAGTGTCCAAGATGACTTTTTGTTGAAACAGCTCCTATCCTCTTTGAGTTCCTTTCTCTTTATGATCCCTATCTTCAGTACCTACTCACTGAAGTGGCATTCATTATTTTATTAACAAGCAGCAGAGATTGTCTAGCAAGGACAGGAAGCTGATATGAGTAAGGTGTTACAGGCTTATGAACTGAAAGAGCTCCAACCACAACACTCGAGAAAGGAACAGGAGCTGGAATAATAAAAATATAGCTGCACCCATAAACCTGATAGAAACAACAAAGCTGCAGTTCCTCCCCGCACTGGGTGCTACAACCCCTCCTGCACCCCCTGCCAAGCCATGTCACTGACAAAGACCAAGGAACTTTTCTCAGTAGAGTCATTGATAACCAGCTGACTTTGTCCAGACTTTGCAGAAAACAAATAAGTTTGGTTATTCTTTACAGACAAATGAAATATCCTTTGTTACCTTCCTTTTTTTCAGCTCATTTATACCAGTGGTACAGTGAATACAATTTTCATGAAGTCTTTCCTATTTGGGGCAACACTCCCTGCTGTTATTAGACACAGATGAAATCAGCCTACAGGCAGGGCCCAGTGTTGGTGAAGTCTGCAATCAAATGTTCAGTAGTCATTTGTTACCTGCAATCAAATATTCAGTAGCTATTGGTTACCTTAATTGTGAAACCTCTTATCTTGGTGCTTAGGGGAGGAGGGAGGAAGAGGGAGAGCAGGGGTAGTGAGAACAGAATCACCTTCCAGACTTATTAAGAGATAAGACTGTTAAATGCATTCATTATACAGTGAGTGGGAAACAACTTTTAAAGGCTGCTGAAGAGCTATTTGTAAACAAACACTGAGTGCACCTCAGCTCTGTGTTTATTCCAAGTAAGGTGGGTTGCAGTTAATCAATGAAATCTAGATTTCCTGGTGTTATTCAGCTTATGGGGAATTACACAGCAACACATGAAGACCTCTGGATTTCATCAGACCAACAGTTGGGCAATGAACATAATATTCCGTGGGGCTGGTGGCTAAGGGTTGCTGCTTCTTGTGTTTGACAAGACCCTTTGTCACCTGCTACTTAATTGTATCTCACGTGGAAGAAATAGCATTCTTTCAAGGGCTACTGGAAATTAGTTACTTGCAATTCCTCTTATTTTGCACATTGCATGCAAACCCCAAAAGGAGACTGGTGCAAGGCAATGGAGTTTAAAACCAGGAAAGAAAAGGTAGAAAGTCCTGACAGTGTACACTGTGTACAAAGCAAGGGAATGCTGTTGCATGTTGTGCTTTGAATGGGGTCTCCTGGGTAAAAACACTGCTTTTCACCCTGTGTGTATTTGTGTTACGAAAATGAGGTTGAAAACTCTGGGGGTGTATTGATGTCCTTGCAGAAATTCAAATGGTTAAGGATGTACTGTACCCAGCTCAGCAAGGAGGTACCTCTAGATTTTACCAAGCTGAAAAGGAAACTCCATCAATTTACGACATGGAATAAGTGGAGAACTGCTGAGAAATCTTCTACTTCTATGTTGGTACCACTAATCCTTCAGAAGATGCTTTCAGAAAAAAAAAACAAAAGGGAAAGAGCGGGAGAGTCTGTGCAGCAGGGATGATGTAGATATCAAGGTCAGCTCAGCTACCATCCAAAACTGACTGAACTTTTCACTTAAACTTGCATACACTCAGGATGGCCAAATAATTCTTCCTTCTCCGAATTCTGAAAGACTGGCTTGTGAAAGCACATGTACAATGCAAACAATATTCAACACTGTCTGTAATCCCCCACATAATAAAACTAGATATGGGTCTCCAATTTGTTACTCTCTAAAGACAGGAATGGTCTGGACTAATATGGTTGCTAGTCTGCCCTCAGGAGCAGGCAAAGACTCACCACATCTTTTAAAAGAAAAAAATAGAGATGGGAAAGTAAATGGAAATAAAGGAAAAAGACCATGAATCTGTCCCAGTCTGTGCTACAGCAACTTCATGCTTTATTTCAATAATTAATTTAATTAAAGTAAGAAAGCCTTGAATGTGACCCTTTTGGCATAGGGACACATAGAAGAGGATTTGTTGAACTAGACAAGACAGACCTTAGCAGAGCAATTTTAAGGTGAGTAAAAAACTGTTTTAAAGACACATAAATGAATAATGCCTGAAATTTAATAAAGTTATTATTAATCCTCTGAATTCACAATTCTGCAATTCACTGGAATCCTCCTTTGGGAATGAGACTTCCAATAAGTACAGTAATCTTTGCCTTTCTCATCAAGAGGCTGAGCTCTGATATCCACATGACTGTATGGACACAAGTGTCTATTTTGCTGCTGTCAAACCTTAATGGCATTTTGGTTTTTTGTTCTAGCTGTTTTCCCTTTTTGCTGGCCGGAGTTCTCTGGTTTGGTTACCTTGATCCTAATGTTAAGAAGAACTAACAGGAAAGAGAATCTACTTGCATTTTTTTTGAGCTTCTCTATGGCGAATATGGTACTTACGAGATGGCCTCT
This sequence comes from Vidua macroura, assembly GCF_024509145.1. NCBI lineage: Eukaryota > Metazoa > Chordata > Aves > Passeriformes > Viduidae > Vidua > Vidua macroura. Next base: position 30,218,628 of record NC_071577.1, read on the forward strand.
ATCATATCCATTCCCATTTCAACACAGCAGTGTGCATGGTCAGCTCTTGCTTCTGGCAACCCAGACACACAGTAATAGCAATCACCCAGGATCTTGATCCGTAAACAGTGGTTCTCCTTAAAAAAAATAAGAATAATAAAGGAGAAAGAAGCATTCAGCTTATATTCATGCTTGCAATAGCTTGCCTTTTAGGGCAGTGAATATTTAAGAAATTCAGTGAACCAGCACAGTATGTCATTCTTGCAACAAGGGAATAAAAACAAGAGGAAACAAACTTATGATAGAAAACTTACAGCTGCAAGTTTATCGAATCTGGCAAAGAGCTCGTTCAGCGTCATGACCAGCTCCTGAGCAGTGCACTGGGAGGCCAGACTGGTGAAACCCTCTATGTCTGCAAACAGGATGCTTGGGAAAAGAGAGGGAAAAACAAAAAAAAAGTGTTACAAAATTTGTTGCTGATATTTGTGTAAGTATAAATTCCATAGTAGAAATCTGGGATGGGAAGGAATGTGGGGTGTCCCAGACCTACAGCAACAAGGAGATGAGCAGCTCTAATGCATGATACGATGCAGCCCCTACCCCACCTGCAGCACCCAGGAGCTCCTCCCAGCAAGGCTGCAAGCCCAAAATGACCAATGTGCTGCCAAATGACAATTGCAGACCTTGCCAGCTGAGGCCAGCTGTGACATAAGGATATCACACCACAGGTCCACCCAGGATGGACTGGGAAAGCCCTGTGAAAGCAGCCTGGACTGTTTTGAAAGCACAATTATTTGAATCACAAGTATTATTAATGACTCTCTGATTTCAGTGAATCAATATTAATGTTGTGCTGCAAGGACAACAGTGGGTTGTGGTTTTTGTTAAATTGCACAAAGATTCTGTCTCATTGATAATTGCAACATGGAAAATACTGACTTGCAATCAAACCCAGCCATTATGGCAAATTTAAAACTATTCAGTAAAACAAGCAGCAGACTTTATCTATATAGATCCAAGATAAAATGTAGACATGCACACACATTTATATAAATGGAAAATTCTTAAGTTCTACTTGTACATTGGAACATTTATCCCGTGGTTGATTTGTTCTTTGAAATTGATTATTGCCATCAAGATGTACTTGGAAAAGAAATTAAAAGTCTAAATAACAACCACTTTGGAATTGTTTCTTCTTTGTAAAATAAAACTCCAACATGTTTTAGGCAAATTGCAGAGGTATGTTTTCAATTGGAATTCCCTGCAATGCCTTCAGTCACAAAGCAAAACCAACAAAAATATTTTCACAAGCATTTTTTGCAAAAATCTCAAAACACATTTCAATTCTGGCATGCTTTTTTTATTTTCCTTCTACATTTCAACTCCAATAAATCACCAACCAAACATATTGCATTAAATACTTCTTTGTTAGTCCCACTGATGCTAAAACGTACAAGAAAAAACCAAGACAAATGTGGGGATGTCTGAATCAAAATATTGCCATTTTTAAACACTTGAGAAAACACACAAAAATAAATCAAGATTCCACGTATTTACAAATAAAAGTAAACCTCCTGAAGAAACACACTTGAAATCAAATGAAAGCTTAGACAAGTCTGTACGGCTCATAAGCAATTTAAGTATGTGCTAATATGTAATGTACAAATGGGAAATGTCTCCAGTTCTAGTGGCAGTAACAAAATATATCTTGTTGAAAGCACGTTCCTCCTCCAATACAGGGCAAATTGCAAATTACTCCTTTTTGAACATGTTCACACTCTGCAATATCCTTGTGTTAGAACAGGAGAAATCAATGTCAGCTGCTGCTCTGACATTCAGATAGCAAAGGGTGTATCTGAAAATACTACACAGGGATGCCCTGAGCCTTCTCCTCATGCCTAATAAATGTGGATAAATGACTGAGGTTGCTCCCTTCATTCCCCATTACGATCCTGCTAGATAAATGGATCAGACATTTCTAGAAGTGAAATGGTGGCAATATTTCAAGCACACAAATGAAGCAATCAGCAGAGCCCTATGGAGCTGTTCTACACACAGATTTGTGTTAGCTAACCAAGCACCTGAGTGCATTACAGCCAGCCAGCTGTGTGACCTGCTCTGCCACCAAACAGCCACACTGCTGAGCTATTAGCAGACACTCCCTGGGACACATGGGCTGCAGGGAATGGAAAACCTCATCAAGATATGGAAAGGACTGCATGTGAGATGGCAGAGGACAGAGCAGGTATCTGGGAACTGAAGAGGAGAGGACAGGCACACATTCATGCCAGTTGACTGGAGAAAGAACACGACACAAGAGTCAGAGAAAACAGTCCTTGACAACTGGAACCCAGCCTGAAGCCTCTGTCCTCTGCTCTCAGCAGGGTACACTGAAAGCCACTAAATCACATTTTACTCCTCTGCCCAATCTGTGCCCTCCACACACTCCAGCAGCAGACTCCAGGCAGGTTTCTCAGTCCCAGCCCTGCTAATGACCTGCAACGGAGGAACGGGGACTGAGGAACTTCTGTTCCTGCTGTTATTAGCCCTTGTAACCCTTAAATTCAGCCTGCTCCCTGTAAAATACCCAAAACCCCAGAAATTACTAGAAAAAGAGATGTCTCTTACAGCAGCCATCACGGAACAGCACATGATCCTCATCCTGTGTTTAGTCAGAGCTGTGATTTGAAAATGAAGCCTGTTATATCTATGTCCTTACACAGACAACACACAGAGTGAGATGTCTGAAGCACCTCCAGACCCTGCCAGTGCATCTTACCCAGACTAGCAGCCTTAGAGATTAAACACACAGATTCCACTACTTTTAACTCCTTACTCCACACTTCAGTCTTACATGTCAGACTACCCTTAGCAATGAAAAGATTTTATTGAAGGACCATGGTGTTGGTGATTGTGATGAGGGGCCCAACTCATGCCAACTCAGTCTTCAGAGGTCATGCCATTTCCTTGCTGGTGGGAGGACAATGCCAGTAACAGGCCTCCCTTGTGCCAAAATCTGCGCAAATGACAGTGGTCAAAAAAAGGTTAAAGGAAATAAATATTATAGCTATAAAATACTGTGAGATAAGTAAGGCAGTGGTTTAGCAGTACTGTTAGCTGGAGTAGATTAGAAGGGATTGACCACACAATCTGCAGCCTGGACATCAGCAGCTATTATCAGCCCTGAATTGCAGTCCCTTCGTCTGGGAGGCTATTGCTTTGTGGAAAAACCAGTTTAGCATGTAATTAAAATGTTGTAATGGTATCAGAGTTCTTGATATATTTTCCACTCCATCACTGTCTCCAGATTTACCATCTGATTGGGTTTTGTCCAGCAGTAACTAGGGTATGACCTCAAAAAATACAGAAAATGGTTTATTTCTGGGAAAGACAGGGAAGAAAAGAGGAGTTATCATTAATTTTATATGTATTTTTAAATTCTTTCTGTTTTATTTTGGTTGAAAAGTACCACAAATTGTGTTTTAGGGTAGAGGTGAATACTTTCCTAAGCTCCTATTTCAGTTCCTATTTCCAGCAAGGACTGGCTCAAGATTTCATAGCTGTACAAGGCAAGCTCAGTTTTGTGCCTGTTGCCCTATGTGTCTCATGATACTGACAGGAAAAAAGGACGAAAAAAAGCCTAATGGATGGATCCTGCCATCCTCCCCTCTGCTTAGGGATCAGCCTGACACCTGCCTGGTCTCACCCAAGCCCCAGGCAGGGGAACAGGAAAGGCAGATACAGGGACTTGAAGAACCCATAGCTGCTGGCTCCTATGGATTCCACCATGTCTGAAGGGCAGCACAGGGCAGGCTGGGCTCACAGCTCCAGCTGCTGCTGCCATGGCAATGCCAGCCTCTGCCTGAGCTTGGCTCTTCCCAAAACCACCAGGACACAGTGGACTGCAAGGCCTCCATGAGCAGGACGTCTGGGTGCTCTGTGCACAGTGCTTCACAGAACTGCAAAGGCAGACTGAGCTGAAATGGAGGGAGGCACAGCCAGGATGCAGAGACAAGAGGAGAAAATTCCCATCCTGCTAAGTTCAGCTTTCCCATTTTTTTTGGTCTGTAATGCATTCACACAACAGTTAACATACACCTGGACAAGCAGCTCTGGAACCAGCAGGAGCCTCAGTGCAACATCCCAGAGACCAGCTCAGGTCCATCCCACTGCACCTGGAGTCCTACCACTGCAGGTCCTTTAAAACTATCTCCTGTAAGTCAGGTGATCCTTGCACTACTGATGCACCCTGAGGCAGAAGCATCACAGGATCTTTGGGATGGCAAAAGATGGCAAAGGAGCACTTTCTTTGCAAGTGTGCAGGAAGGGGAGAGATTTGGCAGAAAGCAAAGAACATAAGGAGTAAGAAGAGCTAAGGACAAGGTGGGAAGCAGGAATCCACAAGACGTTTAAAAACCACACACATCTACAGGGAATGATTTTGCAATGCAGACTTAAACGTCTGGAGCTAATACAGTTATTAAAGGAGGGACACGACACAAGTTTCCCTGCGAATGCAGGATTATTCAAAATGCTAAATTAAATCATGAGTGCTTGTAATGTAAAAACAAAAAAACCCAGTCATGTTCTATTTCAAGCCATGTGCGTGCCATGCACGCCAGCCACAACATAAATCAAGCAAGGCAAGAAACACAAACCCTATCACCATCACAACGGTAATGCCAGTCATGAATATAAACACCATGTGTTGCTGGAAACCAAACGCCACAGGCACTGCATGGGAAACAGAACAAAACCCCAGACTCGGTGAGCTTTAATGGCTTATAATAACTGCAAAGTGCTTTTGACTGCATCTGAACCAAGGTATTTTACCACAATGAACACTACCTACAAGAGAAGAAAGAGTTCATGTGCCATGATAAAATAATCATTGTCCACTAGGAACAAGCATTCACGAGCAATGGTGTAACAAGAATGCCACTGACTTTAGACACAGTCTGCCCTTGTCAGTCTCACTAAGATAATGGGTGAGGACAGGGTCTCAGGGTGCTACAACACCGTCCACTGCAATTGGTGTTGCATGTCATTGAGTCATACTGTGAAAAAGGAAGAACAAAGAAAAAGGATGGACCAGGATGAAGCTAACAAAACTCTCACTTGAAAGGCTGGGTCAAGCTCTTTACACCAAAGTAGGCTTTCAGAGAACCACAGTAACGGTGAAGTTGGAAGGGACCTCTGGAGGTCATCTTGTCTAACCCTCTGCTCAAGCAGGGCCACCTAGAGATGGTTACCCAAGATCATGTTCAGATGTCTTTTGAATATCTCCAAGGAGGGAGCATCTCCTCAGCATTTTGGTAAATGAGTCAATTTTTGCACTTGGATGTCTGTTTAAAATGCACTGTAGGCCCAGAATTATTTTCCAGCCCCAGTGGCATAAACATAGTATTAAGTTCATCTAGAAGTTCCTGAAATAGTCAAGACATCAGGATATATCCAATCTCTCCTTCCTAGCTATAGCTACTTGGGGATGGGATGGCACGGAGATCCTCTGTGTCTTCTACTCACCCTGTGCACAAAATAGGATTCCAGCTTCCAGAAACACTGAGAACATCTCATCATGCTCTTTCCCTGCTGAATTTGACAGCAGCAACAACAAAAGGACAAACCAAAACAAGCTGAGGACAAGTTCACAGCAGTGCCACAGTGACCATGGCTAGGCGGCAGCGTGTCTGGGAAAAGCAGCACTAATGTGAACAAGGGCAAATTCCACCTAGGGAGGGTGAAGGGGCCCACACAGATCCTTCTGCTGAGTGGCAGCTCAGGGACCACTCCAGCAAGCTGCTTATGGACCATCTCAGGTCTCAACAGCATGTCAGCCTTGCTCTCTTGGGATGTCTGTGTGACAGGCTAAAGACACAGCCTTAGCGATGCAAAAAATGTTCTCCAGAACAGCAGGACATCAGACAGACCAGAGGTTAAAATCTTTCCTTTTCCTACAGTCATGGGAAAAAACCAAACAAAACAGTAAAAAGATACATGCTCTATCCTAAACTTATATGGTCATTTTGCAGAAGATCTATTTAGTATTGGAAATCACCTATTGTTTAAAATGAGCCCTAGGACTGCTGTGACACATGAGCTGGCACAGCTCCCCCTTGGAAAGGAGGACTCAGTCTTGCACCATGTTCCACCTTGAGGTCATTCATGCTGGCTCCCACTTGCTCAAGAGGGTGAGAAGGCACAAATGTACACAAATGTTGTGATAAGCAAAGGAGTACTGGTGAGAGAGAGAAAAACACGAAGTAGGAGGAAATACACAAAAAACCCCTACAAAACCAGAACTCTTTGTGAGCCTTTTCACCCTTTTCTTTACAACAAAAGGCAGAAAAAGCCTCCCTCCCATCCCTCTTCAAAGTTACCAAAAATGTAAACCAAACTCACATGACATATTTGAAAACTTCACTCTGCAAACCCCTACTGAGTGACTCTGGTGGCAGCAAAAACCAACAAAGGAGCAGGAGTGCAGATGGCTCCGGGAGACACTGGTGGCAACGTGCAGACTGCCATCCACAGCCACTGCATGATGACAGCCAGGCTCATTGCAAAGACACAAACTGCAGAGCCCTGCTTTGACTTGATTTTCCCATGTTTGCTCTCAGGTGTGTGCTACTGGAGGTCAGAGCTGCCTGAGGGGCTGATCTGGGAGATGCACATCTCCAGCACAAACATGCCACATTTGTGGCTGCAGGTCTGTCTGCATTAGCAGGGCTGGGAATGCCCTATGGAAAGGGTCTGGCCCTGCTGATGCTCAGGAGCTGCTGAGAAAAATGGCACCATACTGTCCATCATGGTCAGTGCTCCTCACCTCAGTGCCTGTGCTCTGTCCCTCACTGACAGCACAGGAAAGGAGAAGAAATTTAGATCCTGAAATCACTAACCAGAAGGGGAAAATGCACCAGTCATGCAAAGAAAAGTTTTTCCATGACCTCCCTAGGTTTGTAGTTTACAAACATGAGTAGCATCCCCAGTTACTGGAACTTAGCTATAGCTAGGCAACATCAGTACTCCTTTTTTTATTTTAAGTATTAGAAACTTGCTATCCTCTCCTTCTAAACATTTTAAGTTACAAGATTTTCCTATTTCAGCAAACTATATTTAACCAGATTGATTTTTCACTGGAAACAGGAGTAATAAATAGTCTTTTGGGAAGAAAAGCTACTTGAGGAAGGCAAAACCAAATAAAAATAGATATGCAGTAGCTACCAGGCAAACTATAGGTGTGACACACTAGAGATGGCTTTGAGATGAGTGAAAGGAATTTTAATTCTCTATCACTGCCAGCTGAATTAAATGCTTCTGTCTGTCAAACCTAAAAAGGAGATCCAACCATTCTAAATAAGACTTTGTGTTATTAAGACTTTTTTCATTTATCTAAGAAGGGACTGATGGGAATGCCATTTTTTTTTCCAATTGTTCTGGTCAGGGGGAAAAATCCATGTAAATGCAAAAGATGCCAAATCCATTCCATCTCCAAGTTTAAGAGGGCAAAGCTGAATGATAGGGCCTTTTGCAGGAAGGAACCATGCACAGTGCTGACCCCAACCATGTCCCTTTGCTGTGGCTCTGAGCAAGCCCAAACCCACCCAGCTCTGCCTGACCAGTGCAAAAGAGCTGGTAGGTCTGTCCAAACTGGAGTTAAATCCAGCCCACACCAAATACCAGATTCACTTTTGTTCCATAGGACAGCCTGAAATCCAGAACTGCATGTAAAACAGAAAGGAAAAGCCATATTCTGGTTTTCAAACTTCAGGTGTGCTTTGTCCTTTGAGCATTACTGCAGTTTGTTTTCTGAGATTGGAGCAGTCTCTGATATGAAAATCCTGCTGTAAACCAATAAGTAGGGCAACAGAGCTAAGAGAATTCTGAAAAAAGGGACCAACACAGTTGTAATTCTGTTCAGGGCAGGAAGGCACTATTACTTCCTGCCTTCTCTTTGAGACAATACCTTGCAAAATTGACTGAAGCTATAGAAGCAGCACAGTAGGAAAGAGAAACAACTAAAAATTTAAGCATTAAAGCAAAAGAAAACCTGTTGCAAAGAGACTGTGTGCCAGCAATCCATCAGTTGTCAGAGATGGCAAAGAGAGTAATATATTTTGTCACAGTTAACAGTTTCACAAGTATATCCTGGCTCAGGCACATGGCATAGAGATGAAATTGCTTCTAATCAGGTTTGTGATGCTTTCTGTTATATATTGCTCAGGTCTTTGTATTTGATGGAGAAAGAATGAGCTCTTCATAGCTGTGAAAACTGCCTTCAGTCTGTTCTTCTCTGGTATCATGGATATTCAGGCTGACAATGATGCTTTTGTACTCCCTGACCAAAAAGCTGCAGTGATTCTGCACGCAGCCATCACTTCAATCCAACCTTACTTCTTTGCTCTTTCCCCGTGTTCTGTCCTTTTGGGATTTATTTACTTTGTCATTTCAGCAAGTCAGGGTTTTCCCTCTGGAAAGTCACTACATAATGAAAACATTACATTAGTATATAAATGTCATAATTTGAAACATTAAGGAGAAGTTGTGCCTCTCCCAAAGTGGGTAGGTAACAAAATACACAGACTCCCAACGGATCAGCTGAGAAGGAACAAGTGATGTGGTGTTCTGTGTACACTATTTCCATGGGTAGCTTATTAGATCAATAATACAAAGTGGCCATTTGGTGGGAAAACAGTGCTGAAGAACATGAACATGAGTCTTCCTGCCCTTTTTGGAACACTCAGCATGAGTGGACTTGCTGCCCCCTCACTTCTATACTTTAAAATGTAGTTGAGCAGTTGTGTTTTTAAAATTACACTGATGAAACTGTAAAGAGAAATGGGCCCAGAGTATTCAAAGACACTTAACTGTGCACACTTTTAATGGTCACTTTTCTGAGAAACACCAATGAACATCATTGGAGAGGAACTGTAAAATGAAGACATAATTCTTCGTCAGGTATTTTGAAAGTTAAAATGGCTGCCCAAAGAAAATGGTACAGTTCATTAACTGAGGGATCAATGTTATTTGATTAATAAACAAACCTGATAATAAATTTAATAATAAACCACATTCATGTTTTCAGTGACAAGGGAGATTGGCTGCAATGTCAGAATCAAATGAAAAGGAAAAAATCCTGCAGGAAATTGAACTTGTTATCTGGTTGTTGTACGCTGCATTAGTTTTCCTTACCTGATAAGAACCAGTAATGAATAGATACCCTCAACTCACAGCTATAGTCTCCCAACTTTATAAGAACTATAATTTAACACTAAGGGTTTTTTTCCCTTTTCAAGATGTCACCTACCATCACATCTGAATTGACCAGTGGCACTTGGGTTGATAACTATCTTTGGTTCCCTTTGGTGACACAGAAAACTCTAGCTTCCATGGAGAAACAAGGTAAATATAATGGCATTCTGTACAATTGGTATCAGCAGTAAAACCACTCCTCCTCAGAAGGCAGTTCAGGTGAGTTACTGCATAAGGATTTCTATGCAAAGATGGTCCTTGAACAGGGAATATGAAATTCCATGCATCTCTTCAGCCCCTAACATATCTCATATTCCAATACTTGGCACATTTCCATGATTTCATAGAGAGCAAGCAGTGACACTGAGCAACTGTTAAAATGCCACTGGTGCTAGAAAAGCAACAACACACTATTTTCTAGAGAGTGCAGTATGGTATATACATAAAATACAGAAAGATGCTCAAGGTGACATGGGAAAACCCTGGCAAAGCAGGAATATGAATCCTGGCCTCCTAAGCCCAGGAAACATCCACACAAACCCTACTCCTGACATGCTGGGGCAGGAGCCATGGTGAAGACAGGTCTGCTCACTGCATATGTAAGTCTCTCTAACTTTCCCCTAAAATCCCCTGATTTTGCACTCAGTGGTTTCTTCTCATAATGAAGCAGACATATAATTTTAACTTGATTTCAAGAGAATTACTGTAATTGCCACCAACAGCATAATAGATCTGCATATAAAGAAATGGCTTTTCTCTTGCCTTTTCCATTGGAAAAATTAATTTCTGTGTTAATGCATTAAGATATTTCACTAAGCCATTTGCTTGCTACTCTCAATATTCACTAAATATTATTACAAAATGTAGCTCCTGCAAACAGCTATTAGTTTGCCAGTGTTCTAATATCAATAAAATCAGTAGAATCTGACCAGGTCTTTTCTACAGCATAGAAAGCCACCTTGGAGACCACTTAAAACATATAATATGGTAATGTGTCTCATAGCATAAAAATAAGAGGAAAGTTGCTTTCTACATCTATGCAAAACCAGCCTAGCTAATTTCTGTTTACTTTCTATGCCACCGCAGTAGCAGCAGTTTTGGTTTTCACAAAGCTGCATGGAATGGAATTTAAGTGCCAGGGAGGACACATGCCCATGTGAAATCTAACACAGCTGGCAATAAAATTGTGGCTAACGAGTCACAGGACAGACAGGTTGGGACTTTCCCTGCTGAGGATCTGGGGAATCCAGAGCTGAATTCACTTACAGAGAAGGAAGGAGTTTGAACAAACTGCCTCAAGTGAAATGTCATTTAGAATATCCATGTTAACAGCCACACTGATCCTGTCCCCAGCACTGACACATTCAGGTTTCTAACAGGGATTAGAATGATTTGCTCCTCCAGACAGGAGTAGCCATGACTGTGGTGAAATGTTTCTCAAACAACACATCTGTGTTCTCCCTGGGCTCTGTGCTGTAGCTGATGTGGCACAAGGTCCCAGTGTGAGCAGGGCCCAGGGGCTGTCAGGCAGATCTGGAGCAGTGCAGAGGGCAGTGGAAGGAAACGGAGCATGAAAACGGAACACAAACCCTAAAGGTCTTTGAACACTCTGGAACTTGAAAGATGCTCACTAAGGCGAAGTGCAGCTGTGGTATTTGGTGCTTGTATGGCTGGGTTAAGTGCTCCTGCAGTTCAGATATCAGGAGATGATTCCCCATTCCTAGGCACCAAGCCACTCTCCGGAAGCCTGAAAATGCTTAGCACAGCTCCTCTGTTTCTGAAATACCACAATAAACAAACTTGCAAAAGTGCTGGATTCTAATAGCCACTGCACAGAAAGAAAGCAAGCGGGGAGAGCGGGGGGAAGCGCAGCAGCCCACACAACATTAAATGCTGGTAGGCTCAGTGCTAAATAGCAGATGATTCTTACTGAATAACTGCCCTAGATTTTGCAAACAATACAGGGAACAAAAATAGAAACCCATTTACATATTGCTGTTAATAACTTTATTTATAGTGTCACAGCTAGAGCACAGTAACTGCAGCCATGGCTTAACTTGAAAGCCATTCACTGTGGAAGAGTCAGACAGATACTGTTTTCTCAATCCTTATGCAACTGAAAAAAAATCCTGCTAACAACATCCAGTCACCAGAATTCTTGTAAGCAGAATCAGAAAATAAGTTAACAGCAGCCAAAGCCAAATGCAAATCATCCCCAGGATCCTCTTGGCTTCTGCACCTTCTGGCTACCTAGGACATGCTGTGGTTAACCAAAGACCACCAGGGCTAGAAACTCTGGCAAGTAATTTTTCACTTCAGTCTGAGCGTCGTGATAGCACCTTACAGGAATATTTGACTGTTGTTTAATTTATTTACTTGGTTGTTATTTGTTTGTTTGAATTAAGAGGTACAGACAGGGCTCAGACTAAGTCAGCAGCTACAATAAGAAACAGTATGTGTCCAGCATTAAAGAGAATCCCTCCCACATGCATGCTGCCATCTACATGACTGTAGCCAAATCTTACCTGGGAGCCAAGATTCCTGCCAGCTAAAACACCACTGGCCTGACACAAAAAACTGGCATATCTTTAAGGTACAGCAACATACACAGAAATTTGTATCCTTGATTCCAGAGTATTTTGCAAATGCCTTGCTATTTATAAGTAAATGGAGCAAAATTGAAAGCAAGAAAACCATCTCCTGAGACCCATCACCCAAGATGTGAGAAAACATGGATCTAATTTTCCCTCTGCTTGAATCCAGCCTGAACTGGACAACTGGCTATTTTGGATTGGGAACAGGGGTGCCCTCAGGACCTCGTTCTGCAGCTGCTCATTACATATAAAATACTCAGAATAATTAGAGGCAGAGACAGCGAGTGCTCCACTCTGCCCTGCTGATTGTGGTGCATGCTGTGACATGGGACAGTGGGATTCAAGCTGCTGCTCCGGGGTTTGATTCTTTTATATAGAAAAATGAAACAGAATTAACAAAAGAGAATGAGGATGCCTTCTTCATTTATGGCCTCTCCTAGGAGACGTGACCTCAAACGCCCTCTGGTACATGGGAAAACTGAATTCAGATTACCTACCCTGGCACGTGGGCTCCCAATGAGCATGGTGTGCCTCATCACCTGTCCTCTTCAGGTCTTCACTACCTCTGAGTTGTACTTTCTGCCACATGGAATGCCAACTGAATTATTAATTCTCTGAGTTTCCACTTTAGTGAGGAACAGAAAGATGCCCCTTTGGCCCAGCAGCCCAACCATGCCCTGCTTGCTCCCCTGCAGGTACAGACAGTGCCCATGAGAATGCCCAGCACAGACTGTGCGTGTGTGTGTGTGTGTGTGTGTGTGTGTGTGTGTTGTGCACACTCCCTGCTGCTTCCTTAGACACACTTCCTCAGAGCTTTCAAGACATGGTCATCAGGACATTTCTGCTATAGGAGCCAAGAATTTCTGAACTCTGATAAACCTCACTACCAAGTCAAATTAAAGAACTCACTGCCTGTCTCAGGTTTTAGCTTTTCAGACAAGATACCATTTTCAGTTTACTTCTTCCCCCACTGCATACTTTCAAGGAAAAGCAGTTCAGCAGGTAAGCTACACCTGCAATTTCAATGTCCCTGGGATTTGCAAGAAATTTGTAATCACTTCAAATTTCAACAACAAAATTTTACTCAGTTTGCAGCTGAAAATTATAAAGAATACTGGATAGTATGATCAGAATATCACTTAGAATTTACACTCTGTAACACAACTTTGTCTCTACATGAGACCTGTCATCCTAAACTGTGACCCGATGGCCACTATTCTACAGAAGGGAAGAACCGTAGAGAAAAAAGGCAAGGATGTGAGGTTTTTTCTTATTTTTAATTGAAACAAAGTAGAACTACTAAATGAAAAGGCCTCTTTTTCTCTTGCTTGGAAAGAAAATTAATCTCACAAAGGGGCTTACAGTAGTTTTGAATGCAATCCAGAACAAAAGGTTCCAAATGAAACAGAATAATTATACTTTTATGGATCAGCTCTTGGCATTTGTTGAAGCCTGATCTGTAACTGCAATGCTCAAGTTCCCCTGAGCAGAAGCCAAAGTTTTGTTTGTTTTGTTCTACAAATTGATTCTTATTAGCTCATTCTTTGGAAACAGCCAAGGCACAAAGCAGTGGTGCATTGGTGTGCATGTTCCTGGGAATGGAGGCTCTCCACCAGCACTGCTATGGCACATAACTGTCCACATCTACGCCTGCTTGCATTTGGTTTCCATTGCCCTTTCTTTTTTCCCCCCAGACATCCTAAAAATTGGTAAATTTGCTCCTTTCTTTCCAAGGTTTTTTTTGTCTGCCCTGTATTTTTTGCTTACCTCTCCTCCCCACTAATATCCCATCAGCTCTGTGACACAAGTTCTCTTAGTTCGTTCAAGGTCCAGGGAGTTACAAAGCACTTTTCTGAATTGCTGCTTCATTCAGCACTGCTGGTCTGCCAGGCCTTGGAGATAACAGAAATTAAGTAGCTGTGAGAAGAAGGAGGGTTGTCCTAGTAACCCTCTATTAGCAGCATTCCCCACAGTGAGCAGGAATGGAGCCAGTGCGTGATCACACTCTGCAAAGGATCATGCTTAAATGAAAAAACCTACTCAAAACACCACCACCAAAAAACCCAAATCAATGAGCTGACACTGGTGGATCAGACTGTCACTACTGTAACTCTGCTGGGAAAATTCCCCACTGCTTCCTACCTGCACCTTCCTCTTCATGTGAGAGGGCAAGTTGTGCTTTCAGGTGCATTGCACAGCTGCTGCTGGGACAAACAGGTATTTACAGCTGATCTTACAACTCAACAAAGCCCTGGTTACCCAGCCTTCTGCATGCCACTTACTGGGGGGGATCTGTGCAACAGGAGGCGAGGAGAGAATATTTTCCTGATAGTCACACAGATCCAAGTTTTATAAATAAATTTATAAATAGCACGCCAGGTTTTTCATCTTGGGGGTCGATTCTATAGAACTGCAGATGAGGAAGTTGATTTTGAATGTTGATTTTGAATCCTATATGTTTAAGGCATCCGTTTAAGAGGCTGATTCATAAAACAGACATGGTTACTGGTCCAGAATGTCCTTAGATTTTCTCAGTGCCTTTGAGAGCCTCAAATATTTGCCAAAATCACAGGCAGCAACCACAAAGAGCTCTGCTGGTCATGGTATCAAGGAAGATGACACCTATAGTGCTATATTTTGGTTGCTTTTTAAACAGCATCACACAGACACCTTCCAATCTCTGAAAGCTACCTGCAAACTTCCAAGTCCCCAGAATCTACACAGTTTTACAAATTCTTATTCCCACAATTTAAAAGTATGTGCATCCTTCTTGGGCTTTGTAACAAAAACACAAATGGGCACAGAAAAATCTCAGTTTTCTAAAAAGAGCACTTCTATCATTCCACAAGGGCAATGCCATGTTATTGGGATGTGTGTGATGAAATTAATTAAACCTTTGGTGTTTTGCCTCCTTTGCTCTTTTGTGCAGTCCTCTGGTGCTCCTCATTTCTGTCAGTTCTGTTTCTGAAGTGACCTGTTCTTAACTTGGTTTCTTACAAAAACCCCACTTAAAGAATTTTGCAGACTGCACAACCTCTCCCCAACTTTTTCACCACTTAGCATAAAATAAAGTTAATAAAAAAGAGAAAGTTTAGAAACTACACTATGACTTTCATTTACTGGAGGACACAGACTCAAGTTAGCAGTGGTACTAACTTGAATCACAGGATGCCAGACCACTTGAGAGCTCTTCTCCATTAATTGGTTCCAGCTTTTGTCTCTTCTTCATTATTTATCCACTGTCCAAATTATATATACACCAGTAGGAACAGATGCACAAATTAGCAGCAATTGTTGAGGGATATAAATATAGTATAAGAGAAGTTAATCCATCCCCATCCAGAACTGTGCCTCTGTTTTATAGCTTCTGTAAGAGAGCTTCAAATAGTTTTGCAAAGTTCCCTGCATTACAGAACAAAAAGTTTAACTAATTTTTGCTTTTCAGTCATTATCATCTAGGGAGGAAGCAAAAAGGTGGGATGATGATTTTAATAAAAACCTCTTCAAATGTTATATAAACTGAGTGTTCTTAAAACCACTTTGCATGTTAACTACATGACAAAGCAGTTCATCAACTGAAATCTCACGAAGTCTTTACAGGAGAAAAGCAACTCTGTAAAAGCAGGTCTTCACAAAAACTTCACAAAAGTTTTGTTCATAGAATACTCAATTTTTCTTGTCAAGGTTACTCCAGAGTACAGAGGACTGGGAGAGAATCAGCTAAATAAATGCAATTTGATGCTTTTTTTTAAACTATAAATTTGATACATTTGTTTTTATCAGACCAATCAGCAGTCATACATTTTTTTTTAAAATCAATTTCTTCTTAGTACTACTGAAGAAAAAAGAGAATCCAAATAACCTTGATGAATTAAAATTCTGCTCTGTGAACTTCTACAGGCACCTTCATTATTCTCTCCAAATTACTCTTCACAGTATTTCATCATTAAAACATCTAACAGTCCTCAATCCATCACCCTGTGAACTTCACAGGCCCTTGTGTACACTCAGAATAGCAGGGTGTGAATTATACATCACAGGCCCTTCCTGATTGCTGCTGGCTTGCTGGTGGCTGCAGATCTGCAGTCACCTGGCAGGCTGCACTGCTGGGAGGTTCTCCTGATTCCAGCACACGTGTTCAGGGAGTGCATGCAGCGGGGTGCCTTGCAGCCAGTTATTTATCTGCCTTGTTCTGCAGAGGGTACAAGGCTTGCTCACGGCCCTGAAGACACCAGAGGCTCCCAGCAGGGGCCAAGATCACAATATATTCCCAGTTCAAAGAGGAAGATCACAGAGCAAATGAATACTTAAATGAGTTAGCACGTATTTGTTCTTAAACGTTGCTGTGCACACACACAAAGAGGTGCACAAAGAGGTAGATTTGCTAAAATATGTAAAACTGCTGTCTTTTTTGGCTTTAAAGTTTTCATGGCTGAACCATCAATACATTTATTATTGAGAGGCAGTGATCCTGGGTTGAAACATCCCCTGTAATATTAACACCCATACTTAGTGCACAGCTTTGAGGTCAACTCCAGCTGTACCAAGGCTGCAAAGTAAGTGAATTTCTTTACTTGTGAATTTTAGCATGAATGACAACCTCCAAAAGACAAGTGATTTCTCCTCTCAAAAACAACAGATTGATTAGGAAGAGACAAGTGATTAGTGGTGGTAAGAGCAGAATATTTCACCTTCATCCACAGGTGAAACCTACTTCTGCACTTCCTAAACTTATTGCTAACTTGAAAGAAAAAAGAAAGATCTGCAACATTAAAAAGCAAAGATTCACATCTGCCAGGAATTGGTGCAACTCCCAAGAGCTGGCTCTTGACAGAGAGAGTTCCTGCTTAGGTAAAATTCACTGCTATAATTTGGGGAAAGACGTGGGCAGGCTCATTTCCCTCCTACTCACTTTTCTCATCCTACAGCTTCAACCAGAAGTTACAGCAATTAAATGCTCTAAACTCACATGAAACCCACAGTTACCCCCCACCTACAGGCAAAAATAACTTTTTACTGCTCGTGGGCACATGCTTCGAATAAAGAAAAGGAGGGAGAGGTCTTGCCAAGCCTTGATTCTGAGAAACAACCAATCAACCCATCAACACACTTTGGAGGAAATCAGAGCTCAGGGACTGGCACAGAGAGCAGCAGCAAAGATGCAAAACATGGGTAAAAGTGGCTCTTGGGCTTTCTCCTTCTTAATGCTTGTCTTCCTTGTTTTTAAACAGAAACCATCAATTTTCATTCTGCCACCCCACAGAAAGGAGAGAAGACAAGGAGGAAGATGGATTATACAGTAAATATTAAAAAAAGTTACTGCTTCTGCCCTTTCCTGGCAATGAGGCCTTCCACAGAAATTAAAGCTACACAAACTTTGGCTGAGATGAGGGACTGTGTAATATTTGAAAATATCCCTGCCAGAACTGTCTGAAATTTATACCTGCCATAATGTAACTTTATTTATTAAGGAGCATAAGTCCTTCACCACCAATCCTGTGTGTGAGGACAGTGGGAGAAGGGAAGAAAAAGATGTTTGCTTAGTTGAATTTTTCCTCAAATATCATAGTTCACAATTCCATAGAACTTTGCAACTTGGAAATTTAAAAAACATCATAAGCAACTACTTAGGCATCACACACCTAAAAGGTGAAGAGGTTAAGTTGACACAGCTGGTCTGAATACCCTGACACTCAGCCAAATTACCATTTGGTAATTTTTAAGGGGAGAACTTTTTGGTGTTAGAATGTCATTAAATCAGAAGACGAGTTACAAATGCTTTTCATTTAAAAAGCTGAAAGCAAATGGTCTTGCTTCATTTCTGCAAATGGTTTAGTTCAAGTTGACAAGAAGTTTAAGAAACTCTGAAAGCAGGTTAATGCTGTTGAGTACATGATTCATAAGAATTATGTGAAGGGGTGAAGAGAGGAAACTGTCACTTTTACTGCATTTGGATGCCAGCCCTAAAATAAGCTTCTTGAAACAGTTCATTAAAGGAATTTCAATGACAAAGCCAACCTTTATCCATTCACAGAGGACTTCAAGCCTCCTTTTATAGCACAGAGATTACTATATTTGGCCAAACCTAGATAACATTAAAGCCATTATCACTGCAGTGAGACACTATAAATAGCAACAGTAATGTAAAACACTTAAAATTCTGTCTGGGAAGCATGATAGATAAACAAAATTATCTATGCATAATTTAGGGCTTGTCTATGAGACATAATCTCATTCATGATAACATGAACAAATTTAGTTACATAATTCACCTTGTTGTTTACCCAAAATTACTTGCATAGTCTTGGGAACTCCTTTCCTGATTGCTTTTGACAATAGACTTTATATTTAACACACACACATATGTGGGAAAGGTCAAATCATGCTCTGAGGTTCTGGATTTGTCAAAGTTAATTCTCATTCAATAAATCAGGACAGGAAAATATTTCATTCTCTGTTTAAAGGTTCTGTTCATGCAAATTGAAAAAGAGTGTATTAACCTCAAACATTTGCATCTTTGTTTTGTCACCACGCTAAAATTTTCAGAAGAACATGATCCTGAAACAAATTTTGCTGCCAAAAATTACAGGAAATTATATTTTCATTGTGGATAAATTAGTCTCTGAACTTTACTTTCCATAACAATAATCAGGAGATTATGAACTCATTTGCAGGAAGTCCAGATAAAAAGATTTGCTCAAAAAAGATTGTCTCTTACCCATTGAGGTCAAAAGGACCACAGTTATTTACATTTAAAAAATCATCTTTCCCTTTCGGAGAGACAGCCCACCCTCTAAGGGAAGCGTACCACAGTAAGCAATGTCATAGCAGAACTGCTCCTTATTGAAGGATCATGACTATGCTTTACAGACTTTCTGCTGGTACTTGAGGATGATCTCTTCTACATAGGTTTAAATTGACTTCTTTTTTTCTTAAAAAAACAGAAAAGAAAAAAAAAAAAAGTGTGTAACCTATATTTCTAAAAAAAAAACAAACAAAAAACCAAAAAAAAAAAAAAAAAAAAAAAACCTACCAAAAAACCTGAACCATGTAACCTAGCATCTAAAACTAATCATATAAAAACAGAACTGTAAAGTTAAGGACACTTCATTTTTAAACTAGAAAAGAAAGCCTACACACATTAACTTCACATAATTTTAGATTAATGTTTTCTGCTGGTAGAGTGGTTTGGGTTTGGTTTTTAATTAAAATTAGAGGTGGTCCCAAAAGCCCAGACCCAATCATCCCTGAAAATTAAAATATTTAATCTTGTCTGGAAGAGAATTTAGTAAGCCACTTCTCCCACACAAAATGTCAAACCAGGCTAAGTGCACAAGGCTGTGCTCTGGTGCCTCGTGAGTTCAAAGGACCCAAGTTAAAGACATCTGGATGGAAACCTCCAGAGCCTCATAAGTTCCATGTTGACAGTGGGTTTGGAAAGCAACCTCACTCTGAAGATCCAGTAAAAATCAAGATGTCGAGTTCCAAGCTTTAAGATGACAATCAAACTTATAAATTAATAGTTAACAAAAATTCCCATCCATTATACTTTCGTTTAAAATCTGCCTTTATACACAATCTTGGAGAATGGGGGAGAAAAGAATCACTGAATAGAGCTGATGGAGAAGGAAAACCCACAGCTCTTTGCAAACACACAGACCTTCCCACTCCTCTGAACTGCAGAGGAAATGCTCCTGCTGATAAATCATCAACAGGAAGCCAGATTCAATGGCTGGGCACAGCACCCTTGCACTGACTTCACATACTTCTCAATTGCCTTGACACAATAACCTTTACCTCATAAAAACTTAGCTCTTATGACATTTTTGAGCAGTGACGAACACAAAACAGAATTGCTTGGAGCGTTCTCATCTCAAAAGCCTCCCCTTGAGCATTGCCCTGCAAAAAGTAAAGAGCCTGCTTGCTTTTATTCAGCCAGTTCATTAATCAGCATCCCTGAGATGCTACCTCCCCCCTCCACGGTGTTTCTGTGTGCATGTAAATGCTTCAAAATCATCCACAGCCCTTCCCACTAGAGGTGGTTTCAGTGCACCCAGGCAAGAGCAAAGGCTCCGTGCTGAACTCCTGGTGTGAAATGAGTCATTTGTTCCAAATCATGTTTCCTTTCTTCAATATTCGCACTTAGTTATTCATTTCCCTAAAGTACATGAAGATGAGATGTTCCTGAGTTATTTTCTATTTGCTCTCAGCATATACACTATTTTATTCCTATTTCTTATCTCACTTTCCCAGCCTTTTCCATGATTTCAGTGGGCTGTGATTTAGGACCTCATAGACACAGACAACAAAGCCCACACTTTGAGGAAGATATGATTTAAGTTGTTTGCTCTTAAGATCTTTTGAGACCTTAGAGTCCCTTTGCACTGGAGCTGGTTGGCACCTGCAAGGGCCTGATTCCTAAACTCATTACCAAGAGGAATAAAGTTAAAATGACTCTTAAGCTGCAGAAGTGACATTATTACATAAATGCCTGTATTGTTCAATAAATATGCAAGAAGTGAAAACTAAATGTTTGCAAGTGTTCTGTTAGCTACCCATCAGGAACTGACTGGTGCACATACCCATTTATGTATTTGTGTTTCACCTTTCATGTTTCTTCACAGCCATAGCTGAAAATCATAGCTCTTCTCTCTTTCTATACTCTTAGCCATGTGCCACTTTTTGAGGCATCTTTTTAGTTCTCCATGTCTCCATACAAGCTATTATCTTTGGTCTATTTTTTTCCAGTCACAAATGTTACATCAGATTCCCATTCCCCCTTTAAAATTTTTCATTTGCAAACATAGTTCATTATTGTTCATTGAGTTTCATTCATTAATGTTTATTTAGTTTTTGTATATGTAGTCACAGAAATTAAAATTTCAAATCAGTATTATCCTAAAGAGACAATCAACTTTACTAAGATTTGACTACTGAACCACTTCCAAACCTGCAAAATAATGACATACGGAAATTGATGTGGAAGACTAAAATACCATAGTCTTATGGTATGCTAATGAATTGCACTTAGTTTGAATGTCAGGTTGACCTTTGAGTAATGGAAAAAAGTAATTCACAATCAGCATCTATCACAAGAAATTTACACACCTACTTGAACAAGCTCAGTGTCATTAAGGGAAAAATGAATGTGAAGACACAAAATTTACTGTAGCACAAAGCCTGCTGAGGGGACTGTGGATAGCCTCTTCCCCTCCCCTTCATCACCATGCATATATCCTTTATTTTTCATCACTGAACTGTTATTTGCTTTGATTTCTGATACTGTTTTTGTGTCCATTGTATTGCTAGTGGATCTTTATCTCTTTACTGAGTCACAACCAAAAAAACTGAAGGGCTGAATTCCATCCAAGCCAGCATACAGACTCTCCCTGATTTCAATGAGTTTTATGTAAGACTCTACATTCAACACTGAGCAAGCTCCCAATTTTCTGCTTGTACATTGCCTCTCCCATCTACCCTCAATCCTAAGGTAATGTCTTCAAATGCATCATAATTTCATATGGATTTTTTCACATCAGCTGTTGGAGGGTGCAGTATGTTACAAACTCACTTTTATTTGTTGAGCATAAAGTATCAGAAAATATAATTCAGTAACTAAAGCTGCATGAGAGAGAAAGGCTACATGAGGAGTTCACAGGAAAAAACTCTTCTTGTAAGGGGAGATGGAAAAGGGAAGCTCTCTGTCCCCAGTCCCTGTGTCTCAAAAGAAGCATTTATAGACTGACAGAGCTGTTACACAGTTCCAGGACCTGGCTTAGCTGAGACATAAGTGATCTCCAAAGAGATCAGGTACAACAGCAGAGGTGAAATGCATTAAGATTAGGTTAAACTTTGCAACCACAGCCTATAAAGCTATCAAGCCCTGAAGTACTACTTTATTGTCTCTTCCCTGGGAAACTGGACAGTGGGAGGCAGGAGATGTTCAGAAGCTCCTGGGCCTGGACTACCCCAGCAGCACAGGTTGTTTGATTTTGCATGACTTGCCAGAGACTAGATATCAAAGTCTTTTCCTCATCCAGGTAGACCGAGGAGCAACACATTGCTGGATGACTGAGCAGGTGTCAAGGCTGTCACTAATGGACCCCCTGCTTGTAATTCCAAACTGCTAGCAACCACTCCAGAAAATCTACACCTTAGCCAGGTTCTGCAATTCACCCTGTGGGAAGTGTTCCCAATTTTTAACTTGCATTCCATCATCTCTTATCAGAGGGGTGCTTGTAATTGTCCAGAAATAACTAACCCCCAATATACCGTCTTCTCAAAACCATCAACACTTACTCCAGCAAAGAAATAAAGAAAAAGAAAAGGAAAATGTAAGGAAAGAGATCAGTTCAAGTCACTTCTCAAAGGAAGATATTGTTTGAATGAGGCAATCCTCCTACCATCTTATAAATAAACTTTCAAAAGTCAGCTAGTGACACTTCAGAGTCTTTACACTGATTTTGGAGGATGAGGCAATCCTCTGACCATCTTATAAACAAACTTTCAAAAGTCAGCTAGCAACACTTCAGAGTCTTTACACTGATTTTGGCTTATGTGTCACTGACATCTTCATCCCTGGGTGTTCAGGGCCAGCCATTGGGAGGGTCCCTCCACCCCCATGGCTGGAGACAGGCTGCTGTTCTTACCTGACATTGTCATGCTTCTGGATGTAGATCTTATGAAACATCATGTCTTCCTGTTTGGCATTAATGTCAGCTTTCATCTCCATGGCAACATGTCGAGGAAGTACAGAGAGCAGGAGACGCTCCTGTGGAGTCAGACAGATGAACCAATTAAAACACCTGCTGCCCAGTTAACAAACACACTTTGTTCCTTACTGGGGAGAAATGACTCATCAGTTTGGTGAGAGATGAGCACAACCAAGCAAAATGGGCTCCATAAACCCAGGAGCTGATCCCCTAACCAGTCATATGCAATTCTGTTCCCAACCCCATAATAAGAATTCAATGGTTTTAGAAGAAAAAGTATTATTTTTCATTCCAGACACTGGGCTTACAATTTGTGGTTGCCAATTCTTGCAAATGAAGGAACTGTGCAACTCAAAGAATGTCCATGCACCGTTCTTGGAAGGACTCTGATAAATGAGATTGTCTGGCCTCCCACACAGTCTCTGCACACCACCACAAAGTCTTCCTTCACCTAACACCAGAGGAATGATACCCCAACACCCTTGGGCACTATTTAAAATTCTTTCCTTGCTTATCTAATTATCTAAGCACATTCCCCCAGCAGGCACAAACCTGCTCTTAGCAGCTAAAATGTCATAGAAATGCCCAATAAAACCAGCATGAGAAGTGCTTCTGCTTCACTTTAAACTGCTGTTAGTTCCCAATTGCATTAAGATCTGCAAACCCACCCACTCACCTACAAGAGTATTTTCAATAACCACACACCATCAACAGTTTGTGGCTCTCCTTGCTCCTCAGTTGTCACTTTCATTTACTCATTGTAGCTTTTGTGTGAGTTTTGTAACATTATTTTGCAAGCTGTTCCTACAGAGTATGCAAAAATTGATAAAATTATGACTTTCTGGTGATTTTCCTAAAAACTCACATAAAAACAAGTGCTTGTTATTATTCTAAATTTGATGCCAATTTCACACAGAAATTATAGCATTTAAATCTGCAGGTAATTTGTGCCCCAGGGATGCATTTGTGTATATCAGGAATCACACCTGAGAATTCTGCCCAGAGCTTCATTCTATTCCCAGTCACACCCCGTGAAGTTCAGAAGGTTTTTGCTATGGCTCATGAAGGTGGGGAGCATCTCCTTTGGGATCAGCTCTGCTGTGGTCTGGTCCAAGCTGCAGGCAGTGCTCTGGAATAGCTGAAGAATCCCAAAAGCTTGTGCTACTCTTTTCTTTATTTTTCTTTCCCTGTAATGAGCAGGAGGAAGAAAAGGGCCTTCCTTCTTGATGACACAGACAGAAGGTGGTGCAAAGGAAGGTCCCCAGCCTTATCTAACAGCTCATTAATTCTCAACAACACAGGGAGCAGCAGGGTTCAAACACAGGCCTGACTCGGAGGGGTCAGCAATCCTGTCCCAAGTACTCACGTCACCAAACCACTTGCCCATAATGCAGTTATAGGCACATTTCTGGTTTCTAATTCCTAGTTCTAACTGAAAGTTCACCATTTATTTCTTCCTCTAAGGAGAGAAAGGAACCCTGGAGGAACCAAAGGAAGATTAATTCACTGAAAATGTGCTCAGCATGCACTGAGGCGTTTTACAGTCTGTAGCACTGCCCAGTATTTCTTTTTCCCCCATCAGTGTGCACCTTAAAGAGACTGAGTCTGCCTTCAGTCTTTGAAGGGATAGTAATACCACAGAAGATGTGTTGGAGGGATTTCTATCTCTGCTTAAAACTGCAGTAGCCATGAAAAGACACTTGTTTTTTAAAGTACTGTCACCGTCACTAGCATACCGCAGGTGCTAACAGTTACATATCCTTTTTTTTTTAAAAGCAGCTCATGAATCATGCACATGTCCTTAGGCTTCCATCAGTTATTGGTGCACTCCTTGAGTGGAAAAGCACAACACATTTGTATGCTTTCCAGAGTAAATGCTGTATACGCTGTTGTCATTTGCATATTCTAATAGGCATCCTCAAATGTGTGAAAGCTGCTATTTTATGTGTGATTTTACACATCCTCTAAATAACTCGGAAGCTTTACGGGAGGTTCGGGGGCACCCACAGGTTTGGAACATTCCCTGTGGGCGCATGAGCACGGAGGGTTTACTCACTTCCACAACAGAGACAGGAGCCTGAGTGTCTGTTACGAGCATTCCAGGAGATTGTCACCTACATTTCCGAGTAGCTTTTACTTGAGAGCCCCCACCCCTACACTTCCTGACACCATAGGCACTTGCCAGATTAAGTCACCAATATTTTCAAGACACTTGAGATCTCCAGGAGCTGCACTAACGCTGCTCTGAACTAATAATCAGGGAATAAGATAGGCTGATCAGGTGAAACAAATGCATGTGGCACAACATCCCTTCATGCAGCTACTAATTAGGAAGCTGAGCTGTGTTACAGAGCTGAGTATTATCTTTATTCTGTTTGCTTGGAGTCATCACAATCACTGAAAATAACCTCTGCAGCTAACCGGAGAAGGCTATAACAAGTGCATTTGTAAGGCGTACGCCACATGAAAAGGCCTTCAGAACAACAAAATCCCTGTGTTTTATTTCAAATGGAGCAGAGAAATTAGGGTCTCCAATAGAGACCAATTTTCATTTTGATACAATAACTAGAAAGTGCTGCAGCCCTTGCTGTAAAATCCCATACTAGGCACCAGTGAGATGACCAGAACTGCTGCATTACAAGTATAACAAGGCAGCATTCTGACCTGATAAAAATACAAGAGCAAATCCATATATAATTCTCCCTTCAAAATAACATGCAAGTATAGCTCCACTGAATTATACATTAAACAACTGCATCCCAAGGAGAACTAGTCTCTAAAACAGGCACATAGATGAAGGAGTTCAACACAGATCTACTGTGTTTACACACGTACACATGGATATATTTGTGCATGGGCACACACATTCCCACAATGACTCTGCAAAGAATTTTTAACTATTTATGAAGTCCTCTCCCAAGATGACCTCAAATCCCTGTGAATATTTAGTATCTTAAGATTATCCATTTCTCCTCAGGTTTAGTAACAGTTACATTTTACCAAAAGTGACACTGAGATGAAAAAAAGGAGAGAACAACTTTACAGAGACAGAAGACATGCAATGCTAGAATTAAGACAGTTCAGTCTCAACAACCCATCTCTTACTGAAATGCTATTTTCTCCCTACACAATGTGGAGAACACCTGATTTTTCATCCAAGAATATTTTGTTCTGGGCAAACAACAGCGATTCCTGTTATGGCTCTGCCCTCAGTTATCTCAAGTAATGAAATCGCAAGTAATCTCTTTTCTGCATTGGATATTCTGGATTTTCTATTTACTTTCAGGCTAATTTTGGGTGCTGGTAGATGCTTAATAAAGGAAAATACAAGGTCATTTGCCTGAGAAAATCTGCTTCCCTTTAAACAAGAACAGCACACAGGAGCCATCGATCTCCAGAAAAAGACAAGCAACTATAAATAACAGTGTTGGGCTGTGCAGTTGTGTTTTCCTCCACCCCTGTTTGGACATGTGGGCTGAGCTGCCCTTATTTGTGTCTGCTGTCACTTCGTGCTTATCTCAATGCATTATGCATAGAGTCATCTGAACAGAACCTGGAGATCAATGTCAGTGCAGGCTGCAGCAGCAAATAATCTCATTAGGAATCTCCAGCTGCCAGGACCCGCAGTTACTGCTGCAGGGACTGAAGAGCACTTGGCAGTGACTGGCTTTAACCCACGTTTTCCTGATGTCCTGGCTTTCTTATGTATTGTATAGTACTTCCTGGGGAAGGGAAGAAGAAAAAAGCATCAAGATAGGGCATTTGTCAGGACTGTTCCAGGGAGCTGCTTCTGAGACAGAAGTGCCCAAATCCAGCACAGCACCGGCATCTGAGCCATGCTGCTAAGGCAGCCTCTCAGCAGGGAGAACAGAGCTGTAATCAGTGAGTAAAATGGCACATTCTCTTGGCTCAGTCCTTTCCTCCACTTCAAGGTGTAGAAGGAGGAGTGGCTGCTCGTTTCATCTTTCTGAGACAACATTCGTTGCACAGGAGAAAGGAGTCTTGAGTGTGAATCTTGTTTTCATACAGAAAGTACCAAATAAGCACGTGTACACGTCATTTCACAGTAAGGATTGAACAGCAGCTATGTCAGCCAGGGGTACGTCATGAAACACTGCCAAAACACAAATCCATAGATGCAGATGGGCTGAGACGTGAAGGAAAATGAAACTGAGTTGCCACAGAGATGCAAAGACTCCCCAGCTGATTAATTCCCCTGACCTCTCCCCAAACCCACAACCAGATTCTGAGATATCTCCCAAGGGATAAATGGAAGTCCCATTCCATGATTCATTTCAAATTGGACTGAACAGACCACTCTGAGATGTAGTGCAGGGCAGAGATGTGTGTTAGCAAGGGAATAGTTAAGCTGCCCCAAAAGACCTTCTGTGTCTAATTCTGAGACACAAGAGATTCATTGCAAGAAAACCCACAAATGAATTAGGGGAGCAGATACATTCAGCACCCTGGCAACTAAGCTGTATGTTGGCAGCAAGAGGGCTTTTTACAGCAAAACACCAATGAAGTTGATGATGAATCTTACTTTTTGAACAAACATAATTCATTTGAAGCCAATAAGATATAGAGAGATGTGTAAGCATGTAGGAACCTTTGGGAAAGGAGGGAAGAGGACCTTCTTTGGAGGCATCAAGGAACACTACATTATGTGGACCAATTCTTGCCTGCCTTACAGCTACATTTTGGCAGTGGCTTGGCTGACAATCATGCCAGGCTTTGACCTTACAAAGAGGGTCAGTCCTAAGCCTGTGTGCTGCATCTGCATTTAACACTTGGCAGCAATGACGGGTGCAAAAAAACTCTGCAGACTCTTTGTGTACTGTGTAATTTTAATCCACAGAGAACATGCCACTGGATATGTTGCTTGTCTCTGGAAAAGTCCATTGGAGTATTGGACAAGAACTACACCCCTGAGCTTTCTTTCAAATCTTTAAAAATCCTGTCCTCTAACAACAACCTATTTGTGCCTGGATTACTCATGAAGAAAGAAGCCTGCAAGAGCCATCCTACAGGAACAATTTGCATGCTAATTCCGTTTCAGTGTTTTCATGTTTTATTTCCAACTGTTGCTCTTACCTGCTGCTGGTTTTCCCTTTGAGAATGCAGCCTGGCTTGTATGCATTCCCTGGTCTCTTGGAAAGCCTGTCTTTGGGACACCTCTGCTGGGTAGTGGGTACACACGCCTACAATGTTTGTACAGGAGAAGATGAGAACATTGGAGACCAGCTGCAAAAAAAAAAAAAAAAAAAAAAAAAAAAAGAGAGAGAGAGAAATACTTGGTTACACTTTGGAAAACTGCCATAGGTAACAGAACACTAGCCAGAATCCAGCCCCTTCCATGACTCCTTAAACCAACACATATTTAAACCTCAGGCTCTTAATTTCAATGTATTTTACCTCTCTAGTATTTGAGATATAAAACTTCCATATATGACCTCAAATATATGTTCTTTCCACTGTGTACTACTTCACAACTAAAAGGTACAACTCCACTGATAATTCTGCAATCTTGCATTTGGTTATCTATTATCTGGGAACTACTGAGACACAAATCAATCTAAAAGTGCTTCATTGCTCCATCACTGGAAGTCACCTATAAGTCTCCCAGAGATAGCTGGCAGAGGAACACTGATAGTTTCATGTTTGTGTACCTACATATCTGGCTCAAAAGCATTTCAAAAGTACATTAACCATTATTTTGAAATAGTGCTTGAAATACTGAAGGTAAAGTGTTGGTATTCTCAAGGATGCAGAGCAGTTTTTATAATCTAGTTCCAACTCAAAATCTTATGTTTCTAGATAAAAACATAAGTTTTTTACATTTCTATGCATGAGTACAGAAATGAGTTGCTAATTCTGAAGCGTTATTTCAGCTGGACAAGCATGAAGGAAGAGCTATGTCACTCTTCTACCCATGCGTGTTATGTTTTGTAAGGAAGTAGCCACATAACTTTTGCTGAAAGCTTGTGTTGCAACCTTTTATTTCCCAACTATTTTTTAATAAAAAGGAAAAAAATATTCATGCCCACTGCTGGTATTTGTTTCAAGCAAATCCTCAAAGCCTGTTCTGATGTCTTAATGTAAATATTTCCCTTAAGAGAGGCCAGTCCCAATAGGACTTTTTGAGACTTGCACAAGCTGCACTGGACCACCCTTTGAGGACAGACTTATTTGAAACATCTCTCATCTTTTCCAGGGGAAAAGACTGTCAAACCTCTAAGATTTTTAATAATACAGATATTTCCTCTATTCCCTAATGAGCCCAAATATATCCTTTGCCTTTATTAATTTTTTACTTGCAGAATAAAAAAAGCAGTTTCCAGCCCAGCCCATTCCCTGAAAATATGGAGACACTCTGGATGGCAGGAGAGCTGCAGGACACCCCTCAAGCCCTGAGCTCACAGGGTATGCTCAGAACTCCCCAAACCAACTTGGACACTGTGAAGGAAAGAGGAGCTGCCCCCATCTCAAACATGGACTCACATCCCAAGAGTTACAACTTCTCCATAAAAATCTGACTGGTATTACTCCAGCTGTTTGATGACGTTCATATGCTAAGGACAGCAACAATTCTTTTATTGACAACTCCAACTGGAAACAGGACTTAGGCAGAAAAACCTCATCTTTCAGCTCAAAAAAGGCAACACCATCAACTACAGCCAGAGGAGGGACTCCTCTCTGTGGCTGGCTGCCAGTAGATGGCAACACTCCAACTTCCCAAACTCCTGCATCCAGCGCTGCATTTTGGGCCATGTCCCCACAGTGAGTTCCACACATTTGTGTGCCACACTACAGTACAAGGACCTGCACGTCATGGACACCCCCAGGTGACTGTCACCAATCTAGATCTATATGCAGACAACAGGTTTTCTAGGATGAAATTATTCTCACCCCCTACAGATGGGTCCCTCCATGCAGAGCCCACAGATCACACAGAGGTGTGATGAATTCGCAGCTCACACACGTGGACATGAAATAAGTCCCAATACTAAACTCACACATCCCCTTCACAATTGTATTCTCACTCAGCTCTTTCTAAGCCTGGCTGGATCCTTCCAGATCCAAGGTTCTCCACCTCTCTCCCCCAAGTTGATCAGACACCAGTCAACCCCCACCCAAATCCTGCCCAGTTAACCTGAACCAGTGCTGCATCCAATGGACATTTGATGCTATCTTTTTTTTGGTGATAATGATGATTTTTAAAGATGAAAAATCTCCCCTAGCATAAAAAAACCTTCAGCCAGTGCTTATTCTATTGTAAAAAAAAAAAAAAAACAAAAAAAAACACCATAAAAAGGGTGTCAAAATAGGGGTTTCCTAGATTTACTATGACTCCATGGGTGCGGTGATTGAGACTCTCTACCAATGACTAGAACTTCTACAAGTTCAATCTGACTAATATGGGCTCAAAGGGGTTAAAACTAAGCAGTATCTTTTGCATGTCCAGATTACAGCAAGACTCCCAAATCCTTGCTATTGGAGTTGTGCAGTGATTAGAAAATTTGTCAGAGAATATAAAATTACATAAGCATGTATGATATATTTTGAATGGATAAAACTGAGAACAAAGAAAGTTTTAAGGAAATAAGCAGTTTTCTGCTTTAATCCCAAGACTCTGAGATTTCATTTCACTTATAGTCACTAGCACAAATCCCAGAAAATCTCCCCAAAACAGGGACTCAAGTCTTGCACCAAGAACAGGAGACAACAGGTGGTTTAGATGCCAGGCAACATATCAAGAACAGATCCAGCAGAAACAGGAACACCTCAGTCCTGAAAACAAGTTCTTTTTATGTCTTTCTGGACAAACTGGTGTAGTGCCAATAAAAAGTCCCCCCAGTGGGGTCCACGCACAAAGGTACAGTTGCTGTGATGATGCTTTAAACAGCCAGGCTGTGCTGCTCAGGGTGTGTGGTTCATATTGGACACCGAGATAGGGAGTACAAAAAACACCATCAGAACTGACATTACTGATAACATTTTTGGAACACCAAGCAGTTTAACTTTTCAGCATTCACTAACATCACCTTACACAAACCCAAGGGAGTTCACAGACTGATTTACAAGACAGACTCAGATGACCATGCTGCATCAAGTTGGAACAAAAACTATATTGCAATGTAATTTTTAAGTAGTGGAGGGACAGGTATCTGTATTTATTCTGTTTAGCAGGAGCTCATTTAAATCACAGTATGACATCTTGCAACACCCTGAAACATAAGGAGTGAAATTACTCTGTATTATCTGTGTTACTGTGTGACTTTTCTGTGAAAATATTAAAGATCTGCAGAGATTTAAAACTGAAGCTCCTTTTATTTGCAGCCACACTTGTTAGTGAGCAAGAGATTTTTGTTCAATATTTGTTCACAATAATTTTCTACACAACCACTTTAAAACACAATAAAATAAAAAAAAATCTAGGAGCAATCTTTTTTTTCACAGTCCTCTGTCTTAACAAAATAGATTTATATCCTGTTTGCCAAATGGTACTACTTGCTTATCAGCTTCCTTGCCATTTTGCTATGGTAACCAGCTTCAGTCCCAGGAGGAAAGAGATGATGTAGATACTAAAAATCTGATTCCCTAAGCTCCATGGCCTGAAAAGTAAAAACATATTATGGCAGCTATTTCAGACAATTTGTGCTTGAAGAGTTGTTCAAGGCAATGGAAAGATAAAATTGTCTGGTTTGTAGCTGACTTCCTTCCCCTGCCTAACTAGAGATTTAAAGTAAGAAGATTCCTACCTTTCTGCTTTTGGAATACAATAGTTAATAAAGACCATTTAATTACATGTAACTCCTAGGTAAGCTAATAAACCTGCCTGCAGTATTGGCACATGTGAGTATTTCATAAACTAACATGTTTACTGTTCCACGACCTGTGTGAGGCAGAGAAATGCTGCTCTCCTGGTGTTACCAAGGCAGAGCTCTTCAAAGGTGATTCAGTACCTAAGGAAGAGCTATGTACTATGAGGGGTTTTCAAAAACCACTGTGGCCCCTTAGTGCCATTGCAATAATAGATCCCTCAATCTCAGACAACAAAACAGCTTCCAGTCGCTTTGATTTCATCGCACAAACAGAGCACTGCAACGCCTTTGTTGAATCTCCCGCAGGAAACTGTTTTCAATAATTTTTTCCCCTGGTGACTGAAGGGGAAGAAAGACAAGAGATGGAAACAGTTTAGTTCCACATGTTCTAGGAGTTATGAAAACCTGGTATTACAAAATCAAAATCGAGAGCTAAATTTGGCCTGACACCAGTGTTACAAAATTGATGTTTTGGGCACCTCAGGCCAGGCTGAGGAAGAAGCAGGATGTCTCAGTGGCCAGGAGAGAGCCTCCAGACCACCACAGCAGAAAAAGTATCAGCTTGCATCAATATTGCCACACTTCCCCCTGCTGTGTTTCTATTCGATAATTCTTCAAACACCAGATGCTATTCAATATGTAATTAAGAGACAACAACATGCTTAAGAGAAATAGCATCAAGATAAATTTAGTTAGTTCCCTACCTCTGCCAGAGCAAACAAGGCTGGCTACTGACATGAGAAGGTGGCCATATTCCTTGCAATATCATTGCTTATTATAAAAGTCACAGCTTCTGGTTTTTTTGCCAAATTACTCTGCTTGGATCCCCTTCTGTTGCAGAGGCTCAGGGTTGCTTCTGTTCTAAGATCACAGCACTGGACTATTGCCTTTAGTTTCCAACATCACTAACCAGTATTCTGTTTTTCTATTTATTTTTCATTTAAATCAAAATATTGTTTTGATATTTTCATAAGGTTCTGTTTTGAAAACAATTACTTTTGAAGCTTTTACTGTGAGGCAATAAAACTGTCACATGGAGAAATAAAGCACATATATGGAGATTTAAAAGTCATAGGAAACAACCCACAACAAACACCAAACTATGCACCCCTTCTTTCCAGAGTGTGACACTGCTCTGCCTCAGCTTTCTAACTCTCATGATACTCAGCCAGTAGCAAATCTTTTGTTGAAGTGCTCATCTGTGTACCAGCCAGATTAAAAGCAGCTAACACTTCACTTTCTAAGCTGCATTTCAAAGTGGTTGTATACTGAATTGGCGAAGTGGTCTAATTATTAATTACAGGGTCAGACACAGAGAGTATCTTTACTTTTGAGAGTTACTTTTTTAACCTTTAAAAATTATTATGAAATCTTAAATACTTACTGTAAACAATGCAAGAACAAAAATATGAATTGGAAGTATGGATAAATTCTAAAGACAAAAAGCACAAACATTATGAGAAAGTGTTGTTGTTATAAGATATAGCTGGTGGTGTTTTTTAAACACTTTCCCTGAACTGCAATTAACCCTCTATTGCCTTTTCATACACTACTGTCTAATAAAAAAATTGGAGCAGCTACAGAGCCAAAGGCATAATGAAAATTAAAATGAAAGACAACATCAGCTGGCTCCAAGATCAAATTACTCATGTATTTGTGTTGTATATACAACAACATCTTTCATTTCCCAGAGCTACAGCCAGCAGAGTACCAAGATAGTGAAAATTTGTAGATTATGCTAGAAAGATAATTAAACAGTTAAAGTCACACGGTCTTCTCCCAGTGTTCGGCCAGTAAAGAACAGTGTGAGTACTAGTAAAGAAATCAGGAGGTTTCAATTTGAAACATAGCAAGTACTTTTACTGAGTGTTGAGAGATAACTGCAACATCCAAAGATTACATCAATACACCAGAGCCTCAGAACAAATTTTCTGAAGGTGCTGTGTGCTGCCTTCCCTCTGTTCTGCTGCTGCTGTACAGCAGCCACTGCTTGGATCTTGAGCAGAACAGAAAACCAGTTACAGCCACCACCATCCAAAGGTTTCTCTGACACGAGAGCAGTGCTGCTGAAGCCAGTGTCATGAGTTTAAATGCCTCCCTAAGTCACATCTGAATTATTGCAAAGTAGCAGAACTCTTTAGAGAGTATTAGACAGTGTTGTTCTACATATGCACTAAATCCCTTCAGCTGATTGTGAGAACAAAAAATGTCTCTGCAGAAACACTTCTGAAACTCTTCTGATGTTCCTTCTGTTTGGTGAGCCTACAAGGAACAAAAGCTGCCCACTTCACTCTTTCAACTAGATTCTATATTTGGCATAAAGTTACTTGCTGAGAGTGACATGTGGTATTTTGGCTGAAGACACTAAAAGAGCCCTCATGCCACTTGTGAATATCTGCAGTCAATAAAAACATTCATCTGATGCCGTCCATTCTGGGCATTTCAGTGACCATCTCACCTTTCCAGCCCCAATGTACACTGATCTCTCAAACGCAATGCTGTTCTTGCAGAGGAAAGCCAAACAAGTATTTTGCCCCACATAAGTTCATTCTTCCTTTAGAATGAAAAGAATTATTATCTAATTTACCTTTTAAATACATAGTTCATGTGGAGACATAATACACTATAACCCTAATCTAGAGCAAAAAATCAAGATATTTATATTTTTCAATTCCCTTAATTGTTTCAGCATCAAAATCTTTGATGCTGCATCCTTAATTGTAATGCTTCACACCTTATTCTATATAAATTCATTGAATGTTGTAACTGCAAACCTTCTGTGCATTCTTGCCCAACAATATTTGTACCATCATGCAGAATACAGTATTTATGATTTGGGTTTTTTTATCATTAATACCTTTAAATCCTACTTTTATTAAAGAACAAAATATTACCAATACAGTTTGGTGGTTTTTTGTTTTTTTTTTTTTTTTTTTTTTTAATGAAGCTTCTCAAAAGGAAAAATTCTTACATAAAATGGATTATGGATAAATTCTACTTCCCTAACAGTGTTTTATTAATATTTTGCTGGCATTTCATTTTCTTTCATTACTGACTGATAAGATTAAAAAGTAGAGAATATATTGTCCTAAACAAATCTTGGTGTAACACCAGCTAAAAGAAATATTTGAGTGTCTAAGTTTTCCTGGAACTCTATCGCAATCCCAGAAAAGCATCCTTTGCACGGTGGCACAGCCTGGGGGGTGGGAATGCTGCCCTTCTCTAGCAATAAAACAGTAGGGAAGGAGATTCCTGGGTCTGCCATCCATACATCAATACACCTGCACAAATCTCTGTGGCAAAAAAAGTTTTTCTTTATCCCCACACTTAACATACTTTAAAAGCTACAAGTCAGCACTGGTTTTCATGCAAGGATCCTCAATGGTGATTCAGATGAAGCCAGGCAAGAGCTGCATGGGCATTCCAGGGAAACACTGTGGCCCTTGGATGCAAGAGTGACACTCTGAAACAACTCAGGGGGAGGCTTCCTCCACTAAAACAGGGACATTTCCCCTTTCCTTTCCCCTGCTGACAATTCAGCCCCTGCTTTTTTTAATTTAAATTACCACCTAAGTCTTTGCAACCAGGTTGTCTCCTTGAAATCCAGTGGCTTCTTATCTTAAGAGATGGAACACCAGCCAGATGCTCCTGCTGAGCACAAGCTGCAAGTTTGGCCTGTTTCAAATCTGCTGTGGCAGCCTCCAGAAGGAACAGCATGATAGAAATGGAGGTCCTGGATTGAAACACATCTCATGAGCAGTACTGTGCAGTGTTTTTAACTTTTTAACCCTCCAGCTCACTTAACCTGACCCTAGTAAAAATGTATTTGTACCACAAGTGAATTCATCTCCCTGGATGTATGTTTATTTCTGATCCACAGAGGTGCCAAAGACTCCAGCAACCAAATACAATCTTACCAAAATAAAAGCCCTTGAAATGGGCCTTGAAATATTAGGTACTTCTCCTTGAGGATGTGAAAGTGGATGAAAGCTTCTAGACTTTCTGTGCATGACTCACAGCTGTCATTGGATAAACATCTTCCCATAAAAAACATGTCAAGATAATTTTGACAACTGTACAAAAATTTCCCAGATGCATGATAGCTTAGGCAATTTAGACAATAATTTTAGCTAAGAAAATTAAGCAAAGCTCAGATATTCCAGCAAAATCAATTGTTCTGCAAATGATTGTAACCACATTTGAGTTATTTTCATGCCAGTCCCACCTGTCCCCATGCTCCCTAGACACAAGGAGCTGGTAAGATAAGGAGATACAATAGGTGCTGATAGAAAAATATTGTAATTGAATAGAAACTGGATTACGATGTGTGGTTATCCAGATTCTGCACAATGACTCTGAAGCTAAAGGGAGCTCCAATCAACAAGGAGGAAAGTCGAGAAATGTGCTTTATTCATCATTTATATCCCATTTCCTTCTCTATCTGATGGAAGGGATGTGAGGGACAGAAGACAAATGCCTACGTTTTCTATCAGGCTCTCTTAAAATTAGTCTGCTACACTGAAACACACATGAAAGTCCATTAACACACACCAACTAACTCAACAAGCAAATACATAAACTGCTTTTAGCCATAGTGGAAGCAAGATTATGTTTACTTTGCTTTTCTGCATTTTTCCCCCCTTTGGAATAGGTTGTGCCTGGCAGCCATACCAAGTATGTGATCTCAGCAGAAGAGACTTGTGAAGCCCAGGATCCCAGTTCTTCACAGTCACCCCTATGGCTGCCACCACATTCCTTCCCCATCCTCCTGTCCAGGGGAGCTCTGCCTTTCCAACACCCAACACAGTGCCAGCAAACACTCCACAGAGAAGCACGTGCCCAAGGCCTGTGGTTGCATTCAATGGCTTTGGGAGAAAAAAACACAACTAAATAGGCAAAATCATGAAGACAAACACTACTCTGCTTCCCCCTGTCACAGTGAATCCTAGTCCTTAGTGTTCCTGGGAATATTTCAGGGAGCCCTGGACTCAGATACAGGCAATGCATCACATCCCTCATCTTCCATCGTCATTTAAGCACAGGAGTCACCTCCAGGTCACTGGGAAAACAAAAATATTTATCTAGTTACATGAAAGTCTTATTTATCTGGGAAAAAGGAACATTCTCCACTTGCTCAGCAGGCAGAAATGAGTGCCCTAAATATGGTCTGTAAGATATAAAAAATACTATTTCCCAAGCATTTAGAATGCATGTTTTGGGAGGTGGTGAATTAGACTGGTTTTGTTTGTTTGTGTGGGAAGAAATGTAAAATTGGAGAAAGAATGGAATACAGATGGGTATTTTGGTTTTGATTTAAAAAATACCTCCTTTCTTCTTCTGTTGCTGGATTTCAAATCAAGCCAGAGCAGCTTGCCCACAATCTCTGTTCCTTCCTATTAACAACCCTATCCCAACATATTTTTAAAAAACAAAACTTACCAAGCACCACCAGCAAAGTTTGAACTCTTGAACTGAAGCAGTGGCTTGCACGAGATGAGGTGAAGGAGCAGTGTTCATAGCAGATTGCAAAGATTGTGCAGAGCCACAATATCTAATCTTGGATATCTAATGGGTATCTTGGATATCTAATACCCAAGTCAATCTGCGAGGGACCTGGCTGGATCACATCCTCTCCTTCGAAGGCTGTGTGCGGTTTTGCCAGCTGTTACAGTAAACTGGGCTCACTTCTGCACACAAATCTGAGACTTGTTATCATATCTGGCTGCTCCAGCAGCTGAGCATACTGATCTCTAAACAGATTTGGATTCAGCAACACAAAAACTCAGTAAGCAAATTCCTGACCAAATTTTAACCGAGCCCAATGATCAGCTTGAAGGCGCATTCCTTGGCCTTCAGCTTTGTCACACCAAATTTCAAAGGTCTACAGTAATATAATAAAGATTTTCTAGAGAAGCTCTAAAAGACATTTCAGAACTGCTTATGAAGGCAAGTGTAAGACAACCCAACAACACTGGCTATGACTGGCTCTGTTTATAATACAAAATATAACATAATTTAGCCTGCCTCCATTTCACTGTACACAACCCCTCTCATCTGTGCCTTTGGAGCTGCACTACTGCACTTTTCATGAGTCTTTCATTCTGCCACACATTCACACAGCAAATCCTATTTTTTCACCCTGCACTTCCTCCTCAGCTCCCCAGTTCTGTCTGTCCCCAGACACACACACGAATGCCTCACGATTCCAGGATCAAACCAAATGACTGCTTGTAAATTAGCCAAGATGAACCTCGTTCTGATCCAATAGCATCAACAATTTGGTTACTCACTACTACGTGAGTTTTTCACAGCATACTCTGCAAGTCACAATTTACACTGCTTTCAGAATCTGAAGCAAAATATTTCAAGCTAAATTTTCAAGGCATATGTATTGGAAACATTATTCAAGCCCCATACCACATGACTGCACCATTCATTTCTGTAAGCATTATGAAATGGCAGGAAGCTGGATTCTTGTATCAAGATATGCTACAGGCAAAGGATATTTTGGTAGGATCTTAAACCTGCTTTTTCTTACTGTCAAATGTGTAAGATGAGTATACTGAAAATACTGGCATTACAATACTGTAAAAATTCCACTGTTTCACAGAAGTAAACAAATTAACCTCACTTTCCTGGAGGTGTACAGTTTGGAAGAGCCTTTGCATTCTGACAATTGAAATAAGTTGGGTTGGCTGGGAATTGGGTAGGATATAAAAAAACTAAATCCAAATTTCTGCTGCTAGTGGAAAATTTTGAGCCTGTAATTGAGCATGTACTTTTATTCTCCCCAAGATCATTACCAGAGATTATGCAGCTGAATAGGTTTTCTGAGGTGAACCTAAAATAGACTGAATATCATACTAACCTCCCCAAGAGGATACTGTACACCACAGAAATGAACTTTGAAAAACAATAAATTACAATTATTTAAAGCAACCTAATATGAGGAAGACAGATAGAAAAAAATAGGGAGTACATTTTTCAGAATTTTTTGTAATATGACAAAAGACAGGACCTAAGAGACCTCCTGGACCATAGAGCTCATTTCCCAGTTGCCTCTTAAAAATTGTCATAACCAAAAAAAATTGATACCACAATTCCATTGAAGCTTGAAGTCCTCTGAATAGCAATAGTTGCTTTTCTTATATTATATGCAATATTTCTCTTAATATATTCCAAAAAGACATTTTTCCTGGAGTGGACAATACTGACAATAAACAAATTAGCTTGCAATCTTCTTTCCCTGTCATCATCATCTTTTGCACCACTGCTTAAATATTAAGTCATGGTATTAGATTTTTAATTCCCAAGAATACAGCTCCTGTGCACTTGGCCTTGTCTAGTAAGCCTTTCACAAACCAGCCCTTGTATCATGTGCAGATTTACTAGTTCACTTCAAAACAAAACGAGTTTATGGAAAGTACTTCAAATATGGAAGATAACTGGATAAACAATTGCCTAAAGAGGAAAAACAGCCGAGAGGTTTTGCTGTCTACTGAAAAACAGGTACAGTTCTTGGCTTTATGTCTAGGATATGAAAGCCACACAAATGAAGAATTAAGCAAGAGATAACAATAAAAAAGTGGTGTGAAATGTTTCAGTGTGTGATCAGATCCAGGACTGTGGCTTGAAATCCTAAACTGCTTCTTTGCCATGCTACTGTAATGTGATAGAATTAGTCAGTTTAAATCCAATAGGGAGCTCCTAAGCCATTTTGATAGGATAAAGATATTGGAAGCAGCTGTTTACTCTTATCAGTTTAACTGTATCAGCTTAAGACAGATAGAAGTAGAGAAAATGATTAATTATATTTCTACGATGTTATTTCATCACACACTTCTTTGTACTTTCTGGTGAAGCAAATATGAGCTATCCCTTCAAATGTGAAGTAGGTGGTCCTTGACAGCAGTGATAACTGGCACATCCTCCTGCAGAGCTGGTAAAATAACAGTAAACAGAAGAAAAAGTGAAAGTATGGCAAAAATCACAAATCCAGATATGCAATGGAAAGTGCGAGAATACAGAAACATAACAAACTAAACCAAAAGACTTAAATGGGTCATTTTTGTCATCTACTTGATGCATCCACTGAGGTCTACAAGACAGTCTTTAAAAGAAGCCAACTTCTCTTTGAGAACAGCAAGCACAAAATAAACTGACTCAGAAGAACATTGTCTGCCTATGAACAAAAAAACTGCAAACTATTCCCTTTTAAGAAACAATTTTGGAAATTTATAGCAGAAATCAACTGATAAACACAGCTAGTCCAGCAATCAGGTGCTAAGCTGTTGGCATGACGTCAGGCACCACAAGCAGTAGTGACCACTACTAAGTTTGTCTGATGCTTTTGTTATTACCATAGCCTGCTTGACAATTTCTCATGTGGTTATCATCTACCAGTTTTCTTCTTGTGTTCATGTTTAACTGAAAAGTTCACAAAGTCTTTGCAGTTCTGGAAAACACACACACATACAAAAGGCAGAGAGAAGGAAGAGTGTAGTGAAACCTCAGAAGGGGCAGAACCCACACCAAATGGGACAGAAGAAAGAAATGGAGATCAGAACAGAGGACCAAGAGTGGTAAGTTATGGACAAAGAAGCTCAAACAGCTTTTTGGAATGATTACATATTTCCTTCCTATGGAACCTGAAATCAAACCAACTAATTTTTTTCCCACTGCCAAACAACCAACTTCTGCTGAATAATAAACTACATGTATAGTCCCTTCAACCAGCAGGTCTGCAAAGGACCAAATGGACTCTGTTGCCATCCCTTGCACAGAGAATGTAAGTGTTAAACACTGTCTTTGTCCTGAGACTGCCTTGAACCACAGAAGTGAATTGAGGCTGCAGCAGCAAATATCTAAATGCTGAATAATGTTCATCAGCTCACAGGCAAGTTTCAAGCTGTTTCAAGCAAGGCTCAGTGGACAGTGTGTCACATTTCCAAGCATGAGTACCCAACTTCAGAGATTCCATTTGTCCTTAAAATATCACTTTTACAATATTGCTATATCTGATTATCAGCACTGCACAGATCACAAAGAACTATCTTAAAAATGGCTGTTTAATTACTTCAGAACAAGCTGTGTTCTTTTCAAAGAGAAACTACTTGGAAAATCAGCATTGTATTTTACTGGACTTTCAATATATGTATGAGACAGCTCAATATCCAGGACTTGGACTCCAAGAAGAATATTTACCTTCCCCACCATTTCCTACTGCTATGGATGGGTCAGATGCCAGATATCATCCAACTATGCATACATCAGTTTCAAATAAGAATTAAAATGCTAGAAGTTACCTAACCAGAAGAAGAATGAGAATTAGAGATTGAAAACACCAGAAATAGGAAGATAAGTTGGCTTACTACCCATGTATTTCTTTAATTCAAGAAATATGAGCAGCACAATTTCTTGCAGGAGGGGAAAGGTAGAGAAAAGAAAGACCCAAAATTGTTCATTGTCCTAAGTCCACTGCCCTACATATCGTCATAAAAGCCACTCCAGAACTGGAGTCAAGGTGGCTGACACTGACTAAACAGTAAAACAATTTAGTGGATCATGAAGAGCCTGTCTGCAAGCATGCCTCCTCAGCTCTGCTCCTGGCAGCTTGAGTGTCAAACATCAGCCCCTACACCGAAGGAACAAAAGATACACCTGGCAGGAACAGCTTCCACTTCAGGGAGAAGAAAGTCAGCCCTTGGTCTGAATGCAGATGGAAAATGTGCTCAAGTTCACTGATTCCTAAACTGTCTGGAAGCAGATGAAGATCCCTGACATTGAAAATCATCTTATTAACAGCAGGTGCAATTCCCTCAGGGGAGGTGAATAACTCCATGCAATGGCATCTCAGTCTTTCCCCAGCTCTACAGAATTGTTTCAGCCCAGACACACTTCAATCTCACTCACCAGGAGTTCCATCAAGCCCTCTTTTTACCTCCTCTGTCTGTAACAGCTGCATTAAACAGAAAACACACATTTCTTCATGTTACCTTACACCTCCTGTAGTCAAGAAGTTTGTGCTAAGACCCATAAAATATTGATGCTGTCACTGGTATTTTATTCAGACAGAGAGAATTTATTTAATCCCTGAAGCTATTCCCACTACTTTTTACAACTATCACAGGGGGAGCTATCTTTTAAAGAAATTACTAGATTTCTCAAAATAACTCTTTGTCATATATTCCCCCTTTCACCACAGTCTGCTCTGATCTTTAGGCCTCAATTACACTGTTTTCTGTCCCCCTGAGTATAATTCTAGTCCTTCTCTACTTAGCAAAATATACAGAAAGTGGATTTACAGTCCAGACCTCTAGGATTATGATTCAAACAGAATTTTAGCACTTCCAGGAGACTTTTTACTTACCAGATATCATTATACCAGATCCCTTTCCATGTCTATTTTGGTAAATCAGACCTTCTTGTCTTTTGTTTGGCTACTGGCTCCTTTTCTCACACACCTTACAGAACCCAGTTTTAATTACTCTGCAACACCTGATTTAAAACTATCTTAGGCATATTCAAGGTATGCACATTAGAAATATTCTCTAGATCTTATGCTTCAGTACTCAGTCACTAATCCATTTAAGCAGCATGAAGTGATAGGAAAGTCACATGCAAATTCAACCAGAAGATTTTTAAAAATTGTCTTTTTCTCCTGGTCCCACAGGGAAATAAATTTTTGGCATTTCTG
Source organism: Vidua macroura (assembly GCF_024509145.1). Taxonomy (NCBI): domain Eukaryota; kingdom Metazoa; phylum Chordata; class Aves; order Passeriformes; family Viduidae; genus Vidua; species Vidua macroura. The sequence goes on from NC_071577.1 coordinate 30,260,686, forward strand.
CCCACACACTCAAAGATCTTTCAGGTGCATAGCTGTCACCAGTTCATTAAGATGCTTTGATTAGGTGTTTTTAGGATCTAAAACTCAGGATTGCAGTTTAAACAAATGAGCTGGCCCTACAGTAAAGCATTTACTTTGGACACCCCATATCAAATGGAATTAATGTACTTTTTTAAATGCTCAAAAAAAAACTTAGTTCTTGTTTCCCTGCATATTCTGGTTGAGCAATTATATCCTGAGCTTCATTGGAGACAGACACTGAAAGGTATTAACAAACACAGTGAGGGTCACTGTTCAGAAGAGGAGAGGCTGTTGATTTTATTTCCCACTGGAATCTAGTGGGAATAAATGAACTAAAGGATTCCAGAAGAACAGCTTGTTCTCTGGGCCTTGCTCACTTCAAACAGGAAAAACATAAGTTATTAAAATATATACACAGAGCACGAGGATTGAAAACAAGCTGTGGGTACTTTTGCTCTCCAAATCAAAAGCCTAGACCAAATGCCTTTACTCTTCTTACTGCTTTACTGCTTTTTATTATTACTAGTGACATGTCAGCACTTCTGTCCATGCTACCTCCCTCACCATACTGTCAGAGCCTGCCCATACACACAGGTTTCCATTCAAATCAAGTTTTTTAGTGGTTTCATAGCAAGGGAGCTAATGGCTGGATAAAAAAGGGACAGCAGTCCCCTTCAAACAGGCTCAGGTTTCCAAACCAGCACACAAACCACCGTGTACTGCTACATCTGCTAGACAGCCAAACTCCAATCCTAATACTTCAGAGAAAGATACTTCAAGAAATTCTACTTTAGACCAATGTGTCACTACAATAACCCACACAATATTCCTCCAAGAGCTCATTATTTTGGTATTGACTCTTCAGCATCATGGTTAATGTTTCTTTTTCTATCCTAAATGCAGTATGCAAGGGGATGAGGGAGCACTGATCTCAGCCAGTCCTCTTGGTGCTTACCTGGTGCAATCCCTGCCCTACCACCAAACTCTAGATTTAGTTTCTGATTTTAGACATAGAAAGGATAGAGTTAATCTATCCTTTCTATATCTAACACTAACAAGTGTTAAACAATTTCCTACTTGATCATTAACCTGTCAAATTCAGCATAATAAAATCATCACCAGTTTAAGGAACTACAAAGGACTTGTCATGGAGAGAATTTTAGGAACATGACAATCATGTATAACTTTAAAAAAATAATGATGATCCTTTCTACAGCTGGATCCTGAAGAATAATTTTCCACCTTCACACAGTAAAAGCAAATGCTTCTGCAAGAAGTTTTTCTCTTTAAAAAAAATCTTCTTGAAACTTTCTGAGCTTTCTTGCAAAGAACACATTTGAATCGCAGAGTCACTCAATGTGACACTTTAATGCTTTTCAGGAACTAGGCAGTGGTCTGGTATACTTTATATTTCCTTGTAGTCTATCACAACCTATTACAACTATCAACAAGAGTTAAGGTGGGAGAACTAACACAGTAGTTTTCCATCCACATTATGCCAGCTCTCAAATGCCAGACCTGTACTCCCAGTGTGTCTGCAGAGGCAGTGCAGTGAGTATATTGCAATCTCAGCTGTGAGCAAGTTACTGCTGGCCAATTTTCTAATACAGCGTTAAAATGCAAGAGATAATTCCAGGATCTCCACAAGCAGTAGGAGGAGGACAGTATTCCAGGCATAGTTTGCACTCCTGAGTTTGGAAACATCTGCACTATCAGATAAAGAGCCTTTTATAAGCAGTTAATGAATTTCTATGAAGTATAAAGAGAGCCACAGAACAGAGATCCTTAAGTGGTAGCACACTGACAGATGAGACCTATAATTTTGTGGGAGGAATTTCAGTGTGACTGCTTTTCCCTCACTCAGTTGTTTCTTCTGGTGACCAGCTCCACTACCTACACCCTTCCTAGAAAGAGGGCTGGGAGGGCAGCCAGGGGTTTCAGGCTCCAGGATCATCCTGACCACCCTGCTGCCACCGAGTTTAGCACAGGAGTCACTCCGAGTCACCTGACAGAAACCGTGAGGTTCAGACCCACAAAAAAACATTTGTCCTCAGGACTCAAGAAAAGAGGGCCTTCCAGGTCATTTCAGAAGGCTTCCTCTCCTTATTCTGAATAAATGACAAACCAAGCCCTTTGGGTATTCACAGAAAGGAGGGCTGCTGGCTAAGGTCTGGGTGTCTCCACTGAGCACATCTTAACACAGGCAACAATTTCACCGGTGAAGTGAGCAGACCGTCTTAGGGTGGCCTTGTCTGATAGTGATGGACAAGACCATCCTGTCTCATTCACTCCTTTGCTCGTAGCCCTGCTTGATTTATTTGTAGCAGCAATACATTAATGTTATCTGACAGCTACTATTAAAGTGTCACAAGCATGTGTATGCAATAACACAGATGCTGCAGAGAATTTGCTGCAGGCCACTACCTCCTAGGCACAGAAAGCAAGGGGAGGCAGGGGAAATGCCGTATAAAACAGCGATCTACTCCTTATTCCTCTTATTCAGAAAGAAAATTGACAAGGAAAACTACTACAGAGACCAAGCATGGGCAGAAGGCATGGTAACATTCAGAAAAAAATTAATGCTCCAAGTTTTCCCACCTGTGTCCTGATAACTACAAAACCCAGCAAAACCAAAACTAAACACAGCCAGCCATAGGGCAGCCTCCCACTCAGGTACCCCATGCAAGCAGATGGGTAGACTCACATGGCAGTGCTGCATTAAATAGAAGGATGAATAGCAGAAGAATAGCAGGAGACACAAGAAAAATCTCTCTTCACTTTTTTTTTTTCCTTTACAGTGGTGTACAAGCATGGTGATAACATTTGGTTGATGAAATTTCCTGCCTCCATGACCCCTCAAGTACTTACAGATCTATTCTTATACCATGCTTGAAAATGAGAGTGATAGTACCCTCGTGTCTCATACACACAGAACAAGCAAATATTTAGTCCAAGGTCACAGCAAAAAGCAGCAGCAAAGCTAGGATTTGCATACAGATTTCTCAAGCAACAGATTACCCAATACTTTAATAAAAGCATTCACTAGATTCTCTGTCTCAGTCTTTGAGACAACAGCTAAACAGGGAGGACTAAGCAAAACATTCTTGTTGTGTCACCTGAAGTCAGATATGTTACAGAATTTGCCATAGCCATATCCTATGTGAGTTCTGAGAAGGGAAAGTGACCCCAGTTTGTAACTCATGAAGGGCTGGAAACACTTGACAGCTGCAAAAATCTCAGATACTGAGGAATAAAATCTCTCTGATCTAAAGGGCAACAACTTCATAACAAGAACCAAAGAATTATTTCTGTTCTGCATGGGACAGCTTTTCATCTGCAAGTATGTGGAGGACATGTAAGAACCTCCCTAGCCCTTTTTCATGGCCTCACTGAAACCACAAAGTATTTTGTCCTCAATATTCATGGGTTATGGATCAGAATGATCATTATTATAATCGCTTAATTTCAATGCATCAGATAAAACAGTATAATTCTGTTAATTCATCAAGGAATGCTGATATAGCCTCTAGAAAGACAGTCTAAACTGGGCTGTTTGTCACCTGTCAAACATACAACAACCTCTTTATGTTATTATTAGGACAGGTGTCTTATGTCCTCTGCTTCCATACTTAAAAAAGCTAACACTGCAAAGCACTACTTTCTATCACACAATTACATTTTAAAAAAAATTATCATATCTTTGTGTTGCTCGAGTGAGTTGACTGAGCCGGCTGATGTGGCCTGCTAATCACAAAAACTAGCAACACTCATAATTGAGCAGAATATAAAGCAAGGTCAAAAAAAACATGCTGCTCAGTATTTATTGGTGCCTGTGCCACCATTTTGATGTGGTTTGCTAAAGATTCTACCACACAGGGCCTAGCAAATGCACAGCTGCAAATGCACAGCTGGAAAGGTTCTCATGTCAGAGGACTCTTAAACCATCAGTACAGTGCTCTTTGCTCAGCCACCCCCATCACCATCCTCCAAGCACCTTTCCTTCTACTCAGCAGGATGGCTGATGCCCCAAGGATTGACAGGGAAACAAGCTGTAACCTATTAACTACATAATCTACCTTCTCTCCTTTTAGTGCTAATATAGTCAAAAAAAGGGTATGGGTCAGATTTGCACAAGTATTTAGGCCAGATGTGCAGATAAGCAGTTAGACTATGTAGACATACATTAAATCACATTAAGTGCCTCTCTGCACCATTCTGAACTGCGCTTCTTTCCCTTTATCAGATTCATGGTAATTTAATTGGAGCTGATTAGAAATTAAGGTCTCCAGGGCCAATACAAAAAGTTTACATCAGATCACTCCAAGCCACACTGCCAGCCACAAACTCCTTGCTGTTGTGTAAGCAGAGACCCAGTGCCTGCAAAGAGGTGCCAGGCAAGTAAACTGGGGGGGGTGGGACACTGCTCTTGTGGGGGACACAAACCCTGAGAGCGAGCTCTGCAGAAAAGCAGAAGAGGAGGCTGATGATGGCTCTGTTCATGTGCTGCAGCCAGCTACATCTCAAGCTGTGCCTTGGCTTCAAGTGCCCCAAGGGGTAAAAGTGCACTAAAAACAAAGGCCAAATAAAACATGCTTTAATTCGCAGCCATTAAAACCCCAGCTGCAAATATAACTGAAGCATGTTTCTTTTTAAGGAAGCAACACAACACTTTCTCCCTCCAGCCCTGTTGACTTCAAAGGCTTCAAAAGTAACTTGATGCCACAACTAGAGGCAAAGCTGCCATTAAATGCCAACTCCCGCAGTTATAGCTTTTGAGGCCCTGAATTCTGTTTTGATTATTTACCTTCAAATGAATTTAAAAAACAACAAAAAAGAAAGAAACAATGAAAGTAAGATGGGAGGCAGTTTCCAGCATGGCTGCCTGCATGTATGACAAGAGCTGGGGGCAGGTAAAGTAAATGCACAGAACCCACAGTTGCAGGACATAACCTTACAAATACTTCTGATACACTCTAGTGAGGACCATCTCTCCCTAGTACTGCGTATGGCTCTCTACAAAGGATTTCTTATGTCCCTGTCCCCTCTTCAATGGAGTTTTTTCTACCAGCCTTGATCAAGTTGAGCACTTGCAGAAAACAAGCCTGAAACCCCTTTTAAAGTGACTTCTCTGGCGTGCAGATATCACAGCTCGCTGGGTTTAAGTCAGCAGAGCTTTAATCCATGGCTTAGCACATCAACTTCAAAAGAAACAGAGTTCCTCCATCCACATCACACACACAGAGACTCCCTGAATTCAGCTTGCATGGCTTGCCCTGGTTCCTGATTTAGCCTCATTAAACCCTCCCCTGAGCTGGAGCCACAGGCCAGGGGCCAGGTGAGCTGGAGCTTTAGAAAACTAAAGGCAAAGGGTGGCAAGGCACCCGCCACGCTGTGCTGTGTCGACACTGCCAGTCCTTCCACCTCTGAAAACCAACCTGAGCACCAGTGCCTGCCTTGTCAGGACTGCTGCACTGCAGCCCAAGCTCTACTGGCATGTCCACATGCTCAGCCACAGAGATCTAATAGAGAGGAGAGGGAGGGAAGAAAAAAAATAACAAGAAAGGGAGGAAGCCCTGTGGCTACCATGTTCATTGAAGAAGGATTTGTTCCTTGCTTATGCTGCTGATGTTCTGGTATAGACTGCACATGAACAAAACATGCCCAAGCTTTAAATTTATTTTGGTGTTCCCAACAAGCACAAACATAAAAGTTACACTTCAAAATTTCCTGTCCCTGCATATTTAAAAATAATGCAGCTACTCCAAAACTCCTTGGCCACTGCTGGGTCTGTGGAGAGAAGAATCAATTCAGACAATAGCCCCTCTTTTATTTCCAATTCTCCATCAAACAGATGAGGGAGAGAACAAAAGCTGAGGAGCAAATAGCTGAGTTGACTCATGTCTTCAAAGTGTCCATTTAAAATGACCACGTAACTATTCCTTACCCCAAACCAGAATTAATACAAGTCTTCATGTAAAAGTATCTTGCATAAAGGCAGATGCTAATCACTAAAGCCTAAGTTCAAACTAAACATGCTCGAGGATGCATCCAATTTGTGCCAGTGTAATATAAAAGAATCTTGCAATCTTTCAGTTACAGTAATAGGGGTGGTAGAGGATTGAGAACAAATAGTGTTGAGGGAAAAGGCTGTAATCCAGTCACACTTGCACGTGCATCTACACCATCCTCTGGACAAGACCTGATGGAATAAATTAGAGCAGTTAAGTGAGAACAAAAATAATAAAGAATTATATTTTTTTTAGCACATAATGACAGCATAGAAGACTTCAGCCCAGCTTCCGCCTCTGCAGCAGACCTACTGTACAACCCACAGCTACTCACTTAATATCATTATGTGCCAGAGCTTGGTTGTGGGTTATTTTTGTTTTATATCCCTTCTCATATTTAACCAGGCCTCTCAGAGAACAGTTTACAGATTGTAACTATGCAGCTCCACAGCCTCTAGCACAATGCAGCTCCAGTCCTGGCCCTACAGAGAGCAGCTTAATAACCATTTATTACAAACAGTGTGGCCAGCCAGTGGCAGCATGGAAAGGCTGCAGCAAGGCACAGAATACACAGAGCAATTACTCTTCATGATTTAACCCCACAGTCCTGTCCCTTGGACAAAGTCTATCTTAGTGCCTTCAGCTGGTCAGAGTAATCTCTTAATTTCTACAAAAAATAAATCAATGCACTTGCAGCAGCATCAATAACAGCTGTTTCCTATCACCTACCTCTAAAACCTCAACCTGTTGAATCCCCTCTGCCACCCAAAGCCCCAACCAATGTGCTGAGTCACAACAGGCAGCCATGAAGGCTATCTTCAAATAGCAACCTGAAATATTATTTATTCCTTCCAGGCCATCCTTGTCTCTCTCTGAGATGTATTTTCCTATGACATAGTTAAATGCCAACAAATAAAATCTGTTTTACTTGTGTTCCATTTAAAAGCAATTTGTAAAAAAGAAGCAGTGAAAATAAGAAACAGACAATGCCTTTTTCTTTAAATCTTTCCAACATAAAATAGGAAAGAATGCCTAAAGGTTTCCAGGCCAGCACAGTTTTCTTGTTTTGTTTACTTTAACATAAGTAATTCGGAAAGCATGAGATCAGGACGTACTGGTACCAACTATGTTATCTCAGCAGTGCTGCAATTTCCCATAGCCTACACTATCTGCAGGACTTCTGTTTCTTTATGGTCATGAATTCAGAAACAATGATAGAGCTGAATAAAATCATGAGCCTTGATGAATAATAAAGCACAGAAATCCTGCATTTGACCAAGGCTTCCTGGCTGGTGCCTTAATGGAAAAAGCTTGGCATGGGAGATGCCTTATAAACTCAAGTACTTACTATTCAGAACACACACAAAACCTATACTGCTGCCCTGAAGCCAACCTTATCACCAGTCTCAACTTTTCCTCACTACCTTTAATCTGCAAAGGGTACTGAGTGCGTTGAGTACACCTACAGTGTATTCACAGCCAGAACTACTGAGTACCACAGATGATGCAGGCAGGAATAAAACCGTGTGGGTGCCCTAATGCCAGCAGTGGCTCTCCTGAATGCAGCTCAGGACCCTGGAAAACAGACACACAAATGCTAGCTGGCCCAGCCAGGCTGACATCTGCCTGCAAAGATCTTGCAGATGTAGCCTGTTTCTCTCTGTTGAGGCTGGAGAGCCTTTCCACTGAGCAGGACACCCTGAGCAGCAGCAACAAGGAATGTCAGGGTCTGGCCAGCTGAGTCTTGCTTTCTTCAAAAGTCACAGCAATTTTGCACTGACAAGCACCTCTGTATTGTGAATGAACAGCACACCTGAGAACCTGGTGGGGAGATATCCACAAGAATTCACTTGGTTTTAAGGTGTAGTAGAGAAAAGTGCATTTCCCCAGCTCAGGAAAGGCTAAATGAGAGGGGGTGAACCTATCATATTCTGTCATTGCCCAAGTCTAGAAAACAGCAAGTCAGCAGCAGCACAGTGGAGCTCACAGTGTAATCTTCCTCCAGACTACTCTAAACTTGGAATGGGGGTTTTTCCAAATTTATTGCTTCTCTGATTTCATAACAAATTAGCTCCATGTACCATTACAAAAATTGCTTTGCTGTCAGCCCTGCAGGCTTAATTTGGGGTCTGGGAAGCAGAGGGCTCTTCCCTTCTCACACATTGTCAACAGCCACACAAGGTTTTGAACACTGAGTTCCACCCACGCTTGTCCTTGTACAACCCCAGTGAGGCCTTTCACAAGGTTGGACAGGTGTAAAATGACAGAACCTGACCTAAAACAGCACTAAAAAAGACAAAGCTGGGGGGTGGGGAGGGGGAATCTGTTACTCTGACATTACCTAATAGACTTGAATTGACTATGTTTTCTAGGGTTTTTTTTTTTTCGTTTTGTTTGGGGTTTTTTTTTTCCTCATATTTTTAAAAGAACATCAACGTACCAAATCAGAATGAAGATAACTGAAGGAAAGGGGTAGGAGGAAAGAGAATTGCTGCCAACAGTCAAGGCAATAGTACTGTTTTCATAGAGCATGTGTTCCCTTTAAAAGTGGTCTGCTAAGCCATGCTGCTACTCCAGCACTGTGGGAATGCAAAAGAGATGACTGGAAACTGGGCCCACGGCGTCGCGGGTAATCTCCTGCAGATTTATGTAGGGGACTCTTGAATCTAATTAACTTTTTCCATCTCTACTATGCAGATCTCTCACTGATCATAAACACTATGCATCCAGCTAGGACAGAAAGAACTCCTGTTGGGTGCCTGTTCTATCTGGTGCAACGCTCCTATCGGCAAGGCAAACAAGAGCAAAGGCTCTGGCTTAAAACAATCCAAGTTAGATTTGGATGTAGTTGCATGCACTAATTGAAAAGATTGCCCCAAAGCTGCAGTAGTCCTAAACACGCTGAGCACACGTGCAAGCAAGCAAGCAAGCTGTCATGATGCTGACAGATGATGGATTTGTTTGTGTAGTGAATACATACAAGGAAGAAGCAGCTGGAAATGCATTGTAATGTGTGCTCTATATGAATCTAATCTCTGCTAATTTTCTTCAGATTCCAGCTGCAGGCCAGCTGGGTACAACTGTGACAACTTTGGTATAAATTTCTGTTTGTGACTAAAGGACCAAGGAACTTTAGCTGAAGGGCAGATATTTGAGAAAGGGCTATTCTAAAATAATGTTGTTTGAAGGCACAGAAACAACACTATTCAGCTCAAATTAACTCGCAGCCACACATTTTTTGTTTGAATACTCTCCTCTGGTTTAACTCAGTCTTCTCCTGCTCTTAGTTATCTCCTTTATACAGGGGTTATCTCTTAGTTATCTCTTTTATACAGGGGTAATAAACAGGGTAAACAACTATATTTTAAAATATTCAGTGTTACTTTTTTGTAATTAAGGAGAAGCTATTTAATTTCCCTGTGTGAGAGAGCAACTCTCCATTCCTTTACTAACCCCTTGTCCCATACATCTAATTTCAGGAAATTAATTCTCAAGCCTGGCTAACCAGACCTGTGTGCTGTATTCCTAACTCCACAGGGTCTCATTCGGTGTGCAACAGAACTGCTGATCCCCCCTTGGATAGGGAGCACTTCACTAAATGCATCCCAGGGTTGTACTTGTCTTTCACAGCTGCACCAGCAGCAGCTTAGTCATTCTCAGACTGACTCATGCACTGTGGTCTTTCTCCTTTGCTGTCATTTCCAATTGATAAGGGCTAAGCACAGAGCTGAAATTAAAGCTATGTGATGATGTAACACCTATCAACTCAAAGACCCTACCTGTAAGAAGGAGTGTGCATCTGTAAAACAGGGTTTAAGGCCAAGGTTTCTCTTTGTCAATAAACATCACAACAGAGATCACCCAGAAGACCATCCTAAAAGTTCACTCAGATGAATTTCTCTTCTCAGATATCCATCTGTATTTGCAATCCAAAATAAAGCATTCCTTAAAACTCCTTGTAATTCAGTGTACTATCATTTGCCTTTTACAAATTCTTGACTCATTTTTCTGCCTATCTCCACTTCAGCATGCTTAAAACTTGCTTGTATTTAAATGTCAATTACATCATTGCATCTCCATATATCTTCCTTAGCAAGGCTCCTTTCACCTCTTCTCTCCCTCTCCCCTGTTGTTCAGCAGTATTGTCCTGAGGCAAAACAGTTACTCACCTTTAATCCATTCCTAGGTGGTCTTTAACCCTAACCCAGCCTTGGCAGCTGCTATTCTTCCCTTGCTCTATTTTTATCTCTAAATATGTTCAGGCAGGCAAAAAAAGAAAAGGATTACTGCAATGAGGTGGGTAGTTAAATGACACAGTGTGATTAAGAAAGCCAGTTTGTAACACTTCAGAACCTCGTGTTCTGTAACCCAACAAGAACTGAACCAAGAGGCAGAACTGCTGACCAGGGACAGGTGAGATATTGCTCACACCTCCTCCACAAACATCAGCTCATTCCCAGGAAATAATAGGGTACACCTGTATCCTTGTACTGTAGTTACAACTTGCTATATTCAGTTACAACTTCACTGGCTGGTGGTTCACCTCTTGTTTTTGATTATTGCTCAGATCAATTTTTTCTGCTTCTGCAAGGTCAGCTCTAAGAAATAATAAAAACTTATTCACACTAACAAACCCCGAAGCAGTCAGAGAGCATGGAATCTTTTGGCAAGATATCTGGAACTAAATATTTACTGAACACACTTCTAATCTAGGGACTTGGCCAAAATGAGAGAGAAGGCACGTGAAGCCAGCATTTTCCAATGCAAGCATAAAACCTCACACACATAAAGCCACATATCCCCTGCTGAGAGATCACAGAAACCTGGCTGCCCCAGAGATCATTCATCTGAAAGGAAAAACAAGAGTGGACTGGTAGGCTGGGAGGCACATCAGCCAGCCAGCCAGCTCGGCTGTGGTTTGCCAAGGAATAGCTGCTGTGCCCCTGCCCCATGCTCCTTTTTCTCCAGCAAATATTGCTTCTTGCTCCGCTGAGGCAGAACTCCAGCAAATGTTTACACTATTGCAGGACTAAGGTAAGGTTTAAAAACACCCCACTGAACATGGAACTGTTCGTGTGATGAGAACGTGTCACTGCCATCCTGGGCTGAAACCAGCTGCTGGCTTTTGTTATCACCTTCCTTTCCCCATAGCAACCCTTTCCAATCCAGTAATCCTAACTGATCTTGGAAATCAATCAAACTTCTATTATGTTTACATACAATAGACCACCATGACTCACTTTCATCTGCAATCCTTAAGCTTCAAACACTGGTTTAAATCAGGCCACAGATTATTATAATCATGTTTACACAAGAAGTGTAATATGCCAACCTGTCAAAATATTGTCAATATTTATTCCACATAAATCCATCCCACCCATAACTAAAGCAAAAACTTAATGAAAGATTAGAACTGAGGCAGGCTGGAAAAAAGGTAGAAGCAAATATTTGAATCAAACTCTGCCAATATATGGATAAAGTTAAAAAAAAAAAACAAACAACAAATGAGCATCAAAAAGAGAGACACTTGTCCCAAATAAATTGGGCAGCTTCACAACCAGCATAAAGCACATGAAATTAAAACTTTCGTGATCTATGGAAGACATCAATACTAAGATGGCAGAACTGAGACTGCCCTTAAGAGTCAGGAGAGAGAAGTGCAGTGCAAATCTGTGTAAGAAGAGGAAAAATTGTACCTACATAGAAAAGCGGCAAGAAAAGCAAGAAAGCAACATGCCTTACTTTCAGAGGATGAAAAATATAACTAGATGGCCAAGCATCATGACAAGGTGAGCTGTATTTCTATAAAAGTGGAAATTGGACATGCCTTTTTCACTGCCACTCCTCAAGGAAAAATGCATGTGGGAAGGGGCTATGTTATGCTGAAGGGCTGCAAGGAATCTTTAAAAACAGACTAAGCTCATTAAGCTACTCCATGTTTCATGTCTTCTCAAGGAACCATATTTTCTATTACACCTGGGGAAAACCAGGGCTGATTTCCACATCATTTAGTGGTACTTCTTCTGAGAGATTCTGCTCTGTCCTATGCAATGCAAGCTTGGATGGATTTCAATGGCAGCTAGCAAGTGAAGTTTGCATACAAATGTCAGGAAGGAACTCCATGTTATTTGTACCTAATCTTATTTTTCCATGTGAAGTCATCTGGGGCAGTTTCATTCCTGCTGGAACCCTGCAGTCCAGGGGAGTTTCAGGTAATCCATATCTTTAATTAAACACTGCACAAACAAAAGGGCTGACACATGAAAAAGTTAAAAGTTCTTTCTGCTTTGCCCAAGTTCCAATCTGTATAATATGGTGTGATAAATGAACTTGAAGGGTTCATAAACTAGTTCTTACTTCCATAGGTTTTAATGGAAATAATCCATACTCTCAGTTTTGCTGCACAACTCTCAGCTTTATGAGTTTACAATAAAATCCTGAAATTGGAAAAATGTGACACTAAGATGAATTCAGTGGTTCAGAACACAGATAGAAAACAAATATTTACTTACTAGTCATCCCTTACATTCCTATGGGCTAGAAAACTTCTCTGACAGAAGTTACAGAATATTCTCAGTTAGAAGGGACCCACAAGGATCATCAAATCCAGATGTTAAGTGAATGGCCTACATGGGGATCTCTTGTTAGGAGTTTGCAAAATGCTCACTACAACAAAGTCCTGATCCCTCACTGCACACTTGCAGTGGAACAGAAATTAAGGTCTGTAAGGAACCAGTTAGTGGCATCTCAGTCCCCCCAACATAAACAAACAAACAAATTTGTGGAGATAAAATTGTTTCACAATATCAGTTATTCTTATGCCCATTCTCTTCTGTTACCTTTTCAATTTATCTACAAACTCCCACTACAAGTCAGTGTCTTTTCTTTAACAAGTTATTTTAATTGACTTCCGATATCTTTCCCAGTTTCTCTCTCTAAAATTCTTAGGATCTTCAGTATCTACAATGACATACACGTATCTTTATTGCCAAAAAGTTTGCAGCATTGAATGCAAAATTTGTGGGTTTTTTACTCTTGCTTCAAGAATATGGCAGAAACAGCATCCATTTTTAAATTTTTCCCCGTTTAGTTTGCTCCTCAATATTCAAGTTCATCCCATTTGGGACCTAAAGCCTATACAGAACTGATCACCAATAAAGGCAGTTTGATTTTTTTGTTGTATCAGATATAAAACAACCTGTAATATCAGCATATATAATCAATACAAAAATCAGTGCAAGTCTGAGCAGTGTTTGATCATGGATGTGGTAATTATCCAGTAATTGATCATGCATGGTAACAGATAAAGTAGAAGAGCAGAAATCTCTTCAGAGTAAAATTATATTATAAACTGCACACAGAAGGAAGCTTCTTCCTAACCTCCATCACTCACCATAATTCATGGTCTGAAGCAGAGTCCTTTTCTATAAAGAAAAAAGGGGGAAGTTACCGGTGGATATGTTCCAAACCTTGGGTAGGCATCATTTTATTCAGACCTCATTACTTTTCTACCAAGGATGCAGCATTACTAGAATGGAATTAGTGACAGAAAATGCCTACTAATAGTAATGGAAAATATTATTTGCTGTCCTCTTCTGACATATGTTCTGTTAGATCACCACAATACAATGAGCTGACATGCTCATTCAGCTTCCCACAGTGGAAGCTCCAGAAATAAATAATTTTTTTCCTAAAAATATTTTTCCACCCACGAACAATGGCTGTTAATTTAAAGTTGCTCAACGTGCACAAACCTGTCTTTTTACTCTTTGTTCTGTGACAAAAATGCATTTCCTATACCACCATGTCCATTCATCTCATTTTGCCCTAGTCTTCTTCAATCTTCATTAACCTCTACAGTTCCCTGCCATATTTCATTACATTTTCCCAATTATATTCATAGAGTCCATGCACCACAATATGAAATGCTGGACTTTGTACAAAAAGAAGTATTCCTAAACTCGCTGTTTCTTGGCAGGATGCTCAAACTAATGCTACCCATTAGAAGCTGCAGAACTCAGCAAAGAGGATAACAATGTTAGTGAGTAATTTTACCAGAATATTGTGACCTAGGGGACTCCCCACGTGTAATACAATTACTGGCTTTGGAAAAATAGAGAACAGTGATGTTTGCAATCCAACATTTAAGGAAACTTTGTGCCCTTTGGCATCAGGGCCAGCTGGGTGATGACAACTTCACTCAGCTTCCCAGTAGCTGGACATATCTAAAACATAAAGAAAGTATGGGCCTTTGAATTCCTCTCTTCCCTGGCAAAAGAATCCTATGGATGGAGCTGGGGATGAGTGGGGTGCTAAACTGGATGAGTATTTGGTGAGGAGCTAAAATACAGAGAAGTATTTCTTCACTGAAAAATAAATCCTGCTGAATGTTCCACAATTCTGTTGGGCAGTGACCTCAGGCATTAGGCTGACCTGGGAACGAAAAGCTAGGCTAAGTTACAGAGCAGTCTTCCCTTCTCTCCCATACCAGGGAAACCACATTCTCCAACATGCTACTTCAAGACAATGTGAGAACCTGACAAAACTCCTTTAATCTTCTTTATTCCCAAGTGTTGGCTTTGGGTGGGCCAGCACTGTTTGTGCTGGTCACTTCTCTGGCTCACACCACTTCAAAAGATAGCAGCAGGGATAAAAGCAAACACCTCCTTAAAATTCTCATTGCAATCCAAACAACAGCTGCTATTCCTTCTGAGGATGGCACACATTTTTCAGCCTGGTTATTTCTCTCATCTCTTTTAAATTCACACATGTTAGTAGATTTGGATTATTTTCTCCAATAAATCTTCAGTTATACCCTGAAGCTTTTAATTTCTGAGCTGGGTATAACAATAAGGACAGTGAGTCTCTGTCTGCTTTTGCTTTGCTGTTTAAGTGGCAATGCATTTCATATTGCCCTGGATTGCTGGGTTCTAAAAGCCCTTCCCTTTCAAAGTGACAGCATGACACATTACTTCAGCTTCTGAGCCTAGTCCTTAACCACAGTGTGCTCTGCACACATCCCAGAGCTGCACAAGAGACCAAGGCATCCTCAGTCCTGCAGCTGCTCCTTGAGAGGTTCAGATCTTGGTAAGACATTTGATCTCAGATGAAAGATGAGCCAAACACCCATTTCTTTGACTAATTCACCAGTACATAGTACAGATCATCATTTGGCCACAACTCTGAAACTAAGCAATTCTATGAAGCTTTAACACATGCTCCATTCTGTTTGAGTTCTGGTTGTAATACAGAATTAGTATTTAATCTATTATATCTATATAATTTGTCCTATTTCAATCCTCTCCATGTCACCTGTGGTCCAAAATGCACTGAAGATAAAACCTTTTACAGTTGCTTTCAGTTTAGATCATGAGATCTGCATGATTATCAATCTGAACACAAATTTGCAGAATTTTTCACTAGGAAACAAATATTAAATTAGAGATGCCGAAATAGTTTTATTCTGAGGGATTTCTTATAGGAGAAGGAATAAATTAAGTTGTAAAGAAATACCCTCACTGGAAATTTGAAGTCTATCATATTTTTTAAAATTATGCATTTATTATAACTACTATGCTTTCCTCCTCTTATATTTTTTAGCATTAAGATGAACATTTGCATTATGGTAAACAGTTAGTGACATCTAATACAGAAGCACTGTTTGCAAATATTAAGACAATAAGCAAGAACTTTTATTAGTCTGAATTTTCTCATTTATTTCTCTACTTTATTCCTAATCTAATTTTCTATGCAGTTTTTCTACCTGAAACTGAAGTATTGTGGGTTTGACACTTTCAGAGCGCAAATGCTTAGGGAGTCACAAAAGAAGATGATTAACTGTGAAAGAACAGAGTGCTAGTCATGCAAATTCCCTTTGGAGAGATGGAGTTCCTGCACATGGGCCTGGAATGTTGATTTACCTGAATACATCTTGTGTCCCCTAGGTTCAAGATTGCATTAGTTTAACAATGCTGCCAAACTCTCCCAAGAGCTTCTCTTTTCACACCTTTCAAGCAGTCCTTTATCTCCTTTAGATTTGCCATAAAATAAAAATTTATGGGGGTTATATTCAATTTATGGCCATACACAGAAACCTTAAGTTGTTCACTTTTTAGGACATCTGTGAGGCAGTGGACAAGTTTACATGACAACAAGGCAGTGCAAAGAGACATGAGTTATTGTTGGCCCAAGGCAACATGTCTGGCATGGCATAGTTCAAAGCCATCCAAGTCTTATTAACTCTAGTTTAAGGTGAGTTTATTAGGTTGCACTAATGCTAATTTAAGGAGGTCATTAGTCAGTGACATTCAACCTGACTGCAGCCAGTCAGCTCAGGTGTCTTTGCACTGAATTCCTTAGAGTTGTAGGCTGCAAGGACAATAGAGACAAAGGTACAAGTTGTTGGAAAGATGAAAATTATGTTTCCTCATGTCTTCAGTGGCAGCACTGATAGGCAGTTTTACAGTCGATCTCTTTAAGTTTCTATCATTCTCACCAAGTCAATCAACTCAGGCTGTAGTGCCTTCAGCATTTTCATATTCCAACTGAACACATCTCAAGAACATGAGGAATTCTGAGATACCATTATACTAATGATATTGCAAAAATATTCTGATGCTCAACAAAATCAAGATCCAGATTAATGCTGGAAACAATCCAGAGATCATTGCTGAAAGAATCATTTAACCACATTAAAAATAAAGAAAACCACAATACTACAAGACCCTGTGAGACAGTAATTTGTAATTATTAATGTGAATCAATTCAAAACCAATAAAACACAACATAAATGGTAAAAACCATAGTTGCTACAATTTCTACTATCTTCCTTCTATTCCAACTCTTTATTTCTCCATTGTCCCCATTCTAATTTCAACCTCATCTGATTTGCTTTGAACAAGACCTATTAAGTCTTGTTAAGTCGAGTTCTGGTTGTAATACAGAATTAATGCTAAAAAAAAAATATTAAGGATTTTTCCTGAAAACAAGATAAATCAACCGTTTGCAAAGAGGTGAGCGGTTTCTTTGATTTATCTCAGTGGCCACAAGCAGCTATCATTAGGACTCTCCTTCCCTGGAGATACTCTAAAGCTATCTGGAGACCATCCAGAGTAACGTGCTCCAGAGGACCCTGCTTGAGCAGGGAGGTTGGATTAGATGACCTCCAGCTGTCTCTTCAAACCTTACCCAGTCTGTGATTCTGTGAAATAGACAAGGTAAATATTTACCAGTGTTCCCTATAAGAACTACAGCAAAACTGTAATGTTAGGAAAACAGCATTTAAATTACAAAAATACTCATTCCCCCTTTATATACCATAATCCAACATCTTCACCTCTTTTTTGTAAGCTACCTGATGCAGTTGACATATATTTCATCACATGATAGGAAATGAAGTCGAATATTTAAAAAAAAACCAACAGAAACTCTGGTACTGGTATATAAGTAGGACTCTGGTCTGTATGACACAGACAGCAATGCTGCCGTTCTCCTCCAACAGGAGAACACAGATGATTAAAGTAATACTGTAAGAAGTAGAGCAGTTGAAAGACTGACATTTCAATATATGAAAGGCTACTTCAAAAACAATGAAAATCATCTGTTCTGTTCTTCACTGTTAGCCAGGACAAGAACTTAATAGTGGGAAAAAGAAAAAAAAAAAAAAAAAAGCAGAATATCATCATTACTTTTCTTCTTTTTTTTTTTAAGGAACAAACACAACTTTCTAAATGTGAAGATAATTAAGCAGTGAAACAGATTGGCTAGGGAAGCTGGGAAATCTCAAACTCCAGAGATGCTACATAATAATTGAGACAGGTCAAAAATGACACTTTAAGCCTTCCATCTTGCTTTTTTTAATTACTATCTTACGAGCATGACTTTTTAAATGGCACAGTTTCTTAATAAATACAGTGTGTCAATTAACATGTCTAATGATTATACATCTCAGTTGGCTTATGCTAGGAGAATGAAACATTGAATAAATACTGAAATTATTTTATTTATGAGAAACACTTATTTTCTAATTAAGAGGAAAATGCACTCTTGCTTGTATAACTAAGGGATTCAGCAGTGTTCCCAATGAGGCCAAAACTCTTACCCATTTCAGTGAGATAGCAGTAATTATGAACATCATCATCTACATAAGACTTTTTGACACAAAATCAAAAGAAAAACCAAACAGAACAGTCTTTTGCTTAAGAAGAGAAAAAGCACCCTCATGCTTTGCCAAAAGAGGTTGGCATGGATGACGAGTTCCTGCTGTATGAGAGAGAGAGCAACATACTAACTTCTTCCTACAATGTGCTTATTTTCTTAATTACATTATATAAAAGGAATTTCATTTCATCTGCTTCATTGGTGACAATGTGCTCATATTATGGAGTTACTACAAAAGTCAATGACACAAACATAAAAAATGTGAAACAATGAAACACATGCAAAGTAAGAATGACTCTATTAGTTTAAATGTTCAGGCTGGTTTCATGTCCAGTTTCAAAATATAATGAAAAAAATGCTCATCCTCCTAATCTTATCATTTTTAATACAGGTTTTGTTCACTGCTACAATTTAATCACTTCAGACACTGAAGTCTTTATAGGACAGAAATCATTTGTCTGCTTAAAGCAATCGCAGGATTGCAATTTGGGTTCTGATGGAACTCCATTGAGGCCTTCATACTTAATCACTGAATATCTAAAATGAGAATTTTATATAATCAGGGCTAAAGAACAGAGATACGGAAAAGGAAACCTGTCCATCTTCCAAATGACAAGTGTTCCCTTTCCATAAAGTTGTAGGAAAGACTTGTTTAAACCAATGGTTCACTCTCATCTAAAGACTGTGTGCTGAAGTATTCCCTCCATTAAAAAAAAAGAAAAAAGAACTTTCCAGTATTTATAAACAAATGACAATGATCAAGGGCATGGTAGGAAAAGGTGTTCTCACAAAATGACATGGGAGACTGGAACTGCACACCTGAAGTAAGAAAGTGACTGACAGAAGTATGTGCTGTCACAAAATACCAGCAGAATGGATATCAGAATCCTTTACTCTTTCATAACTAAAGTCCAATGGGTTATTCAAAAGTTTCCCAGGTCCTTAGTAAAGCTTGAAAAATACTAATGATGCTAATGAAGCCAAAGTCTGATCAAAGTTCAAGGAAAAATTGGACCCATCTCTGGACAGTTGATCATAGAGGTGTCCAGAAATGAAGTTCAGAAATGGCAAGTGGTGATGGAGTTACATGTATAACACTTTAGAGTTTATGTTAACCTCAAAGCTATTGGCTTTCAGAAGAGTAACTTCCTTGGGCAGAGTAACTGCTTTCTTCTGAGTTCTGTAAATTGACCTCTGAAAGACCCAGGACTGGTTACTGTCAAACACTCTGCAGATGTAATACCATATGCTCCTTCCTATGCTTTGTTTTCAGACACAGTGCCATGGAGATGCCCTGAAAATGCTCACTAACTGGTGTTTTCCCTCAAAGAAGAAAGTCTTTCTGCTAAGTTTCCTAAAAAGACAACTGAATCATTACCATATGAGTAAACCTGTGGTTTAAAATCAATGCAACATTACAACAATCAAATGCTGCTCATATTATTTAACCATTAAACAAGAACTCAAGAAGCTGAACTTGTAATAACATTTCCACTGTAAGCAGAGTTCACATGTCAAATGACTTGGGCAATTCTACTTTGTGACTGCATACTAAGTGGTGTTATAACATGTTTGGCTGCCAACATCAAAATTATTAAATCCTCACCACTTTTTTCAATATGGAATACTCAGCTGCATTCAAAACACACTCGTCCCATGAATTTCCAATTGACTTGTGCTGTGTAATGCAAGCAAACTACAGAAAGATTCTACATAAGGAGAAAAATCCTTTCCTCCTCAATTTCTACCACACAGCAGATTCCCACACCTTGAAATGAAAAGGATCTTTGAAAGCTAAGCCTGTAGCCTCCGTGTAGTAAGCAAATGTTACCTTGCTGGAACTAACAGCGAGCCCTTGATACCTAAGGCTGTGTATGGGTGAATATTATTTTAACTAGCCTCATTAATTTAAAAAGAGGGTTTCTATCCTGTGGAATGCACAATGACAAACTGCCTTCTGGGTTGAGTTCTTAAAACCTCACTGCAATAGCTTTTCTGATTGTCTTTCAGAAGGAATTTTAATTCTGCCTCAAATTCATCTGTTTATTAAAAAGGGATGCTACTTCCTCACTTTAAAGAGAAAGGGAAAAGTAGTGTTAATTTGTAGTAGCCTAATGCACGAACCGTTGCCCTCTTGGGTGCAATACTGCCACTGAAAAAGCAATGTGAGATGTTATCGCAGCAGTAATAAAACCAAGAAAACATTTCACAACAGCAGAGTGCCTTAATCCCCCAGGCTTTACAGAGATACCAGTACAGGAATTGCAGCTCTCTGAAATGCAGTCACACACACTCAACTTGGTGCCATTGGATGAACCTGTTGGAAAAGGCTGAGGCAGCTCAACCATTCACAGGACATCAGAGAGGAGGAATTGAACAGCACCATCTCTAAGGGAAATTCCAGTGGAAATTCAGGTAGATTGAATACAACCTGGTATTTAAACAGATCTAACATTTCCAATTATACAATTTTAATAATGAATATTCAACACGTGCCAGAAGTCCCATTTTTCAGTCTGTTGTTGGACAAATTGGTCTCATATTTAAATGACCTCAAAGAGAAAGAAATCCTATCCACTGTGAAGGTTGGAAAAGAGATACTTGGGACAAAAACACCCCACAAAATCCTGTAGATGTTAACTGGCCTTTGAGAAGTCATTAAACACTAGTGTGACTGACAAGCTTTAAAACAGAAAAGTGCCAGACAGAAAACAATCTAAGTATCAGTATCTCAAAGGACAGCAAACACTGTCTTCAGCTGTAAAATACATTGTTCTAAAGCTTTTGTGCATGAATCATGGCTTTTTTGTTTGGTTTACTTGTAATGCAGTGATGAGCAGGAAGATGGAGGAAGGAGACAGAAAAGCAGAAGGCACTCCTATCTTACCAGCAGGCCCCTAAAAGAGCTCTCAGTTCATTAGAAAAGCCCTGGAGAGTCCCCTTCTCTCGAGCTAATCATCCTGGAGAGCTCATTTCTCTGCAGTCTGTCTGTCCGAGACCAACAGAACAACCATTTTTAATCTGTGCAGGCTAAATTGAACCAACGGGGGCTGGCTGAATCATTAAATTAATGAATCATTAAAGTTTGTTTTTTGTGAGAAGCAAGTGTCTGAGTAGAAAAACAACAATAAGAAAGGCTAGAGCTCTGAAGTGCAGTGGTTTCATGCTGGCTGCACAATATCCATCATAGCACGATTCAGAAATCCATCTTCACATAATGTTTCATCCCACTCTCAGTAAGGCCCTGGATAAGTCCCATCTCTCAAAGTCATGTAAGTCAAACTGTACTTATTACTAATTCAGGCTGAGCAGTACAACAGTATTAACTCTAGCATGAAGTACCACAAGCAGCAGATGTCCAGCAACAACTGTTTTCCTACAAATAAACAAACTAGATTGTTGAACTCTTGAGTAGCACCTAAAGAACACCAAATTTCACTCAGAGTCCCAGCAGAGAACTAAAACAAAGCAAAGCATACTGCTGTGAGATGCTGAACTTCCTTATAGGGGCAAAAAATGTCTAAGAAAGTCAAATGAAATCAAATTTATATCCTAGAAAGGAGGAGGAAGAAAATATCCATAGATTGAAATAGCTTATTTTATTGAACTTCATGTAAATAAAGATGAGCTTATGTAAGTCCATCGTTGTTCACAAAGAAGTTCTCAGTGTCGATTCAGTAAAAACACTGCTTTGAGTAGACACTTTTTATGTGTAATTATTTCAAGCACTATTCTCTAAAAACAGAGTTATCAGCTTCACAAAAGGTGGGGATTAAAAGACTGAAGAATTAAATTATTCCCTTTGTTTAGAGCAACTTGCTAAACTCCCATTTTCCCCTAGCTGCCATACATAGCTTTCCCATAAAAGGAAATTACTTTAGCTAACTTGAGTTCAGAAGTAAAAAAAGTCCTTTTGACCCTGACCTGAGAAGTACCTGCAGCAAAACTTTTAAAGAATGGAGGAAGAAATTTCACTGTGAGACCTAATGTTCACTGCATGATGGGACATGGTGGGCTGAGGCACAAAGAGGAGTTTTCACTAAGAGAACTTGGGTGAATGCGCTGCTATTACAAAACCATTCTGGGATTAACACCACCCACACAGAGACTCATTGGATCTAAGAGACTTCGAGGTACAGAGTGACTGCTACATCTTCAGCATCCCTAACGCAGTCAGGACCAGTTAACCCTACTGATATTCTGCACCATGTGCCAGAGATTTCTATGCTGCACCCAGCTTAAACCAGGGAAACAAGCTTGAAACAAGGGAATCAGGAAACCCTATTAATGCTGAGCTATCAGACAAGACCACAGTGTTCCTTGTTTTACACCTGGAGATTCAGGGAATGAACAGCAAAGTTCCTCTTGTAGTCTTGCCAGTTTTGCCACACAACACTTTGTTTGGACACTTGTTTGTGCCCAAATTTATCATGCTATGCAGTGGAATAGGCCTCACTCCTGAGGAGGATGACGTGTGCTTTGGGATGGTGAGAAATACTGCACATACTGATTGAGCACTATGACTGCTCCCTGCTGATAAGAGTTTGGTACGTTCATTGCTTGATACTGAGCCACCCTACCATGATGAGTTACCATGAGCTATCTAATGCCACTGCTTAACTCTTTTTATGCTACTGCCCTCACAAAAGCAAATATTTCCCTAAATATAATTCCTGTGTGCATTTTCCACAGCAGCCTTGTGAGAAAACATTCCTCCACTCAGAAGCGCTTTTCTTTGGCAGGGAAAACTTGATGCAGAACACTATTCCTGCTACAAAACCATCACACTACCATCTTTTCCCTCTTTCCTGCAAAAAACTGCTCAGTGTTGGCTGAACAAGCCAGCTCCACACAACACTGCCAGATACCAGCCACAAACACTTCACAGACTTGACTGTGAACACTTTCTAGAATCTGTGTCCAGAACTAACTCTCTCAGAAACCTCACCACAGTATTTTAAGT
Source organism: Vidua macroura (assembly GCF_024509145.1). Lineage (NCBI taxonomy): Eukaryota > Metazoa > Chordata > Aves > Passeriformes > Viduidae > Vidua > Vidua macroura. Next base: position 30,283,837 of record NC_071577.1, read on the forward strand.
GGCATTTAGACCTCAGACACAAAAGGAGCATGTTCTACATAGTGGCATCACTATCTCATTTATTATATAGGGCAGCTGTTGAGTTAGATGTCCCTCCACAACACTCACAATACCCATTAGATTGCCTGGAGCTCCTCTCTTTTTGCCTCTGCTAAAGGCAAACTAGTTTGCAAACAGCATACATTGTGTGTGAAATATGGGCAGGAAGAGAAGGAAAGAATCTAAGGGAGAATATCCTCAAACATAAATGCTAAAGAAAAAACAGTCCTATGCTTTTTATTTATTTATAACGAAGCTGCTCAATTTAGAAAAGACAGATGTCATCCACATTCACAATCTTAAAAAAAAAGATGTATATAAATAAAGAGCACACCTGGCAGCTAAAGTTATTGATTTTCAAATTCCTGTGGTACAGTTAATCTGAATAAATTGAATTAGGCACTTTAAAAGACAAACTACTTTGCTCTTATAAAATCAGTCCAGGGTATAGAAATGAAAGCTTCTGATTTCCATTTCATCTTGATACAAATAGTAGAGATACTTTCTATCAGAAAGTACAACATGAGATGTGAAAGCTTCCTGCCGGAAAGCACTGCTAAGAGATAGATCCTCTTAATTAAGGTTGTCTTGTATTTGTCTCCCTAAAACAGACATGATCAATAGGTGCAGAATAAAATTGATTTCTGCAGCACATTTCATTAGGTGAAGCAAATGTCTCCATAGAGATTAAGCATGTCTTTAATATCTGAAGGTGGTAACACCTGTCTGCTTGAAACTGTGATCTCTCTGGGGCAAGGTTAAAAAAACCCAAAACAAGCCAGATGACTAGCAGCTGCATAATTCTTACTGCTGTCTCCCCCACTCCAAATCACCAAATCCCATATTACAGGAATTATCTTTAGGGCCCTTATCTAATTGACCCTTTGTACCAGCACTACATGGCACATCCATCCCTAGCAACAGCTGCTCGCCTGAGCAAGGTCCTGTCTGTCACACATGTCCCTGCATTGGAGCTCCAGCAAAAAACAGCTGAGGGGACAGGGAATGGTGCTCCTTCATGGCCAGGACAGGAAGGGGAGGAAGGATTCTGCATGCTGGAAGGATGTGGGGACAGCAGTAAAGGCACCCTGCCAGAGGAAGACAAATGGCAAGGACAGTTCTCAAGTAAAAGGCTGAGCACAGATTTACTGCCCTTCCCGCCCCATGTGTGCCTTCTCCCAGCTTCCTCTCACCCTGGTATTTTTCCCACATTGCCAAGATGCTGTTTTAAAAGGAATGCAGCCAAATGGTGAATAATGAGCCAGTGCAAGGGAATGAGTCAGGCAGGGAGGGAGGGAGGCAGGGATGGACGGACGGACGGACAGACGGACGGATGGATGGATGGATGGATGGATGGATGGATGGATGGAACACACACATTCCACTGCATATGGAGAGTCTGATTTGGTGAGCTTTGGTTCTTATTTCCAAAAGGGGTCCTTGGTTACTTTTCTGTTTTCTACAACCACCCCACCTGTGCGTGAGGGAATGAGAATGCAGAAGATGGGCCTGGCACCTCAGGAAGTGTTTTGCAGCAGTGTAAATGACTAACAGAGGATGTGAAGCCCTGAAAAACCAATCCCACTATTGTTTTATGTTTTCTTTCGCAGAAGGGTAAATAAAAATGCTTCTTGGAAGCCAAACAATAGGAAGGATCAGAACAAAAAGCAGCTGAACCAGCATTACCCCTTCATCCTGCACCTTTGCTGAAGTGAGAACTATTATAGGACTCAAGCTACTTGGAATGTCATGAAGCAATTTTCTGCCAGCAAAAGCCCTGAGGAATTACTCTGCACCTGGGCTCAGATCCTGCTAGAGCTTCCACACAGCCAAAGATTCATGAAACCTTCCTCCACCCATGTTGAAGGAATTGTTTTCATTGTAACTACAGTCACACCATCTGTCTGAGTTGCCTAAACAGTACCATGTGCACAGTTTGAGCTGCCCTCTCAGTACAGATATTTACATGCTCTTGCACAATACACTTACTGAAAGATGGATGAAAAGGAGGCATAATCCTACTGAGGCAGCTGCAGGGAAAATTTAGGGAGAGGCATTTGGATTTGGCATGACTTGGGATGTTCAGCAAATCATTAAAACATTCTCATCAACAATCCACAAACACATCCATATCCCTGTACGATGGGAAGGTAGAGGCCTGGGAAACAACATTCCCACTTTCCCCATTCCTACCGAAATTTACAGTACTGTTGCCAACTAAAAGTTTAAGTCCTGCAAGAGATGACTAAAAGGTGATGAGTTCTTCACTACATGTAGATACTGACTTGAGAAAATTTCAGTCAACTTCTGACACTGACTTGAAAGAACCATCACTGTAAATAAGTTACTTGTTAATGGAGCCTTTTCTAAAGTAAGTTTTATGAGCACTTCACTCTTTCATGATTTCCCTTCAGAACAGCTGCAAACCAGCAATGAAAAAACACAATTTGTACTTAAGCAAAACCCACACAACTGGCATGGAAAGACTAAGAGGGTAACTGCAAGCACCATCCACCAGTTTGTGGGGCTGAGGTTTGTGTCTCCACACTCTCAAACCTGAGAAATCCATGACAAACAGTTTTCCTGGGTTGTGACTAATCGTTCCCAGTGAAAGGAGATATTGGCGAGCCTTGTCTAAACAAACCAGATGAGGCATGTTCAGGAAAGGTGTTAGCTAACGTTTTAAACACCACTTAGCTCCTACTTTAGGTAAACAGTTTAGCTAAAGCAGTTGGTAAACACTGGCCATTTTCCTAGTCTGGACAGTGGCAGAAGTTGCTTTGTCCAGATTTTCACTCTGGTGGTTTATATGAATTATTTTGCTTTAAACAATTCCTCAAATGGAATCGGCCATGATGTCCACTAGGAATTTTCTTCTCAGGTATTGCAGGGGTACACCACAGGATCAGTGGGCACATCCATATCTTCCACCTCCTTAACCACCTACCCAGAAACACCAGGCTTCTACTGAGGTGGGATGAAGTAAGCCCATCCTCTAAGATAAAACAAGGCTTGTAAATTGAGGGAATATGTTTTGTTGAACTGACATAGCAGAAAAAGCAACTTTGAGACACATAAACTGTTTTCTCCACTTCTTCTGTCCCTGCCCTTGGACCATCCCACCTCCAACAAAATTTCTTCCTCTAATGAGATGAACTGCCCTACTGGAACCTGTTACTTACCATTGTCTAGATCACCCAGAAATATTGCCAAGATTGCACCAAGGTTTTAGGGATCTACATCTACATTTAAATAATATGAATCTCAAACACATGACAATTTATTTAAAGGAGACTCACTTATAATGGAATTAACTCTTTTTCAAATCTGCAGGAAGTTACAATAGAGGTGTATTTGATGTAGTTCTGGTTTACAGGGAAGAAACTTCTCTGGGTTCAGAAGGGAAAGGTGACAAACTTCTGAGTGTACAGACACAGAATAAAAACAATGAAATTAGGATAATGGGACTTTAAAAGGCTTCAGTAAATTCAGGGAAATACCTTCAGAAAGAAAACACTGAAAAGCTGCCAGAGGGAAAGGATAGAAGCAGGACAGAAGCAGGACTGTAGGCAAGAAGGTATTAGCTGCTCAGATTCACAAGTTTTGAAAATCCAGCATAGAAACAACTTCTTGTGGCTCAGTATGAATGTGAAATAACAGGAAATCTCCATTGCCCCAAAATCAGAACCCACATCACAAGAGCAATGCATGTACATGCATTCACATGAAAGATGAAAAGGGAATATTCTATAAATATATCAGAAGGAAGGAATAAATGATTGAGAGAGATTAAAGTAATCCATGCTTTCATTGCTTCCATGTCTAAAAGAGCTTAGCTATGGTCACAAGAAACTTCACACAATTCCAAAAATCAGTCAAAAACACAAACAAGAATAAGGAAGGAAGCAGCTAAAAAATCTAAGACAGGGTAAGTGCAGTCAAGCCTGCAGTTCTGGTGAAATCCAATACTGAATTTAATCAGAAAAACACAAACCTGTGAATCATTGCCAATCATCTTCAAGAATCTCCCATTAACATTAAACACTCAGCAAATTGGGAAAGTGAAATGTTGCAATTCTCTCTAGAAAATGAAGGCTTTGGGGAATAATTAGAAGCAGAGGATGAAAGATCTGGATTAGTTTAAGAAGAAGGAATGAGAGGCCACAGTAACTTCATATATTTTAGCATTATTTAAAAAGACAGCAATTAATCGTTCATCACATTTACAGAGCAACAGACAAGTAGTTGGCTCTATTTGCAGACGAGAAGGTTTATTACGGTCAGACTCTAGGGAATTTTTCCCTAAATATGGACAGTTGAGGATGGGAACATGTCCCAGGAATACTTGTTGCCCTGCGTTCTCTAAAAATGCTTATGAATAAAAAAAAACAGCTTTCTGGAACATCTTGGGATATTCAGCTGTGCCACAAAAAAGGGGAGTGAGTCATGAAAAATGAAGCTGTGAAGTTTCTTCAAGTCCCTTCCAGGGTTAGATTAAATTTCTGATTCCCAAAGGCTTCAGGAACAAACCTGAGCTGATACTGGGGGGAAGGGAATAAAAGAACAAAGCAGCAGACATCACCTGCAGGTAGCTGCTAGTCTCACAACTTCTGGTTCTTTTAGAAAAGCTGAACTGACTTTGCAAAAGGATTCAGAAGAATATGCTTTTTTTTGGACAGTGATTCAAGCCTGAAGCTGTGCTATGGGTGCTCTGAACTGCTCCCAGAAAAGCCTCCTAGTTGGCTCTTAAGGCTGAGAAAAAAGCCTTCACAGCTAAACCAACCCTCCCAAACACTATTCACTGCTCTTGACAACAATGACACATCTTAGAACCTTAACTGCTTCACTTGAAAAACAAGCAAAATCCTGCTTGCAATGAGGGATAATATATGTGACCCATATTAGATATGAACTGGACCAAAATTCTTTTTCTCTAAGTTGCCAGCAGCTCACAGACCCTTGTATTTAATCAACTACTGGAGCTGGGGAAACATTTCCTTTACTATTGCTGAAGTGACATCACTGGTGTGAAGAAAAGAATTGGCACGATGAGTGCAACCAAAAGTTTCTGTGCCATCGAGGTGGTGTTTAGAACAACTAAGCAGAAAGGCTCTCTCGACAGAGATGTGCTGCTTATTATTATCTGCTGGACAAAAAAAAATTACTGACACAGTCTTCAGTGAATGAACTCAAAAATGAAAGTTTCTTTCCCTTCCCAAGATAAAAATGTTACTCCAGTGAAAACAAATTTTTCTCTTGCTTTTTTTAAAAATAAAAAAATCACAAGTGTTTTTTGCAGGGCCAGATTCCTACAACAGGAGGAAGTACATCTATGCCAGACATTATGCTTTATACTATTATCATAAAATTACTTTCCACAGGTGAGGCTTCTTCTACCTGAGTAAAGAACAATACTGCTTACACCACCAGCTCCTGCCTGCAGGCCCTGTAGGACTCGGGGATCATCTTTCCTCTGCCCAGGACTAGTAAATGTTTCTAATTATAGCTCAAAAAACCCCTCCCGTATGGGGGGGAAGTTGCTGTCTGCCATAACATTTATAGTAGTTATACACATTAAATTGTTAGAGAAACATGATCTAGTGATACAGTGAAACTGGCTCAGTAAGAATTACTGTGAGATTGGGAGGCTGATACAGAGGTATTTTTAAGCAAGCACTTAAAAGCAGCCCTCCAATAGTTTGCTGCTCATGACATTAGTAAGGCATACAAACAAAAATATTTTGGGAAATTTAACTTCAGGATTGTTTGTGTGGAAAGAAGAACACATTCCAGATAAATGAGGCTTTGGTAAGTTTAATGCTAACCATGTATTGTAAGTACTCTTCTATAAAGCCACACAGCTACAACCCAGCTTGGTGAATACAGACTGTGTGCAAAGTTTAACATGTTTAGTTTGTATGCAGATAGAACTTCAAGCTCTGAGTAAACCTGCTTTATGTTCCTTTTCTTCTGACTATTCTTGTGAAACACAATGAACTGAAAAAACTCTGAATTACAGGCTGACTTAAGATGTGTATCTTATTTTGGATACATCCCTGGATTTTTACTGTACTATTCTACAGTTAGAATAGTTATTACCTTATCTACAGTTATAATAGTTATTACAAATATAAGTGTACTTCCATTGCCATCAGCAGCTCTGCATATTCCTATAGCTGTCCTGAAACACAAATGCTTAGCAAAGCTGTCTGGGGAAGCTCTTCAGCTTGTGGGTTGGTTAAAAAGAAAAATGGGAATTATAAGCATATACCTTATAAAACAGCAGAATAAAAAATTAAATTTATCCAAGCAGTAAATGGAACACCTATCAAAGGAGAGAAACAAAACTCAACAAGAAGCCCAGTTCAGTGGCTCCTACCCACCTATACCTTTACATTATCTCTAGTACAATATTATCTTGAAGAAGTGCCCTCACACTATAGTTCCTTGAACTACAAAATTCCCACAATTCCCACACAATAAACAAACCCATCTGCAGATACTCTGAAGGGAAATTAACATTAAAGAAAGAAGCCCTAACAAAGAATTACAGTTCCATTCAGTGAGGAATGACACCCTACAATAAACAGTTTCAGGCCATTCCATAAACTAAAATCTGCAGTAATAAAAATCCCTCAGGAGAGGAAGCTCAAAATTATTTTTTACACCTTAGGCTTGGACTCCATAAATGCCATTGTGGGATCCACTGGGGCCATCTCTCAGCAGTTACTCTAGAAAGCTTGCCAGGGCAAAATTAGTCCACGTCACCTTTCCTTGAACAGGCAGTACATGGCATATGCATCACATCACCAGCACTGTGGTGGTCCCAATACTAGATTATTAGAAGACCTAAAACCAGGTTTACTCTACCATCAATCAGTGTCTCTGAAAAAGCTGAATTCATAACACGATTTTTATGAATGCTTTGTCATCAAATGGCTTCCAAGCAATTTACACATGTCTAATATCAGAGAAGTCCTAAACAGTTTAGTTTCAATATAAATCCTGTAAATATATTTACACTGTGTATAAAAAAGCATACCCCAGTGAAGAATACAACATCATTTCCCCAGATCTGTCAGCTTTGACTGCCAGAACTTAACTTTCAAGCCACACAACTGGGAGATGCATATGCTCACTAGTTGTAAAGATTCTGATTTAACAATTATTTTACCTTTTGTCTCAAAGATAAATTATTGTTTCTGAAATTTTTCTGTATATTCCCTAAGATCAGGGAACAAAAATAGAAGGGAAGCTACGAACAAAACCTAGATTAATATATTTTCAGTGATGTGCTTCACTTATGAGACATTGCTTATTTTTGCCAAAATCCACATTTAGCTGAAGAAGAGATATTCCTCTCTGGCTCACATAGTACACAGCATTGCATAGTGAGTATTTTCTTAACTTTGAAAAGTGGGTTTTGCTAGCAACACTGCTCATGGATGGCCTTCCATCCCTTTGGTCACAAACAATTGCCAGGTCTTTGCAATTTGGAGAGAATTCGGTGGAAACCAGCTTCTAAAAGTTTCTGAGACTGACAATTGGAAAGCACCTCCTACAAAACTGGCTTCCCCCTCCTGCCCCCTCTTCTGAAGTCACGACACTCGCCCTCAGGCTGTCAGGGCTCATCCCCACAGTGACACAAGAAGTCCCATGTCCCTTACCCAGCACAAGGCAGCGTGATTCTGGAGACAGAGCTGCACCAAAGTGGCTCTGCAGTGCTCAGAGCAAGCTGAGAAACCTGGGGTCCCACCTCATAATTGTATCCTGCTTCTGTGTCTCCACAGCATTTTCAGGACACATCCACCCTCCCCCAGAGGATGCATCTACATGTAGACTGACAGGAACAAAGTCTCACGGTGCCAAGGGAGCCACAGGCAACACTACAAATGGCAACTTCACTTTCAGTTTCCCAGGAATGTGCAGGAGAGGTTTATGCTGGCTCCACTGGAAGTTGTGCTGCAAACGGGGCTTTTATAGGACTGTCTCATGTCTCTGGGAAAACCACTTTATTTTCTAGCAGATGTCATGGGAACAGGTTAAGAGCAAGAACACTGGCATGTTTCTCCAATGCTCAGCAGAAGTTGGCTTCGTGTCCTTGGGCTATGGCCATGCCCTTACTGCCAGCAGGGAATGGGACAGTGAGGTGACACAGGGACCTCACTGCACCAAGTAGGATTTTTAGCTCATGAGCACAGAAGCTGGATACAGGCTAGCTGGGATCGTGGCCTTTTCCATCATTCCAATGCATTTCCTGCCTCAAAGGCTCTGATTATGTGAATTAAACTGTAACTGGAGAGGCCTTGAGGTGGCTGAGCAGGATTCCAAATCCCACTGTCCACCATTTCCTTCCCTTCTGAGGCCATGCCTCGCGTGGTGACCTAAGTGCCAAACCCTGTTTTTTCAGTAAACTCAACTCCTGAGTAGCTCTGTGTAAAAGGAAAGCACAAGTGAGTGCAGACATTTAGCATGTCAGCTGAAGAAGGAAGGGACACAGCCAAAGTTCAGAACACAAGGACTGAACACATCCTACACGCTTTCTGCTCTCATTGCAGTACCCATTGCCCTGCCCCCTGGCAAGGAAGGGCTGACCAGGGCTGGTTCACAGCAGTGGCCACTGGGCCACCACCCCCTTCTCACTGGGCACCCAACTGCTGCTTCTGCTCCCAAGTCTTGCCTGTACCCTCAGCAGGCAAGAACGTGGGTTGCCTCCCTCTCCCCAGATGCTATTTTACACAGTTTCTGGGAGCCTCAGTCACTTTTGAGACCTCATCTGCATTGTCAAACATGGTAGAGAACCAGCAAGCTGGTTTAAATCTGTCCTGCTGAGGGAATGAGGTGAATTCACAGACAGTGTGATCACACAGCCTGATTTGCTCGGAAAATCAGGCTGAAAATCACAAACAGAAACAGAAAAGCCTGTCAAAGGTTGTTTCTAAGATCTGCTGGAATGAGAGTGCGGGTTATGAGGAAGAGCTCCAGGAGCTGGCCTGCTTCTCCCCAGCCCACACTCAGGGGTATGGCTGAAGGTGCCCCTCAGCAGCACTGTGGGGACTGCATCCCCCTGGCCTGGCCCAGAGGGGAGGGCAGGGAATCCCCTGAACCAGAGGGGTCATGTCCCACAGGAGACCAAGCCTTACACAGAAAACAAGCAGACACAGTGAGGGAAGTTAACCAGGCCCTTCCTGAGGTACAAAAATCACATTCCTTCAGACCCAAAACCCCCAGTGTTCTGTCCAGTCAGGGTTGGGCTTTTTCCCCCAATATAAATAACAGACTTTGCCTTTTTAAATATGAAATTCAGAACAAAGCCCTTTAGTACCCTGCAATTCAGAAGGCAGAGGGGTTTCCAGTTTTGCTTTCCTCAGCCCCCCACAGTCCCCCTCTGCAGGGTCACCTCCTCCTCAAACATGTCCACTCTTGGCATTAAAAAGTAACAGGAAAATCCCCAGGACCCAGGTGAGCCCCAGTCACTGGCAGTGTGCACCTGCACTGCAGACAGGACTAATGCTGATTTGTTTCTAGTAGTACACACATTTACTAGAAAAAAACTCGCAAGTAAAACAGGGTGAAGCTCCAGGCATTCACAAACTATTCACAGAAATACAGCCACACTAGCAGGGCTTCAATTGTTTAAGCATATTTAGTTTCGGATCCCTAAAGTGTCAGCAATTTCACTGGCATACATACAACTGACAAAACCACTCAACCTCTTCTGCAAAAATTTCCAGTCCTCCCATGATGTTCCAATTAGATCTGCTACTAATAAATGTCAGCTTTGCAAATAATTTCACATAATTCATTTGGGCAGAAATCTTCCTTACAAATCCATGACTGGGATTGAAATAATCAACCATCACTCACTCTCACACCACAGCACAGCCACATTTCATCCCATTAACTTTCCCTTCAATGCCCCACAGATGCTTTTCCATGTGTTTGTTGAGTTACAGTATACACAGGAACCTGTGGAAGTGGGAGGGCCCAGGGCAGCAGCTAATCACCTTTGGGTCCAATACAGCTTTCTTCACAGCTGAAGGATTGCCATAGCCTTTCTGAAGGACCTTCTCCCATACTGAATTCAGGAGTCCACTCATTAACTCTGATGCTATCACTCTATCTTCTTCCTAATCTGGAAAAATGATTAAGAGTTGTGAATCTACCCTAGACTAGAAAAGCACAGATATTAAAACGTGCTCAACAGTTCCATCAGCATGACGAGGTGCAAATCTGACCTGTTTGTAATGGTAATATTTTTATCTACTTTCTAATTCACTTCAACTCAGAGAAAATACATGGCAGTCAGTGCAGCATGCAAAATTAAATCTTGGCCTAGCAATCAGAGACAAAGCAGTCAACAAAAGCTGAAGAATTTCTTTCATCATCTGGTTTTTGTTTTAAGAAATGCATATCTACTTTGAGCTTTAGATTGGGAAGGTTTTGATGTTGCAGGGCAATGGAAAGGAAACCTCTGCAAAAGTTTGCAGCTCATGCTCTGTTGACAAAGGGTAAACTTTCCTTATCAGAGCAGGCACAGGACAGGAGGTCATCTCTTTGCCCCAAACTGTAGCTGTGGCCTGGGACACATTTAAATTGTTACCTGCCCTGAACCATCACACAGTGGTGCAACACTCTTCTAGTAAGTGGCCACATTCCTTCTGAGAGGTAGGTGCAATGACTCATTTTCTATATATAGACTTATTGAAGTACAAAATGTTGCTGCTTTTTTTTTTCCTTGTAGTTATTCTCAACATATGCTTTTCCATTTCTCATTATTATGTTATTGAAACATTATGCAGAATGTTTATGAGACTGAAATAAAAGTTAACTGTGCCATTCCTCATAAATGTAGATTTTAAAAGTTTCTCAGCTTTATTGTGAAATTTTCATGATTCAGAAGTAATCTAACAAGAGCATTTCTAGACAAAAAAATTCCTCTACCAGTTTGTCAGGTCCAGTTTAGTTGTTCAAGGGTTACAGGATTTTAAAAAAATCCATCTGTGTTTATATATAGTAGTACATTGGAATATAATAGAATCCAGTCAACAAGGTAAATCTCTTTTGTGTATTCTCCACTTGTCTGTAAACCATCTGCAGCTGGGAAGTTTCATTGTTAGAGGTCCATTAATGAGATCAATACAAGCTATAACCACAAAGGATTAGTTGGCTCATGTGCTATTGAAAGACTCTTGGGTTCAGCAAACTGTTTTGGTTCTCATGTGCAGTTATGCCTAACCATGCCCCTCCCTTCCTCCTCCAGCAATCCAAAACCTGGAAACCTGGAAATGGAAGCATTCCCACTTTTCTCAGTATCAACTTACACACACAAAAATCAGGCAATAAATAGGTTCAGGGATTCTAAATTTATATTCAGTGGATACTCTGGGAATGATGGGGGGTGGGTATATAAAAGGGAAGGCTTTCTGCCAGATATTGCATCTACTGTATTTATTAACTGACTTTTTCCCTGCTTTCCTTTGTGACTTATCTCAGGTCTAGTTATGCATTCAGCAGTTTTAATTTTGGTTCCTAAGCAAGCCCAGCTGCAGTTGCTGCCACCTCATATCAATAGCACTTAATGGCTCTCTTGTACCTTCTACTCATACCCAAGAAGTGATAACTTCTATTTCTGGATAATAATAGGTGCAGGTGAAAAAAGAATTAATAGACAGCAACAATAGTTTTAAAAACACTGCCTCCACTTTCATCCCCTAGTGTAAAGCAGCAGAAGGACAACAAACACAGAGCTACAGAGAACAAAAGTCTTCTTGTTTCTCTGGGGAAGAAAAAAACATCAAAATGTGCATTTGCCATAGAAGAAATACTGCCTTTCTGGTTGTGTCTGAACTCACATGACAGATACAAGTTGACATAATGCTGCACTTATTTATCACACAGATGTTTAAAGATGCCTCTTAATGAAACACAGTAATCACACACAGTACCACAAATCCACCAGACCAGGAAAGCTAATATTTACTCAATACTAAATACCTAATGACCATGCAAGCCTCTGAGGAACCAAATTTGGTTACTGCTTTGCTACTTGGAAAGCCAGAGCTTCAGAGAAAATAGATTATTTGGATTTTTTAGCAAGCTATTCAGCTTTACATTTTCCATCAAACAGCCAGTCACAGCATGCAAGTTTTCTGTTTCCAGAAATACTGTGCCTTTCAGCATGTCAAATGCCAGTAAAATGGATTTTTACCTTTGTGTTTAGTTTTGCATTGGTTTAGCTCTCATACAGAAACAGGAGAGAGAAAGGTTTTGCAGAAACAAAGCAGGCCTTGACCTGAGTCATGTCTGTGCACCAGGAGGTAAGGAAGGAGCTGGAGGAAAGCAGGGTCCCTTGCTGCACCCTTTGTCCTTTGCTCACACCCCTCTTTTCCTGCCCAGGTGGCATTTCCTGCCTTGTCTTTGCGAGGGACAGCATGAAGAAGCCTTCACCACTTTTCATGTCTTTATTAATGAAATTACACAGTCATCCTCTGGCCCTACATATACCATGTAACCTTAAATGTTAATTTTTAGAAATGTATTGTTAACTGCAATTTTTATCACTCAGAGAGGTGTGCTACTGAGAGACAGCTTTCCTCTTCGGCCAGTTTCTGTGCAGGCAGAGACAACCTAGCACAGTGCAGGGCTGTGTTAGACTCCAGAGCTAGCCTGGATCCCAGGAAAAGCACAAACAGATCAGTGTGGTTTTTTGCTTGAGCAAATGGCTCATTTTCCCCTCACCACTTGGTGTTGCTTTGTAAAGCAGTGGAGAAACCTGAATTTGAAGAAATTGCAATTCAACTGAAGCAGGCAACAACCGAGGCAAAAATCTTCACGTACATTATTTGCTCGGTTCTACCCATTAGGCAAAGATATGCACTATAAACAGCAGGAAGGAAGAAGGCTGCTGTGGGATACTGGGAATTACAGTGTCACTAAATGCAATGGGCTATACATGAATAAAACCCAGAGAGTTTCTGCATACACAGTTATGTGACCTAAGTTACCCTTTCTTACTCAGGAGAGAGATCTTGAAACCACAACATGGAATTCTCTGAAAAGTGCCAAATTGAATGCTTGGGGATGGTAAAAAGGAAAAACAGTGTCAGGGATGATTACAGAAGAAACAGAGAACATCATCTCTCTGCATATAAACTGAGTTTTGCCCACATCTTCATTAACGGGTGCTGTTCTGAAATGGATTTGGGATAAGTAGAAAAAGACAGGGAGAAGGAAGACATAAATAGCAGAAAACAGTAGAAAACAGCCTTTTTTTACAAGAAGAGATTACCCAAATGAGGACTTTGCAGCCGGCAAGAGAAATCACTGTGGAGAAGAATATGATTATGGTCTAGTATCAGGAATAGCACAGAGACAGTGAGCAGGAACAATTGTTCTCATGATGCAAGAAATAGGGGGCACCAAATGAAATGGTCGGACAGTTTGCTCAAAACAAGAGGGGCCAATTTTATTTTTTTTTTTATTATACACTACATAATTAAGTTGTGGAACTTATTGCCACAGGATGTTTTGAAAGCCAAAAGCATAAATGGATTAAAAGAAAAGCAATTAGAGAAATTCATGGAAGAAAGGTCCACCATGGGCTATTAAATACAATGATGCAGATACAACCTCTGGCTGAAGCAGAACCCAAATGGCTGGCTGCCAGAAGCTGGGAAAGCATACTGCTGCTGATGCTGATGCTGCTACTGCTCTACACTGGCCAGCAGCAGATGCTTTGAGAAAAGAAAGTGAAGGGCTGAGCTCTGGTCTGAGGCACAGAAGGTCTTTTCTATGAGCCAGTGTAGCTGTTTCAATGATCTTCTGAAATGGACTAATTTGTCTTTGATAATCTGATGCTTATTAATATCCGAATTTAATTCCTTCCCTATACCACAAATTAACAGAAATATTACAAAGACCAATTATTTGAAGTAATGTGATTACCTATACTTCATACTTTTAGATTTTCTTTTATCTGGGCATTGCTACATGACTTAAAAGCCACTTTAGCTAAACCTACTGCTGCATGAAATGTCATGTCCATGACAAAAGGTTTCTATGCCACTACAATAATGCTTCCGTGTTGAAACCAGAAAAACATCTTGCTAAATGCACAACAGTTATTGCTTGGAGCAAGAGAAATGTATCAAAGCAATGAAAGGCCCCATCTTCTCTCATATATATCAGTATAAACTAAATCCAGTGCAATGAATTTCCATGGATCAGCAGTGCCATAGAAGGTCAGGATCACCTCATAAAAGCCATTAAAGACATGCTAGATTGTCTCAACAATACAAATTGACAATTGTGTTCTTGCAGGTTTCTCTAAGGGCAGTGCAAATATGCAGAAAAATCAATTACTGAAATAACAGCTAATCAATAATTCAGGGCTATGCAGAAGTGCACATGCACGAAGCAATACAAATCACTGTCAGCTTCTGGAGTTCTTTGTCTGTTTCTGCTTTAATGTTTCCCTAGCATAGTTTTAGAATACTGAGTTATTCAGGTGCTTAAGGAACAAGATGAAGCAATTTTATCAAAGTGAGTTTTGTTCCTCCTCTGCATTTTCAAAAAACAGGGAAGATGAGATTCAGGTAGGTGGACAGGTTTGAAGTGAGAGTGATTTGCACTAAACCTTTTACAACTTTGTAAGGGTTTTCAATATTTGAAAAGTGTCCATTCCACTTATCTTTTAGACATTCCTCGCAAAACTCTGGCTGGAGAGGGCCCTGTTCTTATACATTCCACAAAATACATTTGGGGGAAAAGTACATACAGAGAAAAATGTTAAACAAAGGAAAATATTATATAATCCTAAAGGTGCTCTTAAATGCAAGATTCACATTCAAAAGACTTAACATGGTTGGCTTCTAAAGCAACTCCCTAAAATAAGCTGTAATAATGAGCAATTGGATATAAAAGGCACAGTTTAACCCCTACTCCACCTTCTCTGGTTCTTCTACCTGGAGTATAAGGTCTGAGCTAGGTCTATGAAGGGATGGTTGTACACTCCCCTTCTCTGAGAGGAGCAAAGGGGAGCGTTGGGGCAATCAGCTCCCAACCTCCAGAGGCGGATGCTACTCTGACACAATGCTGTAGCTTTTCTATAGATGGTAGATATATGCCCTATGCTCACTCTGATAATGGTGTAGAGCTCATTCTCAGAGGCTGCACTTCCCAGAGTGCATGCAGGGGAGAACTGGAACCCCACAGCTGCACTGTCAGTATGGTCCTATTGCTAAAATTCCCAATGCCCACAAAGCTTAATGGGGTTTCCTGCAGCATCTTTGCAGCTAAGAGAAACCAGGTTCTGCCTTGTGCTGAAAAATCTCTTATCCAGGCCAATGTGATTCAAACATAATGAGCCCTTAACGCTGGATGAGAAACTTGTAGTAAGGGACCATAGGAAAGGCACAGCTTCAGCTTCCACTCCATCTCTGGGTGAAACAGCTCAGTTACCATGGGAACACATCTTCTCACAGTACCATAATCTCCCATCTACCATGATGAGTGCAATCCAGCACCCCACAGCAACCCCTGCTTTGAACAGTTCCCCCTCTCCTCTTGCACAGGCACACAGAAGCATGCGTGCACACACAGGCACAGAATGACTCCGTGCTGTACTGCCTGGGATGCACAAGTGCAACAGAGCCAGAACTATGCACTAAGTGAGGGAAAAGCTCAAGGGAAATGTTCTATATTTTCATCTGATGTCAATCTAAGGCCACCTCAACCACAGCTTCTCCAAAGGAAATCAAGGGACGCTAGCTAAGGAAATGCAGCTTTGATGGGCTTTTTTACACATGCCAAGCTTGTTCTTGCAAAAGAGCCTGAAACTTTCTCAACTGACCATCACCATAAGAATATGAATATTTTTTTTAATCTCTAGACAACTAGGGTAAATTTATGGCATTTGGGAGCAGCAACCTTCCTCTGAGACCGTGACAGATTACAGCAAGAATCAGTGAAGTATTTAAATCCATACAACCTCCTGCTTTAAACACACATCAAGCCCTATTTGTAACAAGCATGATTTACCTGGAATCTTGGAAATGCCTGTTGGAAGTGGGGAGGAGAGGTAACCCATGGCATGCTGGATGCAGTTCATTTAGGACTGTACATCACACATGTGATTAGGTCAAGTGGTGAGATACAAGAGATGGCTTGTGCTTGTGCTTCCAGTTATTCATCACAGTGAAACTTTTTCCAAAACTTTTCCATGCCAAATGGTAATGAAATGCATGGACAATTCAAACTTAAAAAGAAGCAATTTTGGGGAATCCTTACAGAAAATGATGATTCCATATCAGTAATTGTAGTGATACGTAGTTGATTAGCTCTCTGTCTCCAGACCTACAAAACTCAAATTATTAAGCAGGAATCAGTCTGATCCTAGACAATAGGGCAGGAATCCAATGACTGAGGAAAGTTACTTTATCAACAAATAGATGTTGGATTTAACACCAATAGTCTATGACCCCTTTTATCTCTGGGCCTCAGAGCACTTTAGCAACATTAATTAGCCTTGTGAGATAGCTCTGACACTCATTTTATGAGCACAGAACAATTATGTCCACTTTATGGGCACACAGCAGTTAAGTGGCACCCACGAGGTCAAAGGAGAGTTCCGGTATCCAGCCACCAAATCCATCCAGCAACTCACTCCACTAGTAATAATTTAACCCCTATTTATTAGATCAGTTCCCATGCTTGGGTGGACAATCTGAGTGAAGGTTCAAGGATCTGATATTTCCCACAAGTAGACAGCCAGGAACTGCAAAGCATTCCCCATAGTGTAAATCTACACCAACATCCCACTGAATGGCAAGTCTCAGAACCAGCATCTGGAGCCTTAGAAGTCTTGTTTTTCCCATAACTGAAGTCAGTATTTCATGGAGACTCCTAATGCCATACAGATACCACAGGGCATTCATTCCCCCCCTAACCTGCAACCACTGACTAGAACTGAGAGACCATAACCAGCCAACACCACTGCAAAATTCAGTTTTGCATAAATGATTGTCAGTGAACTGTGGCTGAGAGGAGCAGGGGTGTTACCACAGCACGAGGAACGAGCCTCAATACCACACTTCTGCTAAAGAGTGGCACAGGCACAAGGAGGAGATCTGCTCGGTCTATCAGCCACAGGCACGTGTTTTCCTCTCCTGCAGAGCTGAGAGGGAGCAGTGATCAAAGCACTCAAATGGGTAACGTGCTCAGCTCCATCACCAACTTGTGGTGTGACTTTTGGCATGTTACTTCACCCTTGTGTTTGTTCCTTCTTTAATAAAAAACTGAGAAATCAACTATTTTTTCAAATTCAGTGTCCTCTGCTTTTAAGTTTGGGAGATAAGCTCCCTGGACATTCAGCTACTCAATATGCATGGAGCTGCATGGATCAAAGAGGTCTCCTTTTTTTGAAAAAAGCTGTAACCAAATAATCAAAAATCATACCCAAAGATGTTCTTTTTGCTTGTTTGGGGATTTTTTTTGGTTGCTCAGTTGGGTTTTTTTTTGTTGAAGTTCACAAACTGACTGCTTTATTATTATTATTATTACCTTCAGATATCCAGATCTCTTTTTAAGGTTCAGATCAATTTAAAGGTAAAGACACAGCTTCAAAACAAAACAGAAAATGCAATTTACCTCTCCTCTCAGCTGTTTTTCTTCTTAGACAAACCTGAGTGAATGAGTTCATCAGCTCCATCTCAAAACCAGCATTTTCATTTCTGCTTTTTGAGCTCAAGAAGCTAAGTAACAATTTGTCTAATTTTACCTGTCACTTACAAGGAAAACAAATCAGCACTTCATTACAGAATCACAGGACCACTAACTTGGAAGAGACCTTTAAGATCATTGAGTCCAACCCATGCCCTAACACCTCAACTAAACTAAACCGTGGGACTGAGTGCCACATCCCATCTTTTCTTAGATACATGTGATACAAGAACTATTGTGTAGTTGCACCATGTGGAGATTAAGAATATTTTAATGCATTACAGCTACTCCAAGCTCTCTCAGAAAGCCTTAGATGCTGACATTTGGTAAATGCAAATACATGACGTGCCACAAACCCCCTTCCCCAAATACTGCCTGTAAGCACTGACTAAACAACAGGATCTGGGGCACATTTGCAGGTATGCATAGTGCCTTTGCATTTGCAGGTATGCAGTGTGCCAATACCTTGGATTGGCACATTGGAGGGAGGACTGGATACTACTATAGAAGAACAGAACACCTTCTTTTATTCCTTGCAACTGCAGCTCAGGTTGCTTAACCAACAGGACTTGCATGGGAAGATGATCTGTTTATTTAGCCTGCTTAAATTCTGTAACTGACTGTTAATTATAACTTCTCCTCAACAAACATAGAAATCGATGGTGTAAATACCAGCTGGTTTCACCCAAAGAAGAAAGTGTCAGAAAGGGGCAAGGCTTGAACAAAACCTTTTTACAAGCACAGTGACAGTCCCTCTTGGTGAAGAAGCTCAGGACTTTGTGGAAGCCATCAAGCTTATCAACACCCAGGGAAGAACAGCTGTGAGACCAGTGATTTGAGGAAAGAAAGGTGAGAGAAAAACTCATTACAATAAGCAACCTCAGTTGCCTTGGGGAACTGTCCTACCCCTTCTGTCCTACCCCTTCTCAGTTTTTTTTCATCCTGTGACCACCAGTGACTGCTCACCCTATCCTGGTGACACCATGCCACACGGTCCAAATGCCTCCCCACTACTCTCAAAAGGCACAAGTCATCACACCTGGGCTGTCTAATTTCCCCCAAATTAGAGAAAGGCAGGGCAGCAGGGAGGCAAAAAGATGTACAGGGTGGTAGGGGCTTCCAGGATCTTCCTGTAGCCTGGTGAGTGGAGAGATTTTAGCAGATGAAAGCCATCCCCTGCTCTGCACTGTCATCTTCTACACAAATCATGCACAAACAAGGGAACAAAAGAGATGTGTTTGTTCCAGTTCTGTTAGAAACACAAAGACATTGTTTTGGTGGACAATTTGTTTGCTCAGGAAAGCTCAGCTCAATTACAGGAGTAGCAATTGCTGCAAGGTCCTGCAGATGATTTAAACAGATAAAGCTAAACCCCCCCCCGTTCAACTATCAGAGGTCTTATTTTTATCATCACAAGAGAAGTGACCCTGTGATGGGGTCACTTTTATTATTTATAAAATAATAAACATGAAAAGACAAAGCTTCCCTTTAGATTAATTAGTACAGTCATTAACTGTGTTCATAAGATGCTGCATCCACAACAGATATTCATCCTTCTTTGAAACAGGACTTGCACTAGTTCTTACAAAGTTTTGGTCACGTACAAACAGTATCCACTGGCTTGGCTTTGTCTATTTTGGAGCTTAATCCTTAGCTGACACATTATGCATGGATGTTTTACATTGTTTATATTCCAGACTTTCCCAGCAAAAATGCACAAAATCTAGAAAAACAAGCACATTTTTTTAGAAGTTGTTAGATGTATTAACTTATAAAGAAAGCGCAGTCACATCTGTGCTACAAAAGATGTGTTACAAGGCCAAGATGTAATTATCTCATTGGTGGTTTAAATATAGCTTTCACCAGAGAGAGTTCATCTTCACCCATGCTGTAAATTGGGTTAATTTTTCAGCATGCCAAATGGCAATTTGTTCTCTTAACATGAATGGCTTTAGTAGCATCAGCTGCAGCTTCACAATATTAACATGTACCCTTTAGAACTCTGAAAAATGAATTATTCGCCCTAACTTTAACAACTGCTTCATTCTCAAACCAAACAGGCAATATTAACCCTAAATTATTCTGCATTAGAGTAAGTAAGAGCTGTCTGAAACAGAGATGAAGTAAGTATTTACTCCACTGAAAAATCAAGCATCTGTTTAGACATGCAAGTCTGTGACAGTGTTACTTACGGGAGCGAGAAGTGCTGAGTTGTGAATGTGCAAAATTTTGCAAAGGGACTGCTCAGTTAGAATGGCATTGGCTTAGCCCACATAGGATACAGCAAAGTATGTATTTATTTAAATGAATTGCAAAACTCGTGGTGGAATAGTTGGCTGGTATTTCCACAAACAGAAAATTATAGATAGTTTGAAGAGACGTAGCTAGTCTGCATTTCTGACAAGGCAACTTTAAAGCAAACTTTTGTTGATTGCAGTGAATGTTCCATGATACAACAAACAAGCCAACAAAACCCCCCAAAACAAACAAACAAATAAAAAAAAAATCCAAGAAGTGTTTATCTTTTTTTTCCTCCTGTGGCAACCCAGATTCTAAAACATTATTTTCTAAAACAGGAAGATTTTCTACATGTTTTATTTGAAGATGCCCTATTCAATTTTTCCAATATTTTATCCTATATATATTTTATATTTTTTAAAAAATATATTTCTATTTGAGGGCTAGACTACTTTTATGTACAATAAGCTGAGATCACTTAACTCTACATAAAGCAGATAATCCTACCTCCAGATATATGATGTCTTAAAAATATGTTTGGAAATTATTTTCAAGAACAACCTTTTCTGATGAAAAAAGCTAATGAAACTACAGATGTTCCAAAGGCACTATTTACTATCAGATAAACCTGGAAAGGGTCAGGTTCCCTTCCCCACATTTCTACCCACAGACTTGTGCACCTCCATGGTTCTGTACGAGTGTGGAGGGGCACAGCAGGGACACCAGCTTCTCAGAGATCCAAGAAGAGCTGCAAAAGTGGAATTACATGATTGCACAAAGGCTTTCCCTTCTAACCCCACTTGATACTTTGTACGTGACACAACTGGGAAAAATTCCACATCCCATGAATTGTGACGTTTCATCCTTCCTAAGGAGAGGGGAGGAAATGCAGATTGACTCTGAAGTGTGCACTTTGACTTTCTCCCAATTCATGTATTTCTGACCTCTAAGAGAGAGACAGTGGAGGTATTCCAAATGTGCTATGGAACCACCTGTACATTTTACACCCTGTCCCATCTTTGCTATCTAACATTCCATATTTCCAATGTGAGCAGGTTCCACAGGATATGTAAGGAGCAGAGGTACTATGATCTCTGGTAGAAGGACTGGTGGTGCACCAGCTTCCTCCAAGACAGGAGCAGATGCAAACCTGTTGCCAGCATACTGAGGCTGCCAAACCTGGTCTGGAAGAACTGGGGTTATTAAGCTATTCTGTTTGTAAAGCCACATTCATCTGGGAAGAAGGGCAATTAATTCTACAAAAGGACAATTGATAACATGAGGACAATTCAGTGCAAAGCAGCAGTGCAAACGTCAAGGATTATTATTGCTGAAGTGAAATATTTCTTTCAGAAGGGTCCCCTATGAGCCCTGCCTCTACAACATTTCACTCTTTTCATGTTTCTCCTGCCCATCTTTCCCTGACTACAGGTAAGTATATATTTACACAAAGACTAGCAACAATAGGCCCTTGCTGTGATTTAATAAAGGGGAATTTAACTTTAGAGTCTGAGTAATTGCCAGAAATAAAATCTGGTTTAAATATTATGGTTTGTTTAACACTCCTATTATTCAAAATGTAGTGCCCTATTTACAACCTAATTAGAAAGTTTTATAGTGTTTAAAGAAAAGCTATTCCCATTAGGAAGACATTAACAACATAAATCTTGTGCAGATGTCTATAAGCCATCCAACAGAAGCTGGCAGCATCAATCACCTGTCTTCACTGTCTGTATAGTTAATAAATTATTACTATAGCACACTAGTTGAGCACAAAAAAATGTATTTAACCTAGAAAACAATTGAAAGAAAACAACTGAACCAATAACCATCTTCTTCAGACCCCTGAATATTGACACATTTAACAAAAATCTCAAAGTTCTACTTTTTATCTTTTGTTGGCATCATTTGTGATAGAACAAATTAATGTAAGATACTGACAGGTCTACAAAATAAACCTGCATAGTCCATCACAAGCAGAAGCAGTTTTAAAGCCTCCCCTAGGCTATCTCGAGTTTGCAACTGACAGTGAACACATTTTCAATACATAATTCCTTCTAGTCTTTGAAAAATATGTTAACTTAATCTATTGACCTTGGAAACCCATCATGAACATGCAGCATGCGTGTGAGTGAAAAGCTCGGTCTCTAACCTCTCTGTAATGCATCTTTGGGTTAGATCCTCCCACCCAAAACCATCTGAGCATGCCAGACAAAGCCAGATTGGCTGCCATGCATTTTCCAGCCTATGTCCTAGGGGATAAGAAACAATCTTTGCAGAGTCTGACAATGGGGTTCTTCCTGTGAAAGGTGAGCTACACTGATAAAGGTGTAGCTGCTTGGGTGCCATTCTGCCCTCTTCTCAACACTCTGCCTATGATGGTAAAAGGGCAATCAGATCAGGCATCTGAAACCCAGGCCCATCCTTCTTTTGGGTCACAAAGCTCAGCGTGCACACAGTCGCTACAGGCAGTAAAGGTGTGCCTAGGGGCTCCCTGATTAAAATCCTCTCAGGCAACACACACGTTTCAGTAATTTGAAATGACAGACCACTGCACTGTACCTACAAATCATCTGCACCATGCTGAATTGTAATTTTAGCCTATTTGTTTGCAATGCAATCTGGGTCTCCGTAACAGAACCATTTTGTATCAGCAATTGCATGTGGGAGGAGATGTGGGTGAGTGGATGACAGGTGCAGTATAGTAAAGCTCCAAACTATGCAGTGATGAGGTTGCCCATAAATAAAAAAAGGCCTTCAGGTAGCCATATTTCTCAAGAGCACTGACAATCAATCAGCCTTAAACAGATGACCTGGAAACATCTCTTGCATTCCATTTTATCTACACTTCTCACATTATTTTTCTTACTCCCTATTCTGAAAAGGAAGACCTTAAATCCACTGTCCCAAGATCATCAAGCTTTCCAGTGAGCAAGTAAACAGTGAGTACACATTCTAGAGACAGAAGTGGAAATAAGACAAGAGGCAATGGGCAGAAACTGGTGCACAGGAAGTTCCACCTGAATAGAATCTTTACTGTGTGGCTGACAAAGCACTGGACAGATTGCCCAGAGAGGGTGTGGAGTCTCCCTTACTGGAGATATTCCAGAACTGTCTGGACACAATCCTGTGCCATGTGTTCTGGAATGACCCTGCTTGACTCAGTGTGGTCCCTTCCAACCCTACCCATGCTGTGATTCTGTGAAATGTGTCCACAGGGCCTCCAATGAGCAAGATCTGCAAACACACCTTCACACAAAGATGAAATTGCAGTTTAAGGTGAGTTTAACTGATCAGTTTAACCTATCACAGACTGAGACAGAACTGCACTATTGATTGTTGTTGCTCTCTCTCTCTGTAACTGTGTTACAGAACACTTGAGAGACTTCTTGGTACAAACTAATATGCACAGAAACTGGAATATGCTCCACCGAGCACTAGGCTTCCAGTGCCAGGCACTACTCTCCCAGTCGGTTTCATTTGTGTTCCCAGCTTGACTTTTTGTCTTTTTGGTTATTCCAGTTTCAGTATTTCTAAGGTTATTCTCCCTCAGAAGGTTTATCTACAGCATTCTGGAATGAGGCAAAGTTTTAAAGTGCAACACCAGTTTCAGAAAATGAAATAAAATGTTGCTCTTGCAAAGTACTTTATTGTACAATAACTGCTTGGGTCAGCTTCCTGCAGAAGAACTTGCTGTGGTTGTACAGCAAAGAACAAGATGAAGGAAAGCATCCCTTCCCTGTGCCAGAAGAGATTTCTTTAAACCCCAGTTCAAATTAGTTCAATGTCAAGTATCACAAAACTTTGGCTGTGAAGAGATATCAGCTCTTAGAATCTGCTTGTTGCAATGAGAAGCATCACCATCCACAGCTACTTGTCACCAGGCTTTTTCTGGGTATCACAGGAGAAAACCTGGGAGCAGTAGGGCAACAGTAGGGCAACAGGTACCCCATCTTCCCTTGGACAACAGGACATGGAGTCCACGTAGATGCTTTCCACACCCTCCATGGCAAAGGTGGCAAACACACAGGTGGGAAAAAATCTGCATATTGCCTTTAAAGTGTTTGGATGCTGCAGCAGCATGTGCAGTCCAGCCCCTAATGTACAGCACTAGAGAGCTGCAGGGGTTGCTGCTGTGCCTTCCCTGAGGATGCACGCCCTAGTCTCAAGGCTAGGAGAGACTAGGGGAGGAGAACTGCATGGGCAGAGCAATGCTATCCATGAACTCCAGCCCTTTCCAGTGCTGTCCATGAACTCCAGCCCTTTCCAGTGCTCTCCATGAACTCCCGCCCCTCCCAGTGCTGCAGCACTGCAGGTTCAGGTGGTGCCATCGGGTGTCAGCCCAAGGTACTGTCCATCCACGGAGCACACTGCACACATCCCGCCCTGCAAAGCAGCATCACAAGGCCTGCCCGGGGAGTCAGTGAATGGAAAAAAATAAAGATGAGCCCTGGCAAAGTTTCTGTGCTTCCCACAGGCCTTTCCCCTGTACAACAAGTCACGCTATCCCCTTTAGAAATCAAACAATTTAGTTTTTCTGACACAACACCCTGGCATTCATCGCACCTGTGTTATGCTCCCGTTTATGTAAAGCTGATATTTTGCCTTTTTTATTTCACTCCAAACATTCCCTGGAGCCTAACGAAATTCCAGGCCCTCACCCTTTCAATCACCTCTTCCTCCTCAGCAGAGAGGCTGGGATGTCTCTCACGTTTGACCTTGCCCCTACACAAATATGCAGCGCTGCTTCGTTTCCCTTTTATGGTGTCTCTGTTTATTGCTGACGGTGGTAATTTTAGTTTTGTATCAAATCACAGCTAGATTGCTATCCCATAATTTACAGTCTCCTGTAATGTATATTTTGGAAATGCTAATGAAAACAATTTTTAAAGAGGAGAAAGGATTGGCATTCAAATTGCTCACAGAGCATGAAGGAAAAAAACCCATTTTGTCAAGATTAGCTGTGGGTCTCTAACATTATCCTTTATTATTTAATGGCAGTCATAGGCTCCCCTGGGGAAAAACACACTTCTGACACTTCTAAACCCATTGTTTAGATCTGAAGTTTTATACGGTGTTTTATAGGGCTTTGAACCTGTCCCTAATACCAAATCTGATCACTGTTTGCACATTAAAAGATTGTTTTACTCAAAAGCCGGAATGGTCTTTCCAAGAAGCAACACATGCAGTGACTAGAGAAGCTTTTCCAGGGAATGCCACTAACACCTGAGAAGCAAAAAATACAGCTACAGCATAGCTGGATCCTGCACTCTGCTGCCTTTGAAAGGAATACCCTACACAAAGGTACAAAACTGGTTACATTCTCCTCTGCACAGACCTCAAAACTCATGTTCCAGTCTAAATTAACATAGACCTACAGTATCATACTCTTAAAGAAAACTAATGAACTGTTCCGTATTCATCTTTCTCATTAGAGATCTGTTGCAGCTTATCACATGAATAATATTCCAGTTCTCAAAGGGGGAAAACCCCACCCTGTGCCAGAGAAAAGTATCTTAAATTCTCACATGTACTTAAACACTAAGTTAATGAAACAGTGATAAGTCATACAAGTTACTTTTAAGCAGCTAAAACAAGATGAACCACAGCTTTGCTGTGCACAGGATGAATTTTTAATGGTGTTCTTTCTATCTGTTACCACTGATAAGGTTTTTGCAACAGCTTTAGAAAGAAATTGATGTAATTTTGCAGCATTATGCATTATTCTGGGAGTGAAATAAGGGCAAGATTTCATCCTGCATCCATAGAGAGGAGCAGTTCAGAATTCAGAGCCTAAGCGTAGGACAAACTAGAGAGACTTTGTGTTACCTGTTGGCACTCCCGCTTGTGCTCTTTTGGCTGCTCTGACCTTTGGGCCTTTCTGAGTTATGGTTATCGTGTGAGGATGCCCCTGGGGCCACAGCACTGCTCAGAGGCTGTGCTGCATTAGGGCTTGTAGATGTGTCTAATCACATCAGCCCTGCCTAGAAAATCACTGCCCTCTGAAGCTTTTATGCTGGAGGGATCCTGCTGCAGCTGCACATGGAATTAGAGCATTTACAGTCCCTGCTAGCAGTTTAAGATTGGAGGAGTGTCAAAGGGCAAGGATTTCACCCAAAAGAGCAGCAAAATGGCACTTACAAACACCATGCAGTACTCAGGCTCATTCAGTCTGCCACTCAAAGAACAACATGAAGCTACAGTTAAAAGCTGGTAACTATGCATTAGGGAGTACAGTCATACCTATCCCTATCTAGGCAAAGCTGACAACACGTATGTAAGCTGCATGTACACAACCACAGCCTTTCTGGCCTAGAAACTTGTTAATGTGGTTAAAAATAACAGCAGTCCCAGAAAAATCTTGTCTCCTGAGGCAAGCAGATGCTGAATTCTCATTCTGAGTCAATACAGAATTTGGAGAGCCTGAAATCAGCAGGTTTCAAGTGTACTGCACCAAAACTAGTCATCACCAGAACTTGAAAGTTGCACCTTCAGCAGAACAAGAAAAAATTCAAAAAAGGTTACAGCTAAATACATTAGACAGGCATCTAGAACTGGCACATCTGAATGCATTTCATTCAGAACCTGTCACCAAGGTTTTCGTTATACCATACCAGTGGCTGGCATCTGCCTTCTGGAAAGAAATACAAGCAAAACCTTCTCCTGTGTCCACAAGAAGCAGCTCTGACAAAGGAGGAGAGACTGTGAAAAAGGTCTTCAGAGGTGTACCAGGACTGAGCTGGCTCTGGACCTCACAAGCACCAATGGATTAAAGAGTCCCACTACAAATAAGGCACTGGACTGGTCACTGAGCATGTACTACTGAATATCAACTCTGCCTACAACTCCAGCTACCACTGCTGATCATACTCTCCTCTATTTCAAGTGTAAAAATGACAGAACATACACACACACATCTTCTCTCTAAATTTAAATTTAATTTGTTGTTGGCAGTGAAGATTCAGAGCCTAGATTTCAGTTAGGGTCTTGAGGCAGTCAAATGACAACAGCATGGTGTTTAGAAATCATCCTTGAAGCATAATAGTGATAGTTTCTATCCCAGTGAGATCTTAACAGGGCTTCCATATGCTCAATAAGTTTACCTGTCCAAAATTGTTACCATCCCTGAGTTATTTTAGATTCATGGACTGTCTATGAATCTTTGCTCTCTTGATCAGCTGAAAGGTTTGAAATTAACAAGATTGGTATTAAGGGTTTAATTTGGATTAGAAATGGATCTCAGAGTCTGCTTCAAATACTGTGGCATCTTTTCTAAATACAATAAATGATTTCTAACCCTAACGTTTTCTTAGATGTCCTTTATTCAAACAAATGGTCATTTATTAAAACTTCAAATACACATTTTCCCTGACTATCAAACCATTCCAGTTCTTCAGTGAGAAGGATAAACACATGCAACTTATAATCATTGGTTTTTGCCCACTCGGGCATAGATGTAGCTAATTATATCACTAGAGCAGCAACTTATTCAAAGTCAAACAAATTTCTCAAAGATGTCAAACAGCAATTTCTAAACAATATTAAGACCACAGCTTTCATCTCCAAAGATCATAAACACAACTGGAGAGAGAAACTGAGGGAGATAGAGGGGTTTTTCAAGTGTTCAAAAGTTGATTGATGATGCCTGACCTTAGCAGCATGGATCAGTCAAAAAATGATAGCATTTTAAAGTTTCCTTTTAAAACCACAGACCCATGAGAAACCATAAGAAGTCTCAGCTGTGGGACTTTTCCAAGGTGGTTAACTTTACATGTTCATTTAAAGTGACAAGCAGCTACAAGATTCCTAATATCTGAATACATTAAGTCAATCAACTTTAAGATATATAAAACTGACCAAGGTCCAAATGGAGTGAGGCTCTAATAAATTTTTCTGAACAATATTTATTTTTAAAAACTTCAGAGTTTTTAGAATTTGTGACTTCCAAGTTGTTTTAGTGTCTAAGAAATTAATTCCCAGAACATCACTGTAAGTAGTTCTCCCTAATATAAATAATGCAACTTGACATAGCAAGCAACATATATCAAAAAACAATATTTACTCTTCTAAAGGTTTTATACATTTAAAAGTTCCAACCAACTCTGTAGGCCACCATAGTAGGATTAGTATTGTTTCTGCCGAGGTAGAAAAGTGCTTCAAGATATTAGAGATCAAAATGAAGATTAATCTGAAATACAGATTAATCTGAAGACCTCTGAAATCTTGACTGTTTTGTTTATTTTAATGCAGGATGGATCTTTCAGTAAAATGGGAAATGCAGTGTTAAATTCCTCCTTGCTAGTTTGAGGTTTTAAAGGAGATATGTCAATTACACTGTTATTTATTTAGGAAATACTTCTTTGAACGAACACTAAAAGAAGCTTAAAAGGCATTACTCAATTTTGTGAATTTGAATACAGAACATTACACTACAAGATTTATGGTAGTTATACCCAGTAGTAAGATACTTCTTTTTACTGGGTCCTCAGCTAACTCTCTCCCCTCCTCATCTTTTTCCCTAGTTTCCCCATTTCTCTGGACTAAGTTTAGTTTCTGCTTGCCCCACTTTAAAATATCCTTTTTTACTTGTCTGCCCTTTCTTCATAACCATTTCTTCTTACTTTTTCATTTCCTTATGCCAGCAGTACCAGTACATAAGATCTTTCCATGAGAAGCACAGCTGACTGAAAAGCTGCTAAAAACCCAGGAGCTCACAGAAACTGAAAACCACAATATCAATACATTTGTAAACAGATGATGTTTTGGACAGGGGGTAATGTGAAATTCTGGGAGTGGATTTTAATCCACTATCTTTCCCTTGGAAAGAATAGAATAATAATGATGGAGCTTGAATCCACCCTTAACCTTTGCCCTCCATTTCCATACTTTAAAATCACAATCACCACAGTTAACAGAGAGTATTGCTTTAACTGCAGCCTTGAAGAGTGCTGTTTCAATCTCATATCATTCTTTGAGGCAAACCACTCTACTCTGGGCTCCTTAAGTTTGACAAAGTTCATTTTCCCTAAGCATTTTCTGGAACTCATCACTGGGTAAAAATAGTAAAGAGTTGGCCTGAGCAGCATTTTTTCCTGCTTGTTAATGTATTTCCTGCTAGCTCTGTCTTGTGAAGTTAAACATGTCTCAGAAAGGAGTCTGTGCTAAAGAACCTTCCAACAGCTCACCAGTTTGAAGCAGACAATTCATTTCATCTGACAAAGTATGGCCCCTGCCTTGAGCAGTCCAGCAGTCTCTTTATCACATGGTGTATGAAACATCTGTACAGCAAGGCCAAGCTGCTCCTGCTGGGCTCATTATTTTGGTGGCTTCCCAGGCAAAATTAACTGCTTTGTCACCGTGTTCATTTTGACTTCCCCACAGATTAAAGCCATCAGTAATCACTCCCCATCCCTCCAGCGCTTTCCAGGGCAGTGGACTGTTTGTTCCCACACTATCTTCATGAGGTGGGGTTGTGGCACTGCTGATGTAAAGAGCTGGTCAGTTTTACAGCGGGTGTGTTATCGGCTGCTGCTGCTGCGCAATCCCGCTCACCCGCCCTCCCTCCTGCCGTCAGCAGAGACCTGCCCGTCACACAGCCCACGCGAACTTTTGATTAGAAACACTTCTGCAAAAATTAGATGATAAAGCATCATGACACAAGATAGACTGAGTAAGAGACAAGTCTTATAATATGCAAGACCATATCTAAATAAGACATTTAGCCAGATGTTATATGGCCTAATTTTCAAGGATCCTTAACACTACCCACAAGTGAAATGTGAATCAGTGTTTTGCAGAGAAGCCATTACCCAGGTCGGGATCTTACTGTACACTCCAGGACTGTAAAATAATAACCATGTCTAACTGAAGTAAATTATAGTTTAATATCTATGGCTACATGACTAACAGAACAGAGGTTAGTGGGCAAGAGGGATCAAAGTAATGCCATGATGCTTCAGTACTAACACAAGTTTAAACTTACTAAATTTGTTTTAATTTCAAATCACTGTATCATTTGAAGACTCTTATGGCAGACAGCTCACTCACCTTGGATTCTGGTCCCAGGATCTGGCTGTTTCCCACCTGCAGTCACCATCCCATATCATCCTTACACTACACAGAAATTAAGTTACAGAGATTTGTTCACCAGCTACAGGAAAGTAAAGGCAAAGGAAAGTGGGGAAGCAAGGGATGAATTCTTCAGAGACCAGCCTCACCGTGTGGTGCACTGCTCATCAGGGCAATCTAAAAGCTTTACTTGAAGTCAAGCCTACCAAATTAGCTGGGTACCTTTTGTGTCATGGCAAGATTTGAATCAGCACTTCTGAGTCAATCCCTAATCTTTCTGTGATCTTAACACTGGGCAACCAGTTCATGTAACAGTGGCTGAGTGAAGGAGCTGAGGACCCTTATACCATATAACAAACACTGTTCTGTGGATCAAGATATCATTCAAGTAGCAGATGAAATAGCACAGCAGGACACTGGCTGTCAGCCCCAGTGCAATCCACAGAAAAGGATGCTTTTAGCACAGATTAACGAAAAAACATACAAAGGAGGAGTTTGGCTGAACTCCACAGGCATACGCAGAGTTCTATTAAATGAGAGTTTGGTCAACAGTTATTTGCACCTTTACAAATTAACAACCCAGAGAGCTACAGAAGCTCCAATAATTCTACTTTTTAACTTTTTCTCCCCATGTTTCCAATCAAAAAGTTTCATAGGCAAAGGTCATCAAGAAAACTTTTTAAAAGGTAGCAAATGTATTTTGCATTTTGATATTTCCATGGAAACCTTTAATACCTTGTGTAGCACAATATGTTCTTTAAACCCACTAAGCTCATGAGAGACTGCATTTTGTCAAGAGAAATGGATAGGCTTGTATTACTGCTGGCAACACTCTTAAAATAAACAATGTCTTGCACTTTCCTTCAAGTGTGTTTACCCTACATTTTCCTCTGAAAGAAAATGATCCCACAACATAGGAAAAGGATATCGAAGCCCAGCAAGTGGTTTAGGGCTGCCTCGTGCAGCAGAACCGCCCAGTACAATTCCTCTGTGCATCACGGCTCAGACAGCTAATCTCTGACATTGGTCTGGTGACAGATTTCTCCCTGGCGATTTGTCCATAAAAATAACTGCCATTCTTATTAGCATGGCTGGCCAAGACCTGGGTGGGTGTGGAAACTGAAGCTGCAGGGCTCGTTGTTCCAGGTCAAGGAGCAGACACCTGGAGATGGGCCTCTTTGCTCCTGCCTGTGCTGCTCATGCTGCATAAATAGAGCTAAACTTCACTTGCCAGAGGGGTTGGTCCAATGCAAGTCACAAACATTAAGAAGTCGTCATTGTTATAAATTACAACCACAGCTGCCAACTGGAAAAAGCTTTGCATAGCTGTAACTGATAATTGTGCAACACTGTCAAAACTCTATCAGAAACTAGATTATCACACACACCCCAAAAAAGCATCCTGTTCCACCTCATTTTTGTTTTAAAGAAGAAATTGTGTGAAGAAATTGCAGTTTCCAAAGAAACACATACTTTTTCCTGTTAATCTCTGCCATGTTTAAACACACATACACATTCATGAATACCAAGGATTTTCTGTTTGCTCCTGTAGCACACCCACTACACACAAGGCACATGCTGCTGCACACTGCACTTGTACTCCCACCTGCTGAAAATAAGATAATAAGTTTGCAACACAGAAGATCAATAAAGGTTATAACTAGATATAAATTTAAGCATAATGAATAAATTTAAGCATTTAGGAATAATTTAAGCAATCTGTTGTTTGTCACTGGAAGAAAAACATTTTAAAATGACAGCAGTTAGCTTTTATAAAAGCTTTATTCCTAATGCAAGTACTATTTAGGGAACTGTCTAATCAGCATTACTTCTTTAAAACCACATTTTTTGTAACCTAGTGAATATCTGTCCGAGTTGTAGTTAGATGGGTGGGGTAAAAACTGATAAATTAAGGAAGGATAAAAAGGATGCCAGCACATCAGTATATCACCACAGAGCTGTCTTCCAGGCACAAGGTGAACCATCAGGACTCTTTCTATCTTGTTTTAAAATTCACTCCCCTTGAGCCTTTTATAGGTAAGAGGCAACGGCCTTATTGACTTGTGGTGGGAACAGAATGGGGTAAAAAATGAGTGTTTCTGAAAGATTTTTCCATAGATACAACATCAAGAACTTTTCCTGTCTAATATATCATTACAATGAGATATTCATGGCCTGCAGGATTCACTATCTAAATAAGCAAAGATAAAGATTTTTGTACGAATTGTCCAAAATGGCAGAAGGAGCCTGTGGCAGAGCTACCACCACAGATTTCTCCGGTGCTGTAGAACCATGTTCAGTCCTGCTGTGTTCCACCTCCATCAGCATATCTCTGCTTTGATAAAAATGTTAACAACAACTTCACACTTTTTCCTGGTAAAAACTAGGAAAGCTCTTTCCAGAAAGGAGTTTTGGCAGCAAGACAGAAAATCAATCTGATAAACGTTGGGGAACCCACACTGGTCTGCACAGACACACCCCATAAGCTATCAAGCCATAGCATTATAGCTATCAAGCTATAAAGCCATCAAGCTTGGGCAGTCAGGACTATTTATAAGAATGACAGCTCTGTATTGGATCCTTCGATGCTGCACCTCACCCACACAGGCTCAGTTAGCTCAGCCTCATTCCCAAAACTACAGACACAGATAATACAAAAGGAAGTAAACAAGAAAAAAACCAAACCCACTTAACTTCTTTGGTGGTGAAAACAAGAGAGGCTCCTAATGAAAAAAAAAAAAAAATGGCAGCAAGAAAAGAAGTATATAGGGACACAATTTTGTTCCATCCAAAGTCTTCAAAGAATAGCTTTGCAAAAGAGGAAAGAATTTAATCACCAAGTCCAGTATTGCAGTTAAGAACATAAATCTACTGTATTTATACCCAAGAGACTTTGTGTCTTCCCTTGTAACAATGTGCCAGGCCATTCCTTGGATGCTTGTTCCTGTTCAGGATCCTCCTTTCTTAAGCAATAAATCCAGTGGGCTTGTGCACTGGCAGACACTCAGGTTTTGTGTTTCCAGAAACAGACATGTTTCTGGCTTGCTTTCCTGCTGCCAACACTCTTGTGCCTCCAAGGGAGCCTTTGTAAACACGATGTTAGGAATAGCTTTTGAGACACTTCCCCAGGTAGAAAATGACAGATACAGACCCAGTGGAACACTGGCAAAACAATTCCCAAAAACCAAACCAAAACCAACCAACCAAACAAAAAAGCCCAACAAAAAATAGGAACTAAAAAAGACTTGCTGCATTGATTAAACTGCCAAGTGAGACAGAGGTGTCCATTATAAGGCTTTCTCTGTATCAGTACATTATTGTCAGATTTCTCTATTATATGTGAATTTTACATCAAAGGAAACACCAGAGGAGAAAGCTGAACTTCTCCACCTTCTGAATCTTACATATTTAAATGAAATAAGACTTAGATATGTATTTCTAGCTGTATCAATCAGATACAAGACACTTATCTCTATCACAGCAACACAAAACCCACTCAGTACAAGCAGTCTTATGGAATAGTATATTCCTTTGTATTTTCACCTACCAAAGCTTAATCATTGAATGTACTCATTTCTCTGATAACAGGTTCCCTGACTCATTTTGTTAAAAATAGCCCAATACAACTTTACACATTGGCATGTGTACACACACAGTGACTAACTGATCCAAGAAAGTTCTCAGGACTTATTCAGTCCTTTCAGATTCATCAGTATCTTTAGCTTTCAGTTAAACATAGTAGAAACTAATAGGAAACCAAATACATAAAACTTCACTGAAGTACTGTCAAATGATTTAGTTCTCTGCTTCTCCAGCTAAAAGAGCATATTCAATAAAAACTTACTCCCTTCACCTATTATCACTTCAGTCCCTTCCATCCTACCAGGTGATTTGGTACCTAAAAGAAGTTAGACTAAGACTGATCAAGCATGGAAGACAGTTCATTTCTTGAAAAAAAATTATGAGAAGTTGTGTGTTTTGGTTTACCTCTCTAGAAACAAACTTCAACAACTCTAAACCTGATGGAGACAGGAAAACCAATGGACAAATAACATATAAAACATGGAGAGATCATTGCAGATTGTATTTGAGAGTTCCCTGTACCACATATTCTAACTGTAGCACTGTATAGCTGCATGCACACACACTCCCAAAGGTTCACAGCTATAGTTTAGCAACCCCCCAAAATGGATATATTATCCTCAACATTGTCTCAGTACCCAGAATTGTTGTCATTTTAACACTACTGATGGTCTATATGATAGCAACTAAATCTTCATCACTTTTAAGCAAATCTACTCAACTTCATGACTTCAACATAATTTTTAAGAGGAACACTCAGGTACATTCCCTGTACACTGAATTTAGAGGTAGAAATAGATTGTCTTCATAATTGGCAAATGCACTCCCTCTCTGCCATAGTAGTTACAGGTTTGATCTTACAACCTTCTCTCCTGAGAAGTAAAACTTCCAGCAGAATATGCTGCTGAACATCACAGGGAAGTCTGCAGTACTTCTCCACTCTCCTGTGGGAATAACTCCTCCACTGTTCACCAGAAATTCCATTCCACAGCCTTCGATCATAGCCAACGCAGCACCATCCAGGCATTCGTGCAGGAACTGTATTCCTAAGCTTTTGAAAAGAAACAATAGGAGCTAACTGTACTTCAGAGGAGTCTTTCTCTACAAGCTATTCTTTTTAAGGCTGTGCTGCAGAAAATTTAGAGGAGATTTTAACCAATCTATACATGTTACGACAAAACCTATAGAAACAGACATACTTCCATATTCTTTGATAACAGAAGTTTTTCTTCCTACCCATCATTCTCCCTTTTCTATATTCTGAATTACGGTGAAGCATATGTTCCCAGTACCATAACCACCACTGGATTTCTTTAAAGCTTTAACATATGAAAAGACTGAGAGACACCAGCTTCTCCCAAAATGACTACAGTGAATTATTCCCCAAACAGGATCAGTCCTGTTTTATGGCTTATAAGCAAATATCAGGATGACCTGTCACATGAAACAGATAAAAAATTTGTTCATGGTTTTTCATAGCATAATTTTGACCTTTTAATTTTCCAATTATTTTTCTCAATAACTGAAAAGATTTTTTTTATGATACTCATAATTTAGGAGACCTTGGCAAGTGCATACAGTATCGTTCAGCATTGCTGCCAAACAACTTGAGTTAAAGTAATAAATCGAGGCATAACTGTCCTGTGCTGATAAACAGAATTACCAGCAACACATGTTTTATAGCTTTAAGATATCAGTTATTTGTATAATTGAAGTCCTACCATCATCTGAGAGAAATGCACACAAAAATATAGTCACGAAGCATCAGTGACACATTGCACAAACATGGCTAATAATTTTAACTTTATTGCTGCCCTTCCCATTGTGATTTGGAAGAACATTGCAGGTTAGCAACTGCAAGCAATGATACACTTCATTCAAAGAAAACTGAGGTGAAAGAGGAGTTTTATTCTTCATCAGGACACAGCCTATTCCTTTCATACCATTTGCTTTCATTTCAGCTGCCTGAACTTTGGAGAAGCAAATACTTTAATAAACTGGCACAAGGGCATTCTAGTGACCTCTGTAAGCCTCATGCTAAGGTCCAGCCCTGAACCAGCTTTCTCCTGTACAGCTGTATGTACTTCAAGTCATGGGTCCCTTTTTGAATGTCACTTTTTTGCCTGAGGAAACAGCATAATGGATGGGAAAGAAATGCACCAACCAATGCAGCAACTACCTGCATACTACCATGACTTATTTTATTTTGTGTGCAGTCAGGGTGAAAGGACTGGCATTGATATGTGCAATATCATAAAATACTGAGGTATGAAACAAGACACAGCATTGTGCATCCTTTGCCACGCTCTGAGGTGAACACAGCCAGCCTGGAAGAAACTGCTTTAGAAAAGCTTTAAAAAAGGAAAGGTATTGCTTCTCTTCACAGCCTCACAAGGCTAACTTGGTGCTTTCCTTTGGTTATCCAGTCTCTGCCTTGCTAGGTGTCCCTGGTCAAGAAAGAGTTCTTCACCCAAATGGGGCTGGCTCCACTCATTAAGAAGTGCAACGATTCCTCATCAGCTTTAACTCAGATTTTGTAACTTCTCACACCAGCTGGAAGATCCAAGTAATGCAAAAGAGAGCAAAGAAGCGCCAGATTCCATCTGCCCTGGAAGAGGTGAACCCATGGAGCAGCAGCAGGTAGGAGAGCAGCCTGTCCATCATGACACCTCCCATCTGCACCTCCCAAGGTGCCAGCTGAAGGCAGGGAACGGCAGACTAGGTATGCTGGGGCTTCAGGAGAGTCTGCGGGAGCACATGACAGCAGAGCTGCACCTACTTCCCTCTTTGCCAGTCCCAAGAACTCTAAGCAGGCGTGCAACGTAGCCAGGGACAGTGCAGTGACCTGCCAGCAAGGGCCAGTAGCTTCCTCCTGGGAGGGATTTGAATTGAATTCTCCATTCCTACTGGCTGACCTGGGTGCTGCCTGGCCTCCTCACATCCTTATGTATCAACTGTGGCTCCAAGGGAGCAGTCACAACTCCCCATGGCTTGTGTGGCCTGTCTTCTCTCTCCCTGTCTTACAAGAGAACCATGGCAAGTGGGGTACTCATCAAAGCTGAGAGGGCTGTGTTTACATCTGGAAAGGTTTCCATGTTTTGTTGGAAGATGAATACAGGCTTGACCATAAAAGGATTATTTCTACATCTAAAAAATACCACAAGAAGGGGTTCAGATTTGTATTTGCCAATTATGAAGGCATTTATTTCTATCTCTAAATTCAGAGCAGTGAGATTCTGCAGCAAAAGGCATGCTATTTCACTGCCAGAAAGTTAATTTTTCTTCTTCCCTGTGGAACATATTTTTCATTGTGGCAGTTTCTGAATACAGAAATGTGAAACAGAGGAAGCCTGGAGATCCAGTGAAATTCCACAGGACTGAAAAAGTCTTAACCTCTCCCTGCTGTGTGGTTCCCCATGGTCTGGGGGTACGCTTATCTCCATAACTGCCCAGGAGCTTTCCCCAGTGTTTTGCCACCACAGAAAACTATCCGTTGTAATGAATTTATTTCTAAGCAACTCTTTTAACTGGAGACAGTAAGCTGCTATGGACAGAAGGGAAAAGATTACCCTCTTCAGAGAAAGATTTTCTTTGGGGAAAAGTATTGAAAAATACAGTCAGCAAAAGTCTACAAGACAGATCTGGAATCTCAACTGTAACCTTGAGTTGCTGCAGGGCTTCATTTGTTCATGTCTCTGTCTCCCCTCACCCGTAAAACCAGTATTAGATCTTCATTTGCAGAACTGCTAAAAATGCACTGCCATTTACCATCTGTTCAACATCCTACTAACCTAGTCTTGACACAAAACACCTTTCTCCTAGCTGTCAAAGTAAGAAGCAGAGTTGCAAGAGTTGCCAGAGTCGCCTCTTTCTGAACATTACCATCTTTACAAATTATATCAGCACTTTAGGAAACTAATTTCAATTAGCAGGCCTGGCAGATCACTTGGAATGAAAGGCAGGAGGGAAGGAGGTGATATTTTAAAAAATGCATCTGAAATCACATTAGGGCAAAAAGCAGTAAAACTACACATTTGTCTGGCACATTTTGTTGACTCAATGACAATTTCGTTGACTCAGAACTCTGAAATCTGACATTACCTTGTTACAAAAGAAGCATTTTCAGACCTATGTTATTTTTCTACAGGGATTTGACTCATTTTTCCAAACTTTAATTTAGAATCAATTGTTTGCTGTGTTATTTTCACACATAAAAGGCAGCAATGGCTCTTATTACCCCACAGAGATTTTTAAAAGCCTAGAATACAGTTGTGGAATAAGTTGCTCCTTTATTTAGGGAAAGAGCAGAGAGGGGAAGGAGAAGCACAAAAACACCTTCAATTGCTCGAATCACTTAGTTAGCCAAGCATCCTAATGCCTTGTTGATTCAAAGAGCAATTCTCTAAGCCACTAGGAGTTGCAGGTTTGTGAAAATTGAAGGCTAATAAAACCATGTGACTGTCATTTCTGAGTGGGTGGAAGCTCTCTTCTGAATCCATTTGGAAATGAAATCACCCACACATTTCCATACTTGATAAAGACCATAGGGCAAATGACCACCTGCCAGCAGAGAGAGGAGAAGGGAGGAGGAGAGAAATAGAAAAAAATCCAAACCCTAACACGAGGTTTTTCAAGCTGTGTATTTGTGACAAGATGCTAGAAACTAACATTAAACTGGTTTTTATTTCTCAGTAAACCTACAGAGCTATGGAAGAGTATTTTTTTCATAAGCATTTTTTTTCTACTTCTCAAATAGGGCTCAGAATTACATATAAACTTAATATAAAACAGTTCCACAAATTCCCTAAGATCAGTTCCATGCCTTTTAAGACCTGTCTCAAGCAAGGTTTTGATCTGTGAATCAGAACTTTGCATGAAAAAGGTGTGGAGATAATGCTGCTTAGAAATCAAGCATGTTCTCTAAGCTGCAACATCTCAATCAATCAACTTGTTATCATCATGAGAAACATGTACTGTCTGGAAACCTGCAGTCAGCTGAAGAAACAACATTACACCCATTTGTATGCTGAACTAATAAGGCATATTCCACATTTCTTTAAAAAGAAAAAAAAAAAAAACAACTAAACTAAACCCAAATTAAACAAAAATACAAACAAACAAATTTCCCACCAAAACGAACAAGTAAAAACCCAAAACTAAACCAAAAACCACCAAAAAAATCATACAAACTTTCCTGGGAATTTAGTATTCCCCTCTCTGTGCTGAGGATCTCAACACTGACAATAGTCCTGTGTTCATCAATGCAATAAACTACAATTTGGGCAAGTCTAGGTCCTGTATCTGGCCCAGTGGCCCCTGGTTGCATTGGCACTGTAGAAGGACTGTCCTGGCATACCTTTTACTCAAAGCCCCCTCCTACTCTAAAGTCCAGCCTGCACAAAAAAAAAGACAAAGTCTGAAAAGATTTCAAGGAAAAATTATGAGAATAATCTGATCTTGAGAACTGATCATAAGGAGCTCATTTTCACAGCTCAATGAAAGCAAGATGGAGAGACAATTATTCATCTGCAGAAAAGAGCACTGATGCCACAGAGCTTTGAGTCATGCAGCTAAAGGCAGAATATGATTGGAATGTTTTCCATTGAAGCATCCCAATAATCAGAATTTTAGAAACAGGATATTCAAGCTGGAAACAGAAGGCACATTTTTACCACACAGGTAGTCCCTTATTGTGATGGCTTAGAGAGGACAATGGTAATTAACTATCATTTAGGACCCACTTTAATCTAAACTGACTATTTCACATGAAGATTCTCTAATTCATCAGTACAAAATCCCAGATTAAAGCAAAAATTAGCTGGTGCTCACACAATGTGTTATTTAGGAGTTAAAGCTGTAAGTCTGAACACAAGTGTGGTGGATGATGACTTACTCTTTGCAGGGCTTTCCCAGCTGGGAGTTTGCAGCAATTCAGTCCATGTCCTTTTGTACAGATATGCAAAAAGTTATCAACCACAGGCACATTCCCTTCACTGTGGAAGGGATGGCTCCTGAGCAAGGCTGGATACTGGCACACACAGGGAATGAGGTGAGCTGGTGGGACTGAAGGCACAGCTCCTCTCACATGGAGTCCTTATGGCTCCTCCACTGCCATGCCCAGGGCAACACAGGGTTCTCTTTCCCTGCACTGGAACCCATACATGCTCAGTTTGATGTTATCAATTCAAAGTCATAGAGGTTTCTAGAATATCCCCATTTTACAGAATAAAACCCATTTCCCCCCCTGTTTTCTACACTCATTTACTAAGCACACCCATGTCACACCCACTGGTGGAAGGTCAAATGGACAGCTCTCATGTTTCTGAAGGTGAGGACTACAACCTCTACACTATCAACATCCTGCAGTCAGAACAACATCTGAAATTTACATCAGGATGCAAAGCAGCAAAAGCCAATTTTACATGAAAAGAAAGCCAAAATTTGAAGTCTTTAGAGCCTCTAAAGCCTAAACATGTCATAGTGGGGTGCAGATTCCTTTTATTAGCAGTCATTCAGAATACACTACACTGAAGTGATTTTTCTGCCAGCAAATAATGCACTACTCTTAAACTATCTGCAATACAAGCTTTATACCACATCATTATTAATTTATCTCATAAATGCTATTATCTTCAGAATATTGTCCTTAATAATTCCTTCAAAATTGTGAAAGCTGGCTGAAAGCCAGCCATAGTGACAGTGAAATGAAAATAAATGATTCCTGAAAGCTGAAACACAGAGTGATACTCATCCAAAACTAAAGCAGAACGTCAGTGTATTTTAGATGTTGACATTTTAAGTAAACCATGCCCTTATGCCTCTGAAACGTCAGTGTAATTGTTATATGGAACCAATTCCCCATTAAAACTTCGAGAGACATAGTCATTAAAAAAACGTAGAGAAGAAACATCCAGCTCTTTCAGCCTAAGAACATTGCATTTGATAATTTCTTATGCTTAAATACACTACACAACACTTTACTGTGCACCTTGTGCTGAGCTGTATGCTCAGAACAGGTGAAGAATGATGCAGAGCAGAGAAATAAATGCCTTCATGTGAACTAAGAGCAGACAGTAGTTATGAAAAAGAAGCTAGGCAGCCAGCAAGGTGTGACAAAGACTAAATTGCACATAGGTCCTTATGTAAGGCTGTTCTCTAGGCACCACGAAGATAAAACTTCAAGTGAGGACAAGCTCTCACTGCTAAGCAAAGATAGAAACTCCAAGCCAGAAGACTTAGCTTTTCTTTCTCCTGCTGCTGTTCTGCTACAAAAACACAGGAATCACAGAACCTCCCCAAGTCACAGCTTCTTGCCAATGGACGACAGAGAAAAAGCATCTCAAGAATTTTTTTTTCTTTTCTGGGACAGAAGTGGTTCATGTTTGTACAGTGATGCAAAGCTGAGCAACTTCCACAGTTTGTTAAGCACACTCAAGCACAGTTCTGTATGCCTGGGCAGAAACACCAGTTCTGTCACTCTGATTTCAGGACATCTCTGCTGAGCTACAGTGGAGCACACACAAGAATATAACTGGGGGACAGAGCGAAAGTGAGACTGAGCTTTGCAAGGGAGCTTGCCAGAGAGGCCCAAAGGAAGAAACCCATCTGTTCTCCTGTTATGACTAAGAGGAGAACATGACCACATGACTCGTCCAAAACACTCTGATTCTCCATCAGCAGAGATCAGCACAGCCTTACAAAACGGGGGAAGCTGTGGAAAAGGCTGTGCAAGGCTGGTGGTGTCCAAGCAGGAAGACGAAAGGCTGTTTTGATTATTCAGAATCTGGTCTCCCATTCACTGCTCTGTGGGGATAACTTAAAAATGTGAAGTTCATGGAATTTGATTTACCTTGAGCTGAGTAGCAGAATGGTATCTCACCTCATTTAAAGTAAAGCAAGACTGAGAAACTTTGCCTGTGTTCAATACAGTAGTAATCCTAATACAGACCAGGCTTTTCAAAGACCCAAATAAAAGACAATCCTGATATCTCAATTTCATCTGTCATAATTCACCTTCCTATTATTGAGGCTTTCATTTTTACAGAAACGGTTTAATTCCATTGCAGCCAGGACATCCTGAGACGGTTCTGTGGATCACATGAAGAGTACACAAGGAAACTGAAGTCAGAATGGAAAAAAAAAGAAACTAAAATGTATTTGATCAATGTGCACTGTGAGCCAAGATGAAGCAGAGATCGAAAAAAGAACTGGGATTTCATCAGCTGAAAGAAGATGCTGCTTTTTCCTTACTAGTGCAGAAGAGAGGATTGAGGCTGTGATGCACTAGGATGGGCTTAGGTCTCTATGATTTCCCAGTGTCACAGTGGTGAGTGTGAAACAAACACAAAAAAGGAAGGCTAAAGAAATAAACTTGGATCTTAGTAAATATGAACAGCATTTTTAATTAAAGACCCAACTATCCTGTATTTGGTAGACACTAAACCCTGGCTTAGAGCTGCTCACAGCAGCATCCCAGCGCACTATCAACACTGTTAAAACAGAAATCCCTCCAGACACTGCCACTGAAACCAGCTTTTGCATCACAAAGTCTTAGTTTTACATAGCATTTTAGGCCTGAAGCAGAGTGCAGTGAAAACAGCTCTCAAAGTACTTGAAGTAATTAAAGAGAGAGTAAAGAAAAAAATCAGGAGAAAATATCTGGTTGAAAACCTCAAGATCAGAGGAATTATTTAAAATATCAAGACAGGCAAAGAGCAGAAATGGGACAAAAAATCATTTGGAAGCTATGCATCATGGAGATGAGACTGTAAAGCCCAGGAGTATAAGTAGGATTGCTGCTGCTTTGAAAAACTGTTCAGCAGTATTTCTATTTTGCAAAAAAAAATAAAGATGTCATAACAAAAATTAGAGATTTTAAACAGTAAGAACAACTGAAGGAGGATTTATTTGTTTGTTTGAATGAGACAGAGACAGCACACACATACCCAGGAGGCCCTTCTGAGATCCCAGCCTTGGGTTTAACTGGCTTCCAGTTTAGTCTCCAACAGGAGGTCCTCACGCTACAGAGCGCTGCACATAAACACAATCCTAATATAAGTCAAGCTACAAACACAGGTATTGCTGCCAGTTGATATGGAAGATGTAATTCCTTGAGTCCTGAAATCAAGGAGCTGGTTTCCTGAGAATCTGCAACTCCAGCTCAGTGATACCTCACAGCACAAGCTTCCAGCAAAGCTCTTCCCATGGCTGGCACCGTGTTGCAAAGGCTCTGCCCTGGGCAGATTTTTCAGTGCTCACAGGAAGAAGCTCATCTGTAGTAACACAGTTATCCCTGAGACTTCCACCAGCCTGTAAAATTTGGCTGTGATTGGCCAATTGGTTAAAAAAGGGAGTGGAAAAGAAGAAGGAAGGAAAATATATGCAGGAGTTTCATCTTGCGTGCTCGTCTCCTATGGAAACAAGGCTAAACCCAACAAATTATGAAATGAACACTCAATTTAGTGCCAGTTCTGTTTCAGAGCATAAGATGACAGAGAAACCTCAAGCACTAGAAAGTATATGCCCTTCACTGTCTCAAGCAAGAGCATCAGCAATATTTGCAGTGATCCATTTTTCATGATGCATCACATTATGGCAGTGCAATGGGGAAGGAAGGAAGGAAGGAGAGGGAGCAGATATCAGTAGACTTTGAGCACATGGTTAGCACAGAGATACTCCAACACTGAAAGGCTGTTAAAGAGCCAAATAAGTGATGTCTGATGGACGGTCTGGACTCTTTATTATCACATCTTCTGCACACAATTCATGGAGCTTGCTCCTCACTGATGTGGTTGCCATATATAAACAATGCATAGTACACATAAAGGGAGGGTAAAAAGAAAATATACAGCGATCCGTGCATTTAAGCTTGCCAAGTGTTGCCATTTGCCTGTATATACAGATCTCAGAGCTACTAAAGAACAGAAAAAGCTCAAAACGCCTTTGCATTTCCAAGCATCCGTTCTCTTCTCTGTAGAGTTACTCCTCTTTTAATGTCAAGATGAACATTCTAAGTTAGCCAGACACATTCCAATCCAGCAGAAAGGAATTATTTTCCAAGCCCATTCTAAGTCACTTGCTCTTAGTGCCATGTAAAGCTCTGAATCATCAAGTAAATATAACTTAC
Organism: Vidua macroura; assembly: GCF_024509145.1. NCBI lineage: Eukaryota > Metazoa > Chordata > Aves > Passeriformes > Viduidae > Vidua > Vidua macroura. The sequence goes on from NC_071577.1 coordinate 30,327,611, forward strand.
TTTTAGGGAGGCAGCTTTGCAGAGTAACTTCTGTTCTTCAGCACCCACAAGGAGCCATCTAAATTACCCACACGCAGAAAGATACTAACTCCACCAGGCAGATAACCAAGCTAAACACCAAAGGCTCAAGCACCTTGTACATTATCTAAAAGAAAAGCCTGTTTAGGTGAATCAACAGCAAAGTATTTAGAAGACCCTCAGTCTGATTCTAGTCAAATTCCTTACTGGCTTAGCAAGTGCCTTTTCCACTCACCTGCTCATCTGCTGAGGACAGAGACCACTGTCTACTGCTTGTTTCCCTGGGGCCCAACAAAGCAGCTTTGCTGGTGGCTTCTTTCAGACAGCAGACTCTGGGATCTGCCACTAGACAGATAAAACAACCTTCAGCTTGCATGGAATTGCTTTGTCACAAAAGAAATCTTATCCAAGAACAACAGCCTTTCAGTTCTCTAACAGAGGGTTGCAAAATCCTCTGGAAGAGGAACTTGCAGCATTGGCCCTTGACACACAGTTCCCAGCACATGAAAAGAAAAGCTGCTCTTTGGCACTGCTCGGAGGGGAATCATGACCTTCACTCAGCCAGCTACTGGGCAATGCCACGTCACCCGTCCTTCTTCCAAGCTTCACCCCAGTACCACTGAGATACAAACATAACATTTTCCACTGCAAAACACTGATGCTTCCCTACAGCCAAGTCTGCCATCACATTTCCAGGAGTACTCCAGGCTCTTTAATAAAGACTTCATAGACACAGAACAATCCATCTTCTGGTTGTTGGTCAGAAATAACACTCCTTGTTGTCCCCTTTTTTAAATTTCAGATTCCTTATCATCAGACATTATGCGGTACTTACCAAAAGATGTATTTGACCTGCCCACAATTAATCGTTATCCAAGACTTTGTCTTAATATCCCCCTTGGAAAGTTAAAGGACACCATTCTGATACACAAACACTGCCAATTAATTAATTACACAGGGCCTTATTTTGTAGTAGAAATAGTAAATCACATATTCATACAACGGTCCCTAAAGATCAAGCCTTTTTGGAGACAGCCATATTATCAAAATGCACAGACATTTGGCTAGTCCTAATTTATCCTAACCTTTTACCAAGGAACTCTGTAGCTTTTTTACTAAGTAGGTTTTCATTTAGTCAGACAAAATTAATATCTGCAGAAAATTAATTTCTTTGCCCAGCAAAACACAGTTTTTAGGAGCAATCCACTAACTCAACTGGTAACAGAGAGAGGTAAGCCAAAAGTAATATCTTTATTGCAGCCACCAAGACTCGATAACTCAAAATAAAGATAGTTTAGGACTGGAGCAGGACAGTCCACTTAAAATATCTGAATGTAGAAGACAATCAATTGTTGATTCTAAAGCACACTTATCATAATGAAAGTAACTTCCTTTTCTCCAGGTGATTTTGAGACAAACAACAGGTCCCTTGCTGCTGCCCGTTCGGAAATACGAAGCCAGAGTTTCCATGTCATGTACAGGAAGGTGTCATCTTTCTGTGGTGTCACTTACTCACTAGCTCACACCACCCACGCCACTGCTAGAGAGGACTCAGCTCTGCTATGGAGCAGGTTTTCCCCCAGGCATGGATGCAAACAAGCCAAGGTGCTAAAACATTCAGAGGGAGAGAACTGATATTCAGGCTGCACACTGCCAGTTTGCTGTGGAATGCTTGGAGTTACCTGCAAACTCATACCTGGAAGCCCAAACTTCCTGAAATGCCATGCCAGCTTCTGCCCCTTCTGATCCTCCCCAACTAATGCTAAGTATTATTAGGTTATTTCACATGATTTCCAATTCCCTCAAGACTGACACCATAAAGTAGTGAAGTCAAGTACGTAATCACTAGCAGGGGTTTCCTTTATCTGTCTTCTCTAATGTTAGAGGGGACCAGCACATTTGATAAGCCCTTAGCCCAGCTCAGGCAATTTAAAGTACAGAACCAGATGTTTGAGTTCCCAACACGGTCACTTACGGACACCTGGATATTTCACAAAAGTGGTGCTCCAGACTCACATGCCATAACTGGGAGTCACCTACGTCCCACTGTTAGTTTGGTACGTGAATGTCTCCAAACCCCCATTTCTCCCTAGGATACAGGTCTTGGAATGAGGGCTGAGCACTGGATGTCTTCATGGAGGTGGATGTGAGACCCTGAGTGAGAGATGCCAACTGAGCACTGAACATGAGGTTCACTCTGAAGATTTCTTTGGCATATGTGTCAGACAAGAAGGAGGTCATGCTGTCCCTGCTCAGTTTTAATTAACAGTTTATTCAGCCAGGAAAAATGAAAGATGCCCTACTGAGTTAAAGAACATTTACAATTATGGTACCCACCTTCCTGCACTATCTGGCTGATCTAGATGAAGGCACTCCCTAAATGCAGTCAGAAAGCAAACACCATGGGAGCAGAAGGAAAACATGACATCACAGCTCCATGGTTAAAACACTTCCATGGATGTGAGAGAGCTCAGTGCGAGGTATCATTCCAAGCAACATTAAACATCTGAAGTGCCTGGAACTGCATCTAGGTTCACCCAGCTCTCCTCCCTACGGATGTGGTTATTGCAATAGCATAGGCTGTTGAAAAATCAGGACTGCAGAATGCAATTCTGATGAATGATGGCAATAAATTAGCATGTGATGAGTCTTCATCTTTTAAAGGCAGCTCTCTCCACTCATCTCTAGTGCTATGGATCTTTACATTACTTTGAAGAGATGGCAAGATAAAAAACACTGCAAAAGCATTACTGAATACTATTTTCTCCCCTCTCCTCTCCTTCAATTTATATTTATCTCATCATTTTGCCAGTAAAAATCTTATTTTATATACTCTCTAAAATTTTCTGAAATTATTTTAGAAACCTGAGTCAACTGGATGTTGAATTTTGACAAGTTTTAGAGAAAAAGAGTTATGCTTTGTGATTCAAAAAGGTAGTCTTAGATATTTCTCTGTAAAAAACCAACCTAGATTTTCTTCAGACTTTTTAAGCCTGTCTTCCCTCAGAGACAGCTGCTCCCTTGTTAGTAGTAGCAGAAGCAAATAAGTGTAAGCCTCATGACTGAGGATAAACACCACATCTTGCCATAGTTTCCAAGAGAAATGAATCTCTAAGATCAAGCATGTCATTAAAAGCAGATTATAACTTTGAGATTGGAAACTGTACATAAGGAGGCAGCATCTCTGAGAGACTGAGAAAGTATAAAATCACCTGGAGCATCAGGTAGAGCATCAGTAATGCTGCATGGCTGTTTAGCATGGAAGCAGCATCTCAGATGTGTCGTCCTGATTAAGGTACACAGGGAATTTTATGAAATGCCTTTTTCACTGAGCATTAAGTGAAAAATAAACACCAAACCAGCAAATCCACAGAATCCACATGTAAGTAAAATAGATATACTTTACTAATGTATATGCATGAAGGAAGGAGGCTGTGAAGGATATCATGACTTCACCAAATGATAAGCTACACACAGAGCATGCCTCTCAATGGACTGCTGGGAGTCATCAGGGCATAGGAACTGCAGGCAGACTGATAAGAGCATCAAAGGAGGCTCTTGCCATTTGCATTAATGTAACTGGCTGTAGCACAGGGATGTAGACAAAAGATAATGATGCCAGTAGTTTATTATATTCACTCTTTGTTCTTCCTTCTCCTCCCGCAATTAGAGCAACTATGCACGCAGTTTAATGTAAAATTATATTGGTCGAATTCAGTGTACCAGCCCCAGCAGACAGTTTGTGTTTAGTTTGTTGTCTTTCAACATGCAGCACAATGCAATATCAGAGGCTTAAGACAGAAAGCAATAAACAGCATGGGCTCCTTACCAAGATTCATTACTGATATGCCATCAGCATTAAGCTCTGTTTTTTCCAAAATGAAACATTTGTTTTCTAGCTAGAGAAACATAGCTACTTCTGTGACAGAGTCCTGTTGAAGCATCCAGTTTGTAAACAGGGACAGAATATGTCAGGTCTGTTTAAATCTGGGACAGGATAAAGTCACTCAGGTTTTGCTGGAAGGACATATTCTCCTGTTATCTGGGACAGCTCCTGTGTTCTGTCAGGATGCAGGAGTGATGACAAAGTGGCTTGGCAACCATCTTGTCAGCAGCAACAAGAAGAAAGAAATAATAGCACAGCTTAGAAACAAGAGAACAAACACACAGTTTCCACCACTGTGACCTTTTCCTCACAAAGGCAGAGAAAGTGCTGTTATCAGGAAGATATTGGAAGGGACCTTGGAAAAAGAGCGCTGCTTAGCCGACTGGTGGAGATTGTTCTGTCCTCATTTGAAATGTTCAGGAGAACATTCTGAAAGTACAGGAAGGAATTCCTAAAAAAAAGCATAATAACTGATGACCCACAAAGGGTGAGGAAAGGTCTTTAGCTGATGTGCTGCATTACAAATCCAATTCTACAATTTTATACAAAGTGTAAAATACATGGACAGTTTGATGTGCAACAACACCGTATTATAGTGGAACACTTTATAACTTAAGACCACCACTAATTCTCCACATGAGAGCCAGAAATATCTTTCATTTGCTTATAGAACAAAAGAGTCATTTTAAAGGCAGAGTTTGCTGAGGCTTCCATCAAAGCTAAAAACTAATGGAAAAGATGGATGCACTTAAGGATAAAACACTAATCACACTTTCACTGACCTTGAATCAAGGACTAGAGCTGATGTTTCTTCTGGATTTCAAAGGGAAGTGTAAGCACCCGTGCATACAGGAGTGCCTATCTCACTGCACCACAGATGAGCTTCTGTCTGTCCATGTGGGAAGCACAGAGGTTCCAGTTACTGGATTCCTCACCCGTACAAAATGAGAGCTCATTAGGACATAAAAGTCAATCATGAAATGAAGAAGGTGAAAGAAATTACCTGCCCTACTTTAATCTTATGATAAGATCTATTTCAAAGGGGAAGATTGCTTTTTTTCCAGCTTGTTAGAATGCCTAACATGCATTCTTCAACCATTTCTGTTTTGCACATCAAAATGCCTTGGATAAGCTTAAGTCCAAATCAGTACTATTTAGCAAGATGCAATTTACCAATTCTTGTTGCTTTGGCAGGTGAAAGAATACAGCTCCTCAATGAGGTTTTTTCGGCTACTTTGTTTCCTGCTTTACATTACTTAACTCTGGATGCAAGATATGGAGAAATAATGAATTTCCCGGTAACTGAGCCCTCAAACACAAAGCACATCTGTGCATTAGAGACAGGAGGCTTGCGGACCCCATCCAAAGAAACTCAAGGTTGGCAATGAGTTATCACTCCAGAAATACACCTTTCTACCAGGTGGGATTTACATTCCAGCTTGAAAACAAACTCCTGCTAAAGGAATAAAGTTTCTGCTTCAGAAGGATTTTACATAGAGCTGAATCTGTATGATCACCATTCAAACATGAAGGCTCAATTCTTATTTCTATCAAAGCTGCTTAAGCTCAAAGTTTCCCTATGAGAATTTCCTGGTTCCTTATCCAGAGAAAAACAAGACCTAAATACAAGTGGGAATTCAGCATCCTGAAAGAAGCAGCATTTGTCAATTAAATTATTTTCCAAAGCAAAAAGTTTAAGAGATGAAAACTTTGTCCACATGTGAAAGATCTGAATGCCATGGTGACAACAGAGGGAAACTCAGATTTATTCTCTATTAAAGACCTTTTACTTGACTAGCAGAGTCACATTGCACTCTGAGTAGTCTGAATCCTCCTGAAATAAAAAAGTGAGTCTTTGTGATACAAGGTGAAGAAAGAGACATTCAGGAAAACATTTTTAAGTAAACATGTGAAAGCTCCAGCATAACTGGTGTGGCTGGAACTCAGGCATGGCTTATCAAGATTCCACTAACACAACATTTAGAAACCTTAATAAGAGGAGCTAGCAGCCACTAATAGCAGCAATATGCAACCGAGTCCAGAAATGATGGACTGTTTCCAGCTCTGCCACTGACTGGAAGTATGAAATGGTCTGAGTGCCAAGGCAGCATCGTTAAGACAGCATCAGTATGAATTACTCATTTTTGCCACTTTAATACAAAGGAAAGATCTCTTTGTAGATTAATAGAAACACTGCTAGCTCTTCTTCTGCTTGTCCCCAGAAAGTGGGATCTGTTTTTCCATACTTCATAAGCAGAGCTTAAATTTTGCAATATTCATTCTCTCAGTTTGTATTACCAAACAGGTACATGAAGACACCACATACAGGAGAACAACAAAATTATGTATTTCAGCCCCCTCCCCTGTATCTGGTTTTGTTCCAATGACACATACCCCAAAATTTTAATTTGAATAGCTAGGGAAGCAATTTAGCAAGATTTTGAGGAAATAGGGATAAAATTTGCTTTCTTCTCTATCTCAGTCACCATCTTCATATGTAAACAGGAGTTTTAAACTCACCTCTGGTTCAGTCACCACCCTATAGTAAGTTCATCCTCACATTTCACCAATGCTCTATTTTCTCCCTCTATCACTACAAGTCATGGTCCACAGCTTTTTGGACTTTAGCATAAACAATTTGTTTCCTTATTGCCATCGGTCTTCAGTGTGAATTGTTATCTGCTAAAAAGTTGTCTAAGCCCACAAGCAGCCATCAGAGGAAAAGAAACTTTCAGCTGCAGCAAATGTAGTCTGAACAACTACAGATGGTAAAGTTGAAAGCTTATTTCATTCTAGGTAATAGCAACACATTCAATCACCTAAAACTGCATGAAGGAAAGAAAGGCAAGGCATTCTACTGCTGGTTCTTTTTCTCCTTTGCATAGTTCACCTCAGCCTTTCCCTGGGAGAAGGAAAGGGAGCTTTTGATTATGGTGCCCAAGGCAAAATAAATTGTAAAATGTCCTTGGGTTGGCCAGCAGGGAGGGAAAAAATATGTTGCACACCCACTGTGTCCTGCGCCCATCTAGCAATGGCCATTCCAGAGGTAAAACCTGGCCAACCAAATCTTTCAGCTCAAACAGGAAAGATGCATGGGTTTTGGGACAAAGACCTTCAGCACAGAATACCTAACAGATGTGTGCTCCAAGATGTGACCTGCCAGACTTTGACCACAGGGAAAGTAGAGCTGAAGTTTTCAGCTTTGTTAGCAACTGCTGGACATCCCTAGGCTAGACCACACTAAGATTTCCCCTTTTATACATAGCAGAAATGGGAACAATTTTAACACAACAGTAGAGCATTTTACATTAAGGGTGCAGGGAAATACCTTTAAATTACCTGCAGTAGCCTGCCCTCAAATTTTTATAGTCTGGACAGAAAACAAACAAACAAAAAACTACCAAACAACTAAACAGGTAGTACAAACACTGTGAAAACAAGTGATCCATGTAAAAATCCCTCCAGTATCTTCATAATGTTTTCCTCAAAGGTAACTTTATCACTAAAACATAGATATTATTAACACAGTGTCTCTAGGGACAATGCTAACAGCAAGACTGGGGCCTACCCACAGGTGATGGAGTTGCTGTACTGGGCATTGTACAAGACAAAAAGTAAAGTGCTTACATTTTTAACACAGGAGCTGAGCTGCCCCTGACCTACTCAATTTTCATCACTAAATTCAAGAGAAACAACCAAAGCACGATTTAAATAATTGAGAAATACAACTACTGCTTAAGCATTCAACAGTGAAGGCAGCACATGGAAGTCCAGTTAAAAAGAACTGAATTTGATCAGCATTGCAGAGAGTCTGCCACTTCTGCTGTTTTTCCTTCTATATGGCTGAAAAGGAGCAGAGCCGGGTCATAAACACATTTCAGACACTGGTTTTCTGCAAATCCTCAGGAGCCAGGAAACTGCCTGCTGGGAGCCTGGCTGTACTTGCAGAGTTGTTGCAGAGCTGTTCCAGGTTCTGGTTCTCAGGTTCCAGCCCTGCAAATGCTGGAAGGAGAGCCTAAGCCCACACCATCTCCCCATCAATAGGGGAAATAAATATAGTTTCCCATGGACTTACTGTCTGGTTTGCTGAGATTTACTTTAATTGTTGACAAAGCTTTTATTTTGCAGTTGAGATATTTATAACTTTTTTCTTCTCTGAGGATTCAAAATGGCAGAGGTTAATCTTTCAGTGAATGTCTGTCTGAATGGGCACTAATGCATGAGGTGTCTTGTCCTCCACCTGCCTAAATACATGATATTTTATCTCAAATTGCTACTGTAACAGGGTCCTATTTGGTTCAAAATAATGGAAGTTACTAACACTTTGAAAGTTACAATGAAGAAGGAGGGAAGAGAAAGGAAAGAGGGTGATTTTCTTTGGAGGCCAAGTCAAAAGTATCACAAAACTATTCAGATTAACATTTTATGCTTTATACCACCTCCTGATTGGTAAGCTGGTCCTCTCAATCCCAAGAACATCCTTTAAGAATGCTGTAGACATCCATTTTGCATTTTTTTCAGCATCTTGTTTCCAATATGCTAATTAGAGGGGAAGCAATTAGAACAAAATTAATTTACCCATCTATATTTGCTGTTCCAAGCTTTCCCCAAATGCTGAAGGAAATTAACAAAGTCACCATGTCAAAGAGCTGTTTCTAGCCTGTCATACAAGGTGTGAAGAAATACATGGCATTTGACTGGTTTCTCCTGTCCCTACTGAATTTATGGCTTTAAGCATCAAACTGTCAGAAAGGGTGACTGTCTCTGACTGTAAATGGTAATTACTTCCAACAGCCCATGCAATGATGCTTATATCACTTTAACTAAGGCATGCTGTCCAGCCCAGCTGCAGACTAAAAGAAAACTAAGTAAAAATAAACAAACAAACAAACAAACACAAAAAAAACCCAACCAAAAGCAAAGCCAAAAAAATTTAAGGACCAAATCTGTGCCTGAATTTTATTTCTGTCTGTTGGGGTGGCTTGTTTAATGTGCCTTTTTTCATGACATGGGATGTCTGCTGGGTCACAGAAACACTACAGCCTGGTGGGGTGATATGGGGAAGCCATGGGGTGACTGAAAAGCTCTGTAACCTTCAGGTCACCTTAGTTTTCATCAAAAAGCAGGTCTGGCTAACCTCAGCTTCAAATTTCCACTCCACTCCTGGGACAAGATCAACAGATATTCATCACTGACTAAAACCAGTTTGGATTTTATTTGTAGCCTTACAGATAGAGGCCAGAGTAAACAGCTCAGGTTCAAGGAGAGGTTTGCTGTCTCACCACCAGTACTGATGGACTTACAGTTCTTCCAGGGATTTGGTCATCTATGCATTTGATAGCTCTATCTCTTCTGCTAAGCACTGAGTGGAAGCAGTTCCAGGGGAAAAAAAAAAAAAAAAAACCAAACAAAACAAAAAAAAAAAAAAAAAAAAAAAAAAAAAACCAAAAAAAACCAACAACAACAAACAAAAAACAACAAAAAACAAACAAACAAAAAAAACCAAACAAAAAACCAAACCCCTCCCCCCCCAAAAAAAAACAAAACCCAAAAAACAAAAAACACACAAAAAAGTTAAAAAAACCCCCAAAAACCCCAAAACCATACCTACAGAATCTCACCCAGTGCATTCTTCAATAGTGACTCCTTTACAACTGTGCTGGGATAGACAATCATTTTTGTCTCTTCTGTTTGACCCCAGCTGGGAAAATATACCCTAGATACTGTTTACTTCCAAGAATATTGTATGAGATAGAATCAGAAGCTGACTCACAAGACACAGAACTTTACTATTATTATAATTTTTTTGTACTGCATTTGCAGAAGGAAATGTGACTGTTTGGATGCCATTTGTTCTCAGCAAAGCTACTTTGGCTGTTCCTCATCTCTGGGTTATGACCCAGCTGCTTGCACATTGCCATTATTTCTCTCAGATTTTTCCAGGAACTTGATGGATCTACAATTCCCCAGTACTTCCCACTCCCCTCTCCCCTTTTTTTAAAGGCAGGCATTATGTTTGATACTTTCCATCATTCTGTTACCTCAATGACCTCTCAAATAGAATTAACACAGTAAGAAGGGGGTTTCAGCCACTTCTTTAAGTGTTCCAGCTGGCCTTCTCCTGACAGAAAATGGGGCTTTTAAGAAAATGGCTCCTACCAGTACTGAGAGAAGCACCCCTGCTCCAATGCCCAGAGCACAGGTTGTCAGCCTGAGGGCATGACAAACAATTTTCTGGCAGTTTCATCAATCACTTCTTTTATCACATGAGAGGGTCACCAGAGGTTTGAATGTAACAGAGTCACATAGTTCCTCCTGAACAAAAAACTCTGAAAATCTAACAGCCTGAAACAAAAACCTTGCTAACATCCTGATATAGTATACATCTAGCTCAGCCACTCATGGAAAACAGTGAAACTTCCTTAGCATGGATGAAACTGCATGACCATGAGAACACTTAAAACATTTATTTACATATAAAACCACAAGTCTTTGTAAATAGTACTGTATGCTGTCACACAACTGAATACAAGCTAAGAGACATGTTGATATAAGCCATCATCATACTTCAAAATAAATACTCAGCTGCTAGAAATCCCAGGTATAAGCCAAGCCTAACATGTATCACAGCCAAAAGCAACTTTCCCTTTTAATGTGACCATAGACTTCCAGAATTTTCTAAATATTTCAATTCAAAATAGATAAATACAATTCATCCAATTTCATATCTATTAAAGAAAAAAAATAAAACTTCTCAAACCGATTGCAATGAGGTACTTGCAGAAAATTCACACCTAATCTTGCTGTCAGAAGAATAGCAATTTGCCAACTATAATATTTAGGAACTACTTCTCCTTCAGCAGAGAAAGTTTAAAAATATTTGTCTCAAAGAGTTCATGAAGTTCTGTGCATGCATTTGGGAGTTTGTCCTAGGGAATAGAATTAGAAGATGAAAATACTGTTTTGTACACAAGTTATCGTGAGCTCATCTAGAACACCTTAGGATGATGGCAGCCTAGCTGGTTTCCCTGGTAATTAGAGATAATCAACAAGCAAAGTTTGAGGAAAAGTGCCTGGTACAAAACCATTTACACAAACAAGAAGCTATTCTGAAACACTTGCAAAAAGTCAGTGAAGAGGAAATGTCAGTATTCCAAGAAACCTCATGTTGCTTTGGCTCTTCAGCAGCCTTGACTTAATCTACAGAAAAGAGCTTGGAAACACAAGCCCACTATCAGTAGCTTCAAATCCCTTCACAGGGATTCACACTGGGGCAAAGGCCTAAATGCATCCCCTTAATTACTTATTTAAATACAAGAAAATTCTGTAAGCTGCTTCTCAGCATGCTATTGCTTGTCTGCATTGTACTGCAACTTCCCTTGTAGAAGGAGCCCGTGTTGCCTACATTTGAGCTTCTGATTCCATTCTGGGGTGTAATCACATGAGTTCCCAAGACTTTCATCCAATTTAATCTTGAGCCAACAACCAGCTTCCACCTTTGCATCACTCTTTTTCCTGAAAGAATGCAACTGTATTAGAATACCTTGCTTTGAGGACAGATTCTGATATGATATTGAGAGGTTTCCATAAAGAATACTTCTGTTAAGCCCAAATTTTCTCATTTATTTTAATAATTTAAAATATTCCTATTGCTAACCTTAGTAGTTAAAATGGCACAATCCACAACAATAGTATTTTTCAGTTATAACATAAAGGCAATAAAACACACTAGTCACACCCAAAGCCTGTAAATTCATTTCTATACACAGTTCTTCACTACTGATAAATGCTGTTCTTCTGAAAAAAAACCTTGTCAAATAGTTAGCTTTAGGTGAAGGTCCCAAAGGTCAGCCTACTTTGGTGGAGATTATTATAGAATGGACAGTTGAGGTGGACTTCCATCCATGTGCAATGATTTAGAGACTGAGCCAAGCCCAGGGGCTCTAAATTGGGAAATGGCACCTGCGGTATTCAGCAGAGTTCCAAATTTCCATCTCCATTTAAGCATACCACTCCTCTGGGAAAACTGATGAACCTCCGAAACAGGGAAGGGTGGAACTGTCAACAGAAGCTATTCTGCTCTGCAGGGTAACCCAACTTCCTACAAAGGCAATGGAAAGGATCCTGATGGTTTCAAGAGGGAACTTGATCACATTTGCATAATGCAGCTGTGTGAGTCTGAAATAGCTCCATGGATGTTCAGCTCTTCAGCCCGTGCAAGAGGCACTGGCTTAAGGGAGTGGAAGAGGTTGCACAGCATCTGCACAGGTCTTGCCTGTGTAAAGCTTTCTGCAAGTTTATTAGTTGCAGATGGAACCTCACATCTGCCTATAACCTATACAAATATATGCAGATTAGACATAGGAAAGGTTTCTTTGGATGTCTGATACTTTTTATTTGCAGAAACAATACTGATACGAGGGACTCTCGTCCATTTATTTTAGGCTGATCAAACTTAGCCTTTATTTATTTCCTGGTATATGTTTCTATTGCTATATTAAAGGTCACACAACAATGCTGATAGATATAATTCAAAATTTCTTTTCTTTTTTTTTTTTTTTTTTCCAATACAGGAAATATGGAACGTAAAAGTTACACAGAATACTACAATCTCTATCAAGTAGTCTATTATTAACTTTCTCCTGCATGGCTAAGAATGAACAAGGAATCCTGTAAACCAGAAGGAAATAGAGGTACTTCCCTATCTTTCCACTGACAGAGATGAATTGCTGCCAGCTAAAATTTAGTTCTCAATTATGGGTTTGGAGGACTGTAGCCTCCTGAGCCTTCGATGCAATGTTTGTGTATCACCACCAACCACACCACCTGACAGCAGAAAGGGAAATAGCTGTAAGTCACCAACAGTGAAGAAATTAAAGGTAAAAGACTTTCATACATTCTACAGAAACCTGCCACTCCATTGCTTATCAGAGGATCTAAGAATACTATTCAATTAATTTACCCTTTAAGGGTAATTTAAATTTAAATTAACAGTGCCTCAGTCATCAATATTGTTACTTGATTACAAACATGGAAAATAAATTTGGAAAATAAAATGGAACAATGGAAAATAAAGGGAAAATGAGAAGGTACTCAGCCAATGTTATGGCCATAGGCAGAAGAGCCTCATCCAATTTCCCTCCATGTTCTTTGCAAAGCAAATAGGCTGGAGGGAAGGTACATTAAACTTCACCAAACACAGACAATGCTTATAAAAAAGTGTTTTTAGGAAATTCCCATGCAAGGGTTAGGTTACCAAAATTAATCTAATTTCTCTGGAAAAGCTAACACTACCTCGAATATTCAATTATGAGCATTGGCACAAGATGGAAACGTTGTGCAGCGTACTCCTTTGGAGCATGGACTTCCCAACTCATTTGACAATGGAAAGATGAACTAAAGATGGAAATATTTAACAGAGAGCCAAAAATGCAAAAATTTGGGAGGCAAGTTGAATTTAAAGCAACAGCAAATTTGACACAGAGAGAAACCAGCAATAGTTTACTGGAACTTTCTTTTGTTTACCTCAACATGATTTTTTAAAGCTATTTTATTTTAAAACATTCAAACATTATCCCATAGCTAAAGGTAAGAGACACGCTCTTTCATGTTGCACACAAACAAAGTAAATGAAAGGTAAACAGTTTTAATTGCAACATTCAAGCACATCTTCAGAGATTCTCAGCAACTCTCTGAGATTATTTCACTAGTACAATATCATTAATTTAGGAATCTGGTGCTAGGATCTAGGCTCAGCTGCTGCAGCAGTCTAGCTGCCTTTTACATGACACCAATATTTTATGTTTTTCAAAGTCCATGCTTTTCTAAGCTTAACAAGACCATTACGACTGCTGCCAGCATTCCATGAGATAAAACATGCTTTTCCCAAATACTGTAGGACTCACTATTAGTAGGAAAAGTGTTCTACAATTTTTCTCATTTTACATATCAGACATTCATCAGCAATGATGCATCCACTGCAAATCAGAGGTTTAGTGACAGCCAGCACAGGAATCAGAGTCTTATCCCATATTCCTGTCCACTGCAAGACACAGCTCTCCTTCTGGGCCTGCAAACCACAACTATTTGTCTGAAATCGCCAGTGTCTTCCCTAATCCTGTGGACATTCAGAAGATAGTTTAGATAGATAGATAGAGAGAGAGAGAGAGAGAGAGAGAGAGAGTCAAGAGAGGTGAATCCAAAAAGTTGGTGGCTAGAGGTATCAGGATTACACACTGGGACAGGAAAGACACAACCAGGGAAAATTGTCAATGAAAGCAGAGGGGGTGAACACTAACCAAAAAGATCCGGATACAGGGATGCAGTCAGAGCTACTGGAAACAAACCAACAATAAATAGTGATGGAACACAGCAAACACAATCCCTTCTCCCTGTATGCAGCAATGACTTGGCAAAGAGACAAAGGCTGAAAGAACTGACCAATCTCTTGGATGGAAGGTTGGTAAAAAGAGTAGAGAAGTAGGACAAAAAGCTATCTGAATCAAGAGAGAAAGTGTTTGCAACTTCATCAAGAAAATAACACAGGATCTGTCAGTGGCAATGCACAGTTGCTGTTGGTCACAGCTGAAAAGCCTTTGCCAAAGACTTTGAGTTTGTTTCTTGGCAGCAATAATGGGGCTTGGTAAAGGTAGCAGCACAAGTAGCTGACCACCACCATTTCTGAAACAGCAAAGGACCCCAGAGCACAGCACTGGTTTTGATGGGTTATCCCAGGAACTAACTGGCTGTTCACCACCGCCATGAGCTGCAAGCTGTGCTTCCCTGAGCATGGGGAGCTTAAGTCAGAACAAGCTGTTCACTTTTTGTCTTCTCACAGTGTCTCCTTGTAAAGAGATAACTCAAGTAGGGGCTGCTCTGTGGAAATCGCCAAGGAGCACCATCCAAAAGGGCTGGGATACATGGCAGGGGGAGGGGTGCTCAGCCATCTAAGCCATGGCTTTTCTTTCCTAATTACACTTTTTTGCCAAGATGTAATTATTTTGCCTCCTTTGTCTTCAACTTGACAGTCTGCTGATCTCAGAGTCACCACCCCTTATGCTGACCTGGCAGAGCTCTCTCCATCCTTTCCTAGAATAGGAGTATCTTATAGATAAGATAGACTTCACAGAATCAGCAAAACTACTCCTATGATTCCCACTTCCATAACTGCCTTATACATTTGGGTATAAAATTTCAGCCAGCCCTTCTTCCCACACCTACACAAAGCATTTCATTCCAACTATGCAGGGAACAGAAGCTGTAAGTAGATATTATCAGCATTATCCCAGACCCTCCAAAGTCAATGAACTATTAAGTTTAGCAGTCACTACAGCAGGATCTGAGTACTTAGGTATTAAATAACTGAGATGAACCAGCCTATCTTAATGCAGGATTGTCCTATGTCCACGTTAATACCAGGTGAGCTGCTACAGCACATAATTACAAAAAGTACGTCAGTCTTCTGAGAATGTGTATTTACTTATTTCCTCTATGATGCCTGATAAACCAAAGGAAATCCATTACCTTCCAGGTTATGCAGGGTCACAGGCCATGACCAGAGTTATTCAACTTAATGTATTTCCATGACAAATAAGACAAATCAGCCCAATAATGGTACAGAGGAAGAAGGACTGTTTTACTGTGGAAAAGGACTCCCTGAGATGAGACACAGTCTGAGCTCTGAGCTGTCTGGGCTTGCTCCTAGCAATTTTCTCATACCATTGATACTATGCTGAAACCCTGAAGATCATCTCACTTTTTCTCTGATGTAGTACGCACATCTGGTGCCAGGGGAAAAGACAGAGCCCTGTCCTGTCACTTCAGTTTTGTCATAGAAACTGAGGACTCTCCCTCTAGAAGAGCATTTACAAAGAGCCCTTGTTTTATATCACCCTGCAAAGGGGCATGGAGTTCCCAAAAACTGAAAGACTCCAGGGATGCAGCTAAGGCCATTGATTTTCTCTCTGCATCTTCTCCTCACAG
The DNA here is from genome assembly GCF_024509145.1 of Vidua macroura. Classification (NCBI taxonomy): domain Eukaryota; kingdom Metazoa; phylum Chordata; class Aves; order Passeriformes; family Viduidae; genus Vidua; species Vidua macroura. The sequence continues at coordinate 30,343,497 of NC_071577.1, forward strand.
GAATGGCACTTCCAGAGCAAATTCCCTCCCTAAATCTGGTAGCTGACAGTACAGGCATCCCAGAGGCCTTTTGCTTACCAGCTTTTCCCCACACATTACTTAAGATTGATGAATCCTAAAGCCTGCTTCAGGATGATTCATTTCCCTTTGAAAGATCAAGCCCTGAAGGTCCACCCAGAGTTCACTGCCATAGATTGGCAGGCTTTTATAAAAACAGTGGCTGAATTAATGAAAGTGGGCACGATGGGTTTCCTAATGCATGGTTAGGGGAAAAAAATAAACCTACAAATAAATAGAACTGTAATCCTAGTCTGTGCTGAACCACAGTTTTCCATGGATGTTCTCAGTGTCCCTCTTCTACAGGTCCTTTGACCCATTATAGCTGTGCAAGCCCTCATCCTTCATTCCTGCAGCCAGAGCCCTGGACAAGTGAGTTGGTGTCATGGTAGCTCCCAATTTACCATGCTGCCTCCCTCAGAAACAATGTGTACCCCTAGATGACCTAAAATGGAGTAGACATCTCAGATATTCAAAGGGATACCCTCTCCCTCATTATCCAGTGTCACCTGAGACTGTCCGTGGTGTTGGAGGCAGAAGCACTTTGAATACTTCTCCTCCTTTTCAGTCTGCTGGCCACCCACCCCTCAGCTGCGAGCAGCTTTATTTTACACTCCCAGCTCCAGGTGAGACCACTGACAGACACATCCCCAGGGGCTGGCTTGCACGATAGGAAATCTGGAAAGTGCATTTATCTTTGCTACCTTGCCAGTTTTCTAGGCCAAACATTAACACAGAAAATAAAGCTAAGGGGGGAAAAAAGAGATACTGTGCCCAGCCTTGTCAGTGAAACAAACACACCATGCCCCAAACCAGCCTTTGCTGGAATTTCCATGCCCACACCAGTGCAGCAGGTGTGTGCTTATCTGGGGATGTTTGATTATCCCACAGTGAGGATTTTTAAAGCCCGTGGGAGCTAGAGTTAAACCTGGTTGCCACCCGTTCCTACTGTGAACACTCTTTCAGGAACATGCCTACAGAGGAGCAAGTCTGAACGTTTTGGTGGGTTTAAAATAGCTCTCAATCAGCTTGAGAAAAGCAGGGCTGGTTTGGGGAGTGTTTCTGGCAGGGTTGGCTGAGAAGGCACAAGTTTGCATTTGTACTTTTGACTTCTCTGTTGTAGGCATGATAGTGCAAGAACTGTACTGATTGCTGTGTTCTGGTATGTCCAAACAGCTTTGCTCTTCCAAACCCCTTCACTTCTCCTTCAAGGGGGAAAACTAAACTCTTTTACTCTTAACCTTCCCACCTGCTGGCAGGCTAATTCTCACCAGAGGGCATGCACTTTCTTGGATACATACTTTCCCAGACATTCTTCATAGAGGTAACTGTCTGCCCAGGATTCAGATGGGTTTCTTTCAGGTCCTGGTACCATATGCTGAGAATATATGGCATGATAGGAAATGGGAATATAAAGGCATGAGCTTTATCACAGCTCCTATCCTAAGATATAACTTGTAGATTGGTGTGGGACATCACACAATGATAAAGTCACCCTGGGGATTAAAATGGAGCCCATTGCAGCATTGGTTGAAAAATCAGAGCAGACTGAGCAGTTGGCACTGCAAGTGCCAGAACGCACAGAGGCTGGTTTCCTCCTCCTTCCTTGCATCTTGTGGCCGACCCACATGCTCCAGCTGAGGCTTTTCTGCAGTTTTGGCACTTAGAAAAGTTTTGCCCGAGTTGATGCCCCAGCCTTCATTCAGGGGAGTGCTGACACCGTAGCATTTTGCCCCCAGCTGCCTGTTCCCCCCCACTGCTGGGCCGAGTCCCATGTTCCCACCAAAGCCCTGGGCACTGGGCAGCAGGCACAGTTTCCATCTGAGGTGGGGAAGGCAAAGGCACTTTCCAAAGAATCTGAACAGACCAATGTGAGCGCCACAGTCTGAGTTAACATTAGATTTCAAGTGGAAGAGCTGCTGGCAACTTGCCCAGATTCCCTGGCCTGCTGCCTGCCAAGTCCTCAGAGACTATTTTTGTCATTATTTATTTATTAAAATTAACTGTCTTGGGGCTGGACCGCAGACAGACAGAATCTAAAAATGCAGACACTCAGTGGAAAGCTAGCTGGGAGGTAGGTGGAGAGGTTAATAATAATATCTAGTCCAGTCCCATTGAAGGGCAAAAAACCCCAACCTTCTAAGAGAGTTTGTGGCTCAACAGGCTTAAATTCTTGCAATTCTTCTAGGCACCACGTTGCCTAGAAAGACAAGGTGCTGGCACACCCAGCAGGTACATAAGCCATTTCCATATAGACTGGCAGACTGGGCCGCAGCTTATGAATTTGGAGAAAGGTCATGAACTAGCAGGAGCAAGAAAACAGTGAAGGCTGACAGTCCACAGTACCAATATTGAATGGGAGACCACTTCAAGGAGCAACCTGAATCAGTAACTGATCCTTCACTACAAACCATTTTTATCTGCTGGGATCATCCACAAGGCACTCTCCTTTTTTTTTTTTTTTTTTTTTTTTTTTATTTTGGCTGCCTGAGACCACCAAATCATATCACATAGACTGCTTGTAAGTGAGCAGCCATGTCAGCTTCTGCTTCTAGATGCCTCGCATTTTTCTAGTACCTTACAAACCTAAAGAGAAGTTCTCCCCAACCTGTGCTGAAACCAAGCCAAGGAGGCCATATATCCCATATTAAGCCCAAACCACACTCTGCTATTTGGAGAATGCAAATCCAGCCAAAGCCACAAACAAAATGGATTGTTCTAAAATGCATTTCCAGATGGATCATGATGAATGAAGTACAGAACACCTACAAAGAGATTTTCATCTTCAAAAGGAACCAGTGCATCTGATCTCCCTGAAAACCAGGTCTGGGAACGGGGAAACTACGGAAAGGGAGATTATCTCTTTCTATAACAGAAATACTTCACACTCAGATGAATGCTTTCCACCCACAGAACATAAAGCATTTTTTCTAAAAGCAAGCACTATTCTGGTTTCACTCAGAATAGCAGAAGCAAGGCATGTAAACCACTTGCTTAGGGTCACACAACACAATATGGTATTGTCAGCTCTTTGACCTTGCTTTTCCAGGGCTTACCTTGCCCTATTGTGCTGCCTGGACAATGTGTTGATAGACAACAGGCTTTCTAATCCAACAGAGCCCTGTAAATCACAGCTACCAGTCTGCCCACACCGTGCCTGGCTTTAACTGATTCAGGAGCTGGCGGCTGTTGCCAGCACAACACCGATGCAGGAAACCTCATCGAATTCACACATTAACAGCAGGAGCCTTGCAATCATGACACAGCACACCGCTGGGAGTGCCACGCAGAAATCACACTCACTTGGATGCTGCTGGACAGACACTCTTCTTCAGGACCAGAGAGGGGGTGTCAGTAGTTCACGTGGCTCACACATATATCCATATCCCCAAGGAAAGACGTTTACCCTGGTTTCAGAGGGATTTCTTGATGCAAACGGATTCACAGCTATAATGATGCTTTAGCACACTCTGAGAAAGCCAGAATGAGTGCGGATTACCTGACAAATTCAAGGTCTCTCCTTTTTGCACTAATCCAAGCCTGGGATTTGGGTGTCTTCTTTAGGCAGATTGAAATCACAGCCCAAATCCCTGCAATGCTAACAGCACAAGATTTTAGTAACACCTTACAGACTACATGCAAGTATCTCCCCAAAAGAAAGCTTTGCTTGTATTCCAAGCCTCACAGCCTATCACACATAAAGCACAAAATTTCTCTTCTCCTATTTAGAACAACACTTTAACTAGGAAGGCTGTTTCCATGAGATGTGCACACATTTCAAAATGTAAATATAGCAGAGCAGGAAAAGAAAAAGGACTCTTTGACTCCTAATGAATCACCCTTGTTGAAAGCTTCCTTTGGGGCATTCTGCCATCTGAGTCACTTTGCTCTGCATGCTTCTTAGCTTGGCTCTCTCCAGGCTTCATTCACCTGACATACATCTCTCTTTAGGTTGTAGAGATACATGATTTTTTTTTACATGATAATTCTGTATTAGCTAGGCAATGGGTGAATATATAGGTATAGATAATTTAAGGTGACTGTAAGGACAAGGATGAAGGGGACACAAGCATTCTTTGAAATCGCATTTTTCTTTCAAGAGTAATGGTACAGTCAGAACAACACTTGAATACCACTCCTCATCTTCAGGAGGACTTTACTAAACATTAACCAGCTGCTCCTCATATCACTTGTGGCATGGACTCTATAAACATGCATTAATTTCCTCATCAGTTTAACAAAGATGAAATTGATAAACTAAAACTAGTTGCTAGAGAGCAGGGCTTAAATGAAAGACATGCGTGATGACTTGGACCCCCTCAAGCCCTATGATCTGGCCTACCTGTTAACAGAGGAAGTGTTAACTGCTTTCTCCTCTTTTACTCTGATGCAATCCAGGTCAGATCCCATTAGTTAGATGCATTAAACCATATATTACCACTTCAAGAGCTCTGTTCTGGCCAGTTTCTCTCACACTGAACTCAAACAATTTCACCCACACAAGCACTAACAAGCATGCTATGTGTCCTGTCTTCCCCTGTATCATCTCAAACTACCCTTCTCCTCCTTCCTCAGGTAATTTCAGATCCAGTCAGTTCCCAGATTTGGTTCTCCACAGGCCACAAAAATATTTGTTCTGCAACAGCAAGTGCTTCTTTTGGTGGCTGTACCAGGCTATGCACACCAGGTTCATGGTGTGCATTAAACCAGGGCAGAAGATTTCTCTTCTGCTGAGGAAAAATCACATCTGGTAAGCACATCCCTGAGCAGCACTTCCTCCAACAGACTCCACTAGAGTTCCCTGTCTTAATGAACCAAGTTGTCACTCCTTCATCCTCAGCAGCTCTCTTTCCCTCCATCTAGCCCTGGCAGCCTCCACCTGTTCCTTCTGCAAGAAGTCTCAACAGGTAAAACATGACTTCAATAAAAGCATGGGAAGAAAGCTGTGTGAAGCCTACCCTATGCAAAAGCTCAAGACCCCGCAGTGGGGATTTGCTTTAACACAAGATTCAGTGCCCTCCAAGTAACTCTTCTGCACATAACTACAGATCTATGCTGCTGGGCAAGGGCAAGCAGAGGGGAAAGTATTCTGCAGAGTACTCTGCTTTGCCTCCTGAAGGTTTTCTGACATGATTAGACACTGAAACACCCTGCAAAGAGAAACCGCAGCACACCTGCTCAGCTGCTGGGCTGACTCACTCCCAGAGCCACAGTAACATCCAGCGTGACTGCAGCTCAAGTGACACTCCAGCTTCCCTCATTCCTGGGTCTGCCTGCTCCTGGTAATTCTGCATGTGCAAGAGGACACCACCAGCACACTGTGGGAAGGTTTGATCTGCAAAGTTAACTCTGTCCAGTTCCACAGGTTCGGAGCCTGGAAGAAGAGGTGGTGGCAGCAGCACAAAGACATGGCACAGGGCTCTGCCAGCAGTGTGCATTAGATGGATACTGACCCTTGGATGACTGAACTTGCTAGCAGTCTGCTGTGTTTACAGTTATACAGCAGATGGTTCCTTTAAAACAGAAAAGCTCAAAACAGGAGGTAGCCCTACCACCAAGTTGTTTAGTGAAAGTTTCCTACAATTTTTCCATTGTCAGTCCCAGCTGAGAGATGTTTGTTATGGAGAAGTCACACGTGAAAAAAGGACAAGCACATGCATGCCAGGAAATTTCTGTGTTAGTCCCAATATAAGATCTGTCACAAGACATTGTGGGTCTCATTTTCAGAGTGTTTCTTCCATTCAGCCCCTTGTCCTCTCCTCCCTTCACCCTCTTTTTTGAGTCCTCCTTCATACAGTATTGAACAACCTTACCCACTCAGCCTATTGCCATAAATTCACAGCCTCCTTCCAAGACAGCAGCAGGTCTTGGCCACACTTGGCCCATTTTGGTGCCACAGCCAAGACTCTGCACTTCCCTGCATCCTACCAAGAACACCACCAGGCTGCTAATTCAGCTAGCTCACAAGATTTTGCTCAGCAGGCAACAGATAACACTTCACAATTCATTTTAATTGCAACTTCTTTGTAGTGTTTTCCTTTATTCAAGGGAGAGAAGAAAATTTTAAAATTGCTTGATCCAGTCCAGATTATACCACTGATCATTGCTTTCAAAAGAACAGACAAGTTTACTCTGAAAATAACAACTCCAAATGACATCTCACAGCTGTCTCTCCTCAGCTCCATACACCGTCCTACTGATCCTCCTGGTTTCTCTCCCAGGCTGTTGCCCTTGCCATTTCCATACTGGCCCACAAGCCTCCTCCTCTATCTCAGCAAGGTATTTACTGTCTCCTCACACATACACACTCTCTTTTGCATCCCATTTGCAATTTGACCCTTCCCAGGGTCCCACAGACCCAACTCCACTATCCAATACATCTCACTTCTCAACAGTGGGCTGCCACTGCCTTCTCTTTCCATGGATGGCACAGAAGGCGTGGAGAACAGAGGAAAACAGGCAGGCAGGACTGCAAGCACAGAACTCAGCAAGGCAGCTGTAGGGAGGCCATTAGCACCTCTCAGTGCTTGCCCTTTACCTGCACACCACAGACCCTGCCCTTCCTCCTCAGACCAGCACACAATTGTCAATAGTAACCTCTTCCCTTTTGCTCCCCCACATTCAAATTTAAAGCTGTATTCTCACAAATAACAAAACCAGACACCAAGCCTCCAAGTCTACTGTATTTTCTTTAGTTCCTAGCAGAAGTCTGCTGTTCAGAGTTTAGTCAAAGGTGCTGTGAGAACCCTCTCTGCTCTGCCACACCAATTTCCACTGCAGATCACATCAGTAATCAGCATGCTGTGGTATGCAGGAGTGGTCAGGCAGCTCATGCCTGCTCAAGTGCAGCTACATTCAAAAGTTGGACTGAACAGTAGGAAATACAGAAGCCCACAAGCTTATTATTTATTCTGTAGAAATGTCTAGAGGCAAGAGGAGGCAGTCACACTGTTTAGTCAATGAAAAATGTTCTTTAGGAAGATTTTAGATGTCTACATTTACAAGACCCACTTGGGAACTTTCAGATGCCTGAGGCATACCATGTGGAGAGCCAAGGCACCACTGGAAAGAATGGCTTTGAAAACTTCATTTCACATTTTAACCAATCCTGTAGGATACAAGAAGGTTTTACTCCTTTCTCAGAGCTCTTCTAAGCTCCCTCATTACTGAGGCAGGAATGCCAAGGACCTCTGGAAGCCCTAACCATTCCTTTTGTACTGCAAGGTAGATGGGTCAAGCCAACTGTCCCATAAATTCACTGTGGCAAGTATGAGATGCTGCACAACATAACCCAACCCACTTTCTTCTGGCACCATGATCAAGACAGACAAACTCTGTGCATACTCATCCAGGAGGATCAGACCATTGTCTTCATCACACTCGTCAGACACCCCAGCACAGAGATGGGTTCTGCTGGCTCAAGGGGCTGAGCCAGCCCCAAAGCTTGGATTAGACACATGATCACTGCAGAGGGCTATAATGCAGCCTCCCAGACTCAAAGCAAGGGAATGCTCACAAATACAGCTGTGCAAAAAAAAAAAGAAAATACTATCTTTCTATATCATACACTGTTCCCTTAGGACAAGCTGTTCTGGTCTGAAAACAGAAAAAAAAAAAGAAAGAAAGAAAAAAAAAAAAGGTAACTTTTAGAAAACACAGCTAAGTGAAAACAAAGCCCAGCCACCCATCTTTGCACCTTCAAGGCAGATGCTAACACACATTTGTGTATGCAACAGCCCCAGAACATGAACCAGTTCAGAGCACAGTTCAGATATGGAAAGAGCTCCCTTGGCCATTTCTGACAATGCTGTTTTGTTCTTCCATAAAGCTGTTTTGTTTAGGGCCTTCTTTGAAAATTCCATCATGACACATGTGCAAAGTGCCAGCATGGATAAATGTGCTCCTCCAGGATTATTTTCACCATGGTTAATATTCCACCCCCCACAACCTCCTCAACCACAGTCTGTTCCACATGCTCATTACTTCACATGCAGTCCTGTCCCACACAGTTTCTGTCTGTCTGCCTCTGCTCCTCCCAAAAGTCACCAGCACTCCTGGGGCAGCTGCTTTTCATGGATTTTGCAGCTGCTTTGAAGGCAGCTGGGATGACAGGGCTCACACATCCTTCATGAACTCTATCCACCTCTGTGAATCACACGAGCCAGTGCTCCTGGTGACACAAAATCATGGCTCAATGCACACTTCTGTTCCAGAAAGTGTGTTATCCATCAGCACAACAGCCCAGGATCTTGGTGCAAGGAAGTAAGGAAGCACTTGAGTATTAATGCTAGCTAAGTAAAAAACCTCCTGATTTCCTCAGCAAAACAGCACTTGACCCACATTTTCTAGAAAGCAACAGCTTGTATGTTACTCTGTGCAAATTCTACTTAGAAAGAAAGAAAAACTGACCCACACTTGAACTGTCTCAGTAATCACTGGTGCATAAAACAGGCTCCCAAAGTAACACCATTAACCCAGTGTGTTATCTCCAGTAGATGGGTTCTCTAAGACAGTTTTACAGAGACTAATGCTGAACTTTTCCTTGCCTACAGCATCCACTCTAAGCAAAGCTGGTTACTACATACTCCCATCCAGGGCATGCATGTCCTGCTCCTGGGGAAACAACCAGATTCCATCCCAAAAATATAAATCCTAAACTACCAGCTTCCTATGAAGAGACACTCTAGAAATATGACCTTTCAAGCATTCAAAAACAAACCCAGATGTGTGATGGTACAAGGTGCAATGAGGAAAGCCATTCAGGAAGGCCTGCACCAAAACTTCACCATTGATTCAACATGCTACATCTGCACTTCTATGCCCTCCTCCTGCTGTCAGTGACTTGTAGGTCTCTTCCAGTATTTTAATCCCTTACTTTTCCTATAATCATTGAGTATTCAACTGCAAGTCCTTTTGCCAGACTTTTCCTATTCAGTTTCATTTAACAAATATTCTGGAACAATTTAAATTTTGGTTAAGAATCACATCATGTCACTTCATGTATATGGGACTTATACATATGTGCATGTGCATCTATACTCCAGCATACACTCCAGAGCCATCACTGGTCACAAATACACACTGGGTATCACAGATATTTGAAGGCCCTCATCACTGTGATATCTAGTGCAAGAAGATGGATAACAGAAGAATTGCTCTGCAGTTTCCCACCAGCAGGTTCCTTTGCCAGGTGCTGCCACTTTCAGAGCAGCCCATCAGAAACCAGCCCAATGTTCTGCTGAAAGGAGGTCAGAAACCAGCAGTGACAAAGCACATCAGGGAGAGATGGTGCTGGATGTGTGTGAGGCCCAACTGCAGCACATGGGCAAGTCATGGCCTGTTTTGCCAGAAATAGGGATCATTTCCTCTGCAGCACTGGTAGCAGAGCAGGCAGGTGGGCCAGGCACGGCAGCAGAAGAAAGAGGCAGGATGCCAATGTAAGCCTGAAGCAAATTAAATATCAGAAGGCAGCAGGTTCCTTTGAGAATGCTTGGTTGCTCTTTTGGCAGAGGAGAAAAGCAAGCCATTAAAGAGGCAGAATACACCCGTGTCAACTTCATTTGCAGCACTAATTGCCATGCACGTGCGCTAATTGCCCTCACATGAAGTGCAAGGGACTGGGCACTACTTGAATCCCAGGCAGTAGGTGAGTCTTCCAAAGTAACACTTGTTGGATCATGCTCTCACCACACATTCTACTTGTACCAAAAAAAAAAAAAGGAATCAGTGCAGTCTTGTTTTTTCATACAGTTATCCAGTGCAGCTTATGTAGAGACCAAAAAGGAAACTTTAACCAGACCACCAGAGATATTCAAAACATTAACAAAGTTGGGGCTTCTTACCAAGGTAAGAGAAAGTAAGAGCCACTGAAATAAATAATTCCCTGCTGTCACTCTGGAGGACAGGGCAATGGAGATCCATCCTGCAGCCACCTTCTGTGACTGTCTTTTCTTTTGTCAGTAATAGCAACACTATTTGATTGCTCTCAGTAAAAGCTGATGGCTGTCAGGGCTCATCCTATTTACCTGCACAGGTAAAGTGCATCAGAAAAATAAACACTGGTGGCAGGAAAACTGCCTGGGGCTTCTCCCAGGGCTGTTTACATCACTGAGGAGGTGAAAGCAAGGAAAAAGCAGAGGGAGGGAGGACTGCAGCAGGTGGACAGATCATGCTTGGCCATCCTCTCTCCTGTTTTGTTAAGGGTTTCCTGGAAAAACAAACTGTGAGACAGTGGAACAGATTGTCCAGAGAAGCTGTGGATGCCCCATCCCTATGAGTATTGAGGCCAGGATGGATGGGGGTCTGAGTAACCTGGTCTCGTAGATGTCCATGGGGTGTTGGAACTGGGTGATCTTTAGTCCCTTCCAACGCAACCACTTCATGATTGTACAAAAAAGGGGTTTATGTCCTTCCCTTCATCAAAGTCTGAAAGCACCATATGTCCCTATCAGTTTGTTAACATGAAGGATGTCCTTAACATCCTTCAGCTGCATTTGCTCCTAGCTCATTAACACTCCTTTCTCACTGGATGATACCCACCCCTCTAAACTGCTTGCTCAGGTGTGCATTTGCACCTCCCAGACTGTTTTGGTCCAAATATATGGGCTAAACTAGCTTTGGGTGAGTTGGGCTGCAAAAAAACATTTCAGTTACTGAGTTTGACTGTTTGGCAGTAATGGTATTGCTGCTGAAGCACACACAACTAAAAAAACCTGGAAAACCAGGCACAATGGTGAAGAAGAGGAAATGCACCTCTCACTACTAAATTTTTTTAAGGTATTTCTTCCCAGTTCTTTTATTTTCCCAGGACCTACAGAGAAGTCAGGCTCAGATGAGAGACAGACACTGCAGGCACATCTTCCACCAGGGAGTCAGTGATACACTGCAGGGTGCCTAGTACAAGAGAGATGCCTCTCAGTAATGTGAGGATTGATCAGTGTAAATCAGTCACTATTGTTCTACACCAGCTGTCCCTTCATACAGAAAAGCCCTGAGGGGAGTTAAAGGCATTTTGCAAGCAGTCAGAGGGAAAAAGGTATTTTTGGTGATAGGCAGGAGGCATTTAGATTCCAATTCATTTCTTGCTGTGTTAAATATAAACTATACAAGGCAACAACGATTTAGGGTATGGTTCAAAAAGAGGTAAGATTCCTTTCAGATCTCATTGGGACAGGGGATAGCAGAGGGAGAAGTAAATAACATTCAAAAGTGAGTTGACTCAGTCCTGGAAATTGCAGCTCTGCCTAAGACCACTGCTTGTGCAGAAGACACCCTTCAGTTTTTTTCCCTTCTACTTAAAGGAAATCAGCATTACATTACTCTGCCCAGACCCAAATGCTGTTTCAATGAGCAAGCCAATGTTACAATGCCACCCATTTGAAGGGAGCACAATATTTCTCCAATAAGCTTCAGCAGGAGGTTTGGCAGGCAAGGAGCTGTCACAGCATCTCCCCATGAAGTTTGACACGCAGAAGATATGCTCATGTTGCAGCAAGGCACTGCCTCAATAGCGTATGGAGTACTGCAAATGGCTTAAACAGAAGGAGAGCTGCTGCAAACCAAAGGGGTTTCTCTCAGGAAAGACTCTAAAGAGCATCACCTGTCACTTCTGTGGCATTCCAGGTGGCAGCCTGGGATCTTAGACATGCGGTGTTTTGTCCTGGTCACAGCTGCTAAGGAATTGGCAATGAAGAGGTTTGGTCTCAGCCCCAAGCAAGAGGTCATGCTCTGAAAGCAGATAATTTCTTTGGGAAGGATGAGTTGTGAGCAGTCACCCCTTGCACAGAAACAGCCATAGAGGGGACACTCATGACCAGGCTCCTGAAAAGCAGCTTTGGAAATGGGGCCAAGAGCTGGCTAAACATGACAGATAATCTCCTCTCTTGACTCTGTCCCTACCATAACCAGTCCCAACCCTTGCCAAGGGGGAAGGCACATAGCACAGAGTTACACTATCTCTAAAAGAAAATTATATACAAGGGCAATGCACTAAGTTAATAGTATAAAGTACTCCTCACTTACATAAGCTACAGTCTTAGCCTGAAGATATTATGGTAAAGATTGGTCTGTTCAGAAAAGTTCATCAAAATAAATTGAAGAAAATTATTTAAACCTGTGAGAACACTTCTTTTAACAAGCATGACTTCATTTAGTTTGCATTCCCTCTGGAAGTGAATTAAATTAACTAGGTCCATTTGCATCTAAAATAGACAAGTAAGGTGGTTTCAGCAGTGGACTACAGTTTCTGTATAGTGGGCTTTATATTGTGGTTTAATCAATCCACAGAGTGTTACCTTTCCTAGACATCATTACTTGGACAAACCTTCAGTGTCTTGACACAGCCAGATACTCAATACCTGCATTAGGGAAGAAGGAAAACAAACAAAAACAAAATTGCAGTTTCCTAACTTTCTCTCTTGAGATATGAAAATATTTTCAGGAAAGACTTCTTTAAGTATGTGTTCACAGTCATTTCAACCACAGTGCAAGAGGCATACACTTTTAAGAGTCCCTGGGGTTCTAAGGAGTACAGTACCTAAGTACAGCTACCCTAACAGCTGAGAGGGGCCAGGCACCACAAAAGATGCACCTGAGAAAGAATGTGTAACCTGCAAGCTTACTGCTTGTACTGCAGTGCTTTCAGAAGGGCCCCACTCAGGAATGAGACCCAGCTGTGCCAGATGTTGTTCAAATGCACTGTTTGTGACAATAGAGAATGGCAGGCTCTGGGTGGGGTGGGAACTAAAGCCAGGTGAGACAAGGAAACTAAGCACCAGTTTCATCTGAGAGCAGCCAGAGAGCTCTAGTCACAGACAGCTCTTCTTTACTGTCTGCTCCTACCCCGGGCTGTGCTTGCTGGTTTGCTTAAGAAAACACCACGAAAACAAACACACTAGAAAGCACATCAGTGCTTTTGTGACCCCCAAGAGAACATACACAAAGGAGGGATTTTTCCAGACGGGTCTGTGACTAGTACCAGCCACAAATGGTTCAGGCTGACTTGGTCTTGTCTTGGTGCAGCGGGATGGCATAGCTGAGCTCTGGAAGTATCTTTCAATCATATCATTTCTGGTTTTGTACCTTTCAAAAGTTATCAGTACATCTGTCATATCAAGGGGATGGCACTTGTTCTAGCACACCAACACAACTAAGAAGATATAAGCCTGAGCTCTAGTCCCTCATATTCTTGGCTTGTCAACAGCGTTGCAAATTTCTCAGATATGATAGTAAACCCATATGCACAGCATCTATTTGGTGGTGTATTGCTAAAAAGTCCAGAATAGACATGGAGCAAAGAAAAATGCCATACTCAACATCAGTTAAGAAGGCAGGAATGTAATTAGCCAGTACAAAAACTGTGCATGATGTCAGAACCCCTTCACAACTAACATGTCGATCTGTATTATATTTAAGTAGATGCCATCAACTTGAACAGAGAAATATCCCCAATACTTTCCATCACAGGGTATAAAAATCCTGTCTTACTAAAAGGAGAGAGGAAAAAAATTGGTTCAGTTCAGAAATCACTGCAGATTATTTTTTCAACTGACAAATACTTTGCAATTCAGCACTTAAACTTTTTTTTTTTTTTTTTTTTTTTTTTTTTTTTTTTTTTTTATTGAATGGAAGAAATTTTAAAGTGTAGGAGAATTGTTCAGTGGGTACTGTTAATGAGCTCAGAAGTCCATCCTGGCCTTAAGATCCAGAGAGTTCACCACTCAACAGCAGTTCCCACACTAGTAACCTACTTCATGTTCAACGGCCTGCAAGACTGCATTTAGCTTTCAGCATGAGTGAGACTGACACTGTGATTACACATTATCCCACCACACTGCACAGCCTCCTCTTTCCTTAGTACTGCAGAGCATTTCTTCCTCTCCCTATGAGATTACAAGTAACCACCTGCCCAGAAAAGAGAAATCCCATTTAAATGGAAACCTCTTCATTAATAACATGTCCTTTGGTCCCCCCATTTGTGTGTATAAATACTCACATGTTAAAAGCAAGACTACAGAGAGAAAGCTGCCTTTGGGTACCTCCCAGCAAATGGAAGGAGTTTATCACTCAGCAAGCATGTCTGAGGAGCTCTGTCATCTGTGGGCTGACCAGAAAACTACTGTTTTTAGAAATACTGATCTGAGTACTCCCTTACCACATCACTGGCTCTAAGAATTCAGTTTGCAGAGTGAGAGGGACAGAGGGATCAGTGCTTGAAGCATTTAGTCTAGAGCAGGGAATTAAGGGAAGGAGGCAAGGCTTTTTCTGGAAGAGAAGATACAGCCAGGGAACTGTTTGCATCAGCAACATTTTATGACAGATTCTTGCAAGCAATGTCATAGCCTTTTCTTCTGACTATGAAGTGAGACAGAATGTCTTATAAAAGCTGCAAACATATTTCAAGAATAAACAGTTTGCGTAAGTTGCCTCTTTGAGAGATCAATTTCTAATGTCTGGGGGGAAAGAAAGACAAAACACAAATCTTTTTTTATTTCTATTCTCTCTGTGTTGCATCAGCACAGTTCTTTGTTTACTGTCTGCAAAGATGCGCTCTGATACTAGTGGAATGTATATACTGAATTTGAAGAGCAGCCTTAATTCCCAAAACTCAACCTCCCAAAAGCAAAGTTTCCCAGGAAAACACAGGATGATAGCCAAACACGGCAATACCACAAAGACCCAATTCAGAGTAAAAAATTTGAAGGGTATTACATGGGTGTGTAAAACTTTTCATGAAAAGAAAAGGCAGTTTAATATTTCATCTGGAAACTCATCACTCAAACTGCAGAAGAAGCAGTCTAGGTAAAGGAATTATAAACAAAATCAGGGCAGGATTGAGGATGCTTTGAAATATACTTCTCTTCTGCTATTTCTCCTGCTATGAAGTAGGAGAAGCCACAAATGATGACTATACAATGCAAACTACAGACAGTCCTGATAACATCTTAAATACACAAATATGATTTGTGTTCCTGATGTCTGGGGAAGGGAATAAAGATACATGGCAATTACATTAGTGACATATAAATATGGAGAAAAAAGAACACAATGATATTTTATTTGCAGAACAAAGCCTGACAAAACAATGAAACATTCTACAGTGAGTGCTGCAACAAAAATCCTACTAGGCACTAGTGAGGCCAGCCTGGCACCAGAAGCAATACTGTTGGCAGTGCCAATGCTGCCCATTAATTCTTCAACTGTGTGGGGTCCTACCATGTGTAAACACATCATCTTTGTGGTGCAAAACCAACTGTGTCTGCCTGAAGTAGTTCACAAGCTTGTCTACCCACCAGGCTCCTGGTGGGACAGAGCTTCCCAAATGCTCAAGAGCAAGCCTGGAAGCAGAAGGCAGAGCTTTAAAATGTGTTCAGTCCATTTCTCTGAGTGTCAGAACGAGACCATCTCATACTAAATTCTACTGCAGGTCTGCTGAATGCTGCCATTCCTGTACCTGCCAGTGATGAAACCAGCAAGAGTCAGCACCATCACAAAACATCACCGAGAGTGTCACTGGGAGTGGTCCAGTTGCAGGTGTTAAAAAACATTTTGAGTCTTGTCTTGGCCTGACAGCTATTTTATGTGTGACCTTATTAACTGCTAGAAACTTCAAACTTTCTTACGATAAGGTGAGAAGATTTAGGAGTTCAGGAGACAAATATTAAAATTCTTGTCTGTTTCCCACACCCCCTCACATAACTAGATTATCCTTTTTAATATCTTTGGGGTTGTGTTTTTTCATTCACATGAGATTTCCCCCTTGGGTTTTTACCTAGCCTAAGGACTCCATAATAATGAATCAAATTAAGTTTCTGGCAGCATCAGACTACCTCTCAGGTAAAGACAAAAAAAATTTTTTTTTTTTTTTTAAGTATCACCAATGTCAAAACAA
The DNA here is from genome assembly GCF_024509145.1 of Vidua macroura. Lineage (NCBI taxonomy): Eukaryota > Metazoa > Chordata > Aves > Passeriformes > Viduidae > Vidua > Vidua macroura. Next base: position 30,359,443 of record NC_071577.1, read on the forward strand.
AGAGAAGAAAGAGTATCCCATGGATGAAAGATATCACAAGTTCAGATCACTAGACTAGACTTCAGAGGGAGGGAAGGAACTAACACCAAGCATATCCCACATCAAAACACAGGACTTGTAAGAGATGAAAAAGTCACAGCAGTTAGACAGGAACTCCACCCATTTCCCAGAAGCTGTAAATCTTCACATTCCTTGCACACACTTTGTCACTGTCCTACCCCTCTGGGCCATAAAAAACCAACATGTAGCACATCATGAAATCATGTAGCAGCTTGAGGGAGGGCTTGAGGGAGACCCTGGTGCACTCCAGCTCCCTCAGCACCACCTCCTCTGGGTACAGATTACCTGTGCAAGGTGCCATGTAAACCCTATACTATAGAGCAGATGGGAGAACAAACCTTGCCCAAGGCTAGTAAAACTAGGAGCTCTGTCTTCTACCTCCTCAAACAAAACACCCACCTGCACAGGGAAAAATAATGAACAAACAAAACAAAAAACAAACCAAACAAAAATAAAAGGAAACCAAAAACAATCCGAGAAGATGGAAAATTTTTAAAAAATAACAGAAAAAATTAAAAATAAGTAAAGTGAGAGAAGAAAAAAAAAAGAGAGAGACAGAAAGGAAAAGAAGAAAAGACAGGAGCTTTTTAAAGCATGGGTTCTCAGAAGCCACTACCAGCCACAGGGTGGATCACTTCACCAAACGCACAAAATCTGCCATCAAAATAATTTTGGGTTTTACCTCTCAGTTCTTCAGGTGTTGCTGGGAATTTTTCATTGCATCTTCTACCAGGACAGAAGGAAAATTCTTTTAGTTCTATTAGAAAATGACAGAAATATCCAGTAGTACTAAACTATGATGACCAAACCAGCAATTACCAAAAGACTGTAACTATTCCAAGTACTGCAATGGCTAAAAAGTTAGCAATTGTCCCACTATTCTTAAAAGACGGAGAGGGAGCCATGGTACATGACTGAAAGATTAGCTAATCAGACACAAATTGAATGCATTTGGAGAACAGCCTGGTGCCCAAAGTTCACATTCCAGCTGGGCTGAGTCCCAGTCCTCTTCCACCCCAGACCTTGGCAGCACTGCCCACACAACAGTGGACTCAGAGCAAAAGGGCATTTAGGAAGCACTGGGCCATTCAGGCTCCAGGAGGGCACGACCAGTTCCAGTGAGCCTTTAGCACCAGGATAATCAGCATTTTATTAATCATCATTATTAATCATCTCTATGAGGTTAATCACAAAAGACCACATAAATAAGATGTCCTGCCTTGGACTGGTCTCTGACAGAGAGCAGGTGTCAAACTAAGCCATCATGCCCAGGACACCAAAGGACAAGTCAATGGCTTCTTTGTAACATTAGGACAAGGAAATTTATCCCTCCGCCTCCAGTACCTTCATGAATCCCGATGTTGCTCTGAAGTATCTTCACCTCTCCAGAAATAACCAGAACTAGCACACCCTTGCCTTTTCAAGCATGCCATAAAAGTGCCTAGAAGGACAAGTCTTTTTGCTATGCGCCTCGATCACCCCGATCAGGTTTTGTCTTGAATTCACCAAGATCCAAGCCAGCTATAAAAGTGTGATTACTACCACAAGGCTGAGAGAAATTATTCAAATGGATCAGTTTATCAAGACAACAAACCTATTAAGAATCCAGGAACACAGAGAATTTAGACACACAGCACTCTATCACACTAACAGGTTTTGATACTGGTGAACATTACAGTGAAATATTAAACTAATTCATGGTGGGGGGGAAGGCGGGTAAAGCAAGGGGGTAGATTAGGAGGTGGCAGGATCATAGGGTAAAATTTAGGAGATAAGAAAAACAGATACGCCTTTGTAAACCTCAAGCAACGCATGCCCAAGAGATAAAGACAATATTCTTACAAAGGACTAAATTGATACACAATACCTCAGGGATTTACTTAATTACTTCTGTTACAGAATTACCCTAGGGAGGCAACTAGCAATGCAACAGTTACTGTATATTTCAAATTGCCATTTTTCCCTCTGAACAGAAGACCAGAAATCAATTTTCACTAACTTCAGTGCAACTTCTGCTCAGGCAAATTCTTCAGTAGTGAGCAGCACTAGAGCTTTTCTTACTGCATGAGAGCCCCACTGGTATCAATGTTTATGCAGAGCAGGGCATTAAGCGCTGTTTGAGGCACCCAGTACCTGTCCCATGTGGCTGAGCACCTTAAAAATCCCATCCTATACAAACATTACTCAAATCTATTTTCCAGGTGGACAAAAGTAAAACAGGCAGCACATAACCATAGGAGAGCTGACACACAGATCCATCTGCATTCCAAGTAGTTCATATCTCCTTCTTGATGAATGAAGAAATGCTGCTTGAGGATGATGAAAGCACAATGCAAGGACTTGATTAACACACTGCTGAGAATGTGTCTCTAAATCAGTCATCACTTACATGTAGTAAGCATGCTGAGGCTGAGATGGAACATACAGTACTGCTTCTCCTACTGTGTGACTAACTTCTTGTTGAATGCCATTCAAGTTGCCAACTGGAAAGCATCTTTATGAGGTGCTGGGAGATCTCCACAAGATTCAAGTCAATTCACTGTTACAGTAAAAAATTGTTTTTAGCCCTGCTGAAGTGAGTTTATTTATGAAGAGGAGAGAGGCTGGTTCTCATACCAACATCTTCTGAGAAATGGTTAAACTGAAATGCTACACTTTCAAGAGAGCCACCCTGCAGGCACAGATCAATCGCTTACCATTAACATGCATTGACAGAGAGCAAGGCCAACGCATACACACTTCTCAGAAGTGAAGGATGAGCAGTACTAATGTAACGTTATGATGGAGACATGGAAAAGGGTCAAGCAAGAAGGAGCCCTGAATCAGAGAGACAAAAAAAAGACATGTGCTGAGGTAGTTCAGAACTTTGCTATCAGAAATCCTTTGCAGGAGGTTTGCAGTAGTATTTGGGTAGAAAAGAGATGAGTGCATTTCAGTTTCTATTTCAATGAGGTTACTGACACAACACCAAGAAAAAGGTATTTATTTTTCGTGGTACCTTAATGGTCACCCACTCACACTGAGTTAATAAACTACAAAGACTTAACTGTATCCTTGAACAAGGAACCTCAGAAAGTTACAATAAAACAGGTTTGGATGGGAAAACAGGAGTAAATCTAACCTCAGTCCACGGGCTTGTTTGATGTTTGTATACGGCATTCTTATCCCCTACTCCTGGTCCCCCACTCACTCCTACACACAGATCCCATCCCTTTTTAAATCTGATTCAGAGACCAATAAACTCACTTGTGAAATTCCCTGTCCCTTAGCCCATAGTCTTACAAAAATGCCAGCGCTTACTCAAGACTATCTGCGCTGAGGGCAGCTGGTCTCCTCACATGACTTCAGTTAAGCATCTGCAACCCACAGGCTGAACCTCTTCCTATGTGCCCATACAAGCCTGTGGGTCAGCTGGGCAGCTCACTCCAATGGGACTGAGAATCAATCTCACTGTTATCTCTGCTGTGAATGCAAGGCAGATTACTGATAAACAGTACACTTCTTTCTCAGTTAAGTATTAGAAAGCCTCATTCACATGGAAAGTAATGCTTACGTGAATTCTAGAGTTCGAGTGTGTTTTCAGAGCCTGAAAGTGCATCAAAGCCAACACACGGAAAAGGCTGGCCTGAAAAGAGATACACTTACACGCAGAGAGAAGACTACACACTTCCATGCAGTGAAACATATTTGTAATCTGTCCCAGGATAACACAAGAACATAAACCTGAAGACAAATACAGTCATCCCCTCCCCAATAAATCCAAAAGCAGTTCCTCTAGAGCTAGCTGATCACAGGAACAAATGAAAAACCCTCTTTTAAGCAGTAAGAATTTGTAGCTGGTGGACCATCACCTATTCACTGTGTTCTGCTTCCAACAGCATGCTGCCTTTGGAAACAAGTAAATTCCCAAACACAGGGTTTCTTTTTTCCCCCTCCCTCAGCAGTGGATAACTTTTTAATATAATGCAATCATTAGCACTTTTTTATTCCAATCAAACCTCTATTCAAGAAGTCAATTGCCTCTAGCTGATCAGACTCACAGAGGTACCAACAATACTCATCTTTTTGACAGGGGTGTTTTCTCTTTTGAAAGACAGACTCCTCCAAGTAGCAAAGAGAAGTCAGAGCCTACTTTCCAAATCCAATGACTCCAGAAGAATTATTTTAAAAAGCAGCTCAGTTAAGACCGAACAATGACAATTACTTTTACTCCTGTCACGTTATGGATTCAGAAACAGTAGACTGCATTAACCCTTCCATGAAGTCTGACTAGCATAGCCTTGGACCAGAGAGTTTGGGGACAGAAAAATCCAGCAATGATAGGAGAAGAGAATTCAGACAAACTCATGCATCCTCAGTTAGGGAATACAATAAGTGCCTTTCCCCCAAAAGGGAAAGAATTTCCTACTACCAAGAATTTCACTCTCGAGAAAGAGGAGTTTTTAACAGGCTCCAGAGCCTTATAAAAGTGCTCAGGAGTCAACACAAGAGTCACCCTGCTTTAAATGTCAGTGGATCATAACGAGAGTGTATGATTTCTCCTGGTTTGGAAACAATTCAGAGAGGATTAAAAGCAAAAAGCTCGAACAAAGTAAAACTTGCTTAAGTATTATAGTTTAAAGTGCCATGAAAAAGAGAGGAAAGGTGATATACATCCTAACCAGCCTTTCTTCTGTGACTGCTGGATGTAAAGTACCATCTGGTCACAAAGGCACTCACATCCACTCCTGCTCCATAAAACCCAGGCTGATGTGACTGCCAGTGTGAAGTCAGAGAAAACATTTTAACTCACTCTTCTTGACTTATCTGGTCTTCACCCGCCTTTGCCTCTAGTAGTTTGAAGGAGGAAAATAGGGCTTGCGTGCATTAGGGGGGGCAGAGCTGAACACAACTGATTTCCACGGCAACGAGATACAGCCCCAGCGCAGAAGGCCTGTTAAAAGCTGTAAGGCAATGTACTCAGCAGAACAGATTTTTCTATCAGACAGCCAGAGATAGCAGCTCGTGTTCATACACAAACGTGTAAGGAATCTGATGCTTGGCCTTGTACAACCCCACTGAATTCAGCCCGTGCTACACCAGTGTAGACCACAGCAAGATAGAGACTGTGTTAGTAGGAAAAATAAACAGACAATGTGGAGAGATGCTCTGCCTTTGAAGACAAAGTAAAAGTGCTCCTAGGACATTCCTCATTAACTGAACATTTATTGCCAAACCATAGGAAAACCCCAGCATTACTATGAAAGTAAAAGCAACTGTGCAATGCACAGATCTGTGCATACTGTACCATCACCTACTGCCCATGCTTCTACCTTTGACAAGTGGACATTCATACACAAGCCAACCTCTTACAAACAACCTGCTATTTGGAACAGGAGGGAGCTGTAATTGTTCCAAATTTTCTACTGAGGGAGTCAATCATTTGGCCTTTGTAATTTAGGCTCCTTCCTACAAAAATATAGTTACCAACATTTTCCAAAAGGATATTTTATTCATTTGTTAGTACGCTCTGAACTCTGCTCATAACAGAGTGCTAAATCTTCTAGCTGCAATCATGATGGGATTTGCCTTGCCATGTAAGGATACAGTCTCCAAACACACTGATTTCAACAGGACAAGTCTCCGTTTATAAAGCAAAAAGCACACAGGAGGCTTTGCAAGACCAGAGCCCCAGTGGAGAAGAGCTGAGGCCATTAGCAAACTTTTTCAAGTCAAGCAGAAAAACACCAACTGTCTCACTCACAGTGTATGGTCTGCTGGAAATGCACAAAAAGCCATTTATATCAAACATAAGAAGAATATGTCATGTACAGTTTATAAAAGTATCTGTAACAAACTAAGAACAAAGCCAGAAACTCTCCAAGTAGGCTTAACCAGGCAGGAGGGAGAAGAGAGTAATTTCATGGGCTATTTTGTATAGCAAAACAGTGACAGCCTCAGCCTGATGAGGTTTTCTTTAAGTCCTACAACTTTTCTTGCGACTGCAATAGGCAGAACTCAAAACAACCCAGAACTAAGACTCAAAGCAGGCACGGAGCACGAGGCTTTATTTTGTATTATGTATTAGGACTGTAAAACAACTAAACACCTGATTTTAATAAACAATCCCTGGTAACACACAGGTATCAGGGCTGACTCTGTGACAGGCTCATCCTTGCTCAGAGTCCTGCACATCAGAGGGATGACAACTGCCTCATAGCTTCAATGCTTTACGTGTGGTAAGGTTAAAGCACGAGTCCCAAGGCTGCCTGCTTCACTTGAAGAGTGGCGCCTTGTACTGCTGTTGTTTATACAGATATGGTAATTAAAAATTGCACTGTAATGCATTTGATAATAGTCTTATTGTTCCCATGAACTGAACTGCTTCAGTTAAACATGATATCACAGCTAAATAACAACCTGCATTTATACTTTTTGTTGTACTTTTTATCCTGCCTGTACAGGAACTCTGGGCTTTTTCACCATAGAGATTTCCAGCACATCTCAGAGCAAAACACTTTCCTGCTAAACTGAAAGCCTACCCCACATTCCTATGGAGCATGCTCTCCTAAGATGCCTAAGCTCTGCACTAACACTGAACCTGGAGTGACACACAAGGATAACCTCTACCTTACAAAACCAGCCAGACTTTCTGCACATTTCTCAGTAAAACAGCAGCATGCTTGGATACCATTCCACAGGTGTGCTTAGCACAGGGCTGTTTACATTAAATACAACTGAAGGGCATTAGCAGGGCTGGCTGACAGTGCTGGAGCAGCCGTCATGGGAACCCAGTAAGACACACTTCTTGTATGTTTAGAGCCTTAACATGGATCAGAGATGAGAGAACACCACAGCAACGAAAAAAAGCAAGATTACAGGCTAGCCACCACACTGCACACCATCCCACCCAGCAGCAGGTAACCTAGAAGTTCAGCTGAAAGTCCTGTCAACCTTCCAGCATCAGGCAGGCCTATGGAAGTCAGACTACCCACTTCCCTTGCCCTTCAATGCTGAGCACACATCCAAATCACTCAGGGCTTGCCTACCTGCTTCAGGAGGAACTTATCCTCCGCGTTGATCTTGAGGGAGACGGCCAGGTGGATGGCGGAGAGCACCACCCCGCTGATGACCGCAGCTCTCATCCGCACCGGCAGCAGCGTGTAGATGCTGTAGATAAAGAAGACGGTCCACCAGATGCCCTCTGAGGCGCTCCTGGGCCACACCAGCAGAACCCCTACCACTTGCACTGCCAGGATCACCAGGATGACAGAGTAGCACGCCAACCACATGTGGTCCTGGTGGAAGTTGTTGCGGTTGCACACCATGCACAGCACCACCATCAGCACGATGGCCAGGGAGAGCACCACGACGTAGGATACCTCATAGCGGCCGTGCGCGGCATGGAAGATCAGCATGACCACACAGACCAGCACCAGCACGGCCATAAGCATGGTGAGGCTGCTCTGGTTTAGCCGAAAGAAGTAGCGCTGATAGAGACGTTCCAGTTTCTCAGACTGGAACTTCTTGGACCTGAAGATTTGCAGCAGGCTACTGCAACAACTGCCCATGGAGAAGGCCGCCTCGGAGTCCCCCTCGTCCCCGTCCTCTTCCTCCAGCTCCTCAATCTTGGCCTTGATGCGTTTCTCGTCCAGCCCCAACTCCACAGAGCGGGGCCGTACCTCCCCCTGCTCCCCCAGCTGCCGGGGGCTGGCATTGTTGGGGGCAGCGGGGGAATCACTGCCGGGCGGGTGGCGGGACCGGTGACGTCGGCTGTCGTCACCGTGCTCCTGCCAGGCAGATTTGGACCTAAAGCTCATCATCCTGCAGCCGCTCTCCCCGCGGTTCCGGGGCTCGTAGTCTTCCTCGCTCCTCCACCTGCTCGACATGCGGGAGGCCTTCTTGCCCGAGGACCTGTTGGGAGGCGGCGGGTAGGAGTAGCCATTGGCCCGGGCCTCCGCCTCGCCCCAGGCCGAGCGGTGCTGCTCGGTGCCTGCCCAGGGCGCGGGACCGCCGAAGCCCGGGGGGCTGACGCTGTTGGACCGGGACATGCCCTGAGGAGCGGGGCCGCGGGCAAGGGGATGACCGCCGGGCAGGCGCAGGGGACGAGCCGCCGGGAGAAAACCCCAAAAAGGCAGCGGAGAAGGAGAAAAAAAAAATTAGGAAAAAAAAAAAAGAAAAAAATATGAGAAAGAAAAAAGGCAAAACCCGCAAACGTCCCCAAAGTCTCCGGAACGGCCGGGCGTCCACAGAAGCCGGGGTGTCCCCGGCGGGACGCTCAGGGCAGTGCCATCGCCGGCCCCGGCACTTCGACACTGCCGAGCGCGCTCAGCACCGCGGGGACCGGGATGCCCCCGGCTCACGGCCGCTCGCCCTCAGCCGAGCCGCGGCGGCCGCAGGGGCTCGGGGCGCCGCGGGGGAGCCGCATCGCAGCGCGCCCGCACCGCTCCGGCCCGGCCCCCGCCGCTCGGGGCCGGGCGCAGGGCGGGCGCTTCGCCGCGGGCCGGTCGGCGCGGAGCGGGCGGAGGCTCAGGCTCGCAGGGATGCGGCAGCCGGCGGCGGCGGGAGCATCCCCTGCCCGAGGGGCGCGGCGGGAGGGCTGCCCGGGGCGGACCGGGCTGCGGCGGCGCTCCCGGCTCGCCTCGCCTCCCAGCGGCGGAGCCCCGGCGGTAAGGCACGGCCGGCGGCAGCCGCGCCGCTCATGCACCCGGCCACCGCTCCCGCTACGCCGCGGTAGCGGCGCCTTCGGGCGGCCGCAGCGCTTCTCCCACGGGCACCGGGGGAGAGGGGAGAAACCGGCGAATCTGAAAAATCGGAAGGGTGGTAAGGGGAAAGAAAAAAAATTCAAAAAAACCCGAGAAGGAGCAGGGGCGGGGGCTCGGCGCCGCCTCCCCCGCGCTGCCGGCGGGGCGGCGGTGCCGGAGCGGGGCTGCGGCGGCGGCGGGAGCGGCGGCCCCGCGCGCGGCTCTCCCGGGGACGGCGGCGGCGGCGCGTCCCGGCCGCGCTTTGTGCTCCCCATTCAGCCGCGCGCCGGCCGCGCCGCCCCCGCCCGCCCCCATTGGCGCGGCCCCGCCGCCGCGCGCCGCCATTGGCCGCCGCCGCCGCCGCCCCGCCAATGCGCGCGCCCGGGGCGGGGCGCCTTAACCCCTTCGGCGCCGCCCGGCGACGCGTCCCGGAGCTCCCCGGGCGGCGCGGCACGGCGCAGGCGGGGCCGGCTCCCGGCGCTGCCTCCGGGCTCCCGAGTCGGGCCAGCTGCCGCCCGCTCGGCAGCATCAAGAGCATCAGTGCCCGAACTGGCGGACAGAGGAAAATCAAGCCCCAGAAAACCCTCTGACAAGAGCAGCACCTGTTACTGGACCCACCTCACCGCAGAAATTAAGGGTAAAAGACACACGCAGGTAGGTTTACCTTGTTTTTTCAACCATTTAAGCTAGAGCCCTCACCTTCACCCGACAGCGCTGTGACACCGTTTATAGCATATTCCCTAAACTGGGAGTGAGGCATGACGACACCACAGCAGTTCCCAGCAAGTTTCAATCTCCAGTCTCTTCCACAATGTCCTTTCACTCTTTCTGCAAATGCAAGTGAGCCAATTAATGATTTACAGTGTTTTGAAGGTAAGCATCATATGTACTAAGAATAATATTATTGCTTGATGTTCTGCATCATGTTTTATTAAAAACAAACTGTCAAATCAGATAACTGCTTGGCTTAAGTTGCTGAAACTGGTAATTGTCTAGATGTTTGATCAAACATTGAAAATCCCTGCTCACAAGCAGTCCTTAGCAGTAGTAGTGCTGAAGCTGTGGTTATCAAGGGACAGAGATAAGCAACGTTTGTAGAGAGGTAATATTGCTGGACACAGTTGGGGGAAAAAAGCCAAACCGGATAACCTTCCAAACAGAAGCCCTTCACGTGTCCTTTACACGTGCAAGGAACTCCACAAACTACAGCAATTTAGGCCTTTGTGCATTTCAGTGGTTTGTAAAACCATATGCTGAATTTTCAGATGCTCCACAGAGCATCTTTTACTTACCAGGAATTCACAGTTAAAAGATTTTCCCTGAAACAATACACACAACTATTAGAGTGGGGCTCACTTACATGGCACTTTCCTGACAGATGCTACATCCTGCAGCTGATCACAACTGAACTTACAGTTTGCTTCCCACGAGGAGACATTTTTATATATAAATACCACTGCCCTTCAGATGGAATTTATCATTTCTTGTGATATTATACAACACTGTCACTATCCATACACTACTTTTGTTCTACTTGAGTAGAACGACACTCAAGAATTGTGTGGTTGGTTACTCTGGCTGAACAGTGCCTGAACCCAAGGGATAAAGACAGTGAAACAATTCTTCAGTGAGCTGTAAACTGGGACAGGTCTCTTTGTTTTGTACACAAAGTCCCGTTTTGGAGTTCTTCTCTCAAAGCCAGCAGTAAAAAATCTCACTTTTTCACACTAAAAGCAAGTAAAAGGAGAAAGGTGATCCACAAAATTGGTGACCCTAAAATTAAGTCTGCTTCACAGAAAATTACTATGAAGGCATGTATAAGAACCAAGCACATTCAACATCCACATCTTGTTACATTTTGTTCTAGATATCAACAAAGCAATGCTCAGATAACAGACCAAGTAATTTTAAGGTTTTAATGTTTCACCCCTAGGACTAAATGAAGTCTTACTTATCTTTTGCATCATGAAAGCCTCTGGAAGCCTGAATCCTAGGCAGAACTCCAGTCACAGTAAGCTACAGCCTCTTCTCCAGGAAGTTTATATACAGAGGTACCAGGGAAATGGTAGTTTCAATTCTAAACTATCGTTCATGTTTCTTTTCACAATGTCATTTTGTATCACATACAGTTTTGCTTTTCTGTAATGTCATAAGAACTGATGCTTAATCAGTTTGAGGGTGTTTCAAAAAAAAAAAAAAATAACCAAAAAAACCAGCCAGAGGGGAAAAGTTTGTAACTTTAGAAACAGGTAGATAAATATGAGGTTTGAGTTTAAAGAGGGGTAAAGAAGCATTTGGAAGAGATTGTGCAGAAAATCTGTAACTTGTTAAAACAACAAGGGTGTTAAGAAGCTGAAAAGTGTCTCAGAAGCTAAGAGTAGCACCAACTAAATGGGTACCTCACACAATGAGGACATATAGGGCTATGACAAAGACGATATAAGATTCCACATGGATAGTAAAAATCTTTAATGCCCACTTCCAGCTGATGATGTTACTGGACGACATAGAACAGTAGTACAACAAAGGCAACAAGCAGGATATTTTAATATTAAGGATAGAGACCATAATACAGACAGGTTATCTACAGCTGCCCTTCTAACATGCCGTTTCTTCAAGCCCCAGCTCTCGCTTTGAATTCAGGAACCTCATGACAAATGGCAGCAAGATACAATGTTTATCTCACCCAAAAAGTTATGCAGGAAAGCAAAACTGCATATCCTGGATGGCCGTGAAGTAATTTAAAAATGCCTAGCACTTACTACAAGAAAAATCAGGCAATCATACTTAGGATAGGAGATAGATAGGAGTTGCCTTTTCCTTCACAACTTAGGCCAGCCGTTTTCTGAAGGATGAGTGTAAAATTGAGGAGCTTCTATATCTCAGTCCCAACATGGCTATGTACAAATTATGATCTTAATCAATGTAAGTGTGCTTTGCATAGAAGTCCATATAAAATGAGAATATTTACTTACTTTGTTCAGAGATCAACAAATATCCCAATACTGTGTAGAAAAACAGAGAAAACTTCCTTTTCCTTATCCTGAAAGGCTAATGATGCACCCTCCAGTCTAGCCCAGCCTTCACAAATTCTACCTGCCCCATCATAAAAGCTTTTTTAAAATTTAATTTAATTTAATTTAATTTTATTTTATTTTATTTTATTTTTTGTGGGTGGGATATTTGGGCAAAAATTAATTCAGTACCTTCAATCATATCTTAATAAAATTTTGGATTAAAATCGAACCATGTCTCTTTTTGAAAAAGTATTTATCTGGTTAAAATAATACCTAAATGGAAGTAAACATGTGGAAGATTTAGAAACTGCTTGCACAAAATCACTCAAATGATTTCACCTCCTCAAGAACCTTCAGGAAGGCATGAGGGAGTCAGCAGAGAGCTACTGTGGCAGATCTAAACTTCTTCAACATACAAGTTCACATAAATTCTGGTTTCACATGCAGTCTCATAATTTCTATACAAACATTTCTTTATTATTATTACAACAGGTGCAGTAGACAAACATTAGCATTCTTTATTTCCATTATTTACTTTAAATGGGGAATACCAACTAGATAGTGACCTCAGAACATCTGTGTCACATTTCATTCTTCAAGGTCTTCATGCACTCCAAGATTCATGGAAGCATTAAATGCAGAACGTTAGACTATCCAAAGCAGCCCTCTGAAACCAAGAGATAATCACACAGTCCAGCTTGGAGCCATGAAATACTCAAACTGAACAAGCTGCTGTTACAAATTCTCTTGCTCCACACCACCCCTCTCACAATAATCTGATGATTCAAAAGGAATAGAACCAAAAGTGAGAAAATGGTGAAAACACAAAACCACAGTGACTTTAAAAATAAACAAAAATCCCAGCCCAAAACAATCTGACTCATTACTGACTTTGGGGGTTTTTTAGGGATACACAAGAAGCCTAGCAAGACAAGGTGCTTATTGAATCACATTTATCAGTTTTTTTCACAGCAGCACCCATATTTTAGCCCAAATGTAGAAATAAAATATCCTGCATGCCCATGCTGTTTAGTCCAAGCAAAGCTGGGCTACAGATCTCCAAGTGCACATGTGCGATACAGGAGGATTGCATCATGAAATTCACCACAATGCATGTAATTCATGTGGTCATTCCAGGGATTTGACATAATCCTGACATTAAGAAAGAAAAAAAAAACAGAAAAAAAAAAAAAAAAAACCAGCCAAGGATTCCAGTTTTTGACACAGAACGTGAACAGAGCAGCTCATTTGTTAACTGTAGCAGAGATTTACCTGCTCACCTTTGGATAGCAGCAAAGCAGTGAACAGGACTGAAATATCTGTACTGAGTGGACTCCTGGAGGCTGCACAAAGCTCAGAGCACAACAGTAGGAGTTTTACATCTTTCTGTAGGAGCTTCACACCTTTCTGTCAGCAGTTTATTTCTTCAAAATCTGGCATGCTGAGGCCTCATCTGCAGTTATGCATCAGCAGGAACCTGGAGCACAGCAGCCTATGAATGCTGACACCTGTCCCTTGTCTGAACACACCTGTAAGCCCAGAGCAGGTTTCCACACAAGTCTGGCTTGACAATACCTTTTGAAGAATAACTCAGAATTTTCAGACTGCAGAGTTTGCTTCTGCTAAAGGGCTGTAACAGTATCAAATGTCTTAGTAACTAGTTATTAAGTAACAGTATCCAGTCTTACTATGTAAACTAACCAGCAATGACTGATTTCAATTTTACATCCATTTTCTCACTGATGCAAGACAGCTTTTTCCACTGTTCCAGTTTGCTAACAAAGTGCTTGGCTTACTTAATTTAAATTGCACCAAAAAGCTGGGTAAGGAAACTCATTTGATACTCTCAAACCAGCAACTTTCCCAGCAGAGGTTTATACACAGGAATGGACTAAAACAAAACACCTAATTCAGTGCATCCAGTTCCTTATAGTCTTGTAATAAACACCTGGAGGAAAATAGAACAAACTTCATGTCATCAGCACACTAGACTAAACATTGCAGCATCTCCATTAAGTGCTGCTGTTCTGTCTTAATAAACAAACAAAAAATTCCTCCCAAAACCAAACACCACCACCCTCGCCCCAAAGAACAACAACTACTACTGGATTCCAAAGGGAACAGGAAGAAAGTTTCATGTTTTGTCAATGCCCAAATATTCTTTGGGAAACACAGTAGGAGAGCTCTGTAACCTCCAGTACCTCTCCTCTTCCATCCCATCATTTTGTTGATGGTCATTAAGTAGAGACCAGTACTCATTATCTTTTCTTATCCAGTAAATGAAGAGGATGTATTTTACCCAAAGAAACCTTTAAATGGCAAACTGATTTCATAAAAGCCATCTATTGCCAGGCTGATTAGAGGGTCCTCCACTTCCTATTTACTCTCCACAACTGATGGTTTTTGTGGGCATGCTATGTGCAGAAAACAACAAGGTACAGGTCTTTACATTGCCATCAACTTAAAACTGATATTAAAGATACCTGAAATGCCTGTATCCCTTTATATGTATTTTCAGATTACCTCTGCAGAGTGAGACTCATCCACTGTCCTGCCCAAGAGGCTGAATGTTATTACACAGGAGCTACGATTCTGCAAGTTCTGGTGTTCAAACTAGAAAATGTCAGTACTGAGGTTTTTCATGTACAGTTGCTGCAAGTGGTTACAGTTCACAGAAGACTGTGCAGACTGTCTGTAGCAGGAGTCAAAAACACAGGAAAAAATGCAGATCACTGTTCACAGTTCAGCTGAATAAGCCTCTGCAAAAACTTCCACCATAGAATTTCCCAATAATATCCTCATGTAGTACCAGGTAATGTAAAATTTCTATATCCAAACTGCACAGAATAAATTGAATCTAAAGAGAGGCAGCTGTGGCACATCAAAGAGAAAAACCAAACCTCTGACAACAATAATCTGTTATGTGTTTATGGCCTAACTTGTAAAGCCATAAAAAGGGCTTTAGGATCTTGCACATCTGTAAAGGAAAATATTATTCTGGAAATTAGTGATCAAGATTATTAAGAGTTACGAATTTTTAATCCACATTTGCAATTGCAACTACTTCAAAGGCAGCCTTCAGAAACCACCTAAGAAGCTTTATTAATTATCTTACTACTGTAAGTCTTCTGACAAGTATGGAAGAGCGTTTGTTTAGGAGACAGGAAGCAGAATTTAAAAGCTACTTGATACTGAATGGAAGTTCCAGGCAGTTGGGTGGCTTGAATCAATCACCCCCAACTGTAGAAATGCTCAGTTCACATCACATGAAACTGAATCACACAGATATTCACACCGTTTTATTTTATATTCAGCAGCCCAGCACAGATCTCTCCTCTAGTCCTATATCAAGAACTGCCAATGCTTTAAGATGAGCCTTACACATTATTGTGACATTAACCTGCTGACAACCACAGAATCCTTATGCTTTTCAGACTTTTTACTGTTACCCTAGGGAACTACAATTGTTTCCACACACAGTTTTCAAAATGCAGAGAGGAAACACAAATAGCCAGTGATCATTCCTGTAAGGCACAAACAGAGCTCAGCACCTCTCCACAGCACCGCATTTCTGAGTTTTTAATTACACAGCAGTGCTAAGTCACAGCCATCATGCGTAGGACATGTGCTGATGCTGGCCATGACAACACCATTTTATCCCATCTCAGTCAACAAAAAATCACTGTACTTGTGCAATCTTATGACAAGCACATGCCTAGAATAATAGCACTCACTCTGCAGCTACCACTCAGTTCCTATTAGAGGATTATAACTTGTTATTTATGAGCATTAATGTCATCTAGACACAGTTTTTAAAGCTCTCTCAGGAAGTGTTAAAAATGCTAAAAACGTTGCCGTGGTAGCAGACATATTATATTTAGTAAATGAACTCTGAAGTATTCTGTTGCATTAGTTAAGCATTCCACTATATTTATAATATTCAATTTTGTTTTTGAAGGAAACCATCAGCATCCAGAGTACAGATAATAGCAGGAGAACAAAGAGCTCACACTCAATTGAGGATCCTTCAGGAAGTTGAGTGTTGACATAGCCAGTTAAGGTGTTGTTATGAGCACTTCTTTTGAATGTGAAAAGCAGAGCATTAGTAACAGTACAAAATTTCTTATTTCTTTTGTCTGAGCTCCAGAGTTACATATGCTAAAAGAACTTCTAAATTCAAAGATATTGTATACAAATGAATAAAATTGTATACAAATGAATAAAAATACAACTCTAACTCACATTTGTAAAGTATCTGCTTTTGTTTCTTAAACAGTAACAATACAACATATTTTGTTCAGAATTATTTTATTTGGATTATAGCAATTAGTATCACTGTTCAGTAGGCCAAATCCAGGCAGAGCACAGAATCAACTGCACAAGGCAACAACACGGACTAGTATTTTAGCATACAAACCATTTCACTGCATTATCAAGTTGAAATATCTTTCAACCATGCATAAAAAATCTATGCTTAAGTCTTTCAGAGCTCCAGGTAATACCAGATTCCTAAATATACAAAAAATACATTTAACTTATAATAATCTTAGTGAATCAGACTTATAAAATTACAATTTTATTCTTCACAACATAGAAAAAAATACAAAAATGACTGTATATAGTTTTCACCCAAGTTTCACTGACATATACATCAAAATATATGATTTGATGTATACTCATGAAAATTTTAAGCTGAAAGATAAGTTTTAAAATGACACTGCAGATTGGTCCACACAAATGCCAACCTTCATAATGAAAAGAAAAAAACCCTCTGATAAAAACATCACATTGTGAAAAAAATACAATTTACCTGCACTGTAACCTGCATTCTTACTGTAATTTACAAATATGAATGTTTCTACAATTCCAGTTGTAAACTACCCACTGGTGAAAACCTTGGTCTTTTGGAGGCTAGTGACTAACTCAGAGCTGGCATGGTAGAACAAAAAGTGCTGTCAACTGAACCAGTGCACACAACAGAGAGCACCAAAGCAGGGGGAGCCTGCTGGTTTGGAAAGGCTGATGGAGAACATGCAAGACAAGTAAACAGTCTGTGGGGAAAATAAACCCCTCTGCATTTGTGACACAGTACCAATCAAAGCTTCTATTACAGAGTTCACAGAAACCACTTGACAATTTCAGTGACAGATGAGGGGAAACCTCTTTTATGAGAAGAAACCTCACGTGTGTCAGCAAAATCAGTATTAGGAAACAACCCAAACAGTTTTAGGGCATCACACTATGGTTCTCTCTCAAGATCACCTTCCAGTGATTTCCATGGAAGATAAACTTGAGAAAGCACTGCAACATGAAGCACTGAATTTCTGTACATAGTAACTGTATGTTCAGACTTCAGAATATAATTTATAAATCAGCTTTGCTGGTAAGAATTCTTACTGTAAAAGCAGCTTCTTTTTCTTTTGAAAGGAAAAGTAACTCCATTTTCTTTTAAAATGCCATAGTTTATTTGCATTTTTGTCAGAAATTGATACTTTCAATTAAAGTAAATATTCCATATTGAAGCCTATTCAGCAAAGGTGTTGGTTGTAGAAGCTTTCTCCCTCCTGGCAGCTTGCTCTGCTTTTCCATGGTGCCAGTGCTATCTGTTGTAGATCTGTACTGTATCTTTCTCATCAACAGAGCCAGGAGTTTGTTTCACGCAGGAGTATTACTCAGCCATTTTTTATCTCCGAATTGGACCAACAAATTTGAAACCAAATCTTTTACTTGGGCACAGAAATCAAATTAAGAAAAGTTCAGGAGCTGAGCATTGACAATATCCAGTAACATAAGTACATCAGGAAATCAGATCTTTTAGATGACATCCTTCAGAAATATTGACATTAACTTCTTTAATAGCAAATACAACAAAAGGACATGTTTTGTTCAGAGGTGGAAGCTCACACGTTCAAACAATGAGTTCAGAATAATGTAACATTTCTCAGATCACTACAACAAAGCACATAACCTAATACAGAAAGGACTGTATTGTTGCATCTTTGAATCCAAAACCATTTTGAGGTTGTATATGGCCATAGTAATAGAATCACAGAATTGTTTGGGTTAATTGTTTGGGTTTGACTCTAAGATAGAGTCCAACCATTATCCTAACACTGCAAAATCCCAGTAAACCATGTCCTTAAGCACCACATCTTCAGGTCTTTTAAATACCTTCAAGGATGGTGACTCTATCACTTCCCTGGGCAGCTTGTTCCAAAGCTTGACAATCCCTTCCACAAAGAAATTTTTCCTAATATCCCATCAAGACCTTCCTTGCCACAACAAGAGGCAGTATCCTCTAGTCCTATTGCTTGTAACCTGGGAGAAAAGACCAACACCCAACTTGCTACAACCTCCTGTGTTTTTTAATTCAGTCAATAATTGGCTCCAAAATGTTGAAAATAGAAGCAAAGAATATTATTGTCCCTTACCCTTTCTCTGCTTATAATAATCCTGTTTGTGTTGAACAGGAAAGGCTCTATATAGTGAGAGTTAGGAAAATTCGGTCCTTTTCATGAAGCCAAAGAAAATTACTGAAAATTCCAAGTTGCATTTTTTTTAATATCACTCTGAGAAGTATAAATCTGAATAACTGTAAATCCAGTGCTTCCCAACTGCTAGAACAGAGAGCCTGTGTCCTCAGTACTTCCCAGCTGTGTTTAGGAAGAGCTGGGATGTGTCAAACATAACTGGGCCATGTCCAGGGGAGGTGCTGGCAGGCACAGCACAAGGCAGCATGGGAGTGGTCACACCTCATCTGTGCACTAAATCAGGTAACAAGAGATGCCAGAGAAGCCCACATGGTCTTGTCTAGTGACTCTGACTGGATGCAGACAGGACTATTTGGCCATCAATTCCTAACAGAGCAAAGCCATAACCTACATTTCCTTTTGTCTTTGCTTGGATATCCATTCATTTCCCTTCTGTTCCTTTCATTCCTGTCACTCCAGTCAGAAGTTTCTTCTAGACTTGGGGCACAGCTCACACAGCACTAGTGCTTTCTATCTCACCACAAGGCTCTCTCAGCTCTTTCATTTTCCTTTTACCTTCCCAAGGAAAGGTTAAGCCTGAGAACCCAGAGAAAAGCACCTAGGAGAATATAACTTCTTGTGGTCTTCCACTCTTTCCAAAGAACAGATGAGGGTGACTTGTCCAGTCTGCAAAGCAGCATGTAACATGTGAGAATCTGCTCTGCAAGGAGCAGATTATGACTTTGCAACACTTCAGACGTTGAGTGCCTGGAACTGCCTGCTTGGATGTGCCAGGGTGATGACCTCAGTCACTTGAGAAAAGTCAGGCTAAGGAACAAGGCCCCCAAACACAGTAGACCAAGTAGTCCTCAGCACTGAAAGATGAGTATCACAGACAATGACTAGAGATGATAATTTATAGTAAAAAAGGGAGAACTGCTCCTATTTCTGGGTGAACTATCTCCTTATATTGTTTAGATTCATTACTGATACCACTAAAGTATTACAGTTAGTATTAATTTTTTTTAATATGTAAAAAAGTATTCAGGGATGCAGTACTTTGCAGTTTTGATGTTTCAGATAAGAATTACAGCCTCTGAATTAATATTAGCGTTTGAGTGATCAGCTTAAACAAGATCTTCGGAGAGCACACTCTGGTCAGACACTGTACTGTTTAAATTCCTAAAAAAACACATTCCCCTCATTTTCCGTAATTGGTTTCTTATTCTTGTTTCCATCACCTTTTAAATACACAACCTACCTTTCTAAATTCAAATACTTTGCCCAGATTACATTCTCCACTGAAGTCTCTGACATTATCCTGAAGTATTCCAGAGCATACTGTTTGCTTTCACAGCAATACATACAGTTTCTGGCATGCAGTCAAGCACTTTAAAAAAGAGGTATCAGTAATATAATCCCATTTCAGGCATTTAGTGGGTACAACTTCATCACTCATACTGCAACCTTCAGGCATTTAGTAATAAATGAAAACCATTTAGCACATCATTTAAGGAAAAGGTTAACTGCCAAGCCATATAAAGTTTAAGTTTTCTGAAGCACTGCAAGCTGAAAATTATTTCAATGTTTGACATCCTGGAATTTCACTGAAATCAGATTTTTAGTTATTCTTGCTAAATTATTGGTCTTTTACCTCTGACTTATCTTGGTATACTCTTTACAAATGTGCTGGGTATTGAAAAACTGCAGCATTTTGATGTTTGAAAAGTTCTGAAAAAGAGTTGGAATTACTCCGACTTCTTATGCTCTTCAGTGTGGGAGAGTACCTTTCGCCTCTGATGCAGCATGTGGAAATAGAGCTGAGGGAAGACTGAGGAGAAAACAGACTCAAGTCAATAAAGTGTGAAGGGGGGCCTGCAAGATGCACAGTCACATGGTCAAAGTCCCCCAATCTCTATTAGAGGATGTGCTTATCCACTTTTGCTTAAGTTATCCATTGCCTTTTACATTCTAAAGAGATGAACTGATATTGTTCTTAGGCTTCAGGTACTATTAATTTTTCTGCTAGAGCAATCACATTTTTAATTAAATGCAAAATGCCTTATTTAACTCTAAATATGGAAGCAGATGACAAAAGTTGCCATAACTGCATGCACACAATACAGAGAAAACAGACTGCAGGGCAGAAAAAGCCCTTCAAGAGAAATTTCCAGATTTGTTTGATTTTTTTTTTTTTTTTAATTCTAGTGTCACTTTTTCAGACTCTAAGGCATTTTATACACATCGGTGCCTTTTTCATCTCTCTCTATCCAGAGCTTTTTCTCTTTTTATTTCTAAAACTATGGTACACAGTATGTTTGCAAAACAACAAAGGAGGGGGTGGAAAACATACATATACAAACAGGAAAAGCTGAAATTTCCATGAGAAACCTTTGTGAACCATGCAAAAATTAAACAAGACTAGATTGGTTACTTCTATGTTTGTTAATCCCACAATTGTTTGCTTTTCCAGGTACAGCTGTTAATACTAAGAAACCTAACAAACTCATACTTACTTGGAATGTAAGAGATCATGACCAGGATCAGGAATGTATAGTAGTCAAATGAAAAATTGTACTTGTTAGGTAAACTAATGGAATACAAGCCAGACTGCCTGACGAAGGGTAATGCAGCATATATTGTGAGTAATTCACCTGAGACTCCCATTGGATACAATACTATAAACAAAGTGTACCTGGAACAAAACACAGAAAGAATTAAAAGTTATGACAAACTCTGACAAAATATTTGTTAAATGATATTACATATATTCAAATTTTGAATTCTCTACTCAGTATTTATTTTCCTTAATCTTATTTGATTAGAACATGGCAATGTATGAACACTATTGCAAGGTAAGTACTCAAATCAGCAATCGTTTGGAAATATTTAAAGATTTTATCTGAGAATTTACAAATTATCTTTAAAACTATTCTCCACACATACACACTTTATTAATTTGAGTTCTGAACTCTTTGGTAGAAGTCATTTTACTACTTACAACAGGGCCAAATACAGTTGATATTAATCAATGAACTTAAATATTATTTCAAGGACAATCAGTGGATTCAAGAATTACTGCTAAATGTCAGTTTACTTACTGTCATCCCCTACTGTTAAATATCAGTTTCTGACAAACTATTATTTTGAAAATGGAACGGAGTTCAGACAAATGACTCTTTCAGCTTGCAATGCAATAGATTTTTGTAACACGAAAATCTGCTGGAAAGAAGCTAGGCAGTCATGTTCGCAAACGGGGCAATTACCTGAAGGCAGAATCTAATTTTTTGCACTGCAACTACTTTAAGAGATAAATATCCTTGTCAGATCAGTGCTTTAAGGCTGTAATTTTTATGATGCTACCGACCTGGCCCATTTGATGAGATAAGGGAGATGGTTTAACAAGCTAAACGTGTAAAAAGAGTAACGGATTATCTCGGTGATTGTCCAGGCCACTACAAACAAGAGGACGCTGTCTTCACTTTGTACCTGTGAGAATGGAAAAAAGGCTTTGTATGAGCTTTAGCATGACCAGTTACTCACCAGACCCAAGGAAACCTCTCAAAAATCCAACTACTGTGGGTTACTTTACTGCATCATTTTAGAGAACAGACTCCAAGAATGAGCTTAAAAGCAACATTAGTAACAACAGCAAAAAACCCTTCTTATCATGCTCTGTATTTTTCTAGTTGCTTAAGAATAGCTCTGCTTCATGACTGGGTAACTTTAGCTCTCATATTCTGTGCAAGGTAAACTGGTACAAGAAACCCCTGAAATTCTGAGTATAATTCTTAACTCTTCCCATTCCTATAGAGTACCAGCTTCTATTTCTGTCCTATAATTGTCTCCTAGTGCAGAAAGAATGGCCTAACACTTGATACTTGGTTTAGATTTAATATTCTGATACTAGTTCATGGTACTTCTGAGCAGAAGCACTGTTTTCCTTTCTCTGGTCAGAAACTAGGTCCTACTTTTGAGCAGCAGCAGAACAGCTAATACCAGATCTCAGGCTGGGAGAAGAACCATGCTCAGATTGTCTCACCTCAGGTAAGGTTGATGGACTTGATTCACTGTTCCTTGCTCCATTTTCTGCTTATTGTAACTAGCATGGTTCCTCTAATGTTACATTCAAGGCAATATCATGTTTCACTGCTTTATACCTCTTGGAGCTTTTATGTCACTCACACATGAGTGAAGCAGCTGTAACTCCTCCACAGTTTAACCCCGAGATCAGCTCAGCTGGTCTGAGCACGGTGCTCATAATGCCAGTGTTGTGGGTTTGATCCCTGGATGGGATCATTTAGGAGCTGGACTCAGTGATCCTTGTGGGTCCCTTTTAAGCTCAAAACATTCTGTAATAAACTGCCTTTATCTGTGATATTTATAAGGTCAATCCTCAAAAGCATGTACTTTAAAATGAAGAGTTATATTTATTAGATTATGGAGCATCATTATGAGGTTCAAGTTCCTGAAGGATCTCAAGTATATGTGGAGTCACATACCCACAGGACAAACTCTTGAGGGAGCAGGCATGATTTTAATTCAGCCTTCTCCCTCCCTCCCCTCTTCAACAGAATTCCCAGCTGTATGAGCACCTTGAGCCCAAATTCAAGGTGGATAGTGGGAACAAAAAGACCTCAACCACAGGGTTGAGCCCACATTTTCTCTTTTCCTCCAACTCTTGAATAAAGGGAAAAGGAGGTCAGAGATGTGGGTGGTGCACTCTATTCATCTTGGACAAAGTACAAACCAACAGGAAAAAAAGATCAAGTATATATATATATATATATATATATATATATATATATATATATATATGTGGACAGTCAGAAACTTCTTAATAGGAGGGGAATGACCATATACTTTTGGGTAAAAAAAAGAGAATTTTTTTCCCAAGGGAATTACCCAGAAAAAGCTTTGTTACAGACTGCAAAATCCAGAAAAAATTATACACAAATTTTGAGCTATCCTGGAATGCAGAGCTGCTGTTAATCTGTATTGTGCTGTAAATCTTATGTTCTGCAGCATGTAACATTTCAGGTCACTTTCACTGTATTTTGCAGCAAAAGCACCTTAGTCTTTTTTTCCACATTCTGATAATTTTTTTAATATATTAATCTCCCTTACATCATCATAAAAGAGCAAAATCCAAAAATTACTTGAAGATTTTCAGAGAAGAGACCAAATCTATTTTTACACATTGCTGCAGGATCCTAATCCTGTTTGAGGTCTGCTTTATAAGGAAGACTTAGTTCTCAACACAGAAAAGTGAACAACACTTCCCAGATGCTGCTGCTCCAAAGGAGGAATGTGCTTGACAAGCACTCCAGAGCTGCATCTTCTGGCCACATCGGGAGTAGCAGCTTAGTGATGAGTTCACCTAAACCTGTGAGTCCCAGGCTTCAACCGGTGCTCTAAATCCCACTTCTTTCCCTAGCTATGGAAATGGGTAAAGTCAAAACCCAAAAGTTTGCACCTTGAAGCAGCATCCAAGGATATGAGCAAGGACAAGAAACTGGGACGCTAACAGTGAATCATACACATGGAAGTAGAAAATTACAGCAGGTACAGTCCAGTTCTATCACATGACATCTCTAACACTGCCTTCAAGGTCTGGTCTCCCCCCTCTCCTTTGTATTAGAAGTTATTAAAACAGTTCACACCATTATGAAACACACAACCCTGTTAGGTCACTTAAAAGAATCACTGATTGTGCCTTCATAACTTGTGCCCCTATCTAAGGAAAAATAATTTATTGAGTCTTACTCTTTTAGCCACTGCTAATGCTGCATCATTCCTCCTCCAGGCTGAAGATAGGGCAAATACACAGCAGACCTTTAATAAACCACTAATTCAATTCTTCTTCCACTACTTTTTTCATGCCAGTCTTTCCAGGAAGTCTTAGACACAAGTCAAAACTTTATTTACACCTTATTTATTCAACTCTCTTAATAGCGGTCAATTAAACAACAGGCATAATTTTTTGTCATGCGTTTCAAGCCAACATATCATCAAGGAGGTTATATATATATATATGAATATATTTCTGAATGTATTTCAGCTTTTCTTAAATACTGTGAATAGCAGACAACGTTGGCTAAAATATAAAAGAAACCACTATCTTTTAAGATGCAAAGATGGGAGTTGACAAAATAAAGCCTGTGAGGTTTTTAATGTTCTCCTTAAGATTGGAAAGGGAAATTTCTCTACATTAAGAGTAACAGTTTGACAAATTTGCAGAAAATTTCAGCTAAACACATAATTAAGCAATCCAATGCAGAAGAGCAAAACCAGCAGTACTATGCAAGTGTAATGATGGAAAATATTGGAACAGCACGTCTCTCTCCAAAGAGCTGGTTCTCTGGTGCAGTAATTAAAAAATAAAACATAAAATTCAGGGATAAAAAAAAAGGAAACATTACAGTAGGCACAAAGGGCCTGACAGACTATTGTGTTGTATGGTATTGCTCTAATTTTACATGGATGTAAAGCAATGATGAGTCAGGTTTTTCAATTGTACTCAGCCATTCAGAGTTCTGACCCTTCCAGCATGGACTTTTTCCTACAACTTGGTCCTAAATATTGTAAGTTAAGATGTTCTTCTCTCTTTTAAGTAAGCATGCTTTACTACTGATTGAAGATATCAATTCCCAGCTGCAGAAACTAGAGTCCCAATTACAACTCTATGTGCTGTAAATGTTGTTTTCACAGCAACTCTTGCCTGTGTGCTCTAGAAAGTTCCTCTAAATATATATTACACTTATTTGCAATTCATCTGTAACTGAGCCCAATGGGATAAGCAATAACTGCCTGCTGACACCATTTTTTAATTACCCATCAAAACTGGGTGCAGAATTATCTATCAGAATGGAACTCCATGAAGGCCTGCCATGATGTCACCAGAAGATCTCATTGCTCACACAAATTTAAGAAGACATCTTTTGAGCTGAAGGGCACTTTCTGTTCTATGCCTACATCCTCCCAGCCCTTCACACAAAGCTGCTCATTCCCCTCCTTTGCAAGGGAAATAGTAAAATTCACTGAACTGGTTCCTTTCTGTTGTAATGGCCAGCAGTGATGACATGCCAGGCCCTCCTCCACAACACCAACAACTGCTCCTACAGGACAGGTGAGGAGAATCTCAGTGTGCAGTGCTTTAACATTTGCCATGCTTTAACACTTATTGTGAATAACTTCATATGGAGTTTAACAACACATCAGCACTGAAGTCCACAAAAAGCACAAACGTGTTAGTGGCAAGAAGCATGCTTCTAATCACATCACATTTCTAGAAGTGTATCCTGACAGAAGAAGGGATGCAATATAATTTCCTCTTTTAGCTGTATTATATACAAAAACAGTCTGGGAAAGCAAGATACTGAACAAGTCTCACTCAAAAAGTTAAAGAGGAAAACGGCATTTTATTTTACAAGAACCTCATCATGCAACTGCATCGCTTACAAGTTCCATAAAGCTGTGTGACAATTTAATCCTGGCCTTCACCATGGAGCTCAATTGTGCAGACATCCCTTTAGAGAAAGTAGAACACTTGTGACACTTGCAATACGTCTCCCCAGGTGACCCTGCAGGATCCCTGGTTGGGGCAAGGGGAGGGGTCAGAATACAGCCTCTTATTTGATTTATTTGCTCTAAGTCACAGGTCAGAAACTCATCACAGGGTTCCTCATCCAAGCCATTCGTATACCCACTTTCTAAGACACTAAAAAAGTAACACATAATACAGTCTCTTGCAAGATTTTAACCAGAAGAACACACAAGTGTGGGGAAAAAAATCTGCATGGAATATTGTTGGAAAAAATCCTTGTTAAAAGTCAAATAGCAAATATTTGGCTATACTCATTGTTCCCATTTTGTCGGTTTTCTCTGGTGAGAATGTGGGCATAAGCTTCAAAAAAACCTAACCCACAATCATATTACAAGTTTTTCTTTGATGTCTAACAGACAACACATGAAATAATTCTAATCCTTCCACTCTAACCTTTAATATTTGGGTTACTTCAAAACCAGGAGACAATTCATAAAAACACATTATCACTGTTTTTTATGAAGCACCAGATATCCCAATATCATATAGATAACAAGCACAACTCCAAGAGTATTTATTTTAAAGCATTTTATACATATATATATAAAATCTAACATCTTGAGATTATGGCTTTTTTTTTTTTTTGTTCAAAACCTAGTACTTTTTTCTGGTGAATTAACAGAGACCAGAGTACATTAATTTGCACCAACACGGAAGTCCATTAGAAAATAGGTTTTATGTTTATTGAGAAAAATAACATTCCTCCACTTTAAGTACCATGAAACTAAAGCTTCACATGAACAAGCATCACAATACCAGAAAGAATTGTTAATTGCTAGGAACTACAGTGACTTATGTTACTCTACATGTGCATGGATGCTCTCTGATAGCAGGTTTGGAGGAAGGAAGAGAAAGCAGCTTCCCTCAAGACTTTGTAATAAGACAAGTTTCTTAAGACATTCTCCATGTCAAGTCACAAATAATCTTATGCATAAAATGACTGTCACTTATTTCAGGCACCCATGCTGACACTGGTATTGAGACTAATTCTTTTCTTTAATGAGAAGAAAGCCAGTAAGATTGGTTGGCTAAAGTTACAGCAGAGATGCAGCATATCTGGGCTACTACAAGGATTCAGATGACACGAGTCAATCACCTGTACCAATTAAAGCATGTCTAGATTTTAAAACAGCTGTCAAGAATAATCTTCAAAAAACACGGCTTCCAAAAGAGATCTGCATCAAGTACAGCACTATTTGGTGTGGTGAGCAGTGAGAAAAAACATTCAGCCCCCCAAAATTACCTATGTTTGAATATAAGAAAATTGAATGAAGGACAGAGGAAAGATTATCCTGGAGAGGGACAATGGAGAGCACAGAGGCAGTGCTGTGCACAAACAATTGAGGGGGAGTTTCAGATGCCACAGGAAGTCAATTGCATATGCAGGAGGGCAACAAGATTTTGCTTTTAATTATGGCACTAGTGAAATGAACACTAGAAGGCTATACCAAATTCTGTGTTCTGTATTACACACTGGAAGCTGTTTAACTGTCAGTAAGGACTGCAGAATCTGTCCAGGAGGTAGATGTCTTACAGGGACAGAATCAAACCTTGCTCCATTTGACTGTCAACAAAAGATGACATCAGATCTATTTTTATTTCTTTTGATCT
Organism: Vidua macroura; assembly: GCF_024509145.1. Classification (NCBI taxonomy): domain Eukaryota; kingdom Metazoa; phylum Chordata; class Aves; order Passeriformes; family Viduidae; genus Vidua; species Vidua macroura. The sequence continues at coordinate 30,386,930 of NC_071577.1, forward strand.
ACAGAAATTCATATGAACTACATGTTGGGATACAAACAGAAGACATTTTAAGGACAATAAGACAGCAATAATGTCTTATTATTGCTTTTCAGCATGGATCAATAGTTTTTCTATCAGTTTGTAGACTGACTTACCTCTTTTACACTATGTGTTACTGCCCACGTCAGGAAAACCCTTGACATTACTTGGAAAGCAGTCAGAACAACAGAAGAGGGAACAATGCCTGGAAGATATTTTGCAATTAGTAAATATTCCTGACTACCAGGAGGTAGGGGTGGGGAAATAAAAGACAGCTAAACCAAAGTCCAGTTATTTGAAATTTCTGGAAGGAAAGCATTTTTTTTTTTTTTAATTTGAAAATATGAAGTCAGTCCTTCAGTGTGTTTATACTGCATAATGCAGTGCAATCCCCTGACAAGGCTTTCTGCATCAAAATGCAAACAAATGTAATTGATCTTGTTGCAATTACAGCACATTCCTCAATACACAGAACAGCTCAATCAGATAATTTCAATCAAACAGCTTCTGGGATACAATCTTTCAAATAAATCCTGTTTGATTAAAATATCCAAGATGCTCTTCATTACTGTGATTTAAAAAGTAAAGATAATAAATATGTTTTGCACTGTGTATCCCAAAAAAAAACCAGCCATCAAAAATTCTAAGTATTTTTCAGAAACACCAATCTAGCCCATATTTTGATAGAGAGAAAGTTTGTAGTATCTTCCTGGAAATGCAACTCAGAAAAAAATCCAAACCAGCCAACCAGCCAAAAAAACTAACCCCACAATAAACAAACCCCAGGGAACAGCTGATGCACTGGCAGGTACAGAAACAACTTGAAGATTTTCTCAAGGAGGCAGATATCACTGGTTCTTCCAGCAAGTTCTGAGGTGCCAACTGACCTGTCAGTAAAAGGACCCTACGCAGCCAGGTCTGCCAGAACAGGAATAGTTTTAGACTGCAAGATTACATACAATTTCTAAACTTTGCAGCCCAAAGTTTTATTTTCCTCAAACATCTAAATGATAAAGAGCAGGTGTAGCTCCTAAGATACAGTGAAAAGTGCTGGTAAAGCTAATGCAAACCACAAGCAACACAACAGCCTCTGAAAGATGTAGAGGCCAAAGAGAAAAATTAAATGGGAAGAAAGAGTAAGAAAAGTCAAAAGCAAGTTTCACTTGAATTATTTTGAATGATATGTTTTGGCTTCCTTGAGAGGAAAAAGGAAAATCCTACAGACATAATTCTCTTCAGTTTTATCACATTGTCTTGGTCTCTGGGCTACATGTTATCTCCTTTCCAGGTAGAGCTCTGCATTTTTAAAAACTTTACCATATGTCAAAAGTCCTGTTCTCCACCATGCTTCACAGAGACACTCCCCTATCAGTCTTTGTATTTTGAAGGACTTGCCTCACAGATGCTAACATTACAGATTCTACTGAAAAGATGTGGAGAGAAAAGTTATGCTGATACACACAGCCATCTGTCACACAAAAGCTCTTCTATTGACAGAGAATTACAGCTCTAGTTAGAGCAATTAGTTCAGCAGGGGCAAAGGAATCTGCAAATTTCCTGTTTCTCCTTGCATAGAAACTTTTGCTACAGTCAGTAGGACTGCAGCAGACAGCAGCAGTGCATCCAGCTGTGCAAAACCCCCACTTTATTTAGCTGACAAACACTTCCATTAACAGAAAAAAATCTAGTCCACAGCCAGTTATAAGAAAACCAAAACCAATCTTTTGCAAAAGAGCTTTGTTAGGGAAAGCAAAAAGGCAGAATAAAAACAGCATAAAACGTTGCCACTTTCCCCTAATGGCTCTCTCTAATATTAAATTGTGCTACTAAGGATAACATGGGCTAAATGGATCCACACCTCAAATCAACTTAGCCAGAATGATTAGTTTTACACAGAGGAAGGCTGCATAATCATCTTATTTGCTGTTCTGCATCAGCCTGGAAGGTGGAACACAGGATCTCTCCTGCTACTCACTGATTTGATGGACATAGACATCCAAGTGTGAGGAACTGATAAACCAATTGCATTTTTTACATTCTTAAATTTAGTACCAGTAAACACTGGTGTCTGCACACCAGTTTAGGTTAAGAAAATAGCAGAGCATTATGGATTTAGGATGGTAAAACCAGCATTTTATCTGCAAGTGTTCCAAGATTTAACTTTGCCTTATTGCCACTTGCTATGTAAGACCTTAAAAATGACACATTTTTCTATTAATTTTTGACAAGTTTTTTTTTTAAAGTATGGTTTATTCTGGTAAAAAATAGTAATTGATATTTAGTAAAATTAAATAGCATTGAAAGGACTGCCTTGGCAGCACAGGCAAATAGATGATACACACAGTTTACTCGGAGAAGCCTTTACATTAATTTGAGGTGCATATGATCATTCATTTCCTGGGGTGATCTGTGCAGTTTACGAACAGCCTTCTTAAGACATTTTTCGAGCAGCTGGATGATTCAGGAGGGTCAGAACTACTTCATCAACGACAGAACCAGACTGCCCTCTGCCGACACATTCCTAGCACCGGTTCTCCCAACACCTCACTTGGTTATTAAAACATCCCACAGAACTCACTATCAACCTACAATCCAATAACCTCTCCATTATGTGGCTGTCTGGACAATGATGAAAAACAGCAAGTTTGTAGTTGCAGCTTTAGGAACCTCAACACCATCTTACTCTTTAAGAGGCTAGTGAACATTCAGATAGGAGCTGAAGCACTGTTTTACTGTTTTGTGACTTCTCAAATTAGGGAGTAAAAAAACTGGAATGTATTTCAAACAAAAAATAGTAATTTATGCAAGAATTAAATTCAGCAATTCACAGACTGTAATATTTTTCTTGGTAATATATTGCTAAAAGTTCAGTCTTCTATAAAAATAGTAAGCAGAAAATTTGCAGGCTTACCAAGTGCACAGTGCAGAATCTAGAACAAAAAGAAAAATTCAAATCATTAACATTTCAAATTAAGCAATTCAGACACACATTTAGTTCTGTTACAAGCGCTTAAGATTCAGTATTTGCATTTCAATGATTAAGATTAATATTTAGCTCTGCTGCCCAAGCTAAATAGCAGACAGTAAAACTCCCTCTTGCTAAAAAGAAAACTCAGCTTTTGTGTGAGCTGTTAAGTAGAATTAAAGTAAATGTAAGAAATACAACACATTCATGCAAGTATTAGTAAGGCCAGGGAATAGGACTACACCCACCTCAAGCAAAGCTCCAGTTTGGAAGAATTTCAGGGGCTTTTCTATTGAATAGTAAAGGCTGTGGTAGCTGCCTTTAGCCAGATATGCCCGAACTAGACCAACTGCAATAACGAGCCACCTGAAAGAGACAAAAAAGGAGACATTAAGCAAAACATAAATAAAAAGAAACCTTTAATCCCTCTTTCGATACTCAAGAAAGCAACAGGCAGAACTGTCCTGAAATACGCTGACTCTGCAACAATGGAAATGTTAAATACTTGCATCTTCTACAAATTCATCCAAGTTAAACATGATGCATTTTTAAAAAGTGTTTTTCAGCATCGACATGGTACCAATATCTCTAATGTCTCCATTTATTTTTAAGTGAGCTCTGTTTAATTAGTTGTGGAATGTATTCATGGCAGATTGGCATCACATTTTGTTTAGTTCAAGCAGAAAACCCCTGACAGCTAGTCAGAGACCTATTACCAACTTAGAGCAGTATGACATAAACAAGATTCAGAAGGCATTGATTTTAACATTTCAGTTCAAAGTAAACCCCTAGACATTATGAGAGGTCATCCAGCTTAGTTGGTAGCATATATTATATGAGAAATTGTTATAGATAAATAACTTCAACAAAACTGAGCCTGCTAAAGCCTTGAAGGCAGCATGGCCATTCCCATCCCAGTTTTCCTTTTTAACTAATAAATACATCTGAGCCTGTGTAAGTAGTGCCCATATAACTGCGACTGTATGTGGACAATATGACCTGTTAACCCTGCTGATATTTCCTTCAGGTAACTTAAACAAACCTAAAAAATTTTCATCCCAGATGATGAAGCTTTCACTAACTATCACAGCTGTCCAGAGCTGGTGCTTGCCCACAGCATGAGAAATTCTTCAATCAAGTCTATGCCAAGCCACAAACACAAGATGAGTGGTCAACCCTGGTCAAACACTTTCCATTTGAAAATAGCATCTATAGTTAACTTTAGTTTCCAATTGCTTTTGGCAAACACGGGGAGAAGGGGTTGCTTGGTCAAGAACAATCCTTAACAGGGTCTCCCAAACTTTTCACTGACAGTCTCATCCTGGCTGTCTTACACTCAACTACTCTGAATGCCACCCAATTTTACCTCTACCTCCTCCCTGGTGTAAATCACCAAGTGTCTCTGCTAATTCATCTCAATGTGTAGACATGTAGCAAGCCCACTGACTACGCAATAGTTTTCATCCTTTGGAAAAAAGGTGTGTAGCTGTGGTTTTGTAACAGGGATGATGAAGAAATTCCCTTTATTTACATCATATTATAATCTTACAAGTATCACATTAGCTTGGATATTGCAAAGTATGTGCACATACAAATGTAATAATTGTTTGGAACACACAGTGAAGTTCACATTTTTCAACAATAAGTAACTCTGGCATCCAAGTTTGTGTTTGTAACAAAATCTGCTAGCAGAATTGAAAGAAAGCTAATTAATTTCTGCCTTAACTTCTGGAAGACATGCACCAAAGAACAGCAGGGGTAGTGGGGAAGATAAATGGGAAAAAGAAACAAGACCTCCCTTTTTTCAGTGACAAGTTATTTCAGTTAAAGCCATCTTGTGAAACCAAAGGATAAACATTTGCCAAGTAATTGATGTTTACAAAGAATAAATCAGATTCATTTTGTCTTTGGACTTCAGTGTAGAATAAACCAGTAAGCACTACAGTATTAGTGATTCCCCCTTGTAACACCAACTGTTTCTTCTTTAGAATAGGAAATCAGAGCAGACTGACACTGTAATCTTATCTGTCAAGTTTCTCTGTTTTTCCTGATCTTCCATGTTTGTTGAGAAACTGCTGAATTGAGCAATTTCTCCAGTTGCACAATATGCCAATTCTTGGCTGTGCCTGCAAACCATTCTCACCTGAACAGAGACTGGTAAATCACAGCTTCCAGAGGAGCTCCAGCCTTTTGCTCAGCTCCACCCTCGTACCAGATCACAGACTCCAACAAGACTGTACTTTCTATTCCATTTACTATCCTTCAAAAAGCATTTGATACAGATCAGAGCATGAATCCATACAAAATTAAAAGCTGAACCTAGTTTGTGCTGAAGCTTCTAGTATCTCTGTCCTGCTTCTATGATTCTTAAATAGTTGTTCACCCTCTAGGACTAGACAAAATAGAACAGGAGAAGGTGAAACCAAGGAATATCAGCTGAAAATGGAACTTGGCAAGAAGTTTAGAAGGGCAGCAAAAGGCACCACTGTCTCATGAAAGCTCATTTCTCTGACCTACACACTGAACTCCACCTGATAGCCCAGCTGGAATTACACTTCATTAAATTACTGCTACCCTGTCTGTAAACTCCAAACTGGATGATGACCATTCTTTGATCAATCCAGAAAAAGAAAAATGAATACTGCACACACCGAGTTTTTTACTTTCATTTGGTCAGACTTGATAGACAAGCTTTGTGCTCAGGTCCTTAGGTTAACTCCCTTGACTCTCTCACAGGTCATAAAAAGGCATTTTCTTATGCAAAGTTTACTGCGGTTCTGTAACATTTATGCAAGAGAATACAGCAGAGCTATGCAGTGAGTGCACCTGAAAGGGAGAAGTGTACTTTGACTCTCAACAACCACTCACTGAAGACGTGGACAATGAAACTCATAACCCAGAACACTCTTTGAGCAACACTGATTAATACAAACCCTTGCAAATTCAAAAGCTATTACATTACCATCGACCTTGTTGAGTGAAATCCTTTTAAAATTCATTGTTTATACCACCAGCAGCTACTTATACCCAGAAGTACTAGTCAGTTACAGCACTTGACTAAAAATAAGAAACATAATCACATTTTAAATCTGTTTATCTAACATTTACACTCAGCTCTCACAGCATGCCCTCTCTCCCCACCCAGCACTATTCAGTGATTTTGGTCAAGCACAGTTTTTAGGAAAAGTAATTTCTATGCTGCATCTCTGCCTCCAGAAATGAGCTCCCCATGCCAGGTCAAACATGACTACACAGCTTCACACTGTGATGGGAAAAGAGTCTGCCTGAACACAAACGAAGCAAGATGTAGAGCTTTCTGCAGCTTAATGCTTGGAACCATGGGCAATAAAACCTGAGCAAGTACAGCTGAGAACCAACTGCAGTACTGGTTATCCCCTGTTGTACCATGGTTGTCCTGTTTCTAAGAAAAAAAAAACCCACTCAAAACATGAACCAAATAGTAAGTGTATGCAGCTCCAGTCAGAGATCCACAGGTGCACAAGCCTTTAGTACAGTTTTGCTCTTGTAAAAACCATTGTATGATTTTTTTATGTAGGAATCCATACACCACGTGCACTACAGCATAAAACTAGAAATAAGATATATTATTTTTGGAGTAAGTTGTGTTTTCTTTAGCTAAGCCAAGATAAATGCAAAGTAAATACAGTAGCTATGCTACTTGATCTATTTTAAATAAAGTTAATAGGTAAGACAACTATGGTTTTAGAACATTTACTTTAGTACCTATTTACAGCACAACAATGTTGTGTGCTTCAGTTTATAAGCCTTTTGTAAACCAAACCAAACAAACCACTTCCAAAAAACCCAATGTGCTGTTAGAGCATCACTTCATCACCTGGGCACCTTGAATTTTTTATTTTTTTCTTTTCACAATTCTCTTTCCAAGGCAGTGGAGTTGGAGAAACTAAGTCTGAGCACTCTGACTGACATGGGGCCAGTAAATAATCAGTGCCACCAGCTGTGTATCAATCTTTAGACCTTTTCATCTGAACAACTGAGCTTCTGTCAACCAACTCCAGAAAAACTACCTTTTTAAAAGGCTTCACGATAATAAGAAACAAACTGAGCTTTTTTCCATGCTCAACCTGGTACATTGTGGAATTTCAGCAGTGTCCGGGGGAAGCGCCAACTCCCCAGCCATTTGAAGAGGAATTATCAGTGAGAGGCCTCGGTGACCTACCCCAAAAGAGAAGTGAGAGACAACACAGAGATATGACCATGATCACAGAACTCATATGGTAACTCCCCAAATTGCACAAATTATCTAATCACAACCATGGCCAGAAAAAGCAGCTCATGTTAAAGAACCATAAATCATATCCCACCCAAGAGTGGAATTTTCTAAGAGGTTTGGTGTAAATCAAGAAAATGGGTAACACTGGGATCAAGATTTATATGACAACAGAAAGCTAAAGAGAGGTTTATGCTATTTATTTCTGAGTTTCCAGCGCTCAATTTTTTTTTTAATTTGTTCTTCTGAAGCAATAGAAATTTCCCATGCTCAGGAGCTTGCATGCCACAACAAAAAGTTCGTGACCACAAAGAAAACTTTCCATTTATACCACAGCTTCTCTCTCAGGTTTTTTATATCTTTTATAAACACAAGTGAATTGCATATGAGCAGCAAAATAAGCAGGGAAATGCTTTTATTTCTTAGAAGAGTTCAGAGGTGAACTTGTTAACATTGTGCAGGGACACCACAACACAACTGCAAAGCTCTCCTGACTGCCTGCAATGCGTTGTATTACTCATTTAATTATTTCTGAAACAACAGATTACTTAAATCAAACTGGTGGGTAATTATCCTTGCCCTCTGAGTGAAATACTCTGCAAATATCCTATGGAGCCATGAAGCAGCTCAGTAACATTTCATAGTAACACAACTGTTGGGTAATGGGTGTACCAAGCACCTCACAAGAACTGAGCTCTCCCAGCTCCCCTACCTCTGATCCACACAAGTGTAAATATCTTGTAAGCTGAAATAGCATCAGCTGCCATCAGCAAAGACAAGAATCTTCATGCCTTATTGAAGTGAGTTGTATCTATATTAATTCTACAATAACCTTCCCCCCCAAACATGACACTACTCTGTTTGCTCAACTCCTCACCTGCCATGGTTTATCTAGCAGAAAATATGCTCATTTGGGATCCATTTTAAAGGCTCTTTTCTTCTCCCACCCAAATATCCCCAATCTTTCAAAAGATGGTTTTATTTTTATCTGGATGCTAATGAGATACGACAGCCACAATTGATTAAAAAAAAAAATAATAAAAATGTCTCCTTTCTCTTGAGAATCCCCAGTTGTCACTATTTTTAGTTTTGCACCTAAGAACACACCCGAGCAAGCACCAATTGGCCCCAGTCTGCATTCTGCCACGCAGGGCAAGGGCAGAGCACCAAGCTGGTCCAGCACCTCACCTATCCCAAAAGCAGCTTCCAACCTCAAATTACAGAACAGCTAAAGGGTTTATAGAGAAATCTTCCAGGGCTCAAGATCTTTGCCTTGAACTACTGCTGTGGACAAATTCCCTGTATTTAGGGTCACCTCTCTAGTGAAATCTGCTGGAATCTACACCACAGACATGGTGATGCAAGTAACCTACAGCCACCTGGATGTGAGAACCGCTGCAGCGCAAATTAACGTGTCACTGCTAAAGCACGGCAGCTCCCAGCGAACGTGCACTCGTGCTGCTGTGCAGAGCCCGTTCTGGAAGGGGCACGGCAGACAGGCCGGGCAGTGCTGAGGGGTCACCCGGGCCAGGAGCTCCGAGGCCTGGCACAGGCTGGGCAGGAGCCGCCAGGGACAGGCTCGGGGGACCCCCGGGCACCCAGCCTGGATTGCGGCCACAGTGCACGGTGAGAGCCGGGACAGCGGGAAAGCAGCTGAGCATGGACGCGCAGGAACCCCTCTCCAGCATGAGGAGCAGCGAGCGAGGGCTCGGCCGAGCGCTTTAGCGTTATCCAAAGTGCGAGAGAGGCAGGGCCACCGACAGCACGGGGGGCACGGGGCACAGCCCCGCATCCGGACCCGGACCCGGGCGGTGCAGCCGCATGGGCTCGGGACAGACGAGAGCGCGGGCACGGCGGCGGGAGAGGCCGCTCGCTGCTCTCGGCCCGGCCCCGCTCCCTGCAACGCGGGGCAGCCGCCCGGCCCTGCCCTCGCTGCCCCGCCGGACCCACCCGCGGCCGCAGCCCGGCCGAGCGCAGCCCCGCGCCCCGGCGGCGGCCCCGGCCGGGGAGCCCCGCGAGCGGCCCCGCCCGGTCCTTACCCCGCCGTCATCACCACGTTGTAGATAACGAGGTAGCCCGTGGCCAGCGCGCCCGGGCCCTTCCTGCGCCGCGGCTGCTGTCCGCCGTAGCCGTTGTCCGCCCGGCTCCCGCCGCTCCCGGCCGCCGCCATCTCGCGGCTCCCGCGCCCCGCCCGCTGCCGGCGCTCGGCGGGCGCGGGGCGGGACTTCCCGCGGGCCGGGCGGGGACGGCTCCGCGCAGCCGCGGCACCGCCCGCGCCCCTCGGCCCGCTGCGGCCCGAGGGCTCGGCCCGCCCGCGGCGGCGGTCCCGGGGTCGGGGGCGTCGCGGCTGGGCATCAGCGACCTGATCGCTCGCCTCTTAGGGCTCGTTCAAAACGCCCCTCTGCAGGGAGAAATCTCCCTCTGCAGGGAGCACTAGGTGTGCCGTGTCCTTAGAGACGTTAACAGCGTTAGTTGGTACGCTATTAGCGTCTCTACGCTATATTTATGGAATATCTCGTAGGTTTTCATCACTTTTATAATGTAGTTCAGAGGAGAGAAGACTGAGGGGCCGTCTCCATTAATGCACATAAATATCTTAAAGGCGGGTGTCAAGAGGATGGTGCCAGACTTTTCGGTGGCTTGTCCCAGCCACAGGACAGGGGGCAATGTCCATAAACTAACACAAGAAGTTTCACCTCAACGTCAGGAAGAGCTTCTTTACACTGAGGTGGCAGAGCACTGAACAGGCTGCCCAGCGAAGTCCTGGAGTCTCCCTCTCTGGACACATTTCAAACCCACCTAGACACGTTCCTGTGTCACCTGCTCAGGTGACCCTGCCTTGACAGGGGGTTGGACTGGATGATCTCCAGAGTTTCTTCCCACCCTAACAGTTCTGTGATGCTGCATGAATGAGAAGTTGTAACTCATTTCCTGCCGAAGCTCCCTACAAGAGCAAAAGCCTGGAAAGCATTACTTTCCCAGCAACAAACATTCTCGTCAGGGCAGACAGAACTGCCTTTCTAAACAGCCACAACAGAAGAACTTTTATTTTTTCTCCACTACAGAAATTGTAAACACGTCGTGGAGTTACTTCTCCACTCCAGTAAACATCTCTCGGTTTATTTCCCATGCATGTCGTGGTGCAGTCCCTTTATGAGCAGAATAACAGCATAAGCCTCACTCCCCATCTCATAAAATTCTGCTTCCATGTGAGTATCTTCGTGGCTTAGAAATTCATTTGCATGTCTCTTGCAGACAATAGGGCTCAAAAGGCAAAGATGATTTATGAGAATTCCATTTCTAAACAGCTATGTTTTAGTGAAATATTTCAATAAACGTACGAAGAAATTTTAGATAAACAAATAATTCATTATTCATGTATGCAAGTAAAAAAAAAGGTCTCTGTTTGCAAAGTCTGCCAGTCGCTGCAGAGGACAGGGGTGTGCAATCCAGTGTTATTTTCCTTGCAGCAAAGGGAGGCAGGGACCCAGTGACTGCATGCCATGCATGCAATTAGCAAAGGTCTCCTCATCAACAAGAAATGTGCACAGGGTGCTTGGGAGGTTGGACAGGATGGTCATTAAGTAAATTAAGTTTCTGCAAATCCAGAAACCCAACTAGTGAAAAACAGCAGCCAGCCCCTTCTCTTGAGAAGACTGAATGTAATACAAAAGAAATACAATAAGTAAGTGGTCCACCTCGGGCAGTACCAGTGTCTTGCATAACCTCTGCCATTGGGGTTTCAGCCCTGTGACACCACAAGAGTGGATTTCTGCAAACATTATACAAGCAAGTCAAGGTTTATAGAAAGAGGTAATGCCTTTTATTAAACCACAGCTGGCAAAATGAGACAGTGTTTCAAGTACATAAAATTTCTTTCTTCAGTGGAAATAGAATTCTATTCTTCAAACAAAGCAAAAAAAATCAAGGTCAAATACAGCTTGCAGTCAATTGCTCAGAGCTGAATCAGATGCATGTCACATAATTTTGGAAGTAGAGGTCATTGTTTCCTGCAGATTATAATGGATGTTAATAGGAAGCTAGAGGGAGATGGTAAACTCCTTGGAATATCCTTGGGGCAAAAGAAAAATAGGCAGTTTGTAGCCTGGGGAACACAAAAGGGAAGGAGGAGAGGGAAGGGAAGATCTGTGCAAGAGCAGCAATTCTGAGTCAGTGGGCTTTGATACAGTCCTTGCTGTGCCCGCAGAGCAGCCCAGCAGAGCCAGACCTTTTCCTGCTTCAGGCATGTGCCCACCTGCAGCAAGAAACCAGCAGTCACTGAACACAGCCAGGTACATTCACAAGACAGTGGGGCACACCTTGCAAAGATGGCTGTTCAAAGGGCTGAGGATTTGCTCAAGAAGCACGTCCTACAAGCAGGGTGTTTGCACAATGTTTGCTTTAAGGAGAGTCTGTGTGGTCCTGCATAGCCTGTGGTGATGTGGGCTGCATGTTAGCAGAAGTCTGAATAAAGGCAGCGCAAGCAGATTTGTCCTTATCTCTGTCTTTACAGTTTCTAGAAACATTGGTGTAAGTCCATATCTCCATTGAGACATCCCTGATTTTTTTCTCTCCTCCTCCCACAGTCTTTCAGAACTCTATGTTTCCCTGCCATATGGGAATTCCCAATGGTGAAACAAACCCAGAGCCGCCCTGGTGCCCCATGCACGTTCCCACTGAGGCCTGTGGTGACGCTGGAGATGTGGCAGAGCACGAGGCCACGAGTGCCAGCCCCAGACTGTAGCTGGTGGTGCTGGGGCAGAGCAGCCTCTGCACAGCACCAGCCAGGCAGGAGAAGGGCAGCAGCACCACAGACATCAGGGAGGCTCCACTGTTGCCACCTCAGGGGTTTATGTGGCCAGCAGCTCTCAGGGGCAGGAGGAGAGGCTTGGCCAAGGTGAACGCGGTGACGCTGCAATAGAGCATACGAGGAGTGTGCTTTGTGGTAGTATTTATTTAGGAACCGTGAGTAACTACAGCTGTAGCGGTCTCATCTTTGCAATTCTGATGGTTTAACAAACAGGGAGAACATTAGCATATTTTTATTAAGGTACAAAATACACCCCGTTGTTGCCTAAAACATTAAAAAAAAAAAAAAGTGAGGAAAGCTCTGTATGCTCTAAATCAGATTCAAAACCTTTCTGTATAAGGAATTGTGGCAATACTGTGTTTAGTATAACAAGAGGTTTTTATCAATCAAAAAGAAAAGACATGCTGGCAATCTGAACTTAGCAACAAAGAGTAAAGCAGTTACAAACCGTTGTGTCACCCACATTAGCTGAGCTTTGAATGTAGAAGAGCAAATCATATGAAACACATACACAACTAGGTAATATCAAACAACCTAAGGTTGTTAATAATGTACACACCTGTATTAAAGTACATTGACTACTTAATGGTGAGGATTTAAGGTAATGTCTTTTTTTAAAAGAGGTAACTTTTGAAATGCAAATGGTTGCACTTTACACACAAAAAGTGGAAAAGAAAAAGAATCACTTTTGGAATGATACATAGATATAAGACACACTGGTTTTGGATTATGCATAATCACCTTGCAGCCTCTGATATTACCTCTGAACAACAACAACAAAAAAAATTAAAAAGTGCCAATACCGTGAGAGGAAAGCAAAGTTACTAAGTCCGAGTGTGTTAACCATTTCTGAGAAAAAAATGGGGTTTGGATTTTTTTGTTCTGTTTTTCTGCGTTTTTAAAAAACGCAACAGCCTTACTGGTGCAGGTTCAAGACAAAAACAAGACAGTCAAGCTCATAAGGTAGAAACAGGTCCTATATAGGTTAAGATTCTTTGGAAATTGCTAAGAAGAGAGGAGTTTGTAATCCAGGCTACTATCTTTTTGGCTACTCAAAAAATCTGTGGGAGTTTCCAGCTTATCATCAGTTGAAATCTGTTTTGCAATTGCCAAATAAATGCAAGTAAAATTTTAACTAACCTGGGATTCCATTCATAGACATGCACAGAGAAATCACTGATTGTGCAATAACCTGTTTTTTCACAGCAGCATATATATGAATCATAAGTCTTTATTAGACTGACCAGAAACACAGAAAATATTCTCAGTCTTTGTTTTCAGTCTGTTTCTTAAGTAGGCAGCTGCAACTGCACTTAAGTGACAGGCTCCATAAGGGAAAGATGACAAAGTGGGATCAGCTGGCTAAAAGCAAGATCAGGAGTATCTCAGGAAACCACCTGGATGTTTAATGCTTGCCAGAAATACAAGGGCACTAACAGCTCACTGTCAGAGGCAGTGAAAATGTTTGAAGTTTGGTCTGTGAGATTCTGCTTAAAGCAAACAAGAAATGAACCATGCCAACATACAAATCCCAATGCTGGCTGTGTCAAACCTTCCCTTACAGAAGATACAGCTCAGCCTATTCCTCAGGACTGGAGAGATTCACTGCATGTCTGGCCAACAATTCCTTTAAAGTCGATCTTGGGGAGCCAACTTAGCTGCGGTTTTGGCTGAGAAAAGTGATGGTAAAGAGCCATGAGCTCAGTAAATATACTATTTTTCTTTAAGATGTTCAGAATATAAGTTAGTTTCCATACATTTGATTTTAAAAGTAGTCTGGGCAACTTAGTTGATGGCTTGCTTAAAGTCAATTCAATCATGCTAGCAACTTAAAAAGCCTGCTGGTTTGAAGTAATGCCCATACATAAAGCTGACAGGTATCAACTGATCATGCTGAAATAACAACCCCCCAAAGACCTACATTTCACACAAGGTGCTTTTGATAACTTGGTTTTCTGAGCCTTATAAAGAGAGTCTTTAAATATTTTTTTTTTAGCCTTGTTTCATTCTTCCTCCTCTTCATCTTCTTCTCCCTCTCCCTCTCCTTCTTTTGCCATTGTTTCCACAAGGAGCTCTGCGGTGCACGTGGCTTCCCCAAGGCTGTTGACAGCTTTGCAGGTGTATTTGGCATCATCGTCCCCACATACTTCAGAAATAGTCAAAGAACAGTTCCCTTCCTCGTCATAATCTATCTGGAAGTGACGGGACTCCTTGACAGGCTGATCATCCTTGAACCACATCACCTCAGGGTCGGGATAGCCTGCAAGAGGGGAGAGAGAACAGTGACTGCAAGAAACAAGCATTAACTCAGCACTAATTACCTTGTGCTCTTATTCCTGTGTATGGATGTGCCAATGTGTTGATTGACAAATATTTCATTGACTTCTATGGAAAATAAAAGTAGATGATGTGGGGCTTTTTTACTTCACATTTATCTGTAACTATTTTTTATGAATAGCAAAAACTGCACGTGAGCACTGCGGTAGTGGCTGGATTCCTCCTTCCAGTCCCTTAGCAGTGCCTGCAGAGAGCTTTTCGTGTGCTGTAGCCATCAGCCAGCGGGGAACTCCTGACAGTGCATCCGAGGCTCATGTTACATTGCAGCTTCTCCGGAGACAACAGTTCCCAACACCGAGATTTTCAAGGGTAAACTGTTTTGGGCTTACAATTTAATACCTTTCTCAGGTTGCTTTGCTGTGGTTATTCTGAATCTTCCTCCTAATCTGCTCCTTAAAAGTCAGCCTTTCCTGTACATTTCACTCCCCTTTTCTGTATTTGTTAGGGTAAGTGAGGAAGTCTAAGAAAAGCATTTTTATTGTACATCTCAACAGGCGTTTCAGAGCTTTTTGTGAAGCAAAGGACTCTGCTAAGCCTCAGAGCAGCGCTGTACAATGCCTGCTGCAGAACAATCCCTTATACAGTACTCTTGGCTGCTGTAACGAATTGAAGGTTTGTGGTCTCAGCCAAATTCTGGACTGGGAGGGGAGGATAACTCCCCACTGATCAGAAATAAAGTGCAGGAATCCCTAATACACAGTGAACATTACAGCAATACACTGCAAAGTTTGGAACATCAGCCATGCTACATCCATCTGTTTTATTCCGTGCAGTACTTGTGCATGTACCCCCCATGCTGAGCATCCATCAGCAATAATAATCCATCCTCACATCTCCACTGTGAGATAGGAAATCCAGGCAGGGAAAGATTGGGAGCATAGAAACAAGCAGAAGGTTGATCAGGCAGTCTTTAATTTCCTCATTTTAAGGTTATAAATTTACTTGTATACATGCAGGATGGTACTGACCCTACCCATTTTGTTTTCACAGTTCTTCTTTCTGAATTTCTAGTTTCCATTCACAGCTGAGATACACAAGGTTCAATCTCATTGCAGGAGAAGTGCCAGTGGTCTTGGCCTTTAGACTCGTGGGCTGACCATGCCCACGCTCCTTACATGTCTTCTCATAAACTTGTATTTTGCATATCCCAGTCTGAGGTTTCTTTCCTGAACTCATGAGTTAAAAAACCCCAAACAACAGAACAGTATTTTCTAGATGTGATTTATGTGACCAGCACAAGAATATTATCTTTACTTCTCATGCATATACAGTTAGGGACTTGTTTGCCTTTAATAAAATGTATGGCTTAAAGTTATCTTGAGGTGACATGAAACTGGTCTGTCATTTCAGACAACTGACCTCCCACGAATTCTTGGTGTCTGGCTGGCACTCTCTAAGAGTATACTATTGGAATTTATGTTTCTACTTTGCATCTTGCTCTTACTGTTCCCTCAAAAATCAAATGACAGTTCCCACTTGCTATTCTAAATTAGTGATTCACACGTGGACTCCTGGAGACTTCTGTTCTATGGCAAGTACAGAACAAGCTCCAAATAATTTCTGTTATTGCAACACATTTGTGCTGTGACATGCAGATATTGGTAAAGCAAAATGGCACCAACTTGACAATAATACTTAAAAAAATTGAGAAATAAAAATAAAAATTTAAATAAAAATTGAGAAAGTAAAACAATTACCCAGTGCAGAAAGTTGATGAGGAAGGAAAGAAAGAAACAGACACACTTATTCAAAGTACCTTCAATTTTGCAGTCAAATCTAGCAGCACTTCCTTCCACAACTTCCATGTCAAGGATTTTTTTAGTAAAATATGGCTTTACGTGGGGCTTTTCTTCAGCCACTTCTTCAAGGAAAGCATCTGGAGGAGAGCAAAGAGGTAGTGAACAATTTTACAGGGCATGTTCTCAAAAGATGTATTTTAGTTTTTAATTACCAGATGGTAATGAAAGCACCTTTTATTTCACTTAATTCTGTCAGACTAATGGGACAGTGAGGACACTGGCTGCTTAGCTTAGTGCCAGTCTTTTGCAGCTGGAAAAGGATTCAGGCCATAAATAGAAAGAAATGGATGTGCAAGGCCACCATGCTACAAATCCTCAGTATTTTTCCCTTGAACTTGTTTCTAATCAAACGAGGGATAAATGAGTTCCACTTGTATCAGGCCCACAGTCTATGTGGATTTGTCAAAATGGCTTGATTTTCAGCAGTGTCAAACATTTCCACCTCTGTTACACACCACTAATTCACATTTCATCTGGGGACCTACGGGAGTAATGCAGACATTTCCTTAAATGCCCTGTCTGAGGAGCATGTTTAATGCAGGGTGTGTGCCATGGTTACAGCAAGTGTTAATACTTTATTGCTTGCTTGCTTGCATAAGAAGGCAATACATCACTGTCATCTTTGTATAAACATGGATTCCCAAACTCAGAGAAAGTGCAGCTGACAAATCTGCCTTAATTCTTTGGCTTTAAAAAGAAAAGAGTTTACTGTGCTTATACTGTGACATTTTGAGAAGCAGAACAATATAAGAACAGTGAATTTTTGACAGATTTCTTTAAAAAATTGGAAGATAAAAACAGAGAGAGAGAGAGCGCAGTAATATCCAACTTGATTAGTCTTTAGCAATTTGCTAAAAGTTTTAGTAGGATTGATTCAGAGACAGGTGAAAATATGGGACAGAAAAAATCCTTACCTTCATTCTCTGCTTTGTCTGCATTTATAGGGCTTGTAGGTGAGCTCCCAGAGGCCTTCCTCCCACTCATACCAGAAATCATTGCCATGGATGACAGCCTTCCTATTGCTCGGACAGCATGGCCTGTTTTCTAAGACATAACAGAAAAGGCTTCTGATCAATCCAATCCAACAGGCATGTGATTTTCTGCAACAATCGTGCTTCAGACAAATTATCTGGGATCTCTGCAAACCTCACTGGAATTGGTGGACAAACTGCTTATATATAGCTCGGTTGTTCGAGGAGAGACAGAGCAGGCTGGACTGAATTACCAAATTTAGTTGCAGATATAAACTTCCCCTGATGAACTCATACCTAAATGAATGTCTCTGTTAGCTGTGGATAAAAAGCACTGTGCGAGAGGAGGGCCAGCAGAGAAGCCCTGTCCTGTGTAACTGGAACTGAACTCTGGTGGGGAACGCCTTTCTCCACAGCCTTCTGGGCTGGGCTGAATTTCATCCAACATGGATAACGAGCTGATATGCAATGAATGAGAAAGCACCATCTGCATGATGGGAGCAGACCTCTGACAGGACCCAGGAACAACCACCAGGCTACTAAAATATGCTTAAACTATGAAGGCTGTAGTACAGACACTTGTATTGCATGAGCTTTCAAGAAACAAGTAGAATGTAAGAGGGAATATAAGGTAGACCGACACAAATTAGTATTTTGTAGGCTACTCAAAAGGACCCAGGATTTCACACAGGAACTCCTGTAGCTATCAGCGTGGCACAGATGGACCTGCTACTCCAGTTTCAGCATTAGGAAAAAAGAAGATAGGGAGACTGAATATGTTACAGAAAACCACTCTGACTGAATGAATGGGAAGCTGGGGAAGTTCCAACAAGACAGAACTCTTGGCTTAGTGGAATGAAACTGTCACAAATTTAGGTACCTTTAGGGAGGCCAGGCAGGTAAGTTTTACATGAACTGTTCAGGTTTGTTAAGAATTACACAATCCTCCAGTTCTCAGTGGCATGGAGAGGGAAGGGAAGAGAAAGAAGCGTACCCCCAGAAGAGTAGAAAAAACTATACGTGAGCTCATGCCTTTCAGTAGCCTGAAACTGGACCATCCTGTGTAATCCATGTGTAGCTGTGCACCCTCCTACTGCCCAGCTGCAGGAACCAGACCTGCTGTCTTGCATTCCCACCCTGGCCATGCCGAAGCTTTCACCAGCAGCAGAAACCCCCTGATGTGATGTGTTCCCCAGAATCATAAACATTAAAAATAAAGAGACTCATTAGGATATCCAGCCCAATTCCACATCCTCTTCATTACCTGCCATTTTCTTCTGGCCATATATTTCTTCATCCTATCTTTGGAAAGTTTTTTGGCTTCCATGTTTTTGGTGTCTTTTTGCAGCCAGGGATGCTGAAGACATTGAGTACAATTTAAGCGACTCCTGTTTTTGTACAAAAAGACCAGTCAGTGTTGCCAATAACAAGAGAGGAACCTACCTGCTGTAACATTATTTTGTGCTCTCTTTGCTGGGAGCTGATTTTTGTTTCCTAAATTTAGTAACAAAGATCATATGGTTTTGCTTTCCCAGCCATTCTAACTTCTTAAACTCAATTTCACAATTTCTGTAGATCTTTCTCAGAGAAAACTGTGCAATTTTAAGTGTTAATAAAACATTATAAAACAAAGCAGGAAAAGCTGTATGCTTTAGGCAAGGAACACATACAGCAGAGCCACAATGGCAGTGATTCAGCTGCTTCATGCTGGCAGAACCCTATCCCAGATCTCCTTTCCTTCACTTACAGAGATTTCCCCATCCCACCACTTAATAGCCTCCTGAACATCTAACAGAACAGAAATGTGCAAATCTCTCGCCACACCTATTCTTCACTTTGCTCAGGGTGCTCATGTAAATAAGCCTCTGTTCTCCATCCATCCACTTGCAAGCGCATTGGAAGAAGAATGTTTCCTTTCCTTGGTTTGTTCAGGCACTTCTGCAAACAGCGTTTCCAACTCTGATTTTTTTTTTTCCTTGCCCAATTTCTACATTTATAGGGAAGCTGCCTACTCAGAGGTAACACACTTAAAAGCGACACAAGGCAGAACTGCAGCCCATTCAGAGCAGGACAGAATGTGTCATGCAGGAATGTGTGTCAGCAAGAGTGGGGATCAGAGGGGCCACACAAAAGCCCCGGGTGCACCTCGCCCGAGGTGGGGGGAAGAGCACAAAGAGCCGGCGATTGAAGCAAAAGCTCCATTGAGCCCCTGCACCCTGGGAGTGAAATGAAGAGCTGCACACGCAGAGCCGGGCGGGCACGCGCAGCTCCTTATAAAGTATGGCCAGAGGTGCTGCGGCCATGGGGAGATCCACGGGGGGAAACACGAATAGCAACTCCAGCTAAATGCAAACACAGAAAGTGCAGCAAGCAAGTCCAGGCTTTACTTCATGTCTTTCTTCAGTAGATTGCTGATAAAGTCCTTGGCATCATCAGAGATTTCATCGAAAGCCTCATCATCGAAGTCCCATGTTGCTGAGGTGACATTGGCAAGGGTTTCGTTGTCGTTGTCTCCCATGAAAGGAGAAAGTCCGCTGACCCTGGGGACGGAACAGACACAGACACAGAACAAACCATGTCAATTTGCAAATTACCAGAGGAGCAAGTTAAAATCGTGTGTGACATCTCCCAAGCTTTGCAGTTCTTTACAAATAAAAGATTGCTTTAAAAACTAAATTAAATTAAAAAGGCCTCAAAACTACAGAGAGTCCTATGGGAAGGAAACTAGAATTTTGCCAGCAAAACTGAAAGGCACATTTTTCTAGTTTCCTTCTCTTTTCCCAAGACATTTTTGAGGAGAATTAGAATTAGATGAAATTGGAGCAAAGTAGTTTGTTAAATGACTTGTTTAGTTCTGCATAACTAATACTGGATTTTCGCACCAAATTCAGTGGAATATCCTTTTTTCCTCCGTGACATTTCCTCAGAATCACAGAATTGTTAGGGTTGGAAGGGACTTACGGAGATCATCTAGTTTCAGGGTGATTTTGCTGCCTTTACTGTCAAACCAAGGGGGTTGTTGTACATTTTATTCCATTTGTACATATTACTCCTTCAGAGAGACCCCAAGAAGAAAGATGCATAATGAAATAATGAAATCCACAAGGCTATTTTGTAAACAAACCCACCCTGAATTATACAGACAGATAAAGCAATGCTGCATCACTGCAGGCTGTGGAGTTATGCAGATGCATGCAGAAGTAATTTGGTCTTTATGTTCTCCATCTGTCACAATGATGCGTGAAATGGAAATAATGTTCTCCTATAACCTAAGTTGAGCTTCCAAGGCTTTTTATACAATATAATTGATGAATTGCCAGTAAAAGGCAATTACAGAACATCATGGTGTCATTTTTGCAGTCTCTTTCTGCAGTCGAGCATTATCCTTTATTACACTGTGCATCTGCATACTTTTGATGCCTGTATACCTGTATATATAACACTTTCAGTAAAAACTTAGAGGTGAAAGGTTGCTTATTCCTTAGAACTACAAGTTATTCACTTTTCCAGGTCCTCCTGGCATGCAATTTACATAATAACCTATTCTTCATGAATTTTTACAGACATTATTTGATTTCTCTGTACAACTGGGTTAACCAGTACTACTCCTTTCTTTTAAATATAGAAAAATAACTGTAACTTATTAGGGTTCTGAAAATACTACATGGAAATAATACTATATGAATATCATGGTGTCAGTGAATATCACTGAACAGACTGGTTAAAAAAAGATTGGGGTCAAATAAAGTGAGTTTTAGATTGATAATATTAGAATGATGTCCTTCAAAGTTATTTTGCTTCTTTTTAGGCTCTTATTACATTCAAAATCTGATTTGTTCCTAAGCATTTTATTTTATAAGCAAAGCAGAAACACAGTCTTTGAAGTCTCACACTGAGCAGACACTAAATCTTTTACCATTTCTGGAAGTTGTGTGCAGTACAGCAGACTCTAGAATCTTATGTGTGTACTTCGGAAACTTCTTAGTAATAATACATGAGCCGAAGATAAAAGGTTTGTTTATTCTCAGGCAGAACAAGGTAAATCAGAACAGAATGTATTTGCTGTCTCACTTTCCATTATATGTGGTGCAGTCGAATGCAACAGTGAATCCTGACTTTGTAAATGGGTAAGGTGGCGTAAACCCATTTATGAAGATATAACAGGACAAGTTACCAAAAGCTGAAAGATGAACGTACCAGAAATGCCCGCATGAAGCCTTTTTTGCACGACTGTTCCCTGTGTTTGACACTTGCTTTACTGGAGGAGAGAAGGTTTGTGCCTGACAGGACAGCACTGCAGAGCTGGCACAGCTGCGGGCAGCGTGAGGCTCTGCTCTGCCCGCACCCCCTGCAGCCCTCATGGCCAGGTCCATCCAGCAGGCATGGGAATCTCTGTCCTGGAATCACAAAGCATTCCTGCAGGGCCTTAAACCCACCTCCTCTCCAACATCTGAACTTTTGCTCAGTTATGACAATGTCAGTGTTCTCCTTTATGTTTTAGCAAGTGAAAAAATCTCGTGCAGACCACAGTTCTGATTTTGGGTTCCACATACTGACTGCTGGCTTGTCTTGTTTTTACCTTGTGGTAAGAACAACAGTCTCAGCCAAGGCAGCAGCTCATACAATGACAGGTCTGTGAAGTATTCCTTTAGCTCATTGTCAAAAGAGGGGATGTACATTTTCTCTTCATCCAGTTAAGTTTCCACTTAAGCTCCGTGCCCACACTTGGGCAGCCGGAGCAACAACAATCCCATTTCCCTTCAATACTTGATCGAAGTATGTCAGAGGTGACCTCTGCACAGTATTACCACAAATAGTGCTGTGCAGCTCTTGCACTACATTGGACAAGATCTTGGCCTTTTTCCAGAGGTTAAACCTGCAGTAGTGAGAGATCATATGCATACTAAAAAGCCTACTTTAGGTACAGGGATGTTGCTTCATGTGGAAACACCACTGCTCCATGGTGCTGTAAGAGGCAGCACTTGTGCTGCATGTCCCACATAGCTTTTGAAGGGTGAGGATAAATTAAAAGATTAGAAGATTAGAGAAGAAAAAAAAATTATTTGGTTGTTGCTTTTGTTTTTGTGTGTGTGTGTGTTTTGTTTTTGTTTTTTTTTTTTTTTAATTTTAGAATTGTACAACAGAATTATCTGATAAAATTTTAAATGCTATGGTAGGATTGCTCGATCCCATGCATTTGGTAAATAACCAGGTGGATCTCAGTTAGGCCTCCACTCACTTTGTCATTTCTGAACACCAGTGTAACAGTGCCCATTCAAACATTTCAATGAACCTATTTTCGTATTTCTGAATGTGCTGTTGCAGATTTACAAAGCTAAAATAATTTTCTCTCTCTCCTACAGTTTTACACTGTGAATTAGTTGCCTTGTTGTGGAAATACTTCTAAGGAGAACTAGATCCTTGTCTATAGTCAGAAAACAAAAACCAGCAACTAGTGTAGATTATAGCCAGCAATTTTTATCTCTAGGACAGATTTCACTGACTGAAGTCTCGGTTGTTCGTTTCTTAATAGCCATTTAAAGTAATAATGGTCCAGCAACTCTTTTGACAGATAATGGAAACAATTTCTTTTTGGAATGCTGAAGTGATAAAGATGAGCTACTGCTCCAGAAAATTAACTCTGAGCTTACACTGCGAAGTTACTCTTAGACAAGCAGCAGGCTGTTTACTGAAAACATTTTTCCAGTTACTTTACCAGGCATCTTCCTGGCACGTTAAGAACCATTTGTTTAGAAAGTCTTTCACAGTTTCCACTTCTAAATAAAGAAGAAATATATTTTATCCTCTAGGAGTTCCTTAACATCTATTGGTCTGTTCTAACAAAGCTCTGAGTGCAGATTTAGAAATGTTACGATGAAAAGGGTCTAATGTGGATGCAAAATTCATTGCCTATGTAGCAAACATCACAGCATTTCAACTGGAAATCTTTGCATTAAGCCCGCCACTAATCCAGGGAAGTTGGCTTTGCTGCTTGTCTCAAAGGGTCAGACTGTGAACGTTCCTCTGCAAGCAGTGCTTGCAGCTCCAACTGCCTGGGACTGCTGGCACTTCTGATAAACATGTGCAGGGCATGTCAAACAAGCATGTGATGATGACACCTGCACCCTGAGATCATGTGGAGAATTAATTCTTTTTCAAGTGAACTACAGCAAATAAATAGTCTGAGGATACTTTGTCAGGGACACACATCCATGGGACATTTAGTTCGCACTGGTGCTCTCTGGAAGAAGCAGACCACTGAGCCTGTGTAGAAGAAGAGCTCATTGCTGAAGCAAGGGTGTTATTGCTGTTCTTCTCCTCGTTTCACATGCGCAGTGGATTAATGAGGAATCATAGTTTGCCAGTGCCACTGAACAAATAAAACATTTTCTTTTGAGCTGTGCAGTTTGACATGAAAGTCTTCCTAACTTAGTTTAAGAAAATAACAAGGAGTGCTCTCCCATCTTTAATATAAAGAGATATAAATTTTTAACATGACATAGTGTAACGTGTAAGCCAGCGGAGCCTTGCTTTATCCAAGTTCCAAGCCAGCACACCCAAAAGATGAACGATGCTGAAAGATCTTTCAAGCAACCCAAACTGCCAAACAAGGGAGGGGGAACAGCAGAGATGAACGACACAATGGATAAAAGGGAATGTTTGAGGAATCAGGATGTGTGCTGTTAGGAAGGTGCTGAAAGGAGAGTATACAGCAAGATCAAATGTGATATTAAAACACAGCCTAAGATAAAGTATATTAAAAAAATTAATTGACAGAGATCAACTATGCTGAACAGATAAACACAGCCTGGCACTGATAAAGGAAGGAGAACCATTGGAACACAAGCAGGGGTTTGAATCAGCCACAGACAATTCCTCTCTGAAATTACTTGGATTCTTTGGTGCCAGAAGGAAAAGGGCAACCCACATTCAATGCACACCCATGCAGTGCTGAAACCTTACACTGAAAATTGGTTTGAAACAAAAACTCGAAATTGTTTCAGATTACTAAATATTAAAAACAATGACTATCCAAATTGATCATCAGAAAAGAACTCGAAATAGAAAAAACACGCAAATTCAGCAATGCCCAGAAGAATAAATGGAACAGAAACAGCTAGAAAGAATTCAGGAGGTTTAACCTTCATTAGATAAAGATTATTGTAAATGCAGAAAGAAACACTGAAATAGGCATAAATGGAGATGATATACACAAGCTATAATATTTGTGGCCTGTTATTTCAAAGGCAATAGATCAACTTAAGTATGTAGAACAGTACTGTGATGCAGAACAGGACAGAGCACAAGATAAAAGTGGAAGAGAAAAAACATGAGGTGGAGAATACAAATGGAAATTTAAGGAAGAACTGAGAGAGATGAAGAGACAGGACTGAATAAGTTATCCAGGAAGATAAAAAGGATTTAATATGTAGTTTAGAAATGTGGAAAGGGAACCCATGAACTGTAGGATGGAATTAAGTCAGTCTTGCCATAAGGAAGACAGATGCAGTATCCCAGCAGGGAGTGCAATATCTGTTCTTACATCTGCACAGCAGAGGGCTGGGGAGAGGTTTTGCTGCAGGGTTTTGGAGGAGTGCTGTCAGCCTGTTTTCTACTAAAGATTGCATCCCAACCATTTATTCCTCTGCAGGGAAGACCCTTCACTCACAGAGATCACTTTAGCAGCTCTCTGCTAAAGCCGGTTTGTATTCATTGTTGTGCACACATCATGGAAACACCTTCCATGGCAGTCACTTTCTAGCACTTCAGGCTCAAGATTTGGTAGTTCTGAGCTTACAATCAAAATGGGAAAGCAGAGTTGCAACTGAAGAGAGATGCAGTTCTTATTGACTTTCATTTGCATTCTGTAATGATGATGTGATAGTTCATTTTGGATAATGGGTCATAGTTGTGAGTCTGTGAAAATAGCTGGGCTGTAAGAAGGTTAAGAGACTGGGAGCAGTCTGGGGTGGAGAGGTAAAGCCCAAGTGATGAGTCATGGGTCTTCCTTAACTTCTATTACTTTATTCTTACAGCAAGAAAGGCAAAAGCTGATTATCACTGCTAATTATAATTGTGGCAATAGCAATGCGTCAAAAGAAATATTTTTCATTGTGTTTGGGTAATGTAGATTTCCCTTCATGATGGGTTAAATGATCTTAAATATACCTTAGCAAACAAGTAATTTCGTAACATATTTCACAAGGCATATCCGATCAGCTGAATGAGTGTAACACTACCCAAACCCATCAGCTGAAGGGTGCAGCATCCAAATATCCTGCGTGGCACAGAGGAACTGGAAAGAAGCAGACTGGTCTTTGGCAAGACAGGTCGCCTTTTTCCCCACTTGTTCTCTTCGCTTTGTCTCAGCCGATGCCGCTGCTCCCCAGCAGCGCCGCCCCGTCGCGGCAGCCCTGGCTGCATTCCCGAACGCTCGGTGCCAGCCCCGACTTGTGCTTCGCTGCTCAGGCCGGGAGCACACGGAAACTCGCCGGGGGCGTTGATAACGAGGAAGGACGAGAAGCTCCCCAGACGTGCGGCGCGGTGGCCGCGGGGCCGGGCGGGCTGCAGGCGGCGCTGCAGCACCGAGCGATGCCGCTCCCAGCCCCGCAGCCGCGGGCATTTGTCATCGCGCTGCTGCCTGGGTGGGCTGCCTGACTGCAGCTACGGAACCTTTCAAAGGAGCTTTCAAGATCTAGAAAGAAGTGCTTGGGACTGAATGGAAAATAGAAGTCCTGTAAATAAACTGGCAGAGCGAAGTGACCTTGAAGCGTGGAGCACACTTCACATCTGAAATTGAAGATAACAGAAATATTCCGAGGCTTTGCTGGGAGTAAGAGGGAGTTGATGTGGTAGCTTTGGCATAGGCCAAGTAAGGAAATAGTGTTGCTTGGTTTAGGAATGAGAAGAGCATGAACAAGTGCAGGCTCATTAGAAAAGCAGGAGCAGAGAAAAACTGAGTAAAAGCGAGGCAAACAACTGTGCATTGCCAGGTCAAGGAGCGGGAGCTGCTCTTTAATAAAGGAAGAAAGACATTGAGAGGAATCTTTAAAAGAACCAATGCAAAGCAGGTCTGCCACTGACTTACTACTGAAGCTGGAACAAGGGAGAAGGAGCCATGCTCCAAACTAAGCTTCTCTTTTCACTTGTTTATATGGCATTGAATGTGTAAAATCACTGCTGGAAGAAAACCACTTGCTGGTCTAGGCATGGAGATACTATTTCCATATACATTTCTCTAGATTCACTGATGTTTATAAGCATGCTGTATCAAATAATATATAAAAATCAAATCTAATACTCGAATATGTAACCAAGATCTGCAGCCAACCATCTTCTAAAGTGTTTCCATGAGCTTAATCCATGCTGCTTATAAAATGTATTTACACAGTGGCTTGTGCTTAGTAATAAATTAAAATGCACTGTGAACAGATATGGTAATGCTGGGATACTTCAGTGTGTCCCATGGGACCCCAAAGTTTCACAAAAGTTTTCTCTCATGGAATAAAATAATGGAAATGAATGGTTATTAGGGCATGCTCAAATATTTCTCTTTAACATCAGGAAAGGAAAAATAGTTTGAAGTTAATAATAAAACAGTCACATTGTCTTTTTAAATGAGATGAAGCGTTGCTGGTTTATGATGTAAGAGGTACAACACCAAATAGCTGAATTTCTGGAACTGCCAGTTCTGCAGTTTACCAGTTGCACCCTTCAGAGAACAGCTAAGTTTTATTAAACATGCTGGAGTTGCTAATTACAACAAAAAAGGCCTGAAAATGTCAGAAGTTGATGAAAATTTTGTATGTTCAGCAGCTGTCAGGATTTCTGAATTTAAGAATAGAAAAGTACTCACAAAATGTAGCAGATAACTCCTATACTCCACATATCTGTTTCATATCCAATAGGTTCATAGTTTATAACTTCTGGAGCCACAAACTCAGGTGTCCCAAAGAGAACTTTCAGAGAGCCTGCATTTTCTGTGAAGAATGAAAGAGAAAACCATTAAGTGCTGCATGGAGATTTTAAAAAAATAGTTATTGCCCTAATATTTGTGATTTTGTTAAAGATCTGTATCAGAAGAAATAAACAATGCCTGAATTGCTGTCTCCTTAGCTGATACATGTCTAGCAATAAAGAATTATTTATTAAGCACCCTCAAGCACACAGCACTGTATACGGCACATAAGAAGGTTCCTATTGCAAGGAGCTTCCACAAGTCCAAATCTATGAAAAAGGAGAACCATCAGTACTTAATTCATATTTGTATGTCCTGAAGTAAAATGTGTTTGAGCCTCCATCCCTTTAGAAGTTGCACAAGAAAACTGCAGGACTCCAGTGTCAGAAAGAAGCTACAGTTTTCACAAATTATTGAACATTTATCAAAGCTTGGGGCTCTGCATGTTGTGGTAAAAAGAACCAGTAGTGCTAAAATTATAACAATAGTAAATAATTATTTCAATCCAACACATTTTATTCTACTGTAAACAGGAAAGAAAATCAATAGTGGGTTGAATGCCTCTTAAATTTGAAGTGAGGCCAGCAGTGAAAGAGAAGGAGCAGATGATGTACACCAGTCAGATCATTACCTCATAGGTAAAACTGGACTTGGGCATGCTCTCAAAACCAGGCTGCCTACAAGCACACCTGTGGTCAAGGGGAAGCACAAATCACCAGCTGTCAGTCGCCAGCTGCTCCAAACTCCTATTCAGCTGGCCTGTAGCACAGGTATTCTGGATTCGCTCTGCTTAAACACTCTGTGGATGCTTTTAAAATGATCTACACTGAAGCCACAGCTTCCAATATGAACTGAAAAAATGAAGTCATGAGACATGTGAACTACCTTGACATTCTTCTTGTGTTGACCCACCAGTATTGCCCTGCTGGAAAATATAGTGATGGAGGTAAGAGAAAAAGCCTATTCATAACCAAGTGCTGCCAGATTATGCTGCCAGTGTGCAAGTGAGTGGTATGTCTACCCTCTAGCATAGTGTGAAACACAGAGTCATTAAGCTAGAAATTCTTAGGCAAATCTCAGTGGGCTCATTTTTATAAGTGCTTGTTCTAAATTTGATGGGAAGAAGAAAAGAAAAAGCAAGGTCAGGAAGAAAGAAAACTAAGGAATAGTTTAGGTACCAGGGGGAAAAAAAACCCACATCCCAATAATAGAATTGTATTGTAAAAACATAAAGATGTCAGAATATAAATTGTGTCTGACTTGAAACAGGCTTGGATTTAGATTGAGAAACTCATGTCCAGTCTGCACATCTGCCTGAACCATCAGTGTATGCCTTAAGAGAGATTCATTGCATTAGGTCTATCTTTTTTGCAAGAGCAACAGCCAGATTAGGCACAGTAGAATGTCCTGGTGAGGAACCACTGCTCTCCCAAAGAGATTACCATCTAAACAAAACAGATATGGATGGGAAGGCAAACAGATGTAACACATTCCAGTCCTGCTCCTGTTAAGGTTACCAGGAGTACAGGGACTTGCAGCTCTGCAATCAAGAGAAAAGCTAAAAAATCCTCAAACAACAGCAAATCAAAGTTTTGAGGAGTCTGCAAAAGAAGCAACCTGTCCACAACACTGAATCTGAATAGAATATTTTTATTTACCAGAACTTAATTTACCAAGTTTTGCAACATAAATACTGATCCCAGTACAGACTCCACTCCCAAATTTAGCTCCATTGAAAGCTCTTAAGGCGTTTCATGAAATGCAATCAAACACCTGAGCTAGTGCTCTTTTGAGGTACCCAAATCCCCAACTTACCAAATGAAATCTGAAATATCTATGGGGTTAATAACCTGCCTAATGATTGAACACCATGCCTGAGGCAACTTTTGAGCACAACCACCACAACTCACTTGCAGTTGTGCAAGTTTCCCATTTTAAATGCTGTGACACCCTTTTTTGTTCTGTTCAGGTATGGTTATAGTAAATTAATTGCAGAAACCTAATTTTCACATGCTTTCCCTGCTCCCACCATTTTTAGAGACAGAAACAGAGAGAAGGATGCCTGGCAGCAGCTGCAAGAAATTACTCAGATCCTCCCATGCAAATTCACCAACATCAAGACCCTCTTGCTCTCTAACTATCCTTTAAAAAGCACATTCAAAAAGTATTCCATAATATCCCTACAGTCACATAACCAGAGTTTTCTTACTCCAAAATGTATGATATTTTTTCTAACGTGGCATCTAAAATATCTTAGCCTAAAAGAAGGGCAATGTGTTCTCCACAGTGGCAATGAGAAGTGAGAGATCACCTTCCTTTTTGAAGTGCCAAGAGGAAGCCTAAGATCCCATTTTCCCATCTGCCTTCATTTTAAAGTCAACACTTACATTTTTTTTCAAACTATCCTTTAAAGAAATTCCTGAAATTTATCACAATGAACCTGTTTTGTAAAAGCTTCATCATGATCATCCAAATCTCAGGCCCAGATTTTCACATCCAAGTTTGGAGGCTTTTTTGTGCACAGTGTAAACTACCATGAGCATCTGTGTATGCAAAAGGCTGGTGTATAAATTGTGCTGCCCGCAGGTCAGAGAAATGTGGGGGTTTTTTTTGAAAACATGGCATTTGAGTGCAAGCATACAGTGTGAAACAACGGACACAGCATTTTCTGTGTATAAAAGAAAAAAGAAAGGAAAAGAGTAAGACCCTTTCTGTGCAGTAATATGTCAAGTCTTTACCCAGTTGTTTACAAGCTTAGTACACAAGTATGATCTGTGTTTGGATATCCCTTAGTTCAGATAGAAAGCTGACAAGCTAGCTGGAAACTGTTGCTGACACTGTATATAATTAACTGATTAAAAAATATATCTTTACAGTTCTCAAAAACCATTCTCTTTCTCCTCAAGAAGTTTATCTTAAACAATTTTCTACATGTGTTCCTCAGCACACCAAAAAAGGTCAGGAAAATATCCCACTGCAGCTTTGGTATTTCCTGACAGTGTAAGGGAATTAATTAGCTGCAGAGGATGACTGAAGAAGGAGCTGATCCTAATATCTTTAAAGCTGATCAAAAAACTGAATATTTAGAGGCACTAGTTTGTATTAGTTACAAAAAGTTAAATCTCAAAAGCTGTAGTGCAGAATCAGCCACTGCTCCCTTCAGCAATCCCTTGGCTGAGCAGTTTCTGCTCCGTCAGGGTCAGCTCTGTAGGATGAGGGCTCCAATCCCACATCTGTCAATGTCAAAGTGAATTTGACAGCCAATTTCAAAGTCACAAAGCTTGAAGGAACACAAGGAGGAGGAATGTGCCCTCAGTGCACCACATAGACAACTGGCATTAGTGAAGTGTTTTTAGCTATTTTTGTAAGTAAATGAAACAGTAAAAGTTGCTTTCTAGTCTTGGAAATCATCTCAACTGAAATGTTACAATTGTTTTTTGCAATTAGAACAGTGCTTATGCTTGGAATGGAAGGGACCTTTCTCTTCCTAGGGAGTGCCACCCACGATGGAGTTACCCAGAATGGCAGGCTGCTGAATAGCAAATACCTACAATGGAACCTGGCAAGAATTAGCAGCATAGTAAGCCAGATGAATGTAAAATCAGATTCAGCATTAGTGCCCACAGCTCTCATCCTTCTACACTGAAAGAAGTTATCTGGAGTTTAGAGATTTCCTACCTCTGGCATGAGTGGAGCAGCTCACAAGCTGCTGTCAGCCTTGCCATGCACTGTGATGCCACAAGATTAACAGAAAAGTGGGAAAGCTGGTGGATGTGAACAAGCTGCTGAAAATAGGGTTTTCTGTTTGCTAAACGTGGGTTTAACTGTGGTCTGAAATTAAAAAGGTAGCTGAAGAAGTTTCTGTAAAAAGGCCATTCCGTGTTTACTTTATATCTCTTATTGATGAATTCCACTCAGTGCAGCAGTAAATGTACAGTTTTCAGGCTGACAGCTGGAACATCATGGGCTGAAATCTTTCCCACACCTCTCACACAAAAATACCAGCACTGAAACTTAGTTAACAGTTCATCTACTTCCTGAACAAGAACTAAATCAGTTCATGTTCCCAGAACACTATTGGCTCTATATTGGTGAAGGAACAGAAATGGCAGTGATCTCTTTTTTTAATAAATAAAATAAACATCTTAGTGTCCACATGACCAAGATTCATTTAATACATTTTTGGAGCAGAACATCATCTAAAATTCTTCAAAGCAGACTTCTTTTCCCTTATTCATTCAACAGACCATGCCTGGTTTGTTTTATTAAATTATATTCTTGATAATGCAGTACTCTGATACTTAAAGTGTCAAAAGAAGTAGGATGAGCTGCATTTAGGCAGATAGCAAAAGGTAGGGGGTAGTATTTCACCTGTACTCTCTCAAAAATAATTATTTACTTTTAAATAAATATTAAATTTTTTTAAATTAATACTTTTTCAAAGAGGGAAGGCAAAAGATTTCAAGTAAGAATCCAGCTGTGGACCCCGTTATATAGAGAGTAGGAATTCATATAAATTGCCCCAATGAATTAATGTCAGGAGAGCCACAAATCTCCGCTCTCCCAGTGTAACAGGTTCATAAAGTATTTTTCTTGCTTCTAATTCCAAGAATGATTTTTATTTCCTTTGAGAAAATAGAAGGTAAAAAAAGATCAGTGTGGGATGTTAGTATTGTTTAACACTGAAAGTACAACTGAAGGGCTGCTTTTTAGAGCTGAACAATATGAAGACAGAATATGATAGAAAGCAGCCAAAAAGCAGTGTAGGAAGAGGAAGGGCTTGTCAAATGGAATTTCCCCTTGTTGCATTATTTTAAAGTAGTGCTATTACACTATAAAGAGTAGAGCTCTTTATAGAATTCCTCTTATGTTTAACATGTATGACAATATCCTGCTGTTTAAGATAAGAAATGATAAAAGTGACACAAAAATGTAAAATTACTGTAATTATCTGAAAGGCTTCTAGAGCATAGCCTTAATTTCTGCTGTTAAAAAAGTTTCAAGGATTTGCACTATTCATGAAGTATTTAGTTAGAGTTAGTGCTTTATGGTACTAAATGTAAATATTTTTTAACATTAGTATTTTAGGTGGAATCTACAGGGATACCCTGCTATGGAAACAGAAAGGTAGATTCTGTACACCTCACTGTAAACTCCTCTTGAAGATGAGGTGTCCTACTCTCATTCTTGAATATCTTCTTTCCCCCTTTTTTATTTTTCCCTAAAACCAGAAATATTTATAGGAAACATTTACTCTCTATATAATAGGTAGCATGAATTACTGCTTGTCCTGCCCTTTCCCCCATGATGGTGAAACAGGCAGAGAATTCATTACCTAATCTTCTTGCAAGACCAAAGTCAATGAGTTTGATGCTGGTACCAGTCTTGTTGACACACATAATATTTTCTGGTTTCAAATCCAAGTGGACAATACCCTGCTTATGAATGTATTGAACTCCTTCTGAAATCTGCTTCATGTATTTAATGCACTCTCTCTCTGTCAGTTCAAAGTCTTCATCAATGATCCGTTCAAAGAGTTCTCCTCCAGAAACCCTATGAAAGACAGAATAAGAGACTTCTGTAACATATTCATTTGGGGCAAAATCAGGCTTTCTTTTTACAGCAATACAGAGAATTCAAGCTTGCAGAAGTCACTTCAGGATGCAATCTGTGTTTTAAAATGGCATTTTCCATGGACACAAGGGTCACATGGGAAGAATCCCCTCTTTGTGTGGTAATCAAACACACAAAAAATCTTTGTGTGGAAATCAATAGATGTTTTCTGTTCTGGATCTATGTTGCAGATAAGGACTGTGAAACCCCAATGTTGCTATTCCAGGCAGGAAGGGTTTACATCCTGTCTCTAGGATTGTGTCACCTGCAGCTGACAGTGAAGTGTGTGCTCTGTGATTGCCACCCTGCAGACACGTGCTCGTAACACTGCTCCCAACTCCAAGCAAACACTTCCACTTCTCCCTTCCCTCCTATGATCCAGCAGTGCACAAGTGCAGATAACATAATTGAGAAATAAAACAAAAATATGGGTGCCAGGGAAAGATGACAAAACTGCAAGCAGATGAGCAAAAATTCAGGAAGAAGAGAGATTGAGGGTGACTAAGGCTGAAGGAAGAAGAATTACAACGGTATGGTTAACTGGAATGCAAAATTCAAAGGGTAAATTAGTGACCCAAGTGAGCTCAGAGGGAATTTCTTCCTCAGCTATGACAGGAGAAGGATATAACCCACAACACTTTCTGTGCTGGTATTTTTAGCTGAGGCCTGATCACACTCCTTGTAGGTCAATTCCATTTTTATGCTAATTTAGGATGTGAAATAATTGTTCTTTCCAGGGTAGCATCTCCTGGATTGAACTCTTCGTGCAACTGAAGTGGGACATTTTTAACCTAGATTTAATAAAGCATAATTTAAGTTGTGGCTTATTGGGTTTGGTAGGCTTTTTCATTCTGTTTTTGTTTGAGTTTGTGTTTTGTTTTGTTTCTTTGGGATTTTTTTTTGTTGATTTTATTTATTTTTTTAAATTTTGATGAATCATTCAACTGGTTTATCTGTTTGCATCCAAAGATGGGAAATATGTTTTTCTTACACTATGGGTGAATGAACCATAAAGAAAGGAGCACATAGTGAAGAGGAGCTTTGCTTTTAGAAATTAAGCACACCATGGTCTTTATATGGTTTAATATTTTGCAGCATTCATGGTTATTGCCAAATGCAATTGCACATTGCAGTTACAGAAGGAAAACACGCAGCTGAAAGATGGCCTTGCCACGTTTGCAGGTTGCCAGATACATGATTATATCCCTCGTGAACCAAACTGAATTTAAAACATCTGAAGTTCTGGATGCATTTCTTGCTTTGGCTATAAAATTTCAGAAAATATGTAATTAGAAATGCTATTGCGGTTTCCTATGAATATGAAAATGGTAAGAAGAGCATGTGCTTGACAAACTGAGAGGTTATGTTGGATTAGAGCACATTTGTAACATAAAGCAATAGTATTGCCAGACCTGTTGAATAAACATGCAGGGGATCTAGTGTGTTGTTGCTTTGCTAAGACATTAACCAGTATGGGTATTTATGAAAACATCTGCAGGCAAAATGTTTCTATGTGGAGTACTCTGCAAATCCAAATGCTAATCATCCTCATCCCAAAATGCATCAGTTGTTTCCGACTGTTTAATGCAGACAGTGACGACTTGTTTGTACTATAAAAGTGCCGCCCTTTTCGGATCCCTAAAGGGAAAACTTTTCAGAAATTGTACCATTGTCTCAAGCACCACTTTTTAGCATATTTTTGTAAATAAACCACTGTTAATACACCTGCCTGCTGTTCTTACTATGGGAGCTCTCTACACTCTGGTAGCAATGGTAGATTAAACTGCAATGCATTTATGGGATGAATACTCTTGCATTCATATAAGGAGCCAAATTCAGATTAATTTTTGCCAGGTTAAGAAGCTGAATAAAATCAGTGTGAATGAGGTTCTACACATACACAAGAGGAGAAGTTGGCTTTGTTCAGTCACAACTAGCTCAGAATCCAAATCTCTATTTTTTCTGGATTCTCCTCTTTTCAGTCTTCTTTACATGAGTCATATAGGAAAACATTCTTATCTGTGGAATCACAGAATACTCCTCTAAGGTCCAGTAGGAACAGTGAGAAGAATCTACCTTTGCCCAGGCAAATACTCAACTGCATTTTTAAAAATCTACCTTAGGAAAAAAAGAAAAAACCCAATTAACTTGTACTAGCTTAAATCACATCAAATGATAGAACTTAGTGCTGACATTTTGCTCCAATAATCTTAATTTGCAATACAATAATCTTCTGTTCTATGTCAAAATAAACTGACTATCTGAAGTATATAAAAATTTGAGGCACTTAGCCCCCAGCGCTGAATTAAAGTGACAACATGCTACTATTTTCAGATTTACTATTTCCACTGAGATTCTTATGGTGGAACCAATATGTTCCAATATTTGAAAAGGAAATGCCTGAGATTTGCCTCTGACTTCCAGTAAATGCTAGATGTAAAGCTTTCCAGGCAAGAGCACATTATTATAGTGTTTAATTTAAAAGTAATAATAAAAAAATCTGATTTTATTTTGAATATGAAATCAAACCATATAAAATACTGTAATGAGAAATATTAAAAGCAGAGAGTATGAAGTTTAAAAGGCTCCAGAAAGGGTATGGGAATAAAATTAAAATGAACAATTTAGAATAAATAATAGGAAGAAAAATCAAAGGGCACTTCTCATCAGTTTGAGTAGAAGGGGAATTCCTAAGTGCCAGTCACTGCTAAAATCTGATTTAAAGGAGACTGATAGCAAGTGAGCTTGATTTATTTGAAATCCATGCATTTAACCCTGATGGAAATGAAACAGCTTGGATTGTAAGAACTTTCCCACAGCTTCTTTGATATGCAAAGAAATATTATATTAATAGCTACGACAGAAATGATCCTTTGGAGGCTCTTTTATCAATACAGGTGCAGCTGCTGGGCTGGGATTGTGTCAGCTGGGTAACATGAGAGTAGAGAGGCTACCAGGTCACCTGACATGAGCACCTCACTGCCCACACCTGCTCTGTGCTGCGCAACACCATGGAAATATCGGCAGGAGGCTCAAAAACCAGAAAAGGTGTTCACCCCAAACTAAAACCACATCCTAGTGAGGCTGGGTGACAAAACTACTTCAAATTTGATTGCAATGTTCTACGTTTTTAAAGAGTAAAACCCCTTTGCTGTCAGGGGAAACTAATGGAATGTAAAGCCATATGCTATTCCAGACTCTTTATACATCTCCCTGTTTTCCATTAGGTCTGCCAGCTCTCAGCTCCAAGCTAAGTAGGGTTCCCTTCCCTTACCATCGGCAGTTTGCTCAACTGCTCAATTTAAAAATAAAAACACCTTCCTGCACTTAAGTTCCAGGGTTGTAAAATCCCATCTCTGAAATATGCCAGTGCAGTAGTAGTTTGCACATAATCTAAGCAAGTGCCAAGGAAGCAAAATAGACATATAGTCTCTTTTGCCTGAAACATTCTATATCTTACTAGAACTTTCAGCCAGCAAAAAAACTGCTTCTCCTTTCATCAGAGAGCACATGAAGTTGATATGGCAGCAGAACTGTAACTAAAGCAACTTTTTAGGAAAAATATCAGCAGAGATCAGGATTTAATTTTCTTTCCAGTTGGTACTGCCACAAGTATGGGATTCACACTAAGCAGGTGCATTATGGATGATACAAATATTGCTCATGTTGGCCATTATTGTTTGTGACAACTGTTAACACATGTTTAGAACTGCCCAAAGTAAAAGAAGTTCTCCTCCTTAAACACATTTTAGGTTCTAAATGAAAGTCCAAAATGCAGTTAACTTTGTTCTCACCTCTCCCAAGCGGGCAATAAGAGTAAAGCTGCAAAACCCCACTACATGTACTTTAAGAAACAAGCAAACTAGACAACAACAACTGTAGCAGATTTTGACTGATTTTTAAAAGCTTAACACAGATTCACTTACACAGTTTAAACAAGTTGGATAAGTAATTGGAAAAACTTGCAAGATCTGAAAACCATCCTGGCTTTGCAAATCCTGAAGGGTTTGACAGTCCTGTGTCTGCAAGTTGCTACTTTTGTACACACAACTATTTTCAACATTATTAACTTTGTCAGTGTGCTGTGCTTTATACTTACATTTCCAAAACCATAACGATGTTGGCTTTTTCTTCAAAGGCATCTACACATTGGACAAGTTTTGGATGATGTAGGCAGTTCATGATGCTGATTTCTTCCCTTATGTTTTCTTTTTCCTTAGCAGAATATGCTTTGAAAAATTTTCCTGCCCAAACTTTTCCATTCTTCTTTTCAACAAGCCTGAAGACTTGTCCAAATTTTCCCCTGAAAATATAGAACTATTTCCATAAAATGTTTTTGCAATATATGGGCCACCACAAATAGCAATAATTTACTAAATATACCAGCACAACAATCTACTAAATATTCCAGCACAACCATTCCATTCTGAAATTAAAATGTCTTTGTATCAAGTATTATTCTATACTGATCTGCAAGAACTTTTGAATGAATACCATGTTTAGAGGTACTCTGCCATTCCAGTTAACAACTCTTATGTAGGAGGGTTCAAAAATTGGGACTCCTAGCAGGCTTTAATTCAGGTCTTTCTGCACACAGTTTTCTATAGGTCATATACCTCTGAAGATGGGACATCTCAGGTACAGGATTTAGGTGAAATCAGAATCTGAATGCTCAAGGCTTCAGTACTATTGTTTCCCTTTGCTGTAATGTGCAATTCTACCTCTGTGTTACACTTCTCAGGATTTGTTCATGGCAGCACAGAGGATCCCCTGGCCTTCAGCACTGAAGGATTATCATGGCCTGCAGTTCACACCACCATGAGCTGGGGCCCTGAGAAACACAGCCAGGCTAATCACTGACCTTCTCTCAGCAATAGTATTAATGCTCTTGGGATTATGGCCGCTGTCAACAGAGATTCCAGCCGTGGGCAGGATAATCTTATTACCACTAATGGATATAATGGAAATGCAAGTACACAATGTGTACCTTTTTTTTTTTTTTTCAGATAGCTTTTAGGACACTGAAAAATGAATGAATCCTTTAGCTTTGTTCATATGTGGGCTCCATTTGCCAGAAATACATGTAGTACCTATTTAAAATTATCAGCTAATAGGAGCAAAGGATCTTTATGGAGTGGAAGCCAAAATACATTGGAAACTATTTTTACTGCAACAAAGGAGCCTAACTGGGATGTTGAAAGTGCAAGACAGTCAAAGAATAAATGCACATGATCTTTATAACTGGCTGGTAGCATTGAAAACTGTGTGTCTTCAAAAACACAGCCCAGTACTTACGATCCCAGTCTTTCTTCGATGTTATAGACATCTGACACCTTCTGTTCAGTGTTGATCGTAACCGTCCGATATTCCACCTCTGTTTCTTTCCCCTCTACAAACAAGCATTAAGGACCATGATTATAAACCTCCAGAAAATGTGAATGAAGAACACAGACTTGCATTTTTTCCTGTTTAAAACATGCGTTTCTTACCATCATCAGATAGCTCCGCTTCATCCTCTTTAGGTTCTGTGATGGAAATAAAAATACATGAATAACTTTTTATATGGGATATGGCACTTATATAAGATATTCAAAGTGACATGGATTATTCACAGTGACATGGACAACTGATAGACCCTATGGCAAAGCAGCAAAAAGCAGTCAGGGAGTTTGTGCATTAACTTCATAATTGAAATTTCTTTACCGCTTCTTCATCACTATTGACTATCCAGTCACAATCTAGTCAGCATTTCTGAATAAGTCACGTTCCTGTGGTTTGCAGTACTTGTCAATTATACCTGCCTACTAGAAACATCAGCATACTGCAACAGTTCAAAGTAATCTCAGAAATACCTTTAGAATGCCTCAGGGAAATAGAAAATAAATTAAAAATATTAAAATCAATAACACATCTTGTTCCATGACAATTTTTTTTTTTGCTTTGATGTGCCTTTTTTGAATTGTGAAGCCAAAAGTTAGGCAAGTATGTACATGAAAAGATTCCCTGCAAAGCATCCAGACAAACTTTTCAGACTCAAAAGATTGAGAAAATCTGAACAGTGTGATTCCCCTGAGCATGGCTGAATTCTGCAGTCATTGAGGTTCAAAGGGAGCCTCAGTTCTGCAGGCAGACTCAAAGACAAGTGAACCCAGTGACCTAAGTCAGAGTAAAAGCTGGCCTGAGTGTCCTGATTTTAATTTCTAATGTTCCTGTACATGAACTGCCTGTAGCACTGCTTTTCCCTGCGGGTATGAGGGGAAAGGGGCTGTAGCTGGCATGTTGTTATACCTTACTTGCACTGCTTGGGCTTGCTCCTGAGACCTGTGGCTGTGACCAGTGATTTGAGAAACTGCAAAGGCTGTTTGTTACATAGCGACCTGTTAATTCTCCTGTAGCTGCTGAAGCTGCACTTTGCCATCATGGAGTGCAAGCCTAACCAAGGGATTTATCCCCCCTGTGTCAGCAGATCTGTGTTATTAAATTAATGCAGCACTCTGGGTGCTGTTAGGTGCTTTAGAGCACAGAGTTAGATGCAGAGGATGAGAAGAAAACAACAGAAATAAAGGGTGCAGGGGGAGCAGATATCTGGTCTGAGGCATCACCCTTTCACATCCTACACAAAATGATGTATCTGTGTGTGGTAGCAAAGCCAATCAAGTGGATAAAGTCTGTTGCTAAAGCCTTCCTCTCTTTTCTTTCTGGAGCTGCAACCCTTGCATGTTCCTGCACAGATGAGCTGGTTTGCAGAGATCTCCTGGAAGAGCAGGGAGGGAAGGGAGCCTTCCCCACCCAGAGTAGCTTTTCTCAGACTTTCCTCAGCTACAAACCACTCCTGCACAGAGCACATAACATTTTCCTCCCCTTTTAAGGGCTGTGTAAGGGAGCTGCTCCCAGCCAGGCTGCCAGTAGGCAATGTCTGCCAAGTACTGCTCAGACAAGAAGTCAGTGCCCAGTTCTGCAGCGACACTGCATTGAAGCCACAGAATAGAAAGAGTTTGGTCCACCAGTGGAAGCCTAAATTATCTAAGTGATACATATCTGAGCTTGGTAAGTGCTGAGCAGCTGTGCTAAAACGTTCTCAGAAGTGAGTCAACAGTACCAAATTTTCCTCAAACATGGCAATGCATGCTTTAATCTGTTGTGATTTACAACCTTATTTTAGTTTTCTTTAAATGCACTGTGAAAATTTAGCCATGCCTTTCTTCACTAAGATCATACTGACATTGCTAATATGGGCTGGCCACCACAGTATGAAAATCAGTAATCAGAGTTCCTGGCAACCTAGAAAATCCCAAGTTACTCAGCTAAGTGTTCACAAAGATGGCAGCTTAAAGTCCTGACTTTGACAGGTGCTGAACACATGCATTTTCTACTGCCTTTAATTAAAGCACCAGTTATATTCACACACTTGAAAAATCACACTTTAGATAAGTTGCTCTTTTTCCACACTATCTGCAATACCAAGAATTGAAATCAATAACCCCTACAATGGAGAGCACAAAGACGACCTCCCCTGCCTGCAAACAGAACACATTTTCTTTTTGCTCAGAACAACTTTTTTGTTAATTTTTTTTTATGTGTATCACAATGACTCACATATTTCTAGCGTTTTGTACTAAATCTATGGAAGAAAATGCTCAGACTTAAATGGAAAAATAACTTGTTTGCTTTGGTCCAGTATAGGTAGTGGTTGCTCTAGGAAAAACATAGAGAAGAGTCAGGTCTCCAACCCTAGAAGGTGTTTGTCCTGCAACTAAAGAAAGGGGGAATTCAAACACAGGGAATTTTATTATGAAGAGCCAATACCATCTAGCTTCCTTTCAATTTTATTGCTACTCATAATGTTATTTTCCCCACTTTGAAGAGAAGGTGCATCTTGATTTAGATTGGTTTTAAATCTTGCAAATAGATGGAAGTAATTCCTCAGCATGCATCCAATTTAACACTTGAAGAGAAGTACGATTTACTTTTGTTTGAGAGGCTTACACAGTTGTGTGATGCTGTAATCACTTTGCTATCATTTTGTCTTCCTTTAGCAATAAAAGATAACTTCACAAGGGTTATGTGGAACACTTCAAGCTCCAAAGCCTTGCACACATAAACGAAGAAGGAGAGATACAACGCACAGTTCACTCCTCAAAGACAGGAAAAATGGTAACATTTGTTATTCCTGGTCTGGGCTTTTCGGTAAGGTGACTATCAAAGTCATCCTTGCACAGTAGGTAGATGGAGGTGTGTACAAAAATATGTGGTCACTTTCTGGTTTTGAAAAATAATGCTGATATTTGTGTGTTTCAAGTTTTGTAACAGTTCCTGAATAATTTCTACTACTCTCCCTATTAGCCCTTTGAGAAGATCTTAAACAAAAATTAAGATGTAAAAAATTATTGAAAAATATTTTTTAAAGTACATGCAACTCTAACTGAAAACCCTAAAAAATATTTTGGGCATCCACAATGCTGCAAAACCAACATGCTGAGTAGGATAGCCTTGAATTCACAGGCTGAGTGTACTAGGGGACACAGGACTGAGGTACACTATCATGCTGGGATTGAAAGCATGGGAAATACAGCTAGCTGCAGAGTGCCAATTTATTTTCTGTTGCATATTCTGTGCTTGGCTAGCAGCAAGCACATTCATTATTTCCAAAAGCAAAACTGGGATAGTGTTTATGGTTTGTTTTCCCATGGTGTGTCCAGTATAAAGTATAATGAATCCATTGGTGTATTTCAGGTAAGGCACCAACCATCATTTTCCAACTGGGCATGGACTGAATGTGTAACATCTGTGAAAGGTTTCATTTCCCATTACCTGTGCACTGAACTGCAGAATTCTATCAGCCAGCATTCACCAGCAAGCCAGAATGAGATTTAGTGCTTGCTTTCACAAGGCAGGGATTTGGGATCTCTGAAGCCAAGTTTCCACACTGCAAGTATGCAAAACTGATGTGCTCAAACCCCCAAATGAAGTCTGTGAAGGACCTGAGCACAGTTACGGCCACAGAGACACGTGGGAAGGAGGATGTTCAGCTCTCTGGCCTCGCTAAGGAATGCTTAAGAAAGAGTTCAGCTGAATTGAGATTTTTTTTTCCTCATAAGAACTTACCTTCTTGCTTCTCTCCAACCTTTACCAGCTCAGACTCTTGGCTGGGCTCACTGATGCCGTAGACGTTAGCAGCTCGCACGCGGAATTTGTACTCCCGGTCAGCCTGCAGGTCCTGCACGTTGAAGGAGGTGCTGCGGCAGGTGGTGAGGTCTGTCCATTTGTTGTCCACCGAGTTCCAGATCTCCACGGTGTAGGACTGCACGGCGCTGCCGCCGTCGTAGGAGGAGCCGTACCACGAGAGCGTGAGGGAGGAGCTCCGTATGTCTGATGCACAAGGAGTCCCGGCAGGTGGGTCTGGTTTATCTGCAGAAACGGACGCAACGCACACCGTGAGGAACAGAGACACAATTTCATCAGGGTGTTCCTGGCCCTTCTCTTTCC
The DNA here is from genome assembly GCF_024509145.1 of Vidua macroura. NCBI lineage: Eukaryota > Metazoa > Chordata > Aves > Passeriformes > Viduidae > Vidua > Vidua macroura. The sequence continues at coordinate 30,429,139 of NC_071577.1, forward strand.
ATTCCATCGCTCTGCTTCACAGCTATCATTATAGAAACTGCGGAGACTAGAACCAGTCCCAGCTTTGCCTGCAATCTCCCACAATGGTGCAAACCACTCCCTGGTGATCTTCCTCAGAGGAACACCCCTGTAACAGTCCCATCGCTGTGATGTGCTTCCTTAGCTCCCTTCATCTGCTTCCACACTTCAGGGCCACTGCTCACATTCACAGCCTCAGAACGTGCCACTCATCCAAATACAACTGGGTAGCAGAAATGCTAGAACCAGTTTGCTGGCATGGAAACAAGGCCTTGAAGGGTGACAAGTTTATCTGCCAACAGTTTAGTGAACAAATTCATCTATGTGTAGGTTTTGGAAGTCTAGTGCACTTTTTGGGAAGACAAAGTTCAATTTAGAATATATAATTTAAATAGTGAGTTTTTTTTAAATCTCATATGCATTTTGGAAATTGTTGAGGAAGCAGAAGATAGAAACTTCTGTATTTCCTCAGTTAGAAGATTGCTACTGAAGTCCTTATTTAGATGAGTAGAACCAGTATCACCAGAACCTGGTGTGCAGATGTGCAGCCAACTATGCAAACACCTGAGAAAATGCAACAGCTTTGCAGTTATATGACTTTTTCAAGATTTAGTCTAATGATTAATTATTGAAATTTATGTTCTTCTAAGACAGAAAAATGATGACTTTTAAAATAAATTGGTAGAAAATAACTGTGGAATTTAAGCACTTCAAAAGACTTTTAAGGGAACAAATAGCTTCTCTGGAAATAATCCTCTCAGAAATAATCTAGCAAAACCTACAAAATAATGATGATGTTGATGTGGATGAACTACTGGCCAAAGGTTGAAAGAGAAATCAAAGGATAGGATAAATGAGAGAAGAGGAAAACAAAAAAGATAGAAAGTGTGAGACGCCACTGAACAAGGACTGATAAAATCCTGTCCCATTTTGCTTGTTCAAGCTGCTAATGGATATTATTACTTTCTTTGTAGGAAAGGCAGAGCTGACAAAGCAGCCAAAAAATACTGCCACTTTCTCAGCAATAAAAACATCCAAATGCTGGGGGAAGCTGTTGTAGACTTTGATCAAAGCCTCACTGTGACAGACTATATCCCTCTCTACTCAAATTATCATTCCTAGGAAAATTACTGAGCTGACAGAAATAGCCACAATTTGTCAGAAACATGCCTTTGGTTCTTGGACAGAGGAACCTCTCCTCCGACTCCTGTGGAGGGAAATTAGGACAGTCTAATGTGATCAAGATAGTTAAGTATCAGTTCACTATTTGGAAGAGTGCAAGTTTCATTGCCTAATCACTTCCCTGAAAAAAAATTTTAGTTCAGTTGTGATGAAAAATACATCTCTCTCCACAACTTAAACATATTAGAAGACATATAAATAGAAATGTTCAAGTATGAGGGAAAAGACTGAGAGGGAGGAAGGGAGGTGGACACCAAGTATGCCACTGCATTCAGTACAAGAACCCCAAGGTGGAAAAAAAAGTGACTGCCAGAATCAAGATTATCTTTGTTCATTTTGGCAACACTAAAACCACCATTCCACTAGGAGTCATCATTATACAGCACATCTCTTGTTGAACACACATCAGAGACCAGATCTCCTTAACCTCTGGAGCAGCTTATTGTCCTACTTAGTGGTCACATTTTACTCACCTCATTTTCTGGCAGAATGGAAGGGGCTATTAGCAATCATGAATTTATAGAGTAGATATATAATGAACTGAATCACAGGGAACTTACATGATTTGTCTAAGATTTGAAAGAGAGATTGTAGCAAAGATGAGAACTGAATCTTGACCTCCTGGTGCCCAAACAGCAGGACCCCTGTTCCCTCTACTTGTCCTGTCCCAGCCTCCCTGGAGCTGCAAGAAGTGAGGATTCAGTGCCCACACCATTTGCAGTATCAGCATGTTTGTACCATACCCATAGCAGCCATCAGAGAGCTGCTGGCATGGCACACATGGATTGTGTGATTTTAGTCAGACAGCGGCAACAGCATCTTCTTTTCACTACAACTTGTAATCCATGCAGACCTTGCTGGGAATGATTTTCTGTCCTTCTCAAAATCTTTACGGGAGTGGAATATTCAGCCCTATGTCTTGTTTTCCTCCTATGTAACCATCACTGCATCATCTCAAAATGCAGATAGAACTTGAGTAAGTAACAGTTGATTTATTCTAAATCCAAACAGAACAGAGCAGTTGCAGATGGCAGGAGGAAAATACTTTGAAGAAAAAGCCAAGCCAGTAGTCCATCACCTTACAGTGGCATCTACTGAAGTTTGTCAAAGCAGTGCAGATTCTCTGACATCTGCTATGCACACAGCCAAACCTGAATGTTGCTTTAAAAATAAAGTGTTAGGTTGCTTTACTGCTGTGCACTGAATTGATACGGATGAAGTGTGCCTATGTTTCAGTATTTGCAGAGCATGGGAGCCTGCTTCCCCTGCAGGACATGAAAATACCCTCTCTCATTGCTGACTTTCAATGCACTTCTGTATCCAAATGAAACTCTGGGCATGATTTATCAGTTTCCTAGGCCTCAGTTCCCTCAGTAAGCTCTCTTTCCATGACTCACCTAGACAACTGGAGTCCCTCTGGCCTGCATGGTTTACAGAAGCAAGGCTTAGGTATGTGAGCACTGCAGAGAAAACATTCATGGCCAAGGGAATAGCAGTGGCAAAGGAAATGCCACATGCCTTTAGACTAGTATCTGCTAGCCTTGGGAACATTTCTATATTCCTAAGGCATTTTTCTCAATAGGCAGAGATGAAAACCTGCAACCTTGGCTGGACTCTACTGATCCAGAAAGATGCACATTTCTGTTTGAAGTCTGTCGTGTGCTGCTGCTTGCAGATCTGTTCAGTGTATAAATACTGTAGTAGCTGCTATGGGAGATCCTAAACAGGAATGAAAGCTTAATCTTTGCTCTTTTTTAGTATGACAGATGTATATGTACCATTTTAACATGCTTAAAAATTACTTAATATCAGACTGGATGGTATTCTAAAGCTCTGCACATTCAGAGAATCTGCAGATGGTCTCTCCATGTGTCTGTTTTGTTTCTCAATAGTTTATTCTATGGGAATTTTAAAGATTACTCTGTATTCATCTGTCTTTATTGAAAGCTAGAATATTTTGCCAAACTACATTCTCTTCTGGAATATGAAATCTCTATCAGCACAATTAACTGCTTCCAATAAAAACATCCAATGAGTTGAGGAGGGGTGTGGAAGACAAGCACAGTTCTCTATTTTGTCCTTCTGTTTCAGTGTTTACTATACCATTCATGTCCCTGAGCTGCCTGTCTCCAATATTCTGCTGCATGTCATGTGCAGTTTTTGACATGCACAATCATCTTTCATACTTAGCCTTATATTATGAGGGCCTTACATTGGCTTTAATGGACCACAAGCGTGTTGTTCTTCTTCTGGAACAACCCATAGCTACAATCCAATATGTGAACTAGAACAAAGGCAGAACATCCAAAAATGCACTTGTGCATATTTCTATAGGAGAAGGAAATAATTCATAATATTGATCTCTAACTTCAATTTCACTGTTACATGCAACAAAAGAAAGCCACCACCTTAACCATATGAAACTAGGGGTACTCCAGCCTTGGCTACCTTACAGCATGTACATAACCCCTAAATCAAGACTGATGATGTTCTAGATGATTGTGGTCAGAATGGCTGTATTCACACAGTCCTGTTGAACCTGGTCAGAATTCTACAAACTCCAATGCCTTTGCACATAAATCTCTCTAGGAATATGAGTAGGGTTGTCCCAAGCTGGCTTCCAAGGCCTTGTGGCAGGCAAAGGAGCAGCTAATTTGGCCTCAAACCTGGCTCAGGGACTGTTTGCAGAGCAGCACAGAGGCTGCATTGAGTTGCTGACACCAGCAACACAGAGGAAGCAGCAGGAGCGACTCCTGTGTGCTGTGAGCCATAAGGCAAGCAGAGAGGAGTAAGAGGAGACTGGAGGTGATGTGAAGGAGGGCTCTACTGCTTTTTAGCCCTTTGTGCTCCAGCAAACCAGGCACAGATTAAAACCCCCAGCTTCTCAACAAAGGGAGGTGTAAATTACCACTACCCCAAAAGCAATGAGGTCAGATTCCATTTTATTCTTTGTGGCACGTATTCCTTAGGGCAAATGATAATGTCACGAGCTGGCCCCACATGTAATGTTTAAGCCACTTTTAAGACCATACCAGCAATGAAACACACACTTGTTATTTACTCTCAAACTGAATTCAGCTGCACTCCTTCCTCAGATAAATTCTGATAAATATTTTGGTAAACAGGTTTTGATATACAGCCTGAAGTAAACTTTAATTAACTTGTATTTGTGCACTCTGAGAAGCATAAAACATAAGCATGCTCAGCCTTTAAATCATTGCTATTTATCAGACAAACTTGACTTGATGCGATTGCCTTTTCTTTCTGTGGTATATTGGCTAGAGCATGTTGCTAATAACACCACAGTTGTGGGTTCAATCCTTGTACAGGACATTCACTTAAGGGTTGGACTCGATGATCCTTCGTGGGTCCCTTCCAACTCAGAATATTCTGTGTTTCTGTGAAAATTCCTTCCCATAAGCAAAGGGACTTTCTCTCTGTAGTGGAGGCAAACCCACAGCTCCTCCAAGACACCCACGTGACATGAGACTGTGCTATCTAGACCTCACTGCCTTCTCCACATGGCTCAGTTTACAGAGCCCTCAGAACACAAGAACCATTCCAAGAGACCAAAAAAGGCAGCAATCTCCTTATCTGAGTGCAGGGAAATGGAAATTGTTCTGCTACTTGCCGTGAGGGTCAGGCTGAGCCAAGGCAAGGCAATAGAGTTTGCTGTGCATTAAGAGCTCGCACAGCCCTGGCTCTTAAGCAGAGATATCGTTCCAGCAGAAAGCCTCTAAAAACTGAGAACAGTATAACCACAGCCTCTGAAAAGTCTTTTTTTCCTTTCTTTTATGAACAGAGACAGCACTGAAGCAATGTTTCTGAAGTAGTTTTCTTTATCTGTTCTCAAAATTGGTTTGTTTTCTTTCTAAATCCAGTTATCATATTACTGTATAATACTATTATTAGCTATTGTGATATTTGCCTGCCAGATAAAGAACAAACAGAAAGAAACAATTTAATTCCATTCCACAAGCTGTTTAGCCAGGGAAGGTATTTAATATGCTGCAAAAGCCAGTTGAACACTGTCCATGCCGACAGCACTGGCAAAGCTTTCATTTGAAATCCATCAGCAGGAGAAAAGTGAAACCATAAAAGGTCATAACTGAACTCGGCACTATTGCTGACAGGGCTCGGGGTCATGGCAGACCTCACTGCTGTGCTTGGAAAACTATGCCCTGCAGCTCTTTTTCCAAGGGAGAGGAGTGCTACAAGTAGAGATATTACCCCTTAACTCCTATAATTAATGTGCACCCTGTACGTTAGTGTACCACAGGTTTAGGATAAAGTTAAATTTAAAAATGCCTGCATTTTCCTGCAAAACAACTCAAGAGAAACTGAAATGAACACAAGTTTTCTCCTAAAAAACAGCAGAGGCAAGGACCCCATGGTAAAGATTTGGAAATTTACACCTCCCCTGTAAAATGCACTGCAGAATACCCTCACCACATTGCTCCTCCTGACAACTCTGACAGAAAATGAAGTTATTTAAAAACTGCCCTTTTGAGACCTTTTTGTGGATAAAGTAGCTCACAAATACTGGTGGCCCAGAGCATTGCTTTGTGCTGTTGGGGTAACTGAGACATGGAAGTGTAAAATGACCTTGCCCAAGGACACACAGGAGAATGGAGCTGGGAACGAAACCAGAGCTCACCACTCCCACGCAAATGCCCTCAGCACAAGAACATCTCCTTCTGCCACAGGCCTAATGGAACAAACAAATATATAATGCATTCTCAGGAGCCTTTTTCTAAACCATCTGCTCCTGAGCCTGAATCAACAAGCTGTTCGGATTACTCATGTGCTGCACGTTCGGTATCTGCTTTGATAACTGATTGAATTAGAGCTCCCAAACCTGCCCACTGAAAGGCAGAATAAATTTTAGGAGTTTCCCCAGTAGGACTATCAGTGGATTAGTCTCCACTGGAGTGAGTTTGGGTCTTAGGAACCCTGTGTTTGTATGCAGGAGTTGTGATTAATAATTTTTGAGTAACTAGGTAAAATATAGGCATTTTGCAATTGTCAAGATATTTATTTTCTTCCTTAAAAACAAGCTGAAGGTAAGCATCAGGAAAAAGCAACTATGCATGGAGTTCTACTGAAATTTCTCCTAACAGAAACGTCATTGAAATTGCATGGCCATTCAAGGGATAAACCTGGATTAGTGTGCCAGCACTGATGCATAGAGCAGAGTAAGCTGGTTTTTCCTCTATACATTTTTGTCTTTCTGTGAAAATTTAGTTTTGGTACAGGCTGCAGAGCCACTATGCATTAGTGGGAAGCTGACATTGGAGGTTACTATACTCTTGAACTACAACAGCAGCAACATAAGACATCTCTTCCTTAACCACCAGTGTAGTTGCCCTTTAACCATAAAACCAGTGACAAAAATACTCCAGCAATCCAGAGGAATTTGAAAGGTTGAAGGTTACAGAGCGAGTCCACCCACATATTCTTAGGAAATTCACTGCATTCTTGACCTGACTGTAAACAGGGAATCACATGGATACTGCAAGATATAATCTGATTATTTTCAAAAAAAGAACTACAGAATCATTCATATTTGCACTTCCGAACTGCAATATTCAATGTCAAAATGTCTATGGGTGTCTCGCTTCACTGTCTTCTTCCCAGATGTCTGCACTTAACTTTTCCAGAGAGGGAGCACAGAACCCTGACCACTGGGTCCTCTGTGTCTGAGTGGTGAGCACTGTGCCAGACTTTTCAGGATCTCCCACAATGCATTCACAGTGGTGAAAGGGTCACTGTGCACTGCTGGGTTTGCTACCACGTTTCCTTGTAACAGAGTTTTGGGGGAGAAAACAAATGCTAATATAGCTTGCATATATGCGACTTGTGGAACCAGAACCAAGCCCTTCATAGCAGCAATTAAAAATCCTACCATTACATTCAATGACTGTTGGAGTTAGTGATGATCAGACCTTGTTCTCAAGTAAACTTGTATTTTCTTATTTGTGCTTGGAAAGACTGTGCTCACACAGATTGTGTTAAAGGCAGAGAAGTAACACCTTCCTCACAGAAAGTAACTTCTCCATCCCAAGTCAAGTATGGAATGGAGCAGAGGAGCAGGTATTAGTGAATTCATGGTATACTACTTGCATGCCTGTGTGTATATGTATATGTGTGTGTGTCCTTGAGTACTTGGTTTATCACTTTCCAACAGCAGAGAAGGCTGCAAAGCATAGTTCATGCACCAATGCTGAAAGTAATACAAACACCACAGCTTTTAACTTCAGGCCTCTCAAGGTCTAATGACATCACTCTTATTCTTTTGCATGTATCCACCATAGACCTTACTAATCACCATGATACTTAGATGTGTGTGTGTGTGTGTGTACTATACATACACATATATAGATATATGTATGTATATACAGATATCTATACACAAAATACCACATCAGGAACAGTAAAAATCCCAAAGGATTTATAAAAGACAAACAAGGTTGGTCAAAATCAGCCCCCAGTTAGGTAGTATGTGTGTTTCTACTTCTGTCTTTAAAAAAGTAGAAAAGTAGATAGCACTAATATCCAAATATTCACTAAACACTGATCATCAAAAAGCCCCTGAATAGTAGGCATGGAAACATGAAGGAGTAAGTCCAAAAGCATGTGGCAAGTTTCTGACATAGCTGCAGAATAGATAATTTCTCTAGTGCCAGATACCCTTGTTGAATTCTGTGTTATTCTTTGGACTCTGTCATAATACCCAGCTTTAGCCAGTAGGAAAACCAAGTTTCTTTCTCAAAGGTGGTTAAAGACCCAGGGCTATCACACAGCTAAAATGTTCAGAATCATAATTTTGATAAATATATCAAATACACCTAATAAATGGTACAAAAGGAATGAGTATTCCTTGCTGTCATTGTAAACTGAGGGCTCTACCTTGCCTAAAAAGTCATATTTTACACTAAGCTCATCATTGGCTCATTTAACAGCTTTGGCAACACAAGTCCAATCTGACACACTGTCTGCTATAAATCATTAGCTCAATCTCACATCAGGCTGTTTTGATTTTGGAACAGAAACATGTTACAAAATGTCCCTAGAGAGATCAGTCAGCTAAGGAAATTGCTTATTTAAGAGAGCTGCTCATAACAATAGAGAAGGCCTCAACATGGACATTTTGGGACCAGTCAAACCAGTCAACCCTTTAAAAGAAGATACTGCTTAACTTGGATGTCTCACAGACTTGCAGGTCTCCCAGTATTATTGTGCTGGTACAAGGTTACATGATGAATCACAAGGCTCAGTCCTTGTGGCTGAGTGCTGTGTGCTCAGCCCCACACCATTATTTAAAAAGGCTCCTCTGACTTGTTTATGTATCAGTGCATTTGCTGTGTGGACTGCACACAGCTCACACTGGAGGCTGGATGTGATGGACATTTTGTTCATCGATATTCATTAGAGGAAATAAAACCCCTTAGAACGAAGTTGGGCTTCTTTCAAGAGCATCCTTTCCCATGGCCCAAACTGCATCAAATCATAAATTATTTAATTGCTTTAGGTGTCAGAACCCTTGCACAGTTCAATTAAGACTGTAGCTGAGGCCTGAGTCTGAGAGTTAAATTTAAGACTTTGGGAGCTAAATTCAAAGGATTGCAGGGTATCTTTGTTTCCCTAAATGTCATTTTATTATTAAAAATAATTTCTACAAACTGTACTCAAAGTTTGCAATCGAGGACTCAGTTTAAATCATAGCAGGATCATTTCTGATTTGAATCCTGGCAGATAAGCTCAATCCTTTGTCCTCTGATCAGAGATTAAGTCAATAATGTTATTTTTTTTTTTGAAGAAAGGTCTTTTCAACTGCAAGTATAAAACCAAGATCCAGGATGGTCTTAAATATCCTCAGGAAGGTGTTTAGACCTTCTGTTCAAAGCAGGATCAGCTATAAGATCAGACCAGATTGTTCAGATGCTTATCCAGTCTGAACTTGAATACCTCCAGGAGTGGAGACTGCGCAACTTTGCTGGGCAACCTGCTCCTTGACATGTGTTACAGTCCAAATTTAATTTGATAAATGTTTATTGGAGTCTTTCACATAAAAAACTTGCCCATCAGCATGAAGACTTTGAAACCTACATGGTAATAAGAGGTAATAATAAATTAAAAGAGGTAATAATTATTAATATTAAAGAGGTAATAATAATAAAATAAATACATCTTTATTTCCATATATATTTCATTTGATATTTTAACAAATGCCCTTGATTTGCTAAAATTCAGAAGAGCCAAGCCTGTCAGCTAGTCCATCAAGAAACGCAGCTCTGGGTCTGCTCAGACACACTCCTCCAGAAAGCAAATGTTCTGTGTTTGTAGTTTCAACACATTCAAGGCTCAGTTGTGCAGTGTGGTCAGGCAGCAGTGTTTTGAGCACACAACACACACACATGGATGTGCCTTTTCTCAGTAACCTTACAGGGAGGCTGCTCACACAGAATTTAGAGCCTTATTGTAAAGGGCTGAGGCAAACAGAGCTGATCTCTAGCATCAGGACTTTCTCCACCAGAGCTTGTTATGAAAGTGGGGTCAGGGCAGAGAGAGCAGTTTCCTCCCAGCACTTGGGATGGAGCAGAGAGAATGGACAGGCAGGAATTTAGGACTAAGGATGAGCTTTGGCAGACTCAGAAGTCCCTGGTTTTGCATATTCAGAGAAACAAAGCTTCCCTATTTTAACTGACAGGCTTTAGAGAAAAGTACCTTCCAACTTCAGTGAACATTTGACACCTTTAAAGGTGCAAACAGTGTGAAAGATTTTATCTCATAATGAGATTCTAACCCCTTTGCTAGAAGGAAGGCATTTTTGCTCCCTTTTCCCACATTTTTGAGTGCCCAGATGGAAGAATCTGGCCTTAAAATGCATGTGCCGCAAGCTAGGAGGCCTTGTCATGCCTTCAGCAGTGCTGACATCAGCAAGATGTCTCACTGAAGAGCTTGGCAATGTTACAAGATGGAATTTATTCTTTTTAGTTGGAAACAGAGAGCTTGTCATCAGCCAAAACACATGGCAAACTCCTGCACATTGTAAGGATTCTTCACCCAACTCTCCCAAAAGCATCTCTGGGAATCCCACGGTTCTCTGGCACATTTCTTAGGGAAGAGCAAAGCAGGAGGCTGAGATGTAGCTTTATAAGGTTATAGAATTCAAAGACTTTCAAACCAATTAACTCCAAAGGATATAAACCAGTGACTTATATAATAATGAGTCAAGGCTCACACAGTAACAAGATAATAGGAATTGTCAGCCTTGTGCAGCTAAAAAAAGTCCATCTTGCCCAATAACCTGCTACAATTAGCTGCCTGCAGCAGCTGCCTAGGAAAGAGTGAAAAGGAGGGAAATATAAAGAGCAATTAATCTCCTGTCATTCCTCCAGCTGCTAAGCAGCTGTGTTGGGGTTTTGCAGCCAAAACCTATACCCACACCAATGTATATGTTTATTCAAGGACCAGTGGTGTTCATTTTTAACCTGGCTGTACTTCTGACCTGTACAACCCACTGTTGGAAGGGGTAGTACAATTTATCTATGCATCATGGGAAAAATACTGATTCTATTTTCTTCTGTTTTTGAATTCTCTGGCATGTTGCTGGAATCCATTTGATATTTATACTCATTCATCCAGTTATCCAGACTCGATTAGAAGAATTAATTTAAATAATCAAGAAGCCTCTACTGACAATATGTAGAGCAATGTGCAATTGAGTCACATTCAGTCTGCTTCAGTGGATATTGTACCTGAAAGTGTGATTGTACTCATTAAACCTCGTATGCTATTCAGGATTGCTGGAATGAATCTCCAGTCCAGCTTGGGTTTAAGGTATTTTTCCATTAGTTTCATTGGAGTCAGACATTCATATTTGGCCTCAGACCCACATTTCTTGCCTTGTTCACACCCTTGTGGCTGTCAGGGGACCACCTCATGTGATAATCCCTCTGCAGGCCACAGGTAACAGAGCCCAGCAGCAGACCCATCCCACAGACTGACGTTTTACCAAATCACGTCTTGGCTTGTAGAACTTCCCTGGATTTCCCTGAAGCTCTCTGCTGTGCACCCACACCAAGGTGGGTTCAATTAGCCCTTTCAGAGCCAGATGTCACAGATCTAGATTTTGGCTGATCCTCACTAGGCTGCAGTTTTATCTGCAAATAAACTGCAACTGTCTGCATGTCTGTGCAGCTGTCCAGAGTCTGCTACAACAAACCTGATGGCCTGGGAGTGTCACCTGACAAGGCTGTTTGAAGCTTTAAGATACCTGTGTAAAAGCCCAGAGATGAAGGGTTTTCTATTCAAAACAGAGTGTCTTTATTCACTGCTTTCTGTCCCTGTGAAACAATGGACCATTGTAGGAATTTAAAATGGAGACATGAGCTGATTTTATCTTGTGGGGGGATTTCTTTTTAAGCATAAAATATTAATTTGGACTTACCAACAACTGTAAGGTTGACTTGTGCTTGTCTGCTGCCAAGTTTGTTCTCTACAACTAGGGTGTAACATCCACAGTGTTCCTGCTTTGTTGATGATATTGTTAGCTTGCTGCTGTTTTCAGCATTCTCAATTTTAATATATTCATTTTCTTGAATCTGCCAAATTAAAAGAAAAATTATGTGATAGATCTCTTTGTATCTGAAAGAGCTCAAAGCACAATACAATGTTATTATATTGAGTGTTACCTGCAGATAACTCTATTACAGGAGTGAGTATGTGCAGCTGGTAAATGTGTAATCAACACAAATCATCTAGAAAAGCAGTGGAACATTATAATGGCTCCAGTCCTGCAGAGGCCACAGGGAGCCCCACTAAGGAACAGGAGTGTCACTTTTTAACTTCTTTTTGACAGGTTGTAAGTGCAAACTGTGCAACTGTCAAAAGAACAAAGTTTGGTCTCACATATCTTAGAGAAACCGCAGTGGAACAAGGGTTTAGCCTTAGTTCATTTGCCATTCCCCTCAGAGGCCCAAGGTGCAGACCATATGTAGCTGGGACTTTTGCCCTCTTGTTTTAACAAAGTTTATTCTGTACTTCCACACAAACCAGGGTAGCAGTTTCTTGGGTTTGAACAATTGAAGACAATGTTAAAATGGAGGTACAACACTACAGCTGTACAGAGAGACATTCAAAGAGCAGCATATTGAGCTTTCCCATAGCATTTTAATTTTCTAGAGAAGCAAAAATCCAAATCTCTGCTGAATACTATAGGCATATTATAAACTAGTTTTTAATTGAAACAGAGCTATCATAGCATAAATGGCCAAGGTGACTTAGATTTTAATCAGCATTAGCTTGAGACATGGCAGTTCTTTAGAAACCTCATAATGCTATACTGCAATTATAGAAGCTGTACACTGTGTTCTTATGAAACAAACAACATAATGTCAATGCCCTTCTTCCTCCCACCACTTCCTTCTTAGATAAGTGACTCTTCCAAGCCATTCTCAGAATTTAATTAAAAATGAAGGCTATTTAGTTTGCCTTATCTTGTCCCATATATTCAGAGAAGAAGAAATCAAAAGTTTAAGAACAGGACTTTTTCTCAACTGAGACAAAACACATGCACTGCTATCTGCCCCAAAGTAACTTTAGAAAGATTTTCCTACAATAACTCAAATAGAAAGTTAGCAAATGGGATTATGTAGAGTTAAACACTGCTGAAAGTTGTTCCACCCTACCAACATACTTCTGAGATTCTGAACTGTCTTTTATGTTTTGCTTCATTAAAATTAGTCAAGAGGTGATAGTAGAACTAGATCTGCATTATTCAGAGAAAGCCCAGAAAGGATACAGAGAAAGCCCAGAAAGAATACAGAGAAAGCCCTGAAGGGATGCAGGGAAATCCTTGAAAGGATGCAGAGACAGCCCTGAAAGGATGGAGAGACAGCCCTGAAAGGATGCTCAGTGGTCTGCACTGGTTGTGGGGAACATGGGTTGGATCTCTGGGATCCTGAAAAAAAGCCTCTGGTTGTAGTTAAGAAGCTTCAACAGCTGTCAGTGTTCAGTGATGGATTCAGCTGATGAAGAGGTTTTCCAAGGCTTTCCCCTCTTTCGCTCAGCAAGTCCCAGAATCCCACCACTGCACTGCCATGGCATACAACAGTATGGGTCACAGATTCATGACATTCCCTTTCTACAAGCAAAAGATACTGTTTTGGAATAACCAAAAGAGATAGAGAGGCCACTGAGAGAGGCCACCGAGGGAGGCCACTGTGACTCTCCTGCACCTGAGGGAATGTGAGGAAGAAACACAGAGAGGAAGCTGCAGCAAACAGCAGCAGGGCTGAAATCACAGCTCACCACTTACTGGATCAGCTCAAATAACAACTACAAATAACTCCCAGTAAATTGTCAAAACACTTGGCTGGTTTTCATTTTTAGGACTAGGAATGGAACAGAGTTGAAATCAACCACAGTTATAGAAAAGGAAGAAATCCAAGTGTAAAACAATATGTGGTGAAGTGTAAGTGAAAAATAAAGCAAAATTATGGTGCAGCACAGAACACCGTAAGTGGCTCCCCTTTTAAAGTAATAAATGAGAGACTGCTGCCCTCACTTGTCCTCCTACAGTGTTTGGTAACCTTCTTGAACGTTTTTTTTTCTTTTGTACCTCATTCACCAGAATGAATAATTGAAAAAAAAATTGTCATTTTAATTTATGATTTTGCAATACTTTACTTTGTCTCATAATGGATAAGTAAAGAAGAAAGTATAAAGATGGTAAAAATAGCATTTTATAAAGGAGAAAAATATTTTGAATCGCAGGTTATGGGTCTGATATGGGCATTAGGAGCTGCTAATGATCACATATTAGCTACTGTTATCACACAGATAGTGCATCTAAAAAAGGCCTTAAAATCTAGGTAAATAGGATTGTTATATTCAACAATGAACTCAGAATTCTGCACAAACCAGAAACTTAGTGTTGAGGGGTACATTTTACCTAAATGTTAAGACGGAGCTTAGCAAAATCAAACACTGAATGTCACTGAAGCTCCTGAGACCTATTTTTTGTGGAAAGCTGTGGTTAACTCCAGTCTTGAAGCTAAAGAAATTTAAGGAAATATAGGAGTTGAGGAAAAAACTCCCCTAAAGTAAGAGGTTATTTGGAGTTAGCAAGGATGGACTCTGGAATACCCTTTGCACTAACAAACTGTTTTGAATTCTTTCAATTAAATGCTGACATGTCTGGATTTAGAGTCTAAACTTCTTTCTAGGAGAAGATGTTTTTATTTGTGTTCTATAGAGTGCATAACAAGTTCAGAACGAAATAAACAGAACAGCAGCTACAGTAGATATTTATATTGGCTCTGTCCTAACGTGACACTTCATCTTCCAGGCTGAATTTGCATATTGGGTGATTTGATTTAAAGTGATTTTAAATTGCTTTGTTAAAGCAACTCTCTTCAGACACTGCCTTTATGGACATGTGATAAAGTTTAAAGATATTCATTCAAGTAGAAGGAACTTTAAACCTAGGGAATGAGGGCAGTGATGGCATGGATTTTTGTTGTGCCCTGTTGTGCCCGTATCGTGACATTTGTGTTGCAAGACAATTCACTCAAGTTTTTTTATATGGTATTTCGTCCCTCTGACATAACTTTAGGCCCAGCATCAGCAAAGAAGAGATCATTTTCGAAGGAGAGAAATGCCCCCTGTGTATAGGATGTGAAAAGACCAAACAACTTTTCAGATACCGGTATCTTTCCCATCACTTATCCTTTAATCTGTGGTCTAAGACTTTTCACAAAGAAATTATAATTTGTTACAGGAGGGGACAGGCAACAAAGGGTCTGAACTGTAGCAAGAAAGATTTGGGTTTGGCATTAGGAAAAAAAGTCTAACCCTATGGCTATATAAACACTGCAGTAATTTGCTAATGGAGGTTGTGAAATCTTCATCAGTGAAATGTTTTCAGTAGAGGTGAGGAAAACATCTGCAGGAACAAGATGGACTTTGCCAGTTCCTCAGGAAGGGAGATGGAAAAATGGGAGATAATTGGTATTCCTTTCCAGCTCTGCTTTTTCAATGATAAAAGAAACCAGAAAACAAGTTACCTGCTTACGGAATTTCATCCAGGTGCAAGTTATGGGTGCTGTTCCTACCACCTTGGCAAATAATTCCACTGATTCACCTGCACGGACTTTTCTGTCTTCTGGGAACTGAGTAATCTGAGGAGGAGCAGCTGAAGGGAAAAAAAAAAACTTAAATTAAATAACCCTTTAAATTACCCTAAGTTTTCTTAAAATTCAAAACACATCCATTTCTCAGCTCAACTGTTTCAGAGCAGCATTTGAAATCCAGATTAGCAGTTACCTGTGGCTTGCAATGAAAAAAATTCCATGGATTTGTTAATTCTCGGGAAGTAAAGCAATAACAATTTACCCAACCAAAGTTTTCAAGATGGAGGTAGAGACATCCAAAAGACAAAAACATTGGCACGTACCACCAATTCCAAATGTACAATTTATGAAACTTTGTGGGTTTTTCAGAAAATCTTCTTTTTCTTTGGAACTTTGTATTTTTGAAGAATGGCTCCAGCTACCTTCTTATCAATTTGGATGTGCAGAGAGGGTCTGCAAACCTGCTCCCTGATGTCATCAATAAAATCCAGAAAATTTAAGACTCCAGATCTACCTATGAGGATTCTGGCTTCAGTAGCCAGATAAACATTATGTGGCACAGAAACATCATGAGAGACAAGGAAGGAAACTGATGTCTTTCTCCATCACAATAAATTTTGCCATGAGCAATTATGGATCTTTTTGTTTGTGTATCACAGTGCTTCTTTTAAATGGGACTGCTTCTTGCAGTCCCATTCATTTCCCTCTGTTCATGAATCAGGCATTCCTCCTTCTGTTCCCTCTCACTGCCTGAGTATCAATAGATGGCAGAACATCTCCTGCTAACAGTGCTCCTTCCTGGCTCTCAGCTGTGCTGCTGAGTCTCAGACCCCTGGTAGCTGCTAAGCACAGAGGCCAGAAATATCATAGGCTGGACAACTCCAGGCTGAAACCTATACTGTTGCTTATAAAAGCTGCATGATAAAAAATTTATTCTTGTGTGTGTGTATTGAAGGGGGCAGACTTGAGGACATATTGACAGAAATGGTAAGAGGCATTCTCTAATATTACAATGACCTCACTGCCAAATGTAACATTCTTTACAAAGCACAGGGCTACTGGGCATGAAAAAAGTGCTTTCTTTTCCTTTTCAAAGTAGTGAAAACAAAGTGGGTTCCCCCTGCTTTAGACTTGACCTTTTAGAAGTGTTTTTGTTTTGAAAATATCTGAAGGAAAGTAGGCTAAGGTGGGTATCTGGCATAGAAAGCAACTTGAACAGTTTAAAAGTCTGGTGAAGTTTTAAGACTCTGAAAAGAGGCTCCTACAGAGGAAATTTCCTTGTAACTTTAAATATAGATAGCTTTGCCTCAGAGATTGCAAACACACAAACAGGTTACCATAATTCCAGTGATGAGGAAAAGTAGAATTTATCACCTTCTCTGTGGTAGCTACTCAGAGGATTCTGTGATACACAGAAAAAATTCTTTCACAGAAAGCCAAGTTTTGTTGTGGATATGTAAAAGGGCGTAAGTTACACACTACTGACACTTTGTAGGATCTTGCTACAGTCCATCTGAGAGTAACTTCTTTGGATGCTCATAATTCAATTCTTAGTACAATGTAAACAAGTTGGACTTACCTACCATTTAATCACATACGCAAACAAACTTAGTAGGCAAACAGCTGCACTGGTAAATGTGGGTAACACATGCAACAAATTACCTGCTTTTGGAGGAGTCTTTGGAGCTGGTTTCTTCTTCACTGTTGCTTCACCTAGTTAAAAACAAACAACAAACCACGTGAATTCAAAGGTGAGCTTTGCAAGGTACCACACTAACCACAAACATCCATAGCAACGCTTTATTGGAGCTTGAAAATTTAATGTTCTTCCAGCATATTAAACTAAAGAATTAAAAATACCTTTAAAAAACACTTTTATTATCCTGGATGATCCTCAGAATATTCACAGTTGAAGCTGAAACTTTTAAAAGAATCAAAGAAATCTACACTTCTCCCACAATCTGTCATCATCAGTGACAGATTGCAGTTTATAGCACTTTAACAGGTGAAAACACTGGGCCAAGACCCATCTCACACTGAATTTCTGCTCAGATTTCCAGCATAATCAATGCTGAAAGATCTCAGTTAAAAGTAGAGTAGTTAATACCACATGTTGCATCTCATATCACTTGTAAGCTCGCAAAGAAACAGCAATATACCAAAAATATTAGCACTACCCCTCTGCCTCATCCTCTTCCTTAAGCAGGGACAACTTTTTGCTATATTCTCAAAAGTAAATGTCATAGCTACAAAAATATGGCTTAGAACTTGAAATCTGGATCCATACATTTTTGGAAGACAATGTTCTACAAATTGTGCAGGGTAAGTAGAAGAACAATAGAAAAGACATAGATAGAAAATGACTATTAACTATTTTTCACAAAACAAGAACTAGAGGCCACCCAATTAAATTACCAGACAGCAGGCATAAGAGAAACACCAAGTGAAATATAACACCCATAATCTACCTTCACAAACATGTAATGTTTTACAATACAGAAACACAAACAGGTTCAAAAGGACAAATTCATAGGAGTTATGTGTAATGGTGGCTATTAAATGCAACAGTCTGGATGCCTTCAAACCACTGAATTCCAGAAGTGAAGGAGTTCATTCCTTTTACAGCACTCTCTTTTTGCCTGCTATTCTAAGCATCCTGGTCAGAGAATGGCCTCTGCTGTGTAAAAACATTTCTTATTTTCTTATGCTCATCTAGACAGCATGAGTGAAGTAGTCTGGCTTTTAAGATGTTATTGCCTCCAATAGAAGCAGCATGTGCTAAGTGCTTATGAGTATCTGGCAGACTATACAGAGGTGCCTAGTGATAGTCATAACAAATGCAAAAGTTTTGAATTTTTTTGTCCATTCTTTTATTTTCTTCATTTAGTTATTTCAAATTAGAAAGACACTGAGCACCAAAATATCCCCCTGATTTCACAAAACCAATAAAAACAGTTTTTAGATTATAAGCCTTTTGGTTGCAGCAAACTACAAGCTGTGCATGATACCCTGGAACACATCATGTGATGCTCCATGAAACTCAGGGGCCATGAGTTGCAAAACCACTGTGGGAGTCTAATGCTATAGCTCAAACAACAGACAGATTGATTTTTAGAGTAACTGGAGATAGCAGGTGATGTGTATAGGATGTGAAAAGACCAAACAACTTTAAAAATATCTAATGGCTTAGCTGTCAACAAGAGTGTTTATTCAGTTCATTCTGAAGAACTTTATGCAGTTAATACAGAAAAGTTTTTTCCACCTTCTTTCCATTTTTTTAGTAATTTTCCCTAAAAGTATGCTTGGCTTTTATATGCTCTGAATTGATTGATTTTGTAACAACTAGAAACACAAAAATGGAGAAGTAGAACATTTTCACAGTACTTATGCCTGAGACAAAAAAGAATAGTTGGACATTTCCCAAAGAAGCCTTTCTTTGACAACTGCCAGCCCAACAGAACTAGTTAAAGGTTTAGATGAGTACTTGTGAGGTGTTTATCCCAGTATTAATGGACTACCAGACTGTAAGCAAGGTATCTGTCCTGCCACATCTTCCACGAGGACTTAACTCTCTTTAAACTGAGGCCTTCAAAGAGCACAACTACTCATTAAAGGGACACATTACTTTTTGGGCCACCAACAGAGTGACATGTACCCTGGCTGCTGTGGTGACAGCAAATGTACTTCATCCTCTTTCCTGCCCGAGTTGTGCAAGCAAAGGCAGCAAGTGGTGTTTTCAGAGCAGTTTTCCTCTTTGTCCTGATGTGGTCACACCCTGAGCTGAAACTCTTATTTCAGGTTGGAGCCATATTATGAGGATGAAACTATGTACATGATCAGGTGTCAGCTGGAAGGCCTGTAGAGTCTGGCCTCTCATCTGCCCTTAAACATCCCTATTAATGGAAATAACCCATTAGTTTACTCATTAGATGCATAACCCCATGTAAACTCACTCAGTTACATGGTTTAGAAACATGTAAACATTTTTGTTTGTGCGCGTGCTCTATTCGACATCAGATTCCCTGCTTTTCTCTAAACTGAAATGAAATAGCTCTTGGGTCTCTTCTCAGGGCTGCAATGGCTTTTAATACAAGCTACAATGACAGGAATTTGATTGCTTCCACACTCCACTAAGCCTGATATGAACAAAGAGCAAACAGGATGAAGAAAAAGTACCATTTGACAAGTGCCATCTTGGGTTGCAGATACTGTTGCTATTTCTCAGAAAAAAAAAAAAAAAAAAAAGCAGCAAATTCCTGAATCCAGCAAAGATCACCTCTTGACTGACATTGTGTATTAGCTGCAGTACCCTAGTTAATAGGCAAGGTGCATGCAGACTGGAAGAACTGTGCTTAAGCCAGTTTAAAAGACTCTCACCTCAGTGAAGATTTCCATACAGCAAAGCAGAGAACATGAACTCATCACTACATTCAGCTAGGGGACTGCTTTTTATATGTAGGTACAATTTTTTTGGTTTAAATTTTAGTTTTTATCCACCAGGACATTATATTCACTTAACTGAGGATATACAGACTGTCACTGGACTTCATCAAACCATGCAGATTGCCAAGGGTTGCTGGAAGGTCTGGCTGAATATCCTGTTTTGCAGACACAAATATCCCTGAGCAGAAATGAAAGGCTGGGGCAGGGTGGAAGGGGATGAGTACAAGGACAGGTCTCTGGCTCTCTGTATCTGGCTTCTTTGCCTAATAGAGCACACCCCACTGTTCTTAGATCTTCCTTAAAAATACCAGCTCATCTTATGCATCTCTTTGAAATGTAACTATTTTTTTTTTCAAAGGCTGCTGGAGACAGTTAGTAAAAAAAAATCTAATAAGATTACTCAAAGTTGACAAGGTCAAATGATTGTTTTCATTAAAATATTTGAGCCTTTTGGAAATGTTAGTTCAAGTCTGCTTCTGCTGCATTTTTTTTTTTTTTTTTCTTAAAGATGCTTTCTCTTTCTTTTGGTATTTACATTGAAACAGGCCAATGCTGAAAATCAGCCTGGAAGTAAAAGGACCAATATTTCCCCATTAAATAATCTGCCTTCTAGAAACAACATAAACATTACAAGGCAGGTTTGCCTCTTACAGAGCTTGTTTTTGAGTGGGGGGGACATAAAGCAAAAAGGGGAAAAACCCATCAAGGCTGACAGACTTTTGGTTGTGCTCTTCCTTTCCCTGATGGTGCAGTCGTGAGAGCAGATATGCTCAGAAGCCTCTGTCTTTCTTTTTTGCTTCCCTTTTTTGGAATTTTACTAAAAATAGGAATAGCCCTCCCCTGAAATGGCTCTCTGTACAACTTGCTTTCATAAAGCATGAAGGGAAAACTCTTAGGATCTGAAAAAACATCAATACTTAAGATAGCATTTCCAACCAATCCATAATTCCTACTGTCTTCCCCGAGGGACATGCCTAAAATTATGTGCATGTCTTCTGTAGTGATGGATTTCAGCACCTGGTAAACAAGTACAGTTAATACCTAAGTCCATTAGCATAAAGAACAAGACCTATCCCTGCTTCTGTCTGCTTGTGGAACAGCCTCATTTTAGCTCAGGAGAGAAGTGGTGTTAATGACATATGCTCATACTACAGGCACATAGAAAACCATTTTCCCCTCATGCAAAACATGTCAAGATTTCATCTTGAACTAAATTAGGGTTTTTTCAGCATTTTCAGAGTTCAAGAGAAACTGAAAAAAGAAGTCATGTCTGTAATGTGTCAGACAGCATGGAAAGAAGAATATTTATGGAAAATTTATGGAAAGTCCAGATTCAAGTATCTGCTCCTTCTTCCCCATCTCACTTGGATCCTTCGGGCTTGTGGGATGTGAGATCATGAGGTGTCTCTCTCCCCCATGTAAATGAATCCCATTGTGACCTCCTTCAGACCCTTCTGGGGGTAGATAGATCTGTGTCTGGATCAAAAGTGACTGTTCTCTGTCAACCTTCACTATTGCCTGCTTTGCCAGAAAACATGAAATGAAAGAGAGCTAGAAGTATGGAAAAAAATGAAACATTCAGCCTTGTGGTCAAAGTAGTCAATTATTCTGTTCTATCCTTGCTTCTGTCACAGACCTAGTTGATGGTACAAAAACTCATTACAGATTTTAGCACAGACAAGATGAAACAGGAAAAAAATGATGGCTACAATTGTAGCAGAAAGTTTATTCATACATTCATGAACCTGTGCTAATTGCTAGAGAGAAAATTACAAACACAATGCACTGAACACACAGTTTTCAGAAGCTTGAAAGCATCAAGTTTGAAAGTTTAAACAGTTTCACTTCATGGCATGTCAGAGGGCAAATTTCTTATAATGTTTCTAAATAACTGTTTAGTATCTAAATACAATAAAACAGAAAGCAACTCTGGGTTAAATTTGATGACAAGCAGAAACTAGAAAACTTAATTCCATGCAAGTCAGTTATTTGAGTTTGTGTGCTTCATAACAGTTTTTTAAAGAGTTTATTTTTTTAATTAAAAACAACTGTCATTTTGTTGCAACATCCCATATATAGTTTCTAAATCATGCAGAGATTGTCCTCTAATTGAGAAATATATACTCTGCCTTCTGAAAACAAAAATAAAACCCAAGAAATACTCACTTTTGCAGTCATGATAGAGCTAGGATATATCAGCACACTCAGAGCTTCAATAATATGATCTGGTACACTGAAAATAACTCAGTGTTTGAAAACAACTCAGCTGAAGGAATAAACAATTCCATAGCAGTTTAGTAGCACCATTCTTGAGCAAATTCTACAATTAAAGCAAATCTGAGCAGTGCAGAAGAGATCCAGTATCAAACAGAGCTCACAAACAACCCAGGCCATGTAAAATGCTCTAAGAGCTCTGGTGGGAGCAAGACAGCAAGGTTAGTTTCTTAAGTATAAGTTTAATTTTCACCTTTTTTATGTGCTGGGAGAACATTTACAATTAGATACTAAAAGGCTGTGCCCAAGTGTGTAGGGACAGGAATCTAAGGTAGGTTACTACCCTGCTACCCAGTCTGTTCCATAGGAAAACACTGCCAGGTCATCTGGACATTCAGGAGCTCCAAATAATTTCAGTGGGAAAAGCTAGGTGCTATATGCTTTTGGACATTAATTAAGCCAGTGGATTTAGGTCCCTGTTTTATAGAGAAGAAACCTAATGCTTCTATTATATGCCTTAGATGTGGAATTACTAGCCAATGACTAGTAATAAATGTAAATAAATGAAGCATGACACCTCTTCAGTTCAAGGCCGCATTGCAAAAACTATTAATTTTTCTCTCTGTAAGATAGTCAATAAACATTTCTGTCTTCTTCTGTCAACATACAGATATGTAGGATGGACTCCATGAAACACACATGGAAAACTCTGTTCTGTGCCAATATTAACCAGAAAATGTCAGTACCTGAGAACTGTAGAGTAACTTGGCAGAGATTCAAAATGCATGCCCAGCATTAGAGAAACAGTACTGAACTGGGCACTCAGGAGAAGGGATTTGGACAACAAATTAGTGTTTCTTCATTGCTCACTTTGTAGGTACAGTAACAGATCTATTTTTCATCCATAGAAGCAACCAACCATCAGAGACACCAGGTTAAATCTTGCACTGCCTTTTTACCTCAGTCCAACTTGGCTGTCGGGCCTTGTGGCACAGCTACTCACCCTTGGACCCTTGAGCCCCAGGAATGAAGGCAACACCTTTCATAATTTAGCATTTCAGAGAAATTCTATTTAGGTCTTAAAAATAGCTAATGGCAATTTGATTTACATGTACTAAGAGCAGAATTTTCAGCTTAGGAAAAAAAGATTAATTTTTCCTTAAAAAGTTTGGTTAGAGGCTTCTGTGACAATGTAATTCATCTTGTTCCAACACACTAAGTACTTGCACTCACTGTGCAGAAAATGTCTTGGATCTCACAACCGCCAGGAGTAGAGCAGCACGAGCCTTCTGGGAAATGAGTGGGACTGAGGGAACTGGCTTGGACAGCCTCACTGACCCTCAAGAGCATCTCAGACCATCCCAGCCACCAGAGAGGTCAGCAGCAGCCACAGATCACAGCTGCAACCCAGTGCCCACACTTCTGCAATTAAAAGAACATCTCTGACCAGAACAGTAACTTCCTTAGTAATTGAGTTCTTCCCTTAGAAAGTGGCAAGTTTTACACTTAGGACAGAACAATCTGTCATGAAATGAAGGTTTTGAAACATTTTGTATTCATCTAAGCCGTGTTTCATATTATTTTCATAGAACAGAAATCAACAGATTTTGAATATATAATAATATTATTATAATATTATTAATAATTTGAATATACAATGAAATCAGTAAACACTTGAAGCGTTTACTGATTTAATTATATACTAACTAAATTGGACACATGAAGCTTAATTCTTTAATAACATTTTCTTAAAATGGTGCTTGCAGACTTGGATTCTCTGACAAGATTGAAAAATAAATAATAGAACTGCATGCCAATCACTTGGCCACTGACTCATAATTTTTCCATGGTGATTAACACTTAGAATTCTCCCTACTATGGACAAGAATATCTCCCTACTATGGAAAAGAATATATTAACATAATAAGGGGTCCCATTTAGCATATTTACTTTAATGGTGCATTGTTCCATAGATGTCACTGCTCAGCCTCCCATTCAAGAACCAATAATGATAAAAATTCAGATCTGGGAAGTTGACAGTGAAACCTTCTGGAGGATTTGATCTGGACTGTTTCAGTTGTGACATTTATTAATAACCATCAGCAAGAGAATACAGCAATCAAACTCTATGCTGGATCAGCCCCTCAATGTATGTGGTCTGGATATGAGAACAGTGGATTTAAGAAGTATTACTCAGATAAGGGAATCTGGGATATCCTGTCAGGTTTTCATAACAATGATTGTGACAGGTGATAATTGCCATTTCTTAATATTTGCTGGAAATAGTGCTGTGAATCAGCCCTACAAAAAACATTGGGCATTTCTTTCCAAACACTTTAATCCAATGCTTAGATTTATGAGCATTATTTTCTAAAGCATTATTTTTTTTTTCTCAGTAGCAATAAGTGGGATACCGTTTCTTCCTACTATAGCAAAGTTATGTTGCATGGCTCAGCCATAGTGAAGTTTAAAAAATAGAATCTAACTGCTGCAATACTCCTTTTTCATCAGCAAATCTTGAAAAAAGCCTTTGAAAAAAGTCCTTTTGGAAAGCTCATGTTTTATGTAAACTATTGTGATGCCTTAAAAAAACTTAAAAAAAATCTATAGTATTTTCAATGCTGTATGCAAGCTAATCCTGAGACTGAGGATTGAGAAAGCTGGGTTTCTAGACTTGCAAACAAATCTACCTTGTCTTGGGCTAATTCCTTCTGTTTTGGTCCTCTGCTTAAGAACAACAAAATATTTGCAAGTGTGGAATAGTAATATTTTTTTTGAAAAAGGAATATTTATTTGTAAACATTCAAATCTTTATTTACTCTTAAAAATCTCAAGCAGAACTTTGATTTTTTCCACAGTCTGTTGCGACAAAAAAATTTATTTAATAGGCACTGAAGATTTTGCAAGTGGCTTTGGTAATTGAAATAAGCAATTCCCTTTAAGCTTAATTTGAAATAAGTTCTAATTTCAAAGGGAACTGGATGCTTAAATCCCTTCACGGCAGTTTCAAAGCTTTCTAGAGAAATGTTCAAGTGGTGAGAATTTTTGGCTTAGTGCTTCTGCTACAGGGCTGTGTCAAGCCAGGAGGACCCTTACATTACCCACTGATTGTTCTGGCATGGCATGCAGTTTGCAGCATGATAAATAATGAAAGGGTACAATTTTCCACTGCCTCTTTTGGAAGAAACATAACACTCTATTATTCTAACTCAGTAACATTTGACATCCACTGAGCAAAGACCCAAGTGACAAAGCCCAAGTCAGTGCTGACAGTAAAGAATGAACCAGTTCCAGAGATGCCCTTCCTCTCTTCTCCCTTTTTTTTCACCCAGATTCAAAGGTGAATCTGTTTCTTATTCTCATGAACAGTATTATTTATTCTATTTATTCTTAGAGGGTTGCATAATTATTACTAAATTCTGGTAACACAATATTAATTCTAAGCAAAAGGAAATACATTGTAAGTTTTGTAATTTGCCAGCATGGGAGCAATCTTTCTGCAGTAAACATTGCAAGCATCCATTCAGAGATGTTGTTAATCACTGAGTGACACACAGCTTCCTTCTAGATGTTCTTCTTATTCTACACCAGAATCCAGCATGTATTGCATATCAAAGGAAGCGATGCCCCAAATTCTGCTTACTGTTGGTTTTCTGTAGCTTACAAACCCCAAGCTTCCAGTAATTAAATAACATTGTCAGAATGAGCAGCCAAATGACCTGAGTCAGCAGCTCACAGTGAGACAAATTCTACAGGTTAATATACTGACAACATTTACTCTTTTCCACAAAAAGAAATGTATTGATCTTTGCTTTCAGAAACCTTAAGTTAATTACTTTCCTGAAAGTTTCTACTAGAGCAAAAAAAAAAAAAACAAGGATCGCTTGTAATTTATCTGAAGGGAGAAAAGGATGACATAGCTGCTAACCATGAAATTTGACTTGCACTTTACAGAATGTAGAAAATGGGGATCTTTGCCCTGAAAAGTATTTCTAATAAGTACAGAGAATATATAGTCTCTCTATCCTATACAGTATATACTCCTGTGACTGAATTCACTACTCAAAATTCAGAATCTATTAATTAATAATTCTAATCACATTATCAGGAATTTTTGTTCTCTCTTTCTTCAGTATCAATCTGTACACTTTACATGCCCTTAGGACTGTTGGTAACTCAGTGTGGCAAAAAAAGACCAGAAAAGATCAGAGTAAAAATATACCTCCTTATTAGACTGAGACACCTTAATTCACAGTTATTCTCTATTACCCTTCTTTTCAAGAAATATACAGTAAAGATAGACAAACATCTGACTTGTAAAGTCTATTCTCTTTCAGGTAAGGAGCTTTACAGCCTCTACATCTGATAAGAATTTCAGTGTAGATTGGAACTGTGTCCATTGGATCTGTTTTGTAT
The DNA here is from genome assembly GCF_024509145.1 of Vidua macroura. Lineage (NCBI taxonomy): Eukaryota > Metazoa > Chordata > Aves > Passeriformes > Viduidae > Vidua > Vidua macroura. The sequence continues at coordinate 30,455,550 of NC_071577.1, forward strand.
ATTTTGCCCCGACAAACATACAAATAAAAACTTATTTGAGAACAAACACTCACGCTCCTCAGAGACTCAGTTGTTAAAAAACCACCTGTGAAATCTCTGCAGCCAAATCCTTTTAAAATTAAATATGTATTTTTTAAAGCTTTTCCAAAAACTCTTTCAAAGCCCAGTTTCCTAACATTCTCTCTGGTTACCTTGATATTTACTGTGCAGCAGCAAAGACGTGTTAAAGGTATTTTGGAAAAAAAAAGAGCTTATGAGAAGTTCAAGAACGTGAACTACTGAAATAATATGCCATGTAGAAAAAGCATTCCCCATTATTTCAACCTTCTTTTTCCTTCTTTCTGCAGCCAGAATTGGTAACTTTTGTTTTCCTATCTATTTTAATTTCCACTAAAACCAGAAGCAAAAGAAGCAGGATGTGGATCAGGTCATGTATCTCCATATTTAGACTTAGTTCCCAACTCACACTTTCTCCTGGGAAAGCTGCAATTGATAACACTGCTGGGAGGATCAGAGGAAATGTGTGTGCTGTGTGCATAGAAAACACATTTCAAAATATTGTTCCATGGAGATTTAAATGGCTTTAAAATTTTCTTTTCTATCTATGTTCAATTAAAAAAATCATTGTTCTCAATTGTTATTATTTATGACACTTGAAGGTCTGGTGCAGAGGTGGAGCATGTCAGTGTGACTCTTCCCACATCCCAAAGAGACGCTGGAGAGAGAGTTATAATGCTCAGCCAGCAACTCAGAAATAGCTGTAGCCCAGAGCATAGTTTTATGTAAGTCACATTTCCAGAAGCACAATTATTACCTGTGATCATCAATCACTATAAAACTATTCTGAGTCCTGCTGAAAGCTGCTGAAAATGTTCTTAGTGGAAGACCAGATTAGTGCTTATTTGTTTTTTATTTTTTGGGAGAGCTGGGTAAAATATTCCATGTTTCCATCAAACCATGTATTTACATCTTTTTAGGAACTCAAGATGGTGGACATCTTAAAGAAACAATTTTCAAGACCCAGTTTTGATTTAAGAGATATTCATACCCCTTAATTTCATAAGTACTACTGGTGTTAGGAATTCCTTAAGTGACATTATTGTGCTGTCTTCAGCATTTAAAGCTTCCTCTTAACCAAATGCATGTATGCTCAGTAGCAAACATGGGAATTTATAGCTAATTTATTATTTCAGAAAGCATTAGAAGCAAGTTAAGTATTTAGGCTTAAAACAAAGAATGCAAAATTTACAGAACCATTTTCCATGGTCATGCCAAAAAAGGACAGATTATTCTACAGGGCATTTCAGTCAAGATGCTTTGCCTACCAATAGTAAAACTTCATATTGTCTACAAAGGACACAGCACAAATTGAAGCAAACTACTTGAGTATTTCTGTGCTCTTTGAGAGGCAGCCAAAAATAAATCTGTGTCACAAGTTTATTGCATCATTATGAAAAACAGAGAGTAGAGGGGTGAGGTCTGAATTCACAATTTGGGCTCTTACTTCTAATCCCCACATGGCAAAAACTCATTTCACATGACTTAAGTGCAAGGGCTAAAGAAACAGCACAGGCTTCTGATGCTATGTCTACAAACAGAAGGGAATGACCACAGAATCCCAAAGCACTCTTTTGTTTCCACAGGAAAGAAAGCAAATCAAATCACAGTCACTTACTCTCTGTTGGCAGCACTGGGGGAAGTGTGGTCTTAGGCTTCTTGGTCTTCTTCTCAGTAGGCTTTGAGGTCTTTGAGGCATCTGCAATCAAAACAAATAATAAAATACAAATCCTATTTGAAAATCAAAAATGAAAAAGCTGTCTAATAAAAGGTTTATTTTGGATCTTTCTGCAAAGTTAGAGGAAATTGCTGTCCTGTAGGCTTTTAAGAAGAATTTTCTGCAAAGATTTGCTGGAGATCTGCTGTCACATTCTGAAAGGAAGAGGGAGCAGAGAGGGAAAAACCCTCTACAAAAGCAGCTGCACTAAGAACCCAAGCCAAATAAGCAGCTAGACAAGAGGTCCCATCTAAGCTGATAGGTATTTTAGCTGAACAGACCAAATACAATGTGCACAAAGCTGTTAGGCAGAGAAAAGGGACACAAGGCTGTATCAAAACATCATTTCATTCAAAAGAATCTCTTGCCATGTAATTCTTCTACTCCACTGTCTGTGTGATCAATTCAGATAAACCCATTTTGAAGACTAACATTTCCTCCATCTGTTTAAATCTTTCCAAGAAGATATTCTTGGCCGTTTGTTTATTCCTAAATAGAAACAGCAAAAGGGACACCTTAGGACTGAAATTTGATAGATTCTACTATTTTCACAATTGCACAGCTCTTATCCAGAAACTGTTCATCACTGCAGGCTACACCAACAGCTAGGAGTCAATAAAGCTCTCTTCCATGTGTATCCCACATGAGATATAAATAAAAGGTCCAACTTTTTTTTAAGGTTATTCCAAGCTGAGCATGATCACAGGGCTGGAGCACCTCTCTTATGAAGACAGGCTGAGAGAGCTGGGGCAGTTCAGCCTGAAGAGAGGAGGGCTTTGGGGAGACCTTAGAGCCCCTTCCAGTACCTAAACCAGCTCCAAGAGAGCTGGGGAGGGACTTTTCAACATGGATCTGTAGTGCCACATCAAGCAGGAATAGCTTTAAGCTGAAGGAGGCAAAGTTTAGATTAGATATTAGGAAGAAATTCTTTTCTGTGAGAGTCATGAGGCACTGGCACAGGTTGCCCAAAGAGGTTGTGGACTTCCCATCCCTGGGGGTGTTCAAGACCAGGCTGGATGGGGCTTTGAGCAACCTGATCTGTGGGAAGTAGTCCCTGGCCATGGTAGGGGTTGGAACAAAATGATCTTTAAGGTCCCTTTCAACACAAACTATTCTAGGATTCTGTGACCTAAAATGCCAATCCTAACAAGCTGTGCTTGCTACATTGTTTGATACTGACCTTTATCATTGGAAGAAAGAGTGTGATTATAGATTATGATCTCAGCAATGGCTGTATCACTTTACAGCTTTCAAATATTCACCTTTTAGAGTATTTGTTAGGGAAAGAGCTGTTAGCTACCAGAGAAAAAGATGACATAAATGTTATGGAAACAGCTATTTTAGTCACCTTCTAGGTGTCAGTGTGTGAAAATTCAGCTAAGCTTCCTTCCTAACAGAGGAAGCAAGAATCTCCTAGTAAATAATTCAGAGCAGGAGGCTGTGTTCTGAGAGTTCAGACACTCAGATTCTACAGATTTGCCAACTGAAGTCAAACATTCCTCCAATCTTGAGTCCCTGATGTCAAAATATAATGATTATGGTTACTCAGTCTAAAAATCAGCATCTGACAGGGGACTGGAGAGGGGAGAAATCTGAACTCCTGTTTTAGATCACAATTCTAATTTAAAAATAACAGTCATCCCCTCTGCCAGTCTCAGACATGGGATATCAAATGGCGTCTTTCCTAAATAACTGGAGTTTGCTATGGTGCCATTCATCAAAAACCTCTTCTCAGCTGCATGCCAGTGGAGGATGAAAAAGGCAGAGGAGGCAGCCGGTATTGAGGTAAGGAATGTGGTCACCCTGGTGCCCAGCATGATGTGAGCAGTGGGCTCCTACAGCCGTGGCTGCCACCACCACGGAAAGCCAGACAGCTGAGGTAATGTCATTCACATCACCAGGCCAGCAGCTCACAGCCTCCTAGAGCATGCATTGTCCATCAGGAAACTTGAACTGGGAAATAGGCTAAGGGGAGAGTCAGGAAGAAAAGCAACTACTTGAAGGAGATCAGAAGACAGAGGAAAAACACATAAGTGACTGAGACATTTAAAAGTTGCTAGGGCAGCTCTAGAGAAATACTGTATGCTAAGCTTTTGATGATCTGATCCTTCAACACTCTGGATCTGTGGTGGTTAAGGTGTTTTGAGGAGTTAGATTTTGCTTAAAGCCTGTTCTTTGAACTTCAGCACTGATAAAGTGTATTACTTTAAATTACAGAACCATAAAAAATACCTTATCAAATATCTAATACAGATTACACTGTGACCATAGAATCACAGAAGGTCCAGGTATATTTAATTGCAATCAATATTTAATCAATTTCTTTTCCAGTTACATGAAGGCTGAACTTTAGTGAGGAGTTACAGAATCACATTCTTACCTTGTGTCATGTAACATTAGGAAAAAAATAATAGCATTCCTTTCGAGACCTCCTGCCACAAATACCACATCTGCAACACAGCTGTGAAGGTTCAGTACCCAAGTTCTGTTATTAGGCTTGTTGTCTAGTTTTGTGCTCATTTTAGATCACAATGGAAAGCATCAGAGTATTCAAAAATAAGCTCACCAGAAGGTGAGTTGATAAGGAGGACATTTGGCTACTTATAAAGCTGCTTTATAACTCTATGTCACCAAGGCCTTGCCCAGTTAACAAGAGTAGAGTGTCATCAGCACAACCATGGCTGAAAACAAGTACCTCAGTCTGTAAATAGTCCATGTTCTAAGACTATGGAACACAAGGGTGGTTGAGCTGCTAATTCATTTTTTCTCACTTACACTAGAAAATCAAATGACCAAACATCTGTGAATGCAAAGAACTGGGGAGTTGTAGAGTGAGAAATGTGCCACACGCAGTCCTGAGGTAGTCTGACACCTGACTCACACAGGGAATTCTCACTGGCTCTCTAAGAATGCACACAGCTCAAAAACAAACCTTACAAGTTCAGCTTACTGCTCTAAAAACCTTCTAGAAATACAGTGGGCAGCAGGAGAATACAAATTATTCCACAAAGCATCCAGAGCCTTTGGTTCTGTACTGTCTCTCTGCTCATGCTCCTTTATGGTAGACATTGAATTACCTATTGAGCAAAAAGTGCAGAAGGGAGTGGGGTAGAGTTCTTTTCTCTCTCTCTCTCTCTCTCTCTCTCTCTCTCTCTCTGTGTGTGTGTGTGTGTGTGCGTGTGTGTGTAAGTAGCTCCTAAAGGTCATTCTTGGGAAATAAGTTGGAAAGGTGGAAGTTCTAAGGAAGGGTTTTCTTGTACCCAGCACAGTACTCACCTTCTACCATCACTTTGCAAGCACATTCAGCTTTCCCTGCTGGGTTCTCAGCTATGCACTTGTACTCGCCCCCATCTTCAGGCATGGCCTTCTCAATGGTCAGAGAGCAGAGTGTCCCTGTACAGAGGAGGGAGAAATCAAACACAAGTTAGGCTGCAGCTCACAAAAACCTCGATGCTAGTAAGGAGCAGAAGGCATCAAATGAGCCAGTCCTTCACTACAGGTGATCTTCTCTGCTAGAAAAAGCTGTCCTTAAAAATTCAACCTTATTGGAGCCTTATTAATGCTAAATAAATTAAAAATTGAATCTTGCTACTTTTCCCTAGGATACTCCAAGTTGTCCTGCAGTCCTGAACTGGTTGCTAAAGGTAGAGAAGACCCAGAGCAGCACCTCTGCTGCTCTTCTTTGTCTTACAGCAGAGATCAGAAGTCCTTACTTGGGTGACTTTATTCCAAAAGTGCTTATAGTGTAGGACTGTAAATAAGAGGGTTACTGTCCAATGCCCATTGTCAAAGTTTTGATTCATCCTTGTCTCTAGCATTCACGTGTGTAAGAGCAGAACTTCAGCTTAGTGCCTAAGTTTAAAAATGGAACTGAAAGACATTTTCTTCTTGCTTGAATTGCCTAATGAATAACTGCCTGTAAAACATCCATTAGAAAGTCCAATATATTAGTGGCAATCAAATTTATCACTCCAACAAATTCATTTCTTTCCAAACAAAACCATAAAATTTGACTTAATTGGGTTTGCAGACACAGGATGCGACATAAGCTTGTTATCTACCAAGAGAAGCTTGGTATGACCCAAGGGAAATACATTTCCTCTTAAAAATTAAAACTCTGTGAACCAAATTAGAAGTTGTTCCCAGTAGATGAGAGATGAGGAAGAAGAGCCTTGTCCCTTACTTTCACTTGCATTGCCTGGAACAATGAAGTACTTTCCTCCCCAGGGTGAACCCCAATTAAAATGCTCCACACTTTCCCCTTCCAAATATCCCTCATTAAGTGAAGGTGAAGTGTGGGACTGCTTTCTCCTTCTTCATTGGAAAGCTGACTCTGTCTCCTAAACACAGCCTGAGGCCTTGTGCACTGCTGCCCATTGCTGTTGGCCTGTCCAGAACACCTCCACCCTCCACTTACCTCAGCTGCAGTAAAACCTTCCCCTTTCCTCCCTTTGCCTTTCTCACAGTCATTCCTAATTAAAGAATTGAGGAGATGATTTTTTTTCAGATGTTTACCCTGCTTCCTGAGATGTAAGGAAATTTCCCAGCACCTTTCTCTCTGTGCTAACTGGAAGCCTCCCAGAGTGCTCAACCCCAGGCTCCCCATTAAATGTATCCCCTGTGATGTGGGAGATGGCACAGGCACAGGTGATACTGGTCCATGAAAAGGACCTGCAAAAGAACTCCTCTCCATCTGAGGAACTTTGTGAGTTTACTGGTTCTCTTTGGAGATGAGCTCCGTTTGGACATGGCAATTATGCTCTTGGCATTCAGATCTTCCTCTCATTTTAAACACAAATGTCATTATTCAAGAAAAATCTTATAAAAAACATTCAAATGGTTTCCAGCAAATTTGGTTTGCCAAAAACACAGATCTGTTAGAAGAAAATTATTTTTTCCCCTCTTTTTCATCCTCCACAAAATCAAGCAGCTCTAAATAATGGCTATTTTCCCCTGAGAAATTATGTGAAAACTGTCCCAGAAGAGGATCACTGACCCCTCACTCACATGGGCTGTGCTCAGCCAACCACAGGGTGAAAAGAAAATCCACGTGCCCTCCCTGAGGCAACGCTTTTCCATGAGTCAGGCTGAAGCCAAAAATGTCACGAGCTGCAGTTCCATTCCAAATGGAGGAGAGACAGTAGAAAAGTATTCTTGCTGGCATCTAGCAAATATAAATTCACATGTCTCTGCTGTTTAAAGAGACATTTGGAGAGCAAGCCAAAGATAACTTCCAGTCTAAGAATTTGTATAAATCTATGTAACATGATTAAAAAAGATTGCACATTGAAACCTAAAGATGCTATTGCAAAAACCTATAAACTATGGAAGAAAGACACATACATGTGAAGGAGACCACTGACCACTTCACTGCAGGAAAGAAGTCTGGCCTGTAAGAATAACTGAATCATTGAGGGACTGGAACAATGCAGAATTTACTTTAGCTTCTGCAGGACTTTTGTGCCTGCTCAAAAGCCCTTCCTCTGCTCACTGAAGACTAATGTGACACAGGGTCACTCCTCAACACTCATTTAATGAAGTTATTTTGTGAGAAAGGGGGCAAAGCAAATCTGGGTTTTTTCAAGTGCCAAATCCTTTTTCCTCCTAACCCCCACCTCCCGGAAGAAATGACCTGCATCCTATTTTCCTCTTCTTCTTTCTCCCCAGGAACAGCACATGCAAAATACATGGGGATTGCTGGGCTTTTTGCTACCACCAGCTCCAATGGTAGTAGCCCTCAATGGAGGAGTGAAGGGAAAATGAGATACTTTGGGTCACTCTCCTTTATACAGCCACTAGTATTCATGAAACTGTGGACTACTAGGACTAGGTATGAAACTGGCCAATGGATCAGAAAGATTTGGGCCAGGTTGGATCAGGAGTATAAGGGGAGGCAGAGGGAGCATGGCTGTCAAACCCTCATTTTCATAGAAAACCAGGAAAAAAAAAACCCAAACCACTGAAACCCAGGCAAAACTTGATGAGATTTCATAACGACAGGAAACTTCCCAACCTTTCCTATGCTCTGTGATCTAGAGCTAGAGTCAGTTCCCGGGGCTAGAAGGCCAAATGTCTTTCAATGAAGTATTTGGTATTTCCTCTGCAAACCCCATCATGACCTGAAACAAGATTATTTTCTCAGAACTGCTAGAAAGCCCAGACTGGTTACTCCAGTTGGGTATTCTGGAATCCCGGCACTTCACAAATCCCAGTCAGCTAAAAATGCTTGCTATATATTTTGTCACCCCAAGCCTATTTTTTTTTAGGAACCAGGCCATGATGATCCTTAAACATTGTCACAAAGTGCAGGATTGGAATAGACATGAATACTGGAATCTACAACTAAGACTTTGGGACTGGTGCAGCTCTAGAAAAGACCTTAAATGCCACAGAGGCTGACACTTTACTGGAGACTCTGGTTTAGATACACGGAGCCTTTCCCTTGAATTTTGAGCTATTAAAGGGTTCTCTGACTTACTCAAAAATAGTGCAAGACAGTTTAAAATATCTCTAGGCTTCTGCATTCTTTCCATGAAACTCCACAGAAAGTCAACCTCAGATATAAAACAAATACACAAACCTCAAAAACAGCTCCTTAGTCTCCTTCCCCACACTGGCATCTAGCTGGCCAACCTCCTGATTCCTGTCCATGATGCAGACTCAAGTTTATGGCTTTCTCATTTGTATCCCATGGTATAAGAAAGTACTGTGGAGTATTTAGGCAATATTAATAAACACTGGTCTGTGAGAAATTGTGCCTAAGAGACATAATAATTTTTTAAGTAATTCACTGGCTTATAGAGCTAATTTTCTAATAAATCTCAAATTGTCTGGGCAAGTTCAAATGTGTGCTAGTGTCACAGTCATGTTTAAAAATGAGAAGTGGATTGACCAGGAAAATACTGACTACAGTTACAATGACAACAGAAAAAACAGTGAAAAAAACCACATGAATTTCAGAGAAGAAAAAATGTCAAATGTAATTATTGATAATTGATAGAATTTTAAGGAAAACAATGTAAGAAACCTACTTTCATGATTCACAACATTAGACATTTAATCAGCAAATGTATCTGTGCAAAGGTAATTTTTTTAACCTTTACTGAAATATTTGTGATATATCACATTATTCTGCTTGTAATTAATGCTACATTACTATATTAATGACATTGATTTAGGAGGAGGTATTGTCAAAATAAAGATCTCCTGAAGAAGCTGACAATAGGAAATCATCACTCAGTCTGTTTCTAGTGGATTTCCTCTGTGATCAGTCTAGGACCCAAGTTATTAAATATTTTCATCTATGACATGTAAGTACTTGTAAATTAACATTTATAAATTTACAGATGCTAGAAAGAATCTTGGAAAGGGAAAAGATAGGAGGGTAGTCCTCCTAAAAAATTTCATTTACTCGTTAAGCTGTGACCCATTCACTCAAAGAAAATGGAGGTTGAGATAGTGAAAAGAAAAGCACCAATGGCACCAAGGGATGCTGTATATTCAGGAGGTTTAAAGGCTTAATAGAGAAATGACAGACATGAGTTCCAACGTTGTGAGGCAGAAAGAGGACCAATAACCTCCAGTAAGGGCAGCAACAGGAAGGTGATCTCCTCCTCACTGATGCTGATACCCACACATGATTCTGCTTCCTCTTTTCTAAAGAGGGTGATAAACTAACAAACAGCAATTGGAGAGGAGGTACTGGAAAGAGAACCAAACCAAAACAATCCCAAGCCTCCAAGGGCTGGATGAAGTGCATAATGGAGAGCAAGTTAGTAAGGGCTTGACTTGTAAAGATTCAAAAAAAAGGGAGAAAGCTATCTTGGTTACAGAGTCAAAGCCTTTCTGTCAAATTAGAAATAAGGCATTGTTTTGTTTCTTGATTTAATAACAAAACTCTTACTGGAATAGTTAGACATTGCAATAAATTGTCAGTGGTTATAGGAAATATCTCTCTTTTGCTGTATTTAAATCCACACTACATGCATTTTCTGGACGAGGGTAGATTTAGATCCTCTAGTACAGTGAGAAATGTGGCCTGTGACAAACATGGTATTGTGTCAGAACTGATTCTCAGATGATCTCCCCAATCTTAAATTTTCTGAAGAAGCTTTTGTAGGGTGCAAAATGCATCTACTTTCACCAGTGCATAGAGTCATGTTAATTATACACCAAATTCTTGCTTAAATTTAATTAAAAAGAAAACAAAAAAGTCACGGCAGACCCTAGCTAGACTGGCAGATGTAGACTTGCATGACTGGTAGGAAGATTTAGGAGTTAAGTCACAAGAAAGTTGTTAAAGCATTATTGCTAATAAGATTACCAAATCTCTATGCTGCCAAGAAATTTGGGAAGAAAAAAAAAAGCTGGCTTAGAGAAAGCAATATAAACTCAGGGCATTTCCTAAGCTACAGCATCACTGCCACCTGAGTCTGTATTAGAAAGTTCCTTTTTCATCTATATAGTCACAGAGTACTAAATATATCCAAAAAAAGCTGAGCAAACTGACTTTAAAAATGGCAAATGTGCGAGTTTAGACTCGTATTCACTCGTACACCTCAGCTGGCCAGTTTACTAAGGATGCTGTGCAAAACCCTTTCACTGCCATCTCACAGAACAACTTTTGGAACCATGCAAGAACTTTCTCAGTGGATTTTCTGTCCAAGAGCGAGTCACACAGCAGGACAGTAGCACAGGGCACTGCTAGGCCAGTGCTATACACATGTAAAACAAAATGGGTCCTGCTCTAAAGGGTTCACCCTGTGAGGAAAATTATTACCCTTATATGTCTAACTTCACTGCAGTGTCTGCTAGAGCCTTCTTAAAAACTTTTTTTCCAAACAAAAAGCCCCCCACAACTTCAAGCAAAGAAGCCTCTCATTAAAGTGCCTCTTAACCATGCATCATCTACCCCATACCGTATGAATGCATAATGCTCCAATTTATGAGTACCCTCTTTTTTATTGTTAGCAACCACTTATTTTGATCTTTAATGGGCAAAAAGCACACTAATATCTATCTCAGGAATGTAGATAATTGCACTATGACAGGTTTAAAAGAAGAAAAATATCAAATCAAACCATTAATAAAATTGCACCATGTCAGAAAAATAGCACAAGAGCTCATTTCATCATAAAAATGATACATTAAGCAAAGAATCATGCCATTCAACTAACAGAGTACTATTTGGGAAAGCGAAAAAAGGAATGGAAGAAAAAGTGTACTGATGTTCATGATTTCAAATGGAAAATAGTTGAAATGTAAAATGGAAGGAACATGACATGCTATCAGCTATTGTGTGATTGTGACATTCAGAATAATGCTGCCCAGATTCTGACTTCTAAATAACTTAACTCCGGAATAATGGAATACACTGCAAACCCTAGATTAACTACCAGAAACCAGTCCAAATGCTCCATAAATATGCCTGAAGATAAAGGCCATTTTTTGAGCAGGGTTTAGCTTTTCTTTTGGCAAAGGCCTTACCAGTCAGAGACCATTCTGACGCTGGTGTTTGTACCCAGGCTTCTCCAATGCTACAGAAGCAGGAATAACACTCTCCCTTCTCCTGCACTCCAATGGCTAAACTGCATTGGGTGGGCAATTTAGTGTCAGTCAGACTCTGCAAGCACAGAGGAGACCTGTGAACAGCATTGTTTCTAACTGGTAAAGGGTCTCAATATCAACTAGGACAAATATGCCAAGGAAAGTTATTTTCAGTGAGTGACTACACATAGTGTTTACATAGTTTGCCTGTCCTGTGAACACCTTACACACAAGTATACTTCTAAGTTTGACCTTTCTGGCCAAATATGCCACTGTTTAATCACATGTTCCTGAAATTGAATTCTATGTTCTTATTTTCTCAATATATTTGGCACCAGGAGATGAGCAAACTTCTGTCTCTTTTTGCCTTTTTTTTCCCCTCTCTTCTGGGAATGACAGAGAGGAATAATTCACTTTCCAATACACAAACACATAGCATTCTGAGGGTTCATGCATTACTTACACTGACCAGTTTGTGGGACAGTATTCCATACTAAGGTGGGCTCGTAGTGTACTGAGAAGCAGATGGACATGCTTTACTCTAGATAGGGAATTCTCCAGTATCCAGCTCATTAAGAACATGTAAGTTATTGTGAAATACCTCTGGTGAATCTGGAAAAAACCCCCATGGTCACCAGCAAACATCACAACAGAACAAAAGCAGTGAAATGGCTAAGAACAGACCTAGTCTATCCTCTTCCATAGTGGACTTTGTTGCTGAACACAAGGAGGAGCAAGGTCATAGCAAAGAAATAAAAAAATGGCTTTGCAAGATCTAAACCCACTAAAGTGAGCTAGGTCTGTTTGCTCTGAATTCCTCTTCTTCCCCACAGACTCAACCTTCTTTCAGGTGAGGATGACTCTAGGGCATTACCTCCAGGGCCCATTAAATGCTGCTCCAAGCTTTGACAAAGGCACTGCTGCTGAAGTACACCTGTGGGTGTGACAGTGTTGCATTTTCAGTCTTTGGGGCAGAGGATGGAAACTGGGACTTCACCTTTGGCCTGCTGTGTACTGCATCCAGTGCTATTGTTGCTCTCTATGTTTAAAGCTGCTCCAAACACTATCTGCGAGACTAATCCATAGAGTTTCCCCATTGAACAATATTTCCCGATACTGAATTAATTTGCTATTTCTCAGTTCTAGTCTGTTATTCCTTCTCCTCTCTTGGTTCCCTCAAGTAAGTATGTGTTCCTAATTAGGGGAACTGAGAAAACTGAATCTCTATGAAATCTGGAACTTAAAGTATCATGCATACCTAGTTAATTACTTAACAGTTGGCATGAAAGAATCTTACAGTGAGAGAACAGCAACACATTCTTCTCCAAGAGCCAAAGCTAGCAGGTACTGTCAGGAAAAAACCAAAACTGACCATCATGCAATGCACCCGCTCAGTGTACCAGAGGGTATGTAATAAGGTTTAAAAAAATAGTTCTAATCCTCATTCCTTGTCTTTCCATTAAAGGACAAAACTTCGAGCCCTGTGTAACATTTCTTTCCAAGATCCTCTGCAAATACGTGCAGAAGAAAGCCTGACTTAGAGATACTGATAACCCTGACTACTAAGCATGGTTCCAGTGTAACAGTGCAGGTACAAGTGGAACATAAGGACAGTGTCTTCACCCCCTGCAAGAAGCTGACCTGGAACAGTGGATTCCTTATGCAGGACTGAGCTTTGATCCTGACCTCAGTGGAAAGCACTGTTAATGCCTGACACCCTGGAGTGTTGTGACCAGGGGTGTCACCCAGCCCAGACAAGCTGGATGGGAGAAGCCTCCTGCCCTGCTCTTACAGGTGGCTGAGCACTTCTGGACATCAGGATCACTTCACTGTGATCCTCGATTTGCAGTTCCACAGTAACATTTTAGAGAGTGAAAAAAAGTTGGGGGATTATAATAGTCAGTTACTCAAATTATTTCAGTGCAGCACCTAACACTAAAGCTTTGGGACTTTAGGAGGCTCCACCGTAGCTCAGAAGCTTTGGTACAGAGGTGCTGTCTGATGTACAGGAGCCATGGAATTTTGGGATGCATAATTTCATTTCCACTCTGAGCAACTCCAGGAAAAGCCTTGAAATCTTGTTTCCAGCAGAATGCTAGCTAAACTGACTGATTCTGTCAGTCCTTCTGGTAAGAATGGCATTTCTACCAGTCAGTGTTTTCTCATGTACATGACACTTATTCTATACAGTCCCCTTAGGTAAAAATCAACATGTACTCACAAACCCCCCCCCAAAAAACACATGATGCTACTTCAGACACAGGCCAGACACAATGCACCTGCTACTATTTGCCTTTCTCCATCGGCTTTGCTGTCTCCTTGAAGCACTACTCGAGTATCCCAAGCCTCTCTGAAGACAATGCAATTTCTGATTGCATCCACTTCAGGACAATGCCTGTGCTACTCTGCTTGGAACACTGCACAAGGATTCACTGGTTGTGCTGAACTGTTCTGCATATTAATTTGGTTCTCATTTGGTAACACTAAAAAAAACTGGATTAAATGAAGGAAGAATCAAAAGTAAGAGTGCAGACCCCTGTGTCAAGCTATAATTCTCACTGTGGACATGAACTTTTTTGCTACAATGTGTCAGAGGGTACCATTCTTCAGATAATTCCCTCAGTGTTTTATGGAACGCATATGAAGTAAAGAAGGTTTTGGGCGCTATCAATTATACTTCCTTCCTGTTTTTGTCCCAAGAAAAATATATTTTGTCTAGATACAACATTAACTTTCATGCAAAAAACAGTCTAGTGGGTTTTATCATCCAAAATGTGAAATATAAGGGAATTACTCGGTTTTAAAACAATAAGTATTCCCTCTAAGGACTTCCACCAAATTCTATACAGTCTTGAAGTTAGTTAAAAGTCACCAAGCCAGTGGAGTTCAAATATTTCAGTGTTTGTAATGGCAACAGAAGCATCTGTGGTGGGGCTTTAAATACACTGGAAATCTGTTCTCAACTCTGATCTTAACTTGTAGTTGTAGTAATTTCTTTCTATGACACAACCCCTCTTTGCTTCTGTGTTTCTTATTGCAATAAAAAGCCTGAAATATTAAACATACAGAAGAATTTAATTAGAATTTGTAAACCAGCAATAATATTATTATGTTTTCAGTGTTCTAAATCCTTAAAGTTCAGTTTAAATAAGCATCATGTACCAGCTCCTTAAACAGCGTTAGCAATGTAAACAGCATTTAAAAATGCAAGAAGTTCAACTTTATAAAATTTACATCTGCAGGCTGTTAAAGGGGAATCTGCAAGAAATGTCAAACAATACTTATGTACTCCACTGAAATAACAAGAAAGCTGCATCTGGAAACAGTTACTGGCACAGGACTTAAATAAATATTGCATTACCTTTAATGAACTAAATATTATTAATCAAGAGCCAGATATAACAGTGTGCCATCCAGCTGGCTTGTAATGCAATTAATTTACCTTCTTGGGAGATGACAATAGACTTTGATGATTTGATGGTTTTGCTGTCTAGAGTCCAGGTGACAGCTGCAGGGGGATCAGAGGAAATCCGACATTGTAAGACCAATTTTTCACCATCAGCTACTTGAGCATCCTGAAGCTTCTCTATAAAGGAGGGTGCTGTTCCTTTGCTTGCTGGTGGTTTGCTTGCTGGTGCTTTGTTTTCAGCTTTTTTCCCAATTATTCCACCATCCACCACTGCACACCCACGTTCACAGTTTCTGTCATTCTTCTCCTCTTTTTTCACTGCTGGTTTGGCAACAGGGGCTTGGGAATTGGGGGTCGCATTCTGGGCTTCAGAGTTGGCACGAGCGTTTGGTGTGGGGGTGCCAGCGCTGCCATTCTCCGCAGGTGGCTTTTTCTTGGAGCCCAGCACAGACCTGAAATCTGTAACTGCAGGTTTAGGAGGTGGTGCCTTCTCTGGCAATGGGGTTTTTGGGGTGCCCTTCTTGGCCAGCACAGAGCGGAAGTCCACCTGCTGGGGAGCATGGACTTTCCTCTCCTCCTCTGACAAGGTCTTGGGTTTGACCTGCCGCTGCAGGTTTGCTCGGAAGTCCATTTGCTCGGCTGGGATTTCTTTCAGTTCCTCCTCAGAAAAACTTTTGGTGCTGACTTTCTTGCCTAAAATATCACGGAAATCAAGTTGCTCAGCTTCCTGCTGCCTCAGGCTCTCCTCTGTGTGCTCCCGAGTTTCCACTCGCCTCTTCAGCACGCCTCGGACGTCCTCCTGCTCTTCCTCAGCTACTCTGGTTACGCTGCAGTTCTTTTTGAAGCCACTTGTTCTACCAAATGTTAGTTTACCATGATCTCCACCATCTCTTTGCTCTCCAGAGCTGGCTGATTCCCTCCCACTATGATCCGAAAAAGAAAAGAAAGAGAGAGCCAGGAAAGGGGCTGGTTTAAAAATGTCAGGGAACAATCTCAGAGCAGGAACAAAATGTGTTTATAGAAGGGGAGGTTGATTAGAGGAGCATACTCCATTAGTTTATTGCATCAATGATGACTTCAGGAGCCATATAAGGGCACAAACAAAAAAGATCTTCTCTACTCTGGCTTGGTACAATGTGCTTAGCTTGTATGATGAAAACAATTTGTTAGGTCACATTTGGGGATTAGGTTGAACAGCAGCCAGCCTGGGTCTGTAAGGGCAGGGAATTAACAGAGCAAAAAATAGAACCCACCCATGCAAGTCCCTGGGAAAAATACTCACTCTCTGAGCATTTCTGCTGTGGAAGCTGAACTCTCCCGCAGCATCAGAGACACCTGGCAGCTGCATTCTCCAACTTGGTTCCTGAAATATTTAAATGAAATCAGAAAAACAGGGGTTTCTTCCTCTGTAACCTGCCTGAGCTAAGTGATTGTGTGTTGCACTAAAGGAGCTCACACCCAGTGTGGCATTCCCCTTTTCTGTGCCCAGCATTGTGGGGATTGACTGAGTGGATTTGGTCCCCTTATATTTGGAGACAAGCTATCTCAAATAGCTTTTACTGATCTGTTGCTATCTGCACTGGGAACAACATACTCCCTGAACAAAAATCAAAGCAATTTACAGAACGAAGCAGCTGCAAACAAACAAGCTAAAGGAAAATAAATACAAAAGCTGGAAAATCAAGACGGAGGAAAGGGCTATTTTACAAAGTTGAAAATCTTTCCAACTCTGCCTACTGTTTATTTATTCAAACCCAAGCTCTTAAGTTTTCTAATGTTAAGATATTAAAAACAGGGTCTCATTTCCTTCCCTCCCCTCTGGCTCAACCAATCAGCAAAACCCATCTACACAGATTGCTCCAGCCTGTACATGTTTATATTAAAAAACATAAAAGTGTCACCATATATGGTGCTGAGTACTTATTCTTCCTTTTGCAGAGGAATACCATGGATGCCTTCTGGAAAGGGCTCCCATTAAAGAATTCATTTAAAGTGCTCCCCGCTCCCCTGCAGCTCCCTCCCTCCCACAGACATATATCATTCTTCCAGCCCCAAACATCTCTTCTCTGCTTAACACAGGAGATGTCAAAAGCAAAACTTAACTCCCCCAGGGCAGCAGTTGTGTAACTATTGCCACCACTCCCCTGACTGCTATTAAAAAACCAGACTTGAATTGATTAAGACTAGAAATACCTTTTATTAGTGAAAACACTTCTGTCCTTCCCAGTTTAGGTAGAAGCTTGTAAATGGACTTGAAAGCCCTGGATTATTTCTCCTTTTTGAACAAAAATAATTTTTGCTACTGAAAACATTTCCTGGACATGAGCAAAACACATGTGTTGGAGGGGAGGAAAGCATGAGAGGCAGGTTTTCCCAGCTGTGTTCTGCTTTGAACTTGCTAGATAAGAGCACCTTCAAGTCCACTTAGCTCTGAAGTTTAAAACATGGACTCAGGACTGTTAGCTTGCCATAAATATATTGTCTGGCCTGGTTTTGAAAAAGAACATGGAAAAACTTTCCTAGATATGGTACTGTTTGGCTGAAAAGACCCCTATAATTTCACCCATTTTTAACTTGCAGTGAAGGCAAGATAATTAACATAGATAACGGAATCACAGATTCAGCACAAAATTTCGTCTTTATAAGAGCAATTAGTGCCATCACCTTCTCAGATAGATTTCCCTTGATTTCTATTGCTTCAGAAAAAGAAACAGTGGATCAGCCTAATACTAAAATGACAAAGAATTTGGTAGGTTTGATCAAAGTATCTGGATTGTAAAGTAAAGGCCCTGCTGATAGAAATGTATCTGAAGACCACTAACAACAAGAAACCAGAGGAATGTTTTTAACACTTTGATATCCAGTAAGTCAGAATATGTACCCTACAAACTGCTACTGAAGGCAATCCATGAGGACAGCACTGAAAGCCACAACCCTTGTTTCCTTCAATACAAAAAACTAGATTACATCTGAGTACCAAACAGAAACTGTCCAAAGGGCGGGAGAGGATCCAAGTCAATGCAGAGAGTGTTGAACTCAGCCCTGCACTGGAGACCTGCCATTCTTACTCACTCATATGTGTGGCCTCCATTTGGAAGCAAGAGAAATAGAAAGAAGCTACGACAAATGGAAAGATAAATAAAAAGTATAGCACGCCACCTCCTCCCAACATACTGATTGGCATAAAATTATTGTAGGGTAGCAGCATTGCTGAAAACCTGTTGTTTTCATATAATGCATTTCAAGCTGGCCCCTTTTGCCACTATTGGAACTCACGAGGTTTTTTTTTTTTCTCTGCTTCTCCCAAGTTTTTAAGGAAAGCAGATACACTCTGGAACTGCTCATTCACCAGTGCTGCAGGGCTTTACAGGCTGTTGGTTTACCTGAAGAGCCCTCCTGTTCAGGAATTAAAACTAATCCAAAGCTGACAAAGGACAAGCCATGCATGCTGAAGTATAGACAATTTGCAGAGTACATTAAATGCTGAGGCAGCCCTGCTCAGCTTCTGTCATGGCTGTTTGTCAAAAATATTTGTCCACAAGAATTGTGTCACTAGTGGGAGAGGTTGAAGTAACAGAGACAGCAGTGTCCCAGGAGAGGAATTCAGGGATGCTGCATGTGGTCCTGACCACTGTGAAGAATGGTAGCATTTCTGCAGGACCCATTTCTGCAAGGCATCTTTCCCTCTGCAAATTCTTTGCATATGCAAAGAAGCAAATAAGGCAGGCAAAGTAAATCCTTCTAAAGTAAGCTATTTTTCACAGGGTTTGGAAAATAAAGGAGGGGGTAAGAAAGTAGGAGAGCATTTTGTTCTTTCTATTTTTAAAACCTTGGGAAGCACTTACAAATTATGGCAACAGTGGGACATACAAGTACCTAGATGGAAAAATTATTCACAAGGTAGTTTTTTGATCTTAATTATGATTTCTGATTCAAGTGAATGGCTGAAAACCAGACTACTGGATACAAACCTTGAGTCTGTGTCTGTTCAAAAGTGTAGTCTCCCCAGGGTAAGGCTTGCTCCCAGTGAAATCAAACTGATGATTTTAGGAGCAGGGAGAACATACTCTTGTCTTCTGAATCCAGTGACAGAGTCTAAAAAGGTGAAGTTAAAAACACCGACCCAGCTTGGAGATCACAGGATGGAAAAAGAGAAACAAGCCAAGAAAAATGAAGAAGGATTGAGTGATTTAGATACCGATTTCAATCCAGAATAATTCCAGAACCTCGGTAAATATTTTTTACATTTATGCAATTTCAGAATCTAGGCAAGGCAAAGATGGATAGGGGCAGTTAGAAAAAAGAGAGCCTTGCAGTACATGGGCACATCTTCAAGTCTTTCACATCTCTGCTGTTTTGAATCTTGGCAATAACAACATTACTTGTGCAGCTTGAGATTCTCTGTGTTGGCATTTTGTCAGCAAAACCCTAGACACAGACAGATCTTAGTGGCTCTGTTATTGTGGAATAATGATAGACATGGATAAAGCCTACACTTAGTAGCTTTGCTGTGAAGTAATGCCTGGAAGTGTTGACTTTTGCAGGACTATTCTGTAGAATGCTCATGCACAGGACTTATCTTTAAAATGTCAAGGAATATTAATAAAAAAGCCCACCAAAAACAAATAAAACCCCAGCTGCAAAGCCTGAGGCAATCTTAAAAATAGCTCTGTGTCCTATTGTGGGATCAGTTTTCCCTGGAATGGCTTTTATGTTCAAAATATCTTGAAATACTAGTTTCTTGGCAGAACCTACTCAAATATTTTCACTGAACCTTAGATGAGACTTATTGTCTGCATGTCCCTAGGAAGCACTCCCTGGAGGAACAGGAAAAAAAGCAGTTGTAATTTTACTGTGGGGACATACTGAAATTTCCTACCAGCCTACCAAGTGTAAAATAAATATTGCAGAGTAAATGACATTTTTTTCAAGAATGAACTGAAAGGGGCAAAGAAGTTGATCCCTACTTATAGCTGGTGCTTCAGTGCAGATAACTGCAAATCCTCAGAAGGAGTTTTTGTAACTTTTCTGTGAGTTAAATGAGGAGACAGTCCAGACTCCATGAAGCCTTAGCCCCAAAGAAAGCAACGAATCCACTGGATCACGACTCTACCTGGTATAAAGCAGAACAGCTCTACTGGCTTCAAAGAGGATGCATTGATTTACCTCACTTGAGGGTTTTGCCAAAAGCTTTTTATACCTGAAAGAACAGTATTTTTATTTGCATTTTACAGCACTAAGTGGGAGGATGGAACAAAAAAGAGACTTTCTTCTCTAAAAATAGACAATATATTAGTAGGAGGAAACAGGGTTTGAAAACTCAATTTTACAGAAAGACAAAGTTGTATTTACTGTTTAGTCTAATAATATGTAATCTTAGGAGTGCTTTTTATATAACCTGAATTGCAGAGTATTCAAAGTATCACTGATTTATAAAATGAATCTTTTCCCCTGATTTTAAGCAGATTATCAAAATATCTAAATCAATACTAATCAACACTAACCAAGCTTGTATGGAAGATGGAGTGTGGGAGAAGAAAAATACAATGTCTGAGAAGACAAAGGATAACAAAGTAGATGATTTGTTTAAGGAACTGCAGCATGATTTCTGAGGTGTCTCATGTTGATTGTATTGCTATAAAGATAAAGGTTTTGCTCAAAAAGCACAGTCTCTGTCCAGTTCTCACAATTTTTTTTTTTTTTTTTTTGTTTACCTCTTCATTTATGACGCACACACTGAAGGAATACAGAAAAGTCATATTGGGATAACAGTGCCTGCATCACTGGAAGGATGCACAGGATAGGAGGGGAAATAGGTATCTTTGTTTTTATGAGTAAGGAAAAGGATTTTTATTTTCCATTTTAAGCATTTTGCAGGCGGTAAAATGTCCAAATTTCAATAGATGAACTGCAGAAGTGGGTAAATCTGTTCTTTTAATATTTATGCAGAACTATTCCTCTGAGCCTGAGACATAACAGCCTCAATGGAACATTATTAGGACAATTGTAGAGGAATCATAGGCCTGTGTAGGTTTAAAAAAAGGACCAGGAGGGGCTACATTGACTACTCTTCTAAAAGACAGACTTAGCAGTCTGTTAAATAGTAAAAGGCAAAGCAAAGATGTATTCCAAATAATGCTGAGGGATGGTAAGACAGAAAGCCAACACGCAATCATGGATGGATCACACCGGGATCACACTGGGCTCCACGTTCTTGGCAGCTCACTCTAACTAAAGGAGAAAGAACCAGCAAGAGTCAAGCAGATCTTTTATTAAACCCACATTTTTAAGATCAGAGTTTTAATTTGTGAGCAGCCAACACAAAAGGAGAATTGTGGAGGTATTAGGACAGAATTTAGAGCTTAAGAATAATGGAGAAGAAAATGGGAAAATAATTAACACTAGTAGGAAACTGTGCCTGGACTAAATTAAGAGAGTTGGAGAAGGAGTGCCTCCCTAAGAGCAGCTATGCAACCTGCTTCTAAAATTAATATGTGAAAAGGAGCTGCACATTTTATTTGAAATGAAAATGATTATGTTTAAAAATAGCCTACTGTCAACTTGGTAAACTCTTTACTGAATTGACTTATGTTATCTCAGCTATTCCATATTTTTTAATGGACTTTGTTGGACTTTTTGAGAGAAATACACAAAACACAGCTGTCTTCCTCTCAGGTACTGTTAAAAAAGTTTCTGAATATATAAACAATTCTTAATCAAGTATTCAAGACAAATGCAGCCAGTTCAACAGCTATTTAGTCAAGACTACTTAGTGCTGAAGATTACTGCTACTGTATTACAAACTTGAAGTTACACAGTTGACTTTTGCCTCCTTGGATATGCCTGAGGCTGTTACCTCTCTGTTACTCACAGTACACAACCAGTGCCTAAAAACATATGACTGCCTGTTCTCTGAACACGAACTGGAATTTTACAAATGAGAGCAGGGTAAAATGAGGTATCAGCATTCCCTTTGCTCTAACTGCAGCACAGCATTACTCATTATGGATTAGGAAAAGCCAGCATGTATGCACTGATCTTTGTGGGATCCTCAGTTATTTCTCCAGTGAAAGGACTAGGGAATAGCTGCAACTAGCATGTAATCTGCTTTCTGGTTTTATAGCTACAACTTTACTTTTTCTCCTTCCCCCAAAGAATTCCTCTCATCTACTAATTGTCTGAAATAATTTATTTTCTAAGTGTACATTCTAGAGTTATGGTAATATCAGACTTCCACTTTGAAAAAAGGGCTGTAGTGATGAATTTGGCCTGGGCGATCACCAACTACACCTGATCAATACGGTCGACTTCCAGCATCAGTCCCAACAAAACTCTCCACAAAGCTCTCTTGGCTCCCCTTTGTCCTCTTTCATTCTTCCATCCCTGAAGTTTTGCTGAAATATCTCATTCTCCTTTCAGTTCAAGTGAAACCACCAGCATATCATACGAGAAGATGCCCATGCCCAGGGCACACACACCGAAGTGTGGAAATGTACCAGCAGCCGGTAGCAACTCTCACAGTTTCTGCTCTCTCCTGTCGAGGCTGGTGACATGAATTAAATTGAACTGGCATTTCTAATCCTGCCAGAGATACTGAGTGTATCAGAAAGTGAATGCCTCATTTGACTTTAAATACTAAAATATACTGAAGTTAGTTTGTGTCTGCCTGTGATAGTCCATGAAAACATACTTTCGAGCTAGGAGACATTAACATATCCATCATTTGAGCCACACTGGTTGGAAAAAAAAAGTAACTATAAAAAATTAAACTTATTGTTTACAAGCTAAACAGGTTGAATTTATTAAGAAATTCCCTGCCTCCTTGTATTAAAAAGATATGAGTAATTTATTTGCATTTAGGCAAAGGACAATTCAGACTAGTACACCTGGACTAAAAAGTGAGTGTGTGGAGCAAACCAAATAATTTTCTTCCAGTGTAATGGACTCAAATGTCCATGATGATGAAGTATTTTTAATAAAGAAAGGCCCAAACACTAGCCAAGTAAATCTGTGCACAGTAAATATCTCATGGAATGATAACAGCACTTTAAGGTTTTACACTATGTTTTCTACAACCACATATAAAATATGCAATCTTCAGCATTGCAGGTGGAAAATGGTATGGCACTTTCTACAAGGTAAAGAGCCAGCAAATCTAACTCTTAATTTAAAGCACAGTTATTCTACCAGAATAAAATAAAATTAAATTCAAAACAATTCTTCCAGACTTTGTAGGAATGACAAGATGTTCAAAGCATCAAGGTGCCTCATTTCAAAGATACGTCAGCAAAAGGAGACTACAACTTGTTTACAAGATTCAACATGGCCAGGAAACACTTTTTCCCCTTAAAGGTATGGATCTTGAGTAACTGCCCTCCCAAGGCAGTTTGTTCCCATGAAAAAAGGCATCCTTACAAATACTTAGAGAGATGCCAAACATGATAAACAATAGCTCCAAAACTCAGGACATTGATTGTGGTTTTCCTTGCTGGAAATTGCTTCCCACATTGCTGCCACAAAGCTTTGTTTTACAGGATCACAAAAAGAAACCATACTGCTTTGTCCTTTTTTTTCTGACTCTACTTGTGTTTTCTGTCTTCTTTTGGAGTTTTATTAGTTCTTTTTTATCCCTCAGAAATATTCTGTTCCTTTAGTACCCTAATGTTCCACTTGAATAGGATGGAATTCCTGTCTTCTTCAAGTGGGAATTTTAACTTGAGGGTGAATATAACTAATTGGTCAAAGGGAACAACCTTCTTTTTCACAGCCAACATACCTGAGCTGAATTTCATACTGCCCTGCATGACGAGACTGCACATTCCTCAAGACCAGTGTGAAGATGTCTTCATTTTGCAGGATTTCACACGCTGCTCCTGGCATTATTTCCTTCCCATCTTTAAACCAGTGAACAGTGGGGAAAGGATCTCCAGCAATGGCACAGGATATCAGGACATTTTGCCCAGGAGCTGCTGTCACTGATCTTGGTTTGCTAATGAACCAGGGCTGAATACCATCCTGAGGTTCTGTAGTTTACAAACACAGTTTACAAATGAGAAGAAAATGCCAAGCTTGAATGTCACCACTGAGCTAACTAATTTCAGGGAAAGCAATCACAGGCAAGGGAAGTTATTTTGAACATGCATGGTATAAGTTTTTAATCTGAAAATAAGTCAGACTTTAATTTTGGAAGTAACTTGTGTTCATACTAAAATTAATCATTTACTTGGCACTTTACTGGCTCGATCCAAGCTTATATTAAGAGCAAAACAAAGGGACTTTAAAGCTGCCCTAAAAGGAATCCTGGAGATTTGTCCTTAGAGAATACGGGTAGGAATAGCTTTAAGGGCAAGTAACAGTACTATGACTGCTGTGCAGTTGAGAGCTCATGCAATAAATCATCATTAACAATTGCATAAAATTGCATTTAATGTAGAAGACTGACCCCAAGGCTGGATCTCAGGGGGGTCTGGAGGAGAGAGGAAAGTCTGAATTCAAAGCACACAGTCACAACAGACTAAACAGCTCTCTCAAACACTACAGATAAGATATTCTACATTAAAAATAATAAAAGTCTCACAGTGATTTCCACTAATTCTCAGTAGTGGCTATGAGGAAATGTCAATATTCAGTAATACTAGAAGAAGTCCCTGTCACAAAAGTATTGTGTGCCCAGTCACAGGAAATTTGTAGGTACTTGAGTTTTTGCTGTGGGGTTAATATCATGTGAGAAGATTTAAAGCCAAATTATTTGCAGCTCAGATTGCAGAAATCATGTCCTCCTTACCTTCTACCACTACAATGCTAACATTAAAGCCAGGATACCTAGCTCCTAGAAAGCCTTTTCATATACTAAGGACTTCAATTAGAAACAAAAACATATTAAAAGGTTTACTTTAATCCATAGTTAAGTAAGCCTGATAGTTCTAATCTAAAGCTCCATTTAGCAGTTTTGCACTGTCCCTAGAAATAGGACTCAGGAATGCATTTTTGAAATAGTAACATAATGTTCCAGAGTAAAAAGATTTTTTTAGAGTTGCTTCTGCTCAATATCCTTTTTAATTCAGATGCAGAGACTGAGAGCTTAAGTGTCCTTCACAACAAACCTTATAAACACTCATGTATTTCAAACAGACATTCCTCCAGCACATTAGAATAATAATTTTCTTTCACCATTTTATAAGGTGAAGAGGAACTTTATACCTTGA
This sequence comes from Vidua macroura, assembly GCF_024509145.1. Lineage (NCBI taxonomy): Eukaryota > Metazoa > Chordata > Aves > Passeriformes > Viduidae > Vidua > Vidua macroura. The sequence continues at coordinate 30,480,484 of NC_071577.1, forward strand.
ACTGTCAATGTAGCCTGTGTTTGACTTTCTCCTACTTCATTCCAGGCTTCACAGGTGTATTTGCCTGTGTCTTCAGGAAACACCTCCTGGATGTACAGACTGTACTCATTGCCTTTCTTCTCAAAGTGGAAATCTTCTGTCTCCTGGATTTCTTTCCCATTATGCAGCCAGATAATTTCAGGAGATGGGTTAGCTAAAAAAAAGCAAGCAACAAAAATCTGAGACCCCAGATAACCAAACCCCACCATATGTAAATTAAGAAAAGGAACAAGTTTGGGGTTTTTTTGCCACCTTATTCTGCAATTTCATCTTCAAAATATTCAGCAATTTCTATTATTAACTCTGTCAATGCTGCGTAATGTGAAATAGTCTGTCTTATTATGATTAAAATAAAAATGAATAAGGGAAGCATGTATACAACAGAGAGGAAGAGTGAGTTCTAGACACCACAAATTATTAAGAGTTTCTGATACCAAAGTTCATACCAGGACTACTCTTTCTGCAGCACTAATCTTACCCCAGCTGACAGGAACTCAATCTTTTTTGGTTCACAACAAAAGTCCACTTCAACAAGAGGAGCCATATTAAACTTATATCATTTTATCATTCCAGTCAAGAAACACTTCTACAGGACTGAACACGTTAACAATGGACAATGTTCAACCATGCTCAAGATCACATTAGACCAACCTAGCTTTTAAAAAACTGGTTCCTAGAAATATTATTTCCAAATGCAAAGACACCTGCTAAAAATATGGAAAAAAACACACACTTTGCAGCAGGATTTATATTTTTTATGTAATACTTTTCTACAGCTACACACCTGATACCTCCACAGTCATTATCACTTGACTTCCATCCATCACTTTGAGGTCAGTCAGGCCTTGAAGGAAGATGGGTGCAAAAGTCTTGTTTAACTTTGCAGCCTGTGCACTCTCTGCCTTCTTGCTGCTCTTCTTTTCTGTGAAGTCAAAAAAAGAACAAAAGGGGTCCCTTACTGGAATTTTCATGACAAACTTTAACTGACCTTAGGCTCAACATGATGTCGAGACAGTGGTTTTGCTTCAGCTCTCGGAAGGCAAAATTAACTGAAACCACCTAATATAGCTGTTTTGCCTTGCCATTATTCCAAGCAGAAAGACAAGAAATAGGAATGGAACTGTCCTCCTTCTGAGAATCCTCTTAAATCATTGTTAACAGATATCAGGGAGTATCACTGAGAAATTACACTCATTTTTCCCCAAGTACACATGCTCAGGTGAAAAAAAAAAAAAAAAACAAACAGAAAAAAAAAAGCAAAGCAACTGAAAAACATGTAAACAAAAATTCAGTGCCTGTAATCACTGCTAAATTAATCTGAAAACCCTAGGGGATGTTACAAGTTGCCATTGCTGTGATTGATGAGTTAGAAATATAAGCTCACTGCAGTACAGGATTTGTAACTCCGTAAGTAATTACCATTTAGATTGTTAGATGATCAATATCCAGTAGGTTTGCGTTCAACACATTCCTCTCCTGTACTTGACTTTGGCAGTTGATTGATGATGGGAAAGACTGAAACCTGAGGTTATCAATATATACCACAAAACACACTGTTGGATTAAGGCTTTTAAATTTTTTTTGAGGCTGTGCAATCAAATGCTGAGGGAATTTAGATTTAAATAATTTACTCTTAAGTCTATTTGTGATATGTTGCTTCCAGTAGCCACAGCCATTCAGAGTCTATGAAACAAGACCATTTGACTGTGATCTATGTGGTACAGCAGACCAGGAAGTCTACTCCTGCTCTAAAAACCTGAGCAAAGGCACTTCTGAAGCCCAAGCAGTGATCATGACCAAATGTAAAAAGTCATAAATGTTTATCAGTCCCTTGGATACACTTTTTGTTTGGTTTAGCTTGTGTTCAGACCTCTTTTGTCTTGCCTTTAAAACTGCAACCCCTATGTTCTATCCACATGTGAAAATATTTTTATTTTGCTTATCCCTACCTTCAAAAATTTCAAAGGAATATCAAGCACATCCAAAATAGTATTGCAGCAACAGAAAGTGCCAGGCTGGAGAAAAACCACAATTCATAAAATTGGCGATTAGGAAAAAAAAGACAGCAACTCACTGAGAAAGCCCACTGAACCTCCTGGAGGTTAAAAATTAAGTTTGTACTGGGGTAATTTGAACTCAACATAAATTCGGAGGCAGCCTGGAGGGGAAGCTTTTCCTCTTCTCTAGCAAAGCTTTATCTAGCCAAAATCTTGTCTCACTGGCTCACGCTGCAGGACTTTTCTTGGCACTAAGCAGGGAGACATTGATGCATGTGAGAATGGAAATATGGGACCTGAGTGAGACCCATTTGGACTGGTGCTATGGAAGCACAACTCTGAAGTGCCTGATTCACCATCAGACCACACTGATCAGTCCTAGGGCATCCCACAGCACCTGCTTGGAAGTGGCGAATGCTGTACAGAAAATAGCCAAGACGTTAGGGGAAACTCATCTAGAGAAATAAACTCCTGTGGTTCACCATAGCCCTCTGGTTTGTAATGGTCACTCAGAGAAACAGCTTCAAACAAGTGCTGCGCACGTGCACCTTCACTGCTCTAATGCCTTGCAGGAAATCCCTTTGTCCCTCAAAAGGAAACTTTGTCTCACAAAATGTGGGGGAAAGAAGAAATCCACATAATGAAAAAAAAAAAAAGAAAAAAAAAAAAGAAAAGAAGACAAAGGAAGAAAAGGAAAAAAAACCCAATAAAATAGTAAGACAGGAAAAGGCATAGGAAAAAAAACATGAATGAAAAGTATGTTTAAAAAAATGTTCTTGTTATCATTTTTTGAAATAACCAATAACCCTGCAAATCTGGAAGGCAGATACACAAGAAGAGGAAAGCAGGGAAAGAAAAATAAAAGCAGAGATGTGGCTCTAGACCAACAAAGAAACAGATCTTTTGTCTGATGAGAAAAGTTCAAGTCTTCAGAGGACAGGTAACAAAAAAAATCCAGAACCAACTCCCAGGAAATTTGATAGTGACCAGGAAACAAATTTGCTCATAGTGGTTCTAGCAGCAATTCTCCCAAAGCCCTGATACAAACAGAATTAAGTCCTAGCAGCACTCCACATCTCTCACAACTGGCTCTTTGCTCTGTTGGACTCACATGCCTTCTACATGCTGTCTTATTAAATGGATTTTTATAATCAAGGAAGACAATACAGTATAACAGCTTCAGCTTATTAAAAAGAAATGTGTGAGCAATGACAGAATAAGCAGAGCAGAATCATTTCCCATAAGGAATTTTTCAGCAATGCTAACTCCTCCAAAACACGTGCTGCAGACAGAAAAGATTCATGTACTGGAATAAAACCACCTTCTTGCACAGAGCTGTGTAAACATTACATGGAAGCAAGCAAATAATTCACAATAATTGCATATATGAATCACAAACCCAAAAAATTTAGGCCTCAATTTTTTAAGTTATCTCAGGCAGATGTATCCTATGGTAGTGAGGAGACCCACTGGTATGAGATTGGACATCAAGATTTACTGCAGGTGCAGGCATCTGCTCCAAAAAGAGCAAACTGTAGGACTGAAAGGATGAAAATCAACTCACCATTGCTACTGACCAGTGCTCACTCTTTGTAAGGGAAGCTTTCAAATTGAAATGAAGGGGGTCCTCAGAACCTGCCTCACCACTGCACAAATCTTAAAAAAATAATAGTGTTTACACTAAATTTAAGCACTGCATAGGTTTTTGCTGACCTCCTGGGTGAAGACCAATTCTGTGCTTAAACAGAAACTTAGGATGGAAAGTATAAAAAAAATAGAAGTCTGTGGGATGTGAGTAGTAAAAAACTTTAAAGAATAGAGCTTGAGTACAAGAAAAGTTACTGGAGAGACTGAAGAGCTATTTCATTGGAGGGAATGAGTGTAGTCATGAAGAACATTAAGATGGATCATTACATCTGAAATAATGAAAACTCAAGGCTTAGTCCTGGGACAGAAAAGAAAAGCAGCTTTCAGAAAACACTCCTATCCTTGTAAATGTACCATATAAAAATGCATATACACTTTGATTTAGTCCTTGAAGATTAGTCCTTTAGTCCCTGAAGAACCTGATTTTTCAATTCCTGTTGTAAGGCAGGAGTAAAAGCATCTCACTTTGTATTGCTGCTGTTCTTTGGAGCACAGGGCAAGTGAAGACATTTCTTTACCAACAGGTAGAAAAATCTGTTGTACATAAGAGCTCAAAAATTAGAAGCTCTCATGGCTAAAACAACCAGTATTCTTACCCAAACGTGTGTCATCAAGGATACAGCAAATATATGGCTAATAAGTCTGATTTCATGGCAACTTGAACAGTTTCTTCAAAACAAAAGCTTTCCCTCTACTCTAAAAATACATAGCTTTAAAGGGGATCGCAAATCTTATGCTATAGTTGTTTAGAAGTGTATATGTTAATCAGTAGCATTTTGTACCAATAATTTAATCAGAATATCACAAAAATCATCAAATATTTCTTGATGTAGCAGAAACAATTAAAAAAAACTTTAGTTCAAACCCATAAATGCTATTTCATTAAGAAACCATAGAGGCTCATTTAATATAATCTTTCTTCCTTTACTTAGAATTTGATGTTATGGACTTCTAGAGTTGGAAAAAATTGAAATTACCTACGGACAACTTTAGTTTCTCACAGATGTTTTACACAAGACAACACAGTCCATTTTAATTCTGTTATTTAGTCTAAAATGTTGCATTTTCTCAGAAGGGACTGATACAATCATGCCGAGGCCAAATTACAAAGCCTGAATGTTAACTATTTTTAAATTCTTCCAAAGCTTGTAAATGCTTTTAGTTGTTTATTTATGATAGCACTATGCAGTGACTCAGTGTTTGTCTGATGAATGCTTTAACATTTCACAATTTTACATAGTAATAGCAGTACTCTACATATAATATACCTAAGGGTTACTTCAATTTTAGCCTTACAGGTCTTGTTTGGAAAAACAGCAATAAAATTGATTTTGGAGTGAAAAGATGGAATGCTGATCATTTGAGATTAAGCAAATAACTCCTATTCCTATTTATGTTGAAAAGATACTGTGTGATTTTACTTCCTTTTGAAAACACCTGGCTTTATTTTGACAGTAAAATATTGAAAGGAAAACCATACACAAAAAACTAGAAACTCTTTGCAAAGGGGTGGCAACCCCTTACAACAACCATAGAAGTTCACATTCCATGGCCACTGCTAGGTGCTTGCTAGTTTCATACATCAGGAACAAAATCCATGACCTGTATCAGGAAAATAGTAGGGAAGCAGAACTGAAAACAGGACACAAGTAACAAACTGCACAGAAAGTCCTGGCAAGGATTAGTGCTTGCCTTCCCTCATTCCTACAAAGTCCCTTTGAGCACATAAACTCTGCTGGGGTTCAAGATCCATATGCTCTCAGGGGGCGCTGGCTTCAGAGCCCAAAGCAGAAGGACAGGAGGAAAGGAAGAAGGCAGAGGCAAAGCTCCCATCTGAGATACTGCAAGTCACTCTGCTTCTGGCTGCAACATCCTCTTTCGTAACACTGCAGGGTATTTCTGCTGCCAAAACTATGGACAATAAAAATACGGCACATCTGGCACCAGAAAGGAAATCTGGAACCTAAGGGAAATTTTGTTTGACATTAGCATAAGGGCATGACTTCATTATGTATCTATGCATCCTCAAGCTTATTCAACTGGATGTGGAAAAAGAGGAGATCTGATCTCTGTCTATTATGTTAATGCTCTCTAATCACCTATAGCCATTTAATAGCTCCCTCATCACTCTTAAGTCTTACTGCTCTCATGTAGGAGTAGGTTCATCTCTAGTAATGAAAACAAAGAATGTAAGAGTCAACACACAGTAACTAAAAATTTCTCTGTCAGTTAATTTTCTCTGTCCCTTTCCTTTCCTCAATCAGTTTCTGCTGCTGCACTCAATTTCCTCCCCCCCGCATCACGCCGAGGCAGTTCATGGGGGACATCAGAGAGCCCTACCTACTGCTCCCATAGATGGGCTTGATAAAACACAGGCACATTTCAATGACTTTGTTTCAGACCTCGCATCTAGTTTACTTTATTGCAGCTTACAAAAGCTGCCACCATTTTACAACCACAGCTGTTGGTTTCATGCAGGTCAAATCGTGTAAGATAATACAGAAGAGAGCTATTGTAAGATTTTCTGACAGGCATCTGACAGAGAACAACTTTTGCACAGAGCTTGGCACAATGTGTAAGCCCAGCTGGGGCCTTTCTGGTGGACAGTGATCTCTCTGTCATCTCAACAGGTTTTTGATAAGGTGTTACACAGGGTGATAGATTTAAAAGTCCAACACAATGATCCCACTTACAAGTTTCCTGTTTTTTGCCTTTCCTCAGGCTTTAATATGCATGAATGTTGGGAAACAGTAAGTAATAAGATGCACAACTCGGTGGGAAACAGCCTGAGAGACCAGAAATAGTAAGCAAAGCATGTAAATGTTACTTTTTATACCCATATATATTTTCTACAAAGCAAAAGGAATATAGGCTTTTCCCATCACATTCCCTTACCCCCAAGGGTTCATTTTTTATTAGAAAGGCACTCTAATAAGCACTTAAATCTATGTTTAAAAAAGCCACTTACTGCATTAAATGCATAGAGATTAAGGAGAATTCAAACTCTTTCAATTTCTTAGGAAAATTACAGATTCTCGGCATATTCAGATGGCAATGGGAAAAGATATGTTATCTTTGATGTAAAACTATTTCTACTAATCTGTGTTCCAGTATTTGTGTAATCAATAGTAAGATAATCTATCTACAGTGACTATATACAAATTTGGAGTATTTATTAACCTGTACTATTAGAATTTTAGGGCGATAAAAAATGCTTTCCTTTTATTTGAATTTTCTCAATTCAGGTTTTAAACAGTCCTTGCATATCTGCAGACTGGAAGTTATTGCAAGAGGAGTTTTAATGTTAGCTGTGGGTCTAAACCAAAATAAACCTGAATTTTGTAAAGCCTTGACGTGGATCAGGACTTAGAATTTGAGCATATTTGTAAACATATTTATATTGATAAGCAATGGTGAGTTATTGAGGTGAAGGTGCATATCTAATAGAAAAGGGGAAAATTCATGCTGCACTGAACAGTTAACCTAGTACAAGACAATTGCACAATACACCTGTACCAGTTTAATGGCAATTATGGAACCAACTATTTATATTCTCAGGTAAAAGACACAGATAAATCTATATCCTTGAGAGAAGGAAAAAAAGAATCAATAATTGCACTGTGCCATTCCCAGATTTGCTGCTGAAATTGAAGAAGAATATCCATATGAGGATGCAAACTTTAAGAAGGTTTCCAAAGACTAGACCTGGGTTTTACCTGGGCTGTACTCAGAGACATCATCTAGCCTAGGAAATTTTCATGTTCATTTGCCTACCCTGATGTACTGAAGGCATTTTCATGTGAGCTGCAGAATGCTGACATCTCCTGTTGAAATATCAGGGCTTCAGCATGCTGAGCACTGCACAGAATCACACAATAATTGAGTTTGGAAGGAACTTCTGGAGACTGGCCTTTCTAGCCCCCATCTCAAGCTGGGTCAGCTATAGCACTGCATTTACACACAGCTCCAGTGCAGCAGCTCAGTGCCCAAGGCCAGGGTTACAACTGGTCACAAGTCAAGGACATGCAAAGAATAGAGAGTTTGCTGCCTTATGTTCAGAACACTGCAAAAACTCACAATGTTTAGTCTTACAAGAGTTTTAATTATACTGGAGGGATCTGTTTGCCAGCATTGTGAGGTTGACTGCCAACTAATGCCTGCTCCGAGCCGTGCGGAAGGGCTGCCTCGGCAACATTTACCATTTATGGTGTTTAAAGACCATTCTGGCTCACAGGCTAATAACTCAACTGAGCTGAGGAGAATGCTTAACTCAAAAAGCTCTGTGGGAGCAGGCTCAGAGAGAGAGAAGCACCAGATTCCACTAAAACCTCTCAAAACAAGACTTGGGTTCACACACAGATCTCGAGCTTGAAGAGAGTTTCACATCCTCAAATGTTTTTGGTGTAAACAAATCCAGCCATTACTAAATCTTAAGCTAACAACTATAAAGTTAAGAGATTTTATGAGGCAGAAAATTTATATGAAGACACACATTTGTCTTTCTGTAAAGTGTCTTTGCCTCAGGCCTGAGGCACAACATTTTCTGCGAGTTTTTCGAAAATTCAAAACTTGATTTATAAGGGCATAAAAATGTATCAGGCCTTTATGTTCCTGAGACATCTAGGAACATTTCTGCTTCATTAAAGATCTCAGGTTAGTATGGCATTTTGCAAACTTAGGTCATGAGAACTACATGTTCAATGACCTAGCAATTGTTATTTACATTTTTTTTTTTTTTTTTTTTTTTGCAGTTATAGTCTGTTTTTTGTAAATGGAAGATAAGATTTAAGAGCTGGGACAAGTTAAAGTCTGTATGCTGCCCTTGCATGACACAGAAAAACTGTTAACCTAAGACTGACAATGCCCTAAGCCTGTACCAGTCAGAGTGGTTGGGGATATACAAAGGAGACCAAGTTCCACTTTATCTTGTCTGGAAATTTTTATTTTACTCGTGGCTAGGCTTCCAGCCCTATCCTGCAGCTCCATGTATGCTCCTTCTTTCCAGGGTCTTTCCTCTGTATAGGATGCCACCAGGTCAGCCTTTTAACCTCTTTTGCCAGCTCAGTTTGTTCTGCAACAAACTGAATTGTTCCAGTGGAGCAGTGGAACAGGCTCCCCATGGAGCTGGTGACAGCACCAAGCCTGCCTGAGTTAAAGCCTCATTTGGACAAGGCTCTCAGGCACATGGTGGGATTCTTGGGGTGTCCTGTGCAGGGTCAGGAGTGGGCTCGATGATCCTGATGGGTCCCTTCCAACTCAGCATATTCTATGATTCTGTGCAACTGAGATGGCACCCCAGAAATCCCACTATCAAAAGGCTGCACCTTTTGGTGCAAGGAAGAATCGTGATGTGGGTGAACAGTCAGAATAGAATAGACTGTCTCAGGTGAATGGGGTCTACAAGGATTATCTAGTCCAGCTGCCTGACCAGTTCAGAGCAGACCAAAAGCTAAAGCCTGTTGTCTGGGACATTGTCCAAATACCCCTTAAACCCTGAGAGGCTTGGGGTGTTGATCACCTCTCTAGGCCTATTCCAGTGTTTGACCACCCTCTCAATAGATGATTCCTGATTTCCAGCCAGAACTTCTGCAACAGCTTTCAACCATCCCATGAGTCCTATTGCTGGATTCCAGAGAGAAGAGAACTGCACCTCCCTACCTCCCTCTCTGCTTCCCCTCCTCAGGAGAAAGCTCCAGGAAGAGTGCAGGGGTCAGATACAAAATAGATGTCTGGGTTCATAGCAGACCACTTTGCAGTCAGCAGACCAAATTCCTCCCTGACAGTCTCACTGGAAGCTTCTGCAGCCAAAGTGGTGTTTGCTTTTGCCTTCAGAACTGTCTGCCTTATTAATGACTTACCCTGTTTGCAAGTTATTTACATCAAGTAATTGCTCTTTTGTCACTGTCACAGACAGCATCTCCATGGAAGGCCTGAGAGCCTGTATACCTACCAAATACATTTATAAGGCAGTTCTGCTGTCCACTGCTAACAAATTCCCCACCATTAGATACCAGTCTGACAATGAGAACTTCAGGAGAGGTGCCTCACATACACTAGATCAAGCCAGGTCAGCTCCACAGTGAAAATATGCATTCTACTGAGGCAGTTCTATTTCACATTCACATGTATAGTCTCAATTCTTGTGTGACTGCCCAGGTAGATTTTAATTTCATTGCAGGGAGTCGTGATGTATGGACATACCAGTTCCATTAGAGAAAACCTGGGCAGTGCATGAGCTGAAATGCAATGGCAGCACAGTAAGAACAGGCAATCACATAAAGCACATGTGTCCCTGAAGATGCCACTGATCTAAAGAGTTACAGCCCTTTCAGCCTTTCCCTTCTCTGGCAAATCCACACTGGCAACAAAATTAGTTATCCTGTGGTAATATTAAAACAGTTTAACTCCTCTCTTGGGAGAGAAATCAAAAGGACACTGTACTAAGAATGCTGTTAAGGAATCCCTCAAAGACAAATAAGACTCAGATTGAGAGCTAAGAAACAAAATTTGATGTTAGACTAATACAAAGTGGAAAAAAGAAAAAAAACACAACAACATTGAATTTCTGGGTATAAGTTGGTGTTAGAAAGGTATTCTAAAGCAAAACCTGTTTGGCATTTAAGTCCATAAAAGATAATGTAGCTCTAGTATGGCATTGCTTGTGGTTAGTTTTCTCTCCTTGATTAATTTATATTAAAAATATTTTGAACCAAGACACTACTCTGAAAAAAAAAAAAAATAAACCAACCAAAAAAACCCAGAGTCTGGGTATGTGGCCCAACAGTCAAGCCTTCTTTAAAATGAAGCTGCAGAGAAGCACTTCCAGTAGCACACAGCTATTATACAAGGTTCCTACCCTCTGCTCTGTTCCTCTGCTGCAAAGGAATGATAGATGCTTCCCTTAGGCAACTTCTGGAGAGTTTTAAAAATTGAGCTAATCCTGTGAGGTAGTTTGATGGTTGTTGGAGTTCCTGTTAGCTAATCCACAGCAGCTGCTCTTGAAAACATTCTTTGGGGTAACATCACACCCCTGCTTTCAAAATTACGCAGGCATATATTCAGTGAACAGGTTTTATATGTATTTTGATGACTTCCAGTTTTCAGCTGAAACTTAGAACAATATAGAATTTGGCAATCCAAGCTGGGACAGTTTGCCCTTTGACCAATGCAGGGCTGTTCCCTACTGTTATAATAATCATCTGTTTTCTGTTATTCTAGTACAAAATAATTTAATGCTCACAGTATTTAAACATGTGTCACAGTTGATTTAAGGGTAAGTTTTTTATTTTCTTTCTTGTCTTTTAAATTATTTTTTTCTATCAGCATCTCACCTTTTAATTTCATTTATAAGAAATGTTAATGCAATTTCTGGCATTTAAATTTTTCTTATTCTGCATGCACTCATCCCTCATTTTTATCCAAATTTAGTTCCCCTTTTTATGGAAATTATTTATAATAAGAAACTGTCTTTAGAGTGTATTTTTTACATTGATGGCACATCTTCTATCACTAAGAGCTTTCACACATATTTTCCTTTTGCCTTTCAGTTTTGGTTTCTAGCTGGCATTCTGTTCCACATTTGGTCTTGAGATCCTGCAAGAAAGCAATTTAAAAAAAAATAACCCCAGACTTAGAAGGGTTATATCTATTGATGAACCATACAGAGTGCAGGACTGAGACCTTTGGGGCACTCTTGGAAGTTTTGCAACAGAGGTTTTTTTTTTGATGCTTATGACAGTTTACCTCTGACTTTTCAATGCAGTAACAAAACCCCTCTCCCTTTCACTTAGTGCTCTGAAACCAATTCTTACACAGACAAGTGGTCCCACCCAGCTACTGGTCTGGAATGCTTTTGGACACTTAATAGGACTGGACTGGCATATTTTGTAAAGTCATCTTCAGTCACTTATGCTTGAAATAAAGCAAAATGCTTTCAAATAAGCAGTGGCTTTGATAAGCTGTCACAAATGTTTCAGAGTGTTGGCAAGTAAGCGTGTTCTTTGCTTACCTTCATCAGAAATATGGATGTCAGAGAAACAAGAGCTGTGGCCTCCCAAAGAGAGGCTGCTTATTGCAGTGATAACCTTCTTTAAACGATTAATGTCTAAGAAGGGTCATTCTGAGACAGAAAGAAAAACAACCCACGACCTGAAGAGAGCATTTCTCATGACTGAAGGAAAAGATTCCTACCTGAGAGGTTTTCTTCCACCTGGTTATATTTTATGGTCCCACTCACACCAGATGGGAGAGTGACAGGAACAAAACAAACTGGTTTTTCAGACAGCATCTCCCTTTGCTGCTCTGATAAACTGGTTGCAGCAGGGACTGTGGCCGGCTTTCAGGTGGCTTTAATCTGCTCGTCCAGTGAGCAATGAATGACTACAGTAATCGGCTTGGAAGGGCTACAGCCTTCCCAACATAGACACTTATGCTGGGGAGGCTGCACTGGGAAAAAAAAAGCATGAACAGAAAGTGGTGGGGGAGAAAGGGGAACAGATTAAGTCCAGGCAAATGCACTGCTGGCAGGGAAAGAGAAATGAGGTCAAGAGCTAATAAGCAGGAGCAGCACTATCTGCTGAATAGTGTTTGCTTAGTATTAGGCCTGTATTAGAAAAGAAAGAAACAAACAAAAACCAGCAGTGTGCAGAAAACAAGCATTAGCAGGAATGTGTGGCTGCAGGGCATTAGAGCCCACAGAAACACCGTGGCTGCCAGCCTGCCCTGCTGCTCTCACTGCCCACACCTCATGTGCTCCATCTTAGAAAGAGCCAGTGCTGCTGCCTGGGGCAGGGAGGCTGCAGACATCTCCAGGAGTGTGCAGTGGGTCAGGTATTTTGTTTGTCATTTACTGCAGAGCTGCAAGGCAGAGGACATTCTCCTAGGAGTCCCAGCAAGTGCTCTAGCTTGATACCATACCTAGAGAAAACTGGGCCAGGCAATCACCTACCCCTCTGATGTGCAGAGTCTGTTTGCAAAATAAAAGAAGCTTCCCACATGCAGTATTGATGTGGTTTGGCACAACAGAGCCCACACTCTTCCCACTCTCCCTGCAGTCCATAATCATGTGTAGCACACCCAGGCACTGGTGTGAATGTCAGGTAATTAAATATCCCTTTGACACATTTTTTGTACAGGTGGACCTGATCTATAACTCCTTGTCAGTGATTAGTTAACTGTCAGACAACCACATATAAGAGGGCTTATCTCAGGAATGAGGCAGACCTGAAGAACTGTCACCATTCCTGGGAGCTGGCCTTGCCTTCCAACCATACCAGTTACCACCTCCATCTGTCTTGCTTTTATACTCTGATTGTCACAGCCTCAGCAAAACTGTAACACCAACTCACTACACATATACATCCAGAGTAAATTAACTTTTCCTCACCTCAGTTTCCTATTCATCAAAAACTGATTAAACTATTCAATCACCCTTATTAAAAATTATAAATAAATTTATAATAAATAACTTTATAATTTATTCATAGCCTGATTAATAAATTCATAAATAAACCTGAGTATCTGCAATCCCCTTCAGTGTATAATCACCATATATTTCAGGTGACCTAAATGTACCCTGGATTTTCGTGTTGAGCTGGTTAGTTTGCTTGTTTTTTAAGTAGGATGCCTGGTGTATTTCAAAATGGCTTGTATACCTATTTTCATATCATAGAACAATAAGAAAATTGTAATATGAAATGTGAAAATATGAACACCAAATACAAGAGCTTGGACATACAATAACAGGAACAAATCAGTTATGTACATGTTGTTTAAAAACTTTAAAAATAAAATGTGCATCAGCCCCAAAGCCTCCCAAATTTTGATTTTCCTGTGTGTAGAAAACAATGCATAATAAAAAAATCATCCTACATTTAGTAGCAAATGGTACCAGTTCAGGAATAGCTATAATTGTTTGAATAACACTGAACCATGTTTCTCACCTCTCAGGCTTACATACTTTTACCCAGTGCACCCCACTCACTGGGAGGTTCAGTTAGAAATAATTCTCGTGGTGAAGACATTTGTTAAGCTGTTTTTTCTGCTCAGTCTCTGTAGTTCCTCTCTACCTGTGTGTCAGCTTTGAGAAATTGCTGACAGAGGGAGGACAGCTGTCAGGGCTCACCTTGTCTGCTTAGTCCTTTCCAAGGCCAAAATCAGCTTCACCTTGATTAACTTAGTTTCTCCACTACCTAATGGATCTACCCCAATTTTCTCAGCCTTCAGATCACTTACTTAAGTAGAGAGATCTGAAGTGATCTGAATATGGTAATTTCTCACTTTAAATAAGCAGAAGACTGATGAATTTGAATTTTTTAAAACCATTGCATTTCAATATAAATCGCATCCATATGAAATGTGGGACTTTTTTTTGATACAGTGCCAAAATCCTCCTACAAACAACTAAGGTACCTTCACTGTTTTCCATACAAAAAAAAAAAAGGAGTAATACTGAGGCTGCCCAGTGCTAGACAGAATTTACCCTGCTTAATAATAAGGAAGAAAAAGACAACCATAAATGAATCTGAGACTGATGACTTAGAAGGAAAGTTATGCCACAATTAGCTTAGCTAATTATCCAGGGCCCAATGCAAATCATGCTGAAACTACTGGAAAAAATCCCATTCTTGTATTTAACTGGACTTAGAACAGTAACCCTTTATTGGGCAAAGGACCTTTAAAATGTTTCCTACAATAACTTCCTTTCACAAAAACAAAGTAATAGACCATCAAAAAGGCAAAGAATGCACAGAAGTTGATTAGAAAACATGGTGTGTGGTTAGATAACACCTGTAACCTACTAGTAGGTTAAGGATCATCTTGTACTATTCAATTCAGATGTGAATTGAACAGTTTGACATTCACTATCCTTGCTGCTAACTTTTCTGAGTTATGTGTGAGCTGAATTTCATTTAGAAAAATAAAATTGAGTTTTACTGTTAAGAGAGGCCATTCACTCCAGGTAAAATTTCCCCAGTGATCAGAGTACATACATCCCTTCATGAGATCCTTGCTGCAGTAGAATAGCAGAGCCAAAAATGGCAGTATGAAGTGAAATGTAGACCTAGACAGAGATGTGTCCAAGGACCACAGAAGCAAGTTAAGGAAAAGCTGGATTCTGAGACTGGTCTGATACTGATGATATGCCAAGAACATCCATTCCTTCTTAGATTAAATATGGCTTACTTCTCACATACAAAAGGAAAATATTTCTCTAATAATGAATGAACAAACTGAGCACTGCAGCAAACTTGACATCCTTAAATCATCTTGGAGACAAAAAGGACCTAGGTAAGGATGGGGTACAATTCAGGAATAATTTTACAGACTTTATATCAAAAATCAGTGTTTGGTCGGGAGAGGATTTTTGAAGTTTTCTCCCTTTCTGCACATACAACCATTTTCTGTTGTAATCTGTTTGCACAGGCTGAGCATTTAGAAAAATCATAGTAGCAGCATTCAGAGACTCAGAGAACTCTAATGCAAGAAGCTTTTGGTAGAGATTCTGATGGAAAAATATACATAAACACATAAGAGATTTGGAAATTAGATTATAAATTTGCTATTATTTTTGGCAGAAAAGTCCACACTGATCTGAGTTTTGGGGAAAGTTACTGTAATCCTCATGGCCACACGGACACGTTTTAGGGTAGAAGGCAGGATAGCTAAAACTGTAAAAATATTGAACATGTAGTTTGACAGCCTGTCATGTATGTTCTTAATTCTGCTCTTATTCTTCCTCCTCCCTACACCATGACTCCTAGAAAATAGAATGGGATGCAGATGAGAGAAACTAACTCCCCATGATGGGGGCAATGCAGCCTTCCAGCCCCAGACTCTGTAAAGTGCAAGAGGAATCCAACAGTGACTCCATGGCCTGAAATAGCTCAGCAGAGCACACAAGCCCAGGGAAAGGCTCCCACGTTAGCATTGCCTGTCAGCCCTAAAATAACTCAGAAATGTTCTGTAAGAGGGGACCATCCCTTTGGTTTCTGAGTCCCAGTCAAGGAACAGAAAGCCTCAGGTCAAAAACAGCTTCCTTGAGGTGGACCACTCTTCACTGGCCTTTAGCTAATGCAGTTGAAATGCATGAGAGAAATCATAAATGATAACTTTGAGAAAAGATTCATTTCAGATTTATTTTAAATTGATGTTTTCTTACTTCATGTCATTTTTCAGGATGGGAGGGTGGAGAGGGGATGACTATATTTCCAATTTGGTGATCAAGAAATTAACTCATAGGTTTACCAGATGACTTTTTTTATTTATTGTTTTTATTTTAACCTTGTCATACAGAATAGGTGCAGGCATAGCACTAAAGAGCTGTAGACAAATACCCCAGAACACTGGTGAACAAAGACAAATCTTGACATCCCAGGGATCAGGGTACTTTTGCCACCAAACTGAATTTACAAATTTAGGGAAGGCATTATTTTGTCATAAACAAAAGCAATAGTTCCCTTGGCAGCTGTCACTCAGCAGTCTGTTGGACAGGCAGTGACAAACTCTTATAATTTTGGGGAAAAAATCATTTGCAGGTGAAAAATACCAAATACAGGCTTGCTTGTAGAGGGAGGGAGAGGCAGGAGGGGATAATCTCCAGGCCATGAAACAAAACACCTGAATAGACTGATGCCAGATGAGATTGAAAGAATAAAGACCATGATATTGATGGATACTACCTCACTGTTGAATTTATCAGTGGAATTCTGTCACCTCTTCTCTTCATTTTGAACTCTGGTCTTTTAGAATGTGTTTGTTGACATTCTAGTACAGAATTATGGCTTTCATGAACAAATCAATTCTGTCAAATCAGTTCTTTGCCAGATTTCTGAGACAACAGGTCACCTCAATTGCTTACTACAATGTTCTTCTGGTACTTTCATTACCAAAATTCCACTTATTTAGAGTTATCTATCAGTTAGCTGATAGATGCCTGTTCAGAATTATATCTGATAAATCCTGGTAACAGAACAAGAATATTGGCATTTGCTATCAAAACTGTAGTCCCTGGCATTGGTCTCTGCTCTGCCTTTCAGGAGAAAGGAGTAGCATCTGCCTCCTCCCTGTAACATTCTCTGAGGGCTAATATTGGTGGTACTGCAGGTATTTTTCTCTTTCAGCTGTCCCAGTCCTTTCTTGCACTGGTAAACCTTTTCCAGAACAGCCTCACTGCTCTGTACACAAAGCCCTTGGGAAGGTCAAAGCACTAACTCCTTTTTCTGAAACGTGGTTATTAGTTTACACAGTGCTTAAGCACTTAAGTTGCACATACCTGTAATGGGAAGAAGAGGTACCCAGCTGACAAAAGCTTGGAAAAACATGGAATCCACTTACAACCACCTCTGTTAAGGATCCAAAGTTATTTCTGTTTAAAAAGATTGTGTGATTGTAGTAATTACAATAGTCTGAGATATTCACCTTTGACTGTGACCTGAGCACTGCAAGATGCCTGTCCTGTGTTGTTTTCAGCCAGACAAGTATAGATTCCATCATCTTCTGGTAGGGCATCTTGGACAGTCAGTTTTGCAACTCCGTCTTCAAAAGTGGAATGGGCATATTGGATTGGCTGGTCTGCAGACAGAAAGGAAAAGAATTGACTTAATACATCAGCCACAAATTTCCAAAGCACTTCAGCTTTCAGTGAAATCTGGATGCCTAACACCAGCCAGCCTATGAAAGTGCAGAGCCAAATCCCACTCTGTGCACAGCCACTGCTCTCTAGTGACTACAACCAGCAGCACCCCCAGCACAAAGCACAACGTGGTTGTCAGACAAAGCTCACCACCAGATTCACTGCATGCTGCCTTGAGTAGCAGCAAAAGGATAAAGGTTATTTTGGATTCTCTTTGAGATGGATAAGACCAGAACTGTGTGTTTGCTTTAGACATGGTCTCCACCTTGTAATTTGAAAACTAGATAAAATGCAGAAACTAGATAAAATGCAGAGAAAGCTAGATGTGCAAAATCTCTTGGGCATGGAGAAGCACTTAAAGTCCTCCAAGGGGTGTTTTGTAGTGGAAAACATTCCAAGAGAGACAGTAAAATCTGTAATGGAACCAAGAAGCTGACTTACAGAAGCAGTCAATCTACACTACTGTATGGCCAGTAACAGAAGGGTGCAGTCTCATTTATGGTGATGTGACTACTAAAGAAGTTCATTTTAAGAAACTGCTTCCTTGAATTGGTTTGAAATGCTTAAATATCAGTATAGATGGCTTAAAGTTGTCTTGCTATTGTTTCAGGAACTGTCATGAGTCTCAGCCTTACTTTCTGAAATGCTTCTGCAATTTGTTTTCCCAATATTAAATAGTTTCCACTACTGACTCATCTTTGGTTGCTTTCCCAGTGTATGCAATACTTAAGCTAGCCTTATACCTGTGCATAAACATCATGCTGGAAATAGAAATCATGGTCATCTAAGAGAAGAGGATGAGAAATTGTGCAGGACTGATCTGAAGATGTCTGTTGCTCAGGAGTTTGGGGTCAAAAAGGATCAAAATTTATTTCATTGCAAAACAATTTTAAAGGACACAGCTCTGGGGTTTTTAAGAACCAGATCTGCACTATGAGCAGGATAAATTAAATGAGGGGACAGATTTTTCTCTCATCTCTGATTTTTAAAGGAAGCCAACTCAGAAGGCAGTTATTATCTGTGCACTATCTATATGCATAAACAGTTTCATTCTGAAATACAAACATCTGCCAAAATCAGCATCATCCAATACTTGCATATATTATAAAATGTGGTAGATGATCTTCATCCTTTGCTTATAAGCCATCTGTTAAGTTAGTAAATTTTCTATTGCATGAAAAGTTGGGGTGAATATTTAATCAACTACCCAGAAGAATTTTAGAATGAAAGCTCTCCAACCTTTGTCACAGGTCACATATTCTTATTATTGGCTCCTCTGAGCTCATTTTCACTCAGTCACACACAGACTGTTGGAACTATTACACTAAACCACAGCGTTTCTGCATGTGGGAATAGCACTACATTCAAATACGTACAGGCTGAGCTAAAGCCCAAGCAGACAAAGCTTTCTGTTAGAGGACAAGGGGCACTGGACTGCCTTCCTAGTCAGAATGTCTCACCTGACAGGGTCCTTGCCTGGCATTTTGACATTGAAACTGTTAGTGGTGACAAATGATGCTATGATGCCATATCAGAAACACACCCAGGATAAAAGCTGCACCATGAAAATCAGCCTTTATATTTCTGTTGTAGGTAACCAGACGAATAGGGTAAGTGTTCTGCATGGAAAAGCAAAATGTGGACTCCTTTACCATATCCTCAAATTTTGCCAGGGCTCTTTTTCACTTCAGCTCCCAACAAAACTGGCTACTTTTTAGCATTATTCAAAAAATAGTGAATTCACTTACAAAACAGCCTTTTCATTAGACTCCAGAAAAGAACACAAGCGCATAAGCCCTTAGGAATAACCTGCAGCAAGATTCTAAGTTACGTCCACATTATTTTATATTTTGATGTAATAAAAACAACTCTCCCAGTAGTGAAATGTTCCCTTCTCCAGAGGCAGAACAATTAAATCTCCAGGACAGCTTGGCAGCAGGAACAATAACAAAAAATACCTTTCTTTTGGCATGTTATGCCTGAAGAAAGGAAATTTTCCCCTGGCCCATTTATTAAAAGCTTTCTGGACAAATCACAAAGCTATCCTAAAACCAAACACTACTCAGAGAATTGTTATGCTAAAGTCATGGTCATATTGTTCTTAAATTCAGCAGAAAGAGGTTCAATTAAACTTAAGAAGAAAGAAAACCCACACAGAAAGCAATGTGAATAAAAAGTTACTTAAAACAATCATACACTCCTTATTCCTGCAATTGAACAAGAAGTTAACTAGAAAGTATTTTAAAAAGATAACGTAAATTGGAGTTACACACTGAAGTATTGTCACCGAGAGCACACCCAAAAAGTTATTTGTAAGGCTTTGGTGAGGCCAGAACTAAAACACAGGAATTTTACTTTCAGGGAAAGTTCAGAAAAAAACTCAAATAAAATGTAGAGGAAGAACAAAAGGAGAAAAGAACCATCTTGAAAAAGTTGGGAAAAAAGCTTTAATGGTAGATTTGCAGAGAAGAGCAAGAGCTCAGATGAAACTCAGAGTTCAGTCAGGTAGCTCTTATTTGTGCACTCTCTATGAATATGGAAAAACTACTCATCCTTACAGATGGTAAGTAGTAATTACAGACAATGCAGAGTATACATCATCTATTTTTTGTCTCACTTGACCTGAAGGAGAGGTCAACCTGTCTAATGCTTGGAAAATATTTTGAATTGGTATGTAGTCACAGCTGGTACATGGTATCTAAAGTAGTACTTGGATGTAACATTGTACAAGCTGTTGCAAGGCTTTCAGTTCTCAGGTGGTGTGGATTCCTTGGAAATGGGGGAAGGCAGACTGGGCACCATGCAGCCTGTTCAGTGTCCAGGGATGACCAGCCTGGAAGGGAGCAGGTTCTGTTGTTGCCTTCTTGTTTTTTTCAAAGCAGCCTTCTATTCCTGTTTGTTACAATTGATAACTTGGTCTTTGCATTCATTATTTCACCAAGATGTACATTCTTTCCCCACTATTCTGTTCAAATTAATTCTGGTTTGTTTAGAAGACAACTTGAATTCGGTATTTTCTAGTGAACTTCACACATCCTGTTCCATGTGATTTTATTTCTGTGGAGTTCTGCAAAAGTGCTGTATTTTGAACAGTAGTGGGATTGCTCACAGCATATTGCTTTATCCTCTGTCCTAGTAGAGTTCACTTGTGAATATAAAAAGCTTTATATGGCAGACAGGGAGAGCAGATGCTAACACACCTTTTTTTTAAAAACAGAATTGGTCTGCCTGCCTCCAATTATATACTGTGAATATACTGTTTTCTTCATGTGGCCAGACGATGAAAGACTCTACCATGTCATTTTGCCAAAAGCACTGTTATGTCTGCTTGGAGTAATATTTCACAGCTTTCTCCTTTATTTGATCAGGGATATAAATATGAGGAGTTTGTAGTATCTAGCTTGGTGGTAGACAGGAAGGAAATGTTTGCATTCAAGTGGATATCACAACAGCCAGTTTGATCCTTAAGTAAAATAATAATCCTAGGAGTGTACATGGAATGATCAACATTAAACAACTGTTTATAATCCTTTCACGTTTGTATCAAAATGGTATATAAACAGTTACATCTCACAGTCCTACGCAAGACAGAAAAGCATTAAACTACAGTGAAATGTTTCAGCAGCCTGGAATGAAAGTCATGTGCCTGTGTCTTCAGAGTAATATATGATGTGCCTAATTTTTATTATTACGAGAGTTTCTTGTGCTTCTGTTACGCAGACTCATCACTGTCTTTTGATTTAAGAGCAGCGTAAATGCACTGACTCTCACAGAATCTTAATGGCTTGAAATCCAGCTAACAAACAAAAAACCCCACCTACATTGTGATATTGAGCCAACTGCAGTCAGAAGCTTGGATGCAATGTAAACATGATTACAATTACACCCGAACAGGAGCAGACGTGAATTCAGCGAGAAGAAAGATCAGTATAAAATAAACGACCTGAAAAAAGGCAGGGGGGCACAGTGCATCACAGAAACATGTGGCTTATTTATCTCTAGGCTTTGTTTTTCAGGAGGCAACAGTGTTCTGAGTAGAACACAGCTACATAAATGGAGACCATATATCTGTGCCTGATGAGCTGTAAGTCATTTGAAAATCAACCCAAAGTCAGTCATCTGAGACAGGAAGATGCTCTGTATGTGAAGGTAACTGAATGTAAATACATCAGTCAATGTCTAAGGGAGCACTAAGAGCAAGGGTACCTTGGAATATGAACATGAAATGACTGACTCAGAGTTGCTCCTGAGCTGCAGGAAAATTCTTGACCAGCCAAACAGAGATTCTACTCACATCTGTAAAGAAGGAATTTCAGCATAGCCTTCAGACAGAGAAACAAATGATGTCCAATGGGAGAGTGTCAGAACCTTTACTCACATATTTTGTGGTGTAAATAAAGCCCTGGCCTTTCTGTTCTGGACATGGAGTTATTGGGAAGAGGAACAGCCCAGGCTGTGGGAACATACCAATCTCAAGGTCGCAATTCATTTGCCCTGCCACCTTTTTCAGTTAGTCCATTTACTCTGAATAGCTAAAGGAAAACAGAGATCATGTGCAAATAATTAATTTTAAAATAATCCTGGACCAAACATCTTTATGACAAAGTATGCTACTCTTTGTTTATAACCACACACACACACATACAAAGATAGATAGTCTTGGAGAGTCTGAAAAAAAATATCAATTGCACTTCAGGAGTAAAAGAGGTGATCAAGAGTAAGGCTTAATAAATCTTTCTAATGTTTTACAGATTTGGCTTTTAATGGAAAGAGTTCTTAGCCAAAGCATGTAGTGCCTGGAACACTGAAATAATTTGGAATCGAAGCAAAACAGGGATGTTTGGGTCTAACTCTGATATTAGGAGGCAGTTAAGGAAACTTGACTATTCAGCTGTGTAATCAGTGCATGGTAGGAGATTATACAGTCTGATAAAAGTGAAAAATATTTTATTTATTTTAGTCAGATTTAGGCAAATGCTAGAATGTTGAGGAACATATTCTAGTTGAGAAGAAACCAGAAGAGCTTTGATTTCAAGCTCTAGGAACAGAGCTGCTAACACTAATTAGGACCTACCCAGCTGATTGAAGGGTGGAATCAGGCATTGGTCTCCTCCCTACCTTAAAGAGTGAAATACTCAGACTGAAAAGCATAAACACATATATTGAAAAATTAATGATGTTTAAATGATCACTTGCTTTCCTATATCCACCTTAAGGTTGTTTGCATTGTACAGCTGGAATTGTGCATTTTGTTTTCAGCTGGTCTGATTGTGATGCTAATAATGCCAAGGTCGCACGTTTGATCCCTGTATGGGCCGTTCATGTAAGAGTTGGACTTCCACCACAGAATATTTTGTTATTCTGTGATACTTTGCTTAGAGCTTACTGTCTCTGCAGGGTCATGATGCCAACCTGTTAGGCTTGGAACAGAAGCTCCTGCCAAAGGCAGGGGGGCAGCACAGGATTCAGCACAGAGCAGCAGCAGCACAGCCTTGTCACTGCGCTGCAAGGGCTGTGTGGCACAGCCCAGGTAACTGACCTGGCACAGGGATGTCACCAGCAGCAGCAGCAGCACAGCTGTGTGACACAGCCCAGGTATCTGACCTGGCACAGGGATGTCACCACCAGCAGCAGCAGCACAGCTGTGTGACACAGCCCAGGTAACTCACCTGGCACAGCTGTGTGACACAGCCCAGGTAACTCACCTGGCACAGCTGTGTGGCACAGCCCAGGTAGCTCACCTGGCACAGCCGTGTGACACAGCCCAGGTATCTGACCTGGCACAGCCGTGTGGCACAGCCCAGGTAACTCACCTGGCACAGCCGTGTGGCACAGCCCAGGTATCTGACCTGGCACAGCCGTGCCGCCAGCGCCCCCTGCTGGACGCTTTGCAGAACTGCGGCCGCACAGCCCCTGTTCGCAGCGCCTTCCGTGCGCTCGGTGCTCCTGTAAAGGGTTTTCCTCAAGTGTCCCAGCGGGCTGTATTTGGGTGATTTAGCGCACTTTGGGGCGTCAGTGCGTTCATGCAGGTGTTGCAGAGCAGGGGATTCCTTACCATTGAGAAGCCATGTGATGTGGGGCACAGGGACCCCTCCCACAGAGCACTGCAGCACAAAGTCTTGCCCTTCACTCACAGTGCATCCTTTCAAGACACTGGAAAAGCACGGAGCAACCTCTTCAACTTTAGGCCCTTGAAAAGCAAAATGAAAACAGTTCCTTTAACTGAAATTGATGAAATTAGCTTTACCACTTAGAGCCTTTTTCTAAGTATGCTTAGATGACGTGGCTGGGCTAGCCATGGTGAAATGTTTTATTGGGGGATAGAAAACATTTTGAGCAGCAGACTGGTATAAAGAAGGGATTCTTCTCTCATCTCCTAGGCAGGCATTGCTGGGCTTCAAGCTCTGTTTTAGGTGGTGATTTCCTACGCCAGAATCCATCATTTGCAGCCCATCACTAGCATATTAGCAGAGAGCTCAGCACAAAGAAGAGGATGGACAATTCTCTCCTCTTGTCTGTCTTCTCCCAGTCCCTCTCCCAGTGAGAAACAGTGTGGCTTAAGGATGCAGTTTATAGGTCTCTCATGAGACAGAAAGAAATTATCTTGGGTATCCTGGTTTAACTTCAGGCACAGTAAATAGAGAAAAATTGCATGAACATGGATCCAGAACAAAACTTAAAACCAGGCGAAAACATTAGGAAAACTGAGGACAGGATTTGCTAGACCCAACAAAAATTTCAATCAGATCAGTAAGACACTGCTGGCAAGCTTAAAATAATTTGTTACTGGGACATGTTCTTGAATTTAGCAAATAATAATTCTCATTCCTTCCCCTTTCTTCTTATTCACTCCACTGCACAGAATTGGTTTGTACTCAAAAAACATTTCAAATTTGGGGTGCAGAAATGCTAAGCAACTTCAGAAAAACTAAATGCAGAACAACAATAAACCCACTGACAGGCTGTATTAAATACAAGCATGAACAGGAAACCTGAGTAGAGAATAGGCCTCCCTGTGTGCAAACCATGTATTGAGATGGTTTTAGCTGTACAAACAACAAAACCCACAATATGTCAGAAGGGAAACTGATGCAGAAAGTGGCTTGCCAGCTCTCACACACCACTTTATTCACAGAGGTAGGAATCAGAATTAACCTGCACTGAGAAGTCAAATAAAAATTATGTATTAACCACCATCTTAAAAAAGCCCAGCCACAGTTTCTGAAGTGCAAATGGGCTCACAAGAACTTACTTCTGACAGTTAACAACCAGCTGGTGGAAGTCTGGCCTTTGGGGTTGACCGCTGTACAGCTATAAGATCCACTGTCCCTCAAGTAGGCTTTCTTTATCCATAGGCAATGATTTCCATCTTCCTCATATATTTGGACATCTTCTCCAGCTTTAATAGGTCGGCCTTCTTTGCACCACTCCACATCTGGTTTTGGCTTCCCTGAAACTGGACAATAAGACATTTGGATTTTTATGAATAGGTATTCATAATTATTATTACTTAGTATATATTTATTTAGTACTATTTATTTTAGTATAAATTTGGTACACTTTACCCATACATAATTCTATAAAACTTAATGGGCAATAGACAAAACTGTTGTCAGAAAGTTTGATATTTCTGATCTTCTAAAACTTCTTGGCCAGTTCATCTCTTAAAATAACAAATTCTTGGTAACATGTAAAACCATATCTGAAAAAAAGTTTCTGGCTGAAAACTGTTGTTCTAAAAGTCACAGACAAAATGGATATGAAACTGAAACAGAGAAGGTTCTGTTCAAACACAAACCCTTCTTTACTCAGCACTGGCACAGGTTGCCCAGAGAGGTTGTGGACTTTCCCTGCCCTGGAGATACTCAAAAGTCACCTTGATACAGTCCTGGGCCTGCCTGAGGTGAGGCTGCATGAGCAGGGAGAAGGGCCAGTGAAAGCAACCCTGGTCACCATCTGCAGAGAGGATTCCCAGGAGAGTTTCTTGGATTACTTATTAAAGTGCATTAGGGACGTCCCACTGTGATTTCCCTGCAGACACCCTGCCTTCCATGTAAGAGTTTGTGCTTTGGGTCCAAAGCCAAACAAAAAGGCATTCACTGGCTTCAGTGAAAACTTCCCTGTTTATCTGTCATAGGGGCAGTGTTTCCCCATCAAACAGGGTCATGAATTAGTTAAAGGTTTCAAAGTGTGTGAAATACTCTGACAGAAAACAATTCATGTTCTTAGTAATATACCTGAAAAATAAAATGTTCATAATGTGCCAGTATCTTTGGAATCTTTTCTCCACTCCAAACGCTCTGGACTTGTGATAGAAATTATATTCTGTACTCATGGGGCAAGGCTCATCAAGAAATGAAATTGAAAAGAAAAGAAAAACAATTTCTTTCTCATTTCTGTGAACACTTTGAAGTGTAAATGTTATTTTAAAAAAAGCAGAAAAATGCTTCCAGATTATTTTTTCAAATTGCAATTAAAAAAAAAAAAAGAGAAGTGTTCCAAATCTACTACCCAGATTCAGCAAAATGCAACTCTCATTACTCTTCTAAGAGGTTAAAACCCATTCATATTCTGTGGAGCAAACCCTAAACCTCCCTTCTAATTCTTACTTTATCATTTCAGCTGTTAGGAAGCACTGAGATCATGCTGACCAAATATGAGACATTAAAAATAGATGCCACTAGGGACATGAAGTGACTGATTGTGTTTTCTCCTCTGATTTTTTTTGGCTCAAGGGCAGTGTCACTAATTACAGTTCTGGAAAAGTGTGCCATCCAGTTTCTCTCTTGTACCCTCATATAAGAGGGTCTAAAGCTACCTCCTAGAAGAAGCAGCATTGGTTACATCTGGGGAAACCCCAGATGAGAGAGGAAATGGACACTATGGCATAGGTTGGTTTGAAAATTTCACTAAGTGTTGTGGAAACAGCACTGGATTCTGCATCTGTTTCCAAAAGGCTTTAGGAGGAGAGCAACTTTCAAAGAAGCAGGAATTGCTTTCCACTTCTACCCATCGAAAAGGAAACCCTTTCTGACTAAACCCAGGGGCTCCAATAATTTTCATCCCTTTACCTTTGCTCTTGAATTTAATCTCCTGGCCTTCTGATGCTTCCAGGCTCTGCGGATGGATCTCAAACTGAGGGGGAATTCCCAGGGGCTCCCTCTTCTCCTCCATTACAGCCCCCTGAGCTCCAGACCTGTTTTCTGCTTCTCTAGTCCTGGGACTGACGTGCCCTGTAGGAGGTGGAGTTTGTTGAGCTGACATCAGGAGCTGCACACCCCTTTTCCTGTTTTCACCCTGTCTGATGGAAGGGGCCTGGGATTCTGCCTTTGGTTCTGGTTGCAGTTTGACAGATTGTAGTGTGATGGTGCTTGAAGTTTTCTGCAAGACCTGAGGTCCCTTCTTTCCTTCTTTATGTTCTGTGTTGGTTTCTTGGTGCTGTCCTTGCTTACTTTCTTTGGCTTCTCTGGTGATGTAAAAGGACTCTTTCTTTGCTGGCACCCTGTCTTTGGTTTCAGCCATGAGTTCTGTGCCGCTGGATTTCAGCTCTTTAGCAATCCCATTGCTTGTTGCCTGTTTGAATTCTGAATTGTCAACAGCTTTAACAGCAAGTGTGGCTGGTTTTGGTGGCATGCTGAAGGAAAATGAGAAGTTTGGAGATAGATGACACTGTATAAAGATTCATTATTATAATTATCAGTAATGACATAAATATATAAGCCCTCAGCAAGAAGGTGAATGGATTAACCTTTAAATTCTTTCACACAGACCAAGAAGATGGGTCAAAGAGTTGAAGTGAAAAGCTTCATAAGATGAAATCAGGGCTCAGACACTATGGCAACTCAGGAATTTCTGGATATAAGTCCACTGCTCAAGTTCTAACATGTTTTGTGAGTCAGACATTAACCTTGCATGCACTGCTTTAGATGGGAAGCAATTACATGAGATCTGAATGACCATGATGTAATACTACTTGATGCTTTAATAAATTGAGGTCATGTATAAAATAGCTCAAAATGTCACATAAAATAGTTCCCTAAATGGAAATGAAAATGTAAATTGTGAAGTCATTTTACTAATTCTAAGTATGGTGTCTTGTAATTCAGGTAATTTGAAAACAGGACTGATAGGAAACCAGACCAAAGTCTCGGGGAGGAAGAAGGGATGTCGGCACCTTAAAAACTTGACTGGATGTAACAATATCAGCTATGGATTTATTAGGAAGAGTTTCTCAGAATTATGATTGATCTGTTGCTCAGTACTTTGGGAGCACAAGAGTAGCTGACTAAATGGGGACTTGAATCCAAGCCTCCTTCATTGAAGGTGACTGCCTTGATCCCTAAGCTGTTACCTGTAGAGCATTGTCTGTGTCTAACACTTCCACAGAATTACTCCAGGGCAGAATTGGAACACATCTGAAATAAGGGCAGTAATTTCTAGCCCAGCCCTGTTTTGCTACACTTGGTGCCATTAATTTATTCTCTTGGGGAGACTTGGGATATTTACAGGGGTACTTTTCTTCAGTCAGAGTTTGATGTACTGTTTGAGATTTGCAGTTACAACTGTAAGACTTTGTAATTTACAAAACATCTATTTTTGTGTGTGTGTGTGTGTGTGTGTAAATAAATGATGGAGGATGCAGAACTGCTCTGGAGAACCACATGCATGGGGAGTTCTGCTTCCAGTGCTGCACAGTTTCATTTACACTAAACTTACTTTCAAGTATGTTCCTAAAAATCACACAGATCTGAAAAACAGAATAGCACAGGATTTTCAATTCCACTTTGCAGTTAGGACAGTGTGAGCATGCCATTCAGAAATCTCATCCAGGGCATGTGAGAACAGCTTAAACATCCCAATGACTAAAAGCAACTGGCCTTCATCAAAGTGTCTTACCCAGACAGCCTTGAACTTTTCATTCTTGCATTTTCCATTAATGAAGAAAAGTAATTTTGTAATATAATTTAAAATATGATTGTGATTTAATTTTAAAAATCCTGATAAAGGCCTAAATTTTTTTTTTTCTTGTTACTTTACCCCCATACTTTTGTATGTGTTTTCAGACAGCAGCAAAGACCATGGCCGTACCATGTTTAGTGGTAAGAACAACCAGCTCAGTACTGACAAGGTGCACTCAACATTAACTCCAAAAATGAAGAGCCTCTGGTACAGCATACAATTTCTGCTCACATAGCTTGTTTTTTTTTTTTAAATTTTGCTTTTCTGAACCAGACCAGAACTCTGTAGTTCATAATGTTACCACCAGTTCCACCAACTATTTCCTATGAGTCTACCAGGACAGCTGAATCGGGCAGCAAGAGAGGATTTTATTCCAAGTAAACATTTTCTGACTTCCAAATATAGACTGAACCCCCAAAAATGTATCACTTTGTGAAGAAAGCACATGCAGTAAATGCCAAAATCAGTGCACTGCAATTAAATTGAGAAAATACTCCAGTAAAAACATACCAAGGTGGCTGAGTGTATGTATCGGTCTTATCTGGACCTGAAATATAAAAGAAGAAAGAGGTAAATTAAACACACAATACTGTGCACAATTCCAAAAATTTGGAAGATTTTAAGGAAAAAAATATACTTAAGAACCTTCACTCTTCAAATTTTCAATGCATTAAAGTCAAGATTGACTATCACCACACCTGAAATTGATACAGACAACAGGAAGCTGCTCAGCTGAAACACAAAGAGGTCTTGGTCCATTTTGAGACATTGCTGCATCATGTTCTCACAACCCTGCAGAATTAAAGGTTCAGGGACTCTCAAAAGCTCTGTGTTGGGGGAGAGATGTATGAAAGAGATTCCAATTGGGAAGCAGCTTATCAAATCTTATGGTAATGCCGTAGAGTTTTTAGAGGTAGAGAAAGACAAACCATCGATCAGTCCTACACCTGAGCAGGCTCACAGTGAAACAGCAGCAGTCCTCTGGCTAAAACACAGAACCAAGTCAACAGGAGTAAAACCTCCCAAAACCTGGACCCACCTGTAAACGTTTAACAACCCATTTGCTGTGTAGCAAGACTTATCATGATTAACATGAACAACTCAAAAGCTAATGCATCACATTTCTTCACTTTGCAACACCACCAGGAAATCTGGGACCATGGCTGAGTTATATTGATTTGCCAAGGTGCAAACTCATCAGCTGCATTAATAAAACGGAGCACATATTGACCCACAATCACTCTCCTGATTTGTAATCCTCCATGAGTTCTCAAAAACCTTGACAATGTTTGTTTCTCTTGGGGGCAGCACGAGATAAATAGTTGTGAGGCGAGAAATGCCATTCTAGGTCAAATATGAACCACATCTCTCCATTACCCCCTAAGTAAGATTTCAGGACGGAATTTGTTCTCTCCTGGTCAGATCAAAGCTGCACCTATGCTGTTGCCAGCTGTGAGACTAGAAACTACAGTAGAATGACATGTAATAATTAATTTGCAAGATAAAAAATCTTTCAAGTCATCAACAAGCACTTCATAAAAATGCTTTCAGAGTCTCTGCCTCAGGGAAAAGACAAAATCATGTGATGGGTAATATCCCCATCTCCACTGTGTTTTGCAAGCAAAAATTCGCATCTAAATGCTTGGACTTGCTATGACATTCAGAGTGACCAAAATAATCTATTTACACACAAACAAAAGTTGAGATGAGAGAGGGGAAAAAACCCCATTGACCTTGTTTCAATAAACCTGTCAAACAGTAACAGAAATATAGAAATTAAAACTGAAAAGACTGGATAAATGCAGAAAAGGAAGCTTCGTAACTACTGGTTGCAGACAAGACAATTCCATGCAACCCTGTCTATTAAAAGAATATTTCTTCTTCCCTCTTCACCTTCCACTCAGGGAAAACATAGAGCTATTGGAGGAAAATATCTATATATGAGATTACATGTCTTTGAAAGAACATGTAGTACTTCTGAGCCACTTGATTGTCTGCTAACATCTTGCAGCAACTCTGGCAACCTGATCTAATTGATAATGAAAGAATTAGGTATTATATATTGAGGTTAGGTAAATGGAATCATCCAATTAATCAAGAGCATTGCAAAAGAGTGCCCTTTTTACCGACCTGCACTAATGCAAGAAAGAATGGATTATTCAGAGATGTGGTCAGCCTCTGAAGCAAACATATACCACAACTGACTTTGTGACCCCAGTTCTGCATCATCTCTCAAGGCAGATGTAGCCATTACAGAACAGAAAGCTCACCACTCCAGGGAGAGCAATTAGGAATGGAGTTTTATGTTTAGATAAAAGACTTATTTGAAAGAAACAGGCCCTTTTGTACAACCTCTGTTGAAGAGGCAAACTGTTGTAGAAGCTTCTACAATGGCTTCATCAGATAGGAACTTACAGATAAAAAGTACAGCTTTAATTTGTAGAAAGGTTAGCTGTGGTTCTGAGCATCCCAAAAGTACATCCACTTCTTATTTATGTTCTTGATACCTTACAGAATGACAGCATTGATGTGAAACTAAAAGTCTTGCAACAAAAAACTCACTGCTGGGTGCATATGTAACCCATTGAGCTCACGACTGCAGCTGAAGCCAGCAGCTGTGGATTTAGTTATTTAATTGGGTCCAGTGACTGCTTACCCACTGACTGATGAACTTCCTCTTTAGTGTGCTTGCTGAAGGCTGTATGATTTTGAGGCTGATGCAACAGGCACCCTAAGAAGCATCAAACTGCAAAATGAGCTGTATATGATAATGCATGTATGAAGTAGAACATTCTACTTAGGCAAATATATTTGTTGCCTTAACAAGCAGTGAAATAGGCTGGGTTGGGAATTGAGAAGACTGAATTTTAATCTTATTAAGATAGGTTTTTTTCTCTCTCATAATTTAGAATTATGCTCTTTTACTTTACTTTCGTAGTTCTACAAATATGGATAGAATTTTGCCTCCCATAAGGGAGTTGGTATAACATCTGGTGCTAGTACTCAACAAATACAAAATTAATTACTGATTATAATGACAAGTGCCGGGTTCCATTTGCTGAAAATCAAATTAATGTTCAAAACATAGAAGTCAAAGTCACAGTAGAAGTGAAAAGGCGTTTTTAAAGAAATCTGTTACAAAGCACTTGGATTGCCTTTTTTTCCATTGAACCAACACAATTTTTACAGCCGTAGCATGATCCAAGCTATCACAGCATCATTTAACAAACAGAGAGAGAGAGAAAGAAAGAAGAAAATGAGAAGAAATGAATGTTTCTTATAAATATCAAGAACACAACCAGAGACATTTTAACAGAATATCTGTGGCTCCTTTTCTCTCTCCTGCAAACGCTTTGCTGTACCTTGAACGGTGAGTTCTGCAGACACAGACGCCTTCCCAGCGCTGTTCACCACTGTGCACGTGTAGATTCCTGAATCAGCAAGCTGAACATTTTGGACCTCCAGGAACTGGATGCCTGTTCTCTCATACATGTTGAACCGCTCATTTTGCTGTAACTGAATATCACCCTGCAAACATCACAAGGCACCATGAGACAGTAGCTATTGCCAAGAGAAGGGGAGCAAGAATTTTTTAGTAAAACATTAGGTCAAACTGCCTTTTTCCTATCCTTTAGCCAAATTCCTTCTAGGAATAATACTCATATGGTATAAACAAAAGAATAAATTGTGCCCAAAATTCTGTAATTTACATCTTCAGGAGGCTTCCTCCTTCCTCTCTTTTGCCACCTACTCATCTCAGTTTGGTTTTGGCCTTTCCCTGTTTATTATACCCAGATTCCTTGAAAAAATTCTTTTCATTGTATGTGGGTTCAAACCAGTTTTATTTTCCTGTTTGTTCCAGGAAGTCAAATGCTTTTAACCAAAAGCTTCCAATCTGGAGAGTAGTTCTCTATTCCTCCAAAGTTACATCCAAAGATATGGCTTTGAGGCAGGAAGAAATGTGTGTAGTTCTGTGCTCTGTTACACAAACTAGATGATCACAATGACAATCCTTGCCTTTAAATTCTACAAAGCAATTGACCAATACCTCATCTGTGAGCAAATCAGTGCTTTTGCCTCAGCATCAGCCATTAAGAATGAATGCCTTGCTATCAGATACGACAGCTTCTCCCATCGTAAGTTTAGGAAGGGAAAGCCTACAAATCTACTATTTTACTTGGGCAATAAACATTTGAGAAGTATCACAGTATTTACAGATACTGTCATTCTTGAAGTCTACCAACTTATTGCTATCTGGGTGCTTTAGGTCCTAATGGAATTTTAAAAAGCTAGTTCATACCTTGGCGTTGGTAATGATACAGAAGCTTCTGCTCCTTGCAACTTAACAAGTAAGAAAATTATAAAGACAATAATAAGCAGAGTAAGATATTTACAAACAGGCTTAATAATTAGTTCTGAAAAGTGCTATTTTACTTCTTGATAAAGCTTCCATGCTTTTAGGAAGGTGGTCATCTATTGGTTCTACAGTAGCCAGATGTGGTCCAGCAGATATGTAAGTTAATTTCCATGATATAGAAGGTAACAATTAATAGTAAAATATTTTATATAACCTCCAGCAAACTGCAAAAAAAAAAAATGTATGGAGAAGTACCAAAGTGTAGATCCAAACTGCTGAATTGGTACTCCCTACTTGCCATTTACCACACAGCCCTGAACAAAGAGAACTGAGTGACAAATCCTGTTTTGCATGGAGCTGCATGGCTGGAAAACCTGAGTGAGCCTGGTGGGACAGGAACCAGGCTGTGGTGGAGCAGCTGCACTGCAGAGTCCCAGAGAGCCAGCAGGTCCCACAGAATGGACCTGGAAGGAGAGGCAGACTCCAGATAGAGCCCCTAGCTGAAGGAGATGTCAGGGAGCACTTCTACTGCAAGAGGCTGCCTGTTTGGGGATGTAGCCTGATATCCTTATATTACAGACAAGGATAGTCTGGAATAAAGCAGACAATGACTTGGAAGCATTTCCCTGTTCTCTGAGAAGTTTTCTGAGGATTTTTTTTTTTTTTGTTTGTTTGTTTCCCCCCGCCCCGACCTGGAGATATCAAGACAAAATAGAAGCATTGATAAGAGTTCTGTTTTTTTCTGTTCGCTATATAAGGCATTACCCTGTTGAAGGGTGGAGGGGAGCAGGATGCCACCAGAGCAGTCATATATTTGCTCTTCCAAATCAAAGAAAGTAACTGTAATTCTCTAAAATACTGACAGTTTCAGTAAAAATGGCCCAATCAATGTAATACCTAATTTCACCTGAAAATTCTCTCCTTACAAAGAAAAAAAATTTTGTTTAGAAATCTTGTGTATGCCCAAAGGGGACATTGACACTTAAGACTACAATGTGCATTTCATCCTTTCAAGTCACAAAATTTCAAAAGAGAAGGAAAACATAAGCTTTTGGGGAAATCATACCTTAAACCAAGTTACTTGAGGCTGAGGTCGTCCTGTTATTTTACATGAGAATTTGCCTGTTTGGCCTTCACGCACAACAACTCTGCTGGGTTTTGTAGCAAACTTGGGTGGACTTTCTCCCCAGATGCTTGGCCTCTGCTCCACAGATGGAACAGCAAGTCTTGCCCTGCAAAGGCAATTGACATTCTGGTTTTACAGAAGAGCTGGAAGCTGTTGTGGTTAGAGCTGGAAGCTGTTGTGGTTAGAGCACATGCCAGGAAGCATTTCAGACCTGTGGTCTGCCAACAAGGGTATATCACTGGGGGAAAACTAGACTGTAGTTGCACGATATTTTTCTTGGCCATGGAAGAAATGGAAATGCTGGTGATGACTGCTCTTGATTCCACATGCAACTAAACAGTGTTATGTTATGCACCCTCATCTGGCATACACAGAGCAAATCTTGGGGACCATTTCAGTTGTTCAAAAGCAGAGCTGGGAAAACCAAAAGATAGGAAACACTGTAAGCATTTAGTTTTCCCCATTTTCTGGTTTTCAGTTGCCTCCTAGGAGTTTATTTGTGCAAACTCGTTTACTGTTCACAGGTTTTTATAATGTAATTTGTTTCATTCTTGAGTGCAATTGGTACAGTAATTTCTGATTTATGAATCAGCACCTTGGTTTTGTACATTTCTGACATGTCCTGGTAAATAATTTTAGTCTGGGGAAGACTTTTATTTGTAACCTCATTTGCTACAATGTTTTCAAAGCAAACATGAAGAGGGCAGAAAACCAAAGTATGCCTGTCCCAGGTGAATTACTGTTAAGTGTAAATGCCCAGCTCTACTTACATGGCTGATACACCTGGGAAATGACATGTGGGATGAAACTAAATTGGCATCAGTGACTGCAGTCCAAAACTGTAAACAGCTACACAACCATAAAACATAAAACATCAAACAGCATTATAGCATGAAAAAAACCAAAAAGGTGCAACTTCAGGTCTGTTAATGTCAAAGGGAACACACTCACTCTTTGCTCTGAAGCCTTGGTACAACAAAGACACATTAGCAGATGGCAGATGGTGATTTCTTTTTTCTTTTTTTTTTTTTTTTTAACATTTTATTTCAAGCAAATGGAACAATTTTTAAGGCCTTCTTTTCCAGATGGCCTTTTACCACATGCAAGTAAGATGTGTCAGTACCTCAGCATTTCTACCAGGTGTCAGATACTAACAGAGACCCCATCGCCTCAGTCCAAGGTGCTGCCAAGACATGGTGGTTGCCATATGGGCAGCTCCAGGTTTCTAAGCAAGAGATGATACCATAATGAAAGGATTTACATGGGTAAGAGGACCAGAAAATATTGAGAGAAGGGTGATTGTAACATGCTAAAATGAAAAGCACTTTATCATATAATTAAATATCTGATAGCTTTTAACATCTTCTCCCTCATACTACCACTAAAGAAGAAAATAAATGTGTACTAAAGAAGTCTTTTAGTAACCATCTTTAGGTGGTGAGTCTATATTTATATATCTGTACACATAACAAATTAAAAGAAACTCAACTACTAGCTGGCCTGGAGCTTTATGGCTGGTTCCTAGATATGAACAAATGAAAATGTATAATTTTTTTATTCCTCTCCCTTCTCTTACCATAGAATTATTAATATTCAATAGGAGGAAAACACAGGAGCATGAAAAGTGAGGACAAGCACTCTAGCTCTATACAATACAATGGATTAGGAGAGTGCTTTCTAAAGTCTGAGTATACAACAAAACCTAACAGCAACCTGAAGTGTCCTTTCTTGTTTGATTATTTATCCTGTGTGTATGTCTGTAGGTAATTTGCAATACAGAATTTATCATGTAAAATCATGTATCCTGATTACTCAGTTCTACTTACCATTTTCAGTGTTGTAATCTATTAATTTTAAAATTAAAAAATAAACAATTTTCATATCAATTAGGAAATTAAACACTCCAGTTTTAACTGTCTGTATTTTAATCACTAACATAATCAGAACATGTATTTTTGCCTACACCCAGAGTGACTCAGTGCCAGAGATATAAGTCAGAGAAAATTCTGCTTAAATTCAAACTATTTATAAAGAAATTAATTCAACTGTTGGGAGAATTAGGCCTGAGGCTTTCAAGACAGTGACATTCATGTAATTGTAAATGCTTACTGAAGTGCAGAAAGTACAAGTAGGCTTTTGTGTGCCAGCTTACATCACCCCATCAACTGTTCCTGGTAAAGTTACTCAAACCAGAACAATTATTTCTTCTGGATTACAGTTTACCCACTGTGTTGCTTGGAAATATTTAAATTCTTTGTGCAAGAATGCTGATTTCACTTGTTTTTATTTCTTACTGGTGACTCCTAAAGCAGTATTTGCTCTGGCTTTAAAAAGAGACTGTCAGCTCATGGAAGTTGTGGAGAAGGATTCTTGAATATCAGAGAGCAGAGAAGAGGGTGCAAAATTACAGCAGAGGAGGGTGCAATATTTAGGCATCAGCAGGATGTTCTGTTTTCAGTCACATTAATTCCTCAGTCAGTGTGCTGGAGCAGTAGCTGTGCATCTTCCTGACTGCCTCAGCACTCTGCTTAGCCAGCAGCTCTCACAGTAGCTACTCTGCTTGGGGTAAATGGAGACTTTTAGAAAGAGTAATTTTACTTGTTTTCCTACCAAAATATACTTAAGTATCTGTTAAACAATATCCAAGCCAGCAGACTGCTTACCCAGAGGTTTTGGCACTGGATGGCAGGCTGTATTTCATCAAGGAGTTTCCTGTAAGCATAAGACAGAAAGACAGGAAGTCAAAAGTTTTGTCAATTACTTTATCACTAATTATCAATTTTTATCACTAATTATCAAAGTTTTGTCAATTATCACTAATTTGGGAATTAGTGATAACAAAGACTATGTAAATTTGCATTTCTCCAGGTTAGAAATAAAAAGGCAGAATGCAACACCTGCAGTATAAGGTTATGTCATCTGTAGTTCAAAGTTAGGCTCTCCAAGTTCAAAACCAAGCTTTAGCAGAGTTGCTGTCTAATCCCCAGCCTCAGCTGTAGCAATGCTGAAGATTATTCATCAAAAAATACTTTTTTGAATGACCACTGTCTAATTTCTACACTGCACCAGTACTTCAAATTAAGATAGCAGGAGGTTTTCAGACTGCGGAATAGGTTTTTACTTGGCTGGGTTTTCAGTCCTGTGCCAGCCCGAAGCACCTTTGCTGCAGATGCCCCAGGAGTGGTCCCTCGCTGCCGTGGCAGAAGGGAGATGCCGCAGGAGCCCAGCGCCATCTGCCGCGCACAGAGCCCGGCCGGGGACACCCGCAGCAGCAGCAGCAGCGAGCACACATCTGTGGGGCCGGGGGAAAACACCTGTTCTAGAGCCTTATGAGAGTCCACACCACTGTCAGACAGGACAGCCATGCAGATAGAGAGATTAGGTCATGTTTCAGTGACTCGTTTCTCAAGCAGCAGGCAGCCCCATGTGTGCTTATCTTTGCAGAGAACAGAAAAAAAAAAAAAAAAAAGCCCCAAACCCCCTGTGCTTTGCTATCTTGATGGATAAAGGGATTTTAGAACAAAGACCATATAATTCTTACAGTCTGAGAAATTCAGTCTTTGGGTACTGCCCCGAAGTTGTTTTGAACTGCAGCAAAAACCAGGTCAGAAAAACTGATATGAAAATGACTTCTAAAAAATCCTCCACCTCCATGTAAATTGTCACTCATAAGAATGTCACAACTTAAAACAAGGGGAAAAATAATTCACATAATTTTTGTGACAGAAGGCAGTAGCAATCATGTCAGATCTATGCATATTTCAGTATATACTCTGAGTATATTAGAGTTTTTGACTCTGAATAAATCCAAATACTGACAGTTTCAGGACTGCTGCAGATTTTTTCTTGTCTTCAAGAATTCAAGACAAAGTTGTGACCTGAGAGGTTTTGATATTCAACAGGTCTCTAATATGACCAAATTGCAAGAGGAGAAGCAGTACAATTGATTTCAATCCTTCCCTGGCTTTGTGTCACTCTTTAAATTTTAAATTTGGCAGTTTGCAACTATCTAATATGCAGATGTGCTCTTAAAAATTCTTGGGTTTGATCCTGGCTGTTTCCTGTCTGACATTAAGCATGCAATTACAACCAGGCATGCAGCGTCGCAGTTTTTGTCCTGAGTGGTAATTTTCCATGAAAATTACAAAGTTTAGAACAAAGCCTTTAAAGCTAGGACTTTTGTTACCTGCACATCATCACCCACACCTGAAACAGAACTCACACTTTATCTAACTGTAGACATGTAGCTCCCTGCACAATGTCTTCACCTGTGAAATGCAGTAAATGAACCTTACTCTTGCATCAATGAAAAGTGATGTGTTGTGATTTTAACCAGACTGTTTAGCACACCTTGCTCTTTTACTTAAACTATAATCACCAAAACAACAGTTTAAGAATCTTCTGACCTTCCACTGTCAGTTCCACGGTCACTTGACGAATCCCACCATCATTTGCAGCCTCACAGGTGTATTTGCCACCGTCACCTTCCTGCACACCTTTGATGACCAAGCTGAACATGCCCCGGATGCTGCGGTCCACAACGTAATGGTCTCCCTCTGGGACGGGATGCCCATTTCTGTACCATGTGATCTGTGGCTCAGGGTAGCCTCTGACCTGGTAAGATGTGAGAGAGAGAGTGGAGAAAGTAGGTAAACTTAACAAATGATGATATCAGGAAGAAATGTTGGACATCTGGCAATGCAGTGGAAAGTTTTTGACACATATTCTTTAATATATCTGTTAAAGACATACTCTTTGCAAGCCAAATGGCAGAAGATAATGAAATGCAAAAAACTCTTGGATAAGCCAAACTTAAAATCATAAGTCAGGCAGATAGATACTCATGCAGAAAAATTTCCCACTAGAATGGTTTCTCTGCAAAAATAGTGAGAGTGCCAATGAAAAATCCTGAGACCTGGGTCCCTACTGCTCAAAAATTCAAAAAAAGGGCAGTAATGCTACTACACCTCTGAGTGTGCAAGAGTGCAAGACTGTTGGACCAAATATTTTTAGCATGGTTGCCAAGGATTTGGCTTATAATGTAAATCTGTACTCAGCCATCTAGTTTTCAAATGTGCTGAGACATAGTAGCTCCTGACAATATACAGGCAAAAAATGCAGACACATACCAAATTCTGTCTTGATCTTTAGAAGTAGAAGATAAGGTGGTGCAATTTGAGAAAGCATCATTAAGGGTCATTCTCATGTTATGGCAGGAGAGGACTATAAGCACCTACATATAGTCACACATTTGTGTGTGACTCAGCTCAACTTAAAGAGACTCCTGGTCTACCCAAAGGAAGAAATTTCAGCAAAATGAACCAGTCCTTTTCTCATTAAATAACAACCACACTGGTATATCCCTGCCTCCTATGGCATTCATGATACCTTCAGATTTACAGGCAGATCCTCGGCTGGTGTAACTGAGAACTGAGTTATTGATTTGCAATTGAGCTCTTGAAACTTGATGAGGATCTGTGACTTTCTTTTGCAAAAAAATGGGGAAAGCAGACATACACCAGTTTCCACCAAATAAAAAAAACTACTCAGGCAAAGGTTCTTCCTCTGCTTTGTGAGAAATGCCATCATCTTTGAGGGTCACTTTAGAATGTGTTAATTGTTAGCTCGCTTGCCAAGTCATCATAACAACTCCTGATTGCAGTACTCCTTTCCTATCCCCCCTCTGATACGTCAGCTCTCCATCTCCTGACTCTTTGATCCTCTGCCTACAAGCCATGAAGAAACTGAGTGAATCAAGATGAGCTGGAATGAGTAATAGTCATGGCTGTGTTTGCTC
This sequence comes from Vidua macroura, assembly GCF_024509145.1. NCBI lineage: Eukaryota > Metazoa > Chordata > Aves > Passeriformes > Viduidae > Vidua > Vidua macroura. Next base: position 30,520,039 of record NC_071577.1, read on the forward strand.
ACTGGGAAAGAAGCAATGTAGCCTTCTGAACTACATATCAAAATTTGGCAACTGAGCAGGAAGTCCCTTCAACCTCCAGGTGGGCAAAATATTGATGATCTGTCTTGAAGTGAAGAAGGCTTGGTTGTGGTTTGGGCAAATTTCTCCCAGCATTCTCCTCTCAGTTTCCAATTCTCATTTCAGCTCTGCTTTCTCTGACTGCACAGCACTTACTTTGCAAATGACAATATTTAGCCAACCAGCCTTACCCATTTTTAGGCTTTCTTCTTTAAAAACCTTTAATTTTTAATCCAGCTCCACCTCACTCCAGCTGGGTTTCTCATCTGCTGCAGCTAAACCTACAGCTGTCAGAATTTTTTCTCTTTCCTTTAAATATTGGGATACCAGTTCAGATAAATTAATTTTGCCAGTGATGTGGTGACCTCTTCTCCCTGGCACTACTTACTCAATATTTAAGGACATTAACATTTGCCACAAGCTGAATATGCTGAATAACTGGAGAAACTTTCCACTTCTGGTATAATTTCTCAAATTTTTTTTTAATCTATCTTTAACTAAGCAAAAGCCATGTTCCATGAAGTACAAATTGTGGGATCCTGCACAGTGGGGGGCTGACTTCTGTTTAAAAATGACACAGCATTTTTCTAAAGCTTTTTATGTCTTTTTCCAGTATTTTCTGATAAACAGCAGCTCCTTCTCATCCCAGACCCCTCACCCTACTCCAGCATATTGACTTAGTACTTACTCAGAGTGTAGGCTCCAAGGAATATCTTTCTCAGCACATTTCATTTTCAGAAAAAGGGAGTTGTGTAACAGCAATATGAGATTGTTACAATACTCTAACTCCAGGTAGTTGATAATGTGCTCACTGCCACAGAAAGTGACTTGCACCAAATTACTGTTTCTTACTATTGACTTGTCAATGCCCTCATACCTGTCTTTTCATTCTGGATTAAGAAACCAACAGAGAGATTAAGTGATTTACCCAAAGCCAGGGAGTATATTAGAATGGAGCTACTTGTTCTCATTTTTGCTTCACTGGATATTAAGATTTACTTAAAATATTTGAGGCAAAATTGTTTTCACACTGATGTATCAAGTACCTACAGTACAGTAAAATGGGAGAGTTGCACTTCAATTGATGTGAAGACAGAAGCACCTTTTCAGTGGTTCTGTCTTCACATCACAGCCTCTTTACTAGCATTAATCTAGCCACATCTGTTTACAGCTGCTGAGATTCTGGCCTGCAAAAGAAAGTCATCAATTACACATCACCTAATATATTTACTGGTTTTTTTTTTTCCCAGTTTATAACAATTTCTTCTGGTGATTTAATGGAATTCTTCAACCCAGCTCCAAAGGCCTCAAGCATTAACCTTCCATCACTTGTAACAGGGAACAATTGGGGTCAAAACAATGGGAAATACCCGTCTTCCTTTTCGATTTTGTTTTACAATATTCTTAAGTCCCTCTTGGACCACACAAGGCCATTTTTAGCTGACCCTTCAAGCTCTGATAGACCATTATGTATGTACTTCCAGGATCACATGGCTGAGGCTACATTAAGTATTTTTCCATTTCTTCTCTGTCTTTGTTTTATACTTGCTCTGTCTGTATTAATGTGTTCATCCACATCTCTACCCTGAGGAAATGCCACACCAAAAGCTACAAACACAGACTATCAGCATTCCATTTCCTTTCAAAAGGTTGAGTCATTCCCTTCCCAAACTATGACTCTTTTTTTTTATTGAATTTTTTGTCATAAATGAAATAATGGGAAAGCAGAAGTTTACAGAATTGTTCTGTTGCAAGGATTTATTTCAGGTTTGGGTTTGGAATGTGTTTCAAACTGAGCCAGCCCTCTCTGAAATACATGATCATGCCATAAAAGTGTCAGGGACCCTTAAACAAATCACTGGTTACCAGATTTTGATCCTCATGGATCAATTCCAGAACTGCAGCAGGTTTTATATTCCTCCAAACCTTTCCAGAGCTCACTAAAAACATCTGCCTTGAATAAATCCACAGCAAAGAGAAATTTATCTGCTTATTTAATGCCCAGCAGCAGCATGCTATAACCCTTATTTACAACTTGGCCTGCATGAGTATTGCCAGTCCCAGCGAGGCTGCAGCTTCTCTTTACCTGCTCTACAACAATAACAAGTGGAAAATTGACTGCAAGCAGCAAATAAACATTGTATTAGCACAAACACCAGTTTTGAGTTTTTGTCTGGACCATTCAAGTGCTTAGAGCTTTCCTGGAAAAGTCTGGTAAGGTAAAACAGTGCATCAACAGCAAGGGGAAAGAGCTGAGAGAGAACCTGTGGTGTATGAAACTCCAGAGTTCAGGTTGTTCCACATCTGGGTCTCAGAGAATGCTATTGAAAAGGGATGGTGCTAGCTTCCCAAAGAAAAGAAAAAAATACAAAAAATCCATGGAAGGTGTACAGTAAAGGACAGAATTATTAGAAAATGTGCCCCTACAAACTATTCCCCACTGTCACAAACTGAAAGGCAGACAGTGACCACAAACACCAAATATATTTAGTCATCCTTTTTCTTGTTCAAAAGCACAGGAAATATTTTCTAAAACTTGGGTTCTACCTATGCTCCATAAAAGAGCTGTTTATATATCAATTTCAAAAAACATAGGTTTGCCTACTTAAACATAGTTGCAGAATCAGTTTAAGGTAATGGGCTTATGGCTTTTAACCCTTTTGGCTTATGTTTTTAACTTCAAATTTATATTCTGCTTTTTAATAACTGCTGCTGGCTCCAGTGAGGTCAACAATGAGCGCAAACACACAGCACCCAAAAAGAAGCAGTCATGAGTTACAATAAACCAAAGTGTAAGTGTGAAACATTGATGGGGGCGTGTACTGTTACTGAATATTTTTCAGTTTGACAGTAACACCTACAGACTATTAGAAATTATGGCAAACATTACATGACATATTCCAGCACCACATCCATTGTACTGGCTGAGGTGTTCAGTGCTTGATATTAAGGACTAGATAAATGTCCCATTTTGCAGTTTAAGGTCACACAGGCATTGAGATTAGGAAGAGCACAGCTATCAAAAGGATTTATTGGGTTGCAAAATCTCTCTGGATTACATCATATATAGACAGGCACATCAAAAATCGTACTAAGACTGGCAATGTTACAACTCTTAAGAAGTTGTTATTCAAAATAACTCCCTTCATAGAGATGATTTCATATACTGAAATATTAATTCACTAATGACTAAAATTCCTCTCAAGAGACAATCTTGCTCCCATGAAATCAGAATTTTAAAACATCCACATTCTGTCAGCACACAGTGTTCAGTTGTGCTGGTATTTCTGTAGACTACCTTTGCCTTAATTCCCCAAAGCCCAGAATTAAGACCTATGTGTTTATAGTTCTCAACCATTGAATGAAAGAGTCAGTTTTATTTGGGTGATTCAATACATCTAAAGAAAATAAATTTTGAATACATTTGAAAGACAGAAATGTTATCTATTCACATGGAGGTAGTGTAGTTAGCACATTCATAGTTAGACTGTAATGTCTGGAAGCAGTAAAATGACACAAAAACAAAGTGTGGATGACCTGGGTAACAAGTCATAAATGACAAATGGCAGTAATGAGAAATGCAAAATGTTTTCTAATCATATAGGTACCTGTAATGCAGAAGAGAATAAATTATTTCCCACATCCACAGTGGACTGGGCAAGCAATAAACTTTCAAAATAAACTAGCCAGTGGGTTGGTAGATGATATCTGTCAGCAGTCACCTCCTTTAAAGGAACAGCAGGTGTTTTGCTTATGTGGCTGCCCGCCTATCCTAACATTAATGAATGCCAGAAATTGAGGAAAGCTTGAGAAGGCTTTGTAGCCTATTCTCTGTTCCATGCCTACCTTCAGGAGGAAAACAGTAATTTCTGGGTTCTACATCTCAGAAAAGGCCATAGAGATCAGAAGCTGCAAAGGAATAAAATGAGGATAGCCTCAGCTAGAGTTGTCAGATGTTAGCAGAGCTTCCAAACATCTGCTTTTGGCAGGTCCTTAGAAGTCACCATAAGGAGACGTCAAGGGAGATGTGGAAAACTACTCAGAATGTCTGACAAAATCTGATCTTTATTCTGCTGCCTGCAAACTTGGCAGAGCAAATACTCATTTCTAGTGAGGAGTAAACTGCATGCACTTTTTGCAGAACTTAGAGTAATAAGCCATCAGATTGTATCAAGAAAGCAGCAGAAGAAACGCCATTAAATAGCATGAGACGTTTTGCAAGTGTAATTATAATCAAAAAAGTAAAGATACAGGAAAAAAATAACACACTTGAAATGTGGTAGCGACTGGATAGTGTTCCTCTTCTTCCTAGTGTTCTTCCTTGTCTAGGTATCAGCAAAAATAGAATATTATTGCCTTTATTGCAAGTTACATTTTAGAGGGACTCTTCTGAAGGTCACATGATTGAAGACTCTCATGCAGCCCCAAGAAATTCAATCCAAACATTAGTAGCTGTTCTGTGGATGTGGCTCATCCTAGGTCCTACAAACAAAGAGGTGTTTCCCATAGTCACCAGAGGGCCAGAGCCCTCTATTTTACTTCAATCAAGAACCAATGAGTTTTGACCCTGGACCTTGAACAAAAGACTTGTGAAGGGACCTTAGCAGAGGATGCTACACCATAACATGTACTCTGTCCATGTAGACAGAGATGTGTTTCTCTCAAACTAGAGAAAAAAGCTGCTTCTTGTTTTAATATTTCATACTTCTGTGAACTCTTAATTTCAGTCTTAGGAAAGAAGTACTATAAAACTGCTGAGACTACAACATGAATGTTGAAATTACAGCCCACCTAATAGGTGCTATATTTTGATTTAGATTTAATTTTCAGTGTTAGCGCAGGTGGGAAACATGGTTCTGGCCAGTGTGCCTCTTTTTAAGTCTTGTAACAAAACTTGTGTTATGCTCAAGCTGCAGTTTGCTTTAACAAATGAACAGCAGATGTTCTTGATAAAGGCAAGTGGACATGATACATTGTTAAGCTCCTTCTGAGACTTTAAACACACAAACCATATCTCAAGAATAGTTTATCCCTTTTAAAAGCTTGCTTCTAAAACAGAGAACTTGCCTGGCAAGGTTAAACATTAAAATGTTAAATATTTGGAGACTTAGCTATGACTTTGCAAACAAAGCGAAAAACCTACCTCTTCTGCAGAACAGTCTAGAATCCACAGTTGTGTCATTAAAGCAAAAATGGAATACAGAGTAGGAGCAAACACGCTCACTTCAAAGCATTACCTACTGTACATACAAGAAAAACCAATGGTTTTTCTGTAAACCTAGGACATGTTTTATTTTTCTACTTTGCACTCACCAGCGCCAAATGACATTTGATACTTTATAGTCCAAGCACCAAACACCAGATCCTTCTGCAGATGGCATCCCAAAAATTTTAGTTTTGACTCTTGAAATAGTTGTGCATAGTCTGTTCATTCAGTTTCACACTATTCAGCCCCTTTTTACAGATTGCAAAGGTGCTGAACACTACACATACTACCACACGTCTTTAGGGGAATCAGTTTTTATGGTGCTCAGCAGGGAAGAATTTATGACCTATCCATGGAAGACATGGTCTGCTAACTGAAAAGCAGACAGCAGCTGCACATAATTTCTTCTTTAGTCTTCTTAGCCTTCTACATTTGATCCCTTTTTTTTTTTTTTTTTTTTTTTTTTTGTAAAATTCAGTGTGTCAAGAGCTCCCAGAGGTGCACAGTGTATTGGTTTTGTGCTCAGTCACTAGAGTATAACTGCTTGAAAAAAGCACTGCTATCCCAGGTACCATAACCACCTCAACAAGTCCATTTCTGTTATATTTTTTTCTGAAAGACTCAAGTGGAATTTCAGAGTAGCACTGGGTGTCAAGCTGCCTTGAGTTTATCCAAGTTCAAACATCAGTCCCAATTTATGCAGCTCTTAAGAGGAAGTTTAAGCCCTATTTATGTCTTTTGGAATTAATCACATGTACAGGTGCTTTTCCTAAATCAGATTTTATTTAATTTAAAGAATAAGTTTAACTGTATTGCTTTAAAGTAATATTGTTACAGGAGTCTTCATACAACCACAAAATAACCTGAAACATCAGTCAGCTGAAATACAGAGCTCTGCCATGATGGATTCTACCCTTTCCTGTAAAGAGGACATAAGGGAACACACTGTATAGTGGAACATATCTGTGGAGCTGGGATATCAATCAGCAAATGAACTGGGGGCTGTAAACCTCTGCTACACTAATGGGGGCATTTTCACACAGCTGTTGCTGTCTCAGACTGGCAGAGCTTTTCTGATGCAGCTTTCATAAATCATTCTGCCAGCAGCAACATCTGTCATTTTACTCTTCTCACATTGTAGCCAGCTGACCTCTAGCAATTAGGTGTTTGATGAGAGTTTTATGCAAACCACCCATAGAGTTCACCTGGACCTTTTTTTCTGTAAGTACAAGTTTTCTGAATTTAATGTGGGATTATAACTGAATATCTGTTAATCTTTAAATCTGTTTGTATTTGTATTTAGTCATTGTCTGATTTTTCCCATTTTTAAAAAGCCTTCCTCTGGCTGCCAATTCAAACCTTGGATAAAGTCTAGGAGAAAGCTTAGGCTATTTCCTCCAATGCCATCCAGATGCTATCCTGGCACACAAAGATGACCATAAAGTAGTTACGTTCTGGCATTTTGTCAAAGTAGGAATGTGCAGAAAACTGAGTTATGTAGAAACTGAAGATAATTCCAGTCCAAAATAGGTAGCGGTAGCTGTCACTTGGGAAAGCGTAACTTTGACTTCATAGCTGAGGATCTGAGACATGGAGACACTCAGACTTTGCCAAACTCACACTTAAAGGAACTTAGATTTCAATAGTTAGTGCCATTAGATGAAATAATCTGACTATACTTCTTCCTTGCCAACAAATTTGCTATTGGAGGAATCAATGCAGTTTAAAGAAGCAGCATAGAGGGGCCACTGCTCTTCTTAGATGAACAATGACTGAATGTGCTTGCATTCAGATACCAAAGTGCACAGTGTTGAGTGAACAGTGAAGAGGATCCAGACAGAATAAGTCCAGAGCCTTGGCAATAAAATAAGAACCACACAAAATAAAGTTACAAATAAGAGAAGTAAAGCCACCACCACAGAAAAATGTGAGCAACATGATAAGAAATTACTCTGTCAGCTCTCAATAACCTCAGTACTGCCACACAGTATGGGCCAAAAAGATTCCAAAGGCAAGGGCAAGTACGAGAGCTCTCAACACAACAGTGAAGATAAACTTTGCAGCCCTCTCTTGAGTGAAACTCTCATCAATTTTAATGAAAGTTTTTCCTGTTTCTAAGTCTCTCCTTAGAAAAGAAAAGGCAAACTGCAAAGACAAATCTTTCTTCCCATGGTCCAACTTTTAAAAAGTGTTAGATTTTATGAGGTGCTGAATAGCTTAAAATGCTAAAAAATTGCTAAGAAATAGCTGACCTATGTGCATGGTAAAGGGTCATTTATGGTAAAGGGTCATTTATTTATTATTCAGTACAAATATAAGGAGTTCAAAGGGAAAGAACTGTGGCGATGGAATAGAAATAAGGCTCTTGCTAATTTTTCCACATAGTCCAGTAAGTCCCTAAAGTTTTGTCTCTTTCCCTATCCCTCTCCTAGTTTCCCTCTTTGGTGATTCTGAGTCAAGATGTCTATCAAACATTACTAGATGAAGCAGCTGCTTTATGTCAGTAACAGTGAATTTAGGAGCATGTCAGAAGTTTCCTGATAGGACTGGCATTCATTTCAGAGCAGCAGCAATCTTTGCTACAGGAAACAAGATTTTGAGGAATCAGAACAGAGTTTTGAAAAGCTGTCAGAACAGAAGTGGTTCATTAATTTCCAGTTCAGCAGGACACCCTGATTTATGGTGTTTGCCACTGCTTTTGTTCATAAATTTTATGTGGCAGCTCTAGAAGAAAGACTGAAACATAAAACAGTTTAACACAATAAAAATAAAAGGTTGGGAAATTTTCTTCTCTCTTCTCATTAAAAAAAGCTGAGCTTTTAAGACTTGAAGATTTTTACTTTCAATTGTCAATCCTTCATTCATCCTTTATTCAGTAATAATTCAGAAAGGTGGATAATTATTGTTTAGACAACGTAGAAGCAGGAGGAAGCTCCCTGAGCAGTACAGGATGAAATGAACACCATCATTTTGCTCTGTCATTAGCAAAATGTGTGTGTGTCCCCACTTAGAAGGAGAACTGTAAACATTTAGCTGTTTTATCTCACAGAACACATCACAGAATCCAGATGCTTTAAGCCACAGCCTGAGACTGGGATATCATCAGGTCAAAAGACTGCTGATACCACAGGAAAGCAGGACAATTAAACACCATCAATTATTTTCATAACAACAATCCCTTCATAACTGCAATACCTGGGCTTGGAATTGGCAGTCACTTTTAAAAGATGACAATTCACCCTGTTTCGTTTCTTTCACAAGAGAATGTTCACCATTTATTGCAATAAATCTTGCAAAAAAATTTCTCCGTTGCATATTTTTTTTTTTTTGGAAGACTGAAAGGTTTTTTTTTTGTTTGTTTGTTTGTTTGCATTTTTACCTACTGGTGCAAAGTTTCTGTCTTAATAGGGCAAGAATTTATCTCATATGTCACTGAATACTAGTGCCCCTATGTTCCTGTAGGAGCTATGCCACTGACCAAAGGAGCTTCATACTTTCCTAGTTTGGGGATTCTGTTCTTAGCATGCTCTCAACAGGTAAGGAATCTCTACAAATTTACATGAGTGCACACTGCAGGCATGACCTACTATGGAAAATTATTGAGAAAAAATTGCTTTCTTTCTGTGCCCAGAACACAGCCACTGGAAAATATGTTCAGAGCTACGAAATTTGCAATTAAGGGCAGCAATCCACTTGTGAAGTGCAAGGTGGTAACAAATACTATATGCTTTAAATGAACTTTATCAGTTTCCAAGCAGCAAGATTTTATTTCCCAAAATTTAGGAGTCTGGCCATGGCCATTGAAAATGCTGAAACTACTTTTTGTTGCTGGGTTGCCTGCACAGTTAACGACTGTCTGCTGATAGTGACAAAGACTGTTGGAAAAGGCTGTGCTCTGGAGAAGCTATAAAAATTCTCCTCAGCTTCATGTTCTGCTTTGTTAGTGCTTCTTGGTAGGTCTGAGAAAGCACTGGGCATGAAGTGTCATCTGTTACAAACTTCCCTAAAAGGTGATGTGATTATGAAGAGATATAAAATGCAATGCTGGATCATGAAGATGTGAACACATCAGACAGCCTAAACAACTGGAAATTCCCATTGTACCATTTATTCCACCATGTGCAACTTACTGCTATGCCATAAATAATGAGGACTTCTGTACAAAACCCTATGGAAAAACATCAACTGCTCATTAGCAACTGTCAGTGATTCTTTTACCCTGTAATAATCTGTGAAATTGATAAGCTTTCCTAACTTTACACATACCCTTTTAATAACACCTTAGCAGAGGTTACTCAGATAGTACAATGCACAAATGGCTGCGTTTAGAATAAAAATAAAAACCAAGGGCTGAGCAACAACAGTTTAAAAGAAAAAAAACCTCAAACTACTAACTGAAATACTAAGTATAAATTGCTGTGACCATAAATTTCTAGTTCAACAATTCAGGATAAATATTTATAGACATGCTGAGTTTAAGAGAAAGTTTGTGGGCTCACCTCTCCTTTCTAATGCTTTCTCTCAAAACTAAAATTGCTGTGATCATGGTAAGAGAAACACACATGCATTCAAAAGTAGCTGTTTAGGTTGTGGGAAAAAAGCTTACTCTGCATATGCTTTCAAGAGAGCTCCACTTAACTGTAGTTGCTCCATTCCTACTCAGAGGTCTGAACAAATCCAACTTGTGTTTTCCATTAAACCTATGGGTATGCAATAGTCTCCCAAGCAGACAAACCTTCTGTTCATTTGCATATCCCAACAAACCAGCTTTTAGTCAAGGCTCTGAAGACCCAGTTCTGGCATTGTGAAAGTGATGCTCTGAATCCAGCAGGAGACACTTAGATAGCTGTGATGTTTGCACCCATTGTACGTCTTAATTTTCTCTTCCCAAATTAGAAGTTAATCTCCCAAATGGATAGGTTCATGTCTAGGATACTGGATGGGAATTGAACCTCTGGAAGACAGACATTCAGCTCTGACTCCAGGCATGAATGTCTGTGTTTCTGAGTCATCTTGTACAAGACAATAAATCTCACCATGCCTTGGTACCCCACATAAATGTCAAGGGGGTAATAATGATTATTTCCTCTGTTGTTTTGGCTAGAAAGACCATCAGAGAAGGATCCAGCTCTATTCTGGCCTTTGTATGTATTAAATACTACAGACAAACACTAGGATTCCGGTTGAATGAGGCTGTTTAAGTGGTACCATGAAATGAGCAGAAATCAATACCATTTGCAATAGTCCTTTAATATGTACTTCCAAGATTTTATAATAATTTTTCTTCCAGTGCCTTGGCTTTTAGCATAACTTTGTTTCAAAATATTTATATTTGCCTCCCTGCAGAGACAAACTGCTGAGTTATTCTTTTATAGAGGAACACCGAATTTATATAGACAAAAAAAAATCAAGCTTAAGTATATTGAACTCTTGTTCCAAAGAGTTCACAGAATAGAAAAATTCTTTATTCACTGTTTGCCAGTATGGGAGTGTGATGTAAATGAATTAGGCTTGAGATGCAAGTTAGATTTCATACTGCCACGTTTGTGCAGGTGCTTTTACAAACCTTTTACAAAGCAGTGTGCATTGCATTTATATTCTAAGCTTTGCAAAAAGTATTTAAATAATACATGAACCATAAATAAAGGCTTGCTTGTGTGTCATGGGACATACTGAAGGAATGGCAAACTCTCAAGCCACAGTTATGATTTGACTCTACCATGCAGCTGGAGGAAAATTACCATTCTCATTCAGTGTGAGTTAAGAGAGCACAGAGCTGGATGAAGTAAGTTCAATATGCCACTGCCAACAGGCAAATAACCATGAGCAAAATTATTTAATTTGTCAGTCTTTGCCTCTCCCTTTTCTTTGGGCTCCATGTGCAGATTATTGATATCTTTAAATGAAAAGTTGCACTTGGAACGCAGTAAGACTTTTAATTAGTGTTTTAGTAAGCTCAGCTGTTGTATTTACAATAAATAGCATACTCCATAGAGTCACATTTACCATAGTATTTCTAAAAATATGCAGAAAAGCAAGGAAAACTCAGAAAAAGATAACTTATTTTTCCATTTTTGCCTCATTCTTAAAATGACTTACAAAGGTTTCCATCTAAGCAATAAAAAAATTGCAAAGCTAACTTTGAATCTGTACCAGTTTTAGCCACGGCATTTTCAGAAGACAAAGACTGTTTTGTTCTGTCTGGCTACAGATTTATAACAATGCACTGACTTACAGAGAATAAAGCTATCTTCACCATCAGAAAGCATAGAAATTTATTTTTTTAAAAGAAAAATTTCCAGGTTTTCACTCTGTCTATTCCTAAAACTCCTCTGAAAAGAGAAAGGTGTAAGGTCTCTAGAATCTCACTGCAACATATCCTTAATGTGGGATGGCTAGCCTAGAGGCCAGGTTACTAACTTGTAAGTCAAACATGATTTAGCTCCTAACTTAAAGCCTGCCTGTTAGGTTCCCTAGAAGAATAAAGTCAACATATTTAGGCAGGTAATTCAAAGCCCTTATACTGGACTAGTCACCCCAGGGACAACCAGACAGTGGAATGCCTTGATTTTCTGGCTCCAACCAATGAAGAGCTTTGACATGTAACCTCTGACAGCAATAGGAGCAGCAGTGGCTCCCTCAGCACTAGCCCAACATCACTCCCATTCCAAAGCTTATTTCCCCAACATAAGAGGAGAACCTAGAGATGTGCATTCACATGGGATGCTGAATTATGAACTGGGATGACTTTTGGCTTAAGAACCATGATCAAGGCAGGTTTGTCTCCAGACACTAAACAATGAACTCTGAAAGCTTAGGTAGAAAAATGGATGCAATTTCAGACCCCTGCTGGAGATCCATTATCCTCTAGTGACAAAATAATGTCTTACAGACTGAAGGCTAAAAACTGAACTGGAAACTACAGAGGAACAACCTGTCCTTGACTACTTTTGCTCCTGACAGTCTCCTCCTTTGGGATCCTGACCCTGGTTCATAGTTTGCCATGTCTGGGCACACGAGAGCCCTGTTAGAGCACGTGGCAGTGCCTGCTGGAGCAGAGCCTGAAGGACTCAGGCCAGTGCAGGGCTGTGGCCAGCTGGTGATGGCACAGCCCGTGCACGGCTCCCCTCGGCTCCTGGCTCACGCTCCTTTGGGGAGCAGCCAGCCCTTGCTGCTCCCTGTCAGACAGACAGGTTTCTCCCCCTCATGAATGGCTTGAATTCACAGCAATGTAATTTTCTGTTCAGCATGCATTTAGATATTGGGGAGTCCAAATTTTACATGGAAAAATATTATTTTGTCTGGTTTTGCCCAGTAGGTTTCCAAACTTCATACTATATCCATGAGTGAACAGAGCCAAGTAACATGTCAAAAGCAGAAATTTTCAGCTTTGGAGTCTAGGTGCTAGAGTAAGCATGGACTGAGCAAAACCACAATGAGTAATGATGTGTTTTGATTATAAACCTTCTCCACATGTGGCCTTCTGCAGATTCTGAATGCATAATGTTTGCTGTCTATTAATGACTACTCTCTTTTCCCACAGAAATCAGAATTATATTAAAAAGTGTGACCTGGAATCATTTGGTGCAAATTCTCAAGGACCCACTTACAGACAGTCAAAAGCATATTTTGCTATTTTATGTGGGGTTCTCATTGCTACATATGGAACTGAACCCTTCCCTGACCTTTCTGGTTTCATCAGCCAGATGCATGCAAGGGGCCTGAAGTTCAAACCTCGTTTATGATGGCAGAAAGCAAATATATTACTAGTTAGCCAAATGCACCTCTGATGATAAACACTCTGTCCTACCTTTAGGGTGAGCTAGAAAACTAAAATTTAAAGCTTTCCAGTTAGAGACATATTTCTGGAAGAAAAAAAAAATCAACAAAAATATTTCGCCCCCCTTTTCATACCTCTCACACCATTATAGGCTATTGCAGCACAAGGAAAAGAAAGTCAGCTACTCTCAATTCTGTTACAGTTACTAGATCTTTTTTAACTTTCAAACCTAATATCAGTGTGATAAGAGTCAAAGCCACAATTCCCTAAAAAATCAAGTTTAAAACATCATAATGCTACGTTGCAGTCATGTTTCATGTACTACTAAGAACGTTTATTTAAATAAGAAAACACAATGCTACATGATGAGTTTTATTGCCAGTGGAATCAACCACAACAAAGCCTTATGCACTGACCCAGAGGAGCAAGGGAGACTTGTCTGGAAAAGATGATGATATTTTTCAAATTAAAAGCAGAACTGAAGAACTTAATGAGACATTGTTGAAATCTGAGATTCATGATTAACCATCATGGGACAGAAAACCCAAGAAGAATTATAATGACTGGTTCTACTCTGACCTACATGGTTTCGGTCTCTGGGCATGTCTGTGTTCAGCTATTTAGGATATGCTGATCAGTTTTTTCTCTTTGGAAATAGCTAGATTTCAGCTACTTCTTTTTCAGATACAAATATATTATCAACCCTAAAGAGCAGACTTCATGATTAGTCATGGCATTTAGTCCATCCTTATTTTTCAAAAAGACTGAACCTCTTTTACACCACCATATGAATATTTTATGTCTCCTTTTCCTCAGCGAATTTGTCAGTACATAATTTAGGATTTGGGTTGTTTTTTTTTTAATTTCTACTAAGTTACTATAGAAAAATAGCAAGTCCAGAAATCCCTGCTAATTAAGTAAATTTTAGCAAAATCAACCCCAGGGACATCCCTATGGTTAAATTCTTATATGGGTACTCTTTTTCTCTTTAGCTGACACAAAGCCATGCTTTCAAACAATATAGTAGTGGGTGGTCATGAGAAAAGATATCTAAAATAAACTTCTCACAGTCAACAGTTTGCTGGTTCCATCAAAGCAAAGTGGGGGCAAGTAGATGAAATGAAATCACACAGACTTTTGCTTCAGCTTTTAGTTCAGTTATGTGATTTTAATTGCTTCCACCTAAAAATCCAAAATATTTAGAAATACATTAAAGAAAATGAAAAGAAAGAGAGGAAGGAAGGAAGGAAGGAAGGAAGGAAGGAAGGAAGGAAGGAAGGAAGGAAGGAAGGAAGGAAGGAAGGAAGGAAGGAAGGAAGGAAGGAAGGAAGGTGCAGAGAGGAAGGAAGGTGCAGAAGGAAGGAAGGAAGGAAGGAAGGAAGGAAGGAAGGAAGGAAGGAAGGAAGGAAGGAAGGAAGGAAGGAAGGAGAAAGAAAGAGAGAGAAGGAAAGAAAAAGAAAGAAAGAAAGAAAGAAAGAACGAATGAAAAAGAAAGAAAGAAAAAAGAGAAAGAAAGAACGAAAAAGAAAGAAAAAGGAGGGAAGGAGGGAAGGAGGGAAGGAAGAAGGGAAGGAGGGAAGGAGGGAAGGAGGGAAGGAGGGAAGGAAGGAAGGAAGGAAGGAAGGAAGGAAGGAAGGAAGGAAGAAAGGAGAAGGAAGGAAGGAAGAGAAGAAGGAAGGAAGGAAGGAAGGAAGGAAGGAAGGAAGGAAGGAAGGAAGGAAGGAAGGAAGGAAGGAAGGAAGGAAGGAAGGAAGGAAGGAAGGAAGGAAGGAAGGAGGGAAGGAGGGAAGGAGGGAAGGAGGGAAAGGAGGGAAGGAGGGAAGGAGGGAAGGAAGGAAGGAGGGAAGGAAGGAAGGAAGGGAAGGAAGGAAGGAAGGAAGGAAGGAAGGAAGGAAGGGAAGGAAGGAAGGAAGGAAGGAAGGAAGGAAGGAAGGAAGGAAGGAAGGGAAGGAAGGAAGGAAGGAAGGAAGGAAGGAAGGAAGGAAGGAAGGAAGAAAAAGAAAGAGAAAGAAGGAAAGAAAAAGAAAGAACGAAGAAAGAACGGAAGTAGAAGAAAGAAAGAAAAAAGAGAAAGAAAGAACGAAAAAGAAAGAAAAAGAAGAGGAGGGAAGGAGGGAAGGAAGGAGGGAAGGAAGGAGGGAAGGAAGGAAGGAAGGAAGGGAAGGAAGGAAGGAAGGAAGGAAGGAAGGAAGGAAGGAAGGAAGGAAGGAAGGAAGGAAGGAAGGAAGGAAGGAAGGAAGGAAGGAAGGAAGGAAGGAAGGAAGGAAGGAAGGAAGGAAGGAAGGAGAAAGAAAGAGAAAGAAGGAAAGAAAAAGAAAGAACGAAAGAAAGAACGGATGAATAAGAAAGAAAGAAAAAAGAGAAAGAAAGAACGAAAAAGAAAGAGGAGGGAAGGAGGGAAGGAGGGAAGGAAGGAGGGAAGGAAAGAAGGAAGGAGGGAAGGAAGGAAGGAAGGAGAGGAAGGAGGAAGGAAGGAGGAAGGAAGGAGGAAGGAAGGAAGGAAGGAAGGAAGGAAGGAAGGA